>NC_091740.1:6824163-9423845 GCF_030179905.1 Drosophila bipectinata | reverse complement strand
TACTCACCTGGATCCGAACGCAGCGAATAATAAACAGCATTTCCATTCAGATTCCCAGTTATTTTTCTGTTTGGAAATTAATTTAAAACGTACTTACCTGGATACCAGCTATGCATATATGGATCTCACCTAAAAAACTACGATACTCACCTGGATGCTAAATCAACGATGGATACTCACCTGGATTCCAACGCAGCGAATAATAACCAACTTTTCCATTCAGATTCCTAGCTATTTTTCTGTTTGGAAATCAACTCAAATCGTACTTACCTAGATACCAGATATGCATATATGGATCTCAGCTAAAAAACTACGATACTCACCTGGATGCCAACTCAGCGATGGATACTCACCTGGATCCCAACGCAGCGACTAATAAACAGCATTTCCATTCAGATTCCTAGCCAGTTCCCTGTTTGGAAATAAATTTAAATCGTACTTACCTGAATACCAGCTATGCATATATGGATCTCAGCTAAAATACTACGACACTCACCTGGATGCTAAATCAGCGATGGATACTTACCTGGATCCCAACGCAGCGACTAATAAACAATTTTTCCATTCGGATTCCTAGTTATTTTTCTGTTTGGAAATTTATTTAAATCGTACTTACCTGGATACCAGCGATGCATATATGGATCCCAGCTAAAAACTACGATACTCACCTGGATGCCTACTACTCAGCGATGGATACTCACCTGGATCCCAACGCAGCGAATAATAAACAGCATTTCCAGTCAGATTCCTAGTTATTTTTCTGTTTGGAAATTAATTTAAATCGTACTTACCTGGATACCAGCTATGCATATATGGATCTCAGCTAAAAAACTACGATACTCACCTGGATGCTAAATCAGCGATGGATACTCACCTGGATCCCAACGCAGCGAATAATAAACAGCATTTCCATTCAGATTCCTAGTTATTTTTCTGTTTGGAAATTTACTCAAATCGTACTTACCTGGATACCAGCTATGCATATATGGATCTCAGCTAAACAATACTACGATACTCACCTGGATGCCTAATCAGCGATGGATACTCACCTGGATCCCAACGCAGCGAATACTAAACAATTTTTCCATTCAGATTCCTAGCCAGTTCTCTGTTTGGAAATAAATTTAAATCGTACTTACCTGGATATCAGCGATGCATATATGGATCCCAGCTAAAAACTACGATACTCACCTGGATGCCTACTACTCAGCGATGGATACTCACCTGGATCCCAACGCAGCGAATAATAAACAGCATTTCCAGTCAGATTCCTAGTTATTTTTCTGTTTGGAAATTAATTTAAATCGTACTTACCTGGATACCAGCTATGCATATATGGATCTCAGCTAAAAAACTACGATACTCACCTGGATGCCAACTCAGCGATGGATACTCACCTGGATCCCAACGCAGCGACTAATAAACAATTTTTCCATTCAGATTCCTAGCCAGTTCTCTGTTTGGAAATTTATTCAAATCGTACTTACCTGGATATCAGCTATGCATATATGGATCTCAGCTAAAAAACTACGATACTCACCTGGATGCCTACTACTCAGCGATGGATACTCACCTGGATGCTAAATCAGCGATGGATACTCACCTGGATCCCAACGCAGCGAATAATAACCAACTTTTCCATTCAGATTATTAGCCATTTTTCTGTTTGGAAATTTATTTAAATCGTACTTACCTGGATACCAGCTATGCTCATATGGATCCCAGCTAAAAAGCTACGATACGTACCCGGATGCCAACTCAGTGATGGATACTTACCTGGATCCCAACGCAGCGACTAATAAACAGCATTTCCCTTCAGATTCCTAGTTATTTTTCTGTTTGGAAATTTACTCAAATCGTACTTACCTGGATACCAGCTATGCTCATATGGATCCCAGCTAAAAAGCTACGATACTCACCCGGATGCCTACTCAGCGATGGATACTCACCTGGATCCCAACGCAGCGAATACTAAACAATTTTTCCATTCAGATTCCTAGCCAGTTCTCTGTTTGGAAATAAATTTAAATCGTACTTACCTGGATATCAGCTATGCATATATGGATCTCAGCTAAAAAACTACGATACTCACCTGGATGCCTACTACTCAGCGATGGATACTCACCTGGATGCTAAATTAGCGATGGATACTCACCTGGATCCCAACGCAGCGAATAATAAACAGCATTTCCATTCAGATTCCTAGTTATTTTTCTGTTTGGAAATTTACTCAAATCGTACTTACCTGGATACCAGCTATGCATATATGGATCTCAGCTAAACAATACTACGATACTCACCTGGATGCCTAATCAGCGATGGATACTCACCTGGATCCCAACGCAGCGAATACTAAACAATTTTTCCATTCAGATTCCTAGCCAGTTCTCTGTTTGGAAATAAATTTAAATCGTACTTACCTGGATACCAGCTATGCTCATATGGATCCCAGCTAAAAAGCTACGATACTCACCCGGATGCCTACTCAGCGATGGATACTTACCTGGATCCCAACGCAGCGAATACTAAACAATTTTTCCATTCAGATTCCTAGCCAGTTCTCTGTTTGGAAATAAATTTAAATCGTACTTACCTGGATACCAGCTATGCTCATATGGATCCCAGCTAAAAAGCTACGATACTCACCCGGATGCCTACTCAGCGATGGATACTTACCTGGATCCCAAAGCAGCGACTAATAAACAACATTTCCTTTCAGATTCCTAGTTATTTTTCTGTTTGGAAATTGTGGGGTCCCAAGGAAAATCATTTAGTTTAGTCGCAACGGCAGTCGGAAATGCTTTAACCCAAAGGTAGGGTGCCGAATTCAACAACAGGGAGCGCGATATGGACGCCTCGCTCCAACTTGGAGATGTACGAAACTAACCCTCTCTTTCTGGCGCGCTCAATGTGAGAGAACTGGGGGCCAGATATAAGGATCAGGAAAGGTTCCGTTACTGGAAGTTTGGAGATTTTCACGGTCACGTAGCATCGAATGTTAGCCTAGAACTTGTCGGTCATTTGAATTTGCGATCGAAAGGGAACAGACGCATCGAAATAATATCTGTAGAATAATCAGTAAAAAATTATAAGAAATCGCAGCCACGTGCCCAAGTAGTTGGCCTATTTTTCTTTGAACAAAGACCAAAGCTATAGTTATTGTTATAAGTTATAAACTATAGCAAAGACCAGAAGTAGTGGACAAATAGCTAAAAGGTAAATATAAGGGACAAATAGTGAACAGTTCAGTGAGACATACATATTTGTGTTACAGTGGAGACCCGCAGAGTGATCACCACCGGCCGGTTAGCCTCGCGCAAGTCGCGTGGCGCGTTCGCGCTATTCCTATCCTTGCCACGGTGTGGCAAGTGGCCACTGACAATACAAAGGCAACCGGTCGGTAGGAGGAAGCGGCGAAAGGTGGAATATAAGAAAAATAAGGATAGAGGGATAGAGATCACGTGGATGAGGAGCCGAGCACACGTGCCAACTAACCCCAATCTGGTGACGTAATAGCCGCTATGTGGGACAGCCAATTTTAAGCCGGCTCAACCGTGTGCATCGGCGTAGCCCAAACGGCTAAACCACGCCTTAATATTATTGCCCCGACCTCGTACCGCTATTCCACATTTCCCACAATGACTTAGATCCAGCACTGATCCCAGCACTGACCAAGCACTCACTAGGATGAGAGAAGTTTAAAATGTTTTGTTAATTTGGAATTTAGTATTAAGAATTTAAGAGCCATTTATCTAGGTTAATTTCTATTTCTATTTAGTATCTACATATATGTAACTGCACATGCACCACACAGCCACCCCATTCCATTACTTATAACACGAGAAGCGACACTTTTACAGGAATCTGCATCTTCGATGGGCCCAACGAACCTGCATCGCCGGAAACGAGCGTAAGTCCGTAAAAACAAACCTAAATGTTTAGCTCCATATAAATATATATTTATAAGTGAATGCGGTGACTATCGGTGTGGCAGATAGGTTAATTAACGTAAGAGGAAGCTGAAATGATTTTTGAATTTTACCCTTTTGTTTTGAATTTCGATTTATAATTTCAATATTATGTTATGGCGGTCATGAATATGAAGTTTATTTTGAATTTAATATTAAATAGAGAACTTATTACTATGGAATAGACGGTTATTTTTTTTGGGTCTGTAGCTTTGTGATGCGGTTTTCAGTCACCTCCGAAGTCGTTTGAATCTGTAGAGAACATTTGTACAAGGGATACCCCATAGATCAATATCGAGGTATCAAGGTAGGGAGGGTAAAGAAAGGGGAGCAAACAACACCTTAGCCACCCTGATCAAACGGCAGTTTCTCTGTTCCTGAATGCAACCCTACGTCTGTCCGTTTCCAACAGGTCCCATTACAACTATTTTTCCGATCATTAACGAACAGTGAAGTGCACTTAAATAATTATTAGAGTAGAGTGGTGTTATTTAGGAGACAAGGAAGAACCCCCCCCCCCCGTTCCGACGAGCTTAGAACCGAGCAACGCTAGAAGTGCACGACTCCGAAATCTCCTATACACCGTGGGCAAAGACTACCGTCGATCCCAGGGTGAACACCGACCATAACGGTTACTAACTGTACACTACATATAATAATATGGCGCCCAACGTGTGGGGCCCGAGGACATAAATATTATTTATTATATAACATAAAATTTGTGAAACAGTTACTTAGTTTCGCGCCCGAAGTGGACGTTGAAGCAAGGTTACTAGGCCCCGGAAGTGAGTTGCGAGACTCACTTAGTTGCTCTATTTTTTTTAAAGCTTTTAAGAATTTAGATTCAGACAGAATTCAGGAGCACGTTGAGAGCTTGACAGAAAGATCTGAACGTTCCCGCATTGGAATTGCGACCGCGATTCGAGTACGTACGGATCGGGACGACCACGTGAACATCAGATACTGAAACGGCCTTCTTAGCATGTGAATGAGAATCAACTGAAGAATTTATTGTGGAATTGATGAGGTGGTTCAGGAAACCGTATCTAGGAATCGCGGCCTTATTTCGAGGTAAACGGAATGGCCGACCAGAACGAACCGACACTTCATACCCGATAAGTTGTTGCAGTCCAGTAGTGAGAGGATGGGACATTTGTTTGTGGAGTTACATCTTTCGGAGTTACTTCGATCGAATGGTACCGGAACAAAGAAGACATACTTAAGCCGCTAATTCATCATTGTTGTTTATAATTTTTATTAATGTAGGGTTCAGGGAATCATCAGTAGGAGATACTTTAGACCTCAGTCCAAGGCACAGACCCATATGAAAGGAAACAGTAAGTTAGTTATTCAAGAACAGAATGTCAGTTAGACACAGCAACTCAAATCTGGCAGCAGCTGCTGCAGACGAAGACATGACGGAGTGTGGGATATGTAAGAGGCCCATACTAGCAAAAGAGCTTAAAGCAACTACGCGGTGCGGTCATACGTTCCATAATCAGTGCATACGAGAATGCTTGACGCAAACGTGCCAGTGTCCTTTGTGTCACACCGAATGCACGGCTAATCAACTTTCTTTTTCGCGCAACAATTTGTTGGCAGAACTATCAGCTGCAGAATACGTAGTCGATACGGCACCATCAGGCAGTAACAACATTGTAGTAGAGGTAGATCCAAATCGAAGCAGTGATCCTGCTGGGACAAGGTCACGCAGAGGCAGACCAGTAGTACCAAGAAGAGGAGCTATGCAGCGCACAGGTATGACGCTCAGGTCGAACCGACAACAAAACGAGACGGAACGCCGGGAGCAGAGCCTTGGCACGGAGTCAGCTGTAGATACGTCGAGATCGGATAGTATTGAAGAAATAAGCAAAATAGTCCAAGCCGCCATGCAAGCACAGCAGCAGATACTTAAGCAAGACCTCACGCAATTTATTCAGTTGCAATTTGAAAACATGCAAATAGGGAACCAACCCTCAAATACTAGTAGACATAGGTCTGAGAACCAAACTCAGTTCGACAGTGAACACCCAGCAGTATTGACCAATGAGAACAGCCACCAATACGGTCAACAGTTAGGCAGATCCTATTCGGCATTTCAGCCCGCAAAAGTACCAAGCATCATCCAGAGTTGGCACATTAAGTTCGACGGTACGAAGGAGGGATTGCAAGCCGAAGAATTTCTTTACCGAGTTGAAGCATTAGCTAAGCAGAATCTCAGCGGAGATAAACAGCTCTTGTGTGATCATTTACACTTATTCTTTATAGGCAAAGCAGGGGAATGGTTCTGGAATTTCCATCGTTCCTACCAACATTTCGAGTGGAGGGACTTTTGCAGAGAATTTAGGAATAAGTTCAGGGAAAGTGATTCGGATATGGATATCTGGGAGTTGATTAACAGTAGGCGACAGGCAGAAAAAGAACCTTTCGAAGAATACCAATTCCAAGTAGAGAAGCTCGTAGCCCGATTAAATACCCCGATTACAGAAGAGTCTTTGGTAAAGCTTCTTATCAGACACGCTAAGCCATCACTTCGCTATGAGCTTATGCATTTGCACGTGCCCACCTTAACTCAATTAAGGTCGGAGATCCGCACACATGAGCAGTTTTGTAGACAGATGCGACCTCAAGCAGGGAGAAACAGCTTTCATCAGAGACCCATAGTTTCGCAATTGGAACCAGACGTTGATAATGAAGATTTCAGTGAAGTGGCGGCAATTCAACGAAAGCAGTTGAAGTGTTGGAACTGCGACAAGCCCGGACATCGCTTTGACGACTGTCTTGGCGCCCGCAGTATCTTTTGCTATGGATGCGGGGCAAAAGACACTTACAAGCCCCGGTGTCAAAAATGCAACCCGCCGGAAAACCAGAGAGGGGATGCGACGATCAACGTGAAGTCGTCGCATCCAAGACAATAAAGAACGATAATAGTACTCAAACAGAACTTACGATAAGTCTGTCTCCGCTCAAGAAGGAGCACAAACTTAACGAAACATTACCGGATAGATCAATACAGTTCAAGCCCTATCATATTCGCGAAGCAAATTATAAGGCAGCAAGAGAACGGATCCTAGGGAACGTCAACTCTTGTGAGAGAGAGACTGGACGTTCAAAAAGAAGAATACAGAGATTTTGGAGGGAAGTTCAGATATGTCGACAGAAGTTAGTCTCAGCGATAATTTTGAACTCAGATAACAGGCTCTATACAGAGATTGAAATAGAGAAGAACCGATACCTAGCGTTACTGGACTCAGGCGCGTCCATAAGTTGCATAGGTGGCAAAGCAGCTATTGAAGCGACGAAGAATTTGAAAGTGCGCAAGTGCTCAGGTAGGATTAAAACAGCCAACGACGCATTATGCAACGTCACGGGAAAAATCAAGACGGAGATAGTGTATCGGGATCTTAGAAAGCCGATTGAATTTTTTGTAATCCCAGATCTCAAGCAAGACGTCTATTTAGGCATAGATTTCTGGCGAGAATTCGGATTATTAGATAAAATTGTGGGACAAGAGCAATTAGTATCGGAAATTGCGGAAGACAGAGAGGAGTCAGAGTGTGAAGTTCCCAAAACACACGCGCTTTCGACTAAACAAAGACAGATGCTAGATTTAGTCATAGCAAAGTTACCGTCCTATGAAAGAAACGGTTTAGGGAGAACACCTTTGTTGGAACATAGCATTGATGTGGGTGACGCAAAGCCTGTCAAGCAGCGACATTGGCCGATCTCACCAGCAAAAGAGGAAATGATGTTTAAAGAAGTAGAGAACATGTTGGCCTTAGGAATAATAGAGGAATCCAAGAGTCCTTGGAGCAGCAATTGCGTTCTTGTTAGAAAGGGACCCAAGGTTCGTTTATGTTTAGATTCTAGGGAAGTGAACAAACTCACGATCAAGGATGCGTATCCACTACCTCATGTGGATGGCATACTTAGTCGCTTGCCACCAGCTCGCTACATTACGGGACTAGATATGAAACACGCGTTCTGGCAAATACCATTGGAAGAGAAGTCACGGCAGTACACAGCCTTCACTATTCCAAACAGACCATTGTATCAGTACAAAGTAATGCCTTTTGGTCTTTGCAACGCGGCTCAAACTCTGTGCAGATTAATGGACATAGTTATACCACCAACCCTGCGCACGAGAGTGTTTGTATACTTAGACGATTTACTAGTTTTGTCAGAAGATTTCGAGTCACATTTGAAATTGCTTGAAGAAATCGCAAGCCATCTGCGAAAGGCAAACCTGACAATTAATATAGCCAAATCGAAGTTTTGCATGACTGAGATTAGATATTTAGGATATGTCATTGGGCACGGCCAATTGAAAGTCGACCCAGAAAAGGTCAGTGCGGTCGAGAACTTTCCAGTTCCCAACTCCGCGAAACAGCTGAAACGATTCCTCGGTTTATCAGGGTGGTACCGGCGGTTTGTGGACAACTACGCCACTATAGCGACCCCACTGACAGACCTTCTTAAAAAGAACAAGAAATTCGAATGGAATAAGGAAGCCGACGAGGCATTCGAGACGCTAAAGCAGATGTTGACGTCGTCACCAATTCTGCGGACGCCTGACTTCCAGAAACAGTTCCTTTTGTTATGCGACGCCAGCCTGTACGGACTAGGATGTGTGTTGGCGCAAAAGAATGAAGACGGTGTAGAATTGCCTATAGCATACATGTCTGAAAAATTGTCAAAGGCCCAACGCAACTATTCCGTTACGGAACTAGAATGTTTAGCGGTTATAAAGGGAATAGAGAAGTTTAGAGCCTATATTGAAGGGCAGGACTTCCAAGTCGTCACGGATCATGCCGCACTTAAGTGGCTTTTGAAGCAGAAAGACTTGAGAGGTCGTTTGGAAAGATGGGCAATGAAGTTACGCGGACTCAAATTGAAGATAGAGCACCGCAAGGGCTCACAGAACATCGTGGCAGATGCATTGTCGCGTAGAGAAGAAGGAACAATAGATGAGATAATTGATAGTGGACCTATTATTGACTTAGATTCCAAAGAGTTTAATTCACCGCAATACAAAGAGTTACGAGAACAGATCAGAGCTAATCAAGACAGGTTACCGGATTTTAAAATAGTCGACCAGTTTGTTTACAAAAAGACAGAAGCATCAAGCGGAGATGAAGTGCAAGAACAACAAGCGTGGAAACTATACGTTCCAGTCAACTTAGTTGACGATGTGATATCGCGAGGTCACAATCCTCCCGATTCGGCTCACATTGGCATGGCCAAGATGATCGAGAAGATAAAGCGATATTTATACTGGCCAGGGATGGTGACTCAAATTCGCAGCTACGTCTCTGAGTGCCCGGTTTGTAAAACGAGCAAGAGTGCGAACACCATACTGAGACCACCGTTAGGGAAACCCATAGTATCGGAAAGACCGTTTCAGAAACTTTACATCGACTTGCTAGGACCTTACCCTAGGTCTAAGAAGGGAAATATAGGATTGTTGATCATATTGGATCATAATACTAAATTTCATTTCCTACAGCCTTTGCGGAAGTTTACCTCCGATAGGATCTGCGACTACCTAGAGAGACAAGTGTTTTATACATTCGGTGTTCCGGAGTCAATTTTATCAGATAACGGATCCCAATTCAAGTCAGGTCAATTTAAAGCATTTTTAACTCGGTTTGGAGTCAAACACATATGCACAGCGATCTATTCGCCACAAGCTAACGCGAGCGAACGTGTAAACCGATCTATACTAGCAGCAATAAGGGCGTACATAGATAGCGATCATACTAACTGGGATTCAAATATCGAGCAGATAAGTGCATCCTTAAGGGCGAGTGTGCATCGGAGTACGGGCTTTTCGCCGTATTTCCTATGTTTTGGTCAGAACATGATTGTAGACGGACGAGATTATGAATTACTCAGGAAGTTAAATGCTTTAACGGACGATGTAGCGTTAAAAACTCCGGACGTATTATTGTTGGCTCGAAAGAAAGCGAAAGAGAGAATCAATCAGTGTCATGAAGCCAATGCTAAAATTTACAATTTACGCAGTCGCTCCATAAAGTTGAAGGAAGGAGATACAGTGTATGCACGTAGCTTCGCGCAAAGCAATGCGTCGAAGAAGTTCAGCAGTAAGCTAGCACCAGTGTTTATCAAAGCAACGATTAAGAAGAAGATAAGCCCGATTTATTACGAATTAGTTAGCGAGATGGAAAAACCCCTAGGTGTGTACCATTTAAAGGATATCAAAACATAAAAGATAATAAGGCAGATAGCAACCTACAGGACCCTTTTTCAGTTAACGCGTCCTTCGAAGAACTTCGGCTTTATTAACTGTGGTTGTGGGGTCCCAAGGAAAATCATTTAGTTTAGTCGCAACGGCAGTCGGAAATGCTTTAACCCAAAGGTAGGGTGCCGAATTCAACAACAGGGAGCGCGATATGGACGCCTCGCTCCAACTTGGAGATGTACGAAACTAACCCTCTCTTTCTGGCGCGCTCAATGTGAGAGAACTGGGGGCCAGATATAAGGATCAGGAAAGGTTCCGTTACTGGAAGTTTGGAGATTTTCACGGTCACGTAGCATCGAATGTTAGCCTAGAACTTGTCGGTCATTTGAATTTGCGATCGAAAGGGAACAGACGCATCGAAATAATATCTGTAGAATAATCAGTAAAAAATTATAAGAAATCGCAGCCACGTGCCCAAGTAGTTGGCCTATTTTTCTTTGAACAAAGACCAAAGCTATAGTTATTGTTATAAGTTATAAACTATAGCAAAGACCAGAAGTAGTGGACAAATAGCTAAAAGGTAAATATAAGGGACAGATAGTGAACAGTTCAGTGAGACATACATATTTGTGTTACAGTGGAGACCCGCAGAGTGATCACCACCGGCCGGTTAGCCTCGCGCAAGTCGCGTGGCGCGTTCGCGCTATTCCTATCCTTGCCACGGTGTGGCAAGTGGCCACTGACAATACAAAGGCAACCGGTCGGTAGGAGGAAGCGGCGAAAGGTGGAATATAAGAAAAATAAGGATAGAGGGATAGAGATCACGTGGATGAGGAGCCGAGCACACGTGCCAACTAACCCCAATCTGGTGACGTAATAGCCGCTATGTGGGACAGCCAATTTTAAGCCGGCTCAACCGTGTGCATCGGCGTAGCCCAAACGGCTAAACCACGCCTTAATATTATTGCCCCGACCTCGTACCGCTATTCCACATTTCCCACAATGACTTAGATCCAGCACTGATCCCAGCACTGACCAAGCACTCACTAGGATGAGAGAAGTTTAAAATGTTTTGTTAATTTGGAATTTAGTATTAAGAATTTAAGAGCCATTTATCTAGGTTAATTTCTATTTCTATTTAGTATCTACATATATGTAACTGCACATGCACCACACAGCCACCCCATTCCATTACTTATAACACGAGAAGCGACACTTTTACAGGAATCTGCATCTTCGATGGGCCCAACGAACCTGCATCGCCGGAAACGAGCGTAAGTCCGTAAAAACAAACCTAAATGTTTAGCTCCATATAAATATATATTTATAAGTGAATGCGGTGACTATCGGTGTGGCAGATAGGTTAATTAACGTAAGAGGAAGCTGAAATGATTTTTGAATTTTACCCTTTTGTTTTGAATTTCGATTTATAATTTCAATATTATGTTATGGCGGTCATGAATATGAAGTTTATTTTGAATTTAATATTAAATAGAGAACTTATTACTATGGAATAGACGGTTATTTTTTTTGGGTCTGTAGCTTTGTGATGCGGTTTTCAGTCACCTCCGAAGTCGTTTGAATCTGTAGAGAACATTTGTACAAGGGATACCCCATAGATCAATATCAAGGTATCAAGGTAGGGAGGGTAAAGAAAGGGGAGCAAACAACACCTTAGCCACCCTGATCAAACGGCAGTTTCTCTGTTCCTGAATGCAACCCTACGTCTGTCCGTTTCCAACAGGTCCCATTACAACTATTTTTCCGATCATTAACGAACAGTGAAGTGCACTTAAATAATTATTAGAGTAGAGTGGTGTTATTTAGGAGACAAGGAAGAACCCCCCCCCCGTTCCGACGAGCTTAGAACCGAGCAACGCTAGAAGTGCACGACTCCGAAATCTCCTATACACCGTGGGCAAAGACTACCGTCGATCCCAGGGTGAACACCGACCATAACGGTTACTAACTGTACACTACAAAATTTATTTATTCCTGGATTCCTGGATTCCATCTATGCTCATATGGATCTCAGCTAAAAAACTACGATACTCACCTGGATGCCTAATCAGCGATGGATACTGACCTGGATCCCAACGCAGCGACTAATAAACAATTTTTCCATTCAGATTCCAAGCCAGTTCTCTGTTAAATCGTACTGACCTGGATATCAGCTATGCATATATGGATCTCAGCTAAACAATACTACGATACTCACCTGGATGCCTACTACTCAGCGATGGATACTCACCTGGATGCTAAATCAGCGATGGATACTCACCTGGATCCCAACGCAGCGAATAATAAACAGCATTTCCATTCAGATTCCTAGTTATTTTTCTGTTTGGAAATTAATTTAAAACGTACTTACCTGGATACCAGCTTTGCATATATGGATCTCAGCTAAAAAACTACGATACTCACCTATGCTAAATCAGCGATGGATACTCATCTGGATCCCAACGCAGCGAATAATAACCAACTTTTCCATTCAGATTCCTAGCTATTTTTCTGTTTGGAAATCAACTCAAATCGTACTTACCTAGATACCAGATATGCATATATGGATCTCAGCTAAAAAACTACGATACTCACCTGGATGCCAACTCAGCGATGGATACTCACCTGGAACCCAACGCAGCGACTAATAAACAGCATTTCCATTCAGATTCCTAGCCAGTTCCCTGTTTGGAAATAAATTTAAATCGTACTTACCTGAATACCAGCTATGCATATATGGATCTCAGCTAAAATACTACGACACTCACCTGGATGCTAAATCAGCGATGGATACTTACCTGGATCCCAACGCAGCGACTAATAAACAATTTTTCCATTCAGATTCCTAGCCATTTTTCTGTTTGGAAATTTATTTAAATCGTACTTACCTGGATACCAGCGATGCATATATGGATCCCAGCTAAAAACTACGATACTCACCAGGATGCCTACTACTCAGCGATGGATACTCACCTGGATCCCAACGCAGCGAATAATAAACAGCATTTCCAGTCAGATTCCTAGTTATTTTTCTGTTTGGAAATTAATTTAAATCGTACTTACCTGGATACCAGCTATGCATATATGGATCTCAGCTAAAAAACTACGATACTCACCTGGATGCCAACTCAGCGATGGATACTCACCTGGATCCCAACGCAGCGACTAATAAACAATTTTTCCATTCAGATTCCTAGCCAGTTCTCTGTTTGGAAATAAATTTAAATCGTACTTACCTGGATATCAGCTATGCATATATGGATCTCAGCTAAAAAACTGCGATACTCACCTGGATGCCTACTACTCAGCGATGGATACTCACCTGGATCCCAACGCAGCGAATAATAAACAGCATTTCCATTCAGATTCCTAGTTATTTTTCTGTTTGGAAATTTACTCAAATCGTACTTTCCTGGATACCAGCTATGCATATATGGATCTCAGCTAAACAATACTACGATACTCACCTGGATGCCTAATCAGCGATGGATACTCACCTGGATCCCAACGCAGCGAATACTAAACAATTTTTCCATTCAGATTCCTAGCCAGTTCTCTGTTTGGAAATAAATTTAAATCGTACTTACCTGGATACCAGCTATGCTCATATGGATCCCAGCTAAAAAGCTACGATACTCACCCGGATGCCTACTCAGCGATGGATACTTACCTGGATCCCAACGCAGCGAATACTAAACAATTTTTCCATTCAGATTCCTAGCCAGTTCTCTGTTTGGAAATAAATTTAAATCGTACTTACCTGGATACCAGCTATGCTCATATGGATCCCAGCTAAAAAGCTACGATACTCACCCGGATGCCTACTGTGATAGGATAACTCCAGGGGATTGGTTTTAGTTGGTCTTTATTTGGAAGGAGCAGCAAAGGTGCCGCTCCAACGATCAAAATGTCTCTGTTCTTTTACAATATTTCTTAAGTCTAAGTAAGGCTAAGTCTCGTAGCAGCGCTGCTCGCAGGCGGCGGCAGAGAGACGGCTATGTACTTATATATAAAGGAATATAATAATATATGTTGTTATGCGCTCTCAAGTGGAGGCGCGAGGGGTATGCATATGCTGACCGTTTGTTACGATTATGCTGACACTAGCACTTTCTGTGTGCGGGCTAAGGCATAACGATCGGTTCATATTTCGGCCACTTAGGGTTTATGACCGGGACTTTGGATTATGTAAACACTGCAACAAAGTGTTACAGTGCGCACCCTTTAAGTACTCTCGGTACAGTGGGTATTCAATATATGTGCATACTACATCTCCCTCCTTTTGAAAAATAACGTAATATAATGAAGTTATTTTTATAATAAAAATTTTTAATTAATACATTTTTTTATTTATTTGTTTTGTTTTATGTGGTTAGAATCATAGAAAATGAAATTATTAAAAGAATATGTGTATTTATTTATCTATGTATGTGTGTCTTTGTATGGCCATACTAAGTGCAATTTATGAAATAAAGATTTTTAATCTATCCTTATGAACTTTTTGTTTTTTATGTTTATTATTTGCTATTACTTTGTTATCTCTATCTCCTATTTCCGTTACTATATACGGACCTGTATATTTAGGATCTAACTTATGACCTGTCTCGTTTTTTAATAAAACTTTGTCACCTACTGATATATCTATATCCCTTACTTTATGATCGTATAGTAGTTTATTTCTATTCTTATTTGCTTCTAACATAACTCTAGTTCTTTTATAGGCTACTTCTAATCTATACTTACTCTCCTTAGCATAGTCATCTATATTATATAGTGCTTCTACACTATCTATGCTATTAAAATGTTTTGGCAAATGACTTGTTTTACCGAATACTAGCTCATATGGACAATAAGTATGTGCCATAGAGGGGGTCGTGTTGAAACAGAAGACAAAATATTGAAGCCATACGTCCCAATCAGTTTTATCAGCCGATATGTAAGATCGTATGTATTCATTGAAAGTTCTATGACTTCTTTCTATTGTTCCAACTGTCTGGTGGTGTTGTGCTGTGGATGTAATATTTTCAATATTTAAATATTCGCACAAATCGTCTATAATTGAATTCTTATATTCTGTTCCCATGTCCGTAATGAACGTCTTCATTGGACCGTACTTCAGGATAAAAGATTCAAATATTGCTTTAGCGACAGTATTGGCGTTTTTATTCGGAACAGGTATGGCAACTAAATACTTAGTTAAATCACATATTAAAGTGACTGCATACTCATTGCCATTTTCTGATTTTGGCAGTGGACCAATAGTGTCCACTATCACTCTGTCGAAAGCATTTATTGGTGTGTCTGTAATTGTTAAAGGGGTCTTTGTGTGTTTTGTTATTTTTGATTTCTGGCATTTTTGACATTTTCTTACGTACTCAGTTATATCTTTAGACATGCTTTTCCAGTAATAGTGTCTTTTTACTTTGGCCAAAGTTTTTGATATGCCAGTATGACCTCCTTGAATTGGATCATCATGAAATGTAGACAAAATTGCTTCTTTTTCTTTTAAATTTGTTATTTGGGTCACCGGGTTGAGTAGCGCTACTCTTAATGCTTTCAATATTTTATTGCCCATTAATTTAAATTTATCTATTGAAGTATATTCAAAGATATTTTCCCACGGTGCCACTTTGAGTTGGCTGATTTTATGTATACCGGCTTGCATTTCAAGCCTTTGGAAAAATTGATCTAAATCAATAACTCCATTAGTATATAAATCGCTAACATCATATCTTGCAGTAATTTTTCTGCCTTGTTTAAATAAACATAACATATTTTTTATCTGCAAGGTCACTACTTTACGTACTTCATCATTGTTTATGACGTCGTATACGTTGGGCTTAGAAGCTTTATTTAAAGATTGCCTTGGCAATTCTTGTTCTTGATTTTCCGCGCGGAATTTTTGTCTACTTTGATATCTAGTAGTGACTTTTAATACATTTCTAGTTATATTTTGTAGATCTTTGATGGTTATTCTTGATAACGCATCAGCTACATGATTATCTTTTCCCTTTAAATATTCGACT
The DNA here is from genome assembly GCF_030179905.1 of Drosophila bipectinata. Lineage (NCBI taxonomy): Eukaryota > Metazoa > Arthropoda > Insecta > Diptera > Drosophilidae > Drosophila > Drosophila bipectinata. Next base: position 9,407,649 of record NC_091740.1, on the reverse strand, counting down.
GTAAAGTCGTATTCTTCTAGTTCGAGCCTCATACGTGTCAGTTTAGAACTGGGATTGGTCATTGAGAAAATAGCCATGTGATAGGATAACTCCAGGGGATTGGTTTTTGAGAAAAGGTATATTAAAGGTCTATGGTCTGTTCTTATTAAGAAATGTGTTCCATATATATATGGTCTAAAATATAATATCGCCCAGTGTATTGCAGCTAATTCCTGCTCAGTAGTACATTTGTTACTTTCACCTTTTGTAAATGCTCTTGATGCGTATGCAATGGGAAGTTGGAGACCATTATGATTTTGAGTTAAAACCGCTCCACATGCTTGCTTACTTGCATCTGTTATTATGCAAAATTCTTTAGTGAAATCTGGGTATTGTAGCAAGGTAGGATCCATAAGTTTTGTTTTTAAGTATTGGAATGCATTTTCACACTCATCCGTCCATTTAAAAGGAACATTCTTTTTACATAATCTTGTTATGTGCCGTGAATAATCGGCGAAATTTTTTATAAAGCGTCTATAATAGTTACAGAATGCTACAAAACGTCTAGCACTGTCCGCGTCGTGCGGAACTGGGTAGTTCATAATGACATCGTATTTCTTGTCATCTGGAAGTATTCCTTTATCAGTGCATTTATGACCTAGAAAAGTCACTTCATGCATAAAAAATGAACACTTTTCTGGATGTAGCTTTAGGTTGAATTTCCTACATTTCTCAAAAACATCTGTTAAGTTTTTAAGCATATGTTTTTCGGAACAACCGATTACTATTAAGTCATCCATATAAAGGAACGCTTGAGAAGGTTCTAGACCAGAGAACGCAATAGTCATCATTCTCTGAAACGAATTAGGAGCTATTTTTAATCCGAAGGGTAATCGCGTGAAGCGATATGAGCCGTTGCTCGTTGAAAAAGACGTTATATCTCTTGAACCTTTTTCTAGTTCAATTTGATGGAATCCTGACATTAAGTCAAGACATGAAAAGTATTTTGCTCGGCCTAGTTGATCTAAAATATCATCAATTCTAGGTAATGGGAATTTATCAGATAGTAATTTTTTATTAATCTGGCGATAGTCAATTACTAATCGCCATTTTTTTGCATTTGATCCGGGGGATGATTTCTTAGGAACAAGTAACAATGGGCTATTATATTCGGATACTGACGGTTCGACAATCCCGTCTGAGATTAATTTTTCTACTTGTTTTTGTATTTCATTCACCTGACTATGTGGGCTTCGATAGTTTTTTATATAAACTGGTTCATCATCTTTTAATCTCAGTTTTTGTTTATAAAAATTATTTGTGGTTATTGATTCGGTTTCCAATCCGAATATATCGCTATACTGGGTGCATAAGCTAGTAAGCTGAGACTTGAACTGTGGAGGGAAGTTTTTTGACAGTTGTGATAGTACGGATTTTTTTCTATTGTCTGGATTTGTGTTGACTACATCGTAGTTCGAAAGTGATTCATATATTAGATTATCTGTACTCACTACTTGGTCGTTATTTGTTGTGTTTAATAATCTTATGAAGGCATTATTGGATGTTGCTATGGTATTTGCAACGTAAATACCATGTTGAATTTCCTGATTTGGAATTAATACACTGTCTGCTGTTGAATTAAGTTCAATTTTCCGAATAACTTGGGATCTTGCTGGCAGAAGTATTGAATTATTGCCAGAACTATGAGCTATTGGTACTTTAATTGGGAATTTTAAATTATTGGGTCTAATTATAAGCCAATCTTCAGATGGCTTGAAGTCTAATTGACAGTTGTATTTTTTGATAAAGTCGATGCCTATTATTCCATCGCATGGAATTGGGAAATGTGAATTTAAGATATGAAAATCGTGTGGAATTATGTAATTGGTGGTCTGTATCTCTATAGAAACTGAACCTTGGGATTTTATTATTTCTTGACTTATGCCTTTTATGTCTATGATGTAATCATTTTGGATGTTTTGAAAATTATCCGAAGTTTCTTTTAGAATGGAAATGTCTGCGCCTGTGTCTATTAAAAATATAAGTTCTTTCCCAGTATCTACATTAAAAAATGAAACGAATATATTTTGGCTGAGATTAATAGTGGCAACTCTTACTTCATTTATTGTTGAATATTTAAAGGGTTTTGGGAGTTTTCCGATGTGTTTTGATTATTATTTTGTGTCAATCTTACATTGCCTTGGTTATTGCTATTGTGGCCTCGGTTTGAGTTACCACTGCCTCTATAATTTCCTCTATATGGGCCTCGCCCTCTATTGTTATTCTGATAATTATTGTTATTCTGATAATTGTTGTTATAATTATTGTTGTTGTAGTTATTGTGATTACCACGAAAACTACCTCTATAACTGCCACGTCCGCGATTTGAGCCGCGCTGTGGATAATTCTTATAATATAGGACAGTGTTTGACTGCCCAGTTGCTTCAGTGCAACTATTAACGAATTTGGAAACGGCTTCGCTCATCGTACTGAATGTTCCAGCTTGCATGATAAGTTTTACCTTATCGATTGTGCAGTTTTTAGTCATTGCTTTGACTGCATGCTGCATGGAATAATTCCTGGCTAGCTCTAAAGATAAACCATCTGATATATATGCACCTTCTAAGGCTTTCGTCATCTGCTCAATTTCTTGTGTGTATTGGTTAGCAGTTTTATTGCACTGCTGTAGATTCATCAGCTTCGCTGATAATACCTCAACAGTTTCGCCTTTGACGTTGCTTCTTAGTCTAGCAATCACCTCAGTAATTGTTGTTTCATTACCGATTAGATTCCTGGCGACACCTTTTAGCTTTGTTTTAATGATGGAAATAGCTAATTCTTCGTGCTCGCCTTTTATTGATTGTATTATTTGTAAAGCATCAATGAAACTTGTTAAATTTTCAGCCTTACCATCAAAAACTGGTATAAGCTTAGATGCTGTATTAATAAAATCAATATTTGATTGTGCCATTGTGATGGATTTATCTATCTTGTATTTTATGACACTCGAAGTATCTGAATCTGTAGAGTTATCCAGATCAGTGTATATCGCCGGAATAGTAAGATTATTGAAATCTGTATCTTCTATTTTGGGGTTTACTTTGGGAAGCTCTTCTGACTCAGATTCTTTCGTTTCTGTTGATTCCGAGTCAGGTGCAGTGTCAACTGCTATTGGAGTGTTTAGAACGGTTGGTAACGATATTTCTAAACTGAACTTTTGTTTAATAAATATTAAATTAGATCGTAGTCGTATCAAAAGTTTCGATACCTGTGACCAATGATCCTGATTTAATCTTTCTCTATGATCATGTATTAGCATACGCGCTTCATTAAAGCACTCTACTAATATTTCAACGTGCTTCCTAGCCGTATTCTTTTGAATGGGTCTATTCTGAGTTAGGGACTTGTACGATTTGTCAAAATTTGTTTTAATTATTGATAACTCCTCGTACAATTTTTTCCAATCCATGCCTTTAGTTTAGCCATACTTTTGTAGAGATAATTACGTAATATATTTTAATATTTATTTTTTTTTATTTCATTGTCTTAGATTGTAGGTGTTTACATTTGTGTATAATAATTTTGTTTGTTTTTTTTTTTTTTTTTTTGGTTTTTTATTTAGATTTTGTCCAGGTCATTTGCTTGACTCTGGAATTTTTTCTTTAAACATTTGTTGTGTAATTTATATAATTTTAGCAAAACGCTTGCTAACATTATAATGACGATTATCATTAACAATATTGTAATTGTTTGAAGATCGATTTTTCCTGGTTCAATTTTATTAACGACATTGCCGTGGAATCTACGACTTTCGTGTCTACTAAACCCATTTTAGATAGTTTATATGTTTTTGTTTTTCCAATTTCTATTATATTTTTCTCTGAGTCATATTTTGTAATGTAACTTAATTTTTCTGGGAAGTAATAGTCAGAATCATTTATTTGATCTGTTTTACTTATGCTATTACTTCTCATTAAAAGGGTATTAAAATGTTTCATAAATTTTAGGAATTTATGCTATTTTTGAATTTATTTTTTTTCTTTCATTAAAATTTTACATACATTTTTGGGATTTATCGTATTTTTTCCTTTAATTTAAAAAATTTTTTTCTAAATTTTGTCTTTTTTTCTTATCTAACATTTTTTCCTACCTATTATTTGTACAGCTATACGGGCCATACTTTCAAATTGGGCAAAAGAGGTTCCGCTCAATTTTTCAAAAAAATATTATAGTATAAAAAAAATATGCATCGCAGTGCAATCAAAAAAATTATGCAACGCAGTGCATGGGTAAAAAAAAAATTTCTCCTCAGTTGATTTCCTTTTTTTTTCCCACGTCAGCTGGTCGTCGCCGGTTTGGCTACGCTGACGTTCCCTCGGTGGCGCAGGAGGTGGCGTATTCCCGCACTCTATTTGCTGCTGCTGCTGTCCGGGGCCTTTTGGACTCAGGCGTTACCGGTGCCGGTCCTCGCACAGGTTTGGTTGCAGTGAGGGCTGTCCAGTGGTCCAGGGCAATCCTTCGGGCACGTCTTTTTTAGTTTTGGTAATTGCTTTGGTGGTGGAGGTTTTGTTATTATTTTTTCATTAATTTTCTTAATCGATACTGAGTGAGTGGTGGCAATTTTTGGGCTTTTATTCTTGTTTAATAATTCTTCTTTCAGAAAATCTAGTTCTGTTTGAAGTTTTTGGGCTGTAGCCCACGCGGGAGGTGGAGTGTTTACGTAGAGTAGCCACTTTAGGTGTGCTACTCTTTTTTTTATTTTTTTCGCGACTCCTCCGCGATTGCCCATTGCTTTTACTCTACTCACTCAGATTTTTGTCGATTTATTTTTCATTTTCCAGTAATATTCCAGTAATTCTCCAGTAATTTTTCAGTAATTTTCAGTAATATTCCAGTAATTCTCCAGTAATTTTTCATTAATTTTCCAGTAATTTTTCAATGATTTTCTGATTATAGGTATCCTCCTGGGTACATCCTTTTAATCCCTCGATGTCCTTCCATCGCTGTCACGGTCACCATGTGATAGGATAACTCCAGGGGATTGGTTTTAGTTGGTCTTTATTTGGAAGGAGCAGCAAAGGTGCCGCTCCAACGATCAAAATGTCTCTGTTCTTTTACAATATTTCTTAAGTCTAAGTAAGGCTAAGTCTCGTAGCAGCGCTGCTCGCAGGCGGCGGCAGAGAGACGGCTATGTACTTATATATAAAGGAATATAATAATATATGTTGTTATGCGCTCTCAAGTGGAGGCGCGAGGGGTATGCATATGCTGACCGTTTGTTACGATTATGCTGACACTAGCACTTTCTGTGTGCGGGCTAAGGCATAACGATCGGTTCATATTTCGGCCACTTAGGGTTTATGACCGGGACTTTGGATTATGTAAACACTGCAACAAAGTGTTACAGTGCGTATTCAATATATGTGCATACTACACTACTCAGCGATGGATACTTACCTGGATCCCAAAGCAGCGACTAATAAACAACATTTCCTTTCAGATTCCTAGTTATTTTTCTGTTTGGAAATTTATTTATTCCTGGATTCCTGGATTCCATCTATGCTCATATGGATCTCAGCTAAAAAACTACGATACTCACCTGGATGCCTAATCAGCGATGGATACTCACCTGGATCCCAACGCAGCGACTAATAAACAATTTTTCCATTCAGATTCCTAGCCAGTTCTCTGTTAAATCGTACTGACCTGGATATCAGCTATGCATATATGGATCTCAGCTAAAAAACTACGATACTCACCTGGATGCCTACTACTCAGCGATGGATACTCACCTGGATGCTAAATCAGCGATGGATACTCACCTGGATCCCAACGCAGCGAATAATAAACAGCATTTCCATTCAGATTCCTAGTTATTTTTCTGTTTGGAAATTAATTAAAAACGTACTTACCTGGATACCAGCTATGCATATATGGATCTCAGCTAAAAAACTACGATACTCACCTGGATGCTAAATCAGCGATGGATACTCACCTGGATCCCAACGCAGCGAATAATAACCAACTTTTCCATTCAGATTCCTAGCTATTTTTCTGTTTGGAAATCAACTCAAATCGTACTTACCTAGATACCAGACATGCATATATGGATCTCAGCTAAAAAACTACGATACTCACCTGGATGCCAACTCAGCGATGGATACTCACCTGGAACCCAACGCAGCGACTAATAAACAGCATTTCCATTCAGATTCCTAGCCAGTTCCCTGTTTGGAAATAAATTAAAATCGTACTTACCTGAATACCAGCTATGCATATATGGATCTCAGCTAAAATACTACGACACTCACCTGGATGCTAAATCAGCGATGGATACTTACCTGGATCCCAACGCAGCGACTAATAAACAATTTTTCCATTCAGATTCCTAGCCATTTTTCTGTTTGGAAATTTATTTAAATCGTACTTACCTGGATACCAGCGATGCATATATGGATCCCAGCTAAAAACTACGATACTCACCAGGATGCCTACTACTCAGCGATGGATACTCACCTGGATCCCAACGCAGCGAATAATAAACAGCATTTCCAGTCAGATTCCTAGTTATTTTTCTGTTTGGAAATTAATTTAAATCGTACTTACCTGGATACCAGCTATGCATATATGGATCTCAGCTAAAAAACTACGATACTCACCTGGATGCCAACTCAGCGATGGATACTCACCTGGATCCCAACGCAGCGACTAATAAACAATTTTTCCATTCAGATTCCTAGCCAGTTCTCTGTTTGGAAATTTATTCAAATCGTACTTACCTGGATATCAGCTATGCATATATGGATCTCAGCTAAAAAACTACGATACTCACCTGGATGCCTACTACTCAGCGATGGATACTCACCTGGATGCTAAATCAGCGATGGATACTCACCTGGATCCCAACGCAGCGAATAATAACCAACTTTTCCATTCAGATTATTAGCCATTTTTCTGTTTTGAAATTTATTTAAATCGTACTTACCTGGATACCAGCTATGCTCATATGGATCCCAGCTAAAAAACTACGATACTCACTTGGATGCTAAATCAGCGATGTATACTCACCTGGATCCCAACGCAGCGAATAATAACCAACTTTTCCATTCAGATTATTAGCCATTTTTCTGTTTGGAAATTTATTTAAATCGTACTTACCTGGATACCAGCTATGCATATATGGATCTCAGCTAAAAAACTACGATACTCACCTGGATGCTAAATCAGCGATGGATACTCACCTGGATCCCAACGCAGCGAATAATAAACAATTTTTCCATTCAGATTCCTAGCCAGTTCTCTGTTTGGAAATTAATTTAAATCGTACTTACCTGGATACCAGCTATGCATATATGGATCTCAGCTAAACAATACTACGATACTCACCTGGATGCCTAATCAGCGATGGATACTCACCTGGATCCCAACGCAGCGAATAATAACCAACTTTTTCATTCAGATTCCTAGCTATTTTTCTGTTTGGAAATCAACTCAAATCGTACTTACCTAGATACCAGATATGCATATATGGATCTCAGCTAAAAAACTACGATACTCACCTGGATGCCAACTCAGCGATGGATACTCACCTGCATCCCAACGCAGCGACTAATAAACAGCATTTCCATTCAGATTCCTAACCAGTTCCCTCTTTGGAAATAAATTTAAATCGTACTTACCTGAATACCAGCTATGCATATATGGATCTCAGCTAAAATACTACGACACTCACCTGGATGCTAAATCAGCGATGGATACTTACCTGGATCCCAACGCAGCGAATAATAAACAGCATTTCCATTCAGATTCCTAGCTATTTTTCTGTTTGGAAATAAATTAAAATCGTACTTACCTGAATACCAGCTATGCATATATGGATCTCAGCTAAAAAATACGATACTCACCCGGATGCTAAATCAGCGATGGATACTCACCTGGATGCCAACGCAGCGATGGATACTCACCTGGATCCCAACTATTCCGCACAACCTGAAGCAAATTAGAATTCATGTCCAATAATTACCTGAAACTACTGCTCCAGCTTCTGGAGCCGTACGGAAAAATGCGAGTTAAACTCCCTGAATCCCTTGCCAACTTCTCCATTACCTGGAGCAGCCTCGAGGATCCTGGAGCTACCAAATTGGAGTGATTAGATGACCCTCCAATGTTTCCATCACGGAGTTACCTGTTTCATCTGGTAAATCATGTAAATACTCACCTGGATGCTCTGATATTTTCAGCATTACCTGCAACAATTCGGTTGCAACGGCCACTGTATACCTGGGTGCCCTGCAATTTTTCTGCAACACCTGGAGCATGTTGGCCACTTTTTCCCTGGACCTGGGTGACCTACAAATTTTCCTCTTCACCTGGAGCCGCCTGCAAATGCTGGATCTTCACCTCGACCGATGCCCAACCATTTTCCACATCAACACCTGCGGTGGAATGAGGACATTAGACCTGATGAGCCACAAATATCTTCACCTCGCTGGAACGATCCCACGTCATTGCTGCCACGCTTTCCGTAGTATATCCTGGCCGCCCTGGGTTTGCCGTTTGTGTTCCTGTAAACTCGCCCCTCCCCTGAGCCTTGATGTCATGGAATAGCTGTCCCAAGGGCCCTTCTGGCCCTTACCTACCTGCAACCTGCTGCGGCCACGAAATGTAGCAGCTCCGTTCCGGATCATCTTCATCGTTGGATTACGTTAAACATTTAAATTTTCATTTTTGTTTTGTATTTTCATTTGTCATGTTTAACTTGAATCGATTGTTTATATGCCAACCACTTAAAATAACTTAACGTAACGTAAATTTTCCACTTAAATTTAAATTAATTTCAATAGTCTTAAGTCTAATTTCTCGTGCCTAACGTTGTAAGTCTTCACCCGCCTTCCATGACAGTGCAAAAATGATGCCAAATAATTACGGTATTGGGACACTGATCCTTGGATGAGTTGGAGTGTTGGCATGTGCGTATTTTGACCTGAATAAGACTGAATTTTTTTAATTTTTATAATTTTATACCTGACAATAGTCCACTAAGAATCATTGTAAAATTAGCATAGTGGTTGGTGTACCGGGATGGACCCTCTTGTTGCCGCTGTGCGGCTTTGTTTTTGTACTTGTGATAAATCCGCGCTGCCTCGAGGAGTTGCTTGGCGGTCGTCGAGCAGTGCGGACGTGCCTGAGCAGCGCTCTGGCTTTACTTTTAGCGAGAAAAAGAAACAGTTACACCAGACAGTTAAACGCTAAATACATTAAATTAAACACGTTAAATTAAACACATTAAGCACATTAAACAACATTAAACAATTAAACACATTAAACTACATTAAAAAAAAAAAGAAAAAAAAAAAAAAAGCTCCCACATTTATGCAGCCAACTCTAATCTGAATCCACGCAATTACTAATTTAGAGAACTCTAAACCTGCAAAACTCCTAAATCTGTTAGACATACATGACCTGCGCAATACTAAATCTGTTGTCGAAGCACGCACTGAACTCAGCGGCAGACCTGCAGCCTTGCTTGAATATACCTAAATTCAAATAGAACAAATTTACAAATATTCTTCCACTGCGGCAACTACTCCCACAACAATAGCAACCGTTTTACTTTTCCGGATCATCTTCTAATTTATTATATTTTAATTGAACAATAGTTTGACTTAAAACAAGGATTCCAATAGAACAAATTTACAAATATTCTTCCACTGCGGCAGCTACTTTCACAACAATTACAACCGTTTTTACTTTTCCGAATCATCTCCTACTTTATCATATTTTTAAATTGAACAATAGTTTGATTTAAAAATAAGGAATTTGGATAAATAAATAATCTGTGTGAAAAGTGAGCATTTTAAGCCGGAACGGGATCCTTGATGCATCCCTCGACGTTATGGTTAATACATTATTCTGGAGGACTCTTAGTGGTGCTGCTATGCGCTGGAAATCGGCACAGTAAATCAGGAATTGGCCAGTATTATTCATCTGGAGCAGCTTGGAAACCCGCAAGATTTTCACCTGTATTTCTTGCCAACTCCTTCCACACCTGGAGCACCTCGTCAAACATGGAATTTTACCCACCTTGGACCCTCAGTTTACCCACTCAAGCTGGTAGCCCAAGGGGGATCTCGGAGCATCATCGACGCAGCGACGAGACGGCCCTCCAATGCTTCGGCTACCTTGGAGTCATTTGGATTTACTGTGGGATAACTATATGTATTTCTCGCCATCCAATTAGTGCGCCATCCTTGAGTCCCTGCCTAGTGACCCACCCCTGGACCCCCTGGATAATTTTCACACCCTTCCGTGGCCCAAGGGGGATCTTGGAGCAACATTCATGGAGTGAAAAGACGACCCTCCAATGTTTCTGGCCACACCTGGAGTTCATCTGGAACTACTCTCCTCCAATACACTTGGATCTGCATGGAAAATTGGCACAATACGTACTAGGACATTTTTCCGATTCGCTATAGCATCTGGAGCACCTCGACAATGATGGAAATTCGCCTACCCTGATCCCCTGGCTGATTTTCACATATGTGGCCCAAGGGGGATCTCGGACTGATTCTGGATCTACCCGGATTGGATGATGAGACGACCCTCCAATGTCCCGGCCACGTTGGAGCTACCTGGATTCTTCGAGGGATTTCTGGATCATCTGGACATCTTTCTGCCATCCACGTCAGCGCCAATTCGACCTGCAACTGTCGGATTTTAGCCTACCTTGCTTCCCAGGCCAATCTCCGCAGTATATCGTCGGCCCAAGGGGGATCTCCGAGCATCCTAGTCGGCAATGAAGGGACGACCCTCCAATGTTTTATGCCGCGTCCGGAACGCACCCGCCAATGCACATGCCATGCCTTCCGTAGTGCGTCATGGCCCCCTGGTGGCATCGCGCGTTCCTGAAATAGAAGATGTCGCCTCCCGTGTGCCTTGGCTGCCGATGATCGCGGTCCCCAGTGCCCTTCTGGCACTATAATCGTCCAGTGTCCTGTTGTGCCCCAGCAACAGCTCCGTTCCGGCTTTCTTCGTTGGATTATGTTAAACATATATTAATTTTTGTTTTGTATTTTTGTATTTGCCATGTTTAACTAGGATCATTTATAACGTCAGCCACTTAAAATAACCTAGAGTAACGTAACTAATTCCATTTAAATTTATATAATTAATATCCTTTAAGTCTAATTTCTCGTGCCTAACGTTGTGAGTCTTCACCTGCCTTCCGAGACAGCGCAAAAATGTTGCCGAATAATCATGGTAATGGGACGCTGTTCTTTGGTTGGTTGGAGTGTTGACATGCGCGTATTGTGACATTTGAAAGGGACAATTTTTGTATTTTTTTTTGATTTTTGATAATTTTTGTAAACAACAATAGCCCATTAAGTACCAATGTAAAGTAGCATAGTGGTTGATGTCGCTCGAACGGAACCTCAGTAGCTGCTGCGCAGCATTTAGTTTTTGATTTTTGTATTAGGACCTGGCTTCTGTCCATCCTGGCTTATCCTTGCCATTTTGGCCATTATCCAGTTCCTGCGAGTCCTTCCCCTCCGAGTCATTAGTTGTTTGTTGGCGCTCGGTCGGGTCGGACGTGCGCTCGCTCGCTCTCCGCAAAGTCAGTGGAAATTGTACAGTAAATGGTGGAGAGATAACAAGGAGATGATAGGAAATAATAGGAAATAATAACAATAATAAAGAAATAATAATAATAAAGAAAAAATAATAATAATAATAAACAAAAAAAAAAAAAAAAAAAAAAAAAAACTTGGTTGCCAACGCTGCGCCGGAACCAACTCAAGCGCATTCTGATGTGTGGATGGAAGACGACTGGAGTACCAGCAGCGAAGAACCATCACTGCTGGCTACTAATGCTAATAACCAGAGCGCCTGTGCCGCTACTATTGACCCGTCCATGGAGGACGTGATTCCTGCTGAGATTCCCAGCCCACCCAAGAGCAAGCCACCTGGATCGTCATTACTCAAGCAGTTCCTGGACAAACTGCGCCAGAAGCCTCTCAAACCACTGGATGCTGCGAATAAGGCCACATGTGACTCTCCGGATCCAAAGCCCATTCCTATCTCGGACAGATCGGAAGAGTTACACAATATGATTCTTGCCAAGCTGGAAGGAATCGAAATTTTGCTCGGCCGTCTTTGCCAGAATATCGAAAAGCTGCCGCCGTTGGCCGCCACTAATGTTCCTGGACCTAGTAAGGATCCCTCAGCTGCCATGCGCCCAACTGGAGGACACTGAGTAGCAGATTGCACCAAGGATTAGCCAATCGCCGATACTCAACAGGATTTGGATTCTACGATTTTTTTTTTTTTTTTTGAATATTTTCTACTACTTGCCACAGGATGGATTTATTATTTTACGTTTTACTTCAATTACCTCAGCTAAGTTCCTTATAATGCTCCAGACTATGCTAAGGATTCATCGACGCCAATCCCTGCTGCTGTTCGTCGCCAATTTTTGTCATGATATGGAAAATCATGTTCATTTTCTGTTATTTTCTTATCTTTGGAAAGAAATTTATGTTTTTCTTTATGTTTTAATAAAATTACAATCACCTGGATGCCAGTGATCGATATTATTAATTCTGGCTACTAACGTATAACCACATTAACCAGGATCTCAATGCTAATCCTACTGATGAATATGCTAACCAGGATCTCAATACTAATCATACTTACCTGGATATCAAAGCCTGAAAAACAATACTTACCCGGATGCCTGCAATCAATGCTACTAATCAGGATCCCAGCTATCTTCCCATTTGGAATTCATTTACATTCCATTCGGACTATTATTTAATTACCTGGATGACAGCGATCGTACTTACCTGGATACCAGCTATGCATATATGGATCTCAGCTAAACAATACTACGATACTCACCTGGATGCTGAATCAGCGATGGATACTCATCTGGATCCCAACGCAGCGAACAATAACCAACTTTTTCATTCAGATTCCTAGCCAGTTCTCTGTTTGGAAATAAATTTAAATCGTACTTACCTGGATACCAGCTATGCTCATATGGATCCCAGCTAAAAAGCTACGATACTCACCCGGATGCCTACTCAGCGATGGATACTTACCTGGATCCCAACGCAGCGACTAATAAACAACATTTCCATTCAGATTCCTAGCTATTTTTCGGTTCGGAAATTTATTTAACTCGTACTTACCTGGATTTCATCTATGCTCATATGGATCTCAGCTAAAAAACTACGATACTCACCTGGATGCCTAATCAGCGATGGATACTCACCTGGATCCCAACGCAGCGACTAATAAACAATTTTTCCATTCAGATTCCTAGCCAGTTCTCTGTTTGGAAATAAATTTAAATCGTACTTACCTGGATACCAGCTATGCTCATATGGATCCCAGCTAAAAAGCTACGATACTCACCCGGATGCCTACTCAGCGATGGATACTCATCTGGATCCCAACGCAGCGAATAATAACCAACTTTTCCATTCAGATTCCTAGCCAGTTCTCTGTTTGGAAATAAATTTAAATCGTACTTACCTGGATACCAGCTATGCTCATATGGATCCCAGCTAAAAAGCTACGATACTCACCCGGATGCCTACTCAGCGATGGATACTTACCTGGATCCCAACGCAGCGACTAATAAACAACATTTCCATTCAGATTCCTAGTTATTTTTCGGTTCGGAAATTTATTTAACTCGTACTTACATGGATTTCATCTATGCTCATATGGATCTCAGCTAAAAAACTACGATACTCACCTGGATGCCTAATCAGCGATGGATACTCACCTGGATCCCAACGCAGCGACTAATAAACAATTTTTCCATTCAGATTCCTAGCCAGTTCTCTGTTTGGCAATTTATTCAAATCGTACTAACCTGGATATCAGCTATGCATATATGGATCCCAGCTAAAAACTACGATACTCACCTGGATGCCTACTACTCAGCGATGGATACTCACCTGGATCCCAACGCAGCGAATAACAAACAGCATTTCCATTCAGATTCCTAGTTTTTTTTCTGTTTGGAAATTTACTAAAATCGTACTTACCTGGATACCAGCTATGCATATATAGATCTCAGCTAAACAATACTACGATACTCACCTGGATGCCTAATCAGCGATGGATACTCACCTGGATCCCAACGCAGCGAATACTAAACAATTTTTCCATTCAGATTCCTAGCCAGTTCTCTGTTTGGAAATAAATTTAAATCGTACTTACCTGGATACCAGCTATGCTCATATGGATCCCAGCTAAAAAGCTACGATACTCACCCGGATGCCTACTCAGCGATGGATACTTACCTGGATCCCAAAGCAGCGACTAATAAACAACATTTCCTTTCAGATTCCTAGTTATTTTTCTGTTTGCAAATTTATAAATAAATAATAAACAGCATTTCCATTCAGATTCCTAGTTATTTTTCTGTTTGGAAATTAATTTAAATCGTACTTACCTGGATACCAGCTATGCATAAATGGATCTCAGCTAAAAAACTACGATACTCACCTGGATGCTAAATCAGCGATGGATACTCACCTGGATCCCAACGCAGCGAATAATAACCAACTTTTCCATTCAGATTCCTACCTACCTCGGCTACCTTGGAGTCATTTGGATTTACTGTGGGATAACTATATGTATTTCTCGCCATCCAATTAGTGCGCCATCCTTGAGTCCCTGCCTAGTGACCCACCCCTGGACCCCCTGGATAATTTTCACACCCTTCCGTGGCCCAAGGGGGATCTTGGAGCAACATTCATGGAGTGAAAAGACGACCCTCCAATGTTTCTGGCCACACCTGGAGTTCATCTGGAACTACTCTCCTCCAATACACTTGGATCTGCATGGAAAATTGGCACAATACGTACTAGGACATTTTTCCGATTCGCTATAGCATCTGGAGCACCTCGACAATGATGGAAATTCGCCTACCCTGATCCCCTGGCTGATTTTCACATATGTGGCCCAAGGGGGATCTCGGACTGATTCTGGATCTACCCGGATTGGATGATGAGACGACCCTCCAATGTCCCGGCCACGTTGGAGCTACCTGGATTCTTCGAGGGATTTCTGGATCATCTGGACATCTTTCTGCCATCCACGTCAGCGCCAATTCGACCTGCAACTGTCGGATTTTAGCCTACCTTGCTTCCCAGGCCAATCTCCGCAGTATATCGTCGGCCCAAGGGGGATCTCCGAGCATCCTAGTCGGCAATGAAGGGACGACCCTCCAATGTTTTATGCCGCGTCCGGAACGCACCCGCCAATGCACATGCCATGCCTTCCGTAGTGCGTCATGGCCCCCTGGTGGCATCGCGCGTTCCTGAAATAATGTCGCCTCCCGTGTGCCTTGGCTGCCGATGAACGCGGTCCCCAGTGCCCTTCTGGCACTATAATCGTCCAGTGTCCTGTTGTGCCCCAGCAACAGCTCCGTTCCGGCTTTCTTCGTTGGATTATGTTAAACATATATTAATTTTTGTTTTGTATTTTTGTATTTGCCATGTTTAACTAGGATCATTTATAACATCAGCCACTTAAAATAACCTAGAGTAACGTAACTAATTCCATTTAAATTTATATAATTAATATCCTTTAAGTCTAATTTCTCGTGCCTAACGTTGTGAGTCTTCACCTGCCTTCCGAGACAGCGCAAGAATGTTGCCGAATAATCATGGTAATGGGACGCTGTTCTTTGGTTGGTTGGAGTGTTGACATGCGCGTATTGTGACATTTGAAAGGGACAATTTTTGTATTTTTTTTTGATTTTTGATAATTTTTGTAAACAACAATAGCCCATTAAGTACCAATGTAAAGTAGCATAGTGGTTGATGTCGCTCGAACGGAACCTCAGTAGCTGCTGCGCAGCATTTAGTTTTTGATTTTTGTATTAGGACCTGGCTTCTGTCCATCCTGGCTTATCCTTGCCATTTTGGCCATTATCCAGTTCCTGCGAGTCCTTCCCCTCCGAGTCATTAGTTGTTTGTTGGCGCTCGGTCGGGTCGGACGTGCGCTCGCTCGCTCTCCGCAAAGTCAGTGGAAATTGTACAGTAAATGGTGGAGAGATAACAAGGAGATGATAGGAAATAATAGGAAATAATAGGAAATAATAACAATAATAAAGAAATAATAATAATAAAGAAAAAATAATAATAATAATAAACAAAAAAAAAAAAAAAAAAAAAAACTTGGTTGCCAACGCTGCGCCGGAACCAACTCAAGGGCATTCTGATGTGTGGATGGAAGACGACTGGAGTACCAGCAGCGAAGAACCATCACTGCTGGCTACTAATGCTAATAACCAGAGCGCCTGTGCCGCTACTATTGACCCGTCCATGGAGGACGTGATTCCTGCTGAGATTCCCAGCCCACCCAAGAGCAAGCCACCTGGATCGCCATTACTCCAGCAGTTCCTGGACAAACTGCGCCAGAAGCCTCTCAAACCACTGGATGCTGCGAATAAGGCCACATGTGACTCTCCGGATCCAAAGCCCATTCCTATCTCGGACAGATCGGAAGAGTTACACAATATGATTCTTGCCAAGCTGGAAGGAATCGAAATTTTGCTCGGCCGTCTTTGCCAGAATATCGAAAAGCTGCCGCCGTTGGCCGCCACTAATGTTCCTGGACCTAGTAAGGATCCCTCAGCTGCCATGCGCCCAACTGGAGGACACTGAGTAGCAAATTGCACCAAGGATTAGCCAATCGCCGATACTCAACAGAATTTGGATTCTACGATTTTTTTTTTTTTTTATTTTTGAATATTTTCTACTACTTGCCACAGGATGGATTTATTATTTTACCTTGTACTTCAATTACCTCAGCTAAGTTCCTTATAATGCTCCAGACTATGCCAAGGATTCATCGACGCCAATCCTTGCTGCTGTTCGTCGCCAATTTTTGTCATGATATGGAAAATCATGTTCATTTTCTGTTATTTTCTTATCTTTGGAAAGAAATTTATGTTTTTCTTTATGTTTTAATAAAATTACAATCACCTGGATGCCAGTGATCGATATTATTAATTCTGGCTACTAACGTATAACCACATTAACCAGGATCTCAATGCTAATCCTACTGATGAATATGCTAACCAGGATCTCAATACTAATCATACTTACCTGGATATCAAAGCCTGAAAAACAATACTTACCTGGATGCCTGCAATCAATGCTACTAATCAGGATCCCAGCTATCTTCCCATTCGGAATTCATTTAAATTCCATTCGGACTATTATTTAATTACCTGGATGACAGCGATCGTACTTACCTGGATACCAGCTATGCATATATGGATCTCAGCTAAACAATACTACGATACTCACCTGGATGCCAACTCAGTGATGGATACTTACCTGGATCCCAACGCAGCGACTAATAAACAGCATTTCCATTCAGATTCCTAGTTATTTTTCTGTTTGGAAATTTACTCAAATCGTACTTACCTGGATACCAGCTATGCTCATATGGATCCCAGCTAAAAAAAACTACGATACTCACCTGGATGCTGAATCAGCGATGGATACTCATCTGGATCCCAACGCAGCGAATAATAACCAACTTTTCCATTCAGATTCCTAGCCAGTTCTCTGTTTGGAAATAAATTTAAATCGTACTTACCTGGATACCAGCTATGCTCATATGGATCCCAGCTAAAAAGCTACGATACTCACCCGGATGCCTACTCAGCGATGGATACTTACCTGGATCCCAACGCAGCGACTAATAAACAACATTTCCATTCAGATTCCTAGTTATTTTTCGGTTCGGAAATTTATTTAACTCGTACTTACCTGATTTCATCTATACTCATATGGATCTCAGCTAAAAATCTACGATACTCACCTGGATGCCTAATCAGCGATGGATACTCACCTGGATCCCAACGCAGCGACTAATAAACAATTTTTCCATTCAGATTCCTAGCCAGTTCTCTGTTTGGAAATTTATTCAAATCGTACTAACCTGGATATCAGCTATGCATATATGGATCCCAGCTAAAAACTACGATACTCACCTGGATGCCTACTACTCAGCGATGGATGCTCACCTGGATCCCAACGCAGCAAATAACAAACAGCATTTCCATTCAGATTCCTAGTTATTTTTCTGTTTGGAAATTTACTCAAATCGTACTTACCTGGATACCAGCTATGCATATATGGATCTCAGCTAAACAATACTACGATACTCACCTGGATGCCTAATCAGCGATGGATACTCACCTGGATCCCAACGCAGCGAATACTAAACAATTTTTCCATTCAGATTCCTAGCCAGTTCTCTGTTTGGAAAAAAATTTAAATCGTACTTACCTGGATACCAGCTATGCTCATATGGATCCCGGCTAAAAAGCTACGATACTCACCCGGATGCCTACTCAGCGATGGATACTTACCTGGATCCCAAAGCAGCGACTAATAAACAACATTTCCTTTCAGATTCCTAGTTATTTTTCTGTTTGCAAATTTATTTAACTCGTACTTACCTGGATTCCATCTATGCTCATATGGATCTCAGCTAAAAAACTACGATACTCACCTGGATGCCTAATCAGCGATGGATACTCACCTGGATCCCAACGCAGCGACTAATAAACAATTTTTCCATTCAGATTCCTAGCCAGTTCTCTGTTAAATCGTACTTACCTGGATGTCAGCTATGCATATATGGATCTCAGCTAAAAAACTACGATACTCACCTGGATGCCTACTACTCAGCGATGGATACTCACCTGGATGCTAAATCAGCGATGGATACTCACCTGGATCCCAACGCAGCGACTAATAAACAGCATTTCCATTCAGATTCCTAGCCAGTTCCCTGTTTGGAAATAAATTTAAATCGTACTTACCTGAATACCAGCTATGCATATATGGATCTCAGCTAAAATACTACGACACTCACCTGGATGCTAAATCAGCGATGGATACTTACCTGGATCCCAACTATAACAATGATGATTGGCATACTTGGGATTCATAAAAAAAATAAGAAATCCCAGCTCCAGGCGAGGTGTTATGTTCGGGAGGGGTGCCGCACGCAATGATCAATCTCTTCCGGCTCTGGCTCGCCAGCTATTGGGGTGGTATTCTTGCCACGCCCCCCGAGGTGCCTTTCCTCATCATCCCTTAAAAATTTTGCGTGCATGGGGCAAGCGAGGAGGTTGGCTACTCATTTCAGCCATCGATTGTTCTGCTACTGGAATCCTACATAATTAAAAGAAAAGGGGTTCCTCCGCATCCGTCTTTCCGCCGAGCCCCTAAGCCTCTGATCTATCAAGACTTAGTCTGCCCACCCTGCCTTTGGCTATCTGTTCCCTGGGTCAAAGCCCATTATCTCCGTGATAGCCCCTGCTTCGGCGGCCTCAAGGGGGACTATTATGTCGGGTCAAAACATTGTTTTTAATTCATTATAATATTTATTTAAATTCTAAAAATTGATATATAAGAAAAGATTCGCTTAGCTCCTAAGTACATTCCCTTTTGACTAATTTTCTATGGGGTAAAATCTAAATAATAACTAAATATACCAAATAAAGCATTCATAAAGGGCGAGAAGACGTTTAACGAAATTAAGCCTAAATGATTAAATTAATTGGATTCTATAAAAAAAATGAATAACCAAAACGGACGCAAGCAAGACTTTTATGCAAGAAAATAAATAAAGTTACAATAAAGTTACACGACGAACACTTCGAACATGTAAGCGAACATACGCTCGAACATGAGTGGAATTAATCAGCGAATTGGCTCGATCGGGTGGTCCAACGGACTAACCATATATTCTAAGATTTTTCCTTTTTTTGTTTTAAAAATCTAAAGTGGTCATTAGGCTTAGCGAATATTCCTTGCTTTTCTTATTATGAAAATCTCTACTTCAACTGCTTTCAACACTTAAAATTGGGTATAACTTGGGTAATTTTTCACTCACCCCTGCCTTGTTGCATCCATCGTTGAAAGCGCTTTCACCGGACTGGAGCGGCTGAAAATTTTAGAGAAACACTTACACATAAAAAAACAAGGAAAATTAACTAGTGGGACACACAAATCATTGGGGCGTTGGAAAATTCTTAGCACAAGATTTTCTTCTTCTTTTTTTTTCTTTCCTCTTCTTTTTTTTTCTTTTAAAAGGTTAGGTGACCTTCTCGAACCTCTTTGGCCAATCTTCCACTCTTTAAATTATGTTTTCTTTTCGCTCGACATCCATTGGCCATAGCCCACCACAAAACTTATTACTTAACACTAATAGAATTTAAAACTACTTAGACTAACACCTCTCAGCCGGCCGAAATCCCACGTGGATTCGGCAGCCCCGGTTTTCCCGTGTTGGAACGGCTCCGGTTTACCGCGCCAGGGTCGTTGGACGCCTCCGACACCCCGGGTCGCAATCGGGTCACTTTTCCGCCGGAAAATTTATAACTTTGCCCGAATTCTATGATCGCGGCGAGGAAATGCGCTCTGCCAAGCGCGGTTGGCACTCAACTGCCAGCTCGAGCCAAGGTTCGATGGTGTGCCTACCGAAACGAACTCCAACCTGCTGACCGAGTCTTTTTCTTAGTCTTTTTCTTCCTCTGCTTTTCGATTTTTGGGGTTGTTCTTGGCGATGATCCGGAACCCACTGGAACTCCTCCGAAATTCCGTGGCTTCCGTGGGCTTCCGAATTTCCCTCCGGCAGCTATTTGCCTTGACGCCGACCCTAATGCAAAAAAAAAGCTTTTACCAAGACTCCTAACCGACCCGTCGCCTTTCCTTACCTCGACGGATTCTTGGCCACAAACCGGTGGACTCCTTTACACTCTGCTTGCCCTTGGACACCAGCGCCTCCCGTTGTGGTCGTTGTCGTTTTTTTTTTCAAACAATTCTGAGAGATTTCTGATGAATTCTGATGACAATTTCTGATGAGGAAAATTCACTTGACCAGCCCAGAGGAGACGCACTGAGAGAATGAGTGCCCTGACGCCAGAATTTGGCGCGGATCCCTCCATGGCCTATGCCCCGAGAGACACTGCCCCAACGGAAAATTCTGCTATCTTTCCCGGTTGCGCTCCTTCTAATCTCTTTGTGCCCCTTTCTCGTTCGAAACTCCTCTCCTAGATGGCGCACCTCTCCCCACTACATTTCTGCTAACAGATACAAGCGTTACAAAGCCCCTCCGCCAAGAATCTGACTTGGGGTTTGACACCCTAAGACAGATTCCACCAACAGCTTGTATCTGCCTTGGCTACTGTCTCATGTCCTTTGCATGAAATTTTCCCAGGAGATGGCCTTGCAGATCCTCTAACTCATAGCATGAGTTTCCAACTCTTTTTCGCACTCTAGCTTTTATGAATGCTGGGCCTAATTTGGCACTGTATCCGGCCGCAAAATTGCTCTGTTTAAAATTTCTATAAAATATCTCTTGCCCTTCTTTATAAGCAACCTCTCTAGCCCGCAGGTTATACTGACGCTCATTCTTCTCATTCTGTTTTCTCAGAACCTCACAAGCCTTCTTCCGGACTATTTCCAAAGAGTCCTCTTTTGAAAACGCCAAAGACCTGTCCTCCAACAACCCTAAAGCTCTCAAAAGTTTATAGGATGACCCTGAGGAGACGAAATTCTGGCCGAATGCCATATAATAAGGGCTAGTACCCAACGCCGAATGAACCGCAGTACGGAGAGCGCAGCAAATACTGCTGAGTTGCTCGTCCCAATCTTTTTGATCAGGTCTAACATAAGATCTTATTGCTGCGATGACTGATCGGTTAACCCTCTCCGAGGCGTTCGACTGGGGCGAATAAGCCGCGGTCAAAGTGTGTGAAACAGAATATTGCCTTAGCAATTTCTGAAAAGTCTCAGCCCTGAGCTGCGTTCCATTATCGGATACAATGGTTTCCGGTACGCCAAAAGTGTGGAAAAGATCTTGCTGGAGATATTTAGTGACTACGCCTGCCGTGAATTTTTTTACCGCTTTTAAAAATACAAACTTGGAGTAATGGTCCAATACTATAAAGATTCCGATGTTCCCACTCCGAGACCGAGGGTACGGACCGAGAAAATCTATATAAAGACGCTGGAAAAATCGCTCTGATACAGGAGCCACACCCATTGGAGGTCGTTGAGTTTTATTTGAGGCCTTGGTGGATTTGCAAACTTCACAAGCTTGCGTATACGCCCTCACGTCGTTGACTAACCCTGGCCAATAGTAATAACGCCTCACCCTTTCCAACGTTTTGTGAATACCTCCATGAGAAGCTAGAGGCTCGTCATGATTTTTTCTTAGAACCTCGGCAACTAGCTCCTCGGGAATCCACAATTTCCAACTGAAAATATCATGCATCTGATCTCCAGTTGCATGTTCGGTTCTTCGATAAATGAGTCCATCGACCACTTTCAAATCTGGCAATTGATTTTGATTAGCCTTGACTTTCTCTGCGATTTCTAAATACTTCGCCGACTTGAACTCCGGTGCTTGCAGATCTATTAAAAGCCCGTGTCTCGCCTAGACCCTAGACAAAGCATCCGGTACCACATTCATTTTCCCACTTCGGTGTTCAATTTTGAACGTGAATCCTTGCAACTTTAAGGCCCATCGAGCTAGTCGCGAGTGAAGATCCGTCTGACTCATAAGCCATTTGAGTGAAGCATGATCCGTAATCACTGTAAACTCATGGCCTTCTATATACGGCCGGAAACGCTTGATGCTAATTATGGCCGCGAGACACTCCTGTTCAGTGACCGAATAATTCCTTTGGGCTTTGTTTAATTTTTTTGATACAAAAGCAATGGGATACTCGTCACTCTGATCTGTCTTTTGCACCAGCACGCCTCCCACTCCAGACTTGCTTGCATCGCATTGCACGAAGAAGGGTCTGGTGAAATCCGCGCTGCGTAAGACTGGAGCGGAGCAAAGCATATCCTTAAGCAAGAAAAACGCCTTCTCTCCCTCCGGAGTCATTTCGAATTTCTTTCTTGGCTTCAATAAGTCTGTCAGTGGAGCCGATACTGATGCGAAGTTGTTGATGAATTTGCGATACCACCCCACCATGCCAAGAAAACGCCGAAGCGATTTTAAATTTTGGGGAAGTGGAAAGTCTGCCATTGCCGATATTTTCTCTGGATCAGTTCGTATAGTCCCTTCTCCCACGATATGCCCAAGATATTTTACAGTTCTCACGCAAAATTTACTTTTCTCCACGTTTAGTGTGAGTCCAGCTAGTTTCATTTGCTCGGCCACCACACTCAGAACCTTCATGTGGGTTTCAAAGGTATCTGAGACTACCAAGAGATCGTCTAAATAGACAAAGACCTCGTTCCTAAGCTCAGGCGGGATAACTTTGTCCATTAACCGAGTCATCGTTTGAGACGCGTTGGTTAAACCGAATGGCATCACTTTAAATTGATACAACGGTTTTCCCGGAATTGTAAAGGCTGTCTTATCCCGAGATTTTGGGTCCAACGGGATCTGCCAATAGGCATCTTTCAAATCGAGGCTGGAGATATACATTGCCTTTGGAAGTCGGGATAAAATTCCATCGATTTGGGGTAAAGGATAAGCATCCTTTTTGGTAGCAGCGTTGACTTTACGACTGTCCAAGCACAACCTTACTTTCCCGGGTTTTTGTACTAGGACAACGGGCGAGGACCACGCACTCTGGGACTCCTCAATCACCCCCATTTCCAACATTCGATCGATTTCTTGGTAAAGAAGCTTTTCGACCGCTGGTGACACCGGAAAATGACGTTGTTTGATTGGCTTCGCATCCCCTACGTCGATTTCGTGAGAAATGAAAGTTGTCTTTCCTAATCCCGATGAGGCAAACGAAGGAAATTTCCCGATTACTTCGCTTAGGCTGCATCGCTGACTATCCGTCAGATCATGTGAATTTGACGCGATCTCAGATATTTGCATGGAAGACGGCAGCAAACTAAATGCTGTCCAGAACGTGATACCCAAGTACAAATCCTGATTCAGGGACGGAATGATATGGAACTCGAGATCCTTGGTTTCTTCCTTGTACTTTACGCTTGTTTGAAGCTTCCCTACTACGACCTGTTTTTGACCATCTGCCGTGGTAGCGACCGTTGTTACTCTTTTGAACGGAACTTTACTTCGTATTAACTGTTCTGCCAATTTCCCCCCAATCACATTAATAGCCGCCCCCGTGTCTAATAGACCAACTACTATCCTATCTAGGAGCATGACCTCGGCATACGGACGATTATCATTATTTTTGAACCTAATCGTATTTATAGTTTTAACATTATTCCAATAAGACCTTATTCTTTTAGTATTTCTAGACAATCCTTTTTGCTTCCCGTTCGGTATTAAACCTGCGACTTGTGGAACGCCCAGATCTGGCCAAGATTCCTTGATCGGATCAGATATAGTTGATCTCGCAGGATCTTCTAAAGTCTGAACTGGACATACTAGTTCAGGTCCCCGTTTGTCGACTTGTCCTTCGGAACACTTGCCTGCTGTCGACCGCTGAAAGTGTTCGCTTTCCCGTTTTTTAAACAATTCGGACAAGTATGGTGGTAGTTGTTTGGGGCGCCACAGCCGAAGCAAAAAACTTTGCGCTTCATTCGACATTGCTTGTGGCGATGGCCTTCTTTGCGACAATTCCAGCATATTAGCGCCATTGCACAGACTTCACCATTCACTTCGCCTTCTGCGAATTCCTCAGCATCCATCATCTCCTCAACCAACTCGGAAACTTGCTTGCGGAACGGCACCACTTTCTGATATCCTTGGGATTTTCGGACGTCTTCTAAGAAATTTTCCCTGCGCCGGCATATTGCTCTTAAATTTTCTACCGACCGGACTGGAATATTAAGAATTTCATGCCTTATTTCTGGCCTTAAATTTCTCTTTAAAATCTCCACCACTTCCATCTCGGTAAGTGGCATGTCCAGGTGGTCCATTAACTCCTCTATTGCATTATAGAACGAATCGAATCCTTCCCTTTCCCGCTGCTTCCTATCTCGAATGGCTTCTCGGATATCTAAGTCCGTCCGCGCATCTCTGAATTGCCTCCTTAGCGCAGTACAAAGAAAATCCCAACGCAATTCCTGGGTATTTTTATGGTACCTCCAGTAGAATTCTCTCGCTTTCCCTTCAAACAGAAGGCTAGCATTGCTGCTTAAAATTGAAAAATTACCTTCCAGCGTTTGTCTAGTGAGGGCTTCTACTCGGTAAATAAAATTATCGACACTAAGACCTTCGGGATTTCCACTAAACCTCAACTTCCAACTATTTAAAATATGGCCTACTTTGTCGGGCCTCTGGCTTAGGTCTGAGTGGTTACTCCTGGGTGTTTCGCGAATGGACCCTATTGGTTCATCCATACTGCCTAGTGGAATTCGGTCTAAGGAATTCCTTCCAAGTGCTACATCCGGGTTGGAAACTTCTACCGCTGGAACTGATGCCGGAAGATTGGCTTCAATCAACCTGGCCATTCTTTCCGATAATTCTGTCAACAACTTATTCTGCATGGACTTTACAGCGTCTACAATTGTGCTTTGAATTAACTCTTTCTGAGCTAATCCCAACGCTGCTGCCCCTGACGAGCCACTGGGCGTAGAATCTAACGTCTGCCCTCTAGTCGACCTAGTGTTTTGAGATGGAGTATCAAATTTCTCGAAGCATACTGTGTTACAAACCGGACATGTTGTTTTACTTTTGGCATAGCCTGCAATGCAGGACTGATGGAAAACATGACCACATTTGGTTTTGTACGTTTTTCCCCCATCTAAGGTAGACTCACACAAAGGACACTTTTGTGCCGCATTTTCTTCGGGATTTGGCATGACTGGTTAATTTTTGATTTTCGCAAGGACAGAAAAAATAATATAAATATTAAAAAAAATACTGGCACGACTATTTAATGGCAGATTAACTATTATTAATATTAAGATTAATTTACGAATAAATCTAAAACAAATATAACTCAAAATGACAAAAAGAGATTCAAACAGCTGTACTATGGGATTTCACCGACCGAAAAGGTCAATGAACTTTTCGTTGGATCAGCTGACTCTTTTGCTTCCCACTTTGGTTTACTCAAACCAATGCAGAACTGACCTAGCTTAACTTCGGTTTGATCTAACCGTTGGAACAACCCAACTGCTGTGATCGCCTGATTTAAATAATAAATAAATATAAGAATAAATATAATAAATAAATATAATAAATATTGTATATATAAAAATAAATATAATAATAATAATAATGTTTTAATGTATGTTTTTTTTGTTTTTTTTTTTTATAATAATAATAAAATAGTGTTCTCTTTTTTTCAAATCACGGCAAAGACCAAGAAAAAAACTAAAATCGCAAACGACAAATATATCATAAAATAATTGACCCTGAACATAACTATACCCCTTGAGATAAGACCTGCATGCGAAGGAAAAGAAAAGAATAAAAAAACGTGAGTGGCGCTTAACACCTGTTGTTTGTGCGCTTACACCAACAACAAATGCTGCTTTCCGACAGCGGTTAGGCAATTGCGAGCGATCGCTTTTGCCTATAATCCGAGCTTCGAACACATGCGCTAAGAACTTAGTTTTCCCATTATTTCGTGGTCAGCTACTACTTCATTATGAAAATAATTGCTGCAATTCCAAAGCGACTTTTTACTTGAGAAAACTAATGCTGTTGCTTTTATATTTTAAATTGAGTAGTTCTGTGCGTTCTATCATCATCCGTGGTCAGGCAGTGCGGTTTTAATTAGCCCATCAATGCCTGCAATTCCTATGCGTATGATGACAAAACGTAAGGACCTGATGTGGATAAAGTGTGTTCTAAAAAGGTTTCTTCTTTTCGCACTCGCTCGAGTTTAGGTCAAACCGTGGCCGAACGACCCTACCTCTCAGTACTTGGTCTATCCGTTTCCTATGCGGCTGATCGAAATTCGAACGAGGTTGAAAATAGTGTGAGCTACAAAACGAGATCAAACTCCACTTGCGGCTATATCAACCAATAAAATTAATTGATTTTCCTAATGTGAGATCTGTTTTGCAAACTCTGGCCAAAATGAGTAGTTGTGATAGTGAGCTACGTCGCATAACGTGGCCCTGAAGTTGGGCGCCATTTATAACAATGATGATTGGCATACTTGGGATTCATAAAAAAAATAAGAAATCCCAGCTCCAGGCGAGGTGTTATGTTCGGGAGGGGTGCCGCACGCAATGATCAATCTCTTCCGGCTCTGGCTCGCCAGCTATTGGGGTGGTATTCTTGCCACGCCCCCCGAGGTGCCTTTCCTCATCATCCCATAAAAATTTTGCGTGCATGGGGCAAGCGAGGAGGTTGGCTACTCATTTCAGCCATCGATTGTTCTGCTACTGGAATCCTACATAATTAAAAGAAAAGGGGTTCCTCCGCATCCGTCTTTCCGCCGAGCCCCTAAGCCTCTGATCTATCAAGACTTAGTCTGCCCACCCTGCCTTTGGCTATCTGTTCCCTGGGTCAAAGCCCATTATCTCGGTGATAGCCCCTGCTTCGGCGGCCTCAAGGGGGACTATTATGTCGGGTCAAAACATTGTTTTTAATTCATTATAATATTTATTTAAATTCTAAAAATTGATATATAAGAAAAGATTCGCTTAGCTCCTAAGAAGTACATTCCCTTTTGACTAATTTTCTATGGGGTAAAATCTAAATAATAACTAAATATACCAAATAAAGCATTCATAAAGGGCGAGAAGACGTTTAACGAAATTAAGCCTAAATGATTAAATTAATTGGATTCTATAAAAAAAATGAATAACCAAAACGGACGCAAGCAAGACTTTTATGCAAGAAAATAAATAAAGTTACAATAAAGTTACACGACGAACACTTCGAACATGTAAGCGAACATACGCTCGAACATGAGTGGAATTAATCAGCGAATTGGCTCGATCGGGTGGTCTGACGGACTAACCATATATTCTAAGATTTTTCCTTTTTTTGTTTTAAAAATCTAAAGTGGTCATTAGGCTTAGCGAATATTCCTTGCTTTTCTTATTATGAAAATCTCTACTTCAACTGCTTTCAACACTTAAAATTGGGTATAACTTGGGTAATTTTTCACTCACCCCTGCCTTGTTGCATCCATCGTTGAAAGCGCTTTCACCGGACTGGAGCGGCTGAAAATTTTAGAGAAACACTTACACATAAAAAAACAAGGAAAATTAACTAGTGGGACACACAAATCATTGGGGCGTTGGAAAATTCTTAGCACAAGATTTTCTTCTTCTTTTTTTTTCTTTCCTCTTCTTTTTTTTTCTTTTAAAAGGTTAGGTGACCTTCTCGAACCTCTTTGGCCAATCTTCCACTCTTTAAATTATGTTTTCTTTTCGCTCGACATCCATTTGGCCATAGCCCACCACAAAACTTATTACTTAACACTAATAGAATTTAAAACTACTTAGACTAACACCTCTCAGCCGGCCGAAATCCCACGTGGATTCGGCAGCCCCGGTTTTCCCGTGTTGGAACGGCTCCGGTTTACCGCGCCAGGGTCGTTGGACGCCTCCGACACCCCGGGTCGCAATCGGGTCACTTTTCCGCCGGAAAATTTATAACTTTGCCCGAATTCTATGATCGCGGCGAGGAAATGCGCTCTGCCAAGCGCGGTTGGCACTCAACTGCCAGCTCGAGCCAAGGTTCGATGGTGTGCCTACCGAAACGAACTCCAACCTGCTGACCGAGTCTTTTTCTTAGTCTTTTTCTTCCTCTGCTTTTCGATTTTTGGGGTTGTTCTTGGCGATGATCCGGAACCCACTGGAACTCCTCCGAAATTCCGTGGCTTCCGTGGGCTTCCGAATTTCCCTCCGGCAGCTATTTGCCTTGACGCCGACCCTAATGCAAAAAAAAAGCTTTTACCAAGACTCCTAACCGACCCGTCGCCTTTCCTTACCTCGACGGATTCTTGGCCACAAACCGGTGGACTCCTTTACACTCTGCTTGCCCTTGGACACCAGCGCCTCCCGTTGTGGTCGTTGTCGTTTTTTTTTTCAAACAATTCTGAGAGATTTCTGATGAATTCTGATGACAATTTCTGATGAGGAAAATTCACTTGACCAGCCCAGAGGAGACGCACTGAGAGAATGAGTGCCCTGACGCCAGAATTTGGCGCGGATCCCTCCATGGCCTATGCCCCGAGAGACACTGCCCCAACGGAAAATTCTGCCATCTTTTCCGGTTGCGCTCCTTCTAATCTCTTTGTGCCCCTTTCTCGTTCGAAACTCCTCTCCTAGATGGCGCACCTCTCCCCACTACATTTCTGCTAACAGATACAAGCGTTACACAACGCAGCGACTAATAAACAATTTTTCCATTCAGATTCCTAGCCATTTTTCTGTTTGGAAATTTATTTAAATCGTACTTACCTGGATACCAGCGATGCATATATGGATCCCAGCTAAAAACTACGATACTCACCTGGATGCCTACTACTCAGCGATGGATACTCACCTGGATCCCAACGCAGCAAATAACAAACAGCATTTCCATTCAGATTCCTAGTTATTTTTCTGTTTGGAAATTAATTTAAATCGTACTTACCTGGATACCAGCTATGCATATATGGATCTCAGCTAAAAAACTACGATACTCACCTGGATGCCTACTACTCAGCGATGGATACTCACCTGGATCCCAACGCAGCGACTAATAAACAATTTTTCCATTCAGATTCCTAGCCAGTTCTCTGTTTGGAAATTTATTCAAATCGTACTTACCTGGATATCAGCTATGCATATATGGATCTCAGCTAAAAAACTACGATACTCACCTGGATGCTAAATCAGCGATGGATACTCACCTGGATCCCAACGCAGCGAATAATAACCAACTTTTCCATTCAGATTCCTAGCTATTTTTCTGTTTGGAAATCAACTCAAATCGTACTTACCTAGATACCAGATATGCATATATGGATCTCAGCTAAAAAACTACGATACTCACCTGGATGCCAACTCAGCGATGGATACTCACCTGCATCCCAACGCAGCGACTAATAAACAGCATTTCCATTCAGATTCCTAGCCAGTTCCCTGTTTGGAAATAAATTTAAATCGTACTTACCTGGATACCAGCTATGCATATATGGATCTCAGCTAAACAATACTACGATACTCACCTGGATGCCTAATCAGCGATGGATACTCACCTGGATCCCAACGCAGCGAATACTAAACAATTTTTCCATTAAGATTCCTAGCCAGTTCTCTGTTTGGAAATTTATTTAAATCGTACTTACCTGGATACCAGCTATGCTCATATGGATCCCAGCTAAAAAGCTACGATACTCACCCGGATGCCTACTCAGCGATGGATACTTACCTGGATCCCAAAGCAGCGACTAACAAACAGCATTTCCATTCAGATTCCTAGTTATTTTTCTGTTTGGAAATTAATTTAAATCGTACTTACCTGGATACCAGCTATGCATATATGGATCTCAGCTAAAAAACTACGATACTCACCTGGATGCCAACTCAGCGATGGATACTCACCTGGATCCCAACGCAGCGACTAATAAACAATTTTTCCATTCAGATTCCTAGCCAGTTCTCTGTTTGGAAATTTATTCAAATCGTACTTACCTGGATATCAGCTATGCATATATGGATCTCAGCTAAAAAACTACGATACTCACCTGGATGCCTACTACTCAGCGATGAATACTCACCTGGATGCTAAATCAGCGATGGATACTCACCTGGATCCCAACGCAGCGAATAATAACCAACTTTTCCATTCAGATTATTAGCCATTTTTCTGTTTGGAAATAAATTTAAATCGTACTTACCTGGATACCAGCTATGCATATATGGATCTCAGCTAAAAAACTACGATACTCACCTGGATGCTAAATCAGCGATGGATACTCACCTGGATCCCAACGCAGCGAATAATAAACAATTTTTCCATTTTTTCCTAGCCAGTTCTCTGTTTGGAAATTAATTTAAATCGTACTTACCTAGATACCAGATATGCATATATGGATCTCAGCTAAAAAACTACGATACTCACCTGGATGCCAACTCAGCGATGGATACTCACCTGGATCCCAACGCAGCGACTAATAAACAATTTTTCCATTCAGATTCCTAGCCAGTTCTCTGTTTGGAAATTAATTTAAATCGTACTTACCTGGATATCAGCTATGCATATATGGATCTCAGCTAAAAAACTACGATACTCACCTGGATGCCTACTACTCAGCGATGGATACTCACCTGGATGCTAAATCAGCGATGGATACTCACCTGGATCCCAACGCAGCGAATAATAACCAACTTTTCCATTCAGATTATTAGCCATTTTTCTGTTTGGAAATAAATTTAAATCGTACCTACCTGGATACCAGCTATGCATATATGGATCTCAGCTAAAAAACTACGATACTCACCTGGATGCTTAATCAGCGATGGATACTCACCTGGATCCCAACGCAGCGAATAATAAACAATTTTTCCATTCAGATTCCTAGCCAGTTCTCTGTTTGGAAATTAATTTAAATCGTACTTACCTGGATACCAGCTATGCATATATGGATCTCAGCTAAAAAACTACGATATTCACCTGGATGCTAAATCAGCGATGGATACTCACCTGGATCCCAACGCAGCGAATAATAAACAATTTTTCCATTCAGATTCCTAGCCAGTTCCCTGTTTGGAAATAAATTTAAATCGTACTTACCTGAATACCAGCTATGCATATATGGATCTCAGCTAAAATACTACGACACTCACCTTGATGCTAAATCAGCGATGGATACTTACCTGGATCCCAACGCAGCGACTAATAAACAATTTTTCCATTCAGATTCCTAGCCATTTTTCTGTTTGGAAATTTATTTAAATCGTACTTACCTGGATACCAGCGATGCATATATGGATCCCAGCTAAAAACTACGATACTCACCTGGATGCCTACTACTCAGCGATGGATACTCACCTGGATCCCAACGCAGCAAATAACAAACAGCATTTCCATTCAGATTCCTAGTTATTTTTCTGTTTGGAAATTAATTTAAATCGTACTTACCTGGATACCAGCTATGCATATATGGATCTCAGCTAAAAAACTACGATACTCACCTGGATGCCAACTCAGCGATGGATACTCACCTGGATCCCAACGCAGTGACTAATAAACAATTTTTCCATTCAGATTCCTAGCCAGTTCTCTGTTTGGAAATTTATTCAAATCGTACTTACCTGGATATCAGCTATGCATATATGGATCTCAGCTAAAAAACTACGATACTCACCTGGATGCCTACTACTCAGCGATGGATACTCACCTGGATGCTAAATCAGCGATGGATACTCACCTGGATCCCAACGCAGCGAATAATAACCAACTTTTCCATTCAGATTATTAGCCATTTTTCTGTTTGGAAATAAATTTAAATCGTACTTACCTGGATACCAGCTATGCATATATGGATCTCAGCTAAAAAACTACGATACTCACCTGGATGCTAAATCAGCGATGGATACTCACCTGGATCCCAACGCAGCGAATAATAAACAATTTTTCCATTCAGCTTCCTAGCAAGTTCTCTGTTTGGAAATTAATTTAAATCGTACTTACCTGGATACCAGCTATGCATATATGGATCTCAGCTAAACAATACTACGATACTCACCTGGATGCCTAATCAGCGATGGATACTCACCTGGAGCCCAACGCAGCGAATAATAACCAACTTTTCCATTCAGATTCCTAGCTATTTTTCTGTTTGGAAATAAATTCAAATCGTACTTACCTCGATACCCGCTATCGATCTCCGCTAAAAATACGATACTCGCCCGGATGCGAGATCAGCGATGGATACTCACCTGGATGCCAACGCAGCGATGGATACTCACCTGGATGCCTGGATCCCAACTATTCCGCACAACCTGAAGCAAATTAGAATTCGTGGCCAATAATTACCTGAATCTACTGCTTTTCTCCAGCTTCTGGAGCCGTACGGAAAAATGCGAGTTAAACTACCTGGATCCCTTGCCAACTTCTCCATTACCTGGAGCAGCCTCGAGGATCCTGGAGCTACCAAATTGGAGTGATTAGATGACCCTCCAATGTTTCCATCACGGAGTTACCTGTTTCATCTGGTAAATCATGTAAATGCTCACCTGGATGCTCTGATATTTTTAGCATTACCTGGAACAATTCGGTTGCAACGGCCACTGTATACCTGGGTGCCCTGCAATTTTTCTGCAACACCTGGAGCATCCTGGAAACCATGATAGTACCTGCGCTGCAATGTTGGCCACTTTTTCCCTGGACCTGGGTGACCTACAAATTTTCCTCTTGACCTGGAGCCGCCTGCAACTGCTGGATCTTCACCTCGACCGATGCCCAACCATTTTCCACATCAACACCTGCGGTGGAATGAGGACATTGGACCTGATGAGCCACAAATATCTTCACCTCGCTGGAACGATCCCACGTCATTGCTGCCACGCTTTCCGTAGTATATCCTGGCCGCCCTGGGTTTGCCGTTTGTGTTCCTGTAAACTCGCCCCTCCCGTGAGCCTTGATGTTATGGAATAGCTGCCCCAAGGGCCCTTCTGGCCCTTACCTACCTGCAACCTGCTGCGGCCACGAAATGTAGCAGCTCCGTTCCGGATCATCTTCATCGTTGGATTACGTTAAACATTTAAATTTTCATTTTTGTTTTGTATTTTCATTTGCCATGTTTAACTTGAATCGTTTGTTTATATGCCAACCACTTAAAATAACTTAACGTAACGTAAATTTTCCACTTAAATTTAAATTAATTTCAATAGTCTTAAGTCTAATTTCTCGTGCCTAACGTTGTAAGTCTTCACCCGCCTTCCAGGACAGCGCAAAAATGATGCAAAATAATTACGGTATTGGGACACTGATCCTTGGATGAGTTGGAGTGTTGGCATGCGCGTATTTTGACCTGAATAAGAAATTTTTGTAATTTTTATAATTTTATACCTGACAATAGTCCACTAAGAATCATTGTAAAATTAGCATAGTGGTTGGTGTACCGGGATGGACCCTCTTGTTGCCGCTGTGCGGCTTTGTTTTTGTACTTGTGATAAATCCGCGCTGCCTCGAGGAGTTGCTTGGCGGTCGTCGAGCAGTGCGGACGTGCCTGAGCAGCGCTCTGGCTTTACTTTTAGCGAGCAAAAGAAACAGTTACACTAGACAGTTAAACGCTAAATACATTAAATTAAACACGTTAAATTAAACACATTAAACAACATTAAACAACATTAAACAATTAAACACAATAAACTACATTAAACACATTAAAAAAAAAAAAAGAAAACAAAAAAAAAAAGCTCCCACATTTATGCAGCCAACTCTAATCTGAATCCACGCAATTACTAATTTAGAAAACTCTAAACCTGCAAAACTCCTAAATCTGTTAGACATACATGACCTGCGCAATACTAAATCTGTTGTCGAAGCACGCACTGAACTCAGCGGCAGACCTTCAGCCTTGCTTGAATATACCTAAATTCAAATAGAACAAATTTACAAATATTCTTCCACTGCGGCAACTACTCCCACAACAATAGCAACCGTTTTACTTTTCCGGATCATCTCCTACTTTATCATATTTTTAAATTGAACAATAGTTTGATTTAAAAACAAGGAATTTGGATTAATAAATAATCTATGTGAAAAGTGAGCATTTTAAGCCGGAACGGGATCCTTGATGCATCCCTCGACGTTATGGTTAATACATTATTCTGGAGGACTCTTAGTGGTGCTGCTATGCGCTGGAAATCGGCACAGTAAATCAGGAATTGGCCAGTATTATTCAGTGCTTGTTTGAGATTCCACTGTCTCCGGACTCCTTTGTGGTGCTGCTGCGCTGGGGAATGTTCCAGAAATCAGGAATCGGTCGGAACATATTCAGTGCTTGTTCATGACTTCACTGTTTCCGGGTGTGTTTCCGCCACCTGCTCTAGCAGATCTTGTTGATAGGTCAGCCAGTTAGATACTGCCAATTGTAAATGTTTTGAATCATTATCACGACTCTGATTAATACAGGAAAAACATAATTTACTATACCTTCTTCAAATAATTTGTATGCTGTCTCTCGGATTCCACTAGTAGTAGTGTCCACATTCTTTAGCATTAATCTGACTGTATTTACCATACTGTCTGGAACCAATGGATGACCATGCGCGTTGTTGACAGATTCAAAACAGTGCTCCAATTTCGTTGTGCACTGCTTACCCTGCGGCTTCTTGCAAGGAATTGTGATGTAGTCACTGCCAAGGTGCATTTTGTATTCTCAATCCTCAATTGAGTTGACTCATGAACCCCAAGATTAATCTGGCCAAATCTGGAATATAGAAATCAAAATCATCTGCTCACCTACCTGTATTACCAAGGCTGTCTGTCCACTTCAATAATGATATGGCTGGATACGCCAAGGACCCTTGACTCCTTCTGCTGGATTGCAATTATAAAAAGGAATTAGCCACAACATATTTGTCATGCTTCCATAAATTCAATATAAGTATGAATGTTTTACTTTTCACGCCTCCACGCTTACCAAATGTAAACAATAATGGCCACGGAAAATTTTCTTCTTCTTCACGCCATTCACATATACAAACCTATGCCCTCTACTCTGTTGTTAGAATGAGACCAATATACATTATATTCATAGAATTTGGATTCTTGTTGGAAACACTGTTCCCAGTTATTTCAGCAACTTGTTGCTAAGCATTTGGATTTGGAAACACTATCTGACTCTTGACTGGTCAGGCAAACTCAAACTAATAAGATACTTATGACACTGATTTGTCGGGAAAGGCAGCAAAACCATACCTTTCTCATTTTAACTATTCTTTATAATCTCAGGTACCCTCTTCTGGCTATTAACTATTTGACTCAGCTATTAGATGTCTTATCCTGATACTTCGCCTTGGTGCACTGGCTTTCCAATACTTTCTCCACCTCCTTGTGTGTGATCACTGACTTGGCCCTCAGGACTGCAAATCACTGCTTAGACGTTACACTCAATGCTTTAAATATATACTATCACGAATCTGCTGCTTCTACTTAATGAATCTGTTACACATCTATACTTCTGTTAATCCTGTGCGACCATGCTACTTGGCCTCACCTGTATACATCTGCGAATTCTAATTACCTA
Source organism: Drosophila bipectinata (assembly GCF_030179905.1). NCBI lineage: Eukaryota > Metazoa > Arthropoda > Insecta > Diptera > Drosophilidae > Drosophila > Drosophila bipectinata. The sequence continues at coordinate 9,371,516 of NC_091740.1, read as the reverse complement.
ATCTTCAATCTCCGAGTATTGGATACCTAATCTTCTTACTCACCTGGATGCTAAATCAGCGATGGATACTCACCTGGATCCCAACGCAGCGAACAATAAACAGCATTTCCATTCAAATTCCTAGTTATTTTTCTGTTTGGAAATTTACTCAAATCGTACTTACCTGGATACCAGCTATGCATATATGGATCTCAGCTAAACAATACTACGATACTCACCTGGATGCCTAATCAGCGATGGATACTCACCTGGATCCCAACGCAGCGAATACTAAAAAATTTTTCCATTCAGATTCCTAGCCAGTTCTCTGTTTGGAAATAAATTTAAATCGTACTTACCTGGATACCAGCTATGCTCATATGGATCCCAGCTAAAAAGCTACGATACTCACCTGGATGCCTACTCAGCGATGGATACTTACCTGGATCCCAACGCAGCGACTAATAAACAACATTTCCATTCAGATTCCTAGTTATTTTTCGGTTCGGAAATTTATTTAACTCGTACTTACCTGGATTCCATCTATGCTCATATGGATCTCAGCTCAAAAACTACGATACTCACCTGGATGCCTAATCAGCGATGGATACTCACCTGGATCCCAACGCAGCGACTAATAAACAATTTTTCCATTCAGATTCCTAGCCAGTTCTCTGTTTGGAAATTTATTCAAATCGTACTAACCTGGATATCAGCTATGCATATATGGATCTCAGCTAAAAAACTACGATACTCACCTGGATGCCTACTACTCAGCAATGGATACTCACCTGGATGCTAAATCAGCGATGGATACTCACCTGGATCCCAACGCAGCGAATAATAAACAGCATATCCATTCAGATTCCTAGTTTTTTTTCTGTTTGGAAATTTACTCAAATCGTACTTACCTGGATACCAGCTATGCATATATGGATCTCAGCTAAACAATACTACGATACTCACCTGGATGCCTAATCAGCGATGGATACTCACCTGGATCCCAACGCAGCGAATGCTAAACAATTTTTCCATTCAGATTCCTAGCCAGTTCTTTGTTTGGAAATCAACTCAAATCGTACTTACCTGGATACCAGCTATGCTCATATGGATCCCAGCTAAAAAGCTACGATACTCACCTGGATGCCTACTCAGCGATGGATACTTACCTGGATCCCAAAGCAGCGACTAATAAACAACATTTCCTTTCAGATTCCTAGTTATTTTTCTGTTTGCAAATTTATTTAACTCGTACTTACCTGGATTCCATCTATGCTCATATGGATCTCAGCTAAAAAACTACGATACTCACCTGGATGCCTAATCAGCGATGGATACTCACCTGGATCCCAACGCAGCGACTAATAAACAATTTTTCCATTCAGATTCCTAGCCAGTTCTCTGTTAAATCGTACTGACCTGGATATCAGCTATGCATATATGGATCTCAGCTAAAAAACTACGATACTCACCTGGATGCCTACTACTCAGCGATGGATACTCACCTGGATGCTAAATCAGCGATGGATACTCACCTGGATCCCAACGCAGCGAATAATAAACAGCATTTCCATTCAGATTCCTAGTTATTTTTCTGTTTGGAAATTAATTTAAATCGTACTTACCTGGATACCAGCTATGCATATATGGATCTCAGCTAAAAAACTACGATACTCACCTGGATGCTAAATCAGCGATGGATACTCACCTGCATCCCAACGCAGCGAATAATAACCAACTTTTCCATTCATATTCCTAGCTATTTTTCTGTTTGGAAATCAACTCAAATCGTACTTACCTAGATACCAGATATGCATATATGGATCTCAGCTAAAAAACTACGATACTCACCTGGATGCCAACTCAGCGATGGATACTCACCTGCATCCCAACGCAGCGACTAATAAACAGCATTTCCATTCAGATTCCTAGCCAGTTCCCTGTTTGGAAATAAATTTAAATCGTACTTACCTGAATACCAGCTATGCATATATGGATCTCAGCTAAAATACTACGACACTCACCTGGATGCTAAATCAGCGATGGATACTTACCTGGATCCCAACGCAGCGACTAATAAACAATTTTTCCATTCTGATTCCTAGCCATTTTTCTGTTTGGAAATTTATTTAAATCGTACTTACCTGGATACCAGCGATGCATATATGGATCCCAGCTAAAAACTACGATACTCACCTGGATGCCTACTACTCAGCGATGGATACTCACCTGGATCCCAACGCAGAAAATAATAAACAGCATTTCCATTCAGATTCCTAGTTATTTTTCTGTTTGGAAATTAATTTAAATCGTACTTACCTAGATACCAGATATGCATATATGGATCTCAGCTAAAAAACTACGATACTCACCTGGATGCCAACTCAGCGATGGATACTCACCTGCATCCCAACGCAGCGACTAATAAACAGCATTTCCATTCAGATTCCTAGCCAGTTCCCTGTTTGGAAATAAATTTAAATTGTACTTACCTGAATACCAGCTATGCATATATGGATCTCAGCTAAAATACTACGACACTCACCTGGATGCTAAATCAGCGATGGATACTTACCTGGATCCCAACGCAGCGACTAATAAACAATTTTTCCATTCAGATTCCTAGCCATTTTTCTGTTTGGAAATCAACTCAAATCGTACTTACCTAGATACCAGATATGCATATATGGATCTCAGCTAAAAAACTACGATACTCACCTGGATGCCAACTCAGCGATGGATACTCACCTGCATCCCAACGCAGCGACTAATAAACAGCATTTCCATTCAGATTCCTAGCCAGTTCCCTGTTTGGAAATAAATTTAAATCGTACTTACCTGAATACCAGCTATGCATATATGGATCTCAGCTAAAATACTACGACACTCACCTGGATGCTAAATCAGCGATGGATACTTACCTGGATCCCAACGCAGCGACTAATAAACAATTTTTCCATTCTGATTCCTAGCCATTTTTCTGTTTGGAAATTTATTTAAATCGTACTTACCTGGATACCAGCGATGCATATATGGATCCCAGCTAAAAACTACGATACTCACCTGGATGCCTACTACTCAGCGATGGATACTCACCTGGATCCCAACGCAGCAAATAATAAACAGCATTTCCATTCAGATTCCTAGTTATTTTTCTGTTTGGAAATTAATTTAAATCGTACTTACCTAGATACCAGATATGCATATATGGATCTCAGCTAAAAACTACGATACTCACCTGGATGCCAACTCAGCGATGGATACTCACCTGCATCCCAACGCAGCGACTAATAAACAGCATTTCCATTCAGATTCCTAGCCAGTTCCCTGTTTGGAAATAAATTTAAATTGTACTTACCTGAATACCAGCTATGCATATATGGATCTCAGCTAAAATACTACGACACTCACCTGGATGCTAAATCAGCGATGGATACTTACCTGGATCCCAACGCAGCGACTAATAAACAATTTTTCCATTCTGATTCCTAGCCATTTTTCTGTTTGGAAATTTATTTAAATCGTACTTACCTGGATACCAGCGATGCATATATGGATCCCAGCTAAAAACTACGATACTCACCTGGATGCCTACTACTCAGCGATGGATACTCACCTGGATCCCAACGCAGCAAATAATAAACAGCATTTCCATTCAGATTCCTAGTTATTTTTCTGTTTGGAAATTAATTTAAATCGTACTTACCTAGATACCAGATATGCATATATGGATCTCAGCTAAAAACTACGATCCTCAGCTGGACGACAACTCAGCGATGGATACTCACCTGCATCCCAACGCAGCGACTAATAAACAGCATTTCCATTCAGATTCCTAGCCAGTTCCCTGTTTGGAAATAAATTTAAATTGTACTTACCTGAATACCAGCTATGCATATATGGATCTCAGCTAAAATACTACGACACTCACCTGGATGCTAAATCAGCGATGGATACTTACCTGGATCCCAACGCAGCGACTAATAAACAATTTTTCCATTCTGATTCCTAGCCATTTTTCTGTTTGGAAATTTATTTAAATCGTACTTACCTGGATACCAGCGATGCATATATGGATCCCAGCTAAAAACTACGATACTCACCTGGATGCCTACTACTCAGCGATGGATACTCACCTGGATCCCAACGCAGCAAATAATAAACAGCATTTCCATTCAGATTCCTAGTTATTTTTCTGTTTGGAAATTAATTTAAATCGTACTTACCTAGATACCAGATATGCATATATGGATCTCAGCTAAAAAACTACGATACTCACCTGGATGCCAACTCAGCGATGGATACTCACCTGCATCCCAACGCAGCGACTAATAAACAGCATTTCCATTCAGATTCCTAGCCAGTTCCCTGTTTGGAAATAAATTTAAATTGTACTTACCTGAATACCAGCTATGCATATATGGATCTCAGCTAAAATACTACGACACTCACCTGGATGCTAAATCAGCGATGGATACTTACCTGGATCCCAACGCAGCGACTAATAAACAATTTTTCCATTCAGATTCCTAGCCATTTTTCTGTTTGGAAATCAACTCAAATCGTACTTACCTAGATACCAGATATGCATATATGGATCTCAGCTAAAAAACTACGATACTCACCTGGATGCCAACTCAGCGATGGATACTCACCTGCATCCCAACGCAGCGACTAATAAACAGCATTTCCATTCAGATTCCTAGCCAGTTCCCTGTTTGGAAATAAATTTAAATCGTACTTACCTGAATACCAGCTATGCATATATGGATCTCAGCTAAAATACTACGACACTCACCTGGATGCTAAATCAGCGATGGATACTTACCTGGATCCCAACGCAGCGACTAATAAACAATTTTTCCATTCTGATTCCTAGCCATTTTTCTGTTTGGAAATTTATTTAAATCGTACTTACCTGGATACCAGCGATGCATATATGGATCCCAGCTAAAAACTACGATACTCACCTGGATGCCTACTACTCAGCGATGGATACTCACCTGGATCCCAACGCAGCAAATAATAAACAGCATTTCCATTCAGATTCCTAGTTATTTTTCTGTTTGGAAATTAATTTAAATCGTACTTACCTAGATACCAGATATGCATATATGGATCTCAGCTAAAAACCTCCGATCCTCACCTGGATGCCCACTCAGCGATGGATACTCACCTGCATCCCAACGCAGCGACTAATAAACAGCATTTCCATTCAGATTCCTAGCCAGTTCCCTGTTTGGAAATAAATTTAAATTGTACTTACCTGAATACCAGCTATGCATATATGGATCTCAGCTAAAATACTACGACACTCACCTGGATGCTAAATCAGCGATGGATACTTACCTGGATCCCAACGCAGCGACTAATAAACAATTTTTCCATTCAGATTCCTAGCCATTTTTCTGTTTGGAAATCAACTCAAATCGTACTTACCTAGATACCAGATATGCATATATGGATCTCAGCTAAAAAACTACGATACTCACCTGGATGCCAACTCAGCGATGGATACTCACCTGCATCCCAACGCAGCGACTAATAAACAGCATTTCCATTCAGATTCCTAGCCAGTTCCCTCTTTGGAAATAAATTTAAATCGTACTTACCTGAATACCAGCTATGCATATATGGATCTCAGCTAAAATACTACGACACTCACCTGGATGCTAAATCAGCGATGGATACTTACCTGGATCCCAACGCAGCGACTAATAAACAATTTTTCCATTCAGATTCCTAGCCATTTTTCTGTTTGGAAATTTATTTAAATCGTACTTACCTGGATACCAGCGATGCATATATGGATCCCAGCTAAAAACTACGATACTCACCTGGATGCCTACTACTCAGCGATGGATACTCACCTGGATCCCAACGCAGCAAATAATAAACAGCATTTCCATTCAGATTCCTAGTTATTTTTCTGTTTGGAAATTAATTTAAATCGTACTTACCTAGATACCAGATATGCATATATGGATCTCAGCTAAAAACTACGATACTCACCTGGATGCCAACTCAGCGATGGATACTCACCTGCATCCCAACGCAGCGACTAATAAACAGCATTTCCATTCAGATTCCTAGCCAGTTCCCTGTTTGGAAATAAATTTAAATCGTACTTACCTGAATACCAGCTATGCATATATGGATCTCAGCTAAAATACTACGACACTCACCTGGATGCTAAATCAGCGATGGATACTTACCTGGATCCCAACGCAGCGACTAATAAACAATTTTTCCATTCAGATTCCTAGCCATTTTTCTGTTTGGAAATTTATTTAAATCGTACTTACCTGGATACCAGCGATGCATATATGGATCCCAGCTAAAAACTACGATACTCACCTGGATGCCTACTACTCAGCGATGGATACTCACCTGAATCCCAACGCAGCAAATAATAAACAGCATTTCCATTCAGATTCCTAGTTTTTTTCTGTTTGGAAATTAATTTAAATCGTACTTACCTGGATACCAGCTATGCATATATGGATCTCAGCTAAAAAACTACGATACTCACCTGGATGCCAACTCAGCGATGGATACTCACCTGGATCCCAACGCAGCGACTAATAAACAATTTTTCCATTCAGATTCCTAGCCAGTTCTCTGTTTGGAAATTTATTCAAATCGTACTTACCTGGATATCAGCTATGCATATATGGATCTCAGCTAAAAAACTACGATACTCACCTGGATGCCTACTACTCAGCGATGGATACTCACCTGGATGCTAAATCAGCGATGGATACTCACCTGGATCCCAACGCAGCGACTAATAACCAACTTTTCCATTCAGATTCCTAGCTATTTTTCTGTTTGGAAATCAACTCAAATCGTATATACCTAGATACCAGATATGCATATATGGATCTCAGCTAAAAAACTACGATACTCACCTGGATGCCAACTCAGCGATGGATACTCACCTGCATCCCAACGCAGCGACTAATAAACAGCATTTCCATTCAGATTCCTAGCCAGTTCCCTGTTTGGAAATAAATTAAAATCGTACTTACCTGAATACCAGCTATGCATATATGGATCTCAGCTAAAATACTACGACACTCACCTGGATGCTAAATCAGCGATGGATACTTACCTGGATCCCAACGCAGCGACTAATAAACAATTTTTCCATTCAGATTCCTAGCCATTTTTCTGTTTGGAAATTTATTTAAATCGTACTTACCTGGATACCAGCGATGCATATATGGATCCCAGCTAAAAACTACGATACTCACCTGGATGCCTACTACTCAGCGATGGATACTCACCTGGATCCCAACGCAGCAAATAACAAACAGCATTTCCATTCAGATTCCTAGTTATTTTTCTGTTTGGAAATTAATTTAAATCGTACTTACCTGAATACCAGCTATGCATATATGGATCTCAGCTAAAAAACTACGATACTCACCTGGATGCCAACTCAGCGATGGATACTCACCTGGATCCCAACGCAGCGACTAATAAACAATTTTTCCATTCAGATTCCTAGCCAGTTCTCTGTTTGGAAATTTATTCAAATCGTACTTACCTGGATATCAGCTATGCATATATGGATCTCAGCTAAAAAACTACGATACTCACCTGGATGCCTACTACTCAGCGATGGATACTCACCTGGATGCTAAATCAGCGATGGATACTCACCTGGATCCCAACGCAGCAAATAACAAACAGCATTTCCATTCAGATTCCTAGTTATTTTCTGTTTGGAAATTAATTTAAATCGTACTTACCTGGATACCAGCTATGCATATATGGATCTCAGCTAAAAAACTACGATACTCACCTGGATGCCAACTCAGCGATGGATACTCACCTGGATCCCAACGCAGCGACTAATAAACAATTTTTCCATTCAGATTCCTAGCCAGTTCTCTGTTTGGAAATTTATTCAAATCGTACTTACCTGGATACCAGCGATGCATATATGGATCTCAGCTAAAAAACTACGATACTCACCTGGATGCCTACTACTCAGCGATGGATACTCACCTGGATGCTAAATCAGCGATGGATACTCACCTGGATCCCAACGCAGCGAATAATAAACAATTTTTCCATTCAGATTCCTAGCCAGTTCTCTGTTTGGAAATTAATTTAAATCGTACTTACCTGGATACCAGCTATGCATATATGGATCTCAGCTAAACAATACTACGATACTCACCTGGATGCCTAATCAGCGATGGATACTCACCTGGATCCCAACGCAGCGAATAATAACCAACTTTTCCATTCAGATTCCTAGCTATTTTTCTGTTTGGAAATAAATTCAAATCGTACTTACCTGGATACCAGCTATGGATCTCAGCTAAAAAATACGATACTCACCCGGATGCTAAATCAGCGATGGATACTCACCTGGATGCCAACGCAGCGATGGATACTCACCTGGATGCCAATACAGTGATGGATACTCACCTGGATCCCAACTATTCCGCACAACCTGACGCAAATTAGAATTCATGGCCAATAATTACCTGAATCTACTGCTTTTCTCCAGCTTCTGGAGCCGTACGGAAAAATGCGAGTTAAACTACCTGGATCCCTTGCCAACTTCTCCATTACCTGGAGCAGCCTCGAGGATCCTGGAGCTACCAAATTGGAGTGATTAGATGACCCTCCAATGTTTCCATCACGGAGTTACCTGTTTCATCTGGTAAATCATGTAAATGCTCACCTGGATGCTCTGATATTTTTAGCATTACCTGGAACAATTCGGTTGCAACGGCCACTGTATACCTGGGTGCCCTGCAATTTTTCTGCAACACCTGGAGCATCCTGGAAACCATGATAGTACCTGCGCTGCAATGTTGGCCACTTTTTCCCTGGACCTGGGTGACCTACAAATTATCCTCTTGACCTGGAGCCGCCTGCAACTGCTGGATCTTCACCTCGACCGATGCCCAACCATTTTCCACATCAACACCTGCGGTGGAATGAGGACATTGGACCTGATGAGCCACAAATATCTTCACCTCGCTGGAACGATCCCACGTCATTGCTGCCACGCTTTCCGTAGTATATCCTGGCCGCCCTGGGTTTGCCGTTTGTGTTCCTGTAAACTCGCCCCTCCCGTGAGCCTTGATGTTATGGAATAGCTGTCCCAAGGGCCCTTCTGGCCCTTACCTACCTGCAACCTGCTGCGGCCACGAAATGTAGCAGCTCCGTTCCGGATCATCTTCATCGTTGGATTACGTTAAACATTTAAATTTTCATTTTTGTTTTGTATTTTCATTTGTCATGTTTAACTTGAATCGTTTGTTTATATGCCAACCACTTAAAATAACTTAACGTAACGTAAATTTTCCACTTAAATTTAAATTAATTTCAATAGTCTTAAGTCTAATTTCTCGTGCCTGACGTTGTAAGTCTTCACCCGCCTTCCAGGACAGTGCAAAAATGATGCCAAATAATTACGGTATTGGGACACTGATCCTTGGATGAGTTGGAGTGTTGGCATGCGCGTATTTTGACCTGAATAAGACTGAATTTTTGTCATTTTTATAATTTTATACCTGACAATAGTCCACTAAGAATCATTGTAAAATTAGCATAGTGGTTGGTGTACCGGGATGGACCCTCTTGTTGCCGCTGTGCGGCTTTGTTTTTGTACTTGTGATAAATCTGCGCTGCCTCGAGGAGTTGCTTGACGGTCGTCGAGCAGTGCGGACGTGCCTGAGCAGCGCTCTGGCTTTACTTTTAGCGAGCAAAAGAAACAGTTACACTAGACAGTTAAACGCTAAATACATTAAATTAAACACGTTAAATTAAACACATTAAACAACATTAAACAATTAAACACAATAAACTACATTAAACACATTAAAAAAAAAAAAGAAAACAAAAAAAAAAAGCTCCCACATTTATGCAGCCAACTCTAATCTGAATCCACGCAATTACTAATTTAGAAAACTTTAAACCTGCAAAACTCCTAAATCTGTTAGACATACATGACCTGCGCAATACTAAATCTGTTGTCGAAGCACGCACTGAACTCAGCGGCAGACCTTCAGCCTTGCTTGAATATACCTAAATTTAAATAGAACAAATTTACAAATATTCTTCCACTGCGGCAACTACTCCCACAACAATAGCAACCGTTTTACTTTTCCGGATCATCTTCTAATTTATTATATTTTAATTGAACAATAGTTTGACTTAAAACAAGGATTCCAATAGAACAAATTTACAAATATTCTCTTCCACTGCGGCAGCTACTTTCACAACAATTACAACCGTTTTTACTTTTCCGAATCATCTCCTACTTTATCATATTTTTAAATTGAACAATAGTTTGATTTAAAAACAAGGAATTTGGATTAATAAATAATCTATGTGAAAAGTGAGCATTTTAAGCCGGAACGGGATCCTTGATGCATCCCTCGACGTTATGGTTAATACATTATTCTGGAGGACTCTTAGTGGTGCTGCTATGCGCTGGAAATCGGCACAGTAAATCAGGAATTGGCCAGTATTATTCAGTGCTTGTTTGAGATTCCACTGTCTCCGGACTCCTTTGTGGTGCTGCTGCGCGCTGGGGAATGTTCCAGAAATCAGGAATCGGTCGGAACATATTCAGTGCTTGTTCATGACTTCACTGTTTCCGGGTGTGTTTCCGCCACCTGCTCTAGCAGCTCTTGTTGATAGGTCAGCCAGTTAGATACTGCCAATTGTAAATGTTTTGAATCATTATCACGACTCTGATTAATACAGGAAAAACATAATTTACTATACCTTCTTCAAATAATTTGTATGCTGTCTCTCGGATTCCACTAGTAGTAGTGTCCACATTCTTTAGCATTAATCTGACTGTATTTACCATACTGTCTGGAACCAATGGATGACCATGCGCGTTGTTGACAGATTCAAAACAGTGCTCCAATTTCGTTGTGCACTGCTTACCCTGCGGCTTCTTGCAAGGAATTGTGATGTAGTCACTGCCAAGGTGCATTTTGTATTCTCAATCCTCAATTGAGTTGACTCATGAACCCCAAGATTAATCTGGCCAAATCTGGAATATAGAAATCAAAATCATCTGCTCACCTACCTGTATTACCAAGGCTGTCTGTCCACTTCAATAATGATATGGCTGGATACGCCAAGGACCCTTGACTCCTTCTGCTGGATTGCAATTATAAAAAGGAATTAGCCACAACATATTTGTCATGCTGCCATAAATTCAATATAAGTATGAATGTTTTACTTTTCACGCCTCCACGCTTACCAAATGTAAACAATAATGGCCACGGAAAATTTTCTTCTTCTTCACGCCATTCACATATACAAACCTATGCCCTCTACTCTGTTGTTAGAATGAGACCAATATACATTATATTCATAGAATTTGGATTCTTGTTGGAAACACTGTTCCCAGTTATTTCAGCAACTTGTTGCTAAGCATTTGGATTTGGAAACACTATCTGACTCTTGACTGGTCAGGCAAACTCAAACTAATAAGATACTTATGACACTGATTTGTCGGGCAAGGCAGCAAAACCATACCTTTCTCTTTTAACTACTCTTTATAATCTCAGGTACCCTCTTCTGGCTATTAACTATTTGCCTCAGCTATTAGATGTCTTATCCTGGTAGTTCGCCTTGGTTCACTGGCGTTCCGATACTTTCTCCACGTGCTTGTGTGGGATCACTGACTTCGCCCTCAGGCCTGCAAGTCACTGCTTAGACGTTACACTCAATGCTTTAAATATATACTATCACGAATCTGCTGCTTCTACTTAATGAATCTGTTACACATCTATACTTCTGTTAATCCTGTGCGACCATGCTTCTTGGCCTCACCTGTATACATCTGCGAACTCTAATTACCTAATCTTCAATCTCCGAGTATTGGATACCTAATCTTCTTACTCACCTGGATGCTAAATCAGCGATGGATACTCACCTGGATCCCAACGCTGCGAACAATAAACAGCATTTCCATTCAGATTCCTAGTTACTTTTCTGTTTGGAAATTTACTCAAATCGTACTTACCTGGATACCAGCTATGCATATATGGATCTCAGCTAAACAATACTACGATACTCACCTGGATGCCTAATCAGCGATGGATACTCACCTGGATCCCAACGCAGCGAATACTAAAAAATTTTTCCATTCAGATTCCTAGCCAGTTCTCTGTTTGGAAATAAATTTAAATCGTACTTACCTGGATACCAGCTATGCTCATATGGATCCCAGCTAAAAAGCTACGATACTCACCCGGATGCCTACTCAGCGATGGATACTTACCTGGATCCCAACGCAGCGACTAATAAACAACATTTCCATTCAGATTCCTAGTTATTTTTCGGTTCGGAAATTTATTTAACTCGTACTTACCTGGATTCCATCTATGCTCATATGGATCTCAGCTAAAAAACTACGATACTCACCTGGATGCCTAATCAGCGATGGATACTCACCTGGATCCCAACGCAGCGACTAATAAACAATTTTTCCATTCAGATTCCTAGCCAGTTCTCTGTTTGGAAATATATTCAAATCGTACTAACCTGGATAACAGCTATGCAAAAATGGATCTCAGCTAAAAAACTACGATACTCACCTGGATGCCTACTACTCAGCGATGGATACTCACCTGGATGCTAAATCAGCGATGGATACTCACCTGGATCCCAACGCAGCGAATAATAAACAGCATATCCATTCAGATTCCTAGTTTTTTTTCTGTTTGGAAATTTACTCAAATCGTACTTACCTGGATACCAGCTATGCATATATGGATCCCAGCTAAAAACTACGATACTCACCTGGATGCCTACTACTCAGCGATGGATACTCACCTGGATGCTAAATCAGCGATGGATACTCACCTGGATCCCAACGCAGCGAATAATAAACAATTTTTCCATTCAGATTCCTAGCCAGTTCTCTGTTTGGAAATTAATTTAAATCGTACTTACCTGGATACCAGCTATGCATATATGGATCTCAGCTAAACAATACTACGATACTCACCTGGATGCCTAATCAGCGATGGATACTCACCTGGATCCCAACGCAGCGAATAATAACCAACTTTTCCATTCAGATTCCTAGCTATTTTTCTGTTTGGAAATAAATTCAAATCGTACTTACCTGGATACCAGCTATGGATCTCAGCTAAAAAATACGATACTCACCCGGATGCTAAATCAGCGATGGATACTCACCTGGATCCCAACGCAGCGAATACTAAAAAATTTTTCCATTCAGATTCCTAGCCAGTTCTCTGTTTGGAAATAAATTTAAATCGTACTTACCTGGATACCAGCTATGCTCATATGGATCCCAGCTAAAAGCTACGATACTCACACGGATGCCTACTCAGCGATGGATACTTACCTGGATCCCAACGCAGCGACTAATAAACAACATTTCCATTCAGATTCCTAGTTATTTTTCGGTTCGGAAATTTATTTAACTCGTACTTACCTGGATTCCATCTATGCTCATATGGATCTCAGCTAAAAAACTACGATACTCACCTGGATGCCAACTCAGCGATGGATACTCACCTGGATCCCAACGCAGCGACTAATAAACAATTTTTCCATTCAGATTCCTAGCCAGTTCTCTGTTTGGAAATTTATTCAAATCGTACTTACCTGGATACCAGCGATGCATATATGGATCTCAGCTAAAAAACTACGATACTCACCTGGATGCCTACTACTCAGCGATGGATACTCACCTGGATGCTAAATCAGCGATGGATACTCACCTGGATCCCAACGCAGCGAATAATAAACAATTTTTCCATTCAGATTCCTAGCCAGTTCTCTGTTTGGAAATTAATTTAAATCGTACTTACCTGGATACCAGCTATGCATATATGGATCTCAGCTAAACAATACTACGATACTCACCTGGATGCCTAATCAGCCATGGATACTCACCTGGATCCCAACGCAGCGAATAATAACCAACTTTTCCATTCAGATTCCTAGCTATTTTTCTGTTTGGAAATAAATTCAAATCGTACTTACCTGGATACCAGCTATGGATCTCAGCTAAAAAATACGATACTCACCCGGATGCTAAATCAGCGATGGATACTCACCTGGATGCCAACGCAGCGATGGATACTCACCTGGATGCCAATATATGGATACTCACCTGGATCCCAACTATTCCGCACAACCTGAAGCAAATTAGAATTCATGGCCAATAATTACCTGAATCTACTGCTTTTCTCCAGCTTCTGGAGCCGTACGAAAAAATGCGAGTTAAACTACCTGGATCCCTTGCCAACTTCTCCATTACCTGGAGCAGCCTCGAGGATCCTGGAGCTACCAAATTGGAGTGATTAGATGACCCTCCAATGTTTCCATCACGGAGTTACCTGTTTCATCTGGTAAATCATGTAAATGCTCACCTGGATGCTCTGATATTTTTAGCATTACCTGGAACAATTCGGTTGCAACGGCCACTGTATACCTGGGTGCCCTGCAATTTTTCTGCAACACCTGGAGCATCCTGGAAACCATGATAGTACCTGCGCTGCAATGTTGGCCACTTTTTCCCTGGACCTGGGTGACCTACAAATTTTCCTCTTGACCTGGAGCCGCCTGCAACTGCTGGATCTTCACCTCGACCGATGCCCAACCATTTTCCACATCAACACCTGCGGTGGAATGAGGACATTGGACCTGATGAGCCACAAATATCTTCACCTCGCTGGAACGATCCCACGTCATTGCTGCCACGCTTTCCGTAGTATATCCTGGCCGCCCTGGGTTTGCCGTTTGTGTTCCTGTAAACTCGCCCCTCCCGTGAGCCTTGATGTTATGGAATAGCTGTCCCAAGGGCCCTTCTGGCCCTTACCTACCTGCAACCTGCTGCGGCCACGAAATGTAGCAGCTCCGTTCCGGATCATCTTCATCGTTGGATTACGTTAAACATTTAAATTTTCATTTTTGTTTTGTATTTTCATTTGTCATGTTTAACTTGAATCGTTTGTTTATATGCCAACCACTTAAAATAACTTAACGTAACGTAAATTTTCCACTTAAATTTAAATTAATTTCAATAGTCTTAAGTCTAATTTCTCGTGCCTAACGTTGTAAGTCTTCACCCGCCTTCCAGGACAGCGCAAAAATGATGCCAAATAATTACGGTATTGGGACACTGATCCTTGGATGAGTTGGAGTGTTGGCATGCGCGTATTTTGACCTGAATAAGACTGAATTTTTGTAATTTTTATAATTTTATACCTGACAATAGTCCACTAAGAATCATTGTAAAATTAGCATAGTGGTTGGTGTACCGGGATGGACCCTCTTGTTGCCGCTGTGCGGCTTTGTTTTTGTACTTGTGATAAATCTGCGCTGCCTCGAGGAGTTGCTTGACGGTCGTCGAGCAGTGCGGACGTGCCTGAGCAGCGCTCTGGCTTTACTTTTAGCGAGCAAAAGAAACAGTTACACTAGACAGTTAAACGCTAAATACATTAAATTAAACACGTTAAATTAAACACATTAAACAACATTAAACAATTAAACACAATAAACTACATTAAACACATTAAAAAAAAAAAAGAAAACAAAAAAAAAAAAGCTCCCACATTTATGCAGCCAACTCTAATCTGAATCCACGCAATTACTAATTTAGAAAACTTTAAACCTGCAAAACTCCTAAATCTGTTAGACATACATGACCTGCGCAATACTAAATCTGTTGTCGAAGCACGCACTGAACTCAGCGGCAGACCTTCAGCCTTGCTTGAATATACCTAAATTTAAATAGAACAAATTTACAAATATTCTTCCACTGCGGCAACTACTCCCACAACAATAGCAACCGTTTTACTTTTCCGGATCATCTTCTAATTTATTATATTTTAATTGAACAATAGTTTGACTTAAAACAAGGATTCCAATAGAACAAATTTACAAATATTCTCTTCCACTGCGGCAGCTACTTTCACAACAATTACAACCGTTTTTACTTTTCCGAATCATCTCCTACTTTATCATATTTTTAAATTGAACAATAGTTTGATTTAAAAACAAGGAATTTGGATTAATAAATAATCTATGTGAAAAGTGAGCATTTTAAGCCGGAACGGGATCCTTGATGCATCCCTCGACGTTATGGTTAATACATTATTCTGGAGGACTCTTAGTGGTGCTGCTATGCGCTGGAAATCGGCACAGTAAATCAGGAATTGGCCAGTATTATTCAGTGCTTGTTTGAGATTCCACTGTCTCCGGACTCCTTTGTGGTGCTGCTGCGCGCTGGGGAATGTTCCAGAAATCAGGAATCGGTCGGAACATATTCAGTGCTTGTTCATGACTTCACTGTTTCCGGGTGTGTTTCCGCCACCTGCTCTAGCATCTCTTGTTGATAGGTCAGCCAGTTAGATACTGCCAATTGTAAATGTTTTGAATCATTATCACGACTCTGATTAATACAGGAAAAACATAATTTACTATACCTTCTTCAAATAATTTGTATGCTGTCTCTCGGATTCCACTAGTAGTAGTGTCCACATTCTTTAGCATTAATCTGACTGTATTTACCATACTGTCTGGAACCAATGGATGACCATGCGCGTTGTTGACAGATTCAAAACAGTGCTCCAATTTCGTTGTGCACTGCTTACCCTGCGGCTTCTTGCAAGGAATTGTGATGTAGTCACTGCCAAGGTGCATTTTGTATTCTCAATCCTCAATTGAGTTGGCTCATGAACCCCAAGATTAATCTGGCCAAATCTGGTATATAGAAATCAAAATCATCTGCTCACCTACCTGTATTACCAAGGCTGTCTGTCCACTTCAATAATGATATGGCTGGATACGCCAAGGACCCTTGACTCCTTCTGCTGGATTGCAATTATAAAAAAGGAATTAGCCACAACATATTTGTCATGCTTCCATAAATTCAATATAAGTATGAATGTTTTACTTTTCACGCCTCCACGCTTACCAAATGTAAACAATAATGGCCACGGAAAATTTTCTTCTTCTTCACGCCATTCACATATACAAACCTATGCCCTCTACTCTGTTGTTAGAATGAGACCAATATACATTATATTCATAGAATTTGGATTCTTGTTGGAAACACTGTTCCCAGTTATTTCAGCAACTTGTTGCTAAGCATTTGGATTTGGAAACACTATCTGACTCTTGACTGGTCAGGCAAACTCAAACTAATAAGATACTTATGACACTGATTTGTCGGGAAAGGCAGCAAAACCATACCTTTCTCTTTTTAACTACTCTTTATAATCTCAGGTACCCTCTTCTGGCTATTAACTATTTGACTCAGCTATTAGATGTCTTATCCTGATACTTCGCCTTGGTGCACTGGCTTTCCAATACTTTCTCCACCTCCTTGTGTGTGATCACTGACTTGGCCCTCAGGACTGCAAATCACTGCTTAGACGTTACACTCAATGCTTTAAATATATACTATCACGAATCTGCTGCTTCTACTTAATGAATCTGTTACACATCTATACTTCTGTTAATCCTGTGCGACCATGCTTCTTGGCCTCACCTGTATACATCTGCGAACTCTAATTACCTAATCTTCAATCTCCGAGTATTGGATACCTAATCTTCTTACTCACCTGGATGCTAAATCAGCGATGGATACTCACCTGGATCCCAACGCTGCGAACAATAAACAGCATTTCCATTCAGATTCCTAGTTACTTTTCTGTTTGGAAATTTACTCAAATCGTACTTACCTGGATACCAGCTATGCATATATGGATCTCAGCTAAACAATACTACGATACTCACCTGGATGCCTAATCAGCGATGGATACTCACCTGGATCCCAACGCAGCGAATACTAAAAAATTTTTCCATTCAGATTCCTAGCCAGTTCTCTGTTTGGAAATAAATTTAAATCGTACTTACCTGGATACCAGCTATGCTCATATGGATCCCAGCTAAAAAGCTACGATACTCACCCGGATGCCTACTCAGCGATGGATACTTACCTGGATCCCAACGCAGCGACTAATAAACAACATTTCCATTCAGATTCCTAGTTATTTTTCGGTTCGGAAATTTATTTAACTCGTACTTACCTGGATTCCATCTATGCTCATATGGATCTCAGCTAAAAACTACGATACTCACCTGGATGCCTAATCAGCGATGGATACTCACCTGGATCCCAACGCAGCGACTAATAAACAATTTTTCCATTCAGATTCCTAGCCAGTTCTCTGTTTGGAAATTTATTCAAATCGTACTAACCTGGATATCAGCTATGCATACATGGATCTCAGCTAAAAAACTACGATACTCACCTGGATGCCTACTACTCAGCGATGGATACTCACCTGGATGCTAAATCAGCGATGGATACTCACCTGGATCCCAACGCAGCGAATAATAAACAGCATATCCATTCAGATTCCTAGTTTTTTTTCTGTTTGGAAATTTACTCAAATCGTACTTACCTGGATACCAGCTATGCATATATGGATCTCAGCTAAACAATACTACGATACTCACCTGTATGCCTAATCAGCGATGGATACTCACCTGGATCCCAACGCAGCGAATAATAACCAACTTTTCCATTCAGATTCCTAGCTATTTTTCTGTTTGGAAATAAATTCAAATCGTACTTACCTGGATACCAGCTATGGATCTCAGCTAAAAAATACGATACTCACCCGGATGCTAAATCAGCGATGGATACTCACCTGGATGCCAACGCAGCGATGGATACTCACCTGGATGCCAATATATGGATACTCACCTGGATCCCAACTATTCCGCACAACCTGAAGCAAATTAGAATTCATGGCCAATAATTACCTGAATCTACTGCTTTTCTCCAGCTTCTGGAGCCGTACGAAAAAATGCGAGTTAAACTACCTGGATCCCTTGCCAACTTCTCCATTACCTGGAGCAGCCTCGAGGATCCTGGAGCTACCAAATTGGAGTGATTAGATGACCCTCCAATGTTTCCATCACGGAGTTACCTGTTTCATCTGGTAAATCATGTAAATGCTCACCTGGATGCTCTGATATTTTTAGCATTACCTGGAACAATTCGGTTGCAACGGCCACTGTATACCTGGGTGCCCTGCAATTTTTCTGCAACACCTGGAGCATCCTGGAAACCATGATAGTACCTGCGCTGCAATGTTGGCCACTTTTTCCCTGGACCTGGGTGACCTACAAATTTTCCTCTTGACCTGGAGCCGCCTGCAACTGCTGGATCTTCACCTCGACCGATGCCCAACCATTTTCCACATCAACACCTGCGGTGGAATGAGGACATTGGACCTGATGAGCCACAAATATCTTCACCTCGCTGGAACGATCCCACGTCATTGCTGCCACGCTTTCCGTAGTATATCCTGGCCGCCCTGGGTTTGCCGTTTGTGTTCCTGTAAACTCGCCCCTCCCGTGAGCCTTGATGTTATGGAATAGCTGTCCCAAGGGCCCTTCTGGCCCTTACCTACCTGCAACCTGCTGCGGCCACGAAATGTAGCAGCTCCGTTCCGGATCATCTTCATCGTTGGATTACGTTAAACATTTAAATTTTCATTTTTGTTTTGTATTTTCATTTGTCATGTTTAACTTGAATCGTTTGTTTATATGCCAACCACTTAAAATAACTTAACGTAACGTAAATTTTCCACTTAAATTTAAATTAATTTCAATAGTCTTAAGTCTAATTTCTCGTGCCTAACGTTGTAAGTCTTCACCCGCCTTCCAGGACAGCGCAAAAATGATGCCAAATAATTACGGTATTGGGACACTGATCCTTGGATGAGTTGGAGTGTTGGCATGCGCGTATTTTGACCTGAATAAGACTGAATTTTTGTAATTTTTATAATTTTATACCTGACAATAGTCCACTAAGAATCATTGTAAAATTAGCATAGTGGTTGGTGTACCGGGATGGACCCTCTTGTTGCCGCTGTGCGGCTTTGTTTTTGTACTTGTGATAAATCTGCGCTGCCTCGAGGAGTTGCTTGACGGTCGTCGAGCAGTGCGGACGTGCCTGAGCAGCGCTCTGGCTTTACTTTTAGCGAGCAAAAGAAACAGTTACACTAGACAGTTAAACGCTAAATACATTAAATTAAACACGTTAAATTAAACACATTAAACAACATTAAACAATTAAACACAATAAACTACATTAAACACATTAAAAAAAAAAAAGAAAACAAAAAAAAAAAAGCTCCCACATTTATGCAGCCAACTCTAATCTGAATCCACGCAATTACTAATTTAGAAAACTTTAAACCTGCAAAACTCCTAAATCTGTTAGACATACATGACCTGCGCAATACTAAATCTGTTGTCGAAGCACGCACTGAACTCAGCGGCAGACCTTCAGCCTTGCTTGAATATACCTAAATTTAAATAGAACAAATTTACAAATATTCTTCCACTGCGGCAACTACTCCCACAACAATAGCAACCGTTTTACTTTTCCGGATCATCTTCTAATTTATTATATTTTAATTGAACAATAGTTTGACTTAAAACAAGGATTCCAATAGAACAAATTTACAAATATTCTCTTCCACTGCGGCAGCTACTTTCACAACAATTACAACCGTTTTTACTTTTCCGAATCATCTCCTACTTTATCATATTTTTAAATTGAACAATAGTTTGATTTAAAAACAAGGAATTTGGATTAATAAATAATCTATGTGAAAAGTGAGCATTTTAAGCCGGAACGGGATCCTTGATGCATCCCTCGACGTTATGGTTAATACATTATTCTGGAGGACTCTTAGTGGTGCTGCTATGCGCTGGAAATCGGCACAGTAAATCAGGAATTGGCCAGTATTATTCAGTGCTTGTTTGAGATTCCACTGTCTCCGGACTCCTTTGTGGTGCTGCTGCGCGCTGGGGAATGTTCCAGAAATCAGGAATCGGTCGGAACATATTCAGTGCTTGTTCATGACTTCACTGTTTCCGGGTGTGTTTCCGCCACCTGCTCTAGCATCTCTTGTTGATAGGTCAGCCAGTTAGATACTGCCAATTGTAAATGTTTTGAATCATTATCACGACTCTGATTAATACAGGAAAAACATAATTTACTATACCTTCTTCAAATAATTTGTATGCTGTCTCTCGGATTCCACTAGTAGTAGTGTCCACATTCTTTAGCATTAATCTGACTGTATTTACCATACTGTCTGGAACCAATGGATGACCATGCGCGTTGTTGACAGATTCAAAACAGTGCTCCAATTTCGTTGTGCACTGCTTACCCTGCGGCTTCTTGCAAGGAATTGTGATGTAGTCACTGCCAAGGTGCATTTTGTATTCTCAATCCTCAATTGAGTTGGCTCATGAACCCCAAGATTAATCTGGCCAAATCTGGAATATAGAAATCAAAATCATCTGCTCACCTACCTGTATTACCAAGGCTGTCTGTCCACTTCAATAATGATATGGCTGGATACGCCAAGGACCCTTGACTCCTTCTGCTGGATTGCAATTATAAAAAAGGAATTAGCCACAACATATTTGTCATGCTTCCATAAATTCAATATAAGTATGAATGTTTTACTTTTCACGCCTCCACGCTTACCAAATGTAAACAATAATGGCCACGGAAAATTTTCTTCTTCTTCACGCCATTCGCATATACAAACCTATGCCCTCTACTCTGTTGTTAGAATGAGACCAATATACATTATATTCATAGAATTTGGATTCTTGTTGGAAACACTGTTCCCAGTTATTTCAGCAACTTGTTGCTAAGCATTTGGATTGGGAAACACTATCTGACTCTTGACTGGTCAGGCAAACTCAAACTAATAAGATACTTATGACACTGATTTGTCGGGAAAGGCAGCAAAACCATACCTTTCTCTTTTAACTACTCTTTATAATCTCAGGTACCCTCTTCTGGCTATTAACTATTTGACTCAGCTATTAGATGTCTTATCCTGATACTTCGCCTTGGTGCACTGGCTTTCCAATACTTTCTCCACCTCCTTGTGTGTGATCACTGACTTGGCCCTCAGGACTGCAAATCACTGCTTAGACGTTACACTCAATGCTTTAAATATATACTATCACGAATCTGCTGCTTCTACTTAATGAATCTGTTACACATCTATACTTCTGTTAATCCTGTGCGACCATGCTTCTTGGCCTCACCTGTATACATCTGCGAACTCTAATTACCTAATCTTCAATCTCCGAGTATTGGATACCTAATCTTCTTACTCACCTGGATGCTAAATCAGCGATGGATACTCACCTGGATCCCAACGCTGCGAACAATAAACAGCATTTCCATTCAGATTCCTAGTTACTTTTCTGTTTGGAAATTTACTCAAATCGTACTTACCTGGATACCAGCTATGCATATATGGATCTCAGCTAAACAATACTACGATACTCACCTGGATGCCTAATCAGCGATGGATACTCACCTGGATCCCAACGCAGCGAATACTAAAAATTTTTCCATTCAGATTCCTAGCCAGTTCTCTGTTTGGAAATAAATTTAAATCGTACTTACCTGGATACCAGCTATGCTCATATGGATCCCAGCTAAAAAGCTACGATACTCACCCGGATGCCTACTCAGCGATGGATACTTACCTGGATCCCAACGCAGCGACTAATAAACAACATTTCCATTCAGATTCCTAGTTATTTTTCGGTTCGGAAATTTATTTAACTCGTACTTACCTGGATTCCATCTATGCTCATATGGATCTCAGCTAAAAACTACGATACTCACCTGGATGCCTAATCAGCGATGGATACTCACCTGGATCCCAACGCAGCGACTAATAAACAATTTTTCCATTCAGATTCCTAGCCAGTTCTCTGTTTGGAAATTTATTCAAATCGTACTAACCTGGATATCAGCTATGCATACATGGATCTCAGCTAAAAAACTACGATACTCACCTGGATGCCTACTACTCAGCGATGGATACTCACCTGGATGCTAAATCAGCGATGGATACTCACCTGGATCCCAACGCAGCGAATAATAAACAGCATATCCATTCAGATTCCTAGTTTTTTTTCTGTTTGGAAATTTACTCAAATCGTACTTACCTGGATACCAGCTATGCATATATGGATCTCAGCTAAACAATACTACGATACTCACCTGGATGCCTAATCAGCGATGGATACTCACCTGGATCCCAACGCAGCGAATGCTAAACAATTTTTCCATTCAGATTCCTAGCCAGTTCTCTGTTTGGAAATAAATTTAAATCGTACTTACCTGGATACCAGCTATGCTCATAGGGATCCCAGCTAAAAAGCTACGATACTCACCCGGATGCCTACTCAGCGATGGATACTTACCTGGATCCCAAAGCAGCGACTAATAAACAACATTTCCTTTCAGATTCCTAGTTATTTTTCTGTTTGCAAATTTATTTAACTCGTACTTACCTGGATTCCATCTATGCTCATATGGATCTCAGCTAAAAAACTACGATACTCACCTGGATGCCTAATCAGCGATGGATACTCACCTGGATCCCAACGCAGCGACTAATAAACAATTTTTCCATTCAGATTCCTAGCCAGTTCTCTGTTAAATCGTACTTACCTGGATATCAGCTATGCATATATGGATCTCAGCTAAAAAACTACGATACTCACCTGGATGCCTACTACTCAGCGATGGATACTCACCTGGATGCTAAATCAGCGATGGATACTCACCTGGATCCCAACGCAGCGAATAATAAACTGCATTTCCATTCAGATTCCTAGTTATTTTTCTGTTTGGAAATTAATTTAAATCGTACTTACCTGGATACCAGATATGCATATATGGATCTCAGCTAAAAACTACGATACTCACCTGGATGCTAAATCAGCGATGGATACTCACCTGGATCCCAACGCAGCGAATAATAACCAACTTTTCCATTCAGATTCCTAGCTATTTTTCTGTTTGGAAATCAACTCAAATCGTACTTACCTATATACCAGATATGCATATATGGATCTCAGCTAAAAAACTACGATACTCACCTGGATGCCAACTCAGCGATGGATACTCACCTGCATCCCAACGCAGTGACTAATAAACAATTTTTCCATTCAGTTTCCTAGCCAGTTCCCTGTTTGGAAATAAATTTAAATCGTACTTACCTGGATACCAGCTATGCATATATAGATCTCAGCTAAAAAACTACGATACTCACCTGTATGCCAACTCAGCGATGGATACTCACCTGGATCCCAACGCAGCGACTAATAAACAATTTTTCCATTCAGATTCCTAGCCAGTTCTCTGTTTGGAAATTTATTCAAATCGTACTTACCTGGATAAAAAGCTACGATACTCACCCGGATGCCTACTCAGCGATGGATACTTACCTGGATCCCAACGCAGCGACTAATAAACAACATTTCCATTCAGATTCCTAGTTATTTTTCGGTTCGGAAATTTATTTAACTCGTACTTACCTGGATTCCATCTATGCTCATATGGATCTCAGCTAAAAAACTACGATACTCACCTGGATGCCTAATCAGCGATGGATACTCACCTGGATCCCAACGCAGCGACTAATAAACAATTTTTCCATTCAGATTCCTAGCCAGTTCTCTGTTTGGAAATTTATTCAAATCGTACTAACCTGGATATCAGCTATGCATATATGGATCTCAGCTAAAAAACTACGATACTCACCTGGATGCCTACTACTCAGCGATGGATACTCACCTGGATGCTAAATCAGCGATGGATACTCACCTGGATCCCAACGCAGCGAATAATAAACAGCATATCCATTCAGATTCCTAGTTTTTTTTCTGTTTGGAAATTTACTCAAATCGTACTTACCTGGATACCAGCTATGCATATATGGATCCCAGCTAAAAACTACGATACTCACCTGGATGCCTACTACTCAGCGATGGATACTCACCTGGATGCTAAATCAGCGATGGATACTCACCTGGATCCCAACGCAGCGAATAATAAACAATTTTTCCATTCAGATTCCTAGCCAGTTCTCTGTTTGGAAATTAATTTAAATCGTACTTACCTGGATACCAGCTATGCATATATGGATCTCAGCTAAACAATACTACGATACTCACCTGGATGCCTAATCAGCGATGGATACTCACCTGGATCCCAACGCAGCGAATAATAACCAACTTTTCCATTCAGATTCCTAGCTATTTTTCTGTTTGGAAATAAATTCAAATCGTACTTACCTGGATACCAGCTATGGATCTCAGCTAAAAAATACGATACTCACCCGGATGCTAAATCAGCGATGGATACTCACCTGGATCCCAACGCAACGAATACTAAAAAATTTTTCCATTCAGATTCCTAGCCAGTTCTCTGTTTGGAAATAAATTTAAATCGTACTTACCTGGATACCAGCTATGCTCATATGGATCCCAGCTAAAAAGCTACGATACTCACCCGGATGCCTACTCAGCGATGGATACTTACCTGGATCCCAACGCAGCGACTAATAAACAACATTTCCATTCAGATTCCTAGTTATTTTTCGGTTCGGAAATTTATTTAACTCGTACTTACCTGGATTCCATCTATGCTCATATGGATCTCAGCTAAAAAACTACGATACTCACCTGGATGCCAACTCAGCGATGGATACTCACCTGGATCCCAACGCAGCGACTAATAAACAATTTTTCCATTCAGATTCCTAGCCAGTTCTCTGTTTGGAAATTTATTCAAATCGTACTTACCTGGATACCAGCGATGCATATATGGATCTCAGCTAAAAAACTACGATACTCACCTGGATGCCTACTACTCAGCGATGGATACTCACCTGGATGCTAAATCAGCGATGGATACTCACCTGGATCCCAACGCAGCGAATAATAAACAATTTTTCCATTCAGATTCCTAGCCAGTTCTCTGTTTGGAAATTAATTTAAATCGTACTTACCTGGATACCAGCTATGCATATATGGATCTCAGCTAAACAATACTACGATACTCACCTGGATGCCTAATCAGCGATGGATACTCACCTGGATCCCAACGCAGCGAATAATAACCAACTTTTCCATTCAGATTCCTAGCTATTTTTCTGTTTGGAAATAAATTCAAATCGTACTTACCTGGATACCAGCTATGGATCTCAGCTAAAAATACGATACTCACCCGGATGCTAAATCAGCGATGGATACTCACCTGGATGCCAACGCAGCGATGGATACTCACCTGGATGCCAATATGATGGATACTCACCTGGATCCCAACTATTCCGCACAACCTGAAGCAAATTAGAATTCATGGCGAATAATTACCTGAATCTACTGCTTTTCTCCAGCTTCTGGAGCCGTACGGAAAAATGCGAGTTAAACTACCTGGATCCCTTGCCAACTTCTCCATTACCTGGAGCAGCCTCGAGGATCCTGGAGCTACCAAATTGGAGTGATTAGATGACCCTCCAATGTTTCCATCACGGAGTTACCTGTTTCATCTGGTAAATCATGTAAATGCTCACCTGGATGCTCTGATATTTTTAGCATTACCTGGAACAATTCGGTTGCAACGGCCACTGTATACCTGGGTGCCCTGCAATTTTTCTGCAACACCTGGAGCATCCTGGAAACCATGATAGTACCTGCGCTGCAATGTTGGCCACTTTTTCCCTGGACCTGGGTGACCTACAAATTTTCCTCTTGACCTGGAGCCGCCTGCAACTGCTGGATCTTCACCTCGACCGATGCCCAACCATTTTCCACATCAACACCTGCGGTGGAATGAGGACATTGGACCTGATGAGCCACAAATATCTTCACCTCGCTGGAACGATCCCACGTCATTGCTGCCACGCTTTCCGTAGTATATCCTGGCCGCCCTGGGTTTGCCGTTTGTGTTCCTGTAAACTCGCCCCTCCCGTGAGCCTTGATGTTATGGAATAGCTGTCCCAAGGGCCCTTCTGGCCCTTACCTACCTGCAACCTGCTGCGGCCACGAAATGTAGCAGCTCCGTTCCGGATCATCTTCATCGTTGGATTACGTTAAACATTTAAATTTTCATTTTTGTTTTGTATTTTCATTTGTCATGTTTAACTTGAATCGTTTGTTTATATGCCAACCACTTAAAATAACTTAACGTAACGTAAATTTTCCACTTAAATTTAAATTAATTTCAATAGTCTTAAGTCTAATTTCTCGTGCCTGACGTTGTAAGTCTTCACCCGCCTTCCAGGACAGCGCAAAAATGATGCCAAATAATTACGGTATTGGGACACTGATCCTTGGATGAGTTGGAGTGTTGGCATGCGCGTATTTTGACCTGAATAAGACTGAATTTTTGTAATTTTTATAATTTTATACCTGACAATAGTCCACTAAGAATCATTGTAAAATTAGCATAGTGGTTGGTGTACCGGGATGGACCCTCTTGTTGCCGCTGTGCGGCTTTGTTTTTGTACTTGTGATAAATCTGCGCTGCCTCGAGGAGTTGCTTGACGGTCGTCGAGCAGTGCGGACGTGCCTGAGCAGCGCTCTGGCTTTACTTTAGCGAGCAAAAGAAACAGTTACACTAGACAGTTAAACGCTAAATACATTAAATTAAACACGTTAAATTAAACACATTAAACAACATTAAACAATTAAACACAATAAACTACATTAAACACATTAAAAAAAAAGAAAACAAAAAAAAAAGCTCCCACATTTATGCAGCCAACTCTAATCTGAATCCACGCAATTACTAATTTAGAAAACTTTAAACCTGCAAAACTCCTAAATCTGTTAGACATACATGACCTGCGCAATACTAAATCTGTTGTCGAAGCACGCACTGAACTCAGCGGCAGACCTTCAGCCTTGCTTGAATATACCTAAATTTAAATAGAACAAATTTACAAATATTCTTCCACTGCGGCAACTACTCCCACAACAATAGCAACCGTTTTACTTTTCCGGATCATCTTCTAATTTATTATATTTTAATTGAACAATAGTTTGACTTAAAACAAGGATTCCAATAGAACAAATTTACAAATATTCTCTTCCACTGCGGCAGCTACTTTCACAACAATTACAACCGTTTTTACTTTTCCGAATCATCTCCTACTTTATCATATTTTTAAATTGAACAATAGTTTGATTTAAAAACAAGGAATTTGGATTAATAAATAATCTATGTGAAAAGTGAGCATTTTAAGCCGGAACGGGATCCTTGATGCATCCCTCGACGTTATGGTTAATACATTATTCTGGAGGACTCTTAGTGGTGCTGCTATGCGCTGGAAATCGGCACAGTAAATCAGGAATTGGCCAGTATTATTCAGTGCTTGTTTGAGATTCCACTGT
The DNA here is from genome assembly GCF_030179905.1 of Drosophila bipectinata. Lineage (NCBI taxonomy): Eukaryota > Metazoa > Arthropoda > Insecta > Diptera > Drosophilidae > Drosophila > Drosophila bipectinata. The sequence goes on along the minus strand of NC_091740.1, from coordinate 9,343,244 downwards.
CTCCGGACTCCTTTGTGGTGCTGCTGCGCGCTGGGGAATGTTCCAGAAATCAGGAATCGGTCGGAACATATTCAGTGCTTGTTCATGACTTCACTGTTTCCGGGTGTGTTTCCGCCACCTGCTCTAGCAGCTCTTGTTGATAGGTCAGCCAGTTAGATACTGCCAATTGTTAATGTTTTGAATCATTATCACGACTCTGATTAATACAGGAAAAACATAATTTACTATACCTTCTTCAAATAATTTGTATGCTGTCTCTCGGATTCCACTAGTAGTAGTGTCCACATTCTTTAGCATTAATCTGACTGTATTTACCATACTGTCTGGAACCAATGGATGACCATGCGCGTTGTTGACAGATTCAAAACAGTGCTCCAATTTCGTTGTGCACTGCTTACCCTGCGGCTTCTTGCAAGGAATTGTGATGTAGTCACTGCCAAGGTGCATTTTGTATTCTCAATCCTCAATTGAGTTGGCTCATGAACCCCAAGATTAATCTGGCCAAATCTGGAATATAGAAATCAAAATCATCTGCTCACCTACCTGTATTACCAAGGCTGTCTGTCCACTTCAATAATGATATGGCTGGATACGCCAAGGACCCTTGACTCCTTCTGCTGGATTGCAATTATAAAAAAGGAATTAGCCACAACATATTTGTCATGCTTCCATAAATTCAATATAAGTATGAATGTTTTACTTTTCACGCCTCCACGCTTACCAAATGTAAACAATAATGGCCACGGAAAATTTTCTTCTTCTTCACGCCATTCACATATACAAACCTATGCCCTCTACTCTGTTGTTAGAATGAGACCAATATACATTATATTCATAGAATTTGGATTCTTGTCGGAAACATTGTTCCCAGCTGTCTTAGCAACTTGTTGCTAAATACTTGGATTTGGAAATACTATCTGACTCTTGAAGATGCTTATGACACTGATATGACGGGAAAGGCAGTAAATCCATACCTTTCCCTTTTTAACTACTCCTTTAAATCTCAGGTACCCTCTTCTGGCTATTAACTATTTGACTCAGCTATTAGATGTCTTATCCTGATACTTCGCCTTGGTGCACTGGCTTTCCAATACTTTCTCCACCTCCTTGTGTGTGATCACTGACTTGGCCCTCAGGACTGCAAATCACTGCTTAGACGTTACACTCAATGCTTTAAATATATACTATCACGAATCTGCTGCTTCTACTTAATGAATCTGTTACACATCTATACTTCTGTTAATCCTGTGCGACCATGCTTCTTGGCCTCACCTGTATACATCTGCGAACTCTAATTACCTAATCTTCAATCTCCGAGTATTGGATACCTAATCTTCTTACTCACCTGGATGCTAAATCAGCGATGGATACTCACCTGGATCCCAACGCTGCGAACAATAAACAGCATTTCCATTCAGATTCCTAGTTACTTTTCTGTTTGGAAATTTACTCAAATCGTACTTACCTGGATACCAGCTATGCATATATGGATCTCAGCTAAACAATACTACGATACTCACCTGGATGCCTAATCAGCGATGGATACTCACCTGGATCCCAACGCAGCGAATACTAAAAAATTTTTCCATTCAGATTCCTAGCCAGTTCTCTGTTTGGAAATAAATTTAAATCGTACTTACCTGGATACCAGCTATGCTCATATGGATCCCAGCTAAAAAGCTACGATACTCACCCGGATGCCTACTCAGCGATGGATACTTACCTGGATCCCAACGCAGCGACTAATAAACAACATTTCCATTCAGATTCCTAGTTATTTTTCGGTTCGGAAATTTATTTAACTCGTACTTACCTGGATTCCATCTATGCTCATATGGATCTCAGCTAAAAAACTACGATACTCACCTGGATGCCTAATCAGCGATGGATACTCACCTGGATCCCAACGCAGCGACTAATAAACAATTTTTCCATTCAGATTCCTAGCCAGTTCTCTGTTTGGAAATTTATTCAAATCGTACTAACCTGGATATCAGCTATGCATATATGGATCTCAGCTAAAAAACTACGATACTCACCTGGATGCCTACTACTCAGCGATGGATACTCACCTGGATGCTAAATCAGCGATGGATACTCACCTGGATCCCAACGCAGCGAATAATAAACAGCATATCCATTCAGATTCCTAGTTTTTTTTCTGTTTGGAAATTTACTCAAATCGTACTTACCTGGATACCAGCTATGCATATATGGATCTCAGCTAAACAATACTACGATACTCACCTGGATGCCTAATCAGCGATGGATACTCACCTGGATCCCAACGCAGCGAATGCTAAACAATTTTTCCATTCAGATTCCTAGCCAGTTCTCTGTTTGGAAATAAATTTAAATCGTACTTACCTGGATACCAGCTATGCTCATAGGGATCCCAGCTAAAAAGCTACGATACTCACCCGGATGCCTACTCAGCGATGGATACTTACCTGGATCCCAAAGCAGCGACTAATAAACAACATTTCCTTTCAGATTCCTAGTTATTTTTCTGTTTGGTAGTTTATTTAACTCGAACTTACCTGGATTCCATCTATGCTCATATGGATCTCAGCTAAAAACTACGATACTCACCTGGATGCCTAATCAGCGATGGATACTCACCTGGATCCCAACGCAGCGACTAATAAACAATTTTTCCATTCAGATTCCTAGCCAGTTCTCTGTTAAATCGTACTTACCTGGATATCAGCTATGCATATATGGATCTCAGCTAAAAAACTACGATACTCACCTGGATGCCTACTACTCAGCGATGGATACTCACCTGGATGCTAAATCAGCGATGGATACTCACCTGGATCCCAACGCAGCGAATAATAAACTGCATTTCCATTCAGATTCCTAGTTATTTTTCTGTTTGGAAATTAATTTAAATCGTACTTACCTGGATACCAGATATGCATATATGGATCTCAGCTAAAAAACTACGATACTCACCTGGATGCTAAATCAGCGATGGATACTCACCTGGATCCCAACGCAGCGAATAATAACCAACTTTTCCATTCAGATTCCTAGCTATTTTTCTGTTTGGAAATCAACTCAAATCGTACTTACCTATATACCAGATATGCATATATGGATCTCAGCTAAAAAACTACGATACTCACCTGGATGCCAACTCAGCGATGGATACTCACCTGCATCCCAACGCAGTGACTAATAAACAATTTTTCCATTCAGTTTCCTAGCCAGTTCCCTGTTTGGAAATAAATTTAAATCGTACTTACCTGGATACCAGCTATGCATATATAGATCTCAGCTAAAAAACTACGATACTCACCTGTATGCCAACTCAGCGATGGATACTCACCTGGATCCCAACGCAGCGACTAATAAACAATTTTTCCATTCAGATTCCTAGCCAGTTTTCTGTTTGGAAATTTATTCAAATCGTACTTACCTGGATATCAGCTATGCATATATGGATCTCAGCTAAAAAACTACGATACTCACCTGGATGCCTACTACTCAGCGATGGATACTCACCTGGATGCTAAATCAGCGATGGATACTCACCTGGATCCCAACGCAGCGAATAATAACCAACTTTTCCATTCAGATTATTAGCCATTTTTCTGTTTGGAAATTTATTTAAATCGTACTTACCTGGATACCAGCTATGCATATATGGATCTCAGCTAAACAATACTACGATACTCACCTGGATGCTAAATCAGCGATGGATACTCACCTGGATCCCAACGCAGCGAATAATAAACAATTTTTCCATTCAGATTCCTAGCCAGTTCTCTGTTTGGAAATTAATTTAAATCGTACTTACCTGGATACCAGCTATGCATATATGGATCTCCGCTAAAAACTACGATACTCACCTGGATGCCTAATCAGCGATGGATACTCACCTGGATCCCAACGCAGCGAATAATAAACAATTTTTCCATTCAGATTCCTAGCCAGTTCTCTGTTTGGAAATAAATTTAAATCGTACTTACCTGGATACCGGCTATGCTCATATGGATCCCAGCTAAAAAGCTACGATACTCACCCGGATGCCTACTCAGCGATGGATACTTACCTGGATCCCAAAGCAGCGACTAATAAACAACATTTCCTTTCAGATTCCTAGTTATATTTCTGTTTGCAAATTTATTTAACTCGTACTTACCTGGATTCCATCTATGCTCATATGGATCTCAGCTAAAAAACTACGATACTCACCTGGATGCCTACTACTCAGCGATGGATACTCACCTGGATGCTAAATCAGCGATGGATACTCACCTGGATCCCAACGCAGCGAATAATAACCAACTTTTCCATTCAGATTATTAGCCATTTTTCTGTTTGGAAATTTATTTAAATCGTACTTACCTGGATACCAGCTATGCATATATGGATCTCAGCTAAAAAACTACGATACTCACCTGGATGCTAAATCAGCGATGGATACTCACCTGGATCCCAACGCAGCGAATAATAAACAATTTTTCCATTCAGATTCCTAGCCAGTTCTCTGTTTGGAAATTAATTTAAATCGTACTTACCTGGATACCAGCTATGCATATATGGATCTCAGCTAAACAATACTACGATACTCACCTGGATGCCTAATCAGCGATGGATACTCACCTGGATCCCAACGCAGCGAATAATAAGCAACTTTTCCATTCAGATTCCTAGCTATTTTTCTGTTTGGAAATAAATTCAAATCGTACTTACCTGGATACCAGCTATGGATCTCAGCTAAAAAATACGATACTCACCCGGATGCTAAATCAGCGATGGATACTCACCTGGATGCCAACGCAGCGATGGATACTCACCTGGATGCCAATACAGTGATGGATACTCACCTGGATCCCAACTATTCCGCACAACCTGAAGCAAATTAGAATTCATGGCCAATAATTACCTGAATCTACTGCTTTTCTCCAGCTTCTGGAGCCGTACGGAAAAATGCGAGTTAAACTACCTGGATCCCTTGCCAACTTCTCCATTACCTGGAGCAGCCTCGAGGATCCTGGAGCTACCAAATTGGAGTGATTAGATGACCCTCCAATGTTTCCATCACGGAGTTACCTGTTTCATCTGGTAAATCATGTAAATGCTCACCTGGATGCTCTGATATTTTTAGCATTACCTGGAACAATTCGGTTGCAACGGCCACTGTATACCTGGGTGCCCTGCAATTTTTCTGCAACACCTGGAGCATCCTGGAAACCATGATAGTACCTGCGCTGCAATGTTGGCCACTTTTTCCCTGGACCTGGGTGACCTACAAATTTTCCTCTTGACCTGGAGCCGCCTGCAACTGCTGGATCTTCACCTCGACCGATGCCCAACCATTTTCCACATCAACACCTGCGGTGGAATGAGGACATTGGACCTGATGAGCCACAAATATCTTCACCTCGCTGGAACGATCCCACGTCATTGCTGCCACGCTTTCCGTAGTATATCCTGGCCGCCCTGGGTTTGCCGTTTGTGTTCCTGTAACCTCGCCCCTCCCGTGAGCCTTGATGTTATGGAATAGCTGTCCCAAGGGCCCTTCTGGCCCTTACCTACCTGCAACCTGCTGCGGCCACGAAATGTAGCAGCTCCGTTCCGGATCATCTTCATCGTTGGATTACGTTAAACATTTAAATTTTCATTTTTGTTTTGTATTTTCATTTGTCATGTTTAACTTGAATCGTTTGTTTATATGCCAACCACTTAAAATAACTTAACGTAACGTAAATTTTCCACTTAAATTTAAATTAATTTCAATAGTCTTAAGTCTAATTTCTCGTGCCTGACGTTGTAAGTCTTCACCCGCCTTCCAGGACAGTGCAAAAATGATGCCAAATAATTACGGTATTGGGACACTGATCCTTGGATGAGTTGGAGTGTTGGCATGCGCGTATTTTGACCTGAATAAGACTGAATTTTTGTAATTTTTATAATTTTATACCTGACAATAGTCCACTAAGAATCATTGTAAAATTAGCATAGTGGTTGGTGTACCGGGATGGACCCTCTTGTTGCCGCTGTGCGGCTTTGTTTTTGTACTTGTGATAAATCCGCGCTGCCTCGAGGAGTTGCTTGGCGGTCGTCGAGCAGTGCGGACGTGCCTGAGCAGCGCTCTGGCTTTACTTTTAGCGAGCAAAAGAAACAGTTACACTAGACAGTTAAACGCTAAATACATTAAATTAAACACGTTAAATTAAACACATTAAGCACATTAAACAACATTAAACAATTAAACACATTAAACTACATTAAACACATTAAAAAAAAAAAAAAAGAAAAAAAAAAAATGCTCCCACATTTATGCAGCCAACTCTAATCTGAATCCACGCAATTACTAATTTAGAAAACTCTAAACCTGCAAAACTCCTAAATCTGTTAGACATACATGACCTGCGCAATACTAAATCTGTTGTCGAAGCACGCACTGAACTCAGCGGCAGACCTGCAGCCTTGCTTGAATATACCTAAATTCAAATAGAACAAATTTACAAATATTCTTCCACTGCGGCAACTACTCCCACAACAATAGCAACCGTTTTACTTTTCCGGATCATCTTCTAATTTATTATATTTTAATTGAACAATAGTTTTACTTAAAACAAGGATTCAAATAGAACAAATTTACAAATATTCTCTTCCACTGCGGCAGCTACTTTCACAACAATTACAACCGTTTTTACTTTTCCGAATCATCTCCTACTTTATCATATTTTTAAATTGAACAATAGTTTGATTTAAAAACAAGGAATTTGGATTAATAAATAATCTGTGTGAAAAGTGAGCATTTTAAGCCGGAACGGGATCCTTGATGCATCCCTCGACGTTATGGTTAATACATTATTCTGGAGGACTCTTAGTGGTGCTGCTATGCGCTGGAAATCGGCACAGTAAATCAGGAATTGGCCAGTATTATTCATCTGGAGCAGCTTGGAAACCCGCAAGATTTTCACCTGTATTTCTTGCCAACTCCTTCCACACCTGGAGCACCTCGTCAAACATGGAATTTTACCCACCTTGGGCCGTCAGTTTACCCACTCAAGCTGGTAGCCCAAGGGGATCTCGGAGCATCATCGACGCAGCGACGAGACGGCCCTCCAATGCTTCGGCTACCTTGGAGTCATTTGGATTTACTGTGGGATAACTATATGTATTTCTCGCCATCCAATTAGTGCGCCATCCTTGAGTCCCTGCCTAGTGACCCACCCCTGGATCCCTTGGATAATTTTCACACCCTTCCGTGGCCCAAGGGGGATCTTGGAGCAACATTCATGGAGTGAAAAGACGACCCTCCAATGTTTCTGGCCACACCTGGAGTTCATCTGGAACTACTCTCCTCCAATACACTTGGATCTGCATGGAAAATTGGCACAATACGTACTAGGACATTTTTCCGAATCGCTATAGCATCTGGAGCACCTCGACAATGATGGAAATTCGCCTACCCTGATCCCCTGGCTGATTTTCACATATGTGGCCCAAGGGGGATCTCGGACTGATTCTGGATCTACCCGGATTGGATGATGAGACGACCCAATGATCCAATGTCCCGGCCACGTTGGAGCTACCTGGATTCTTCGAGGGATTTCTGGATCATCTGGACATCTTTCTGCCATCCACGTCAGCGCCAATTCGACCTGCAACTGTCGGATTTTAGCCTACCTTGCTTCCCTGGCCAATCTCCGCAGTACATCGTCGGCCCAAGGGGGATCTCCGAGCATCCTAGTCGGCAATGAAGGGACGACCCTCCAATGTTTTATGCCGCGTCCGGAACGCACCCGCCAATGCACCTGCCATGCCTTCCGTAGTGCGTCATGGCCCCCTGGTGGCATCGCGCGTTCCTGAAATAGAAGATGTCGCCTCCCGTGTGCCTTGGCTGCCGATGAACGCGGTCCCCAGTGCCCTTCTGGCACTATAATCGTCCAGTGTCCTGTTGTGCCCCAGCAACAGCTCCGTTCCGGCTTTCTTCGTTGGATTATGTTAAACATATATTAATTTTTGTTTTGTATTTTTGTATTTGCCATGTTTAACTAGGATCATTTATAACGTCAGCCACTTAAAATAACCTAGAGTAACGTAACTAATTCCATTTAAATTTATATAATTAATATCCTTTAAGTCTAATTTCTCGTGCCTAACGTTGTGAGTCTTCACCTGCCTTCCGAAACAGCGCAAAAATGTTGCCGAATAATCATGGTAATGGGACGCTGTTCTTTGGTTGGTTGGAGTGTTGACATGCGCGTATTGTGACATTTGAAAGGGACAATTTTTGTATTTTTTTTGATTTTTGATCATTTTTGTAAACAACAATAGCCCATTAAGTACCAATGTAAAGTAGCATAGTGGTTGATGTCGCTCGAACGGAACCTCAGTAGCTGCTGCGCAGCATTTAGTTTTTGATTTTTGTATTAGGCCCTGGCTTCTGTCCATCCTGGCTTATCCTTGCCATTTTGGCCAGTATCCAGTTCCTGCGAGTCCTTCCCCTCCGAGTCATTAGTTGTTTGTTCGGTCGGGTCGGACGTGCGCTCGCTCGCTCTCCGCAAAGTCAGTGGAAATTGTACAGTAAATGGTGGAGAGATAACAAGGAGATGATAGGAAATAATAGGAACTAATAACAATAATAAAGAAATAATAATAATAAAGAAAAAATAATAATAATAATAAACAAAAAAAAAAAAAAAAAAAAAAAAACTTGGTTGCCAACGCTGCGCCGGAACCAACTCAAGGGCATTCTGATGTGTCGATGGAAGACGACTGGAGTACCAGCAGCGAAGAACCATCACTGCTGGCTACTAATGCTAATAACCAGAGCGCCTGCGCCGCTACTATTGACCCGTCCATGGAGGACGTGATTCCTGCTGAGATTCCCAGCCCACCCAAGAGCAAGCCACCTGGATCGTCATTACTCCAGCAGTTCCTGGACAAACTGCGCCAGAAGCCTCTCAAACCACTGGATGCTGCGAATAAGGCCACATGTGACTCTCCGGATCCAAAGCCCATTCCTATCTCGGACAGATCGGAAGAGTTACACAATATGATTCTTGCCAAGCTGGAAGGAATCGAAATTTTGCTCGGCCGTCTTTGCCAGAATATCGAAAAGCTGCCGCCGTTGGCCGCCACTAATGTTCCTGGACCTAGTAAGGATCCCTCAGCTGCCATGCGCCCAACTGGAGGACACGGATTAGCAGATTGCACCAAGGATTAGCCAATCGCCGATACTCAACAGGATTTGGATTCTACGATTTTTTTTTTTTATTTTTGAATATTTTATACTACTTGCCACAGGATGGATTTATTATTTTACGTTTTACTTCAATTACCTCAGCTAAGTTCCTTATAATGCTCCAGACTATGCCAAGGATTCATCGACGCCAATCCTTGCTGCTGTTCGTCGCCAATTTTTGTCATGATATGGAAAATCATGTTCATTTTCTGTTATTTTCTTATCTTTGGAAAGAAATTTATGTTTTTCTTTATGTTTTAATAAAATTACAATCACCTGGATGCCAGTGATCGATATTATTAATTCTGGCTACTAACGTATAACCACATTAACCAGGATCTCAATGCTAATCCTACTGATGAATATGCTAACCAGGATCTCAATACTAATCATACTTACCTGGATATCAAAGCCTGAAAAACAATACTTACCTGGATGCCTGCAATCAATGCTACTAATCAGGATCCCAGCTATCTTCCCATTCGGAATTCATTTACATTCCATTCGGACTATTATTTAATTACCTGGATGCCAGCGATCACTCCTTTCAGACCCCGCTTAAGCTATACGGACCTGGATACCAGCATATAATGAATAACTACACTATCCAGGATTTCCAATTTCACCATACAGATTACCAGCTATTTTTCTGTTTGGAAATTAATTTAAATCGTACTTACCTGGATACCAGCTATGCCCACATGGATCTCAGCAAAAAAACTACGATACTCAACTGGATGCTAAATCAGCGACGGATACTCACTTGGATCCCAACGCAGCGAATAATAATCAACATTTCCATACAGATTCCCAGCTATTTTTTCTGTTTGGAAATTTATTTAAATCGTACTTACCTGGATACCAGCTACGTTCATATGGATCTCAGCTAAAAAAAACTACGATACTCACCCGGATGCCAACTCAGTGATGGATACTTACCTGGATCCCAACGCAGCGACTAATAAATAGCATTTCCATTCAGATTCCTAGTTATTTTTCTGTTTGGAAATTTACTCAAATCGTACTTACCTGGATACCAGCTATGCTCATATGGATCCCAGCTAAAAAAACTACGATACTCACCTGGATGCTGAATCAGCGATGGATACTCATCTGGATCCCAACGCAGCGAATAATAACCAACTTTTCCATTCAGATTATTAGCCATTTTTCTGTTTGGAAATTTATTGAAATCGTACTTACCTGGATATCAGCTATGCATATATGGATCTCAGCTAAAAAACTACGATACTCACCTGGATGCCTACTACTCAGCGATGGATACTCACCTGGATGCTAAATCAGCGATGGATACTCACCTGGATCCCAACGCAGCGAATAATAAACAGCATTTCCATTCAGATTCCTAGTTATTTTTCTGTTTGGAAATTTACTCAAATCGTACTTACCTGGATACCAGCTATGCATATATGGATCTCAGCTAAACAATACTACGATACTCACCTGGATGCCTAATCAGCGATGGATACTCACCTGGATCCCAACGCAGCGAATACTAAACAATTTTTCCATTCAGATTCCTAGCCAGTTCTCTGTTTGGAAATAAATTTAAATCGTACTTACCTGGACACCAGCTATGCTCATATGGATCCCAGCTAAAAAGCTACGATACTCACCCGGAAGCCTACTCAGCGATGGATACTTACCTGGATCCCAACGCAGCGACTAATAAACAACATTTCCATTCAGATTCCTAGTTATTTTTCGGTTCGGAAATTTATTTAACTCGTACTTACCTGGATTCCATCTATGCTCATATGGATCTCAGCTAAAAAACTACGATACTCACCTGGATGCCTAATCAGCGATGGATACTCATCTGGATCCCAACGCAGCGAATAATAACCAACTTTTCCATTCAGATTATTAGCCATTTTTCTGTTTGGAAATTTATTGAAATCGTACTTACCTGGATATCAGCTATGCATATATGGATCTCAGCTAAAAAACTACGATACTCACCTGGATGCCTACTACTCAGCGATGGATACTCACCTGGATGCTAAATCAGCGATGGATACTCACCTGGATCCCAACGCAGCGAATAATAAACAGCATATCCATTCAGATTCCTAGTTTTTTTTCTGTTTGGAAATTTACTCAAATCGTACTTACCTGGATACCAGCTATGCATATATGGATCTCAGCTAAACAATACTACGATACTCACCTGGATGCCTAATCAGCTATGGATACTCACCTGGATCCCAACGCAGCGAATACTAAACAATTTTTCCATTCAGATTCCTAGCCAGTTCTCTGTTTGGAAATAAATTTAAATCGTACTTACCTGGATACCAGCTATGCTCATATGGATCCCAGCTAAAAAGCTACGATACTCACCCGGATGCCTACTAAGCGATGGATACTTACCTGGATCCCAACGCAGCGACTAATAAACAACATTTCCTTTCAGATTCCTAGTTATTTTTCTGTTTGCAAATTTATTTAACTCGTACTTACCTGGATTCCATCTATGCTCATATGGATCTCAGCTAAAAAACTACGATACTCACCTGGATGCCTACTACTCAGCGATGGATACTCACCTGGATGCTAAATCAGCGATGGATACTCACCTGGATCCCAACGCAGCGAATAATAACCAACTTTTCAATTCAGATTCCTAGCTATTTTTCTGTTTGGAAATAAATTCAAATCGTACTTACCTGGATTCCATCTATGCTCATATGGATCTCAGCTAAAAAACTACGATACTCACCTGGATGCCTACTACTCAGCGATGGATACTCACCTGGATGCTAAATCAGCGATGGATACTCACCTGGATCCCAACGCAGCGAATAATAAACAGCATTTCCATTCAGATTCCTAGTTATTTTTCTGTTTGGAAATTAATTTAAATCGTACTTACCTGGATACCAGCTATGCATATATGGATCTCAGCTAAAAAACTACGATACTCACCTGGATGCTAAATCAGCGATGGATACTCACCTGGATCCCAAAGCAGCGAATAATAACCAACTTTTTCATTCAGATTCCTAGCTATTTTTCTGTTTGGAAATGAACTCAAATCGTACTTACCTAGATACCAGATATGCATATATGGATCTCAGCTAAAAAACTACGATACTCACCTGGATACCAACTCAGCGATGGATACTCACCTGCATCCCAACGCAGCGACTAATAAACAGCATTTCCATTCAGATTCCTAGCCAGTTCCCTGTTTGGAAATAAATTTAAATCGTACTTACCTGAATACCAGCTATGCATATATGGATCTCAGCTAAAATACTACGACACTCACCTGGATGCTAAATCAGCGATGGATACTTACCTGGATCCCAACGCAGCGACTAATAAACAATTTTTCCATTCAGATTCCTAGCCATTTTTCTGTTTGGAAATTTATTTAAATCGTACTTACCTGGATACCAGCGATGCATATATGGACCCCAGCTAAAAACTACGATACTCACCTGGATGCCTACTACTCAGCGATGGATACTCACCTGGATCCCAACGCAGCGAATAATAAACAGCATTTCCATTCAGATTCCTAGTTATTTTTCTGTTTGGAAATTAATTTAAATCGTACTTACCTGGATACCAGCTATGCATATATGGATCTCAGTTAAAAAACTACGATACTCACCTGGATGCCAACTCAGCGATGGATACTCACCTGGATCCCAACGCAGCGACTAATAAACAAATTTTCCATTCAGATTCCTTGCCAGTTCTCTGTTTGGAAATTTATTCAAATCGTACTTACCTGGATATCAGCTATGCATATATGGATCTCAGCTAAAAAAATACGATACTCACCTGGATGCCTACTACTCAGCGATGGATACTCACCTGGATGCTAAATCAGCGATGGATACTCACCTGGATCCCAACGCAGCGAATAATAACCAACTTTTCCATTCAGATTATTAGCCATTTTTCTGTTTGGAAATTTATTTAAATCGTACTTACCTGGATACCAGCTATGCATATATGGATCTCAGCTAAAAAACTACGATACTCACCTGGATGCTAAATCAGCGATGGATACTCACCTGGATCCCAACGCAGCGAATAATAAACAATTTTTCCATTCAGATTCCTAGCCAGTTCTCTGTTTGGAAATTAATTTAAATCGTTCTTACCTGGATACCAGCTATGCATATATGGATCTCAGCTAAACAATACTACGATACTCACCTGGATGCCTAATCAGCGATGGATACTCACCTGGATCCCAACGCAGCGAATAATAACCAACTTTTCCATTCAGATTCCTAGCTATTTTTCTGTTTGGAAATAAATTCAAATCGTACTTACCTGGATACCAGCTATGGATCTCAGCTAAAAAATACGATACTCACCCGGATGCTAAATCAGCGATGGATACTCACCTGGATGCCAACGCAGCGATGGATACTCACCTGGATCCCAACTATTCCGCACAACCTGAAGCAAATTAGAATTCATGGCCAATAATTACCTGAATCTACTGCTTTTCTCCAGCGTCTGGAGCCGTACGGAAAAATGCGAGTTAAACTACCTGGATCCCTTGCCAACTTCTCCACTACCTGGAGCAGCCTCGAGGATCCTGGAGCTACCAAATTGGAGTGATTAGATGACCCTCCAATGTTTCCATCACGGAGTTACCTGTTTCATCTGGTAAATCATGTAAATGCTCACCTGGATGCTCTGATATTTTCAGCATTACCTGGAACAATTCGGTTGCAACGGCCACTGTATACCTGGGTGCCCTGCAATTTTTCTGCAACACCTGGAGCATCCTTGAAACCATGATAGTACCTGCCCTGCAATGTTGGCCACTGTTTCCCTGGACCTGGGTGACCTACAAATTTTCCTCTCCACCTGGAGCCGCCTGCAACTGCTGGATCTTCACCTCGACCGATGCCCAACCATTTTCCACATCAACACCTGCGGTGGAATGAGGACATTGGACCTGATGAGCCACAAATATCTCCACCTCGCTGGAACGATCCCACGTCATTGCTGCCACGCTTTCCGTAGTATATCCTGGCCGCCCTGGGTTTGCCGTTTGTGTTCCTGTAAACTCGCCCCTCCCGTGAGCCTTGATGTCATGGAATAGCTGTCCCAAGGGCCCTTCTGGCCCTTACCTACCTGCAACCTGCTGCGGCCACGAAATGTAGCAGCTCCGTTCCGGATCATCTTCATCGTTGGATTACGTTAAACATTTAAATTTTCATTTTTGTTTTGTATTTTCATTTGTCATGTTTAACTTGAATCGTTTGTTTATATGCCAACCACTTAAAATAACTTAACGTAACGTAAATTTTCCACTTAAATTTAAATTAATTTCAATAGTCTTAAGTCTAATTTCTCGTGCCTAACGTTGTAAGTCTTCACCCGCCTTCCAGGACAGTGCAAAAATGATGCCAAATAATTACGGTATTGGGACACTGATCCTTGGATGAGTTGGAGTGTTGGCATGCGCGTATTTTGACCTGAATAAGACTGAATTTTTGTAATTTTTATAATTTTATACCTGACAATAGTCCACTAAGAATCATTGTAAAATTAGCATAGTGGTTGGTGTACCGGGATGGACCCTCTTGTTGCCGCTGTGCGGCTTTGTTTTTGTACTTGTGATAAATCCGCGCTGCCTCGAGGAGTTGCTTGGCGGTCGTCGAGCAGTGCGGACGTGCCTGAGCAGCGCTCTGGCTTTACTTTTAGCGAGCAAAAGAAACAGTTACACTAGACAGTTAAACGCTAAATACATTAAATTAAACACGTTAAATTAAACACATTAAACAACATTAAAAAAAAAAAGAAAAAAAAAAAAAAAGCTCCCACATTTATGCAGCCAACTCTAATCTGAATCCACGCAATTACTAATTTAGAAAACTCTAAACCTGCAAAACTCCTAAATCTGTTAGACATACATGACCTGCGCAATACTAAATCTGTTGTCGAAGCACGCACTGAACTCAGCGGCAGACCTGCAGCCTTGCTTAAATATATACCTAAATTCAAATAGAACAAATTTACAAATATTCTTCCACTGCGGCAACTACTCCCACAACAATAGCAACCGTTTTACTTTTCCGGATCATCTTCTAATTTATTATATTTTAATTGAACAATAGTTTGACTTAAAACAAGGATTCCAATAGAACAAATTTACAAATATTCTCTTCCACTGCGGCAGCTACTTTCACAACAATTACAACCGTTTTTACTTTTCCGAATCATCTCCTACTTTATCATATTTTTAAATTGAACAATAGTTTGATTTAAAAACAAGGAATTTGGATTAATAAATAATCTATGTGAAAAGTGAGCATTTTAAGCCGGAACGGGATCCTTGATGCATCCCTCGACGTTATGGTTAATACATTATTCTGGAGGACTCTTAGTGGTGCTGCTATGCGCTGGAAATCGGCACAGTAAATCAGGAATTGGCCAGTATTATTCAGTGCTTGTTTGAGATTCCACTGTCTCCGGACTCCTTTGTGGTGCTGCTGCGCGCTGGGGAATGTTCCAGAAATCAGGAATCGGTCGGAACATATTCAGTGCTTGTTCATGACTTTACTGTTTCCGGGTGTGTTTCCGCCACCTGCTCTAGCAGCTCTTGTTGATAGGTCAGCCAGTTAGATACTGCCAATTGTAAATGTTTTGAATCATTATCACGACTCTGATTAATACAGGAAAAACATAATTTACTATACCTTCTTCAAATAATTTGTATGCTGTCTCTCGGATTCCACTAGTAGTAGTGTCCACATTCTTTAGCATTAATCTGACTGTATTTACCATACTGTCTGGAACCAATGGATGACCATGCGCGTTGTTGACAGATTCAAAACAGTGCTCCAATTTCGTTGTGCACTGCTTACCCTGCGGCTTCTTGCATGGAATTGTGATGTAGTCACTGCCAAGGTGCATTTTGTATTCTCAATCCTCAATTGAGTTGACTCATGAACCCCAAGATTAATCTGGCCAAATCTGGAATATAGAAATCAAAATCATCTGCTCACCTACCTGTATTACCAAGGCTGTCTGTCCACTTCAATAATGATATGGCTGGATACGCCAAGGACCCTTGACTCCTTCTGCTGGATTGCAATTATAAAAAAGGAATTAGCCACAACATATTTGTCATGCTTCCATAAATTCAATATAAGTATGAATGTTTTACTTTTCACGCCTCCACGCTTACCAAATGTAAACAATAATGGCCACGGAAAATTTTCTTCTTCTTCACGCCATTCACATATACAAACCTATGCCCTCTACTCTGTTGTTAGAATGAGACCAATATACAATATATTCATAGAATTTGGATTCTTGTTGGAAACACTGTTCCCAGTTATTTTAGCAACTTGTTGCTAAGCATTTGGATTTGGAAACACTATCTGACTCTTGACTGGTCAGGCAAACTCAAACTAATAAGATACTTATGACACTGATTTGTCGGGAAAGGCAGCAAAACCATACCTTTCTCTTTTTAACTACTCTTTATAATCTCAGGTACCCTCTTCTGGCTATTAACTATTTGACTCAGCTATTAGATGTCTTATCCTGATACTTCGCCTTGGTGCACTGGCTTTCCAATACTTTCTCCACCTCCTTGTGTGTGATCACTGACTTGGCCCTCAGGACTGCAAATCACTGCTTGGACGTTACACTCAATGCTTTAAATATATACTATCACGAATCTGCTGCTTCTACTTAATGAATCTGTTACACATCTATACTTCTGTTAATCCTGTGCGACCATGCTACTTGGCCTCACCTGTATACATCTGCGAATTCTAATTACCTAATCTTCAATCTCCGAGTATTGGATACCTAATCTTCTTACTCCTGTGGCATCTCCCAACCAACTACTTCGCCATGGTGTACTGGCTCTCCAATTCTAACTTCATTATCCCAGCTCTCTGACCTCTGATTTGGCCTCCAGGATTCAGGTCGAAGTTTGGATTTTACTTTCTTAGTCAATATTAAATTTTTTATATTAAATCTGTATAAATTTAAATCACTCTAGCAAATCCATCTGTATTATTCTTTAATGTTAATCTAAATTTTGTTCCTGAATGTTTACATGACTGTTAGTGATTCATTTATATATATAAGCCTGTTGTTAATTGCTTCCTATATTCGTTAATATTTGTATAAAATGTATTAGTATAAGTAATTACTGTACGTTAAACAAATAAAAAGCTGTACCCGCTCTAGTAGCGGAAACAGTCCTATTGGTGCCCATCGCAGGCATGTAAAAAAAAAAAAAAAACAAAACAAAAAAAAACGGCATGCATTGAAAAAAAAAAAGAAAAAAAAACCGCAGGCATGCATTAGAAAATCTATTAATTCATTAGTTTTGACTGTGGCTAATTATTATGTGGAAAATTGAATAATGTGAAAGTTTTTATTCCCATACGCTAATCCGCCACGTGCACATCCAAATTATCTCAAAGTGAATGCCAAACCCTACCAAGCTGGAATAAATTGAATCATACGCGTTGTGGCAAAAGTTATATGTTATTTATGTATAGTGTGCGCTTATAATTTTAATTTTCACAACCAATTTTTAACCTATTTTAAAAATGTTCCATGTGAGCTTTTTAATGTGCGCGCACTACTATAATGTGCCTGTTCTGTGTATGTGGCAGATTACACACAAACAGCCAATTCATTGCATTATTGCATCTGTATTTTATCTGTGTTGACACTACGTAAATCCACCACTGCTAATACATCCAACTGAATCATACATGGCACCAATACATTGCTAACCACCACGCTGCATTACTCATACTATGTGAATTGATCTCTCTGATAATGCATCTCTATTTGAATATGTGAATACATCAAGCTGCACTAATACTTCGTCAGCCTCATTAAAGCTTTTTAATCTACCGTGAAAATAAAAAGCCACCACCTAGTTGAATCCAGCAATAACAACAATATGATTTCAATAATAATAGTCGTTATTCAATCATTATTCTTTGCTGTGTTCTGTTTTTGCTGTGATCTAGTCTTTTTTATTAAATCTGCAGTAAACTGGCGGTCCGACCATTTATTTTTCTTCTTGAAAATAAAAGGAGCAACTACAACAATACGGATTCGAAATAGCTGGCGGTCTGATCATTTGCTAAATTTTTTAATAAGCTCTCAACAAGTGACTGTGCTATCAAAACAAACAGCGTCCCAGAAAATAAGTGAAATTATTCTAAGTAGTTTTCGAAACTTATACAACTACTTAATCAAAAGTGACTGCACAACTAGAACCAACAGCGTCACATAATAATAAATGAATTACAAATTTTAATCAAAAAGTAGTTTTCGAATTTCATACTACTATATCTGGATGTTAGCAGTGCCAAGTAAAACAAGAAAGGAAAGCTAACTTCGGGCGAAGCCGAAGTTGATATACCCTTGCAGTTAAAACCGGATATATATCGCAACCATCGGATTTAGTTGGCCGATCCTTATGAAATTTGGTAGGTTGGATGAACTGACCAAAAATAGAATCTGTACCAAGTTCCAGCTTTCTATCTTCAAAAACACAAAAGTTGGGTCAATTCCGATCTTTCAGTTATATGGCAGCTATAGGATATAGTCGGCCGATCCTTATGAAATTTGGTAGGTTGGATCAACTGACCAAAAATAGAATCTGTATTAAATTCCAGCATTCTATCTTCAAAAACACGAAAGTTGGGTCATTTCCGATCGTTCAGTTATATCACAGCTATAGGATATAGTCGGCCGATCCTTATGAAATTTGGCACGTCGTATTGTTTTGCTAAAAATAGCTCTCATGTTAAATTTGAACTCTCTAACTCTAAAAACACCAAAGTTATACCATTTCCGATCAATCAGTTATATGGCAGCTATAGGATATAGTCGGCCGATCCCGGTCGTTCCGACTTATATACTGCGTGCAAAGGAAAGAAGGGTGTGTGCAAAGTTTCAAGTCGATAGCTTTAAAACTGAGAGACTAGTTCGCGTAGAAACGGACAGACAGACGGACAGACGGACATGCTCATATCAACTCAGGAGGTGATCCTGATCAAGAATATATATACTTTATAGGGTCGGAGATGTCTCCTTCACTGCGTTGCACACTTTTGGACAAAATTATAATACCCTCTGCAAGGGTATAATGAAAGATGTGTTCGACATTCCACCACCAGGAGTCTGCTCTTGCGGTTGTTCATTCCTCGCCCAAAGTGCTGGCCAAAACTCCGCAGCGCAATGTTATGTTCACCAGTGATATGTTCCCTTCTCTCCCTGCCCTGGCGAAAACGCCTGTTTTTAAGAGTAAATTTGCTCAGAACTTGTGCAGGGATGGTCAACAAAAGCGCAATGGCACTGTTTCCACCTCCAAACAGAAGGACGATGAGTTAGATGCCATTCAGCCCTTGCCCAAGACTCCGAGCATGACGCCGGTCACACACAAGCCCAAAACTCCGCCTCTGCACCGGAATCTTCCTTCTATGACTCTTACCAACCCTTTGACGCAATGTCATAGGTGCCACGGATTCGGTCATAGGAAGGATGTGTGTAGGCGTGAGTTTGTATGTATGAAATGTGCTGGCTCACACCCTACAACTGCATGCAGCAAGCCAAGAAGCACTGCTGCTCTTTGTTGCAACTGCAGGGGCCAGCACATTGGTGCATATAGAGGCTGCCCAGTCTACAAGGGCATCAAACGCATGCTGTATGGCTCTCAATACTCTGCCAAATCCCCCTTCCATCGGCCAGTCTCCTCCCAAAGCTCTCAGCGTATTAGACCAAATGCCAACTACGAATCACAACAACAGCGTAGATTACAGGGATCCAATAACAACAACTACTGGCATATCCTCCAGGAGTCTAGCTGTAGGCGTGCCACCAGCCAGAGTCGCCCCAAAGTTGTAGAACAGCCAACTCCCCATCAAAACAGCCAACGCCAGCGCCAGGATCGTCGGCGGGTTTCTAAACCTAATCCCTTTAGAAGCAGCTATCAGGCCAATGGGAGCCGCAAAAGTGCCAGGAATGCCAAGCGAGCCAACCCGGCTGAGAGACATCTGAGTCAGTTCCAGGCAAGACTCAAATTGGAGCAAGGATTGAAGGATGCGGCCCAGACTCGCAATTTCCAGGACTTTAATCATTATGGACGCCGGCAACTTGGCCCCAAAGTTGTAGAACAGCCAACTCCCCATCAAAACAGCCAACGCCAGCGCCAGGATCGTCGGCGGGTTTCTAAACCTAATCCCTTTAGAAGCAGCTATCAGGCCAATGGGAGCCGCAAAAGTGCCAGGAATGCCAAGCGAGCCAACCCGGCTGAGAGACATCTGAGTCAGTTCCAGGCAAGACTCAAATTGGAGCAAGGATTGAAGGATGCGGCCCAGACTCGCAATTTCCAGGACTTTAATCATTATGGACGCCGGCAACTTGGCCGTCGGCAGCATAATGAGGGTCAGCATCAACAGAAACTGGATCCGCAGTCTGTGGCCGATTTAATTTGGCTTCATAAAAACACGCACACCAAGCTGGAACACTTGGAAGGCCTTTTCAACAAACTCCTCCAAACTCTCGGCAAGGTGGTTGCCATGTTGGAAATCACGGACGTTACGTTTAAGAACTCTGCGGCTGCCTCTGGTTCTCCCTTGTCCGTGGAGATGCAATCCTTACTGGGGCACGATTCTTTTATTGACGCCATCACTGGCAATGAATCTATTTATGTTTAGATTCATTCTAGTGCCCTGATGAGTCTGCCATTAATGACTTGTCTGCGGTGGACCCTGCCACGCGCGGCTCCTACGACCGTGCCCAGATGGGTCTGCCATTAATGACCCATCTGCGGAGGACTCTGCCACGCGCGGCCCCATTGACCGTGTCCAGATCTACCAGCCATTGTTAACCCATCTATGGAGGACCCAGCCACACGCGACCTTTACGACCGTGCCCAGATCTACCAGCCACTGTTGACCCATCAATGGAGAACCCAGCCAAGTGCGGCCCTTATGACCGTGCCCAGATGAGTCTGCCATTACGCCTTGTCTGCGAAGGACCCAGCCACGCGCGGCCCCATTGACCGTGCCCAGATGAGTCTGCCATTACGCCTTGTCTGCGAGGGACATAGCCACGCGCGGCCCTTTTTGACCGTGCCCAGATGTACAAGCCACTGTTGATCCATCTGTGGAGGACCCAGCCACGCGCGGCCCCATTGACCGTGCCCAGATGAGTCTGCCATTATTGACTTGTCTGCAAAGGACCCAGCCACGCGCGGCCTTTTGACCGTGCCCTGATGAGTCTGCCACTTTTGGCCCACCTGTTGGATGACCCAGACACGCGTATTCCAAACGACCGTGCCCAGATGAACCAGCCATCGTCGATCCTAGCCATGAGGACCCAGCCATGCGTGGCCATACCGACCGTGCCCAGATGCACCAGCCATTGGGGATCCAATCCACGTTTTCCCAGCCATGCGCGGCAACCATATCTGCACCAGCCATATTAGGCACATATACTTTATGCCAAGTATGAATCTGCCACACTCGGCCCACAAGCCCTTGCCGAGTTTGCCCCTGCCAAGGTTTTGGCTATCAGCTTTGCACCAGCCAAAGGCGCCTTATAGTTCGTGTCGATCTATGACCCAGCCATGAATCCAATATAACGTGGCCTTTGAGTCGATCTTTGATCAGCTTTCGCTGATCCAATTGCGTTTCAATGTTTCCGCGCAATGTTCTTCATGCACCATAGCGTGGTCCTGCCATAATGCAATTTGTCTAACAATCTCTCTCATTACAGGCTCACCTGCCTTGAAATTCTTGTAATGCCTGTAATTTCTTTGATTGACCTGAAGGCAAGATCCTGCCATTGCTTCCAACTAAGGAGGATCCAGCCATATGCGCCTTAAGCGCGCTCTGAATCATGTCATTAATGAACCAGCCAAGTTTGAGCCAGACATGAATTGCCACCAAGCCCGCGCTGCGAATGTCCAGTTATGCAAAGGAGGATCCAGCCACATGCGCCTTTAAGCGCGCTCTGAATCATGTCATTATTGGCCCAGCCACGCGCGGCCCAATAGCTGTGCCCAGATGAGCCAGCCATTGACAGTCTAACCAGGAGGACCCAACCATGAGCGGCCCAAACGACCGTGCCCTGATGAGCCAGCCATCGACGATCCTAGCCAGGTGGACCCAGCCATACGCGGCCCAAACGACCGTGCCTAGATGAGCCATCCATCAACAATCCTAGCCAGGAGGTCCCAGCCACGCGCGGCTATTATGCCCGTGCCCAGTTGAGCCAGCTATTTTTGGCTTAATAGAAGGATGACCCAGCCATGTGCGGCCTAATCGACAATGCCCAGATGAGCCATCCATCGATAATCCTAGCCAGTTGAACCCAGCCATGCGCGGCTACAATGCCCGTGCCCAGATGAGCCTGCCAACCCTGGCCAACTGAAGGATGACCCAGCCATGCGCGGCAACAATGACCGTGCCCAGATGAAGCAGCCACTGTTGACCCATCTATGGAGGACCCAGCCACGCGCGGCCCCGTTGACCGTGCCCAGATGAGTCTGCCGATTTTGACTTGTCTGCGGAGGACCCAGCCACGTGCGGCCCTTTTGTCCGTGCCACTTGATCAAGCCATCGATGACCCATCTATGGAGGACCCAGCCACGCGCGGCCCCGTTGACCGTGCCCAGATGATCCATCTGTGGAGGACCCAGCCACGCGCGGCTCTATTGACCGTGCCCAGATGAGTCTGCCATTATTGACCCATCTATGGAGGACCCAGCCACGCGCGGCTCTAATGACCGTGCCCACTTGATCAAGCCACCGATGACCCATCTATGGAGGACCCAGCCACGCGCGGCCCCATTGACCGTGCCCAGATGAGCCTTCCACTCTGTTTATGGCCATCTGTGGAGGATCCAGCCACGCGCGGCTCAATGACCGTGCCCCGAGAAACCAGCCATCGACGACCCTGCCATCATTGATCCCAGCCATCGTTTACCCCCAGCCATTGAAGACGCCCCGCCATCGAACCAGCCAAAGAAAATTTGTCCCGCCATGTTTTCTGTTGTTTGATTTAATTTTAATTTTAATTCAAATTTATTGATCGCAGGACGATCCATTCATTTTGTCTTAATTTTAATTTTTGCCATGTTTTCCTAAAAATTCTTGTTTTGCTATGTTTAAATTAATTTTTGCCATGTTTAAATTAATTTTTGCCAATTTTGTTGTTTACATGAAATTTTGCCATGATTTTTCAATTTTTGCCAATCTTAATTCTAATTTTAATTTTTGCCATGTTTTCTAAAATTAATTTTAATTTTTTGCCATGTAATCAATATTATAATGTATTTGCTGGTCTGGCGCGGTGGCAGTGCAGTCTGCCATGACCTACCCTACGCAAAAATGTTGCCACCTAGGTAATGAGTCGTAGTGGTATTGGCTGCGCTGCCCCGCTCTCCCGCCCACTCCAGTTTGAGCGTCGTGGGCTGCGGACGTGCCTAGCGATCGACCGGGCGGGACGCGACGAGCCAGCCAGCCTGAGAGGCTTCAGCGAGAACAGCCAAGCAACCACGATCAATAAACATAACATATACAATTTACAATTTAAAAAAAAAAAAAGGAGCCAATTTTATTCCATTTAAACTAAAAAAGTGAAAATTTTGATACCAGTTGAACCGAACCATGTGCCAAAGTAACTGTACTCGACCATAACCTGCCATAACGGTTTGCCAAATCGCCATTAAAAGTCTAATAAAATAGTCTGCAGCTCGCCCTAAACCATTTAAACCATCAAATTAGTGCCAAAGCCATAAATTGTGTTAAATCTGCAAGGAATTAATAGATTTTATCATCAATTTTAAGCCGCCATTTCCATGTGCTTCCAATTGTGCACACACACATACGCTCCACAAAAGTACCCGACAATGGTTTAGTTAAGAACCCAAAGCAGTGAATATAAAGGCCAATAATTAAAACAAAATAGCATCCAACGTTACAGCTAATTTTGTGTATTAAAACCTGCAATTTAAATAACAATATTTTATGTTTTATTCCATGTGCTTACACCCATACACACACACACATATACATCCATATTAATTTTGGCAACGGTGTGCTGACAAAAATCCAACGAGTAACGGCGCCATAGTTTATGCATCAACCATAGTTTTTGGAGCAGTGGTGAGTTCCCGATAGCCCAATTTGAGTCTACACAACTTTTGAGAGATCCGAGTGGAGAGATGGAGAACAAAAGAGACATGGCAGATGGTGAGCGTGAATTCAGGAGCCAGGGGAAATGTGGTGAGTTTAACTTTATGGAAATGCTATCCATTAGTAGCACCTCCAATTCCAACTCTCATGACAAAGAGAATAGAAACACACACATTCATACTCTTACTAATGATCATGCTCACGCCAATTCACATACTCATACTCACTCTCATGAACACCACGTTAAAAGTTATGCTCTTAATAATAAATCGATGCAAGCCAAAACTCTTATACCAACATCTTGCAATGGGTCAGGGTTCTCTTTAAACAAGGGCAGATACATGCCTACTAGCACCAACCCATTTGAAACTGCTTTGCCGACTGTAAGAGAAGCTACCAGTACGCAGTTGGCAACCACGACCGCCTCTCCCATGTTGCCCAGTCTTGCCGTGTCCACTGATAATAACAGCAAGCGTAATCTGTCAGCATCCTCCTCCACTATTACGAGTGCATCCAAGAGAGCTAACCCAAACTGTTCCCCTGGCAAGGTACAGTCTGTGGAGGTAGTCAATAATTTCCTGGCCAACCTGAAATCGTTTAAAGATGCCTGTGTGATCATTAGGGAGAATAACTATGTTGCCACTTTTAGTGCGCCGGGTGGTAAGCGCAAGGTGCCCTCTGCCCCCAATTCTCAGTCGTCTCCAATGGCCTCGTTGCAATACAATGGTTCTAGCCCAGAGGTGTCAGCCACCCACCAGGAGTCTGCTCTTGCGGTTGTTCATTCCTCGCCCAAAGTGCTGGCCAAAACACCGCAGCGCAATGTTGTGTTCACCGATGATAGTTTCCCTGCCCTCCCAGCCCCGGCAAAGTTGCCAGTGTTCAAGAGTAAATTTGCTCAGGCCTTGTATAGGGATGGTTTACAAAAGCGCAATGAAACTGCTTCTGCTGCCACCAAGCCAAAGGACGCTGCAATAGATGCCATTCAGTCCTTGCCCTTGACTCCGGTAACGACGCCGGCCACTCACAAGCCCAAAACTCCGTCTAAGCAACGATATCTTCCATCATTGACCCGTGCCAACCCTTTGACACAATGTCACAGGTGCCAGGGATTTGGTCATATGAAAGCTGATTGTAGACGCGAGTTTGTGTGCATGAAATGTGCTGGCTCCCATCCGACCTTTGCATGCAGCAAGCCCAGACACACGGCTGCCTGCTGCGGCAATTGTAAGGGTCAGCACATTAGTGCATATAGAGGCTGTCCGGTCTACAAGGACATTAAGTACAAACTATATGGCTCTCAATTCTCTGCCAAGTCCCCCAATCATCGCTTAGGGTTCGCCAAGTATTCTCAACATTCTAGACCCAAAACTAATGCTAACCATAGACCAAAGCATCAACAACAGCGTAGTTCACAGGGGCCCAGCAACAATAATAACAATTATTGGAACATTCTTTGGCAGAGTCACTCCAAAATGGCTGGAAGCCCAGCTTCTCACCCAAATAGCCAGCACAGGAGCCAGGATCGTCGTCAGGATATCAAACCCAATCCCTTTAGGAGCGGCAACCGGGCCAATGCGAGCCGCAAAAACGCAGCAAAGTCCAAGCGAGCCAATCCGGCTGAGAAACATCTAAGCAAATTTTAGGCAAAACTCAAGATGGAGCAAAGTTTGAAGGATACAACCCAGACTCGTAAACAATTTGGCCGTCGGCAGCATAATGCGAGTCAGCAACAGCAGCAGCAGAAACTAGATCAGGAATCTGTGGATGATCTGATCTTGCTTCATAAAAACACCCACACCAAACTGGATCATTTGGAAGGTCTATTCAATAGGCTCCTTCATACTCTCGGCAAGGTGACTGCCATGTTGGAAATCACGGATATATCTTTCAACAACAATCTCTCTGCGGCAGCCTCAGGTTCTGTCATGTCTGCTGAGATGCAGTCCTTGCTGGGTCATGATTCATTTATTGATGCCATTGCTGCCAATGAATCTATCTACGTTTAGATTCATTCTTGTACCCACTCCCCTAATTCTCAATGGTCCATTTCCTTCTGCTATCCTTGTTTCTTTGGGTTCCTGAAGGTCTGTGGGGTGGGTTACATGCCTCGGTGGTCATGCTTTGCTACCGGATTTTGCTTACCATGCTAATAGTATTCTTTGCCATTGATGAACCTGCTCAGGTGGACCCAGCCATGCCATATGCGGTCTAGAAGCTTTGCTGAGAATGATGAGCCCAGATCGAGCCAGCCATCGACAATCCTAGCCAGGAGGACCCAGCCATGCGCGGTCACAATAACCGTGCCCAGTTGTGCCTGCCACTTTTGGCCCAACTGTTGGAGGACCCAGCCACGCGCGGCTCTAATGACCGTGCCCACTTGATCAAGCCATTGATGACGCATCTTTGGAGGACCCAGCCACGCGCGGCTATTTATTCTGCGCCATCCAAACCAGCCAATGTTATCCCCAGTCAACGTGCGAGCCTGCCTTGCGCGGCCCTGAAGTCTGCGCTGAGGATGATCCAGCCATATCCGGCTCCTACGACTGTGCCCAGATGAGTCTGCCATTACGCCTTGTCTGCGAAAGACCCAGCCACGCGCGGCCCCATTGACCGTGCCCAGAGGAACCAGCCATCTGTGATCCTATCCAGGTGGACCCAGCCACGCGCGGCTACAACGATCGTGCCCAGAAGAGCCTGCCAACCATGGCCAACTGAAGAATGACCCTGCCATGCGCGGCTACAATGCCCGTGCCTAGTTGAGCCAGCCATTTTTAGCCTAACAGAAGGATGACCCAGCCATGCGCGGCCATACCGACCGTGCCCAGATGCGCCAGCCATTGGTGATCCAATCCACGTTGACCCAGCCATGCGCGGCACCCATACCTGCACCAGCCACATCAGGCACATATACTTTATGCCAAGTATGAATCTGCCACACTCGGCCCACAAGCCCTTGCCGAGTTTTCCCCAGCCAAGGTTTTGGCTGTCAGCTATGCACCAGCCAAAGGCGCCTTATAGTTCGTGTCGATCAATGACCCAGCCATGAATCCAATATAACGTGGCCTTTGAGTCGATCTTTGATCAGCTTTCGCTGATCCAATTGCGTTTCAATGTTTACGCGCAATGTTCTTCATGCACCATAGCGTGGTCCTGCCATAATGCAATTTGTCTAACAATCTCTCTCATTACAGGCTCACCTGCCTTGAAATTCTTGTAATGCCTGTAATTTCTTTGATTGACCTGAAGGCAAGATCCTGCCATCGCTTCCAACTAAGGAGGATCCAGCCATATGCGCCTGAAGCGCCCTCTGAATCATGTCATCAATGAACCATCCAAGTTTGAGCCAGACACGAATTGCCATCAAGCCTGCGCCGCGGGTGTTTAGTCATGCCAAGGAAGATCCAGCCACATGCGCCTTTAAGCGCCCTCTGAATCATGTCATCAATGAACCAGCCAAGTTTGAGCCAGACACGAATTGTCATCAAGCCCGCGCCGCGGATGTTCTGTTATGCCATGGAGGATCCAGCCACATGCGCCATTAAGCGCGCTCTGAATCATGTCATTAATGGCCCAGCCACGCGCGGACCAATAGCCGTGCCCAGATGAGCCAGCCATCGACGATCCTAGCCAGGTGGACCCAGCCATGCGCGGCCCAAACGACTGTGCCAAACGATCGACAATCCTAGCCAGGAGGACTCAGCCACGCGCGGGTATTATGCCCGTGCCCAGTTGAGCCAGCTATTTTTGACTTAATAGTAGGATGACCCAGCCATGTGCGGCCCAAACGACAATGCCCTGATGAGCCATCCATCGATAATCCTAGCCAGGTGAACCCAGCCATGCGCGGCGACAATGCCCGTGCCCAGATGAGCCTGCCAACCCTGGCCAACTGAAGGATGACCCAGCCATGCGCGGCAACAATGACCGTGCCCAGATGAACCAGCTACTGTTGACCCATCTATGGAGGACCCAGCCATGCGCGGCCCCATTGACCGTGCCCAGATGAACAAGCCACTGTTGATCCATCTGTGGAGGACCCAGCCACGCGCGGCCCCATTGACCGTGCCCAGATGAACAAGCCACTGTTATCCATCTGTGAAGGATGACCGTGACCGTGTCCACTTGATCAAGCCACCGATGGCCCATCTATGGAGGACCCAGCCACGCGCGGCCCCATTGACCGTACCCAGATGAGTCTGCCATTAATGACTTGTCTGTGGAGGATCCAGCCACGCGCGGCCCCATTGACCGTGCCCTGATGAACAAGCCACTGTTGATTCATCTATGGAGGACCCAGCCACGCGCGGCCCCATTCACCGTGCCCAGATGAGTCTGCCATTAATGACTTGTCTGCGGAGGACCCAGCCACGTGCGGCCCCGTTGTCCGTGCCCAGATGAGTCTGCCATTATTGACTTGTCTGCGAAGGACCCAGCCACGCGCGGCCCCATTGACCGTGCCCAGATGAGTCTGCCATTAATGACTTGTCTGCGGAGGACCCAGCCACGTGCGGCCCTTTTGACCGTGCCACTTGATCAAGTCATCGATGACCCATCTATGGAGGACCCAGCCACGCGCGGCCCCGTTGACCGTGCCCAGATGAACAAGCCACTGTTGATCCATCTGTGGAGGACCCAGTCACGCGCGGCTCTATTGACCGTGCCCAGATGAGTCTGCCATTTTTGACCCATCTATGGAGGACCCAGCCACGCGCGGGTAAGATGCCTGCCCCCTCTCATCAGCCAGTGACTCAGCCATTGATACCCTGCAAAAGATGACCCGCCCCGCCATGCTGATTGTTGGTTTTTTTTTAACTTTAATGCAATTTAAAAATTTTCAAATTAAAAAATTGTATCCATTATGAATCTTGTAAGTTAATTTGATCGCAGGACGATCTTTTCATTTTGTTTGTAATTTTAATTTGAATTTCTAATTTGCCATGTTAATTTTTTTTTTGCCTTTATTTTATTTTTCAATGTTAATTTGTTTTGTTTTGCCATGTATTTGCTTAATTTCTCATGTTTGCTTAATTTGCCATGTCATAATTTTGCCATTGTTAATTTTAATCCTGCCATGTACTTTTTTAATTTTCCATGTTTAAAATTAAAACTCTGTATTTGCTGGTCTGTCGCGGTGGCAGTGCAGTCTGCCATGGCCTACCCTACGCAAAAATGTTGCCACCTAGGTAATGAGTCGTAGTGGTATTGGCTGCGCTGCCCCGCTCTCCGCTCTCCAGCCCCCAATCTCAACTCACTCCAGTTTGAGCGTCGTGGGCTGCGGACGTGCCTAGCGATCGACCGGGCGGGACGCGACGAGCCAGCCAGCCTGAGAGGCTTCAGCGAGAACAGCCAAGCAACCACGATCAATAAACATAACCAATGCAAATAAAAAAAAAAAGTCATTTATAGACGCCATCACTGCCAATGAGAGTATCTATGTATAGGCCCTTTACTTTGCCCTCTCGCCCCACTCCTCGGAAGCCAAGTCCTCCCTGCAACCTTCGCATAGGGTGCTGGAATGCCTGTGGAGTGGGTAACAAGTTGCTGGAGTTGGAGTTGTATCTAAGTCAGAACAACGTTGATGTTATGCTAATTAATGAATGCAGGATCTCTTCTTTTCAAATATCTGGATATCATACTTATATTGCCCTTAACCCCACAACCTGTCGCAAGGGCGGTGCAGCCGCCCTCATTAAATATGGTATACCGCACTCTGCTTCAAATCTGCCCCATTTTAATACATAATGTTGTCATAGCAGCTATCTACTGTCCACCTTCCAAGAAATGGTCCACTGATGATTTTAAAGCCCTCCTCAAGTCGATTGACCAGCTCTCTCCTGCTTCTTCCCCTAGGTTTATTGTTGCTGGAGATTGGAATTCCAAAGATTCAATGTGGGGCTCTGCAAGAGGCTGCCCTAGGGGGAAAGCACTCAAGGAAGCCATAATGTCTCGTCCTAGATTCAATGTTCTTGCCACTGGTGGGGCGACTCATTTCCCCTTTGGTAGAAGGGCCAGGAACCCTTCTGCGCTTGATTTCGCTGTATATTCTGGTTTCTCTCCTGACCACCTCCACATTGCATCCTCTAACGAACTTACCTCTGATCACCTCCCACTACTGATTCGGGCATCACTGGGGAAAACACCTCTCAGAGCTATCTGTTTTCAGAGTTATCTGGACAGAATGGTTAATTTAAACATTGATATTCGCTCTGGATTGGATATTGAGGATGCTGTAGATATCCTGGCCCGTAACATTGAGCTGGCCATTGCGCACTCCTCCATTGTGCCCATTGCCAACTCTATCTCTTCACCCTCCAGGTCTAGTCGAAAATACCGCCTCAAATTGGATAATAGCACCTGGAGGTTACTGGGCCTTGTTTATACTCGTAAAGAGCTGTTTTAAAAGGACCCTACTAGCGCTAACAAAAGGCAATTCAGGAAAGCGAAGAACAGGCTTAGAAAGGCCATTAACAAAATTAAGCAGGAAAACATCAACAAAAGGTTCTCCTCACTTGGCCCGGAGGATAGGTACTGCATGGCCGAATTATGGAAAATAACCAGGAATATTAAGCGTCAGCCCTTGCCTAATCATCCATTGAAAATTGATGGCACTCTCCCTCCATCCCATTCCTGTTGGACTAAAACTAACCAAGAAAAAGCGGATCATTTTGCTAGCCATTTAGAGGAGCGCTTCACAGCCAAGTTGGAATGCAGTGCTGTTGCCAATCTGGCGGTTGCTGATGAACTTAAGCATCTCCTCAATAGTTCACCTAGCCAAGCTGCTGCATATGTGGATAATCCTGATGCTGTAACATTCTTCAAATTTGGTGAACTATCTGCCATGATTTCTGCACTTGCCCCAGCCAAAGCACCTGGTGATGATAGAATATCCAATTCTCTCATAAAGATCCTTCCTAGGAAGGCCGTTCTTTACCTCCTTTCCATTTATAACCACTGCTTGAGGCTGGGCTTTTTCCCCAAGCAATGGAAAAGTGCATGCATCTCTATGATACACAAGCCAGGGAAATCGGTCCACAGCCCAGACTCCTATCGACCGATAAGTCTTCTCTCTGGGTTGGGCAAGCTCCTTGAGAAGTTACTTTTATCAAAGCTCCTGTTGGTTAAGGAATTTGCTGAGGCTCTCCCCGGACACCAATTTGGTTTTCGTCCAAACCATTGTACGGTCATTTTCGTTGTCGTAATGTTCATTACGTTGTTAGTGCATACCACAACCCTACAATCGATACCTGATTGGTGGCTATCGATCTCGAGACCCCGGTCCCTTTGGAAAGCGGGACATCTCTAGGCTTCTTCCTTACGACTTCTAAGCTTACGACTGAACACACATTTTTTGTTGCATTTACCCATTACACATTACACATTTTGTTATATCTAAAATCAATTCAAATTAAATTCAGTGACATATACAACCCTGTGTTTTTATAAAACGGCAACAGCAAAGTCCCCATAGCAGACTTCTGCTAATCATTGACTCCCGTCTATCGGCGCAGTCACAACATTTTTGGTGGCCCATGAGGGGAACCTGTTGTTAAATGTGCCAATGAATGGAATTTGAATTGCTTTGGAACTAACAATTGGGCTCAAATTAATCTGAAACAAACGGCTATTAACCTATGCCACGTGGAACCACGCTGCGAGACGAATAACGGAAAAAGGAAGGAGAGATTGCTGCGAGACGAATAACGGACCAAAGGAACGACGAATTGAAACTGGAAACTGCTACACAGACTGACTGGAAGCCGGTGAGTGTTTGTATGTGAGGGCTGTGATTTCAAGCGTGCTGTTGTAAATTCAATAAAACTATGGGTATCGACGATGAAAAGACAGGCACACAAGCCAATCCTTCCCCATCCGACCAGTTTGCTGGTTTGCACGCGAGACAGAAGGATTTATGGAACAGGTTGACGCAACTCGAGCGAAACTTCAAGAAGGATAGTCAATCCCGAAAATCCAAACATTATTTTCTTCAGCGACTTAGCACGTTAAAGGATTTATCCACCCTGTTTGATGCGAATCACCAACAATTGGTCGATCAGCTGTGTCCCAGTCAACATGTATATTTCTCAGACAACCTATACGAGCGGAGTAGGGAGTAAATAGGCAATCGGCTGATTTCTTGCGTCATATCCGTGTATGCATGTATATGTTGGTGGGAACGTAAATCCACAATCCAATATACACTCACATATATATATAATCCTAAATAAAAAATACATATTGACCTTTCATCCGACCCTGACATAAATATGTCTCCTGCAAGAAAGTGATAAAAAGGGATCGCAGCAGGTCAATTGGTTCCTTTTTTTTCTTGACCCTTCAGGGTGGATTTTCACTTTTCTACGAAAAGGTTTTCTTGTGATATACTTACTCCTTGTAAAATTCTGTATTATATTTTATATTATAAAATTAAATTTCTGTACATAAGTCCGAGTTAATTTAAAATTAATTAAAAAAGAATTGGAGTAAAAAATCCTTTTAAATGATATGCAACACCATAATAAAATTTTGGATATTTTTTTTTAAATAATTATTTGTTCTTCATCATTAATTTTAAATTAATTACAAAATAATTATAGTAAAATACATTTTTAAATGAACTGCAGCACCATGAATATAATTTTTGTAAATAAGTATTTTATTTTTTGTTCATCAATTTTATTTATTTTTTCACGATCCTGAATCTTATACAGGTATCTTAAGTGGACAGTTGAATTTGTAGGGAATTAGGCAAACGGCGTATAAGCGGCAGAAAAATTTTAGTAGTATGTAATAAGGCAAACGGCGTACGACGTAAATTTAGTGGCGCCATCTATGGTTCAAGTTTGTGTAAAATTGGGCAGCGCCATCTACCGTAATATTTTATACGCCCTCTATTGGCATAAAAGCAAACGATCATGTCAAAAATTATACTTGCCAGGATCATCGCCGTCTATGTTTTCTACATTTTCTGATATCTTGCATTGGGTCCCATTAAGGGAAATATGCATGTAAAGAAAAGATCATGTAAAAATGAAACTTGCCAGGATCATCGTTTGCCTAATTACATACTACTAAAATTTTTCTGGCGCTTATACGCCGTTTGCCTAATTCCCTACAAATTCAACTGTCCACTTAAGATACCTGTCTAAGATTCAGGATCGTGAAAAAATAAATAAAATTGATTAACAAAAAATAAAATGCTTATTTACAAAAATTATATTCATGGTGCTGCAGTTCATTTAAAAATGTATTTTATTATAATTATTTTGTAATTAATTTAAAATTAATGATGAAGAACAAATAATTATTTAAAAAAAAAAATTAAAAAAATAAAAAATCTTTTTTAATTAATTTTAAATTAAATCGGACTTATGTACAGAAATTTAATTTTATAATATAAAATATAATACAGAATTTTACAAGGAGTAAGTATATCACAAGAAAACCTTTTCGTAGAAAAGTGAAAATCCACCCTGAAGGGTCAAGAAAAAAAAGGAACCAATTGACCTGCTGCGATCCCTTTTTATCACTTTCTTGCAGGAGACATATTTATGTCAGGGTCGGATGAAAGGTCAATATGTATTTTTTATTTAGGATTATATATATATGTGAGTGTATATTGGATTGTGGATTTACGTTCCCACCAACATATACATGCATACACGGATATGACGCAAGAAATCAGCCGATTGCCTATTTACTCCCTACTGTAGGCTCTAGGCTCTAAGCGTTATCTTTTCTTTCGAGTCTTCTGATTGGTTTTCCCGATTCATTAACCGGAAAAATGTGGGGAAAATTGGGGTGGTTTTCATGCGTTAACTCATGTACATGTATTGATGATACCAATAAATTCAAGCACAAGTACCTGTTTTCCGTTTTCGAGGATCAATAGGTTTTGAGGTTTATGCTAAGAATCAAATTTTTAGTATAAATCCAAATCCTAAAGAAAGAGTTTGAAGTTAAAATATAAAGAAAAAATATGAGCGAGCTGGAAATTATATTCGAGGATACCCAACCAGCACTTAGTGATATTTGTGTATCAAACGGTGCACTTTTATCATTAATTGGTATTGGGAAAAATACACAAGAAGAGCTATTTAATAATCTACAGGATGATTCTCTGACATCCATGTACGATTTGCTAACTCCAACATGGGATTACGAATTAACTATCATCGAGGATAAAATGTATGTCCCGGACACTCAAGAAAATATATTTGAGGATTTCGACGACGACATACCTGCTTCTCCGTGCTTTATTCCGGAGACCCCAGAACTAGTGGAAATATCATCAAAACCAGAGTTTACTTTCCCGGATGATGACCACATATTTTTGGAAATTAATGAGGGAAAAGATAATTATGAAAGTTTAATGGATGAGGAATTCGACAACATTTTAATCGATTGGCTTATAAATAATGAATAAATTAAAAATATTGTTATTTTATTATTGTGTAATTATTTTTAATTCATGAAAAATAAATAATTATTCAAACAAAATTATTTTTGAAATCTTTCTTTTTATCAAAGTTTAGTTAAAACAAGAAAGGAAAGCTAACTTCGGGCGGAGCCGAAGTTTATATACCCTTGCAGTTTAAACCGGATATATATCGCAAACATCGGATATAGTTGGCCGATCCTTATGGGAATAGGAATATATAATCCAATTTATTTCAATACAAAATCTAAAAAAAGTCCCAAACTTCTATCTTCAAAAATACGAAAGTTGATATTTCTACCAAATACCATTTCCGATCGTTCAGTTATATGGCAGCTATGGGATATAGTCGGCCGATCCTAATGAAATTTGGTAGGTTGGATCAACTGGCCAAAAATATAATCTGTATTCAGTTTTAGCTTTCTATCTTCAAAAACACGAAAGTTGGGTCATTTCCGATCGTTCAGTTATATGGCAGCTATAGGATATAGTCGGCCGATCCTTATGAAATTTGGCATGACGTAATGTTTTGCCAAAAATAGCTCACATGTCAGATTTGAACTCTCTAACTCTAAAAACACCAAAGTTATACCATTTCCGATCAATCAGTTATATGGCAGCTATAGGATATAGTCGGCCGATCCGGGCCGTTCCGACTTATATACTGCGTGCAAAGGAACGAAGGGTGTGTGCAAAGTTTCAAGACGATAGCTTTAAAACTGAGAGACTAGTTCGCGTAGAAACAGACAGACAGACGGACAGACAGACGGACAGACGGACAGACGGACATGCTCATATCAACTCAGGAGGTGATCCTGATCAAGAATATATATACTTTATAGGGTCGGAGATGTCTCCTTCACTGCGTTGCACACTTTTGACCAAAATTATAATACCCTCTGCAAGGGTATAATGAACTTAAAAATTAAAATACATTAATATTTAAAATAGTTGATTGAAATTAAATTAACACCAAGATTTAAAATTTAAAAGAAATATTTTGAAGTTTGTGTTAAGTTAATTATTTCAATTAATATCGTTGGATGATCCATCAAGAAATGGGTGCATAATTCACTTCGGAGCCAGTACTTTTTCACTTCAGGACAGAAGTAGCAGTTATAGTATGAGGATCTGGCTTTTGTATTGCTGAAGTTGTGTTTTTTTAGAATGTGACGTTTTAATCCATAGCGATATTTAAAGGAAGGACTTTCTATACAGAGATCACAAACGAACGTTTTCATTTCGAAGAATTGAAAATAAACTGATAAAAAGCAGCACTAGAACTTGTTTTTATATTATATTTTTAAGATTGAATCTGTGCTATGGTATATAATTGACCTATATATTTTAAAATTAAATGACCATGCAGTCATCTCTTTCATTCCTAATAATAATTACCATATCCCTAGCTATAAATTCTTTATATACACAAATACATTTATAAAAGTGGTATGATGTCATCCCTTTCATTTAAATAAAAGTATATTATTCGTATTAATATACTTATATATATATATATATAAATAAATATGTGTGTATATGTATATATGTAACCACAAAGAAGAGTGAATTTATTATTGAAAGGTATAAAAGGAATCAAATAAATTGATTAGTACCTAACAGTAACCTTTTTGAAGCGAATCCAGGAGTACGTGAGTTATAAATGATGGTATGTTTACAAATTCTCACAGCCAATCAAAAAATATCCTTATGTTTATGTATATCATAGTCTTTCTTAGATACTTTGAATGATCAAAAGCCTGTTATTGGCTACACAAAGACTGAAGACCTATGTATTAATTTCGAATACAAGATCATTGGATGTAAGATAAAGAAAACCACATATGGGACGAAAATAGCCCTTTATTTGACTGATAAGGACGACGAACCACTCTGGATATTTTTACCAAAGAGCTACGTGAATAAATTTTCAACTAAAACACCATTTAAGAAATTGAAGGAAAATGGAATAACGCATCTTGTATATAAAGGACAAGAGATGACTAGATATAGCTCAGCCTGTTTACAATTTATCTCAAAGGAGTAACTGTATAAAAGAGTCGATTCCTTATAATGTTTTATCAGTTTCATTTTTTCCCTTAAATCAAAAACAACTCCTCTCTCAAGCCTCTCTTGGTGTTACGCGCATCAAATAAAATTATTTTTACTTCAATTTGAAGATATGCTTTTCGAGGAGCACCTTAAAAAACTTCAATTTTTAAAAACAACTTTAGAGGATTTGGAAGAAAAGGAAATGCTGTACTCGAAATATGGATTCCACTACAAAATATGTCCCTGGAGTGATGATGAAGCAACCGAAGGTCCAGACACTTGTAACTGCAACAAACTTCCTCTATATATAAAGGAAGCTACGGATATTATGATAAGATACTATAAAATAACTAAAAGAATGTATCCAAATCCATGAAAATAAAAAAGTTTTTTTTATAGATATTATAAATAATATTGTTTATTTTTCATATTGGGTTAAAAAAAAAAAAAAATTTTTTTAATTCATTTAAAACATTTACTAAACATTTTTGAAATTAACTTATCATTATAGGTGAAATCTTTTATCTTAAAATTCTGTGTAAAACTCTTTAAAGTTTTTCGATTGCTTTTGTAAAGACCAAAAAGCATGCAGTAATGTCCACAGGTATTTGAAAAGTATCCTTGCAATTGTTGCTTGTTATAAGTATATTTTGATGCATTTCTTTTTAAAAATGCAATAAATTCTTTTTTCTGAGGATATTGTCCATAAGAATCGAAAAATTCTGCTGACTTTTTGTTATAGAAGTAAAATGCAACCCAATGCATTCCTGGTTGGTATAAATAATCAGTGTTAGCTACAATCAATGCTGGATATTCACGAATTTCTTTTGGTAGTTTATCGGCCGAAAAAACCCCTTTAAATATTTTTTTAGTTTGAGGATGCTTGGAGAGCAAGTCCATGATTTGTATTGTATTCATTTTTACAAAAGTACTCGAATATTTCGATGCTTATCAATATCAATCATAGAGTCGTATTCACAATAAACAATGCAAGTAACAGCCTCAGCCAGAGGCTCAGAGAATCTTCCTTCTATTCTGATCGTTCCTTGAGAAATCAGGTTAGCGCAAACACTAGAATTGGAGTGATCAGCAGTTAAATCAAACGCTAATATAAAATTATTTTTGTCAAACATATCCTTGAAAATTTGGAGACCACGATCATAATGCTTAATTCCACAAGCTTTAAATAGTAAATTATATGCTCTTGAACTTTGGGTATTGGTAGGATTTGAGAAATCAAATTCAAGTGCCTGAGAAGGTACCTGTACTCCATTAACTAGCAGATTGAATCGTTGTATTTTAAAGTTTTCAAAATTAAAAGGATCTAATCCTCGATTTCCTGAGTATGCTCTGTTTTTTACCATACAAAAGGCCAAAAAATTTGGAATTTGACCAATAACTGCGTTATCGATGGATAATGTATTATTTCCTGGGTATATTGTGAATGATTTTACTTCAACTTTATTGTATGGGTATATTGCATTTTTTGATTGTAAAACGTGATGATGAGCTAATAAAATGCTGGGGTTGACTACTACATGATTCATGAACAGCTGGGCTTCCAAGATCTTTAGATTCGATTCAGTTTCGGTTTCCAATAAATAAAATGCTGTTTTTTCAATATTAAAAGTAATGCGCAAATCAACATTATTTACAAGCAGTTTTGGTTGGTTGAAAATATCTCCATGCACTTTTCCAAATAATTCTACTTTATTACTATTTTGAAACATGTTTTTAAGAATTTGACTGCCATCACTTTTAAATGGTGTTTGGGTACCATAATTTGGGAAATATCCTTGTGTTGCTAAATGACTTTCACTTGCATCACAACCATAGTTTAAAATTGTTTGCAAATATTATCTATAAGGATAATTATTGTCGCTTTGGGAAACCAAAGTATTATTTAAATATACAGATGAGCTTCTAAATATAGAATGCAATATATTATTTGCTACACCAACAGCATTTCCTTCAATACTACTATTATCAATTTTTTTAAGTTGAACCACAAGTTTTAAGTAAACACTTGAAAGATCTCTGTAGGTTTCTCCATTTCCTAAACAAACGAATTCAATTGATGAAGCACTATCCAAAGAAGCAATAGGGTTGTATGAAACTTCTTCGGTTTTCAAAATACAGCTTTGCGTTGGATGAGGTTAAAAAAGATCCAATTCGCTTTTCATGCATTCAATGTGATTACTCATTTTGATTTGGAAAATATGTCACTAATTTTAAATTTTTTAGATTCTTTTTTTCTTGACTTTTTTGAACGCGTATGTTTACGACGTTGTTTAGTTGTTAAATGATTGCGATTTTTTCTTGGTCTCCTCTTTTTATGCCTTTTTCCTTTACCACTTTGTAATTTAGTAATTTTATGAATTGCTTTGTCAGATAGATTATGTAATGCGATTTTACTTTGTTCTTGAATGATATTTCGTAGAGGTTTTCGACCCAAATCATTTATAACAGCCTTTCCGGTTTCAGCAGCTTGATTTTTAAGTGCATTTATCCCTGACAGAAAAAGCGGCTTAATGTAATTAAAAAGTCCACTAAAGAAATTTCCAATACCACGACCATGCTGAACAATTCTTGGGGAAACATAGAGACTACCTATGTTACTTAAGCTTCCACCGCACTGATTTAAATAATATTGATGATAACATTTCGCCATGGTTGGTAAATCAATTCTAAATGTTAGTTTCCCTTAACATTATTATTTATAGATTTTTTCTTCTTTTTCTAAAATGCAGAGTTAGAAAAATTGGAACTGATGAAGTTTCAAAGGGGATTTTATATCCACTTGAATCAGTAATTAATATTGAAATTTCGTTTGGTGAAAAATTTTCAATAGGATAATATTCAACATTTCTAAACTGCATAAATTTTTCTTTTCCATTTGTAAATAAAACTCTTAAGCAACGTGGTCTTTTGCTTCCTACACAACGAGGCTTTATAATGTCCGTGTAAATAAATATTGCACCGCATTCCATCTCATCCGCTTTCATTGATGTCGATTTGTATCGAAATGTTTCAGAATTTACTAAACTTATAAATTCTGTTGAATTAGAGCTTGATTCTTCTGATTCATTTTCTTTTGTTTCTCTCCTTTTTTTAGGATTTTTTCGAAAAGAATTATTTAAATATATATCAGTTATACCGACTTCCCATTCCTCAGACATTGTTTCAGGAAGGTTTACAATATTTGTAAAAGCGCATTTTACATTATCAGGAAACACATTTAAGGAGTCATTGCTGAGCAATGTAATATAAAACTCGTTTTGAAAAAACATTTTAAGCTCTGCAGTTAAGAATATGAGATCCAATTTAATTTATTTTTACCAATTTGGATATTGTTTTCTTTGCGGTTTGCCCTTTGCAATTTTTCTAAATCACTTATATACTTAAGATTTCTTAGTGGATAGGGGGAATCTCTATTCTTTTTAACCTTATTTCTCAGTTTCAGTTTCTTTTCAGTAGAATTTCCTTTTATAATTCTTGTTTTCTCAACTAATGATTTTTATACCCTTGCAGAGGGTATTATAATTTTGGTCAAAAGTGTGCAACGCAGTGAAGGAGACATCTCCGACCCTATAAAGTATATATATTCTTGATCAGGATCACCTCCTGAGTTGATATGAGCATGTCCGTCTGTCCGTCTGTCCGTCTGTCCGTCTGTCTGTCTGTTTCTACGCGAACTAGTCTCTCAGTTTTAAAGCTATCGACTTGAAACTTTGCACACACCCTTCTTTCCTTTGCACGCAGTATATAAGTCGGAACGGCCCGGATCGGCCGACTATATCCTATAGCTGCCATATAACTGATTGATCGGAAATGGTATAACTTCGGTGTTTTTAGAGTTAGAGAGTTCAAATTTTACACGAGCGCTATTTTTGGCAAAATAATACGACATGCCAAATTTCGTAAGGATCGGCCGACTATATCCTATAGCTGTCATATAACTGAACGATCGGAAATGCAGAAACTTTCGTGTTTTTAAAGATAGAAAGCTGGAACTTGATACAGATTATATTCTTGGTCAGTTAATCCGATCTACCAAATTTCATAACGATCGGCCGACTATATCTTATAGCTGCCATATAACTGAACGATCGGAAATGGTTTTTGGTAGAAATATCAACTTTCGTATTTTTGAAGATAGAAGTTTGGGACTTTTTTTAGATTTTGTATTGTAAAATATTGGATTATATATTCCTATTCCCATAAGGATCGGCCAACTATATCCGATGTTTGCGATATATATCCGGTTTTAACTGCAAGGGTATATAAACTTCGGCTCCGCCCGAAGTTAGCTTTTCTTTCTTGTTTTAAAATCTTATCATCAGTGAAAGAAGTATCTGCGAGTGTTCGTTTATTATTAATTGGAATTGAAACAGATTTCTCAGATGATTGTTCTTCTTCATCGCTGGGTAAAATGGCTAAATCGGGTAAATCCTCTCTTTTAAATGATGACTCGTTCTTGTATTCTTTAGAAGTACTGGCAATAGAATCTTTCCAATCATCTATACCATATATGTTTGGGTTTCTACATTTTGATTTAATGAAAACGGGGGGTTCGATACCGATTGATGCAAAACAGCTTTGTTTCTCTTTTTATTTTGGTATGCACATAATTCTTGTTGAATTTTAATCCATTTATCAAATTCACTAATTTTTTTATTGTTTAAAATTGGTAAAAATTTTAAATTTATAAGATCATTTCCTCGATCATTTACTAAAAGTTTATGGTATGCATTTGGATGCATTAAGATTACTTTATTTAGCTCATGCTTACTTTTAATCATGATTCAAAATTTTTCCAAAAATCCCAGAAAGCAATGAACTTATTAAAATTGGTAAAAATCCGCCTTTTTGAATAAGAACTCTTCTCTTAGAATTTAAAGATTGTTTTGAGCTGGAAATATGTCGTAATACATTTTTATACTTTTTTAATGAATTTAAGATAT
The DNA here is from genome assembly GCF_030179905.1 of Drosophila bipectinata. NCBI lineage: Eukaryota > Metazoa > Arthropoda > Insecta > Diptera > Drosophilidae > Drosophila > Drosophila bipectinata. The sequence continues at coordinate 9,301,385 of NC_091740.1, read as the reverse complement.
TTTTTGATATTTTATGGTTTCCTTTTAAAGTATTTATCACTATCTCCGACAATGTTTTTACTAACTCGCTATCACTATTGCAAATAATCGCTTTTCGAAGTTTATTATTTGCTTTTTTGAGCACATACAATAAATGTTTGTTCGCTTTCAATCGCCTTATGCTCTTTTTGCAAACCATTTTCATCTGAATAGCAAATTGAATATAATGGATTAAAAATCTCTGTTCTAAATCTTAAAAGATCATTTATTCCTTGCGTAAGATCAATAAGTAAATAACCATGAGGTTCATTCGTGACTTCTTTATATATTCTAAAAAGTTCTTTAGGGTTTTCAGGATATATCTGTCTAGCTAAACATTGAAATTGTAATTTGTCTCTAGGATTTTTAAATGACACAATGTATTTTGTATTTAGTGATATGTCTCGGATGTGAGTAGATTTATGAAATATATTTTGTGTTACAACAATTACAGATAAATTTCGATGATGAGATCCTTTGGTAAAAAGTTCACATACATTTTTATTAAATGCTCCCATCATCAAATCATCTAATACCAAAAGTATAGGTTCATTATTTTCATTTTCAATGGAGTCAGGTACCCCATGGTAATATTCAATATTGGTAAAATTTGGTTTCGCTTGCTCTTCACCGTAACACCATATTATTCTATCTATTGAAGTACTTATTAAGTCCTTCCTTCCATTTATTAAATTTTTCAAAAATGTTGTTTTACCCGATCCTGAGGGACCACAAATAAGCATCGTAAAAGGATGAACAAATTGTGTAAACATTTTGATAAAAGTTTTTTGTTTATTCAATGCTAATTATCAAAAATAAATTTTTCTAATGCTTTTTTTCCTGGTCCCGTTTTTTAGCGCAGTCCTTTTCAAAATGAGTATCAGAACCACAATAGTTGCAGTATATAAGTTGACTGTATCCTTTTTTACGAGGATCTTTTCCAAAGATGCGATCCATTTTGCTAAAACAACTACTCAATTAAAGTACTAAAATCATACTGTTTATTAAAGTAATTTATACATATGATTCTCCGTTATAGTATATATCGTAATTACAGTTTTCTAAAATTACAAAAAGCTTAAATAAATTATTTAGAGCACATCTAAGCTTAAGTTTTTTGTGAATTTTACAGTTGGTAAAAAAATTAGGATAACACGTCAGGCTCTTTCCTATATCTATATCGATAATATTATTCGATAGAAACTTGGATAAAAATTCCTTTTTTACTTCGCCACGTACAATTATATTGGAAAATTTATTAAGTGGAGAAAGTACATCGCTTAAGCAGTTATAGGGTATTTATCCTTCCATCCTTCCTTCTCCTTCTCCTTATAGGGTATTTCTCCTTCCTTCCAGTCCAATCCGTTAATGTTTTTTCGATGAATATTATGTTGTTGTAATGTATCATAATTCAACTCCTTAATGTTGTATGGAGGTTTGAAGTGAAAGAAGTTTGGTATTACAGTTCCTCCAGGTCAATTCCTTAACAAAAATTTGATTGTTATTTCCAACAACATATTGAAAATCTACTATAACGAAATTTGATCTATCAAATTTAGTCATTTTAGAATGAGTTTTAAATGTAAACTGACTTTGGTGTCTACATTTTAGGTCTTTATATACCATTCATTTTATTATATAATACATGCATTATGTAATATATAATATAAAAGTTGCCCTCATATCTTAGGAGTTTGTATATATGGATATATATTTCATTTCATTATGTAATACATAATGTATAATATATATATATATATGTATATACGGCATACTAAGCCCTTTATAAGCCACACATTTTAGTAACTAATTTCAGTTTGTTAATAACATTCAGATTCAATGGATACACTCCAAGCTAAAAGAGATAGAGCCATAAGAAAAAAACAGAACCATGAAGTTATATTTGGTTTTGAATATTTTGTGGCTCAAAATTTGAAAATAAAATGTGGATTTTCGACATCTAGAAAATTTACTCCAATGATTTGGATGCAGCAGCACAAAAAAAAATTATATTGGATTTGATAAAGAAGAATGGATGCAACTGCTTACATACAAGGAATTTATACAATTAAAGATTGATCAATATGACTTCCTAATGTCTGATACAGTTTTGGATCACCCTATTTTATCAACTATTAAATGTAATTTTAGATTTAGAAAATCAGATAAACAATATGTTCTGATACTAAATCAATTCGGTAATAAAATTGAAATAGATAGTGAAACTTGGAGATCATTAATTCGCCTAGCTATATTTTTAACTACATTTTTATGTTGGAACACTATATTAAAACAGCAAATATCCTATCTGTACTATAATCATATCATTCCGAAGTGTGTCTCTTTACAAAAATTCGATATTCAATTATCTGATTTAGATGGTAACTATGATAAAAATGTTCAAATAGATTTAACACGTTTATGTTTCGAAATATCTAAAAAAATGACAAAAGAAATAAAAGAAGATGTAATTCATTATAAGAAATCATTAATCTCTAAGACCTCAGACATTAACAATAAAAAATAAGTTTTTTTTTAAATAAAAATGAGTAAGCAACAAGTTGTTGATGAAATACATAAAACTTGTAGAAAACATTTTTTACGTCGAAAGTTCGTTCAAAAAGGGTTTCATGATACTTGGCAAATTGATTTGGTTGAAATGATCCCCTATTCCAATCAGAATAATGGATATAAATATTTACTAACGGTTATTGATACACTTTCAAAATATGCTTTTGCTAAGCCTGTAAAATCAAAATCGGCAATGGATGTTGCAACTGTTATGAAATCTATATTGAAAGATTCCAAATACAAGCCAAAAAATATACATTCCGATCAAGGCAAAGAATTTTTTAATCAACTCTTTAAAGAACTTATGAAGAAAAATAATATAAATCATTATCATACATTTACACACCTTAAGGCTTCAATTTGTGAACGATTTAACAGAACTTTAAAAAATAGGATGTGGAAATTGTTTAGTTTTAATGGAAATTATCGATGGATTACCCATTTGAATTCGCTTGTAGAAGACTACAACCATTCATACCACAGAACTATAAAAATGAGGCCAATCGATGTTTGTAAACAGAATGAAGAGTTTATTTTGAAAACATGTTATAACATTGTTAAGGTATTTCCAAGGCATAAATATGTAGTAGGAGACCATGTTAGAATAAGCAAATACAAGGGTGTATTTGTTAAAGGATATGAACCTAACTGGACCACTGAAATATTTACAATTTCAAAAATAAGGACTACATTCCCAGTTACTTACGAGCTCATTGATTATAAGGGTGACCCTATAAAAGGTACATTTTATGAAGCTGAAATTCAAAAAGTTAAAGACAAAAGTGCATTCCTAGTTGAAAAAGTAATAAAAAGAAAAAAAGACCAAATTTTTGTAAAATGGCTAGGTTTTGATGAAACACATAACTCATGGATAAATAAAACAGATTTATTAAAATAAAATTTTACAGTTTGGAATTTATTTATACAAATTATACATACATATATACATTTTTAATTTTTATTATTATTTATATACATTTTTAATTTTTATTATTATTATTTATTTTTATTTTATTTTTTTGTTTTTTTTTTTTATTTTTATTTTTATTTATTTATTTTTTTTTGTCGATTATTTAATATTTTTAAAAATACGTACAATATTATTGACATTATCCATTTGTATTTAATAAAGATCTTAATTTATAATGACCATATGCTAAAGTATTAATATTACAAGCTAATACCCATCTTTTATCATCTCTAGGGCTAAGACTTACTTTATTAACTACATCAGTATATAACTGATGGCCCCTACTTCTTATACATCTTTGTTCTCCATAGACGTTTTCATATGTCTAATACATTCAATATAATCTAAATGACACAGTTTTTTGATTACTGATTGCTTAACACCCTTAACTTTCTTTGTATCTATATATTCGTCATTGTTTTCTACTAAAAATGAATATGCTTTAGCTTTTAGACCCGCGAAAGAGGTCATAATTTTTCCAGCATTTTCATCTTTGAATAAGCCCAATTCTTTGTTGTTAGCTTGAATAATGTTGAATCGGTTTCCTGTCTCATAATTTGATGTGTCAAAACGGCTAGAATTTTTTTTTATTATTTTGTATATATCCTCTTCACAGGAAACTATAAAAGAGTCTGTATCCATATATATTATTTTTGCTGAGGGACACTCTACTAATAAAAAGTTATAATAGTAATCATACATTAGCCATTTGGACAAATCGAGAACAGTAAATCCAATATAAATAGGCTTATCATACAAAATTGAAGTCTTTGTAGTCTCAATTGCAGCTAAATTTTCTCCAAAAATTTCTAAACTATGAAAATTATTCCTTGCAACTAGTTGTCTAAACCCTGGAGAGTTTTGAGCCGATTCATAACGAGTTACTAGTGTTATTTCTCGACGCTTTTCTACGTTTTCCATGGTTTTGCCGTATACGGCATTATTCATTAATTTATAAAAATTTTTTTCAAATTCATTTTTTGCTATTTTTCTATGTTGGGTATTTAAATCTATATAGGGCTTTAACCAGTATGACTGATTAAAAGATAAAATTATATGAATTTTCTTTAATTTTAATCCCTGTTTAAGACACAATTGAAGCTGTTTTAAATGAATAATATAAAACTCTTTAGAATTTAAATCAGCTATTAATTTTGGCTGTTTTCCTCCTGGGGGAACCTTGTTTTCAGGACAAAATGGTAGACTGTTATGTTTGTCATGAATTTCATCAGGATATTCTAAATCTACTTCTAAAATATATCCTGTGTCTCCTGAGGAATCAGCATTTTCTACATCAAATAAATTGGTTTCATTTTCGCTTAAAAATTGAAAATTTGAAAATGGGAGTTTTTAGCTCATAGCCCAACCATATAAATTATTTGCGTCAATATACGACAAATAATTTGTTGGTTTTGTTTTATCATAATTTCTCATGTACTCATTATTTGCTTTTGAAATTCTTTGAGTACATTGAGTCAGACCGCCCCGTATACCTCTTTTAACAAAATTGTAAATGTTGGGGTCACTTATTAAATCTAATTCTACTTTAGTATACTTCAGCATAGCATCCCATGAAATAGATGGGGCTGAAACATAATTAACAGGGTCTAATTTATAAATTTTTGAGCATATATTACGGAAGTTTTCAAAAACGTCTGCTAAAATTAGTACGTCACTCTCCAAATACAATTTCATATAGTCTTTTAGAGTTCTGCACTGAAACGAACTCCAAATTTCTTTAGCGAAATTGTATTCGCTAATACTACACTCTTCGTCTTTCAACGAATTATAAAAATATTCCCTAGGAGGAAGTTCGGTTTCATTGAATTTTTCAAAACTATCCAAATAATCATAGGGAAATACTCCCTTTCTTCTCATTTGCCTAAACTTCTCTCCACTAAATTTTGATTTTAATATTTTAAAATCTTTATCTTCCATGTTGTAAGCTAATTTTTCTAAACTAGAATTTAAAAACCTATTGGAATCTATGTACTTTATAGTATAATTAGTCTTTCCCTTTTCAAAAATTGTCTGATTTAGAGCAATATATAACTCTTTAGTAGAGGGTATTGGTTTCAATTTACCCCCTAGGGCATTAATAAAGAGGTGGATATCGTATCTTGATAAATTATGAAAAACTACAGGGAAATAAGCTTTTAACTTAAAACTATCTTTACAACTTCTATGGATAGGACCTTGGTATTTACCCGTGAACTGGTTAAAATATTGTACGCGTTCATCCGTACTGATGACCTCTTCACACGCATAGCAGTTCCCATGCTCCTGGTAGTCCTCATCGCAGATGTCAAAGTTATATATAGGTTTTTTTGATCCCTTCCAGTATTTGCTATATAAGGCCATTGTCTCCTCTTCCAAAGTTTTAACAAAAACCTTCATACAGTCATGTCCTGTAATTTGTAAAAAGGAAAAATTTATTAACTTTAAAACTTTTCATTTATTTTAAAATAATTTATTTACCTTCATAGGTCCATAATTTATTCAGCTGAGGGTTGTATTTATGGGCAAAATAAAACGAAACAGCACATGCTGTATGTTTCTGCACAGGCTTGGTATAGGATTCGTTTGGATTATTTGAGGCTGTTTGGTAATGTTCCAAAACTGCCTCAATGTCCGCATAAATTACCACGGGTGGTGCCAGTTTTTTTGAAAAATTTTCAAATTTGGTTTTAGTGTTTGGTTGCGGGTATAGTGAAGCCACTTGACCGCACTCCTTTAGATTGTGGGTCTTGTTAGTGCTGCAATAAAATTGTAGGCAATTTCTACAAAAATATCTCTCCGAATTTGAGTTGTTCACTTGTGATTTACACAATGTTTTTATGCTTGTAATGTACGCATAATGCAAACAATTTTTTTTAGGATTTTCTATTCCCAATATATCGATATGATGGATTTTTACTTCTTTAGTTCTAATTGTAGGACCTTCTATGCGACCATCATAAATTTCATATACATTTATGCTGTAATTTGAGTTATTTTTCTCGAACAGCTTTATTCCATTCTTTGTAATGGGAAACTCTATTCCCGAAAAGTTTAATATTTGTTGTTCATATGTTATAATTGGTTGGCTAATATCAAAAATTCCATAAAATGAAGTTCTGGGCAGTTTTTCGCGAGCTGATTTTTTTTGCGCTGATGTACCAAAATTTATTTGAATGTGTTTCATATATGCTATGTGAGCCAAAATACACCACTTAAAACAATAAATGTCATTATTTTTAACATTTATGAGAGCATTTCTTTTTCTTATGCTCATAGGTGCTTCAACATATCCTGATCCAGGAAGGTGCTCTAGCTTTAATATTTGTATTTCATAAAATGTAAAATGCTTAATAGCCCATCCAGAATCCCTCTCCTGGAATTCATCGGCTTTTGCAATTAACATTTCGTTATCGTCATTTAAAATGTATTCGACGTCATTATATGAGCTGACGTAAATTGCTTTATAGTTTGTCGAGAAATGTTTTGTTTCTTCTTGCATCTTATCAGTTTCTTCAGTCGGTTTTACATATTTTCCATGAACTGATAGACGCACTTTTATAGCTCTTAATTCGCTAAGTGCATATTTTATAATGTTTAAAAGATTATTTTTACATCCAATGTAAAATTCTTTTAAATCTAGATCGCGCACTCCGAATACTTTATACTTTTTTGTGTAAAAAGTATCACTTTGGGTTATAGGAAAAATGTTAGCATTTTGCCACACAAGTTTCCTTAATGCTGCTCTATGATTTGGAGAATGTAAATGAATTCTTTCCTCAACGAAAGCACAATTTTGCTTACAATCGGGACAAATATTCTTCTCAGCAATTATGCGGTCTAGTCTAGCCCTTTTTGATGTTGATGGCTGTTCTTCAATATCCATGGGTTGCCCCTCTTGAGGGCTAGTTTCCTTGGACACACCAGCCTTCCGTTTTACAGCTGATGATACGTTGAAAATACTATGTTTTGATGTAGTTCCTTGGTTCCTGATTCCTTGAATTTTTGGTTGTTGATTTTCCTCCTGCTTTTTGGTCACCGTTATTCGCGAACAATACAAAGCTTTCGCCAAACCGTTGGCCTGAGATTTCTTCTTCATCTCCGAGAAGGCATTTCGAGGTCCTTCACATCGATCATAATGAGTTATAAACTCATTCACACTAATAACTTTAGAGCACAAGTCACACGCAACTTTCGACTCCATTTTTATGTTTTAGGTTTTTGTTTTTATTTTTTTGTAAAAAGAAAAAGCGTAAAAATTGCTTTAACCGGCAAGGCAAGATTTATACTAAAAATTTGATTCTTAGCATAAACCTCAAAACCTATTGATCCTCGAAAACGGAAAACAGGTACTTGTGCTTGAATTTATTGGTATCATCAATACATGTACATGAGTTAACGCATGAAAACCACCCCAATTTTCCCCACATTTTTCCGGTTAATGAATCGGGAAAACCAATCAGAAGACTCGAAAGAAAAGATAACGCTTAGAGCCTAGAGCCTACAGTAGGGAGTAAATAGGCAATCGGCTGATTTCTTGCGTCATATCCGTGTATGCATGTATATGTTGGTGGGAACGTAAATCCACAATCCAATATACACTCACATATATATATAATCCTAAATAAAAAATACATATTGACCTTTCATCCGACCCTGACATAAATATGTCTCCTGCAAGAAAGTGATAAAAAGGGATCGCAGCAGGTCAATTGGTTCCTTTTTTTTCTTGACCCTTCAGGGTGGATTTTCACTTTTCTACGAAAAGGTTTTCTTGTGATATACTTACTCCTTGTAAAATTCTGTATTATATTTTATATTATAAAATTAAATTTCTGTACATAAGTCCGAGTTAATTTAAAATTAATTAAAAAAGAATTGGAGTAAAAAATCCTTTTAAATGATATGCAACACCATAATAAAATTTTGGATATTTTTTTTTTAAATAATTATTTGTTCTTCATCATTAATTTTAAATTAATTACAAAATAATTATAATAAAATACATTTTTAAATGAACTGCAGCACCATGAATATAATTTTTGTAAATAAGCATTTTTTTTTTTGGTAATCAATTTTATTTATTTTTTCACGATCCTGAATCTTATTTATTTTTTCACGATCCTGAATCTTAGACAGGTATCTTAAGTGGACAGTTGAATTTGTAGGGAATTAGGCAAACGGCGTATAAGCGCCAGAAAAATTTTAGTAGTATGTAATTAGGCAAACGATGATCCTAGCAAGTTTCATTTTTACCTGATCTTTTCTTTACATGCATATATCCCTTAATGGGACCCAATGCAAGATATCAGAAAATATAGAAAACATAGACAAGATATCAGAAAATATGGAAAACATAGACGGCGATGATCCTGGCAAGTATAATTTTTGGCATGATCGTTTGCTTTTATGCCAATAGAGGGCGTATAAAATATTACGGTAGATGGCGCTGCCCAATTTTACACAAACTTGACCCATAGATGGCGCCACTAAATTTACGTCGTACGCCGTTTGCCTAATTACATACTACTAAAATTTTTCTGGCGCTTATACGCCGTTTGCCTAATTCCCTACAAATTCAACTGTCCACTTAAGATACCTGTCTAAGATTCAGGATCGTGAAAAAATAAATAAGATTCAGGATCGTGAAAAAATAAATAAAATTGATTAACAAAAAATAAAATGCTTATTTACAAAAATTATATTCATGGTGCTGCAGTTCATTTAAAAATGTATTTTTTTATAATTATTTTGTAATTAATTTAAAATTAATGATGAAGAACAAAAAATTATTTAAAAAAAAAATATCCAAAATTTTATTATGGTGTTGCATATCATTTAAAAGGATTTTTTACTCCAATTCTTTTTTAATTAATTTTAAATTAACTCGGACTTATGTACAGAAATTTAATTTTATAATATAAAATATAATACAGAATTTTACAAGGAGTAAGTATATCACAAGAAAACCTTTTCGTAGAAAAGTGAAAATCCACCCTGAAGGGTCAAGAAAAAAAAGGAACCAATTGACCTGCTGCGATCCCTTTTTATCACTTTCTTGCAGGAGACATATTTATGTCAGGGTCGGATGAAAGGTCAATATGTATTTTTTATTTAGGATTATATATATATGTGAGTGTATATTGGATTGTGGATTTACGTTCCCACCAACATATACATGCATACACGGATATGACGCAAGAAATCAGCCGATTGCCTATTTACTCCCTACTGAGCGGTTTGTTGAAGAGCACCAGCACATCTTCTGCAACATCTCGGAAGAATACGACAACAAGTTCTCAGTGATAGCCCAAGGTTCCCCACCAATCGAGTCCGTCACTCCAATTTTATCATCCAACATTCCGCTTCCGAAGCTTCCAGTTCCACGCTTTTCGGGAAGCTTTACGGATTGGCCCTCGTTTTACGATGGTTTCCTACAACTCATCCATGACAACAACACTCTCTCTAACATCCAGAAGTTTCACTTTCTCAAGCAGGCCTTGCCCGAAGGACGGGACCAGGATGTCAGTCACATGGCATTAACGGATTCTGGGTATACGGTAGCCTGGGATCTCCTCGTCAAGCGCTACAACAATCCACGTCTCCACTTTATGCACACCATGGCAGCACTGTATGGGCTTGAGTCGGTTCCCAAGGAAGCTTCAGAAGGTATCAGGCGCGTGCTAACCCTGGCTAATGTTTGCATTAGTGATCTTCGACGTTTAAAAATAAACATTGATTCCTGCGATCACTGGCTAGTGCATCGTCTGTTAACCAAACTACCAAGCAGCACTACGCAAGCGTGGAAGCACTCATTGGGGAGCTCCACCGAGATTCCAACCTTTTCGATGTTGGAGACTTTCCTGCTGGAGCGCTTAGTTAGCATCGACCTAATCGAAAATCGAAACCAACCACTTGGAACTCGTTCAGCACCAGAACAATCTTCCCATCCACGTGCGCCTAACCGATCCAACTTCAATTCCACTAACCGCCACAGTTTTCATGTGACTACGGAAATGGGAGCACCCCAGTGCACTCTCTGCCAAAGAAACCATGTTCTCCGGAGATGCCCCAGTTTTCTCGCGAAGGATTGCTTTGCTCGTAAGACGATCGTCGATCGCATAAAAGCATGCCTCAATTGTCTCAGCACAGGCCACGCTCTAAGTCACTGCAGCAGCACTCGCAATTGCTTACAGTGCGGCCAACGCCACCATACGCTACTGCATTTTCCGAACGTAGCAACCCAGCCTACCAACTCTGCCCTATCGCGACAGCCAACGAACGGTGTCCATAGCGCGCAGGGCACCCAACATAGCGTAGCATCCCGCTCATCTGTTTTGTCTCAACAGCACAGCTTAGCCCCCGGCTTAAATGCTTCGAACGAGACGCAACTCCTCAGCGCAGTTGCCACCTATCAAAATCCATCCACCACGATTCTCGCCACGGCCCTAATTCGAATTGTCAACGACCAAACGGGACAATCTGTTTTAGCCAGAGCGTTGATTGACCATGGCTCGGAAGGAACACTTATCACCGAAAGCTTAGTACAGACGCTGGGTCTCTCACGCACCCCTATATCTGCGGAAATAACAGGGATCGGCGACTCCTCTCACAATCGTTGTCGACATAGTACCAATTTTGTCCTAAGCTCGATTTCAGGTTCCCAGTTCACATCGTTTGTATCCACTGCATTTATTCTCCGTACACTTACAGGGCACCTTCCAAAATCGGATGTCGACCCTCGCTCATTCCAACACCTTAAAGGATTGCAACTCGCCGATCCCAATTTTGCCCGCTCCGGTCGTATTGACGTGCTTGTGGGCGTTGATCTTATTCCACAATTGATGCTCCCAGAAATTCGACGAGGAACTCATGAGGAACCAATCGCACAAAACACTCTTCTTGGTTGGATTGTTTTTGGACCGGTGAGGAAATCCATGACACACTCCATCACTGTCCGTTGTAACACCACGACGCTTGATCATCTGGTGCAAAGGTTCTTCGAACTAGATAGCGTGCCGTCTGAACGCCAACTCACCACAGAGGAACGATGGTGTGAAGAACACTTTCGTCAAACCCATGTTCGACAGCCCAACGGGAAATACATGGTTCGCTTACCACTGAAAACCTTGTTCGACCCGTCACAAGTTCTAGGCCGATCAAAACATATAGCCTTAAATCGTTTCTACACACTAGAGCGAAAATTGCAGCAGCGCGATAAGCTTCATCAACAATATCTCCAAGCAATCGAGGAATATTTTGACTTACAGCAAATACAAGAAGTCACTACAAGCGAAGACAGTCACTCTCATATCAACACAAATGGGAAGCTCGGCGTCTTCTGCAGCACGATTCCACACCATGCAGTCCTGAAGGAGGACAGCCTGACGACTAAACTCAGGGTAGTCTACGACGCCTCTTGTAAGAGCTCCAACGGGAAATCACTGAATGACATTTTATGTACTGGCCCAGCTCTACAGAACGATTTGGGAGGAGTGATACTAAATTGGCGTTGTTATCGCTATGTTTTCGTGGCGGACATCCAAAGGATGTACCGATGTATCGAAATGCATCCAGAGGACTCTCAATTCCAGCGCATTTGGTGGCGTGACAAAACCGGAAAGTTAAAAGAGTTCCGTCTCACCACAGTTACCTTCGGAACAGCATCAGCGCCATACACAGCGATTCGGGTGATCCACCAAATAGCTCAGGACGAACGAGAAAATTATCCGCTAGCAGAAAAGGTACTAAAAAGGGAGATTTATGTTGATGACGTACAAAGCGGCCATGAGACCACGGACGGTGCCATTCGAGTGCGAAACGAGGTCATAGCAGCCCTCCGCTCGGCTGGTATGCATCTTCGAAAATGGGCAGCGAACCACCCGGCGTGGCTTAATGATATTCCTAAAGTAGACCTCTGCAACCACTCAATCTTCGAAATGGACAATAAAGACAGCATTAAAACGCTTGGACTGTACTGGCAGCCAAACCCGGACGTCTACGGATTCAAAATCCATTTCTCGATCAATCCCACACTTTCGAAAAGGGCTCTTTTATCAACAGTGGCGCGGCTCTTCGATCCATTAGGATTTTTAGCACCCTTGATAGTCATGTCAAAAATTCTCCTCAAGGACGTATGGAGCTTCCGTATGCAGCAAACTGATGGCACTTACCGTGCACTCGATTGGGACGACATGCTACCAGAGTCTTTGGCAGCGCGTTGGCAGCGATATCTCGAACATCTTCCAGAAGTTCAACACATTCGCATACCACGCTGGTTCGGTTGCGATTTCAGCAATGTGATATCTCTTCAATTGCACATGTTCTCCGATGGGTCGTCCCTCGCGTATGCAGCGTGTGCCCACCTTCGAGTACTCGACACTGCTGGAATGATACATACACACTTAGTCGCAGCTCGCACTAGGGTTACACCAACAAAGCCTCTCACCATACCGCGAGTGGAGCTTTCCGGAGCAGTTCTAGCTACCAAACTCGCCACATGGATCCAGCAGCAACTTCACGTGCCTCAGATGCGGGTCACAGTGTACTACTGGTCAGACGCCATGATCGTGCTTCACTGGATATATGGAGATCCATGCAGGTGGAAGACTTTTGTAGCCAATCGAATTGGCAGCATCCAAGAGGTCAGCTCTGCTTCCCAGTGGGGTCATGTGTCTATGCAGGACAACCCTGCGGATTGTGCAACGCGCGGTTTAACCCCACTACAGCTCGCGCAGGATAAGCTCTAGTGGAGCGGCCCAGACTGGTTGCAGGAACCCGAAGATCATTGGCCCAAGGTAACTCTTACTTCTCCAGATCCGAGCACAATCTGCGAGGAACAGGCAGCAAAAGTTATCCACGCTCACACCTGTGCCACTGATTCCTTTGTTGAGTCATTTTCGTCATACAGTCGACTTGTATTTTCCACAGCATTCATTAATCGCTTTATCCATAATACTCGCTGCAAAAGGGAGGCTCGGCTTTCCGGACCAATTAGCGTAAAGGAGTTTTCCAAGGCAATGTATACTCTGGTTCGCGTTGTCCAACAGGAAGCATTCTCTCACGAACTGTCCAAGTTGCGAGCAAACAAATCGCTCTCAAAATCTAACAAGCTTAGCCAACTGTCGCCATTCATAGATGCCCAAGGGATCCTCAGAGTGCGGGGCAGACTTCGAAACGCTTTGCAGCTCACCACTCAACAACGCACGCCCATCATCCTACCGAAGTCACATCATTTTACGGACCTCGTCAAAAAAAACGCCCATCTGAACACCATGCATGGGGGTGTGCAACTGACCCGTGCGATCATCCAGCAGCAGTTTTGGATCATTAATGGCAAACAAGCGGTAAAAAGAGTTCTCCGACAGTGTGTGGCTTGCTTTCAGCATCGCCCTAAACCCTCTCGACAATTAATGGGTGATCTTCCATACCATCGTGTTAATCCGCCGAAAAGAGCGTTCGAAGCTACAGGTGTGGATTACACAGGATCTATCGATGTCAAGGCCTCGAGGTTCAGAGGACACACTACATACAAGGCCTATATTGCAGTATTCATTTGCCTCGCCAGTAAAGCTATCCATTTGAAGCTTGTTATATATATTGTCAATTTTCACATCTGTTTTGTACTCCTCCATTCTATACACTAATACACTTATGTAGTACTTTAAGGATCTGGTAACTCTATAAGCTTCGCATACAATAAAGTCAGTCTGAAATAGAACTCAACAAGAACACAACATATTGGCGACGAGGAAAAAGTAAAGTTTTTAGTCGAAAGATAAAAACAGTAAAATCGCGTAAATCGTGTCGAGTAGTCGTTGATTTTCATCAAGATGCCGGCAGATGAGGATTTGATCCAATCGATACTTGCTCAACAGCAAGCATTTACAAGAGACATTATGGAACAGCAACAAAAATGGATGCAAGCAATGATGGAAAGAAACGCTTCTCCAGGGCAGGGTGATTCAAGCCACACGGGTGAATTATCTGCGTGCCCCCCATTCCACAAATTCGACAAAGACAATCAAAACTGGGAGTCTTACCTGGAACAGTTAACCCAGCATTTTAACGCGTATTCGGTTAGTGCAGAAATAAAGCAAAAGGCTTATTTTCTTTCGTGGTGTGGCATAAATATATTCGAACTATTGAAAAATCTGTTCGGGAGCAACAATTTGAACACGTATACATACAAGGAACTCACAGACAAGTTAACGGAACATTTCACAACAAAACGACACGTTGTTGCTGCTCGCTATGAGTTTTTTAAAAGGGAGATGAAGCATTCACAAACACATAGAGAGTGGGTAGCCGACTTGCGCGGGATCGCTCGGGAATGCCAATTCGTCTGTAATGCCAGCGGTTGTTCTTTGTAACGAACGCGTACAGTAAGTCCTAAAGTTAGGTACAGTAAACTGTCCCTAACACTGCACGGGTGGTCTCTACCGCGCCCCTCTGTCTACTTGGGGGACGGCTTGGCTCAGTCGAACGGGGCGTGGGTATGGGCACGGCAAACTAGACTGTGTACGTTACGGAAATTTGTCGTAGACAGAGATAAGGAAGTGGGAAAAGGAAAGTGGTAGGAGTCGGCCGATCCTTGGGTGGTTTATACTACTGACCCTATTGAATGAAAGACTAGATGTTATTGTCCTTCGTCTATACCCTCCCTTCCATGTAGACTTTACCCTAAACAGTGGGGGTCTACCCATATTCAACTGCCATGTTTGACCCGAAGTGCTCTAAATAAAAAGAATTTATCTCATGTTCATTATATATAATTAGATATAATCAAAAATAAGGCAATGTAATCCATAGAAAAATACAATTTATAAGAAAAAATACAATTTAAGGAAAATACAATTTAAATTAATATTTTAAATAGAAAAGTAAAAGAAAATGGCATGGATTTCCCATTGTATTCGAATTCGGCAATTACTTGTTTACTCACTCAGCTTTTCCGACTCTGCATCGATCGTTGGGCCCAAGAAGATGAGGTGCTTTTTGCTGTTACTTAATTAAAAAAAGAGAAAGAATACATTGGGAAAATACCTGACCACTATTTCTGATTTTATCTGCTTATAAAACTACTTAAAATAAGGTCCTAGGCTAAATTTCATACTCCTTAGAGTTTACATTGACGCAATATATAGAAAATTTAAAGAATTAAGAATAAGAATTTAAAGAATTAAATTAAAGAAAATTATACATGATTTCAGTTGGGGGTGGGATTCAATACTAATTTGGCGCAGCTATCGAGGTTCGCCTTGGAAATATTTTTTGTTCAATTAAATATTGCAATTAAATATGAGTATACTAAATATACAAATGCTCGCAGGCAAGGTTCATGTTTTTCGCACTGTGTAATACTGGCATGTGGTCTATTCAGGCTCACAAAAGAAAATTGTCCAAAATACAGGAACTGTCACTAACAAGTGGCTGGTTGCTCGCTGAAGCACAAAAATAAACAAAATTGAACTGCAGCGGCAACAGTTATTTGTTGTTGTGAATATTCTTATTTCTCCTTTACATCCTGATCCTCCCTAATGCACGCTAACTTGGGCTTCTCGGTCGCTGGTTACGTCACTCTATCGGCGGTCCATGCGAAGATCACCAAGCTAAGGGTGTCCCATTTATTCCATGTTGGGGGGGTTACTGGGGGTTCTACTGGGGGCTCGTCCTACGCCCGATCCAATGGCCAAAATCCAAATGCAAAGCCTATCAGGCTGCACCTGGTCGGAATCGTAGCACACTGTGCCCCCTGACAAAGAATTGGTCAGGTTGGCGTATTGGAATTATTTAAACACTGTCTCACCTAGTAAATTTAGTCCAACACGATCAATAACTATTGTATTTAATTTTATTTTAGGCCGAATGCCTTCGTTGCACAAGTGTTTTCCTCCTTTAATTAATCACCACACGTGTTTGTCCAATTTTCCTATCACTTTTGGAATATGCGGATTTAAACTTCTTACTCGGCCGAAGATCAGGAAAGAATAAATGCAAAGAACTTCTACGAGCTGCAGCATACCCATGCTTCCATGAAACTTCCCTACCTAACGGAGTAATCGTATGATTTTCTACCTACTCTGGTCTGTTTATGCAAGTGTGGGTGGGAATGGCACATGCATATGCATTTCTGTTCCCATATGTTGGGTGGATACAGTCGAGGAACGAAAAATTGGCCTACCTATATGTTTGTTTTTATCTTTGGGTGGATACAGTCAAGGAAAGAAATAATGGCCTGCCTATATATTTGTTTTCGTTTTGAAATGAGGTGCACACTACACACCCCTCCCCTACAGTTTGAATCGAGGGAAAACACCCTTGCATTAAAACTGGATAACACTAGGAGAGTGCACCATTACCAAATATCCTTGGCATGATATTTACCTATTTCCTTGCCATTCATGTCCTCCAACAAGTAACAAGATTGGCCTAACTTCTTTTTGATTCGGGCTCTCATACCAACTGGAGCAAGCTTGGCGTTAAAATGATCAGCTGCTTTGCTTAGTAAAAAGTTTCTTTTGGTAACAATTTGCCCTTCCTCAAAAGTTCGAGGTCGGCATCTCAGATCATAGCTACGCTTGTTTCGTTCGTAGGCTTTCGAAACATACTTTTCGATGCTCGATCTGATTTGCTGAAATTCGTCAGATCTGGGTAATCTAGCACTGCCTTCGGATAGGAGGTTTAGATTTCGCAATAATTTAAAATCATGGCCGTGACTAAGCATGTGCTGGCCGAAAACTGCAAAATAAGGTGAAATTCCTATTGATTGGTGGATGGAATTTCTAAGCGCGGCGTTTATGCTGCTCAAAAAGGTATCCCATTCGCGTTGGTCTGCCTTAATATATGCTCTAAGGGCTGCGTTTATTGACCTGTTTACGCGCTCTGCTGCGTTAGATTGTGGGGCGTATACACCTGTAAAGATTTGTTGCACACCATATTTAGAAAGGAACTCAGCTAGATCGCGACTCTTAAATTGAGTACCGTTATCGCTGACGATGGTTTCGGGTACTCCGAAACATGTAAATATGTCCTCTTTTAGGATGTCTATGACTACCCTTGACGTGAACCTTTTGACTGCTTTCAAAAATGTAAATTTTGAGAAGTGGTCGAGGATAATCAGTATTCCTATGTTACCTTTCTTTGTTCGTGGAAATGGTCCTATAAAATCTAAGTATAGACGTTGGAACGGTCTTTCAGATGTCACTTTAGCTCCCATTGGTGGTTTTAAAGGTCGATTCGGCACTTTAGTAGTTTGACACACCTGGCAATTTTTGATATAATTCCTAACGTCTGCTACCATATTGGGCCAATAGAATCTTCGCCGGATTTGGTCTAAGCATTTGGCGATACCGCAATGAGCTGAAGCTGGCTGATCGTGTGCTGCATATATTACACCGACTCGCAGTGAATTGGGAACTAAAAGTTTCCATCGATCATCAACATGGCCGTTTTCCGAAAACTCCGTTCGATGATAAATATAACCATCAATAACCTGATAATCTGGCAAATCGGCGTTCTTGAATTTCTCTATCAATGAAGTATATTCGGATGACTTGAATGCTTCTGAGTCCAGGTCGATTTGTGGAAGAGTTTCATACTCCAGAGCGGAGATTGTATCTGCAGCTGAACTTTCATAAGTTCGGGAAAGAGCGTCTGCCACAACATTCTCGCTTCCTTTGCGATGAACAATTGTGAAACCGTACCCTTGGAGTTTGATAGCCCATCTGGCCAATCGCCCATTCAAGTCGGATTGGTTCATGAGCCACTTTAGGCTTGCATGATCTGTGACTACCTCAAACACATGTCCTTCGATATACATTCGGAATTTCTGAATTGCTAAAACTACTGCTAGGCATTCTAGTTCTGTCACGGTGTAATTGCGCTGAGCTTTATTTAGTTTCCTTGACATATATGCTATGGGACGTTCGCATCCTAAGTCATCTTTTTGGGCTAGGACAGCTCCTACACCATATGAAGATGCGTCACACTGCACTATGAATGGCTTTTCATAGTCTGGATGACTCAAAAATGGAGCAGAGCACAGCTGCTTTTTGATTTCTTCGAAAGCTGCTTGGGCCATGGGATTCCATTGCAATAGTTTTCCTCTTAGAAGTTCGGTCAAGGGAAATATGATTGTGGAATAGTTTGGAATGAAACGTTGGTACCAACCAGTCATTCCAAGGAATCGCCTGAGTTGTCGCTGATTCTGTGGAATCGGGAATTCTTTGACAGCGGATATTTTGTCTGGGTTTACTCGTAAGCTACCTTCCCCAACTATATAACCCAGGTAGTCTACCTGTTTAAGACAAAACTGGCTTTTGTTTATGTTGATAGTGAGTCCTGCCTTACGTAATTGGGTGGCTACTTCGGATAAGTGCAGCAAGTGGGATTCAAAACTATCTGATAGGATCAACAGATCATCTAAATAAACTAATACGTTCTGCTTAAGATTGTACGGAATTACCAGATCCATTAACCTACACATTGTTTGAGGTGCGTTCGTCAATCCGAATGGCATCCGTTTAAATTGGTACAATGGTCTGTTCGGTATGGTGAAAGCTGTTTTTGCTCGAGAATCTTTGTCGAGGCATATTTGCCAAAAGGCGTCTTTAAGATCAATCTTAGAGATGCAGTGAACCGGTGGGAGACGGCTGAGGAGTCCTTCCATAATAGGAATAGGATAGGCATCCCTCACGGTTACTGAGTTAAGTTTTCGAGCGTCCAAGCACAAACGTACTTTGCCTGGCTTGACGTGAAGCATAACTGGTGAAGACCATGGTGAACTTGGCGCTTCTTCAATAACGTCCATTTCAAGCATGCGATCTATTTCGTCACACAGCAATTTCTCTCTAGCGGGAGAAATTGGGTAGAATCGTTGTTTGATTGGTTTTGCGTCAGCGACTTCAATGTTGTGTTCGATCAAGGAGGTGTATCCTAGTCCTTCTTTTTCAAACGACGGAAAAGAATGGATAACTGTCTTTAGTTGTGCCTGCTGCTTGAGACTTAGAGGCGGTTGCAAGGAATCTTGTACGGAAATTTCATTTAGATTACTGGAATGTAAAATGGATATTCCAAATCGTTTCCAAAAATCTATTCCGCAGATCACGTCTTGCTTAATTGAAGGAACTACTAAAAATGTGAAATCGGCTGATATAGAGTTGTACGTTAAAGGAAGTTTAATGAGACCTGAAACGGACTGTGATTGTCCATCTGCGGTTCGAACTACACCTTTTGTATTACTAGGAAAAGGGTTTCGCGATAGAACTTGTTGTGCTAAGCTTCCTCCTATAACGCTTTTGTTAGCTCCGCTGTCTAGCAGGGCTAAAAATTCTTTTCCGAGAACGGTAAGTGTGGTGAATGGTCGTATGTCTTCCCCCTTTCGTACAATAGATGAAATGGTAAAGCTTCGCAAACTCTTCTTTTTGTTCCAAAAATCGCGTATACGTTGAGATGATCTTGCTCTTCCTGCAGAAGAATATGGATTACAAAATATTTCTTTTCTACGTTGTTGGTATTCTTTGAGGCGGATATGGTAAGGCTTAATTGGTCTTGAAACTGTAGAACTGATTTGTGGACTATTGACACTGGAATGAATATCCATTGGGTCCGAGGCTATTGGCGGATATCCCCTCTCGGATTGCGGCGGACATCCCTGGCGGAGTTTTCCGAATTCGCGTTGCATTTCTGGCAGCTCGGCTTGTACGTATCAAGCAAACCGCAACCATAGCAGAAAATTCGCCGTGGCTTAAGGCAATCATGATACCGATGACCTAATTCCTCGCAATTCCAGCATTTTATTTCCTCAGGTGATCTAATGGCCAAAACCTCATCTGGAAATTCCTCTTCGATCTCGACGGAAATTTCTTCAGAGTCTTGTTGGGCACTCAGTGCTTCCACAAAATTCTTACGCATGACGGGTCGGGTCGTTGACCGCATTCGAAAGCTACGATAAAATTCTTCGTGCCTATGGCACTCCTTTCGCAGACTAGCTAAATCTGGGGTGTCTACATGTAGTAGTTCTAGTTTAAGGTCTGACCTTAGGTTGTTCCTAACTTCGATAGCGATGTCGCCATCTGACATTGGTTCGCGCAATGAATCGGATATTGATAAGATGGAGTCAAGGAATTCATCAAAACTCTCGTTCGCTCCTTGCTTTCGGCGTCTAATAGCATTTTTAATATCTCGGTCTGATCTCTGATCCTGGTATCTTTCCTGCAAGTGACTGCACAATTCGTACCAATTCATGTGTTCGGATGTTCTATGGATACGCCAATAGAATGAGAGTGCTGGTCCAGCAAATAGAAGATGGGCAAACTGACTTAGCAAAGGAAAATTACCATTAAGACACTGAGAAGTTAAACAGTTGACTCGGTAAATAAAATCTTCGATTGGAAGGTCGTTGGTCGTACCACTGAACTTTATACGCCAATTGGAAATGACGTTAGAAATCCTATCTGGATGCTCTAGTGAAATATCACTTGACCTGCTATTTGGTGGTCGAACTCGTTGGCTGTTGTTGCGCGCATTGCTAGAATTACTGACTCGTGGTAATGGAGGTGCTAATTCGTTATCCCATTCAAGTTGGGGTTCCTCTCGCGGGTCTCGAGAGAATATATTCAAATTCCTAATCGCTGTAGTTATTTGGTCTCCAATGGAGGCTGTAATACTTGCTCTATAGCTTTCCATTGAGCTGGATATAATTTGCTGAATACGTTCCTCTTGCATTGAGTTTTGTTCCCTAGAAATCCTATCCTGTACGGTCTCGCGTCTGGGGTTCGAGCTACCTGCTCTGGTTCTCTGATTATTTGTAGTTGGGTTGTTAGAGAGCTGTGATCTAGTATTCATCCGAGATCTTGGAATGGCTCCGGAATGATTTGGGTTAGAATCCTGGTCAGTTTGTAAGTTGCTTGGCATTCTACGCTCAGAAGGAGTACATTGTCTATCTATCATCAAAGCTCGCGGACAGCTTTGCCTACAATTTGGACAGGTATCGTTTGTTTCAAGCCATTCTAACAGACATGCTTTGTGAAACTTGTGCTTACATGGGGTTTCCATAATACTATCGCTAGGGTTCGTGTCATTGCAAATGGTACACAACACCTGACTCTCCAACGGAGTGGCTGCTATGTTTTCGGTACTTCTCCTAACAGACATCTTCACGCAAGATATAATAACGGAAATTGGCGATAATAATCTTAATCAAGATTCAAGACGTAAATAATATGATCGATAATAATTTTTAGAGGCTTACCTTCGGTTCTCTCATGGCATTGATTAGTAAGTTTTAGGGCAGTAGAGATATATTTTAAACTAAGTGCAATACAAAAATATACGAGAAATAGAGGAGGACTATTTCGATATGGACCAAATATAGACAATCTCACTCTTGTTTTCGCAAATGAAGAAGAAAAAGAAACTAGACTGACATGGTATAAAATCGAATTAGGCTCAATATTAAAAATCCTATGCCTGTCCCAGTCACCTTTTGATTTGGATTCGATTGAAATCCGTATTCCTTGCGTACTGTATATCCACGGTCTGTGTCCGATATCCTCAGAGTCACAATAATCCACTGGTCTACATACACAAGCGCTGCTCTACTTTAAATATCAAATTTGGGAAGTGGCCAAAAGAAAGGAAAAGGGAAAATTTTCTGGGCATTCGCTTGGCATTATCCTGACGGATTCCTGCCTTTGTCCTGCCTCAACGTTGGGCGCCATAAATAACTGTAACGAACGCGTACAGTAAGTCCTAAAGTTAGGTACAGTAAACTGTCCCTAACACTGCACGGGTGGTCTCTACCGCGCCCCTCTGTCTACTTGGGGGACGGCTTGGCTCAGTCGAACGGGGCGTGGGTATGGGCACGGCAAACTAGACTGTGTACGTTACGGAAATTTGTCGTAGACAGAGATAAGGAAGTGGGAAAAGGAAAGTGGTAGGAGTCGGCCGATCCTTGGGTGGTTTATACTACTGACCCTATTGAATGAAAGACTAGATGTTATTGTCCTTCGTCTATACCCTCCCTTCCATGTAGACTTTACCCTAAACAGTGGGGGTCTACCCATATTCAACTGCCATGTTTGACCCGAAGTGCTCTAAATAAAAAGAATTTATCTCATGTTCATTATATATAATTAGATATAATCAAAAATAAGGCAATATAATCCATAGAAAAATACAATTTATAAGAAAAAATACAATTTAAGGAAAATACAATTTAAATTAATATTTTAAATAGAAAAGTAAAAGAAAATGGCATGGATTTCCCATTGTATTCGAATTCGGCAATTACTTGTTTACTCACTCAGCTTTTCCGACTCTGCATCGATCGTTGGGCCCAAGAAGATGAGGTGCTTTTTGCTGTTACTTAATTAAAAAAAGAGAAAGAATACATTGGGAAAATACCTGACCACTATTTCTGATTTTATCTGCTTATAAAACTACTTAAAATAAGGTCCTAGGCTAAATTTCATACTCCTTAGAGTTTACATTGACGCAATATATAGAAAATTTAAAGAATTAAGAATAAGAATTTAAAGAATTAAATTAAAGAAAATTATACATGATTTCAGTTGGGGGTGGGATTCGATACTAATTTGGCGCAGCTATCGAGGTTCGCCTTGGAAATATTTTTTGTTCAATTAAATATTGCAATTAAATATGAGTATACTAAATATACAAATGCTCGCAGGCAAGGTTCATGTTTTTCGCACTGTGTAATACTGGCATGTGGTCTATTCAGGCTCACAAAAGAAAATTGTCCAAAATACAGGAACTGTCACTAACAAGTGGCTGGTTGCTCGCTGAAGCACAAAAATAAACAAAATTGAACTGCAGCGGCAACAGTTATTTGTTGTTGTGAATATTCTTATTTCTCCTTTACATCCTGATCCTCCCTAATGCACGCTAA
Source organism: Drosophila bipectinata (assembly GCF_030179905.1). Classification (NCBI taxonomy): domain Eukaryota; kingdom Metazoa; phylum Arthropoda; class Insecta; order Diptera; family Drosophilidae; genus Drosophila; species Drosophila bipectinata. The sequence continues at coordinate 9,277,917 of NC_091740.1, read as the reverse complement.
CTTGGGCTTCTCGGTCGCTGGTTACGTCACTCTATCGGCGGTCCATGCGAAGATCACCAAGCTAAGGGTGTCCCATTTATTCCATGTTGGGGGGGTTACTGGGGGTTCTACTGGGGGCTCGTCCTACGCCCGATCCAATGGCCAAAATCCAAATGCAAAGCCTATCAGGCTGCACCTGGTCGGAATCGTAGCACACTGTGCCCCCTGACAAAGAATTGGTCAGGTTGGCGTATTGGAATTATTTAAACACTGTCTCACCTAGTAAATTTAGTCCAACACGATCAATAACTATTGTATTTAATTTTATTTTAGGCCGAATGCCTTCGTTGCACAAGTGTTTTCCTCCTTTAATTAATCACCACACGTGTTTGTCCAATTTTCCTATCACTTTTGGAATATGCGGATTTAAACTTCTTACTCGGCCGAAGATCAGGAAAGAATAAATGCAAAGAACTTCTACGAGCTGCAGCATACCCATGCTTCCATGAAACTTCCCTACCTAACGGAGTAATCGTATGATTTTCTACCTACTCTGGTCTGTTTATGCAAGTGTGGGTGGGAATGGCACATGCATATGCATTTCTGTTCCCATATGTTGGGTGGATACAGTCGAGGAACGAAAAATTGGCCTACCTATATGTTAGTTTTTATCTTTGGGTGGATACAGTCAAGGAAAGAAATAATGGCCTGCCTATATATTTGTTTTCGTTTTGAAATGAGGTGCACACTACATCTTCTAACTATGTAAATGAAATGATTCGAGATCAGATCATAGTACATACACCATACGATGCCGTCCGTGCATCTGCTCTTCAGAAGTCCCAGCCAACTCTTGAAGATGTGCTTATAGTTGCAGAAACCTATGAGACAACAACAAAAACCGTGGCAGCCCTCAAAGAAACAGTATCAAAGCAAGACCCAATAAACGCAGTTCACACCTATACAAAGAAACCGTTTCATGGTGGTGGTGAAAGTGATGCCAAAACAAACAAAAGTTCGCTAAAATCATGCTCTGGTTGTGGACACAATCATGCCAGAGAGAAATGCAAGTTTCGCGATGCCGTATGTCACAAGTGCGGTAGAAAAGGACATATAGCTGTTGTATGCATGTCGAAGCAAGACAAAAGTAAATGGCAAATGCAAAAAAGTCGCAAATCCGAAGCAAACGAAATCGAAACGATTGAAGCTGTAAACAGTGTTACAGGTCAAGTCAAGTGTCAGCAGAACAAGATTCTTATAGATCTTGAAATACACGGCAAAGTTATATCATTTCAAATGGATTCCGGAGCCACAGCGTCCGTGATCAACGCCACTACATACGCGCTGTTGAATAAGCCAAAATTACACAATTGTTCCCGAGTTTTACATGCGTTTGGTCATACACCAATACCATTGCTTGGGGAGTTGCACACAATTGCAAAGTGCGGTGAAAAAGAGAAGCAAGTAGTCATTATCGTTGCGAACATTGAGACATCAAACAATCTATTTGGTATGGATTTATTTAAAATTTTCGGCTTTGATATCATGCAAGTATCAAACGTTCAAGAGGTGCACGAAGACGAATTACGTGACCTTTGCAGCCAGTACAACGAAGTGTTCGAACCAGCCATGGGTGTCATAAAAGACTTCAAAGCAAGTGTCTTTTTAAAGCCATCAGCAACACCAAAGTTTTTCAAGAGCCGTCAAATTCCATTCGCACAGATGGACAAATTCAGAGCTGAAGCAGACAGACTTACACAAGCTGGAATTTGGAAGCCGATCAAATTTAGTAATTGGGCATCACCAATTGTACTAGCACCTAAACCAGGTGGCGCTATTCGCATATGTGGCGATTTTAAGCAAGCAGTCAACGCGCAGATCGATGTCGAACAGTACCCGTTACCGACAAAAGAGTCTCTGTTTCACATAATACGTCACGGCAAGCAATTCAGCAAAATAGATTTAAAGGATGCCTATCTTCAAATGGAACTGGATGAGGATTCAAAAACTATTATGGTCGTCAACACACCCCTTGGCCTATTTCAATACCAGCGCCTTCCCTACGGAATTGCCAGTGCACCAGCGATCTTCCAAAGGTATTTGGAACAGCTTCTAAAAGGAGTAGAAGGATGTGGAAACTACTTAGATGACATCATTATCTCAGCACCTACAAGCGAGCAACATCTAAAGCGAATCGACCAAGTTCTCAGTATTCTTCGTGAGAATGGCATTAGATGCAAAAAGGAGAAATGCTTCTTTTTCAAGGACGAGATTGAGTACCTAGGACGAAGAATCAGCGCTCAAGGGATTCTTCCAGACAGCTCAGGCTTGGAGGCTGTTAAACTGTTGCGTCCGCCTTCTAATCTGCAGCAACTAGAGGCATTCATGGGTAAAGTTAATTACTATTGCAACTTTATTCCGAACTATTCTCAGTTGGCCGCACCATTAAACCAACTTCGGAGAAAAAATGTAGCATACATTTTCGGGCCACAACAACAACAAGCTTTCACAGCCCTGAAGTCCCATATTATCAACGCGACGCAGCTAGCTCATTTCGACGAAAATCTACCACTAGTCCTAGCGACGGATGCATCATCTTTTGGTATTGGTGTAGTCCTTTCACATATCCAACATGATGGCAAGGAGAGACCTATTGTTTTCGCATCCAAAACGCTTGACAAGCATCAGGTTAAGTACAGCCAAATCGAAAAAGAGGGACTTTCTATAATATTCGGAGTTAAACGTTTTCACCAATATTTGTACGGCCGAAAGTTTACCCTTATAACGGATCACAAGCCACTAGTAACGATCTTCAATCCAGGCAAGCATCTGCCTTTAATGACATCAAACAGGCTACAGCGCTGGGCCATCATTCTCATGGCCTATATTTTTGAGATACAGTATCGTTCTACATCTGCTCATGGCAACGCAGATGCCCTATCGCGCCTTCCCGTGGGCATGGATCCAGATTTCGACAGAGAAGAAGAAGCCTGCCACATCGAAATGGAACTGTCACCACCGATCAATTCTGAGATCATTCGCAACCACATCGAAAAGGACAAACTTCTCAAACAAGTCTTACGGTATGTTACTGTAGGATGGCCAGAGAAACTGCAGCAAGGCGAGGAAGCATTATCACCATACTTTAATCGAAAATTTGCCCTCACAATCAACAAAAAATTGCTTTGCCTACACACAGATGCCAGTCGTGTAGTAATTCCAGTAACTCTTCAAGCGCGTGTCCTGAATCTGTTACACGAAGGACATTGGGGAATTGTTCGAATGAAGCAGCTAGCGAGACAACATGTTTGGTGGCCTACAATCGACGCAGACATTAAAAGCCTTACACAGTCATGCAGCATCTGCAAGTGCAACAATCCTGCTCCTCCAAAAGAGTACCAAAGTTGGCCTGCAGCTACATCAGCGTGGGAGCGAATCCATATCGACTTCGCCGGCCCAATATTCGACTCCATGTGGCTAATCTGTGTAGACGCTTACTCGCAGTTCCCATTTGTAGTTCAAATGTCGTCCACTACAACATCCAACACGATCGCTGCACTGTCGTCGATATTCGCCATCGAAGGATATCCAAAAACCATGGTCAGCGACAACGGTCCGCAGCTTACGGCTGACGCCTTTGAGGAATTCTGCAAACTTCATGGAATAAAACACATTACCACAGCACCGTTCCATCCAGCATCCAATGGATTAGCAGAGCGTTTCGTTCAGACGTTTAAATTCTCTGTCAAGAAAAACCTCAAAGACGGTATACCACTACGAGCAGCAGTTACTAAATACCTTGCTTCCTACAGGTTCACTCCAAATTCCTACGGAAAATCTCCCGCCGAGTTAATCCATGGTCGTCCAGTCCGAACCGTACTAAGCCAACTTTTCGAGCAGCCTGTCGAAGCCAAGCTATCAGCTACCAAGTACGTCCCAAATCAAATGGTCTACGCTCGTAATTATGCAAGGGGAGAAAAGTGGGTTGAAGGATCTATTGACCGTCCAATTGGAAAAATGGTTTTCTTGGTTCGCACCACAAATGGTTATATCAAGCGCCATTTCAACCAGCTAAAACCGAAGTTCTCAGCAAGCAGCTCCATCGAAAAACCTCCAGAGTTCTTTTGGATCCCAGATATTCCGCCCTCTTCAAATCATCCACTACAACAACATGATCAGCCATTACAACAACAAGAAGATGAACCAGTAACTCCGTCAACCGATCAGCAACGTCATTCTGAACCTGAGCCACCCGAGAGCTCCACGTCATCAAACCAACAACAAAAGCAAAAACAGCCAGCACGACTTTTATCCGGCATACCAGTTCGCCAAAGTAGTCGTGTTCGCCATGAAGTAGATCGTTTTAAGCCCAAGGATTTCCGAAAACGTAAAAATCCTATTCGTTCTTAATTAAGGGAGGAGATGTGTTATATATATTGTCAATTTTCACATCTGTTTTGTACTCCTCCATTCTATACACTAATACACTTATGTAGTACTTTAAGGATCTGGTAACTCTATAAGCTTCGCATACAATAAAGTCAGTCTGAAATAGAACTCAACAAGAACACAACAGAGCTGGTGACAGGACTCACAGCACAACATTTTCTCTGGGCTCTCCAACGGTTCATTGGACGCCGCGGTTTTGTGCGGCACATGTACAGTGACTGCGGCACAAATTTTATAGCAGCAGATAAATCCCTACAGTTGTGGTCTAACGAGTTCCGGCAGGAAATCAACCAGACAGTCGTCCCAGAACTCACAAAGCGCTATATTCAGTGGCACTTTAACCCCCCACACAGCCCAAACTTCGGAGGACTTTGGGAGGCTAACGTCAAAGCCGTAAAGTATCATCTTCATCGTTCCTTCAAAGGATACCCAATGACTTATGAACAATTATCAACCGTTCTTATCCAGATAGAGGCCTGTCTTAACTCTCGGCCATTATGCCCGTTAACCGCGGATATTAACGATCTGCAAGTATTGACTCCAGCTCATTTTCTCATCGGAGACTCCATGCAATCGCTTCCTACCCCCAGTGACAAGGACAAGTCGCTCAACACACAGTTCATGGAGGGACAACGTATCCTACGCCAGTTCTGGAAAAGGTGGAGCTCAGATTGGTTGTCTCACCTTCAGGCACGCCCTAAGTGGAGACAAGAGGAAGAAAACCTGCAGGTCAATGACCTAGTTATTATCAAGGACGACAGGACAGGTCCAACCGATTGGAAACTAGGTCGTGTTACAGAATTACACCCTGGAGCCGATGGGATGGTACGAGTTGCAACAATCTATACAGGTTCGGGTACATATAAGCGATCAGTATCCAAGATCTGCAGATTACCCATCCCGAATTACACGGAAGCTAAAGTCGAGGAAGCTAATCTTGAACAATAGTGATACACGCATTTGATCTCACATCCATACCACAGCAAACATTTCACCTGTTTCTTTCAGTTACCATTAGAAGGATGTCTTAATGCTGGACCCAGCATTGCGGGGCGGCATGTACGGTCATTTTCGTTGTCGTAATGTTCATTACGTTGTTAGTGCATACCACAACCCTACAATCGATACCTGATTGGTGGCTATCGATCTCGAGACCCCGGTCCCTTTGGAAAGCGGGACATCTCTAGGCTTCTTCCTTACGACTTCTAAGCTTACGACTGAACACACATTTTTTGTTGCATTTACCCATTACACATTACACATTTTGTTATATCTAAAATCAATTCAAATTAAATTCAGTGACATATACAACCCTGTGTTTTTATAAAACGGCAACAGCAAAGTCCCCATAGCAGACTTCTGCTAATCATTGACTCCCGTCTATCGGCGCAGTCACAACACCATAGTTGTGAGCATCAATTATTTAGGGTCACACAGCATATATTGAAGGCATTTGAAGATAAGAATCATTGCTCTGCAGTCTTTATTGACTTCTCCCAAGCATTTGACAGAGTGTGGCACACTGGACTTTTGCTCAAATTATTCAAATTGCTTCCAAGGCAGCTATTCAATATTCTCTATAACTATTTAAATGAACGGACCTTCACAGTCTAAGGAGCTGATGGCATTCGCTCTAGATTAGGAAGCATCAAGGCTGGAGTGCCTCAAGGCAGTGTTCTGGGCCCAATTCTATTCTCCATCTTTGTCTCGGACATGCCTCTTCCAAGCAGTGTGCCTCCTGTTGACAGAAATTATGATTATGATCCAAAAAAGATGATTCTCTGCACCTATGCTGACGATACTGCAATCCTATGCTTTAGCAAGACGCAGCATTCTGCAGATAACTCTATCCAGATTTACCTCAATCTGTTCTCCAAATGGGCGTCTAAGTGGGGTCTGATTATAAATGCCTCTAAATGTGCCAGTGTTAATTTTACTCAATGCCGCCCCATTGCAACGGCGACTCCTGCTCAAATACGAATTGGAAATCATGGTGTTCCTCGAGCCTCATCCTATAAATACTTGGGTGTTACCTTGGACAAGAAGCTACGCATGAACGAGCATATTACACAACTTTGTGTTAAAATTCGTGCCAGGGAAAAGAAACTTGACTGGCTTATCGGTAGGCACAGCTCTCTGCCTACTCAGACTAAAGCTACCATTGTTAAACAGCTAGTCATGCCTTTGTGGAACTATGCACTGCCGGTCTGGGCCTCCCTTGCTTCGGATTCCTCTGTGCGTAGAATTCAATCGGCCACTAACTTGATTGTTCGTAGGGTCTTGGGGTGCTCCAGGTTCACTAAAAACGTGGACATCCAACAAAAATTTGGCTTCAAGACTTTAGAAGAATCATACGTCGCTCAAAGCAATAGGCTCTCTACCTCAATTCTAACGCATACTAATCCTATTGTACGTAATCTTGGTATTAATACCTTTATCCCAGTTAGAACCGCGAGGTCCAGACCCAGATATGCTAAACAAGTCAAAGATCACATCATTGAGAAGCGCAAGGCTTACCAAAATTTGACGGCTGTCCAACCGAAAACACCGACTCTTCTACGCCACTCTGAGAAAGAAACGCAAAGACAGCTCCTGGAGAATGATAAGAGACTGAATCGTCTGGGTAGACTTCTACATTATAGGATCCTAAACGTCTCGCTCTGACCCAGCTTTCTGTGGTTGGCTCTGTGAGTCTGTTTCTCGTGGCTTGCAAGCCCTTGTCAAGGATGGCCCAGCCATGCGTGACCATAAAGACTGCGCCCTGATGAACCAGCCATTGTTGACTTGTCAGCGGTGGACCCAGCCATGTGCGGCTTACGACTGCGCCCAGATGAGTCTGCCTCTAACGACTTGTCTGCGGAGGACCCAGCCACGCGCGGCCCTTACGACCGTGCCCAGATGAGTCTGCCATTATGTCTTGTCTGCGAAGGACCCAGCCACGCGCGGCCCCATTGACCGTGCCCAGATGAACCAGCCACTGTTGACCCATCTATGGAGGACCCAGCCACGCGCGGCCCCTACGACCGTGCCCAGATGAGTCTGCCATTATGCCTTGTCTGCGAAGGATCCAGCCACGCGCGGCCCCATTGACCGTGCCCAGATGAACCAGCCACTGTTGACCCATCTATGCAGGACCCAGCCACGCGCGGCCCAAAACGACCGTGCCCAGATAGCCAGCCATTAACAATTCAATCCTGGAGGACACAGCCACGTGCGGCCCCAATGCTCGTGCCCAGATGATCCAGCCATTGACGATTATTGCCAGGTGGACCCAGCCATGCGTGGCCGCAATAACCGTGCCCAGTTGTGCCTGCCATTCCTTAGGCCCAACTGTTGGATGACCCCGCCACGCGCGGCCCGAATGACCGGCCCAGATGAGCCAGCGATCGACAATCCTAGCCAGGAGGACTTAGCCATGCGCGGCCACAATAACCGTGCCCAGTTGAGCCAGCCATTTTTGGCCCAACTGTTGGATAACCCAGCCACGCACGGCCCTAGCGACCGTGCCCAGATGAGCCAGCCATCGTCAATCCTAGCCAGGAGGACCCAGCCATGCGTGGCCGCAATAACCGTGCCCAGTTGTGCCTTCCACTTTTGTCCCACCTGTTGGATGACCCAGACACGCGTGTTCCAAACGACCGTGCCCAGATGAACCAGCCATCGTTGATCCTAGCCAGGAGGACCCAGCCATGCGCGGCCATACCGACCGTGCCCAGATGCGTCAGCCATTGGTGATCCAATCCACGTTTTCCCAGCCATGCGCGGCACCCATATCTGCACCAGCCATATTAGGCACATATACTTTATGCCAAGTATGAATCTGCCACACTCGGCCCACTAGCCCATGCCGAGTTTGCCCCAGCCAAGGTTTTGGCTATCAGCTATGCACCAGCCATAGGAGCCTTATAGTTCGTGTCGATCAATGAGCTAGCCATGAATCCTATATAATGTGACCTTTAAGTCGATCTTTGATCAGCTTTCGCTGATCCAATTGCGTTCTAATGTTTACGCGCAATGTTCTTCATGCACCATAGCGTGGTCCTGCCATAATGCAATTTGTCTAACAATCTCTCTCATTACAGGCTCACCTGCCTTGAAATTCTTGTAATGCCTGTAATTTCTTTGATTGACCTGAAAGCTTGATCCTGCCATCGCTTCTAACTATGAAGAATACAGCCACATGTGCCTTTTAGCGCGCTCTGAATCATGTCATTGATGAACCAGCCAAGTATGAGCCTGACATGAATTTCTATCAAGCCCGCGCCGCGGATGTCCAGTCATGCCAAGGAGGATCCAGCCACATGCGCCTTTAAGCGCGCTCTTATTCATGTCATTATTGGCCCAGCCACTCGCGGCTCTGTGGTTGCGCCCAGATGAGCCAGCCATCGACAGTCTAACCAGGAGGACCCAGCCATGTGTGGCCTCAACGACCGTTTTTTTTTTTTTTTTTTTTTTTTTTTTTTTTTTTTTAATCGTTTATTAATAAAGAAATACTTAGAACGAAGCTCTAACAGAAAAATAAAAAATATAAAATATAAAAAGTTAAAAAAAGTTTCTACTGAATCCCTGTCCCCTGCGGTAATGCCGCTAGGCTTTGCTTCGCAGGGCCAGGATTGGCGTGCTTATGCGCCCCACTACTGTTGGCCTAGGCTAGCCTAGCCTCCGCTCGGAGTCGCTCTAGCCTTCTCAGCTCCTTCATCATATAGGCGGCGAAGCTACTCATGTCTGCCCAGAACTGGGCGTCGTCCAGTAGCCTCCTTCCGATGTCGTCCGCCGTCGCTACTTCCCCTAGGAGTCTCCGCCTGGGCTCCGAAAAACGTGGGCAGTCCAGGACCACATGCTCTGCCGTCTCATCTTCCCCACAAACAGGGCACCTTGGGTCATCATCATGTCCATATTTGTAGAGGTAACTCCGAAAGCATCCGTGGCCGCTGAGAACCTGCGTGAGCCAGAAGTTCACTTCTCCGTGGCTTCTCTGGAGCCACTTCTTCAGGTCGGGGACTAGTTGGTGGGTCCATCGTCCCTTAGTCGACTCGTCCCATCGTTGTTGCCACTTCTGTATACTCGAAGCTCTCGAGTTCTCTTTTTGCCGACGGCGTGTCGCTGCCGGAGTTAACCCGCTCAGCACTACTAGGGCCTGATGTAGCTCTTTTCGCTCCGTCGCTAGCAGGTCGAATGGTACCATGCCTGCTATGACGAGAGCTGCGTCATCGGAGATCGTGCGGTAGCCCGAGCACACCCTTAAGGCGCACAGTCTATATGTGCTGGTCAGTCCTTGGGTATATGACCTTGTCTTTGCTGCATCAGCCCACACGGGGGCTGCGTAGAGCATCGTTGCGCTGCAGACGGTCTGGAGAAGTAGACGACGTCCTTGCTTCGGGCCCCTGCAGTTAAGCATTATCCTCCCTAAAGCTCTGGCGACATTCGCTGCCTTGCGATTTGCTTCTGCGAAGTGCTCCCTGAAGCTAAGCCTTGTGTCCAGCGTTACTCCAAGGTATCTGATGGCCCTGGATGAAGTGACCACATGTCCTCCTACGGTGATTGAAGCCGACTCCACTCGCTTCCTGCTCGAAATCAGGACAGCCTCCGTCTTGTGGTGGGCTAGGCTTAGCCCTGCCAGTTCCAGCCATCCGATGACGTTTGCTATTGCAGCATTGCAGTGCTCCTCTGCTTCCTGGATCGTCTTGGCGACGACTACTACCGCGATATCGTCAGCGAATCCGACAAGGTGTGTCCGTTCCGGGAGCTCTAGTCTTAGGACCCCGTCATACATCACGTTCCACAGTGCTGGGCCTAAAACTGAGCCTTGAGGGACGCCGCAGCTGGCCGCGTGTTCTCTGGTGCCTGAGGTTGTCTCGTACCTAATAGTGCGGTCGCTGAGGTACGACCTTATGACCTTCACGATGCAAGTCGGCACGCGGAGCTTTCGCAGTGCCTCCACTATGACATCCCATCTGGCTGTATTGAAGGCATTTTTGATGTCCAGCGTGGCGATCAGGCAATACTCCTTGCTTCCGCCCGCCCATCTGGTCCCCTCGATTGCCTTGGCTGCGATCCTCCTGACCAGGGAAATTGCATTGACCGTGGAACGGTGTTCCCTGAACCCGTATTGAAGTGGGGAGAGATCTCCCGCGCAGATTACCGCCTCCTGAAGCCTCCGGCATATGCAGCGCTCTAGGGCTTTGCCGGCATGGTCGATGAGGCAAATCGGCCTTAAGGACGACGGATCCTCCGGCGGCTTGCCTGGCTTTGGGAGCAGGACCAGGCTTTGCACCTTCCATCTTCTAGGGAAAACGCCTTCCCGTAGGCATGCGTTGAAGACCCTGGCGAACCAGTCCGGGCACGCGGTCATCGCCAGTTTGATTGCGATGTCTGGGATCCCATCTGGACCAGGGGCTTTTCCGACCTGGATAGTCTTAGCGACTTCCACGATTTCGTGGGCGCTTATTTCCTGAGCCGGCGTAGAGCCGGCAGGTTCTCTTGCTCCACTTGGCCCAGGAGACTCCACTCCACTCGGCTGCTTCGGGAAGAGGTGCTCCTTAATGGCTTTCATTGTTTCGGCTTCTTTTGGGGCGATCGGCTTTGCCTGCTTCGCTTTCCTGACGACTGTCCGGTAGGCCGATCCCCACGGATCTTGCTCTGCAGCGTCGCACATCTCGAGGAAGCACTTAGTCTTAGCCTCCCTTATCAGCTTCTTCAGAAGCTTCCTCTTTGCCGCGAAGTCCTCTCTTTTTTCTTCGAAGTCCGGCCTTCCTCTGGCTCTTTGGTGCAGCCTTCTGGTTCGAAGGCACTCCCTGCGCGCATGGGCTATCTCCGGGGACCACCAGGGCACCGGTTCATGGTGTCTTGAATGCCCGCGGCTACACCTCATGCTGGCTCGGCAGGCCTGTAGAACCGCAGCCATGGTGTTGTGAACTTCGCATTCCACGTCGCCTGAAGGATCTGGAATCCTTAGTTCCTCTGCGAATTTTAGCGGTTGCAATGAAGCCGGGTTGAATCTTGATGGCCTCGCTGCTGTGGGAGCTTGCTCTCTATCCTCTAAATCGCAGACTATGTATTTGTGATCGCTCGCAGTGTAGTCATTGCTGAGGGACCACGTTGTCCTCCGATACAAACCACTGCTGCAGAAGGTAAGGTCCACGATCGATCCATACCCCGCCTTGCTGAACGTGTTTTGGGAGCCGGTGTTCAGCAGGGCTACGTCGAGAGTCGCAAAGGTCTCTTGGAGGGTTCGACCCCTAGCGTTGGTGCGCGTTGAGCCCCAATCCTCCGACCAGGCGTTGAAATCGCCAGCGATCACCACCTGGGATCTGTGCCTTGCGTCCTGGGCTATCTCGTCTAATATGTGGGTGAACTGCTGCACTGTTAGGCGCGGGGGGAGGTAGCAGCTGTAAAGCCAGAACGCGCCCACTTTGGCCCTGATGAATCCTACTCTGGGTTGTACGCTTTCGGGTTGTCTGCCTGGCGCCCAGATAGCCGCTGTCTTGGAGGAGTCCAGGATGTAGCTTTGCGTCTCGACTTTTTTGTACGGCTCGCTTATTAGGGCTATATCTGCCCGCTTCTCTCTTAAGACCTGCTCGAGTAGGCTATGGGCTACTTCGCAGTGGTTTAGGTTGATCTGGATGATCCTCATTCTCTGCTTTGGGCCGCTGCATCAGGTTTGCCGAGAGGGCATCTCTTGCCGCCAGCTACGTGGGCCCGCTCTGCCTTGTTTGCAGCTGCGCAGAGGAAGCACTCAGCCGCGTTTGTACAGGAAGCTACCTTGTGACCTGGCTTACCGCATCTAAAGCACCAGTCGCTTCTGTCAGTCCGCTCTTTGCAGAAAGCGGCGATGTGCCCGAAATTGAGGCATCTGAAGCAACGACGCAGGGCCATGCGCTCCCTGACTCTGCACATGGTCCATCCTATCCTAATCCTGCCTTCGGACAGGATCTTCGATGCCAGGCTCGGCTCCACTCCCAGAAAGGCTACCTGAGTTCCAGAGAAGCCTGGGCGAAGGGACTTTACCCTGATGGCCTCCTCCTGTCCACTCGTTTGGGCTTTAATAGCTGCCACAATTTCGTCCTTCGTGGTGAGGTCGTCCAGGTCGCGGATCTCGATGTTGGTCTCGCCTGTGACCGCACGAACGCTCGCTGCCTCGCCCAGCACCTGGGAAAGCGTCTGCCGCATCTTGAGCGCGTTTGCATCCTTCGCTGCCAGTTCCAGCAGGAGGTCGCCTTTTGCCGTGCGCCGAATCTTTCTGACGTTTTGGCTGACATCATTTAGTTTGCCATCTTGCCGTCGGGTGACCATTTTGAGGACCTCGCCGACAAGGTGTGTCCGTTCCGGGAGCTCTAGTCTTAGGACCCCGTCATACATCACGTTCCACAGTGCTGGGCCTAAAACTGAGCCTTGAGGGACGCCGCAGCTGGCCGCGTGTTCTCTGGTGCCTGAGGTTGTCTCGTACCTAATAGTGCGGTCGCTGAGGTACGACCTTATGACCTTCACGATGCAAGTCGGCACGCGGAGCTTTCGCAGTGCCTCCACTATGACATCCCATCTGGCTGTATTGAAGGCATTTTTGATGTCCAGCGTGGCGATCAGGCAATACTCCTTGCTTCCGCCCGCCCATCTGGTCCCCTCGATTGCCTTGGCTGCGATCCTCCTGACCAGGGAAATTGCATTGACCGTGGAACGGTGTTCCCTGAACCCGTATTGAAGTGGGGAGAGATCTCCCGCGCAGATTACCGCCTCCTGAAGCCTCCGGCATATGCAGCGCTCTAGGGCTTTGCCGGCATGGTCGATGAGGCAAATCGGCCTTAAGGACGACGGATCCTCCGGCGGCTTGCCTGGCTTTGGGAGCAGGACCAGGCTTTGCACCTTCCATCTTCTAGGGAAAACGCCTTCCCGTAGGCATGCGTTGAAGACCCTGGCGAACCAGTCCGGGCACGCGGTCATCGCCAGTTTGATTGCGATGTCTGGGATCCCATCTGGACCAGGGGCTTTTCCGACCTGGATAGTCTTAGCGACTTCCACGATTTCGTGGGCGCTTATTTCCTGAGCCGGCGTAGAGCCGGCAGGTTCTCTTGCTCCACTTGGCCCAGGAGACTCCACTCCACTCGGCTGCTTCGGGAAGAGGTGCTCCTTAATGGCTTTCATTGTTTCGGCTTCTTTTGGGGCGATCGGCTTTGCCTGCTTCGCTTTCCTGACGACTGTCCGGTAGGCCGATCCCCACGGATCTTGCTCTGCAGCGTCGCACATCTCGAGGAAGCACTTAGTCTTAGCCTCCCTTATCAGCTTCTTCAGAAGCTTCCTCTTTGCCGCGAAGTCCTCTCTTTTTTCTTCGAAGTCCGGCCTTCCTCTGGCTCTTTGGTGCAGCCTTCTGGTTCGAAGGCACTCCCTGCGCGCATGGGCTATCTCCGGGGACCACCAGGGCACCGGTTCATGGTGTCTTGAATGCCCGCGGCTACACCTCATGCTGGCTCGGCAGGCCTGTAGAACCGCAGCCATGGTGTTGTGAACTTCGCATTCCACGTCGCCTGAAGGATCTGGAATCCTTAGTTCCTCTGCGAATTTTAGCGGTTGCAATGAAGCCGGGTTGAATCTTGATGGCCTCGCTGCTGTGGGAGCTTGCTCTCTATCCTCTAAATCGCAGACTATGTATTTGTGATCGCTCGCAGTGTAGTCATTGCTGAGGGACCACGTTGTCCTCCGATACAAACCACTGCTGCAGAAGGTAAGGTCCACGATCGATCCATACCCCGCCTTGCTGAACGTGTTTTGGGAGCCGGTGTTCAGCAGGGCTACGTCGAGAGTCGCAAAGGTCTCTTGGAGGGTTCGACCCCTAGCGTTGGTGCGCGTTGAGCCCCAATCCTCCGACCAGGCGTTGAAATCGCCAGCGATCACCACCTGGGATCTGTGCCTTGCGTCCTGGGCTATCTCGTCTAATATGTGGGTGAACTGCTGCACTGTTAGGCGCGGGGGGAGGTAGCAGCTGTAAAGCCAGAACGCGCCCACTTTGGCCCTGATGAATCCTACTCTGGGTTGTACGCTTTCGGGTTGTCTGCCTGGCGCCCAGATAGCCGCTGTCTTGGAGGAGTCCAGGATGTAGCTTTGCGTCTCGACTTTTTTGTACGGCTCGCTTATTAGGGCTATATCTGCCCGCTTCTCTCTTAAGACCTGCTCGAGTAGGCTATGGGCTACTTCGCAGTGGTTTAGGTTGATCTGGATGATCCTCATTCTCTGCTTTGGGCCGCTGCATCAGGTTTGCCGAGAGGGCATCTCTTGCCGCCAGCTACGTGGGCCCGCTCTGCCTTGTTTGCAGCTGCGCAGAGGAAGCACTCAGCCGCGTTTGTACAGGAAGCTACCTTGTGACCTGGCTTACCGCATCTAAAGCACCAGTCGCTTCTGTCAGTCCGCTCTTTGCAGAAAGCGGCGATGTGCCCGAAATTGAGGCATCTGAAGCAACGACGCAGGGCCATGCGCTCCCTGACTCTGCACATGGTCCATCCTATCCTAATCCTGCCTTCGGACAGGATCTTCGATGCCAGGCTCGGCTCCACTCCCAGAAAGGCTACCTGAGTTCCAGAGAAGCCTGGGCGAAGGGACTTTACCCTGATGGCCTCCTCCTGTCCACTCGTTTGGGCTTTAATAGCTGCCACAATTTCGTCCTTCGTGGTGAGGTCGTCCAGGTCGCGGATCTCGATGTTGGTCTCGCCTGTGACCGCACGAACGCTCGCTGCCTCGCCCAGCACCTGGGAAAGCGTCTGCCGCATCTTGAGCGCGTTTGCATCCTTCGCTGCCAGTTCCAGCAGGAGGTCGCCTTTTGCCGTGCGCCGAATCTTTCTGACGTTTTGGCTGACATCATTTAGTTTGCCATCTTGCCGTCGGGTGACCATTTTGAGGACCTCGCCGTATGTGGAGCCTGCGTTCCCCGTTATTATGAGTACATCGGGGCGGCTCTTCTTGGGCTGGCTTGCCTTGGCGTCCTTTTTGCCCTTATGGTTTGCCCTATTTGGTGGTGGCATCTCTCGTGGGCGGTTCGTCCTTGCTACTTGGCTGTACGACGCTCCCTCCGGTGAGGTCTGAGTAGCTTGCTCACCTCGAGAACTGCTGCAGCCCGGTGCTTCCCCGCTGCAGCCGCACCTGGCCCTTCCTGCCTGGCTCGGGGCAATGAGGTTTTGATCCCTCAATTGCTCCTGCAATTCTTTCAGCCTCGCGAAGGAGTTCTTCATGACCTGGTTTATGCTGCGAACCTTTTGGTCGTTCACCTTAGCCAAAAGGTCCTCCAGGATCGCGCCCATCTCGTCTATGGGGGTTAGCGGCATTTTGGATTTTTTCCCCGGTTGGGAATTTCCTGGCGGGGACTGCTCGTCCCGATGCCTCTTCGGGGTGTGATCGCTCGCCGTCTGCTTGGGGGGGGTTCTCTTTAATTTATTTCCACGCCCGAAAGCCTGGAGTTCATCTAGGGTGTCACTTGTAGCTGATGCTGGGTCACCGGCCAAGTGCGCCGCCGATGAAGCAGTTATTTTTGGAATGTGAGGTAGGGCCTCCAGAATCCTTGCCCTGGCCGCGGGGGTTCCCGCGGGTGGATTTCCACTATTGTGGGTGCCACCTGGAGTAATTTTGTTTAAATCTTCCATTCCGTTTTTTTTCTAGTTGCATTTTATACCTGCTGCCAGGTTTTTTGCAGTTTATACCTCCTGCCAGGTGAGATAGCTGCCGGCCAATGTGGCGCAGACGCAGACCACGCCGCCGCCCATTGTGGGTCAGACGCAGCGTGGGTTTATTTCGATGGGGGGGGGGGAGGGACGAAGGAGAAGGAGGGACATCCATCGAAGCTACGATGGGGGTTATACCGCCCCTACTCGGTCGCCAGTGCCCCATTTCACATGTGTACCGCCGAGGCGGTGGGGTTGGCATTTAGTCTGCTCCGCGACCTTTAACACCGTTTGTCACCACCCTCACCTTCCCTCCTGCGCTGATGGTGCGTGCGCCGCGCCTTGGCGTATGCTCTACTTAGGTCACGGGGAGAAGCTAAGAGCTGGTACGGGCGCTGATACAGGCGCCCTCTGCCGGCGTCGGCTTACGCTAACTGGCGCCCTCGACCGGAGGGGGGGTCAGTGGGGGACAGTCGTTTCCCAGCACTGTAGATCAGCTGTTATTGAGGAACCGCAGCCTCAACCAAAGTGTTTGCCGCGGATTTTCCCGCGGAACAAGGGCAGAGGAAACCACAGGGAGAGAGTAGCGGAGAAAAGCCAAGAGAGGCACTGCTTACCCCTTTCGGCCCTGTCCTAGGAGTCAGGAACAGGGTAGGAGCCACCAGCGTTCTAGGGTCTCTCCTCCTACGACAGGTGAGCATAGCTTGTACCTCGCAATGGTCACCTGACGTCTTGTTTTCACTATACGATTGCAGCACGACCGGGAAAAACTACGATTGCTCGGAGCGCGCCCGCGGTGCGTCCGCACTGTGCAACCGTCAACGTCCGGCCTCAACGACCGTGCCCAGTTACGTCTGTCATTTTTGGCCCAGCAGATGGATGACCCAGCCACGTGCGGCCCAAACGACCTTAACCAGATGAATCAGCCATCGACAATCCCTGCCACGCGCGGCAAGAACGACCGTGCCCAGATGAGCCTGCCAACCTTGGCCAACTGAAGGATGACTCAAGCCATGCGCGGCTACAATACCTGTGCCCAGATGAGCCTTCCAACTTTGGCCCATCTGTGGATGACCCAGCCACGTGCGGCTCCAATGCCTGTGCCCAGATGAGCCTGCGCACCTTGGCCCATCTGTGGATGTACCAGCCATGCGCGGCCCAAACGACCGTGCCCAGATGAGCCTTCCATTCTGTTTACGGCCCATCTGTGGATGTCCCAGCCATGCGCGGCCCCAATGACCGTGCCCAGATGAGACAGCCACTGTTGACCCATCTGTGGAGGACCCTGCCACGCGCGGCCCCATTGACCGTGCCCAGATGTACAAGCCACTGTTGATCCATCTGTGTAGGACCCAGCCATGCGCGGCCCAAACGACCGTGCCCAGATGAACAAGTCACTGTTGACCCATCTGCAAAGGACCCAGCCATGCGCGGCCCCATTGACCGTGCCCAGATGAGTCTACCATTATTGACTTGTCTGCGAAGGACCCAGCCACGCGCGGCCCCATTGACCGTGCCCAGATGAGTCTGCCATTAATGACTTGTCTGCGGTGGAACCAGCCACGCGCGGCCCTTATGACCGTGCCACCTGATCAAGCCATCGATGACCCATCTATGGAGGACCCAGCCACTTGCGGCCCCATTGACCGTGCCCAGATGTACAAGCCACTGTTGATCCATCTGTGAAGAACCCAGCCACGCGCGGCTCTAATGACCGTGCCCACTTGATCAAGCCACCGATGACCCATCTATGGAGGACCCAGCCACGCGCGGAACCATCGACCGTGCCCAGATGAGTCTGCCATTAATGACTTGTCTGCGGAGGACCCAGCCACGCGCGGCCCCATTGACCGTGGCCAGATGAACAAGCCGCTGTTAATTCATTTGTGAAGGACCCAGCCACGCGCGGCCCCATTGACCGTGCCCAGATGAACAGGCCACTGTTGATCCATCTGTGGAGGACCCAGCCACGCGCGGCCCTAATGACCGTGCCCAGATGAGCCTTCCATTCTGTTTACGGCCCATCTGTGGATGACCCAGCCACGCGCGGCCCCAATAACCGTGCCCAGATGACCCTTCCATTCTGTTTACGGCCCATCTGTGGATGACCCAGCCACGCGCGGCTCAATGACCGTGCCCCGAGGAACCAGCCATCGACCACCCTGCCATCATTGATCCCAGCCATCGTTGACCCCCAGCCATTGATGACCCCCCGCCATCGACGAACCAGCCAAGGAAAATTTGTCCCGCCATGTTTTTTGTTGTTTGGTTTAATTTTAATTTTAATTCAAATTTATTGATCGCAGGACGATCCATTCATTTTGTCTTAATTTTAATTTTTGCCATGTTTTCTAAAAATTCTTGTTTTGCTATGTTTAAATTAATTTTTGCCATGTTAAAATTAATTTTTGCCAATTTTGTTGTTTACATGAAATTTTGCCATGATTTTTGAATTTTTGCCAATCTTAATTTTAATTTTTGCCATGTAATCAATATTATAATGTAATTGCTGGTCTGGCGCGGTGGCAGTGCAGTCTGCCATGACCTACCCTACGCAAAAATGTTGCCACCTAGGTAATGAGTCGTAGTGGTATTGGCTGCGCTGCCCCGCTCTCCCGCTCTCCCGCCCACTCCAGTTTGAGCGTCGTGGGCTGCGGACGTGCCTAGCGATCGACCGGGCGGGACGCGACGAGCCAGCCAGCCTGAGAGGCTTCAGCGAGAACAGCCAAGCAACCACGATCAATAAACATAACAAATACAATTTACAATTTAAAAAAAAAAAAAAAAGGAGCCAATTTTATTCCATTTAAACCAAACTAAAAAAGTGAAAATGTTGATACCAGTTGAACCAAACCATGTGCCAAAGAAACTGTACTCGACCATAACCTGCCATAACGGTTTGCCAAATCGCCATTAAAAGTCTAATAAAACTACCAGTGCAAAAAATCACCAATACATTTACACCATTTTTTTTTCATTTCGATGCACTGAAAATAAAATTATAGTAACGTTCACAAGGAGTTTCAAACAAATATCATTATAATAAAAAATACATTTTATTATAGAAATTATAAATAGGCCCTATATTTTTCACAACAGTTTATTATTATACTATGCCAATAAATGCCTAACTTTTTACTTTAAAAATTTTCTGCAAAGAAGTAATTCATCGCTTCAGTCGACCATTTTGGCTGAAAGAAAAGCAAGAATGAATTTCTTGCAGTGATAAGTTTTCGGCAATCCAACAACAAAATGCGTTCGGACTATCACAATTATGGAGAATAGGGAAAACACGAAAAATTGTTTTTGTATTTGGGCTTTGCCTATGCTGGGAGGAGCACACGTATATGAAATTTCGTTGCCCATATGAAAGAGGAATTCCAACAACAAAGGAGCACCGAAAGCAATGGGACTGGGCACCCCTGATTTAAACCATCAAATTAGTGCCAAAGCCAAGAATTGTGTTAAATCTGCAAGGAATTTATAGATTTTATCACACACGCTCCACAAAAGTGCCCGACAACGGTTTAGTTAAGAACCCAAAGCAGTGAATATAAAGGCCAATAATTAAAACAAAATAGCATCCAACGTTACAGCTAATTTTGTGTATAAAAACCTGCAATTTAAATAACAATATTTTATGTTTTATTCCATGTGCTTACACCCATACACACACACACATATAAATTCATATAAATTTAACAATGGTGTGCTGACAAAAATCCAACGAGTAACGGCGCCATAGTTTATGCATCAACCCAAGTTTTTGAAGCAGTGGTGAGTTCCTGATAGCCCAGTTTGAGTCTACACAACTTTTGAGAGATCCGAGTGGAG
Organism: Drosophila bipectinata; assembly: GCF_030179905.1. NCBI lineage: Eukaryota > Metazoa > Arthropoda > Insecta > Diptera > Drosophilidae > Drosophila > Drosophila bipectinata. The sequence continues at coordinate 9,258,016 of NC_091740.1, read as the reverse complement.
AGATGGAGAACAGGAGAGGCATGGCAGATGGTGAGCTTGAATTCAGGAAATTCCTGGGGAAATGTGGTGAGTTTAATTCCAACAATTATGATAAAGAGAATAGAAACACACACACTCATACTCACACCCATAACCATATTCATGCTAATATTGCTAACGATCATGCTCACGCCAATTCACATACTCATACTCACTCTCATGAACACCACGTTAAAAGTTATGCTCTTAATAATAAATCGATGCAAGCCAAAACTCTTATACCAACATCTTATAATGGGTCAGGGTTCTCTTTAAACAAGGGCAGATACATGCCTACTAGCACCAACCCATTTGACACTGCTTTGCCGACTGTAAGAGAAGCTACCATTAGTACGCAGTTGGCAGCCACGACCGCCTCTCCCAAGTTACCCAGTCTTGCCGTGTCCACTGATAATAACAGCAAGCGTAATCTGTCAGCATCCTCCTCCACTATTACGAGTGCATCCAAGAGAGCTAACCCAAACTGTTCCCCTGGCAAGGTACAGTCTGTGGAGGTAGTCAATAATTTCCTGGCCAACCTGAAGTCGTTCAAAGATGCCTGTGTGAGCCTTAGGGAGAACAACTATGTTGCCACTTTTAGTGCGCCGGGTGGTAAGAGCAAGGTGCCCTCTGCCTCCAATTCTCAGTCGTCTCCAATGGCCACGATGCAATACAATGGTTCTAGTGCAGAGGTGTCAGCCACACTCCAGGAGTCTGCTTTTGCGGTTGTCCATTCCTCGCCCAAAGTGCTGGCCAAAACACCGCAGCGCAATGTTGTGTTCACCGATGATAGTTTCCCTGCCCTCCCAGCCCCGGCAAAGACGCCAGTGTTCAAGAGTAAATTTGCTCAGGCCTTGTATAGGGATGGTTTACAAAAGCGCAATGAAACTGCTTCTGCTGCCACCAAGCCAAAGGACGCTGCAATAGATGCCATTCAGTCCTTGCCCTTGACTCCGGTCACGACGCCGGCCCCTCACAAGCCCAAAACTCCGTCTAGGCAACGATATCTTCCATCATTGACCCGTGCCAACCCTTTGACACAATGTCATAGGTGCCAGGGATTTGGTCATATGAAAGCTGATTGTAGACGCGAGTTTGTGTGCATGAAATGTGCTGGCTCCCATCCGACCTTTGCATGCAGCAAGCCCAGACACACGGCTGCCTGCTGCGGCAATTGTAAGGGTCAGCACATTAGTGCATATAGAGGCTGTCCGGTCTACAAGGACATTAAGTACAAACTATATGGCTCTCAATTCTCTGCCAAGTCCCCCAATCATCGCTTAGGGTTCGCCAAGTATTCTCAACATTCTAGACCCAAAACTAATGCTAACCACAGACCAAAGCATCAACAACAGCGTAGTTCGCAGGGGCCCAGCAAAAATAATAACAATTATTGGAACATTTTTCGGCAGAGTCACTCTAAAATGGCTGAAAGCCCAGCTTCTCACCCAAATAGCCAGCACAGGAGCCAGGATCGTCGTCAGGATATCAAACCCAATCCCTTTAGGAGCGGCAACCGGGCCAATGCGAGCCGCAAAAACGCAGCAAAGTCCAAGCGAGCCAATCCGGCTGAGAAACATCTAAGCAAATTTCAGGCAAAACTCAAGATGGAGCCACGTTTGAAGGATACAGCCCAGACTCGTAAACAATTTGGCCGTCGGCAGCATAATACGAGTCAGCAACAGCAGCAACAGAAACTAGATCAGCAATCTGTGGATGATCTGATCTTGCTTCACAAAGACACCCACACCAAACTGGATCACTTGGAAGGTCTATTTAATAGGCTCCTTCATACTCTCGGCAAGGTGACTGCCATGTTGGAAATCACGGATATATCTTTCAACAACAATCTCTCTGCGGCAGCCTCAGGTTCTGTCATGTCCGCAGAGATGCAGTCCTTGCTGGGGCATGATTCATTTATTGATGCCATTGCGGCCAATGAATCTATCTACGTTTAGATTCATTCTTGTACCCACTCCCCTAATTCTCAGTGGTCCATTTCCTTCTGCTACCCTTGTTTCTTTGGGTTTCTGAAGGTCTGTGGGGGTGTGTTACATGCCCCGGTGGTCATACTTTGCTACCGGATTTTGCTTGCCATGCTAATAGTATTCTTTGCCATTAATGAACCTACTCAGGTGGACCCAGCCATGCCATATGTGGTCTACAAGCTTTGCTGAGAATGATGAGCCCAGATCGAGCCAGCCATCGACAATCCTAGCCAGGAGGACCCAGCCATGCGCGGTCACAATTACCGTGCCTAGTTGTGCCTGCCACTTTTGGCCCAACTGTTGGAGGACCCAGCCACGCGCGGCTCTAATGATCGTGCCCACTTGAACAAGCCATTGATGACGCATCTTTGGAGGACCCAGCCACGCGTGGCTATTTATTCTGCGCCATCCAAACCAGCCAATGTTATCCCCAGTCAATGTGCGAGCCTGCCACGCGCAGCCCCGAAGTCTGCGCTGAGGATGATCCAGCCATATCCGGCTCCTACGACCGTGCCTAGATGAGTCTGCCATTACGTCTTGTCTGCGAAAGACCCAGCCACGCGCGGCCCCATTGACCGTGCCCAGAGGAACCAGCCATCTTCGATCCTAGCCAGGTGGACCCAGCCACGCGCGGCTACAACGACCGTGCCCAGAAGAGCCTGCCAACCATGGCCAACTGAAGAATGACCCTGCCATGCGCGGCTACAATGCCCGTGCCTAGTTGAGCCAGCCATTTTGGCCTAACAGAAGGATGACCCAGCCATGCGCGGCCCAATGTTTGTGCCCAGAAGAGCCAGCCAACGTCAATCCTAGCCAAGAGGACCCAGCCATGCGCGGCCACAATAACTGTGCCCATATGAGCCTGCCATTTTTTGGCGTATCAGAAGGATGACCCAGCCACGCGCGGTTCAAACTCAGGTGGACCCAGCCATGCCATATGCGGCCTACAAGCTTTGCTGAGAATGATGAGCCCAGATCGAGCCAGCCATCGATAATCCTAGCCAGGAAGACCCAGCCATGCGCGGTCACAATTACCGTGCCCAGTTGTGCCAGCCACTTTTGGCCCAACTGTTGGAGGACCCACTTGCCCACTTGAACAAGCCATTGATGACGCATCTTTGGAGGACCCAGCCACGCGTGGCTATTTATTCTGCGCCATCCAAACCAGCCAATGTTATCCCCAGTCAATGTGCGAGCCGGCCACGCGCGGCCCCGAAGTCTGCGCTGAGGATGATCCAGCCATATCCGGCTCCTACGACCGTGCCCAGATGAGTCTGCCATTACGCCTTGTCTGCGAAAGACCCAGCCACGCGGGGCCCCATTGACCGTGCCCAGAGGAACCAGCCATTTTCGATCCTAGCCAGGTGGACCCAGCCACGCGCGGCTACAACGACCGTGCCCAGAAGAGTCTGCCAACCATGGCCAACTGAAGAATGACCCTGCCATGTGCGGCTACAATGCCCGTGCCTAGTTAAGCCAGCCATTTTTGGCCTAACAGAAGGATGACCCAGCCATGCGCGGCCCAATGTTTGTGCCCAGATGAGCCAGCCATCGTCAATCCTAGCCAAGAGGACCCAGCCATGCGCGGCCACAATAACTGTGCCCATATGAGCCCGCCATTTTTTTGGCGTATCAGAAGGATGACCCAGCCACGCGCGGCTCAAACGACCGTGCCCAGATGAGCCTGCCATCGACATTCCAAACCAGGAGGACCCAGCCATGTGCGGCTACAATAACCGTGCCCAGTTGTGCCGGCCACTTTTGTCCCAACTGTTGGATGACCCAGCCATGCGCGGCCCAAACGACCGTGCCCAGATGAGCCAGCCATCGTCGATCCTAGCCAGGAGGACCCAGCCACGCGTGGCCCAAACGACCGTGCCCAGATGAGCCAGCCTTCGATAATCTTAGCCAGGAGGACCCAGCCATGCGCGGCTCAAACGACCGTGCCCAGATGAGCCTGCCATCGACATTCCAAACCAGGAGGACCCAGCCATCGATAATCCTAGCAAGGAAGACCCAGCCATGCGCGGTCACAATTACCGTGCCCAGTTGTGCCGGCCACTTTTGGCCCAACTGTTGGATGACCCAGCCATGCGCGGCCCAAACGACCGTGCCCAGATGAGCCAGCCATCGTCGATCCTAGCCAGGAGGACCCAGCCATGCGCGGTCATACCGACCGTGCCCAGATGCGCCAGCCATTGGTGATCCAATCCACGTTTTCCCAGCCATGCGCGGCACCCATATCTGCACCAGCCACATTAGGCACATATACTTTATGCCAAGTATGAATCTGCCACATTCGGCCCACAAGCCCTCGCCGAGTTTGCCCCTGCCAAGGTTTTGGCTATCAGCTTTGCACCAGCCAAAGGCGCCTTATAGTTCGTGTCGATCTATGACCCAGCCATGAATCCAAAATAACGTGGCCTTTGAGTCGATTTTTGATCAACTTTCGCTGATCCAATTGCGTTTCAATGCTTACGCGCAATGATCTCCATGCACCATAGCGTGGTTCTGCCATAATGCAATTTGTCTAACAATCTCTCTCATTACAGGCTCACCTGCCTTGAAATTCTTGTAATGCCTGTAATTTCTTTGATTGACCTGAAGGCAAGATCCTGCCATCGCTTCCAACTAAGGAGGATCCAGCCATATGCGCCTTAAGCGCCCTCTGAATCATGTCATCAATGAACCATCCAAGTTTGAGCCAGACACGAATTGCCATCAAGCCTGCGCCGCGGGTGTTTAGTCATGCCAAGGAAGATCCAGCCACATGCGCCTTTAAGCGCCCTCTGAATCATGTCATCAATGAACCAGCCAAGTTTGAGCCAGACACGAATTGCCATCAAGCCCGCGCCGCGGATGTCCAGTTATGCCAAGAAGGATCCAGCCACATGCGCCATTAAGCGCGCTCTGAATCATGTCATTAATGGCCCAGCCACGCGCGGCCCAATAACCGTGCCCAGATGTGTTAGCCATTGACAGTCTAACCAGGAGGACCCAACCATGAGCGGCCCAAACGACCGTGCCCAGATGAGCCAGCCATCGACGATCCTAGCCAGGTGGACCCAGCCATGCGCGGCCCAAACGACCGTGCCCAGATGAGCCATCCATCGATAATCCTAGCCAGGAGGACCCAGCCACGCGCGGCTTTTATGCCCGTGCCCAGTTGAGAAAGCTATTTTTGGCTTAATAGAAGGATGACCCAGCCATGTGCGGCCCAAACGACAATGCCCAGATGAGCCATCCATCGATAATCCTAGCCAGGTGAACCCAGCCATGCGCGGCTACAATGCCCGTGCCCAGATGAGCCTGCCAACCCTGGCCAACTGAAGGATGACCCAGCCACGCGCGGCCCCATTGACTGTGCCCAGATGAACAAGCCACTGTTGACCCATCTGTGGAGGACCCAGCCACGCGCGGCCCCATTGACCGTGCCCAGATGAACAAGCCACTGTTGATCCATCTGTGGAGGACCCAGCCACGCGCGGCCCTAATGACCGTGCCCAGATGAGCCTTCCATTCTGTTTACGGCCCATCTGTGGATGACCCAGCCACGCGCGGCCCCATTGACCGTGCCCTGATGAACAAGCCACTGTTGATTCATCTATGGAGGACCCAGCCACGCGCGGCCCCATTCACCGTGCCCAGATGAGTCTGCCATTAATGACTTGTCTGCGGAGGACCCAGCCACGCGCGGCCCCATTGACCGTGGCCAGATGAACAAGCCACTGTTGATCCATCTGTGGAGGACCCAGCCACGCGCGGCCCTAATGACCGTGCCCAGATGAGCCTTCCATTCTGTTTACGGCCCATCTGTGGATGACCCAGCCACGCGCGGCTCAATGACCGTGCCCCGAGGAACCAGCCATCGACGACCCTGCCATCATTGATCCCAGCCATCGTTGACCCCCAGCCATTGATGACCCCCCGCCATCGACGAACCAGCCAAGGAAAATTTGTCCCGCCATGTTTTTTGTTGTTTGATTTAATTTTAATTTTAATTCAAATTTATTGATCGCAGGACGATCCATTCATTTTGTCTTAATTTTAATTTTTGCCATGTTTTCTAAAAATTCTTGTTTTGCTATGTTTAAATTAATTTTTGCCATGTTAAAATTAATTTTTGCCAATTTTGTTGTTTACATGAAATTTTGCCATGATTTTTGAATTTTTGCCAATCTTAATTTTAATTTTTGCCATGTAATCAATATTATAATGTAATTGCTGGTCTGGCGCGGTGGCAGTGCAGTCTGCCATGACCTACCCTACGCAAAAATGTTGCCACCTAGGTAATGAGTCGTAGTGGTATTGGCTGCGCTGCCCCGCTCTCCCGCTCTCCCGCCCACTCCAGTTTGAGCGTCGTGGGCTGCGGACGTGCCTAGCGATCGACCGGGCGGGACGCGACGAGCCAGCCAGCCTGAGAGGCTTCAGCGAGAACAGCCAAACAACCACCATCAATAAACATAACAAATACAATTTACAATTTAAAAAAAAAAAAAAAAGGAGCCAATTTTATTCCATTTAAACCAAACTAAACAAGAAAGGAAAGCTAACTTCGGGCGGAGCCCGATATACCCTTGCAGTTAAAACCGGATTTATATCGCAAACATCGGATATAGTTGGCCGATCCTTATGGGAATAGGAATATATAATCCAATTTATTACAATACAAAATCTAAAAAAAGTCCCAAACTTCTATCTTCAAAAATACGAAAGTTGATATTTCTACCAAATACCATTTCCGATCGTTCAGTTATATGGCAGCTATGGGATATAGTCGGCCGATCCTAATGAAATTTGGTAGGTTGGATCCAGCCACGCGCGGCCCCATTCACCGTGCCCAGATGAGTCTGCCATTAATGACTTGTCTGCGGAGGACCCAGCCACGCGCGGCCGCATTGACCGTGGCCAGATGAACAAGCCACTGTTGATCCATCTGTGGAGGACCCAGCCACGCGCGGCCCTAATGACCGTGCCCAGATGAGCCTTCCATTCTGTTTACGGCCCATCTGTGGATGACCCAGCCACGCGCGGCTCAATGACCGTGCCCCGAGGAACCAGCCATCGACGACCCTGCCATCATTGATCCCAGCCATCGTTGACCCCCAGCCATTGATGACCCCCCGCCATCGACGAACCAGCCAAGGAAAATTTGTCCCGCCATGTTTTTTGTTGTTTGATTTAATTTTAATTTTAATTCAAATTTATTGATCGCAGGACGATCCATTCATTTTGTCTTAATTTTAATTTTTGCCATGTTTTCTAAAAATTCTTGTTTTGCTATGTTTAAATTAATTTTTGCCATGTTAAAATTAATTTTTGCCAATTTTGTTGTTTACATGAAATTTTGCCATGATTTTTGAATTTTTGCCAATCTTAATTTTAATTTTTGCCATGTAATCAATATTATAATGTAATTGCTGGTCTGGCGCGGTGGCAGTGCAGTCTGCCATGACCTACCCTACGCAAAAATGTTGCCACCTAGGTAATGAGTCGTAGTGGTATTGGCTGCGCTGCCCCGCTCTCCCGCTCTCCCGCCCACTCCAGTTTGAGCGTCGTGGGCTGCGGACGTGCCTAGCGATCGACCGGGCGGGACGCGACGAGCCAGCCAGCCTGAGAGGCTTCAGCGAGAACAGCCAAACATCCACCATCAATAAACATAACAAATACAATTTACAATTTAAAAAAAAAAAAAAACAGGAGCCAATTTTATTCCATTTAAACCAAACTAAACAAGAAAGGAAAGCTAACTTCGGGCGGAGCCGAAGTTGATATACCCTTGCAGTTAAAACCGGATATATATCGCAAACATCGGATATAGTTGGCCGATCCTTATGGGAATAGGAATATATAATCCAATTTATTACAATACAAAATCTAAAAAAAGTCCCAAACTTCTATCTTCAAAAATACGAAAGTTGATATTTCTACCAAATACCATTTCCGATCGTTCAGTTATATGGCAGCTATGGGATATAGTCGGCCGATCCTAATGAAATTTGGTAGGTTGGATCAACTGACTAAAAATAGAATCCGTATTAAATTCCAGCTTTCTATCTTCTAAAACACGAAAGTTGGGTCATTTCCGATCGTTCAATTATATGGCAGCTATAGGATATAGTCGGCCGATCCTTATGAAATTTGGCATGACGTAATGTTTTGCCAAAAATAGCTCTCATGTCAAATTTGAACTCTCTTACTCTAAAAACACCAAAGTTATACCATTTCCGATCAATCAGTTATATGGCAGCTATAGGATATAGTCGGCCGATCCGGGCCGTTCCGACTTATATACTGCGTGCAAAGGAAAGAAGGGTGTGTGCAAAGTTTCAAGACGATAGCTTCAAAACTGAGAGACTAGTTCGCGTAGAAACAGACAGACAGACGGACAGACAGACGGACAGACGGACAGACGGACATGCTTTTGCATCAACTCAGGAGGTGATCCTGATCAAGAATATATATACTTTATAGGGTCGGAGATGTCTCCTTCACTGCGTTGCACACTTTTGACCAAAATTATAATACCCTCTGCAAGGGTATAAAAAGTGAAAATGTTGATACCAGTTGAACCAAACCATGTGCCAAAGAAACTGTACTCGACCATAACCTGCCATAACGGTTTGCCAAATCGCCATTAAAAGTCTAATAAAACTAGTCTGCAGCTCGCCCTAAACTATTTAAACCATCAAATTAGTGCCAAAGCCAAGAATTGTGTTAAATCTGCAAGGAATTTATAGATTTTATCATCAATTTTAAGCCGCCACTTCCATGTGCTTCTAATTGTGCACACACACACACGCTCCACAAAAGTGCCCGACAACGGTTTAGTTAAGAACCCAAAGCAGTGAATATAAAGGCCAATAATTAAAACAAAATAGCATCCAACGTTACAGCTAATTTTGTGTATAAAAACCTGCAATTTAAATAACAATATTTTATGTTTTATTCCATGTGCTTACACCCATACACACACACACATATAAATCCATATAAATTTAACAATGGTGTGCTGACAAAAATCCAACGAGTAACGGCGCCATAGTTTATGCATCAACCCAAGTTTTTGAAGCAGTGGTGAGTTCCTGATAGCCCAGTTTGAGTCTACACAACTTTTGAGAGATCCGAGTGGAGAGATGGAGAACAGGAGAGGCATGGCAGATGGTGAGCTTGAATTCAGGAAATTCCTGGGGAAATGTGGTGAGTTTAATTCCAACAATTATGATAAAGAGAATAGAAACACACACACTCATACTCACACCCATAACCATATTCATGCTAATATTGCTAACGATCATGCTCACGCCAATTCACATACTCATACTCACTCTCATGAACACCACGTTAAAAGTTATGCTCTTAATAATAAATCGATGCAAGCCAAAACTCTTATACCAACATCTTATAATGGGTCAGGGTTCTCTTTAAACAAGGGCAGATACATGCCTACTAGCACCAACCCATTTGACACTGCTTTACCCACTGTAAGAGAAGCTACCATTAGTACGCAGTTGGCAGCCACGACCGCCTCTCCCATGTTGCCCAGTCTTGCCGTGTCCACTGATAATAACAGCAAGCGTAATCTGTCAGCATCCTCCTCCACTATTACGAGTGCATCCAAGAGAGCTAACCCAAACTGTTCCCCTGGCAAGGTACAGTCTGTGGAAGTAGTCAATAATTTCCTGGCCAACCTGAAGTCGTTCAAAGATGCCTGTGTGAGCCTTAGGGAGAACAACTATGTTGCCACTTTTAGTGCGCCGGGTGGTAAGAGCAAGGTGCCCTCTGCCCCCAATTCTCAGTCGTCTCCAATGGCCTCGTTGCAATACAATGGTTCTAGCCCAGAGGTGTCGGCTACTCACCTGGAGTCTGCTCTTGCGGTGGTCCACTCCTCGCCAAAAGATCTGGCCAAAACTCCGCAGCGCAATGTTGTGTTCACCAGTGATATGTTCCCTTCTCTCCCTGCCCTGGCAAAGACGCTCAGGCCTTGTATAGGGATGGTTTACAAAAGCGCAATGAAACTGCTTCTGCTGCCACCAAGCCAAAGGACGCTGCAATAGATGCCATTCAGTCCTTGCCCTTGACTCCGGTCACGACGCCGGCCCCTCACAAGCCCAAAACTCCGTCTAGGCAACGATATCTTCCATCATTGACCCGTGCCAACCCTTTGACACAATGTCATAGGTGCCAGGGATTTGGTCATATGAAAGCTGATTGTAGACGCGAGTTTGTGTGCATGAAATGTGCTGGCTCCCATCCGACCTTTGCATGCAGCAAGCCCAGACACACGGCTGCCTGCTGCGGCAATTGTAAGGGTCAGCACATTAGTGCATATAGAGGCTGTCCGGTCTACAAGGACATTAAGTACAAACTATATGGCTCTCAATTCTCTGCCAAGTCCCCCAATCATCGCTTAGGGTTCGCCAAGTATTCTCAACATTCTAGACCCAAAACTAATGCTAACCACAGACCAAAGCATCAACAACAGCGTAGTTCGCAGGGGCCCAGCAAAAATAATAACAATTATTGGAACATTTTTCGGCAGAGTCACTCTAAAATGGCTGAAAGCCCAGCTTCTCACCCAAATAGCCAGCACAGGAGCCAGGATCGTCGTCAGGATATCAAACCCAATCCCTTTAGGAGCGGCAACCGGGCCAATGCGAGCCGCAAAAACGCAGCAAAGTCCAAGCGAGCCAATCCGGCTGAGAAACATCTAAGCAAATTTCAGGCAAAACTCAAGATGGAGCCACGTTTGAAGGATACAGCCCAGACTCGTAAACAATTTGGCCGTCGGCAGCATAATGCGAGTCAGCAACAGCAGCATCAGAAACTAGATCAGCAATCTGTGGATGATCTGATCTTGCTTCATAAAAACACCCACACCAAACTGGATCATTTGGAAGGTCTATTCAATAGGCTCCTTCATACTCTCGGCAAGGTGACTGCCATGTTGGAAATCACGGATATATCTTTCAACAACAATCTCTCTGCGGCAGCCTCAGGTTCTGTCATGTCTGCAGAGATGCAGTCCTTGCTGGGGCATGATTCATTTATTGATGCCATTGCTGCCAATGAATCTATCTACGTTTAGATTCATTCTTGTACCCACTCCCCTAATTCTCAGTGGTCAATCTCCTTCTGCTACCCTTGTTTCTTTGGGTTCCTGAAGGTCTGTGGGGGTGGGTTACATGCCTCGGTGGTCATGCTTTGCTACCGGATTTTGCTTGCCATGCTAATAGTATTCTTTGCCATTAATGAACCTACTCAGGTGGACCCAGCCATGCCATATGTGGTCTACAAGCTTTGCTGAGAATGATGAGCCCAGATCGAGCCAGCCATCGACAATCCTAGCCAGGAGGACCCAGCCATGCGCGGTCACAATTACCGTGCCTAGTTGTGCCTGCCACTTTTGGCCCAACTGTTGGAGGACCCAGCCACGCGCGGCTCTAATGATCGTGCCCACTTGAACAAGCCATTGATGACGCATCTTTGGAGGACCCAGCCACGCGTGGCTATTTATTCTGCGCCATCCAAACCAGCCAATGTTATCCCCAGTCAATGTGCGAGCCTGCCACGCGCAGCCCCGAAGTCTGCGCTGAGGATGATCCAGCCATATCCGGCTCCTACGACCGTGCCTAGATGAGTCTGCCATTACGTCTTGTCTGCGAAAGACCCAGCCACGCGCGGCCCCATTGACCGTGCCCAGAGGAACCAGCCATCTTCGATCCTAGCCAGGTGGACCCAGCCACGCGCGGCTACAACGACCGTGCCCAGAAGAGCCTGCCAACCATGGCCAACTGAAGAATGACCCTGCCATGCGCGGCTACAATGCCCGTGCCTAGTTGAGCCAGCCATTTTGGCCTAACAGAAGGATGACCCAGCCATGCGCGGCCCAATGTTTGTGCCCAGAAGAGCCAGCCATCGTCAATCCTAGCCAAGAGGACCCAGCCATGCGCGGCCACAATAACTGTGCCCATATGAGCCTGCCATTTTTTGGCGTATCAGAAGGATGACCCAGCCACGCGCGGTTCAAACTCAGGTGGACCCAGCCATGCCATATGCGGCCTACAAGCTTTGCTGAGAATGATGAGCCCAGATCGAGCCAGCCATCGATAATCCTAGCCAGGAAGACCCAGCCATGCGCGGTCACAATTACCGTGCCCAGTTGTGCCTGCCACTTTTGGCCCAACTGTTGGAGGACCCACTTGCCCACTTGAACAAGCCATTGATGACGCATCTTTGGAGGACCCAGCCACGCGCGGCTATTTATTCTGCGCCATCCAAACCAGCCAATGTTATCCCCAGTCAATGTGCGAGCCGGCCACGCGCGGCCCCGAAGTCTGCGCTGAGGATGATCCAGCCATATCCGGCTCCTACGACCGTGCCCAGATGAGTCTGCCATTACGCCTTGTCTGCGAAAGACCCAGCCACGCGGGGCCCCATTGACCGTGCCCAGAGGAACCAGCCATTTTCGATCCTAGCCAGGTGGACCCAGCCACGCGCGGCTACAACGACCGTGCCCAGAAGAGTCTGCCAACCATGGCCAACTGAAGAATGACCCTGCCATGTGCGGCTACAATGCCCGTGCCTAGTTAAGCCAGCCATTTTTGGCCTAACAGAAGGATGACCCAGCCATGCGCGGCCCAATGTTTGTGCCCAGATGAGCCAGCCATCGTCAATCCTAGCCAAGAGGACCCAGCCATGCGCGGCCACAATAACTGTGCCCATATGAGCCCGCCATTTTTTTGGCGTATCAGAAGGATGACCCAGCCACGCGCGGCTCAAACGACCGTGCCCAGATGAGCCTGCCATCGACATTCCAAACCAGGAGGACCCAGCCATGTGCGGCTACAATAACCGTGCCCAGTTGTGCCGGCCACTTTTGTCCCAACTGTTGGATGACCCAGCCATGCGCGGCCCAAACGACCGTGCCCAGATGAGCCAGCCATCGTCGATCCTAGCCAGGAGGACCCAGCCACGCGTGGCCCAAACGACCGTGCCCAGATGAGCCAGCCTTCGATAATCTTAGCCAGGAGGACCCAGCCATGCGCGGCTCAAACGACCGTGCCCAGATGAGCCTGCCATCGACATTCCAAACCAGGAGGACCCAGCCATGTGCGGCTACAATAACCGTGCCCAGTTGTGCCGGCCACTTTTGGCCCAACTGTTGGATGACCCAGCCATGCGCGGCCCAAACGACCGTGCCCAGATGAGCCAGCCATCGTCGATCCTAGCCAGGAGGACCCAGCCATGCGCGGTCATACCGACCGTGCCCAGATGCGCCAGCCATTGGTGATCCAATCCACGTTTTCCCAGCCATGCGCGGCACCCATATCTGCACCAGCCACATTAGGCACATATACTTTATGCCAAGTATGAATCTGCCACATTCGGCCCACAAGCCCTCGCCGAGTTTGCCCCTGCCAAGGTTTTGGCTATCAGCTTTGCACCAGCCAAAGGCGCCTTATAGTTCGTGTCGATCTATGACCCAGCCATGAATCCAAAATAACGTGGCCTTTGAGTCGATTTTTGATCAACTTTCGCTGATCCAATTGCGTTTCAATGCTTACGCGCAATGATCTCCATGCACCATAGCGTGGTTCTGCCATAATGCAATTTGTCTAACAATCTCTCTCATTACAGGCTCACCTGCCTTGAAATTCTTGTAATGCCTGTAATTTCTTTGATTGACCTGAAGGCAAGATCCTGCCATCGCTTCCAACTAAGGAGGATCCAGCCATATGCGCCTTAAGCGCCCTCTGAATCATGTCATCAATGAACCATCCAAGTTTGAGCCAGACACGAATTGCCATCAAGCCTGCGCCGCGGGTGTTTAGTCATGCCAAGGAAGATCCAGCCACATGCGCCTTTAAGCGCCCTCTGAATCATGTCATCAATGAACCAGCCAAGTTTGAGCCAGACACGAATTGCCATCAAGCCCGCGCCGCGGATGTCCAGTTATGCCAAGAAGGATCCAGCCACATGCGCCATTAAGCGCGCTCTGAATCATGTCATTAATGGCCCAGCCACGCGCGGCCCAATAACCGTGCCCAGATGTGTTAGCCATTGACAGTCTAACCAGGAGGACCCAACCATGAGCGGCCCAAACGACCGTGCCCAGATGAGCCAGCCATCGACGATCCTAGCCAGGTGGACCCAGCCATGCGCGGCCCAAACGACCGTGCCCAGATGAGCCATCCATCGATAATCCTAGCCAGGAGGACCCAGCCACGCGCGGCTTTTATGCCCGTGCCCAGTTGAGCCAGCTATTTTTGGCTTAATAGAAGGATGACCCAGCCATGTGCGGCCCAAACGACAATGCCCAGATGAGCCATCCATCGATAATCCTAGCCAGGTGAACCCAGCCATGCGCGGCTACAATGCCCGTGCCCAGATGAGCCTGCCAACCCTGGCCAACTGAAGGATGACCCAGCCACGCGCGGCCCCATTGACTGTGCCCAGATGAACAAGCCACTGTTGACCCATCTGTGGAGGACCCAGCCACGGGCGGCCCCATTGACCGTGCCCAGATGAACAAGCCACTGTTGATCCATCTGTGGAGGACCCAGCCACGCGCGGCCCTAATGACCGTGCCCAGATGAGCCTTCCATTCTGTTTACGGCCCATCTGTGGATGACCCAGCCACGCGCGGCCCCATTGACCGTGCCCTGATGAACAAGCCACTGTTGATTCATCTACGGAGGACCCAGCCACGCGCGACCCCATTCACCGTGCCCAGATGAGTCTGCCATTAATGACTTGTCTGCGGAGGACCCAGCCACGCGCGGCCCCATTGACCGTGGCCAGATGAACAAGCCACTGTTGATCCATCTGTGGAGGACCCAGCCACGCGCGGCCCTAATGACCGTGCCCAGATGAGCCTTCCATTCTGTTTACGGCCCATCTGTGGATGACCCAGCCACGCGCGGCTCAATGACCGTGCCCCGAGGAACCAGCCATCGACGACCCTGCCATCATTGATCCCAGCCATCGTTGACCCCCAGCCATTGATGACCCCCCGCCATCGACGAACCAGCCAAGGAAAATTTGTCCCGCCATGTTTTTTGTTGTTTGATTTAATTTTAATTTTAATTCAAATTTATTGATCGCAGGACGATCCATTCATTTTGTCTTAATTTTAATTTTTGCCATGTTTTCTAAAAATTCTTGTTTTGCTATGTTTAAATTAATTTTTGCCATGTTAAAATTAATTTTTGCCAATTTTGTTGTTTACATGAAATTTTGCCATGATTTTTGAATTTTTGCCAATCTTAATTTTAATTTTTGCCATGTAATCAATATTATAATGTAATTGCTGGTCTGGCGCGGTGGCAGTGCAGTCTGCCATGACCTACCCTACGCAAAAATGTTGCCACCTAGGTAATGAGTCGTAGTGGTATTGGCTGCGCTGCCCCGCTCTCCCGCTCTCCCGCCCACTCCAGTTTGAGCGTCGTGGGCTGCGGACGTGCCTAGCGATCGACCGGGCGGGACGCGACGAGCCAGCCAGCCTGAGAGGCTTCAGCGAGAACAGCCAAACAACCACCATCAATAAACATAACAAATACAATTTACAATTTAAAAAAAAAAAAAAAGGAGCCAATTTTATTCCATTTAAACCAAACTAAACAAGAAAGGAAAGCTAACTTCGGGCGGAGCCCGATATACCCTTGCAGTTAAAACCGGATATATATCGCAAACATCGGATATAGTTGGCCGATCCTTATGGGAATAGGAATATATAATCCAATTTATTACAATACAAAATCTAAAAAAAGTCCCAAACTTCTATCTTCAAAAATACGAAAGTTGATATTTCTACCAAATACCATTTCCGATCGTTCAGTTATATGGCAGCTATGGGATATAGTCGGCCGATCCTAATGAAATTTGGTAGGTTGGATCCAGCCACGCGCGGCCCCATTCACCGTGCCCAGATGAGTCTGCCATTAATGACTTGTCTGCGGAGGACCCAGCCACGCGCGGCCCCATTGACCGTGGCCAGATGAACAAGCCACTGTTGATCCATCTGTGGAGGACCCAGCCACGCGCGGCCCTAATGACCGTGCCCAGATGAGCCTTCCATTCTGTTTACGGCCCATCTGTGGATGACCCAGCCACGCGCGGCTCAATGACCGTGCCCCGAGGAACCAGCCATCGACGACCCTGCCATCATTGATCCCAGCCATCGTTGACCCCCAGCCATTGATGACCCCCCGCCATCGACGAACCAGCCAAGGAAAATTTGTCCCGCCATGTTTTTTGTTGTTTGATTTAATTTTAATTTTAATTCAAATTTATTGATCGCAGGACGATCCATTCATTTTGTCTTAATTTTAATTTTTGCCATGTTTTCTAAAAATTCTTGTTTTGCTATGTTTAAATTAATTTTTGCCATGTTAAAATTAATTTTTGCCAATTTTGTTGTTTACATGAAATTTTGCCATGATTTTTGAATTTTTGCCAATCTTAATTTTAATTTTTGCCATGTAATCAATATTATAATGTAATTGCTGGTCTGGCGCGGTGGCAGTGCAGTCTGCCATGACCTACCCTACGCAAAAATGTTGCCACCTAGGTAATGAGTCGTAGTGGTATTGGCTGCGCTGCCCCGCTCTCCCGCTCTCCCGCCCACTCCAGTTTGAGCGTCGTGGGCTGCGGACGTGCCTAGCGATCGACCGGGCGGGACGCGACGAGCCAGCCAGCCTGAGAGGCTTCAGCGAGAACAGCCAAACAACCACCATCAATAAACATAACAAATACAATTTACAATTTAAAAAAAAAAAAAAAGGAGCCAATTTTATTCCATTTAAACCAAACTAAACAAGAAAGGAAAGCTAACTTCGGGCGGAGCCGAAGTTGATATACCCTTGCAGTTAAAACCGGATATATATCGCAAACATCGGATATAGTTGGCCGATCCTTATGGGAATAGGAATATATAATCCAATTTATTACAATACAAAATCTAAAAAAAGTCCCAAACTTCTATCTTCAAAAATACGAAAGTTGATATTTCTACCAAATACCATTTCCGATCGTTCAGTTATATGGCAGCTATGGGATATAGTCGGCCGATCCTAATGAAATTTGGTAGGTTGAATCAACTGACTAAAAATAGAATCTGTATTAAACCAGCTTTCTATCTTCTAAAACACGAAAGTTGGGTCATTTCCGATCGTTCAATTATATGGCAGCTATAGGATATAGTCGGCCGATCCTTATGAAATTTGGCATGACGTAATGTTTTGCCAAAAATAGCTCTCATGTCAAATTTGAACTCTCTTACTCTAAAAACACCAAAGTTATACCATTTCCGATCAATCAGTTATATGGCAGCAATAGGATATAGTCGGCCGATCCGGGCCGTTCCGACTTATATACTGCGTGCAAAGGAAAGAAGGGTGTGTGCAAAGTTTCAAGACGATAGCTTCAAAACTGAGAGACTAGTTCGCGTAGAAACAGACAGACAGACGGACAGACAGACGGACAGACGGACAGACGGACATGCTCATATCAACTCAGGAGGTGATCCTGATCAAGAATATATATACTTTATAGGGTCGGAGATGTCTCCTTCACTGCGTTGCACACTTTTGACCAAAATTATAATACCCTCTGCAAGGGTATAAAAAGTGAAAATGTTGATACCAGTTGAACCAAACCATGTGCCAAAGAAACTGTACTCGACCATAACCTGCCATAACGGTTTGCCAAATCGCCATTAAAAGTCTAATAAAACTAGTCTGCAGCTCGCCCTAAACTATTTAAACCATCAAATTAGTGCCAAAGCCAAGAATTGTGTTAAATCTGCAAGGAATTTATAGATTTTATCATCAATTTTAAGCCGCCACTTCCATGTGCTTCTAATTGTGCACACACACACACGCTCCACAAAAGTGCCCGACAACGGTTTAGTTAAGAACCCAAAGCAGTGAATATAAAGGCCAATAATTAAAACAAAATAGCATCCAACGTTACAGCTAATTTTGTGTATAAAAACCTGCAATTTAAATAACAATATTTTAGTCTAACCAGGAGGACCCAACCATGAGCGGCCCAAACGACCGTGCCCAGATGAGCCAGCCATCGACGATCCTAGCCTGGTTTTTTTTTTTTTTTTTTTAATCGTTTATTAATAAAGAAATACTTAGAACTAAGCTCTAACAAAAAATTAAAAAGTTAAAAAGTTTCTACTGAATCCCTGTCCCCTGCGGTAATGCCGCTAGGCTCTGCTTCGCAGGGCCAGGATTGGCGTGCTTATGCGCCCCACTACTGTTGGCCTAGGCTAGCCTGGCCTCCGCTCGGAGTCGCTCTAGCCTTCTCAGCTCCTTCATCATATAGGCGGCGAAGCTACTCATGCCTGCCCAGAATTGGGCGTCGTCCAGTAGCCTCCTTCCGATGTCGTCCGCCGTCGCTACTTCCCCTAGGAGTCTCCGCCTGGGCTCCGAAAAGCGTGGGCAGTCCAGGACCACATGCTCTGCCGTCTCATCTTCCCCACAAACAGGGCACCTTGGGTCATCATCATGTCCATATTTGTAGAGGTAACTCCGAAAGCATCCGTGGCCGCTGAGAACCTGCGTGAGCCAGAAGTTCACTTCTCCGTGGCTTCTCTGGAGCCACTTCTTCAGGTCGGGGACTAGTTGGTGGGTCCATCGTCCCTTGGTCGACTCGTCCCATCGCTGTTGCCACTTCTGTATACTCGAAGCTCTCGAGTTCTCTTTTTGCCGACGGCGTGTCGCTGCCGGAGTTAACCCGCTCAGCGCTACTAGGGCCTGATGTAGCTCTTTTCGCTCCGTCGCTAGCAGGTCGAATGGTACCATGCCTGCTATGACGAGTGCTGCGTCATCGGAGATCGTGCGGTAGCCCGAGCACACCCTTAAGGCGCACAGTCTATATGTGCTGGTCAGTCCTTGGGTATATGACCTTGTCTTTGCTGCATCAGCCCACACGGGGGCTGCGTAGAGCATCGTTGCGCTGCAGACGGTCTGAAGAAGTAAACGACGTCCTTGCTTCGGGCCCCTGCAGTTAAGCATTATCCTCCCTAAAGCTCTGGCGACATTCGCTGCCTTGCGATTTGCTTCTGCGAAGTGCTCCCTGAAGCTAAGCCTTGTGTCCAGCGTTACCCCAAGGTATCTGATGGCCCTGGATGAAGTGACCACATGTCCTCCTACGGTGATTGAAGCCGACTCCACTCGCTTCCTGCTCGAAATCAGGACAGCCTCCGTCTTGTGGTGGGCTAGGCTTAGCCCTGCCTGTTCCAGCCATCCGATGACGTTTGCTATTGCAGCATCCTAGCCTCCTAGCCTGGTGGACCCAGCCATGCGCGGCCCAAACGACCGTGCCCAGATGAGCCATCCACCGATAATCCTAGCCAGGAGGACCCAGCCACGCGCGGCTTTTATGCCCGTGCCCAGTTGAGCCAGCTATTTTTGGCTTAATAGAAGGATGACCCAGCCATGTGCGGCCCAAACGACAATGCCCAGATGAGCCATCCATCGATAATCCTAGCCAGGTGAACCCAGCCATGCGCGGCTACAATGCCCGTGCCCAGATGAGCCTGCCAACCCTGGCCAACTGAAGGATGACCCAGCCACGCGCGGCCCCATTGACTGTGCCCAGATGAACAAGCCACTGTTGACCCATCTGTGGAGGACCCAGCCACGCGCGGCCCCATTGACCGTGCCCAGATGAACAAGCCACTGTTGATCCATCTGTGGAGGACCCAGCCACGCGCGGCCCCATTGACCGTGCCCAGATGAACAAGCCACTGTTGATCCATCTGTGGAGGACCCAGCCACGCGCGGCCCTAATGACCGTGCCCAGATGAGCCTTCCATTCTGTTTACGGCCCATCTGTGGATGACCCAGCCACGCGCGGCTCAATGACCGTGCCCCGAGGAACCAGCCATCGACGACCCTGCCATCATTGATCCCAGCCATCGTTGACCCCCAGCCATTGATGACCCCCCGCCATCGACGAACCAGCCAAGGAAAATTTGTCCCGCCATGTTTTTTGTTGTTTGATTTAATTTTAATTTTAATTCAAATTTATTGATCGCAGGACGATCCATTCATTTTGTCTTAATTTTAATTTTTGCCATGTTTTCTAAAAATTCTTGTTTTGCTATGTTTAAATTAATTTTTGCCATGTTAAAATTAATTTTTGCCAATTTTGTTGTTTACATGAAATTTTGCCATGATTTTTGAATTTTTGCCAATCTTAATTTTAATTTTTGCCATGTAATCAATATTATAATGTAATTGCTGGTCTGGCGCGGTGGCAGTGCAGTCTGCCATGACCTACCCTACGCAAAAATGTTGCCACCTAGGTAATGAGTCGTAGTGGTATTGGCTGCGCTGCCCCGCTCTCCCGCTCTCCCGCCCACTCCAGTTTGAGCGTCGTGGGCTGCGGACGTGCCTAGCGATCGACCGGGCGGGACGCGACGAGCCAGCCAGCCTGAGAGGCTTCACCGAGAACAGCCAAACAACCACCATCAATAAACATAACAAATACAATTTACAATTTAAAAAAAAAAAAAAAAAAAGGAGCCAATTTTATTCCATTTAAACCAAACTAAAAAAGTGAAAATGTTGATACCAGTTGAACCAAACCATGTGCCAAAGAAACTGTACTCGACCATAACCTGCCATAACGGTTTGCCAAATCGCCATTAAAAGTCTAATAAAACTAGTCTGCAGCTCGCCCTAAACTATTTAAACCATCAAATTAGTGCCAAAGCCAAGAATTGTGTTAAATCTGCAAGGAATTTATAGATTTTATCATCAATTTTAAGCCGCCACTTCCATGTGCTTCTAATTGTGCACACACACACACGCTCCACAAAAGTGCCCGACAACGGTTTAGTTAAGAACCCAAAGCAGTGAATATAAAGGCCAATAATTAAAACAAAATAGCATCCAACGTTACAGCTAATTTTGTGTATAAAAACCTGCAATTTAAATAACAATATTTTAGTCTAACCAGGAGGACCCAACCATGAGCGGCCCAAACGACCGTGCCCAGATGAGCCAGCCATCGACGATCCTAGCCAGGTGGACCCAGCCATGCGCGGCCCAAACGACCGTGCCCAGATGAGCCATCCATCGATAATCCTAGCCAGGAGGACCCAGCCACGCGCGGCTTTTATGCCCGTGCCCAGTTGAGCCAGCTATTTTTGGCTTAATAGAAGGATGACCCAGCCATGTGCGGCCCAAACGACAATGCCCAGATGAGCCATCCATCGATAATCCTAGCCAGGTGAACCCAGCCATGCGCGGCTACAATGCCCGTGCCCAGATGAGCCTGCCAACCCTGGCCAACTGAAGGATGACCCAGCCACGCGCGGCCCCATTGACTGTGCCCAGATGAACAAGCCACTGTTGACCCATCTGTGGAGGACCCAGCCACGCGCGGCCCCATTGACCGTGCCCAGATGAACAAGCCACTGTTGATCCATCTGTGGAGGACCCAGCCACGCGCGGCCCTAATGACCGTGCCCAGATGAGCCTTCCATTCTGTTTACGGCCCATCTGTGGATGACCCAGCCACGCGCGGCCCCATTGACCGTGCCCTGATGAACAAGCCACTGTTGATTCATCTATGGAGGACCCAGCCACGCGCGGCCCCATTCACCGTGCCCAGATGAGTCTGCCATTAATGACTTGTCTGCGGAGGACCCAGCCACGCGCGGCCCCATTGACCGTGGCCAGATGAACAAGCCACTGTTGATCCATCTGTGGAGGACCCAGCCACGCGCGGCCCTAATGACCGTGCCCAGATGAGCCTTCCATTCTGTTTACGGCCCATCTGTGGATGACCCAGCCACGCGCGGCTCAATGACCGTGCCCCGAGGAACCAGCCATCGACGACCCTGCCATCATTGATCCCAGCCATCGTTGACCCCCAGCCATTGATGACCCCCCGCCATCGACGAACCAGCCAAGGAAAATTTGTCCCGCAAAAAAAAAATTTAATTTTAATTTTAATTCAAATTTATTGATCGCAGGACGATCCATTCATTTTGTCTTAATTTTAATTTTTGCCATGTTTTCTAAAAATTCTTGTTTTGCTATGTTTAAATTAATTTTTGCCATGTTAAAATTAATTTTTGCCAATTTTGTTGTTTACATGAAATTTTGCCATGATTTTTGAATTTTTGCCAATCTTAATTTTAATTTTTGCCAAGTAATCAATATTATAATGTAATTGCTGGTCTGGCGCGGTGGCAGTGCAGTCTGCCATGACCTACCCTACGCAAAAATGTTGCCACCTAGGTAATGAGTCGTAGTGGTATTGGCTGCGCTGCCCCGCTCTCCCGCTCTCCCGCCCACTCCAGTTTGAGCGTCGTGGGCTGCGGACGTGCCTAGCGATCGACCGGGCGGGACGCGACGAGCCAGCCAGCCTGAGAGGCTTCAGCGAGAACAGCCAAACAACCACCATCAATAAACATAACAAATACAAATTACAATTTAAAAAAAAAAAAAAAAAGGAGCCAATTTTATTCCATTTAAACCAAACTAAAAAAGTGAAAATGTTGATACCAGTTGAACCAAACCATGTGCCAAAGAAACTGTACTCGACCATAACCTGCCAAATCGCCATTAAAAGTCTAATAAAACTAGTCTGCAGCTCGCCCTAAACTATTTAAACCATCAAATTAGTGCCAAAGCCAAGAATTGTGTTAAATCTGCAAGGAATTTATAGATTTTATCATCAATTTTAAGCCGCCACTTCCATGTGCTTCTAATTGTGCACACACACACACGCTCCACAAAAGTGCCCGACAACGGTTTAGTTAAGAACCCAAAGCAGTGAATATAAAGGCCAATAATTAAAACAAAATAGCATCCAACGTTACAGCTAATTTTGTGTATAAAAACCTGCAATTTAAATAACAATATTTTAGTCTAACCAGGAGGACCCAACCATGAGCGGCCCAAACGACCGTGCCCAGATGAGCCAGCCATCGACGATCCTAGCCAGGTGGACCCAGCCATGCGCGGCCCAAACGACCGTGCCCAGATGAGCCATCCATCGATAATCCTAGCCAGGAGGACCCAGCCACGCGCGGCTTTTATGCCCGTGCCCAGTTGAGCCAGCTATTTTTGGCTTAATAGAAGGATGACCCAGCCATGTGCGGCCCAAACGACAATGCCCAGATGAGCCATCCATCGATAATCCTAGCCAGGTGAACCCAGCCATGCGCGGCTACAATGCCCGTGCCCAGATGAGCCTGCCAACCCTGGCCAACTGAAGGATGACCCAGCCACGCGCGGCCCCATTGACTGTGCCCAGATGAACAAGCCACTGTTGACCCATCTGTGGAGGACCCAGCCACGCGCGGCCCCATTGACCGTGCCCAGATGAACAAGCCACTGTTGATCCATCTGTGGAGGACCCAGCCACGCGCGGCCCTAATGACCGTGCCCAGATGAGCCTTCCATTCTGTTTACGGCCCATCTGTGGATGACCCAGCCACGCGCGGCCCCATTGACCGTGCCCTGATGAACAAGCCACTGTTGATTCATCTATGGAGGACCCAGCCACGCGCGGCCCCATTCACCGTGCCCAGATGAGTCTGCCATTAATGACTTGTCTGCGGAGGACCCAGCCACGCGCGGCCCCATTGACCGTGGCCAGATGAACAAGCCACTGTTGATCCATCTGTGGAGGACCCAGCCACGCGCGGCCCTAATGACCGTGCCCAGATGAGCCTTCCATTCTGTTTACGGCCCATCTGTGGATGACCCAGCCACGCGCGGCTCAATGACCGTGCCCCGAGGAACCAGCCATCGACGACCCTGCCATCATTGATCCCAGCCATCGTTGACCCCCAGCCATTGATGACCCCCCGCCATCGACGAACCAGCCAAGGAAAATTTGTCCCGCCATGTTTTTTGTTGTTTGATTTAATTTTAATTTTAATTCAAATTTATTGATCGCAGGACGATCCATTCATTTTGTCTTAATTTTAATTTTTGCCATGTTTTCTAAAAATTCTTGTTTTGCTATGTTTAAATTAATTTTTGCCATGTTAAAATTAATTTTTGCCAATTTTGTTGTTTACATGAAATTTTGCCATGATTTTTGAATTTTTGCCAATCTTAATTTTAATTTTTGCCATGTAATCAATATTATAATGTAATTGCTGGTCTGGCGCGGTGGCAGTGCAGTCTGCCATGACCTACCCTACGCAAAAATGTTGCCACCTAGGTAATGAGTCGTAGTGGTATTGGCTGCGCTGCCCCGCTCTCCCGCCCACTCCAGTTTGAGCGTCGTGGGCTGCGGACGTGCCTAGCGATCGACCGGGCGGGACGCGACGAGCCAGCCAGCCTGAGAGGCTTCAGCGAGAACAGCCAAACAACCACGATCAATAAACATAACAAATACAATTTACAATTTAAAAAAAAAAAAAAAAAGGAGCCAATTTTATTCCATTTAAACCAAACTAAAAAAGTGAAAATGTTGATACCAGTTGAACCAAACCATGTGCCAAAGAAACTGTACTCGACCATAACCTGCCATAACGGTTTGCCAAATCGCCATTAAAAGTCTAATAAAACTAGTCTGCAGCTCGCCCTAAACTATTTAAACCATCAAATTAGTGCCAAAGCCAAGAATTGTGTTAAATCTGCAAGGAATTTATAGATTTTATCATCAATTTTAAGCCGCCACTTCCATGTGCTTCTAATTGTGCACACACACACACGCTCCACAAAAGTGCCCGACAACGGTTTAGTTAAGAACCCAAAGCAGTGAATATAAAGGCCAATAATTAAAACAAAATAGCATCCAACGTTACAGCTAATTTTGTGTATAAAAACCTGCAATTTAAATAACAATATTTTAGTCTAACCAGGAGGACCCAACCATGAGCGGCCCAAACGACCGTGCCCAGATGAGCCAGCCATCGACGATCCTAGCCAGGTGGACCCAGCCATGCGCGGCCCAAACGACCGTGCCCAGATGAGCCATCCATCGATAATCCTAGCCAGGAGGACCCAGCCACGCGCGGCTTTTATGCCCGTGCCCAGTTGAGCCAGCTATTTTTGGCTTAATAGAAGGATGACCCAGCCATGTGCGGCCCAAACGACAATGCCCAGATGAGCCATCCATCGATAATCCTAGCCAGGTGAACCCAGCCATGCGCGGCTACAATGCCCGTGCCCAGATGAGCCTGCCAACCCTGGCCAACTGAAGGATGACCCAGCCACGCGCGGCCCCATTGACTGTGCCCAGATGAACAAGCCACTGTTGACCCATCTGTGGAGGACCCAGCCACGCGCGGCCCCATTGACCGTGCCCAGATGAACAAGCCACTGTTGATCCATCTGTGGAGGACCCAGCCACGCGCGGCCCTAATGACCGTGCCCAGATGAGCCTTCCATTCTGTTTACGGCCCATCTGTGGATGACCCAGCCACGCGCGGCCCCATTGACCGTGCCCTGATGAACAAGCCACTGTTGATTCATCTATGGAGGACCCAGCCACGCGCGGCCCCATTGACCGTGCCCAGATGAACAAGCCACTGTTGATCCATCTGTGGAGGACCCAGCCACGCGCGGCCCTAATGACCGTGCCCAGATGAGCCTTCCATTCTGTTTACGGCCCATCTGTGGATGACCCAGCCACGCGCGGCTCAATGACCGTGCCCCGAGGAACCAGCCATCGACGACCCTGCCATCATTGATCCCAGCCATCGTTGACCCCCAGCCATTGATGACCCCCCGCCATCGACGAACCAGCCAAGGAAAATTTGTCCCGCCATGTTTTTTGTTGTTTGATTTAATTTTAATTTTAATTCAAATTTATTGATCGCAGGACGATCCATTCATTTTGTCTTAATTTTAATTTTTGCCATGTTTTCTAAAAATTCTTGTTTTGCTATGTTTAAATTAATTTTTGCCATGTTAAAATTAATTTTTGCCAATTTTGTTGTTTACATGAAATTTTGCCATGATTTTTGAATTTTTGCCAATCTTAATTTTAATTTTTGCCATGTAATCAATATTATAATGTAATTGCTGGTCTGGCGCGGTGGCAGTGCAGTCTGCCATGACCTACCCTACGCAAAAATGTTGCCACCTAGGTAATGAGTCGTAGTGGTATTGGCTGCGCTGCCCCGCTCTCCCGCTCTCCCGCCCACTCCAGTTTGAGCGTCGTGGGCTGCGGACGTGCCTAGCGATCGACCGGGCGGGACGCGACGAGCCAGCCAGCCTGAGAGGCTTCAGCGAGAACAGCCAAACAACCACCATCAATAAACATAACAAATACAATTTACAATTTAAAAAAAAAAAAAAAAAAAGGAGCCAATTTTATTCCATTTAAACCAAACTAAAAAAGTGAAAATGTTGATACCAGTTGAACCAAACCATGTGCCAAAGAAACTGTACTCGACCATAATCTGCCATAACGGTTTGCCAAATCGCCATTAAAAGTCTAATAAAACTAGAATGCAGCTCGCCCTAAACTATTTAAACCATCAAATTAGTGCCAAAGCCAAGAATTGTGTTAAATCTGCAAGGAATTTATAGATTTTATCATCAATTTTAAGCCGCCACTTCCATGTGCTTCTAATTGTGCACACACACACACGCTCCACAAAAGTGCCCGACAACGGTTTAGTTAAGAACCCAAAGCAGTGAATATAAAGGCCAATAATTAAAACAAAATAGCATCCAACGTTACAGCTAATTTTGTGTATAAAAACCTGCAATTTAAATAACAATATTTTATGTTTTATTCCATGTGCTTACACCCATACACACACACACATATACATCCATATAAATTTGGCAACGGTGTGCTGACAAAAATCCAACGAGTAACGGCGCCATAGTTTATGCATCAACCCAAGTTTTTGGAGCAGTGGTGAGTTCCTGATAGCCCAATTTGAGTCTACACAACTTTTGAGAGATCCGAGTGGAGAGATGGAGAACAAGAGAGACATGGCAGATGGTGAGCGTGAATTCAGGAGCCAGGGGAAATGTGGTGAGTTTAACTTTATGGAAGTGCTATCCATTAGTAGCACCTCCAATTCCAACTCTCATGACAAAGAGAATAGAAACACACACACTCATACTCATACTAATGATCATGCTCACGCCAATTCACATACTCATACTCACTCTCATGAACACCACGTTAAAAGTAATGCTCTTAATAATAAATCGATGCAAGCCAAAACTCTTATACCAACATCTTATAATGGGTCAGGGTTCTCTTTAAACAAGGGCAGATACATGCCTACTAGCACCAACCCACTTGACACTGCTTTGCCGACTGTAAGAGAA
This sequence comes from Drosophila bipectinata, assembly GCF_030179905.1. Lineage (NCBI taxonomy): Eukaryota > Metazoa > Arthropoda > Insecta > Diptera > Drosophilidae > Drosophila > Drosophila bipectinata. The sequence goes on along the minus strand of NC_091740.1, from coordinate 9,230,721 downwards.
GCTACCATTAGTACGCAGTTGGCAGCCACGTCCGCCTCTCCCATGTTGCCCAGTCTTGCCGTGTCCACTGATAATAACAGCAAGCGTAATCTGTCAGCATCCTCCTCCACTATTACGAGTGCATCCAAGAGAGCCAACCCAAACTGTTCCCCTGGCAAGGTACAGTCTGTGGAGGTAGTCAATAATTTCCTGGCTAACCTGAAATCGTTCAAAGATGCCTGTGTGAGCCTTAGGGAGAACAACTGTAGTATGCACATATATTGAATACCCACTGTACCGAGAGTACTTAAAGGGTGCGCACTGTAACACTTTGTTGCAGTGTTTACATAATCCAAAGTCCCGGTCATAAACCCTAAGTGGCCGAAATATGAACCAATCGTTATGCCTTAGCCCGCACACAGAAAGTGCTAGTGTCAGCATAATCGTAACAAACGGTCAGCATATGCATACCCCTCGCGCCTCCACTTGAGAGCGCATAACAACATATATTATTATATTCCTTTATATATAAGTACATAGCCGTCTCTCTGCCGCCGTCTGCGAGCAGCGCTGCTACGAGACTTAGCCTTACTTAGACTTAAGAAATATTGTAAAAGAACAGAGACATTTTGAACGTTTGAGCGGCACCTCAGCTGCTCCTTCCAAATAAAGACCAACCAACTCAACTCTTGGTGGTATCCTTTCATCCTTCATCACACAACTATGTTGCCACTTTTAGTGCCCCGGGAGGTAAGTGCAAGGTGCCCTCTGCCCCCAATTCTCAGTCGTCTCCAATGGCCTCGTTGCAATACAATGGTTCTAGCCCAGAGGTGTCAGCCACCCACCAGGAGTCTGCTCTTGCGGTTGTTCATTCCTCGCCCAAAGTGCTGGCCAAAACACCGCAGCGCAATGTTGTGTTCACCGATGATAGTTTTCCTGCTCTCCCAGCCCCGGCAAAGACGCCAGTGTTCAAGAGTAAATTTGCTCAGGCCTTATATAGGGATGGTTTACAAAAGCGCAATGAAACTGCTTCTGCTGCCACCAAGCCAAAGGATGCTGCAATAGATGCCATTCAGTCCTTGCCCTTGACTCCGGTCACGACGCCGGCCACTCACAAGCCCAAAAACTCCGTCTAAGCAACGATATCTTCCATCTTTGACCCGTGCCAACCCTTTGACACAATGTCACAGGTGCCAGGGATTTGGTCATATGAAAGCTGATTGTAGACGCGAGTTTGTGTGCTTGAAATGTGCTGGCTCCCATCCGACCTTTGCATGCAGCAAGCCCAGACACACGGCTGCCTGCTGCGGCAATTGTAAGGGCCAGCACATTAGTGCATATAGAGGCTGTCCGGTCTACAAGGACATTAAGTACAAACTGTATGGCTCTCAATTCTCTGCCAAGTCCCCCAATCATCGCTTAGGGTTCGCCAAGTATTCTCAACATTCTAGACCCAAAACTAATGCTAACCACAGACCAAAGCATCAACAACAGCGTAGTTCGCAGGGGCCCAGCAACAATAATAACAATTATTGGAACATTTTTCGGCAGAGTCACTCTAAAATGGCTGAAAGCCCAGCTTCTCACCTAAATAGCCAGCACAGGAGCCAGGATCGTCGTCAGGATATCAAACCCAATCCCTTTAGGAGCGGCAACCGGGCCAATGCGAGCCGCAAAAACGCAGCAAAGTCCAAGCGAGCCAATCCGGCTGAGAAACATCTAAGCAAATTTCAGGCAAAACTCAAGATGGAGCAACGTTTGAAGGATACAGCCCAGACTCGTAAACAATTTGGCCGTCGGCAGCATAATGCGAGTCAGCAACAGCAGCATCAGAAACTAGATCAGCAATCTGTGGATGATCTGATCTTGCTTCATAAAAACACCCACACCAAACTGGATCATTTGGATAGTCTATTCAATAGGCTCCTTCATACTCTCGGCAAGGTGACTGCCATGTTGGAAATCACGGATATATCTTTCAACAACAATCTCTCTGCGGCAGCCTCAGGTTCTGTCATGTCTGCAGAGATGCAGTCCTTGCTGGGGCATGATTCATTTATTGATGCCATTGCTGCCAATGAATCTATCTACGTTTAGATTCATTCTTGTACCCACTCCCCTAATTCTCAGTGGTCAATCTCCTTCTGCTACCCTTGTTTCTATGGGTTCCTGAAGGTCTGTGGGGGTGGGTTACATGCCTCGGTGGTCATGCTTTGCTACCGGATTTTGCTTGCCATGCTAATAGTATTCTTTGCCATTAATGAACCTACTCAGGTGGACCCAGCCATGCCATATGTGGTCTACAAGCTTTGCTGAGAATGATGAGCCCAGATCGAGCCAGCCATCGACAATCCTAGCCAGGTGGACCCAGCCATGCGCGGTCACAATTACCGTGCCTAGTTGTGCCTGCCACTTTTGGCCCAACTGTTGGAGGACCCAGCCACGCGCGGCTCTAATGACCGTGCCCACTTGAACAAGCCATTGATGACGCATCTTTGGAGGACCCAGCCACGCGTGGCTATTTATTCTGCGCCATCCAAACCAGCCAATGTTATCCCCAGTCAATGTGCGAGCCTGCCACGCGCGGCCCCGAAGTCTGCGCTGAGGATGATCCAGCCATATCCGGCTCCTACGACCGTGCCTAGATGAGTCTGCCATTACGTCTTGTCTGCGAAAGACCCAGCCACGCGCGGCCCCATTGACCGTGCCCAGAGGAACCAGCCATCTTCGATCCTAGCCAGGTGGACCCAGCCACGCGCGGCTACAACGACCGTGCCCAGAAGAGCCTGCCAACCATGGCCAACTGAAGAATGACCCTGCATTGCGCGGCTACAATGCCCGTGCCTAGTTGAGCCAGCCATTTTTGGCCTAACAGAAGGATGACCCAGCCATGCGCGGCCCAATGTTTGTGCCCAGAAGAGCCAGCCATCGTCAATCCTAGCCAAGAGGACCCAGCCATGCGCGGCCACAATAACTGTGCCCATATGAGCCTGTCATTTTTTTGGCGTATCAGAAGGATGACCCAGCCACGCGCGGCTCAAACGACCGTGCCCAGATGAGCCTGCCATCGACATTCCAAACCAGGAGGACCCAGCCATGTGCGGCTACAATAACCGTGCCCAGTTGTGCCGGCCACTTTTGTCCCAACTGTTGGATGACCCAGCCATGCGCGGCCCAAACGACCGTGCCCAGATGAGCCAGCCATCGTCGATCCTAGCCAGGAGGACCCAGCCATGCGCGGCCACAATAACTGTGCCCCTATGAGCCTGCCATTTTTTTGGCGTATCAGAAGGATGACCCAGCCACGCGCGGCTCAAACGACCGTGCCCAGATGAGCCTGCCATCGACATTCCAAACCAGGAGGACCCAGCCATGTGCGGCTACAATAACCGTGCCCAGTTGTGCCGGCCACTTTTGGCCCAACTGTTGGATGACCCAGCCACGCGTGGCCCAAACGACCGTGCCCAGATGAGCCAGAATTCGATAATCTTAGCCAGGAGGACCCAGCCATGCGCGGCTACAATGCCCGTTCCCATATGAGCCTGCCATTTTTTTGGCGTATCAGAAGGATGACCCAGCCACGCGCGGCTCAAACGACCGTGCCCAGATGAGCCTGCCATCGACATTCCAAACCAGGAGGACCCAGCCATGTGCGGCTACAATAACCGTGCCCAGTTGTGCCGGCCACTTTTGGCCCAACTGTTGAATGACCACGCCACGCGCGGCCCAAACGACCGTGCCCAGATGAGCCAGCCATCGTCGATCCTAGCCAGGAGGACCCAGCCATGCGCGGCCATACCGACTGTGCCCAGATGCGCCAGCCATTGGTGATCCAATCCACGTTTTCCCAGCCATGCGCGGCACCCATATCTGCACCAGCCACATTAGGCACATATACTTTATGCCAAGTATGAATCCGCCACACTCGGCCCACTAGCCCATGCCGCTGGCCCATAGCTGGTTTGCCCCAGCCAAGGTTTTGGCTACCAGCTATGCACCAGCCATAGGCGCCTTATAGTTCGTGTCGATCAATGACCTAGCCATGAATCCTATATAATGTGGCCTTTAAGTCGATCTTTGATCAGCTATCGCTGATCCAATTGCGTTTCAATGTTTACGCGCAATGTTCTTCATGCACCATAACGTGGTCCTGCCATAATGCAATTTGTCTAACAATCTCTCTCATTACAGGCTCACCTGCCTTGAAATTCTTGTAATGCCTGTAATTTCTTTGATTGACCTGAAGGCAAGATCCTGCCATCGCTTCCAACTAAGTAGGATCCAGCCATATGCGCCTTAAGCGCCCTCTGAATCATGTCATCAATGAACCAGCCAAGTTTGAGCCGGACACGAATTGCCATCAAGCCCGCGCCGCGAATGTTTAGTCATGTCAAGGAAGATCCAGCCACATGCGCCTTTAAGCGCCCTCTGAATCATGTCATCAATGAACCAGCCAAGTTTGAGCCAGACACGAATTGGCTCCAAGCCCGCGCCGCGGTTGTCCAGTTATGCCAAGGAGGATCCAGCCACATGCGCCTTTAAGCGCGCTCTGAATCATGTCATTAATGGCCCAGCCACGCGCGGCCCAATAGCCGTGCCCAGATGTGCCAGCCATTGACATTCTAACCAGGAGGACCCAACCATGAGCGGCCCAAACGACCGTGCCCAGATGAGCCAGCCATCGACGATCCTAGCCAGGTGGACCCAGCCATGCGCGGCCCAAACGACCGTGCCCAGATGAGCCATCCATCGACAATCCTAGCCAGGTGCACCCAGCCACGCGCGACTATTATGCCCGTTCCCAGTTGAGCCAGCTATTTTTGGCTTAATAGAAGGATGACCCAGCCATGTGCGGCCCAAACAACAATGCCCAGATGAGCCATCCATCGATAATCCTAGCCAGGTGAACCCAGCCATGCGCGGCTACAATGCCCGTGCCCAGATGAGCCTGCCAACCCTGGCCAACTGAAGGATGACCCAGCCATGCGCGGCAACAATGACCGTGCCCAGATGATCCAGCCACTGTTGATCCATCTATGGAGGACCCAGTCACGCGCGGCCCCATTGACCGTGCCCAGATGAACAAGCCACTGTTGATCCATCTGTGGAGGACCCAGCCACGCGCGGCCCCATTGACCGTGCCCAGATGAACAAGCCACTGTTGATCCATCTGTGAAGGACCCAGCCACGCGCGGCTCTAATGACCGTGCCCACTTGATCAAGCCACCGATGACCCATCTATGGAGGACCCAGCCACGCGCGGCCCCATTGACCGTGCCCAGATGAGTCTGCTATTAATGACTTGTCTGTGGAGGATCCAGCCACGCGCGGCCCCATTGACCGTGCCCTGATGAACAAGCCACTGTTGATTCTTCTATGGAGGACCCAGCCACGCGCGGCCCAATGACCGTGCCCCGAGGAACCAGCCATTGTTGATCCATCTGCGGTGGGCCCAGCCATGCGCGGCCCTTATGACCGTGCCCAGATGAGTCTGCCATTACGCCTTGTCTGCGAGGGACCCATCCACGCGCGGCCCTATTGACCGTGCCCAGATGAACCAGCCACTGTTGATCCATCTATGGAGGACCCAGTCACGCGCGGCCCCATTGACCGTGCCCAGATGAGTCTGCCATTATTGACTTGTCTGCGAAGGACCCAGCCACGCGCGGCCCCATTGACCGTGCCCAGATGAGTCTGCCATTATTGACTTGTCTGCAGAGGACCCAGCCACGTGCGGCCCTTATGACCGTGCCACTTGATCAAGCCATTGATGACCCATCTATGGAGGACCAAGCCACGCGCGGCCCCATTGACCGTGCCCAGATGAACAAGCCACTGTTGATCCATCTGCGGAGGACCCAGCCACGCGCGGCCCTTATGACCGTGCCCAGATGAGTCTGCCATTACGCCTTGTCTGTGGAGGACCCAGCCACGCGCGGCCCCATTGACCGTGCCCAGATGAGTCTGCCATTATTGACTTGTCTGCGAAGGACCCAGCCACGCGCGGCCCCATTGAAAATTTCTTTTATTTAAAAAAAAAAAAAACATTTCTAAATTTTACATGAATTCTAATTTCTAAATTTATCAAATAAATAATAATACTAGCAAAGAAAAAATTAAATTGAAAAAATGAAAACACTGAAGAAAAAATGAGAACCACATAAGATATTTTTGTCAGTAAGAACGATTAGAAATTTAAGTTAAGTTTAACCTATGTTGTCTACTAGGAAATTTTCTATATATTTTTATAAATGTTAAGCCTTATTAAGATTAAGATCCTCTTATACTAAATTGGTTATACATGCCTAATTTCATGAAATTATCCTGTTCTTTATTCCACCTTAAACATAGAATTTAATTTAGATTATTAAACAAAAATGAATTTAAACAAAGCTATGGAGTAATTTTTCCGTTAGAACTCTGCCAATGATGATGCGGTCGTAAGGGTACCTAAAGGGATCACGCGAATTAAACTTGGAGCCAGTGATCTTAGGTAGGGTGGGCCACAGACGTAATGACATCAGCGTCTCGTTTTCCGAATTTTCATTTCATTCATTCAAGTCAGATCTGTGTTCAATACTGGGCAACATGAGGTTGCACGTTACAGTAATAATAAGTTATTATTATTAAAAATAGTGGCGCCCAACGTGGGGCCTAATGGGTGTAACTTTTGCACTCGGTAGGACTCATCGTAAATAAATTCCAGAATATTCTTTATTTTCCTTATTTTTTTTTAATTCTGTTATATCGAATCAGTTGATTTTCACCGTGTAATCTGTTTATGTTTTGGAGAGCAATAGGAGTACAATCTGAGGGATTCTTATTGACCAAAGCTAAAGAAAAAAACAGGCGGTAATAAAACTCGACTCTCTCATAAGTAATTTGTTAGAACTATTTTTTTTTTTGACCTTAATTTGTTTGCGGAAAACAGTAAGGAACGGTTATCGATCCACTGGCCACAAGCAATTAAACCAAGCTTAGTCTAACACAACTTCTATGAAGATTTTCCAAAACTGAGAGATTCGGAATGTAGGCGACCTGACTTGCGAGAGGTCGTTTAGCCACTTGAAGTTGAGGAAAGTTTTTATTTATTTGTCCTTTCGAATGAAGTTTTTGGTGATGTGAAGAAAGACTACAGGAATACAGACAGTGTTATGATGAACGCCGTTCTGTCCGAATTAATTCAATAAATCTTCTTCGAATCTAATCTTTTACTATCTTTCTAAATTTCAAATTAAAATCTAAAGTCTCTTTTCGGACTTTCGGAAAACAATAAATATTAGTACCCTTCGACACGCTGGACATCTAGCGCAGAGTTCTATAAGTATCTTTTGATTATTGATCAGTTATCTTTTTTTCGATTTAGTTGAACGCGTATTTTAACGTTTAGTATCAAGTTAGAGTGTTGCCTGTATTGGATCGTCAGTTGGTTTTTTTTTAAAATGATGCATTCACCAGTAGGGGCTTCGGCACCAGCATGCCCGTTGTGCGATAAGGAAATAAGAGGCGCAACGGACTCTTATACTACTTCATGTCAACACGAGTACCACAAGAAGTGTATTGAGAATCATTTCAAGGGGAATGATAAATGTCCAGTTTGCCTAGTACCTTGTAGGCCGGCTGGTCCACAAACGCGTGCTAAAGGTCGGGTCTTAGAAGAGGTTTTGATACAACCCTCAACCTCAGAGAAGGCCCGGAGCAGTAAAAGTATAGCCAGAGAGAGAGGTGAGGCAAGCCAACCCGATCTGGAGGGCCCAAGTAGTTGGTTACATATGGAGCGGAGATTGCTCACGACTCTTTCGGAGAGACTGGTAGGGTTAGTTCAGAGTTCGGTAGAAGAAAGTTTTCGACGATTGGCCGTAACCCCAGCTAATGAAAATGTTAATAGCGGTGCAAGACCTACTTTGCCTACACGCGCTACAGAAGGTCAAAGTGGACCTGACGAGAGGAATTCAATCAACCGAAATGAAAGCGTGCCAGCAAACCAAGCCGGATCACCCAGCTCTCACAGAAGCGTTGGTTCGGACTTGTATAACCGACCGGATAAGGTTGTTCAGATCTTGAATGGTTGGAAGTTGAAGTACTTAGGAGTCGGAGTGTCAATAGACAACTTTATTTATAGAGTTGAAGCACTCACGCACCAGACATTAGAGGGAAACTTCACAATACTGTGCAGAAATGCCAGCTTTCTGTTCGAAGGTAAAGCCTATGAGTTTTATTGGCGCTACCACAAGTCCGTGAGTGAAGTACAATGGAGGTCGTTGTGTTCCGCCTTACGTACCCAATTTAGGGAAGAAAGGGACGATGTAGATGTTGAAGAGCTGATTAGAAATAGGAAGCAGAAGACCAATGAGTCTTTCGATAGTTTTTACGAAAGCATATCGGGATTGGTGGACCAATTGGAAGTTCCTTGGTCTGCTCACAAGCTTGTACGTGTCCTCAAGAATAATTTACGCACTGAGATTAGGCACGAAATTCTTAATGTTGAGATCCGAACAGTTCAAGAGCTGAGAGAAACTTGCAGAAGACGTGAGGTTTTCTTGGATGAAGTCAAGAAAATACACGGGTATGCCAAAGCCAACCCATTCAGGCGAGAGATCTCGGAATTAGTCCAAGATTCGGTGGAGCAAGGCGCGCAAGAGACAGAGGTAGAGATAGAGGCATTTTCCTTGGTGTGTTGGAATTGTAAAGAAGAAGGCCACCGATACCAGGACTGTTTGGCCGAAAGGAGAGTTTTCTGTTATGGCTGTGGTGCTAATAACACATATAAGCCAAGTTGTGTTAAATGCTCAAAAAACTCCAAAGCCGGCACGTCGAGGCCGCCGTTCAGACCGACGCCCTCGAGTACCTTACGACATCAAGGGACATCGAGGGAGTAGGAAAAAAATTGCTTAAAATAGATAATACCATTTCTTTAGATTTACTGGTTAGTAATAATAGTTCTCTGCTTCATCATAAAGTTAATAAATTAAGAAAATCCCCATCTACCCCTAAAATCAATTATGTACCTAGATTTCAAAAGATCAAATCGCGTAGTTCAAGGCGCATGAAAAGCTTCTGGCAAACCGTGAAGCGTTGCGAACTCGGCCTAGAATACATTTGTGCCAATCTTTATGCAGCTCGAGATCCTCGACCATTTATTCCAGTTCGATTGTTGGATCGCACTGTGTATGGGTTGCTGGATTCGGGGGCGTCCATCAGTTGCGTAGGTGGTAGCTTAGCAGCAGAAGTAATGAGAGGAAACGTACCTTTTAAGGCGATGGAAAGGAATGCTGTGACGGCTGATGGAAGTCCTCAGCGCATAATAGGCCGAATAAAAATTGAAGTAGAATATGCAAATACTAAGAAATGTTTACCTATTTATATTGTGCCTTCTCTGAAACACGACCTATACCTCGGGATAGATTTCTGGAAGCACTACGATCTACTTCCTAAAAGTCTAGCGATAGAGGAAGTGGAGTTGGTTGAAGACAAAGCCAGTGATAGCAGCAGTGTCGATACCCATAGTTTATCCGAAGACCAGAAAAGGAAACTATCGGAAGTCATCAATTGTTTTCCATCGTTCACGAAGGAAGGGCTTGGGAAGACTAATCTAATCACGCATTTTATTGACGTGGGTAGCGCGAAACCCATAAAACAACGTCATTTTCCGGTTTCGCCAGCTGTGGAGAGGGCTATGTATTCCGAAATAGACAGAATGCTCCAATTAGGTGTCATAGAGGAGTCGCAGAGTGCTTGGTCTTCGCCAATAGTTATGGTAACCAAGCCAGGTAAAGTGCGAATTTGCCTTGACTGCCGGAAGGTAAATAGCTACACCGAAAAAGATGCTTACCCCTTGCCGCAGATAAACGGTATTTTGAGTCGACTTCCCAAGGCAGAGTTCATTACTAGCTTAGACTTAAAGGATGCTTATTGGCAGGTACCGTTAGAAGTCACCTCTCGCGATAAAACGGCCTTTACTGTTCCCGGTAGGCCGCTTTACCAATTTAAGGTGATGCCCTTCGGCCTGTGCAATGCCACGAGTACTATGTCGAGACTGATGGACAAGGTGGTACCACCGCATTACCGAAACGAAGTGTTCGTTTATTTAGACGTCTTATTGGTGGTTTCGTCAAGTTTCGAGACCCATTTGAAGGTACTCAGAGAGTTGGCGGTACACATTAAAAGAGCAGGCTTGACTATCAACGTTAGTAAGAGCCATTTTTGTATGAAACGGGTAAAATACTTGGGCCCCATCATCGGTGATGGCGGAATACTCACCGATCCAGAGAAAGTGGCGGCCATCACAGATTTCCCGATTCCGAAAACCCTTCGTGGACTACGAAGCTTTATGGGACTCTGTGGTTGGTACAGAAAGTTTGTTCCGAATTTTGCAGCTCTGTCAGCACCTTTAACAGACCTGATGACGACAAAGCGTAAATTTAGTTTGACCCCTGAAGCAATAAAGGCTTTTCAAGATTTAAAGAAATGTTTAACGGAAGCGCCTGTTCTGTGCAACCCAGATTTCTCTAAGCCCTTTTCAATACATTGCGATGCCAGCAAAAGCGGGGTAGGAGCTGTTTTGGTTCAGGTTTCTGAAGAAGGAGACGAGCGCCCGATTGCGTTCGTGTCGAAAAAGCTGAACAAGGCCCAACGGAACTATACCGTCACGGAGCAAGAGTGTTTGGCAGCGATTGTAGCTCTTAAACATTTCCGAGCGTACGTTGAAGGTCACAGTTTCCAAATTATTACAGATCACGCTTCTCTTAAGTAGCTTATGGCCAATCACGACTTGAATTCTCGACTGGGTCGGTGGGCGATCGCTTTACAACCATACAAGTTTCGTATCGATCACCGCAAGGGTTCGTTAAACGTGGTTCCTGATTCACTCTCACGAGTCAACGAAGACGAGCTCGCGGCTATAGATCTGCAAGATGGACTACTTGTCGATTTAAACTCTATTCATTTTAAGTCTGTCGGATATAAGGCATTAGTCGACAATGTCAGCGCTAACCGGACAAATTTCCCTGATTTAAAGGTCGATAGTGGGTATTTGTATAGAAAGGCAGAACATCTGACGGGAGAAACTCTTCATGATGAGTATGCTTGGAAACTGTGGATCCCCAAAGAAATGATCCGAGAAGTCTTGGTTCGTGCTCATGACAGTCCTTTATGCTCACACGGCGGGATACACAAGACTATTGAGAGGCTTAGGCGATACTACTATTGGCCCGGTTTAGTAAAAGACGTAAGAGCTTATGTGAACGCTTGCGAAGTGTGCAAGTCCACCAAATCACCGAATTGTTCCCTACGTCCGCCGTTAGGAAAAGCTCCGGAAACCCAAAGGTTTTTCCAGCGACTTTTCATTGACTTCCTCGGACCCTATCCGCGTTCTAGAAGCGGAAATGTTGGCATTTTTATAGTGCTCGATCACTTCTCGAAATATGTATTCCTGAAGCCGGTGAAAAAGATAAACACCGCGGTAGTAGTAAACTATCTTGAGAGTGAACTTTTTATGACCTTTGGGGTGCCAGAGACCATTGTTTCAGATAACGGCTCCCAATTTCGAGCTGAAGGTTTTAAAAAGCTAATGCAGCAGTACGGAGTAACGCACGTATTAACAGCTGTGCATGCCCCTCAAGCTAACGCTTCGGAACGCGTTAATCGCTCCGTTATTCCAGGGATCAGGGCTTATGTACGTCCTGACCAAAAGGACTGGGATGAGAACTTGAGTAGAATTAGTTGTGCTTTGCGTTCCTCTGTGCATTCTAGCATCGGAACGTCTCCGTACTATATGGTCTATGGACAACATATGATCACATCGGGTGCCACATATTCTCTGCTAAGGAAGCTGAACCTGCTCGACGATCGTTCTGTACTTTTCAATCGTCCGGAGTCTTTCGAAATTGTTCATATGGAAGCTAAAAAACGGATGCAGAAGATGCATGATGAAAACGAAAAGAGATATAATCTTCGGACAAAGTCAGTATCTTTCAACGTCGGTCAAGAGGTCTTCCGACGTAATTTCAAGCAAAGCTGTTTCCAATCCGGATACAATGCCAAGTTTGGGCCGTCGTTTGTCAAAGCCCGGGTGCGCAAGAAATTGGGTAACTGCTACTACGAATTGGAAGATCCACAGGGTCGGTTATTAGGCACTTACCATGCCAAGGATATTCGCCAGTGACCTAGCTTCAGGCGGTATCCATCTAGGGTATCTGGTACAAATACCCTAGCTGGATTTCGGCGGGGGGTTTTGTAACAGCGCCTGAAGCGTTGCGCAAGCGCTTATAAATATAGTTAGCCTGGAAGTAGGCTCTATTCTTACATAGGTACATATGCACGTAGCTTTTGCATTACTGAATTAGTGTACCCGCAGCTACAGGTGCAATAGACCAGCTGACATGCATGACAGATTCGCAATGCAAAGCTCGGCTCTGCATCGCAGCCAACTTTGCTGACCCGTATCCGAATTCCGGATACGTTCTTTTCGTCAAAAGTTATTCGAAGCGATCACACGCGTCTAATCCGAGTGCCGCTCATTAAGTCGGGAATATATATATACAAGTGTTCCGGAAGAGCAAGTGGCTTATTCATTTATTTATTTTGGCGGCTGCCTAGGTAAGCCAAAAAAATTAAGCAACTTGGCTTGAGCCGGTTTCTGACGGCGTTCGTTATTAGATTTTTTTTTTTTGGGTCCCAGTGGATAATCGGACCGCCTTGGCCACCCGCGGCTACAGCAAGTGCTGAGTTGCGCGGGCATCGAGGGATCGTCCGGACATCGCCGAAGGAGCGACGGGACACGTAGTGCCTACTGGAGCACCCCTTGGACGCCGTACTGGGAGCCACGCCCCGCGTCTACAGGAGCACCCCAACAACAGGAACACCCCAACAACCCAGCACCAGCGTTCGCCCCATCTTAGCGGGCAGAAAACCCGCTCGTTTATTTATATTTTTTTTTTGTAACCGTCTCAGAAGCTCACCCTTGGTAGCTACCTGAGCAGCGGCAATCAACTAGGTCACATAAAATAGCTGCTTAGTGCAGAGCAAATATGTAGTGCACCAAAATTGTCATATACCAGGCCATCGGCCAAACAAAACAATAGAGATCAGCCACGACACTGGGAATAATCTTTCATTTTCGATTGGTGTAAATTATTAAAAGGAAAAAAAAAAAAAAAAAAACTATAAATTCGCCCAGTGTCAGAATTTTATCAACATTTAACCTATAATATGCGATGGCTGCACTGGAAAAAAAAATTGGAAATAAAATTAATTTAAATACTAAATGAAAATCAAACTTAAACAAATATTGTTCAGAACAGGAAATATATGTAGGTACCTACACCTAAATTATAAAACATATAATTGAGAATTAGAAAAAGAAATTAGAAAAAAGAACAATTAGAAAAAGAAATTATAAAACATAAAAAAATATACAAAGGAAAAAAAAAAATACAATTATGTAAATCTTAGGAATCTTAGGTCTCTGAAAATTTTTATTAGTTTAAGAAAATAGCTGGTTGTCTAAAACAGATGAATGCTCGGTATCTATTCAACCCCTGGCGAACCAAAGTCGCTGTTCTATTGCAGGTACCCCTCGGGAGATCGATCTTCGTCGTGGAGAGTACACAAAGTGAGTCACTATAAAACAAATCTCGTTCGTTGGTTAATTCATACTCGGCATTCACATTCTAATGATTAAAAAAAAGAAAAATATACAAACCCAATTAAAAAGCAAAACAACCCCAGCTAAAAGCAAATTAAAGTGGAAAAATTAAAATTTCTTTTATTTAAAAAAAAAAAAAACATTTCTAAATTTTACATGAATTCTAATTTCTAAATTTATCAAATAAATAATAATACTAGCAAAGAAAAAATTAAATTGAAAAAATGAAAACACTGAAGAAAAAATGAGAACCACATAAGATATTTTTGTCAGTAAGAACGATTAGAAATTTAAGTTAAGTTTAACCTATGTTGTCTACTAGGAAATTTTCTATATATTTTTATAAATGTTAAGCCTTATTAAGATTAAGATCCTCTTATACTAAATTGGTTATACATGCCTAATTTCATGAAATTATCCTGTTCTTTATTCCACCTTAAACATAGAATTTAATTTAGATTATTAAACAAAAATGAATTTAAACAAAGCTATGGAGTAATTTTTCCGTTAGAACTCTGCCAATGATGATGCGGTCGTAAGGGTACCTAAAGGGATCACGCGAATTAAACTTGGAGCCAGTGATCTTAGGTAGGGTGGGCCACAGACGTAATGACATCAGCGTCTCGTTTTCCGAATTTTCATTTTTTTTCTTTCCTTCTCGCAGTGTGATCTAGCTTTCTTCTGAAATTAATTTACCTTTTCCCGGTTTCTGTCTTTTATCTACGCTTAAATTGCGTATGTCGTCGGAAGCACGCTCAATTTCTTGATTAATAATAATAGCCAGGGACCAGATCTGAATTAGCAAGACCTCCACCCCCAAAGCCGACGAGCAAAAGCCGGATACTATAGCGTGCCCCGCGAAGTCAGATCTGTGTTCAATACTGGGCAACATGAGGTTGCACGTTACAGCCCAAGTTGAGTCTACACAACTTTTGAGAGATCCGAGTGGAGAGATGGAGAACAAGAGAGACATGGCAGATGGTGAGCGTGAATTCAGGAGCCAGGGGAAATGTGGTGAGTTTATTTCCAACAATTATGACAAAGAGAATAAAAACTTGCACACTCATACTCACACACATAATCATACTCATGCTAATATTGCTAACGATCATGCACACGCCAATTCACATACTTATACTCACTCTCATGAACACCACGTTTAAAGTTATGCTCTTAATAATAAATCGATGCAAGCCAATACTCTTATACCAACATCTCATAATGGGTCAGGGTTCTCTTTAAACAAGGGCAGACACATGCCTACTAGCACCAACCCACTTGACACTGCTTTGCCGACTGTAAGAGAAGCTTCCACCAATACGCAGTTGGCAGCCACGACTGCCTCTCCCATGTTGCCCATTCTTGCCGTGTCCACTGATAATAATAGTAAGCGTAATCTGTCAGCATCCTCCTCCACTATTATGAGTGCATCCAAGAAAGCTAACCCAAGCTGTTCCCCTGGCAAGGTACAGTCTGTGGAGGTAGTCAATAATTTCCTGGCCAACCTGAAATCGTTCAAAGATGCCTGTGTGAGCCTTAGGGAGAACAACTATGTTGCCACTTTTAGGTAAGCCAGGTTGCCAGGTAAGCGCAAGGTGCCCTCTGCCCCCATTTCCCAGTCGTCTCCAATGGCCACGATGCAATACAATGGTTTGAGCCCTGAGGTGTCAGCTACTCACCAGGAGTCTGCTCTTGTGGTGGTCCACTCCTCGCCAAAAGATCTGGCCAAAACCCCGCAGCGCAATGTTGTGTTCACTGATGATAGTTTCCCTGCCCTCCCAGCCCCGGCAAAGACGCCAGTGTTCAAAAGTAAATTTGCTCAGGCCTTGTATAGGGATGGTTTACAAAAGCGCAATGAAACTGCTACTGCCCCCACCAAGTCAAAGGATGCCGTAATTGATGTCATTCAGTCCTTGCCCATGACTCCGATCACGACGACGGCCACTCACAAGCCCAAAACTCCGTCTAAGCAACGATATCTTCCATCATTGACCCGTGCCAACCCTTTGACACAATGTCACAGGTGCCAGGGATTTGGTCATATGAAAGCTGATTGTAGACGCGAGTTTGTGTGCATGAAATGTGCTGGCTCCCATCCGACCTTTGCATGCAGCAAGCCCAGACACACGGCTGCCTGCTGCGGCAATTGTAAGGGCAAGCACATTAGTGCATATAGAGGCTGTCCGGTCTACAAGGACATTAAGTACAAACTATATGGCTCTCAATTCTCTGCCAAGTCCCCCAATCATCGCTCAGGGTTCGCCAAGTATTCTCAACATCCTAGACCCAAAACTAATGCTAACCATAGACCAAAGCATCAACAGCAGCGTAGTTCACATGGGCCCAGCAACAATAATAATTATTGGAACATTCTTCGGCAGAGTCACTCTAAAATGGCTGAAAGACCAGCTTCTCACCCAAATAGCCAGCACAGGAGCCAGGATCGTCGTCAGGATATCAAACCCAATCCCTTTAGGAGCGGCAACCGGGCCAATGCGAGCCGCAAAAATTCAGCAAACTCCAAGCGAGCCAATCTGGCTGAGAAACATCTAAGTAAATTTCAGGCCAAACTCAAGATGGAGCAAAGTTTGAAGGATACAGCCCAGACTCGCAAACAATTTGGCAGTCGGCAGCATAATATGAGTCAGCAACAGCAGCAACAGAAACTAGATCAGCAATCTGTGGATGATCTGATCTTGCTTCATAAAAACACCCACACCAAACTGGATCATTTGGAAGGTCTATTCAATAGGCTCCTTCATACTCTCGGCAAGGTGACTGCCTTGCAGTGTTGGAAATCACGGACATATCTTTCAACAACAATCTCTCTGCGGCAGCCTCAGGTTCTGTCATGTCCGCAGAGATGCAGTCCTTGCTGGGGCATGATTCATTTATTGATGCCATTGCTGCCAATGAATCTATCTACGTTTAGACTCATTCTTGTACCCACTTGTACCCACTATTCTTTGCCATTGATGAACCTGCTCAGGTGGACCCAGCCATGCCATATGCGGTCTACAAGCCCTGCTGAGAATGACCTAGCCATGTGCGGCCCAATGCTCGTGCCCAGATGATCCAGCCATTGACGATCCTTGCAAGGTGGACCCAGCCATGCGCGGCCATGTTAACCGTGCCCAGTTGCACTTGCCATTTTTGAACCAACTGTAGGATGAACCAGCCACGCGCGGCCCAAATGACCGTGCCCAGATGAGCCAGCCATCGTCAATCCTAGCCAGGAGGACCCAGCCATGCGCGGCCATGATAACCGTGCCCAGTTGCGTCTCCCATTTTTGGCCCAACTGTTGGATTGACCCAGCCACACGCGGCTCTAATGACCGTGCCCAATTGACCAAGCCATCGATGACCCATCTGTGAAGGACCCAGCCACGCGCGGCTCCATTTGCCGTGCCCAGATGAACAAGTCACTGTTGATTCATCTATGGAGGACCCGCCACGTGCGACCCCATTGACTGTGCCCAGATGAGTCTGCCATTAATGACTTGTCTGTGGAGGACCCAGCCACGCGCGGCTTAAATGACCGTGCCCAGATAAGCCAGCCATCGACGATCCTAGCCAGGTGGTCCCAGCCATGTGCGGCCACAATGACCGTGCCCAGTTGCGCCTGCCATTTTTGGCCCTTCAGAAGATTGACCCAGCCATGAGCGGCCCAAATGACCGTGCCCAGATGAGCCAGCCATCGACAATCCAAACCTTGAGGACCCAGCCACGTGCGGCCCTTATGACCGTGCCCAGATAAGCCAGCCATCGACGATCCTAGCCAGGTGGACCCAGCCATGCGCGGCCCAAATGACCGTGCCCAGATGAGCCAGCCATCCTCAATCCTAGCCAGGAGGACCCAGCCATGTGCGGCCATGATAACCATGCCCAGTTGCGTCTGCCATTTTTGCCCAACTGTTGGATTGACCCAGCCACGCGCGGCCTAAACGACCGTGCCCAGATGAGCCTGCCATCAACAATCCAAACCTGGCGGACCCAGCCACGTGCGGCCCAAATGACCGTGCCCAGATAAGCCAGCCCTCGACGATCCTAGCCAGGTGGACCCAGCCATGCGTGGCCATTATAACCGTGCCCAGTTGCGCCTGCCATTTTTGGCCAAACTGATGGATGACCCAGCCAAGCGCGGCCTTTATGACTGTGCCCTGATGAACCAGCCATCGCTGATTCTAGCCAGGAGGACCCAGCCATGCGCGGCTATAATGCCCGTGCCCAGTTGAGCCAGCCTTTTTTTTTTTTGGCCTAATAGAAGGATGCCCCAGCCATGTGCGGCCCATTGTTCGTGCCAAGTTGCGCCTGCCTATTTTGGCCTAACTGGTGGTTGACCCTGCCATGCGCGGCCCAAACGATAATGCCCAGATGTGCCAGCAATCGTCAATCCAAACCAGGAGGACCCAGCCATGTGTGGCCACAATGACCGTGCCCAGTTGCGCCTGCCACTTTTGGCCAAACTGTTGGATGACCCAGCCATGCGCGGCCCAAACGACCGTGCCCAGATGAGCCAGCCATCGTCGATCCTAGCCAGGAGGACCCAGCCACGCGCGGCTATTATGCCCGTGCTCAGACGAGCCAGCTATTTCTGGCTTAATAGAAGGATGACCCAGCCATGTGCGGCCCAAACGACAATGCCCAGATGAGCCATCCATCGATAATCCTAGCCAGGTGAACCCAGACATGCGCGGCCCCTATGACCGTGCCCAGATGAGCCATCCATCGATAATCCTAGCCAGGTGAACCCAGACATGCGCGGCCCCAATGACCGTGCCCAGATGAGCCTGCCAACCCTGGCCAACTGAAGGATGACCCAGCCATGCGCGGCAACAATGACCGTGCCCAGATGTACAAGCCACTGTTGATCCATCTGTGGATGACCCAGCCACGCGCGGCCTATATGACCGTGCCCAGATGAACCAGCCGTCGTTGATTCTAGCCAGGAGGTCCCAGCCATGTGCGGCCATACTGACCGTGCCCAGATGCACCAGCCATTGGTGATCCAATCCACGTTGACCCAGCCATGTGCGGCACCCATACCTGCACCAGCCATATCAGGCACATATACTTTATGCCAAGTATGAATCTGCCACACTCGGCCCACAAGCCCTTGCCGAGTTTTCCCCAGCCAAGGTTTTGGCTGTCAGCTATGCACCAGCCAAAGGCGCCTTATAGTTCGTGTCGATCAATGACCCAGCCATGAATCCAATATAACGTGGCCTTTGAGTCGATCTTTGATCAGCTTTCGCTGATCCAATTGCGTTTCAATGTTTACGCGCAATGTTCTTCATGCACCATAGCGTGGTCCTGCCATAATGCAATTTGTCTAACAATCTCTCTCATTACAGGCTCACCTGCCTTGAAATTCTTGTAATGCCTGTAATTTCTTTGATTGACCTGAAGGCAAGATCCTGCCATCGCTTCCAACTAAGGAGGATCCAGCCATATGCGCCTTAAGCGCCCTCTGAATCATGTCATCAATGAACCAGCCAAGTTTGAGCCAGACACGAATTGCCATCAAGCCCGCGCCGCGGATGTTTAGTCATGCCAAGGAAGATCCAGCCACACGCGCCTTTAAGCGCCCTCTGAATCATGTCATCAATGAACCAGCCAAGTTTGAGCCAGACACGAATTGCCATTAAGCCCGCGCCGCGGATCTCCAGTTATGCCAAGGAGGATCCAGCCACATGCGCCTTTAAGCGCGCTCTGAATCATGTCATTAATGGCACAGCCACGCGCGGCCCAATAGCCGTGCCCAGATGTGCCAGCCATTGATCCAGCCACATGCGCCATTAAGCGCGCTCTGAATCATGTCATTAATGGCCCAGCCACGCGCGGCCCAATAGCCGTGCCCAGATGTGCCAGCCATTGATCCAGCCACATGCGCCTTTAAGTGCGCTCTGAATCATGTCATTAATGGCCCAGCCAGAGCGGCCCAAACGACCGTGCCCAGATGAGCCAGCCATCGACGATCCTAGCCAGGTGGACCCAGCCATGCGCGGCCCAAACGACCGTGCCCAGTTGAGCCATCCATCGACAATCCTAGCCAGGAGGACCCAGCCACGCGCGGCTATTATGCCCGTGCTCAGACGAGCCAGCTATTTCTGGCTTAATAGAAGGATGACCCAGCCATGTGCGGCCCAAACGACAATGCCCAGATGAGCCATCCATCGATAATCCTAGCCAGGTGAACCCAGACATGCGCGGCCCCAATGACCGTGCCCAGATGAGCCATCCATCGATAATCCTAGCCAGGTGAACCCAGACATGCGCGGCCCCAATGACCGTGCCCAGATGAGCCTGCCAACCCTGGCCAACTGAAGGATGACCCAGCCATGCGCGGCAACAATGACCGTGCCCAGATGAACCAGCCACTGTTGACCCATCTATGGAGGACCCAGCCACGCGCGGCCCCATTGACCGTGCCCAGATGAACAAGCCACTGTTGATCCATCTGTGAAGGACCCAGCCACGCGCGGCTCTAATGACCGTGCCCACTTGATCAAGCCACCGATGACCCATCTATGGAGGACCCAGCCACGCGCGGCCCCATTGACCGTGCCCAGATGAGACTTCCACTCTTTTTATGGCCATCTGTGGATGACCCAGCCACGCGCGGCTCAATGACCGTGCCCCGAGGAACCAGCCATCGACGACCCTGCCATCATTGATCCCAGCCATCGTTGACCCCCAGCCATTGATGACCCCCCGCCATCGACGAACCAGCCAAGGAAAATTTATCCCGACATGTTTTCTGTTGTTTGATTTAATTTTAATTTTAATTCAAATTTATCGATCGCAGGACGATCCATTCATTTTGTCTTAATTTTAATTTTTGCCATGTTTTCTAAAAATTCTGGTTTTGCTATGTTTAAATTAATTTTTGCCATGTTTAAATTAATTTTTGGCAATTTTGTTGTTTACATGAAATTTTGCCATAATTTTTGAATTTTTGCCAATCTTAATTTTAATTTTAATTTTTGCCATGTTTTCTAAAATTAATTTTAATTTTTTGCCATGTAATCAATATTGTAATGTAATTGCTGGTCTGCCGCGGTGGCAGCGCAGTCTGCCATGACCTACCCTACGCAAAAATGTTGCCACCTAGGTAATGAGTCGTAGTGGTATTGGCTGCGCTGCCCCGCTCTCCCGCTCTCCCGCCCACTCCAGTTTGAGCGTCGTGGGCTGCGGACGTGCCTAGCGATCGACCGGGCGGGACGCGACGAGCCAGCCAGCCTGAGACAACCACGATCAATAAACATAACAAAATACTCGTTTACGTCTCTCTAATGCGTAGTTTATTTCATAAAGCTACAACTCTACTTTTTCATTTTGGCTTTGCCTTCCATTCGCTTGCAAACGCTATTTGAATTCAGACTCAAGATTTTCGTACAGTACCATCACAACTCAGAAATTGCTACTTTCACTGACCAGGAGGTCTTCATCCCACCAATCATTGTATATAATGTCACATCCGTAGATGACATTAGAAGACTCCTAAATCCTCGTCGCCCTTTGAATCGGCAGCACGGAATCGTTTGCATCAATCGGGATATAGTCAAAGTTAGCTGTGACACAAAAGAAGAACACTCTCGAGTACTATCAAAACTTTACAGTGCTGGTCTGCAGGCCCACTCATTCTTTCATCATTCAAATAACAACCGACGATTCATAATCCGTGGGCTTCGCCACGACACTTCCATCTCTCATATTCAAAGAGAGTTTGGTAAACTCAACTTTACTATTTGCTTCATAAAAACCAGCTTCATAAACCTTAAATCATATCGTGACGGCACACCAATGGACATCTTCGTCATCGCACTGATGCCCTTCGATTTGGAACGGATCAACTCTTTTCTTGCCATTACCAAGCTTGGAGATAGGCGTATTTCTATTGAGCGCCAGAGGTGGCGAGACGAACCCAACATGTGCCATCGTTGCCAAAGATACGGGCATACTAAAAACTATTGCCTCCGTGACTACGCCTGCCTGAAATGTGCCGGCCCTCACCGCTCAACGAGCTGCGATCGTCCAAAATCTGCAACCCCCAAATGCGTGAACTGTGGCGGCGCACATGTTGCCAGCTTTAGGGGTGCAAGGAATTTATAGAAGCACTGGAATGTTATTTAACCAATCGCCCGCTGCCCCCTCGAAACGATCTCCAAGGATTCACTAATTCCTCGCCTCGTCGTTGCGACACCAATCGATCTTTGTCTCCACCGACAACTTCTCGTCATGCAATTGAATCAGCAAAGCCATCTCAGTGCCATGATTCTGACTCTTCGACTAGTCAATCTTCACGGCCACCAACAAAGCCAAGCCGAAAGTCTGAATCAACAAAGTCACCTCGCTGGGTTCAAATACTCGCCCAAGTCAGCTCCACCCACTCCACACCTCAGCGCTGTGAAACTAACTCATCTTTTCATCGAGCCTCGTCTCCACCCACAACATCAGTCCGAATGATTGATTCACCAAAGTCACCTAGCCGGTCACTTATGCCAGCCCATACTGGCCCTGACTACTCTACGCCCCGCCGTCATGATTCCAACTCACCATCCCGCAGATCACCGTCTCCTCCAACTACGTCCCGACATGCACTTGTATCTTCCAAGCCACCTCGCCGAATTTCCTCGACAGTTAAACCTGACTCCAGCTGCCCTTCACCGCAGCGACATATCTCGAGTCCATCTTCCTGTCTGGCTGAATCTCCACCTAGGATATCCTGCCGAGCACTTAAACTATTTAAACCTTCTCGCCGGTCGCCTGCATCGGCCCAATTGGATTCTAGCTATTCATCTGATGACGCTTTTGTGTACAAAATTGGTGGCTTTAATAATTCGGATATGTCTTTTGGAGCGTCTTTCTCTGAAGATTCATCGATGGAAGAGGACCTGCTTGGCGCTGTCCAGCGCAGCAATCGGATCGTCAAAAAACTTACTAAGAAAGTAGACTCTCTAACGAAATTGGTCAAAACTTTCACCATGGATCCATTCTAACTTTTTATAATCTTTCTTAAAATACAAATATATGTTTAATCCATTAAATAAACTACTCTTTAATCAAAAATATAAATATATACCCAATACTTTATATAAACTACTCCTTAAAACAATACTTTGATTTATTCAATGGTTCATTTTGCAACATTTTGCATTCCTCATCTGCGTGCCTTGGTGGAATCACTTGAATCAGCAGTTGCGTTTCCCTGGCTGATGTGCTGCTTATAAATTATATTCCAGGAAAATGTGTGTCTACTTTGGTGCTTCCATTTTTGCCGCAACTATATAGGATTTCTAATTGAATCAGACTCGCCAAGTTCCTGCTAATTTCTGCACTCTTGACTCAATTCAAGTCTTCGTCCACAATGCTGCTAAAATCTAATAATTCTTTGAAATTAGATGTCTTGCTGCTATTACTTTTACTGACCGTATGCTCCCACATTTATGCAGCCAACTCTAATCTGAATCCACGCAATTACTAATTTAGAAATCTCTAAACCTGTAAAACTCCTAAATCTGTTAGACATACATGACCTGCGCAATATTAAATCTGTTGTCGAAGCACGCACTGAACTCAGCGGCAGACCTCCAGCCTTGCTTGAATATACCTAAATTCAAATAGAACAAATTTACAAATATTCTTCCACTGCGGCAACTACTCCCACAACAATAGCAACCGTTTTACTTTTCCGGATCATCTTCTACTTTATTATATTTTAATTGAACAATAGTTTGACTTAAAACAAGGATTCAAATAGAACAAATTTACAAATATTCTCTTCCACTGCGGCAGCTACTTTCACAACAATTACAACCGTTTTACTTTTCCGAATCATCTCCTACTTTATCATACTTTTAAATTGAACAATAGTTTGATTTAAAACAAGGAATTTGGATTAATAAATAATCTGTGTGAAAAGTGAGCATTTTAAACCGGAATGGGATCCTTTGATGCATCCCTCGACGTTATGGTTAATACATTATTCTGGAGGACTCTTAGTGGTGCTGCTATGCGCTGGAAATAGGCACATTAAATCAGGAATTGGCCAGTATTATTCAGTGCTTGTTTGAGATTCCACTGTCTCCGGACTCCTTTGTGGTGCTGCTGCGCGCTGGGGAATGTTCCAGAAATCAGGAATCGGTCGAAACATATTCAGTGCTTGTTCATGACTTCACTGTTTCCGGGTGTGTTTCCGCCACCTGCTCTAGCAGCTCTTGTTGATGGGTCAGCCAGTTAGATACTGCTAATTGTAAATGTTTTGAATCATTATCACGACTTTGATTAATACAGGAAAAACATAATTTACTATACCTTCTTCAAATAATTTGTATGCTGTCTCTCGGATTCCACTAGTAGCTCTTCAGTGTCCACATTCTTTAGCATTAATATGACTGTATTTACTGTCTGAAACACTAACCAATGGATGACCATGCGCGTTGTTGACAGATTCAAAACAGTGCTCCAATTTCGTTGTGCACTGCTTACCCTGCGGCTTCTTGCAAGGAATTGTGATGTAGCCACTGCCAAGGTGCACTTTGTATTCTCAACCTCAATTGAGTTGACTCATGAACCCCAAGATTAATCTGGCCAAATCTGGAATATAGAAATCAAAATCATCTGCTCACCTACCTGTATTACCAAGGCTGTCTGTCCACTTCAATGATGATATGGCTGGATACGCCAAGGACCCTTGACTACTTCTGCTGGATTGCAATTATAAAAAAGGAATTAGCCACAACATATTTGTCATGCTTCCATAAATTCAATATAAGTATGAATGTTTTACTTTTCACGCCTCCACGCTTACCAATAGTAAACAATAATGGCCACGGAAAATTTTCTTCTTCTTCACGCCATTCACATATACAAACCTATGCCCTCTACTCTGTTGTTAGAATGAGACCAATTAGTGTATATTGAATTATTCATAGAATTTTGATTCTTGTTGGAAACACTGTTCCCAGTTATTTCAGCAACTTGTTGCTAAGCATTTGGATTTGGAAACACTATCTGACTCTTGACTGGTCAGGCAAACTCAAACTAATAAGATACTTATGACACTGATTTGTCGGGGATTTGTCTTCCGGAGCCGGACTACTGATTTGGCCACCAGGAACACAAGACGGCATCTGGACGCTACGTTCGAATAAAATACTATAAAAACTTTTAATACCTTATTTCATTCAGCTACTACTCTATCTTCTTAAAGCCATTAAAAAAAATCATCAATATGTGACTTTATTCCTTCACTCATTCCTGACGAATTCAAACTACAGACGTCTACGAATTTGACCCCATTGACCGTGCCCAGATGAACAAGCCACTGTTGATCCATCTGTGAAGGACCCAGCCACGCGCGGCTCTAATGACCGTGCCCACTTGATCAAGCCACCGATGACCCATCTATGGAGGACCCAGCCACGCGCGGCCCCATTGACCGTGCCCAGATGAGACTTCCACTCTTTTTATGGCCATCTGTGGATGACCCAGCCACGCGCGGCTCAATGACCGTGCCCCGAGGAACCAGCCATCGACGACCCTGCCATCATTGATCCCAGCCATCGTTGACCCCCAGCCATTGATGACCCCCCGCCATCGACGAACCAGCCAAGGAAAATTTATCCCGACATGTTTTCTGTTGTTTGATTTAATTTTAATTTTAATTCAAATTTATCGATCGCAGGACGATCCATTCATTTTGTCTTAATTTTAATTTTTGCCATGTTTTCTAAAAATTCTGGTTTTGCTATGTTTAAATTAATTTTTGCCATGTTTAAATTAATTTTTGGCAATTTTGTTGTTTACATGAAATTTTGCCATAATTTTTGAATTTTTGCCAATCTTAATTTTAATTTTAATTTTTGCCATGTTTTCTAAAATTAATTTTAATTTTTTGCCATGTAATCAATATTGTAATGTAATTGCTGGTCTGCCGCGGTGGCAGCGCAGTCTGCCATGACCTACCCTACGCAAAAATGTTGCCACCTAGGTAATGAGTCGTAGTGGTATTGGCTGCGCTGCCCCGCTCTCCCGCTCTCCCGCCCACTCCAGTTTGAGCGTCGTGGGCTGCGGACGTGCCTAGCGATCGACCGGGCGGGACGCGACGAGCCAGCCAGCCTGAGACAACCACGATCAATAAACATAACAAAATACTCGTTTACGTCTCTCTAATGCGTAGTTTATTTCATAAAGCTACAACTCTACTTTTTCATTTTGGCTTTGCCTTCCATTCGCTTGCAAACGCTATTTGAATTCAGACTCAAGATTTTCGTACAGTACCATCACAACTCAGAAATTGCTACTTTCACTGACCAGGAGGTCTTCATCCCACCAATCATTGTATATAATGTCACATCCGTAGATGACATTAGAAGACTCCTAAATCCTCGTCGCCCTTTGAATCGGCAGCACGGAATCGTTTGCATCAATCGGGATATAGTCAAAGTTAGCTGTGACACAAAAGAAGAACACTCTCGAGTACTATCAAAACTTTACAGTGCTGGTCTGCAGGCCCACTCATTCTTTCATCATTCAAATAACAACCGACGATTCATAATCCGTGGGCTTCGCCACGACACTTCCATCTCTCATATTCAAAGAGAGTTTGGTAAACTCAACTTTACTATTTGCTTCATAAAAACCAGCTTCATAAACCTTAAATCATATCGTGACGGCACACCAATGGACATCTTCGTCATCGCACTGATGCCCTTCGATTTGGAACGGATCAACTCTTTTCTTGCCATTACCAAGCTTGGAGATAGGCGTATTTCTATTGAGCGCCAGAGGTGGCGAGACGAACCCAACATGTGCCATCGTTGCCAAAGATACGGGCATACTAAAAACTATTGCCTCCGTGACTACGCCTGCCTGAAATGTGCCGGCCCTCACCGCTCAACGAGCTGCGATCGTCCAAAATCTGCAACCCCCAAATGCGTGAACTGTGGCGGCGCACATGTTGCCAGCTTTAGGGGTGCAAGGAATTTATAGAAGCACTGGAATGTTATTTAACCAATCGCCCGCTGCCCCCTCGAAACGATCTCCAAGGATTCACTAATTCCTCGCCTCGTCGTTGCGACACCAATCGATCTTTGTCTCCACCGACAACTTCTCGTCATGCAATTGAATCAGCAAAGCCATCTCAGTGCCATGATTCTGACTCTTCGACTAGTCAATCTTCACGGCCACCAACAAAGCCAAGCCGAAAGTCTGAATCAACAAAGTCACCTCGCTGGGTTCAAATACTCGCCCAAGTCAGCTCCACCCACTCCACACCTCAGCGCTGTGAAACTAACTCATCTTTTCATCGAGCCTCGTCTCCACCCACAACATCAGTCCGAATGATTGATTCACCAAAGTCACCTAGCCGGTCACTTATGCCAGCCCATACTGGCCCTGACTACTCTACGCCCCGCCGTCATGATTCCAACTCACCATCCCGCAGATCACCGTCTCCTCCAACTACGTCCCGACATGCACTTGTATCTTCCAAGCCACCTCGCCGAATTTCCTCGACAGTTAAACCTGACTCCAGCTGCCCTTCACCGCAGCGACATATCTCGAGTCCATCTTCCTGTCTGGCTGAATCTCCACCTAGGATATCCTGCCGAGCACTTAAACTATTTAAACCTTCTCGCCGGTCGCCTGCATCGGCCCAATTGGATTCTAGCTATTCATCTGATGACGCTTTTGTGTACAAAATTGGTGGCTTTAATAATTCGGATATGTCTTTTGGAGCGTCTTTCTCTGAAGATTCATCGATGGAAGAGGACCTGCTTGGCGCTGTCCAGCGCAGCAATCGGATCGTCAAAAAACTTACTAAGAAAGTAGACTCTCTAACGAAATTGGTCAAAACTTTCACCATGGATCCATTCTAACTTTTTATAATCTTTCTTAAAATACAAATATATGTTTAATCCATTAAATAAACTACTCTTTAATCAAAAATATAAATATATACCCAATACTTTATATAAACTACTCCTTAAAACAATACTTTGATTTATTCAATGGTTCATTTTGCAACATTTTGCATTCCTCATCTGCGTGCCTTGGTGGAATCACTTGAATCAGCAGTTGCGTTTCCCTGGCTGATGTGCTGCTTATAAATTATATTCCAGGAAAATGTGTGTCTACTTTGGTGCTTCCATTTTTGCCGCAACTATATAGGATTTCTAATTGAATCAGACTCGCCAAGTTCCTGCTAATTTCTGCACTCTTGACTCAATTCAAGTCTTCGTCCACAATGCTGCTAAAATCTAATAATTCTTTGAAATTAGATGTCTTGCTGCTATTACTTTTACTGACCGTATGCTCCCACATTTATGCAGCCAACTCTAATCTGAATCCACGCAATTACTAATTTAGAAATCTCTAAACCTGTAAAACTCCTAAATCTGTTAGACATACATGACCTGCGCAATATTAAATCTGTTGTCGAAGCACGCACTGAACTCAGCGGCAGACCTCCAGCCTTGCTTGAATATACCTAAATTCAAATAGAACAAATTTACAAATATTCTTCCACTGCGGCAACTACTCCCACAACAATAGCAACCGTTTTACTTTTCCGGATCATCTTCTACTTTATTATATTTTAATTGAACAATAGTTTGACTTAAAACAAGGATTCAAATAGAACAAATTTACAAATATTCTCTTCCACTGCGGCAGCTACTTTCACAACAATTACAACCGTTTTACTTTTCCGAATCATCTCCTACTTTATCATACTTTTAAATTGAACAATAGTTTGATTTAAAACAAGGAATTTGGATTAATAAATAATCTGTGTGAAAAGTGAGCATTTTAAACCGGAATGGGATCCTTTGATGCATCCCTCGACGTTATGGTTAATACATTATTCTGGAGGACTCTTAGTGGTGCTGCTATGCGCTGGAAATAGGCACAGTAAATCAGGAATTGGCCAGTATTATTCAGTGCTTGTTTGAGATTCCACTGTCTCCGGACTCCTTTGTGGTGCTGCTGCGCGCTGGGGAATGTTCCAGAAATCAGGAATCGGTCGAAACATATTCAGTGCTTGTTCATGACTTCACTGTTTCCGGGTGTGTTTCCGCCACCTGCTCTAGCAGCTCTTGTTGATGGGTCAGCCAGTTAGATACTGCTAATTGTAAATGTTTTGAATCATTATCACGACTTTGATTAATACAGGAAAAACATAATTTACTATACCTTCTTCAAATAATTTGTATGCTGTCTCTCGGATTCCACTAGTAGCTCTTCAGTGTCCACATTCTTTAGCATTAATATGACTGTATTTACTGTCTGAAACACTAACCAATGGATGACCATGCGCGTTGTTGACAGATTCAAAACAGTGCTCCAATTTCGTTGTGCACTGCTTACCCTGCGGCTTCTTGCAAGGAATTGTGATGTAGCCACTGCCAAGGTGCACTTTGTATTCTCAACCTCAATTGAGTTGACTCATGAACCCCAAGATTAATCTGGCCAAATCTGGAATATAGAAATCAAAATCATCTGCTCACCTACCTGTATTACCAAGGCTGTCTGTCCACTTCAATGATGATATGGCTGGATACGCCAAGGACCCTTGACTACTTCTGCTGGATTGCAATTATAAAAAAGGAATTAGCCACAACATATTTGTCATGCTTCCATAAATTCAATATAAGTATGAATGTTTTACTTTTCACGCCTCCACGCTTACCAATAGTAAACAATAATGGCCACGGAAAATTTTCTTCTTCTTCACGCCATTCACATATACAAACCTATGCCCTCTACTCTGTTGTTAGAATGAGACCAATTAGTGTATATTGAATTATTCATAGAATTTTGATTCTTGTTGGAAACACTGTTCCCAGTTATTTCAGCAACTTGTTGCTAAGCATTTGGATTTGGAAACACTATCTGACTCTTGACTGGTCAGGCAAACTCAAACTAATAAGATACTTATGACACTGATTTGTCGGGGATTTGTCTTCCGGAGCCGGACTACTGATTTGGCCACCAGGAACACAAGACGGCATCTGGACGCTACGTTCGAATAAAATACTATAAAAACTTTTAATACCTTATTTCATTCAGCTACTACTCTATCTTCTTAAAGCCATTAAAAAAAATCATCAATATGTGACTTTATTCCTTCACTCATTCCTGACGAATTCAAACTACAGACGTCTACGAATTTGACCCCATTGACCGTGCCCAGATGAACAAGCCACTGTTGATCCATCTGTGAAGGACCCAGCCACGCGCGGCTCTAATGACCGTGCCCACTTGATCAAGCCACCGATGACCCATCTATGGAGGACCCAGCCACGCGCGGCCCCATTGACCGTGCCCAGATGAGACTTCCACTCTTTTTATGGCCATCTGTGGATGACCCAGCCACGCGCGGCTCAATGACCGTGCCCCGAGGAACCAGCCATCGACGACCCTGCCATCATTGATCCCAGCCATCGTTGACCCCCAGCCATTGATGACCCCCCGCCATCGACGAACCAGCCAAGGAAAATTTATCCCGACATGTTTTCTGTTGTTTGATTTAATTTTAATTTTAATTCAAATTTATCGATCGCAGGACGATCCATTCATTTTGTCTTAATTTTAATTTTTGCCATGTTTTCTAAAAATTCTGGTTTTGCTATGTTTAAATTAATTTTTGCCATGTTTAAATTAATTTTTGGCAATTTTGTTGTTTACATGAAATTTTGCCATAATTTTTGAATTTTTGCCAATCTTAATTTTAATTTTAATTTTTGCCATGTTTTCTAAAATTAATTTTAATTTTTTGCCATGTAATCAATATTGTAATGTAATTGCTGGTCTGCCGCGGTGGCAGCGCAGTCTGCCATGACCTACCCTACGCAAAAATGTTGCCACCTAGGTAATGAGTCGTAGTGGTATTGGCTGCGCTGCCCCGCTCTCCCGCTCTCCCGCCCACTCCAGTTTGAGCGTCGTGGGCTGCGGACGTGCCTAGCGATCGACCGGGCGGGACGCGACGAGCCAGCCAGCCTGAGACAACCACGATCAATAAACATAACAAAATACTCGTTTACGTCTCTCTAATGCGTAGTTTATTTCATAAAGCTACAACTCTACTTTTTCATTTTGGCTTTGCCTTCCATTCGCTTGCAAACGCTATTTGAATTCAGACTCAAGATTTTCGTACAGTACCATCACAACTCAGAAATTGCTACTTTCACTGACCAGGAGGTCTTCATCCCACCAATCATTGTATATAATGTCACATCCGTAGATGACATTAGAAGACTCCTAAATCCTCGTCGCCCTTTGAATCGGCAGCACGGAATCGTTTGCATCAATCGGGATATAGTCAAAGTTAGCTGTGACACAAAAGAAGAACACTCTCGAGTACTATCAAAACTTTACAGTGCTGGTCTGCAGGCCCACTCATTCTTTCATCATTCAAATAACAACCGACGATTCATAATCCGTGGGCTTCGCCACGACACTTCCATCTCTCATATTCAAAGAGAGTTTGGTAAACTCAACTTTACTATTTGCTTCATAAAAACCAGCTTCATAAACCTTAAATCATATCGTGACGGCACACCAATGGACATCTTCGTCATCGCACTGATGCCCTTCGATTTGGAACGGATCAACTCTTTTCTTGCCATTACCAAGCTTGGAGATAGGCGTATTTCTATTGAGCGCCAGAGGTGGCGAGACGAACCCAACATGTGCCATCGTTGCCAAAGATACGGGCATACTAAAAACTATTGCCTCCGTGACTACGCCTGCCTGAAATGTGCCGGCCCTCACCGCTCAACGAGCTGCGATCGTCCAAAATCTGCAACCCCCAAATGCGTGAACTGTGGCGGCGCACATGTTGCCAGCTTTAGGGGTGCAAGGAATTTATAGAAGCACTGGAATGTTATTTAACCAATCGCCCGCTGCCCCCTCGAAACGATCTCCAAGGATTCACTAATTCCTCGCCTCGTCGTTGCGACACCAATCGATCTTTGTCTCCACCGACAACTTCTCGTCATGCAATTGAATCAGCAAAGCCATCTCAGTGCCATGATTCTGACTCTTCGACTAGTCAATCTT
This sequence comes from Drosophila bipectinata, assembly GCF_030179905.1. NCBI lineage: Eukaryota > Metazoa > Arthropoda > Insecta > Diptera > Drosophilidae > Drosophila > Drosophila bipectinata. The sequence continues at coordinate 9,199,031 of NC_091740.1, read as the reverse complement.
CACGGCCACCAACAAAGCCAAGCCGAAAGTCTGAATCAACAAAGTCACCTCGCTGGGTTCAAATACTCGCCCAAGTCAGCTCCACCCACTCCACACCTCAGCGCTGTGAAACTAACTCATCTTTTCATCGAGCCTCGTCTCCACCCACAACATCAGTCCGAATGATTGATTCACCAAAGTCACCTAGCCGGTCACTTATGCCAGCCCATACTGGCCCTGACTACTCTACGCCCCGCCGTCATGATTCCAACTCACCATCCCGCAGATCACCGTCTCCTCCAACTACGTCCCGACATGCACTTGTATCTTCCAAGCCACCTCGCCGAATTTCCTCGACAGTTAAACCTGACTCCAGCTGCCCTTCACCGCAGCGACATATCTCGAGTCCATCTTCCTGTCTGGCTGAATCTCCACCTAGGATATCCTGCCGAGCACTTAAACTATTTAAACCTTCTCGCCGGTCGCCTGCATCGGCCCAATTGGATTCTAGCTATTCATCTGATGACGCTTTTGTGTACAAAATTGGTGGCTTTAATAATTCGGATATGTCTTTTGGAGCGTCTTTCTCTGAAGATTCATCGATGGAAGAGGACCTGCTTGGCGCTGTCCAGCGCAGCAATCGGATCGTCAAAAAACTTACTAAGAAAGTAGACTCTCTAACGAAATTGGTCAAAACTTTCACCATGGATCCATTCTAACTTTTTATAATCTTTCTTAAAATACAAATATATGTTTAATCCATTAAATAAACTACTCTTTAATCAAAAATATAAATATATACCCAATACTTTATATAAACTACTCCTTAAAACAATACTTTGATTTATTCAATGGTTCATTTTGCAACATTTTGCATTCCTCATCTGCGTGCCTTGGTGGAATCACTTGAATCAGCAGTTGCGTTTCCCTGGCTGATGTGCTGCTTATAAATTATATTCCAGGAAAATGTGTGTCTACTTTGGTGCTTCCATTTTTGCCGCAACTATATAGGATTTCTAATTGAATCAGACTCGCCAAGTTCCTGCTAATTTCTGCACTCTTGACTCAATTCAAGTCTTCGTCCACAATGCTGCTAAAATCTAATAATTCTTTGAAATTAGATGTCTTGCTGCTATTACTTTTACTGACCGTATGCTCCCACATTTATGCAGCCAACTCTAATCTGAATCCACGCAATTACTAATTTAGAAATCTCTAAACCTGTAAAACTCCTAAATCTGTTAGACATACATGACCTGCGCAATATTAAATCTGTTGTCGAAGCACGCACTGAACTCAGCGGCAGACCTCCAGCCTTGCTTGAATATACCTAAATTCAAATAGAACAAATTTACAAATATTCTTCCACTGCGGCAACTACTCCCACAACAATAGCAACCGTTTTACTTTTCCGGATCATCTTCTACTTTATTATATTTTAATTGAACAATAGTTTGACTTAAAACAAGGATTCAAATAGAACAAATTTACAAATATTCTCTTCCACTGCGGCAGCTACTTTCACAACAATTACAACCGTTTTACTTTTCCGAATCATCTCCTACTTTATCATACTTTTAAATTGAACAATAGTTTGATTTAAAACAAGGAATTTGGATTAATAAATAATCTGTGTGAAAAGTGAGCATTTTAAACCGGAATGGGATCCTTTGATGCATCCCTCGACGTTATGGTTAATACATTATTCTGGAGGACTCTTAGTGGTGCTGCTATGCGCTGGAAATAGGCACAGTAAATCAGGAATTGGCCAGTATTATTCAGTGCTTGTTTGAGATTCCACTGTCTCCGGACTCCTTTGTGGTGCTGCTGCGCGCTGGGGAATGTTCCAGAAATCAGGAATCGGTCGAAACATATTCAGTGCTTGTTCATGACTTCACTGTTTCCGGGTGTGTTTCCGCCACCTGCTCTAGCAGCTCTTGTTGATGGGTCAGCCAGTTAGATACTGCTAATTGTAAATGTTTTGAATCATTATCACGACTTTGATTAATACAGGAAAAACATAATTTACTATACCTTCTTCAAATAATTTGTATGCTGTCTCTCGGATTCCACTAGTAGCTCTTCAGTGTCCACATTCTTTAGCATTAATATGACTGTATTTACTGTCTGAAACACTAACCAATGGATGACCATGCGCGTTGTTGACAGATTCAAAACAGTGCTCCAATTTCGTTGTGCACTGCTTACCCTGCGGCTTCTTGCAAGGAATTGTGATGTAGCCACTGCCAAGGTGCACTTTGTATTCTCAACCTCAATTGAGTTGACTCATGAACCCCAAGATTAATCTGGCCAAATCTGGAATATAGAAATCAAAATCATCTGCTCACCTACCTGTATTACCAAGGCTGTCTGTCCACTTCAATGATGATATGGCTGGATACGCCAAGGACCCTTGACTACTTCTGCTGGATTGCAATTATAAAAAAGGAATTAGCCACAACATATTTGTCATGCTTCCATAAATTCAATATAAGTATGAATGTTTTACTTTTCACGCCTCCACGCTTACCAATAGTAAACAATAATGGCCACGGAAAATTTTCTTCTTCTTCACGCCATTCACATATACAAACCTATGCCCTCTACTCTGTTGTTAGAATGAGACCAATTAGTGTATATTGAATTATTCATAGAATTTTGATTCTTGTTGGAAACACTGTTCCCAGTTATTTCAGCAACTTGTTGCTAAGCATTTGGATTTGGAAACACTATCTGACTCTTGACTGGTCAGGCAAACTCAAACTAATAAGATACTTATGACACTGATTTGTCGGGGATTTGTCTTCCGGAGCCGGACTACTGATTTGGCCACCAGGAACACAAGACGGCATCTGGACGCTACGTTCGAATAAAATACTATAAAAACTTTTAATACCTTATTTCATTCAGCTACTACTCTATCTTCTTAAAGCCATTAAAAAAAATCATCAATATGTGACTTTATTCCTTCACTCATTCCTGACGAATTCAAACTACAGACGTCTACGAATTTCTTCCGCTCTGGAGCACCGGCTTTTCAATACATTCCCCATCTTCTCGACGCTGGACCTCTGATTTGGCCACCAGGAACATAGGTCGGTGCCTTGACGCTACGTTCATACAAAAATGTACTTGCCGCTGCTACTACTTAGTTATTATTCCACAAATTTCTTGACTCCTTAAATATGTTGATTCAATGTTATTTATATATCTTGCCCATTTATGTTTACGCTCACTTGTGACTCCTGTTTGCACCTGTGTCTTACCTTTAGAAGCAGCTACTATCTTGTTACTCCGCCGCTGCGTACCGGCTTTTCACTACACTTTTCTATTTCCTGGCGCTTGACCTCTGCTTGGCCACCAGGTTTATAGGCTGGCGCTTGGACGCTAATTTCATATGAAACAATTTATAACTTAATTAATTCTGATTTTTTACTACTATAAAATATTCTACAGCTACTACTTAGTTATTATTCCACAAATTTCTTGACTCCTTAAATATGTTGATTCAATGTTATTTATATATGTTGCCCATTTATGTTTATGCTCACTTGTGACTCCTGTTTGCACCTGTGTCCTAGCTTTAGAAGCAGCTACTATCTTGTTACTCTGCCGCTGCGTACCGGCTTTTCACTACACTTTTCTGTTTCCTGGCGCTTGACCTCTGCTTGGCCACCAGGTTTATAGGATGGCGCTTGGACGCTAAATTCATATGAAACAATTTTTAACTTAATTAATTCTGATTTTGTATTCATCTTTTATTAAGCCTGTATAAATTTAAGTCACTCTAATGAATCCGTTTATATTATTATTCAATGTTACTCCAAATTTTGTTCTTGAATGTTTACATTTCTGTTAGTGATTCATTTACATATAAGCCTGTTAATAATTGCTTCGTACCTTTATTTAATATTTGTATAAAATGTACTAGTATAAGTAGTTACTGTATGTTAAACAAATAAAAAGCTGAACCCGCTCTAGCAGCGGTAACAGTGCTATTGGTGCCCATCGCAGGCATGCATTGAAAACACAAAGACTGCGCCCTGATGAACCAGCCATTGTTGACTTGTCAGCGGTGGACCCAGCCATGTGCGGCTTACGACTGCGCCCAGATGAGTCTGCCTCTAACGATTTGTCTTCGGAGGACCCAGCCACGCGCGGCCCTTACGACCGTGCCCAGATGAGTCTGCCATTATGCCTTGTCTGCGAAGGACCCAGCCACGCGCGGCCCCATTGACCGTGCCCAGATGAACCAGCCACTGTTGACCCATCTATGGAGGACCCAGCCACGCGCGGCCCAAAACGACTGTGCCCAGATAGCCAGCCATTAACAATTCAAACCTGGAGGACCCAGCCACATGCGGCCCCAATGCTCGTGCCCAGATGATCCAGCCATTGACGATTCTTGCCAGGTGGACCCAGCCATGCGCGGCCATGATAACCGTGCCCAGTTGTGCCTGCCATTCCTTAGGCCCAACTGTTGGATGACCCAGCCACGCGCGGCCCGAATGACCGTGCCCAGATGAGCCAGCCATCGACAATCCTAGCCAGGAGGACTTAGCCATGCGCGGCCACAATAACCGTGCCCAGTTGAGCCAGCCATTTTTGGCCCAACTGTTGGATAACCCAGCCACGCGCGGCCCTAGCGACCGTGCCCAGATGAGCCAGCCATCGTTAATCTTAGCCAGGATGACCCAGCCACGCGCGGCTTTAATGACCGTGCCTTGATGAGCAAAAACGACCAAAACGACCATGCCCAGATGAGCCAGCCATCGTCAATCCTAGCCAGGAGGACCCAGCCATGCGTGGCCGCAATAACCGTGCCCAGTTGTGCCTTCCACTTTTGTCCCACCTGTTGGATGACCCAGACACGCGTGTTCCAAACGACCGTGCCCAGATGAACCAGCCATCGTTGATCCTAGCCAGGAGGACCCAGCCATGCGCGGCCATACCGACCGTGCCCAGATGCGCCAGCCATTGGCGATCCAATCCACGTTTTCCCAGCCATGCGCGGCACCCATATCTGCACCAGCCATATTAGGCACATATACTTTATGCCAAGTACGAATCTGCCACACTCGGCCCACTAGCCCATGCCGAGTTTGCCCCAGCCAAGGTTTTGGCTATCAGCTATGCACCAGCCATAGGAGCCTTATAGTTCGTGTCGATCAATGAGCTAGCCATGAATCCTATATAATGTGGCCTTTCAGTCGATCTTTGATCAGCTTTCGCTGATCCAATTGCGTTTCAATGTTTACGCGCAATGTTCTTCATGCACCATAGCGTGGTCCTGCCATAATGCAATTTGTCTAACAATCTCTCTCATTACAGGCTCACCTGCCTTGAAATTCTTGTAATGCCTGTAATTTCTTTGATTGACCTGAAGGCAAGATCCTGCCATCGCTTCCAACTAAGGAGGATCCAGCCATATGCGCCTTAAGCGCCCTCTGAATCATGTCATCAATGAACCATCCAAGTTTGAGCCAGACACGAATTGCCATCAAGCCTGCGCCGCGGGTGTTTAGTCATGCCAAGGAAGATCCAGCCACATGCGCCTTTAAGCGCCCTCTGAATCATGTCATCAATGAACCAGCCACTCGCGGCCCTATGGCTGCGCCCAGATGAGCCAGCCATCGACAGTCTAACCAGGAGGACCCAGCCATGTGTGGCCTCAACGACCGTGCCCAGTTACGTCTGCCATTTTTGGCCCAGCAGATGGATGACCCAGCCACGTGCGGCCCAAACGACCTTGCCCAGATGAATCAGCCATCGACAATCCCTGCCACGCGCGGCAAGAACGACCGTGCCCAGATGAGCCTGCCAACCTTGGCCAACTGAAGGATGACTCAAGCCATGCGCGGCTACAATACCTGTGCCCAGATGAGCCTTCCAACTTTGGCCCATCTGTGGATGACCCAGCCACGTGCGGCTCCAATGCCCGTGCCCAGATGAGCCTGCGAACCTTGGCCCATCTGTGGATGTACCAGCCATGCGCGGCCCAAACGACCGTGCTCAGATGAGCCTTCCATTCTGTTTACGGACCATCAATAATCGGCTACAATACCTGACCATCGGCTACAATACCTGTGCGCAGATGAGCCTTCCAACTTTGGCCCATCTGTGGATGACCCAGCCACGCGCGGCTCCAATGACCGTGCCGAGATGAGACAGCCACTGTTGACCCATCTGTGGAGGACCCTGCCACGCGCGGCCCCATTGACCGTGCCCAGATGTACAAGCCACTCTTGATCCATCTATGGAGGACCCAGCCACGCGCGGCCCCATTGACCGTGCCCAGATGAACAAGCCACTGTTAATCCATCTGTGAAGGACCCAGCCACGCGCGGTCCCATTGACCGTGCCCAGATGAACAAGCCACTGTTGATCCATCTGTGGAGGACCCAGCCACGCGCGGCCCCATTGACCGTGCCCAGATGAACAAGCCACTGTTAATCCATCTGCAAAGGACCCAGCCATGCGCGGCCCCATTGACCGTGCCCAGATGAGTCTACCATTATTGACTTGTCTGCGAAGGATCCAGCCACGCGCGGCCCCATTGACCGTGCCCAGATGAGTCTGCCATTAATGACTTGTCTGCGGTGGACCCAGCCACGCGCGGCCCTTATGACCGTGCCACCTGATCAAGCCATCGATGACCCATCTATGGAGGACCCAGCCACGTGCGGCCCCATTGACCGTGCCCAGATGTACAAGCCACTGTTGATCCATCTGTGGAGGACCCAGCCACGCGCGGCCCCATTGACCGTGCCCAGATGAACAAGCCACTGTTGATCCATCTGCGAAGGACCCAGCCACGCGCGGCCATTATGACCGTGCCCACTTGATCAAGCCATCGTTGACCCATCTGCAAAGGACCCAGCCATGCGCGGCCCCATTGACCGTGCCCAGATGAGTCTACCATTATTGACTTGTCTGCGAAGGACCCAGCCACGCGCGGCCCCATTGACCGTGCCCAGATGAGTCTGCTATTAATGACTTGTCTGCGGTGGACCCAGCCAGGCGCGGCCCTTATGACCGTGCCACCTGATCAAGCCATCGATTACCCATCTATGGAGGACCCAGCCACGTGCGGCTAAGATGCCTGCGCCCCTCTCATCAGCCAGTGACCCAGCCTTTGATGACCTGCCAAAGATACCTGCCCCGCCATGCTGATTGTTGGTTTTAACTTTAATGCAATTCATAATTAGTAAACATCATGGAATTTGTAAGTTAATTTGATCGCAGGACGATCTTTTCATTTTGTTTGTAATTTTAATTTGAATTTCTAATTTGCCATGTTAATTTTTGTTTTGCCATTCTTTATTTTGCCATGTTAATTTGTTTTTTTTTGTCATGTATTTGCTTAATTTCTCATGTTTGCTTAATTTGCCATGTTATAATTTTGCCATTGTTAATTTTAATCCTGCCACTTAATTTTAATTTGCCATGTTAAAATTAAAACTCTGTAATTGCTGGTCTGGCGCGGTGGCAGCGCAGTCTGCCATGACCTACCCTACGCAAAAATGTTGCCACCTAGGTAATGAGTCGTAGTGGTATTGGCTGCGCTGCCCCGCTCTCCCGCTCTCCCGCCCACTCCAGTTTGAGCGTCGTGGGCTGCGGACGTGCCTAGCGATCGACCGGGCGGGACGCGACGAGCCAGCCAGCCTGAGAGGCTTCAGCGAGAACAGCCAAACAACCACGATCAATAAACATAACAAATACAATATAAAAAAAAAAAAAAAAAAAAAAAGTTCCCAGTTATTTCAGCAATTTGTTGCTAAGCATTTGGACTATCTGACTCTTGACTGGTCAGGCAAACTTAAACTAATAAAATACTTATGACACTGATTTGTCGGGAAAGGCAGTAAAGCCATACCTTTCCCTTTTTTAACTACTCTTTATAATCTCAGGTACCCTCTTCTGGCTATTAACTATTTGACTCAGCTATTAGATGTCTTATCCTGATACTTCGCCTTGGTGCACTGGCTTTCCAATACTTTCTCCACCTCCTTGTGTGTGATTACTGACTTGGCCCTCAGGACTGTAAATCACTGCTTGGACGTTACACTCAATGCTGTAAATATTTATTATCACGAATCTGCTGCTTCTACTTAATGAATCTGTTACACATCTGTACTGCTGTTAATCCTATGCGACCAAGCTACTTGATCTCACCTGTATACATCTGTGAATTCTAATTACCTAATCTTCAATCTTCGAGTATTGGACACCTAATCTTTTTACTCCTGTGGCATCTCCCAACCAACTACTTCGCCATGGTGTACTGGCTCTCCAATTCTAACTTCATTATCCCAGCTCTCTGACCTCTGATTTGGCCTCCAGGATTCAGGTCGAAGTTTGGATTTTACTTTCTTAGTCAATATTAAATTTTTTATATTAAATCTGTATAAATTTTAATCACTCTAGCAAATCCATCTGTATTATTCTTTAATGTTAATCTAAATTTTGTTCCTGAATGTTTACATGACTGTTAGTGATTCATTTATATATATAAGCCTGTTGTTAATTGCTTCCTATATTAGTTAATATTTGTATAAAATGTATTAGTATAAGTAATTACTGTACGTTAAACAAATAAAAAGCTGTACCCGCTCTAGAAGCGGAAACAGTCCTATTGGTGCCCATCGCAGGCATGCATTGAAAAACCAAGTTGCCCGGATACACTTACATACATCTGCGATTTTCCAATCTATCGGATACCTAATCTCCTAACTTCTGCACGCAATTACTAATTTAGAAATCTCTAAACCTGTAAAACTCCTAAATCTGTTAGACATACATGACCTGCGCAATATTAAATCTGTTGTCGAAGCACGCACTGAACTCAGCGGCAGACCTCCAGCCTTGCTTGAATATACCTAAATTCAAATAGAACAAATTTACAAATATTCTTCCACTGCGGCAACTACTCCCACAACAATAGCAACCGTTTTACTTTTCCGGATCATCTTCTACTTTATTATATTTTAATTGAACAATAGTTTGACTTAAAACAAGGATTCAAATAGAACAAATTTACAAATATTCTCTTCCACTGCGGCAGCTACTTTCACAACAATTACAACCGTTTTACTTTTCCGAATCATCTCCTACTTTATCATACTTTTAAATTGAACAATAGTTTGATTTAAAACAAGGAATTTGGATTAATAAATAATCTGTGTGAAAAGTGAGCATTTTAAAACGGAATGGGATCCTTTGATGCATCCCTCGACGTTATGGTTAATACATTATTCTGGAGGACTCTTAGTGGTGCTGCTATGCGCTGGAAATAGGCACAGTAAATCAGGAATTGGCCAGTATTATTCAGTGCTTGTTTGAGATTCCACTGTCTCCGGACTCCTTTGTGGTGCTGCTGCGCGCTGGGGAATGTTCCAGAAATCAGGAATCGGTCGAAACATATTCAGTGCTTGTTCATGACTTCACTGTTTCCGGGTGTGTTTCCGCCACCTGCTCTAGCAGCTCTTGTTGATGGGTCAGCCAGTTAGATACTGCTAATTGTAAATGTTTTGAATCATTATCACGACTTTGATTAATACAGGAAAAACATAATTTACTATACCTTCTTCAAATAATTTGTATGCTGTCTCTCGGATTCCACTAGTAGCTCTTCAGTGTCCACATTCTTTAGCATTAATATGACTGTATTTACTGTCTGAAACACTAACCAATGGATGACCATGCGCGTTGTTGACAGATTCAAAACAGTGCTCCAATTTCGTTGTGCACTGCTTACCCTGCGGCTTCTTGCAAGGAATTGTGATGTAGCCACTGCCAAGGTGCACTTTGTATTCTCAACCTCAATTGAGTTGACTCATGAACCCCAAGATTAATCTGGCCAAATCTGGAATATAGAAATCAAAATCATCTGCTCACCTACCTGTATTACCAAGGCTGTCTGTCCACTTCAATGATGATATGGCTGGATACGCCAAGGACCCTTGACTACTTCTGCTGGATTGCAATTATAAAAAAGGAATTAGCCACAACATATTTGTCATGCTTCCATAAATTCAATATAAGTATGAATGTTTTACTTTTCACGCCTCCACGCTTACCAATAGTAAACAATAATGGCCACGGAAAATTTTCTTCTTCTTCACGCCATTCACATATACAAACCTATGCCCTCTACTCTGTTGTTAGAATGAGACCAATTAGTGTATATTGAATTATTCATAGAATTTGGATTCTTGTTGGAAACACTGTTCCCAGTTATTTCAGCAACTTGTTGCTAAGCATTTGGATTTGGAAACACTATCTGACTCTTGACTGGTCAGGCAAACTCAAACTAATAAGATACTTATGACACTGATTTGTCGGGGATTTGTCTTCCGGAGCCGGACTACTGATTTGGCCACCAGGAACACAAGACGGCATCTGGACGCTACGTTCGAATAAAATACTATAAAAACTTTTAATACCTTATTTCATTCAGCTACTACTCTATCTTCTTAAAGCCATTAAAAAAAATCATCAATATGTGACTTTATTCCTTCACTCATTCCTGACGAATTCAAACTACAGACGTCTACGAATTTCTTCCGCTCTGGAGCACCGGCTTTTCAATACATTCCCCATCTTCTCGACGCTGGACCTCTGATTTGGCCACCAGGAACATAGGTCGGTGCCTTGACGCTACGTTCATACAAAAATGTACTTGCCGCTGCTACTACTTAGTTATTATTCCACAAATTTCTTGACTCCTTAAATATGTTGATTCAATGTTATTTATATATCTTGCCCATTTATGTTTACGCTCACTTGTGACTCCTGTTTGCACCTGTGTCTTACCTTTAGAAGCAGCTACTATCTTGTTACTCCGCCGCTGCGTACCGGCTTTTCACTACACTTTTCTATTTCCTGGCGCTTGACCTCTGCTTGGCCACCAGGTTTATAGGCTGGCGCTTGGACGCTAATTTCATATGAAACAATTTATAACTTAATTAATTCTGATTTTTTACTACTATAAAATATTCTACAGCTACTACTTAGTTATTATTCCACAAATTTCTTGACTCCTTAAATATGTTGATTCAATGTTATTTATATATGTTGCCCATTTATGTTTATGCTCACTTGTGACTCCTGTTTGCACCTGTGTCCTAGCTTTAGAAGCAGCTACTATCTTGTTACTCTGCCGCTGCGTACCGGCTTTTCACTACACTTTTCTGTTTCCTGGCGCTTGACCTCTGCTTGGCCACCAGGTTTATAGGATGGCGCTTGGACGCTAAATTCATATGAAACAATTTTTAACTTAATTAATTCTGATTTTGTATTCATCTTTTATTAAGCCTGTATAAATTTAAGTCACTCTAATGAATCCGTTTATATTATTATTCAATGTTACTCCAAATTTTGTTCTTGAATGTTTACATTTCTGTTAGTGATTCATTTACATATAAGCCTGTTAATAATTGCTTCGTACCTTTATTTAATATTTGTATAAAATGTACTAGTATAAGTAGTTACTGTATGTTAAACAAATAAAAAGCTGAACCCGCTCTAGCAGCGGTAACAGTGCTATTGGTGCCCATCGCAGGCATGCATTGAAAACACAAAGACTGCGCCCTGATGAACCAGCCATTGTTGACTTGTCAGCGGTGGACCCAGCCATGTGCGGCTTACGACTGCGCCCAGATGAGTCTGCCTCTAACGATTTGTCTTCGGAGGACCCAGCCACGCGCGGCCCTTACGACCGTGCCCAGATAAGTCTGCCATTATGCCTTGTCTGCGAAGGACCCAGCCACGCGCGGCCCCATTGACCGTGCCCAGATGAACCAGCCACTGTTGACCCATCTATGGAGGACCCAGCCACGCGCGGCCCAAAACGACTGTGCCCAGATAGCCAGCCATTAACAATTCAAACCTGGAGGACCCAGCCACATGCGGCCCCAATGCTCGTGCCCAGATGAGCCAGCCATCGACAATCCTAGCCAGGAGGACTTAGCCATGCGCGGCCACAATAACCGTGCCCAGTTGAGCCAGCCATTTTTGGCCCAACTGTTGGATAACCCAGCCACGCGCGGCCCTAGCGACCGTGCCCAGATGAGCCAGCCATCGTTAATCTTAGCCAGGATGACCCAGCCACGCGCGGCTTTAATGACCGTGCCCTGATGAGCAAAAACGACCAAAACGACCATGCCCAGATGAGCCAGCCATCGTCAATCCTAGCCAGGAGGACCCAGCCATGCGTGGCCGCAATAACCGTGCCCAGTTGTGCCTTCCACTTTTGTCCCACCTGTTGGATGACCCAGACACGCGTGTTCCAAACGACCGTGCCCAGATGAACCAGCCATCGTTGATCCTAGCCAGGAGGACCCAGCCATGCGCGGCCATACCGACCGTGCCCAGATGCGCCAGCCATTGGCGATCCAATCCACGTTTTCCCAGCCATGCGCGGCACCCATATCTGCACCAGCCATATTAGGCACATATACTTTATGCCAAGTACGAATCTGCCACACTCGGCCCACTAGCCCATGCCGAGTTTGCCCCAGCCAAGGTTTTGGCTATCAGCTATGCACCAGCCATAGGAGCCTTATAGTTCGTGTCGATCAATGAGCTAGCCATGAATCCTATATAATGTGGCCTTTCAGTCGATCTTTGATCAGCTTTCGCTGATCCAATTGCGTTTCAATGTTTACGCGCAATGTTCTTCATGCACCATAGCGTGGTCCTGCCATAATGCAATTTGTCTAACAATCTCTCTCATTACAGGCTCACCTGCCTTGAAATTCTTGTAATGCCTGTAATTTCTTTGATTGACCTGAAGGCAAGATCCTGCCATCGCTTCCAACTAAGGAGGATCCAGCCATATGCGCCTTAAGCGCCCTCTGAATCATGTCATCAATGAACCATCCAAGTTTGAGCCAGACACGAATTGCCATCAAGCCTGCGCCGCGGGTGTTTAGTCATGCCAAAGAAGATCCAGCCACATGCGCCTTTAAGCGCCCTCTGAATCATGTCATCAATGAACCAGCCACTCGCGGCCCTATGGCTGCGCCCAGATGAGCCAGCCATCGACAGTCTAACCAGGAGGACCCAGCCATGTGTGGCCTCAACGACCGTGCCCAGTTACGTCTGCCATTTTTGGCCCAGCAGATGGATGACCCAGCCACGTGCGGCCCAAACGACCTTGCCCAGATGAATCAGCCATCGACAATCCCTGCCACGCGCGGCAAGAACGACCGTGCCCAGATGAGCCTGCCAACCTTGGCCAACTGAAGGATGACTCAAGCCATGCGCGGCTACAATACCTGTGCCCAGATGAGCCTTCCAACTTTGGCCCATCTGTGGATGACCCAGCCACGTGCGGCTCCAATGCCCGTGCCCAGATGAGCCTGCGAACCTTGGCCCATCTGTGGATGTACCAGCCATGCGCGGCCCAAACGACCGTGCTCAGATGAGCCTTCCATTCTGTTTACGGACCATCAATAATCGGCTACAATACCTGACCATCGGCTACAATACCTGTGCGCAGATGAGCCTTCCAACTTTGGCCCATCTGTGGATGACCCAGCCACGCGCGGCTTCAATGACCGTGCCGAGATGAGACAGCCACTGTTGACCCATCTGTGGAGGACCCTGCCACGCGCGGCCCCATTGACCGTGCCCAGATGTACAAGCCACTGTTGATCCATCTATGGAGGACCCAGCCACGCGCGGCCCCATTGACCGTGCCCAGATGAACAAGCCACTGTTAATCCATCTGTGAAGGACCCAGCCACGCGCGGTCCCATTGACCGTGCCCAGATGAACAAGCCACTGTTGATCCATCTGTGGAGGACCCAGCCACGCGCGGCCCCATTGACCGTGCCCAGATGAACAAGCCACTGTTAATCCATCTGCAAAGGACCCAGCCATGCGCGGCCCCATTGACCGTGCCCAGATGAGTCTACTATTATTGACTTGTCTGCGAAGGATCCAGCCACGCGCGGCCCCATTGACCGTGCCCAGATGAGTCTGCCATTAATGACTTGTCTGCGGTGGACCCAGCCACGCGCGGCCCTTATGACCGTGCCACCTGATCAAGCCATCGATGACCCATCTATGGAGGACCCAGCCACGTGCGGCCCCATTGACCGTGCCCAGATGTACAAGCCACTGTTGATCCATCTGTGGAGGACCCAGCCACGCGCGGCCCCATTGACCGTGCCCAGATGAACAAGCCACTGTTGATCCATCTGCGAAGGACCCAGCCACGCGCGGCCATTATGACCGTGCCCACTTGATCAAGCCATCGTTGACCCATCTGCAAAGGACCCAGCCATGCGCGGCCCCATTGACCGTGCCCAGATGAGTCTACCATTATTGACTTGTCTGCGAAGGACCCAGCCACGCGCGGCCCCATTGACCGTGCCCAGATGAGTCTGCTATTAATGACTTGTCTGCGGTGGACCCAGCCAGGCGCGGCCCTTATGACCGTGCCACCTGATCAAGCCATCGATTACCCATCTATGGAGGACCCAGCCACGTGCGGCTAAGATGCCTGCGCCCCTCTCATCAGCCAGTGACCCAGCCTTTGATGACCTGCCAAAGATACCTGCCCCGCCATGCTGATTGTTGGTTTTAACTTTAATGCAATTCATAATTAGTAAACATCATGGAATTTGTAAGTTAATTTGATCGCAGGACGATCTTTTCATTTTGTTTGTAATTTTAATTTGAATTTCTAATTTGCCATGTTAATTTTTGTTTTGCCATTCTTTATTTTGCCATGTTAATTTGTTTTTTTTTGTCATGTATTTGCTTAATTTCTCATGTTTGCTTAATTTGCCATGTTATAATTTTGCCATTGTTAATTTTAATCCTGCCACTTAATTTTAATTTGCCATGTTAAAATTAAAACTCTGTAATTGCTGGTCTGGCGCGGTGGCAGCGCAGTCTGCCATGACCTACCCTACGCAAAAATGTTGCCACCTAGGTAATGAGTCGTAGTGGTATTGGCTGCGCTGCCCCGCTCTCCCGCTCTCCCGCCCACTCCAGTTTGAGCGTCGTGGGCTGCGGACGTGCCTAGCGATCGACCGGGCGGGACGCGACGAGCCAGCCAGCCTGAGAGGCTTCAGCGAGAACAGCCAAACAACCACGATCAATAAACATAACAAATACAATATAAAAAAAAAAAAAAAAAAAAAAGTTCCCAGTTATTTCAGCAATTTGTTGCTAAGCATTTGGACTATCTGACTCTTGACTGGTCAGGCAAACTTAAACTAATAAAATACATATGACACTGATTTGTCGGGAAAGGCAGTAAAGCCATACCTTTCCCTTTTTTAACTACTCTTTATAATCTCAGGTACCCTCTTCTGGCTATTAACTATTTGACTCAGCTATTAGATGTCTTATCCTGATACTTCGCCTTGGTGCACTGGCTTTCCAATACTTTCTCCACCTCCTTGTGTGTGATTACTGACTTGGCCCTCAGGACTGTAAATCACTGCTTGGACGTTACACTCAATGCTGTAAATATTTATTATCACGAATCTGCTGCTTCTACTTAATGAATCTGTTACACATCTGTACTGCTGTTAATCCTATGCGACCAAGCTACTTGATCTCACCTGTATACATCTGTGAATTCTAATTACCTAATCTTCAATCTTCGAGTATTGGACACCTAATCTTTTTACTCCTGTGGCATCTCCCAACCAACTACTTCGCCATGGTGTACTGGCTCTCCAATTCTAACTTCATTATCCCAGCTCTCTGACCTCTGATTTGGCCTCCAGGATTCAGGTCGAAGTTTGGATTTTACTTTCTTAGTCAATATTAAATTTTTTATATTAAATCTGTATAAATTTTAATCACTCTAGCAAATCCATCTGTATTATTCTTTAATGTTAATCTAAATTTTGTTCCTGAATGTTTACATGACTGTTAGTGATTCATTTATATATATAAGCCTGTTGTTAATTGCTTCCTATATTAGTTAATATTTGTATAAAATGTATTAGTATAAGTAATTACTGTACGTTAAACAAATAAAAAGCTGTACCCGCTCTAGAAGCGGAAACAGTCCTATTGGTGCCCATCGCAGGCATGCATTGAAAAACCAAGTTGCCCGGATACACTTACATACATCTGCGATTTTCCAATCTATCGGATACCTAATCTCCTAACTTCTGCGGTAGCCTCCAACAAACTACTTTGCCATTGGGTATCGGCTCTCCAATTCAATCTTTATCATCCCAGCCCTCTGACCTCTGATTTGGCCTCCAGGATTTAGGTAATAGGTAATTTAGGTAATTTCTATATTAAGCCTGTATAAATTAAAGTCATTCTTGTAAATCCATTTGTATTATTCTTTAATGTTATTTCAAAATGAATTCCTGCACTTCTCACATGACTGTTAATGATTCATTTACATATATAAGCCTGTTGTTAATTGCTTTCTATATTAGTTAATATTTGTATAAAATGTATTAGTATAAGTAATTACTGTACGTTAAACAAATAAAAAGCTGAACCCGCTCTAGTAGCGGAAACAGTCCAATTGGTGCCCATCGCAGGCATGCATTGAAAAGAAGTTTTGACTGTGGCTAATTATTATGTGGAAAATTGAATAATGTGAAAGATTTTATTCCCATACGCAAATCCGCCACGTGCACATCCAAATTATCTCAAAGTGAATGCCAAACCCTACCAAGCTGGAATAAATTGAATCATACGCGTTGTGGCAAAAGTTATATGTTATTTATGTATAGTGTGCGCTTATAATTTTAATTTTCACAACCAATTTTTAACCTATTTTAAAAATGTTCCATGTGAGCTTTTTAATGTGCGCACACTACTATAATGTGCCTGTTCTGTGTATATGGCAGATTACACACAAACAGCCAATTCACTGCATTATTGCATCTGTATTTTATCTGTGTTGACACTACGTAAATCCACCACTGCTAATACATCCAACTGAATCATACATGGCACCAATACATCAATCAATTGCTAGCCACCACGCTGCATTACTCATACTATGTGAATTGATCTCTCTGATAATGCATCTCTATTTGAATATGTGAATACATCAAGCTGCACTAATACTTCGTCAGCCTCATTAAAGCTTTTTAATCTACCGTGAAAATAAAAAGACACCACCTAGTTGAATCCAGCAATAACAACAATATGATTTCAATAATAATAGTCATTATTCAATCATTATTCTTTGCTGTGTTTTGTTTTTGCTGTGATCTAGTCTTTTTTATTAAATCTGCAGTAAACTGGCGGTCCGACCATTTATTTTTCTTCTTGAAAATAAAAGGAGCAACTACAACAATACGGATTCGAAATAGCTGGCGGTCTGATCATTTACTAAATTTTTATACCCTTGCAGAGGGTATTATAATTTTGGTCAAAAGTGTGCAACACAGTGAAGGAGACATCTCCGACCCTATAAAGTATATATATTCTTGATCAGGATCACCTCCTGAGTTGATATGAGCATGTCCGTCTGTCCGTCTGTCTGTCTGTTTCTACGCGAACTAGTCTCTCAGTTTTAAAGCTAGCGACTTGAAACTTTGCACACACCCTTCTTTCCTTTGCACGCAGTATATAAGTCGGAACGGCCCGGATCGGCCGACTATATCCTATAGCTGCCATATAACTGATTGATCGGAAATGGTATAACTTCGGTGTTTTTAGAGTTAGAGAGTTAAAATTTTACACGAGCGCTATTTTTGGCAAAATAATACGACATGCCAAATTTTGTAAGGATCGGCCGACTATATCCTATAGCTGTCATATAACTGAACGATCGGAAATGACCCAACTTTCGTGTTTTTGAAGATAGAAAGCTGGAACTTGGTACAGATTATATTCTTGGTCAGTTAATCCGACCTACCAAATTTCATAACGATCGGCCGACTATATCTTATAACTGCCATATAACTGAACGATCGGAAATGGTTTTTGGTAGAAATACCAACTTTGGTACTTTTGAAGATAGAAGCTTGAGACTTTTTTTAGATTTTGTATTGTAATAAATTAGATTATATATTCATATTCTCAAAGGATCGGCCAACTATATCCGATGTTTGCGACATATATCCGGTTTAAACTGCAAGGGTATATAAACTTCGGCTCCGCCCGAAGTTAGCTTTCCTTTCTTGTTTTTAATAAGCTCTCAACACGTGACTGTGCTATCAAAACAAACAGCGTCCCAGAAAATAAGTGAAATTATTCAAAGTAGTTTTCGAAACTTATACAACTACTTAATCAAAAGTGACTGCACAACCAGAACCAACAGCGTCACATAATAATAAATAAATTACAAATTTTAATCAAAAAGTAGTTTTCGAATTTCATACTACTATATCTGGATGTTAGCAGTGCCAAGTAAAATTAAAGATGTGTTCGACATTCCAAATGGTATTATTTACCACCCAGCCTCTTCTTTGATTCCAAACTGCTGATAAAAGTCTTAATACTCTGCTGCTTTTGCCATGCCATTTGCTACTACTGTGATTCCTACTTTTGTACTACTATGCCTAAAAGCTAATACGCTTACTTGCATATCAGAATAAAATTGTAAACATCGGTGCTGTGTGCTGTTGCCAGATTGGCCATCTAACAATTAATAAAATTAAAGAAAAATTCCATGGCACTGATTGTCGGGAAAGGCAGAAAAGCCATACTTTTCCCACCTGCGACTCCAAACTACTAGATGACTCCTAAATCTTGACATCGCTGCCGTTCTTCTGAGGAACTCTCTGGAGGAACCCCAGCTACTCCGCCATTGTGCACCGGCTCTCCACTACGCTTTCCTTCCTTCCGGAGCCGGACTACTGATTTGGCCACCAGGAACACAAGACGGCATCTGGACGCTACGTTCGAATAAAATACTATAAAAAATTTTAATACCTTATTTTATTCAGCTACTACTCTATCTTCTTAAAGCCATTAACAAAAATCATCAACATGTGACTTTATTCCTTCACTCATCCCTGACGAATTCAAACTACAGACGTCTACGAATTTCTTCCGCTCTGGAGCACCGGCTTTTTAATACATTCCCCATCTTCTCGACGCTGGACCTCTGATTTGGCCACCAGGAACATAGGTCGGTGCCTTGACGCTACGTTCATACAAAAATGTACTTGCCGCTGCTACTATATAATATTCTACAGCTACTACTAAGTTATTATTCCACAAATTTCTTGACTCCTTAAATATGTTGATTCAATGTTATTTATATATCTTGCCCATTTATGTTTACGCTCACTTGTGACTCCTGTTTGCACCTGTGTCCTAGCTTTAGAAGCAGCTACTATCTTGTTACTCCGCCGCTGCGTACCGGCTTTTCACTACACTTTTCTGTTTCCTGGCGCTTGACCTCTGCTTGGCCACCAGGTTTATAGGCTGGCGCTTGGACGCTAAATTCATATGAAACAATTTATAACTTAATTAATTCTGATTTTGTATTCATCTTTTATTAAGCCTGTATAAATTTAAGTCACTCTAATGAATCCGTTTATATTATTATTCAATGTTACTCCAAATTTTGTTCTTGAATGTTTACATTTCTGTTAGTGATTCATTTACATATAAGCCTGTTAATAATTGCTTCGTACCTTTATTTAATATTTGTATAAAATGTATTAGTATAAGTAGTTACTGTATGTTAAACAAATAAAAAGCTGAACCCGCTCTAGCAGCGGTAACAGTGCTATTGGTGCCCATCGCAGGCATGCATTGAAAGATGAGTCTGCCATTAATGACTTGTCTGTGGGGGACCCAGCCACGCACGGCTCTATTGACCGTGCCCAGATGAACAAGCCGCTGTTAATTCATCTGTGAAGGACCCAGCCATGCGCGGCCCTATTGACCGTGCCCAGATGAACAGGCCACTGTTAATCCATCTGTGAAGGACCCAGCCACGCGCGGCCCCATTGACCGTGCCCAGATGAACAAGCCACTGTTGATCCATCTGTGGAGGACCCAGCCAACCGCGGCCCTAATGACCGTGCCCAGATGAGCCTTCCATTCTGTTTACGGCCCATCTGTGGATGACCCAGCCATGCGCGGCCCCAATAACCGTGCCCAGATGAGCCTTCCACTCTGTTTATGGCCATCTGTGGATGACCCAGCCACGCGTGGCTCAATGACCGTGCCCCGAGGAACCAGCCATCGACGACCCTGCCATCATTGATCCCAGCCATCGTTGACCCCCAGCCATTGATGACCCCCCGCCATCGACGAACCAGCCAAGGAAAATTTGTCCCGCCATGTTTTCTGTTGTTTGATTTAATTTGAATTTTAATTCAAATTTATCGATCGCAGGACGATCCATTTATTTTGTCTTAATTTTAATTTTTGCCATGTTTTCTAAAAATTCTTGTTTTGCTATGTTTAAATTAATTTTTGCCATGTTTAAATTAATTTTTGCCAATTTTGTTGTTTACATGAAATTTGAATTTTTGAATTTTTGCCAATCTTAATTTTAATTTTTAATTTTTGCCATGTTTTCTAAAATTAATTTTAATTTTTTTTGCCATGTAATCAATATTGTAATGCAATTGCTGGTCTGGCGCGGTGGCAGCGCAGTCTGCCATGACCTACCCTACACAAAAATGTTGCCACCTAGGTAATGAGTCGTAGTGGTATTGGCTGCGCTGCCCCGCTCTCCCGCTTTCCCGCCCACTCCAGTTTGAGCGTCGTGGGCTGCGGACGTGCCTAGCGATCGACCGGGCGGGACGCGACGAGCCAGCCAGCCTGAGAGGCTTCAGCGAGAACAGCCAAACAACCACAGTCAATAAACATAACAAATACAATTAACAAAAAAAAAAAAAAACCGCCCATCCTGAACACCGCTGCGCGGCGGGCTCATGTGCTCACCTTTGCCTCGGGAGCCGTTACGTTAAACGTTGACTTCGTCTTTCCACTCGATGATGGAGCTCTGCCCCTCACTGCCTTTCCATTCGTCCACTGGTGCTCCGGGGACCGTTACGTTCCACGTCGATTCCGTCCTCCCACTGGGCGATGAAACCTTGCATTTCCATTTGTCTGCTGGTGCTCCGGGAACCGTTACGTTCCACCTTGATTCCGTCTTCCCACTGGGCGATGTAACCTTGTCTTTCCATTCGTCTGCTGCTGCTCCGGGAACCGTTACGTTCCACCTTGATTCCGTCTTCGTACTCGATGGTGACACCCTACCCCTCCCCGTTCGTATTGGTCCTTGGCCTATCTCCCGCGGCCCCCTAATGATTGGCCATTGCTGTCTTAGCGTGTGAGGAGACTAATTCTCCTCACACTGCGTTGCACACTTTTGACCAAAACTATAATACCCTCTGCAAGGGTATAAAAATCTGAACTCTCTAACTCTAAAACAGTGGTGGGCAAAACTAACACATGTTTAAAATTTGAGTGTGTGCGTAGCAGAGAAAAACAATGATAGCAGAGAATTCACTGAGCGAAAAAAACGTATTTTTTTATTTCATTTTTCGTTAATTCAAAAGTTTCAATGGGCACTAAAATTAAGTATTTTATTTTAAAAAAAGCTTTGCTAGCAACATTTCTTAAACAAATGAAAAACTACGCTTCCCTATCTATATTGAAGAAGAAAACCATGAAGAAAACTTTTTCCAACCCAATTTTTGTGAAAATTTTTCGAAGTGGTACAATTTTGATTTTTAGTTTGGGCTGTCAAATGAATCAAAATGAGGGCAAATGAGAGAGCTTCTTAAAAAAAATTTGAGAGTGCTTACACTATCAGTGTGCCGGCAGCGCTGCGGCAAAATTTCCTACCCTATACTCGCGTGCTATGTAAAATGAGAGTTTGCCCACCACTGCTCTAAAAACACCAAAGTTATTCCATTTCCGATCAATCAGTTATTTTCCGTTATTTCAAATACGTATTTTTAATAAGGAACGTGGTAATGAGTGGAAATTTTAATTTTTCTTTGATATATAAACATCTATCTAACAGACTAGAAAACAGAAATGCATTTAGCTTTATTCATTTAGCTAAAAAATTATACTAAGTTAAATTATTTTTTATTTGACCTGAAAATAAAAATAGAAACAAAATGACTAATCTTTATCCAAATTTACTAGTGTAGCAAAATAGACCATGAAATGTTTTCAGTTAGAATATTATGTTGCGTTACCATGGTTTTTCAAAACTGCAGCACACATTTTTTAGGATGCCCCACAAATGCTCAATAGGGTTTAAATCGGGTGACTGAGCTGACCAATCCATAAAGTCGATTTAATTGTCCTAAAATCAATTTAAAATAAATATCCACTTTAAAGGCATTCAAATATTCCTCTTCGGCATATGTTAACATAACGTCCTGCATTATGTTTTACATAGTCTGTAGAACACATATTGCCTTGTACCCAATAAAGTGGATCAACACCTGAAGCAGAGAAACATCCCCATAGCATTATATTGCCGCCTCCTTGTTTGATTGTCTTTTTTTGTTTATTTGGGATCGAATGCTGTGTTTTTTGGGCGTCTAACATGGGATCTACCATCAGATCCAACAAATCAATCTTTGTCTCATACGACCAAAGGATGTTTTTCCAGTTCTGGCGGGTCTTTTGGTTTTTGGTAAAGCAGAGTCGCCTTTCGATATGCCTCATGCTCATAAAAGGAACTCTTCCCACTGAATGCTCTTTCAAACCACGCTCAATTAGTCTGTTGCGAATGGTGTGACTCGTTACGGTTGCGTTTAGTTTTTTAGATCCTTTGAAAAAAGGAAAGGCTCCTTCTTCGACTTCCTTATAAGGGTCGTGTCAAATTTCGTGGATTTTGCTCCATTTCTGCCAAGTTTTTCCTGTTTATCTGTTTATCATTCCAATAGTTTGACAATTCGTCCCAACGATTGGGCTTCTGCTTTTAATGTGAGGATTAGATTCCTCTCTACTGCGGTGCAATGTGCTCCACGACCCATTTTCAAGCTTTTAATTCTACCAAATACCATACCATTTCTACCAAGTAGCATTTCTACCAAATACCATTTCCGATCGTTCAGTTATATGGCAGTTATAAGACATAGTCGACAGATCGTTATGAAATAGGTCGCATAAACTGACCAAATATATACTCTGTACTAGCTTTCCAGCTTTCTATCTTCAAAAACACGAAAGTTGGGTCATTTCCGATCGTTCAGTTATAAGGCAGCTATAGGATATAGTCCTTATAGGCCGATCCTTATTAAATCTGGCATGTCGTGTTATTTTGCCAAAATAAGCTCTCCTGTAAAATTTGAACTCTATATCCAACTCTATATCTATCCAACTTAGGCTGGATCCTACCCTAGTTTATTTTTATTTGATAACAGTTTTTTTAGAATTGCATAATTAAAATTTTTTACATTTGACACTTTTAATCATCGAAACTAGAGGAAAGGAGAAAATTGGCTGCCAACTCTTCATTCTTTTCGCAGGCAAAGTAAGCTTGCAACACAAGTGCTTCTGGAAATCCGAGCGCTTTTAGCTGTTAAAATAATCAAAAATCAAATAGTTATATATATCATTAAACACAGATATTTATATTTATATGTACCCTTTCTATTGCTTCTTGATCTTGTGAATTTAAACTGATAGTAGCGACGCCAGGTTGTTCAAAGCCATCATTTCCTCCAGTTTGATTTTCTCTTAATTCATTTGTTCCAAGGCGTTGCGCCGCTACGGCTCCCTCTAATTCTGATGAGAATACACGACGGCGTCGGTTAGAGGAAGTGCGAGGAACGGCGTCTCCTGTTCCTGATTCACTTTCAATAGGTTGATTAAGCATATTTAAAAAAGCATCCTGATTCTCCGAAATGAGTTGCAAGAGAGCTGGGTTTGTTTGACCAATCTATATAAGAAAAATTGCTACTATATATAAAACAACATAAACACAATTTAATGTCTCTTACCTGCTGCAGAACATCATGTAAAAGTTGCGGATTTTCATATATTAATGAGCGCAACTGAAGAAATTGTGGCTGGCTACGCATAAATTCAAAGGGATCTAAGAAATTAAAAAAAAAAAAAACATTTAAAACAAGCAAAGTAACAAGTCGGGTGTGTCAAAAAGTATAAAACAATTAATTTACCGTAAACGTTCAGGTATAATAACAAAAATATGTATAAAAAAAATGTCTTGCAGTAGGTATATTATATTTTATAGCTTTACCTGAGAGACTAGTTTGCATAGAAACAGACAGACGGACATGCTCATATGAACTCAGGAGGTGATCCTGATCAAGAATATATATACTGTATAGGGTAGGAGATGCCTCCTTCAATGCATTGCATTTTGACCAAAATTATAATACTCTCTGCAAGGGTATAAAATATAATATTTAAATTTCACGGTTAAGTGTAGTTTCGAGTTGAATCAGTTTTTTCCTGATTTAATTTATTCAATTTATTTTAAGTGTGTTGTGAAGTTTTAATACCGAGTGTGCTTAACGGTTCACTGTTTTTACAACCTACAGGTCCGATTCGTCACATATGTATGTGTGTATATGTGACATTATTCATTAGTTTATAAGGAGAAAATATTTTGTAAAATTACCTAATGAGAAACCAGCTGACTGCCCGATATAAGTTTCGGGTACATTTTGCGTACCAGGTTGTGCTGAACTGGGATTCGTAGATTCTTCTTCAACATTAAATATGTTTTCCTCTTCCTCAGGTATGCCATTAACTAAGTATTCCACTGCTCTTTCTGGATTATTAAAACTTGCTGACATTGCCCGTTCTACATGCTCACGTGGATAGCCCATTTCAACCATTGATCGAACCGTTTGGGTGTAATCGTCGCCCATTAGTAAATTTGATTCGGCGCGTGATTGTAACGACGCATTTTCCAATTCAACGACTAAATCGTTACTCTGTATCGTTGCATTAGTAGAAGAAGCGGTGGTAAAAGATGGATTAGTAGAACCACAAAAAGTTTTTGTACTTTCTGAACTTTCTAAAGGTAACGTATGTGTATTTGGAAAGCACGTTTGATTTTTATCCGCTTCCTTAATGCGCGTTTGACATGTTGAACTTGCTGTATCTCGGGTCAGCATTACCACAACAAACTTCTTTTCGTCAACATTATATGAGCTAATAGTATGATCATCCACCAATATAACACCTGCATAAATTAGTTTTTGCTTTTCAACAATATACTCGGAACCGCGAGCATCGAATATTTTCATTTTCAATTCCAACACCTGAAAAGGATTTTAATAAAATATGTAATTTTTATTAAACTTTATATATAATCACATGTGCGCTAAATATTAGTCAAATGGGACAATTTTTTGGTTTTGCGTCAGAAAATAAATCATATGCAGCGGAAAGTAAACCAAAATGCGTAAAAATTTATTAAACTCGTCAATTTGTTCCCTCAGTAAACTTTAATTAATACTAATATCCATGTAAATATTCCAATAATAAGTTATTTATATTTATACCCCTGCATAAAGTATTATAATTTTGGGTCAAAAGTGTGAAAAGCAGTGAAGGATACATCTCCGACACTCTGAAGCAGTGGTCGGCACTCAATACATTGATATGATTTTAATGCATTAGTATTAGTAAGGAACAGCAGAAAGTAGGCTGCAAGTTTGTCATTTTATACGTTCTACACTGTGTGTGAGCGGCTGAAATCGGGCAGAGAAATTTCCTTGGGAATCGGCAATCAACATCATATAGCTGTCATATAACTGAACTATCGGAAATGGTATTTAACAAAAATTTGGTATTTTAGAGTTCGAATTTTGGGACTTTTCTTTTCTTTTCTTTATTTTAATTTTTGTTTATACCCTTGCAGAGGGTATTATAATTTTGGTCAAATATGTGCAACGTAGTGAAGGAGACATCTCCGACCCTATAAAGTATATATATTCTTGATCAGGATCACTTCCTGTGTTGATATGAGCATGTCCGTCTGTCTGTTTCTACGCAAACTAGTCTCTCAGTTTTAAAGCTATCGACTTGAAACTTTGCACACGCCCTTCTTTCCTTAGCACGCAGTGTAGAAGTCGGAACGGCCCGGATCGGCCGACTATATCCTATAGCTGCCATATAACTGATTGATCGGAAATGGTATTACTTTGGTGTTTTTAGAGTAAGAGATTTTACATGAGCGCTATTTTTGGCAAAATAATACGACATGCCAAATTTCGTAAGGATCGGCCGACTTTATCCTATAGCTGCCATATAACTGAACGATCGGAAATGACCCAACTTTCGTGTTTTTTAAGATAGAATGCTGGTACAGATTATATTTTTGGTCAGTTGATCCGACCTACCAAATTTCATAAAGATCGGCCGACTATATCCTATAGCTGCCATATAACAGAACGATCGGAAATGGTTTTTGGTAGAAATACCAACTTTGGTATGTTTGAAGATAGAAGTTTGGGACTCTTTTTAGATTTTGTATTGTAATAAATTGGATTATATATTCATATTCCCATAAGGATCGGCCAACTATATCCGATGTTTGCGATTTATATCCGGTTTTAACTGCAAGGGTATATAAACTTCGGCTGCGCCCGAAGTTAGCTTTCCTTTCTTGTTTAAGGTACTTTTAGGTACATATAATACATTAAGGTACGTTTCTAGGTGAATGTGACTTCAAGTTTTTCACAAGCCGTCTGTTTCTAATTGTGAGACTAGTAACTGATTCCTGCAAGTTCCTTTTTGAGCTCCTCCGATTATAGGAATGGGTTTTTTTAGTAAAAAAAAAAAAACCTCCTCCGAAAACACTTTTTTTAGTAAGTACTGCTTTGTCTGAGAAATGTCCCTTAATGTTTTCCCCTCATTCTTTAGGTTTTTCGTTTAATATCTCTTTCTTCAGCAGTGCAATGCAATCCGCGACCCATTTGGATATAAAATACCAGTTTGTTCCTGAATTTGGACGAAATGTTTAGTTTTGCGACAATATTACATTAAAATAACTGAATTATACCTTTGTTTTAAACAAAAAACGAGACTAAGCTGAAGTTTCGGAGTAATTTGGTAGTGTTTCTGTCGGGTTAGGCAGCAACACAGCGGTCTAATGTTTATGTTTAAGTATGTTAATATAATGTTTAGTGTAATGTTTATTTATTAGGCTTAAGGATGTACAAATAGCTTTGATCGCAAGACGACCCTCTCTCGGCCGCTCGACTCAACGGTCTTTGTTTAGAAAGTTTTAACTCGCAGTGTCTAGGTCGGGCCGCCCTCTCCATTATCGAGAGCTTTAGCTTCGCAGTGACCAGTCGGGCCGCAGCAATAAACATCTATAACGTTTTAAATTATATAAATTCGTCTTTTATTTACGGCATTAAAAAATGTCAATTTCTCAATTTCAACCAGTTTCTATTTTTTTTCCAGCAAAAAAAAAAGTGGAAACAAATTAGGAATTTTCGCCACAAATAAAGGCAAAAAGGATTTAAAAAGGGCTGCAGAATAAAGTTCAGATATCACTTATGTGTGTACTTTTAGTTTTAAGCCGTTTCCTACATACTTAACGGTCGGGTTAAATGTGCAGAAATGTGAAGATAGAGAGTGAACGACTACAATACTTGCTAAATATTTTAGTATAAATAAATGTAGTAAATATTGTATATATGCATATTAAGCATTTTGATAAATTGTTTATAAATTGAAAAATAGATTATTATAATATTTCCCCCTCGTGGATTAAGACCTTGTCGTGGTTAGGGGCTAAAGATGTGGGGATTCATAATAAATATCCCGGAAACCAGCATAAATCGTTTTAACTAGTTTATGGCAAAAAATGTCTAATGTCTAAAAATGGAGAGTCATATCCAAAAAATCTATTTTTTCAATAACAAATTTATTGATTTTAACGAAAACTTAGAGAAGTCTCAGATATGGGTTTGTCAGCTTTGGGATGTAGTCGGGCCGTTCCGCCCTAAACTGACGCTTGATCGGTAGTTGATTTTTTAAAAAAGTGATCCTGATCAAGAAAAAGGTCAGAGATCAAGAGGTAGAAAAATATTGCAGTTTGAAAACATTACCATTTGAAAATACTTCACCAATTTGAAATACTTTGTAGATTCCAATTTAAAATTTTTAACACTTTTTTTGCTTTATAAAAATTGACATGGTTTAATCTAATATAACCATTTCGTAGGTATGTATAACCAGAGAGATATGTAACCATTTTTTTTTATATAAATATTGTAATTTCATATATTTTTATGTCATTTAACCGCATATGTAGATATGAACATAAATATATAAAACATAAGATATTTGATGTACATATGTACATTCATTGGGCTATAGTTTCTTCTGTTCCCATGTATGTAAGTGCATATGTATATATGCAAATATATAAAAATAAATATATATGAATGTGCATATCTAAATGTGTTTCGTCCGTTTCCCTTAAAGCTGCTTATTAATTTGTATTTTCAAATCGTACGTCATTGCTTCGAAAAATATTTTATTTATTTACACATTTATACAAAGCTTAAAAACGACAGAATATACAAAAAATAAATATTTTTATGTACATATGCAATGTGTATCGTATTCAAGCACTTACTGTTTTTTCAGCATCAAAATCAATAGTAAACGTCTGCTGCTGAAGATTTTTTATTGTGATAATCATGGTTAGCTGCTTTCTTTCTATTTAAATTTATAAAATGAAAACTCGATAGCATTCCATTCAAATATTAAATTTTTCATCCAAGTCGTCATGAAAGTGACGAATAATCGAGCCAAACACGATTAATTTAATCAAATCCGCTAAGTTAACGTCAATATGAATTATTAAAATTTGGAACGGTGTTAAATTATGGGCTAGTACTCAGATCGAATAACATTTTTGCCGAGTAAATACATTTTTTGTTTGCAGTGTGAACGCTATTTTTAAGTTAAAAATATATTTAATGTCCCTCCTAAAATTGATTTGAATTTACAAATAGACATTGTAGGAAAAAAAGCAGATTTAAATAGGTCTTCCATTGTGTAACTCACAACGTGACTTTGGCAAGCATTTTATTGAATTTCTGCATTATTACAACAAAAAAGGTTATAAAAATTTTAATCTTTTCGCTAGGAACCTGTAAAATGTTGGGATCTCCATGTAAATTTCTGGTATTTTTCATTTTTTTTTTTTTAAATACGGGTTGGCGAAAAGACCCTGTCATAAACTCTCTCTGTCCAAACCAGTGGAGGGCAAACTCAAACGCAGCGCTGCGGGACACTGACAGTGTGAGCGCTCTCATTTTATTTTAGAAGCTCCCTCATTTGCTCTTATTTTGACTATTTGACAGCCCAAACTTAATGCCTAGTACTCCGACGAAGAAAATCCGCTGTAACACGTGTTACTGCGGCCAAACTCCATATAAAAAAACGGTGTGAAAAAAGGAAGAAGAAGAAATTGTAGCCTCCTAGATTTTGCCGGTACTCTAACGACGAGAACGATGGCTGTCAAATTAAATGGCGTTGCCGGATCAAAATAATAAAAAAGCTGATCTCGGGGTGTAAAAATAATTCATTTAATTTATTTTGACACCCCACATATTGAAAGAGCGAAAATTGAACGAGAAGTATTAGAGAGAGAGAGAGAGAAAGAGAACAGCTGTTCAGTATTACCCTTTTCCTTAATATTTTTGGTTACCCTAGCTCGGTAGCCAAATAAAAAGCGATTTCGCTATCACACGTGCTACAGCGGATTTTCGTCGTCAGAGGCTTTAAGTTTGGGCTTAAAAATCAATATGTTTCAACTGAGAAAAATTTCCTCAGAAATTGGGTTGGAAAAAGTTTTCTCCATAGAAAACATAGATAGGGAAGCGTAGTCTTTCTTTTGTTTAAGAACTAAAGTAAAAATAAACTAAAGGTTGAAGTAAAATACACTATGTTAACGGATTTGTCGCATATAATTATATTTGAAATTTTTTGAAGTTGTTTCGATTTGAATTGTATTTGTGGTTGTTAGTCTCTAAATTGACTTTAAGATAGCTTAGGGCGGAGCGGGAGCGAAAACTTTTGTTTAATTTGGTTTTCAGTGTCACAGGGCAGGCTTAACAGTTTGACAATTTAAAAGTCAACAATTCAATTGGGGAGCCAGAGGAGAGTCGACCGCCGCCGCCAAACTATAAATCTCTTGTGGGAGACATGGCATGGAGAGATTGCCGAGTTATTACCATAAGGCAACTTTTAGTCCGACAATCTCTCCAAAGTGAGAGTACATAGCGGGAGAAGGCGGATGACAGGATGATTCGATGATTCCAAGGATTGACTCGGCGGCATGGCACCGGGTCTCCCTCACTGCAGTCAGGGCCGAGAACAAATTGGGAAGTACAGACATCCATCGCAGTCGTATAATAATAATTAGATACCACAGGTACATGCTACTTGGGTATCACTTTGTCGGGTTCCAGGGCTGGGGAGAACATGACTCGCAGGGGGTGGCAGCTCTCTCAGATTACATAGAAGAAGAAGCATTCCAAAAGTGTTACAATTTGCGACAAAAGAAACACAAAATGACGATGAAAACATTTAGTCAGGACATGGCGACATGGACATAGGAGAACATTAAACCATGGTCCCTTTCATAACATTAAAGGTCTGAGGACGCATCAAGGGACATGTAAAAAATGGCAGATAAGTATTCTATGTTTACATTCTTCTTCTTCTAATGGTTTCTTTCTTGCAGCTAAAGTTCCAGAGTAAATTCAAGTCAAGTTGGATTTGAAAAAGTGCCCCCCCCCCTTAGCCTATTAATAACTGACCCAGCTTATGGTCCCCATACCAAGCCATGGGTACTGCGGGACAAAAGAGCCAAAATCCAAGTGAGTACACGCATTATGAAATTCATGTTTGTGCCCCACTGAATTTGAGAAAATTTAGCAGGTTAAAAAATTTTGAACTTCCCGAGATCCCGCAGTCACGAATTCAGGAGTGCCAGGACCTGGATTTTTTTTTGTTCAGCGCCAAGCCAGAGTCACCAAGGGACTGTTGGCCAACTTTCAGGTGAGTAGTCAGGATTTAAGATCAACTTTCCTGCAGCGCTGAAATTCCGAAATTTCAGGTTGTTTACGTGAGGGGCCGTTGTGCCACTCAGCTGAACTTAAGAGCGCATCCGCGCTGAAAAGCGCACCCGCGCTTAAAAGCTCATCCGTGCTGAAGAGCGAATCCGCGCTCACCCCTCTATGCATTTGCCTCTCTCGTCGGCCGTCGTCGATCGGCCAATCTGGTTTATATTTACGTTTAGCGTTTATGCTTTCTAAGTTAAGTTCAGTATCCAATGTAAGCAGCCCAATAAAGCTGAACGCGTTTCTTTTGTAAATTTAACGAAGACGCCCCCGACTTTTTATTTCAACTTTACTCCTGGAACCTTTTGCGGCAACAACGCTCCCCTACAAACATTTGGTCCTTCGAGCCGGATTATTCCTGGATTTTCTTCTGCCAGCAGTTCCCGGCATTGTTCCGCCAAAAGATAAGACATTTTTCCGTCTTCTCTCTGCCGGTCTTCAGCAGTGGTCCGAACATTAAATTTTGTTCACACTGCTGCAAGATTGTTTTTCCCTCCGTGTCAACTCCAAGTCCGAGTTTTTCAACACGACGGCAGTTTCAGTTTTTCTTCAAATTCTTCAAACTTTTCCATCCGCCTCCGTTTTGTGTGCTGCCCATACTCCTCGCCGTTTTCGGCCTCTACGTTATCCATTCGCTTGCCAACGGTCGAGCCATATGTGCATCCACATAGATACATACACACATAGATACTTACATATTTTTTTGGTGCAATTAATCCGCGAAAAATTCGCAAGTGAACAGTGAAATTGTGTGGTGAAAAAGAGAAGGCATAATTAATATTGGCCAGCCAGTGTGAATTAGTTCCGGAATTTCCAAATTCACCGAACAGTCCGCTGCTGTCGTAATATTTGTTTTTATCTTCCCCAATCAGTGCCATTTTTTTACACCACATAACTTTTCTGTTCCCCCAATTATGCAGTCCACTTATCAACGCTCCACTGTGCCAACATATGCCCACATGCCCTTACAAATATCCGTACCTGCAAGCATGTCCATATATGTATTTTCTGCCTCCAATTCCAGGAAATATAAAACCGATAAAATTTAACATGTACAGTCCACTTATCGACGTTCCACTGTGCCCCACATGACCTTGCCCTACTTGCATGCATGTCCATATATTTCCAAATATTTTCTGCTTCCAATTTCAGGAAATATATAACCGATAAAACTAAAAAAAAATTTTTTAAATTTCCTAAAACCAACATTTATAAACCGCCAATTATAAACCGCCATTTCACTCAAAATCCGTGATTGTGTCGCTTAAATTCAGACCTAGCCGTGTTGTGTTTTTTGGTGCTGTTTTTTTCCTTTGGGGTACGTACAGGGTGCCGACGGCATAATCGGCTGCGTAACAACTACCTTTAAAAAAAAGGAATCAATTAATTATAAATTTATATTTATAATTTTAACCACCACAATTTATTTAATTATTACTTCTGTTCGAGCGAAGGGCCAGGTTTGTTTTAAGTCACCTTTCCGGCCATGATACAATTAAAATTATTTTAACAAAAAAAAGTAATAATCGAAAATTATTAATAATTTAATTATCAACCTTCTGTCCGAATAGAGCCGCGGTTTTAATTCCACCATTCCGGCTTCGGGATAATTAAATCAAATTAATTAAAGATTAAGGTTTCAGCTCCACCCTTCCATAATAATTAAATCCGACAATTAGTCAAAAATTAATTATTATTGATTATTTATTTTTTTGTGTTAAATACAAGCCAAGGTCAAGTCCACCTTTCCAACTCCGCAAGTTCGAAAAGAGTTAAGAATTCAATATCTACGTAGGAACCACACTTGTATACATATACATATATACATATACAGTTCGTCATCAATTTGTTTTTTGAACGAGCACGAATTTTTCTTTACTTGTCCATTTTTTGTGCCCCAACGCTGCTTGTACTCCGCATCAGGCAACATCCGCCTACAATCTGAGCAAACCTCGTCTTCTTTTGGGTTTTTTTTCTGGTTCCTGAAGTTCTTCTTTCCACATTCGAATTGTGCCGCACACGACTTTCCTTTCGACATCGGCGCCACTAGTTCGCACTTGCTCCTTGTAATTGCATTTCATCCGCGATCTCACCGTTCTCATCACATTAGTGCGACCGGCCACCACTTCGCATGAGGTACCTGTTGCGCAAGTCAGTCGACAAGCGCTGACCAGCGAATTAGACTCTGAGAATGCCCACGGGAGACGATAAAAAACCGCGTTCGATCCCAGCCATCCGTTTGGACAGATCTCAATCCGCATCTCCGCGGACGCCGCTTTTGAAGCCTAAGGCTACCAGTGCCAGTCCAAGGGCAAAGAGTGACGAATCCGTCAATACAACCCCCAGTCCTTCACAGAGGCAGACTCGCTCCGTTGCAAAAATGGCTCCAAGTGCGGTCGAAGTGGCGTTGAAAAAGTTCATCGCCACAACAGATTGAATAAGCCAATTTGAGGCTAACATAAATACTCCGGGCGCCCCAGAAACGGAAATAGGCTCCCAATACATGTGCGAAGTCCATCGGGACCAAATTCGGGCACTATGGGAGAAGGTGGAAAAGAGCTATAAGAGCTGCTCCGATTTGCTAGCCGTGTCCGACGTCAATGCGGCCGCCTCGACAGTGCTGGAAGCGAAGTACAGCTACTATTACTCCGTCTATTCGAGGTGTATTGCCCAGCTTCGGGAGAAAATTGCCTCACAATCCACTCAGGCTTCCGTAAATGTCTACACGCCCGCGTCTACAGGCTGCCGGTTACCTCCAGTGGATACCGAGATCTTTGCGGGTGATTATCTTCGGTGGCCCACCTTCAGAGACTTGTTTACGGCCATTTACATCCAAAACTCGCGGCTCACCCCGGTAGAGAAGTTGTTCCACTTACTGTCCAAAACAAGTTGTGACGCCCACGCCATTGTTTCTAAGGCTCCGCTTACCCATGAAGGGTTTGTCACCGCATGGCAAAGCCTCAAAGACTGCTTGTAGAACCGGCGGCTATTGGTCAGTAGCCAGTTGAAGATCCTTTTCAACATCCAGGCTATTTCTCAAGAGTCCGGAGTCGCGCTGAAGGAGCTGCAAGCCACCATTCAGAGTTGTCTGACAGCCGTAGAAATGTCCTCCATAAATGTTGAGGCTTGGGATCGTCTCCTGGTATTTATGATTTCGTCAAAGCTCCCCAAAGTCACACTTTCTATGTGGGAGCAATCCGTACATAATAAGACCGAGATTCCAACATGGAAGGAATTAGATAACTTCTTGACAGAGCGCCATCGCACTCTGGAGGCCATCGACGACGTCAGGCCTAGTGGCTCCGTGCAATTTCCGCCAAGGTAGGGACTTCCTACTTCCTGCTCGGAGGCTCACTTCATACGAGACTCGAGTGGTTCCGTGCCAAAAGGGCTGCGGTCTCTGTTCGAGGGAGGACCACCCCATTCGCTTATGTCCGCGTTTCCTAGAAATGGATGTAAATGGGCGCTCTGACTACATAAGGAGGAAGAAGTTATGTTTAAACTGTTTTGCCCGAGGGCACCAGCAGCGAGACTGTACGAGCGCCTATACCTGCTTCACATGCCACAGCCGACACCACACCCTCCTGCTCCGCGGCAATCCGTTCGCCACCGCTCCAAGTCCGCCTACGCCAGCAAACGGCTCAGAGGATCAGTCGAATGTGCAGGTGTGTTTCGCTTCCGTGTCAGGAACCGTCCTACTGGGCACGGCTCTTATCAACGAGTCCCATTTGGGGTACACCGTCCAGGCACGAACACGGATAGACTCAGGCTCCGAAGCGACTTTCATAACGGAACGACTGTTCAACCTTGTCAAGTTTCCCTTCAAGACGATTCACGCACAAGTTTCCGGCCTTAATAAGACCATTTCCGCGCAGTCTTCTAAATTGTGCGATTTCTCGACTCGGTCGCCGTCTAGACCCGGGCTACAGCAGCTACACTGCTGCTTACGTTCTTCCGCAGTTGGCAAGAAATCTGCCATCATCCTTTTTCGAGAGATCTTTTTCCTTTTTTGATTGCAAGGGGGGCGGGATGTTTAGGTGAGGGGCCGTTGTGCCGCTCAGCTGAACTTAAAAGCGCATCCGCGCTGAAAAGCGCACCCGCGCTTAAAAGCTCATTCGTGCTGAAGAGCGCATCCGCGCTCGCCCCTCTATGCATTCTCCCGCTCTCATCGGCCGTCGTCGATCGTCCGCTCTGGTTTATATTTACGTTTAGCGTTTATTCTTTCTAAGTTAAGTTTAGTACCATGTAAGCAGCGAATAAAGCTGAGTGCGAACCTACCCACACGACTCCCCCGACTTCTTCATTTTTCTGACATTTTGAAAGTACTGTTTATTGAGAATGTACTGTTGAAGTTTCATATAAAAATATCAAATAATTACAGAGATACAGCCCATAATCGAGAGGCCGCCTACACCGAATAGTATGAGTTACTCGGTAGCGTCTAAACTTTAAACGAGTTTTTCTCGGAACGACATTTTTGTGTGCGGCGCAAATGATTCACAAAATTTTAGGTACCGATCTAGCTCAAATTTGGATATGTTGTTATAAAAAGTAACACCTCTGTCCCGTACTAGAATCATTTATTTTTAATGATTAGTTTTTTATTTATCATTAAATTAAACTAAATTTTTTAAAATTTTTTATTTTGTGAGTTCTTCATTTTGTTGTTTATTGATGAAAATGTTTCATTCTAATACGGGACAGAGCTCTAAGCTTACAAAAGAATAATCTATTATAATTTTTTGTTTCGGATGACTCTAGCAGTCGAAATCACCTGCGCCAGGGACCTACCACTTTTTTTAAATGCATAAAGAATAAATTAAACAAAATATTTTCAAGTAGTTTATGATGCCTATAAAAACATATTTGAAAATTGAAACGATTTTTATTACAACAAATTTTTTTTGAAATAACCTCTAAAATTAGGCCGGAACATGAGACTACATCCTTAAAACATTTGTCATCAAATTAGAATTGAAAATAAATTTGCCATAAAATTTGAATTGAAAATAAATTAGTTACCTCTGAACTATTTAAAAAAAATAATTTTAAGAAATAATATCAGAGAATAACCATTGCCGAATAGAAGAATCTATTTATAGATTTCTTTATATTACTTTTAGTTTATACACTTTATATATTTTTATATTATATTAAATAGAATTATTAATTCATATGCCATCTAATGGAGATATAACATTTTGTATATAAAATCTAACATAGTTATCTACATAGTTATCTAACATAGTTATCATAAATTTTTCTTTTCTTTTTTTGCCTTATGCATCAAAATCACCATGAATAGTGTGAAAGTGATGAATAGTGAAACATTTTATAACGTTCTAATTTATTTATTTTAATTTATCCTTTGACCTTGCATGTCAAAGCGTTGGACCAAGCGATGGAAGAAATCATGTGTCATGTTACCTAGTGTCGTAAGCTATGCTACTACATGCTACTACTACATGCTATGCTACTTACATCTGGTGTCTCACGAGGTAGTAACTTAGAAATACTGTTCGTGCGTTTGGAGTCTGTAATACTTGGTTCATCAAAGGAAAAATTTCCACCAAAGGAAACTGTCCAATTCAGTTTCTGTAATTTGCAATACAAAATGTAAACTGGGAAACTGTTTACTGCCTTCCGGAGTATCGTTGTTAGGCCTATCTATTAGACTATAGTCTGCCTAGACTATTAGGCCTACCTCTATTTCAAGAGCGCGGTTGCACGCGGTTGCCAGCTAGGCCTCGTCGGCTAATGGGTGGGTCATATAGCGCCCCCTTTCTTTCCCTGATGCTTACCTCGAAGATCATAAATTCTATCGTTAGAAGAATGCGTGCACGGCCTCTCGAACTGCGAAGGCCAAACATAGTCCTCTCAAAACAGATTTTATTTAGATCCTCAAGATCCTCGAGAACGCAATAGTTGGGGGTGGTCCAGCTGCAAGGCGGTGGCGAATTAAGCGAGGCGAATTATTTTTCTTTTATCTCATTATAAAATTCATGTTTATTAGGCTAAAGTGTTCTTATACATTTACTACAGCACCATCCCTATTTCCCCATACTTCGCTAAAAATTCAGTTTTCCTTCTTGGCTTACGTATCTACTAACTAGATGCTAGGTTAAATAAATGAAAATGAAAAACTTAAAATAGTCGCGTGGGCGCAATGAACTCCAATGTAACAAATCTTAAAATTAGCTTAAATTAGTGGATTACGAATAATATTTCATTTCATGTATCTCTTTCTCTGATCTCCAAATAATAAAAATAAAAATTACACCCTAAACTCTTCTGCACCGCTCCGTGGTGAAAGGCTGACTGCGCCTGGCGTACGTGGTATCGCTGCGTATCTGCGCGTTTCTCTATAACGGACTCGGTCGACTTTTTTCCTCCGAGCCCGGATCGGGCTCTTTATCGGATCGCTCGCGGTGTCTAGGTGAAGGTAATCGTCCACTTGGTGGACCCCCTGCGGCCGGGAATCGGACGATGCGGTAGATTGACGACCGGAATGTTCCGCGTCGCTTGGTTTGGCTTTATATAAAACTACTCGCACTTACTCACCCCTTTCATCCGCGACGAGCTGGTTGAAGCGCTTCCACGTGCTCGAAGCTGGAAAGGAAATATTTCGGGAAAGCTTTCGCTAACCCGTTCACACAACAAAATATTCACTTAGCGAATTCTTTACTTAGGCCTCGTGGCACCACGAGGCCACCAGTTGGACTGATTTCGCTCCTCTTTCTTGCGGCGGAGCGTTCCTTAAAAGCGCCGCAAACGCTCCGAGCCTAGCTCCCGAGCTCGCTCGCCTCGGACCACAACCAGCTCTAGCTCCTCCGGCGACTGCTCCGACCGTGCTCTCCGGTAGGAACTCTGTCCTCTCGCGGCCGCGCCTCGTGGGCGGTTTCGCGCCGCGCACCGTCTAGATTTGCGCTGTCGACTGCTCCACTGGGAATCTCGCACGACTCCAACGTCTCTCCTTACGACCGCCCCGTACTCCTTGTACCAGGCCCTCCGTTCGCCACTACGATCCGTGACCTGCCTCACTTTAGCGCCGACCCTTTGGCGCGTCTGCCAACAAGCTGCGCTTCGGTTTTGCTGTTGTGATTTGCTGGTGACTTCCGAAGGTGCTTGTTCTCCACCTTGCTTGTGCGCTTCCCACGTAAATTTTTCTGCTTCTTTAATTGGATGAATTTCCTTGGGTCGCGCCAGAAACGAAAAAGAAAGTGCTGTACCCGCGCGGATTTCTGCTTCTAGCTTCCAGCTTCCAATAACCGATTCACTCCGTTGGCCAGACCCTAGACTCCGGCAACTAGGTCCTTGCCAATGGTCCGGCCTTGCTATGGTCCTACTACGGCAAAAAGTACCCAGATCGGTTGCCATCTCCCCTCCCCGGGGTTGCCTATTGCTCTTCCTTGCATGTCCTCGAGCTCGTAGGTTGAATTACCCGTTCTCTTACGAACTCTCGCCTTAACGTATCTTGGGCCAATCTTGGCGTTGTAACCCGCCGCAAAGTTGCTTTGTTTGAAGTTCCTACGGAAAATCTCTTGTCCTTCTCGATACCTCACCTCTCTGGACCGTGCGTTGTACCGCCTTTCATGCTTCTCCGTTTGCTTCGCTAAAACCTTCTGAGCCTGGGCCCGTACTAAATCCAACGAATCCTCCCGGGAAAACCAAATCTCTCTATCCTCCAAGAGCCCTAGCTCTCTCATGAGCTTGTACGATCCTCCTGATCCCACAAACTGTTGCCCGAACACTAAATAATATGGGGTTGCGCCCGTACCGAAATGGACTGAAGGATCTTATGGCTGCGATGATGGACCTATTCACCCTTTCGGATGCATTAGCCTGCGGCGAATGGTCGGCTGTAAAAATCTGCGTCACCCGATTCTCCCGCATTAGCGTTCTAAACGCTCTAAAGCTCTAATAAATGAATTGTGTCCCATTGTCATCGAGCATCTCGTTATTTGGTTGGGTACCTTACACGCTTTGCAAACCTCACAGTTGCCTACGTAGTCCTTCACGTCCCTAACTAATCCTGGCCAGTAGTACATCCGTCGAATCCTCTCCAGCGTTTTATGGATCCCTCCATGGGCTGCTGTGGGACTGTCGTGGGCTTCTTTCATTACCTCCGGGATCATTTTGTTTGGCACCCATAACTTCCACGCGAAACTCTCGCCTAGCCCTACTTCCTGATCTTGTTTCGCCCGCCGGAAAACCTTCCCTTCCATGACTTTCAAGTCTGGCACCGTTTCCTTATTAGCTTCGACCGTGTTCCTTAGAGTCTTATACTCATTCTTCTCGAAAAATGGAGATTCATAGTCCATCCCTAAGCCGGCGACTACCTCCTCCTCTGCGTCTCCTTCATACGCCCTAGACAACGCGTCAGGAACGACATGAAGTTTGCCTTTCCGATGTTCTATTTGGAATTTATACGCCTGCAGTTTCGACGCCCATCGTCCCAGCCGAGACCTTAAGTCTGGTTGTGCCATGAGCCACCCTAACGAAGCGTGATCTGTAATCACCGTAAATTTGTGTCCCTCTACGTAAGGTCTGAACCGCTTAATACAAATAATCGCGGCCAGGCATTCCTGTTCCGTGACGGAATAGTTCCGTTGGGCCTTGATCAACTTCTTCGAAACGAAGGGAATTGGGTACTCGTCCCCTTTCTCTCCTTCCGTCTTCTGAACCAATACTCCGCCGATCCCATAACTGCTTGCGTCGCAGTGGATATAGAACGGTTTCCTAAAATCCGGACTATGCAAAACCGGAGCCTAACACATTGCGTTTTTATACCCTTGCAGAGGGTATTATAATTTTGTCCAAAAGTGTGCAACGCAGTGAAGGAGACATCTCCGACCCTATACAGTATATATATTCTTGATCAGGATCACCTCCTGAGTTGATATGAGCATGTCCGTCTGTCCGTCTGTCTGTTTCTACGCAAACTAGTCTCTCAGTTTTTAAGCTATCGTCCTGAAACTTTGCACACACCCTTCTTTCCTTTGCACGCAGTATATAAGTCGGAACGGCCGGGATCGGCCGACTATATCCTATAGCTGCCATATAACTGATTGATCGGAAATGGTATAACTTCGGTGTTTTTAGAGTTAGAGAGTTCAAATTTGACATGAGAGCTATTTTTGGCAAAATAATACGACATGCAATTTCATAAGGATCGGTCGACTATATCCTATAGCTGCCATATAACTGAACGATCGGAAATGACCCAACTTTCGTGTTTTTGAAGATAGAAAGCTGGAATTTATACAGATTCTATTTTTGGTCAGTTGATACAACCTACCAAATTTCATAAGGATCGGCTAACTATATCCGATGTTTGCGATATATATCCGGTTTTAGCTGCAAGGGTATATAAACTTCGGCTCCGCCCGAAGTTAACTTTCCTTTCTTGTTAAGTTTTGAGAATGCCTCCAAACCCGCCTGCGTCATCGTAAAACGGCATTTGGGTCTCATCAAATCGGTTAGAGGTGCTGCTATATCCGCATAGTTACTTATAAATTTGCTATACCATCCGGTCATGCCTAGAAAACTGAGTAACGCCTTTAATGTCCGCGGAACAGGGAACCATGGCAGATATCTTCTCGGGATCTGTCCTTATGACGCCTTCCCCGATCACATGACCTAGATACTTAACAGTTCTCATGCAGAAATGGCTCTTTTCGATATTCAGCGTTAGCCCCGCTTGCTTTATGTGCTTCGCCACCGTCGTCAGGACCGCTAGATGCGATATAAAGTATCGGATACGACGAGCAGGTCGTCCAAATACACGAATACCCCGTTCCGTAGCGCGTCCGGAATAACTTTATCCATGAGTCGCATCATGGTTTGAGAAGCATTCATGAGCCCGAAAGGCATGACCCTAAACTGGTAAAGAGGAATGGTAAACGCGGTCTTATCGCGTGAAGCTGGTTCCAGCGGGATCTGCCAGTAAGCGTCCTTCAAATCCAAACTCGAGATGAACATCGCTTTAAGAAGTCTGCTTAGGATTGCGTCGATCTGTGGTAGTGGATAGGCATCGCCTTGGGTGAAGCTATTCACTTTCCTACAGTCCAAACATAACCGGACTTTGCCCGGCTTCTGCACTAGCACCACCGGCGACGACCAAGCACTTTGCGATTCTTCGATCACCCCTAGCTTCATCATTCTCTCGACCTCTCCGTAGAGCAGCTTCTCTACTGCCGGAGACACCGGATAATGCCTCTGCTTTACCGCTTTCGTCTCTCCGACGTCGATACTATGGCTGATCAAATGGTTTTTGCCCAAGCCTAGCTTGGCGAAGGATGGAAATAGCTCTATCACCGCCTGTAAGCTCGTTTGCTGGGTTTCGGACAACTCCTGCCTAGCCGAAATCTCGCCGATCTGGAACTCCGAGGGCAAAAGTTCGAAACTCTTCCAAAAATCAATACCTAGATACAGATCTTGGCTTAACGTGGGAACTAGGTAAAAGGTATGAGTTTTGTTTAGGCCTTTGAACTCCACATCCGTCGTCAGCTGTCCCACAACCTTTTGTCGTTGACCATCAGCAGTGCTCACTGTTGTTCCTTTCCGCTTAAAGTCTGCCTTGCTTTTTATGAACCTTTCTGCGAAACTCCCTCCGATACAACTGACCGCTGCCCCAGTGTCAAGCAGACCCAGGACTACATCTCCTAATAATCTAACTTCTGCAAATGGACGCTTGTCCGAAGTTTTATACCTTATTGTTTCTATTTTACTTAACGAATTCCAATATTGCCTTAACCTATTAGTGTTTCTAGACCTAATCTTATCGTCTACCTTGGCCTTACTATGCTCTCCTTCGCGAAGCTCGTTGTCGCTCTCTTCCTACTTGTCCTTGTTTGAGCCTAACGGAATGCGCTGGGGTGGACGGTCCGGTGCATTCGCTTTCCAGTTTTTTTGACATTTCGGACAAGATGGCTTATACAAGTTAACTGAAGTTAACCGAGCATCGGTAATGTCCGATTATTTAAGAGCTCGCTCTGGCCAAACTGCTGACACAGCGTCTGGCCGGAAGCCCATGCATAGCGGCAAGCACTGCACATTTGCGTGGCCGCTATGAAATACTTTTTGTTAGCTTTAAGTTTCAGTTTGTGTCAGAGTCTCATACAATAAAGAGCACCATAAAACCAATCTCCGGCACTGCCGTTATCTTGTAAATTCATTTGTTGAATTGGTCACCGCGCCTCAAGGGCCGTGACAACGGGGCAAGTGCTCCCATCATAACTCCCGTCACAGAACGGATCTCCCCTCGGCAACCGCCAGGGATTTCAACCACTACCTACAAGGATTAGCAACACCCCCCGGCAACCGCCAGGGGTAATTATCTTACAAATATCTCCAGCGTGTGCAGCATCACCGACTGCAGCGAGGGATAACCAACAACATCATATATCAAACATTATTACACAAAACCCAATTTATATTATTTGGCGCCCATCGTAAAAAACCATGTAAGTGAGCACTTTTATTTACATAGTACCTCTAAGTCTGCATGAATTTTTCTTTGTGTATTAAAAAATAAAAAAAAAAAAAAAAAAAGAAAGAAAGAAAGACAAGAATAGTAAAATATTGTGCCGTACGCTAATAAAAAACTGCAGCCCCATAAAATTTTTAAAAAATTTAAATAATTTTTATTAGTTGGCTGACGGTTTAGCATTAACATTTTTTACCTATTATAAAATATTTAAACCATTTCATTTTGTGAACCAATTATTGTCCCAATATTGTTTGCATTTCTGGTGTTGTGAATAAATAAATGAATATTCTATATAACACAAAAAGTGCGGAATACAAATTCCTAACCAAAACCAAAAAATCGCTGGCAGAAAATTTTAAATTTCAATCGGAAATAATTTATATAATCGCGTGTATTTAATTCAGCTTTTATATG
Source organism: Drosophila bipectinata (assembly GCF_030179905.1). NCBI lineage: Eukaryota > Metazoa > Arthropoda > Insecta > Diptera > Drosophilidae > Drosophila > Drosophila bipectinata. The sequence continues at coordinate 9,156,137 of NC_091740.1, read as the reverse complement.
TCTGTTTTGTTACACAAGAATTCTTGGTATTAGCCGCGCAGTTTTGGTTACTTATTTTTCTTTTCCGCTTTGTTTCCCCACTCCATTTTCAAGAACACGATACGGCCGCACATGAAGTTTGTGGCAATTTGTTGTTTTTATTTTTTTTCTTCGTTTATAATAAGCGGAGGCTCAGGCCCCGCGCACCCCTCACCTTGTCTCTGCTGGGCAAGGCAACAGCGCAGTTCGACGAGCTCGCACACATAACTGAAGCGGCGGCTCAGCTCCCGCGAACCCCCCACAAGCCCAAATATCTCTATAGACATGCAATTCGAGCATGCAATAATTCTTTTGGGCGATATTATGGGTACAGCTCCACATGAGCAGCCCTTTTCACCTCTAAAGAAGTATAAGACAATTCTCCAGCGACTCTGAGTCCGAGGCCGCAAATATGGCATTCAGCATGGAACAAATGACGGCCACTATACAGGCGGCCGTTAACCATGCCTTTCGGGAAGCCAATATTGAAAGCCAGCGTAGACAAAATGAGCTACGTCTAGCTATACAACAACTGACCGAACGGGTCGACGCAACACAAATCGCTCTCGCCCAAGCGGAAGCTCCCAAATCAAACCCTATAAACCTATAGAAATTAGGGACGACGTCAAATGTGACGAGCCCCTAGATGCCGTCAACTGCCTGCCCGAATTTATGGGAGCACAGAACGCATACGTCTCCTGGAGACAAGCGGCAGTAGCCGCATACTATATTTTCAGGAATTATGTAAATAGCTCGCGCCATTATCAGGCAGTTATTATTATTAGGAATAAAATAAGGGGCTCTGCCGATGCCGTACTGTCTTCGTTTGGCACTGCACTAAATTTCGACGCGATTATAAATCGACTCGACTTTACGTACAGTGATAAGCGTCAGATTCACGTTATCGAGCAAGAAATGGGTACTCTCAGGCAGGGAAATCTAACCCTCCTGCAATACTACGACGAGGTCGAGAAAAAGCTCACCTTGCTCACCAACAAAGCTACCATGTCGTACGAAGCCTCGGCGGCAAAAGTTTTGTGTGACAAATTCCGGGATGACGCACTCCGAGTATTTATCTCGGGGCTTAAGCGCAGCCTCACGGACGTCCTTTTCTCGGCAAAACCGAAAGATATGCCTTCAGCTCTCGCTTTGGCACAAGAAGTGGAATCCAACCACGAAAGATACTCCTTCGCGGCTTCATTTGCCAAAAGCCAAGAGGATAAAGATAGGAAACAGCACCCAAAAGCGCAAGAATACCGACAGGCCTCTGCGCAGGCAAATACACAAACAAATGCTGGAAAAAATCCGTACTACGTCAAACAACACAAGGCGCAAGTACACTCCGCCCCACACAGTGGAGGCGCCCCTGAACCCATGGACATCGACCCATCGCTTTCCAAAATGCTAAGGCCATCCCAGGCCCCGTCATACCAAAACAGGGAGCCAACCGTGTCCGATCGATTGGGCCTACACAACAAGCAGAAGGTGAAGCACGTCGCGCAGAGCGTAGGCGGAACCGGGGAGAAATATACAGCCGCAGCTTAAAGCACGGCTCAGGAAATTGACGACGACGTTATTCAAGATTATGATTCGGACGTCATTAATTTTTTAAGGGAATATCCCTGCTACACGTCGGCCAATGACAAGAGGCCAGCCGACGCGGTTCAAACGGAATCGAATGACCCACAATACGCGATACAGGATACGATCAAACACGCCCAGAATAAGTTCCGCGACAGGAAAAATGCTTCCCGGCAAAATAGGGTTTTCGAAGTTGGCGAAAAGATCCTAGTGTAGTCTAGCAGGCGACTGAGCATCAAACTGTCCCCTTTGTTCGAGAAAGAACCCGTAGAAGCGGACATGGGGACCACAGTCCACATTAAGGGGAGGGTGGTCCACAAAGACAACCTTAGGAAGGCCGAGCGTGACTCAACTATCGCCCGTCTAATAATTTTTCATCTTTTTTTATTTGTCTTTTTCCTAGCCACTTGGCATAAGCTTTTGCTTCCATTAATATTTTAATCATGCTCTAATGGTGGGCTACCCAGTTTCAATTGAATTCACAGCACATCCAAATTACAGGTTTTCAACCATAACCCTGATTTTCCTTTTGGCCGCAACATCGGCACGCGTCTTGGACTATTCCAAAGCCAAATACATTCCCATTGATGTATTTCATTGATGGTCGAATCCTGATATGGGAGGAATTCGCTTTTATAAAGCACTCAGCGAATCGCTTGGAATATAGGCGCGTCATCGAAGAAACTAATGGGATGACCGTCATGTTCCCGCAATCTCACATGCAAAAACTCCTATTTGTTGATGTCGCCTATCTACGCGACCTGCTCGACTCTTTGAGCATCCATCATAGGGTAGCAAGAAGTTTAGACTTCTTAGGGACTGCGCTAAAAGTAGTGGCAGGAACACCGGACGCAGAAGATTTTGAAAGAATTAAATTTAAAGAATTCCAATTAACAAATGCAAACAATAGGCAGGCTAATATTAACAACAAAGTACAAATTCAAATCAATAAAATTTCCGCTACCGTCAACCAACTTCTGAGGTCAGCAAAAAAGTCCCAAATTGATACTGGGCACCTATTCGAGATGCTTTTAACTCGAAATAGGATGATAGCAATGGAGCTGCAGGGGTTGATGCTAGCAGTGGCACTTGCCAAAGCTAATATTGTTAGCCCCAGCATCCTAGATCATGCAGACCTGGAGGGTGTGTGGATGGAAGAGCCCACCGAGACCGCGATTAGAGATGTTTTGTCCGTATCGTCCGTTAAGATCTTACAGTCCGATAACATATTACATTTTATTATTAAGTTTCCGAAGATAAAGTCGGCCTGCAGCAAGATCACCGTTTTCCCAGTGTCACATCACGACACCATGCTCAGGCTGGAAGACAACGTCATTCCCGAATGCGACAGTGAGATCCACACCGTGGACAAGTGCTCCCCGACATCAGGAGCTACATTTTGCCGGCTGGCTCGCAGAAGATCATGCGCCCAAGAGCTTCGCGCTGGAGGCACGGCGCATTGCGAGATGCAATCTGTGATGTCTGTGAAAACAGACAGACGGACATGCTCATATCAAATCAGGAGGTGATCCTGATCAAGAATATATATACTTTATATGGTCGGAGATGTCTTCTTCACTGCGTTGAATACTTTTGGATAAAATTATAATACCCTCTGCAGGGGTATAAAAATGTTCTGCGAAGAAGGAATTTATCGCTTCAGGTCGACCATTTTGGCAGAAACAAAAACAAGAATGAATTTCTTGCAGTGAAAAGTTTTCGGCACTCTAACAACAAAATTAAGAAGAATAGGAAAACACGAAACATTTTTTTGGTAATTGATCTTTGCCTATGCTGGGACCAACGAAGCTTATGGCGTGAGCAACGAACCTTGTGGCGTGAGCAGTCTCACACAATTTCGTATGCATGAGCATTTGCAAAAACAAATGAGCAGCGAGGGCAATGAAATGGGCAGCACTGCTCTGCTGCTTCAAGTATTCTATGACGTGACCTTGTCATCCTTATATGCAGCGCCTCTATATCTTTAAGTGAACGTAGCCTATTTCGGCAGGCGTTCGTGTTCCTTGCTGCTGGCTCCTACACCAAGACTCGCTAGTGAATTTTTTTAATGGGCTTTTCAATCCCCCATCTTTATCGGTATTGCGACTAGCCAAAGCATTCACCATATGTCTCATTTAAAGCGGAAGCCAATGGTTAGGATGTGCCGTTCTGTGACCAATCCTGGTGGAACCAAGATCCTCGTCGCAGCAGAAATCGCAAGAAATCGCAAGGCAATAAAATTACGAGCATTTCACTCCCTTTTCAAGAAAGAAACTGCTTCGTTGATAGAGGTTATCACGACATTTATTGCCTCTGAAGACCCTTTCACATAAAACATTAAACAATTATAAATTATTTTATATATCTTTAAAGTGGCAGGGGTTTCGGTCGATGGCGCATCTCTGGTCGGCTTGTGCATGGTCGGATTATCTGCCCGGTGCGTTATTGCGGTTTGCATATGTCACCTGATCGAGTACATAAGCTCTCTGTCGCCATCTATCTTTTGGCCATTATGTGCGACCATTTTGTACAATTCATAAGCAGCCAAGCACCGGGAGTCTGCACTTCTCTAAAGCTAATTCCGACGCAGAGACCACCGCTGCCGCCCCCGCATAACCGCAATAAAGGGCAATAAATTTAACGCGTTGGTAATTTATTGGAAACTGGCACACTTTTTAATCGTTAAAGTGGACCGTCGATCATCATGGAAAAGTTAAAGTTCTAGGACGAAAGGCCAATAGAGCGCAGGAGCATTCTAAAATTGTGTTTATTCTAAAAATTTAACACACGTATCAGTTCAATGCATTGCAATGTTTAAGTTAGTCATTTTATGAGAATGGAATAGTTTAAAGCAAGGTTTATTCATTAACTAGTAACCCCGGCAAACGTTGTTTTGCCCCTCCTTTTTCTAGAAGGGCTAGGGTGTTTTTTATTTTCATTTATTTTGGTTAATTAATATATTTCCAATATTGCCGTTACATCCAATATTTTTACGTACAGCAACATTCCCATCGCCAATATCTAACCGTTTTTATACCCTTGCAGAGGGTATTATAATTTTGTCCAAAAGTGTGCAACGCAGTGAAGGAGACATCTCCGAACCTATAAAGTATATATATTCTTGGTCAGGATCACCTCCTGAGTTGATATGAGCATGTCCGTCTGTCCGTCTGTCTGTCCGTCTGTCTGTTTCTACGCGAACTAGACTCTCAGTTTTAAAGCTATCGTCTAGAAACTTTGCACACACCCTTCTTTCCTTTGCACGCAGTATATAAGTCGGAACGGCCCGGATCGGCCGACTATATCCTATAGCTGCCATATAACTGATTGATCGGAAATGGTATAACTTCGGTGTTTTTAGAGTTAGAGAGTTCAAATTTGACATGAGAGCTATTTTTGGCCAAATAATACGACATGCCAAATTTCGTAAGGATCGGCCGACTATATCCTATAGCTGCCATATAACTGAACGATCGGAAATGACCCAACTTTCGTGTTTTTGAAGATAGAAAGCTGGAACTTGGTACAGATTATATTTTTGGTCAGTTTATCCGACCTATCAAATTTCATAACGATCGGCCGTCTATATCTTATAGCTGCCATATAACTGAACGATCGGAAATGGTATTTGGTAGAAATACCAACTTTGGTATGTTTGAAGATAGAAGTTTGGGACTTTTTTTAGATTTTGTATTGTAATAAATTGGAGTATATATTCATATTCCCATAAGAAGCGGCCAACTATATCCGGGCTCCGCCCGAAGTTAGCTTTCCTTTCTTGCTTAGAGAAAATTTCGGATGAGGGATCCCGAAGCAATTGAACGCGCATATTCTTCGTCAGTTGTACTTTTTCGACATTACGCCATAGACGCGATGATTTTCACAAGCACTAAATTAATTACCGTACGTTGAACTTGGTATACCGGGAAGAGTTTGTCTGAAATCACCTAAAAGAAGTAACAAAGAGCTGCCAAATGGTTTATATATCCCTAAATGTCCAATCCAATGCCTCAAGCGAATGTTTACGTGGCATAGTGAATTTATCCCAAATAATTATTTAACATTTTTCAGCACTATGCCCATAGACGATTGTTTTTTTATATTGCACACTGCATCTGGATTATTTTGAATGTGGCTGCAATGCCAGAAGATGCAATGGCCGATGCAATGCCATTTTTTTGTTCGTAACTCGGCACAAAGTTTTGCCAATTCCACCCAGTGCCTCAAAAATAACAAGAAAGGTAAGTTAACTTCGGGCGTAGCCGAAGTTGATATACCCTTGCAGTTAAATCTGGAAAATATGTCGCAAACATCGGATATAGTTGGCCGATCCCTACGTATCGTAATAAAACCAACTAATTACACTAAAATATCTAAAACAAGAAAGGAAAGCTAACTTCGGGCGGAGCCAAAGTTTATAAACCCTTGCAATTAAAACCGGATATATATCGCAAACATCGGATATAGTTGGCCGATCCTTATGAGAATATGATAATATTACCCAATTTATTATAATACAAAAACCAAACCTAAAATTGTCCCAAACTTCTATATTCAAAAACACGAAAGTTGGGTCATTTCCGATCGTTCAGTTATATGGCAGCCATAGGATATAGTCGGCCGATCCTTATGAAATTTGGCATGTCGTAATGGTTTGCCAATAATAGCTCTCTTGTCAAATTTGAGAGCTATACCAGAGCGGACGATCGACGACGGCCGATGAGAGAGGGAGAATGCATAGCCTCTATGCGACGGCCGATGAGAGAGGGAGAATGCATAGCCTCTATGCATTCTCCCTCTCTCATCGGCCGTCGTCGATCGTCCGCTCTGGTATATATTTACGTTTAGCGTTTATTCCTTCTAAGTTAAGTTTAGTACCAAGTAAGCAGCGAATGCACGCTGAGTGCGAACCTACCCACACGACGCCCCCGACTTCTTCATTTTTCTGACTGGAATCTTTTGCAGCAGCAACGCCCCCCTACAAACACTGCCACATAACTGAACGACCGGAAATGACCCAACTTTTGTGTTTTTGAAGATAGAAAGCAGAAACTTAGTACGGATTTTATTTTTGAAGATTATATATATTTAATCCGACCTACCAAATTTCATAACGATCGGTCAACTATATCTTATAGCTGCCATATAACTGAACGATCGGAAATGGTTTTTGGTAGAAATTTAGTATTTTAGTATTTTTGAAGAGCGCGGTGAGCGCGGTTGCGCTTTTCAGCGCGGATGCGATCTTAAGTTCAGCTGAGCGGCACAACGACCCCTCACCTAAACATTCCGTCTCCCTTGCAATCGCTCGGGTTGCAACAGATCCCTCGTCGCTAGCTATGCGTCAGTGCAGCTCGAGGGCGTACACGGGCCGATGAAGGCCCCCGTGTCGAAGATCTGGGTCCCGATGTTGACGCTGTTTCGGTTCAGCAGCGACGATAGGGTGGGCGCAGCGACCGCGTCCTCCGGGGGCCCTCGAGAAGAGGCGGAAAGTTGCCTAGGCGTGGATGTCGCGGGCGGACGAGCGGTGGACGGCACCCGATGAGTGGCGGACAAAAGCAGTGGAGCGCTTGACGACTTCCAGCCAGTGGCGGAAGAATGCCTAGGAGTTGCCGACGAGCGCCGGGAAGTCAAAGTGGCCGTGGATCGGCTTGTGTGTTCCGGAAACTGGCGGACGAAGGCCGAGAAGTACCCGAACCGCGCCGGGAGTTGGCGGACGACGGCCGACGAGAGAGCGAGACACCCCGTGTACTGTCTCCCGCGCTCCGTGACCGTTGCTCCTCGGTCATGGGATATGATGGCAGATTTCTTGCCAACTACGGAAGAACGTAAGCCGCAGTCTCTAATTGTAGCCCGGGGCTAGACGGCGAGCGAATGGAGAAATGGAACAATTTAGTAGACTGCGTGGAAATGGTCTGATTAAGGCCGGAAACTTGTGCGTGAATCGTCTTGAAGGGAAACTTGACAAGGTTGAACAGTCGTTCCGTTATGAAAGTCGCTTCGGAGCCTGAGTCTATCCGTGCTCGTGCCTGGACGGTGTACCCCAACGGTAGTTGCCGACGAGCGCCGGGAAGTCGAAGTGGCCGTGGATCGGCTTGTGAGTTCCGGAAACTGGCGGACGAAGGCCGAGAAGTACCCGAACCGCGCCGGGAGTTGGCGGACGACGGCCGACGAGAGAGCGAGACACCCCGTGTACTGTCTCCCGCGCTCCGTGACCGTTGCTCCTCGGTCATGGGATATGATGGCAGATTTCTTGCCAACTACGGAAGAACGTAAGCCGCAGTCTCTAATTGTAGCCCGGGGCTAGACGGCGAGCGAATGGAGAAATGGAACAATTTAGTAGACTGCGTGGAAATGGTCTGATTAAGGCCGGAAACTTGTGCGTGAATCGTCTTGAAGGGAAACTTGACAAGGTTGAACAGTCGTTCCGTTATGAAAGTCGCTTCGGAGCCTGAGTCTATCCGTGCTCGTGCCTGGACGGTGTACCCCAAATGGCACACGGTGATAAGGGCCGTGCCCAGTAGGACGGTTCCTGACCCGGAAGCGAAACACACCTGCACGTTCGACTGATCCTCTGAGCCGTTTGCTGGCGTAGGCGGACTTGGAGCGGTGGCGAACGGATTGCCGCGGAGCAGGAGGGTGTGGTGTCGGCTGTGGCATGTGAAGCAGGTATAGGCGCTCGTACAGTCTCGCTGCTGGTGCCCTCGGGCAAAACAGTTTAAACATAACTGCTTCCTCTTAATGTAGTCAAAGCGCCCATTTACATCCATATCTAGGAAACGCGGACATAAGCGAATGGGGTGGTCTTCCCTCGAACAGAGATCGCAGCCTTTTTGGCCCGAAACCACTTGAGTCTCGTATGAATTGAGCCTCCGAGCAGGGGCAGTAGGAAGTCCCGACCTTGGCGGAAATTGCACGGAGTCACTAGGCCTGACGTCGTTGATGGCCTCCAGAGTGCGATGGCGCTCTGTCAGGAAGTTATCTAATTCCTTCCATGTTGGAATCTCGGTCTTATTATGTACGGATTGCTCCCACATAGAAAGTGTGACTTTGGGGAGCTTTGACGAAATCATAAACACCAAGAGACAGTCCCAACTCTGAATGGTGGCTAGCAGCTCCTTCAGCGCAACCCCGGACTCTTGAGAAATAGCCTGGATGTTGAAAAGGATCTTCAAGTGGCTGTTGACCGATAGCCGCCGGTTCTCAAAGCGGTCTGTGAGGCTTTGCCACGCGGCGACAAACCCCTCATGGGTAAGCGGAGCCTTAGAAACAATGGCGTGGGCGTCATCACTTGTTTTGGACAGTAAGTGGAACAACTTCTCTACTGGGGTGAGCCGCGAGTTTTGGATGTAGATGGCCGTAAACAAGTCTCTGAAGGTGGGCCACCGAAGATAATCACCCGCAAAGACCTCGGTATCCACTGGAGGTAACCGGTAGCCTGTAGACGCGGGCGTGTGGACATTGACGGCAGCCTGAGTGGATTGGGAGGCAATTTTGAGGCAATTGGGAGGGAATTTTCTCCCGAAGCTGGACAATACACCTCGAATAGACGGAGTAACAGTAGCTGTACTTCGATTCCAGCACTGTCGAGGTGGCCGCATTGTCGTCTGACACGGCTAGCAAATCGGAGCAGCTCTCATAGCTCTTTTCCACCTTCTCCCATAGTGTCCGAATTTGGTCCAGATGGACTTCGCACATGTATTGGGAGCCTATTCCCGTTTCTGGGGCGCCCGGAGTATTTATGATAGCCTCTAATTGGCTAATTCGATCTATTGTGGCGATGAACTTATTCGGCGCCACGTCGACCGCACTTTGAGCCATTTTTGCAACGGAATGAGTCTGCCTCTGTGAAGGACCGGGGATTGTATTGACGGATTCGGCACTGGACGCTTTAGGCTTTAAAAGAGGCGTCCGCGGAGATGCGGATTGAGATCTGTCCAAACGGATGGCTGGGATCGAACGCGGTTTTTTGTCGTCTCCCGTGGGCATTCTCAGAGTCCAATTCGCTGGTCAGCGCTTGTCGACTGACTTGCGCAACAGGTGCCTCGTACAAAGCGGTGGCCGGTCACACTAATGTGATGGGAACGGTGAGATCGCGGATGAAATGCAATTGCAAGGCACAAGTAGGAATTAGTAGCGCCGATGTTGAAAGGAACGTTGTATGTATTCGAATTTGCGGAGCCGGAAAGTGGACTTAACTTTGGCTTTAATTTAACACACAAAAAAAATAAATAATTAATTTTTGACTAATTGTCAGATTTAATTATTATTTAATTAGCCAGAAAGCCAGAAAGGTGTTGAAACCTTAATCTTCAATTAATTGAATTTAATTATCACGAAGACGGGAAGGTGGAATTAAAACCGCGGCTCTATTCAGACAGAAGGTGGATAATCAAATTAATTAATTATAATTTTTCAATAATTAAATTAATTAAAAAAATTAAAAAAACTGGGCCTTTGCTCGAACGAAAAATAAGAATTAAATAAATTTTAGTAGTTATAATAATAAATACATAAATTTATAATTCATTGATTTTTTTTTTTTTTTATTTATTTGTTACGCAGCTGGTTATGGCGTCGGCACCCAGTACGTACCCCAAAGGAAAAAAAAAACTGAACCAAGAAACACAACACGGCTAAGTCGAGAATTTAAGCGACCCAATCACGGATTTGTAGTGAAATGGCGGTTTATAATTGTTGATTTTAGAAAATTTAAATTTTTTTAAAATTTTTTCGGCTGTATATTTTCCCAATTGTATTGGGGGCAGAAAATATTTGGAAATATATGGACATGCATGCAAGTACGGATATATGTAAGGGCATGTGGGGCATATGTTGGCACAGTTGAGCGTTGATAAGTGGACTGTATAATTGGGGGAACAGAAAAGTTATGTGGTGTAAAAAATGACACTGATTGGGGAAGAAAAAACAACAAATATTACGACAGCGGGGGACTGTTCGGTGAATTTGGAAATTCCGGAACTAATTCACACCGGCTGGCAAATATTAATTATGCCGTCTTTTTGTCACCACACAATTTCACTGTTCACTTGCGAATTTTTCACGGATTAAACGGCGAGGAATATGGGCAACACACAAAACGGAGACGGATGGAAAAATTTGCAGAATTTGAAGATGAAGAAGAGTGGAAAATCTCAAACTGCCGTTGGGTCGGAAAACTCGGACTTGGAGTTGACACGGAGGGAAAAACAATCTTGCAGCAGTGTGAACGAAATTTAATGTTCGGAAAACTCGGACTTGGAGTTGACACGGAGGGAAAAACAATCTTGCAGCAGAGTGAACGAAATTTAATGTTCGGACCACTGCTGAAGACCGTCAGAGAGAAGGAGACGGAAAAATGTACTTATCTTTTGGCGGAACAATGCCGAGAACTGCTGGTAGAAAAAAATCCAGGAATTATCCGGCTCGAAGGACCAAAATGTTTGTAGGGGGGCGTTGCTGCCGCAAAAGATTCCAGTAAGAGAAATGAAGAAGTCGGGGGCGTCGTGTGGGTATTCTCGCACTCAGCCTTATTCGCTGCTTACATGGTACTAAACTTAACTTAGAAAGAATAAAAGCTAAACGTAAATATAAACCAGTGCGGATGATCGACGACGGCCGACAAGAGAGGGAGAATGGGGTGGCGAGCGCGGATGCGCTCTTCAGCACGGATGAGCTTTTAAGCGCGGGTGCGCTTTTCAGAGCGGATGCGCTCTTAAGTTCAGCTGAGCGGCACAACGGCCCCTCACCTAAACAGGCAGCTATAGGATATAGTCGGCCGATCCTTATAAAATTTAGCATGTCGTATTACTTTTAACAAAAATAGCTCTCGTGTAAAATTTGATATCTCTAACTCTAAAAACATCAAAGTTATACCATTTTCGATTAATCAGTTATATGAAAGCTATAAGCCGTTCCGACTTATAAACTGCGTGCAAAGGAAAGAAGAGTGTGTGCCAAGTTTCAAATCGATAGCTTTAAAAGTGAGAGACTAGTTTGCGTAGAACCAGACAGACGGTCAGACAGACCCTCTGCTGTGGTATAAAAATCCTCCTTGTCCTGCCGCATCTACGAGCATAAAGCGGTCGTTTTTGTTCATCATTAATTAGTGGAACATTGCGACTTATAATGCCTGTCATTTCTACAGCATCGTAATGTAGTTCACGATTCATATCTGTGTTAAGTAAAAACGATGACATTTGGAAGCATGAATTGAATGTACGAATCAAGGTACAGGGTAGAATCTGGATCTGTACCGAGAAGTATGCCGCGCAATTGCCCAGGTGGTGTTACAATTTTAGGTAGTTGTACTTTTCCTGATGAGCAACACATCCCAACTGGCTCATTTTTAAATTTAAATGCATGACAATACAGGCATTCTTTTTTCAAAGTACCAATAACACAGTGCGACAGTGACTTGGAACTTTTGAAAAGACCCAGTAGGAATTGTTTATTAGGTCGAATATAACACAAAACCGTGTTTGAAATATTTCTAACATCCTCAAAATCTTGATTTATTTAGAATAAACGGGTTTTGGGGACTTTTTTGATCTAAACAATTTCTTAACGCGTAATTTGAAACGGATTTTAAAATTACTGACGGTTTTTAATAGTTAAATAAGGTAGCTTTAAAAAAAAATATGTCGTTAAATAATTAAATAAAAAGGATACAGTTTTTACACAAGAAAATGACATTTTTGAATTTTTTGTAGTGTTTTTCGGACGCCATTTTTTTGTTAAACTTCCAAGAAATGGTATCATTTTTGACACATATCAATATTGTCTCGTTAATTTTGAATAAAACGAGGCCAATTTCATAAGGAAATTGAAAAAATTGTTGAAGTTATAACGCTTGTCCCAAAACAAGTCAGTGCAATTTTACTAGCGCTCCGGAGTAAAAGTGTGTAAAAGAATGGAATAAGCGAAATGGAAGGGGGTATTTCGGTTCCGCCCGAAGTTAGCTTTCCTTTCTTGTTTTGTTTGGTCTTTTTTTTCTAATTTAATCATTATTACCATTTATTTTGTTTTTATACCCTTGCAGAGGGTATTATAATTTAGGTCAAAAGTGTGCAACGCAGTGAAGGAGACATCTCCGGCCCTATAAAGTATATATATTCTTGATCAGGATCACCTCCTGAGTTGATATGAGCATGTCCGTCTGTCCGTCTGTCTGTCTGTTTCTACGCGAACTAGTCTCTCAGTTTTAAAGCTATCGACTTGAAACTTTGCACACACCCTTCTTTCCTTTACACGCAGTATATAAGTCGGAACGGCCCGGATCGGCCGACTATATCCTATATATATCCAACTTTCGTGTTTTAGAAGATAGAAAGCTGGAATTCAGTACAGATTCTATTTTTGGTAACTTGATCCAACCTACCAAATTTCATTAGGATCGGCCGACTATAGTATTTGGTAGATATATCAACTTTCGCATATTTGAAGATAGAAGCCCAGCATGCAATATGAGCGTTTTCGGAGCGTTTTTTAAACCTTTCTTTTGGGTAAAAACACCCATAAAGTGTTCCGAAAAGATACCGGAAAGAGCGTTTTTCCCCTTGAAAATGGTCCGTTATAAGAATGGTAATTTGAGAGTCCGATAAGTTGTCTTTTTTGACTCCTAAATAGGTGCTTTCACCCTCCGAATGAAGCAGTGAAAGCCCTCATAAAACGCACATAAAAGTAGCCTTTCCAGACACCTAAATCACCCCTTAAAAATACTTTTAGGAGCGTTTTAAACAGCACAAAAAGATACTTTTAGGTGCGTTTTAAACAGCACAAAAAGATACTTTTAGGTGCGTTTTTCAGGCACTTAAATCGCACCAAAAAGTTCCTTTTTTTTACTCATTTGGATTTCATTTTTATTCATTTACTTATTTATTATTTAAATTGTAAAAATTAAACATTATAGTATTCAATATAAACTTAAACATTAAACATGCTTTATAAATTTTTTCGATTATATTAATTTTTGTTTCATTTTCAGTTGTTTATCTTATTTTTATACAAAATTTACTAGTTATTTACTTTATTTACTGACTTATTATAATATATAACTCTATCCGAAGCAGTCTGGAACCACTTGCCGCATATTGTTGGAAATATTTTATCATCGACCGAAAACTTTTGATTGAAACCTCCTGGAATAAAAGAAAAACAAATATTAATTAAAATGGTTAATGAAAGGCATTTAAAATACAATAATTACCTTTAATTGTTGCTGTTAATGTCATATTAAAAGAAACTGCCCAGCTCGATAATTCACGGAAAGATTTTTTATTACACTCATTATAACCGTCGCTAGTTAAATAGTCATCATCACTTTCTATAGAATTTTGGTTAATGTAATTATCTGGATGTTTGTTAATGTTTATTAAGTTTATATGTTTATTTCCTTCGCTGAGCATCACTGACGGTGGAGACTCACTGCGGCGTCGCTTAGCTCTAAGAGCATGAATTATTTTTTTCGACTCATTTCGGCTTGATCATCGATCACTCATTTTTATTATTTATATGTCAATATATTTATATATTTATAAAGATATTTTTTTAGAATTTCAATTTAACTTGCACTTTACGTGTTAAACCGTCTGTTTGGTCATTGAGCGTTTTCAATGCCGTAAATAAAAAGACGAATTTGTATTTAATATGACGTTATAAATATTTATTTCTGCATGCAGATCAAGCCGGATGATCCGCAGATAGACCGGCTATGGTGCATGCAGGGACTCAAGTAAAAGTACAGAGAGGGCGGCCCGACTGGTCACTGCGAAGCTAAAGCTCTCGAATAATGGAGAGGGCGGCCCGACCTAGACACTGCGAGCTAAAACTCTCTATGGAAAGCTTGTTGAGTCGAGCGGCCGAGAAATAGTCGGCTTGCGATCAACAAAGCCTTTGTACAAACTTAAGCCTAATAAATAAACATTACACTAATAATTACACTAAACATTACATAAACATTTAAACATTATTTAAACATAAACATTATACGCCGTGCTGCTGCTTGACCCGACATTCCCACCTCCCGTTGGGGCCTGTCCTCCAACTCCATCCGTAAGGGGAAAGGCAGTGCATAATCCGTCCCGCTCGAAGTACTCCATCGCAGCCAGGGATGAGCTCCATAGTTGTGGCCAGTGGTCACATCCAAAACCTCCAACGTCCTGCATCGCTGCTCCAGAAACTCCGCCATAATTTTATTGTTGAACTATATTTTCTCGCAGCGAATATGATCTGTCCCACTGTGCGCTCAGAACCGCAAGTAGCGTTGTGGAACATATGTATGTATGAAGCCGTTATGCGCGGGCCAATGCACTTGCAGTGGAACGTATGTATATATGTTTTTAAATGTTTTTTCGCGGGTCAATAGTTTTTTTAAAATGTTAATTATATTAACTATATCACGTCGGGGTCACCAATATATTTGGTCTGACAACGCAACCAACTACGGCTAGCGATATAAAATCTGGAACACAGCTGTTATTGCGGCTAGTGCAACGTGTGCATTTTTGGGAGGAAATAAAGGCTCTTCAAAATGGAAAAGACATAGCGGTATCCAGTGCCCTTGCCTCATCCTCTCCCTTCTTGGACAAATTTGGACTGTTGCGCGTAGACGGTCGGCTAAAAAATTCGTCGTTGGATTTTGATAAACAGCATCCAATTATACTTCCAAGAAGTCATCCAGTTACGCGGGCTATAATTGTTGACTTCCATGAGCGAAATTTACATACGGGACCTCGCGCACTGTTGGCAATTATTCGGTCCCAATATTGGCCAATTGGGGGGAGAAAAACCGTGACGAAGGCATTACACAAATGCATCCGATGCTTCCGGACTAAGCCTCGGCTGTTGCAGCACATTATGGCTGATCTCCCGGAGGAAAGAGTTAGCGGCTCCCAGGTCTTCGGAGTCACTGGTGTGGATTTTTGTGGACCGTTCTATTATAAGCCGGAAGTGCGTAATAAGGCTCCAGTAAAATGTTACATTAGCATGTTCATTTGTTTTGCTACCAAAGCCGTCCATCTGGAGCTTGTAAGGGATCTGTCCACAATGTCTTTTTTGCAGGCTTTGAAGCGTTTTATATGCACCCGCCGAAGTCCTCAACATATTTGGTCTGACAACGCAACCAACTTTGTTGGAGCCAAAAACGAGCTAAAGGAGCTGCGCCGATTATTTCTAAGCGAAGAGCATCAACGGTCACTGCTGGAGTTTTGCTCTATGGAGTCCATCGAATGGCATTTTATTCCTCCTCGATCTCCGCATTTCGGTGGTCTGTGGGAAGCGGCTGTTAAAACCGCCAAGCACCATTTTTACCGAGCTGTCGGATCTGCAGTTCTGGGATTCGAGGAGCTGCGAACGCTGCTGTGCCATATTGGGGCTGTTATAAATTCACGACCCTTATTGTCTCTTTCAGAAAATCCTGCAGACCTTGATGTTCTGACCCCGGCTCATTTTTTAACTGGTGGTCCGTCAGTCAGCTTTATCGAGCCTGATGTCACAAAGCTGAACTTCAACCGGTTGGACAGCTGGCAGCGCGTGTCTTTCCTGCAGCAGTCTTTCTGGTCCCGATGGAAGGAGGAGTACCTAAGTCTTCTCCAGCAGCGCTCCAAATGGCGCGCCTCCGGTCCTGCCTTGGCCCCAAACGATGTGGTGCTAGTAAAGGACGAGAATCTACCTCCGATGAAATGGCCGCTTGCGAGAATAATGGAGTTAATCCCTGGTCGGGATGGTATCTTTCGAGTGGCGGTGATAAAAACCTCATCTGGAATTACCAAGCGAGCAGTGACTAAGCTGTGCCTTTTGCCCCTTAAGGATGAAGTTGGAGTAGAAGCCCCAACTGGGGGGAGAATGTCGGGTCAAGCAGCAAGCAACTAATTTAAACACAACAATTAATAAGTAACTGATGTTTTTCTGGTCGCAAGCCGACTCTCTTTCGGCCGCTCGGCTTTGCTACTTCGGCGCTTATGGTTAGCGAGCATTCCGCTCAGCCTATTCTGCAAGGTTGGCGCCACTCTCGTTCGTACTTTTACTGCGCTCGCATCCTAAATTGGATTTCAAATATTGTACATAAATCCTAATTTCATATGCGGCCCGAATAAAGTTTATAACGTTCAATTTAAATTCATTTTTTATTTACGGCATCGAAAACTCTCGATGACCAAACACCGTCCGACTTTCAGTTTCGTAATGAGCAAACTGAAAATTTTCTAGCATTTTCTTGTCGCAAGAATCTGCAGTCCCTTATTCTAATCGAGCCCTTTACTTTGTGTTTACTTTCCATTATCTCCCAAAACGCACCGAAATTGCTCTAAAATATGTGTTTACTCCGAAAACGCTCCTAAATCGCTCTGAAATATGTGTTTACTCCAAAAACGCTTCGAAGCAGGGCTCTTTTCAGACACCTAATGCGGAGCACTCCTAACTTTGCATGCTGGGAGCTTGGGACTTCTTTTTAGATTTTTTATTTTAGTTAATTGGTTTTATTATGATATTCTCATAAGGATCGGCCAACTGTATCCGATGTTTGCGATATATATCCGCTTTTAACTGCAAGGTTATATCAACTTCGGCTCCGCCCGAAGTTAGCTTTCCTTTTTTTTTTTTATTTTATATTTATTTACTAATTTTCTCTTTTTTCGAAACTACGATACCATGATACCACCCCGATTAACTGGCGTACTCCTTTTAATTGGTTGGGGGTTTATCTCCGTAATTGCGGTGACTTTTCTCAAATCCATGGCGATCCCCTGGCTCAATGTTCGGTGCCCCAGGTACAGCAGTCCCTGCCTGAAGAATGACACTTTTCCGCTTTTATCTTCAGTTTCGCCGCCTTTAGCCCTTTAAACGGCTCCTTTAGGTTTTCCATGTGTTCCTCCCAGGTGCGTCCGATCACAATCGTCGAGTCGGTTAAAGTTAAGGCTGTTGAATTATTTTGCCTCTCTAAGTTTGCGTTAATCTGTTGGAAGTCCACGCACATCGGGTGGAGCGTTTTCTTCTTCGCCATCACAATGGTTCTCCACGTTTTCCCCCATGATGTGTGCGACCACGATGACATCGTTCTGATATGCGAACGGTCGAGTGGTCTCTGGAATTTTGCCGAGGTAACCCGAACGGCATCATCTTCCATTAGTATAGGATTTTCACTGTTACAGTGAAAGCGGTGTACTTCCTGCTTTCTTCCTTCAGAGGGATCTGCCAATACCCATCCTTTGAGTCGAGGCTGCTGAAGAATCTTGCCTATCTAAGCTGTTCCAATTACTTCCAACTGCAACTGCTCCTCCAACGAAATTAATTCGTGGCATCGGGTATCAATCTTTTATCGATTTTGCCCACGAACATCCTCCACTGCCAAGATTTTTTCACCATTACAGAAGCGCAAATTTAATTTAAGTGTTACGCTTCTCTGTCCTTACCCCTTGCAGAACACCATTCTTGAGTTTCTGCACCCACATCTCCAATGGCCCATACTGCCGCACCTGTAGCAAGTCACTGCCCATCCGGCTGAGGAATTCTATGCTGGCCCTCAGGCTGCTATCTGGGCATCATTCCTTGTCCTGAGGTGCCCTGTTATTCCGGCGAGCCCCTCCTCCTTTGTCTGTTTTGGATGGCCGGTTGGTGGAACTCGTCTCTCTGTACTCCCTGGGTACATCTGTCGTTCTGGCACCCTGTTAGCTCGACCTGCTGCGGTTTCTCTTTCTGCCACCTTTAGTCTACGGCCGATTTGTGGCTCCAGCCTGACTCTGCGGCGACTTTCCTGTTAAAGATCTTCTCCTCCTGTGCCCTCGTAAACTTTTTTTCTTGGGCTGTTGCACTCTCCAGAGGTGGACCTTCCGCTCAAACTAACCAATTAATCCATTTCTTTGGCGGGTCGCCGTCCGTGTCCCCTCGCCTCTCCCGGCCACAATTTTTTCAACGCACAATTGGTAATATTTATCACAAAAATTAAAAAGACGAAGACTTCGACTGCTATGGTCTGCTAAGGGCCAATTTCAAAAAGTGATTTGGTCACTTACCTTTTCCCCGCCTAATCGAATCGATTTTTGACCACCATAGTTTTTAAAATTGGTCTTCCAGTAGACTAGTGGTATCAAAAACCCTATCCCACTGGGTTAGAAATTTGTCTGCCCGTACTCTCAGCCTGCCCACCGACACCATTTACACTTTAAAACAGCGGTGGGCAAACTCAAATTTTTCATACTGTACGACTCGTGAATAGGGTCAGAAACTCTGCCGCAGCTCTGTCGGCAGACTGACAGCTCACATTTTTTTTAGAAGTTATATCATTTGCTCTCATTTTGCCTTACTCGACAGCCTAAACCTTAAAAATTTTCTCAAGTATTTGGTTGGAAAAATCATTTTTCATAGAAAATATATATAGAGAAGCGTAGTTTTTCACTTGTCTAAGAACTGTTGCTAAAAAAGCTTTCTTTAAAATAAAATAAAATATTTTAGTGCCCATTCCAACTTTTGAATTAATGAAAAATGAAATAAAAAACTGAGTTTTCTTCGCTCAGTGAATTCTCTGCTCTCATTGTTTTTCTCTGCTACCCATAGTTACTTTTCGTTACCCATAGTCACAGTTACTTTTAAACTGCGATTCTTAACACATTTTTAATTATATTGTTCACGTCGTTCCGATTAAAAATATACATAGGTTCTTGAGTCCCAATAAAACAAACAGGATCAAATTTTTTAAAAATTTTTATTCAGTGTTTTAAATTTTCTCTGGACAAAAATTACATACCCTGCAAGAGTATAAAAACATCTAAACAAAATAGTTTGTAAAATGAGAAACATAATTTTAATACTATATTTTATTAATTTTTTTAGTACATATAAGGCAATTGATAGATACATTGCTACTTACATACATAGTTATGTTTGCCTTTAATTTAATATTGCAATTTTTGCTTACTTGCCTGCGTAAAGAACGTTTCTAATGATTTGGCCATCCTTTCCTATTTTTTTCATCATTCAAAATTGAATTTATTTTAAATTGACTAGCTTACATCGACAAAAGTATTTTTCATAAATATTTTTTAAGCACAGAAACGTAGCATATATGTATAAAGCAATTGAGTATTTAAAAATAAAAATATGTGTTAATTTTTGGTGCCCGTCATAAATTTACAGGCTTGAATATTTAATTTATTTTATTTTACATATATATTTTTTTTTATATTTTGGTACTATTTTCCTTGACTGATTAACATTTCTGATTGTTTAAAGTTAAAATAATTTAGCATCAATTATATAGTAAAAATAGCCTTATTTTACAAAATTTGACTAGATGCAAAGTGGTTTTTTGTACACATTTTCTAAATCCATTTACATGATAGAATTTATCTACATACTTACACTGTGAAGGACACATAAAACCAATCTCTGAAGGATTTAAAGTCTAGAGCTTAACCTGCAACGTCAGTTAAATGATTTTAAACATGTTTTGTGTTAGATGTAATAGCAATAAATGAATATTAAAAAAAAAGAAAAGATACCCGGTACTCATATATTTATTATCATATACCTTTGCTTTCATATTATTAGTTGGGTTACATTATACATATATAAGTATGAAGTACATATTATAATATATACACAAGTTATTATAACTGAACGATCGAAAATGACCGAACTTTCGTGTTTTTGAAAATAAAACAAGAAAGGAAAGCTAACTTCGGGCGGAGCCGAAGTTTATATGCCCTTGCAGTTTAAACCGGATATATATCGCAAACATCGGATATAGTTGGCCGATCCTTATGGGAATATGAACATATAATCCAATTTATTACAATACAAAATCTAAAAAAAGTCTCAAGCTTCTATCTTCAAAAATACCAAAGTTGGTATTTCTACCAAAAACCATTTCCGATCGTTCAGTTATATGACAGCTATAAGATATAGTCGGCCGATCGTTATGAAATTTGGTAGGTCGGATTAACTGACCAAGAATATAATCTGTACCAAGTTCCAGCTTTCTATCTTCAAAAACACAAAAGTTGGGTCATTTCCGATCGTTCAGTTATATGACAGCTATAGGATGGTTATATTCTGGTTAATAATGGTTATGTTCTCTCACTCTACAAAGAAAAAGGAGACAGATAGTCGTTTAACGTTACGTTACGGTTTTTCTCGGCTAGCCCTCCTCTGCCAAACTCATAGCGCGCCATAAGAAACTTCGTTCCAAAAAGCTGGAACTTAGTACAGATTACTGTCTGTCGATCTGTCTGTTTCTACGCAAACTAGTCTCTCAGTTTTAAAGCTATCGACTTGAAACTTTGCACACATCTTTCTTTTCTTTGCACGCAGTATATAAGTCGGAACGGCCACGATTGGTCGACTATATCCTATAGCTGCCTTATGTATAACTGATTGATCGGAAATGGTATAACTTCGGTGTTTTTAGAGTTAGAGAGTTCACAAGAGCTATTTTTGGCAAAATATTACGACATGCCAAATTTAATAAGGATCGGTCGACTATATCCTATAGCTGCCATATAACTGAACGATCGGAAATGACCCAACTTTCGTGTTTTTGAAGATAGAAAGCTGGAACTTGGTACAGATTATATTTTTGGTCAGTTGATCCAACCTACCAAATGTCATAAGGATCGGCCAACTATATCAGATGGTTGCGATATATATCCGGTTTTAGCTGCAAGGGTATATAAACTTCGTTCGGTATATAAACTCCGCCCGAAGTTAGCTTTCCTTTCTTGGTTTTAATTAAAATTTACCAAGTCATTAGCTGCTTTCGCTGACCTGTACTCGGTTTTGCAGCGCCCGTAGCCAAGTTTGTTCACTTTTACAATATCTTTCAATTTAAGGTTAAAAAGAACTACATTAAGTTCTAATGCGTTTATTGGTTTCCTGTTTTGTCTGTTGAAGTTATCACCATGTTCGGTAATTTTGTTAATATAGACGAAAAGCTGTTTTTTTAGGATTTGGGGGTAAAAAAGAGATTAAAATACCTGCATAGAATGCTTTCCCTTATTGCTGGCAATGCCATTGTGTTTTTCACCTTCTTTTGGTTGGCTTGTTGTGCTATTCCCCAGGTCAATGCCCTTCTGTGCACTTGTCTCATATGAATCCGCTAAGTTTTCTACCGTTACTGCATGATGCATCTCCATTCTCTCTTCCACTTCTTTAATCACTTCGATTTCCTTTGATCTCCTCTCTTTTTGTGTTGCGGTAATTTTTGGGCGTTTTATAATGGCTGCATTTAAGCTCAAGGGTTTTCCCTTGGCTAAAAGCGACATTTTATGCTTAAGGAAATGAATCCACGTTTTAAACTTTTAAAATTTGTAAACACTAACAAAAAGAAAAAAAAAACGAGCTGGTTTGAATGAATGTGGTTTTGGTTGTTGTTTTGCTCCCTTCAGTACCAAAATTCCTTACCCCGACGTTTCCTGGCGACATTGTCGAAAAACAAAAACAAATTGCATGGGCTTCGTTTACTCAAGTCCGAAACGAAAGGGGAAACGAAACTTCTACCTGCTTTTGGTTTTCGACGATGATTCTCGAAGCTTCTACGTCATATTTTCGATGCAGCGGCACGCGACAGAGAAACAATTAGAGAGATGTAGATGGAGGGAAGGGAGAGAAAAAAAATCTGTGCCGAAAACCAAATGAATGGAATCGACGTCAGAATACCCTTTTTAAAATATGTTGAAATATTTTTATATATTTAAGATTATATTTAATAAATTTTTCTTTTCTAATCATATGGTATATTGA
The DNA here is from genome assembly GCF_030179905.1 of Drosophila bipectinata. Classification (NCBI taxonomy): domain Eukaryota; kingdom Metazoa; phylum Arthropoda; class Insecta; order Diptera; family Drosophilidae; genus Drosophila; species Drosophila bipectinata. The sequence goes on along the minus strand of NC_091740.1, from coordinate 9,133,805 downwards.
AATGTATTAATAATTTGCTTTAGGCAAAGCCAATATGTTCATGTTTGATTATAAGCCTTGTGCGATTCTAATTACAAGGCATTGCTTTGGTCGACTATACCCTGGCACGCGCCAGAATTTTCGGTTGTCAATTTTCGGTTTCGTCTTGCCTCTCCCCTTCTCCTTTGCATTTGCTGTTCAATTTGCATCGGAATTACACGCGTTTGTTGCGTTTAAACTTCAAAGTTAAATTTTTCAAAAAACATTTACATAAGTGACCTAGTGATACTAACTTATTCTGGTGAGTAGTGCATATAATTAACTTATTTATTAAATACCGAGCGGCCGTTCAATATATGTGCTCGGAAAAGTGAGAAATATTTATATATGTACATATTATATGTACATATGTACATATAATATAATAGGCCGCGGCATGAAGGAAGAATGTGTAAGTATAATATTTATAAATTAAATATAAAAAAATTTTAATACCTATTAATTTTTGCAGACTACCGCAGTGACGAACTTATTGAAGCGCGGAGCCCTTACAAAGTCATTAAAATATATTTTCGTGGAGGACCTGATCGTCAATTACAATATTGATATATTGTTGGGGCACGCTTTGACGGCCATCAAAAATAATAATAATAAAAAAAAAATTAAAATAAGTAAATGAATAAAATAAGTAGTATAAATCTTTAGAATAAATAATAAATAATAATAGATAATAACAATATATTATAACAATAACAATATAGATTATAACAATTCATAATTTCTTATATTAATAAAATTTCAAATAAAATAATAATTTTGGTTGAAAAAATTGGATGGAAAGGGGTGGGGGGGGATTGGTGAAAATCCCTACAGTTCCTCAGTGAATCCCTTATGAATCCCGTATGATTCCTTGGGGTATTTCCTCAACGTTTCCTCAGAGTATACCTCAGGGATTCCTTGGGGTATTTCCTCAACGATTCCTCAGAGTATACCTCAGGGATTCCCTGGGGTATTTCCTCAACGATTCCTCAGAGTATACCTAAGGGATTCCCTGGGGTATTTAGTTCGAAATGCTCTTCGAATAACTTCAGGAATCGTGCAGTATTCCTCGAGTTGTTCGAATTCCTCGATGTGAGGAACTCTTCTATGGAAATTCCTTGATGGTTTGTATGAAACATACCTAGAGGATTCCTCGGGTGGCAATACTAGTACCTAGACGATTCCTTCAGTAATCCTTGAGGTATGGTACTGAAGGGTTCCTTCAGTAATCCTTGAGGTATGGTACTGAAGGGCTTATACACTTATGCACATACACATTGTGTGTGTGTGTTTGGGGAAAGGGACGAACAATGAAGATCTCAGAGAGAGCCAAAGTTCTCTCTGTTTGTTCTCTCTCTCTCTCTGCCTAAGATCGTTTTTCTTTACCTTCCTTTTGTTTGCTCATGCGTACCATTTACTTAATTGCTTAAAGACAACGAGAGCGTGTGGTTTTAAAAATAAAATAAAAACGAACAATTAAAGTGTTTTACTATTTGGCAAATCTGGCTGGCGTATTCTTGGAGTTTGTATAAACTCTGTTTATATAAATCTCATAATTTGAAAACACTTGTAGTAGCTGCCTTAACTTCTTCACGGAATAGAGGACAAAAACGACCCGACCTATTCGGAAGTTGAAACGGTTCTGATTTCCGGACTTTATTAGAGAGTTCCGTTCTCCACTTTGGTTTTTTTTGGTAAGATGTTCATTTTTTGGCCACAAGTAGGCGGGAAGGTGCTCGTTCATTATGACATAGCCCGCTTGTCACGATAAGCCTGGTTAAAACTGGGTGGTCGGCCGGTCCCCCAAAGTTCGCAAATTAGTGTCCGGGCCCCCCCTCGGACCGCATCCTTCGGCATATGCTGTTCCACCTTGGATTGGGGTTATTTAATAAAGGGAGCGTTCTTCTCCGCGCCCGACTACAATTTGCCAGCATCTACGGCAGACACATGACCTTACCGGGACCTGTTTCCAGCCGCCCTCACGTGGAGAGTATAGTCGCACTACCAGCGGTGTACACAGTTACGGCATTACGGAAGTTTTCTTTGACATTGAAGGCCAAAATCTTCTTAAATATGTATAGACTACAATGCTCAGGAAGAAAATCGGATTCTGGCTCAGAAAAAAATTTTCATTCAGACTAGGAAAATTAATTAATAATATTAATTAATATTAGTCAATTTTATTTCAAACTTCAAACTTTTTAAAATTAATAATGTTATTCTTATACCTTTCATTCTTATACCTTACGCAAAATTACCCAAATCGGCCACTGTGCGTCCCCTCTCATTCTGGATTGTTCGCGACTGTTTGTCTAAAAACTGTAAAATCGTGATTATTAATAAAAAGGAATTTTGGAGCATTATATTTCAGTCACTGAATGTAAATGTCATTCTTTGGAAAAATCGAGGTTTTCAAATATAAGTTGAAAAGTTTATTCCCCATATTCCCGCAGTAAGGTCGTGGTGCTTGGTATGTTTCAAGTCGATAGCTTTAAAACTGAGGAACAAGTTCGCGTAGAAACAGACAGAGACAGACGGATTCGCTTATACCAACTTAGGAGGTGTTCCTGATCAAGAATATATATACATTATATACAATATGATACTGTGGTGCCCTCACAAATACATTCTCATGTTAAAAATTTTTTTGTGAACTTTACAGTGACCGTTCCGTTTAAGCAAAAATACCACATGTATTCACTTGAATATGCAACACAATAACGCGATATTACATCCACTACAAAAAAAAACAAACACACAAAACCACATATTTTTATTAAAATTTAAACAAGAAAGGAAAGCTAACTTCGGGCGGAGCCGAAGTTGATATAGCCTTGCAATTTAAACCGGATATATATCGCAAAACATCGGATAAAGTTGGCCGATCGGAGATGTCTCCCTCACTGCGTTGCACACTTTTGGACAAAATTATAATACCCTCTGCAAGGGTATAAAAACTAAAAAAAACTTCGGATTCGGCGAACAAATTCGAAGAAGACCACAACAAAATTGCCCGCCTCAAAAAACATAGTTTCTCATCGATACCGGCGCCGACATTTCAGTGATGCCACCCTGCAAAATGCAAAAACCATGTTCACTCAAAAGCTTCTTTATGCCGCCAATGGCACAAAAATACAAGCCTATGGAGAAAAAAGCATAGCATTGTCACTGGGTTTGCGACGAAACTTCATTTGGACCTGACGTCAACTGCGCTATCATCGGATCCGACTTTCTTCAACATTTCGATTTACTAGTCGATATGAAACGACGCTAACTCATCGATGGGGCTACGCTGCTGGAATCAAAATGTCACGCGCCTCACCGTAAAATCAACGCGATTTTATCCTACGATTTCGCAACGATCAACTCGAACCGGTTGGCAGCAACGTCCGAAGTAACGCACTTAATCTCGACCAACGGCCCGCCTACTCACGCCCGCGCATAACGACTAGCGCCCGACAAACTCAAAGCAGCACAATCCGAGTTCTCCTACCTCATCGAGAAAGAAATATGCTGTCCCTCAAATAGGAACTGGTCCAGCTCATTGCACCTGGTAAAGAAAGCAAATGGAGAGTGACGACCGTGCGGCGACTACTTAGCACTGAACAACGTAACAGTGCCTGATCGATATCCTATTTCGTACATACTGGATGAAACGAGCATCTTATACGGTAAGAAGATATTTTCGAAAATTTACCTGCAAAAAGCATATCACCAGATTCCTGTCGAACCACAAGATTCCCAAAACAGCAATTATCACGCCTTTTGGGGTATTCGAATTTTTGTTCATGACGTTTGGTCTGCGCAACGCAGCGCAAACTTTTCAACGTCACATAAACAACGTCATACAAGGCCTTAACTTCGTTTTTGCATACATCGACGACATTCTGATCGAATCAGAATCCGAGGCGCAGCACGAGACGCACCTCCGCACGATCCTCAACCGCCTTTGAAAGGCACATCTCACTGTAAACTTTAAGAAGTGCCAATTTGGTAAAACACAAGCACGGCTTAAAACCATACGAAGATATCCGGCACATCTCTGGAGAAGAAAACAACGTGGCTGATCTTCTCTCACGCATCGATGCCATCAAACACATAAACTTCGACGAGATGTCACAGGAACAGGAAAACGATGAGGAACTACAACGACGTGCACTGCCACGTCGCCAATAACCATATGCGTCCGTTTGTGCCCCGATGCCTACGCCCAACCGTGGTTGAGGCCCTACATTCGCTGAGCCATCCGGAAGTTAAGGCAACGAACAAGTTGGTCGGCAAACACTATGTTTGGCCCCGCATGGCGAAGGATGTCGCTAACATCGTACGATTTTGTATCCCGTGCCAGAAGGTAAAAATCCAATATCCAAAATTTGTGGTTTTAAGCACCTGCGGACGACGGCGTACCACCCGCAAGCCAATGGTATGATCGAACGCTGCCACAGAACGTTAAAAGCTGCTTTAAAATGCGTCCATCCAATCAACTGGAGCAGTTCCCTGCATCTAATCCTAGTGAACTCCAAAGTAACAAGAAAGGAAAGCTAACCTCGGGCGGAGCCAAAGTTTATATACCCTTGAAGCTAAAACCGGAAATATATCGCAAACATCGGATATAGTTGGCCGATCCTTATGAAATTTGGTAGTTGGATCAACTGACCAAAAATATAATCTGTACCAAGTTCCAGCTTTCTATCTTCAAAAACACGAAAGTTTCGTCATTTCCGATCGTTCAGTTATAAGGCATGTAAAATTTGAACTCTTTCACTCTAAAAACACCGAAGTTATACCGTTTTCGATCAATCAGTTATATGGCAGCTATAGGATATAGTCGACCGATCTCGGTCGTTATGACTTATATACTGCGTGTAAAAGAAAGAAGGGTGTGTGCAAAGTTTCAAGTCGATAGCTTTAAAACTGAGAGACTAGTTCGCGTAGAAACAGACAGACAGGCGGACAGACGGACATGCTCATATCAACTCAGGAGGTGATCCTATGAATATGATCGAAGAATATGATAATATAACCCAATTTATTATAATACAAAATTTAAAAAAGTCCCAAACTTCTATCTTCAAAAATACCAAAGTTGGTATTTCTACCAAAAACCATTTCCGATCGCTCAGTTAAATGGGAGCTAAAAGATATAGTCGACCGATCGTTATGATTTGCTTGGTCGGATCAACTGACAAAAAATATAATCTGTACCAAGTTCCAGCTTTCTATCTTCAAAAACACGAAAGTTGGGCCATTTCCGATCGTTCAGTTATATGGCAGCTATAAGATTTAGTCGGCCGATCCTAATAAACCTAAAATAATAATAATAATAATAAATTTTATTTTAAAATAAAATAATAATTTATCCTAATAAACGCGCAGAGGAAGTCAGTCGGAATGTCAGAGGTGAAGATATTCCTACTCTTCAAGCAGCAAACAAGGACATGCGTCGGTAAAAGAGATTGCGGACACTTTGCCAAAGTTTGATCCCGGGGACAATAACGCCACATCAGTGCACCAGTTCATCGATTGTGTCGACGATTCGATTTGTATTACTTGCAATTTATACAAGGATCAAGGAACCATCCAAGTTTTGGTTCGATTTATCGCCAGTAATGCATACAACATGGAGCGACTTCGCCCAAGCTATGAGGAACGAGTTTTGAAGAAGCCCGGATGAAGCGGAAGTCCACTTCAACATGGCCAATGCAACCAGACGAGCTAAAGAGACATTGAAGGAGTACTGTTTCCGAATGTCAGCCCTAGGAGTGCGGTACAATTTGAGCGAAGCACCGTGTTTCAAGTGTGGCGTGTTGGGACACTTCGTCAATTCGTGCCCGAGTAAGAAGCAGAAAATGCAAGGGTGATGCGTTTAGAAGCATTAAAGCAGGACAAGTTGTTCACCAGAATCGTAGAAATAAATTCGAAAAACTATAACGCCTTTATTGATACTGGTAGCCAGGCTAGTATTGTGCGACAGTCAGTTGCCAAAGAATTAAATACAGATTGGCATAATTGCTGCATGAAGATAAGCGGCATATGTGGGGGATCATGTATTCTTACCAAAAAAGTAGTTATACAGATGGACGTCAAAGGAAAAACTTTTTAAGCGAATCTATACGTAGCTGACGGTAACTTTTTGCAAGAAGAACTTTTTTTGGGACAGGATGTCATTTTAAGCGCCCAGTTGTTCCTTAAGTTTGAGCCAGGCGACGCCGAAGTCAAGCGAGCTGTACTGCAACCAGAAACCATCTCAAGCGAAAGTGGTACCTTTAAGTTTCTCGCTAATATGAACAATGATCAGGAATGAAACCAAATGCATCTGTTGTTAAACAAGTTCGAGGATGTTAATCCTGCAAGGATTAAAAATAACAAACATCGTCCAAGCCCATATAGCTGTTAAGAGCAACCAGGTAGTTTCTCAACCACCTTACCGAATTCCCGAGCCGAAGAAGGAAGTAGTCGCCAAGTTTTTGGACGAGCTGTTGCAGCAGGATATTATCCAGACATCTACGTCAGAGTATGACAGCCCGGTGCACCGGTGGTACTCATCAAGATGCCGGACGGTAGTGATCGAGTGCGTATTGATTACCGACGCCTCAATAAGCTGTTTAAGAAAGAGAATTTTCCTGTTTTTAATATCGAAGAACGGCTTCAGGAGGCAAAGCAATTTAAGTATATTACCCCACTAGATTTAAAGAGCGGCTATTACCAAATTGAAGTAGCCTCTGAGAGTAGAAAATTTACCGCCTTCATCACCACTGATGGTCTGTACGAGTTTAAGCGACTCCCGTTTGGGTTAAAAAATTCCCCAGCCATTTTCAATCGTTTCATGACAGAACTACAAATGCGCGTGCAGAAAGGAGACATGATACGCTACATGGTTGACATCCTAATTGGTAGCAATTCCTTCGAGGGAATATATGAAAAGCTTGAAAGAGTCATTACCGTATTGCGAGATTGCGGAATAACTCTAAGTCTGGACAAATATAAGTTGTACGAGCAGTCTATTACGTTTCTAGGACACGAAATACACGCCGAAGGAATCAGCCCGGGAGAAGTAAAGATGAACGCCATTTCCATGTTCCCAACACAAACTAATGTTACTGAAGTATGCCAATTTTTGGGACTCATTGGTTATTTCCGCTGGAATTGCTATAAATAATTCCGCCGGATTTAGAATTTGTCATCGGATATGCTATAATATCAGAGCCCTTACGTATTCTATTGCGAAAAGCACAACCATTCCAATGGGAGCAGCGTCAAGAGGATGCATTTATCAAATTGAAGAGAAGTCTGACATCGAGTCCAGTTATCACAAGCTATCGCCTAGATGTTGAACATGAATTACACACGGATGCCAGTACGGTTGGTTTGGCCGCGGTACTGATGCAAAATATTTGATTATTTGATTGAGCAAGATCGCCTATTTCGAAAAAACGACAACAAGTTGCTGTGGGTTGTGCCGAAACAACTAAGATACCACATACTTTATGAATTCCACAAGTCTGGACATATATGAGCACAGAGAAAACAATAAAACGCATTCAAATTTTTTTTTGGTTTCCCCGATTGTAAAATTTTGTCAAGAGCTAAAGTTATGCATAGTATGCGCGTTTAATAAAATACCAGGTGGAGTTCAGGAAGGAGAATATCACTACGATGACATAAAACCCATCCCGTTTTCTACAAAATACACATGGATCACATAGGACCGTTTCCAAAGAGTTCAAAGAAGAATGCAATTATTCTGGTCATCGTCGATGCCTTTACAAAGTTTACAATAGTACTAGCAAAAAAGAGTACTGCAACAAAGCATGTTTTGAATATCCTGCAAGACATCACGAGCTACTTAGGAATGCCGGGACGAATCATCACCGATCGAGATACCGTCCTTACTTCGAAAGACTTCGGAAAACACGGCAGGTCAAACAATGTAAAGCATATCCTTAATGCTGTAAGGATACCGAGAGCAAACGGTCATGCAGAACGAACAAATAGGATTATTTTGTCCATGCTACGAGCTTTTGTCCATGCTTTTGGATACGAGCCCCGAGATATCCTGAAGAATACGTTGTCGAGTCAAGAGAAGAGCCTGATGACTGATGTCGAGATGGAGAAGCTAAGAGCAGAGGCTGCAACTAAGCTCAACAATCAGAGAGCTGCAGCCAGGAGATGTTATGATGCAAAACACGCGAAGCCAACCACCTATAAGCTTGGAGATATTGTAATAGTTAGTAAGAAAATGTAAAATTCTATATTTAAAATTAGAGGGACAGGAAAGAGGTTTTATAGAGTAAAGACCATTTAAGTTCGAACATAATACTCTAAAAGGGTCATGCAGTACATATGTCGAACTACAATGGCTAAGGAACAGAGGACTAAAGTTTCGAGTCCTTCTATTAGGAATAGAAGGCTATCTACATCTCCGTTAATAAGGTTATGCAGAAAGACTACACCGAGCATTGTCCTGAGATTTTTTAAGCTAGGTAAGTTTATAAACAAAAGTCTGCTACTGTAGATGGAAGTTGAAGATTTGCATCCCAGTATAGACCTCTAAGTGCGAATATTAAAAAATTTAAAAATTAAACTTCAGACACATGAACCGTACTCCAGTATCGGACGGACCAAAGAAATAAATTATGTTTTGGTTATGTATGGGCCATTAAATTCTTTTGACCATCTTTTAATAAAACCAAGGACTCCTTTAGCCTTATTAACCATCAAGGAAATATGGTCGGAAATTTAAGTTTAATGTCTAACAGGATGCCGAGATCATTAACCTGAGTTAATTTCTCTAAGGCAATCCCATTAATAGAGTACGTAGCTTGCAGAGGGCAAGAACGATAAAAAGACATATACTTGCACTTTGATCCATTAAGTATTAAATCGTTAGCTAAACACCATTTTTGAAAGTAATCAAGGTCAGCCTGAAGACTGCATTGGGCAGAGATGGATTTTTACTGAAGACAGAGCTTTACATCATCTACATACATAAGAACTAGGGGGCAAGTCGTTTATAAAAAGCGTAAATAATAACGGGCCAAGATGACTACCTTGAGGGACGCCAGATGTAGCACGGACCAGACGGGACTTTATGTTTTTAAATAAAACTCATTGTGTCCTTCTATCTAAGTAGCTGGAGATCCACGTTAAGAGGTCTATAGGAAAACCCAGCATATTCAGTTTATTCAACAAGAGTGAGTGATAACTGAATCAAATGCTGATGCTTTGATATCCCTTACAAAAGCCATCTATGACAAAGGATGTCAACTCCAGTAAATTTGTTGTGGTGGAGCGACGCTTAATAAAGCCATGCTGACAGGGAAAGATAATCGAAGAGCAAAGGTGTTGCAAATGAGGGGTAATTAATTTTTCAAATAACTTTGGAATTGCCGACAACTTAGAGATGCCTCTGTAGTTGGCCGCATCGAACTTTTTCCCTTTTTTATGTAGGGGAATTATGAATGATTCCTTTCACTTAAGGGGAAAAATCGAGGTTTCCAAAGATAAGTTGAAAAGTCTTAGAAGAGGTTTGCACAGAGCCCTGGCACTGTACTTAAGCACACAGCCTGTGCTCCATCGGGGCCTGGCGAATAAATGGGTTTGACCCTTAGAAGATCAGATAATAAGTTGTTCTCAGAGAAAAACGGACGGAAAATAAGATTTGCTGCTTGAATGTTATATGCGTAAGGCTGATCTGTCAATTCAGGCGGAGACTAGGTTGTTTGAAAAAATTCTGCGAATAGATCGGCAATGGCCATACATACACTCAATGTCACCAAACTCTTTTTTGGTTCTGATTTTACCTCTTCATATCAACTCAGGAGGTGATCCTGATCAAGAATATATATACTTTATAGGGTCGGAGATGTCTCCTTCACTGCGTTGCACACTTTTGGACAAAATTATAATACCCTCTGCAAGGGTATAAAAATAAAAGTAAATATAAAAATGATCATAAAACTAAAACATTATCAAAGTTGAAATAACCGCCCGCTAATGAAATCGAGCCCAGGACCCCATGAATAAGGTCCACGCACTATCCATCTAGGCTACCCTCGAAGTTGATTTTATGATACTTAAAATTGGTGCTAAAGGAGGCGCTAGAATCTATACCAAAAACAGAGTTGACGAGTAAGGATAGTTGTGTGGTCATCGAGAGTTTTCGATGCCGTAAATAAAAGACGAATTTAAATTTAGTATGAACGTTATAAAAATGTTTATTTATGCCTGCAGATGAAGCCGGATGATCATCTGATATACCAGCTTATGGTGCATGCAGAGACTAAAGTAAAATACAGAGAGGGCGGCCCGACTGGTCACTGCGAAGCTAAAGCTCTCGAATAATGGAGAGGGCGGCCCGACCTAGACACTGCGAGCTAAAACTCTCTATAGAAAGCCCGTTGAATCGAGCGGCCGAGAGAGAGTCGGCTTGCGATCAACTAAGCTTTTGTATAAACTTAAGCCATAAATAAACATTACCAAACATTACGCTAACATATTTAAACATTAAAACTACACCGCTGCTGCCTGACCCGACATTCCCCCCTCCGTTGGGGCCTGTCCTCCAACTATATTCGTAAGGCGCGAGGTACAGCTTAATCAGCTCCCAGCGAAGCACTCCAACCCGAAGAGGAATCCGCTCCATAGCTCTGCCCAGCGGCCACATCCATAGCCTCCAAAGTCCTGCATCGCTGCTCCAGAAACTCTGCCAGCGACTCCCAAGTAGGGATGGCGTCGGAACTTGAAGAATTTAGACTCTCCTCCCACTTAACCTGGGTAGCTGGGTTCAACCGTTGAAGAAGCACCTGGACAATGATGCAGCCGGCTATCTCATTCGTCGAACCCAAATTCTTCAAAGTTCTCATATGGGCATTGAATTTGTCGGATAACCCTCGAAGACCTGTTATTGAATCACCTTCCACTAGAGTGAGGCCAAGAATCTCGTTCACATGAGCCTGAAATATTAAACGACGGCTATTAAATCGTTTATCCAACAAATTCAGCGCGACATCATAATTCTCATCGGAGACTTCCAAGGAGCGAACTGCTTCGAAAGCGGACTCCCGCAGGCAAGATCGCAACCTTTGCAGTTTTTCCACCTTACTGATGCTCGGATTACCGCCGACGATTGTATAGAAAATAGAGTAAAACTCAGGCCATTCAGAGTATCCACCGCTGAAGGTAGGAAGAGGCAAGGGAGGCAAAGCTTGAAACCTTTGACCTGACCCCGAGTCAACCTGCATGGTGGACATTCCGTTAGCTAAGGTGGAGTGGGCAACAATTCGGGAAGAGCGAAGGGTCGTCTCGTGCTCAATTTCGGCCTGCATTGTCACTACCAGCTCCGAGACAGTCCATCGAAGCTCACTACTGATCTGCGAAATGTCCAAATCCTCAAGCTCCCCGTGGATGGCCTTGAAGTCGCTGAACATGGCGGCTATCTGACCATGACGCACGTTGAGCATGGCATCGTCCACCTTGGAAACAGGCTGAAGAGCTCTTTGGATCCTCTGCAAGTCCTGGAGAATACCCAGGGCCTTGCACTTTAGAACAGCACTACGGGTTGGAGTGGGTGCTCCTGTGTCTGCGCCGCTGGAGTTCATGGTTTATTTATTAAGTTCCGACCAACTCGAAGTAAATAATTCCGGCGCCAAATTTTTTTTGCTCTAAATTTATTTGCCCGCGACGAACACGACTTGTCCCACTGTGCGCTCAGAACCGTAGCGGAATTGTGGAACGTATATATATATGAAGTCTATGCGCGGGCGAATGCACTTGCTTTGTGGAACGTAAATATGTATGTTTTTTTAAATGTTTTTTTGCGGCTCAATAGTTTTTTTTAATGCTTCAATGATATTTTTGATCTCTTTACTCTTACATTGGTTCGATTACAACGTTTCAAACTTTCATCGTTCCAAAGATGTTACGATCTAAAAATAGAATTAACTCTTTCCATCTCTCATCTGCCAGCCGTTTGTTGTGGAACCCGCTCTCAAATTTTTTCATTATTACAGCGGGTTCCACGACGGAAAAAATGGAAACATTTGAGAGCGGGTTCCACGACGCGGCCTGCCAAAATGCCGTAGAACCCGCACTTATAGACATTTTTACAGCGGGTTCCACTACGAACTGAGACGATGTTAAGGCTATTTTACAATTTTGTATTTCTTTTATTGGATTTTATTGGATTTATTGGAATTTAGGAAAACACATTAAAATAATAAAACAATAATATAAATATACAAGAAACGAAAGCTAACTTCGGGCGGAGCCGAAGTTGATATACCCTTGCAGTTAAAACCGGATATATCGCAAACATCGGATATCTTCAAAAACACGAAAGTTGGGTCATTTTCGATCGTTCAGTTATATGGCAGCTATAAGATATAGTCGGCCGATCCTTATGAAATTTGGCATGTCGTAATTGCCAAAAATAGCTTTCCTGTAAAATTTGAACTCTCTAACTCTAAAAACACCAAAGTTATACCATTTCCGATCAATCAATTATATGGCAGCTATAGAATATAGTCGGCCCATCCGGGCCGTTCCGACTTATATACTGCGTGCAAAGGATAGAAGGCTGTGTGCAAAGTTTCAAGACGATAGCTTCAAAACTGAGAGACTAGTTCGCATAGAAACGGACAGACAGACGGACAGACAGACGGACAGACAGACGGACAGACGGACATACGGACATACATTGGTTCGATTACAACGTTTCAAACTTTCATCGTTCCAAAGATGTTACGATCTAAAAATAGAATTAACTCTTTCCATCTCTCATCTGCCAGCCGTTTGTTGTGGAACCCGCTCTCAAATTTTTTCATTATTACAGCGGGTTCCACGACGGAAAAAATGGAAACATTTGAGAGCGGGTTCCACGACGCGGCCTGCCAAAATGCCGTAGAACCCGCACTTATAGACATTTTTACAGCGGGTTCCACTACGAACTGAGACGATGTTAAGGCTATTTTACAATTTTGTATTTCTTTTATTGGATTTTATTGGATTTATTGGAATTTAGGAAAACACATTAAAATAATAAAACAATAATATAAATATACAAGAAACGAAAGCTAACTTCGGGCGGAGCCGAAGTTGATATACCCTTGCAGTTAAAACCGGATATATCGCAAACATCGGATATCTTCAAAAACACGAAAGTTGGGTCATTTTCGATCGTTCAGTTATATGGCAGCTATAAGATATAGTCGGCCGATCCTTATGAAATTTGGCATGTCGTAATTGCCAAAAATAGCTTTCCTGTAAAATTTGAACTCTCTAACTCTAAAAACACCAAAGTTATACCATTTCCGATCAATCAATTATATGGCAGCTATAGAATATAGTCGGCCCATCCGGGCCGTTCCGACTTATATACTGCGTGCAAAGGATAGAAGGCTGTGTGCAAAGTTTCAAGACGATAGCTTCAAAACTGAGAGACTAGTTCGCATAGAAACGGACAGACAGACGGACAGACAGACGGACAGACAGACGGACAGACGGACATACGGACATGCTCATATCAACTCAGGAGGTGATCCTGATCAAGAATATATATACTTTATAGGGTCGGAGATGTCTCCTTCACTGCGTTGCACACTTTTGGACAAAATTATAATACCCTCTGCAAGGGTATAATAACAATAATATAAAATAGATTTAAAATTAAAAAAAAATGGACTTCCCGAGCCTGGTTTGAACTCGTTTTACTTTGCACACCAGCCAAGCACTCTACCACTCGGCTATTCCTCATTCGTTGTCGCGCGAAAAATTTCTCAAACTTAACTTGTCGCTCAATGGAACCCGCTCGTTGGAACTGCTGGAACCCGCCATAGAAAATGTTCTATGTACTGCTGGAACCCGCCATATGTACTTTATAATCTTTGGTACGTTATCAAAACTGTTCATTAGAGCATTGGATTCCTCTGACCCACTGCTTTCAACTATAAATCTAAAGGAACGCCAAAGATTAAATTATAAAAAAGGCTACCAAGAGATGTTATAGCTCTTTTGGAATCTCTTGATACTGAGCTTCCAACAACAGGGGCATGTGCAGACAATAAAGTTAATCAGGTAGAAGAAGTCGGAGATAATGAATTCGAAATACACGGGCTGGATTCCCTGGAGTTGGCGGAAGAGCTTTGGGAAGAACTAAAAAGAACTTTCTTTAAAAACTGCCGCAATTTGGGACGTTTTGCCTCCTTTATTATTAAAATGCATCCTTTATTATGGATCAAGGTAAATATAAATTGCTAAGTAAATACGATCGAACATAGTCCACATATTCAATAAATTTCTAGAAGAACCCAAAAGACTTTCCCGCATTGAAAATTCTCTTTTTCAAATCTCTTTTTTTTCTCTTTTTCTTTGTACATCCGCAACCTCTGTAGAGTGTATTCAGAAAAGCAGGACAAATTATTTCAAACAGGACTTAAAGACGAAAATTTTAATGTCTAGAAGAACCCAAAAGACTTTCCCGCATTGAAAATTCTCTTTTTCAAATCTCTTTTTTTTCTCTTTTTCTTTGTACATCCGCAACCTCTGTAGAGTGTATTCATAAAAGCAGGACAAATTATTTCAAACAGGACTTAAAGACGAAAATTTTAATGTCTTGCTTTTTCTTAACCAAAATTATTTTTTGAAAAAAATATAAAATGTAAGCCAAAAAAATACAAAATCATATTATTCGAATAAAAATTATTTATTATTTTCAGATATAGATTGGAAAAACAATGTCATACTCTTATACATTAAGTCAGAGGTCGGCACGGCCCTATCTCGGGGGCATAGGAAATTTCTCTGCCCGAGCTCTGCCACACACACACAGTATAAATGTGTGAAACGTCATGCTCACAGCCTACTTTCTGCTATTCGTTACTAACACTAATGCGGTAAAATCATATCAATGTATTGGGGTGCCGACCACTGCATTAAATAAATATGGACTATTATAAACTAATTAGTTTACGAAATTTTTAAGAAATTACTAAGAAAACTACTAAGTAAATTACTAAGTAAACTTTACTTACTGCACTATCGACAACTTTCGACGATTTTCTTTCTTTTTTTTTTTTTGCTATCGATTTTTTTTGCTATCGTCGATAATTAACGAAAATTATTAAGCACTATTAAGCAATGGCGCAGACTTTCGATAGTTCTCCACCTCTACTTCTTAGCACCATAAACTGGTCTATCTGCGGATCATCCGGATTTATCTATATACTTGCAAAATAATAAATAGTCTTATAACGTGCAATTATTAAATTCGGCCTTTAATTTTGGAGCTGATTAAAGTCATTGAATACAGGTAAACAGGTATAAATCCCAGCACATGCGCCAGACCTATGCCTTGCGTCCACAATACTGTACAGGATTATGTTTTCTACCCCCTTTCAACAGTTGCCCCATGCAGTAGGTAACTCGGGGTTTATTTAGACAAGCGGCTAACCGTCCGGACACACATAGTGTCCATTACAAAGGCCACTAATACAAAGCTGAAGAATCTTTTTAATAGTCGAATAAAGTTTTTCCTACTATACAAGATTTTAATTTACAAAGCGGTGAGTGCTTCCTCATGGGCCGCAAGTATACGGCCTAGCAGGATGGGGTATAAGGAATGAAAAGTAAGTAAGCCGTATAAAAAGTAGCTCTTCGAAAAATTGTCTGATTTGGTTTGTAGGTGATCGGTAAACTAAAATAGCCATTAAAATAGTTTGGCATTAAAACATTTTCCAAAAATATTATTAAATTGGCTCTACAACGAGATTTCCGTTTTGGGGGCGGAAGTGGGCGGTGCCAAATTCTGACACAAACTTGAGCTCTGCGGATAACACACAAGTCAGGTATAACATCTGTTTTTAAGGTATAAATTAACTGCAGAAATAGTTTGGCATCAACATTTTTAAAAAACCTTCGTTTACTGGCTATTTATGGGAGAGAAAGGGACATTGAAATCTCCATGCCAAATCCTATACCTCAATCTTTTAAAATATCTGAGATCCTCGCGTTCATATAGACAGACGACCATTGCTTTATCGACTCGGGTTTTAATGCCGATCAAGAATATATATTTTATAGAGTCGGAGCCAATTCCTATTCTATGTTACATAGGTTAGGTTGAGGCGGCAATGCGAAGGCCAATCACTGACCTCCCGAATCGACTTGAGCCGCTGGAGAACTTTGTGATACCTCCCCTTCCGATCTACTAAAGTGCCCAAAGTAGTCTACCATTTTCTGAGACGGCTTGCGGTCTCATCCAGCTTTCCGGATGAAGACAACGAGTCCGCGTGGAGCTATCTCCGTGAGGTCTGTTAGATCCGTCAGTGTTACTGCACCCAGGAGCTTAAGTAGACTGCGCCCAAGCGCAGGACAGTGGCACAGGAGGTGGGTGACTGTCTCCTCCTCCTCCACATTCCTGCAGCTCCTACAATAATCGTAGTGTGTCACCGCTAGTCTAGCCGCGTGCGTTCCTATTAACCAAAGTCTCG
Source organism: Drosophila bipectinata (assembly GCF_030179905.1). Taxonomy (NCBI): domain Eukaryota; kingdom Metazoa; phylum Arthropoda; class Insecta; order Diptera; family Drosophilidae; genus Drosophila; species Drosophila bipectinata. The sequence continues at coordinate 9,117,300 of NC_091740.1, read as the reverse complement.
TGATGGTCTTAACCGCTAGGCTGCAGTCCTGCCTATTAAGGGAGATAATCATCATTGATCCTTTCCTAAAGCGGAGGGCCATATCATGCGTGAATTTCTGAAGTTTTGAAGACTCCTCCATTTCCTCAGAGCTACCAAATGGAAGAGATACTTGTATTTTAGTCGTAGCCTGACTGGCGTAGCCTGATTGCCGATAGCATGGCTACCTCGACCCCCAATATCTCTGCAGGTAATAGATCGAGTATGAAGTCTAGGGGTTGGTGTGGTACGAAGACTGCCTTTAATTCAAACCTCCGCCATTCTTTGCGTTTTCCTAAACCTTTCCCTACATATGGAGACTACTAAGAGGATAGGTCTAATGACCTCTATATAAAGCCATCTTACTATTTTTGGAGACATACCCAATTTAAGCCCATTCACCTTGCCGCAAGTATAGAGCGCATTATATGCTTTGTTTGCTCTATCCATAGTATTTAGCTTCCAGTTCAGTTTCCTGTCTGACGTAATTCCTAGGTACTTGGCGTTACCACTAAGGGTATGAGTTTCTCCTGATAGGTTTCAAAGTCTTACTCTTGGAGGTTTGTACTTCATAGTGAAGAGGATAAGTTCGGTCTTGGATGGGTTCACTCCCAGCCCATTTTTATCTTCCCATGTAGAGAGAACCCTTAGTTATTTAGTTACCCTATTTACCGTCGGATTGATCGTCTACCCCTTGTCTCGTCAGCGCATTGTTTATTGAACATGGTGCTTATCACTAAGTGCTTTAAGGATTAACTTAGTAATCTCGTGGAGAGCCATCTCCGTCATTCTTGTACGCGTGCTGTGATCCCGAAATTTCATTTGGGTTAATGGTAAGATGAATGTAGGGGCTAATAAGCCTTTCGATTGTCTTGAGAAAGGACTATAGACTTATCGATCTGAAGTCCTTAGGGGAGCAGTACGATGGTTTTCCCGGTTTGGGTATGAACACAACCCTCGCAACCACGTCTCAGGCAGGATACCAGTCTTAAAGATTGCTGTGAAGATTTTCCCGAACCATAACCACAGATTGCACCCGTTTTTGGTTAATTGGGCCGGGAAGATGCCATCAGGGCCTGGAAATTTAAAGGGCTTTAAACTGTTTATCGCCCAACTGATTCTTATTACTTAGAAGGTATTCGAGTTGGCCCGTGATTTGGCCCTGGCTCTGCGTTTCCAGGATTGTTTTATCCTGAGAACTCCCTGTAAAATGGAAAGTGGTCTAACTACCATCCGACCTTCCTGAGTCGGGAGGCCTCTGATGTCCTTTCCTAGAGCGGAGGGCCATATCATGCGTGAATTTCTGAAGTTTTGAAGACTCCTCCATTTCCTCAGAGCTACCAAATGGAAGAGATACTTGTATTTTAGTCGTAGCCTGACTGGCGTAGCCTGATTGCCGATAGCATGGCTACCTCGACCCCCAATATCTCTGCAGGTAATAGATCGAGTATGAAGTCTAGGGGTTGGACATACCCAATTTAAGCCCATTCACCTTGCCGCAAGTATAGAGCGCATTATATGCTTTGTTTGCTCTATCCATAGTATTTAGCTTCCAGTTCAGTTTCCTGTCTGAAGTAATTCCTAGGTACTTGGCGTTACCACTAAGGGTATGAGTTTCTCCTGATAGGTTTCAAAGTCTTGCTCTTGGAGGTTTGTACTTCATAGTAAAGAGGATAAGTTCGGTCTTGGATGGGTTCACTCCCAGCCCGTTTTTATCTTCCCATGTTGAGAGAACCCTTAGTTATTTAGTTACCCTATTTACCGTCGGATTGATCGTCTACCCCTTGTCTCGTCAGCGCATTGTTTATTGAACATGGTGCTTATCACTAAGTGCTTTAAGGATTAACTTAGTAATCTCGTGGAGAGCCATCTCCGTCATTCTTATACGCGTGTTGTGATCCCGAAATTTCATTTGGGTTAATGGTAAGATGAATGTAGGGGCTAATAAGCCTTTCGATTGTCTTGAGAAAGGACTATAGACTTATCGGTCTGAAGTCCTTAGGGGAGCAGTACGTTGGTTTTCCCGGTTTGGGTATGAACACAACCCTCGCAACCACGTCTCAGGGAGGATACCAGTCTTAAAGATTGCTGTGAAGATTTTTCCGAACCATAACCACAGATTGCACCCGTTTTTGGTTAATTGGGCCGGGAAGATGCCATCAGGGCCTGGAAATTTAAAGGGCTTTAAACTGTTTATCGCCCAACTGATTCTTATTACTTAGAAGGTATTCGAGTTGGCCCGTGATTTGGCCCTGGCTCTGCGTTTCCAGGATTGTTTTATCCTGAGAACTCCCTGTAAAATGGAAAGTGGTCTAACTACCATCCGACCTTCCTGAGTCGGGAGGCCTCTGATGTCCTTTCCTAGAGCGGAGGGCCATATCATGCGTGAATTTCTGAAGTTTTGAAGACTCCTCCATTTCCTCAGAGCTACCAAATGGAAGAGATACTTGTATTTTAGTCGTAGCCTGACTGGCGTAGCCTGATTGCCGATAGCATGGCTACCTCGACCCCCAATATCTGTGCAGGTAATAGATCGAGTATGAAGTCTAGGGGTTGGACATACCCAATTTAAGCCCATTCACCTTGCCGCAAGTATATGCTTTGTTTGCTCTATCCATAGTATTTAGCTTCCAGTTCAGTTTCCTGTCTGAAGTAATTCCTAGGTACTTGGCGTTACCACTAAGGGTATGAGTTTCTCCTGATAGGTTTCAAAGTCTTGCTCTTGGAGGTTTGTACTTCATAGTAAAGAGGATAAGTTCGGTCTTGGATGGGTTCACTCCCAGCCCGTTTTTATCTTCCCATGTTGAGAGAACCCTTAGTTATTTAGTTACCCTATTTACCGTCGGATTGATCGTCTACCCCTTGTCTCGTCAGCGCATTGTTTATTGAACATGGTGCTTATCACTAAGTGCTTTAAGGATTAACTTAGTTATCTCGTGGAGAGCCATCTCCGTCATTCTTATACGCGTGCTGTGATCCCGAAATTTCATTTGGGTTAATGGTAAGATGAATGTAGGGGCTAATAAGCCTTTCGATTGTCTTGAGAAAGGACTATAGACTTATCGGTCTGAAGTCCTTAGGGGAGCAGTACGATGGTTTTCCCGGTTTGGGTATGAACACAACCCTCGCAACCACGTCTCAGGCAGGATACCAGTCTTAAAGATTGCTGTGAAGATTTTCCCGAACCATAACCACAGATTGCACCCGTTTTTGGTTAATTGGGCCGGGAAGATGCCATCAGGGCCTGGAAATTTAAAGGGCTTTAAACTGTTTATCGCCCAACTGATTCTTATTACTTAGAAGGTATTCGAGTTGGCCCGTGATTTGGCCCTGGCTCTGCGTTTCCAGGATTGTTTTATCCTGAGAACTCCCTGTAAAATGGAAAGTGGTCTAACTACCATCCGACCTTCCTGAGTCGGAAGGCCTCTGATGTCCTTTCCTAGAGCGGAGGGCCATATCATGCGTGAATTTCTGAAGTTTTGAAGACTCCTCCATTTCCTCAGAGCTACCAAATGGAAGAGATACTTGTATTTTAGTCGTAGCCTGACTGGCGTAGCCTGATTGCCGATAGCATGGCTACCTCGACCCCCAATATCTCTGCAGGTAATAGATCGAGTATGAAGTCTAGGGGTTGGACATACCCAATTTAAGCCCATTCACCTTGCCGCAAGTATAGAGCGCATTATATGCTTTGTTTGCTCTATCCATAGTATTTAGCTTCCAGTTCAGTTTCCTGTCTGACGTAAATCCTAGGTACTTGGCGTTACCACTAAGGGTATGAGTTTCTCCTGATAGGTTTCAAAGTCTTACTCTTGGAGGTTTGTACTTCATAGTGAAGAGGATAAGTTCGGTCTTGGATGGGTTCACTCCCAGCCCGTTTTTATCTTCCCATGTTGAGAGAACCCTTAGTTATTTAGTTACCCTATTTACCGTCGGATTGATCGTCTACCCCTTGTCTCGTCAGCGCATTGTTTATTGAACATGGTGCTTATCACTAAGTGCTTTAAGGATTAACTTAGTAATCTCATGGAGAGCCATCTCCGTCATTCTTATACGCGTGCTGTGATCCCGAAATTTCATTTGGGTTAATGGTAAGATGAATGTAGGGGCTAATAAGCCTTTCGATTGTCTTGAGAAAGGACTATAGACTTATCGGTCTGAAGTCCTTAGGGGAGCAGTACGATGGTTTTCCCGGTTTGGGTATGAACACAACCCTCGCAACCACGTCTCAGGCAGGATACCAGTCTTAAAGATTGCTGTGAAGATTTTCCCGAACCATAACCACAGATTGCACCCGTTTTTGGTTAATTGGGCCGGGAAGATGCCATCAGGGCCTGGAAATTTAAAGGGCTTTAAACTGTTTATCGCCCAACTGATTCTTATTACTTAGAAGGTATTCGAGTTGGCCCGTGATTTGGCCCTGGCTCTGCGTTTCCAGGATTGTTTTATCCTGAGAACTCCCTGTAAAATGGAAAGTGGTCTAACTACCATCCGACCTTCCTGAGTCGGGAGGCCTCTGATGTCCTCTAAATGCTCGAACAGAACCTGGTTCAGGCATTCCTCTTTGCCTTACGCAGTTGCTTGTTGTACTGCTCAAGGTTCGCTTTATGCGCCTCCTAAGCTACTTCTGTGTTTGCCTTACTAGCGAAGTTAGAGGCTTTACGGGCCTTGGTTTTAATGTTCGCAAGTGTTTTCGCGCACCATGGTGGTTTCTTTGAATTGCTACTGCCCGATCTACTTTTGGGACAGACCCTTTTGAATTGCCTTGGCATACGCCGCCGCTAGCGGGCCCACCATGACGTCCAGGTCTTTCATTGCGTACTGCTAACAGAGTGAAGCTCTCGAATTTGACCATCAATTCTATTTATCGGTGGTCCGAGAAGGAGTTTTTCTTTAGGACTGCCCATCTAACAACCCTGTTTGCTAGAAAGTCTGAGTAAAGTACCTCCCTTCTGTTCGTAACGATGAAGGTGGGTTCTGAGCCCCTGTAACCACCAGAAGATTTGAGTTTGGGATAAAATCGAACATTGATGCACCCACTACGTTACATACATTCACACAAATATAACACACCCTTACCTTCTGCGTACCGGGTATAACAAAATTGATGGATTCCTTAAAGACTGATTTAAAATGGATAAATCTTAATCTAAAATTATTCTTTTAACTCACGTAGGCCGAAAAATTTATCTTCAAAATAGGTAGAGCAAAACTGGTTTTAATTTTATTATAGAAGAGGGTCAAAACATTTACTTACAATTATTTTTATTTTAGTTTCTTTTGCAAATGCCGAATAAGAATGGTTTTTATATGCATTTTACATGTTCCTTTTTTTGTCCCAAAATGATATCAGATATTTTGAGCGTGGCTTGCGGGATTTTATACTCTTGCAGAGGGTATTAACATTTTTTTCAAAAGCGTTGAACGCAGTGAAGGAGACGTCTTGGACCCCATAAAGTATATACACCCAGTCCTTTTTTACGCAATTGTTGGTTCTGCCACTAATCGCGTAAAAAAAAAATCGCGTACAAATGGTAACCGCTAACTAAATGACTAATGACTAGATTTGCAATAATTGATACACATAGAGTAATCGCAATCGCAATCGCAATCTCGTTAAAGTGAAAAATCCGCGTAAAAAAAGAAATTTGCGCTGCAAAAATAACCGCGTTTAAGTTTTCACTTCACGCGATTTCTCGCGTAAAAAGAGATCGCGTAAAAAAAGGACTGCGTGTATATTCTTAACCAGGATCACCTCCTGAGTTAATATAAGCATGAACGACTGTCTGTCCGTCCTACTGTTATTAAAAAAACTGAGAGACTATGTTTAAAGCTGTCGACTTAAAACTTTGGACACACCCTTCTTTTGTTTCCGCGTAGTATATAAGTCGGTCTGGGACCGGAAGCTCCCATAAAACTGCCATAAACTTTAAAGATATTAAAGTTAGAGATTTCCTATTGATTCAATTTATGCAAAAATAATACGACATACTAAAATTCATAAAGACGGGTCGACTATATCCTATAGCTTCTGGTCGCGGAACGGATAAGTTAGTCTTTTAAATAATGATAGTCACATAGTAACGCCACTATGGTCTACTTTTGTTCAGTATTGTATTCGCGTTACACTATGTTTGTATATGGCCCCACTGATTGAAGAAGATACTGCGGTGATCAAGATATATTAAGATGAGGTTATATCTAAGTTGAGAAGGAGCTCCCAGAGGCAAGGGTAAATGAAGGACAGGTTAGTATTGAGTCCAGTGGCGTTGGTGTGAGCGGTGCGCCAAACACACCACTGGAAAAGGCGCCACGCTTGAGCGCCGGGCAGGGGCGGATACAGGTATCTGCCTGGGGGAGGGGGATCATAATTTTTTTTTTAACAATTCAAGTAGCAGGTGGCGAATAATCAAAAATTATACGCAGTTTCTAACAATAAAGTGATACTATAGTTTTATTCAAAACACACTGTACATTGCACATAAGGTCTAATTTGCAACTTCATTCGATATCTTAGGAACATAAATATGTATAACTAAAATTCTAACGCTATTCATTAATGCAAGCTTGTATTAATGTGATGTACAGTAGCTGAAGTTAGTTAAAATTGAAAAGTAAATTAAAATTAAAGTAAATTGTAATTTGAAGTAAATAAATTTGAAGTAAATAAATTGATTAATTTCAATCTAAATGGCGAATTCCATTTTCTTTTTCCTCTTTTTGAAAACTTTTCTTTTACTCCCTCGATATCAATACTGATTTCGGAATGAGTATGTGGCAATGCTAGGCCAGTAGCCTCCCCTCACCCATAGTTGTACGCAACCATTGTTTCAACCTGCAAAGAGTTGAAAAACTACGTTCTGCCGTAGCATTTCTATTCTCACAGCTGGAAACATCTATTGGTCGCAATAATTTTGAAATCATGGCTTCATACTCCTTGTTCATACTCCTTGTTCGCCTAAACTCAACACAGTTAGGTAAATAAATTTGACGTAAATAAATTAATTAATTTCAATCTAAATGGCGAATTCCATTTTCTTTTTCCTCTTTTTGAAAACTTTGCTATTACTCCCTCGATATCAATACTGATTTCGGAATGAGTATGTGGCAATGCTAGGCCAGTAGCCTCCCCTCCTCACCCATAGTTGTACGCAACCATTGTTTCAACCTGCAAAGAGTTGAAAAACTACGTTCTGCCGTAGCATTTCTATTCTCACAGCTGGAAACATCTATTGGTCGCAATCATTTTGAAATCATGGCTTCATACTCCTTGTTCATACTCCTTGTTCGCCTAAACTCAACACAATTAGGTAATGCGATCGACAACTTGAGTTTATTTGAAGGCGACGATTAATTATTTACTAAATTAATTTTTGAATAAAATAATTAATACATGACTGAATAACATAATTTTTTAATTTTGATTTAATTGGGAGTTATTAATATTTATTTGTTGCTTCTGAATTAACTAGTTGGAGTTGGCGATCGCTTAATTCCCTCTAAATAAAAGTTTGGGCTGGCCAGACACGCGGCCAAGATAGAATCGTAATCGTCGGTTGTGCACCTATGCAAGTAGCTAAGATAAGTTGGTATATACTATTATGGCCATGAGCAGTAAAGACCCGAAGCGAAAGATGTTACTTCCGAGAACGCGAATCAAGATATCGAGGGTGGCGATCGCTTAATTGCCTCTAAATAAAAGTTTGAGCTGGCCAGGCCCGCGGCCAAGATAGAATCGTATTCGTCGGTTGTGCACCTAAGCAAGTAGCTAAGCTAAGTTCGTATATACCATTATGGCCATGAGCAGTAAAGACCCGAAGCGAAACGTGTTACTTGCGAACGCGAATCGAGATATTCTAATGAACAGACGGGGTACAACGACCCCCACAGATGTTGCCTCATGCGTAAAAGGCAACACGATGTCAAGGCTTGAAAACAGTTCAGTGGTTCAGTCAGGACGCAGCTGGAGCTCGTCACGAAACTTCGGGTCTATTTTCCCGTGCCTTAAGACGGGGACATAGCACGGTTCTGCAGGAAGAGCCGTACAGGTAACGTTTACGGATGACAGAGAAGGCAACACTACTTACATGACGAAGCCGGGAGTGCTTGACGGTCACAACAGTCAGATGGTGGCCACAAAGGGACCTACGGAGCAGTAACATTTTCGTGTCCCATGCAACAAGCCTGGGAAGCGCAGGGTGCAGAGCCTGAGCGGCCAGGAGATGCCGCTTCAGAACCTTAGTTGGTCGGAAATTTTTGATACAATAATATGCATTTTTTATAAACAAAATTTTGAGGAAAAGTTTCTTTCTTAGACAAAATACAAATATTGGATGATTTTCGATCGTTAAGTTAAATTGCAGCTGCAGATATGGCAGTATGCAGATCCTTATGAAATTTGATAAGTCGTAGTATTTTGCCAAAAATAGAATCCATGAAATCCAGCTTAAATATATAACTCAACGTCTAACTAAAATCAGCCAAGTTATGGCATATTAATAAGTTATATGGAAGTAATACGCCAGTTGTAGTCAGCCGATCCAGGTAATGACCAAAATATGAAAATATAGAAGATAAAAATTACCCTCCTTCCATTAACGCAGTCAGCAAGAACACTCAAATATTAGCACAAAATCCAGTCAGTGGGGGGCAAAACGCACAAATGTTTAAAATTTAAGTGTATGCGTAGCAGCAAAACACAATGAGAGCAGAGCAGAGCGTTCACTTAGCAAAAAAAAGTTTTTTTTTTTAGTTTTTGGAATGGGCTCAAAAATAAATGGACTTTGGAATGGATTTTATTTTAAAGAAAGCTTTTTTAGCAACAGTTCTTAAACAAATGAAAAACTACGCTTCTCAACCTATAATTTCCTATGAAAAGAAAATTATTCCAACCTAATTTCTGAGAAAATTTCATTGGAAACATTTTGTTTATTAAATATGGGCTGTTAAATGAGGAAAAAAATGGGGGCATATGAGAGAGCTTCTAAAAAATTTGATAGTGCTCAAATTAAGAGTGACAGTTCCGGCACCGCTGCGGAAAAATTAGGCCCTGTACACGCGTGCTATGGAAAAAGAGAGTTTGCTCCCCACTGGTTTATGTAGCCCATACATAGACTATGTATATGTATATATACCATGTATATGCCCATAGTTTCCCATATGCCCATCCTAGATATATATCTATATATCTAAGTAATATATCAAAAAGGTGATATCTCAAGGGCTTTTTTCCAAAGTAAAAATATTAAAATTCTTATAGCAAATTTAAAGAAAAAATCAATTATTATTTCATAATAGAACCAATTTATTTTAATACAAAATCTAAAAAAAGTTCCAAGCTTTTATCTTCAAAAATACCCAAGTTGGTGTTTTTACCAAAAACCAATTACCATTTCGAATCGTAACGACAGCTGCAAGGTATATTCGGCCGATCGTTATTTGGTCTGATCTCTGATCAACTGACCAACAATAGAATCTGAACGAAGTTCCAACTTTCTATTTTCAAAAACACGAATTTTGAATGCAACTTTATATTTTCAAAAACACGAAAGTTGCATTCAAAATTCGAACTATCAAACTTTAAAAGCACGAAAGTTAGCTATGGCTTACACCAAGAAAACACCAAAGTTAGCTGCCGGATCAGCTATGACCGTAGTAAACATCACGGCTCAACAGACCCGGCTCAGATCTCCCATTTCTCCATGACCTTAGCCTGAGTAACCTACACCACATTGAAGCCATTAGAGAAAAACTGTCATCGGGATCACTCCTAAACAGCAGCTTTACTAGCCGTCGTGTTACTATGCTCCATCTCGTGGGTTACTTGTGGTTGCTTGTAGGTTACATAGGAGCACGGTAATGCTCCTTAAGGCCAGTCGCCCCATAAAATCAAAGCCGATTCGGTTGAAATTTCGACAGTAGCCATCTAGAAAAATGTGACGCCATCGGGCGGTGAGGCTAAGTACTTATCGGACTGCCCTCGTAATAAGAATTAATTAAAAGAAAAAAATATTTTATTTTTTATTTTTTATAGAAAATTTTTAAAAATTTATTTTATCTAGAAATATGGGAGTCAAACCACTATTCTTCTAGTTTCTGTAATTTGGCTCAGTCAAAGCTTAACAATCATTTTCAAAGTGCAAGCGAAGGAAAAAAAATATGATCATAAAAATTATGCCAAATTTTGACATATTCAATTTCTATGGTTCGCAGATATATTGCAGTACAAAATGAGTGGAAAAAAGAAAGCTCGGATTTAACGCACCGAAAAAATTCATAGTAAATTTTTGTATTTTCCTATTATTTTCGTGAAGTACACACAAAACCAATGCGGTGTTCAAACACCTGTAAGGAGATTTAATCTCCCCACACGCTAAGACAGGTGGCGTGGGGCAAAGTCAAGGAATGGGGGTTGAGGGGGTGCGAAAGCGGTCAAGCGCTGGGACTACTTCACACATGCAGTACGAGGGGATGGGGGGAAAGTAAAGATGAGAAGCCTAGCCGCAAGACAGAAGGAGCAGTGAGGGAGGCAACGCGCCGGGAGAAAGCAGAGAAGACGTGGAACGTAACGGTTCTCTTGCATTAAGTCTAGAAGTAACATAGCATAGAAATGGGAGAGAAAAACTGGATATATACACTTAAAAAGGAGAAGCTGGTCGAAGTGTGCAGAGAACTCGGTCAACCAGTTCAAGAACTCGGAACTTGTGGCGAAATGGGTCGACAAGTCCAAAAACGGCGAAGTGCTAGCGTTAACGCGAGGGTACGAGGAGAGGTTCGTGCACGTGTCCCCCTCCAGGCAGAGAGCCACCAGCGGGACCGATAGACTCATAGGGATTTTGGCGGAACCGGAGCCAAGAGTAGGAAAGAGCATGGAGTCACAGTCAAGGACGTATGTCCCGGTTCCGGTGGACTACGCAAATCTCGGCGTCCTATTAGACGCTAAACTTAAATTTTCCGAGTATATTTGCACAACGGTTTATAAGGCTAAAGGACTCCTTGGTTTCATTGAAAAGTAGTCAAAAGAATTTAATGCATTTTACTAACACGCCCAGCATTTACTAATACGTTTAAATTTTAACATTCGTAATAGAAGGACTAGAAACTGTAGTCCTCTATTCCTTAGCTATTGTAGTTCGACATGTGCACAGCACGACCCTTTTAGGGTCTTATGCTCGAACTACAATGGTCTCTACTCTAGCTTAAAAAAAATAAAAAATAGCCTAATAAATAGTACATAGCCTTGGTCGTTTGGGCCTCTAAGCTTTACGATGAATACAGGAATGCCAGCTGATGCTCTAATTGATGCACAAGCCATTTCCAAAATTCTGAAAGACCGCGAAAAAAAAAAATATATATATAAGTGAATGATCGGAAATGACCCAACTATGGTATTTTTAAAGATATAAACATGGAACTCTTTTTCTTTTTAATTACCCTTAACTGCTAGGGTATATAAACTTCGGCTCTCCCGAAAGCTTTCCTTTAACTACTTTAGTTATAGTAATTTTTTAAATAGTACTTTTTTTTACCACTAATATTCTTTATGGGGTATTAGAAAACTATGCATGCAATTTAGCTTCAAAATTTTTACTTTTGGAGATAAATTTGCTCATACTGATATATAGATGGACGGAAAGACAGATTACTATATTCCTTCTGGAGTACCGGGCTTAAAAAAAAAATTATAAATAGTTAAAAAGATGAAATTAAAAGCACCATTAGCTATTTATTGTATAAAAGATAATGTTTACCTTCATATCGTCCATGCAGATAGGGTTAATCATATCATCAATACAGATATGGCTGTCTTCTTCTTGTATATCGTGGCAATAGCTGGGTGTCCACAGTATATTGTCATTGGAATCTTGGCCGTTTCCAGCCAAGAAAGCTGAACCTTTTTCTTCTTTCTTTAAAGCTTTATCCATAGCTGTAATCTTTTTAAATCGCTGAATATCCAATTCCGTTGCTCTTCGTTTCACCCTCACCAAATTCCTATTGAGTTTAGTGTGCGTACGTGACTGGGTACATATGATATTGTTAGCACGGATATAGCTTCGGTCGATCGATGGTTGCAAATTTTCTCTTTTATTACCTAATAGACGTGCACCGGATTTATGTTGTCACAACATTTCATTTTGATGTTCAGTGCTATTTCCATGGTTCTCTTCTAAATCAAAATCGTGGCTTTCCAATTCCAACTCCATATCAGCCTCATCATTAAAGGTTTCAAGAGGCGACAACGCTGTTGGATGAAGATGTGCATAACTATCTTGTGTTAAGCTGTTGCTTAATGAGTGATTATTGCTTGTGGTCAGGCATTGTGTTTGACTAAGGCTGTGAATTCTGTCTTCATCCTGTCCATCACGCTCTTGTTGACGGTTTTGAATTAAATGAGTTTGATTTTTTATGTCATCATCCCGCCATTTATCCATCGATCTTCTACGGGCATTCATAAAGAAATTTCCTACGGTAGTTGGCTCTAAACCTAGTTGACGTGCTATAGTGACTTGCATTTCCTTTGATGGTCTTTTGGTCTCCTTAATATAATATAAATATAGTGTTTGTAAATAAATATTCATTAACTAAAACTTACTTTAAAAATTGCTTGTAAAGTTCGTCGCTGGAGATCTGTAAAAACTAAGCGTGGCTTTTTTGGTTGCGTTATGTGCTCGATTTGCGGCTCTTCCTTTCGCCGACAATTTGCGCTAGTGATGGGGAAATTACAGCCAGGGGCATTTGATGCAGTTGATCCGTCTAGTAGATCTGAAACTTTTTTATGAAAATAAGTTTAAAATTTTGAAAATATGTCAGTATAAATTTCATTCACCGTTTGGAGAAATTGTGGAAGCAAGATTTGAATCCATCACGGTCATTGTCACTGTAGAACTTGGGGACAATGCTGTTGATCCAGAAGTACTACATAATGATGTTCCCACAACCAACTGTGCACGTTGGGGAATTTGAGCGGCGGCCATCCGGAGTGCTGACATGCGCTGAAATTCTGGTTCTTGTAGCCATTTATGCATTCTGCGGAACGTTTCTCGGCCAGATTTCAGCTTGGACCATGGCTTTGGGTTACGAAGAAGATCTGAGAGGGTACCTTGTGAGCGACATAGGACACGTTGCGCAAAAATTGCTTGTGGTATACTATATCTCTTAAGCTCAGCAGATATGCGCTGGGCCAATTCTTTTGTATTGATCTCTTCCAAGTCATTGCAAACGGATGTGCGGCTAGTTCCTCCACTAGCCGCAGAAATATGCTTCGGAGAACTAGAAGCACTAGTTTTTATCTGTGTTTGAGCTCCTTGAAAGCCATTTGAGAGATTCGAATTGGTTTGATGGCTGGCACTACTTAAGTTTGAAGATATAATATTATTTGAACTTGACTGTTCTGTTGATGCATTGACTTCTTGAGTTTTCGATAAAAAATACTGTGGCTTTTGAGAAGACGATGTTCGTCGGCTTACTTTATGTAATTCTGTAGGTGGTGGTGGTGTTGGAGTTAGGGATACAACTACCGATAAACTTGACATTGAATTATTAACGTTGGGAAGATTAACAACCGATGTAGGTGAATGTAATGGCATTGACAATACGGATCCCCCTGAGACAGAGTGTGGACTCAGTGTGGGGCTGTGTTGTAATCCAACTGTAGAGCTAGTGGAGGAAGTTGTTCCCAGCACCAGCTCATGGTCATGGTGGCTTCCGCTGTAAGGCGTTTCATAATGACTTACTAATAAATTTTCGCCAATAACTCTAGTTGGTGAAAGGCAAACAACTTGTTTTGGTAATGTAACTGGCAGTAGTTGAAGTCCATGACATTGTTCATGATTTTGCTTTTGTTGATTTAAATGACCATGCCCAATAACATGGCCATCTTCATGACCGAGTCCTTGCAAATGCGTCGATAAGTTCTTCTTGTTGCCATTTTCATTAAGTGGAAGTCCCGGAGCATTGTGAGCCTGCAAGTCACAGGAAACGACCATCCCAGAGAGGCCACTCGAAGGTGAAGTAGAATAAGTATGGGACGGTGGAGAAATCATGGAGGATAACTTTTCATAAGAAGAAAATGGTGATTGAGCTTCACTTAATACACTTAGAGCAAGATGATTATTGCCTAAAGGAATGGAAAGGACAGGGACAGAATTGCAGTCATTATTGGCACACCCAGAAGTGTTGCCATTGCCACTAATGCATACATTATCACCAGATAAATTTCTAGTTTCCGTTCCATTGGGTACTCCTCCTCCACCTCTTCTACTATTGGCGTCTTCATCTCCTCCAGAAATATGACCAGAATATGCGAATTTTTCAGACATTGTTGATATAGGAGGTAGGGGTTGAATAGGAGTTAATGTAGCATATGAAGTTGGGCTAAACTCAGGTGGAGATAAACGATCATTGACCGAGGTAAGTGTCTGATACGAGCTGTGGTCTAAGACAGGGCTTAGTAACTGTACACGTTCATCATCTTCATCTTCTTCCTCCGCATCGGCATCCGCATCGTCATTAACGTCTCTTTGACTTTCTTCATGTAAATCTTTTTCACGCTCTTGCGCCTGAACAATAACCGATAGAACCTCACCATGCACACCACCTAGTGCCAAATCCAGTTGAGTTGATCTTTGAAGCTGTCCATTAAGTGTTTCATCATGAGGTTGATGGTGCGAGTGAAGTCTTTGCGGACAATGGGGTTGTTGTTGCAGAAGTTGTTGGTGGTGTTGATTAAGGGTAACCTCGTCATCATCGCTTCTTCCTCCTTCAGAAGACAAGTCCTCCATTTCATCGATTTCAACACCAAGACTCATATTAACGATAGTTGAATCTACTTCAGTATGACTGAAGCTGTTTGTCCGCGCCTGCCCTCTAGTATTTATTATATTAAGCTTGGTTTCCTGCTTCATTTGAGGCAGTACAGCATTTGATATAGTTTCCACTGTCAGCGAATCTAAGCTTATATCTGATGCAGCAAAATCTATTGGGCTGCTAGCTATGCGAGCATTGCACTCTTGCTCATGACCTCCAGGTAGTAGTCCCAAAGGCAATACCAACCTTCTTGGATTGTGTCGCGAACCAGTCGGATAAACTGCCTGTTCATTTTGTTGGCCCAAATCAACAATGACCATATCAACAGAATCCCGCCTAGATCCGCACCCTGAACCTTTTCTACCGTCATTTAAAATATTCTTTGCTGGGGAGGCAATCAAATTTTGCATTAGGTGTGACTCGCCGTGGTTGGAACCATTCTCTGCAGGAATTAGTGGAGACTGAGATTGTGATTCCGAATTATTCCCAACCGTGATAAACTCAGTGGGATTGTTCATCAGTCGCTCATCATATATTTGACGATCTAATATTTCATTCAACGAGTCCATTCCTTACAAGTTTTAAGGGAACTGTTTAATTGGTATCCAAAAGTTTCTGAAATAAAAAATTGAAATATAAAATTCGATAAAATAATTTTTAGCCTATTGTATTTTATTTTAGTAGGTCCACCTCTATATCATCTCCAATCTAGGGTCAATATGACCGTTCGTCTGTGTGTTAGTGTTTTTATACCCTTGCAGAGAGTATTATAATTTTGTGTGTGCAACGCAGTGAAGGAGATATCTCCGACCCTATTAGGTATATACATATATTCTTAATCAGTATCACCTACTGAGTTGATATAAGCATGTCAGTCGGCCCTAGTATCTACTAGTCTCTCAGTTTTTAAGCTATCAACTTATACTATCAACTTAAATACTTAAATACTTTAAGCTATCAACAGTCCGTCTGTCTGTTTTTACGCAAACTGGTCTATCAGTTTTAAAGCTATCGACTTGAAACTTTGCACAAACCTTTTTTTGCACACAGTATATATAGCTGCCACCCTATAGCTGCCATAAAACTGATTTAACGGAAATGGTATAACATTTATGTTTTTAAAGTTAATGAGTTCGGCTTTAGCATGTGCTATTTTTGTCAATATATTATGACATATTAAATTTCATAGGGATCGGCCGACTATTTTCTATAGCTGCTTAACTTAGCTTAGCTTGCATCGTAAGGAAGAAGAAACAGTTATAATCCAGAGATTTCATAATAATCGGCCAACTGTTTCTAACATTTTCATACATCCTAACAATAGAAACCACATTGGACATTCCTTTCATTCATTATAAAAATTTGACTTATTGCATAACTTTGCAATCCTTTAAAAGAGTTTTATATATAAAATATTTATTTATATAAAAATATATGGGTCTTTCATGTACATGTATCTTTATATATATTTTATTAATATATGTGTATACATAAATATATATGTAACATATATTTTTATATTTTGCATTTTTATATAATTTTATAATATAGGTTTTTTAAACAATCCCCTAGATGTTGGTTTTGGCATTTCATTTTAGATACATTTGTATGTACTTATGTATATTATATTATTTTCGTTTGTTGGGTGCAATGCATATTGTTGCCATCGACGCCGACTTTAAGGGTGGCTTTTCTCGCCAAGACAACACTTATAGGCACATATACACCAATATATATACCATTTATAGTCATGTTAATATACTCACATACAAAAAAACGAAACATAGTCTTAGGTTTGCTTTCACTTTAAGAATACATATTTCTAATTTCCGTTTACAGTGCATGCTTTTTTTTTACATGCCGTTTTTAGTGTTTTTTTTAACTATTCACTGTTATTAGGGTCAGTTGCAATCTCATATCTTTTTGAAAGCAATAAAAACGGTACACAAGTTGATGACAAGGTTATGAAGGCAACATATCTTATGTAAATAAATAACAAAACCGAAAATTTGTTCTAAGTGTTCATTTAATAGAAACTTGGTAGCTTTGACAGGTATATTTTCCCTTTTAAAATCAATTAAAACTTTTGCTTGCAAAATTCTCTACGCATGTACATATATATATATGCACACATGAACAAACATATGGGTGATTTTTCCGAAACTCTTTTATTTGTCCAGTACAATCCTTTAAGTTTCAGCCGTACGCGAATTACACCCAATTCCAACTGAAGGAAATCAAACTTAACAAAACGGAATGGAAGTAAAATGAACAGCCACAAAACACCACCTTTTTTCTGGGGGTTGTGAAAAGCAGATACTACATCGTACGCTCCACTACTCCACCCCTAAATTAAGCGCATGCGCAACACAAATGGCCTCTAAACCAAAAGAAATTTAGCCCGGTTTCCTACAAAATATAGATTTTGAACTTTCCATTCGATATTGATATTTCCAATATTCACGAGATCAATTTATGGGAAATACGTTTTTTGTTTATATATAATAATATAATTGTTTTTTAATTAAAACTAAAATGTATAAAATATTGGTATAGTTCTATACAAAACTATATTTTCATATATTTTCATTTTATTTAAATCAATAAATTCACCTAATGGATTTTGTTTTGGTCCGCTTAAACAATATATTTTGCAAAACTATTACACAAACAAGAAAGGGAAGCTGATTTCGGGCGGAGCCGAAGATAATATACCCTGCGTCATTTCCGATTGTTCAGTTATATAGTTATATAGCTCAGTTCAGTTATATAGCTATAGGATATAGTCGGCCGATCCTTATTAAATGTGATAGGTCATATAATTTTACCAAAAATAGCACTCATGCAAAATCCAGACGTTCTAACTCTAAAAGCAGTATTTATTGGATATGTTCGACCGATATCGGCCGTTCCGACTTATATACGTGCAAGGAAAGAAGGGTGTGTGCAAAGTTTCGTTGAGTTGACGTTGAGTTGAGTACGATGATACCATTGCCAACGTCTTCTATTTCTTGTGTGTGTTCCGCGTTGCTGAAGTTACAGTATGTCCTAATACCCTTAGCCAATTTGGGAATACAATTAGTTGTAGTTAAATTAAAAATTTGATATTTGTTGCATATTTTAATATCTTTAAAATGTTTGCAAGAATTTGGTATTTCATAAAAGTTATTTTTATACCCTTGCAAAGGGTATTATAATTTTGTCCAAAAGTGTGCAACGCAGTGAAGGAGACACATCCGACCCTATAAAGTATATATATTCTTGATCAGGATCACCTCCTGAGTTGATATGAGCATGTCCGTCTGCCCGTCTGTCTGTCTGTTTCTACGCGAACTAGTCTCACATTTTGAAAGCTATCGTCTGAAAACTTTGCACACACCCTTCTTTCCTTTGCACGCAGTATATAAGTCGGAACGGCCCGGATCGGTCGACTATATCCTATAGCTGCAATATAACTGAAGGATCGAAAATGACCCAACTTTCGTGTTTTTGAAGATAGAAAGCTGAAACGTAGTACAGATTATATTTTTGATCAGTTGATCCAACCTACCAAATTTCATTAGGATTGGCGGACTATATCCTATAGCTGCCATATAACTGAACGATCGGAAATGGTTTTTGGTAGAAATACCAACTTTGGTATTGTTAAAGATAGAAGTTTGGGACTTGTTTTAAATTTTTTATTATAATAAATTGGGGTTATATTATCATATTCTCCTAAGGATCGGCCAACTATATCCCATGTTTGCGATATATATCCGGTTTTAACTGCAAGGGTATATCAACTTGGGCTCCGCCCGAAGTTAGCTTTCCTTTCTTGTTAAATTTATTAATTATTTATTATAAGTTTTTTATATGGATTACAGTATTATTTTGCTTGACCGGCTTGATGATAATGTTTTCATAATCAATTGATTCGAGTATAGGTATTTTAACCAAGTAAAGGAGTAGAGTTTTGTTATGCAATATCGAAACATCAGAAAATTCCAATAATTCTTCTATTGTTAGTGGTGGTAGATTATGACCTTTAAAATTTTTTTGTATTATATCTAGTTCTTCTTCATTGAGGAGTATTGAATTTATTATATTAACTCTTGCCCATTGTATTGCAAACCGAATATTAATAATTTCTTCCTTTATCAATCTCACCTGATTCTGAAAACTGATGGCTATTTCGTTACTTAGAAAACCATCTTTCTTGATAGCATTCGACAACTTATTTGACACCTCAGTGAGTTTATTTATTGCTCAAACTGCCTATTTATAATAATTTGCTGATCATTGTTTGAAATTAAGCTATCGAAATTATTTTCTATTGCGATAAGATCATCATGATCGGGGGTGCCGGCAACGTATTTCCAGGCCGATCCAATCCAATCTATGGATCTAGTTTTCCTACCACCAAATGATGAGGTTATCGCATTGAAATTGGTAAGAGCAAGTTCCACTTCATGGTGCAAGGTATTATATAAAGTATTTGTTTTTAGATCATTATAGGTGTAATCGCGTAATTTGTAGAGGGTAGTTTCTATCTGCTTAAGGTCTATTACATGGACTATTGTAGTTGTAGAAATTTGCATAATAACCTTAATAATGGTTCGGTGAAGTTCGTTATTTCCATAAAACCATTTACTGGTTTCAAATGCAGCATCAGTAATCTGTAAAAAGTATTTATTGTATTTTTAAATTACTCTTGTGTAAGATTCGGTTACTATTTTTCCAGATTCGGTTAGTATTTTTGTGCCCTTATCCTCTATAACTATTTCTTTAGCGTACCTTGGTGAGATATTTCATTTCGAATCTTGCACATCGTTTGACAAAAACTTCTGACTGATAATTTTGCACTGTCTTTCGGGTTTTATTGTGATTTTGTAAATCTAATTCTTGTTTCTGTTTAATTCTGTCAATGTTATCTTGCCTCGATTTTTCATAGGTTTCCGGATTTGTAGATACTTTCCTCCCAAAAAATATGCCAAGTGGTTTTTTTGCGGGCACTGAATGTAATGTGGAATTGTATTCGTAAATTGCCCTGTCCAACAGTTCCTCGAAAGTTCTCGTCTCCTGTTTAGCCCTGGGACAACGCATGATCTCTGAAAGTGTCGAGTGAAATCTTTCTATCTGTCCGTTTACAGAACTCTTGTAAGTTCCGTTTAAGTTGTAAGTCCGTTTACAGAACTCAGAAGTTTTGTAAGCGGCTTTGTAAATTTCTATATTTAATTGGTCGTGGAGAATGAATGTTATAGTTTCCGAATTAAATGATTTTTCATTGTCAAATACAATGAATTTTGGAACTCCATAGTGAAACACAATGTCATGTAATGGTTTTTTAATGTCTTGAATTGCTTTTGATTTAATGATTCTGGCCTGTGCGAGTTTCGAAAATTTATCTATTGCAGTTAAGACCAACTTCTTTTCCGTTGAGTAGATGTCTATATGAATTATGTGACCTGGATACTGTGGGGTTTCTTTTAGTTCTGAGTTCCGTGGGTTTAGATCATATTTTTGCTCTAAACATACCCTATATTACTCAATGAGATAACCGATCTTTTGTCTCATTTTTGGGAAGTCATATTTATCTGCTAACTGTACTTTATTTTTCTCCACTCCCCTGTGAGCTCTATTATGAACTTTGAGAATTTCTTCATCTTGTTCAATTTCTGTAAGTTGGTCTCTTGTCTGTAAGGTTGTGAACGATAACTGAACGATCATTTTCGATCGTTCAGTTATATGGCAGCTATAAGATATAGTCGGCCGATCCTTATGAAATTTGGCATGTCGTAATTGCCAAAAATAGCTTTCCTGTAAAATTTTAACTTTCTAACTCTAAAAACACCAAAGTTATACCATTTCCGATCAATCAGTTATATGGCAGCTATAGGATATAGTCGGCCGATCCGAGCCGTTCCGACTTGTATACTGCGTGCAAAGGAAAGAAGGGTGTGTGCAAAGTTTCAAGATGATAGCTTTAAAACTGAGAGACTAGTTCGCGTAGAAACAGACAGACAGACGGACATACGGACCGACCGACAGACGGACATGCTCATATCAACTCAGGAGGTGATCCTGATCAAGAATATATATACTTTATAGGGTAGGAGATGTCTCCCTCACTGCGTTGCACACTTTTGGACAAAATTATAATACCCTCTGCAAGGGTATAAATATATAGGTAAATTATATACAATAGCACAGATTCACTCTTAAAGATATATAAAAGAAGTTCCTGGTTTGATTTCGATCAGTTAATTTTCAAATTTTCAAAATGAAAACTTTCGTTTGTGATCTCTGTATAGAAAGTCCTTCCTTTAAATATCGCTATGGATTAAAACGTTACATTCTAAAAAAACACAACTTCAGCAAAACAAAAGCACGATCCTTATACTATTTTTCCTACTTCTGTCCTGAAGTGAAAACGTACTGGCTCCGAAGTGAATTATACACCCATTTCTTAATGGATCATCTAACGATATTAATGGAAATAATTAACTTAACACGAACTTCAAAATATTTCTTTTAAATTTCAAATATTGGATTCATTTAATTTCAAATAAATTTTAACTAAACCTTGATAAAAATAAAGTCCAAAAGTAATAAGTCCAAAAGTAATTTTTTTTTGATAAATTATTTATTTTTCATGAAATAAAAACAATTACATAATAATGAAATATGGTAATATAGTCTTTAATTTATTCATTATTTCTAAGCCAATCAATTAAAATTTTATCAAATTTCTCATCTATTAAACTTATATAATTATAAGTTTTCCGAATTCCTCGAATATATTTTTTTGAGAGTCCGGGGCATACGTTTTATCCTCGATGGTAGTTGCTGAATAATCCCATGTTGGTGTCAATAAATCGTATATGGATGACAGAGAATCATCCTCTAGATTCTTAAAAAGCTCATCTTGGGTTTTCTCCCCAATACCAATTAATGATAAAAGTGTTCGATACACAAATATCACTAAGAGCTGGTTGGGTATCCTCGAATATAATTTCTAGCTCGCTCATATTTTTGTTTTTTTTTTTTTTTTTTTGGAAAAAGAAAAAGCGTAAAAATTGCTTTAACCGGCAAGGCAAGATTTATACTGAAAATTGGATTCTTGGCATAAACCTCAAAACCTACATATTTAGCCTCGAAAACGGAAAACAGGTACTTGTGTTTAAATGTATTGGTATCATCAATACATGTACATGAATTAACGCATGAAAACCACCCCAATTTCCTATACATTTTTCCGGGTAATGAATCGGGAAAACCAATCAGAAGACTCAAAAGAAAAGATAACGCTTAGAGCCTAGAGCCTACAGTAGGGAGTAAATAGGCAATCGGCTGATTTCTTGCGTCATATCCGTGTATTCATGTGTATGTTGGTGGGAACGTAAATCCACATACCAATATACACTCATATATATATATACTCCTAAATAAAAAATACATATTGACCTTTCATCCGACCCTGACATAAACATGTCTCCTGAAAGAAAGTGATAAAAAGGGATCGCAGCAGGTCAATTGGTTGCTTTTTTTTTCTTGACCCTCAATTGGTTCCTTTTTTTTTTTTTTTTTTTGACCCTTCAGGGCCGAATTTTACTTTTCTTCGAAAAGGTTTTCGTAAATATATACTTACTCCTTGTAAAATTATGCTTATTTACAAAAATTATATTCATGTTGCGGCAGTTCATTTAAAAGTATATTTTACTACAATTATTTTGTAATTAATTTAAAATTAATGATGAAGAACAAATAATTATTTAAAAAAGATATCCAAAATTTTATTATGTTGTTGCATATCATTTAAAAGGATTTTTTACTCCAATTTTTTTTTAATTAATTTAAAATTAACTCGGACTTATATAAAAAAATTTAATTTTATAATATAAAATATAATACAGAATTTTACAAGGCGTAAGTATATCACAAGAAGGGTCTGAAGGGTCACCCTGATTCTACCCTGAAGGGTCAAGAAAAAAAAAAAGGAACCAATTGACTTGCTGCGATCCCTTTTTATCACTTTCTTGCAGGAGACATATTTATGTCAGGGTCGGATGAAAGGTCAGTATGTATTTTTTATTTAGGAGTATATATATATATGGGTGTATTGTGGATTTACGTTCCCACCAACATATACATACATATATATGTACATGCATACACGGATATAACGCAGAGGAAGGAAGTGAAGGTAGAACGAGACGGACGTGGTCGTGCCGTGTCCCGCTTTTCGCGCTGTTTCCCGGCCCCGCGGGTAAAAAAACAAGGCGGTGAACCCCTAGACACATAACGTGGCTCACCTGGGATGCAGGAACGAAGGGTTCCCCGTGGCTCCGTTTTCCCGGCTTGCTGGCCCCGGAGCACTAATCTGACGTCGCTGGACAGGGGGGGGCAGGGTAAGCTTTCTCCCTCTCTTTTGGTGGCATCGCTTTTCCCGCGTTGCAAATTCGCCCAATTTGGGTTGTGCTGGTCAGTGATGCGGATCGCAGTACCAGCTGATCGCAGCTGACCGGCAGTGTGACCAGCCCAGATCAAATCGGAGGTACCTGAAGAGGGCGCCACTTGGCGCCGTATCGTCGCTGCTAACGCCACCCACAAAGGGCGGCACCAGGAGAAATTTCTATAGTGCTCTTATAAGGGCGGGCGAGATCTTAGGAGCGGTGCACAAGGTCATGGACCCGACCATAGTCCAACCCCTCCGCCGCGGCGGTGCACTCTGGAAACGGGGCCCTGGCAACCGAGCAGGGGAGGTATATCCCCCATCGTAGCCCTGATGATCACGCCCACCCTCCCCCTTCTTCCCACTACAATTCCTTGTAGCGTCTGTCCCATAATGGGCGGCTACGGAGTCTGCGTCTGAGCCATAGTGGCCGGCAGCGAACCCCAACCTGGCAGAAGGTATAAAATGCAAACCTGGAAGTAGGTATAAAAAGCACATCTGGAAGAATGATGGTTAACAACATAAATACTCCAGGTGGCAACCACTCAAGTGGAAATCCACCCGTGGGGAAACCCACGGTCGTGGCACGGATTTTGGAGGCCCCAAACACCATTCAACCCACGACTGACGAGGCGGTGGCTAGCTTGGCCGCCCCGGCAGTAAAAGCGACAAGCCAACAAAGTGCGGAGCAATCCTCAGCGTTTCTGAGCAGCTCCAAGATCCTGCGGTCACCCATTCTGCAGGCAACGCGGAGCACAGCGATGCCAACAGGCGGTGTTCCCGCGGGTGAAGACAAGGAGACCCCAAAAAGGACGAGGGAACAATCCAGTCCATCAGAGCCCCAGAGATCGACTCCAGCCAAGAGGACGAGGGCGACAACAGAGCAGCCTTGCTCCAGCATGCTGGCGGAGTTAGAGGCGATATTGGAGGACATAATCCAGCAAACGCACGAGAAACAGGTGAGGAGCATCCACCTCAAAATGAAGAGGATGTTCTGCAGGATGAAGAAGCTACAGGAAGGCCTTAGCGGGATCCTCTCCAACCCCAGCGATGTAGGGACAACGGCGGTAGCGGCGGAGGTCGTCAGTACGAGGTGCGGTCAGGCAGATATTGCGAAGACAGACCAGAGAACGCAAACCCACCCCAACCCGGCGTAAGGAAGCGGCAGCCCAGACCGACCCGTGGCGACGGCTTAGCCAGGATAGCGCGGCTCCACCACCAAGAGGCGCGCCCCCGGCCTCGGCAAAGGCCCCTAAAATCCGAGCAAGAGAAGGGCCCACCCAGCGGACTTCAAGCCACCCCGACGCCAGGACCGCGGGAGTAGGGGGCCAGAGCATGGCCGCACAGACCGCAGCGTCAGGACCAGGATGGGAAACAGCGTCACGGAGGAAGCCAAGGACGTCCACCCGACCCGACGCGCTAGTCGTGGAAGCCAAGGGAATGAAGTACAGCGAGGTGCTTGCCTTGGTCACCAGACGGCAGGACGGCCAGCTGAAGGAATTCAGCCAAAATGTTCACAAGGTGCGCCGCACCGCTACGGGGAACCTTCTGCTCGAGCTGGCAAAAAACCGTGTGGATAGCACGGACGCCATGAGGGAGAACCTCGAAAAGGTACTACAAGGGGCTGCCGAAGTGCGGGCACTGTCTGAGGACAGCAAAATGACGTACCTAGAGATCAGGGACCTCGATCCGCTAGCGACGGAAGTGGACATTCGGCTTGCACTGACCGAGCAGTTCGAAGTGGATGGGAAGGCGGTCAGGTTAAGGAGCCTTCGTGCGAAATCCTGGGACACGCAGACCGCTATCATCGGTCTACCCAGCAAAATTGCGACCGCAGTTGCGAGCAAAGGGAGGATGAGGATCGGATGGACTGTGTGTCGGATTCGGGAGAGGCAGAGTCAACCGAGGTGCTACCGATGCCTGGGAGTTGGCCACATTGCGAGCCAGTGTCGAAGCTCCACGGATAGGAGCGGATGCTGCATCCGCTGTGGCAAAAGCGGGCATAAGATCGCCAATTGCCCCAACGAGAGCACCTGCTTCGTTTGCGCATCAAAAGGCGAGAAGGAGGCAAAACACCTAGCAGAAAGTCGACGGTGCCCGCTTTGCAATGGAGCAGTAAAAGATAAGACAGGATGCAAGTGATCCAGCTCAACCTGAATCACTGCAGAGCGGCGCTGGACCTTCTGCGACTCACCGTAGGCGAGGTGAATGCTGACATAGCTATACTCATTGAGCCGTACAGCGTCGGGCCAGGCGAGGAGTGGGCGACCAACAATCAGGGCTGCTACCTAGCCCCAAGCCTCTCACTCGATGCTTACTGCAAGGCTCTAGAGGAGCTTGCGGTAGATGCCAGAGGCAAACACGCAGTGCTAATAGCAGGTGATTTCAACGCGTGGGCACAG
This sequence comes from Drosophila bipectinata, assembly GCF_030179905.1. Taxonomy (NCBI): domain Eukaryota; kingdom Metazoa; phylum Arthropoda; class Insecta; order Diptera; family Drosophilidae; genus Drosophila; species Drosophila bipectinata. Next base: position 9,091,641 of record NC_091740.1, on the reverse strand, counting down.
GAGTGGGGGAGTACCACCACGAATGCTAGAGGCAGAGCCTTGCTGGAGATCCTAGCACCCCTGGACCTCGCCCTTCTCAATGAGGGCAACCAGGAAACCTACAACAGAGCAGGCGCCGGTTCCATCATCGACCTGACCTTCGTCAGCAGTAGTCTGGCACGGACATCAAAGTGGGAAATCGCCGACATCTACACGGCCAGGCCATACTTTGCTCGCTTGGAACCAGCCAGGCGATCTCGAGCATTTCCCCCTGCGGCAAGGCGTTTCGGCAGGATACACTAGACGTCCAACAATTGGAAACCCATATGCGAACGGCGGAGCTTGATCTCCACGAGACAGTCAACGAATCGGCGGAGGCGCTTGCTACTGTCCTTGATGCGGCCTGCAAGGCAAGCATGATGGAGCGCACGAACTTTGCTCGGCATCACAAGCCGGCCCCGTGGTGGACAAGCTAAGTCTCGTCTCTCCGCAAAGAGTGCCTAAGGTCTAGACGATCCCTGCAGCGAGCTCGAGGCACCGACGCGCAGGAGCAAAGGCACCTTAAGTTCAAGGCAGCTAGGAAAGCGCTGAAAACAGCCATACGGGACAGCAAGCGAGAGTTGTTTTTCAAGCTATGCGATGAAGCGGAACACGACCCATGGGGACAGGCGTACAGAATGGTGTCAAAAAAGGTCAAGGCGGGGAGCCAGCCCCCCTCCGACCCGGTAGCACTGAGGCCGATAATTGACGTCCTGTTCCCAAGCAGTAGAGCGGAGGGAATCCGCCCGGCTATTGAGAATTTGGAAGACGAGTCGGTGGATGCAGTCACAGCAGAGGAGGTGCTAGTGGCCGCTCGGAACCTAGCCTCTAAGAAAGCTCCCGGTCCGGACGCGGTGCCAAGCGCTAAACGTGGTTCTGGCCCAAATACCAGAAAAGGTAGCAGCCATTTACAATCAGTGCCTGTATGAAGGATCCTTCCCGAAGGTGTGGAAGAAGCAGAGGCTCCTTCTGCTAATGAAGCCAGGTAAGCCACCCGGAGAGGCCGCATCTTACCGACCAATCTGCCTTCTAGACACGGTAGGCAAGGTACTGGAGAAGATCCTGGCCACGAGACTCCAGGCGGCGATAAGCAGGGAAGATGGACTGGCAGAGGAGCAGTACGGGTTCCGGAAAGGGAAGTCAACGGTGGAGGCCATTATGAGGGTAAAGAACCTGGCAGCAAGCGCCATTCAAGGCACCAGATGGAATGGGGGTGCCAAGCAATACAGCCTGGTTACCACCCTGGACGTGAAGAACGCCTTCAACACGGCGAACTGGCCGCGGGCTCTCCAAGCCCTGAAGGAGCTGAGGATCCCAGCATATCTGCTAAGGATGGTGGACAGCTACCTGAGCGATAGAGTACTCCTGTACGACACGCGGGAAGGGCAGAAGGAACGAGTGATCTCCGCGAGAGTGCCCCAGGGCTCGGTACTGGGGCCGCTCTTGTGGAACACTATGTACGATGGAGTACTCCGATTACCTATGGAGGAGGGTACTACCATCGTAGGATTCGCCGACGATATAGCCCTAGTGGTGGTGGCGAAGACAGTTCGTGGGGTGGAAACCCTAACAAACTCCGCGGTGGCGAAAGTGGAGGCATGGATGTCTAGCGCCGTTCTTCTCCTCGCCCCACATAAGACGGAAGCAGTGCTAATTTCGAGCCGGAAGAAGGTCGAGACTGCGACAGTACTTGTAGGAGGAGTGGCCGTAACCTCGAGGAGAGCCATAAAATACCTAGGGGTCTGGCTGGATACGAGGCTCTCGTTCCGGGAGCACCTCGCGTACGCCCACAGGAGGGCGAGCGAGACGACGAGAGCCCTCTCGCGGATGCTCCTCAACATCAGAGGCCCGAGGCAGGAAAGGCGAAAGCTCATCACTAGCGTGGTGAGCTCCCAAATCCTCTACGCTGCCCCAGTGTGGGCCGAGGCGATGGGAGTAAGGTCATAAGCGCGGGGTATCGAGGCAGACCACCGCCTCTGCGCGTTACGGACATCCTGCACCTTTAGGACGGTATCGGACGACGCGGCCCTAGTGATCGCAGGGCTGATACCCATCCAAGAGATGGTCCGAGAAAGGAAGGAGCTGGCCAACATGGCTCAGGACAGCCTTTCTTCAGTGTCGGTCAGGAAAAGGGAAGTGAGAGCCACAAGTCTGACAAACTGGCAACGGCGATGGGAGGAATCAGCCAAGGGACGCTGGACGTTTCGGCTCATTCCGGACGTGGGAAAGTGGACCGGTAGAAAGCATGGACAGGTAGATTTCTACCTCACGTAGGCCCTTAGCGGCCATGGGTGCTTCCGAAGCTACTTAAAGCGCTTTGGCCACGAAAGCGAGGACTTTTGCCCGTCGTGCGGCAGTGGAGTCACAGAGGACCCTCTCCACGTCCTCTTCGAATGCAGGAGATTTGTGGAGGATCGCCTAACCATGGAGGAGATCCTGGAAAAGCCCTTCACACCCAGCAGCATGGTGCCTCTAATGCTGCAGACGCCGGGGAAGTGGGAAGCCATAGCCGTATATGTGGCCAAGACTATGACGGAGCTGAGAGCCCTGGAGAGGGCACGTAACGGGCGGAAGGAGTAGGGCGTAAGAGTTGTGCGAAGCATTGCTTCACGGCCGTACCGCACAACTAAGGTCCTAGCTCTTGCAGCCCAGTCAGGGAAAAGAAAATGTACAGTAGGTCTATAAGATAGTTTGTAAAGAGCAAATAAATACGAATATAAAAAAAAAAAAACGGATATGACGCAAGAAATCAGCCGATTGCCTATTTACTCCCTACTGGCATAGTGCTGAAACAATGTAAAATTATTATTTGGAATGAATGCACTATGGCACGTAAACATTCGCTTGAGGTATTGGTTTGGACATTTAGGGATTTAAAAAACAATGATAAACTATTTCGTTTATCTCTTTGTTACTCCTTTCATGTGATTTCAAACTCTTCCCGCTATTCCACGTTCAATGTACTCTTATTAAATTAATGCTTGCTGTACGTGAAAGTTGCTGTACGTAAAAATACTGGATGTACTGGAAATACTGGAAAATATTTATTAACCAAAATAAATAAAAAACAAAAATCAACTAGCTCTTCTAGAAAACAAAAATGGGCAAAACAACGTTTGCCGGGATTGGTAGTATTGTGTATATTTAGTTATAGCGGTAGCGGTTTCAGTCTATGACTCATCTCTGGTCGGCTTGCGCATCTCTTATTGCTGTAGTCTTATCTGTAATATAAAGGCATTTAAATTGTTTTTGTCTCCAAGGTGTTTTTGAATACAAACTTACAGAGACGGCATTTATTGAGTGGTCACACACTGAGAGTTTTCAAAAACCCAAAAAATTCATTTTTTGGCGCAATTTAAATTGCGCGAAAAATATATTTTACAGCTATAGCAACTAAAGGCTTTAAGCTACTTATTTACATTATTAAAAATTAGTTTCCTTAACGGTATGTTATGTACATTTGAGATTTTTATTTTGTTAATATCTATGTATTTTATGATAGTAATGTTGGTAATTTTATGTATGATTGCTTATGCTTATATACAGTGGTAAATATTCGTGTTTTTTAGGAACTGTATTGTATTTTGTATATTTTTGTATGAGGTAATTTCAGCTATTGTTTGTTTTAGAAATTTGGATCTCCCTTGCTGAGGCCAGGGCAGTCGACGAATATGTGTTGTATGGTCAAGATTGTGTTGCAGTTTGGGCAGATTGGTGGTGGTGTTTTATTGATTAAGTGGCTGTGGGTTATGTTGGTATGACCTTGTCTTAATCTTGCGAATTTAATTGAGTCTGCTCGAGAGATTTTTTTCGTTGGTTCGCTGTCGTGGTTTATTTGTTTGTAGTGGGTTGAGGAGTTATTGGGTATTGAGTTTTAATGGTTTGGGGTTTCGTTTAATGTATTTAAGGATTTCGGATTGGTTGTGGTTGTTTTGAATGAGTAGTGGGAAATTGTGTGCTTTTTTTGCCGTTGTATCTGCGATTTCATTTTCTATGATCCCACATTGCCCAGGGATCCATAATAGCAGGATTTTATTATTTTTTTTAATTTGTTTAATATTTCCCTAATGGAGGTGGTGTAGAAATTTTGTCTTTTGGTGTTCCGGATCCCATTTTAAGGCTGAGAGGGAATCCGTGCATATTGCAAATTTCCCTCGAAGTTTTGCTAGCGTAATTGCATGCTTTTAGTATTGCCGATATTTCGGCCGTGTATACGGAGGAGTACTGTGGTAGTATGTGGTGTTCGATGACCTCGTTTTCTCTTGTGACGCTGAATGAAACGCCGTCCTCAGATTTCGATCCATCTGTGTAGAGGAATTGTCTATTTGGTGGTGTGTTTTTTAGTTCATTGAATTTTAGCTGGTAGATGTTGGGTTTTGTGTTTTCTTTGTGTAGTCTTTGTGTATCCAGTGAGGAGTCTCCATTTTGCATGTTACCGGTGATACGTTAATATTAAGATTTTTAAATTGGTATATTGTATTGTGTAGCGTCGACGGGAGGTTTCCAGGTGTGAAGTTCGGCGACGATGCTGTGGCTGCCTATTCTGTCAAATGCTTTGGCGAAATCTAATGAGATGATCGAAGTATGGTTTTTGCTGGAAAGGGCCGTAGTTATCTGATAATCTAGCAGTGCTAGAGGGTCAGAAACTGATTTTCGCTTTCTAAATCCCATTTGACGGTTATCAAGAAGCTTGCCATTTGTAGCTAGCCACCATAGCCGTTTTGCTATTATCTTATCGAGAACCTTTGCAATGCAGGGGTTAAGCGAGATGTCACCAGTATGAGTTAATGTTGGTTTTGTCATTATTTGATTTGAGTATTGAAATTACACTGCTTACTTTAAATTGCTGTGGGATATTTGATCGGAGGATGTTGTTAAAGAGGTTAAGAAGTCTAATTTTTAGATTATTGGGTAAGTACTTCAGCATTGGATAGCTTATGCGGTTTCTGCCAGGAGTTTTTCCCTTGAGTTGGATGATCTATAAGATTTTTTTTATAATTTTTTTCCCCATTTGAGTTTAGCGTTGGCTTTTTTGTAAATTAGTATGTTTGTAATGTCAATGTATCTGTTTAGATTTTTCCAAGCAATTTGTTTTTCATTTTGTAGTTTTTGGAGAGTTTGGTTCCACCATGGTACATTCCTCTTTTTGTTAGAAGGGTGTGATTGGGGAATGGATTCGTTGGCAGATTGGATTATTATCTTGGTTATATTGGCGGTTTCATTGTTAATATTAGCGCTGAGGGGTTTTCCGGCGGATAGTTTATCTGTGATTTCCTGGAAAATTGGCCAGTTTGCCTTTTTATAACCTTGCAGAAAATTATAATAAATTTTGGTCAAAAGTGTGCAACGCAGTGAAGGAGACATCTCCGACCCTATAAAGTATATATATTCTTGATCAGGATCACCTCCTGAGTTTATATGAGCATGTCCGTCTGTCCGTCTGTCCGTTTCTACGCAAACTAGTCTCTCATTTTTAAAGCTATCGACGTGAAATTTTGCACACACCCTTCTTTCCTTTGCACGCAGTATATAAGTCGGAACGACCGGGATCGCCCGACTATAACTTATAGCTGCCATATAACTGATTTATCGGAAATGGTATAACTTTGGTATTTTTAGAGTTAGAAAGTCAAATTTTACATAGGAGCTATTTTTGGCAAAATAATACGACATAATTTTGTAAGGATCGGGCGACTATATCCTATAGCTGCCATATAACTGAACGATCGAAAATGACCCAACTTTTGTGTTTTTGAAGATAGAAAGCTGGAACTTGGTACAGATTATATTTTTGGTCAGTTAATCCGACCTACTAAATTTCATAACGATCGGCCGACTATATCTTATAGCTGCCATATAACTAAACGATCGGAAATGGTTTTTGGTAGAAATACCAACTTTTGTATGTTTGAAGATAGAAGTTTGGGAATTTTTTTTAGATTTTGTAAAAAACAAAAATCAACTAGCTCTTCTAGAAAACAAAAATGGGCAAAACAACGTTTGCCGGGATTGGTAGTATTGTGTATATTTAGTTATAGCGGTAGCGGTTTCAGTCGATGACTCATCTCTGGTCGGCTTGCGCATCTCTTATTGCTGTAGTCTTATCTGTCCGGCGCATTATCGCGGTATCAGACCACCGACATCGACCCCCCGCTCCGCTCCGTATGTATAACTAATATAAAGGCATTTAAATTGTTTTTTTCTCCAAGGTGTTTTTGAATACAAACTTACAGAGACGGCATTTATTGAGTGGTCACACACTGAGAGTTTTCAAAAACCCAAAAAATTCATTTTTTGGCGCAATTTAAATTGCGCGAAAAATATATTTTACAGCTATAGCAACTAAAGGCTTTAAGCTACTTATTTACATTATTAAAAATTAGTTTCCTTAACGGTATGTTATGTACATTTAAGATTTTTATTTTGTTAATATCTATGTATTTTATGATAGTAATGTTGGTAATTTTATGTATGACTAGCGACCCCGGCACACGTTGTTTTGCCCTTTTTTGTTTTCTATAAGGGCTAGCTGTTTTTTCTTCATTTATTTTGGTTAATAAATGTTTTTCAGTATTTCAAGTACATCCAGTAATTTCACGTACAGCAAAATTCCCCTCGCCAATATCTAACAGTTGTTTAGAGAAAGGATGAATCCTGAAGCATTTGATCGCGCATATTCTTGGTCAGTTCTTTTTCAACATTACGCCACAGTTGCGATGATTTTAAGCAAGCATTGAATTCATCAGCGTACGTTAACCGTGAACACCTGAAAGGAGTAACAAAGGGCCGTAAAATAGTTTATCATTGTTCCTTATATCCCTAATTGACCAATCCAATTCCCCAAGCGAATTTTTACGTCCTATAGTGCATTCATCCAAAATATGGGCGCTATGCCCATAGACGATTGTTTTAATGTTGCACACTGCATCTGGATTATTTTGAATGTTCAATGACAGCTTAAGTGCTGAATGAGCTGTTATGCCTCCATCTAATAAGGTTGCTGCAACGCCAGAAGATGCAATGGCCAATGCGTTGCCATTTTTTTTTAATCGTAACTCGACAGGAAGAAGCGTAATAAGGAATGTTCACTTTGGAACTTTCACTTTGAATGTTCACAATAATCACTTTGGAATAAGCAGAATTTTCAACATCAGGCTCTTACTGGAATGCTAGTCGAAGAAATTGCCCAGATGTGAATCCTCGATAAACTTGTTGCCGTTGTTAGTTAATTCTTCTTCTAACTATTAATCTGTGCGCTTCTCTTCTTTGAAAAGTGGCCTTTGTTGATTATGTTCATCTCGTGCATCTTTCGATTGTGATTCACGTAACTGCGCCATGCTTACACGCGCCTTTTCATTACCTTTATAAATTTGTTCTCCTGATCTCGTATTCTTCTATCTCGCGCAGCTCTAGAATTGACTGTTTGATGACTAAAATTGGCCCAATTGCATATCACCGCTTTCGTTTGCAGTATTTTGTATTCTTCTTGCATTATGGCTTTGTCGGGAAAGATTCGATCGTCTTGGTCGCGGCATTATAAATTAAACATCCGAATCAAATCGATTGCTGTAGAACGCGACTGCCTAACTCTCAATCGTGTTCGCTCAAGCCTAGCTGCTGACATTTTGACATTTGACATTTTCATTTGACATTTTCTTGTGCATCTTTCGATTGTGATTCACGTAACTGCGCCATGCTTACACGCGCCTTTTCATTACCTTTATACATCTAGATAAATGTATAAATACATAATATCGTACATAAAAATATGATACGTCACGCTCACAGCCTACTTACTTTTATTCATTACTATAAGTGGAGTATAGTTCGGTGGAGTATAATTCGCGCTGTCGAACTCTCTAAGCTACCTCCCTACCAATTTTCACTCAAATCTGTTCTTCCGTTCTTGATTTATAAGTGGTGTAACATATAACACGACTTTCTTTTATATATATAGAAGAAGAAGAAGATAGATAGATTAATATATGTAAGTTATCCAACCCATTATTCCAGGCCACTTATGGCTTTTCAAACTCTGCATTTGCCTACGGCTTTCTCCTTGCCTCTGAGGTCCGACCTCGGTTCCCCATAAACAAATCAAAATCAAAAGTAAACATCAGCTTCCCTCCGAAGCCCAATCAACGCTTAATCGCGATCAGCTTAATCGAATTTCACAATGTGGTTGTCAAATCTAATGTCAAATATTATGATTGCGTTCAGAAATTTAACTTAAGATTTATAATTTAACGTTTGTGACAAAACTTAAGATTTATCTTTCGATTTCTATATAGTCTTATTAAAAAAATAATCGGACAGATTAACAACTGAAGTTAGCTAAAATTAATTTTCTCGAAGCTATATGAAGCTGTGAGACTATGCAATTTTGTCGCGTTCGCGATTCACTTTCACTTTTGTTGAGTTTCGGAACGCGATATTAGATCCTCCAACGCGCATGCGAATTTGAACTTTATACAGCGGTAATAAATTACAAATTGAATCTCCATTTTATTTAGAAAACGTTTGTATGGGAAATAGAAAAATACTGTTTTGAGGATTTTCCCGGCAATTATTCGAATTTTTCTCACCTTTTAAACCTTCCCTAGACCTCCACGAATAATTCAAGACCAAGATAAGATAAATCCGTTCAGCCATTCTCGAGTTTTAGCGAGACTAACGAACAGCAAAGTTTAGCGTTGGCTTTTTTGTAAATTAGTATGTTTGTAATGTCAATGTGGTCAATATTTACAGTGGTAAATATTCGTGTTTTTTAGGAACTGTATTGTATTTTGTATATTTTTGTATGAGGTAATTTCAGCTATTGTTTGTTTTAGAAATTTGGATCTCCCTTGCTGAGGCCAGGGCAGTCGACGAATATGTGTTGTAGGGTCAAGATTGTGTTGCAGTTTGGGCAGATTGGTGGTGGTGTTTTATTGATTAAGTGGCTGTGGGTTATGTTGGTATGACCTTGTCTTAATCTTGCGAATTTAATTGAGTCTGCTCGAGAGATTTTTTTCGTTGGTTCGCTGTCGTGGTTTATTTGTTTGTAGTGGGTTGAGGAGTTATTGGGTATTGAGTTTTAATGGTTTGGGGTTTCGTTTAATGTATTTAAGGATTTCGGATTGGTTGTGGTTGTTTTGAATGAGTAGTGGGAAATTGTGTGCTTTTTTTGCCGTTGTATCTGCGATTTCATTTTCTATGATCCCACATTGCCCAGGGATCCATAATAGCAGGATTTTATTATTTTTTTTAATTTGTTTAATATTTCCCTAATGGAGGTGGTGTAGAAATTTTGTCTTTTGGTGTTCCGGATCCCATTTTAAGGCTGAGAGGGAATCCGTGCATATTGCAAATTTCCCTCGAAGTTTTGCTAGCGTAATTGCATGCTTTTAGTATTGCCGATATTTCGGCCGTGTATACGGAGGAGTACTGTGGTAGTATGTGGTGTTCGATGACCTCGTTTTCTCTTGTGACGCTGAATGAAACGCCGTCCTCAGATTTCGATCCATCTGTGTAGAGGAATTGTCTATTTGGTGGTGTGTTTTTTAGTTCATTGAATTTTAGCTGGTAGATGTTGGGTGTTGTGTTTTCTTTGTGTATCCAGTGAGGAGTCTCCATTTTGCATGTTACCGGTGATACGTTAATATTAAGATTTTTAAATTGGTATATTGTATTGTGTAGCGTCGACGGGAGGTTTCCAGGTGTGAAGTTCGGCGACGATGCTGTGGCTGCCTATTCTGTCAAATGCTTTGGCGAAATCTAATGAGATGATCGAAGTATGGTTTTTGCTGGAAAGGGCCGTAGTTATCTGATAATCTAGCAGTGCTAGAGGGTCAGAAACCGATTTTCGCTTTCTAAATCCCATTTGACGGTTATCAAGAAGCTTGCCATTTGTAGCTAGCCACCATAGCCGTTTTGCTATTATCTTTTATTATATTTTAGCTGCAATGCAGGGGTTAAGCGAGATGTCACCAGTATGAGTTAATGTTGGTTTTGTCATTATTTGATTTGAGTATTGAAATTACACTGCTTACTTTAAATTGCTGTGGGATATTTGATCGGAGGATGTTGTTAAAGAGGTTAAGAAGTCTAATTTTTAGATTATTGGGTGAGTACTTCAGCATTGGATAGCTTATGCGGTTTCTGTCAGGAGTTTTTCCCTTGAGTTGGATGAGTGCAGCCTGTAGTTCTATAAGCTATAAGATCTATAATATTTTTTTCATAATTTTTTTCCCCATTTGAGTTTAGCGTTGGCTTTTTTGTAAATTAGTATGTTTGTAATGTCAATGTATCTGTTTAGATTTTTCCAAGCAATTTGTTTTTCATTTTGTAGTTTTTGGAGAGTTTGGTCCCACCATGGTACATTCCTCTTTTTGTTAGAAGGGTGTGATTGGGGAATGGATTCGTTGGCAGATTGGATTATTATCTTGGTTATATTGGCGGTTTCATTGTTGATATTAGCGCTGAGGGGTTTTCCGGCGGATAGTTTATCTGTGATTTCCTGGAAAATTGGCCAGTTTGCCTTTTTATAACCTTGCAGAAAATTATAATAAATTTTGGTCAAAAGTGTGCAACGCAGTGAAGGAGACATCTCCGACCCTATAAAGTATATATATTCTTGATCAGGATCACCTCCTGAGTTTATATGAGCATGTCCGTCTGTCCGTCTGTCCGTTTCTACGCTAACTAGTCTCTCATTTTTAAAGCTATCGACGTGAAATTTTGCACACACCCTTCTTTCCTTTGCACGCAGTATATAAGTCGGAACGACCGGGATCGCCCGACTATAACTTATAGCTGCCATATAACTAATTTATCGGAAATGGTATAACTTTGGTATTTTTAGAGTTAGAGAGTCAAATTTTACATAGGAGCTATTTTTGGCAAAATAATACGACATAATTTTGTAAGGATCGGGCGACTATATCCTATAGCTGCCATATAACTGAACGATCGGAAATGACCCAACTTTTGTATTTTTGAAGATAGAAAGCTGGAACTTGGTACAGATTATATTTTTGATCAGTTAATTCGATCTACTAAATTTCATAACGATCGGCCGAGTATATCTTATAGCTGCCATATAACTGAACGATCGGAAATGGTTTTTGGTAGAAATACCAACTTTTGTATGTTTGAAGATAGAAGTTTGCGAATTTTTTTTAGATTTTGTATTCTAATAAGTTCCAGTTCTGTATATTCACTTGCCGTACCCGGACGTGTTTATTCGATCGCTCTTGCCAGTTTGCAATTATTTTTGATCTTGAACTCAAGCTTTCTCCTTCTGTGACAAGTTGAAATATAACGATTAAACCCTAAAAATAAATTCGACTAAATAAGTTCATTGAACTATTTATTTCCACTTTATACATTTAATCGGTTAAAGTTATCTCTGTTGCGCTTTAACTATATTCTCCAACATAAGTCTCTCCGAGCTGTACTCTCCGGACGTAACCCGTTACATCATAGTTACTGTGGAGTTTGTTGTTCTTCACGACGCCGAACCTTCGTTGCACATCTCTTTTGTAACGTCATCTCTTACATCCGATCTGATCGTCCACTCTCGACTACTGAGTGCTTCAGAGAGCCTGAATTCTTTACACGCTATTACAGTGGTCTGCATTTCGACAAAAAAGAAGTCAAAAATGAGTCTTACTTGCACAGCAAAAAAATGTGACTTTGGTGGAACCATCACGGGTGACTCATACCTGTCTTGTTGGCTCTGCAATAACTGCTCACATATTAAATGTACTGGAGGAGGACACAATGGACGGATAAGTGACCTTATCAACAAGAAAATTGGCCTGACATGGTCTTGCATCGCTTGTAGAGAAATTGAGTCGAGACGAGAAATGGTTTCCTAGATGTTCGCAAGCAATTCTCGGCCCTTAATGAGCAATTCCTCGCTCTTGAAACTCAATTTCTTGGGCTAAAGTTGTTAAGCGAATCCCCCAGACGAAAAATTCTGAACAACAACCTGCTGACTGCTAAATTACTGAATACCCCTACAAACATTTTACCGTCGCCTACTTGTCTACCTACTTATGCTGTTCCAATACCAAGGGACTCGATGAGCCTTTCTTCAGGGCACTCTAATATTTATCCCTTGCAAGAAGCGATCAGCGAACCAAGTACAAATCTCGAGCCACCTCTTATCTGGGAGCCTCCATCGTTGGACATCGTTGGACAACCTACCCTCTGCTCTAGCTGTGATGTCTCCAAGGCCTCTGGTTGGTGTGGCGCCTGAAGTAAGATCTCCTGGACTTACGCTGAGGGCGGTTGCTCCTCGTAAGGCCATTTTTGTCTCTCGGCTTATGCCGGATGCTACTGTTGATGATGTCAGGAGTCACCTGTTAAACCATCTTAAGGTAGCTCCTAATGAAATAGCTGTTTTTAAGTTTAACTTTAAGCATAAGCGTTCTTTTTCTTCTTTTAAAATAGTTCTACCTGATTCCTACCTTGAAAAAGCACTTGATCCTGTAGCTTGGCCTGAGCACAGTATCATTCATGAATTCCTAGCAAAAGACGCTCAGAATCCTAGCCCTGCAGAAACTTCTTCAAAAAACTGATTAACATAGTATTTTCCTGCTGCTTTCAAAACGTTAGAAGTATTCTGGGTAAGCTGAGCCAATTTTTTACAAAGAGTGCTTCTTTTGATTTTGATGCTATCGTGCTTACTGAAACTTGGCTTAACTCCTCTGTCTCTGATTATGAAATTCTTGTACTTGTGTACTTTCACCATCTTGATGCCATTAGGTCTGTTTTTTCGTTGGTCAAGTACCGTGATTTAATCCTAATCATGGGAGATTTCAACCTTCCCATCATTTCCTGGATCCCGTCTGAGGTAGACAATTCCTTGCTTTCTAGTTGTCATAATGACTTTATCGATGGCTTAACCGATCTTGCCCTGCTCCAAATTAATCCAATTCATAACACTCATGGCAGATTTCTGGACCTTATCTTTTCCAATGTGTCATCCTCTGTGACAGTCATTCGGTCCCCGCCGCTATCGCTTCGGTGCTTACAGCGGTGTTAATTGATGTGCCTTACAATGATGCTTGCTTTAATGCTAAACCTTGTTTCAAATGCTTCAGAAAGACTGATTTTATGGCCCTTCGGAATCATTTAGCTGAAATCGATTGGAATGTTCTTTCATCTATAAACACAATTGAAGCAGCTACGGATTCGTTTTACGAAATAATTCATAATGCCTTGAACAAATTTGTTCCGGAAGTCCCAGTATCATTGTCTACAAAACCACCTTGGTATAATAAACACCTTTCTCGTCTTAAGAACAGGAAATCCAGAGCTTACAAATAGTTTCTTACCACCAGTCAAACTTTCTTTATGTTCGCAACCATTTTATTATTCTCAACGATCAACTCTATAAGCAGTATATCAGGAATTGTAAGGTAAACTTTCGTAATGATCTAAGCTCCTTCTATTCTTTTGTCAATATGAAACGCAAATCAAATCTTTTTCCTCCTTCCCTATCATATAAAAATATTTCACATTCTTCTGAGCAAGGTATTGCTAATCTCTTTGCGTTTTTTTTTCAAACCACCTATTCGTCCGATTCATATAACCACAATTCTTCTTATGCTTATAAATTACCACATATAAACAACATTTACTTTTCAAAATTTCGAATTCATGATCTGTTTGAAGCTCTTTCAACAATAGATATATCATTCTCTGCTGGTCCTGACAATGTTCCTAGATGTGTTCTAATGTACTGTTCTGATATCCTTTGCTATCCTCTCACTACCTTATTCAACCTATCCTTGGAGCTGGCATGTTTTCCCAAGAGATGGAACGAATCTTTTATTATTCCGCTTCACAAGAAAGGCTCTAAAGCACTTATTGAGAACTACCGGGGGATTGCTAGGCTATCTGCGATTCCCAAACTGCTTGATAAACTGGTTACTTTCCAACTGCAACATTTTTGTAAAATCATTATTTCCACTTCACAGCATGGTTTTGTCACTGAATTCACTTCGTTTATCCACAGAAGATTTCTGAGCCGCATGCAAACTGACGTGGTATACACTGACTTTAGTAAAGCGTTTGACTCTGTGAACCACCATCTCCTCCTTCATAAGCTGTGTCTTAATGGGTTTTCTCCACATATAGTACAGTGGTTGACCTCTTATCTATCGAACCGCACGCAGCGTGTTTTGTTTAAAAACAGTTCATCGCAGATTATAAACGTTTCATCTGGTGTCCCACAAGGTAGTCACTAAGGACCTCTTCTCTTTTTTCTTTTTGTCAACGATTTACCTAGTGTTGTAAACTTTGCTACTACATTTATGTATGCTGATGATGTCAAGTTATGTCTTTCTTTCTCAGACCATTTCCTTCATAGGCACCTGCAGCTAGACCTTAACGAACTCTTCTTGTGGTGCTCAAACAATCTCCTTTTGCTTAACTGCTCTAAGTGTAAGGTTATGACGTTCAATCGCAGTGTGCCTCACATCGTTTCGTACTCTCTTGGGAATAACGTCATAGATTTTGTTTCCCTAATTAACGATCTTGGAGTCATTTTTGACAATAAGTTGTCCTTCAACGAACACATATCACTAACAGTTAATAAGACCAGAGGTGTGCTAGCTTTTATCAAACGTTGGTCTTAAGAATTTGATGATCCTTTCACAACAAAAACACTATACGTATCGCTGGTTCATCCTATCTTGGAATACTGTTCTAGCGTTTGGAGTCCACAATACTTTGTTCACCAAAGGAGGATTGAATCTGTCCAAAAGCAGTTTCTGCTATTTGCGTTAAAAAGCTTAAACTGGGATACTGCCTCTTCCCTCCCGTCGTATAATTGCTGGTTAAAACTACTAAACCTACCTCCTTTAAAAGAGCGCCGTACTTGTGCTGGGGTTATGCTACTTCATGTGCTTATTCTTGGACAGGTTGACTCACAAGTACTTCTTGAAAAATTAATGTTTTCTGTGCCTAATAGAGTAACTAGATCCTTCCGACCCCTTTGGTTACCGATTTCTAGGTCTAATTATGCGGAACACGATCCATTTCGCGTTATTTGTAAAAATTATAGCTCATTGTCCCCTTTATTATCCCCTGAACTATCCCTAGATGTAATCAAATCCAAAATTATGGAATATCTTTTAACTTAATTTATCCTTACTTTTAGTTATAATAATATAGAAATAACAGATCATTGTTAATAATCTATATATATAAAAATCAATTGCTGTTCGTTAGTCTCGCTAAAACTCGAGAATGGCTGAACGGATTTATCTTATCTTGGTCTTGAATTATTCGTGGAGGTCTAGGGAAGGTTTAAAAGGTGAGAAAAATTCGAATAATTGCCGGGAAAATCCTCAAAACAGTATTTTTCTATTTCCCATACAAACGTTTTCTAAATAAAATGGAGATTCAATTTGTAATTTATTACCGCTGTATAAAGTTCAAATTCGCATGCGCGTTGGAGGATCTAATATCGCGTTCCGAAACTCAACAAAAGTGAAAGTGAATCGCGAACGCGACAAAATTGCATAGTCTCACAGCTTCATATAGCTTCGAGAAAATTAATTTTAGCTAACTTCAGTTGTTAATCTGTCCGATTATTTTTTTAATAAGACTATATAGAAATCGAAAGATAAATCTTAAGTTTTGTCACAAACGTTAAATTATAAATCTTAAGTTAAATTTCTGAACGCAATCATAATATTTGACATTAGATTTGACAACCACATTGTGAAATTCGATTAAGCTGATCGCGATTAAGCGTTGATTGGGCTTCGGAGGGAAGCTGATGTTTACTTTTGATTTTGATTTGTTTATGGGGAACCGAGGTCGGACCTCAGAGGCAAGGAGAAAGCCGTAGGCAAATGCAGAGTTTGAAAAGCCATAAGTGGCCTGGATTTATGGGTTGGATAACTTACATATATTAATCTATCTATCTTCTTCTTCTTCTATATATATAAAAGAAAGTCGTGTTATATGTTACACCACTTATAAATCAAGAACGGAAGAACAGATTTGAGTGAAAATTGGTAGGGAGGTAGCTTAGAGAGTTCGACAGCGCGAATTATACTCCACCGAACTATACTCCACTTATAGTAATGAATAAAAGTAAGTAGGCTGTGAGCGTGACGTATCATATTTTTATGTACGATATTATGTATTTATACATTTATCTAGATGTATAAAGGTAATGAAAAGGCGCGTGTAAGCATGGCGCAGTTACGTGAATCACAATCGAAAGATGCACAAGAAAATGTCAAATGAAAATGTCAAATGTCAAAATGTCAGCAGCTAGGCTTGAGCGAACACGATTGAGAGTTAGGCAGTCGCGTTCTACAGCAATCGATTTGATTCGGATGTTTAATTTATAATGCCGCGACCAAGACGATCGAATCTTTCCCGACAAAGCCATAATGCAAGAAGAATACAAAATACTGCAAACGAAAGCGGTGATATGCAATTGGGCCAATTTTAGTCATCAAACAGTCAATTCTAGAGCTGCGCGAGATAGAAGAATACGAGATCAGGAGAACAAATTTATAAAGGTAATGAAAAGGCGCGTGTAAGCATGGCGCAGTTACGTGAATCACAATCGAAAGATGCACGAGATGAACATAATCAACAAAGGCCACTTTTCAAAGAAGAGAAGCGCACAGATTAATAGTTAGAAGAAGAATTAACTAACAACGGCAACAAGTTTATCGAGGATTCACATCTGGGCAATTTCTTCGACTAGCATTCCAGTAAGAGCCTGATGTTGAAAATTCTGCTTATTCCAAAGTGATTATTGTGAACATTCAAAGTGAAAGTTCCAAAGTGAACATTCCTTATTACGCTTCTTCCTGTCGAGTTACGATTAAAAAAAAATGGCAACGCATTGGCCATTGCATCTTCTGGCGTTGCAGCAACCTTATTAGATGGAGGCATAACAGCTCATTCAGCACTTAAGCTGTCATTGAACATTCAAAATAATCCAGATGCAGTGTGCAACATTAAAACAATCGTCTATGGGCATAGCGCCCATATTTTGGATGAATGCACTATAGGACGTAAAAATTCGCTTGGGGAATTGGATTGGTCAATTAGGGATATAAGGAACAATGATAAACTATTTTACGGCCCTTTGTTACTCCTTTCAGGTGTTCACGGTTAACGTACGCTGATGAATTCAATGCTTGCTTAAAATCATCGCAACTGTGGCGTAATGTTGAAAAAGAACTGACCAAGAATATGCGCGATCAAATGCTTCAGGATTCATCCTTTCTCTAAACAACTGTTAGATATTGGCGAGGGGAATTTTGCTGTACGTGAAATTACTGGATGTACTTGAAATACTGAAAAACATTTATTAACCAAAATAAATGAAGAAAAAACAGCTAGCCCTTATAGAAAACAAAAAAGGGCAAAACAACGTGTGCCGGGGTCGCTAGTAATAAATAAATAAATAAATTATAAATTGGATTACATATTCATATTCCCATTAGGATCGGCAAACTATATCCGATGTTTGCGATATATATCCGATTTTAACTGCAGGGGTATATAAACTTCGGCTCCGCCCGAAGTTAGGTTTCCTTTCTTGTTTAGATTAAATCTTGGTCTTTCAATGGGGTTGTTTACTCTATGTTCGTCAAACAGTTTGATATGGATTGGATAATGGTCGCTGCCTGATAGAGAGGTATCCGTATACCATTAGGAGCTCAGATTAAGAGGTGGAGATGCAATCAAGAGATCTATGTGCGTGAATGTGTGGTGAGTGGTGAAGTGGGTGGCTGAGCCATTATTTAGAGTTGTAAGCGAAGATTGATTTATGTATTCAAATAAGGTTTTTCCTCTTTTATTGTTGGTTGGTGAGCCCCAGCTTCTGTAGCAGCTATTAAAGTCGTCAGTAATAAGTAGGGGAGGTCGTAAATTGTCGGATATGCTTCTTAGGTTTTGTATTGTGTAGTTTATGTTGGGTGGTATGTATGAATAGTGAATTTAGTTTTGGACTGATTTGATACTGCTATTGAGTCAAAGTAGAAGGTGTTAATTGGTTGATTTTGTTGTTGCAGTGAGTTGTGGATGAGGAGACCGACACCCTCAAAACTGTTGGTGGAAGTGTTTCTATATATAGCGTAGATATAGCGTGATATAGCGTATAGTTAATCGGTATAGGTATATTTTGAGTGCAGTGTAGGTGTGTTTCTTGAATAGATATAATCTTGGTGCTGTTTTTTGTGAGGATTTGTAATTGGCTATAATTGTTTATGTGTCCGTTCATGTTCCACTGAATTGTTTTGAGCATGGTGATTTTTGAATAAGGAGTGGGGTGAAATTTATAGTTCTAAGTCTTCGTCTGTGCTGGTGTTATCTTTATTTTTTTTCTTAGTTTTCTTGTCGGGCTTAGTCTTGGTGTTGAGTTTCTCTTTGGATTTTAAGGGGGTACCTATTTTATTTAATTTAACTGAGAATATTTTAAGTTTTAGGTCATCGGAGAGTTTAGATCGCGTTGTATATTTTGATGAGGTCGTGTCCATGGGTTCCTCGAGTAGGTCGTCGTAGGTGGTGCATTGTCTCATAGAGTAGGCTGTTGTTGTTGAGGTTAATGAGGATGAAGATGTTGATTTAGATGTTGAATTTGATGGTTGCGGTGTAGATGATGTTGATGATTGTGGTGTAGGAATAGATGTGTATGTTGGAGTTAGTCGTTTGGATGGGATGTCGTTGGGATGTATGGTCGGACTTGTACGCTCTCGTAGCCTATCCATAATTTTTTTGGTAATGTTACTGTGCCGAACGTGAGTATAATTAGACCTGTTTGTGCCTTGTTGTTGTCTGAGTTAATTTTTTTTTTTCGATTTTGCGGACAGCAACTACTTTTTGGAATTTAAGTTCTTCGAAAATTTCGTTTTCGTCTAAGTACTGCAAATCGTTGGAGTAGATGACTCCTTTGGAAGTGTTTAAAGATCTCTGTTCTTCCGCACGAATTGGAAGTTGTGGAAAGTTTCCATTTTAATTAGTTTCTGGGCTTGAAAAGAATTTTTGGTTTTCACCAGTAGGGCTCAAGATTTTGTTTTGTGGCAAACTTCGACTGTATCGAATGCACCATTGCATTGAAAGTCAACCACTTTTGTGATCAGGAGTGGGTTAATTTTTTCGAAGGTGTTCTTGTCTTTTCTGGAGATAATTATGTATTTGGGTTTACTTGGGGACGTTGGCGGGGGTCGGTCGGGTGGTAGTGACATTGTGGTGTCTCGAGGGCTTGGGCCCTAACGGGATTTGTTTGTAACTTATGTTCTTAGTGTTTATTGTACCAAGTTAGAAAAGTAGATAAGGGCTCGGGCCCTAACGGGGTTTGTTTGTAACTAATGTTCTTAGTGTTTGTTGTACCGAGTTAGAAAAGTAGATAGGCAGTGGCCTGGGGTTTTAAAGATTCGCACGTCTTTACTGGTCGGAGTTCAGGGTGAAACTGAATTTATTTATATTGATTCCTTTTGTGAAGTTTTTCAAAAAACCGATCAAAAATCGAAAATAATGATAAACCATACCATTATTTTAGTAGCTCAATTTTTTCCTGAAAATTTAGTCAAATGTGATGCATATATTATTTGGGTAGGATCTCCAAAACCTTTTCTTTGATTTCTTAGTGTGTAATTTTTCTAGCTGAACCATTCCTAGTATCTTAATAATAATCTCTTAACAATTTTTATTTCAGACTAGCTGTACCCTGCCACGTTTCGCTGTGGCATATTGTGGTTGCACGCATAAAAAATAAGTCAAACAAAAAATAATAATTTTCAAATTCATTTAATTCTGTAAATATAAAGATTATCTGGTTTTCCGGACGCAACATATAATTGTCCGCGTGAAAAACAATCTGCATCCAAATCTAGACCACACAACTCCAGAGATTGGCCTTGAGCTTTATAGTTGTGTAAAAATGTGGGCTTAAACGGTTCAGAACTTTTCAAGTCTATAAAGGAAGTAGATTTCGTATCTTTTTTATCAGAGCATTTTTATATATATAGATATAAGCATCTGAATTGCCCATAAAATAAATTTGTAAAAATTGATGATCTGCATCAGGTAGTGGTAACAGAGTTCCCAGTAAGTGATAAATTTGTCCTTGTATCTGTAATTTTTAAAAATTTGTCTAATAATTATTTCCGATATATATTTATTTTAGTACAAACTCTAATAATATAAAACAAGAAAGGAAAGCTAACTTCGGGCGGAGCCGAAGTTTATATACCCTTGCAGTTAAAACCGGATATATATCGCAAACATCGGATATAGTTGGCAGATCCTTATGATTACATCATAATAAAACCAATTTACTAAAATACAAAATCTAAAATAAGTCCCAAACTTCTATCTTCAAAAATACGAAAGTTGATATTTCTACCAAGTACCATTTCCGATCGTTCAGTTATATGGCAGCTATAGGATATAGTCGACCGATCCTAATGAAATTTGGTAGGTCGGATCAACTGGCCAATAATAGAATCTGTATTAAGTTTCAGCTTTCTATCTTCAAAAACACGAAAGTTAGGTCATTTCCGATCGTTCAGTTATATGGCAGCTATAAGATATAGTCGGCCGATCCTTATGAAATTTGGCATGTCACAATAATTTGCCAAAAATAGCTCTTATGTCAAATTTGAACTCTCTAACTCTAAAAACACCAAAGTTATACCATTTCCGATCAATCAGTTATATGGCAGCTATAGGATATAGTCGGCCGATCCGGGCCGTTCCGACTTATATACTGCGTGCAAGGAAAAGAAGGGTGTGTGCAAAGTTTCAAGACGATAGCTTCAAAACTGAGAGACTAGTTCGCGTAGAAACGGACAGACAGACAGACAGACGGACAGACGGACAGACGGACATGCTCATATCAACTCAGGAGGTGATCCTGATCAAGAATATATATACTTTATAGGGTCGGAGATGTCTCCTTCACTGCGTTGCACACTTTTGGACAAAATTATAATACCCTCTGCAAGGGTATAAAAATATTCTTATATAATACCTTGAAAGTGGGCATGAAATTGTCTTGTATAATATGTGTAGCACCAAATGATGTCATCTGGAAACAGTTGTTATATTTCTGAATGTTGGTCAAAAAGTGCTTAGAATCATTTCCAATCCCAGAAACTAAAGAGCGTAAAGGATCTGGTGGTGGGACCAATTGTGGCAATTTTACTTTGCCTTCAGCACAACATAATCCAGTAGATTCACCAGTGTATTTTAACGCCTTACAATATTTACAAATTATTTTCATTTCCCCAATTGTTACTGATTTGTCGGCACAATAATCAATTGCCGGATCATAGTGGAATGCAGCTCGTTCAAGAATCACAGGAGCACTGCGTCTGCGGATTCGCTCAATTTCATTATGTCTAGCTTGCTGTTGTTGTGTTTGATGTGCACGAACTCGTTGCATTCTAAGCCTATCTCCTACATTGTCACTCACTAAAGAACGCAATTCTGACATAGCAATACGACTATTTTCTTGATCTCTCTGTCTCTGGTCATCAGTGCGGTTAGCACGTGAGGTAGCTCTTCGCACATTTGATTGACTACGACGACCTACGTTAGGTCGTCTTCTCCTCGGCATCGTAAATTGTAATTGAGAAAATTTCCCGCTTATTTAGCAGTAAAGTGTCACTATCACAAAAAAGAGCACATTACTTGGAATGTCACTATCACAAAGGATCACCAAAGTAAAGAAAGTTCTCGCGCACGTAGCCACAAAGATAGAAGGATGCACTCATAGATATCGTAACTCGTAACACAATATAATATCGTAATACTTTTTTCCGTGCTCTGACTGAAAAGCGACAGACAGGATGGATTGACATATTAGTTGGTTGTCAAATCTAATGTCAAATATTATGATTGCGTTCAGAAATTTAACTTAAGATTTATAATTTAACGTTTGTGACAAAACTTAAGATTTATCTTTCGATTTCTATATAGACGGCAGCATCGCCCCCCTACAACACCAACTATATTATACCCGGTACTCTTTAAAATGCACATATATGCACTATTAATATCATATATATATATCGACCACCCACTGTACCAAAAGTACTTAAAGGGTACACACTGTAACACTTTGTCGCAGTGTTTATGTTATCCAGGGTCTCGGTCATAAACCTAAGTGCACCGAAATATGAATCGCCCGCTGTGCCTTTGCTGTACGCCGAAAGTGCATATGTCCGCACATACGTAACACGAGTGGACCTTATGCATGTCCACATACCTCCGCCTAAGCGAACATAACATAAATATATATTCATATACTAGCAACCCCGGCAAACGTTGTTTTGCCCTTTTTTGTTTTCTATAAGGGCTAGCTGTTTTTTCTTCATTTATTTTGGTTAATAAATATTTTTCAGTATTTCAAGTAGATCCAGTATTTTTATGTACCACAAAGTTCCCCTCGCCAATATCTAACAGTTGTTTAGAGAAAGGGTGGATCCTGACGCATTTGATCGCGCTTATTCTTGGTCAGTTCTTGTTCAACATTACGCCACAGTCGCGATGATTTTAAGCAAGCATTGAATTCATCAGCGTCCGTTAACCGTGAACACCTTAAAAGGAGTAACAAAGGGCCGTAAAGGGCCGTAGTTTATCATTGTTTCTTATATCCCTAAATGACCAATCCAATTCCCCATTCCAATTTTACGACCTATAGTGCATTCATCCAAAATATGGGCACTATGGCCATAGACGATTGTTTTTATGTTGCACACTGCATCTGGATTATTTTAAATGTTCAATGACAACTCTAAAACAACCTGACCAACGCATGATGTTCATGAAGCAGACACTGCAAGTCTTGAAGAATTGCTCGCTTCATTCCTGCATTGATCCCTAGGCGTCGATCAAGTTTTTCTTCCATGTTGCCCATGAAATATATTTGTAAAAATTTATTCTGTGTATCTTCGAAAGGTAGTAATGATCCAATTCGATGGTGAATCTGTCTTTGTATCTACAAAATAAAAACCAGATTCTTTAACTACATTCTATGTAAGTACAAAAATAAATACCTTAAATGTCGGATTAAAACCTCCTTCTTCGATAATGTCTGCCCCAAATGGCGTCATTTGGAAACCACTATTGTATTTTCGAGTATTTGCAAGAAATGTGGTGGAGTCAACACTGGCAATTTCACTTTACCATTAACGCAGCATAATCCAGGCGTTTCTCCGGAAAACTTTAATGCACCACAATACTCGCAAACAACGTCCATTTGCCCAATGCAAACGCTAGGATGCAAGCTGTAATCATTGCTGCAATTGTATCGAAACGCAGCTCAATTCAAATCAGCTAAATATCTTGTTCTGCGTCGCAAATTATCTATTTGTTGACTTCTGTTGTTCGCTCGACGATTCTGCATTGCCAACCGAGCTGTTTCACGGGCTGCTTCACTTTGCTCTCGTGATTGAGAAGCACGAAGTCGAGCCATACTATTGCGGCGCTGTTCACGTGCAATTTCTTGTTCTTCTTCAGTCCTTTCATTTGCAGTATTTTGTATTCTTCTTGCATTACGGCTTTGTCGGGAAAGATTCGATCGTCTTGGTCGCGGCATTATAAATTAAACATCCGAATCAAATCGATTGCTGCAGAACGCGTTTGCCTAACTCTCAATCGTGTTCGCTCAAGCCTAGCTGCTGACATTTTGACATTTTCATTTGACATTTTCTTGTGCATCTTTCGATTGTGATTCACGTAACTGCGCCACTGCGTCAAATCTAATGTCAAATATTATGATTGCGTTCAGAAATTTAACTTAAGATTTATAATTTAACGTTTGTGACAAAACTTAAGATTTATCTTTCGATTTCTATATAGTCTTATTAAAAAAATAATCGGACAGATTAACAACTGAAGTTAGCTAAAATTAATTTTCTCGAAGCTATATGAAGCTGTGAGACTATGCAATTTTGTCGCGTTCGCGATTCACTTTCACTTTTGTTGAGTTTCGGAACGCGATATTAGATCCTCCAACGCGCATGCGATTATATATATAGATAAATATTTAAGAATACATAACCGTCTCTCCGCTGCCGCTTTGGGCAGCGCAGCTACGAGACTTAGACTTCCTTTAACTCATAAGTAAATTTGTAAAACAAGAAACTCCCATGAGCTCGGAGCGGCAACAACAGCTGCTCCGAGTACAACTCAAACCTTAAATAAAATAAAGATATGCTAAACCTTCAAACCAACCGATATAATCAATAAAACTGGGAACACGACCACAAACCTGGGGAGCCTTCAAGAAAACATTACATGGCGACCGTGACAGGACGGCGACCTTAAATATTTATATATGAATATATATTTATGTTATGTTCGCTTAGGCGGAGGTATGTGGACATGCATAAGGTCCACTCGTGTTACGTATGTGCGGACATATGCACTTTCGGCGTACAGCAAAGGCACAGCGGGCGATTCATATTTCGGTGCACTTAGGTTTATGACCGAGACCCTGGATAACATAAACACTGCGAAAAAGTGTTACAGTGTGTACCCTTTAAGTACTTTTGGTACAGTGGGTGGTCGATATATATATATGATATTAATAGTGCATATATGTGCATATTACAACTCATCTTTTCCACCCACAATTTAATTAATCCTTGGAGTTTAAACTTTAACCGTATTGATTCTCATTTACGTGCTCATCCGATTTTTGTTGCATACTTTTGCGCTTGAGCAATACAACAACAACAAAACCTACGGCCATACTACCGATTCAGTAGGAATGCAGACTAAAAAGTCTATAACTCAATAAATTATCCGATTTGGCTGGCTTTTGACTTGTAGATTGGCCATTGGATCGTAAAATTTCACTCCTTTAAACATCCTCCTACCTCTAGACGAACACTCGGTCCCGGAGTGTTATTAATAAGGTATACGGACGACATTTCTCATTTCTTTTCTAGTTCCACCTGGCAAAATGCATGCTTTAAATCAGTGGTGGGAAAAACGCACAAATCCAATTTCTTAGAAAACTTTTCTTAGAAAAGTTAAAAAAAAATTTGAGATTGCTCACGCTGTCAGTGTGCCGGCAGCGGTTCGGCAGAATTTCCGAACCTGTGCACGCGTGCCATGGAAAATGAGAGTTTGCCCTCCACTGCTTTAACTGATGCTACTCATAAAGATCGTCTTTTCGACCTGGATAAGAATGGACTCTGTATTCTGCTGCGCGTTCGCGTCCTTCACCGTCAATGCGTTCAGCTTACGTGGGTCTAGACACAGCCTATTCTTCCCGGGTTCCAATGCTTCCAATTAGCTGTGAAACTCTGATTTTACATTCCACATACGCCCAGATATAGCTTTTCCTTCAAGGAAGGGCAAAGCAGGTTTGGGATGCTGTAAATTTGGCCAGAATATGCAATGGCATATCCTACGCTGCCTACTCCTTTGCCGTATATTGTTGATTCTTGGATCAGTTTAGTTTAATTAAACAATCCTCTGCCTGCACTCCTAGTAACACGCTTCTGGAACTGTTCTTGAATTTCTCTCTGACCATTTTATTGTTGGCAACTGCATATTTATGATTGCCAATGTTTAATTAATGTTCTTTGTACTAATTATCTTTTCTTTATATCTTGATGCAAATGAGTTGGGGCGTGGGACCACCAACCGAGGTTGTCCCAGCGACTCGGCTAGATTTTTTGCCGGGGCACGTATGCCGCGGACCATTCCGAATCCATCTCCAGCGATGACGCATACAAGGTCTGTTGATATCCCCGTTCCTCGCAGCCTTTCCTGGATGCTGATCGTTTCGGCAGCCTGGGCAGCCTTTTTTTTTTTTTTTTTTTTTTTTTTACCGGTTTTAACCTTTTCTTCTCCCGGACGGACAACCATATACCTAATTACATTTATGGACCACATCGCCGAGATGCTTGATTAATCACAAACAAAGGGCGATGTCACCACTTTATTCAGATATGTATTTTAGTTTTCTTTATTACCAAGAAAGACAAGAATGTAAATAAAAGACTTATTTTTGCAGATCCAAAATCGTCGAAAGGTCAGCGCGTGATCTGGATGCTACGATCCTCCCACGGGTGCAGCTACCGTGGGTCCAGCTTCCGAGAATCCTTTAATACCATTAAACAAAAATTCCTATTTGGCAAGTGCAATGAATCTAAAATATATGAAACAGACACGTGCTATGTAAAAATTTGTTCAACTGTGTTGTTTTGTTTACCTATATTGAATTTTTCATCAGCAGAGTTTAGATTATAATACCAAATCCATTTTTTATTGAAAAAAATTATAGAAGATTTGATAATTCTATTTAAAGATTCTGTGCGCATATAAATAACTAATGCAATTTAAATGTATACAGTTATAACTTATTTTACTTATGCAATCAGTTTACGTTTGGCAGTCGAACCGATCACTCGTGTTTCTCCCCCAAAGCGAACTAGAAAGCTAGTCAAGTATAAGTGACAAACACTAAAACAAACATACACACAGTTCTATAAATAGACCGCTTATCAGTTAGTGCACCTGTTGTGAAAAGCTTATAGCGAATAGCGTGTTCCACCAGACATTTGGAAGGAAAAACCTTCACCAATTCCTCATAATATCAAGAACCGATGAGACATCCTTTGCAGGATCCCCTTTCATATTAAAAAAGTCATTTATATAACATGCGGGGGTGTAGTTGTCAGCTGTAAGAAGTTACGCGACGGAAACCTTCTCTTACAAACAAAAGACATTAATCAAGCTGAAAAACTTTTCAAACTCACGAACATACTCCACATACCCGTATCAGTCTCAGAACACCGAACGCGAAACTAATCAAAGGGTATAATATACTCCAACGACCTGCGAGGTATTGAAGAAGAAGAGATCCTCGAAAACCTAAAAAGCCAAAAAGTGACCGCAGTCAGGAAAATTATGAAGACCCTTATAGGAGAACCAACCGAAACTGGACTAATAACACTAACATTTGAAATTAGACCTTACGGATTACATATTTATAGGATACGAAAGAGTTCAAGTTTGCCCTTATATACCAGCCCCAATCCGATGTAACAACTGCTTACGTCTAGGTCACCTCCAAAAATTCTGCAAAAATACAGAGACCTGCTTTTATGCAGCCAACCTGCCCATATTGACATATCGACTGCAGCGAAAAAAATATGCCGAACAATAAACACCATCCCAGAGACAGAAACTGCCCAGTTTTTCTTACCCATAAAGAAGTGCAAGCCATCAAAATCCTCCAAAAAATAGACACCAAATCGGCCTGGTCCATCTACAGGAAGAGAAACCAGCATGACGGATCCCTTTATGCATCGGTAGCAAGCTCAACGCAAAACAACATACCAATTCCTCATCGATTATCACAGAATACCCCTTCGACATCAGCATCACCCTCCCATATCCCACCGACAGTAAAAGACACCGGCAGACCCATTATAGAATATGGCGACAAGGAAGATGAAAATATGGTAACAGACTCAAGCGACGAACATATCAGTAAGGATAGGACAATTAGTAAAGTAAATGTTCTCCCAAGAAACATAAGCAAAAGAACCAAACGAAATCTAATCTAAAGAAAAATCTAACACTATTATAACAAGATCTAAGTTTAAAAATATTGCTGAATTAAATAAAGACTAATCGTTAAATCTAAATAGTCGCTAAATCTAGATATAAAAATGACACTTAAGGTATTACAATGGAACATAAAAGGTTACATGAATAACTATAGAGAATTACAAATTCTTATAAAAAATATCATCCAAAAATAGTAGCATTACAAGAAATCCACATACAAATATCCACTTATATCCCCACCTCAATTAATTATATCCCAATTCACTATAACAGCCACTCCTCAAGATATGGTGGAGTCTATCTCCTAATACACAAATCAATACACTTCCATAATACTTCTACAAGTCCTATTTTTGATATTTTTTCTACCAAAATAACTAGTCGACAATCATTCACAATCACCTCAGCATATATACCACCTCAAGTAAACTTTAGTTTTAACAACTTGTTGAATGAACTGCCCACCAATACCAACAACCTTATCTTAGGTGATTTCAATGCGTGGCATAACAAGATACTTCCGGTCTAGTAGTTCTGAACGATAGCTCTGCCACTCACTTCAGCACCCACCCATGACTGTAACTTCGAAAGTAGCTTTCTTGCAAATAAAAACTGCACACTAAACAATATTTATCCTTTAACTCATCCAATAGACAAAAATTCAACACTTATTGAAGAAGAATGCTCAATTTTAGAACTCCACGCGGCGCTTAACAAACTAAAAGGCAAAACTCCAGGGAGTGACAGGATTACATACGACATGATTAAAAACTCCTCCAGTGTTGTAAAATATAGACTACTACAATTTTATAATAATATCTTTCAGAGTGGCATACCGCAAAACTATAAACTAAGTATTGTTATCCCAATTGCTAAACCAAACTCATACAAAACATCTATGAATTCGTACCGTCCCATTTCACTAAACTCTTGCTTTGCTAAAGTTCTCGATAAAATGATTGCCAATAGGCTTTGGTGGCTTTCAACTAGCAACAAACTATTGGATAAAAATCAGTATGGGTTCATTAAAGGTAAATCGGTATCTGAAGCTCTACTCTTAGTAGATCATCTGATCACTAAATCTTTACAGAGAAAAAACCATATCTCAATCAGGGCCGTAGCTAGCATGGGGCAGGTGGGGCGGTGACCCAGGGCCCCGAAGGGAAGGGGCCCCGCCGGGACAAAAGACTTCCGTATAGGGCCCCAAATTTACTTGTTGCCCCAGGGCCCCCGAGGCTCTAGCTACGGCCCAGATCTCAATACTATCTCTCGACTTTTAAAAAGCTTTTGACAAAATTGGAATTCATACAATTTTAAATCAACTCGTTTCCTGGCACGTTGGCCCCAAAATTATAGGTTACATCAAAAACTTCATGACAAACCGGAAAATAAAAGTGAAAATAGGGAATGCTTTCTCCAGACCTCCATAATGGAATCCCTCAGGGATCACCACTATCCGTCGTTATTTTTACAATCGCTTACAATAAACTATGCGAAATAATCCAAAGTCACAAAGAAATATCGTTCTGCTCCTACGCTGACGATTTCAACATCATTCGCCCTCTTGGTAAACCTAAAAACCTCGATATTAACTTTAGCAACATACTTACTGACATTTGAAACTGGTGTAACAACTCAGGTGCTAGCCTCTCAGTAGAGAAATGCAAGCTCATACACATATGTAGGAAATATAACTGTAGGTGCAAACCCACTACATCAGGATTCAATATATCAGATGTTGACACCCTAAAAATTCTCAGACTCACAATTAATAAAAAATACAACTGGAACTCGCACATAAAATCCCTTATTCCTTCAATATAGAATAGACTTAATATAATTAAAACTCCCTCTAGCAACAAACTAAATTGCTCACCTATCTTGACTCTGGTTAAACAAATAAAAAGATCCAAATTATTCTTTAAATACAAACTTCAATCTGCCTTAGGAAGAATAGTGCGTTTCTCTACAGATCATAGTTTACCCTCTACTCCACAAAAATTCATCAACAATAAGACCGCCCCTAATTGGCAACTAAATGAAAATTCAATAAATCTTACTCTAACTACTTACAATAAGCACAACACCAGCCCAGTAATATATCAAAAGCTATTCTCTGAAATTAAAAATACTCTAAAGGACTTCGAATTTATTTATACAGACGCTTCTAAAACAGAGAACACAACCAGATTCAGCATCACCTCAATTAACAAATGTATAAATAGCAGTTTTCTACCACACTATACATCAGTCTACTCAGCTGAGTTAATAGCAATTTTCCAAGCCATAACCCTACACAAAAACTCTTTAAAAAAAATAGCCATCTACTCTGACTCACTTTCTTCTTTGAAAAATATCTCCAACCCCAACACCCAATGCATCTACGCTAAATATATCCGTAACACTCTTTACAATAAAGCATAGTATTGAGTTGACGAAAGTCCGCTGTTGAAATTCTGATAGCGATTTTGCACTTTATTCGGCTGCCGAGGTAGTGTGACCAAAAGAATGAAGAAATAAGGTAATACTGAACAGCTGTTGTTTGTAAACAAAAAACCAATCATCAAAATGAATTTAAATCAATTGGATGTTGGTGTTTTGTTAATGTATCTCGCCGCTAAGGAGGTGATTAGGAAAAAGAAAATTGGTCGTCGCGCCAAAACAAACAATTACTTGCTTCAAAAAAATTTAAACGAAAGATTTGCAAGGGATGTAAGTACTCGATTTTAATTATGCTATAAACAAGTTTTTAAAAAATATTAATATTAAAACATGTCTTTGATATAATTTGCAGTTCGAAAATATGGTAAAGACGCCAAAATTATTCTTTGAAAACTTTCATATGTCGGTCAGCAACTTTGAGGAATTGTTCACCTTAGTAAGGCCGCATTTGGTACAGAACAGAAACTTCCGTCTGGATGCAATACCACTGGAAGCAAAATTGGCCATTACCCTTGAGTAAGAATGGTAGATTCGGTGTATTCATAATTTAACATTTCATATTCTAGGTACCTCGCTTGCGGAACCTTTCAACGTCATGTGGCCTCATGCTACCGCATAAGTAAGCAACATGTGGGTGTTATTATTCCACAAGTTTGCGATGCTATATGGGTGGCGTTGTCTGGTGAAATCGAGGCATGGGATGTAAAAGCAATGACAATAAGAGCTCAGGAGTTTCAAAGACTATGGCAATTTCCTAATTGTATTGGGGCTATAGATGGCAAGCATGTTGCCATAAAAGCTCCACCTAATTGTGGTAGTGTTTTTTATAATTATAAGGTGAGACAAATAAACTGTGGATTTTCAAGGCTTTCATTCAATAATACTATTAGCTATAAGCGACGCATCCTGCAGATTTACGTTTATAGACGTTGGTGCATATGGAAGCGAAGGAGACATGAAGGCATTCTCAAAGTCTTGGATTGGAAGGGAGCTACTTGAGGGTGGCATGGAGTTTCCTGAAGACACCATGCTCCACACCATGCTTTTCCGCTACACAAGCGGATCATGAAGCCATACGGCTCCCGCAAGCTTACTAAAGAGGAGAGAATTTTTAATTACCGTTTGAGCCGAGCCCGACGGTGCATTGAAAATGCTTTTGGAATTTTAAGTGCGAGGTGGGCTGCTGTGCAACGCACTTTACTATGCCATCCTGAGAAAGCCCAAAAAATTATTTGTGCAGCTTGTGTGCTGCATAATTATTGTATGCGAACCAACCGGGATAACTACGAGTTAGTCTGTGATCCTGTAATTTCTGTGGAGACTACCGATTCAGATACACACCGTGGGCGGCCTCGCGAATGTCCGAAATTTGTGCTAAATAATATAAAAAATTATGTTAATTCGGATATGGGTTCTGTGCAATGGCAAGACGATTATGCAGGCATTTTAAAGAATTAAGAAAAAGAAATTCAGAAATTTATTAAGATACTAGCTGACCCGGCAGACTTCGTACTGCCTCATCGAGTAGCTGGCAAAATTGTCATTCTTCCTACATTATTCACATTGCCATCAGCATTTATAGCATCGCGGAGATGAATGTATTCCTCTGACCGTAGCCGTCGTTGGTTCAAACGGATGTATGTCAATCGTTCAGTCTCAATTTTGACATACATATCAACTGCAAACTGATGAAAAAGTCGTTGACACATCAAAATATGATTTACTTCACCTTGACGGATCATGAGTCTGTATGAATAGAAATTCATAGCACTAACTTTTTTGTTGGTTTCAGCACCTGCAATCAAAAATGATAAATGTTTAAATTGTTACTTCGATGAATTGAATTTAAAAATATTATTTAATCTTGTTCAATTCATTTACCTGTTACTTGATTTACCATTTTGATATTAAAATGGTATCCATCTTCCCCCTGCCAGAAGATCAAAGGATATTGTAGTGCATCATAACTCCTGTGTGTTTCAGATACACGTTTTAAATCACTATTCCGACGATGAAGCACAATATCTCTAGATTGTAAATTTTCTCCCACAATGACAACAGCCACTTCATCAATGGTAGGTGAATTGAACCTCCTTGTGTGTTCACCGGCAGGTGTTTTGTCAGCTCGAATAATAATGTTATGGCTATCAGATGGCATCCGATCCAATGCTATTTTGAACATGTTTACTAAATTGTTATTCTGATGAAGAAACATTTGTAATTGTTGGACAATGGTTCTCTTCACTGTTGGATTGTGAGCACAACGATTATTAATTTCCGCATCTGAATTGCCCATAAAATAAATTTGTAAAAATTGATGATCTGCATCAGGTAGTGGTAACAGAGTTCCCAGTAAGTGATAAATTTGTCCTTGTATCTGTAATTTTTAAAAATTTGTCTATTAATTATTTCCGATATATATTTATTTTAGTACAAACTTTAATAATATAAAACAAGAAAGGAATGCTAACTTCGGGCGGAGCCGAAGTTTACATACCCTTGCAGTTAAAACCGGATATATATCGCAAACATCGGATATAGTTGGCCGATCCTTATGGGAATAGGAATATATAATGCAATTTATTACAATACAAAATCTAAAAAAAGTCCCAAACTTCTATCTTCAAAAATACGAAAGTTGATATTTCTACCAAATACCATTTCCGATCGTTCAGTTATATGGCAGCTATAGGATATAGTCGGCCGATCCTAATGAAATTTGGTAGGTCGGATTAACTGACCAAAAATATAATCTGTACCAAGTTCCAGCTTTCTATCTTCAAAAACACGAAAGTTGGGTCATTTCCGATCGTTCAGTTATATGGCAGCTATAGGATATAGTCGGCCGATCCTTACGAAATTTGGCATGTCGTATTATTTTGCCAAAAATAGCTCTCATGTCAAATTTGAACTCTCTAACTCTAAAAACACCAAAGTTATACCATTTCCGATCAATCAGTTATATGGCCGCTATATGATATAGTCGGCCGATCCGGGCCGTTTCGACTTATATACTGCGTGCAAAGGAAAGAAGGATGTTTGCAAAGTTTCAAGTCGATAGCTTTAAAACTGAGAGACTAGTTTGCGTAGAAACAGACAGACGGACAGACGGACATGCTCATATCAACTCAGGAGGTGATCCTGATCAAGAATATATATACTTTATAGGGTCGGAGATGTCTCCTTCACTGCGTTGCACACTTTTGGACAAAATTATAATACCCTCTGCAAGGGTATAAAAATATTCTTATATAATACCTTGAAAGTGGGCATGAAATTGTCTTGTATAATATGTGTAGCACCAAATGATGTCATCTGGAAACAGTTGTTATATTTCTGAATGTTGGTCAAAAAGTGCTTAGAATCATTTCCAATCCCAGAAACTAAAGAGCGTAAAGGATCTGGTGGTGGGACCAATTGTGGCAATTTTACTTTGCCTTCAGCACAACATAATTCAGTAGATTCACCAGTGTATTTTAACGCCTTACAATATTTACAAATTGTTTTCATTTCCCCAACTGTTACTGATTTGTCGGCACAATAATCAATTGCCGGATCATAGTGGAATGCAGCTCGTTCAAAAATCACAGGAGCACTGCGTCTGCGGATTCGCTCAATTTCATTATGTCTAGCTTGCTGTTGTTGTGTTTGATGTGCACGAACTCGTTGCATTCTAAGCCTATCTCCTACATTGTCACTCACTAAAGAACGCAATTCTGACATAGCAATACGACTATTTTCTTGATCTCTCTGTCTCTGGTCATCAGTGCGGTTAGCACGTGAGGTAGCTCTTCGCACATTTGATTGACTACGACGACCTACGTTAGGTCGTCTTCTCCTCGGCATCGTAAATTGTAATTGAGAAAATTTCCCGCTTATTTAGCAGTAAAGTGTCACTATCACAAAAAAGAGCACATTACTTGGAATGTCACTATCACAAAGGATCACCAAAGTAAAGAAAGTTCTCGCGCACGTAGCCACAAAGATAGAAGGATGCACTCATAGATATCGTAACTCGTAACACAATATAATATCGTAATACTTTTTTCCGTGCTCTGACTGAAAAGCGACAGACAGGATGGATTGACATATTAGTTGGTTGTCAAATCTAATATCAAATATGATTGCGTTCAGAAATTTAACTTAAGATTTATAATTTAACGTTTGTGACAAAACTTAAGATTTATCTTTCGATTTCTATATAGTCTTATTAAAAAAATAATCGGACAGATTAACAACTGAAGTTAGCTAAAATTAATTTTCTCGAAGCTATATGAAGCTGTGAGACTATGCAATTTTGTCGCGTTCGCGATTCACTTTCACTTTTGTTGAGTTTCGGAACGCGATATTAGATCCTCCAGCGCGCATGCAAATTTGAACTTTATACAGCGGTAATAAATTACAAATTGACTCTCCATTTTATTTAGAAAACGTTTGTATGGGAAATAGAAAAATACTGTTTTGAGGATTTTCCCGGAAATTATTCGAATTTTTCTCACCTTTTAAACCTTCCCTAGACCTCCACGAATAATTCAAGACCAAGATAAGATAAATCCGTTCAGCCATTCTCGAGTTTTAGCGAGACTAACGAACAGCAATTGATTTTTATATATATAGATTTTATAAGATAATATAAGATAATACATTGAAAAACTTATTCATGGTATTTTGCTTTTTGTTTCAAATCCAACAAAAATTTGGTTATATGCAGTTCCGCTTCATCTTGCATTTCTTCCGGCAGATCTTTCATTATTTCGCCCCAGTAGGTGACCACCAGTGGAACGTTTTTGGTCTGCGATACTATGGACTTCTGCAAGTCAACGTACTCCGTAAATTTCTGTGTTAGGGCACAGCTTTCATCCGCCGCAGCCTTGCGCTTCTTAGTTGATGGCTTCTATCAAAAATAGTTACAATTAATTATTATAATTTCAAATTAGTCGAATTCCCTACTCACATAGGAATATGAACTGGAACTCTCCTTCTCCATGTCCTCTAGTCCCTTCTGCAGCTGTAGCTCTTGGTCCTCCAACGTGCTCTGGTCGAATGAGATGCTTGGTAGACTGTCGTCGAGGTACTCAGCAAACATTAGATCTGTGTCCTCGAAAATTTCGGAAGACATTGACGTCTCTAATGGTTTTGGTAGCGTCATCGTTCTGTGTATTTATGAATTTAAAATTATTACAAATTTGGAAGCTTGACCCAAACTTACCGCCTTTTGTCCGAGAGGTCCGGCAAAAAAGTCATTTCTGACGCAAAATCCTAATCATAGTCGTCATTCGCCTTCGGACCGGGAACAACATTCCCTCCAGCACTTCCACTTACTTTTTTTTCCTTGGAGATCTTCTGGTGGTAGCGCATGCTGGCCCGCAACGATTTCCATGAGGCTTTGCAATCTTTCACTATAAAAGACTTCGATTTTAGTAACAATTGCATTAAATATTAATTACTTACCGTCTTTCTGTAATTCCGCGGCAAAAGCCTCCCAGGCATTATTTAAACCAATGGCATTGAAATGCCCCTTGTGGGTCAAATCCCATATTATGGGGATTATGGATTTTTCGGGCCCAATTTTTTTTTTGTTTGGTCAATTGACCCTCCATGTCGCACCTATAAAAATAATTTGAAATATTTATTTTAACTCCCCGAGAGCAGCTGTTTATTTTTTTTGATCCGGCAACACGATAAAAATCGATAACAAAAATTTTCGTCAACTCAGTACCCGCAAAATCTAGAAGGCAAAAATTTCTTCTTCTTTTCTTTTTTACACCGTTTTTTTTTATATGGAGTTTGACAGCTGTCACTCGTTGGACAGCGGATTTTCGTCAACTCAGTACTATGCTTAACCCAAAAATAAAGTTAATTTGGATACCTGGACATGTCTAAATTACAGGTAATAAATTCGCAGATACGTCTGCAAAAGCGGCTTGTTCTAAACCCCTCCATATGACATCAAACCATAACTTTCGAGACATCAGTAGATACCTAAAATTTACTTCCAAAAACATTGTCCATGATTCCTTTTCAAAAACTTCAACTTGGTATAAAGAAATACACAAAAATAAAACCTTCATAGACCTGAATGCCAAAAAACACACCTACAACAGAAACGATATAATAAAATTCACCAGAAACCGCCTAGGTCACTCCAGACTCACACACGCACATCTTTTTGACAGTAATCCGGTACCAAATTGCCAGTTCTGCATCAGTATAAACAACACAATAAAACACGTTCTAACCGACGTGTAAAAATCCATTAGAAACAATATTTTCCAAAACGCCGATCTTATATTATCAATATCCTTCCCCACACTAAAATCCTTTGATAAAATCATCCATTATCTCAAGCAACCAAGAACATATAACCTCATATAATTTTTATTTTAATCTCTGTACGTTATTAAAAAGCAAATTCTACCTACATATTCTATTCTACAAAAAACATATCTAATTTGTATCTACATAAGCACATTATTCCTATCACTATAAGTAAGCCGAAGGACTTGCTGCTATGGCTTTAGTCATAAATTAGCTTATAATTTTAATTATAACCTAATTATAATAATAATAATAATAATATTTATGCAATATTAAATATACTGTGTTACTTGAACGTGTGATCGTCTTTCTAACCGTCCCAGAATCCACCGTTTCACATAGTCTCTTATTACGCATCGATATATTGACAGTCCTCATCCGTATTGTTAAGTTCATGTTCATTGTTTGGTCACATTAGTAAAACATTCTGAAAAGATAAACAAAAAAATATTTTTCTAGAATATATTACCACATAGTCTTGGTGTTGGAAGTGGTCTAATAAACCGTTTTATTAATGTAAAAATTATTTTTTGTAATATAATAACAATAAAAAGTATGTGCACAAATTAGATATTTTTCTTAAATTTATGAAAGTAATAACCTAATAAATAATCGGTGCATATTTCCGCGCTTACGAACATACATTTGAACATAAGTATGTGTACAAAATTTAGGCTGGGTTGATGTAATGATAATAAACTAATAAAAATAATCACGTAAAACACGTGCCTGCGTGCATACGAAAATTTACTATCTTATGACCTGCAAAGTTTAAAAGTATATGTCTAAAATCGCTAGTAACATGGCCTTCGAACGTTATGGAATTCTTGTTCAAAATGAACACTACGAGGATGATATGAACTTTCAAGATCATAAACAAAAAAATATTTCGGAAATACCAAAGGGTGAGTTCTATGCGGCTTCTATGTATGTATGTATGCATGCATATACATACAATATACACATATGCTGTACATAAAAACAATATAAATGACATAAATATGCATATATACATACGTAGAATATATGTACATTAATAACATCGATGTTTTAGAAGAAAAACATCGATTATCGAAGTTTAAAAACAAATTTTTATACCCTTGCAGAGGGTATTATAATTTTGTCCAAAAGTGTGCAACACAATGAGGGAGACATCTCCGACCCTATAAAGTATATATAATCTTGACCAGGATCACCTCTTGATATAAGCATGTCCGTCTGCCTGTTTCTACGCGAACTAGTCTCTCAGTTTTAAAGCTATCGTCTTGAAACTTTGCACACACTCTTCTTTCCTTTGCACGCAGTATATAAGTCGGAACGGCCCGGATCGGCCGACTATATCCTATAGCTGCCATATAACTGATTGATCGGAAATGGTATAACTTTGGTGTTTTTAGAGCAGTGGTGGGCAAACTCTCATTTTACATAGCACGCGTGTATAGGGTAGGAAATTCTGCCGCAGCACTTCCGGCACACTGACAGTGTGAGCATTCTCAATTTTTTTTAGAAGCTCTCTCATTTGCTCTCATTTTGACCCATTTGACAGCCGAAACTTAAAAATCAAAATGTTTCCACTGAGAAAATTTTTGTTCAGAAATTGGGTTGGAAAAAGTTTTCTTCATGGAAAATAGGGAAGATACGGAAGCGTAGTTTTTCATCTGTTTAAGAAATGTTGCTAGAAAAGATGTGTTTAACATAAAATACACTATTTTAGTTCTTATTCAAACTTTTCAATAAGGAAAAATGAAATAAAAAAATACGTTTTTTTTTTTGCTCAGTGAATTCTCTGCTCTCATTGTTTTTCTCTGCTACGCACACACTCAAATTTTAAACGTGTGTTAGTTTGGCCCCCCACTGTTTTAGAGTTAGAGATTTCAAATTTTACATGAAATCTACTTTTGTCAAAATAATATGACATGCCAAATTTCATAAGGATCGGCCGACTATATCTGCGATATATATCCGGTTTTAACTGCAAGGGTATATCAACTTCGGCTCCGCCCGAAGTTAGCTTTCATTTCTTGTTTTAAGCATCATTCGTTTTAGATGATCAGCCGACGAAATCACTCTTTTAATTGTTGACCAACTGGCTTTAAAACCGCAAATTTCCTTAATTTTGGGTGCTGAGAGATGTGAACTGGAGGCAGCTCGCACAATATGCCTCATGTGTGCCGCAGAGGTGGCGTGTTTGACTCCGCCTTTGATATTTTTGCCTTATTCTGATTGTTTTCTCAAAAAGAATACTCACAACATTTTGATTTGCGATGGCTTAGACCCCTTTCACGATAGGCTTCAATTTGGCCTTTTTATACTCGGATAATTGTTCTCCGCGTCCCATTTTTCAATTAATTTAAAGAAAATATATGAAGTTAAAAATTTGCATCTAAAATGTGTCACTAATCCGCCAAGTTGAATTGCAAACTAAAAATCATTCAGCTGAACCTATTCAGTTGAACCACAAAATTTCACAGAAATTAGCGGATGAAATAGCAAAACAGAATATAAAAAGTAACGGTACATCGGAAACGGTTCTTTACTAGCAAACACTGATTGACACAATTATAATGTTAAAATGTATTTAAAACCAGAAAGGAAAGCTAACTTCGGGCGGAGCCGAAGTTGATATACCCTTGCCGTTAAATCCGGATATATATCGCAAACATCGGATATAGTTGGCCGATCCTTATGAGAATATGATAATATAACCCAATTTATTATAATATAAAATCTAAAAAAAAGTATAAGACTATAAGATATAGTCAGCCGGTCGTTTTGAAATTTGGTAGGTCGAATTAACTGACCAAAAATATAATCTGTAACAAGTTCCAGCTTTCTATCTTCAAAAACACGAAAGTTGGGTCATTTCCGATCGTTCAGTTATATGGCAGCTATAGGATATAGTCGGCCGATCCTTATAAAATTGAGTAGTTTGGGTTAACAGACCAAAAATTTAATCTGTTCTAAGTTTCAGCTTTCTTTCTTCAAAATCACGAAAGTTGGGTCGTTTCCGATCGTTCAGTTATATGGCACCAATAGGATAAAGTCGGCCGATACCAGTCGCTCCGACTTATATACTGCGTGCAAAGGAAAGAATGGTGGGTGCAAAGATTCAAGTCGATAGCTTTAAAACTGAGAGACTAGTTTGCTAAGAAAGAGACAGACGGACATGCTTATATCAACTCAGGAAGTGATCGTGATAAAGAATATATATACTTTATAGGGTCCGAGATGTCTCCTTTACTGCGTTGCACACTTTTGGACAAAATTATTATACCCTCTGCGATCAATATGTGATGAACAAATCATGAATTTCAAGAGGATTTATGTGTACCTATTCAGTTGAGCGGCAGTGTATAAAGTATAAAAAGTATATCTTATATTTTATATCGGCACTAACCATACAGCATATAGACAACCCATTTCAAACAACGAAAATGGAAGAAAAAATTTCTTGCGACAGGCCCCAAAACGAGTTCTTACTCTCATTCTTACGCTCATCGTTCGTTGATCTTACGCTCATATTCTCATTAAATGCTTTCTGTTTCTCAGTCTCTTAGAGCTGGAAAACAATCGATGTTTGGGACCATCGATGTTTTCGATGTTTTTAAACTAAACATCGATGTTTTTAAATAAAAAACAAGAAAGGAAAGATAACTTTGGGCGGAGCCGAAGTTGATGTACCCTTGCAGTTTAAACCAGATATATATCGCAAACATCGGATATAGTTGGCCAAACCTTAGTTAGTATAGTTGATTACATCATAATAAAACCAATTAATTAAAATAAAAAATCTAAAAAAAAGTTTTAAGCTTCTATCTTTAAAAATACGAAAATTGATTTTTCTACCAAATACCATTTCCGATCGTTCAGTTATATGGCAGCTATAGGATATAGTCGACCGATCCTAATGAAATTTGGTAGGTTGGATCAACTGACCAAAAATAGAATCTTCATTAAGTTTCAGCTTTCTATCTTCAAATACACGAAAGTTGGGTCATATTCGATCGCTCTGTTATATGGCAGCTATAAGATATGGTAAGCAGATCCTTATGAAATTTGGTATGTCGTATTATTTTGCCAAAAGTAGCTCTCATGTAAAATTTGAACTTTCTCACTTTAAAAACACCAAAGTTATCAGTTATATGGTTATCAATCAGTTATATGGCAGCTATAGGATATAGTCGGTCGATCCGGGACGTTCCGTTCTATATACTGCGTGCAAAGGAAAGAAGGGTGTGTGCAAAGTTTCAAGACGATAGCTTTAAAACTGAGAGACTAGTTCGCGTAGAAACAGACAGACAGACGGACCGACGGACATGCTCATATTAACTCAGGAGGTGATCCTGTGTCAAAAAAGTACCGGGACTGGGTTAATAACACTCACATTTTCTATTTATTCATCGAAA
This sequence comes from Drosophila bipectinata, assembly GCF_030179905.1. Lineage (NCBI taxonomy): Eukaryota > Metazoa > Arthropoda > Insecta > Diptera > Drosophilidae > Drosophila > Drosophila bipectinata. Next base: position 9,050,887 of record NC_091740.1, on the reverse strand, counting down.
TTTATTTTGTCGCCTCAAAAGTTTGGCATCAAAAGTTTTTAAAAAAAAACCTTTTTTCACTGGTGTTCATACGGACAGACGGACAAGGCTATAACGACTCACCAACGCCCTATTTAAATACAAATCTAAAATAGCAAAACGAGAATCCTTTGAACGATTCACATTAAATATTAGCCGTATATCTTCTACTTAGACCTGGTCCGATCTAAATCGACTTATTGGTAACATATCATATAGCCTCAGAACAATTATGTATTGTGCTACAATTAAGTACTACAGACATTTGTGACGCTTTTGGGAACTTTTGGTTGGACTATTCCGTGGACGACAACTTCTCTCACCAATACAAGACCCGCAAAGAAGATATTCTCTCGCAGGAGTACACACTAACCAATTTGTCCGCATCTGCTACTGATCTCGACTCTAATTTTACCCGTTGCAAGCTTGAATATGCTCTTCAGTACGCTAAAGGTAAAACTCCCAGTATAGACCAGATTTCATGCCCAATGCTCAAACATTTGCCCTCCGAAGCTAAGTATCGCCTATTTGAAATGTACAATGAAGTGCTTGGTAAAGGCTCCTACCCCCACGCCATTATAATCCCAATTTTAAAACCTAATAAACCAACCAACGAAATATCTTCCTTAAGACCTATTCCTCTCCTTCCCTGTTTAAACAAGACTTTTGAAAAAATGTTAGACAAAAGACTTATGTAATTTATTTCAAATCATAAACTTATCAGCCCCCACCAAACATCTTTTAAACAAAAGCATAGCACTCTTGATTCTCTTCTGCATCTCCATCATTATGCATCTGATGCCCTTTCCACCAAAAATCATGTTACCATTAATTTCGAAAGGTCTTGTGATCGCATAGGGGTGCATACAGTACTGGATCAACTTTCCCGGTGGGGGGTAGGTCAAAAGACCTTCAACTTACCGAAGGCATTCATGATCAACCGTTCAATCCAAGAATGAGTAAACAACTTAATCTTAATTCTGCACAATGGCATCCCACAAGGATCGCCCCTCCCTTTGGTGTTGTTCATGATTGCCTTATATTCCTTAAGGCGGGACATCTGAGTAGAATTTTGAAAACATCGAAATTTTTTTTTTCGCTTAAAAAATTCTTTAGGGTCTTAAAAATGACATATCAAAAGATAGAGTCCGGCAAAAGTGTCTAAGTGTCGAAATTTTCCATACTGCGGCGATGCCTCACAGGTATATCCCACAGTACTTAAAACTTTAAACGCGTTTTTCTCGAAACCGTTTTTGTTGAGTTGGCCGGACACATAACTCTTAACCTACCGATCTGCCTAAAATTTAAACTAAAATTTTGACAGTATACTCAGAATACCTATGTCTATCGACACACGTAGGATTTTTTTTATTTTGCTTACTTTTTTTTTTATCAACAATTTTGTAAGGTTTTTTGTTCGTGAAAATTGAAAATTTTGTTCAACCACTCACTATTTTGCAAAAAATCAATATATCGAAAAAATCCTACGTGTGTCGATAGCCGTTGAGATACAGAAACTAACCAAACTTGATTTTTTGTTCTAGATCAAAAATTAAGGACGTTAGGTGTTCGGCCCCCCCTTTAAAAAAATAGGCCCTACGAATAAGGGCTGCAGGGCCGCCATTTTGTTTTTGATTTATTAAAAAAAAATTTTATTGTGTACTTTAAATATAATATAATAAAACCTCATTTACAAATTTTCGATTAGCTGTTTTGATTTGGCCAAAAAAAATTCTAGAAAATCCGATTTTTTTTTGGCCTGTTACTCAGATGTCCCCCCTTAAGGGGTTATATACCTTTTTTATTTTCCAAAAATCTAAATTTTTTTTAGCAGGATTGGAGCAGTAGAAAAAAAGTTACAGCGCTCCTAACCGCGCGCCTCGTTGCGGCCTTGAACTGAACTTGAAACTTTAAACGCGAATATCTCTTGATTCTTGAAAAATGACTTTGCGGTGACATGGATTGGCGGAATACTACTGAACCGATTTACTTCAAATTTTTTTTAAATGTTCGTAATGAAATTCTTCTGTGCTTGAACGATCGACTTTTCACGCACAAACTTTTTTTTCGCCGAAATGAATTTTTTAGTGAAATTTCTAGAGACCAAAAAGTTCATTTTTAGCATAAAACGTTCCCGTAAGAATAAAAAAAAAAAAATTTTAAATCGATCGTTCAAGCACAAGGAAATACACTAAACTAATGAAATTTTTTTACTTTTATGGTTTAAGTTAACCTGTTTGATCTGGGGAACTGTCACCGCAAGGCTCTAAAAAAAAGCCTCTAAGGGAAACAGCCACCCCTTAAAAACTATTTAATATTTTTTCACCAAATTTTGCACAAACATTTTTAATAAAGTGTACTATCAAAAAATTAAAACATCCCTGTAATTAAATAATTGCTACATACCTAGAAAAAAAACCCAAACTTTGCTCTTTTTCTTCGACAAAGAAGGTATATAACCCCTTAAATAACATCATTTTAAGATATAAGCAAATTAACCTTTCAATCTATGTAGGTGATGCCAATTTTTATACCCTTGCAGAGGGTATTATAATTTTGTCCAAAAGTGTGCAACGCAGTGAAGGAAACATCTCCAACCCTATAAAGTATATATATTCTTGATCAGGATCACCTCCTGAGTTGATATGAGCGTGTCCGTCTGTCCGTCTGTCTGTTTCTACGCGAACTAGTCTCTCAATTTTGAAGCTATCGTCTTGAAACTTTGCACACATCCTTCTTTCCTTTGCACGCAGTATATAAGTCGGAACGGCCCGGATCGGCCGACTATATCCTATAGCTGCCATATAACTGATTGATCGGAAATGGTATAACTTTGGTGTTTTTAGAGTTAGAGAGTTCAAATTTTACAGGAAAGCTATTTTTGGCAAAACATTACGACATGCCAAATTTCATAATTTTCACTATATCCTATAGCTGCCATATAACTAAACGATCGGAAATGACCCAACTTTTGTGTTTTTGAAGATAGAAGTTTGGGACATTTTTGGGTTTGGTTTTTGTATTATAATAAATTGGGTTATATTATCATATTCTCATAAGGACCAAATCCGAATATGGGGAAACAAACATGTTTGTTCTTATTTTGAAGCCAGTAAGGATCATTATTTCATAATTTTTGTAATATTTACGATTATGGGTAGGAGATCGAAGCTGAGAACTTCCACTAAACTCCTCATTTACAAGGCAATAATACGCCCAATCTGGACGTACGGCATACAGCTCTGGGGCACTGCGAGCAAGACGAATGTCCAAACTATGCAAGCTTTCGAAAATAGAGCCCTTAGAATCGCCACTGGGGCCCACGTCTATCATGACAATCGCACCATCCATGAGGTTCTCAATTTCCCTTGGGTCAAGGGCGAGATACAAAGAAGCAGCGCACGTTACATGCAGAGGCTTCATAATCACCCGAACCGGTTGGCCAGCTCCCTGCTGGACAACAGCGAGCAGCCCAGAAGACTAAAAAGGACACACCCGCTGGACCTCCCCTTACTACTCTAATTTATTTCTACCATATTAATATTTAAAATTATCTATAAGTGAAGTTTACGTGATAACATTTAATAGTTGTCCCTAATGGACAGTTTTAAATAAACATTAACCTGCTATTACAAAAAAAAAAAAAAAAAAAAAAAAAAAAAAAAAAAAAATAAATAAAACCTAGTAACCAAACAGTAGCATTGTGTAAAGATTATCATTTTCGACCAAAACGTTATTTACAGTTCGTACTCTAAAACAGTGATGCCAACCCTCATTTACCTTAGCACGGTTGCTTAGCACGGTAAATCTTCCATTAATATAAAATGCACTACAAATTTAATCTGGCTCTTAACTGCAAGGGTGTATAAACTTTAGATCCGTTTCATATTAGCATTCCTATTTTTGTTTGTTTTTAATTAAAAAGTTATTTAAATAATATTACTCTTTTTTTATAATTTCATGAGATAGTTCGTTTTTCAGATGATAATACTGCCAGCCCCATCGAAAGTTCTTGCAGAAATAATAGTTTGGATTTATTAATTCAATCTGAGAATAATTTTGGTATTAACATGAATTATAATTTGAATTCCAATCAACTACTAAAATCATCGGAAAGTTTTAAATCCAAATCGTAAGTAGATTGGAACCATCTTTGCTTAAATATGTGCTAATATTGCGACGTCTTTTTTAGAAAAAAAAATGTTGCATATGAAATGGATATTAAAGGTTATAAACCCAACTCTTCGGAAAAACAAAAAAATTGTAAAGCTGAGGTAAATCCGTTACCTATGAATCCTGAAGATAATTCAACTTTATTAGCCTCTGAATCATCAATTTCAATTCTATCTGGAAAATCAAGACGCTGGGAACAAAAACAGGTTCAAATAAAAACAATGGAGGGAGAGTTTAGTGTAACAATGTGGGCCTCTGGAACATCCGACGATGAATATTCCGGGGCTGATCTAAACATTTGCGATTCTGAAGTATTGAAAGAAAATAATGTTTATTTGGATGCAACTATGGTACAAAAACGAAAAGACAGTATTCACGTACAATCCTTTTTGCAGAAAGAGGTTTTTTTACCTGAATCCCATAAATTAGAATTACAGACAAAATTTGACGAGCTTCCAATAATAGAACAACAAAAAGAACTACAGAAAGGCGGAAGTCAAACCAATAATATGAAGTCGAATATAAATACCAATTCAGCAAATATTTGCGAAGATAAAGAAGCGATTTCGTCGGAAAGTCATATAATTTTAAAAAGTGATAATGGATGTGATGCGCGTACGTCAATCAGAACCTTGGCATTTGGACTTGATATACAGGAAAGGATAATAACAAATAGTTTAGCGTCCCCATATAGTGAAAATATAGGTAACAATAATTTGTATGGGGGAAACGTTTAATACCATTTCTTATTGTAGGTTCACCAGTAACGTCAGCTGATCTAAATTATAATCTAACACAAGTTCTACCATCCAACCCGAATGATAAAAAAATAGCTTGCCCACATAAAGGTTGTCACAAAAATTTTAGAGATTCTTCGGCAGTACGAAAACATTTACACACCCATGGCCCTCGGGTGCATGTGTGTGCTGAATGTGGAAAAGCTTTCGTAGAAAGTTCCAAATTAAAAAGGCATCAGTTAGTTCACACCGGAGAAAAGCCATTTCAATGTACCTTTGAGGGATGTGGCAAAAGGTTTTCACTTGATTTTAATTTGAGGTAAAGTACCACTTTTATGTTTTAAAAAAAAGTCAAAAGTCATTCAGACTTTTGAAATTAGGTAAACATTGCACAATTTGTCATTGAGAATTTAATGCAAGGAATTATAGAAAAATTCATAATTAATTCATTCATATTCAAAAATATTTACAAAATAGGCGTATTTTGCTCATTAGGTCATTTCCCATCGTTCAGTTTTATTCTATCTTTAAGTTATAATTTTCCAATCCTTAAGCCTAGTACTCTGACGGCGAAAATCCACTGTCACACGTGTGCTAGCGAAATCGCTCTTTATTTGGCTACCGAGCTAGTGTGACCAAAAAAAATTAAGGAAAAGGGTAATACTGAACAGCTATTGTTTGTAAAAAATAAACAAAAAAGGCAAAAATGAATTCAAACCTATTGGATTTTGGTGTTTTCTTTATGTATTTCGCCGCTAAGGAGCTGATTAAGAAAAAGAAAAATGGGTCAAAATCAAAATCAATCACAAACCCCTTGTGGGTCAAATCCCAAATTATGGGCTTCGCCCTGACCGCACTAAATAGCTTGACTTTATCCTCGCAGGCCGAAAATTTTATTCTTTCAATTTTCGCTCTATGTTTTGGGTGTCAAAATAAATCAAATGAATTATTTTTACACCCCGAGATCAGCTGTTTACTTTTTTTTGATCCGGCAACGCCATTTAATTTGATAGCCATCATTTTCCTCGTCAGAGTACCGGCAAAATCTAGGAGGCAAAAATTTCTTCTTCCTTTTTCACACCCTTTTTTATACCCTTGCAGAGGGTATTATAATTTTGTCCAAAAGTGTGCAACGCAGTGAAGGAAACATCTCCGACCCTATAAAGTATATCATGCATGTCCGTCTGTCTGTCCGTTTCTACGCGAACTAGTCTCTCAGTTTTAAAGCTATCGTCTTGAAACTTTGCACACACCCTTCTTTCCTTTGCACGCAGTATATAAAACGGAACGGCCCGGATCGGCCGACTATATCCTATAGCTGCCATATAACTGATTGATCGGAAATAGTATAACTTCCGTGTTTTTAGAGTTAGAGAGTTATTTTACATAAAAGCTATTTTTAGGAAAATAATACGACATGCTAAATTTCGTAAGGATCGCCCGACTATATCCTATAGCTGCCATATAACTGAACGATCGGAAATGACCCAACGTTCGTGTTTTTGAAGATAGAAAGCTGGAACTTGGTAGAGATTATATTTTTGGTCAGTTAATCCGACCTACCAAATTTCATTAGGATCAGCCGACTATATCTATTAGCTGCCATATAACTGAACGATGGAAAATGATATTTGGTAAAAATACCAACTTTTGTATTTTTGAAGATAGAAGTTTGGGGCTTTTTTTAGACTTTGTATTATAATAAATTGGTTTATATTATCATATTCTCATAAGAATCGGCCAACTATATTCGATGTTTGCGATATATATCCGGCTTTAACTGAAAGGGTATATCAACTTCGGTTCCGCCCAAAGTTAGCTTTCCTTTCTTGTTTTAATTAATGATAACAACAAATTGTGGGAAAGAAAATTTTTGGAAAATATTGGTTACATTGATTACGTTAAAGTGGACAAAATAAGAAAATAACTTTACTTCAACAAAAATTTAATTTAAAAAAATTCATAAAAACAGACTGAAAGAAGTCAAAGTAAAGATTTGCGTCTGCTCACTCCCCTAAAAGTCATCCATCTGTAGGGTATGCAAGCACAGTTTTCATGTAGAACCACAAAAACTTTAAAGCAATCGGCGTTTTAAGTGATGTCGACTGAAATATACCCTACTCCGTTCTCAGTATTGTTTTTAATTATTCGTAAAAATATGTACATATATACAAAACATTTTACTTCTAACACCTAATCTTATTCCTAAATAAATTTAAAATTTATGCTGAAATGTTAAAAAATATAATATAACAAATAATATTATTTCTTTCGTCATTTCACCAAATGACGAATACCCGAATTTTGTTAGGGTAGACAGCCTGAAAAGTTAGAAAAATCAAAATTTTCTGCGCTGGCTTCGAAACGAAATCGCACGCACACATGCCCCCGTATATGTGAATGTGTGACACTCATACATACAAAGAACAATCCAAGCGCAGACCAACCTTCTTCGTCGTGCTCTTTTCAGCGACTGAAAAACAGAAAGCATTCTATGAGAATAAGAGCGTAAGATGAACGAACGATGAGCGTAAGAGAGCGTAAGAAATCCTCTCTGGGGCCTGTCGCAAGAAATTTGTTCGTCCATTTTCGTTGCATGAAATGGGTTGTCTATATGCTGTATGGTTAGTGCTAATATATAACTAAAAATTAAAATGTAGCCAAATCGGACAACTTTTTTGATTGGACTTTCTGCTTCCCATCTTCAGTTTCTATTTCGTTGAGCACAAGTTAATTATTTTAGGGCGGAAGAGAAGAGTACCGGGTATAATATAGTCGGGAAACTCGACTATAGCCGTTCTCTCTAATTAAATATAGAAGGTTGCGAATTTTGTGGGTCAAATACAGCAAAGCTATATCAACACTGGTTCCTCCCGAAGTTAGCGTTAAACAAATAATTATATTAATTTGCAGTCCCGGCTTTTAGATAGTTACCATTTACCTTATATTTATTTCAGAACACATGTACGAATTCACACTGGAGACAGGCCTTTTGTTTGTCCCTTTGATGCCTGCAACAAAAAATTTGCTCAATCCACAAATTTAAAATCACACATTTTAACTCATGCAAAAGCAAAGTAAGTTTTATAAGTTTACACATTATATACCCTTGCAGATGGTGTTACAATTTAATGGAGCAAAAAAAAAAAATGATAAGCGTATATTTACTTTTGTTTTCTCGTTAGAATTTTCGTTGAAATTTAAAGTCAGACTCATTTTGGAATTCTAATTTTTGGCGCGCATATTTTTATATGAGACCCAGTGACTGGGTTTTGTTAATAACAATTGTAAAATTATTTTTTCCATAACACAGTGCGCCAAAAAAAAATTGGAGGAACTTTCAAAGTCTCATCGTAGGGATGGTTTATCAGGTCGAATATAGCACAAAACAATATTTGTTTGAAATGTTTGCAACACTTTCAAAATCTTGATTTATTTAGAAAAAAACGTTTTTCGGGACTTTTGAGCTCTTAAAAATTCCTAAACGCGTAATTTTATACCGATTAAAAAATTTGGGACGTTTTTCAATAGTTAAATGTTGTTAGCTTTTGCAAAAAAAATAAATCTTCGATTTAAAATAAAAAAAAAAAAAATTTTTACACAGGAAACTGACATTTTTACATTTTTGTCGTGTTTTTCGGATTTGTTTTTTGGTACAACTTACAGGAAAACGTATCGTTTTTGATATTCATATAAATACTAGCTGTACCCTGCCACGTTTTGCTGTGGCATATTGTGGATGCACACATAAGAAATAAGTCAAACAAAAAATATTAATTTTCAAATTATTTTAATTCTGTAATACTTGTGAGTATACAATATTCTTTTTTTTCTCCATTCTCCGCGTAAATATAAAGATTATTCAGTTTTCCGACACGGGAACACGCAACATATAATTGTCCGTGTGAAAAACAATCTTCATCCAAATCCAAACCACACAACTCCAGAGATTGACCTCGAGCTTTATTTATGGTCATTGCGAACGCCAAACGAATGGGAAACTGCAATCTCTTGAACTGGAACGGTGTATCAGTCGGGAACATAGGGATCCTAGGAATGAGGACATCTTCACCTTTAAAAGGACCACTTATGATCGTTGCTTCTACAACGTTGTTCATCAATTTCTTGATTGCGTTGCAGAGTTTCGGCTGATTCATATTCCGGAGAATGATAATCGGCACACCTATTTTTAATTTCAATATGTGTGGTGGCATTCCAGGAAGATCAAGTGAGTTTAGAAACTCCGTAGGGTAATTAACTGCTTTCTCTGCCTCCACAACGGTTTCTATCGACTTATTTGTATATTCGTCAGTTTCTATGCTGGATTGGATTACATGATTGAGCTGGTAGACATCTTTGTTCGTGGCAGAGAGAATCGCTCGTACACTGAGCCAATCGTGATTCCTATAATTTATTCGGATATCGGGGAACACTTTTTGGATAAGTCCCTCCTTCGATGTAACTAAATTACAGAAATTCTCGGGGAATGCTATTTTTCTTGACGTCTCATTGACTGGCAGCTTTCCGTTCCCAATGTCCAGTAGCTGTCGTGAGAATACGTCATCGTTCTGTAACTGGACAAGCATATTCGTCTTCAATTGTAATGTACGTATATGTTTCCACAATAAGGAATATTTCAGGCAAGCATTTATCTCGTCAGCTAGTGTCGATCGGGAAATCACAGGCAACGTTTGTCTAAAATCCGTTGCGAGCAATATTAACGCATTCCCAAATGGTTGGATAGCTCCACGCAAATCCCACAATGATCGATCGAAAGCCTCCAGCGATTTTTTATGTGCCATCGTGCATTCATCCCAAACATTGAGTTTACATCTTTGCAATACTTTTCCCATGCCTGATGCTCTGGAAATATTGCACGTAGGAGTCTCGATGATTTGCACGTTCAATGGCAACTTCAGCGCTGAATGAGCAGTCCTCCCACCAGGTAACAATGTCGCAGCGATTCCAGATGAAGCAAGAGCTAAAGCTATGTCCTTGTTAGCTCGAACCGTAACCAGGATCAATATAATAAGGAATGTTTTCCCCATTCCTCCTGGAGCATCCAAAAAGAAAATGCCCCAGCCCCACTATTTATCTTTTGCATGACATGATCATAAACCATTCTTTGTTCATGGTTTAATTTCGTAATGTTGGATTGGACATATGACTGGAGATCATGACTGTTTTAATTTTGCTCAAGGCGCAAATCCACATAAAATGCTGCAGTCGTAGTTCGGGCAGGTGCTGGCATTCCCAATTGACTTAGCACTTTATTTGCAATAGCTAAGCACTTATCTTTAATCCTTATCAAAGTTTCATTGTAAATTCCTTCTGTCAATTCCATGGTCATGTCAGAATTTTCTAGACTTACTCTGTGCAAAATATCCTCAGCCATATGCGAACGATATCTTTCCCATAACTCTGTTGGAGATGAAGGGAAGCAAGCAGTCAATATGATTGCAAACAATGAGCGAAATTGGTGCGGATGTTGCACGCATCATGAATGCAGATATCCCACTGTTGGTCGTTCTCCAACAAATTTAGGGCGTGGCACGCACTGCGGAAGGTGGCATGTGTGATGTCGTTGAGATTTTTCAAACACTGGAAAGACCTGGGAGCGGCCACATTCACCAACAGCATGCGAAGGAAGAAACATTCATCTTGATTAGGATGCACTGTATAGAGTCTACCGATTGTTCTCTTCTCTTTGAAGATGCCAGGTTGTCCTTCGACGGGCTTGCTCGTTTGCGTCTTTTTTAGTTTCACTTTTTTAGTGGCGTTCCACGTGTAATAAGAGGGCACTTCTGAATACATCAAGGTTCTAGCAAAAGCATCTTCCTGGCATAAGGTGAAGAAGGCAGTCAGAGTTGTCGCAAGCGGATTCAGGACTCTTTCTTGTACATTTCGTTCGGTGAAATAGACACGTTGACCATTCTTCAAATGGACTGCCAAGTGAATTACAGCTGGATAGCGTTCATGAATGGGGAACGAAAAAATTCGCCATGCAGCCTCGTTGCTGCTTATGTATCTTCCAGCCTGGTATTGAGACATTTTATCGACAACTCGTACTGCATTGCTGTCACCATTTTCTGCCTGAACACCAAAAACTGCCATATCGCTGCCTTGATTCACGTACTTACAGATATACGAGGATATCGCTTGGAACACTTCCCGTCTACCATGCATAGTGAACTTGGGTTGAGGGTACCACATGGGCCATGGATCATGTTCTTGATGACAACTGGATGCAAATCCGTATCAACCTCGGCCCGTGGAATCTCAGCGCATATCACATCGTCGATTTCGTCTGGAGTAATTTTATCATACAGCCAGATCAGTATATGCGCATGCGGCAATCCTCTCTTCTGCCATTCTATTGAATACATCCAGCACCGCACAGATCTTAAAAGTCCATGTTTCACAATGAAATCCATCACTGACTTGAGCTTTTGTCTGAAAACACGGGCTGTGATGTCATGCCTATCCGTAGACGATTGTCCAGGAAATAACAGCTGCACTATCTCGTCCCAAGCTATCTCGTGATAAATAAGTCTGGACGGCCGTAGCAACGAGCAATGCCATGGCATCTTGAGCATATTCCTGCATGTGGCGTGGACCACCTATTTATGAGGATGGCAAAATCGTGAGCTTTCCAAAGTTGGTTGTATTACTGTCAATCATCACAGTATCCCGCCAATATTCCTCGGACCAAAGTTTCGTCTGATTCATTCGGAGGAACAGCAAACGTTCTGTTTCAATTTTTGCATACATATCGACAATGTTCTGATGAAACAATTGACGACATTTCAATATATGATTGTCATCGGTCCTCCGAACCATTAATCGGTATGAGTAAAAGTTCATCGCGCTGGACTTTTTTTTCGTTTCTACACCATTGACTGGATCTACCATCCTCACATTGATGAGATATCCATCGGCACCATCCCAGAAGATGAGTGGATACTGCAAAGCATCGTAACAACGGTGAGTTTCTGCGACGTTCACCAATCGATCGTTTCGTCGTCAGCAGGCGTTTTGTCTGCATGAATGACAATTTTGTGGGTATCCGAAGGCATCGTATCGATTGTTGTTTTGAACAAACGCGCCAAATGGTTCCGTTCTTGAAAAAGCTTCTGTAGCTGCGAAATAATGGGCTTCTTCACCGAGGTATTGATTCCATAACGTGCATCGACTTCAGCTCCATTATCACCAATGAAGTACATTTGAAGAAATTTGTGTTCGCTGTATGAGAACAGAAGCAGGGAACCGGCTTTGTGATAGATTTGTCCTTTGATTTTAAAAGTTGGCATGAATTGCGCAGTTATAATTTCCGCACCAAATGACGTCATTTTGAATCAAGAGTTGTATTTCCTAATGTTCGACAGGAAATGCTTCGATTCAGCAGTAGATCCAGCAAATACAGAGTGCAGAGGTACTGGTGGTGCTTCAAGTTGAGGCAATTTCACTTTCCCTGAAGCGCAACACAATCCTTTTGGTACGTTGTTGAATTTGAGAGCCTGACAGTGTGTGCAGACCTGATGCATCCGGCCAATAACGACAGTGCGATTCGAGCTATAATCAACAGTTGGATTATATCGGAATGCAAGACGATTGTATTGCAGGTTTTGATCTGTTGCAAGCTGTAAACGCGCTTCTGCTACCCTTGCCCTGTTGCGTTCATTATTTTAAGACCGAATCAAATCGATTGCTGCAGAACGCGACTGCCTAGCTCTCAATCGTGTTCGCTCAAGCCTAGCTGCTCGCGTTTCTGCTAATTCCGCGTTGTGCATCCGCATTGCTCTCAGCCGCTCAGTCTCTCGGATGGAGGCCCGCTCTTCGTCAGTCTTTTTGCTTCTGTATTGCGAGAATGACGACCCAAATTCGACTTCTTGATTGTGACATTTGACATTTTCTTCTTAGCTGGCTGCCTGTAGAGGCACGGGGAAACGCGAAAAAAACTGATATATTCGCAAACGCAGATAAGCTATCAACATCAAAAGTAGGCAATAACCGAGCTGGAACCTCGACGCATGTTGTTTCAAAATTTGGGCTTAAACGGTTCGGAACTTTTTAAGTCTATAAAGGAAGTAGATACTAACAGAGCATTTTTATACCCTTGCAGAGGGTATTATAATTTTGGTCAAAAGTGTGCAACGCAGTGAAGGAGACATCTCCGACCCTATAAAGTATATATATTTTTGATCAGGATCACCTCCTGAGTTGATATGAGCATGTCCGTCTGTCCGTCTGTCTGTCTGTTTCTACGCGAACTAGTCTCTCAGTTTTAAAGCTATCGTCTTGAAACTTTGCACACACCCTTCTTTCCTTTGCACGCAGTATATAAGTCGGAACGACCGGGATCGGCCGACTATATCCTATAGCTGCCATATAACTGAACGATCGGAAATTACCCAACTTTGACCCAACTTTTTTTGGGTGTTTTTGAAGATAGAAAGCTGGAACTTGGTACAGATTATATATTTGGTCAGTTGATCCGACCTACCAAATTTCATTAGGATCGGCCGACTATATCCTATAGCTGCCATATAACTGAACGATCGGAAATGGTACTTGGTAGAAATATCAACTTTCGTATTTTTGAAGATAGAAGTTTGGGTCTTTTTTTAGATTTTGTATTGTAAAAAATTGGATTATATATTCCTATTCCCATTAGGATCGGCCAACTATATCCGATGTTTGCGATAAATATCCGGTTTTAACTGCAAGGGTATATAAACTTCGGCTCCGCCCGAAGTTAGCTTTCCTTTCTTGTTATATATATGGATAGATAGATAGATTGTCTCATTCATCCTGGATAAAACGAAACCAATTTCAATACGAAATTATGAAAATTGTTGATGCTATAACGCTTTTCCCAAAACAAGTCAGTGCAATCTTGCTAGCGTTTCGGAGCATTAGTGTGACCTTCCATTGCGCTTATTCCTTTCTTTTTCACCGCGCGGGCCAGATAACTGAATGGAGAATATGCTATCATAGGTAGAAGAGAGTTAAAAAAGATTACAAGCGACCAACGGACGGAAGTCTTATTTGAGGATTCGAAAGTCTAAAGACTATATCTGAGTCTGCACACCCGGGTTCAGAAGTGGAATCCATTGACAAAAGGTAGACAATAATCGAGCTGGAACCTCACTCAGTCACACTCTACAAAATATATTGTTGACCCCGATTACCCTGAGCTAGCTCAATACGTACGCTGGCGCCCATTCTTACGCTTGCGCCCAAGCGTTGTTCTGTGACTAAGTGACCACTCAAGCAGCGCATCGGAGGTGAAGGTACAAAAGGTCAAATGTAAGAAACGAATTTCCAATTCAAAAAAGGTGAATGACCTGAAAATCAGCAATCTCGGTAGCTCTTCAGACGTTTGACTAGGCCCCATCATCTTCTTTCCCGGGAGGAGCAGCGAAGGAACAATAGTAAATGCCTGCGACCGCGCCATACCAAGGAGAAAATACAGCAGACGAGGATCTACAGCAGTGGTCGGCACGGCCCTATCCCGAGGGCATAGGATATTTCTCTGCCACACACACAGTATAAATGTGTGAAACGTCATGCTCACAGCCTACTTTCTGCTATTCGTTACTAAAACTAATGCGTTCAAATCATATCAATGTATTGGGGTGGCGACCACTGATCTACAGTATACTGGTGGAACTAGGACATCATTTTAGGAAACCATGCAAGAAGACGTTTTCAAAGAGCAAGAGGCACAAAGGAACTGACAACCAGAACGGAGGAGTTCATGGCAGCTAAGAGTGCCCTAAAACTGGCTTTAAAACCACACGAAGAGCGCACCCTCTATAACTGTAGGAGGTATTGACCAGAGCTGGCATTGCCACCTATGGCGCAGTTACTTAATTTTATATGTTGTTCAGAGAAGATGTGAAGTTGATGAGCCAGTTTCTTATACATAGGACGACTTAAGAAGACTTGAAAATTAACGTCGCTTAAGGGAGAATTCCTTAAGTTAGGCAACCCTTTCCCGCGAACTAATACTTTGCAGTATTCCCGTAAGTCTGTAGTACTAGACACGCCGATGAATCTTGCATGCTATTGGTGCTGGGCAGTAGTAACTAGGATAGATTTTCACCTCAATGCACTGTGGGGTTTTTTACCTGTTTTTGTGTCATTAATTAATAACTCTGTCAGTTTTGGAGATATCGACATGAAACTTTACCAATCGTTATTATTTGATCCTAGGCACATATAGTATGGAAATCGTTCGGATCAGGAAACCATATCCTATAGCCCCCATAGGAACGATTTGGTAAAAGTAAAGATAAATTAATGAAATTTAATAAGCTGATATTTGTTGCTATTTTAATACGATATAGCAATTTTGAACCAAATTGGATAACGCTTTTCCTGGGAACTATCAGTTTAAAATACCGGATTTCAGTGTTCTTCCATAAAATGCATATAAAAGTTGAAAATGAAAAATTCCTTCATACGGTAGTATTAATCTTATTATTCATTTGTTTCATTTTCTATAATATATCAATATTATCTAAAAACAAGAAAGGAAAGCTAACTTCGGGCGGAGCCGAAGTTGATATACCCTTGCAGTTAAAACCGTATATATATCGCAAACATCGGATATAGTTGGTCGATCCTTATGAGAATAAAATAATACTACCCAATTTATTATAATATAAAATCTAAAAAAAAGTCCAAAACTTCTATCTACAAAAATACCAAAGTTGGTATTTCTACCAAAAAACATTTTCGATCGTTCAGTTATATGGCAGCTATAGTTGGCCGATCCTTATGAAATTGAGTAGGTCGGATTATCTGACCAAAAATATAATCTGTTCTAAGTTTTAGCTTTCTATCTTCAAAAACACGAAAGTTGGGTCATTTGCGATCGTTCAGTTATATGGCAGCTATAGGATATAGTCGGCCGATCCTTATGAAATTTGGCATGTCGTAATGTTTTGCCAAAAATAGCTCTCAAGTCAAATTTGAACTCTCTAACTCTAAAAACACTAAAGTTATACCATTTCCGATCAATCAGTTATATGGCAGCTATAGGATATAGCCGATCCGGGCCGTTCCGACTTATATACTGCGTGCAAAGAAAAGAAGGGTGTGTGCAAAGTTTCAAGAAGATAGCTTTAAAACTGAGAGACGGACCGACGGACAGACGGACATGCTCATATCAACTCAGGAGGTGATCCTGATCATGAATATATATACTTTGTTGGGTCGGAGATGTCTCCTTCACTGCGTTGCACACTTTTGGACAAAATTATAATACACTCTGCAAGGGTATAAAAACAAGCTGGAATCGTTAAATTCGTCATCTTCGAGAAAAACATTATTTTCGTATTTGTACGAAAGCATCTCAATTACCTCAATTGGAAGTAAAAGACTCTTTAGTTTAGTATGCATCTCGATAAATTAAGGACGAAATAATTGGATCTGATGTATCCATAGCTCTGTTGAACACATCAGCGATGGAATGTAATCGGTAGTGTTTTCTTGAATGGTGACGCCTGTCTGATTTATACAGCTTGTTTCCGGACTCAGACGCTTCTTTTCCAAAATAGCCGACTGAAAGCACCGTATTTTCCATTACTTCCATTAAAAACAGGTGGCTTTTTTTCAAAACGGCATTATCCACATTGTTATTTGCATGGCGTTAAAAAAAAACATTGTACAGCCATTTGATGCTCAGCCCGGCCCCTTTTCTGTTCCAAGCAGCGACCAAATCGGCTTTGGAGAAAGTGAGGTTATCTAGGAAAAATTCAAATTGCACCAATAGTGGAGAAAAGTGCACAATAAGACTTACAGCCTTTGCTCAGTATTGACAACGTTACAACATACACTTGGACGCATTGAAAACTTTCTATTCCTTTTATTTCAAAACTCTTCCCAATGTTGAAATTTGTTTCCCAAAATTCAGCTTAAGGTGCCTTTATAAAATGACAAAATGTTAGTATAGACTAGAGGTCTGCATGATTGCACTCAAAATTTTCGGTTATTTGAGTACAATAAGTTTAAGTCGCAATTGAGCGTGCCAAACCATTTCAACAAAGTGAATTGCGGATTGGTAAGGGTTGTTTTCGTTGTATGTGAAATGAGTGAAATTCAAACCAATGTGGAATGGATAGAATGAGTGAATGCAGACTAAATGCTTCGAGTACTCGGATAAAATTTTGGCATTCTCGTCATTCATGGAAGGTAGAGTAGAAGCTAAAACTAGTTGCACATTTTTTTGTGTACCTGCAAGCAGCTCGGCAAGCAGGTAGCAAGGAGCTACCTGCAAAGAGCCTTTTCAGATGCTAGAAATTTAATTTCTGAAAAGCCATGTATTATTGCTAACAATGCAGATACAATTAAAAAAATTATTTTTTTTTTTGCATTCTGTTATAAAAAATTAAATAAATGACATATATATGTATATATTATAATTAATCCATGCCTTTATATTTTTCTATTTCTTGTATTGAAAAGCAACACAAAAACAAAAACAAAAAATAAATTTGACGTCACAAATGCGACGCACAACTAACCGAGTACTCGGTTAAAAAACTCATTTGGTTATTGCGTCGCCGTTCGGATAGAGGGAATTTTTTACTCATGCCTTTACCACATTTGCCAAATCCGTTTTACTCAATGTCTCACTCAGTCAGTCAGAACTTTGAGTGAGAGTGTCAAATGCTGCTTTGACTGTATTCATGCAGACCTCTAGTATAGACACACACAATTTAAACAGTTAATACATTTAACATGTAGTACAAACCTGTGAAATCAGTGTCCATTCCTTTTTTATTTTTTAAATGGAGTTTTAAACAAATAATCTAATTTCACAGATCACTATGTGAAAATTGCAAACTTAGCGCACGTGCTTTCGGATGCAACAGCTGACTTTGCAGCTGTTATGCTAACATATGCTGTTAAGAATTAACATTTTGAGTATGAGGCATAATAGTTTGATGTTTTCTTAATACATTCCCATTAATTTTTTTTATATCAGAGAACTTTCAAAAAATGATTAAATGCCACATAAAGTGGTCAAAAACCCCATAGTGCAATGGAGCAATCAAAAAAAATATTTACATGCGAAGTTTACCAGCGGTACAAGTCCAGCCATTTAAAGGCAGCAGGTCAGAGGCTGACGCATGATGGATGGGTTCTACAAGTGGACCGAGCTGGTTCCCTTGAGGGCAGGGACGCTACTAAATACGTGTCGGGAACGTACACCATCGCGAATCTACGGCGTGTTGGAGCTGCAAAAAAGTCATGCTGGCAGCCTTTGGTGTATCGGGGAGGAAAATGGACAGCGAAGGAATATACTGACGCAATCTCTTAGTAATAAAAGAAATTTCATCAAATAAATTCATGAACCAACCCCTGCAACCCAAATAAGCTCAGTACATGTAGGGATTCTGACATTATTTAAAAAATAAACATAAAACTCTCACGTAAAAAATAATTTTTTTATTTCATTTCCAAAGTAAAACGATACACTAATACAAAAAATCGTTGAAATAACCAAATAAAGGCGTACAGTAACATATAAAACATTTACATTTCTAATAAGCAACGCTGTGCTTCTTGCTGTCTAATTAAACGGATCGGTGAAGTATATCCAAAAGCTGTCATATAACTGAACGATCAGGGATGTCGTAAATTTTATGGTTTTGCAGTAGGAAGTATAGGACTCAAAACTTGCTTTTCGTCTCACTGGATCTCACTTAAATGTCATTATTAACGGCAAGGGTATATCAACATCGGCTCCGCCCGATGGTAGATATTCCTATTTAATTTGCTATTTTATAATACTTTATTTTATATAATATTTTAGAAGGAATTCGACTTCAAATGCCAGTTCACGTCAAGATGTCACTTCTTCTATGGACTCAAGTGAAGAAAATTTTATTAAAATGGAGTTACATAACAATATTATGAATAATCATGTCCCTTATGTTGTATATGCGGACTAAATTTATTGGGATTCCCAATATGGTGACATCAATTGGGGATCCCCAGCAGATAAGCTATCGATTAAAAAATATATGTTTTAGTTTTATCAAAAATCTGATAAAAATGTAAAAACTTTATTGTAATTAATAAATCTGAAACGAATTAAGATGTAAATTTAAAATCGTACAAGTATATATTTATAACTAAGTTATTTTATGAAGTCCAAATAAATGAAAAACTAAACGGTAAATATAATTAAAAATCGTCACCTAATAGCGACTCATATTAGTCATCTCATATTAGGGTGTAAAAATTACACCTTTGGAACCTAATAAAATTGTTAAATAAGTTTAACGACAATTGACAAGTATTCAAGGAAAAGAAGAGGAAAAATTACAGTACAATCCGGTTATAGCGACTTTCAAACGATTTTACGTCGTTATATCCGGACAGCGCTTTAACCAAAAGGATAAAAAAAAAAAATAATTTTGTTGTTTATTTTATGGTTGCCATGTTCGTAATAGGTTTCTAAAATAAAACAAATTAATTTTTTAATCAAAAAAAAAAATTGTATAAATTTAATTCAACTTCGACTATCTCGCAGCAGCGTTACTAACGCGATAGCTTTTTTTTTTGTGTCGCTGCTACGCACACAGGCAAGGGTGCCTATCACCTATAAATACATACATTTCTTACAGCGTCGTGTGATGTACTTCGCTGTACATATTTTTTTTCGGAACTTCACAATATCCAGTTGGGTTGTGAAAAATTTTTTCGGTATAAGCGGATTGTGCTAAAAGCGGAAAAGTTCTAAGTGAAGTTCCTTTCATATAAGTTTGTATGTGGACCAACCAAAC
This sequence comes from Drosophila bipectinata, assembly GCF_030179905.1. NCBI lineage: Eukaryota > Metazoa > Arthropoda > Insecta > Diptera > Drosophilidae > Drosophila > Drosophila bipectinata. The sequence goes on along the minus strand of NC_091740.1, from coordinate 9,031,155 downwards.
CATCGAGTTTTCGTCGCAATAACCCGACGGCCTCTATAAGCGGAGTCGTCATAGCCGGATTCTACTGTAATTTTCTATTGATCGAAAATTCTATTGATCTAAATTATATTGATTTTTATTTCTATTTTCTAATTTTCTACTGTAAACTATACAAAATATAGTTGTCATACAACTGATTGATCGAAAATGCCGTAACTTTGATACTTTTATATCAGGTACTGAAATCATGTTGTAGTGTTGTAATATTTATTTTTAAAGTTAGCTCTTCTAGAAGCTAGCTAGCTAGGCTTTTCTAATTTTTTTTCTAAAAAAAAGCAAAGCAGTGATATGTATATTGCATATGGATTGGATGACTATATTCTATAGCATCCATGTTACTAAACTATTTTGTCTTTGTAGAACAATTTTTAGACTCGGTAACACATGGATCAATAAGTCCCGAGACTAACAATACAAAAAAATATACGTAACATACGTACAACAAAACAAAATATGTACTTAATCACCTTTTAGAGTGATACAATCGTTCCAACGCCTTTACAATTTTTCCAACGCTTTTCAGTTTCTGCGATGGCCTCCTCATTTGAGCCAAATATTTTTCGTTGGAGAATTTTTTTAAGATCATCAACAAACCAGTATTCACTAGCGGCTAAATCTGGCGAGTATGGAGGTGGGGATGCAGATGAAAGCCCAATTCGTTCAATTTGGCCGTTGTTTTCATCGACTTGTGGCAGGGTGCATTGTCTTGGTAAAAAGCCATTTTTATACCCTTGCAGAGGGTATTATAATTTTGTCCAAAAGTGTGCAACGCAGTGAAGGAGACATCTCCGACCCTATAAAGTGTATATATTCTTGATCAGGATCACCTCCTGAGTTGATATAAGCATGTCAGTCTGTCTGTTTCTACGCGAACTAGTCTCTCAGTTTTAAAGCTATCGTTTTGAAACTTTGCAAACACCCTTCTTTCCTTTGCACGCAGTATATAAGTCGGAACGGCCCGGATCAGCCGACTATATCCTATAGCTTCCATAGAACTGATTGATAGAAAATGGTATAACTTTGGTGTTTTTAGAGTTCAAATTTTACATGAGAGCTACTTTTGGCAAAATAATACTACATTCCAAATTTTATGAGGATCGGCCGACTATATCCTATAGCTGCCATATAACTGAACGATCGCAAATGACCCAACTTTCGTATTTTTGAAGATAGAAAGCTGGCTTAGTCCAGGTTCTATATTTGGTCAGTTAATCCAACCTACAAAATTTCACGATTTCTACAAAAAAAAACGATCGGCCGACTATATCTTACAGCTGCAATATAACTGAACAATCGAAAATGTTTTTGGTACAAACTAGCTTTTGGTCAGTCTTCATCTAGCTTTCTTTGAGTTCGGACGTCTACTTTTTCGCTCATGTCGCCTCTCGTTTGCACCGAGTGCAGTGCAGAAGTTAATGCTACCCAACTTCGTGGGTGTGAGGCAGTTCGGCGCGCGTCGATCTGCCGGCGTCCCTATAACACCGCTTTTGTTGATTTGCCCTCGAAGGCTATAAAACTACTTATTAACATTCCGAACTTAATGTGGCAATGTGATAGCTGCGTCATTGGAAATGATTCGCATTCCAAAATTGATGAGCTGATGAGGAGATTTAGTCTCCCCACACGCTAAGACAGATAGCCGGAGGCAAGGGGGGGCCGAGGAGGCGGAAAAAGGGGGTCAACCACCGGTCATGAACCCGGGCAGCCCGACGGAATGTCGCCAGGATCAGTACGGGGGGTTGGGGGGAAAGGTGAAAGCCAGTTACCGTGGGTTCCGGCGAAGGGCTACCCGTGGGAGGACGCAATCTACGTGGAACGTAACGGTGGCAGGTGAAAGGGTAAACGGCGCCACCCGGGGGAAGAAGGAATCGACGTGGAACGTAACGGGTCCCGGGGCAACGTTGGGAAAGTAGTCCAGTGGGGTAATCAGCACGATGCGCAGGCATGCCTTAGAAAGTGTTGCGGGGTGAGCGGCAAGGAGCATAGGGGGGGGGGGGGGTGCGACGAAGAGTGCAACGGTACCTGGAAGCCCACCGGTGCTCCACGTACCAGCAGCAGAGATCCTTGGCCGGGGGAGACGAGGGGCCACGGACAGCGACCCGCCAATGGGAAAGTGGCGTGATTCTGGAAGCAGGATTAACGGCAGGAGCAGAATCCAGGAGGATTAACGGGCGCTCCAGTCAGTATAAAAGGAGGCCCATTGGAGCGGCTCGAGAGGAGTCTTTTTAGGAAGCTTGTAGCGTTGAGTTGGAGGACCGCCTGTGGAGAGTCCGCCATTCAAGTGATAGAGCGCTCTAAAAAGAAACGGTTTTGTTTGAGTTGAAGGACCGCCTTTGGAGAGTCCGACAGCCAAGCGCAAGGAGAGCGAATAAGACAATATGAAAAGGATCCATTGCTGGACCTTCCTCTGGAAACCCAGGGTGGTGTAGTCGAGTTGGTTCATTCCCGAACACGGCAGGTAGCCTTGCAAGAAAGTGAGGAAAGGATAAGTCTGACGTATGCCTTACCGACTCCTGAAATCATAACCAACAGGCGTGGTCCTGCGAAACAAGGAGGCCTACTGGGGATCACACGCCCGGTAACCACAAGACGTACAGAACAAGGGAGACAAGGATCCGTTGCTTGACGGTTTCCTCTACAAGCCCGAGGCGTCAGAGTCGAGTTGAGCCATTCCCGAACACGGCAGGTAGCCTTGCAAGGAAGTGAAGCGACTCCTGGAATCGCAACCAACAGGCGTGGTCCTGCGAAACTCGGATCGGCCGACTCAAGAACTCGCGTCCAAGTCACAGACCAAGTGAGAACACCCTGGTCACCAGCCCCGCCACTACAAACTCGGGTCCGCCGGCGCGTATGCACGGTGTCCCGGTGTAGCGGGAGCGCGACAATACGATCAGGCGCACGGCGGCTTCCAAACCTGGCACCGGAGCGTATGCACGGTGTCCCGGTGTAGCGGAGACGTCACACGGAAACTTCCAAACCTGGTGCCGGAGCGTATGCACGGTGTCCCGGTGTAGCGGAGGCGACCGACCGCAGCCAACCGTCAGATCAGTCGTAGTCGACCCAAGGGGGTGTTTTCTCAAGGCCAAAGGGCAGAGGGTAGCGGAATCGCTGGCAGCGCGGCGACAGGAGTACCATCAGCGACGGAGTAACGGCGGCGGCGGAGTAGCGGCGGCGTATCCTGGACAACTCGTATAGGGCGCCGACGACGGAGCCAGCAGGAACCGAAGGAGCAACGAGTAAAAGAGAAAGAAAGCCTTTTGTAGTGTAAAAAGGTCTCAAAATAAAGAGTGTGGAAACTTCAAGCTATTTGTATTACTTTCTGGGCTTGGGCAATCACGTCGAATCTATAAATTCGGTGGAACGGATCCGCGAAACTCTGTGAGCTAGCCGCGGCAAATTGTGGCGAGCGGAAGCAGAAAAGACAGTTCGTTACACCTGGCGCCCAAACTTCGTGATTGCATTTAGCCTAGAAAATAACATAGCAGAAAGATGGGAAAAAAGAATTGGATCTACACAAGGAGAAAGGAAGCGCTGAGCGAAGTGTGTAGAGAGCTCGGTCTACCAGCAGACGGGACTGTGGAAGCGATGAGATCCTCAGTGGCGAGGTGGGTCGACGAATCCAAGGAAGAGGAAGTACTGGCGTTAACGCACGGCCTAGAGGAAAGGCTTGGACAAAGATCAACTCCCAGGCAGAGAGCAGCCAGCGAGACTGAGAAGTTTATAGCCCGGCGGTACCAGATCCAAGAATGGGAAGGAGCATAGAGCCGCAATCAAGAAAGTATGTTTCGGCCCCGGTGGATTACGCCAAAGTGGCCAGACAGGTGCGAGACTGGTCGGTTCGACGGCACAGGGGACCCATTAGAGTTTCTGGGCCGGGTAACGTGGTCCGCAAAGACATACGGATTTGACATAAACACGATCCCCAGAGCCATGCCAGAACTACTGCAGGGCAGGGCCCAAAGATGGTTCATCATGAACGACGAAGAATGGCCAACATGGGCGAGGTTCAAGGCAAGCTTCGAGAATTTTTTCCTGCCGAAAGGATACTTCGAAAAGTTGGCGGACGAAAAGATGGCGGACAAGTTCGCCAACGGAAGCAGCGTCACGGAGAGCCCTTCAAAGAGTACATGGTGGACCTTCAGTCACTAATGAAACCATTAGGGAAAACCACGAAAGAAGTAATCGAGAGGCTCGTCGAAAACTGCATGCCAAGGATGAAGATGTTCATAAGACCATACGCCTGCGCGTCTTTAGAGGAGGTGATGGGCCTAGCAGAGGAGTTTGAGGAATTAGCGCAGGAGGAAGAGGCCTTTAACAGGCAAGTGGCCACAGAACAAAGGTGGAGCCACAGTCAGCCGCCCGTAAACGAGAGGTGGCAGAGAGAAGAACCGCAGCATAGTGAAGCGGCAAGGTACCAGAGGGACCAATGGACCCAGAAAGGGCAACGGGACGACCACCAGGTCGTCTATTCACCAGGTCGACCCAGAAAGAAGATGCTCGAACATAACTCAGCACAGGATCACCATGAAGGACGACATTCCCATAAAACAGCGATATTACCCCAAAAACACGAAAATACAGGAAGAAATAAACGCAAAAGTGGAGGAGCTGTTGGAAAAGGGATGCATTGAGCCCTCGAATAGCGCATACAGCTCACCCATTGTAATGGTGAAGAAAAAGACGGGTCAGTGGAGAATGTGCGTGGACTTCCGGCAAATCAACGCAAAATCAGTAAAAGATGTGTACCCAATGCCACAAATAAATTTCATATTGGAGCAACTAAGGGAAGCCAGATTCTTCAGCAGCCTCGACTTGAAGGACGAGTATTGGCAGATCCCTCTGGAGGAAGGAAGTACACCGCCTTCACCGTTCCAGGGAAGGGTCTGTACCAATGGAAGGTGATGCCGTTCGGGTTGCACTCAGCCTCCGCAACATTTCAAAGGGCCCTTGACCAGGTCATAGGGCCGGATATGGCTCCACATGCCTTTGCGTAGCAGGACGATATCATCGTGATCGGACGTACCAAGGAAGAACACATGGCGGAAGAACCTAAGAGAAGTGTTCAGAAGGTTGAAAGCAGCAAACCTGCGGATAAACACGGAAAAATGTCATTTTTTCAGCAGGAACTGCTATACATGGGACATAGAATAACGAGCCAAGGGATCGGCATGGATCCGGGGAAGGTCGCTGCCATTACAGAGCTGCAACTCCCGACAAACGTCAAGGGAGTACGACAGTTCATAGGGATGGCGTCATGGTATCTGCGGTTCGTCCCAGATTTCGCAGGAATCGCGAAGCCCTTGAACGATCTGCTACGAAAGGGGACGAAATGGGAATGGACCCCCAAGCACCAGGAGGCGTTCGAGACCCTAAAGGCACGGCTGGCGGAAGACCCAGTACTGGCGTGTCCAGACTTTGAGAAAAGGTTCGTGCTGCAAACGGACGCAAGCGACTACGGCGTCGGAGCGGTCCTGACCCAGGACACCGAGGAGGGCGAACGAGTGATCGCATACGCCAGTCGAACGCAGATTGGAGCTGAAAAAAATTACTCGGCAACGGAGAAGGAGTGCCTAGCCATAACATGGGCGATCAGGCAAATGAGGCCCTACCTGGGAGGATTTCAGTTCGACGTAATCACGGACCATATGGCACTGAAGTGACTCAACAACCTCGAGAGCCCGCTTGGAAGAATAGCGAGGTGGGTGTTCGAGTTGCAGCAGTATGACTACGTCATCAGCTACAGGAAGGGTAAGCTGAACGTGGTCGCCGACGCGCTATCTCGCCAGCCGGTGTTGGAGCAGTTAAGAAGACCGTGGATCTGGAAGTCCAAGAGTCCCGCAAAAATTCCCGGACTACGTCGAAGAGGGCGACTTGAAGCGAGGAAGTGACGTCATGGAAGTTGTGCGTGCCCACGGAGTCGAGGCAGCAGGTCCTCAAAGAGAACCATGACGCACCGGACAAATGCTGACACAGGTCCCGGAAGAGCCATGGGCAACGGTGTGTGCGGACTTCGTGGGTCCATTGCCAAGATCTAAACACGGGAATACAATGTTTTTGGTAACGATGGACCGGTTTTCGACCGATGCACTGCAAAAGGCAATCAGAGAAAGGATTGTCGCTCGGTATGGAGTTCCGAAGGTGATGGCCAAGGTCATATGTTGCGACAACGAACCATCATTGAACTTGCACTCCATCGTGGCCATGCTGGAAAACCACTTCGGCGTTAGCATCTCAAATGCGCCGCCCTTCCACAGTGTCTGAAACGGACAACTGGAACCCTTCCACAGTACTCTGGTTGTTCTGGTAGTTCTTTCTAGATGCCTTAAAATCGATAAAGGCATTAGCGATCCCGTAGAGCTGATCCTACTGGCTACGGCCAAATATAACAAGTCTATCCATTCGGTCATTGACAAGAGGCCGGCCGACGTGGTTCAGACACAATTGAATAAGCAACAATACGAAATATAGAATAAGATAAAACACGCCCAGGACAAGCTCTGGAACAGGGAGAACGCCTCCCGACAAAATAAAGTGTTCGTGGTTGGCGAAAAATTCCTTGTGAAGTCTAACAGACGCCTAGGAAACAAACTCTCACCGTTATGTGAAGAAAAACCCGATGAAGCGGACAGTCCTCATTAAGGGGAGGGTGGTCCACAAAGACAACCTTAGGTAGGCCGAGTATGACTATATTATCGCTCGCCTGATAATTTTTAATTTTTTATTGTTCTTTTTCTTAGCCACTTGGCATAATGTTTTTCTACCATTGTTATTTTGGTGGGCTACTCAATTTGAACAAAATTTACAGTACATCCAAATTACAGGTTTACAATCATATCTCTATTTTCCTTTTGGGCGCAAAATCGGCACGCGTCACGGACTATTCTAAAGCCAAATATAAGCATAGATTAATAGAAACATAAAACGAAACATAAAAAAATTCTTGTCCCTATTCAAGTGCACGGCAGTGTACATTCCCATCGTTGATGTCCGGTTTCTAGTATGAGAGGAATTCGCGTTTGTAAAACACTCAGCGAATCTCTAGAAATATAGGCGTGTCATAGAAGAAACTAATGAGATGACCGACATGTTCCCTCAGTCCCACATGCAGAAACTCTTGGTTGTTGATGTTGCCCATCTACGCGACCAGCTCGATTCGTTAAGCATCCATCTTAGAGTTGCCAGAAGCTTAGACTTCCTAGGGACCGCGTTGAAAGTAACGGCAGGAACGCCGGACGCGGAAGATTTTGAAAAAATTAAATTTAAGGAATTTCAATTAATAAATGCAAACAATAGGCAAATTAATAAAATTTCCCAAACCATCAGCTAACAAGTCTCAAGTTGATACAGGGCACCTATTCGAGATGCTTTTAACTCGAAATAGGATGATCGCAATGAAGCTGAAGGGCTTAATGCTGGCAGTAGCACTTGCCAAGGGTTATGTTGTTAGCCCTATCATCTTAGATCATGCAGACCTGGAAGGTGTGTGGATGGAAGAGCCCACCGAGACCGCGATCAGGGATGTTTTGTCCGTATCGTCCGTTAAGATCTTACAATCCGATAAAATCCGTTTTCCCGTTGTCGCATCACGACACCATACTCAGACTGGATGACAACGTCATTGCTGAATGTGACGGTGACATTTGACAGTAAAAATTTCCAGGAGTAAGGGCTCCAGGAGTGGCCAGATCGCCTTCCTTGAACGTCACTATGGAACGTAACGTTCTCAGTTTTCCTTACCTTCACCGATTGAGTGAACGTAACCTGGAATACATTAAAGAATTCGGGAAGAAGATCAACCACCATTAATTATATTAGATGGTATTCATAGCGGGAGCATAATGCTGCGCTTTGATTTGCATCGGCTTGACCTATCGGCAAGTCACTCAGGCCCGAAGAACTGCGGCCCAGCTAAAAGAGACGATTGCCCAAATAGGGTCGACCGAAGACGGCTTCTTTCTTGAAGCGGGAGTAGTTAAATAAAGTTAACCGCGCAACGGCAATGTTCGATTATTTAAGAGCTGGCTAAACTGCTGACACAGCGTCTGGCCGGATGCCCATACATAGCCGGCGAACACTGCATATTTGCGTGGCCGCTATGAAATACATTTTTGTTTGCTTTAAGTTTCAGTTTGCATCTGCGCTTCATTCAATAAAGAATGCATTTATTCAATACTCCGTCATAGCCGTTAAACTCAATTCATTTACTAAACGTCTCTCTACGTCTGCATAAGATTCTTTTAAATAAACAAAAAGACAAAGGTAGTGAAACTTTGTACCTTACACTGGCAGATAAAATCTTAAATTTAAATTTTAAATCGTTAAATTTTTAAACGTTAAACTTTAAGTGGCTATTTTTTGTTTGTATAATTTTTTATAAAGCATTTTCGGGATAATTACTTCCCAAAATTTTTGGCATTTCTTTTTTGGAAATAGAATCGCTAGCTCAAAAATTAATTTCCAATCCAAAATAATTCGTATAATTGTGTGCATTTAATTCAGCATTTTTATGTCTCTTGTGTTATACAAGAATTCTTGGTAATAGCTGCGCAGTCTTGGTTATTTATTTTTCTTCTCCGTTTTGTCTCCCAACTCCATTTTCGGGAATACGATACGGCCGCGAATACAGTGTTTGGCACTTTGTTTTTTTTTATTTTTCTTTGTTGGTCATAGCGGAGGCTCAGATCCCGCGCACCCCTCACCTTGTCTCTACTTGGCAAGGCAATAGCGGCAGATATAGCTAAAGCGGCAGCTCATTGCCTGCGGCCCCCTTACCAGCCCAATTGCCTCTGTGGGCATGCAATTCGAGCATGAATTAAGGGGTTATGTACAGTTGTACCGCGCAAGAATATCGAATTTTATCGATTTTTTTTTGACACCATAAAAAATATTTATGAAAAATGTTTTACCGACGTTGTTTAGTACATGTTTCTGGGTACCTAATTAAATTTTTTCATAAAAAAATATTACATAACAAAAATGTTATAGCCGAATTCCCAAATCGTCTTTTTTCGATGGTGTCTTGCGGTGGACATGACTTCTGGAAAACGGTTCATCCGAAATCCAAAATTCAAAAAAGTTTAGTTAGTATATTGTATTGTCTAGTCCGTGAACGAGGGATTTTTAAAAATTTTGACTTAAAAAAAATGGCGACGTTTTTAACAAAAAATGTACTTTTTCAAGGTATAAGTTTTTCGTTTTTTGTGCTTTAAAAAGGAGTTTTCAAAAAAATTGAAAATCCCTCGTTCACGGACTAGCTAATATCATAATTAATAAGTGGTCAAAATTTGGTGTTGATTGGATTAGTAGTTTTTTAGTAATCGTGTCCACCGCAAAGGTAATTTCCCAAAAAAAAGATTCTGAGATAATCGCGTTTAAAGTTTCAAGTTTGTTCAAGTTTTATATGCAGATAGTGCGCTATAAATAGCTACAGCTTCGGTTCTAATGCTCCGATCATTATGCATTTTTGTTAGAGTATTCCCAATAGAATATACTTTAAGAACATGCAATAAAAAAAAAATCGATTTTTTCATATATCACAACTGTATATAACCCCTTATTTCTTTTGGGCGATTTTATAACTACAGATCTACATGAGCAATTCCTTCCACCAGTATAGGAATACGAGGACATTGCCCAGTGACTCTGAGTCCGACACCGAAGGGCCGGCCGGATTTTCCACACCAAACGCTAGCCCTTTCACATCCGCGAGCATGGCTTTCAGCATAGAGCAAATGACGGCCACTATACAGGCGGCCGTTCACTATGCCGTTTAAGAAGCCAGTATCGAAACACAACGTAGGGAAAACGAACTGCGCCTGGCTATACAGGGGCTGACCGAACAGGTCAACGCAGTACGAATTGCTCCCGCCCAAGCGGAAGCTCTCCAAATCAAGGTTTATGAGCCCATAGAAATCAGGGATAATGTTAAATGCGACGAGCCCCTATATGCCGTTAAGTGCCTGCCTGAATTCACGGGAGCACAGGACGCATACGTCTCCTGGCGGCAAGCGGCAGTAGCCGCATATTATATTTTTAGGAATTACGTAAATAGCACGCGCCAAATTATATTTTTAGGAATTACGTAAATAGCACGCGCCAATATCAGGCAGTTTTTATTATAAGGAGTAAAATAAGAGGCCTTGACAATGCCGAGCGATCCTCGTTTGACACTGTGCTAAATTTCGACGTGATTATAAATCGACTCAACTTTACGTACAGTGACAAGCGCCAGATTCACGTCATCGAGCAGAAATATCGAGCTGTCCAAGATGCTTAATCCATCCCAGGCCCCGTCATACCGAAACAGGGAGCCAGCCGTGTCCGACCGATCGGGCCTACACAACAGGCAGAGGGTTAACTACGTCGCGCAGAACGTAGGCGAAACCGGGGAGAAATACAGCGCCGCAGCTTCAAGCGCCCTTCAGGAAATTGATTACGACGCCATTCAGGATACGATTAAACACGCCCAAGATAAGTTCCGAGACAGGGAAAACGCTTGCTGGCAAAACAGGGTTTTCGAAGTTGACGAAAAAATTCTAGTGAAGTCTAACAGGCAACTGAGCAACAAACTATCACCTTTGTGTGAGAAAAAACCCGTGGAAGCGGACATGGGGACCACAGTCCTCATTAAGTGGAGGGCGGTCCACAAGGACAACCTTGAGTAGGCAGAGCATAGCATATTAAGGATGCTTAATGGCTTGGCTTCCCATGGGTGAAGAAGGAGATCCAGAGAAGCAACGAGTTGGCGACCACTCTCCTCGACAATAGCGAACAGATGCGGCGGCTGGGCAGAACTCACCCGCTGGACCTCATCCGGAATAACTCTTACACTTTGTTATTTTTCAGCTCTGCGTACAGGGATCGGGAAGTAAATTATTAACTAATGGTTGTATAATATAATTATATAATATAATTGTATAATATAATTATACAATAATGGTTGAATTATATCGATATATGTCACATAAAATGTTCCATATGACGCTTTTGCTTATCTTCCGTTGAACAATTCGCCGGTTGGAATTTTTTGCCTAATGGTTTCTGATTCTTGACAAGTGGGACGAAAATCTAAGGAAAACGAATTTATCACTGCTAAATGCTACTTTTGGTTATTACCCACTAGTTGCATCGCTTACACACAGATACTTACAGATATTCTTACCCAAAAAGCAACGAAAGCAGCTGGGAAGAAAGAGATAAAGTAATCAAGTTCAAAAATGTAAAAATGAAATCTCTTTTAAAACTACATACACGGTATGTTCAGGGTTACGAAAAATTTCCTCACCTCTTATTACTGACTCATGTCTAGCCTTGGCGCCAAAAAAAAAATCCAAAAAAAAATGTAATTACCATCTTAACTATTTTTTATGACTCGGCTTTTACCAAACTCTTTTTTTTGCGGTCTGAGCCCCCATTTAAAATGCTTGCGATTAAAAGCAGGTTCTTTAAAAACACTCGCGTATTTGCCAAAACACCCGAGGTTTTCATGTGTGTTTTTCCTACCCATTCACTATTTCAACGATCATATTTTTTACTTATTCTCTCATTCCACTCTTTTTGAGGGTGGCAGGTATGATCTGTACAAGTGACTGAAAAATACCCGGGTGTTTTGCGTCTTGAGACACATAGGCACAAAATCACGAGTGCATGAAAGGCAAAACACACTTTGTACTTATGAGTGGCGAGTGAAATTTTTATAAGTATGCATAGGTTGTCATAAAATGTCACCCGTGCCGTTTTCTGATTCGAACCATCCCATTTTGAAAAAAACTCTTCTTGGATGGATAGTATCAAGAAACATAAAGCTAATTCCTCAACTTCTCAACAGCCTGTCTGTAGCCTAAATTGCCAAGAAGAATTACCCGAGTCTATAGATGGAAATTGGAAAAATTGTGGTCAAAACAAAAGATATGTGAGGATCATTATCAGAAAAATACTGTTGTACTGCCTTTAGGTCGATTCGAAGTCAGACTTCCATTTAAATCGGATCCAAGCGTTTTGGAAAACTTTTTTGAGGTAGCGAAACGCTGATTTTTGTCGCTCGAGAGAAGATTATCTCGAGATCCAAAATTAAAGAAAATGTATGTGGACTTTATGGAAAAATGAAGAGTTTCTTCTGAATCCGACCAAAATACACTTCGTTCGATCGGAACTTCGTGTCGTGTTTGATGCGTCTTGTAAGACATCAACACATAAGTGTCTGTTGATGGTTGGTCCTACCATTCAGGAAGAGTTGTATTCAATTCTTCTTAGGTTCCGGCTGAACAGATTCGCTCTGATAGCCGACATAAAAAAGATGTATCGCCAAGTAATGGTCAATGAAGCCGATACGCGATACCAGTTGATTGTGTGAAGGAAAGACCCATCAGAGTCCTTGAAACTGTGCAAGCTCAACACCGTTACATATGGCACTGCGCCAGCCCCTTTCCTGGCCATAAGGTATTTGAAGAGGTTGATTGAATCCGTGAAAAATACATTCCCTCGAGTTGCCGAAGCTATTAGATCCGACTTTTACGTCGACGACATGTTAACGGATGCTGGTTGCGTTGAGGAGCTAAAGACAATTAAGTCTGAAGTTACTCAGGTTCTTCAAAGAAGAAGGCAGGTTTGAATTGACCAAGTTGTTTTCAAACTCACCTCAAGCTACTTCATCCGAGAACACGGTTAAGCCAATAATCGCAAGGAATCGCTTGGATATAGAAGATATTTTTAAATTTGAAATTGATGCTTCAGTCATGGATCAAAGGGTGGCTAAGCGGAGCATTCTTTCTGTTACATCAGAAAAAATTGGAAACAGAGTGGAACAAAATACAGATTGCCTTATCGCAATTAGAGGACATTTAAATTCCGAGATTCGGGATGTCACATATTCAAATTCATGCCTTTCCTGAAGCATCGATGAGATTCTAGAGAGCCTGCGTCTATATTCGTTGCAAATCTAAGGAAGGTATTAAAGTTTCCCTTTTGACTGCAAAGTTTAAAGACAAAGACCCTCGCTTACCTTCTCGCGGATCTCTTCCGCAATAAAAAGCCTCTTATCAAAGAGTGTTCGTTTATATGTTCTGCTTTATAAGAAAATGTAAGAGATAAGTAGTGAATTCTGATATTGTTCTCTCACCTGTCGAATATAATGAAGTCTTTAATCCAAAAAAATTAATGGTTTGCCCATTTATCCGAAAAAAAACCCGTAAGATTGAAATGGTTTGCCCAAGTCTACAAAAGCTATTTTCGTTTGTACATGAATCCTCTGAGGCTGGGCTAAGCTTTTCGTTGTTGCTGGTCGGGGGGCGCCCAGGTAATGCTCCTATATCGTACGACGCCGAGCTTCCAATATTGTTGAAAAAGCGCTTTTCATTTGTTCAGAGCAACGTCCGAGCACTTGTGAATCTTTTGCGATAGCGCATATGGATCGTAAATGCGCAGGAAATCTGCAGTCCGATAGTGCGGTTATGCATACGCTGATTTAAATCAGTGGTCGGCACATGTAGGAGCATAGGAAATTTCTCTGCCCGAGCTCTGCCGCTCACTCACAGTATAAACGTATGAAACCTTACGCTCTCAGCTTGCTTTCTAATATTCGGTGCTTATACTAATTCATTAAAATTATACCAATGTATTTATTTCCGAACACTGCTTGAAATGCAAGCCTCGTCTGATGATTCAAATAATGGGAGTTTTTTTTTGGACAGCATTCGTGCTCTCTGCCCATTCTCCAAATGTGGTGTTGATTTTTGTGGTCCTACATTGTAATTTTGTTGTTTAATTTAGCAGAAGTATAATTTAGAAGTATTTCCGACATTTCAACTGATCCCATTTTATTCGATTTTCAAATTTTCGTGGGCACCAAGGATGTCTTCAGATCGTCGCGACGAACTTCGCCGGAGCTTTGTCGGAGAATCGAGGACGAGGTCGACGCCGTTACGAAAAACGGAACAAAAAGCGACTGTGTATATGCGTTCATACCGACTTCTACAAGCGGATGACATCGCGAAGCTGACCGCGGAGGAGCTGCAGACCGTCCTCGTTAGAGTCGAGTCCATCTTGAGCTCACGTCCCCTGGGCGCTTTGATTGAGGAACTAAGCGACGGCGAGGCGCTTACTCCCGGGCACCTGTTGACAGGCAGGCCGCTCATCGCCCCACTAGCACGGTGGACCCCGGATCAGCAGGGTCTAACGTGCTTGCGGCGATGGCGGCTTGTCTCGTCAATCAAGAAAATGTATTGGCAGCGATGGTCCCGGGAGTACGTCTTGGATTTACAGGCCCGGTCAAAGTAGCAGCACCAACAGGAGGACATCAGGACAGGCGAGCTGGTCCTGATCGCGGAGGACCACTAGTCGCTCCAACAGAGGCTCACTGGAAGGGTCAGAGCAACGCATGCCGGCGCGGACGGAAGAGTCAGGGTCGTTGCCGTCATTACTAACTCAGGAGCGGAGTTTCGGAGAGCAGTCGACAAGCTGGCGGAGGCCTTCAACGGGGCCGGTCTCAACGGGTACGCCGTATTGCTTAGTTTTTTTAATTTATTTGAATTGGATTTATATTTTATTTGTGAGGTATCTCTAGTGTAGTTTTTGCTTATTTAGGAACAGATAGCTTGGGGAGAAGTGATAGCTCTTGTGCAAATTTTATTATAATATACCTCATTACGTACAATAATGTTGTTTGGTCATCGAGAGTTTTCGATGCCGTAAATAAAAAATGATTTTGTATTTAAATTGAACGTTATAAACTTTATTCGGGCCGCATATGAAATTAGGATTTATGTACAATATTTGAAATCCAATTTAGGATGCGAGCGCAGTAAAAGTACGAACGAGAGTGGCGCCAACCTTGCAGAATAGGCTGAGCGGATGCTCGCTAACCATAAGCGCCGAAGTAGCAAAGCCGAGCGGCCGAAAGAGAGTCGGCTTGCGACCAGCAAAACATCAGTTACTTATTAATTGTTGTGTTTAAATTAGTTGCTTGCTGCTTGACCCGACATTCTCCCCCCAGTTGGGGCTTCTACTCCAACTTCATCCTTAAGGGGCAAAAGGCACAGCTTAGTCACTGCTCGCTTGGTAATTCCAGATGAGGTTTTTATCACCGCCACTCGAAAGATACCATCCCGACCAGGGATTAACTCCATTATTCTCGCAAGCGGCCATTTCATCGGAGGTAGATTCTCGTCCTTTACTAGCACCACATCGTTTGGGGCCAAGGCAGGACCGGAGGCGCGCCATTTGGAGCGCTGCTGGAGAAGACTTAGGTACTCCTCCTTCCATCGGGACCAGAAAGACTGCTGCAGGAAAGACACGCGCTGCCAGCTGTCCAACCGGTTGAAGTTCAGCTTTGTGACATCAGGCTCGATAAAGCTGACTGACGGACCACCAGTTAAAAAATGAGCCGGGGTCAGAACATCAAGGTCTGCAGGATTTTCTGAAAGAGACAATAAGGGTCGTGAATTTATAACAGCCCCAATATGGCACAGCAGCGTTCGCAACTCCTCGAATCCCAGAACTGCAGATCCGACAGCTCGGTAAAAATGGTGCTTGGCGGTTTTAACAGCCGCTTCCCACAGACCACCGAAATGCGGAGATCGAGGAGGAATAAAATGCCATTCGATGGACTCCATAGAGCAAAACTCCAGCAGTGACCGTTGATGCTCTTCGCTTAGAAATAATCGGCGCAGCTCCTTTAGCTCGTTTTTGGCTCCAACAAAGTTGGTTGCGTTGTCAGACCAAATATGTTGAGGACTTCGGCGGGTGCATATAAAACGCTTCAAAGCCTGCAAAAAAGACATTGTGGATAGATCCCTTACAAGCTCCAGATGGACGGCTTTGGTAGCAAAACAAATGAACATGCTAATGTAACATTTTACTGGAGCCTTATTACGCACTTCCGGCTTATAATAGAACGGTCCACAAAAATCCACACCAGTGACTCCGAAGACCTGGGAGCCGCTAACTCTTTCCTCCGGGAGATCAGCCATAATGTGCTGCAACAGCCGAGGCTTAGTCCGGAAGCATCGGATGCATTTGTGTAATGCCTTCGTCACGGTTTTTCTCCCCCCAATTGGCCAATATTGGGACCGAATAATTGCCAACAGTGCGCGAGGTCCCGTATGTAAATTTCGCTCATGGAAGTCAACAATTATAGCCCGCGTAACTGGATGGCTTCTTGGAAGTATAATTGGATGCTGTTTATCAAAATCCAACGACGAATTTTTTAGCCGACCGTCTACGCGCAACAGTCCAAATTTGTCCAAGAAGGGAGAGGATGAGGCAAGGGCACTGGATACCGCTATGTCTTTTCCATTTTGAAGAGCCTTTATTTCCTCCCAAAAATGCACACGTTGCACTAGCCGCAATAACAGCTGTGTTCCAGATTTTATATCGCTAGCCGTAACACCGTTGTAGTGAATTCGTTGAGAAAACTTGTATACGTAAGCGAATACCCTCTGCAGTGCTGGAAACGAATTAGCGTACTTAGAAACCGCTGTTATATCCACGTACGGAGACTGAATGAGCAGGACCCTTGCACGTAACTCCAGGGTTGATCTCTCAGATGGGACCGCGGTCGGCCACGTCTCTTGGGATCCAACGAGAAACGGAGGACCATGAGACCACAGCTTATTCTCAACCAATTCATTGGGAAAAGCACCACGCGACAGGATATCTGCTGGGTTCAAAGAAGTGGGAACATACCGCCACTCCATTTCTCTAGTTAGCTTCTGAATGGTCGAAACTCGATTGGCGACGAAAACATTAAACCGAGAGGGTTCTTCTCGAATCCAAGACAGAGCCACAGCAGAATCGCACCAGCAAAAATACTTTCCAACGTAGACCTTCAGCTGCTCTACTTCCGACATAAGTCGAGCCAACAACTCGGCTCCCGATAACTCCAGCTTAGGCACCGTAACAGTCTTTAACGGCGCAACTCGGGACTTCGAACAGAGTAAATAGCTTGCAGATCCTGCGCCCTTGGACACGACATAAACGCATGCTCCATACGCCTCAATGCTGGCATCACAGAATCCATGGACCTCCACCTCGGATTTCGATGTCAGCACCCATCTAGGGAATTCGGCGCGCTGCGTACTACCAAAGCGGCTACAAATCATATTCCAGTCGCAGTGAAGAGCTTGAGGAAGACTTTCATCCCAGGACAACTTCTCACGGCACAGCTTCTGAAGAAAGATCTTTGCCTTTGAAA
Source organism: Drosophila bipectinata (assembly GCF_030179905.1). Taxonomy (NCBI): domain Eukaryota; kingdom Metazoa; phylum Arthropoda; class Insecta; order Diptera; family Drosophilidae; genus Drosophila; species Drosophila bipectinata. Next base: position 9,013,928 of record NC_091740.1, on the reverse strand, counting down.
TTACAGGACCAACAAGGCCTAAGGGGTCATAAAGCCGAGCGACTGAAGAAATCACAATGCGCCTAGTGGGCTTTGAGATTGACTAAATCCCTTCAAAAGAAAGTAGCAAGCGGTCAGTTGCAGGATCCCAAGCAAGACCCAGTGTCTTTGTGAAGTTGCTACCATCATCAAACTTAAGGAAAGACTCCCGATCTTCTTCAGGCACCTTATCCAGAACGTCAGCAACATTGGTGCACCACTTCCTTAACCGAAAATGGCCTTTGGCAAGGATCGCGGATGTTTGCTGCATTATGCTAATAGCTTCATCTATAGAGTCGCCTCCGGAAAGCAGATCATCCACATAAAAGTCGCGACGCAGAATTTCGGCCCCCTTTGGAAACATTATTTGCTCATCATCTGCCAACTGATGCATTGTCCGAACTGCTAAAAATGAGGCAGGCTTCGTTCCGTAGGTGACCGTGTCCAGCTTAAAAACCTGTAACTCATCCTGGGTGGAATCCCGCCAAAGAATACACTGAAGATAGCTGTCCTCAGGAAAAACCCTGACGCAACGATACATTTTACAAATATCTCCAGTAATGGCCACCCGATGGCATCGGAACCTTAACAGAATATGCAGTAACTTTGGCTGAATAACTGGGCCAGACATCAAAACGTCATTCAATGAATATCCAGATGTTGTGACAGCAGATCCATCAAAGACAACCCTGAGCTTGGTTGTTGAACTGTCCTCCTTTAAAACACAATGGTGTGGAAGAAAGTATTGGCCAGTGACGCTCGCATCAGAAGGGACTGGAGACATGTGACCCAACTCCAGATACTCCTTTATGAAGGCAGCATATTGCTCCTTTAATTGAGGACGGCGACAGAGCTTCCTTTCGAGGGAAAGAAATCGTCGAACGGCTTGGGGGTACGACTCTCCCAGCAGCTTAGAGCCGCATTTTAACGGAAGCCGCACCGCGTAAGCGCCGGAATCCAGCCGAGCAACATGTTGCACGAAATGCGCATCGCAATCTAGCTCTTCCTTCGTCCGCTTCACAATAGGCTCGGAGCAGTCTTCGATTTCCCAAAACCGGCGGAGCAAAGAATCCAGCTGATCATCCAGCATTGTTGCGCTCTCCGCAACATCCTTGTGGGCAGTGGAAACGAGTGATCTTCTCTGGACATGTGAACCGCCTCCACACACGACCCATCCAAGTTGAGTTTTCTGCAGCAATGGCAGGCCGGCTGAGAGCTTAATTTGCCCAACACACAACAGCTCATAAAACAGACTGGCTCCGATAAGAAGGTCGATGCGCTGTGGGCGGAAAAATTCAGGATCAGCCAAAGAAAGATTGCCAGGAATATTCCAGCTGGAGACATCCAAACTGAAGCTAGGCTGCAGGTCCGTGATATTGGCGGCGATGACGGCGTTAATCAGGGCCGAGTACTCGGAACAGTGGGAACGTAGGAGAACATCAACAGAGAATCCATCTGTCGCAAAGCCGGTATCTCCAATACCAGACACCGCCATGAGTGACTTGTACCTCCGGAGCTGCAGCTGACTTGCCAGCCGGGAAGTGATCACGTGCACCTGAGATCCAGAATCCAACAAAGCTCGGCATGGAACAAGGGATCCAGCGCGACTACGAACAAAAATGTTCGCTGTAGCAAGCAACGATATATCGCCGCTGTGACCTTGAGCAACTAGTGCATTAGCAGTGGACGGCGAAGAGGCTGCAGGCTCGGCGACCTCGGCTATGGCTGACGTGGGAGGACCAACCAAAGGCTGGCCGCTAGATGCCGGCGGCTCCAGGAAATGCAGCAGGCTGTGATGCCTCCTTCCACAACTGCGACAACTAGCAGCGAGGCACTCACGCATGTGATGGCCCGTTTGCAGACACTTCCGACAAAGACCGAGTCGCCTGGCCTCACCAAGGCGAATCTCAGGGGGCATTGATAGAAATCGGGGGCATGCAGACATTATATGGGACCATCCACCGCATAGAGCACAGGTAGAGGGAAGCGAATTAGTAACAATAAAGGATGATCTACCATTATTTGCACCTCGACGCCTTCCCACATGAGCGTCCGGGGCGTATGCAGCCATGGCCACGTCCATAGCCTCCAGCGTCCTACACCGCTGCTCCAAAAATTCGGCCATCGACTCCCAAGTAGGGATGGCGTCTGAACCTGAGGAGTTTTGACTCTCCTCCCACTTGGCCTGGGTAGCTGGGTCCAACCTTTGAAGCAGAACTTGGACGATGATGCAGCTGGCGATCTGAACTGAAGTACCCAAATTCTTTAAGGCTCGCATATGGGCATTAAATTTGTCCGAAAGACTTCGAAGTGCTGCTATTGAGCCACTTTCCAACAGACTGAGGCCCAGAATCTCGTTCACGTGTGCCTGAAATATTAAGCGACGGTTATTAAATCGTTTCTCCAATAAATTCAGCGCAACATCATAGTTCTCGTCGGAGACTTCCAAGGAACGAACTGCTTCGAAAGCGGACTCCCGAAGGCAAGATCGCAACCTTTGCAACTTTTCCACCTTACTAATACGAGGATTGCTGCCGACTATGGTAGAGAAGATCGAGTAAAATTCAGCCCATTCCGAGTATCCACCGCTGAACGTAGGGAGCGGCAAAGGAGGCAGCACTTGAAAACTTTGACCTAACCCTGGGTCAGCCTGCATGGTGGACATTCCGTTGGCAAGGGTGGAGTGGGCAGCAATTCGAGATGAGCGAAGGGTCGTCTCGTGCTCAATTTCCGCCTGCATCGTCGCTACGAGCTCCGAAACAGTCCATCGAAGGTCACTGCTGATCTGCAAAATGTCCAAATCCTCAAGCTCCCCGTGGATGGCCTTGAAGTCGCTGAACATGGTGGCTATCTGACCATGTCGCACGTGTAGCATGGCATCGTCCACCTTTGAAATAGGCTGAAGAGCTCCTTGGATCCTCTGTAAGTCCTGGAGAACACCCAGGGCCTTGCACTTTAAAATTGCACTCCGGGTTGGAGTGGGTGCTCCTGTGACGGCGCCGCTGGAGTTCATGATTTATTATATTGAGTTCCGAACAACCGAAATAAATTTTATTTGCTCGCGGCGAACACGATCTGTCCCACTGTGCGCTCAGAACCGTAGCGGAATTGTGGAATGTATATATATATGAAGCTAGAAGTCTATGCGCGGGCGAATGCACTTGCGTTGTGGATCGTATGTTTGTATGAAGTCTATGCGCGGGCAAATGCACTTTCGTTGTGGATTGTAAATATGTATGTGTGCTTGTGAACTAACGTTTATGTTTATGCCTGTATGTATGTATAATATAATAATATATTATAATTTGTTTATTATTGTAAATAAACTTATTAGACACGTATGATAATTTGATAATGATAATTTCACATAACACTGTTTACAGAATTGTTTTGTTTTTGTTTTAGTAATTTGTTTATGTGTATATAAATATATTAACGATCACGTCGGGGTTCACCAATGTTTGGTCATCGAGAGTTTTCGATGCCGTAAATAAAAAATGATTTTGTATTTAAATTGAACGTTATAAACTTTATTCGGGCCGCATATGAAATTAGGATTTATGTACAATATTTGAAATCCAATTTAGGATGCGAGCGCAGTAAAAGTACGAACGAGAGTGGCGCCAACCTTGCAGAATAGGCTGAGCGGATGCTCGCTAACCATAAGCGCCGAAGTAGCAAAGCCGAGCGGCCGAAAGAGAGTCGGCTTGCGACCAGCAAAACATCAGTTACTTATTAATTGTTGTGTTTAAATTAGTTGCTTGCTGCTTGACCCGACAAATGTCACACACTCTGCTACGGAATTCCGTATCCGTATGAATTGTTTACCGCAAAAAAACACAACTTCAACCAGGACGTTAAGCTTAATAATGAACGCGGCTGCTTTAAACAACTAAATCAATTCAGAGTAAAGTTGTACGCACAAGTAAAAAGGACACCTTACAACAGAAGACATAGAGAACGCACAATGTTTCTAGACCACCCAATTGAGACATAGTTTTTAAAAGGGAGACAAGAAGAAGCAAATTTTTAAGGTTCTTAAAACACCCTGCATACAGCATAGAACAGAAAGATTCACAAGTCAAAGTTAAAAGGCAAACTACAAGACTATAGCACCTTTGTTTTTTGGTTTTTTTTTTTGCTGAAAATATACACTTTTTCAAAATGTGTTTTCAAGAAAATAGTTCTTCACAACTTCGTAAGCAAACGAAGTGCATTATATGCATTATATGGTGCATTATATTTATGTGCACTGTGATTTTTATATTTATTTTGTTGTAAACCGGTTTTAGCAACTTACTATAATATTCAAGTTAGGGAAACTTTTTACTCAATACCTCAAATACCGTATCGCTTTGCGTGTGCTTCGTCAAAGAGACAGGGTCGGAGATGTCTCTTTCATTGCGTTGCACACTTTTGACTTTCAATTATAATACCCTCTGGAAGGGTTTTAATCTCGTTATAATCCGAAAAACACGACAAAAAGTACGAAAATTTCAGTTAAAGCGTATTAAGAGTTTGAATGTAGTTGAAGGAATATATTTTGTCTGAAGACTCTAATGTCACCCTTAACCCAAATTTAGTGAATTAAAATCCTTTTACTTCATCTCTTCCAAATTGATAAGCTTTTGAAAAATTTTTGGACTAAAATGATTGTATTTAAACAATACCTTCACCATTCACCACGAAACATACCATTCAAATTAATGGCTTCAATGAGATTTTAAATATATTTCCTAATTAGTGTAACGAACTGTTTTTCTTCTTCCCGCTCGCAACAATTTTCCGCGGCTAGCTCACAGAGTTTGTTGGTCTGTTCCACCGAATTTATAGCTCGACGTGATTGCCCGAGCATGAAACTTTATCCCATAAGCGGTACAGAGTACGGATCAGGAGGTGGCCGGTGGACTCCACTACACCGGAAAAACACCGCTCATACGCGCTAGCGAGTTTGGATTGGGAGATACTTGACTGGTGACCGGGGTATTCCCCATCGGTTTCTTAATTGGGCGCGAGTTCAAGAGCCGGACCATCCTTGTTCGTCGCGATTCCGGAGTCGGCCGAGTTCACTGCCAGCATTTACTTTGGCCAGTGCTCGTCCCATGTCCTTTGGTCCTTTCCAGCCTACTGGGCGATCATCGTCTTCGCCGTCCTTTCCGTGGGATTTCCCTGCGGTGAAGTGGTGACGCACGACGAGTTTCTCGTGGAACTTCTTGAAGCTCCAGCTGTTGAACTGCACGCCGTTGTCAGTCACCATTACCTATGGCACTCCATACCGAGTGACAATTCATATTGCATGTCCGCCGCTTGCATCTTTCTCGCACCTCCTGACATATTTTCGCATGCCCCTCTGCAACCCTGGCCAGAAGTTTCTGGCGGCTACTTTGACGATTGTCTTTCTCACGCCCGCACGCACAATTTCCAAGATGCCGATTTTTTGCTTCCGGGTCTATGCGGAACGTGGCGATAGACCACGCCGTCTTCTTCAACGTAATCCCGATACTTGTCCTTCAGCGCGCTGATCCACACACATTTTTTGATTCCTTTTGCCGTGACGCGACTCAGTTTTCTCAATACTGGCTGGCGGAAAAGTGAATCTGCGACCACGTTAAGCTTACATTTTCGGTAGTTGATGACGTAATAATACTGCTGCAGCTCGAACCTCGCCATTCTCCAAAGTGGGCAGGATGTTGTTTAGCCATTTCAGCGCAATGTGATAACGTCGAACTGGTATCCCTTTAGGTAGGGATCGCCCCTCCTATGGTACTAATACCATAGTACTAGTACCTTCTAATCGCCCATACTATGGTAAGGCACTCCTGAGTAGTTTTTCTCATCTCCAATCAACGTCCGACTGGCGTAGGCGATCACTCGCTCCCCCTCCTCTGTGTCTTAGGTCAAGACCACCCCCACGCCGCAGTCGCTGGCGTCCGTTTGCAGCACAAATCTTCTTACAAAGTCTGGGCAAGCCAGCACTGGATCCCCGTTTGTCGGAGGTTGTAGCTCCGTAATTCCTGGGTCCATACCGATCCCCTGGCTCATTATTCGGTTCCCTAAGTATAGAAGCACCTTCCTGAAGAAATTTAACTTTCCCTCTTAAGGTTTTCCATGTGTTCCTCCTTGGTGCGTCCGATCACAATGATATCGTCCTGATATACAAATGCGTGTGGAGCGATATCCGGGCCTAAGACCTGCTCAAGGGCCCTTTGAAACGTTTCTGAGGCTGAGTGCAACCCAAAGGGCATTACCCTCCACTGGTACAGGCCTTGGTCTCCTCTAGATTTCTCCCTGGTCTCCTCTAGAGGAATCTGCCAATACCCGCCCTTCAAGTGGAAAATACCCGTCCTTCATCACCTTCCACTGGTACAGTCCTTTCCCTGGTCTCCTCCAGAGGAATCTGCCAATACCCGTCCTTCAAGTGGAAAATACACGTCCTTCATCACCTTCCACTGGTACAGGCCTTTCCCTGGTCTCCTCTAGAGGAATCTGCCAATACCCGTCCTTCAAGTGGGGCTGCTGAAGAATCTTGCCTCCCTAGTTGCTGCAAAATCCGTAGCATCGGGTACGCGCTCTTGATTGATTTTGCGTTAATCTGTCGGAAGCCTGCGCACATCTTCCATTGACCCGTTTTCTTCTTCACCTACACTTCATCAATGGGTGAACTGAACGCGCTATTCGAGGGCTCGATGCATCCTTTCTCGAACAGCTCCTCCAACTTCGCGTTTATCTCCCCCTGTATTTTTGCAATACCACTGCTTTCTGGGGATATCGTCCTTCATATTGATTCTGGGCTGCGTAATGTTCCAGCAGCCCCTTTGGCCTGCCAACGCTTCCAGGTCTCTCTCAATGAACATCTTATCGCGTTCCTCTTGGCATTTCTCTGGACATCCGGCCACTGCTATGGACAGTTTATCCTCCAGACAGCCACCCCATCTCTTCCTTTTTGGTATCGTAATGAGGAAATCCTATCCTAGCACCAGACTGTCCTCCATGCCTGGCATCACCAGCAGTTTCAGGGTCTTTGTCTTTTCACCGAATGCGGTTCTTGCCTGGGATGCGGCGCGTGTCTCCGTATGGATTCCATTGGCCAACTTCACCTGTCTCCGATGTGTTGACCGGTGATTTCCGGGCTGTCTGCTAGTTCCTCAGAGATATAGCTCGCCATTGCTCCTGTATCTATCATGGCCTTTACTTCCGTGCCTCCAACCTCGATAGTTGCTGTCAACTGCTGCTCGTCACCTGACAGTCCTCCTTTTAATTTTGTGAGACAGCACCGTGCGATCCCTACTCTTCTCTTTGTTGCTGAGACCGCTGCGAATTTTCCGATCGCTGGCAGCACCGAGGACCCTGCCTCGGACCTGCTGTCCACTGCTTATTCGGTTGTTGCTGAGCCGATCTGTGCTGGCCCTCAGGTTGCCATCTGGATATCCATCCTTTTCCTGGAGTAGTCTTCTGCTCTGGAAGGCCTTAGTGCAGTTCCTCTCTCTGCCATCTTGGTGTCCATTGCGTGTTTTGGACGGCCGGTTGGTGGAACTCGTCTCCTGTCCTTTCTGGATCCATTGATCCCTTTGGTAACCTGATGACTCGCCATTCTTCTGTGCCTCCATCGTGGTTCTGTGGCGACTTGCCTGTTAAAGTTCCTCTCCCAGTCCCATTACGTCCCCTACGAATGCGCACACGTACGGCTTTTTGAACATTTTCATTCTTCGCATGCAGTTTTTCCCGAGCCTCTCGATCACCTCTTTCGTGGTTTTTCCTAGTGGTATTATTAAACATTGAATGTCAATTATGTATTCATTGAACAGCTCTCCTCGTCACTGCCTCCGCTGACAAACCTGATCCGCGATTTTCTCGAAATATCCTTTCGGCAGGAAAAAGTTTTCGAAGCCTGCCTTGAATTTTTTCAACGTTGTCCACTCCCACGTTGAACAAACTTTGAGCCCTAACCTACAGTAACTCTGGCATGGCCCTGGGGATATTGTTTATGTCCAGTCTATTCGTTTTTGCGGACCACGTCACGACGCACCTGGCTAACCACTTTAGCGTAGGCCACCTGAACCGGGACATACTTCCTTGACTGTGGCTCTATGCTCCTTCTTACTCTAGGCTCTGGTATTGTTCGACGTGATTGTCCGAGCCCAGAAATAATACAAATAGCATGAAGCTTTAAAAGCTCTTTATTCAGACGCCTTTCCAAATACAATATGAATTACTCCTTGTTCCCCAAAATGGGCTCCGCTCCGGATCCTTGCTTCTCCTCCTGGTTTCCGGTGGCCGGTGGAGGCGTGACACTCCACTACACCAGGGAAACACTACTGTGTTTCCTGACTGCTGACTGTCGCCTCCTCTTCAACTGAAAACACTGTGCTCCCTCGCCTCTCCCGGCCACGGGCCCCGGCTGTTGCTATGCGGACTTCTAGGGCTCGCTACACTTTGCATCGCCCCCTCCACTCATGTCCTCCACTCATTGTTCGCCAGATCTCCGTGCTCTTCTATCTCGCGCGGCTGTAGAATTCGACGACTGTTCGGCGACTGTTCCACGACTCAAACTAGCCCCTTTCCAAGCAGACGTTCTCCTCATATCAGAAACGCATTTTACCAACAGATCATACTTGACTATTAGAGGATACGACCTCATTGCCGCTAACCACCCGAACGGTGGAGGTCGCGGGGGCGCGGCCATCCTTATTCGCAGCTGCATCAAGTATGAGGCACTTCCAGCCATGTGCGAAGACTGGGTACAATGTGCCCAAATTAAAATCTCCACTACCAACGGTGACATAACAATCGCCGCAGCATATTGCCCCCCCAGGCACAACATCCACGAACAGGAATTCGGCTTGCTACTGGATTGCCTCGGCCCCAAGTTCATAATCGGAGGGGACTTTAATGCTAAACACCCCTGGTGGGGCTCCAGGATTACGAACCCAAAGGGCTCGGCCCTATACAGGCAGATTCAGTCCCGAATCTTGAGCTGTCACGCAACCGGTGCACCCACATACTGGCCTACGGATCCCCACAAAATCCCTGATGTGCTAGACTTCGCCATCTCCGGAGGACTGGATTCTGCCGGAATTCAAGCGAGAGAAGTAGAAGACCTCTTCTCGGACCACAGCGCCTTTGCCGTGTCACTTTTCACCCCAGCCTTGCTCAGGTCAGCCCGCAAAAAGCTGATCTACAAGACAACAGACGTTGACAAGTACCAATCTTACCTGAACAACGTTACCGACCCCAGCCCGACACTTGACTCCCCGGTTGACATCGACACCGTTGTAGAAGAGTTAACAGCCCATATTCAGGCGGCAGCTTCTGAAGCAGCACCAAGGCCCTCCAACCGCCCAAGAGCCACTGACAGGGACATCCATTTTTGGAGCCCAGAAGTCGAAGAACTCAAACTTGAAAAGCGACGACTCCGAAGAGTGTGGATGCTCTCGCGGAATCCTTTGGACAAAACCGCCTTCAATAGAGCGACCAAATGTCTGACAGAAACTCTGGCAAGACTAAGGAAGCAGGCCTTTGACGGGTTCGTCGAACAACTTGAGCCAGGCGACCCTCAACATAACTTATGGCGAGTCACCAAATCTATCAGACAGCCGCTGAAAAGGATCCCACCTGTACAAAGAACCGACGGCAGCTGGTGCAGATCGGAGATGGACAGGGCCAACGCTTTCGCCGAACACCTCGAAGGTGTCTTTACGCCTTTCGATCGCTGCTCACCGGAGGATGCTGCTGAAACTGCCCGTCTGCTAGCCGAGCCTTCCAGGGACGCCGATCCAATACCACCAGTGACTTACTGAGCCCCACTAGCACGGTGGACCCCGGATCAGCAGGGTCTAACGTGCTTGCGGCGATGGCGGCTTGTCTCGTCAATCAAGAAAATGTATTGGCAGCGATGGTCCCGGGAGTACGTCTTGGATTTACAGGCCCGGTCAAAGTAGCAGCACCAACAGGAGGACATCAGGACAGGCGAGCTGGTCCTGATCGCGGAGGACCACTAGTCGCTCCAACAGAGGCTCACTGGAAGGGTCAGAGCAACGCATGCCGGCGCGGACGGAAGAGTCAGGGTCGTTGCCGTCATTACTAACTCAGGAGCGGAGTTTCGGAGAGCAGTCGACAAGCTGGCGGAGGCCTTCAACGGGGCCGGTCTCAACGGGTACGCCGTATTGCTTAGTTTTTTTAATTTATTTGAATTGGATTTATATTTTATTTGTGAGGTATCTCTAGTGTAGTTTTTGCTTATTTAGGAACAGATAGCTTGGGGAGCTTGTTTACCGCAAAAAAACACAACTTCAACCAGGACGTTAAGCTTAATAATGAACGCGGCTGCTTTAAACAACTAAATCAATTCAGAGTAAAGTTGTACGCACAAGTAAAAAGGACACCTTACAACAGAAGACATAGAGAACGCACAATGTTTCTAGACCACCCAATTGAGACATAGTTTTTAAAAGGGAGACAAGAAGAAGCAAATTTTTAAGGTTCTTAAAACACCCTGCATACAGCATAGAACAGAAAGATTCACAAGTCAAAGTTAAAAGGCAAACTACAAGACTATAGCACCTTTGTTTTTTGGTTTTTTTTTTTTGCTGAAAATATACACTTTTTCAAAATGTGTTTTCAAGAAAATAGTACTTTACAACTTCGTAAGCAAACGGGTGCATTATATTTATGTGCACTGTGATTTTTATATTTATTTTGTTGTAAACCGGTTTTAGCAACTTACTATAATATTCAAGTTAGGGAAACTTTTTACTCAATACCTCAAATACCGTATCGCTTTGCGTGTGCTTCGTCAAAGAGACAGGGTCGGAGATGTCTCTTTCATTGCGTTGCACACTTTTGACTTTCAATTATAATACCCTCTGGAAGGGTTTTAATCTCGTTATAATCCGAAAAACACGACAAAAAGTACGAAAATTTCAGTTAAAGCGTATTAAGAGTTTGAATGTAGTTGAAGGAATATATTTTGTCTGAAGACTCTAATGTCACCCTTAACCCAAATTTAGTGAATTAAAATCCTTTTACTTCATCTCTTCCAAATTGATAAGCTTTTGAAAAATTTTTGGACCAAAATGATTGTATTTAAACAATACCTTCACCATTCACCACGAAACATACCATTCAAATTAATGGCTTCAATGAGATTTTAAATATATTTCCTAATTAGTGTAACGAACTGTTTTTCTTCTTCCCGCTCGCAACAATTTTCCGCGGCTAGCTCACAGAGTTTGTTGGTCTGTTCCACCGAATTTATAGCTCGACGTGATTGCCCGAGCATGAAACTTTATCCCATAAGCGGTACAGAGTACGGATCAGGAGGTGGCCGGTGGACTCCACTACACCGGGGAAACACCGCTCATACGCGCTAGCGAGTTTGGATTGGGAGATACTTGACTGGTGACCGGGGTATTCCCCATCGGTTTCTTAATTGGGCGCGAGTTCAAGAGCCGGACCATCCTTGTTCGTCGCGATTCCGGAGTCGGACGAGTTCACTGCCAGCATTTACTTTGGCCAGTGCTCGTCCCATGTCCTTTGGTCCTTTCCAGCCTACTGGGCGATCATCGTCTTCGCCGTCCTTTCCGTGGGATTTCCCTGCGGTGAAGTGGTGACGCACGACGAGTTTCTCGTGGAACTTCTTGAAGCTCCAGCTGTTGAACTGCACGCCGTTGTCAGTCACCATTACCTATGGCACTCCATACCGAGTGACAATTCATATTGCATGTCCGCCGCTTGCATCTGTCTCGCACCTCCTGACATATTTTCGCATGCCCCTCTGCAACCCTGGCCAGAAGTTTCTGGCGGCTACTTTGACGATTGTCTTTCTCACGCCCGCACGCACAATTTCCAAGATGCCGATTTTTTGCTTCCGGGTCTATGCGAAACGTGGCGATAGACCACGCCGTCTTCTTCAACGTAATCCCGATACTTGTCCTTCAGCGCGCTGATCCACACACATTTTTTGATTCCTTTTGCCGTGACGCGACTCAGTTTTCTCAATACTGGCTGGCGGAAAAGTGAATCTGCGACCACGTTAAGCTTACATTTTCGGTAGTTGATGACGTAATAATACTGCTGCAGCTCGAACCTCGCCATTCTCCAAAGTGGGCAGGATGTTGTTTAGCCATTTCAGCGCAATGTGATAACGTCGAACTGGTATCCCTTTAGGTAGGGATCGCCCCTCCTATGGTACTAATACCATAGTACTAGTACCTTCTAATCGCCCATACTATGGTAAGGCACTCCTGAGTAGTTTTTCTCATCTCCAATCAACGTCCGACTGGCGTAGGCGATCACTCGCTCCCCCTCCTCTGTGTCTTAGGTCAAGACCACCCCCACGCCGCAGTCGCTGGCGTTCGTTTGCAGCACAAATCTTCTTACAAAGTCTGGGCAAGCCAGCACTGGATCCCCGTTTGTCGGAGGTTGCAGCTCCGTAATTCCTGGGTCCATACCGATCCCCTGGCTCATTATTCGGTTCCCTAAGTATAGAAGCACCTTCCTGAAGAAATTTAACTTTCCCCCTTAAGGTTTTCCATGTGTTCCTCCTTGGTGCGTCCGATCACAATGATATCGTCCTGATATACAAATGCGTGTGGAGCGATATCCGGGCCTAAGACCTGCTCAAGGGCCCTTTGAAACGTTTCTGAGGCTGCGTGCAACCCAAAGGGCATTACCCTCCACTGGTACAGGCCTTGGTCTCCTCTAGATTTCTCCCTGGTCTCCTCTAGAGGAATCTGCCAATACCCGCCCTTCAAGTGGAAAATACCCGTCCTTCATCACCTTCCACTGGTACAGGCCTTTCCCTGGTCTCCTCCAGAGGAATCTGCCAATACCCGTCCTTCAAGTGGAAAATACACGTCCTTCATCACCTTCCACTGGTACAGGCCTTTCCCTGGTCTCCTCTAGAGGAATCTGCCAATACCCGTCCTTCAAGTGGGGCTGCTGAAGAATCTTGCCTCCCTAGTTGCTGCAAAATCCGTAGCATCGGGTACGCGCTCTTGATTGATTTTGCGTTAATCTGTCGGAAGCCTGCGCACATCTTCCATTGACCCGTTTTCTTCTTCACCTACACTTCATCAATGGGTGAACTGAACGCGCTATTCGAGGGCTCGATGCATCCTTTCTCGAACAGCTCCTCCAACTTCGCGTTTATCTCCCCCTGTATTTTTGCAATACCACTGCTTTCTGGGGATATCGTCCTTCATATTGATTCTGGGCTGCGTAATGTTCCAGCAGCCCCTTTGGCCTGCCAACGCTTCCAGGTCTCTCTCAATGAACATCTTATCGCGTTCCTCTTGGCATTTCTCTGGACATCCGGCCACTGCTATGGACAGTTTATCCTCCAGACAGCCACCCCATCTCTTCCTTTTTGGTATCGTAATGAGGAAATCCTATTCTAGCACCAGACTGTCCTCCATGCCTGGCATCACCAGCAGTTTCAGGGTCTTTGTCTTTTCACCGAATGCGGTTCTTGCCTGGGATGCGGCGCGTGTCTCCGTATGGCTTCCATTGGCCAACTTCACCTGTCTCCGATGTGTTGACCGGTGATTTCCGGGCTGTCTGCTAGTTCCTCAGAGATATAGCTCGCCATTGCTCCTGTATCTATCATGGCCTTTACTTCCGTGCCTCCAACCTCGATAGTTGCTGTCAACTGCTGCTCGTCACCTGACAGTCCTCCTTTTAATTTTGTGAGACAGCACCGTGCGATCCCTACTCTTCTCTTTGTTGCTGAGACCGCTGCGCATTTTCCGATCGCTGGCAGCACCGAGGACCCTGCCTCGGACCTGCTGTCCACTGCTTATTCGGTTGTTGCTGAGCCGATCTGTGCTGGCCCTCAGGTTGCCATCTGGATATCCATCCTTTTCCTGGAGTAGTCTTCTGCTCTGGAAGGCCTTAGTGCAGTTCCTCTCTCTGCCATCTTGGTGTCCATTGCGTGTTTTGGACGGCCGGTTGGTGGAACTCGTCTCCTGTCCTTTCTGGATCCATTGATCCCTTTGGTAACCTGATGACTCGCCATTCTTCTGTGCCTCCATCGTGGTTCTGTGGCGACTTGCCTGTTAAAGTTCCTCTCCCAGTCCCATTACGTCCCCTACGAATGCGCACACGTACGGCTTTTTGAACATTTTCATTCTTCGCATGCAGTTTTTCCCGAGCCTCTCGATCACCTCTTTCGTGGTTTTTCCTAGTGGTATTATTAAACATTGAATGTCAATTATGTATTCATTGAACAGCTCTCCTCGTCACTGCCTCCGCTGACAAACCTGATCCGCGATTTTCTCGAAATATCCTTTCGGCAGGAAAAAGTTTTCGAAGCCTGCCTTGAATTTTTTCAACGTTGTCCACTCCCACGTTGAACAAACTTTGAGCCCTAACCTACAGTAACTCTGGCATGGCCCTGGGGATATTGTTTATGTCCAGTCTATTCGTTTTTGCGGACCACGTCACGACGCACCTGGCTAACCACTTTTGCGTAGGCCACCTGAACCGGGACATACTTCCTTGACTGTGGCTCTATGCTCCTTCTTACTCTAGGCTCTGGTATTGTTCGACGTGATTGTCCGAGCCCAGAAATAATACAAATAGCATGAAGCTTTAAAAGCTCTTTATTCAGACGCCTTTCCAAATACAATATGAATTACTCCTTGTTCCCCAAAATGGGCTCCGCTCCGGATCCTTGCTTCTCCTCCTGGTTTCCGCACGGCTCCGTCGTCGGCGCTTCCGGTTGGCCGTCTCAGTTGTTATGATCGCGGCTGTGGCTCCGTCGCCGCTGATGTTCCTCTGGCTACGTTACCGTTGGTTCCCTAAATGTTGCTCGGAACACACCCTTGGGTCGTCTGAGACTGGTCAAAGACTGGGTGCCGCTCTTCCGTTCCCCTACACCAGGGATACACCGCACATACGCGCTAGCGAGTCTGGATCGGGAGGTGGCCGGTGGAGGCGTGACACTCCACTACACCAGGGAAACACTACTGTGTTTCCTGACTGCTGACTGTCGCCTCCTCTTCAACTGAAAACACTGTGCTTCTCGCCTCTCCCGGCCACGGGCCCCGGCTGTTGCTATGCGGACTTCTAGGGCTCGCTACACTTTGCATCGCCCCCTCCACTCATGTCCTCCACTCATTGTTCGCCAGATCTCCGTGCTCTTCTATCTCGCGCGGCTGTAGAATTCGACGACTGTTCGGCGACTGTTCCACGACTCAAACTAGCCCCTTTCCAAGCAGACGTTCTCCTCATATCAGAAACGCATTTTACCAACAGATCATACTTGACTATTAGAGGATACGACCTCATTGCCGCTAACCACCCGAACGGTAGAGGTCGCGGGGGCGCGGCCATCCTTATTCGCAGCTGCATCAAGTATGAGGCACTTCCAGCCATGTGCGAAGACTGGGTACAATGTGCCCAAATTAAAATCTCCACTACCAACGGTGACATAACAATCGCCGCAGCATATTGCCCCCCCAGGCACAACATCCACGAACAGGAATTCGGCTTGCTACTGGATTGCCTCGGCCCCAAGTTCATAATCGGAGGGGACTTTAATGCTAAACACCCCTGGTGGGGCTCCAGGATTACGAACCCAAAGGGCTCGGCCCTATACAGGCAGATTCAGTCCCGAATCTTGAGCTGTCACGCAACCGGTGCACCCACATACTGGCCTACGGATCCCCACAAAATCCCTGATGTGCTAGACTTCGCCATCTCCGGAGGACTGGATTCTGCCGGAATTCAAGCGAGAGAAGTAGAAGACCTCTTCTCGGACCACAGCGCCTTTGCCGTGTCACTTTTCACCCCAGCCTTGCTCAGGTCAGCCCGCAAAAAGCTGATCTACAAGACAACAGACGTTGACAAGTACCAATCTTACCTGAACAACGTTACCGACCCCAGCCCGACACTTGACTCCCCGGTTGACATCGACATCGTTGTAGAAGAGTTAACAGCCCATATTCAGGCGGCAGCTTCTGAAGCAGCACCAAGGCCCTCCAACCGCCCAAGAGCCACTGACAGGGACATCCATTTTTGGAGCCCAGAAGTCGAAGAACTCAAACTTGAAAAGCGACGACTCCGAAGAGTGTGGATGCTCTCGCGGAATCCTTTGGACAAAACCGCCTTCAATAGAGCGACCAAATGTCTGACAGAAACTCTGGCAAGACTAAGGAAGCAGGCCTTTGACGGGTTCGTCGAACAACTTGAGCCAGGCGACCCTCAACATAACTTATGGCGAGTCACCAAATCTATCAGACAGCCGCTGAAAAGGATCCCACCTGTACAAAGAACCGACGGCAGCTGGTGCAGATCGGAGATGGACAGGGCCAACGCTTTCGCCGAACACCTCGAAGGTGTCTTTACGCCTTTCGATCGCTGCTCACCGGAGGATGCTGCTGAAACTGCCCGTCTGCTAGCCGAGCCTTCCAGGGACGCCGATCCAATACCACCAGTGACTTACGCTCTCAGCTTGCTTTCTAATATTCGGTGCTTATACTAATTCATTAAAATTATACCAATGTATTTATTTCCGAACACTGCTTGAAATGCAAGCCTCGTCTGATGATTCAAATAATGGGAGTTTTTTTTTGGACAGCATTCGTGCTCTCTGCCCATTCTCCAAATGTGGTGTTGATTTTTGTGGTCCTACATTGTAATTTTGTTGTTTAATTTAGCAGAAGTATAATTTAGAAGTATTTCCGACATTTCAACTGATCCCATTTTATTCGATTTTCAAATTTTCGTGGGCACCAAGGATGTCTTCAGATCGTCGCGACGAACTTCGCCGGAGCTTTGTCGGAGAATCGAGGACGAGGTCGACGCCGTTACGAAAAACGGAACAAAAAGCGACTGTGTATATGCGTTCATACCGTCGCGGGTTCCGCACATGGGCGGATTATGTGAGGCAGGTGTGAAGACTGCCAATCACCGACTTCTACAAGCGGATGACATCGCGAAGCTGACCGCGGAGGAGCTGCAGACCGTCCTCGTTAGAGTCGAGTCCATCTTGAGCTCACGTCCCCTGGGCGCTTTGATTGAGGAACTAAGCGACGGCGAGGCGCTTACTCCCGGGCACCTGTTGACAGGCAGGCCGCTCATCGCCCCACTAGCACGGTGGACCCCGGATCAGCAGGGTCTAACGTGCTTGCGGCGATGGCGGCTTGTCTCGTCAATCAAGAAAATGTATTGGCAGCGATGGTCCCGGGAGTACGTCTTGGATTTACAGGCCCGGTCAAAGTAGCAGCACCAACAGGAGGACATCAGGACAGGCGAGCTGGTCCTGATCGCGGAGGACCACTAGTCGCTCCAACAGAGGCTCACTGGAAGGGTCAGAGCAACGCATGCCGGCGCGGACGGAAGAGTCAGGGTCGTTGCCGTCATTACTAACTCAGGAGCGGAGTTTCGGAGAGCAGTCGACAAGCTGGCGGAGGCCTTCAACGGGGCCGGTCTCAACGGGTACGCCGTATTGCTTAGTTTTTTTAATTTATTTGAATTGGATTTATATTTTATTTGTGAGGTATCTCTAGTGTAGTTTTTGCTTATTTAGGAACAGATAGCTTGGGGAGAAGTGATAGCTCTTGTGCAAATTTTATTATAATATACCTCATTACGTACAATAATGTCACACACTCTGCTACGGAATTCCGTATCCGTATGAATTGTTTACCGCAAAAAAACACAACTTCAACCAGGACGTTAAGCTTAATAATGAACGCGGCTGCTTTAAACAACTAAATCAATTCAGAGTAAAGTTGTACGCACAAGTAAAAAGGACACCTTACAACAGAAGACATAGAGAACGCACAATGTTTCTAGACCACCCAATTGAGACATAGTTTTTAAAAGGGAGACAAGAAGAAGCAAATTTTTAAGGTTCTTAAAACACCCTGCATACAGCATAGAACAGAAAGATTCACAAGTCAAAGTTAAAAGGCAAACTACAAGACTATAGCACCTTTGTTTTTTGGTTTTTTTTTTTTGCTGAAAATATACACTTTTTCAAAATGTGTTTTCAAGAAAATAGTACTTTACAACTTCGTAAGCAAACGGGTGCATTATATTTATGTGCACTGTGATTTTTATATTTATTTTGTTGTAAACCGGTTTTAGCAACTTACTATAATATTCAAGTTAGCGAAACTTTTTACTCAATACCTCAAATACCGTATCGCTTTGCGTGTGCTTCGTCAAAGAGACAGGGTCGGAGATGTCTCTTTCATTGCGTTGCACACTTTTGACTTTCAATTATAATACCCTCTGGAAGGGTTTTAATCTCGTTATAATCCGAAAAACACGACAAAAAGTACGAAAATTTCAGTTAAAGCGTATTAAGAGTTTGAATGTAGTTGAAGGAATATATTTTGTCTGAAGACTCTAATGTCACCCTTAACCCAAATTTAGTGAATTAAAATCCTTTTACTTCATCTCTTCCAAATTGATAAGCTTTTGAAAAATTTTTGGACCAAAATGATTGTATTTAAACAATACCTTCACCATTCACCACGAAACATACCATTCAAATTAATGGCTTCAATGAGATTTTAAATATATTTCCTAATTAGTGTAACGAACTGTTTTTCTTCTCCCCGCTCGCAACAATTTTCCGCGGCTAGCTCACAGAGTTTGTTGGTCTGTTCCACCGAATTTATAGCTCGACGTGATTGCCCGAGCATGAAACTTTATCCCATAAGCGGTACAGAGTACGGATCAGGAGGTGGCCGGTGGACTCCACTACACCGGGGAAACACCGCTCATACGCGCTAGCGAGTTTGGATTGGGAGATACTTGACTGGTGACCGGGGTATTCCCCATCGGTTTCTTAATTGGGCGCGAGTTCAAGAGCCGGACCATCCTTGTTCGTCGCGATTCCGGAGTCGGACGAGTTCACTGCCAGCATTTACTTTGGCCAGTGCTCGTCCCATGTCCTTTGGTCCTTTCCAGCCTACTGGGCGATCATCGTCTTCGCCGTCCTTTCCGTGGGATTTCCCTGCGGTGAAGTGGTGACGCACGACGAGTTTCTCGTGGAACTTCTTGAAGCTCCAGCTGTTGAACTGCACGCCGTTGTCAGTCACCATTACCTATGGCACTCCATACCGAGTGACAATTCATATTGCATGTCCGCCGCTTGCATCTGTCTCGCACCTCCTGACATATTTTCGCATGCCCCTCTGCAACCCTGGCCAGAAGTTTCTGGCGGCTACTTTGACGATTGTCTTTCTCACGCCCGCACGCACAATTTCCAAGATGCCGATTTTTTGCTTCCGGGTCTATGCGAAACGTGGCGATAGACCACGCCGTCTTCTTCAACGTAATCCCGATACTTGTCCTTCAGCGCGCTGATCCACACACATTTTTTGATTCCTTTTGCCGTGACGCGACTCAGTTTTCTCAATACTGGCTGGCGGAAAAGTGAATCTGCGACCACGTTAAGCTTACATTTTCGGTAGTTGATGACGTAATAATACTGCTGCAGCTCGAACCTCGCCATTCTCCAAAGTGGGCAGGATGTTGTTTAGCCATTTCAGCGCAATGTGATAACGTCGAACTGGTATCCCTTTAGGTAGGGATCGCCCCTCCTATGGTACTAATACCATAGTACTAGTACCTTCTAATCGCCCATACTATGGTAAGGCACTCCTGAGTAGTTTTTCTCATCTCCAATCAACGTCCGACTGGCGTAGGCGATCACTCGCTCCCCCTCCTCTGTGTCTTAGGTCAAGACCACCCCCACGCCGCAGTCGCTGGCGTCCGTTTGCAGCACAAATCTTCTTACAAAGTCTGGGCAAGCCAGCACTGGATCCCCGTTTGTCGGAGGTTGCAGCTCCGTAATTCCTGGGTCCATACCGATCCCCTGGCTCATTATTCGGTTCCCTAAGTATAGAAGCACCTTCCTGAAGAAATTTAACTTTCCCCCTTAAGGTTTTCCATGTGTTCCTCCTTGGTGCGTCCGATCACAATGATATCGTCCTGATATACAAATGCGTGTGGAGCGATATCCGGGCCTAAGACCTGCTCAAGGGCCCTTTGAAACGTTTCTGAGGCTGAGTGCAACCCAAAGGGCATTACCCTCCACTGGTACAGGCCTTGGTCTCCTCTAGATTTCTCCCTGGTCTCCTCTAGAGGAATCTGCCAATACCCGCCCTTCAAGTGGAAAATACCCGTCCTTCATCACCTTCCACTGGTACAGGCCTTTCCCTGGTCTCCTCCAGAGGAATCTGCCAATACCCGTCCTTCAAGTGGAAAATACACGTCCTTCATCACCTTCCACTGGTACAGGCCTTTCCCTGGTCTCCTCTAGAGGAATCTGCCAATACCCGTCCTTCAAGTGGGGCTGCTGAAGAATCTTGCCTCCCTAGTTGCTGCAAAATCCGTAGCATCGGGTACGCGCTCTTGATTGATTTTGCGTTAATCTGTCGGAAGCCTGCGCACATCTTCCATTGACCCGTTTTCTTCTTCACCTACACTTCATCAATGGGTGAACTGAACGCGCTATTCGAGGGCTCGATGCATCCTTTCTCGAACAGCTCCTCCAACTTCGCGTTTATCTCCCCCTGTATTTTTGCAATACCACTGCTTTCTGGGGATATCGTCCTTCATATTGATTCTGGGCTGCGTAATGTTCCAGCAGCCCCTTTGGCCTGCCAACGCTTCCAGGTCTCTCTCAATGAACATCTTATCGCGTTCCTCTTGGCATTTCTCTGGACATCCGGCCACTGCTATGGACAGTTTATCCTCCAGACAGCCACCCCATCTCTTCCTTTTTGGTATCGTAATGAGGAAATCCTATTCTAGCACCAGACTGTCCTCCATGCCTGGCATCACCAGCAGTTTCAGGGTCTTTGTCTTTTCACCGAATGCGGTTCTTGCCTGGGATGCGGCGCGTGTCTCCGTATGGCTTCCATTGGCCAACTTCACCTGTCTCCGATGTGTTGACCGGTGATTTCCGGGCTGTCTGCTAGTTCCTCAGAGATATAGCTCGCCATTGCTCCTGTATCTATCATGGCCTTTACTTCCGTGCCTCCAACCTCCATAGTTGCTGTCAACTGCTGCTCGTCACCTGACAGTCCTCCTTTTAATTTTGTGAGACAGCACCGTGCGATCCCTACTCTTCTCTTTGTTGCTGAGACCGCTGCGCATTTTCCGATCGCTGGCAGCACCGAGGACCCTGCCTCGGACCTGCTGTCCACTGCTTATTCGGTTGTTGCTGAGCCGATCTGTGCTGGCCCTCAGGTTGCCATCTGGATATCCATCCTTTTCCTGGAGTAGTCTTCTGCTCTGGAAGGCCTTAGTGCAGTTCCTCTCTCTGCCATCTTGGTGTCCATTGCGTGTTTTGGACGGCCGGTTGGTGGAACTCGTCTCCTGTCCTTTCTGGATCCATTGATCCCTTTGGTAACCTGATGACTCGCCATTCTTCTGTGCCTCCATCGTGGTTCTGTGGCGACTTGCCTGTTAAAGTTCCTCTCCCAGTCCCATTACGTCCCCTACGAATGCGCACACGTACGGCTTTTTGAACATTTTCATTCTTCGCATGCAGTTTTTCCCGAGCCTCTCGATCACCTCTTTCGTGGTTTTTCCTAGTGGTATTATTAAACATTGAATGTCAATTATGTATTCATTGAACAGCTCTCCTCGTCACTGCCTCCGCTGACAAACCTGATCCGCGATTTTCTCGAAATATCCTTTCGGCAGGAAAAAGTTTTCGAAGCCTGCCTTGAATTTTTTCAACGTTGTCCACTCCCACGTTGAACAAACTTTGAGCCCTAACCTACAGTAACTCTGGCATGGCCCTGGGGATATTGTTTATGTCCAGTCTATTCGTTTTTGCGGACCACGTCACGACGCACCTGGCTAACCACTTTTGCGTAGGCCACCTGAACCGGGACATACTTCCTTGACTGTGGCTCTATGCTCCTTCTTACTCTAGGCTCTGGTATTGTTCGACGTGATTGTCCGAGCCCAGAAATAATACAAATAGCATGAAGCTCTAAAAGCTCTTTATTCAGACGCCTTTCCAAATACAATATGAATTACTCCTTGTTCCCCAAAATGGGCTCCGCTCCGGATCCTTGCTTCTCCTCGTCGGCGCTTCCGGTTGGCCGTCTCAGTTGTTATGATCGCGGCTGTGGCTCCGTCGCCGCTGCTGTTCCTCTGGCTACGTTACCGTTGGTTCCCTAAATGTTGCTCGGAACACACCCTTGGGTCGTCTAAGACTGGTCAAAGACTGGGTGCCGCTCTTCCGTTCCCCTACACCAGGGATACACCGCACATACGCGCTAGCGAGTCTGGATCGGGAGGTGGCCGGTGCAGGCGTGACACTCCACTACACCAGGGAAACACTACTGTGTTTCCTGACTGCTGACTGTCGCCTCCTCTTCAACTGAAAACAATGTGCCCCCTCGCCTCTCCCGGCCACGGGCCCCGGCTGTTGCTATGCGGACTTCTAGGGCTCGCTACACTTTGCATCGCCCCCTCCACTCATGTCCTCCACTCATTGTTCGCCAGATCTCCGTGCTCTTCTATCTCGCGCGGCTGTAGAATTCGACGACTGTTCGGCGACTGTTCCACGACTCAAATTAGCCCCTTTCCAAGCAGACGTTCTCCTCATATCAGAAACGCATTTTACCAACAGATCATACTTGACTATTAGAGGATACGACCTCATTGCCGCTAACCACCCGAACGGTAGAGGTCGCGGGGGCGCGGCCATCCTTATTCGCAGCTGCATCAAGTATGAGGCACTTCCAGCCATGTGCGAAGACTGGGTACAATGTGCCCAAATTAAAATCTCCACTACCAACGGTGACATAACAATCGCCGCAGCATATTGCCCCCCCAGGCACAACATCCACGAACAGGAATTCGGCTTGCTACTGGATTGCCTCGGCCCCAAGTTCATAATCGGAGGGGACTTTAATGCTAAACACCCCTGGTGGGGCTCCAGGATTACGAACCCAAAGGGCTCGGCCCTATACAGGCAGATTCAGTCCCGAATCTTGAGCTGTCACGCAACCGGTGCACCCACATACTGGCCTACGGATCCCCACAAAATCCCTGATGTGCTAGACTTCGCCATCTCCGGAGGACTGGATTCTGCCGGAATTCAAGCGAGAGAAGTAGAAGACCTCTTCTCGGACCACAGCGCCTTTGCCGTGTCACTTTTCACCCCAGCCTTGCTCAGGTCAGCCCGCAAAAAGCTGATCTACAAGACAACAGACGTTGACAAGTACCAATCTTACCTGAACAACGTTACCGACCCCAGCCCGACACTTGACTCCCCGGTTGACATCGACACCGTTGTAGAAGAGTTAACAGCCCATATTCAGGCGGCAGCTTCTGAAGCAGCACCAAGGCCCTCCAACCGCCCAAGAGCCACTGACAGGGACATCCATTTTTGGAGCCCAGAAGTCGAAGAACTCAAACTTGAAAAGCGACGACTCCGAAGAGTGTGGATGCTCTCGCGGAATCCTTTGGACAAAACCGCCTTCAATAGAGCGACCAAATGTCTGACAGAAACTCTGGCAAGACTAAGGAAGCAGGCCTTTGACGGGTTCGTCGAACAACTTGAGCCAGGCGACCCTCAACATAACTTATGGCGAGTCACCAAATCTATCAGACAGCCGCTGAAAAGGATCCCACCTGTACAAAGAACCGACGGCAGCTGGTGCAGATCGGAGATGGACAGGGCCAACGCTTTCGCCGAACACCTCGAAGGTGTCTTTACGCCTTTCGATCGCTGCTCACCGGAGGATGCTGCTGAAACTGCCCGTCTGCTAGCCGAGCCTTCCAGGGACGCCGATCCAATACCACCAGTGACTGAGGAGGAAACAGCTGAGCTCATAACCATCATGAGCAACAACAAGGCCCCGGGCGATGATGGTATCAATGCAATTGCATTAAAAATGTTACCACCTCCAAGCATTCAGCTAATTACGAGGATCTATAATAGATGCTTGGAGATAGGGTACTTCCCGTCCACATGGAAACGTGCCCAGGTAACTATGATACCTAAGCCCGGGAAACCCGAAGCAAACCTTTCGTCCTACCGACCAATAAGTTTGTTACCAATGCTCTCCAAAATACTTGAACGAGTGTTTTTAAGCAGAGCACTGCCAGTATTTGACGAGGCTGGACTGATCCCTGACCACCAGTTTGGCTTCAGGCGGCGACACGGTACGCCAGAGCAGTGCCATCGGGTAGTGCAGTGCATCCTGGACGCGTTTAAAACCAAGAAGTACTGCATGGCCGTCATGCTGGACGTGGAGCAGGCGTTTGACCGAGTCTGGCATCCCGGTCTTCTATATAAATTAAAGACTGGCCTACCCCGACCATACTTCCAGTTCCTAAAGTCGTTCTTGGAAGACCGTAAATTTGCTGTTAGATGTGGCGAGGCCATCTCCGGTATTAGAGAAGCTCTCGCTGGTGTACCCCAAGGCAGCGTTCTTGGCCCGTTGATGTACAATGCTTACACGGCCGACCTCCCTGTTCTTCAGAGGCCTGACCTGCTCGCAGCAACCTATGCAGACGACACCGCCTTCCTTACCACCGCCGATAGCGCATTGGGGGCAGCCGATACGATGCAATTGCAGCTTGACTTGCTCAGCGACTGGCAAAAGCGATGGAACATTGCCGTCAATAATGAGAAGTCCACTGCCTCCACATTTTCTCTCTGCAAAGGCAACTGCCCTCCAGTTAACCTTAACGGTTCTCCAATCCCACAGGTAGACAATCCCAGGTACCTGGGATTCACCCTAGACAGGAGGCTCACCTGGAAGCCCCATCTGATTAAGAAGAGGAAACAGGCTAATCAAAGACTTCGATCCTTCTACTGGCTTATGGGTAGGAGATCGAAGCTGAGAACTTCCACTAAACTCCTCATTTACAAGGCAATAATACGCCCTATCTGGACGTACGGCATACAGCTCTGGGGCACTGCGAGCAAGACGAATGTCCGAACTATGCAAGCTTTCGAAAATAGAGCCCTTCGAATCGCCACTGGGGCCCACGTCTATCATGACAATCGCACCATCCACGAGGTTCTCAATTTCCCTTGGGTCAAGGACGAAATACAAAGAAGCAGCGCACGTTACATGCAGAGGCTTCATAATCACCCGAACCGGTTGGCCAGCTCCCTGCTGGACAACAGCGAGCAACCCAGAAGACTTAAAAGGACACACCCGCTGGACCTCCCCTTACTACTCTAATTTTCTACCATATTAATATTTGAAATTATCTATACGTGAAGTTTACGTGATAACATTTAATGGTTGTCCCTAATGGACAGTTTTAAATAAACATTACCCTGCTATTACAAAAAAAAAAAAAAAAAAAAAATTAGCCCCTTTTCCTATTTTTGGCATTGCTAACTACAGATAAATTTGTCCGCAGGACAGGGGGATTCCAGGGGAATAAGAAATTTCTCTGCCCAAATTCTGCCACACACACACACACTACAAACGTTCGTAACGTCACGCTTTTTGCTATATGTAACTTAAATGTTGTACTATTCATCTTCTAGATGAAGATCTATGGTCTGATGAATTGAATAAATTTCACCAAGATTTCCGTCAAAAAGTCTTACTGATATTTCTCCAGGTAGGGCCTCATCTCATCTACCTTAGCTAGTTGGTTGAGGGCTGCCATGCCACTCTCCTGGCTTGTTATTCAATGGCCCAAGAAGAGCCGCTGCTGCCTGAATAAACTACAGTTGTCCGCATATATTCTTAGGTTGGCCGCCTTCAGCATTCCAAATACCTCTTTTAGATTTTCCATGTGCTTTTAGGAACACTGTAAAACTTGGTTGTCGACTCTCCAAATGCTGTCCTCCAAGTCAACGCTAACAGCTTCCTAAAAAGACTCGTTCTGGAGCCTGAAGAGTTCGTTAATAGAACCTTTACGTTCCACGCCGTCTCTGCTTTCCCTCTGTGGATAATGGCAAGGCAGCGCTGAACCCTCCAACGCTCCTTCTGCTACGTGGCCAGGACTTTTGTCTTCGCTTTTCCCCATTGTTATTTTTTAATTATTAATATAAGTTTAAAAGTTAAAAAAAAATTAAGGATGTAGTCTCATGTTCCGGGCTACTTTTTAGAGGTTATTTCAAAAAAATGTTTTTGTTTGAAAAAATAATGCGATCGTTTCAATTTTCAAATATGTTTTTATAGGCATCATAAACTATTTGAAAATATTTTGTTTAATTTATTCTTGTGTAGTTTAATACACTTTATAGCATGCCAAAGTATGCATATAAAAAAAAAGTAGGTCCCTGGCGCTAGTGATTTCAACTGCTAGAGTCATCCAAAACAAAAAATTAGAATAGATTATTGTTTTGTAAGCTTTTGGCTCTGTCCCGTACTAGAATGAAATGTTTTCATCAATAAATCAACAAAATGGCGAACTCACAAAAAAAAATTTTAACAAAAATTAAAAAAATTTATCTTAAATTAATGATAAAAAAAAAACTAATCATTAAAAATAAATGATTCTAGTACGGGACAGAGGTGTTATTTAGAATAACATATGTTAGAATAACATATCCAAATTTCAGCTAGATCGGTACCATAGAATTTTGTGAATCACCTGCGCCGCACACAAAAATGTCGTTCCGAGAAAAACGCGTTTAAAGTTTAGACGCTACCGGGAAACTCATACTTTTCGGTGTAGGTGCGCTCAGTTTGGCTTCAGGCGGCGACACGGTACGCCAGAGCAGTGCCATCGGGTAGTGCAGTGCATCCTGGACGCGTTTAAAACCAAGAAGTACTGCATGGCCGTCATGCTGGACGTGGAGCAGGCGTTTGACCGAGTCTGGCATCCCGGTCTTCTATATAAATTAAAGACTGGCCTACCCCGACCATACTTCCAGTTCCTAAAGTCGTTCTTGGAAGACCGTAAATTTGCTGTTAGATGTGGCGAGGCCATCTCCGGTATTAGAGAAGCTCACGCTGGTGTACCCCAAGGCAGCGTTCTTGGCCCGTTGATGTACAATGCTTACACGGCCGACCTCCCTGTTCTTCAGAGGCCTGACCTGCTCGCAGCAACCTATGCAGACGACACCGCCTTCCTTACCACCGCCGATAGCGCATTGGGGGCAGCCGATACGATGCAATTGCAGCTTGACTTGCTCAGCGACTGGCAAAAGCGATGGAACATTGCCGTCAATAATGAGAAGTCCACTGCCTCCACATTTTCTCTCTGCAAAGGCAACTGCCCTCCAGTTAACCTTAACGGTTCTCCAATCCCACAGGTAGACAATCCCAGGTACCTGGGATTCACCCTAGACAGGAGGCTCACCTGGAAGCCCCATCTGATTAAGAAGAGGAAACAGGCTAATCAAAGACTTCGATCCTTCTACTGGCTTATGGGAGATCGAAGCTGAGAACTTCCACTAAACTCCTCATTTACAAGGCAATAATACGCCCTATCTGGACGTACGGCATACAGCTCTGGGGCACTGCGAGCAAGACGAATGTCCGAACTATGCAAGCTTTCGAAAATAGAGCCCTTCGAATCGCCACTGGGGCCCACGTCTATCATGACAATCGCACCATCCACGAGGTTCTCAATTTCCCTTGGGTCAAGGACGAAATACAAAGAAGCAGCGCACGTTACATGCAGAGGCTTCATAATCACCCGAACCGGTTGGCCAGCTCCCTGCTGGACAACAGCGAGCAACCCAGAAGACTTAAAAGGACACACCCGGACACAGGGGAGGTCCACCCTTACTACTCTAATTTTCTACCATATTAATATTTGAAATTATCTATACGTGAAGTTTACGTGATAACATTTAATGGTTGTCCCTAATGGACAGTTTTAAATAAACATTACCCTGCTATTACAAAAAAAAAAAAAAAAAAAAAAATTAGCCCCTTTTCCTATTTTTGGCATTGCTAACTACAGATAAATTTGTCCGCAGGACAGGGGGATTCCAGGGGAATAAGAAATTTCTCTGCCCAAATTCTGCCACACACACACACACTACAAACGTTCGTAACGTCACGCTTTTTGCTATATGTAACTTAAATGTTGTACTATTCATCTTCTAGATGAAGATCTATGGTCTGATGAATTGAATAAATTTCACCAAGATTTCCGTCAAAAAGTCTTACTGATATTTCTCCAGGTAGGGCCTCATCTCATCTACCTTAGCTAGTTGGTTGAGGGCTGCCATGCCACTCTCCTGGCTTGTTATTCAATGGCCCAAGAAGAGCCGCTGCTGCCTGAATAAACTACAGTTGTCCGCATATATTCTTAGGTTGGCCGCCTTCAGCATTCCAAATACCTCTTTTAGATTTTCCATGTGCTTTTAGGAACACTGTAAAACTTGGTTGTCGACTCTCCAAATGCTGTCCTCCAAGTCAACGCTAACAGCTTCCTAAAAAGACTCGTTCTGGAGCCTGAAGAGTTCGTTAATAGAACCTTTACGTTCCACGCCGTCTCTGCTTTCCCTCTGTGGATAATGGCAAGGCAGCGCTGAACCCTCCAACGCTCCTTCTGCTACGTGGCCAGGACTTTTGTCTTCGCTTTTCCCCATTGTTATTTTTTAATTATTAATATAAGTTTAAAAGTTAAAAAAAAATTAAGGATGTAGTCTCATGTTCCGGGCTACTTTTTAGAGGTTATTTCAAAAAAATGTTTTTGTTTGAAAAAATAATGCGATCGTTTCAATTTTCAAATATGTTTTTATAGGCATCATAAACTATTTGAAAATATTTTGTTTAATTTATTCTTGTGTAGTTTAATACACTTTATAGCATGCCAAAGTATGCATATAAAAAAAAAGTAGGTCCCTGGCGCTAGTGATTTCGACTGCTAGAGTCATCCAAAACAAAAAATTAGAATAGATTATTGTTTTGTAAGCTTTTGGCTCTGTCCCGTACTAGAATGAAATGTTTTCATCAATAAATCAACAAAATGGCGAACTCACAAAAAAAAATTTTAACAAAAATTAAAAAAATTTATCTTAAATTAATGATAAAAAAAAAACTAATCATTAAAAATAAATGATTCTAGTACGGGACAGAGGTGTTATTTAGAATAACATATGTTAGAATAACATATCCAAATTTCAGCTAGATCGGTACCATAGAATTTTGTGAATCACCTGCGCCGCACACAAAAATGTCGTTCCGAGAAAAACGCGTTTAAAGTTTAGACGCTACCGGGAAACTCATACTTTTCGGTGTAGGTGCGCTCTCGATTATGGGCTGTATCTCTGTCATTATTTAATATTTTTATTTGAAACTTCAAATATATACATACATATATATACATATGACATATATCATATGTACCAAATTAGAAGAACCTAGCCTTAAAACTTTAATTTTTTTTCGAAAAATCGGCTCGTTGGCCCAATGCGCTTTGGTATTTTATTTTGAATATTCTCTTACAAGACTGACACTGAAGACTGATTGATGTTGGGCTGTCCTAATAATTGTCGCTGGATGTTATGACGAGGGCGGGAACGGCTACATACCAAAGTTAACCCTCTGGCGAGGTGATTTAGTTGGGTTGACAGATTTTTGTAGTAAATTTCCATGTGCAGCGCTATTACATCTCGGAAGGGGAGTATATTACGATCTTTCTGAACATTTCCACTCCGAACGCACCACGGTGCCCCGGTGATATTTCTCAGGATCTTTGCTTCGTCTCTCTGCACGATTTCTACGTTGCTCGTCTTGGCGCTCCCCCACAACTGGGACCCATAAGACCTGATTTGTTTCAAAACTGAGTTGTGAACCTTGTAGTGGAGACTAAGGGGGGAGCGAGAGTTTATAAGCCAGACGGTTTGCCTTAGGTTAGTTGGTTCAGCTTCAATATGCGTGCGCCAGGTCAGCCATCTATCGAGATGTACGCCAAGATATGTTCTTACATCTGAGACATTTGACTTAAGAAGACATCACCTTCCCATACTCAAGAACAGAAGGTAGGAATTTGACATTACTCTCTACTCTGACTCCTTAGCAGGCAGAATTGTTAGATGGGGTGTCCTAGAGAAGCACTTTTTCTCGGACCATCGATATATAGAATTAGTGGTCAATTTCGAGAACTTCACTTGGCTAGCAGTACGCAATCCTACGAAATCAAACTGGGAGCCATACAAAAAAAAACTAGACAGATCTCAACAGGGGTTACTTGGTGGAACCTCCAACAAAGGACGTTAACAGCAGGAATGACCTGGATTCCATGGTGGACACGCATACGGCGGCTTGCGCCAGGGCATTCCAAAAGGCCTGCCTCAAAAGTAGATCGGGAAGTTGCAAGTCAAAGAAAACCCCACGGTGGTAGCAAATACTAGCGCTCTTTAGGACCAAGGCCCGTAAAGCCTATAACTTTGTTAGTAAAGAAATCACAGAAGTAGCATGGGAGGCGTATAAAGCGGATCTTAAGCAGTAAAACAAAAGCTGAGTAGGGCAAGAAGGAATACCTAAGCCAAGTGTTCCTGGAATGCCTGGATTTCCCACGGAGTTCTCAGAAGGAAATAACCCAGGAAAGGAAAAGCCAGGGGAGCCCCTCCGTCCCAAGCCATCTCGAATATCTGTTGAGTAATAGGTAATCAGCTGGACGATAAACAGCTCCAAGCCCTTCAAATCCTCGAGCCCAGATGGCATTTCCCGGCACAATTAATCAAAGCCGAAACCAATCTGAGGTCATTCCCAAAGCAGGAAAACCATCACACTGCTCCCCTAAGGTCCTTCTTCCTCAAGACAATGGAGAGACTAATCAGCCATTAGTTACCAATAACCCAGATGAAATTTCAGGATCGCAGCACGGGCATAAAAAGGGCCCATCCACGGAGACGGCACTCCATCACTACGATCACTACGTTCATCGAATGGGCACTCAGTGATATACGCACTGATTGCTCTAGCAATAGAAAGTGCATTTAACAACATCCTGCCATGTTTGATAATCAATGCGCTGACGAGACTAGGGTAAGACGATCAGTCCGTGCGCCTAATAAAGCAGATCTTGGTAAAGAGGACTGTTGGGGTGATACTGGAAGGAGAGTCTTTTCAAAGATTTCAGAAGAGGCACTCCGCAAGGAAGTGTACTCTCTCCTCTACTGTGGAACGTGGCGGCTAAAAACCTACTACTTATTGCTATAAGTATTTGCTATAAGTTATTGCTTTTGCGGATGATGTCGCAATTGCCTTCTCTGGGAAATTTCCCCAGATCCTTGCATACCGCATGACGGACAAACTGAGGTTTCTCTCAGCATGGGCAGTAAGGAACGGGCTAGGAGTAAATCTTTCAAAGACCGAACTTTTCCTCTTCACTAGGAAGTACAAGCTACCGAGCTTCAGGTTTCCAAAACTATCAGGGAAAACATTTACCCTCAGTGGTAAGGCCAAGTACCTAGGAATTACGCTAGATAGGGAACGGAACTGGAAGCTTTACACTATGGATAGAACAAACAAGGCAACTACCTCAGGGGAATGTCTCCAAAAATAGTAGGATTGTTAATCTCTAACAAACTCAAAATGTAGAGAGATGCTTAGGAAAACGCAAGGTCTGCATTACAGGCAGCCTCCGTACTATAACATTCCTACTCGACCTATTACCTGTAAAGATAGTGGGGGTCAAAATAGCCACGCTATCGGATATTAGCCAACTCGAAGCTGGCCTCTGAAAAAGGACTAACTAAAGACACACCAAGTTGGACCTACACCATTTCAAGCCTACGGGGGCTACAGACTACTGTATACCCGTCGATCATCCCACCTTTAAATATAAGGTATCCATTCCATCGAGGGAGGAATGTGCCACACAAATCCCGGGACCAGCCGGTTTCCTTCATATTTACACAGACGGTTCAAAGTTGGATGGCCAGGTGGGAGGCGGTTTCCACTGCGAGCGACTGTGTCTAAATGAGTTCTTCAGAACTTAGATCTCCAGCTTTTACTGGCAATAAAGAAACCATTTGTATCTTCTCAGATAGTCAAATGTCTAATGGCTGTCGCAGATCTCTTAACGAGATGGCGGAGCAGCATAACATCCACCTTATAAGGGTGCCAACTAGAAAGAACTAGTACGCACTCCCTTAGAAACGTATAGGCTCCACAATGCAGGGCTCACTTCAAGAAGGTAGCACTGAGGAAATGAAGAAATGTCCAGAATTGCAGGAATTTAGGCATGATATGGCATATTCTCTGTAGGAAAAGATCAATGGTGCTTATCGCCCTCAATAGGTAAAACTGCAATCTAGCGGTCAAGGCCTTCACGGGACCCTGGTTAATAGGAACTCACGCAGCCAGACTAGCGGTGCCACACTATTATTACTATAGGATCTAAGAGGAGGTGGTCGATAGGATAGGAGGTGGACCAAGGATGTCAAGACGGCGGACTCGGGCAAAACACCGGCAGCCCTAAGGCAGTTTTACGTTCCCAGTGTCATAATGAACGTTGTCAGAAGCTACTTCAGCAGCAGAGTGCTTCTTTTCGACACGGACATGGGCACGGAGACCTATGGTGTTACGGCGTTCATTCCCCAAGGATCGGTCCTAGGACAACTACTGTGGAACGTCATGTACGAAGGCTACAGCCGGATGCGACGTCATCGGCTTTGCAGACGACGGTGGTTATGGCCAAGCTTAGGAAGGAAGCGGAGAGTGCGTTTCGGCCACAAGGAGGAGGACTGGTGGAGGACTCTGTCGTCGAGTTGCACGGCTTGCACATGAGCATCACCGGCTGGAAACGACCGCGGGCCGCTCAGTCCATCCAGGAAACCTTGTGGAAGTCAAGCTGGAGAATCAGAGGCTCTAGGACTCAGTAGCATCCTTTGCTGCAGCGATCATGCAGAGGCTCAGGAGAATCGAGCAAAAGAGACTGTTAAGTGGAGAGTTGTGGCCTGCGGCGGGCGAAGCAATGCCTAGCAGCCGTCCCACCCATACTCAAGTTCTAAGCTATACATCACCAACCCACTCCCCCTTCTCCCACTCAAAATATCTATCTGTTATTTATGTTAAGATAATTGTTACAGAGTAAATAACAGCAACGTATACAAAAAATTCTTGGAGCTTGGGGGCAGTCGACTCAAACTCCTGGGTGCAGCAACACTCATGGACCTATCAGACCTCACGGATATCGCTCCATAACGAGCTCGTGGTGACAATGCATGCCGCAAATGAGCACGAGACGTCACTTCGTTCTGCTCGAATTGGTACCCACTCCACCCTAGCCAACGGAATCTCAACAAAGCTGGCGAACCGAGGGTAACGTCGGAGCTTTCAAACCTTCTCTTCAGCTCCTTTCAAAGCACTATGGTCTATGAGGCCGATTTTTTGGCATAAATTCGAATTTTTTAAGTTATATTTTTTTATTTTTTATTTTAAATTCTTAAAATTAATACATCATGCAAAAAGCTTTAAAGCTTTAAAAGCTTTAAATTAATAATTTTCAGTCCTTTATAAAAAAATATCTTAAACAAGAAAGGAAAGCTAGCTTCGGGCGGAGCCGAAGCTTATATACCCTTGCAGTTAAAACCAATATATATCGCAAACATCGGATATAGGTTCCCGATCCTTATGGGAATATATATATATATAATCCAATTTATTACAATACAAAATCTAAAAAAAGTCCCAAGCTTCTATCTTCAAAAATACCAAAGTTGGTATTTCTACCAAAATCCATTTCCGATCATTCAGTTATATGGCAGCTATAAGATATAGTCGACCGATCGTTATGAAATTTGGTAATTCGGATTAACTGACCAAAAATATAATCTGTACCAAGTACCAAAACACGAAAGTTGGGTCATTTCCGATCGTTCAGTTATATGGTTGCTATAGTATATATATATATATATATATATATATATATATATATAGGATATAGTCGGCCGATCCTTACAAAACGTCGTATTATTTTGCCAAAAAAAACTCTCATGTCAATTTTGAACTCTCTAACTCTAAAAACACCGATGTTATATGGCAGTTTTAAGACGATAGCTTTAAAACTGAGAGACTAGTTTGCGTAGAAACAGACAGACGGACAGACAGACGGACATGCTCATATTAACTCAGGAGGTGATCCTGATCAAGAATATATATACTTTATAGGGTCGGAGATGTCTCCTTCACTGCGTTCCACACGTTTGACCAAAATTATAATACCCTCTGCAAGGATATAAAATTGTTATTAAATGGTAGAACGTTTTAAGAAAGGCACGATGCATTTTTATCGTCTGAAATATAATTTGAAATATCACATTAAATATCTGTAAGACACCACAACGACCTGGACGCTCAACCTTGTTTTATACAAATGCAGGGCCAAGATTCAAAAGAAAATTGGCTTCTGAGCTTGCTAATGAAAAAGAAAACAACACAAATCTTCTTGTTCATGCTACAGCATGGTCAGTTAAGAGAGAAAAAAATTCGAATGTGGCGTTGGTCCTAAAAGAAACGTTTACGACACCTAATAGCACAACTGAATTGAGAAAACAATTTGAAATGCTAAAACCGACTTCACTTACACTAAATAAAGCTTTAGCCTACATCTTGGAAAATTCATTAACTAAACTGCCGTATGTCAACACTATGGCTTTGAATATAAGCCATAACAGTAACATTTATCCGAGTTACAACCAAGTTATAGAAGCTAAAATTCAAATTCGGCTAATGGGAATTGATGTTGCAGAAACTACTGCTCAAGTTTCTCTACAAAACCTCTTAAATCACACTGCACAGCGATAGACTAAAATGCTATACGATGTTTTTAAAAAATTTCCGGAGAGTTTTAAACTAAAATTATTTTGCAGTTATGGTTTTAATGGGTCAACTGGCCAGAGTGCATACAAACAGAAATTTGAAATAAACACTCCAGACTTTCAGAATTCAAATCAATCATTGTTTGTAACTTCTGTTATACCCATAAAAATGATTGACTCATTTCAGCGAAACATTTGGGTTAACCGGAAAAAATCAGTTAGACTTTCAAATAGATAATTTGAAAACGTTTCTTTAAAAAATATATGACACTGTGGACATAGCAATAACGTTTGAAATGCATATGACGCTTATTGACCGAAATGTATGAAACGTACTAACTGGTACTAAATTAACTCAATGTTTTCCCATCTGTGGTGTCACCCCAACTAAAGTGTTGGACACCAAAGATTTTAGTTCAAAAATCTTTACCCCTAAGCTAGAAGCTTTACAATTCGGAGTGAGTCCACTACATGCGTGGATTGGGTTTTTAGAATTGGTCCTGAACATATCATATAGAACAGAAATACAAAAATGGCATCTAAATGGCAATGACAAAATTAAAATGGGTGCACGCAAAAAAAATATATTCAGGAAAAGATTTGAAATGAAATAGGTCGAATAAGCATGCCAAAAAAGAACGGCAGCGGCAACAGCAATTATGGCAATACAGCAAGAAGAGCTTTTGCAAAAACCTGCTTTGACGAACAAATTTTAAATAATTTTCACATTATATTAATAGCAATTTCCTGTAACCATTATATAAGCTCTGAAAAATATCGGACTTTTTGTGAAAAAACGTTTAACTTATATATGAGTACATACCCGTGGTAGCCAATGTCACCGACTATATGAGTACATATCCGTGGTACCCAATGTCACCGACTATTCACAAAGTATTAGTCTATAGTAAATAACTCAACTTTGGTTCCACTTGGTTGCTTGGGCGAAAATACATTAAAAGCACGTAGTAAAATTTACAAAACGACAAGCTTTCACACGCAAGAAAAAATAGTCGAATCAATGTCTATGACTGACTTTTTCCACAGGGCGATTGATTCATTAGATCCCTTACTTTCAAGTGTTTGTTTAAAAGAAAGGGAAAGAAACAAAAAAGGAAAGCTAACTTCGGGCGGAGCCGAAGTTAATAAACCCTTACCCTTAGATATAGTTGGCCGATCCTTATGAGAATATGATAATATAACCCAATTTTTATAATATAAAATCTAAAAAAGTCCCAAACTTCTATCTTCAAAAATACCAAAGTTGGTATTTCTACCAAAAACCATTTCCAATCGTTCTGTTATATGGCAGCTATAAGATATAGTCAGCCGATCGTTATGAAATTTGGTAGGTCATATTAAATGACCAAAGATTGAATCTGTTCTATCTTCAAAAACAAAAAAGCAGGGTCATTTCCGATCGTTCAGTTATAGGACATAGTCGGCCGATTCTTATGAAACTTGGCATGTCGTTTTGCCAAAAATAGCTCTCATGTCAAATTTGAACTCTGTAACTCTACAAACACCAAAGTTATACCATAGCTATAAAAAAAAAAAATTGCCACGCAATGGCAGCCCCCCTCCAATATCGGAAACAAATTTCGCACCAACAACTAGTAGTGCTACAATTTCTGCAATCACAGCGACAACCACTGCAATTCAAAGTACCGCGACGTCAACAACTACAGCGAGTACAAAAACATCAACTTCCAAAGTGCCAAAGCGGCCACGGCCACACAGACTGGAATGGATCCCTACATCCAAATTAAGCGCAAGCTAAGCCGAAGTTGCGCAAGCTTAGCCCGCAGAGTAATCCGGCAGGCAATAATACAAAAATTAACCGTGTCCTGAAGATCGACAAAGAACCAGACAGATCCACTACTACCAGATTTGCCCTACTGGCGGAGGTTGAGGAAAACCAACCAGCCCAAGACACCGCAAAAATACCCAAGCCCCCTCCAATCTTTATTAGGGAGAAAAGCTCGAGTGCCCTGGTCAACAAAATTGCGTCGGAGAATCTCTGTTGAAGAGACAGTTAAACGCAACGGTCCATTGCACTGAATTGCCAAAAGTATGGACACACCAGGTCATACTGCACACTTCGGGCTGTCTATGTAGTCTGCGGGGACGCCCATAACCTCGCTCACTGCACTACAAACATGGACAGCAACATGAAGAAATGTGGAAACTTTGGAGGCGTATGTTTGCCGGCTTGGAGGCAAACTATAGAGGAAGCGTTGAAGAGTCGCAACCAAAATCCACAGAATGCGTACATTGCGTCAAAAACTACTCCAGACGTCTTCTTCGCCAAAGCTGCGGGGTCCTCATTCGGTCCACTATACACTATTAACGGCTTCTCTTATGCCGATGCTCTACGATCTGGAATGGAAATTCCAATTCAGCCTAATTCATAAAGCGCTCAGCTGGCCCAAGAATAACCACATAGCAAAACGGAAACTATTATGCTTTCCCTCCAGCAAAGTATGATGGAGCTTATATCATCCATCAAAACGACCATGCAAACACTTATTTAAAAGCAGAACATGGTGATACAGCTATGCATATTCTACGAATATAATTGTGAAACGTCAATGGTGTCTCACGGCATAATCTAGAATTGTCACAATTCTTGACTGAAAACTATTTGCCGAAAAAACTACTGCCGTTTACTGCCCTCCTCGTTTCTCAATCTCGGAAAGATAATTTATGGACTTCTACAATTCACTTGGGGATCGTTTTATAGACGCTGAAGACTACAACGCCAAACATCCGCACTGGGACTCACCTGATCTGGAAGTCCCACAAACTGGCCAACCGACTCACTGATTTCTGCAAAATAGCAGTTTACCAGCTTCAAAACAACGCCTTAAGGAAGCAACTCGATCACTCGACCAGGCTCTTCATCAACAGGAAGAAAATGCACAGCTGAGGTACATCCAGAATCTCTCGCCAACAAGCACAAAGTACCCCCTGTGGAGGGCCCACCCAAATCTTAACGCCCCAATTGAAACGATCACCCCGATATGAAACTCTTCCGGATGCTGGGCTCGCAGTGACGAAGACCGAGCTTAAACTTTCGCTACACATCTCCAGAATGTCTTTCAGCTAAACCCAGCCTCAAATTCAATCCTCCTGCCAGTAATTCAGCCAGAGGCTACCGGTGGTCACTTATTGATGCCAAAAATGCTGATTGAACTTCCAAAATGCGCTGTAGAGGTCGTTTGCAAACTTTTTAATGGGACATTTATCTTGGAAGTTTCCCAAAAAAAATGGAAGAAATCCGAATGATACCAAAAAATTATACAATGATACCGAACCCTGGAAAATAACACACAATTAAGTCATCATACAGACCAATAAGCCTTCTATCTTGTTTGTACAAATTGTTTTAAAAATTCTTGTTAACTCGCATAATAACACATTTGGGAGCTTGAAATATTATCCGGGCACACCAACTTGGCTTCCGAAGAAACCACGGAACCATCGAGCAAGTGAACAGATTCGAACAGCGAAAATACTGCAGCGCTATTTTCCTCGACGTATCTCAAGCTTTCGACCGAGTTTGGCTCATTGGACATGTACAAAATTAAAACGTATTTGCCAACATACACCAACATGCTACTGGAATCATACCTCTACAATAAGGTATTCTCAGTGAGATGCAACGCAGCTACTTCGGGCGACTACATCATCGAAGCTGAAGTTCCACAAGGAAGCGCACTCCATATGTTTTGTATACTGCGAAAATTCCTACGAACGCAAAACTATCAACGTTTACGTTCGCCGACGATACCGCTTCCTTAGTCGCTCCAGAAGCCCAACGCCAAAAACATCCCAACTGGCTAATCTTCTTATAGTAGTGGAAAGGTGGCTGTCTGACTGGGGCATTAAAATAAATGAACAAAAGTGTAAACATATAACGTTTACTCTTAATAGACAAGCATGCCCTTCGCTTTTACTAAACGGTATGCAGATCCCTCAAGCTAACGAAGTAACGTACCTTGGCGTCCCCCTTGATAGACGACTTACCTGGCGTAAGCACATCGAATGCAAAAAGATGCACCTAAAACTGAAAGCCAGCAGCCTCCACTGGATCATAAACTCACGATCGCCACTGTTCCTGGAGTACAAGTTACTACTGTGCAATTCAGTCCTAAAGCCAATCTAGACGTATGGCTCCCAGCTGTGGGGGAACGCGAACAGCAGCAACATAGACATCATACAGAGCGCACAATCAAAAATCTTGAGAACTATCACAGGGGCACCTTGGTATGTTCGCAACGAAAACATCCACCAGGATCTGGGCATCCACGCAGTGAAAGACGAAATCCAGAAGCAAAAAGAGTCATACAAAGAAAAAATGTTTTTGCGCCCAAATTTTCTCGCTCGGGGATTGACTTGGGTTTCTAGCGTATCCCGCATAAGATGCAACGACCTTCCAACCCAGCAATCGATTTTTAGGGAAGTCTAACTCTTTATCAGTCAATATAGCCCTCTCTTGCCTCCCATACAAACAGTTTCTTAGTATTAATACAAATGTGACTTTTTTTTTTGTATATTTTTTTTTTTAGACCGTTGCTTTTATTTCTTAAATCTTCTCTTTGCGAGACTAACAAGAGGTGTATCAAATCTTATATTTAACTGGCTGATAGTTAACAAAGTTAAACAAAAAAAAAAAAAAGTCATATTTGTACTAATACTAAGAAACTGTTTGTATGGGAGGCAAGAAAGGGCTATTATATTAATCTTCCTTAAAATACAAAATGTGCAAAGTTTGAAGTCTGTAACTTAATTTGTCTCTCTTCTTACTGTCTCTTAACTTTTAGTCTTAACTCATAACTTAGTTATGCCAAAAAAATCGTCTCTTGGACCATAGTGAAATGGTGCAAACTCGGAATGGTCTAAGTTCTAATCGATTTTCTCAACAATCGTCGTCGGCATCCGCCTATTAGTAAGGTGCAAAAGCTGCAAATTTGCGATCTTGCCTTCGGGATTCCGCTTTTTAAGAAGTACGCTCCCTGGAAATTTTCGATGAGAATTATGATGTTGCGCTGCATTGTTGCGTCCTGGAGCCCTTGTTCCATGACGACCTTAATTGGATTCTAGATCTCAGGTGCACGTGATTTTTTCCCGACCGGCTGCCTGTTATTGCCTATTCCGGCTTTGCGACAGACGGAGTCTTTGTTGAAGCTCACCTGCGGGCCCACTGCTCCGAATACTCATCCTTTTTTAACGCTGTCATCGCCGCCAACGTAACGGACCATTAGCCTAGTTTCAATTTGGAAGTCTCTGATCCATTGGATGTCAGCTGATGCAAGAATCACTGGCCAGTACATTGTGCCACACCCCTGCGTTTTAAATGAGGACAGTTCAACAACCAAGCTTAGGGTTGAATGTTTCTAAGCTGGATACCGTCACCAATGGACCGAAGCCGGTCTCATTTTTATTAGTTTGTGCAATGCATCAGTAGGCAGAGGATAAGCAATTAATGTTTTCAAAAGGGGCAAAATTCAGCATTGCAACTTTTACTTCCCTAAAGCAAGGTGCCTAAAAAAGATCGGCAGACTTTAATATGGTTCGATGGCGGCTGCAATTTTACAAGGACTCTGGGCTTCGCGTGGAATCATGTGTCTGATCACTTGCTTTTTTCATTTGAAGGGATTCCATCAACCTCAAAGTTCACTAGACGCATCATCTTTTTTTTTTTTTTTAACAAGCTAAATTTTTATTATTGTCACCGGAATCATTCAGGACCATGTAAACAAAACCGGGCGCTTAGAAGAGAGGGTGTGTATGGTAAATATAGAACATGGCCTAAATTTTTTCTTTAGATGCTCGACTGTATGGCCTATTAGGCCTTGTCGTTCCTGTCATTATAAAGGCGAAGATCTTTCCCCAGAAGCTAAAACATGAGAAGAATACCCCTACTTGGATTCTTATTGTTGTACCTTTGTCAGGGCGCAGCTAGCGGAATAGATGGACTTTAATATCGTAGTCCGAGGTAAAGATCCTTGGATTCTGTGACGCCAGCATAGAAGCATATGGTGCATAGGTTTATGTCATGTCTAAGGGCACAGGATTTGCCGAAGCTAGAGTTATCATCCTCGTCCTCATTCGGTCCACTAAACATCACCAACGTCTTCTCCTATGCCGATGCTCTACTATCTGGAAGGGAAATTCCAATTCGGGCTAACTCTCAAAGCGCTCAACAGGCCCAGAACAGCCAAACAGAAAAAAAAAGGCGGAAACTATGTTGCTGACCCTCCAACAAAGTATGATGCAGCTTATGTCATTTATGAAAACGATCATGCAAACACTTGTTCAAAACGAGAACATGGTGATACAGCTACTCGTAGCCCAACAGTCCAACAGCCCTAAATAATCTATGCAGGCTCTTCAAATATCAATGTGGAACGCCAATGGTGTCTCACGGCATAAACTAGAATTGTCACAATTCTTGACCGAAAACCATATTGAGTTTATGCTACTGGTGGAAACGTATCTTATAGGCAAATACAACTTTCAAATCAGAGGTTATACAATCTACCGCACAGATCATCCAGATGGGAAAACCCACGGCGGAACTGGAATTCTAATCAAAGAACGCATCAAACACCATTTTCACAAAAGGTTTGCAACAAACTTCTTGCAGGCCACATCGATACAAATTCAGTCAAGCAACGGAACCCTTTTAATCGCTGCCGTTTACTGTCCTCCTCGCTTCTCAATCTCGGAAGGACAATTTATGGACTTCTACAATTCACTTGGGGATCGTTTTATAGCCGTTTTTAGGAGACTGAAAATCAATAAAGAAAACTATTTCGTGTTATCATTGTATTTTTTTCTGTGTTGTCAAGCAACTATCGGCGCAAGAAACTAACCAAGTGAAGTTAGGAGTTCAAATTCAATTGGTCTTTGCTGGTTTTTGTTCGTTTTCGAAAAAAACGGTACTTTTCAGGGTCATATGAATTGATGCGTTCTAAGCTGCTGGAAATACGGTCCAAAAACAATCGATGTAATGCTGCAGTATGCGATTTCATTTTAGAAAAATTGGGCAATAATTCTACACGTTTAAAGGAAAAAATTATTAATGCGGGTAAATATTTTATTGGACATATTAAAAAATATCTGGCGAAGTACAATCAATTGCTAAGCCGCTTTAAAGAAGTCCACGCACACTGGCTCTCACAGAATATAATTGTACTGGACAATGCGGTAACTGTGACTCCATCACCGCCTAAAAAAGGTCGTTCTACTCTTAGCTATAATGAGGCTCGGTTAAAAAGAAAGTTGGCGTCATCAGTAGCAGAAAGTGTTGGACATGAGAGAGACCTTCTACTTCATGCTGCAGCTCTTTCCGCTAAAAAATTTTTTCAGAGTACCCAATCCGAAAAGAACACATCTAAGATATCTCCAGATGAAGCTCTGGCATATCTCCTAGAAAATTCTTTGACAAAAAGGCAATATATTAATACTGCTTTGCTAGCCAATAGTCGTGCCTTAAACGTATTTCCAAGCTACAAGAAATTAGTAGAGGCTAAGGATCAATGTCGGCCAAATGGAATAAATATAACTGAAACGGTTGCGCAAGTACCACTGCGATGTTTATTGGATCACACAGCAAGTCGTCTCATTTTATTGCAGAGAGATGTTTTAGAACAGTATCCGGACATAAGGAGCTGAAATTAATTGCTAGCTATGGATTTGATGGGTCTACTGGACAGACAATTCACATACAAAGATTCAAAGAACATGAAGATCCCATTATTGATCAATCATTGGTTGTCACTTCGCTAATACCTATAAAACTTATAGATAAGTTTGAAAGCTATGTATGGGTAAATGCTACACCACAGTCTGTTCGATTTTGCAGGCCCGTGAAAAAAGAATTCACCAAAGAAACGCCAAATCATATAGTTGCCGAAAAGTCGGATTTTGACATCGGAGACAAATAAAGGCTTTAGTTCCTTTCGAATACGAATTACTTATGAACTATGTATGACTTTAATAGATGGCAAAGTTCTAAACGTTTTAACGGAAACAAAATCCACACAATGCTGTCCTTTATGTGGAGCAACACCAACACAGTTTTTAACGGAAAAAAATGTGCAATCAAATACCTTAAAATTAAAATCAAGTTCTCTTCAATTCGTTGTTAGTCCATACGCATGGATCAGACTTTTCGAACATGTTTTAAATGTGTCAAAAAGAATTGGAATAAATAAAGGCATATTCAAGATATGAAGGACAAAGAATTTATGGCAACCCGCAAACTGAAAATTAAGAAGAAATAATTTGATGAAATTGGAATTGTTGTTGGTATGCCAAAACATAATGGAAGCGGGAATGGATGCAACCCGCAGAGCGTTCTTAAATGATGTAGTTTTTGGCTATATTTTAGATTTCAATCATGAAGTTCTTCACAATTTCCATATCAATAGTTTTGTCAAGTAAATATAAAATTTCTGTCGAAAAATTTAAAAGTTTCTGCAATAGGGCAGCAGCTCTCTACATGGAGAAATATCCATGGTATCCCACGTCAGCAAAGCTTCATAAAATACTGGCTCATGGA
The DNA here is from genome assembly GCF_030179905.1 of Drosophila bipectinata. NCBI lineage: Eukaryota > Metazoa > Arthropoda > Insecta > Diptera > Drosophilidae > Drosophila > Drosophila bipectinata. The sequence goes on along the minus strand of NC_091740.1, from coordinate 8,970,645 downwards.
TCACAAATTATTGAAGATTCTGTGGTTCCGGTTGGTTCTTTGGGTGAAAATACTTCAGAATTGCGCAACAAATCATACAAGAAAGATCACCTATCCCATTCCAGAAAAGACAGTAGAATTCATCGCATAACAGATGTATTTAAGGGGTTATATACAGTTGTACCGCGCAAAAAAATGAAATTTTATCAATTTTTTTTTTTTTGACACCATAAAATATTTATTAAAAATGTTTTACCGACGTTGTTTAGTACATGGTTTTTGGGTACCTATTTAAATTTTTCATAAAAAAATATTAAATAATAAAAATGTTATAACCGAATTCCAAGATCGTCTTTTTTCGATGGTGTCTTGCGGTGCACATCATATCGCGATAACGGTTCATCCAAAATCAAAAATTCTAAAAAAATTCGATAGTATATTGTATTGCCTAGTTCGTGAACGAAGGATTTGTAAAAATTTTGATTAAAAAAATAATGGCGACGGTTTTAACAAAAAATGTACTTTTCAAGGTATAAGATTTTCGATTTTTATGCTCTAAAAAAATGGACGTTCACGGACTAGCTATTATCATAATAAATAAGTGGTCAAAATTTGGTTTTGATCGGATCAGTAGTTTTTTAGTAATCGTGTCTACCGCAAAGGAAATTTCGAAAAAACAAGATTCTAAGATAATCGCGTTTAAAGTTTCAAGTTTGTTAAATTTTGATGTGCAGTTAGTGCGCTATAAATAGCTACAACTTAATGCTCCGATCGTTTTGAATTTGTAATTGTACACTCTTTTGTGAGAGTATTCTCAACAGTATATACTTAACGAATATGCAATAAAAAAAAAATCGATTTTTTCATCAATCACGTCTGTATATAACCCCTTATATAGATTCTCCTCCTAATGACGCCTCAACAGTCCTGTTTACCGAGATCTGCTTTATAAAGCGTACGGATTGTATGCATGATATGAGCTATTCCCTCTTGGAAGAGATCAATGATGCTTACCGCGGTACCACAAGGAGCCCTAGCGGCTCAAGTGGATGGGGGTGTCAGTGACCGCATTGCTGCCTCAACCTAACCTAACCTATTTGCAGGCTACGGTTTTAAGCAGGGACCGTAATTGTTATAATTTTTAAAATAAAAATTATAAAATAAAAATTATTTATTGATTTTTATGACAAAAATTGAAATATAACTCTTATTTTCAATTTTTATAATAATAATTAAGAATATGAATTATTTTTCAATTTTTAAACAAAAAATAAAAATAAAAGTTATGATTCAATTTTTATTAAAAAAATTGAAAATAAGTGTTACGATCCAATTTTTATTATAAAAATTGAAAATAAAAATTGAATGCGAATAACTTTTGAACCGAGTGGACTATTAATGATCTGATCTGTGGCGCAGTACCTTTCAAATGATGTATCGAATGTCCTTAAATGACATAATCAAGGATTCCTTAATAATTCAATTTATTTAGTTATATTTCTAGTGTGGGTCAACAGGGGTATATTGGGAATCAATGTCCAATACTATCGAGACCACCGCATTGAAGTAAAGACGCTTGGAGTGATTGCGCTCCATGAAGCATGAAAATTGAAAATGTGCTGAACAAGTTTTTAATAAAAAAGGATCATGTCTACACTGTCACTTCAGACAATGGCAAGAATGTCATTAAAGCGATCGACTTCATGAACAAAGAATTGAATTCTGAATTTTGTGACGAGTTTGACGATGACGACCTTATGAAAGATATTCGCGTTCACTATATACATTCGATTAGATGTGCCGCCCATTCCATGCAATTAGCTGTTCATGACCTGCTAAAAGAGAGGAGTCGGAGATTCCTTGTCGATAGCTCACGATCCATAATAAAAACATTGCGAACTCCGACTTATAGGTAAACAAATTAAATGCATAACATTACACTTAAAAATTACAATACTATTTTAAAATTATTATCCCCAACCTCTACTGGATGTGCCAACAAGGTGGATCTCAACGTACACTATGTTGAAAAACGTATGCGTATATAAGGAGTTTTCAAAAGAAAACCTAAGTAAAACATTGCAGTTAACGGAATCAAATTGGGAAGAAATTAACTTGCTGTTGGCGGCACTAGAACCTATTTTTATAGCCACTGAAAAATTGCAAAGCAAACCATTATATTTCGGCGATTTTTATAAGCTTTGGCTTGAAACGAATTTAATACAAAAAATATTTCAATATAATCGAAATATTTTTAAGAAACTCGGTGTGTACTTTTACATGGTTGGCCCACTCTTGAAAATTTCTAGTAGAAATATAACTAAATAAATTGAATAATTGAGGATTCCATGATTAAAACATTTTTAGGACCTGTTTTTTTAATAAAGAGTAATATTGTCATTGCAGATGCCATTATTAAAAAATTGTTCTTCACATAATTCACATAATCGAGTCTTCCTTTTGTAATGAACACTGTCATTTATGGGATTATTAAGGAATCCTTGATTATGTCCTATAAGGACATTCGATACATCATTTGAAAGGTACTGCGCCACAGATCATTAAAATGTAAGCGGTTTTTAAATAGTACACTCGATTCAGAAGTTATTCGCATTCAATTTTTATTTTCAATTTTTATAATATAAATTGAATTATAACTTTTATTTTTATTTTTTTTTATAAAAATTGAAAAATAATTCATATTCTTAATTATTACTATAAAAATTGAAAATAAGAGTTATATTTCAATTTTAGCAATATAAATTGAAATAAAAGTTTATTGTGTTTCTGGATTCACCGTTAAAAAATTGTTTATGTGTCCTTTTCCACTCCCCACAAAGGCTTTTTTGTCGTTCAATTTTTTTGAACTCATGTCTTATTTGCAGTCCCTGGTTTTAAGGCAGTGGCGGCCAAAACGAATACAGGTTTAAAATTTGAGTGTATGCGTAGCAGAGAAAAACAATGAGAGCAGAGCATTCACTGAGTGAAAAAAACGTAGTTTTTTATTTCATTTTTCGTTAATTCAAAAGTTTGAATGGGCACTAAAATAATGTATTTTTTAAAGTTCTTAAACAAATAAAAAACTACGCATCCCTACCTAACGACCAACAAAAAAGATAACGGTCTAACGACCGTGAGGAGAGAAACATAATTTTTTACTGTTTACCTATTTTAACATATTATATATTATTATAAACTGCATTTTCATACCAAAAATATATTTTTATTATATATTATTATTAAATATTATTAATTTTTATTTTTAAATAATAAGTATGTATATACTTTCACTTTTTTTACTCAAGGTTACGCCGTTGCAAGATGAAGTAAAAAACTTACGATTCTTTTTAAGCTCAAGAGTTAATATTGTGACCGAGTTTGAAGTGAAAACATAGTATTGTTTTCTGTTTTTTTTTTTTTTTTTTTTGTAGTATTCCATGCGAGGACACTTTAAAAGTAAACAAATCCATCCCCCAATTCTTAGGAAGTTTAGAAAACTATTATATGTAGCAAAGCAAGAAGCTGCCGAAACGGCAATGGGACTTGATATTCGCAAAAGCAGTCAATATTTTGTAGCCTTAACTATTTTTAGAAAAAACAAGAAAGAAAAGCTAACTTCAGGCAGAGCTGAAGTTGATATACCCTTGCAGTTAAAACCGGATATATATCGCAAACATCGGATATAGTTGCCTGATCCTTATGAGAATATGATAATGTAACCCAATTTATTATAATACAAAATCTAAAAAAAGTCGGATCATTTCTGATCGTTCAGTTATATGGCAGCTATAGGATATAGTTCGCCGATCCTTATGAAATTTAGTAGGTCGGATTATCTGACCAAAAATAGAATCACTAATAAGTTTCAGTTTTCTATCTTCAAAAACACGAAAGATGGGTTATTTCCGATCTTTCAGTTATATGGCAGCTATAGGAGATAGTCGGCCGATCCATTTGAAATTTTTCATGTCGTATTAAAGCTCTCATGTAAAATTTGAATCCCTATCTCAAAAAACACCAAAGGTATACCATGTCCGATCAATCAGTTATATGGCAGCTAGTCGGCCGATCCCGGCCGTCCCGACTTATATACTGCGTGCAAAGGAATGAAGGGTGTGTGCAAAGTTTCAAGACGATAGCTTTAAAACTTAGACTCTAGTTTGCGTAGAAACAGACAGACGGACAGACAGACGGACATAATTATATCAACTCAGGAGGTGATCCTGATCAAGAATATATATACTTTACAGGGTCGGAGATGTCTCCTTTACTGCGTTGCCCACTTTTGACCAAAATTATAATACCCTCTGCAAGGATATTAAAATGGAAAACTTAGGTGATGGCACTATTTTTATAACCGGGGAAAATATTGTAAATGAAACAAAATTGAAGGAGCATTCCAAATTTTATTCAATGAAAGCATCATCATCAACAATATAAAACACATTAACACAAAATAGAAAATATTACATAATATATCACAATAAAAATATAACAATTATACTACTGTGTGCAAAAAGTAAGGTGAATTTGTTTGTAAAATAAAAATTCTTTTTTTATTCTCCTGAATCAATTTGATCACCTTCAAAGTAATCCCCTCCCGCCAACTTTTTTCAAATCCTCGAAACAGGCCAAATAGTTCTTTTCCGGTACAGTCATAAGCGCCCTCGCCAATTCCGCTTCTATCTCCACAATCGACTCGAAACGCGTTCCTCGGAATGGTCTTTTTGAGTTTTGGGAATAGCCGAAGTCACACGGAGCCAACTCATGAGAATACGCTGGTTGCGGAACGATATGCGTCGAATTTTTGGAGAACCTCTGGAGTACCTCTTATAAACAATTTCCTGGGACATGGTAGAATCACCAAAGGCCTTTCGCAAACAAAATTTTATGGCACTTCCAGCTTAAGGGGTTATATACAGTTGTACCGCGCAAAAATATGGATTTTTATCGATATTTTTTTGACACCATAGAAAATATTTATGAAAAATGTTTTACCGACGTTGTTTAGTACATGTTTCTGGGTATTTAATTAAATTTTTTCATAAAAAAATATTACATAACAAAAATGTTATAGTCGAATTTTCGGATCGTCTCTTTTCGATGGTGTCTTGCGGTGGACATGATTTCTCGAAAACGGTTCATCCGAAATCCAAAATTCAAAAAAGTTTAGTTAGTATATTGTTTTGTCTAGTCCGTGAACGAGGGATTTTTAAAAATTTTGATTAAAAAAAAATGGCGACGTTTTTAACAAAAAATGTACTTTTTCAACGTATAAGATTTTCGTTTTTTGTGCTTTAAAAAAGGAGTTCTCAAAAAAATTGAAAATCCCTCGTTCACGGAATAGCTAATATCATAATAAATAAGTGGTCAATTTGGTGTTGATCGGATTAGTAGTTTTTTAGTAATCGTGTCCACCGCAAAGGTAATTTCCCAAAAAAAAGATTCTGAGATAATCGCGTTTAAAGTTTTAAGTTTGTTCAAGTTTTATATGCAGATAGTGCGCTATAAATAGCTACAGCTTCGGTTCTAATGCTCCGATCGTTATGAATTTTTGTGAGAGTATTCCTAATAGAATATACTTAAAGAATATGCAATCCCATTTTTTCATGTATCACAACTGTATATAACCCCTTAAATAAATCACACATTGTAAAAATCGCCTGAGCGCACAGTGGGACAGATCGTGTTCGCCGCGAGCAAATAAAATTTATTTCGGTGGTTCGGAACTCAATATAATAAATCATGAATTCCAGCGGCGCCGTCACAGGAGCACCCACTCCAACCCGGAGTGCAATTTTAAAGTGCAAGGCCCTGGGTATTCTCCAGGACTTACAGAGGATCCAAGGAGCTCTTCAGCTTATTTCCAAGGTGGACGATGCCATGCTACACGTGCGACATGGTCAGATAGCCACCATGTTCAGCGACTTCAAGGCCATCCACGGGAAGCTTGAGGATTTGGACATTTTGCAGATCAGCAGTGACCTTCGATGGACTGTTTCGGAGCTCGTAGCGACGATGCAGGCGGAAATTGAGCACGAGACGACCCTTCGCTCATCTCGAATTGCTGCCCACTCCACCCTTGCCAACGGAATGTCCACCATGCAGGCTGACCCAGGGTTAGGTCAAAGTTAATAGTCAAAGTTAATTTAATAACCGTCGCTTAATTCTGGGCCTCAGTCTGTTGGAAAGTGGCTCAATAGCAGCACTTCGAAGTCTTTCGGACAAATTTAATGCCCATATGCGAGCCTTAAAGAATTTGGGTACTTCAGTTCAGATCGCCAGCTGCATCATCGTCCAAGTTCTGCTTCAAAGGTTGGACCCAGCTACCCAAGCCAAGTGGGGGGAGAGTCAAAACTCCTCAGGTTCAGACGCCATCCCTACTTGGGAGTCGATGGCCGAATTTTTGGAGCAGCGGTGTAGGACGCTGGAGGCTATGGACGTGGCCATGGCTGCATACGCCCCGGACGCTCATGTGGGAAGGCGTCGAGGTGCAAATAATGGTAGATCATCCTTTATTGTTACTAATTCGCTTCCCTCTACCTGTGCTCTATGCGGTGGATGGTCCCATATAATGTCTGCATGCCCCCGATTTCTATCAATGCCCCCTGAGATTCGCCTTGGTGAGGCCAGGCGACTCGGTCTTTGTCGGAAGTGTCTGCAAACGGGCCATCACATGCGTGAGTGCCTCGCTGCTAGTTGTCGCAGCTGTGGAAGGAGGCATCACAGCCTGCTGCATTTCCTGGAGCCGCCGGCATCTAGCGGCCAGCCTTTGGTTGGTCCTCCCACGTCAGCCATAGCCGAGGTCGCCGAGCCTGCAGCCTCTTCGCCGTCCACTGCTAATGCACTAGTTGCTCAAGGTCACAGCGGCGATATATCGTTGCTTGCTACAGCGAACATTTTTGTTCGTAGTCGCGCTGGATCCCTTGTTCCATGCCGAGCTTTGTTGGATTCTGGATCTCAGGTGCACGTGATCATTTCCCGGCTGGCAAGTCAGCTGCAGCTCCGGAGGTACAAATCATTCATGGCGGTGTCTGGTATTGGAGTATGGCTTTGCGACAGATGGATTCTCTGTTGATGTTCTCCTACGTTCCCACTGTTCCGAGTACTCGGCCCTGGTTAACGCCGTCATCGCTGCCAATATCACGGACCTGCAGCCTAGCTTCAGTTTGGATGTCTCCAGCTGGAATATTCCTGGCAATCTTTCTTTGGCTGATCCTGAATTTTTCCGCCCACAGCGCATCGACCTTCTTATCGGAGCCAGTCTGTTTTATGAGCTGTTGTGTGTTGGGCAAATTAAGCTCTCAGCCGGCCTGCCATTGCTGCAGAAAACTCAACTTGGATGGGTCGTGTGTGGAGGCGGTTCACATGTCCAGAGAAGATCACTCGTTTCCACTGCCCACAAGGATGTTCCGGAGAGCGCAACAATGCTGGATGATCAGCTGGATTCTTTGCTCCGCCGGTTTTGGGAAATCGAAGACTGCTCCGAGCCTATTGTGAAGCGGACGAAGGAAGAGCTAGATTGCGATGCGCATTTCGTGCAACATGTTGCTCGGCTGGATTCCGGCGCTTACGCGGTGCGGCTTCCGTTAAAATGCGGCTCTAAGCTGCTGGGAGAGTCGTACCCCCAAGCCGTTCGACGATTTCTTTCCCTCGAAAGGAAGCTCTGTCGCCGTCCTCAATTAAAGGAGCAATATGCTGCCTTCATAAAGGAGTATCTGGAGTTGGGTCACATGTCTCCAGTCCCTTCTGATGCGAGCGTCACTGGCCAATACTTTCTTCCACACCATTGTGTTTTAAAGGAGGACAGTTCAACAACCAAGCTCAGGGTTGTCTTTGATGGATCTGCTGTCACAACTTCTGGATATTCATTGAATGACGTGTTGATGTCTGGCCCAGTTATTCAGCCAAAGTTACTGCATATTCTGTTAAGGTTCCGATGCCATCGGGTGGCCATTACTGGAGATATTTGTAAAATGTATCGTTGCGTCAGGGTTTTTCCTGAGGACAGCTATCTTCAGTGTATTCTTTGGCGGGATTCCACCCAGGATGAGTTACAGGTTTTTAAGCTGGACACGGTCACCTACGGAACGAAGCCTGCCTCATTTTTAGCAGTTCGGACAATGCATCAGTTGGCAGATGATGAGCAAATAATGTTTCCAAAGGGGGCCGAAATTCTGCGTCGCGACTTTTATGTGGATGATCTGCTTTCCGGAGGCGACTCTATAGATGAAGCTATTAGCATAATGCAGCAAACATCCGCGATCCTTGCCAAAGGCCATTTTCGGTTAAGGAAGTGGTGCACCAATGTTGCTGACGTTCTGGATAAGGTGCCTGAAGAAGATCGGGAGTCTTTCCTTAAGTTTGATGATGGTAGCAACTTCACAAAGACACTGGGTCTTGCTTGGGATCCTGCAACTGACCGCTTGCTACTTTCTTTTGAAGGGATTTAGTCAATCTCAAAGCCCACTAGGCGCATTGTGATTTCTTCAGTCGCTCGGCTTTATGACCCCTTAGGCCTTGTTGGTCCTGTAATTTCAAAGGCAAAGATCTTTCTTCAGAAGCTGTGCCGTGAGAAGTTGTCCTGGGATGAAAGTCTTCCTCAAGCTCTTCACTGCGACTGGAATATGATTTGTAGCCGCTTTGGTAGTACGCAGCGCGCCGAATTCCCTAGATGGGTGCTGACATCGAAATCCGAGGTGGAGGTCCATGGATTCTGTGATGCCAGCATTGAGGCGTATGGGGCATGCGTTTATGTCGTGTCCAAGGGCGCAGGATCTGCAAGCTATTTACTCTGTTCGAAGTCCCGAGTTGCGCCGTTAAAGACTGTTACGGTGCCTAAGCTGGAGTTATCGGGAGCCGAGTTGTTGGCTCGACTTATGTCGGAAGTAGAGCAGTTAAAGGTCTACGTTGGAAAGTATTTTTGCTGGTGCGATTCTGCTGTGGCTCTGTCTTGGATTCGAGAAGAACCCTCTTGGTTTAATGTTTTCGTCGCCAATCAAGTTTCGACCATTCAGAAGCTAACTAGAGAAATGGAGTGGCGGTATGTTCCCACTTCTTTGAACCCAGCAGATATCCTGTCGCGTGGTGCTCTTCCCAATGAATTGGTTGAGAATAAGCTGTGGTCTCATGGTCCTCCGTTTCTCGTTGGATCCCAAGAGACGTGGCCAACCGCGGTCCCATCTGAGAGATCAACCCTGGAGTTACGTGCAAGGGTCCTGCTCATTCAGTCTCCGTACGTGGATATAACAGCGGTTTCTAAGTACGCTAATTCGTTTCCAGCACTGCAGAGGGTATTCGCTTACGTATACAAGTTTTCTCAACGAATTCACCACAACGGTGTTACGGCTAGCGATATAAAATCTGGAACACAGCTGTTATTGCGGCTAGTGCAACGTGTGCATTTTTGGGAGGAAATAAAGGCTCTTCAAAATGGAAAAGACATAGCGGTATCCAGTGCCCTTGCCTCATCCTCTCCCTTCTTGGACAAATTTGGACTGTTGCGCGTAGACGGTCGGCTAAAAAATTCGTCGTTGGATTTTGATAAACAGCATCCAATTATACTTCCAAGAAGCCATCCAGTTACGCGGGCTATAATTGTTGACTTCCATGAGCGAAATTTACATACGGGACCTCGCGCACTGTTGGCAATTATTCGGTCCCAATATTGGCCAATTGGGGGGAGAAAAACCGTGACGAAGGCATTACACAAATGCATCCGATGCTTCCGGACTAAGCCTCGGCTGTTGCAGCACATTATGGCTGATCTCCCGGAGGAAAGAGTTAGCGGCTCCCAGGTCTTCGGAGTCACTGGTGTGGATTTTTGTGGACCGTTCTATTATAAGCCGGAAGTGCGTAATAAGGCTCCAGTAAAATGTTACATTAGCATGTTCATTTGTTTTGCTACCAAAGCCGTCCATCTGGAGCTTGTAAGGGATCTGTCCACAATGTCTTTTTTGCAGGCTTTGAAGCGTTTTATATGCACCCGCCGAAGTCCTCAACATATTTGGTCTGACAACGCAACCAACTTTGTTGGAGCCAAAAACGAGCTAAAGGACCTGCGCCGATTATTTCTAAGCGAAGAGCATCAACGGTCACTGCTGGAGTTTTGCTCTATGAAGTCCATCGAATGGCATTTTATTCCTCCTCGATCTCCGCATTTCGGTGGTCTGTGGGAAGCGGCTGTTAAAACCGCCAAGCACCATTTCTACCGAGCTGTCGGATCTGCAGTTCTGGTTTTCGAGGATCTGCGAACGCTGCTGTGCCATATTGGGTCTGTTATAAATTCACGACCCTTATTGTCTCTTTCAGAAAATCCTGCAGACCTTGATGTTCTGACCCCGGCTCATTTTTTAACTGGTGGTCCGTCAGTCAGCTTTATCGAGCCTGATGTCACAAAGCTGAACTTCAACCGGTTGGACAGCTGGCAGCGCGTGTCTTTCCTGCAGCAGTCTTTCTGGTCCCGATGGAAGGAGGAGTACCTAAGTCTTCTCCAGCAGCGCTCCAAATGGCGCGCCTCCGGTCCTGCCTTGGCCCCGAACGATGTGGTGCTAGTAAAGGACGAGAATCTACCTCCGATGAAATGGCCGCTTGCGAGAATAATGGAGTTAATCCCTGGTCGGGATGGTATCTTTCGAATGGCGGTGATAAAAACCTCATCTGGAATTACCAAGCGAGCAGTGACTAAGCTGTGCCTTTTGCCCCTTAAGGATGAAGTTGGAGTAGAAGCCCCAACTGGGGGGAGAATGTCGGGTCAAGCAGCAAGCAACTAATTTAAACACAACAATTAATAATTAACTGATGTTTTGCTGGTCGCAAGCCGACTCTCTTTCGGCCGCTCGACTTTGCTACTTCGGCGCTTATGGTTAGCGACCATCCGCTCAGCCTATTCTGCAAGGTTGGCGCCACTCTCGTTCGTCTTCTTACTGCGCTCGCATCCTAAATTGGATTTCAAATATTGTACATAAATCCTAATTTCATATGCGACTTGAATAAAGTTTATAACGTTGAAATTAATTAAATTCTGATTCTTTATTTACGGCATCGAAAACTCTCGATGACCAAACAATTATTATAAACACCTATAGCATTCCTGTCCTTGAGCTCAACGGCGGTGAACTTCGGTAAGTGGATACTAATGAAAGAAACTACATATACTTTTGCCTTGTACAGTAAATTTTGTACGTCATGAATCGTGAATAATTTTAATTTATATCCTCGCAAACTTATTAATTTTTAATCTAAATAATCGGATAAAGTTGCCTGATCCTTATGAGAATATGATAATGTAACCCAATTTATTATAATACAAAATCTAAAAAAAGTCGGATCATTTCTGATCGTTCAGTTATATGGCAGCTATAGGATATAGTTGGGCGATCCATATGAAATTTTTCATGTCGTATTAAAGCTCTCATTTAAAATTTGAATCCCTATCTCAAAAAACACCAAAGGTATACCATTTCCGATCAATCCGTTATATGGCAGCTAGTCGGCCGATCCCGGCCGTTCCGACTGCGTGCAAAGGAATGAAGGGTGTGTGCAAAGTTTCAAGACGATAGCTTTAAAACTTAGACTCTAGTTTGCGTAGAAACAGACAGACGGACAGACAGACGGACATAATTATATCAACTCAGGAGGTGATCCTGATCAAGAATATATATACTTTACAGGGTCGGAGATGTCTCCTTTACTGCGATGCCCACTTTTGACCAAAATTATAATACCCCTTTGCAAGGATATAAAAATGGAAAACTTAGGTGATGGCACTATTTTTATAGCCGGGGAAAATATTGTAAACGAAACAAAATTGAAGGAGCATTTCAAATTTTATTCAATGAAAGCATCATCATCAACAATATAAAACACATTAACAAAAAATAGAAAATATTAGATAATATATCACAATAAAAATATAACAATTATACTACTGTGGGCAAAAAGTAAGGTGAATTTGTTTGTAAAATGAAAATTCTTTTTTTATTCTCCTGAATCAATTTGATCACCTTCAAAGTAATCCCCTCCCGCCAACTTTTTTCAAATCCTCGAAACAGGCCAAATAGTCCTTTTCCGGTACAGTCATAAGCGCCCTCGCCGATTCCGCTTCTATCTCCACAATCGACTCGAAACGCGTTCCCCGGAATGGTCTTTTTGAGTTTTGGGAATAGCCGAAGTCACACGGAGCCAACTCATGAGAATACGCTGGTTGCGGAACGATATGCGTCGAATTTTTGGAGAACCTCTGGAGTACCTCTTATAAACAATTTCCTGGCACTTCTCAGCTTAAGGGGTTATATACAGTTGTACCGCGCAAAAATATGGATTTTTATCGATTTTTTTTTGACACCATAGAAAATATTTATGAAAAATGTTTTACCGACGTTGTTTAGTACATGTTTCTGGGTACTTAATTAAATTTTTTCATAAAAAAATATTACATAACAAAAATGTTATAGTCGAATTTTCGGATCGTCTCTTTTCGATGGTGTCTTGCGGTGGACATGATTTCTCGAAAACGGTTCATCCGAAATCCAAAATTCAAAAAAGTTTAGTTAGTATATTGTATTGTCTAGTCCGTGAACGAGGGATTTTTAAAAATTTTGATTAAAAAAAAATGGCGACGTTTTTAACAAAAAATGTACTTTTTCAACGTATAAGATTTTCGTTTTTTGTGCTTTTAAAAAGGAGTTTTCAAAAAAATTGAAAATCCCTCGTTCACGGAATAGCTAATATCATAATAAATAAGTGGTCAATTTGGTGTTGATCGGATTAGTAGTTTTTTAGTAATCGTGTCCACCGCAAAGGTAATTTCCCAAAAAAAAGATTCTGAGATAATCGCGTTTAAAGTTTCAAGTTTGTTCAAGTTTTATATGCAGATAGTGCGCTATAAATAGCTACAGCTTCGGTTCTAATGCTCCGATCGTTATGAATTTTTGTGAGAGTATTCCTAATAGAATATACTTAAAGAATATGCAATAAAAAAAACCCATTTTTTCATATATCACAACTGTATATAACCCCTTAAATAAATCACACATTGTAAAAATCGCCAAATGCACTCTGGATCGTTTGCTAAACTTAAGCGTAAATATAGAACTGATACTGACATTGACATGAAATTTCCGCCAGATGTCATCAACAGTGGTGCCAACATAAAAAAAGAACTAGGTGAAAATTCACCTGACTTTTTGCCCACAGAAATTACTGACTGCGTTTCATCTAATAATTGCGAACTAGGTTTAGATATTAAAATCATAAACCCATTTGTAAAATTAGGATACACTGTAGTGTGTGGATTTCCTGTAGGGCATCCGTATCACAGAAAACATAGAATTTAAGATCTTTTTAAAAGCTTAAAGTGTTGTATCTATTATTCTCCGGTCACCTTGGATAATCGAACGAAAAATATCACGCGACCTTATCTATTGGGTTTTCTGCATATCGAGATAATTGTGCAGCATCAGTTATGTGAAAGCTTTTTAGAGCTTTTATTCTAGCATAGTTAGGGCTAGATTTATATAGGGAAGCTTAGACACTAACTTGCATACGCTTAAGAGATAAGGCTGCATTATTAAGCCTAAATTAAGAAAAGTAAACTCGTTTTTATTACAATTAAATATATGGAAAAATTTATTCAACCCAGCGGAACTAGCTGTGGAAATCAGTGAATTAGTGAATTTAGTCAATTTTAATGCCAGGTATGTTTTTGAGTTAGTGCAGTGCAGTTTTCTTCAAAGAATTAATTTTCCCCAGTGCCACGTGCCAGTGCGTCTAGTACCGAATTATGTAATCGTCTAGTTTAAGGATCTAAGGAATTCAGCGCTATTCGACGGAATAAATCCGACCCAATCGAATGGAATCATTTTATCAATTTTGGAGTCGAAAGGCGGCTGCAGTTTTCCGGTGACATAATGGACACCTTTATTGCGCTACACGGAGAGAAAACTCCTGCGAATCATATATATATGGTTGTGCTATCAGCAGTGAATTTTTATAACCATTGGCCTGCTTATATATTACAAAGCTTTTCAGTTTATATTTTGCTTATTTTATTATGGAGTCTTCACGGAAGAAAATTTCCCTCACACTTTTTTATTTTTGATTATAATTTCGCTAATAATTTAATGTTATAAAATTCCAATAATTAGCATTTACAGTTTCTTGATTAATTTTAGTATAAATAAATATACATTTATATATATATATAAGTCACGATGCATTTAAAAAGATAAATATTTGGAATTTAATTGAAGTACGAACGTTGCGATAATATTCGAGCATGGCCAAACAAATTTATTGTAATATTTTTTATTAAATATTATTATAAACACCTATAGCATTCCTGTCCTTGAGCTTAACGGCGGTGAACTTCGGTAAGTGGATACTAATGAAAGAAACTACATATACTTTTGCCTTATACAGTAAATTTTGTACGTCATGAATCTTGAATAATTTTAATTTATATCCTCGCAAACTTATTAATTTTTAATCTAAAATGTAGCTTAATTTAATTCTTGAATTTATCCCAATAATATTAATTCTTCTTATATATATATATTATTATAAAACATGAATGATAACGAAATGAATTGTAATATATGTTAAGGAAATATCACTTTATTTAAATAGAAATCCCTAATTGGTAAAATGAATCAATTTTATAAGACTATTTTTTGAATATTTTGAACGTTATGAAGGCTTAAGGCTCTAACCGTTCCGCCGCCGAACCCCTAAATAGCCGTGCTGGAACCACAATAGGTATCACATAGGATTGTGAAATGGGGCGAATCAAACGTCGTAGATCTCGCCAAGGTCGGGTGGGTTATGACTAGGGTATAATGAACATACAACGTACCCTACAACTGATCGAAAAACTCTCTCTCTCTTCTGAAGCTATTTGTATTTAAGGGGATTTGTTTCTTGTTTTCGGATTTGATTATAAAGTAAAATCATCCGGGTTTCTTCTTGAATTTTCGAGCAAGTGCACTTCATTTATTTTGATGATGTGTAGTATGGATACGTGAAAAAGAACCTCCCCCATCCGTCGAGCTAAGTCTAAGACCACAAGAAGTGCACGCCCTTCACTCCCATCCATACGTCCCTAAGGTATATCCTCTGGACCTTGCAGAACACCTTGCATCTTGGTTCTGTTTTGAACTTATTCAGTACCCACACATTACAAAATTGGCGGACAACGTGGGGCCTGATTAGAGTTTTAGTTTTAAACTAGTCAGATTCCTTTTTGTTTTTTTTTATCGTCTTTCGTGGAACTGCAATAAGTTAGAGTTTTTTTGGCATCTTGGCCCGTCAGACAATGATATATCGACGTAGTATTTTTTTTTCTCGTAATACCTAGGAAGTCTGTTTAACTTGGAGAGTAATGGAATCCACAAGGGGTTCGTCTCTCGGAATTGCGATTGAAGTTCAGCAGATGGGACTGATCGACCAGAGCGACTGCTGTGCATAACCAGACCTCACCATGCTTTATAATTTCAGACGTATCAGGTCCGTATAATAAATCCTGGTTAGGAACTGCAAGACGCTGGAGAAATTTAAGCTCTTGACCAACCGGATGTACATTTTATCGGAAGTTCTACGAGTCAGTAATTTAATAGTGTATCCCCAAATAGAATCAGAGAAAGAGAGATTATATTTGATCAGTTTTTTTGTTCCAGCACATTTCGGATTCCGAAGAGCTATATAGGTGTTTTGGTGGCGGATTTAATTTGTTTTTTTTATTTTTGATTTTGATTCATTTTTGGATTTTTGATTTAATTTTTGTTTATTTTTGATATATTTATGATTATATTTCCAATTCTATATTTTTTTTCTTTAAATTTGATCATTTGTGTATCGGAGAGATAATTAAGTATTTCACCATGGCAGTGAGACATAGTTTAGAGAATCCAGCTGAAAGCGTAGGAGAGCAGGATACTATTTGTTCCATTTGTTGCGAATCTGTGACATTGAATGAGATGTTAGCAACGACTCCTTGTAATCATAAATTTCATTACAGCTGTTTAATGCCACTTTTACAAGTAAAGTCAATTTGTCCCGTTTGCAATAGTAGTTGCTCGGTTAACCGGCTTTCTCTTGCAAACAATAATTTAATGATTGAGTTGAACGAGGCAGAGACTGTAGGAGAAACTTTAGATCCTAGCCTTGAACCATCCAGAGGTAATCTCAGTACTAGAGGGAAAGGTGCTATACCAAAAAGAGGGGTACAGACAAGGTCAATGCAACGTAAAGTACAACTCCTTGAGTTTAATAACGATCCAGAAGTGTAAGGAAGAACCGAAATAACCGATCTAGTTCAATCTTGTATACAAGCTCAGCAAAATAGCATGTTACAGAATATATCCCAGATTATAAACGCATCAATAACGCAATCTTTAAAAGTCAAAATGACTTCTCTTAATATCGAGTCAAGAGAACAGGACACAAGGTCACCCAGCGTCCCCCAATGCTTTAATGAATATCAATCTCAACTACCACCCATACATAGAAATGTCAGTCATAACAGTGAGACATCGGTTGGAAACTCTAGAGCTTCGAATATCTCCCCTGAAAAAGTCGCAAGCATTATGCTAGGCTGGCGCATTAAATTCGACGGTGCTCGAAACGGCATGCAAGTCGAAGACTCTCTATATCGCATCCGCTCCCTTACAGCACAAAACTTAGGAGGCGATTTACAACTTTTGTGTGATCATTTGTACTTGTTGTTCGCGGGAAAGGCGAATGAATGGTTTTGGAAGTTTCATCGTTCTTGTGAAAATTTCACTTGGAAAACCTTCCAGCAAGAATTTAGAGAAAAGTTTCAGGAAGTAGACTCCGACATGGACATTTGGGACTTGATCATTGCTAGACGGCAATGAGAACAGGAACCATTCGAAGAATACCAGTTCGCTGTAGAAACTTTGTTAGGAAGTCTCAAGGTTCCCATTTCCGAACAATCCACCATATGAATTCTTATTCAAAATGCTAAGAACTCGTTACGTTACGAATTGATGCATTTAGGTATTAATACTCTTACTAGATTACGCGAAGAGATCCGTACTCACGAGCAATTTCAGAAGCACGTCAAGACGCAGTCTATGAAACCGAAAATATCAAATCGTTCCATTTCGGAATTATATTCCATGTCAGAAGATCAAGTAGCAATGGAAGTAGACGAAATTCATTGGAGGAAGATGGTTTGCTGGAATTGTCAGAAGTCAGGACATAGGTTCGACGATTGTATGAAAGTACGATCAGTATTTTGTTATGGTTGCGGAGCTAAAGATATTTATAAACCAAAATGCTCTCGTTGTAACCCGACGGAAAACCGCCAGAGGGATGCGCAGAACACCACCAATCTGACGCATCCTTACAACCCAAACCACTAGTTAAGAAGCTTATTCTCAAACGGAATACTCAACACCTATTCCCGAGAATAATAACGTTTAAGAAGCGCAAGAGCAACTGAACGCAGTTACCGAGCGAAACCCATTCGCACCTCTACACATTAGATGGATAGGTATAATGCAGCAAAGTGTCGTATATTCGGATACGAACATTCGACGCCCAAACGAAAACAAAAACGCTCGACCGCTCGTTTAAAATCATTTTGGAGAAATATAACTAATACGAGGAGAAAGTTAGTTTCCTCGATACTTGGTAACTCTGATGATAGGCTATAAACAGACATCATTGTAGGAGAGAAGAATTATGTTGCATTGCTAGATTCGGGAGCATCAGTAAGTTGTTTAGGTGGAAACGCGGCTACAGAAATTATGAGCAATCACAAACTTAAAAAATTTTCGGGAAATATTCGAACGGCTAATAATAATAAATGTTCCGTGGTAGGAAAATATGTGACTAACATTTCTTATCGTGGCGAAACAAAGCCTATTGAATTCTACGTTATCCCAACATTAACCCAGGATGATTTATTTATGAATAATTGATTTATGGAAATCTTTTAAGTTGGTCCCTAGCCTGATCAGTCCCAAGATTTTCAGTTCCTTATTATGAATTGGTAAATTAGGCAGGAAAAATATTAGGAACGTATCATTTAAAGGATATACAAGTAGGAAAATAAAAATAGTTTTTTTAGGTTGATATTAGTAATTTCAGTTAATGACCCCTTCGAATAAGATTTTTGTGGCATTAACTGTGGTGTAGTGTGTGGATTTCCAGTAGGGCATCCGTATCACAGAAAACATAGAATTTAAGATCTTTTTAAAAGCTTAAAGTGTTGTATCTATTATTCTCCGGTCACCTTGGATAAGCGAACGAAAAATATCACGCGACCTTATCTATTGGGTTTTCTGCATATCGAGATAATTGTGCAGCATCAGTTAAGTGAAAGCTTTTTAGAGTTTTTATTCTAGCATAGTTAGGGCTAGATTTATATAGGGAAGCTTAGACACTAACTTGCATACGCTTAAGAGATAAGGCTGCATTATTAAGCCTAAATTAAGAAAAGTAAACTCGTTTTTATTACAATTAAATATATGGACAAATTTATTCAACCCAGCGGAACTAGCTGTGGAAATCAGTGAATTAGTGAATTTACTCAATTTTAATGCCAGGTATGTTTTTGAGTTAGTGCAGTGCAGTTTTCTTCAAAGAATTATTTTTCCCCCGTGCCACGTGCCAGTGCGGCTAGTACCGAATTATGTAATCGTCTAGTTTAAGGATCTAAGGAATTCAGCGCTATTCGACGGAATAAATCCGACCCAATCGGATGGAATCATTTTATCAATTTTGGAGTCGAAAGGCGGCTGCAGTTTTCCGGTGACATAATGGACACCTTTATTGCGCTACACGGAGAAAAAACTCCTGCGAATCATATATATATGGTTGTGCTATCAGCAGTGAATTTTTATAACCATTGGCCTGCTTAT
Source organism: Drosophila bipectinata (assembly GCF_030179905.1). Lineage (NCBI taxonomy): Eukaryota > Metazoa > Arthropoda > Insecta > Diptera > Drosophilidae > Drosophila > Drosophila bipectinata. Next base: position 8,951,779 of record NC_091740.1, on the reverse strand, counting down.
ATATTACAAAGCTTTTCAGTTTATATTTTGCTTATTTTATTATGGAGTCTTCACGGAAGAAAATTTCCCTCACACTTTTTTATTTTTGATTATAATTTCGCTAATAATTTAATGTTATAAAATTCCAATAATTAGCATTTACAGTTTCTTGATTAATTTTAGTATAAATAAATATACATTTATATATATATATAAGTCACGATGAATTTAAAAAGATAAATATTTGGAATTTAATTGAAGTACGAACGTTGCGATAATATTCGAGCATGGCCAAACAAATTTATTGTAATATTTTTTATTAAATATTATTATAAACACCTATAGCATTCCTGTCCTTGAGTTTAACGGCGGTGAACTTCGGTAAGTGGATACTAATGAAAGAAACTACATATACTTTTGCCTTATACAGTAAATTTTGTACGTCATGAATCTTGAATAATTTTAATTTATATCCTCGCAAACTTATTAATTTTTAATCTAAAATGTAGCTTAATTTAATTCTTGAATTTATCCCAATAATATTAATTCTTCTTATATATATATATTATTATAAAACATGAATGATAACGAAATGAATTGTAATATATGTTACGGAAATATCACTTTATTTAAATAGAAATCCCTAATTGGTAAAATGAATCAATTTTATAAGACTATTTTTTGAATATTTTGAACGTTATGAAGGCTTAAGGCTCTAACCGTTCCGCCGCCGAACCCCTAAATAGCCGTGCTGGAACCACAATAGGTATCACATAGGATTGTGAAATGGGGCGAATCAAACGTCGTAGATCTCGCCAAGGTCGGGTGGGTTATGACTAGGGTATAATGAACATACAACGTACCCTACAACTGATCGAAAAACTCTCTCTCTCTTCTGAAGCTATTTGTATTTAAGGGGATTTGTTTCTTGTTTTCGGATTTGATTATAAAGTAAAATCATCCGGGTTTCTTCTTGAATTTTCGAGCAAGTGCACTTCATTTATTTTGATGATGTGTAGTATGGATACGTGAAAAAGAACCTCCCCCATCCGTCGAGCTAAGTCTAAGACCACAAGAAGTGCACGCCCTTCACTCCCATCCATACGTCCCTAAGGTATATCCTCTGGACCTTGCAGAACACCTTGCATCTTGGTTCTGTTTTGAACTTATTCAGTACCCACACATTACAAAATTGGCGGACAACGTGGGGCCTGATTAGAGTTTTAGTTTTAAACTAGTCAGATTCCTTTTTGTTTTTTTTTATCGTCTTTCGTGGAACTGCAATAAGTTAGAGTTTTTTTGGCATCTTGGCCCGTCAGACAATGATATATCGACGTAGTATTTTTTTTTCTCGTAATACCTAGGAAGTCTGTTTAACTTGGAGAGTAATGGAATCCACAAGGGGTTCGTCTCTCGGAATTGCGATTGAAGTTCAGCAGATGGGACTGATCGACCAGAGCGACTGCTGTGCATAACCAGACCTCACCTAGGTATAATGCAGCAAAGTGTCGTATATTCGGATACGAACATTCGACGCCCAAACGAAAACAAAAACGCTCGACCGCTCGTTTAAAATCATTTTGGAGAAATATAACTAATACGAGGAGAAAGTTAGTTTCCTCGATACTTGGTAACTCTGATGATAGGCTATAAACAGACATCATTGTAGGAGAGAAGAATTATGTTGCATTGCTAGATTCGGGAGCATCAGTAAGTTGTTTAGGTGGAAACGCGGCTACAGAAATTATGAGCAATCACAAACTTAAAAAATTTTCGGGAAATATTCGAACGGCTAATAATAATAAATGTTCCGTGGTAGGAAAATATGTGACTAACATTTCTTATCGTGGCGAAACAAAGCCTATTGAATTCTACGTTATCCCAACATTAACCCAGGATGATTTATTTATGAATAATTGATTTATGGAAATCTTTTAAGTTGGTCCCTAGCCTGATCAGTCCCAAGATTTTCAGTTCCTTATTATGAATTGGTAAATTAGGCAGGAAAAATATTAGGAACGTATCATTTAAAGGATATACAAGTAGGAAATTAAAAATAGTTTTTTTAGGTTGATATTAGTAATTTCAGTTAATGACCCCTTCGAATAAGATTTTTGTGGCATTAACTGTGGTGTAGTGTGTGGATTTCCAGTAGGGCATCCATATCACAGAAAACATAGAATTTAAGATCTTTTTAAAAGCTTAAAGTGTTGTATCTATTATTCTCCGGTCACCTTGGATAAGCGAACGAAAAATATCACGCGACCTTATCTATTGGGTTTTCTGCATATCGAGATAATTGTGCAGCATCAGTTATGTGAAAGCTTTTTAGAGTTTTTATTCTAGCATAGTTAGGGCTAGATTTATATAGGGAAGCTTAGACACTAACTTGCATACGCTTAAGAGATAAGGCTGCATTATTAAGCCTAAATTAAGAAAAGTAAACTCGTTTTTATTACAATTAAATATATGGAAAAATTTATTCAACCCAGCGGAACTAGCTGTGGAAATCAGTGAATTAGTGAATTTAGTCAATTTTAATGCCAGGTATGTTTTTGAGTTAGTGCAGTGCAGTTTTCTTCAAAGAATTATTTTTCCCCCGTGCCACGTGCCAGTGCGGCTAGTACCGAATTATGTAATCGTCTAGTTTAAGGATCTAAGGAATTCAGCGCTATTCGACGGAATAAATCCGACCCAATCGGATGGAATCATTTTATCAATTTTGGAGTCGAAAGGCGGCTGCAGTTTTCCGGTGACATAATGGACACCTTTATTGCGCTACACGGAGAGAAAACTCCTGCGAATCATATATATATGGTTGTGCTATCAGCAGTGAATTTTTATAACCATTGGCCTGCTTATATATTACAAAGCTTTTCAGTTTATATTTTGCTTATTTTATTATGGAGTCTTCACGGAAGAAAATTTCCCTCACACTTTTTTATTTTTGATTATAATTTCGCTAATAATTTAATGTTATAAAATTCCAATAATTAGCATTTACAGTTTCTTGATTAATTTTAGTATAAATAAATATACATTTATATATATATATGTCACGATGAATTTAAAAAGATAAATATTTGGAATTTAATTGAAGTACGAACGTTGCGATAATATTCGAGCATGGCCAAACAAATTTATTGTAATATTTTTTATTAAATATTATTATAAACACCTATAGCATTCCTGTCCTTGAGTTTAACGGCGGTGAACTTCGGTAAGTGGATACTAATGAAAGAAACTACATATACTTTTGCCTTATACAGTAAATTTTGTACGTCATGAATCTTGAATAATTTTAATTTATATCCTCGCAAACTTATTAATTTTTAATCTAAAATGTAGCTAAATTTAAATATATTATTATAAAACATGAATGATAACGAAATGAATTGTAATATATGTTAAGGAAATATCACTTTATTTAAGGATGTAGTCTCATGTGAGAGGTTGAAAAAATCGATTTTTTTTTTTTACATATTTTAATAGTATTATTTATTAAGAATGTACTGTTAAAGTTTCAAATAAAAATATCAAATAATGACCGAGATACAGCCCATAATCGAGAGCGCGCCCACACCGAAAAGTATGAGTTTCTCGGTAGGGTCTAAACTTTAAACGCGTTTTTCTCGGAACGACATTTTCGTGTGCGGCGCAGGTGATTCACAAAATTCTATGGTACCGATCTAGCTGAAATTTGGATATGTTGTTCTAAAAAGTAACACCTCTGTCCCGTACTAGAATCATTTATTTTTAATGATTAGTTTTTTTTTTTATCATTAATTTAAGATAAATTTTTTAAATTAAAAAAAATTTTTTTTTTTGTTTGTTCGCCATTTTGTTGTTTTTTTAATGAAAATATTTCATTCTAGTACGGGACAGAGCCATAAGCTTACAAAACAATAATCTATTCTAATTTTTTGTTTCGGATGACTCTAGCAGTCGAAATCAGCTGCGCCAGGGACCTACCTTTTTTTTTTATATGCATACTTTGGCATGCTATAAAGTGTATTAAACTACACAAGAATAAATTAAACAAAATATTTTCAAATAGTTTATGATGCCTATAAAAACATATGTGAAAATTGAAACGATCGCATTATTTTTTATTACAACAAAAATTTTTTGAAATAACCTCTAAAAAGTAGGCCGGAACATGAGACTACATCCTTAAATAGAAATCCCTAATTGGTAAAATGAATCAATTTTATAAGACTATTTTTTGAATATTTTGAACGTTATGAAGGCTTAAGGCTCTAACCGTTCCGCCGCCGAACCCCTAAATAGCCGTGCTGGAACCACAATAGGTATCACATAGGATTGTGAAATGGGGCGAATCAAACGTCGTAGATCTCGCCAAGGTCGGGTGGGTTATGACTAGGGTATAATGAACATACAACGTACCCTACAACTGATCGAAAAACTCTCTCTCTCTTCTGAAGCTATTTGTATTTAAGGGGATTTGTTTCTTGTTTTCGGATTTGATTATAAAGTAAAATCATCCGGGTTTCTTCTTGAATTTTCGAGCAAGTGCACTTCATTTATTTTGATGATGTGTAGTATGGATACGTGAAAAAGAACCTCCCCCATCCGTCGAGCTAAGTCTAAGACCACAAGAAGTGCACGCCCTTCACTCCCATCCATACGTCCCTAAGGTATATCCTCTGGACCTTGCAGAACACCTTGCATCTTGGTTCTGTTTTGAACTTATTCAGTACCCACACATTACAAAATTGGCGGACAACGTGGGGCCTGATTAGAGTTTTAGTTTTAAACTAGTCAGATTCCTTTTTGTTTTTTTTTATCGTCTTTCGTGGAACTGCAATAAGTTAGAGTTTTTTTGGCATCTTGGCCCGTCAGACAATGATATATCGACGTAGTATTTTTTTTTCTCGTAATACCTAGGAAGTCTGTTTAACTTGGAGAGTAATGGAATCCACAAGGGGTTCGTCTCTCGGAATTGCGATTGAAGTTCAGCAGATGGGACTGATCGACCAGAGCGACTGCTGTGCATAACCAGACCTCACCATGCTTTATAATTTCAGACGTATCAGGTCCGTATAATAAATCCTGGTTAGGAACTGCAAGACGCTGGAGGAATTTAAGCTCTTGACCAACCGGATGTACATTTTATCGGAAGTTCTACGAGTCAGTAATTTAATAGTGTATCCCCAAATAGAATCAGAGAAAGAGAGATTTTATTTGATCAGTTTTTTTGTTCCAGCACATTTCGGATTCCGAAGAGCTATATAGGTGTTTTGGTGGCGGATTTAATTTGTTTTTTTTATTTTTGATTTTGATTCATTTTTGGATTTTTGATTTAATTTTTGTTTATTTTTGATATATTTATGATTATATTTCCAATTTTATATTTTATTTTTGATTTAATTTTTGTTTATTTTTGATATATTTATGATTATATTTCCAATTCTATATTTTTTTTCTTTAAATTTGATCATTTGTGTATCGGAGAGATAATTAAGTATTTCACCATGGCAGTGAGACATAGTTTAGAGAATCCAGCTGAAAGCGTAGGAGAGCAGGATACTATTTGTTCCATTTGTTGCGAATCTGTGACATTGAATGAGATGTTAGCAACGACTCCTTGTAATCATAAATTTCATTACAGCTGTTTAATGCCACTTTTACAAGTAAAGTCAATTTGTCCCGTTTGCAATAGTAGTTGCTCGGTTAACCGGCTTTCTCTTGCAAACAATAATTTAATGATTGAGTTGAACGAGGCAGAGACTGTAGGAGAAACTTTAGATCCTAGCCTTGAACCATCCAGAGGTAATCTCAGTACTAGAGGGAAAGGTGCTATACCAAAAAGAGGGGTACAGACAAGGTCAATGCAACGTAAAGTACAACTCCTTGAGTTTAATAACGATCCAGAAGTGTAAGGAAGAACCGAAATAACCGATCTAGTTCAATCTTGTATACAAGCTCAGCAAAATAGCATGTTACAGAATATATCCCAGATTATAAACGCATCAATAACGCAATCTTTAAAAGTCAAAATGACTTCTCTTAATATCGAGTCAAGAGAACAGGACACAAGGTCACCCAGCGTCCCCCAATGCTTTAATGAATATCAATCTCAACTACCACCCATACATAGAAATGTCAGTCATAACAGTGAGACATCGGTTGGAAACTCTAGAGCATCGAATATCTCCCCTGAAAAAGTCGCAAGCATTATGCTAGGCTGGCGCATTAAATTCGACGGTGCTCGAAACGGCATGCAAGTCGAAGACTCTCTATATCGCATCCGCTCCCTTACAGCACAAAACTTAGGAGGCGATTTACAACTTTTGTGTGATCATTTGTACTTGTTGTTCGCGGGAAAGGCGAATGAATGGTTTTGGAAGTTTCATCGTTCTTGTGAAAATTTCACTTGGAAAACCTTCCAGCAAGAATTTAGAGAAAAGTTTCAGGAAGTAGACTCCGACATGGACATTTGGGACTTGATCATTGCTAGACGGCAATTAGAACAGGAACCATTCGAAGAATACCAGTTCGCTGTAGAAACTTTGTTAGGAAGTCTCAAGGTTCCCATTTCCGAACAATCCACCATATGAATTCTTATTCAAAATGCTAAGAACTCGTTACGTTACGAATTGATGCATTTAGGTATTAATACTCTTGCTAGATTACGCGAAGAGATCCGTACTCACGAGCAATTTCAGAAGCACGTCAAGACGCAGTCTATGAAACCGAAAATATCAAATCGTTCCGTTTCGGAATTATATTCCATGTCAGAAGATCAAGTAGCAATGGAAGTAGACGAAATTCATTGGAGGAAGATGGTTTGCTGGAATTGTCAGAAGTCAGGACATAGGTTCGACGATTGTATGAAAGTACGATCAGTATTTTGTTATGGTTGCGGAGCTAAAGATATTTATAAACCAAAATGCTCTCGTTGTAACCCGACGGAAAACCGCCAGAGGGATGCGCAGAACACCACCAATCTGACGCATCCTTACAACCCAAACCACTAGTTAAGAAGCTTATTCTCAAACGGAATACTCAACACCTATTCCCGAGAATAATAACGTTTAAGAAGCGCAAGAGCAACTGAACGCAGTTACCGAGCGAAACCCATTCGCACCTCTACACATTAGATGGATAGGTATAATGCAGCAAAGTGTCGTATATTCGGATACGAACATTCGACGCCCAAACGAAAACAAAAACGCTCGACCGCTCGTTTAAAATCATTTTGGAGAAATATAACTAATACGAGGAGAAAGTTAGTTTCCTCGATACTTGGTAACTCTGATGATAGGCTATAAACAGACATCATTGTAGGAGAGAAGAATTATGTTGCATTGCTAGATTCGGGAGCATCAGTAAGTTGTTTAGGTGGAAACGCGGCTACAGAAATTATGAGGAATCACAAACTTAAAAAATTTTCGGGAAATATTCGAACGGCTAATAATAATAAATGTTCCGTGGTAGGAAAATATGTGACTAACATTTCTTATCGTGGCGAAACAAAGCCTATTGAATTCTACGTTATCCCAACATTAACCCAGGATGATTTATTTATGAATAATTGATTTATGGAAATCTTTTAAGTTGGTCCCTAGCCTGATCAGTCCCAAGATTTTCAGTTCCTTATTATGAATTGGTAAATTAGGCAGGAAAAATATTAGGAACGTATCATTTAAAGGATATACAAGTAGGAAATTAAAAATAGTTTTTTTAGGTTGATATTAGTAATTTCAGTTAATGACCCCTTCGAATAAGATTTTTGTGGCATTAACTGTGGTGTAGTGTGTGGATTTCCAGTAGGGCATCCATATCACAGAAAACATAGAATTTAAGATCTTTTTAAAAGCTTAAAGTGTTGTATCTATTATTCTCCGGTCACCTTGGATAAGCGAACGAAAAATATCACGCGACCTTATCTATTGGGTTTTCTGCATATCGAGATAATTGTGCAGCATCAGTTATGTGAAAGCTTTTTAGAGTTTTTATTCTAGCATAGTTAGGGCTAGATTTATATAGGGAAGCTTAGACACTAACTTGCATACGCTTAAGAGATAAGGCTGCATTATTAAGCCTAAATTAAGAAAAGTAAACTCGTTTTTATTACAATTAAATATATGGAAAAATTTATTCAACCCAGCGGAACTAGCTGTGGAAATCAGTGAATTAGTGAATTTACTCAATTTTAATGCCAGGTATGTTTTTGAGTTAGTGCAGTGCAGTTTTCTTCAAAGAATTATTTTTCCCCCGTGCCACGTGCCAGTGCGGCTAGTACCGAATTATGTAATCGTCTAGTTTAAGGATCTAAGGAATTCAGCGCTATTCGACGGAATAAATCCGACCCAATTTTGGAGTCCAAAGGCGGCTGCAGTTTTCCGGTGACATAATGGACACCTTTATTTCGCTACACGGAGAGAAAACTCCTGCGAATCATATATATATGGATGTGCTATCAGCAGTGAATTTTTATAACCATTGGCCTCCTTATATATTACAATGCTTTTCAGTTTATATTTTGCTTATTTTATTATGGAGTCTTCACGGAAGAAAATTTCCCTCACACTTTTTTATTTTTGATTATAATTTCGCTAATAATTTAATGTTATAAAATTCCAATAATTAGCATTTACAGTTTCTTGATTAATTTTAGTATAAATAAATATACATTTATATATATATATAAGTCACGATGAATTTAAAAAGATAAATATTTGGAATTTAATTGAAGTACGAACGTTGCGATAATATTCGAGCATGGCCAAACAAATTTATTGTAATATTTTTTATTAAATATTATTATAAACACCTATAGCATTCCTGTCCTTGAGTTTAACGGCGGTGAACTTCGGTAAGTGGATACTAATGAAAGAAACTACATATACTTTTGCCTTATACAGTAAATTTTGTACGTCATGAATCTTGAATAATTTTAATTTATATCCTCGCAAACTTATTAATTTTTAATCTAAAATGTAGCTAAATTTAAATATATTATTATAAAACATGAATGATAACGAAATGAATTGTAATATATGTTAAGGAAATATCACTTTATTTAAATAGAAATCCCTAATTGGTAAAATGAATCAATTTTATAAGACTATTTTTTGAATATTTTGAACGTTATGAAGGCTTAAGGCTCTAACCGTTCCGCCGCCGAACCCCTAAATAGCCGTGCTGGAACCACAATAGGTATCACATAGGATTGTGAAATGGGGCGAATCAAACGTCGTAGATCTCGCCAAGGTCGGGTGGGTTATGACTAGGGTATAATGAACATACAACGTACCCTACAACTGATCGAAAAACTCTCTCTCTTCTGAAGCTATTTGTATTTAAGGGGATTTGTTTCTTGTTTTCGGATTTGATTATAAAGTAAAATCATCCGGGTTTCTTCTTGAATTTTCGAGCAAGTGCACTTCATTTATTTTGATGATGTGTAGTATGGATACGTGAAAAAGAACCTCCCCCATCCGTCGAGCTAAGTCTAAGACCACAAGAAGTGCACGCCCTTCACTCCCATCCATACGTCCCTAAGGTATATCCTCTGGACCTTGCAGAACACCTTGCATCTTGGTTCTGTTTTGAACTTATTCAGTACCCACACATTACAAAATTGGCGGCCAACGTGGGGCCTGATTAGAGTTTTAGTTTTAAACTAGTCAGATTCCTTTTTGTTTTTTTTTATCGTCTTTCGTGGAACTGCAATAAGTTAGAGTTTTTTTGGCATCTTGGCCCGTCAGACAATGATATATCGACGTAGTATTTTTTTTTCTCGTAATACCTAGGAAGTCTGTTTAACTTGGAGAGTAATGGAATCCACAAGGGGTTCGTCTCTCGGAATTGCGATTGAAGTTCAGCAGATGGGACTGATCGACCAGAGCGACTGCTGTGCATAACCAGACCTCACCATGCTTTATAATTTCAGACGTATCAGGTCCGTATAATAAATCCTGGTTAGGAACTGCAAGACGCTGGAGGAATTTAAGCTCTTGACCAACCGGATGTACATTTTATCGGAAGTTCTACGAGTCAGTAATTTAATAGTGTATCCCCAAATAGAATCAGAGAAAGAGAGATTATATTTGATCAGTTTTTTTGTTCCAGCACATTTCGGATTCCGAAGAGCTATATAGGTGTTTTGGTGGCGGATTTAATTTGTTTTTTTTATTTTTGATTTTGATTCATTTTTGGATTTTTGATTTAATTTTTGTTTATTTTTGATATATTTATGATTATATTTCCAATTCTATATTTTTTTTCTTTAAATTTGATCATTTGTGTATCGGAGAGATAATTAAGTATTTCACCATGGCAGTGAGACATAGTTTAGAGAATCCAGCTGAAAGCGTAGGAGAGCAGGATACTATTTGTTCCATTTGTTGCGAATCTGTGACATTGAATGAGATGTTAGCAACGACTCCTTGTAATCATAAATTTCATTACAGCTGTTTAATGCCACTTTTACAAGTAAAGTCAATTTGTCCCGTTTGCAATAGTAGTTGCTCGGTTAACCGGCTTTCTCTTGCAAACAATAATTTAATGATTGAGTTGAACGAGGCAGAGACTGTAGGAGAAACTTTAGATCCTAGCCTTGAACCATCCAGAGGTAATCTCAGTACTAGAGGGAAAGGTGCTATACCAAAAAGAGGGGTACAGACAAGGTCAATGCAACGTAAAGTACAACTCCTTGAGTTTAATAACGATCCAGAAGTGTAAGGAAGAACCGAAATAACCGATCTAGTTCAATCTTGTATACAAGCTCAGCAAAATAACATGTTACAGAATATATCCCAGATTATAAACGCATCAATAACGCAAGCTTTAAAAGTCAAAATGACTTCTCTTAATATCGAGTCAAGAAAACAGGACACAAGGTCACCCAGCGTCCCCCAATGCTTTAATGAATATCAATCTCAACTACCACCCATACATAGAAATGTCAGTCATAACAGTGAGACATCGGTTGGAAACTCTAGAGCATCGAATATCTCCCCTGAAAAAGTCGCAAGCATTATGCTAGGCTGGCGCATTAAATTCGACGGTGCTCGAAACGGCATGCAAGTCGAAGACTCTCTATATCGCATCCGCTCCCTTACAGCACAAAACTTAGGAGGCGATTTACAACTTTTGTGTGATCATTTGTACTTGTTGTTCGCGGGAAAGGCGAATGAATGGTTTTGGAAGTTTCATCGTTCTTGTGAAAATTTCACTTGGAAAACCTTCCAGCAAGAATTTAGAGAAAAGTTTCAGGAAGTAGACTCCGACATGGACATTTGGGACTTGATCATTGCTAGACGGCAATTAGAACAGGAACCATTCGAAGAATACCAGTTCGCTGTAGAAACTTTGTTAGGAAGTCTCAAGGTTCCCATTTCCGAACAATCCACCATATGAATTCTTATTCAAAATGCTAAGAACTCGTTACGTTACGAATTGATGCATTTAGGTATTAATACTCTTGCTAGATTACGCGAAGAGATCCGTACTCACGAGCAATTTCAGAAGCACGTCAAGACGCAGTCTATGAAACCGAAAATATCAAATCGTTCCGTTTCGGAATTATATTCCATGTCAGAAGATCAAGTAGCAATGGAAGTAGACGAAATTCATTGGAGGAAGATGGTTTGCTGGAATTGTCAGAAGTCAGGACATAGGTTCGACGATTGTATGAAAGTACGATCAGTATTTTGTTATGGTTGCGGAGCTAAAGATATTTATAAACCAAAATGCTCTCGTTGTAACCCGACGGAAAACCGCCAGAGGGATGCGCAGAACACCACCAATCTGACGCATCCTTACAACCCAAACCACTAGTTAAGAAGCTTATTCTCAAACGGAATACTCAACACCTATTCCCGAGAATAATAACGTTTAAGAAGCGCAAGAGCAACTGAACGCAGTTACCGAGCGAAACCCATTCGCACCTCTACACATTAGATGGATAGGTATAATGCAGCAAAGTGTCGCATATTCGGATACGAACATTCGACGCCCAAACGAAAACAAAAACGCTCGACCGCTCGTTTAAAATCATTTTGGAGAAATATAACTAATACGAGGAGAAAGTTAGTTTCCTCGATACTTGGTAACTCTGATGATAGGCTATAAACAGACATCATTGTAGGAGAGAAGAATTATGTTGCATTGCTAGATTCGGGAGCATCAGTAAGTTGTTTAGGTGGAAACGCGGCTACAGAAATTATGAGGAATCACAAACTTAAAAAATTTTCGGGAAATATTCGAATGGCTAATAATAATAAATGTTCCGTGGTAGGAAAATATGTGACTAACATTTCTTATCGTGGCGAAACAAAGCCTATTGAATTCTATGTTATCCCAACATTAACCCAGGATGATTTATTTATGAATAATTGATTTATGGAAATCTTTTAAGTTGGTCCCTAGCCTGATCAGTCCCAAGATTTTCAGTTCCTTATTATGAATTGGTAAATTAGGCAGGAAAAATATTAGGAACGTATCATTTAAAGGATATACAAGTAGGAAAATAAAAATAGTTTTTTTAGGTTGATATTAGTAATTTCAGTTAATGACCCCTTCGAATAAGATTTTTGTGGCATTAACTGTGGTGTAGTGTGTGGATTTCCAGTAGGGCATCCATATCACAGAAAACATAGAATTTAAGATCTTTTTAAAAGCTTAAAGTGTTGTATCTATTATTCTCCGGTCACCTTGGATAATCGAACGAAAAATATCACGCGACCTTATCTATTGGGTTTTCTGCATATCGAGATAATTGTGCAGCATCAGTTATGTGAAAGCTTTTTAGAGTTTTTATTCTAGCATAGTTAGGGCTAGATTTATATAGGGAAGCTTAGACACTAACTTGCATACGCTTAAGAGATAAGGCTGCATTATTAAGCCTAAATTAAGAAAAGTAAACTCGTTTTTATTACAATTAAATATATGGAAAAATTTATTCAACCCAGCGGAACTAGCTGTGGAAATCAGTGAATTAGTGAATTTAGTCAATTTTAATGCCAGGTATGTTTTTGAGTTAGTGCAGTGCAGTTTTCTTCAAAGAATTATTTTTCCCCCGTGCCACGTGCCAGTGCGGCTAGTACCGAATTATGTAATCGTCTAGTTTAAGGATCTAAGGAATTCAGCGCTATTCGACGGAATAAATCCGACCCAATCGGATGGAATCATTTTATCAATTTTGGAGTCGAAAGGCGGCTGCAGTTTTCCGGTGACATAATGGACACCTTTATTGCGCTACACGGAGAGAAAACTCCTGCGAATCATATATATATGGTTGTGCTATCAGCAGTGAATTTTTATAACCATTGGCCTGCTTATATATTACAAAGCTTTTCAGTTTATATTTTGCTTATTTTATTATGGAGTCTTCACGGAAGAAAATTTCCCTCACACTTTTTTATTTTTGATTATAATTTCGCTAATAATTTAATGTTATAAAATTCCAATAATTAGCATTTACAGTTTCTTGATTAATTTTAGTATAAATAAATATACATTTATATATATATATGTCACGATGAATTTAAAAAGATAAATATTTGGAATTTAATTGAAGTACGAACGTTGCGATAATATTCGAGCATGGCCAAACAAATTTATTGTAATATTTTTTATTAAATATTATTATAAACACCTATAGCATTCCTGTCCTTGAGTTTAACGGCGGTGAACTTCGGTAAGTGGATACTAATGAAAGAAACTACATATACTTTTGCCTTATACAGTAAATTTTGTACGTCATGAATCTTGAATAATTTTAATTTATATCCTCGCAAACTTATTAATTTTTAATCTAAAATGTAGCTAAATTTAAATATATTATTATAAAACATGAATGATAACGAAATGAATTGTAATATATGTTAAGGAAATATCACTTTATTTAAATAGAAATCCCTAATTGGTAAAATGAATCAATTTTATAAGACTATTTTTTGAATATTTTGAACGTTATGAAGGCTTAAGGCTCTAACCGTTCCGCCGCCGAACCCCTAAATAGCCGTGCTGGAACCACAATAGGTATCACATAGGATTGTGAAATGGGGCGAATCAAACGTCGTAGATCTCGCCAAGGTCGGGTGGGTTATGACTAGGGTATAATGAACATACAACGTACCCTACAACTGATCGAAAAACTCTCTCTCTCTTCTGAAGCTATTTGTATTTAAGGGGATTTGTTTCTTGTTTTCGGATTTGATTATAAAGTAAAATCATCCGGGTTTCTTCTTGAATTTTCGAGCAAGTGCACTTCATTTATTTTGATGATGTGTAGTATGGATACGTGAAAAAGAACCTCCCCCATCCGTCGAGCTAAGTCTAAGACCACAAGAAGTGCACGCCCTTCACTCCCATCCATACGTCCCTAAGGTATATCCTCTGGACCTTGCAGAACACCTTGCATCTTGGTTCTGTTTTGAACTTATTCAGTACCCACACATTACAAAATTGGCGGACAACGTGGGGCCTGATTAGAGTTTTAGTTTTAAACTAGTCAGATTCCTTTTTGTTTTTTTTTATCGTCTTTCGTGGAACTGCAATAAGTTAGAGTTTTTTTGGCATCTTGGCCCGTCAGACAATGATATATCGACGTAGTATTTTTTTTTCTCGTAATACCTAGGAAGTCTGTTTAACTTGGAGAGTAATGGAATCCACAAGGGGTTCGTCTCTCGGAATTGCGATTGAAGTTCAGCAGATGGGACTGATCGACCAGAGCGACTGCTGTGCATAACCAGACCTCACCATGCTTTATAATTTCAGACGTATCAGGTCCGTATAATAAATCCTGGTTAGGAACTGCAAGACGCTGGAGGAATTTAAGCTCTTGACCAACCGGATGTACATTTTATCGGAAGTTCTACGAGTCAGTAATTTAATAGTGTATCCCCAAATAGAATCAGAGAAAGAGAGATTATATTTGATCAGTTTTTTTGTTCCAGCACATTTCGGATTCCGAAGAGCTATATAGGTGTTTTGGTGGCGGATTTAATTTGTTTTTTTTATTTTTGATTTTGATTCATTTTTGGATTTTTGATTTAATTTTTGTTTATTTTTGATATATTTATGATTATATTTCCAATTCTATATTTTTTTTCTTTAAATTTGATCATTTGTGTATCGGAGAGATAATTAAGTATTTCACCATGGCAGTGAGACATAGTTTAGAGAATCCAGCTGAAAGCGTAGGAGAGCAGGATACTATTTGTTCCATTTGTTGCGAATCTGTGACATTGAATGAGATGTTAGCAACGACTCCTTGTAATCATAAATTTCATTACAGCTGTTTAATGCCACTTTTACAAGTAAAGTCAATTTGTCCCGTTTGCAATAGTAGTTGCTCGGTTAACCGGCTTTCTCTTGCAAACAATAATTTAATGATTGAGTTGAACGAGGCAGAGACTGTAGGAGAAACTTTAGATCCTAGCCTTGAACCATCCAGAGGTAATCTCAGTACTAGAGGGAAAGGTGCTATACCAAAAAGAGGGGTACAGACAAGGTCAATGCAACGTAAAGTACAACTCCTTGAGTTTAATAACGATCCAGAAGTGTAAGGAAGAACCGAAATAACCGATCTAGTTCAATCTTGTATACAAGCTCAGCAAAATAGCATGTTACAGAATATATCCCAGATTATAAACGCATCAATAACGCAAGCTTTAAAAGTCAAAATGACTTCTCTTAATATCGAGTCAAGAAAACAGGACACAAGGTCACCCAGCGTCCCCCAATGCTTTAATGAATATCAATCTCAACTACCACCCATACATAGAAATGTCAGTCATAACAGTGAGACATCGGTTGGAAACTCTAGAGCATCGAATATCTCCCCTGAAAAAGTCGCAAGCATTATGCTAGGCTGGCGCATTAAATTCGACGGTGCTCGAAACGGCATGCAAGTCGAAGACTCTCTATATCGCATCCGCTCCCTTACAGCACAAAACTTAGGAGGCGATTTACAACTTTTGTGTGATCATTTGTACTTGTTGTTCGCGGGAAAGGCGAATGAATGGTTTTGGAAGTTTCATCGTTCTTGTGAAAATTTCACTTGGAAAACCTTCCAGCAAGAATTTAGAGAAAAGTTTCAGGAAGTAGACTCCGACATGGACATTTGGGACTTGATCATTGCTAGACGGCAATTAGAACAGGAACCATTCGAAGAATACCAGTTCGCTGTAGAAACTTTGTTAGGAAGTCTCAAGGTTCCCATTTCCGAACAATCCACCATATGAATTCTTATTCAAAATGCTAAGAACTCGTTACGTTACGAATTGATGCATTTAGGTATTAATACTCTTGCTAGATTACGCGAAGAGATCCGTACTCACGAGCAATTTCAGAAGCACGTCAAGACGCAGTCTATGAAACCGAAAATATCAAATCGTTCCGTTTCGGAATTATATTCCATGTCAGAAGATCAAGTAGCAATGGAAGTAGACGAAATTCATTGGAGGAAGATGGTTTGCTGGAATTGTCAGAAGTCAGGACATAGGTTCGACGATTGTATGAAAGTACGATCAGTATTTTGTTATGGTTGCGGAGCTAAAGATATTTATAAACCAAAATGCTCTCGTTGTAACCCGACGGAAAACCGCCAGAGGGATGCGCAGAACACCACCAATCTGACGCATCCTTACAACCCAAACCACTAGTTAAGAAGCTTATTCTCAAACGGAATACTCAACACCTATTCCCGAGAATAATAACGTTTAAGAAGCGCAAGAGCAACTGAACGCAGTTACCGAGCGAAACCCATTCGCACCTCTACACATTAGATGGATAGGTATAATGCAGCAAAGTGTCGCATATTCGGATACAAACATTCGACGCCCAAACGAAAACAAAAACGCTCGACCGCTCGTTTAAAATCATTTTGGAGAAATATAACTAATACGAGGAGAAAGTTAGTTTCCTCGATACTTGGTAACTCTGATGATAGGCTATAAACAGACATCATTGTAGGAGAGAAGAATTATGTTGCATTGCTAGATTCGGGAGCATCAGTAAGTTGTTTAGGTGGAAACGCGGCTACAGAAATTATGAGGAATCACAAACTTAAAAAATTTTCGGGAAATATTCGAACGGCTAATAATAATAAATGTTCCGTGGTAGGAAAATATGTGACTAACATTTCTTATCGTGGCGAAACAAAGCCTATTGAATTCTACGTTATCCCAACATTAACCCAGGATGATTTATTTATGAATAATTGATTTATGGAAATCTTTTAAGTTGGTCCCTAGCCTGATCAGTCCCAAGATTTTCAGTTCCTTATTATGAATTGGTAAATTAGGCAGGAAAAATATTAGGAACGTATCATTTAAAGGATATACAAGTAGGAAAATAAAAATAGTTTTTTTAGGTTGATATTAGTAATTTCAGTTAATGACCCCTTCGAATAAGATTTTTGTGGCATTAACTGTGGTGTAGTGTGTGGATTTCCAGTAGGGCATCCATATCACAGAAAACATAGAATTTAAGATCTTTTTAAAAGCTTAAAGTGTTGTATCTATTATTCTCCGGTCACCTTGGATAATCGAACGAAAAATATCACGCGACCTTATCTATTGGGTTTTCTGCATATCGAGATAATTGTGCAGCATCAGTTATGTGAAAGCTTTTTAGAGTTTTTATTCTAGCATAGTTAGGGCTAGATTTATATAGGGAAGCTTAGACACTAACTTGCATACGCTTAAGAGATAAGGCTGCATTATTAAGCCTAAATTAAGAAAAGTAAACTCGTTTTTATTACAATTAAATATATGGAAAAATTTATTCAACCCAGCGGAACTAGCTGTGGAAATCAGTGAATTAGTGAATTTACTCAATTTTAATGCCAGGTATGTTTTTGAGTTAGTGCAGTGCAGTTTTCTTCAAAGAATTATTTTTCCCCCGTGCCACGTGCCAGTGCGGCTAGTACCGAATTATGTAATCGTCTAGTTTAAGGATCTAAGGAATTCAGCGCTATTCGACGGAATAAATCCGACCCAATTTTGGAGTCCAAAGGCGGCTGCAGTTTTCCGGTGACATAATGGACACCTTTATTTCGCTACACGGAGAGAAAACTCCTGCGAATCATATATATATGGATGTGCTATCAGCAGTGAATTTTTATAACCATTGGCCTCCTTATATATTACAAAGCTTTTCAGTTTATATTTTGCTTATTTTATTATGGAGTCTTCACGGAAGAAAATTTCCCTCACACTTTTTTATTTTTGATTATAATTTCGCTAATAATTTAATGTTATAAAATTCCAATAATTAGCATTTACAGTTTCTTGATTAATTTTAGTATAAATAAATATAAATTTATATATATATATAAGTCATGATGAATTTAAAAAGATAAATATTTGGAATTTAATTGAAGTACGAACGTTGCGATAATATTCGAGCATGGCCAAACAAATTTATTGTAATATTTTTTATTAATTATTATTATAAACACCTATAGCATTCCTGTCCTTGAGCTCAACGGCGTTGAACTTCGGTAAGTGGATACTAATGAAAGAAACTACATATACTTTTGCCTTATACAGTAAATTTTCTACGTCATGAATCTTGAATAATTTTAATTTATATCCTCGCAAACTTATTAATTTTTAATCTAAAATGTAGCTAAATTTAATTCTTGAATTTATCCTAATAATATTAATTCTTCTTATATATATATATTATTATAAAACATGAATGATAACGAAATGAATTGTAATATATGTTAAGGAAATATCACTTTATTTAAATAGAAATCCCTAATTGGTAAATACACCCTACAACTGATCGAAATCACTCTCTCTCTCTTCTGAAGCTATTTGTATTTTAGGGGATTTGTTTCTTGTTTTCGGATTTGATTATAAAGTAAAATCATCCGGGTTTCTTCTTGAATTTTTGAGCAAGTGCACTTCATTTATTTTGATGATACTACACATCATTTGTGTAAGTTATCCAACCCCTAAATACAGGCCACTTAAATACAGGCTTTTATAAACAATATTTTCAATCTCTGCATTTGCCTTTGGCTTGATCTTTGGCTCAATTATCCAACCCATAAATCCAGGCCACTTATGGCTTTCCACTTATGAATTTTATAAACAATATTTTCAAACTCTGCATTTGCCTTCGGCTTTGTCTTTGGCTCTGAGGTCCGATCTCGGTTCCCCATAAACAAATCAAAATCAAAAGTAAACATCAGCTTCCCTCCGAAGCCCAATCAATTACGCCTTTTGCGTTTCAAGTACCCACCAAATTGCATCGATCAGCTTAATCGAATTTCACAATAAGATGCGAAAGTTTCATCTTAAGCCTCTTATCTAAACACAACTGATGGCCGAGGTTCTTTGGATCAGATTTAGAATTAAGAAGTCAGTCCTATTTTGACCGAGACCGCGAATGGTTGACAAAAGTATTTAATAGAAATCAAAAGTGTCTTGTAATTGTTACGTTTAATAAATAAAGGTTTAACACCTTAAAGGTTTGTGTAATTAAAAAATAAAATTTACATTTTTTTAATTCACCGAACTACAAACAATTTAACTGGCGCCCAACTCAAGAGGCCGCGTCACATATAGGGTGACCAGATAGCTGAGGTGGGAAATACGGACACCGCCGTTTTGTCGTATCCACCCCCCCCCCCCCCCCCCGGTATATTGAAATTATACTTTGCATATTCTTGATTGACTGATTGAGAATAAAAAAGTCTGCTGTTACAGAAATACACAAAGCAACGCTAAAAGCAATGTACATATGTACGCGACAGTATGCATACATACATAGCAAACCGAACAACCAGACGCAATCGTACCATATTTCTAGGGAATTTTACCGTTAACGCGTGCTAAACTAATTGCGCGTTCTCTACGTCAGCTGCGAGCGCGGGCGCTTTCGAATGTTTAAGTCTAGAAACTCCTTTCGGAAAAATTGCAGGTGCAACCTGTTTTTTCGTTAAAAACGCGAAAAATACGGACATTTTACAAAAAAATACGGACGAACGGACACAGAGCTGAAAATACGGACATGTCCGTATTAATACGGACACCTGGTCACCCTAGTCACATAAAGCTCCTAAAAATAGTTTAATGAAAAATAAGTTAAACATAAACGGAACTCGCGCGGTCAACAACTCAACATTTTTAGTGGAAAAATTAAAACATCCACCAAACGACACTACCAAGTGACAGTGATCGTTAACAATAAAGTAAATGGAAATTAATTAATGAAATTATCCATAAAGAGTGAATTAAAACAAAGGTGGACCGAAATTTTAAAACAAACAATTACAAGAACACAAAAAATAAAAAAATCAACGCAAAAAAAAAAAACAAACAAGAACAACAAAAACAAATAAAACGACAACTCCAACAAGAAAAAACAGGGAAGGAAGGCAGGACATTCTCAAATAAAAACGACAACTCGCTGCAACAAAAAAAAACCAAGGAAGGAAGACCCCAACGGGACAATATCGTGAGGAATTAATTTAAAATAATAAAAAAACAAGAAAGGAAAGCTAACTTCGGGCGGAGCCGAAGTTTATATACCCTTGCAGCGAAAACCTGATATATATCGCAAACATCGGATATAGTTGGCCGATCCTTATGAAATTTGGTAGGTTGGATCAACTGACCAAAAATATAATCTGTACCAAGTTCCAGCTTTCTATCTTCAAAAACACAAAAGTTGGGTCATTTCCGATCGTTCAGTTATATGGCAGCTATAGTATATAGTCGGCCGATCCTTACGAAATGTTGCATGTCGTATTTTTTTGCCAAAAATAGATCTCATGTCAAATTTGAACTCTGTAACTTTAAAAACACCAAAGTTATACCATTTCCGATCAATCAGTTATATGGCAGCTATAGGATATAGTCGGCCGATCCCGGCCGTTCCGACTTATATACTGCGTGCAAAGGAAAGAAGGGTGTGTGCAAAGTTTCAAGACGATAGCTTCAAAACTGAGAGACTAGTTTGGGTAGAAACAGACAGACGGACAGACGGACATGCTCATATCAACTCAATTTTCTTGATTTTTTTTTGTTCGGTAGATAAGTAAAAATAAAAAATAAACTTCTTTTTATTTTTTTTTTTAAGGTTGGTTTTTCTTAATTTTTTTTACAAAAACCAAAAAAAATATAATTTTTTAAACTAAGCGAAATTAATGATTTAATTGTATAATAATGCAATAAACACAAAAACTTAATAATACATATACAACTAAATATAATATTTACCTGTTTTTAAACATTAATTGAATCAACTATACAATTTTTTTTGATTTTTTATATTTTGGATCAGAAACTGCACAACCAATTCAGATTACCACATTCACCAAATTGGTTGGAAAAGTAATCACCTGTTGAGTATTGGACAGAATTCTGAGTGATCAACACTTTTTATATAAAAACGAAAGTTTCTGAACTGCATAAAAAAGTTTTTATACAGTTTTGTAACGCAGTTTGATAAATAATTTAATTTAAACGGTATGATGCAGATCTGCATCACCACCATGTAAAGGGTTAAAGACTATAATTTAAGATCTGTGAATTTGAGAAAAATAATATAAGATTTATATATTGCAAAAAGTAAGATTCGCGATTTAACAAAAAAATATAAAGAATAATTCTGGAAGATTTGATAAATAGCTTTTGTGAACTAAATCTAACAATGGCAACCGGAGGTTCAGCACCAAATTTTTCTGCAAGCAGTGTAGCCACAGCCGGCAGTTTAACAGTAGAATTGATAAACAGATTAATAAACGCTCAATTGAATGAAGTTAGCAGGAAAGTAGAATGTTTAGAAGGAAGGCTAGCCACAGATGCAAACACTGTGGAAGATTATAAAGTACAAACAATTGACCCAGCTATAAAATGCGATACAACACTTGAAGTGGTAAAATCCTTACCAAATTTCACAGGGGAAACAACACAATATGTAGGTTGGAGGGAAGCTGCAGAAACTTCAATGAGTCTCTATAAAATTGAAAGTGAACAATATTTTATCGCCCTAACAATTTTACGAAATAAAATTATGGGAGCTGCCCATGATGCTCTTACCAATCATGGCACAGTTTTAAACTTTAAAGCAATCTTATCCCGATTGGACTTTATATATAGTGACAAACGACCAATACATGTTCTCGAATCAGAACTAAGTATCCTTAGGCAAGGACGAATGACAGTTACTGAGTACTATAACGAAGTCAATAAAAAAATGACCTTACTAATAAACAAAACCATAATGACATACGGAAAGGACAGTGTAATTACCAAAGAAACAAACAATTCAATAAGGAGAAATGCTCTACGAGTATTTATATCCGGACTTAATGGATCTATTTCAGAAACTCTTTTCTCATTAAATCCACCAGATTTGCCCAATGCTTTGGCAAAGGTCCAAGAATTAGTATCAAACAACTTCCGTGCTCAACTCGCAAATAGGTTTAATGGATTTAAAAATGAAAGTTAATATCGGGGAAACAACTTACGATTTGATCAAATACGGCAAAATAATTATACCACTAAAATGGGAAATAATTTTAATCATAACCAAATTCCAATTCGCCACAAAAGGGAAATTTTTGGCAAAATAATAATCAAAATAATAATCATAAGCAACAAGCTATCGAGCCAATGGATGTTGATCCACCGATTCAACTCCAGAATAAAGCTAATTACAATCGGCAGCCGAGCCAAAATTGGCAGGCAAATAGTAACCAAGAAAGATATAATAATTGGCAGGTAAACGATAATCAAGGTAGTAATAATAATTATCATCAAAATAAAAATCGTTCAAATTTCTATAACACAAATCAAAATAGAGAGCAAACTCAAGCTCAAAAAAGGGAATCAGATGGAACAAAAAGTCAGCCAGCTAATAAAGTAACCAGATTTAATAATTTCAATGAAGACCATTTTTTAGACCAGACCCCTACAGAGGAATGCCTTCTTTAAATAGGATAGATCGAAAAACCAAGAAGCAGCTAAAAGTTTTAATAGATACAGGAGCCACTGCTTGTTACATAAAAAGGGGAAAACGAGCTACCAATATACAAAAAGGTAACAACAGTTCATGGCTACTCAATTATTAGGTATTACCATATTATAAATATATTTGAAACAAAACAATTATTTTATGAAATCGAAGGTTTAGAATCTGATATTCTAATTGTATTCAATTTATTAAGAAAAATTGGAGCTATAATAAATATAGAAAAGGGAATCTTGTAATATAATGGGAAACAGGAGAAGTTAAAATATTATGATAATGAGGAGAAAAACGAAATACGTTTAATTGAAGAAAATAATATTCTTCCGTTAAAAGAATTTATTATAAAAAAGTATTTTGATGATAATGGTAGCGAAAAGACAGATTCATTATTTGTTGAAAATAGTGAGAAAAGCTTGGGAGTTAAAAATCCCGAGAACGCCGACGTAGAAATATCCGTCAATAAAAATAAAAATATCTTGGGAATTAAAAATCCTGAGAACGCCGACGTAGAAATATCCGTCAATAAAAATAAAAATATCTTGGGAATTAAAAATCCTGAGAGTGCCGACGAAGTAAATACCGTCAAAAATCAAATAAATAATATAGGTACTGACCAATTAGGCGGATTGAGGGAAAAGATAGTTCACTATATTGAAAAGGAGCATTCAAAGATAAATATGCAAATTCCTTTTAGAACAGACATAAAGGGGGAAATAAATCTTATCCACGATAGGCCAATATACGGGAAGCAGTATCCGTATGCTCTATCTGTCAACGACTTCGTGAAAAGAGAAATCAAAAGAATGTTATCAGAAAAAATAATAAGGCCTAGCAGAAGCCCTTACAATTCACCACTTCTGGTAGTCCCAAAGAAAGGAGAGAATCAAGACGGAAGCCGTAAATTAAGACTCGTCATTGATTATAAAAAATTAAATGAAAGTACTATACCTGAAGGTACCCAATGCAAGACCCATCAGTAATTCTATCAAATTTGGGAAAAGTAAGATATTTTTCAACAATAGATTTAGAGTCAGGATTTCATCAGTTACTAATGAAAGAATCTGATGTCGAAAAAACAGCCTTTTCAATAAATAATGGAAAATACGAATTTTTAAGAATGCCATTCCGATTAACAAATGCAGCAAGAATCTTTCAGAGAGCAATGGACGATATTCTAAGAGAACAAATAGCGAAAACATGTCATGTCTATATGGACGACATTATAATATTCTCAAAAAAATCTCAAAAAGAATGTCAACAAAATGTTAAATCAGCTGGATGAACCAGCAATTAATGGTTTTAACAAGCTGAAAGAAAATCTCATTGCTCAAGTAGAACTAGTTAAACCGGACTATAATAAAAAATTTACCCTGACCACCGATGCTTCAGACGTCGCAATTGGTGCAGTTTTATCTCAAGAATGAAAACCAATTACTTTTATTTCAAAAACCTTGTCTAAAACAGAACAAGCTTATGCGACTAATAAGAAGGAACTTTTAGAGATAGTATGGGCTCTTAAAAATCTAAAAATCTTTCTACAAGACGTGGAAAACGAGGAAGATAAAGCTATAATAATAGAAGAAACGCACAGCCGTGCTCATAGGGGGCTAGAAGAGAATTACAAACAGATCAGTAAATTATATTATTGGCCAAACTGTTTTAAAAAATTAAAAGAATATATTAAAAATTGCGTGATTTGTAACGAAAATAAATATAACAGGCACCCAATAAAAATTCCAATTGGGGAAACCCCAATTCCAAGTAAAGAAGGAGAAAATTTACACATTGATATATATTACGCGCAAGGTCTTACTTTCATAACTTGTATTGACGCTTACTCAAAATTTCTAGTAGTAAAAGAAATCCAAAATAAATTAAATATCGAAAATAAAGTAATGGTCCTTCTTCCAACATTTTCCACAAGCAAAAGTAATAATGACCGATAATGAACCGAGCTTTACCTCGGCCCAATTTAAATCTTTCGCACAAAGGTGCAATTTAACTTTACATTACGCAGACCCGAGGCACAGCACGTAAAACGGACAGGTTGAAAGGGCACATTCTACATTAACAGAATTAGCTCGATGCATTAAAGATTAATTTAATTTAACTGACTTTTCCGAAATAGTAATAAGAGCCGCTCAAGAATATAATCAGAGCATTCATTCTACAACGAACCAAAAACCTTTTAACGCATTATATAATAAAATAGAGCACGATAACATTCCTGAACTTTTGAAAAATACTCAAGAGAAAATGTTGGAAACACATAATGAAAACAGAAAAGAAAAAAAATATCATGTAGGACAGGTAGTCTATGAAAAGAAACACGGGGAAAGAAATAAACTTAAACCCAGATATAAAAAACAAATAGTTAAGGAAAATTTACCCAACAAAATAATAATCAACAATAGAAATAGAATTATTCACAAAGATAATATAAAATTCTAAGTATTTATATATTATCCTTTTTTTCTTTCCTTTCCCAGAAAATGTTTTATCAGGTGCTCATACTACACCTTATTTTATTAACAAAATCAGAAATAATTGACTATACAAGTCACGAATATCTTCTATTTAAGGACAATAAAGACGTATTGACGTACGATTCATACGCAGATTTATTCCATGTAACTAACTTAAGGGGTCACGCCACCCTGAAATTTTCAAAAAATCGATTTTTTTTTTTTTACTTAATTTAAAAGACGTCTTAAAATACGCGTAAGAATATAGTTACGCGTATTTTAAGACGTCCCCCCGATATCTTGATAATTATGGAAGTTATGTTTATTTCAAGGCGGCACTGCAGGAGGGCACCTAAGACACTTCTTTTTCTTCTTTTGCGTTTTTCTCGAAACCACTTTTTTCAAGACGGTGGGCATGATAACTCAAAAACTGTTCAACCGATTGACTTGAAAATTGAAACACATCTTCTTACATAGATTTTCCACAGAGTGACGTAGGATTTTTTTGATCCAATGGATAGAAATTTTTTTATGCAATTTTTAGTACGAAATTTTTTGCCCAAAACATTGAGTCAAGTTTTGAAGTGCTCTCATTTGCGTAATTTTTCTTCTTTTCTAAAACGGCTACGTCACTCTGTTCCAAATTTATCACTTTTTAAAAAAAAATTTTGTTTACTTTTTTCTGATGAAAATTGACACGTGAATCATGCCCACCATCAAGGAGCACTCCGGAAAAACCTATGATCGCCGATGTTCATATCTCCGCCATTTTGAATTGAAAAAAAATTTTTTTTTAGAATTTATAAAGCTCATTAGTTGTATTAAATAGAAATAAAAGTGGAAAAATCCTATCTCAACTAGTTTAGTCACAAGAAATTCCTGAAAAACCGTCCCGTTTCCACGCGGTCAGGGTGGCGTAACCCCTTAAGCTTTTATAAAGAAATAATAAATTTGGAATCAGATAATATTAAAAGGGATACTAATAAAAGGTCACAATGGGAAATTAAATATGACATAAAAGTAATTGAACTAATTTTATCGCAATTAATATCAACTAGATCAAAAAGAGGGATAAATGAGTTAGGCACCGTGTGGAAATGGTTAGCTGGAACTCCGGACCATGATGATTTTATTACAGTTCAGAATAAAATTAATGAATTAATTGAAAACAATAATAAGTAGTCTATTATCAATTCCGATGATTTTAAAAAAGTATTTATTGATCAAGATCTACCACTTCGAAAACATCGCTTGCGATTATTAACATTTGATCTGCAAAATTTAATTGACACAATCACTCTAGCAAAAATAGACGTTTTTAATACCAAAATTTTAAACATGATGACATCTTGGAAATGATGACATCTTGGAAATATTAAAACATGAACAAAAACCAGTAATTATAGCTGATTTAATGGACATCTCTTCTTTTAAAATCGCATTGCATAAAGAACTTTTAATAATTTATATAAAATACCCAATAATTAAAAACAGATGTGAAATATATCACGCTAGAGCGATTTCCCAAATCGATGGAAAACTAGTATTAAGCAATCAAGTCGCAAAATGCGAAAATATTTTTCACGAAATGTCTAATTTTAAGAACGAACTTTTTAATAATTATTGCACTCTAAGTAACAAAAAAACTTGTTTTACCTGATTATTAAATGGTGAGAAATCAACCTGTAAAAAAATAAGAGAAAAAAATAAAAAAATAGACATCATACAAGATGGTGCCATTCTTATAAATGGGAACAATATTGTTAACAACTCCTGTTGAGGTCGGGGCGAGGTTGGTGCACGATTCTTTAAGCAAACATCGATTTGGTTGTTCTTTCCTTTATTTAAATCAAATCAAATGCTGGGCGCGCTAAAAAACTTCGTCGTTTTCCCTCGCCTCGTTAGCTTCACCGTTAGCTTAGCGATCGCAAACGCCTCGTTCTTCCGCCATTTTTCTGTATATCGATAAGCTTACGTCTAGCGTTTTTCAGAACTTATTCTAAACATTATTCAACACTAATATTAACGATTTCATTTTTCAAATATAAACTTAATTCTATGACGGCGGTAACATTCCCTCCCCCGTAATTGATCCCGATCCGTGGTCAGTTACCATTCTCCAAGCCGACGTCCAGAACTGCTACCTTTGTTGCTGGTCTTTCTATAGCACCATGCTGCGTCTTGATTGTCACCCGCCGAACTTGTCCATCGTTGGCCATCACTGCGTCAGTCACGCGTCCTTTTAGCCACAGGTTCCTGGGAAGAAGCTCATCCACGACTACGACGATGCTTCCGATGGTGATTGGAGGTACCTTCTCGAACCATTTGGTGCGCCTGGTTAATACGGGTGCATACTCCTTAACCCATCGTTGCCAAAAGCGGTCTCCGAAGCGCTGAGTCTCGTTCCATCTACGCTTCAGATTCATTCCCTCTTTCGGCAGCGGCTTGTATCCGTTCGCTGATCCTAGCAGCAGGTGGTTTGGAGTTAGGGCGGCGTCATCCTCTGAATCCAAACTTACAAACGTGAGAGGTCGCGAGTTGATGATAAATTGCGCCTCCATCAGTGAGTTTCTCAACCCCTCGTCGTTGAAAGAGTAACTTGGGCAAATGTTCTTCAAGATTCCTTTCGTTGTCCTGACGAGTCTCTCCCATGCTCCACCCATGTGCGGTGCTCCTGGTGGGTTGAATCGCCACTTTATGCCGTCGAACTTAATAGTGATCTTATCGTGCTCGATCTTTTTCAGCTCCTCGCGCACGGCTTTTTCCGTGGCTCTGAAATTCGTACCGTTGTCTGAGAATATTTCCCTCGGTGTCCCTCGAAGGGCCATAAAATTGGCTAGGCACATGATACATGAACTAGTATCTAGACTGTAGGCGATCTCAAAATGCACCGCGCGCAACGTAAGACAGGTGAACAGAGCTACCCATCTCTTCTCTTTGCGCCGGCCGACGTTCATCAATAAAGGGCCAAAATAGTCAACGCCTGTATAGGTGAACGGCCACTCGAAGCTTCCAACTCTTGCCCTCGGGATCGGTGCCATCTGGGGTGGTCTGGGAACTGCTCTGTCGATCTTGCATCGTTGGCATGTGTTTCGCACAGATTTGTGCAGTACTCGTAGCCGGCTGATATAAAACGAATTTTTGATGTCGTTTATTACAGTTTCGTGAGCGAGATGGTGATACTTTCGTGGAAGCTCCTAACTATGAGGTTGGTTATCCGGCATCCATGAGCTAGTATAATGGCGTCCTCAGCTATGTCAACTGCGTTCAATCTGCCTCTTGTTCGTAGTACTCCATCGTTGTCCAGGTACGCGTTCAATCCGGCCAATCTGCTTCCCTTGAGGAGCGCCGTTCCCGCGGATAACATTTTTAGTTCTGCTGCGAAGGCGATGGATTGAGATTGCTTGTATAGCAGCATCTTTGCCTTGCCTACATGAGCCATTGTCGTGGTTGCTGGCATGTCTCGTCCGTCACATTTCGCTCGCAGCCGATCAATGAACAGGAGTACTAGCGCCACTGCTCTGTATAACCGCCGCCAATTTAAGAAATCGTGCGCGTTGAACATAACCACTGATTTCGAATGCGTCGTCATCACATGCTTCCGGATCTCCGAGGTATCGTTGATGCTCTCCTGCTTCTTGGATATTGGCCAGTGGCTCGCATCGGTCTTCAGAAACTCCGGGCCCGTTATCCACGTCTCTTGTTGGGTTTTCCCGGTGACCTTGGTAGCTCCATCTGCTACGTTCAGCTTTGAAGGAATCCACCGCCATTGCTCGACCAGTGTTGTTTCCAGAATTTCGGCGACTCTGTGCATCACGAACTGATGAAAGTTGCGGGGGTCCATAGTTAGCCACTGCAAC
This sequence comes from Drosophila bipectinata, assembly GCF_030179905.1. Classification (NCBI taxonomy): domain Eukaryota; kingdom Metazoa; phylum Arthropoda; class Insecta; order Diptera; family Drosophilidae; genus Drosophila; species Drosophila bipectinata. The sequence goes on along the minus strand of NC_091740.1, from coordinate 8,922,501 downwards.
ACTGTCTTGGAGTCCGACCAGTATGTGGCGTTGTCAATTCGTAGGTTGCGTGTGCTCATCACCTTTTGGGCTAAGCGTGCTCCCATAACTGCTGCCTGCAGCTCCATACCCGGAATCGAAAGTGGTTTTAAAGGTGCCACCTTAGATTTCGCCATTACCAAAGATACGACGACTCTGTCATCCGTTGCCACGCGCAAGTAGCAGACTGCAGAATATGCTTGCTCGCTGGCGTCGACGAATGTATGGAGTCCAATTTGACATGGCTCCGATGTGGCTGGGGAAAAGCATCTAGGGACCTCGAAAGTCCTTATGTCTTGCAAAATGGTTTTCCATTGGTGCCATTCTTCTAGAATCTTCTCAGGTAGCTCTTGATCCCATTCAATTTTTTGCCGCCATATACACTGGAGGAGTATCTTTAGTCCGATCGTTTGGCATGATAAAAATCCCAATGGATCGAAGATCGACATCAAAACTTGTAATACTTCCCGCTTGGTAGGGACTACGTTTTCCGCCAGCACATCACGCTTCAGCCTTGCAAATCTGCAGATAAATTTGAACATATCATTATGTGGGTCCCAGAACATGCCAAGTATCTTTTCTGTTGCCCAAAAATCCACCGGCTTTTGGGTTTCAACGTTGCCATTATCCTGCAAGCTTTCGAGCACTTCTTCCGAATTCGACGACCAGTTACGGATCTCGAATCCGCCTCTGCGATGTACTTCTATAACTTCTCTGGTGATCTGGATGGCCTCCTGTTCGTTCCTCATGCTATCGATGAAGTCGTCAACGTAGTGCGCCCTTTGGATGGCGTTTAAGGCTAATGGGAACTCTTCTTAGTGGGTTTCCGCGTTCTTATCTCGAACGAAGTGCGCTATAAACGGCGCGCAGCTAATCCCAAAAGTCATAGCTCGCATGACATAGGTGTCTACTTTGTCGCTGCCTTGTCATACCACAGAAATCGCTGTGCCTGCATATCCTCGCGAATGTTGATCCTGTGAAACATTTCCGCAATGTCACCACAAATCGCTATTTTGTTGACCCGAAAGGCTAGCAAGACGTCTATGAGTGGGTTCAGGCAATCTGGTCCCCTGAGTAAGTAGTCATTTAGCGCGTATCCGTGTGCCTTTGCGGTTGCATCCCATACGAGCCTTATCTTTTTCGGCTTGTTTGGATTCAGCGCTATGAATATTGGCCGATACCATGTACGGCTGTTCTCCCGGCTGGTTTCTTCCTCGGATAGCTTAACCGCGTATCCTTTGTCTAGGAGGTTCCTGATTTGGGCGTTGATCTTTTCATAAAGATCTGGTTCTTGAGACACCTTTTTCCTCATGCAGGTAAGCCGCTTCAGAGCGTTACTCCGGCTCTCAGGGAGTTTGTCGATACCACCGCGCCACGGAAGTCCAACTTCATATTTTCCGGACTTATTTTGGCAGGTGCTTTCCAGTATCTTCACTGCCAGCTCATCTTCAGCTGAGTGCAGCTTTCGTGGTACGAGTGCGTCCAGGTTGAAATGTTCCTTGATGTCATCATGGAGTTCTTGCCAGTCGCAGTCGCAGTGGTGCATGAAAATGGATCGTTGTGGGTTCGCCGATCCTTGGATGCTCCATCCTAGCATGCACTTCGATGCTATCGGCTCGTTCCATTTTCCTTCGCGGATCTTGCGAGGGACATCTAGCTTCCAGTTGTTGGTTCCGATTAGCAAAGTCGGCTGGGCAGAGTAGGACCGTAGCGGCAAGTCTTTCAAATGCTGGAATCTGTCGCATAGCTCCTTCAAGTTGACTGTCTGTCTCGGTAGTGCTAGGTTCTGAACGGTCTGGACGTTGTTCAACCAGTAAACCTTATCGCAGTTCATTTCCGGGATTTGGACGGATGCCTTTACGGATCCACTCTCAAGTCGAGTCGTCTCTGCGGTCCACTGCAAACACATTGGCGCTGCCTGGCCTTGTACTCCCAGTCTTTGGAATACGGATGCATCTGCTAAGGTCACGGATGATCCTTCATCTAGAAAGGCGTAGATCTCAGTCTGCCTGCTGCCGTAATGCAGCTTGACTGGAATGATGCGAAAGAACTGACTTCCGTGGTTGTCGTCTCTGTGCGTACTAACGTGACTCTGTGGTCTGTCTTGGCCGATTATGTTGGGAACATATTCTGTATGAAGTAACTCATGGTGTCTCCTTGTACAGCCATTAATTCCACATTTCCCGGTTCGGCATCTGTTCCGGTGTACCTTGAGGCAGCAGAAACAGGCTTTACCCGCTCTGATTACCTGCCACCTGTGCTCCGCGTCAAGGTTCGAGAATACCTCACATTGTGCTGGGTTGTGACTCGGGTCGCCGCAAGCTACGCACCTCTGTTGAACTTGCTGCTGAGCTGCTTCCGTATGGATCGCGTTCGATCGTGTTTGTCCTCGTGCTGATCCAGGCTCATCTGTCACTCCCTTGTCCGGGCGGCGACTGTTGTGGGAGTTAACTGCGCCCGTTTTGTAAAACGATGGCGCCACCACTAATGACGCTGCCTCTGCGATTTTATACAGCCAATCACTGAATGTCTTGACTGCGGCCACTCTATCGTCGCGGGGTTGCATTGCCCAGTTTAGCTTGTGTTGGTTGGGAAGCTTATCTACCAGCTCCTTGACCAGCATTGGATTGTTGAGATGCGCCTTCAGATCGCACGCCTCCATAGTAGCACAGACGTTTCGCACTGCCAGCGCGTACTCTATTAACGCCTCCAATCTGTCTTTGGGTGGTGCCACTCTTCGCACCTTTTCCACCACTCTTTCGAGGATGTGCTCTGGTCTGCCGAAGAACACCTTCAAAGTACTGATGACTTCTGGGACTAGGTTAGGAAGTAGGAGTTTATCTCTAACCAAGTCACGAGCTTTCCCTTTAAGCGACTTTTGCAGACGTAGCATATTTTCCACATTCGTATATCCCGCTGCTGTCGTACTGTGTTCAAATGTGCTGATAAATAACGGCCAGTCCTCAGGGTCCCCGCTAAATGTTGGAAGGTCCTTGGGTATAGCTTGCCGGGCCGCTATTTGAGTACTTGTAGGTGAATCTGTGGCTCGAAACATCCCAGCTACCGTTACGTCAGCGGGGTTCATCTGCATGAGAATTTTGTATTTTTCTTCTATGAACTTTGCCTCAGACTTTCTTTTCTCCTCGAGCATATCTAACAAGAGTTGGTTCTTGTTCGTGTCCGGATTGCCTTCCCGAACATTCATGTTCTCTCCGTTGCCGGCAGCATCGATTAGCGTATTAGCGACGGCTAGCGCTTTGCTGTGCGGTTCTGGGGTATCCATTGCGTCTTCACGTGTTTGAGACTGTACTGGTGATCTTTGCATACCGCTGAACGGTGCTATGTGGCTGCAACCCGCAAGACAGTAATCGCAACTCCAATCCTTGCTCTCAATGTCGTCCTCTACGCCGGCACACTCGAAATGGTACCACCTTCCGCAAACGTCGCACTGTACCCAATTTTCTGACGCTGTTTCGTTTTTGTTCTCGCAAATTCTGCACACTTCAACGTTCATGCTTCGCGTCGTCCGGCGTGCTTGCAATATGGCGTCTGCATTTCTTCTTCTTGGCTGCGTGCTTACTCGACCTAGCCTGTGGCTGCTAGGGACGCGACGCCTTACCTTTCGTTACTTCCAAAATTTGTCGCCTCCTGTCGGTCTAGCTGTTGTCTGCTAGCGACGCGACGCTGTTTTTTCTGCCTAAATCCGCAGGTAACGTAGTTTGGAGGAAGTTTTTTAGAAATGTTGAGGTCGGGGCGAGGTTGGTGCACGATTCTTTAAGCAAACATCGATTTGGTTGTTCTTTCCTTTATTTAAATCAAATCAAATGCTGGGCGCGCTAAAAAACTTCGTCGTTTTCCCTCGCCTCGTTAGCTTCACCGTTAGCTTAGCGATCGCAAACGCCTCGTTCTTCCGCCATTTTTCTGTATATCGATAAGCTTACGTCTAGCGTTTTTCAGAACTTATTCTAAACATTATTCAACACTAATATTAACGATTTCATTTTTCAAATATAAACTTAATTCTATGACGCCGGTAACAACTCCCATTTAAACGGTTTGTTTTTAATAACATTTAATGGTCCAACTAAAATTAATAATATCTCATATACCAATTTGGAAAATAAAATTCTTGAATACGTAACTACGAACCACTTCAAAAATTATGAAATATCCGATTACATATTATCAAATAACTCTGATCTTTCTTTAGATAATATAAACATTTTAAACCCATTGCATCAGATTTAGAATTAAGAAGTCAGTCCTATTTTAACCGAGACCGCGAACGGTTGACAAAAGTATTTAAGAGAAATCAAAAGTGTCTTGTAATTGTTACGTTTAATAAATAAAGGTTTAACACCAAGTTGTGTAATTAAAAAATAAAATTTACATTTTTTTAATTCACCGAACTACAAACAATTTAACTTGTATACGTGATATATACATTAGAGGTCTGCATGATTTCACTCAAAATTTTCGGTTATTTGAGTACAATAAGTTTAAGTCGCAATTGAGCGTGCCAAACCGTTTCAACAAAGTGAATTGCGGATTGGTAAGGGTTTCGTTGTATGCGAAATGAGTGAAATTCAAACCAATGTGGAATGGATAGAATGAGTGAATGCAGAGTAAATGCTTCGAGTACTCGGATAAAATTTTGACATTCTCGTCATTCATTGCAGTTAGAGCAGAAGCTAAAACTAGTTGCACAATTTTTTGTATACCTGCAAGCAGCTCGGCAAGCAGGTAGCAAGCAGCTACCTGCAAAGAGCCTTTTCAGATGCTAGAAATTTAATTTCTGAAAAGCGATGTATTATTGCTAACAATGCAGATACAATAAAAAAATTATGTTTTTGCATTCTGTTATGAAAAATTAAAGGATTAAATTAATTAAATTAAAGGACATACATACATATGTATATAAAATAATTAATCCATGCCTTTCTATTTTTCTATTTCTTGTATTGAAAAGCAACACAAAAACAAAAAATAAATTTGACGTCACAAATGCGACGCACAACTAACCGAGTACTCGGTTACAAAACTCATTTGGTTATTGCGTCGCCGTTCGGATAGAGTAAATTTTTAACTCATGCCTTTTTAACATTTTTGCCAAATCCGTTTTACTCAATGTCTCACTCAGTCAGTCAGAACTTTGAGTGAGAGTGCCAAATGCTGCTTTGATTGTATTCATGCAGACCTCTAATATACATGATACGTGAAAAAGAACCTCCCCCATCCGTCGAGCTAAGTCTATGACCACAAGAAGTGCACGCCCTTCACTCCCAGCCATACGTCCCTAAGGTATATCCTCTGGACCAGGTCCGTATAATAAATCCTGGTTAGGAACTGCAAGACGCTGGAGGAATTTAAGCTCTTGACCAACCGGATGTACATTTTATCGGAAGTTATACGAGTCAGTAATTTAATAGTGTATCCCCAAATAGAATCAGAGAAAGAGAGATTTTATTTGATCAGTTTTTTTGTTCCAGCACATTTCGGATTCCGAAGAGCTATATAGGTGTTTTGGTGGCGGATTTAATTTGTTTTTTTTATTTTTGATTTTGATTCATTTTTGGATTTTTGATTTAATTTTTGTTTATTTTTGATATATTTATGATTATATTTCCAATTCTATATTTTTTTTCTTTAAATTTGATCATTTGTGTATCGGAGAGATAATTAAGTATTTCACCATGGCAGTGAGACATAGTTTGGAGAATCCAGCTGAAAGCGTAGGAGAGCAGGATACTTTTTGTTCCATTTGTTGCGAATCTTTGACATTGAATGAGATGTTAGCAACGACTCCTTGTAATCATAAATTTCATTACAGCTGTTTAATGCCACTTTTACAAGTAAAGTCAATTTGTCCCGTTTGCAATAGTAGTTGCTCGGTTAACCGGCTTTCTCTTGCAAACAATAATTTAATGATTGAGTTGAACGAGGTAGAGACTGTAGGAGAAACTTTAGATCCTAGCCTTGAACCATCCAGAGGTAATCTCAGTACTAGAGGGAAAGGTGCTATACCAAAAAGAGGGGTACAGACAAGGTCAATGCAACGTAAAGTACAACTCCTTGAGTTTAATAACGATCCAGAAGTGTAAGGAAGAACCGAAATAACCGATCTAGTTCAATCTTGTATACAAGCTCAGCAAAATAACATGTTACAGAATATATCCCAGATTATAAACGCATCAATAACGCAAGCTTTAAAAGTCAAAATGACTTCTCTTAATATCGAGTCAAGAGAACAGGACACAAGGTCACCCAGCGTCCCCCAATGCTTTAATGAATATCAATCTCAACTACCACCCATACATAGAAATGTCAGTCATAGCAGTGAGACATCGGTTGGAAACTCTAGAGCTTCGAATATCTCCCCTGAAAAAGTCGCAAGCATTATGCTAGGCAGGCGCATTAAATTTGACGGTGCTCGAAACGGCATGCAAGTCGAAGACTCTCTATATCGCATCCGCTCCCTTACAGCACTCAGCAGGAATCCCTTACAGGAATACTCAACACCTATTCCCGAGAATAATAACGTTAAAGAAGCGCAAGAGCAACTGAACGCAGTGAACGAGCGAAACCCATTCGCACCTCTACACATTAGATGGAATAGGTATAATGCAACAAGTAGGAAATATTCGAACGGCTTATAATAATAAATGTTCCGTGGTAGGAAAATATGTGACTAACATTTCTTATCGTGGCGAAACAAAGCCTATTGAATTCTACGTTATCCCAACATTAACCCAGGATGATTTATTTATGAATAATTGATTTATGGAAATCTTTTAAGTTGGTCCCTAGCCTGATCAGTCCCAAGATTTTCAGTTCCTTATTATGAATTGGTAAATTAGGCAGGAAAAATATTAGGAACATATCATTTAAAGGATATACAAGTAGGAAAATAAAAATAGTTTTTTTAGGTTGATATTAGTAATTTCAGTTAATGACCCCTTCGAATAAGATTTTTGTGGCATTAACTGTGGTGTAGTGTGTGGATTTCCAGTAGGGCATCCATATCACAGAAAACATAGAATTTAAGATCTTTTTAAAAGCTTAAAGTGTTGTATCTATTATTCTCCGGTCACCTTGGATAAGTGAACGAAAAATATCACGCGATCTTATCTATTGGGTTTTCTGCATATCGAGATAATAGTGCAGCATCAGTTATGTGAAAGCTTTTTAGAGCTTTTATTCTAGCATAGTTAGGGCTAGATAGGGATAGATAGGGAAGCTTAGACACTAACTTGCATACGCTTAAGAGATAAGGCTGCATTATTAAGCCTAAATTAAGAAAAGTAAACTCGTTTTTATTATAATTAAATATATGGAAAAATTTATTCAACCCAGCGGAACTAGCTGTGGAAATCAGTGAATTAGTGAATTTAGTCAATTTTAATGCCAGGTATGTTTTTTAGTTAGTGCAGTGCAGTTTTCTTCAAAGAATTATTTTTCCCCATTACCACGTGCCAGTGCGGCTAGTACCGAATTATGTAATCGTCTAGTTTAAGGATCTAAGGAATTCAGCGCTATTCGACGGAATAAATCCGACCCAATCGAATGGAATCATTTGATCAATTTTGGAGTCGAAAGGCGGCTGCAGTTTTCCGGTGACATAATGGACACCTTTATTTCGCTACACGGAGAGAAAACTCCTGCGAATCATATATATATGGTTGTGCTATCAGCAGTGAATTATAACCATTGGCCTGCTTAAAACACCTATTGCATTCCTGTCCTTGAGCTCAACGGCGGTGAACTTCGGTAAGTGGATACTAATGAAAGAAACTACATATATTTTTGCCTTATATAGTAAATTTTGTACGTCATGAATCTTGAATAATTTTAATTTATATCCTCGCAAACTTATTAATTATACCCTTGCAGAGGGTATTATAATTTTGTCCAAAAGTGTGCAACGCAGTGAAGGAGACATCTCCGACCCTATAAAGTATATATATTCTTGATCAGGATCACCTCCTGAGTTGATATGAGCATGTCCGTCTGTCCGTCTGTCTGTCTGTCTGTTTCTACGCGAACTAGTCTCTCAGTTTTAAAGCTATCGTCTTGAAACTTTGCACACACCCTTCTTTCCTTTGCACGCAGTATATAAGTCGGAACGGCCCGGATCGGCCGACTATATCCTATAGCTGCCATATAACTGATTGATCGGAAATGGTATAACTTTGGTGTTTTTAGAGTTAGAGAGTTCAAATTTGACCAGAGAGCTATTTTTGGCAAAAAATTACGACATGCAACATTTCATAAGGATCGGCCGACTATATCCTATAGCTGCCAACGATCGGAAATGACCCAACTTTCGTGTTTTTGAAGATAGAAAGCTGGAACTTGGTACAGATTATATTTTTGGTCAGTTAATCCGACCTACAAAATTTCATAAGGATCGACCGACTATATCCTATAGCTGCCATATAACTGAACGATCGGAAATATTTTTTGGTAGAAATATCAATTTTCGTATTTTTGAAGATAGAAGCTTGGGACTTTTTTTAGATTTTTTATTGTAATTAATTGGTTTTATTATGATGTAATCATAAGGATCGGCCAACTATATCCGATGTTTGCGATATATATCTGGTTTTAGCTGCAAGGGTATATCAACTTCGGCTCCGCCCGAAGTTAGCTTTCCTTTCTTGTTTCGTAATGTGATTGAAGTCATTTAAAGTGTAGTGTGTATGGGGCTCTAAATTTAACGAAAGCCTTCACTGTATAAGAGCAAAAACGGTCACCGTCAGAGGTAAAAATTTGTACATTTTCGTACATTTAATACCCATTTTTTAGGGTCATTAAAAGAATTACTTACTTTAGACCCCATGAAAGGGTCAGAAAAAGAAGTACTTCCTTCAGACCACACAGTTATTAAATAATCAGAACTACCACGGTTAAATTAAATTTTATTATGTTAAACTATTATAATGTATTAATTATTTATTATATGAAATATAATTTTCTGTAACTGGAAGTTTTAAAATGGCGCTTCTATTGCAGCTGAAATTCTTTCCTTAATTGTTTCTTAGCATGACCAGTTCCACCGACCACATTGCATCTGAAAATAAAAAAGATAAGAAAAGTTAGCAGTTTCATTTTTTTATATAACAAAAATTTATTTAAATGTTCATTATATTGATTTTTATCAGTTTTCAATGAACTGATTAATTTATCCTAATAATAATTTTTATACCCTTGCAGAGGGTATTAAAATTTTGTCCAAAAGTGTGCAACGCAGTGAAGGAGACATCTCCGACCCTATAAAGTATGCATATTCTTGATGTCCGTCTGCCCGTCTGTCTGTCCGTCTGTCTGTCTGTTTCTACGCGAACTAGTCTCTCAGTTTTAAAGCTATCGTCTTGAAACTTTGCGCACACCCTTCTTTCCTTTGCACGCAGTATATGAGTCGGAACGGCCGGGATCGCCCGACTATATCCTATAGCTGCCATATAACTGATTGATCGGAAATGGTATAACTTTAGTGTTTTTAGAGTTAGAGAGTTGAAATTTGACACGAGAGCTATTTTTGGCAAAACATGCCAAAATTTCATAAGGATATAGTTGGCCGATGATTACATCATAATAAAACCAATTAATTAAAATATAAAATCTAAAAAAAAGTGCCAAGCTTCTATTTTTCTAGCTTTCTAATTTTCGATTGTTCAGTTATATGGCAGCTATAAGTTATAGTCAGCCGATCCTTATGAAATTCGTAATGTCGTAATGTTTTGCCAAAAAAAATAGTATATATATACTTTTTAGGGTCGGAGATGTCTCCTTCACTGCGTTGCACACTTTTGACCAAAATTATAATAGCCTCTGCAAGGGTATAAAAAGCAAGCAAAAAATACGCGCACATACATACATGCGGAAATGAAACTTTCCAGAGAGCGACGAAAAAGATCACCTGCTAAAGCGAAGAGCGCTGGGAAAAATCAACGTTGCGGTCTCCTGTCAATTCCTTTGTGAATCTCGTTCGCAAGCGCCAGTTCTTTTGCTGCCTGTTTCAAAAGCTTTAAAAAAAAAAACGAAAAAACTTTATCTGTGTTTATACCAGTGGCGGGGAAAACGCACACATGTTGTATGCGTAGCAGTAAAAAACAATGAGAGCAGAGCAATTTTTTTACTTCGTTTCATTTTTTGTTAATTGAAAAGTTGAAATGGGCAGTAAAAAGTTTATTTTTTTATTGCAAAAAAATTAGTACTTCTCTATACGTCTAGGGCCAATAGGATGCACATTTGACCTGTTCTATAACCTGTGCAACCTGTTCTAAAATTAAACTCCTCGAATTCTTGACTTATGTACCATTGTCGGCTCCTAAATATTTCGGATACCATAGCCTACATAATAACTCCTTCATCACTTCGAGGGTGTTAAATTTTTTTTTTTGAATTTTCCTTTTTTTTTATTTAATTTTTTCTTAATTTTGAGAATTATAATAACAAATCTTAACATTACAAATCTTAACATTAAAACTTAACTATCAGTATACTAAGACTGCATTCTGGCTGGGAGTCCCTCATGTCGGTCGTTGAGTGGGTAAGTCATTGCGACGAAGACGTGGTTGGTTGCTCAACTTGTTACCTCTCTTGCCAGGTGGTTATGGTCACTCAGTTTGCTTGCGGGAGAGTTGTTTAACGTAAGCGGCTTAAAATATTTGTTCGCTTACTTTAATTTGCCAACTTGAATTTTTGAAATTTGGCCATTTTTCAACATCGACTAGAGATTGTTTAGTAGTTGCTTGCGTCGGGCATTTTAAGCGGTTAGGAAAAGCTGTATCATCAGCGAACATAGATGTTGTTAGTCGTGTGCTGGTCGGGATGTCCGCTGCGTAGAGGACACAAAATGTTTGCTCTAACACGTTACTTGAGGATATCCAGCTTCATTAGTGAAATCAACAGGTATAGCAGTATTGCACCTCGCAGAAAATTTTCTGTCGTAAACTCTTAAAGCTTTTGGGTATTGTTGGGAAGAATTTTCCTGATGTTGTGCATTACAGCTATTATAGCTAGAATCTATCAAATGATTGAGAGACATATAAAAGTATTGCAGTGCAGTATTTTAGTTTTTGGATCGCGTTGCTTATTTATGATGTTACTCGGTGCTTTTCACGAAACCCAAATTAATATATCGCACCATCTCCCTAGAATGTGGCCAAGTTTTGCGATGGCATTGAAAGGCTGGGTGATAGTGAAAACGGCGCAATATGGGAGCTCAGTGATCATTTTGGGAGGTCGTAGCACGGGATTTTTTTTTGGGTTCTGTTGACTTATGATGATTTTAATTCGCTTGGGGAAACTCAATTGACTCATAAGGAAGCTGAGGCTCATATGGTATTAAGTTGGAAAACATTTTTAGGGTGATTGGCAAACGTAATGTCTCTGTCTGCATCGCTGCGCGCCCGGCCGCCTGTGGGTTTTATAATAGGCATCACGGTTTCTTTCGGTGAGCTTGAATTGGGTGAACTCTCCATAGAGTGTTTTTTGTACTAGAAGTTGTATGTTGTTTTTTCTTGCTAAAAGAGCTTTAATGAGTTGACTTGAGGCCAGTCTTAAGCTTTGCTTAGCAGATGGCGATCTGTGGCATTGCCACTCTCGACGTATTCGCCATTTTTCGAGGACAAGCTTTTCGATTTAAAGATATGTCTTCTTTTGGTTACATTGTGTATGAAGGTGTTTGAGGTGTTGAAGCTCCAGCTGCAGAAATGAGTACAGACAATTAACAAAGCTGTCTACATCATTGAGATGAGGACTTAGCTCAATGTGTGAGCTAATATACTTTCTGTACTTAACCCAATTGGTTTTCTGTAAGGTCAATTTTAATTATTGTTTCAATGTTCCTTGATGTCGGCGTAGAATAAACAGGACTGCCGAGTGCTCAAAGGAAAGATTCGAAAGGCGCTCGGCACTTATACGATTTTTGGGATGTTTTTGAAAATCGCCATTTAATTGGGTCTAATTTCATTTAACTTTTTCTAAGCTTTGATAATTGCATTATAGACCTGCTTTCCTTTTGGGGTCACGAGACGAGATCTGTGAAGTGGTCTCCTAGTGAGTTGAAAACTCATCTTCAGCTATAGAAAAGCGAGGGGGCAGTATACGCAGCTAGTGTAAGTTTGTTGCCAGTATTTAGTTGTATATTTATAGATGTGGCCTGCTTACGTTTTAGGAAATTTGTGATGACAGTGGTGCTTAATACGGCTTCTGATTAGGGTTCCAGTCCCACGATGTACTTTAACGCCGGGATGATTTGTTCCTTAGAATAAATATCCTCATAGTTGAAAATTAAATTGGTTTGTATTACAAACCTTACAAACTTTGTAAGGTATGTTTCTGAAAGCAGCATTACGTCGATATGATTGCCGGCCGATATGATTGTCGAGTAGGAATTAGAGGTCTGCATGAATAGCTAAAAAACGACATTCAAATGCACAACCTCAAAAATGAATTGAGTGAGATAGAATGCTGAGACGAAAATTAATGAATGAGTGAGTGCGAATGTGTAGGTCTCACTCGCGCAACATTCCGGGGATGAAAACCGAATTGAATGAGTTAGAGTTACAGTTCGCATTCGATTTGTTGCGAATGCATTCTAGAATGTACGATACAACTATGCATATTTGCCTGTATTTTTAGACGCTGATAATAAAATAATTCAAAAGTGGAAGTAAGTCTTTGTTTTTTTTTTCAGAAATATTTATTATTATTTTAACTTATATAAATGAAAAAATATTTTCAATATTTATTAATAAATAATTTTCCAGCACAATTTTGCCGCTAAAAAAATTTTGTAAAACTAAAGAAAACTAAAAAAAAAACACTAAGAAAATAATAACAACAGTTAAAAACCAAAGCAAAAAAACACTCTCATTATAATTCACCTTTCGGTCAATTCCCTCATTATTAAAGAAGTATTTAAGAAACGTTTTGCTCAACAAAAGAAAGTAAATGAATGCACAGAGTGTGTTAAAAACCATTCGAGACATTCGGTTGCATTCCTCATTCCAAAAGCACTCTTTTTACTTCCCACCCCAGCTCACTCGGTTTCAAAGCAAGAGAATGCCCATGAGTTAGAGCTCTCCCACTTTCTCACTCCCCCTGACTCAATTCGTTGTGTCTCTTACACTTGTTCATTCTATTCCATTCGGATGTATTCTATGGCTGAGGCAATAGGAATGTATTCCTGCAGACCTCTAGTAGGAATTGAGCTAACTCAAGATTATGCTGTGGAACGCCGTAAGCGTTCTATGTAGATATCCGTATGGAAGATATTATTTAGATTGTTGTGAAACCAGCATTTGAATCAATAGGCTGTATATCATTGCTTTAAAGTTGCTTCTTGGCTGCTCCGGCAATTGGTGCTGCTGAGCTGGTTTCGGTTCTTGGTATGCTGATTGCAGAAATGAACTTTATTGAGCCAGGGGTGGCCAGTCCTGATTTTAGAGCGCTTGCGTATGTCACATTTTTGTCAGAGTTTATGGGTCCTAGTGAAGATCTGGCTACAGTCGAGAAGAAGACTTCAGGGTTTGATCCCGAGGCTATTAGCTGTTTAATTTGGGGCATTAATTCCTCTCTGGTGGATGCATTTTTTCAGCTCCCTATAAACTGGGCAACGTCTTTAGTTAGAAGTTCGATTGCCACCGCAGTTGCCGCATTTTTTAGAGGTGCAATCATCTTTGCTTACTGGGCAGTGTACTCAGTCATGAACCTCACTACAAAGTACATATACCGGGCGCAGTTTACAGTATAACCATGTACGGCAATATTTTTGGCAGTTCGCGAATTGTAACGGCCCATCGCGTACCGGGCCAATTGTACCTTAACTGTAACTCTGCGGTGCAGCAGGAACTGAAGGTTTTCTGATAGGGTGCACTTCGTAATTCTTCAGGGGTTTATTTTCTGGTTTGAGCTTATCTCTAAAAAGTGCGGCTTTCTATCCCTGTTAGAGGCCATCCATATATTGCGTGACGCGCCGGGGGGGAAGGGGTTTAGGGTTAACGTCACGGTTTGGGGTCACGGGGGTCTAACCTCGCGTCATGGTTTGTCACGCAGGGGGGGAAAAAGTCTGAAATTCGCGTCACGCAATATATGGACGGCCCCTTAAGGATATTGAAGACTATCTTAGCGCCGTCAGCCAACGGGTACAGCAGGGGGACCTACGCGCAAGCAATTGCGTGCCGTAACTGTGTACACCGCTGGTAGTGCGACTATACTCTCCACGTGAGGGCGGCTGGTAACAGGTCCCGGTAAGGTCATGTCTCTGCCGAGGATGCCGAGGGAGAAGAACCCTCCCTTCCTTAAATCACCCCAATCCAAGGTGGAACAGCATATGCCGAAGGATGCGTGTCCGAGAGGGGGCTCGGACGCTAATATACGAACTCTGGGGGACCGGCCGACCTCCCAGTTTTAACCAGGCTTATTGTGACAAGCGGGCTATGTCATGATGGACGAACCTCCTCCCGCCTACTCGTGGGACCAAAATATGATTTCTACTAAACTAACCAAAAACCAAAGTGGAGAACGGAACAAGGAGTTGCTGAGATGGAGAAGCCCCCCACAGAGGGGCAACATCTGGAGGCGGGACGCGCCGGTGCGGAGGAGGTTGCCAAGGCAACTTCTTCCAAAGCGGTGCTAGCTATGGGACCACCGAACGGTGTGGAGAGGAAGACCCCAGGGTCAACCTCTAAACCAACCAGCGGGGCCCCTAATGCTAACCCTGGCCCGGGAGCGTCTCACTCGACGCAGCGTAAAGGCTCTTACAAGGACAGAAGAAGAGCAGCCTTCATTTTGATGAGGGCGGACCCATCGGCCGAAGCCAACCCGGACCAGGCCGAGATCATCAAGTGGGCAAGGGAGATCCTGCCCGACTTGAATCCGGAAAAGGTGGGAGTGAGGCTGGATCCGAATAGACGTACTGGGTCAGACCCTGCCAAGGAGGCCGCGCAAAATCAGAGGTCCCCAGAGGGAGGAGCCCCCCATGCCAAGAAGAGGAAGGCCCATCCGCAGCCGTCCAACCGCTCGTTCGCGAGTGTGACTCACTGAAAAGCCAGCCGACCCTAAAACCATTCTAACAATGCTTAGGATGTGCAACCCGACGCTCCCCACGGCGGACTGGAGAGTCGCCAAGGTCGAGGAGGCGTTGGGACTACGGAGGCAGGTCGTCCTCACACTCAACGAGGAGACCGTTAAAGCCCTGGAGAGGACGGAGCACCGGATGAAGTACGGATTCGAACACGTTTCGGTCCGTATCTAAAAATCCGATGCGAAGGCCAAGCCAGGAGGTATCGGGCCGGAGGCAGACACACAAGAGCCAGACTTGGAGGAGCCGACCAAAGAGGGGCAACCGGAAGGAATGTCGGATGAGGAGGAGGACATCCTGGAAGGGTACAACTGAGAGGAAAGCGACTTTGCAAGGGCACTTGGTGGATTCGGAATGAAGGAGGACTCTCTGCTGAGCTCCGAGACGGAGGCAGAAATTACTGTGGTGGAGATTTGTAAGGATGTCCCTGACGATCTTGCAAATAAAGCTCGACCACAGTAAAGCGGCGTCATCTGCCTTCCTACTCCATCTCGCCGAGAGTGGAGCTGATTTGGCCCTCATCCAGGAACCCTCGATCCTAGGAGACAGGATTCTTGGGTTGGGGGCGTCGGAGTTTAGTCTCTGCAAAGCCGATACTACAGGTAAAAGGCGAGCCTGCATCCTTGCAAAAAAGAACCTTAACCTCTTTTTGCTACCCAATTTCACCAATGAAGACCACGTAGCCGCAGTCATAGAGAGCCCAAATGGCCCTCTAAAGATATGTTCGGCGTATATGGGCCACGTCCAGCAGGCCCTCCCCCCGCACCCGCTAATCAAACAGCTAGTGGAGGACAGCAGCAAGCACAAGATCGACCTGATCATAGGTTGCGATGCTAACCAGTGTTGCCAATTTCGCTTTTTTCCCGTCAAATCTGGCTTTTTTTAAAGGCCATTTGCTGGAAAAATTCAAAAACAGCGGGCAGCGGGAATTCTGGCTTTTTATTTTTGATAAGAGATTTTTTTTTGATTTTTTTCCCGTATAATACATTTTCTTGATACATTGAGTATATTTTTAAGATTACCATTCAAAATACCTAAATATACCAAACATCTGACTCTGGTCACTTTAAATCGATCGAGCGAGCAAATATAAAAATGCTAAAAGAGTACAAGCAGAAAGTTCGGGATGCGTGGCTCAAAAGCGAAAAGTTTAGGGCTTGGGCTCGTAGAGACGACACCGATGAAAGGCGAGTTTTGTGCAGTTACTGCAAATGCACAATTACCGCTAAGCTTTCTGATTTGCGCGCCCATGCAATGACAAAAAACATAAAAATGCATCAGGCGGATTCCAACAATCCAACAAATTGGATTTTGTCACTTTGCCCGTCAAAACGATGGAACAGGAAGCGGCACTTTGCCTATTTATTGCTGAGCATACATCGTTTGCTCAAGTTGATCACTTGGGCAACCTGCGCACCAAATTCTTTGAAGGTGATAGTGCGAGTCGCATACGACTACACAGGACCAAGTGTACCAGCATTATTAAAAATGTTTTGGGACTTCACTTCTCCGAGGAGTTGCGCAGTGATATTGGGGACTCAAAGTTTAGTCTCCAAATAGATGAATCAACTAGATAATTAAATTTTACCTAAAACTGTAATATATATGTTTTGAAGAAATGACTTTTTTTATGGCTTTTTTCGAATTTTTGTGGGCTTCTTTTTATGGGTTTTCACGTCAGAACCCGTCACGTTAGGGGTACAGAACCCACTTTCATAGTCAAGAACAGAAGGGAAGTACTTGACGTCACTCTTTACTCTGAATCCCTATCAGACAGGATTGTTAGTTGGGGAGTCCTAGAGAAACACTCTTTCTCAGATCACCGATACATAGAATAAGTGTTCAACTTCGAGAACTTTAACCGACTAACGGTACGCAACCCGGGGAAAGCGAACTGGGAGCTATACAGGAAATAACTAGATAGTTCCTTGGGGAAACCTCCAACAGGGGACGTTTACAGTAGGGAAGCCCTGGATGCCATGGTGCCATCGCAAACACTTGCGCCCTTTAAAACCAAGGCCCGCAAGGCCTTTAATTTTGCCAGCAAAATAAACTAGGAGACAGCCTGGGAGTCGTACAAAGCGGACCTTAGGCGATATAACAAAGAACTTCGCAAGGCAAAAAGGAATGCCTGGGCCAAGTTCTGCACGAACATTCAGCAAACATCAGAGGCCTCCCGACTCAGGAAGGTCCTCGCAACTACTGCACCAAATGTAGGATACATTAAAACCTCAAAAGGTAACTGGACATCGTCCAGCAGAGAAACCCTAGAGGCTCTCATAGAGACACATTTCCCGGGATGCTCTCGAGAAGACACAACCCTGGAAATGCAGACACAAGGGAATAGCCCCTCCCCCCCTAACCAACTTGAATACCTATTGAGTGACAGGTATCTCAGCTGGGCAATAAATAGCTTCAAGCCCTTTAAATCCCCAGGCCCAGATGGCATTGTCCCGGCTCAACTAATTAAAGCCGGTCCCAATCTGAGGTCTTCAGTCAAGAAAGCTTTCTCAGCAATTTTCAGGATAGGCATCGTACCCGCATTGTGGTTGCGGACGAAAGTCGTATTTATACCCAAGGCGGGAAAACCATCTCACTGCACCCCTAAGGACTTCAGACCAATAAGCCTGTCGTCCTTCCTTCTCAAGACAATGGAGAGACTAATCAGCATCCACATTAATCTTACCTTAAGCCCATATGATATCTCGGAATCACAGCATGCGTATAGGAAGGGCCGATCCACGGAAACGGCACTCCACGAAATCACTACTTTTGTCGAAAAGGCACTTAGTGATAAGGAATACGCACTCATTGCTTTTCTAGACATAGAAGGTGCGTTCAACAATATCCTACCAAGCTCGATAATCAATGCGCTGACAGGACTAGGAAAAGACAATCAATCCATACGCCTTATACAGCAGACCCTGGTAAACAGGACTTTTGAGGCGTCACTAGGAGGAGAATCTATTCATAAATACGTCAGAAGAGGCACCCCTCAAGGAGGCGTACTCTCACCCCTACTCTGGAACGTGGCGGTTAATAGCCTACTGCGATCCCTAGAAGGGGGTGGTTGCAAAGTTATCGCTTATGCGGATGATGTCGCAATTGCCTTCTCTGGAAAATTTCCTCAGACTCTATGTGACCGTATGACGGACAAACTTAGGGTCCTCTCAACGTGGGCAGTTAGAAATGGACTGGGTGTAAACCCGTCCAAAACCGAGCTCGTCCTCTTCACCAGGAAGTACAAAATACCGAACTTACGGCTTTCAAAACTATTAGGAGAAACACTATCCCTTAGCGATAGCGCCAAGTACCTAGGGATTACGCTAGACAGGAAACTGGACTGGAAGTCAAACACCAGGGATAGAGCTAACAAGGCAACAATCGCGCTCTATACTTGCAGGAAAGCCATTGGCCTTAAATGGGGAATGTCACCAAAATTAGTAAGATGGCTTTACACAGCGGTCATAAGACCCATCCTATTCTACGGGGTGGTGGTCTGGTGGCCTGCTCTCACCAACTCCACAATTAGAGAGAAACTTAGGAAAACGCAAAGGATGGCGGAGGTCTGTATCACAGGCAGCCTACGTACCACACCGAAGGATGCCCTAGACTTCATACTCGACGTATTACCGGTAGAGATAATGGGGGTCAAGATAGCCACGCTATCGGAAATCAGGCTACGAGAGACGGGCACATGGAAATTGACAGACTATGGACATACCATAGATCTACACCACTGCACGCCAACGGGGTCTACAGACTACTGCGTACCTGTCGATCATCCCACCTTAAAATACAAGGTCTACATTCCAACAAGGGAGGAATGGGCCACACAAATCCCGGGACCAGCCGGTTCCCTCCATATCTACACAGACGTTTCAAAATTGAATGCCCACGTGGGAGGCGGTTTCCATTGCGAACGGCTGTGTCTAAATGAGTCCTTCAGACTCCCCGACCACTGTAGTGTTTTCCAAGCAGAAGTAATAGCTATCGGAGAAGCACTCAGATACCCAGCACTTATTGGAAATCAGGACACAATCTGTATCTTTTCAGACAGTCAACCGGCCCTCAAAGCCCTTGACGGATTTTCATCCAACTCCAGGACAGTAAATGACTGCCGCAGATCTCTTAACGAGATGGCAGAGCAGCATGACATTCACCTCATATGGGTACCCGGGCATAGGGACCACGAGGGTAATTGCACCGCCGACGAACTGGCAAGAGCAGCTACTACCAATCCTCTCCTACCGGAAAAGGAACCAGTAGGTATCCCCTTAGCTACGTGTAGGCTAAAATGCAGGGATCACTTTGACCGCGCATCACTGAGGAAATGGAGAAATCTCCAAAACTGCAGGAACTCCCGCAGGGGAGGAACTTTTCGAGGACAAGCTTTTCGATTTAAAGATATGTCTTCTCTTGGTTACATTGTGTATGAAGGTGTTTGAGGTGTTGAAGTTCCAGCTGCAGAAAAGAGTACAGACAATTAACAAAGCGGTCTACATCGTTGAGATGAGGACTTAGCTCAATGTGTGAGCTAATATACTTTCTGCACTTAACCCAATTGGTTTTCTGTAAGGTCAATTTTAATTATTGTTTCAATGTTCCTTGATGTCGGCGTAGAATAAACAGGACTGCCGAGTGCTCAAAGGAAAGATTCGAAAGGCGCTCGGCACTTATACGATTTTTGGGATGTTTTTGAAAATCGCCATTTAATTGGGTCTAATTCCATTTAACTTTTTCTAAGCTTTGATAATTGCATTATAGACCTGCTTTCCTTTTGGGGTCACGAGACGAGATCTGTGAAGTGGTCTCCTAGTGAGTTGAAAACTCATCTTCAGCTATAGAAAAGCGAGGGGGCAGTATACGCAGCTAGTGTAAGTTTGTTGCCAGTATTTAGTTGTATATTTATAGATGTGGCCTGCTTACGTTTTAGGAAATTTGTGCTGACAGTGGTGCTTAATACGGCTTCTGATTAGGGTTCCAGTCCCACGATGTACTTTACCGCCGGGATGATTTGTTCCTTAGAATAAATATCCTCATAGTTGAAAATTAAATTGGTTTGTAATAGAGGTCTGCAGGAATACATTCCTATTGCCTCAGCCATAGAATACATCCGAATGGAATAGAATGAACAAGTGTAAGAGACACAACGAATTGAGTCAGAGGGAGTGAGAAAGTGGGAGAGCTCTAACTCATGGGCATTCTCTTGCTTTGAAACCGAGTGAGCTGGGGTGGGAAGTAAAAACAGTGCTTTTGGAATGAGGAATGCAGCCGAATGTCTCGAATGGTTTTTAACACACTCTGTGCATTCATTTACTTTCTTTTGTTGAGCAAAACGTTTCTTAAATACTTCTTTAATAATGAGGGAATTGACCGAAAGGTGAATTATAATGAGAGTGTTTTTTTTTTTTTGCTTTGGTTTTTTAACTGTTGTTATTATTTTCTTAGTGTTTTTTTTTTTAGTTTTCTTTAGTTTTACAAAATTTTTTTTTTTTTTTTTTTTTAGCGGCAAAATTGTGCTGGAAAATTATTTATTAATAAATATTGAAAATATTTTTTCATTTATATAAGTTAAATAGGCCGTCAGCCAACGGGTACAACAGGGGGACCTACGCGCAAGCAATTGCGTGCCGTAACTGTGTACACCGCTGGTAGTGCGACTATACTCTCCACGTGAGGGCGGCTGGTAACAGGTCCCGGTAAGGTCATGTCTCTGCCGAGGATGCTGGCTAATGGTAGTCGGGCGTGGAGAAGAACACTCCCTTCCTTAAATTACCCCAATCCAAGGTGGAACAGCATATGCCGAAGGATGCGTGTCCGAGGGGGGGCTCGGACGCTAATATGCGAACTCTGGGGGACAGGCCGACCTCCCAGTTTTAACCAGGCTTATCGTGACAAGCGGGCTATGTCATGATGGACGAACATCCTCTCGCCTACTCGTGGGACCAAAATATGATTTCTACTAAACTAACCAAAAACCAAAGTGGAGAACGGAACAAGGAGTTGCTGAGATGGAGAAGCCCCCCACAGAGGGGCAACATCTGGAGGCGGGACGCGCCGGTGCGGAGGAGGTTGCCAAGGCAACTTCTTCCAAAGCGGTGCTAGCTATGGGACCACCGAACGGTGTGGAGAGGAAGACCCCAGGGTCAACCTCTAAACCAACCGGCGGTGCCCCTAAGGCGAACCCTGGTCCGGAAGCGTCTCACTCGACGCAGCGTAAAGAATCCTACAAGGACAGAAGAAGAGCAGCCTTCATTCTGATGAGGGCGGACCCATCGGCCGAAGCCAACCCGGACCAGGCCGAGATTATTAAGTGGGCAAGGGAGATCCTACCCGACTTCAATCCGGAAAAGGCGGGAGAAAGGCTGGATCCGAAGAGACGCACTGGGTCAGACCCTGCCAAGGAGGCCGCGCAAAGCGCGAAGAGGCAGAGGTCCACAGAGGGAGAAGCCCCCCAGGCCAAGAAGAGGAAGGCCCAGCCGCTCGTTCGCTGAGGTGACGAAGGGAAGAACCCTAATTGGAGTCCTGGACAAGGGCTCCAAGGATGGGCTCATCCCCAAGGAACTCTGGCGACGAGTGGTAAACGAGTTGCATGGGCGCTTCGTGGAGGAGATGCTGCGAAGTGGAGGACCCCCACCTGAATGCGAAGACGCAGGATGGTACCAGGGTAGCGTCAAGGTGATTGCTTGCCAAGACGCGCGATCGGTGGAGACTTACAAGCGGATGATTGCATCGCTTGGAGAGGTCTACCCTGGAGCTAAGCTGGTGGCGGTTGACTGGGACGAGATCTCCAGCAAACCGAGGGCGCGAGTGTGGCTCACAGAAAAGCCAGCCGACCCTAAGACCATCCTGACTATGCTTAGGATGTGCAACCAGACGCTCCCCACGGCGGACTGGAGAGTCGCCAAGGTCGAGGAGGCGGTGGGATTGCGGAGGCAGGTCGTCCTCACACTAAACGAGGAGACCGTAAAAGCCCTGGAGAGGACGGAGCACCGGCTTAAATACGGATTCGAGCATGTCTCGGTCCGTATATATAAATCTGATGCGAAGGCCAAGCCAGGAGGTATTGGTCTGGAGGCAGACACGCAAGAGCCAGACTTGGAGGAGCCGACCGAAGAGGGGCACCCGGAGGAAATGTCGGATGAGGAGGAGGACATTCTAGAAGGGTACACCTCGGAGGAGAGCGACTTGGCAAGGGCGCTTGGTGGTGTCGGAATGGAGGACTCTCTGCTGGGCTCCGAGACGGAGGCAGAGATAACTGTGGTGGAGGTTTGTAAGGATGTCCCTGACGATCTTACAAATAAACCTCCACCACAGTAAAGCAGCGTCAGCTGCCCTCCTTCTCCACCTCGCCGAGAGTGGAGCAGATGTGGCCCTCATCCAGGAACCCTGGATCCTAGGAGACAGGATTCTTGGGTTGGGGGCGTCGGAGTTCCGGCTCTGCAAAGCCAACACTACAGGTAAAAGGCGAGCTTGCATCCTCGCAAAAAAGAACCTTAACCTCTTTTTGCTACCCAATTTCACCAATGAAGACCACGTAGCCGCAGCCGTAGAGAGCCCAAATGGCCCTCTAAGGATATGTTCGGCGTATATGGGCCACGACCAGGAGGCCCTTCCCCCGCACCCGCTGATCAAACAGCTGGTGGAAGACAGCAGGAAGCACAAGATCGACCTGATCATAGGTTGTGATGCTAACGCCCATCATCATCAGTGGGGCAGCACTGACACAAACGAGAGGGGTGAGTCAATCTTCGATTTTATCCTAGGCTCCAATCTTTTGGTGGGTAACAGGGGTACAGAACCCACTTTCATAGTCAAGAACAGAAGAGAAGTACTTGACGTCACTCTTTACTCTGAATCCCTAGCAGACAGGATTGTTAGATGGGGAGTCCTAGAGAAACACTCATTCTCAGACCACCGATACATAGAATTAGTGGTCAATTTCGAGAACTTTAATCGACTAACGGTACGCAACCCGAGAAAAGCGAACTGGGAGTTATATAGAAAGAAGCTAGATAGTTCCTTGGGAAATCCTCCAACAGGGAATGTGGATAGTAGGGCAGCCCTGGATGCCATGGTGGATACGCTCACGGCAGCGTGCGCCAGGGCATTCAATTAAGCTTGTCCCAAAATCAGATCGGGCAAAAGCAAGTCAAAGAAACCACCATGGTGGTCGCAAACACTTGCGCCCTTTAAAACCAAGGCCCGCAAGGCCTTCAATTTTGCCAGCAAAACAAACTCGGAGACAGCCTGGGAGTCGTATAAAGCGGACCTTAGGCGATATAACAAAGAACTTCGCAAGGCAAAAAGGAATGCCTGGGCCGAATTCTGCACGAACATTCAGCAGACATCAGAGGCCTCTCGACTCAGGAAGGTCCTTGCAACTACTGCACCAAATGTAGGATACATTAAAACCTCAGAGGGCAACTGGACATCGTCCAGCAAAGAAACCCTAGAGGCTCTCATAGAGACACATTTCCCGGGATGCTCTCGAGAAGACACAACCCTGGAAATGCAGACACAGGGGAATAGCCCCCCCACCACTAACCCACTTGAATACCTATTGAATGATAGATATCTCAGCTGGGCAATAAATAGCTTCAAGCCCTTCAAATCCCCGGGCCCAGATGGCATTGTCCCGGCTCAACTAATTAAAGCCGGTCCCAACCTGAGTCAAGATAGCTTGGGTCAAGATAGCTTTCTCAGCAATTTTCAGGATGGGCATCGTACCCAAAATGTGGTTGCGGACGAAAGTCGTATTTATACCCAAGGCGGGAAAACCATCTCACTGCACCCCCAAGGACTTCAGACCAATAAGCCTGTCGTCCTTCCCTCTCAAGACAATGGAGAGACCAATCAGCCTCCATATTTATCTTACTATAAACCCAGATGATATCTCGGAATCACAGCATGCGTATAGGAAGGGCCGATCCACGGAAACGGCACTCCACGAAATCACTACTTTTGTCGAGAAGGCACTTAGTGATAAGGAATACGCACTCATTGCTTTTCTAGACATAGAAGGTGCGTTCAACAACATCCTACCAATCTCGATAACCAATGCGCTGACAGGACTAGGAATAGATGATCAATCCGTACGCCTTACAAAGCAGATCCTGGTAAACAGGACTGTTGAGGCGTCACTAGGAGGAAAATCTATTCATAGATACGTCAGAAGAGGCACCCCGCAAGGAAGCGTACTCTCACCCCTACTCTGGAACGTGGCGGTTAATAGCCTACTGCGATCCCTAGAAGGGGGTGGTTGCAAAGTTATCGCTTACGCGGATGATGTCGCAATTGCCTTCTCAGGAAAATTTCCCCAGACTCTATGTGACCGCATGACGGACAAACTTAGGGTCCTCTCAAGGTGGGCAGCTAGAAATGGACTAGGTGTGAACCCATCCAAAACAGAACTCGTCCTTTTCACCAGGAAGTACAAAATACCAAACTTAAGGCTTCCAAAACTATTAGGAGAAACACTATCCCTTAGCGATAGCGCCAAGTACCTAGGGATTACGCTAGACAGGAAACTGGACTGGAAATCAAACACTATGGATAGAGCCAACAAAGCTACAATCGCGCTCTATACTTGCAGAAAAGCCATTGGTCTTAAATGGGGAATGTCACCAAAAATTGTAAGATGGCTTTATACAGCGGTCATAAGACCCATCCTCTTCTACGGGGTGGTGGTATGGTGGCCCGCTCTCACCAACTCCACAATCAGGGAGAAGCTTAGGAAAACGCAAAGGATGGCGGAGGTCTGTATCACGGGCAGCCTACGTATCACTCCTACGGACGCACTAGACTTCATACTCGACCTTTTACCAGTAGAGATAGTGGGAGTCAAGATGGCCACGCTATCGGCAATCAGGCTACGAGAGACGGGCGCATGGAAAAGGACTGACTACGGACATACCAAGTTAGATCTGCACCACTGCACGCCAACGGGGTCTACAGACTACTGCGTACCTGTCGATAATCCCACCTTAAAATACAAGGTCTACATTCCAACAAGGGAGGAATGGGACACACAAATCCCGGGACCAGCCGGTTCCCTCCATATTTACACAGACGGTTCAAAATTGAATGGCCAGGTGGGAGGCGGTTTCCATTGCGAAAAGCTGTGTTTAAATGAGTCCTTCAGACTCCCAGACCACTGTAGTGTTTTCCAAGCAGAAGTAATAGCTATCGGAGAAGCACACAAATCCCCAGCACTTATTGGAAATCAGGACACAATCTGTATCTTCTCAGACAGTCAAGCGGCACTCAAAGCCCTTGACGGTCTTTCATCCAACTCCAGGACAGTGAATGACTGTCGCAGATCTCGTAACGAGATGGCAGAGCAGCATGACATACACCTCATATGGGTGCCCGGGCATAGGGACCACGAGGGTAACTGCGCCGCCGACGAACTAGCAAGAGCAGGTACTACCAATCCTCTCCTACCGGAGAAGGAACCAGTAGGTATCCCCTTAGCTACGTGTAGGCTAAAATGCAGAGATCACTTTGACCGAGCATCACTGCGGAAATGGAGAAACCTCCAAAACTGCAGGAACTCCCGCATGATATGGCCAATCCGATCTAGGAAGAGGTCAATGATGCTCATCGCCCTGAATAGGCAGGACTGTAGTCTGGCGATCAAGGCCATTACGGGACATTGGTTAATAGGAGCACACGCGGCTAGACTAGCGGTGCCTCATTATGACTACTGCAGGAGCTGTGGAGACGAAGAAGAGGAAGAGACAGTCGCACACCTCCTGTGTCAATGCCCTGCGCTGGGGCGCATCCGACTCAAATTCCTGGGCGCAGCAATACTTACAGACCTTACAGACCTCGCGGAGGTCGCTCCACACAGACTCGTAGCCTTCATCCGTAAATCCGGAAGGGACCGCGAGCCGCTTCAAGAAGGATAGAGCACCCTTGGGCACATAAGTAGTGGGAAGGGAGAGGTCCTTTTGTAGGATCCTTGCCTGTGCGGTATCACAAGGAGCCCAAGCGGCTCAAGTGGATGGGGATCAGAAACCGGCCATCATCGCCGCCTCAACCTAACCTAACCTAACCTAAGTTAAATATGTAAAATAAAATATACAGCATAATAATAAATATTTCTGAAAAAAAAAACAATGACTTACTTCCACTTTTGAATTATTTTATTATCAGCGTCTAAAAATACAGGCAAATATGCATAGTTGTATCGTACATTCTAGAATGCATTCGCAACAATTCGAATGCGAACTGTAACTCTAACTCATTCAATTCGGTTTTCATCCCCGGAATGTTGTGCGAGTGAGACCTACACATTCGCACTCACTCATTCATTAATTTTCGTCTCAGCATTCTATCTCACTCAATTCATTTTTGAGGTTGTGCATTTGAATGTCGTTTTTTAGCTATTCATGCAGACCTCTAGTTTGTAAGGTATGTTTCTGAAAGCAGCATTACGTCGATATGATTGCCGGCCGATATGATTGTCGAGTAGGAATTGAGCTAACTCAAGATTATGCTGTGGAACGCCGTAAGCGTTCTATGTAGATATCCGTATGGAAGATATTATTTAGATTGTTGTGAAACCAGCATTTGAATCAATAGATTTTGGTTTCGTATTGAATCTTTCATAGTTGTGCGCATAAACGACATGAATTCCGTAAGGCTTTGTTGTAGGCTGTATATCATTGCTTTAAAGTTGCTTCTTGGCTGCTCCGGCAATTGATGCTGCTGAATTGGTTTCGGTTCTTGGTATGCTGATTGCAGAAATGAACTTTATTGAGCCAGGGGTGGCCAGTCCTGATTTTAGAGCGCTTGCGTATGTCACATTTTTGTCAGAGTTTATGGGTCCTAGTGAAGATCTGGCTACAGTCGAGAAGAAGACTTCAGGGTTTGATCCCGAGGCTATTAGCTGTTTAATTTGGGGCATTAATTCCTCTCTGGTGGATGCATTTTTTCAGCTCCCTATAAACTGGGCAACGTCTTTAGTTAGAAGTTCGATTGCCACCGCAGTTGCCGCATTTTTTAGAGGTGCAATCATCTTTGCTTACTGGGCAGTGTACTCAGTCATGAACCTCACTACAAAGTACATATACCGGGCGCAGTTTACAGTATAACCATGTACGGCAATATTTTTGGCAGTTCGCGAATTGTAACGGCCCATCGCGTACCGGGCCAATTGTACCTTAACTGTAACTCTGCGGTGCAGCAGGAACTGAAGGTTTTCTGATAGGGTGCACTTCGTAATTCTTCAGGGGTTTATTTTCTGGTTTGAGCTTATCTCTAAAAAGTGCGGCTTTCTATCCCTGTTAGAGGCCGTCCATATATTGCGTGACGCGCCGGGGGGGAAGGGGCTTAGGGTTAACGTCACGGTTTGGGGTCACGGGGGTCTAACCTCGCGTCATGGTTTGTCACGCAGGGGGAGAGGGGGTCAAAAAAGTCTGAAATTCGCGTCACGCAATATATGGACGGCCCCTTAAGGATATTGAAGACTATCTTAGCGCCGTCAGCCAACGGGTACAACAGGGGGACCTACGCGCAAGCAATTGCGTGCCGTAACTGTGTACACCGCTGGTAGTGCGACTATACTCTCCACGTGAGGGCGGCTGGTAACAGGTCCCGGTAAGGTCATGTCTCTGCCGAGGATGCCGAGGGAGAAGAACCCTCCCTTCCTTAAATCACCCCAATCCAAGGTGGAACAGCATATGCCGAAGGATGCGTGTCCGAGAGGGGGCTCGGACGCTAATATGCGAACTCTGGGGGACAGGCCGACCTCCCAGTTTTAACCAGGCTTATTGTGACAAGCGGGCTATGTCATGATGGACGAACATCCTCCCGCCTACTCGTGGGACCAAAATATGATTTCTACTAAACTAACCAAAAACCAAAGTGGAGAACGGAACAAGGAGTTGCTGAGATGGAGAAGCCCCCCACAGAGGGGCAACATCTGGAGGCGGGACGCGCCGGTGCGGAGGAGGTTGCCAAGGCAACTTCTTCCAAAGCGGTGCTAGCTATGGGACCACCGAACGGTGTGGAGAGGAAGACCCCAGGGTCAACCTCTAAACCAACCAGCGGGGCCCCTAATGCTAACCCTGGCCCGGGAGCGTCTCACTCGACGCAGCGTAAAGGCTCTTACAAGGACAGAAGAAGAGCAGCCTTCATTTTGATGAGGGCGGACCCATCGGCCGAAGCCAACCCGGACCAGGCCGAGATCATCAAGTGGGCAAGGGAGATCCTGCCCGACTTGAATCCGGAAAAGGTGGGAGTGAGGCTGGATCCGAATAGACGTACTGGGTCAGACCCTGCCAAGGAGGTCGCGCAAAATCAGAGGTCCCCAGAGGGAGGAGCCCCCCATGCCAAGAAGAGGAAGGCCCATCCGCAGCTGTCCAACCGCTCGTTCGCGAGTGTGACTCACTGAAAAGCCAGCCGACCCTAAAACCATTCTAACAATGCTTAGGATGTGCAACCCGACGCTCCCCACGGCGGACTGGAGAGTCGCCAAGGTCGAGGAGGCGGTGGGACTGCGGAGGCAGGTCGTCTTCACACTCAACGAGGAGACCGTTAAAGCCCTGGAGAGGACGGAGCACCGGATGAAGTACGGATTCGAACACGTTTCGGTCCGTATCTAAAAATCCGATGCCAAGGCCAAGCCAGGAGGTATCGGGCCGGAGGCAGACACACAAGAGCCAGACTTGGAGGAGCCGACCAAAGAGGGGCAACCGGAAGGAATGTCGGATGAGGAGGAGGACATCCTGGAAGGGTACAACTGAGAGGAAAGCGACTTTGCAAGGGCACTTGGTGGATTCGGAATGAAGGAGGACTCTCTGCTGAGCTCCGAGACGGAGGCAGAAATTACTGTGGTGGAGATTTGTAAGCTGTGAGCTGATTTGGCCCTCATCCAGGAACCCTCGATCCTAGGAGACAGGATTCTTGGGTTGGGGGCGTCGGAGTTTAGGCTCTGCAAAGCCGATACTACAGGTAAAAGGCGAGCCTGCATCCTTGCAAAAAAGAACCTTAACCTCTTTTTGCTACCCAATTTCACCAATGAAGACCACGTAGCCGCAGTCATAGAGAGCCCAAATGGCCCTCTAAAGATATGTTCGGCGTATATGGGCCACGTCCAGCAGGCCCTCCCCCCGCACCCGCTAATCAAACAGCTAGTGGAGGACAGCAGCAAGCACAAGATCGACCTGATCATAGGTTGCGATGCTAACCAGTGTTGCCAATTTCGCTTTTTTCCCGTCAAATCTGGCTTTTTTTAAAGGCCATTTGCTGGAAAAATTCAAAAACAGCGGGCAGCGGGAATTCTGGCTTTTTATTTTTGATAAGAGATTTTTTTTCGATTTTTTTCCCGTATAATACATTTTCTTGATACATTGAGTATATTTTTAAGATTACCATTCAAAATACCTAAATATACCAAACATCTGACTCTGGTCACTTTAAATCGATCGAGCGAGCAACGCGTCAGCTTTACGCAAAAGTTTAAAAAAATATAAAAATGCCAAAAGAGTACAAGCAGAAAGTTCGGGATGCGTGGCTCAAAAGCGAAAAGTTTAGGGCTTGGGCTCGTAGAGACGACACCGATGAAAGGCGAGTTTTGTGCAGTTACTGCAAATGCACAATTACCGCTAAGCTTTCTGATTTGCGCGCCCATGCAATGACAAAAAACATAAAAATGCATCAGGCGGATTCCAACAATCCAACAAATTGGATTTTGTCACTTTGCCCGTCAAAACGATGGAACAGGAAGCGGCACTTTGCCTATTTATTGCTGAGCATACATCGTTTGCTCAAGTTGATCACTTGGGCAACCTGCGCACCAAATTCTTTGAAGGTGATAGTGCGAGTCGCATACGACTACACAGGACCAAGTGTACCAGCATTATTAAAAATGTTTTGGGACTTCACTTCTCCGAGGAGTTGCGCAGTGATATTGGGGACTCAAAGTTTAGTCTCCAAATAGATGAATCAACTAGATAATTAAATTTTACCTAAAACTGTAATATATATGTTTTGAAAAAATGACTTTTTTTATGGCTTTTTTCGAATTTTTGTGGGCTTTTTTTTATGGGTTTTCACGTCAGAACCCGTCACGTTAGGGGTACAGAACCCACTTTCATAGTCAAGAACAGAAGGGAAGTACTTGACGTCACTCTTTACTCTGAATCCCTATCAGACAGGATTGTTAGTTGGGGAGTCCTAGAGAAACACTCTTTCTCAGATCACCGATACATAGAATAAGTGTTCAACTTCGAGAACTTTAACCGACTAACGGTACGCAACCCGGGGAAAGCGAACTGGGAGCTATACAGGAAATAACTAGATACTTCCTTGGGGAAACCTCCAACAGGGGACGTTTACAGTAGGGAAGCCCTGGATGCCATGGTGCCATCGCAAACACTTGCGCCCTTTAAAACCAAGGCCCGCAAGGCCTTTAATTTTGCCAGCAAAATAAACTAGGAGACAGCCTGGGAGTCGTAAAAAGCGGACCTTAGGCGATATAACAAAGAACTTCGCAAGGCAAAAAGGAATGCCTGGGCCAAGTTCTGCACGAACATTCAGCAAACATCAGAGGTCTCCCGACTCAGGAAGGTCCTCGCAACTACTGCACCAAATGTAGGATACATTAAAACCTCAAAAGGTAACTGGACATCGTCCAGCAGAGAAACCCTAGAGGCTCTCATAGAGACACATTTCCCGGGATGCTCTCGAGAAGACACAACCCTGGAAATGCAGACACAAGGGAATAGCCCCTCCCCCCCTAACCAACTTGAATACCTATTGAGTGACAGGTATCTCAGCTGGGCAATAAATAGCTTCAAGCCCTTTAAATCCCCAGGCCCAGATGGCATTGTCCCGGCTCAACTAATTAAAGCCGGTCCCAATCTGAGGTCTTCAGTCAAGAAAGCTTTCTCAGCAATTTTCAGGATAGGCATCGTACCCGCATTGTGGTTGCGGACGAAAGTCGTATTTATACCCAAGGCGGGAAAACCATCTCACTGCACCCCTAAGGACTTCAGACCAATAAGCCTGTCGTCCTTCCTTCTCAAGACAATGGAGAGACTAATCAGCATCCACATTAATCTTACCTTAAGCCCATATGATATCTCGGAATCACAGCATGCGTATAGGAAGGGCCGATCCACGGAAACGGCACTCCACGAAATCACTACTTTTGTCGAAAAGGCACTTAGTGATAAGGAATACGCACTCATTGCTTTTCTAGACATAGAAGGTGCGTTCAACAATATCCTACCAAGCTCGATAATCAATGCGCTGACAGGACTAGGAAAAGACAATCAATCCATACGCCTTATACAGCAGACCCTGGTAAACAGGACTTTTGAGGCGTCACTAGGAGGAGAATCTATTCATAAATACGTCAGAAGAGGCACCCCTCAAGGAGGCGTACTCTCACCCCTACTCTGGAACGTGGCGGTTAATAGCCTACTGCGATCCCTAGAAGGGGGTGGTTGCAAAGTTATCGCTTATGCGGATGATGTCGCAATTGCCTTCTCTGGAAAATTTCCTCAGACTCTATGTGACCGTATGACGGACAAACTTAGGGTCCTCTCAACGTGGGCAGTTAGAAATGGACTGGGTGTAAACCCGTCCAAAACCGAGCTCGTCCTCTTCACCAGGAAGTACAAAATACCGAACTTACGGCTTTCAAAACTATTAGGAGAAACACTATCCCTTAGCGATAGCGCCAAGTACCTAGGGATTACGCTAGACAGGAAACTGGACTGGAAGTCAAACACCAGGGATAGAGCTAACAAGGCAACAATCGCGCTCTATACTTGCAGGAAAGCCATTGGCCTTAAATGGGGAATGTCACCAAAAATAGTAAGATGGCTTTACACAGCGGTCATAAGACCCATCCTATTCTACGGGGTGGTGGTCTGGTGGCCTGCTCTCACCAACTCCACAATTAGAGAGAAACTTAGGAAAACGCAAAGGATGGCGGAGGTCTGTATCACAGGCAGCCTACGTACCACACCGAAGGATGCCCTAGGCTTCATACTCGACGTATTACCGGTAGAGATAATGGGGGTCAAGATAGCCACGCTATCGGAAATCAGGCTACGAGAGACGAGCACATGGAAATTGACAGACTATGGACATACCATAGATCTACACCACTGCACGCCAACGGGGTCTACAGACTACTGCGTACCTGTCGATCATCCCACCTTAAAATACAAGGTCTACATTCCAACAAGGGAGGAATGGGCCACACAAATCCCGGGACCAGCCGGTTCCCTCCATATCTACACAGACGTTTCAAAATTGAATGCCCACGTGGGAGGCGGTTTCCATTGCGAACGGCTGTGTCTAAATGAGTCCTTCAGACTCCCCGACCACTGTAGTGTTTTCCAAGCAGAAGTAATAGCTATCGGAGAAGCACTCAGATACCCAGCACTTATTGGAAATCAGGACACAATCTGTATCTTCTCAGACAGTCAAGCGGCACTCAAAGCCCTTGACGGTCTTTCATCCAACTCCAGGACAGTGAATGACTGTCGCAGATCTCGTAACGAGATGGCAGAGCAGCATGACATACACCTCATATGGGTGCCCGGGCATAGGGACCACGAGGGTAACTGCGCCGCCGACGAACTAGCAAGAGCAGGTACTACCAATCCTCTCCTACCGGAGAAGGAACCAGTAGGTATCCCCTTAGCTACGTGTAGGCTAAAATGCAGAGATCACTTTGACCGAGCATCACTGCGGAAATGGAGAAACCTCCAAAACTGCAGGAACTCCCGCATGATATGGCCAATCCGATCTAGGAAGAGGTCAATGATGCTTATCGCCTTTACTAGGCAGGACTGTAGTCTGGCGATCAAGGCCATTACGGGACATTGGTTAATAGGAGCACACGCGGCTAGAATAGCGGTGCCACATTATGACTACTGCAGGAGCTGTGGGGACGAAGAAGAGGAAGAGACAGTCGCACACCTCCTGTGTCAATGCCCTGCGCTGGGGCGCATTCGACTCAAATTCTTGGGCGCATCAATACTCACAGACCTAACAGACCTCGCGGAGGTCGCTCCACACAGACTCGTAGCTTTCATCCGTAAATCGGGATGGGACCGCGAGCCGCCGCAGGAAGGATAGAACACCCTTGGGCACATAAGTTATGGGAAGGGAGAGGTACTCTTGTAGGATCCTTGCTTGTGCGGAATCACAAGGAGCCCCAGCGGCTCAAGTGGATGGGGGTCACACCCGGCCCATCATCGCCGCCTCAACCTAACCTAACCTAGCGCTAAATCCCTTCTCTTGTAACGCCTTTGTTTATTCTGCAGGCGTTAAGTCGGATGCCATGCCCTTAAGGGGGGACACCTGAGTAAAGTTTTGAAAAAATCGAAATCCCACAGTACTTAAAACTTTAAACGCGTTTTTCTCAAAACAGCTTTTTTTGAGTTGGCCGGACACATAACTCGAACAACATTTAACCTACCGATACCGATAAAATTTTGACATTATACTCAGAATCCCTATTTCTATCGACACAAGAAGTTTTTTTTTAAGTTGTTTACTTTTTTTTATCAAGAATTTTGTGACGTTTTTCGTTCGTGAAAATTGAACATTTTTTTCAATCACTCACCATTTCGCAAAAAATAAATATATCGAGACAATCCTACGTGTGTCCACAGCCATTGATGTAAAGAAACTAACCAATTTTGACTCTTTTGTTCTAGATCAAAAATTAAGGAGGTTAGCTGTTCGGCCATGGACCCCCTTTAAGGGGTTATATACCTTTTTTATTTCCAAAAAATTCAAAATTTTTTTATTGCTTTATCTTGAAGAACAACTCCTTGAGAATATTTTCCCAAATTTTCATAGAGATTGGAGCAGTAGAAAAAAAGTTACAGCGCTCCTAACCGCGCGCCTCATTACGCCTTGAACTGAACTTGAAACTTTAAACGCGAATATCTCGAAATGGTGTTTCTTGAAAAATGACTTTGCGGTGACATGGATTGGCGGAAAACTACTGAACCGATTTACTTCAAATTTTTTTTTAAATGTTCGTAATGAAATTCTTTTGTGCTTGAACGATCGACTTTTCACGCGCAAACTTTTTTTTCGCCGAAATGAATTTTTTAGTAAAATTTTTAGAGACCAAAAAGTTTATTTTTAGCATAAAACGTTCCCGTATGCCACACACACACAGTATAAATGTGTGAAACGTCATGCTCACAGCCTTCTTTCTGCTATTCGTTACTAACACTAATGCGGTAAAATCATATCAATGTATTGGGGTGCCGACCACTGAATTACACTAAACTAATGAAATTTTTTTACTTTTATGGTTTCAGTTCAATTGTAATCGAACTACCGAACTGAGCGGACGTGCTTTGTCCGAGCTCCGGGAAAACTTCACTTCGCTTATATTTTCGCCAATATAAGCGAAAAGACACTGAAATACAATTTATTAAAAGCGACAGACAAGCTTTTTTTTTATAACAGTTGTAATGTGCTAAACCAAAACTAGTGCATTGTTAAGAACGAGCGTAGAAGTTCAGTGAACCAAAGAAACGGCTTCTACTCTTACTTTTCAACCCGCGATACCGAAGTGGAAAAATCGGCGCTTAAAAGCAACCCGGCTTTACTGACCGCTGAAACCCAAAGGGCACGGTCTTGCTCACCCGCTCTGCTGACTCCGACTCCCGCGTCATGGAGTTCGCAGTGTAAAACCCCCCCTCCAATATCGGAAACAAATTTCGCACCAACAACAAGCAGCGCTACAACTTCTGCAACAACAGCGAAAACCCCTGCAACTCAAAGTACCACGACGTCAACGACTACAGCGAGTACAAAAACAACAACCTCGGAAAGTGCCAAAGCGGCAACGGCCACACAGACTGGAATGGATCGCTACATCCAAATTAAGCGCAAGCTTAGCCCGCAGAGTAATCCGGCAGGCAACAAAACAAAAATTAACCGTGTCCTGAATAACGATAATGAACCAGACAGATCCACTACTAACAGATTTGCCCTACTGGCGGAGGCTGAGGAAAACCAACCAGCCCAAGACACCGCAAAAAAACCCAAGCCCCCTCCAATCTATATTAGGGAAAAAAGCTCGAGTGCCCTGGTCAACAAAATTGCGTCGTTGATCGGGAACGGTGAAAACTTTCATGTTGTTCCGCTTATCAAAGGGAACATCCATGAAACAAAGGTGCAAACCAAGACTGAAGAGCACTTCCGAATAGTGTCAAAATATCTGGACACTGTACAGAAAAACTATTACACGTACCAGCTGAAAAGCAGTAAGGGCCTACAAGTGGTAGTAAAGGGAATAGAACCTGATGTTACCGCCGAGGAAATAAAAACCGCCCTTAAAGAAAAGGGCTTCGCCGCCAAGAATGTTATTAACATTCTAAATAAAGATAAAAAGCCACAACCCCTCTTCAAGGTCGAGCTCGAGCCTGAAAGCAGGTCGCTGAAGAAGAACGAAGTCCACCCAATCTACAACCTGCAATATCTTTTGCATCGGAAAATCACTGTTGAAGAGCCACATAAACGTAACGGTCCAGTGCAATGCACTAATTGTCAAGAGTATGGACACACAAGGTCTTACTGCACACTTCGGGCTGTCTGTGTAGTCTGCGGGGACGCCCACAAGTCCGCTTGCTGCACTACAAACAAGGACAGTACCGTGAAGAAATGTGGAAACTGCGGAGGCAGCCATACGGCAAACTATAGAGGATGTATTGTGTATAAGGAGTTAAAGAGTCGCATGCGTCAAGCGACCGCAACGCGCAACCAAAATCCACAGAATGCGTACGTTTCGTCAAAAACCACGCCAGACGTCTTCTTCGCCAAAGCTGCGAGATCCTCATTCGGTCCACTAATCACCTCCAACGGCTTCTCCTATGCCGATGCTCTACGATCTGGAAGGGAAATTCCAATTCAGCCTAACTCTCAAAGCGCTCAACAGGCCCCAGAACAGCCACACAGCAAAACGGAAACTATGATGCTTACCCTCCAACAAAGTATGATGGAGCTTATGTCATTCATGAAAACGACCATGCAAACGCTTATTCAAAACCAGAACATGGTGATACAGCTGCTCGTAGCACAACAGTCCAAATAATCTATGCAGGCGCTACGAATATCAATGTGGAACGCCAATGGTGTCTCACGGCATAAACTAGAATTGTCACAATTCTTGACCGAAAACCATATTGACGTTATGCTACTGGTGGAAACGCATCTTACAAGCAAATACAACTTTCATATAAGAGGCTACACAATCTACCGCACAGATCATCCAGATGGGAAAGCCCACGGCGGAACTGGAGTTCTAATCAGAGAACGAATTAAACACCATTTTCACAAAAGGTTTGCAACAAACTTCTTGCAGGCCACATCGATACAAATTCAGTCAAGCAACGGAATCCTTTCAATTGCT
Source organism: Drosophila bipectinata (assembly GCF_030179905.1). Taxonomy (NCBI): domain Eukaryota; kingdom Metazoa; phylum Arthropoda; class Insecta; order Diptera; family Drosophilidae; genus Drosophila; species Drosophila bipectinata. The sequence continues at coordinate 8,885,980 of NC_091740.1, read as the reverse complement.
GCCGTTTACTGCCCTCCTCGCTTCTCAATCTCGGAAGGACAATTTATGGACTTATACAATTCACTTGGGGATCGATTTATAGCCGCAGGAGACTACAACGCCAAACATACGCACTGGGGATCACGTCTAGTGACTCCCAAAGGAAGACAATTGTACAATGCAATTATAAATGTGAAAAATAAACTGGACTACGTTTCCCTGGAAGTCCCACATACTGGCCAACAGACTCACGAAAGCTCCCAGACCTTATTGATTTTGCAGTGACAAAAAACATACCTCGCAATCTAATAAGTGCCAAAGCAGTCTCGGACTTATCATCAGACCACTCGCCTGTGCTTCTAACGCTTCTTCAAAGCCCAGAAATAACCGAACACCCCTTCAGTCTGACGACGACAAAAACAAACTGGCTAAAATACAAAAAGTACGTGAGTGCCCACATAGAACTCGCCCCGGATTTTAACATGGAATCGGACATCGACTACACTACGAGCGCCCTGGAAGAAGTACTCGTTGCGGCAGCTAAAATCTCTACTCCTCATAGGAAAGAAGTAGACCGAAACAAACACTTCAAATCTAATCAGCAAATCGAACAGCTCGTGCGAGAAAAGAGGCGCACGCGTCGTGATTGGCAAAACAGCAGATCACCAGCTTCAAAACAACGCCTTAAGGAAGCAACCCGATCACTCGACCAGGCTCTTCACCAACAGGAAGAAAATGCACAGCTGAGGTACATCCAGAATCTCTCGCCAACAAGCACAAAGTACCCCCTGTGGAGGGCCCACCCAAATCTTAGTGCCCCAATTGAAACGACCACCCCTATAAGAAACTCTTCGGGATGCTGGGCTCGCAGCAACGAAGACCGAGCTGAAACATTCGCCACACATCTCCAAAGTGTCTTCCAGCCAAACCCAGCCTCAAATTCATTCCTCCTGCCAGTAATTCAGCCAGAGTCCTCCCCTCAGCCAGCCGCACCTCCATTCCGGCCGAACGAAATCGAAAAAGTCATAAGAGGGCTAAAACCAAAAAAGGCTCCCGGTGGTGACCTATTGACCCCAAAGATGCTGATCGAACTTCCAAAATGCGCTATAGAGGTCGTCTGCAAACTATTTAATGGAATCATTAATCTTGGCTATTTCCCAAAAAAGTGGAAGAAATCCATTATTATAATGATACCGAAGCCTGGAAAAGACCACACAATTCCGTCATCATACAGACCAATAAGCCTTCTATCTTGTTTGTCTAAACTGTTTGAAAAATGCTTGTTAACTCGCATAATACCACATCTGGAAGCTTGCAATATCATCCCGGCACACCAATTTGGCTTTCGAAGAAACCATGGAACCATCGAACAAGTGAACAGATTAACATCCGAAATACGCTCAGCCTTCGAACAACGAGAATACTGCAGCGCTATTTTCCTCGACGTATCTCAAGCTTTCGACCGAGTTTGGCTCATCGGACTCATGCACAAAATTAAAACGTATTTGCCAACATACACCCACAAGCTACTGGAATCATACCTCTTCAATGGGGTATTCTCAGTGAGATGCAACGCAGCTACTTCGGGCGACTACACCATCGAAGCTGGAGTTCCACAGGGAAGCGCACTCGGGCCGTGTCTATATGTTTTGTATACTGCGGATATTCCTACGAGCGCACAACTAACAACGTCAACGTTCGCCGATGATACCGCTATTCTTAGTCGCTCCAGATGCCCAACGCAGGCAACAACCCAACTGGCTAATCATCTCACAATAGTGGAAAGGTGGCTGTCCGACTGGCGCATTAAAATAAACGAACAAAAGTGTAAACATATAACGTTTACTCTTAATAGACAAACATGCCCTCCGCTTTTACTAAACGGTATGCAGATCCCTCATGCTAACGACGTAACGTTCCTTGGCGTTCACCTTGATAGACGACTTACCTGGCGTAAGCACATCGAATGCAAAAAGATGCATCTAAAACTGAAAGCCAGCAGCCTCCACTGGATCATAAACTCACGATCGCCACTGTGCCTAGACTACAAGTTACTACTGTACAATTCAGTCCTAAAGCCAATCTGGACGTATGGCTCCCAGCTGTGGGGGAACGCGAGCAGCAGCAACATAGACATCATACAGCGCGCACAATCAAAAATCCTGAGAACTATCACAGGGGCACCTTGGTATGTTCGCAACGAAAACATCCACCGGGATCTGGGCATCCTCGCAGTGAAAGACGAAATCCAGAAGCAAAAAGAGTCATACAAAGAAAAACTGTCTTCGCACCCAAATTTTCTCGCTCGGGGATTGACTCGGGTTTCTAGCGTATCCCGCCTTAGACGCAACGACCTCCCAACCCAGCAATCGATTTTTAGGGCCGTCTAACTCCGTATCAGTCAATATGACTGTTAGTTAAGTTAAAAATATAAGATTTGATACACCTCTTGTTAGTCTCGCAAAGAGAAGATTCAAGAAATAAAAGCAACGTTAAAATAAAAAAAAAAAAAAAATGGTGTCAGTTGACGTGTTTGATCTGGGGAACTGTCACCGTAAGGCTCTAAAAAAAAGAAAGCCTTTAAGGGAAACAGCCACCCTTTAAAAACTATTTAATATTTTTCCACCAAATTTTGCACAAACATTGTTAATAAAGCGTTCTATCAAAAAATTAAAACATCCGTGTAATTAAATAATTGCTACATACCTCAAAAAAAATCCGAACTTTCCTCTTTTTCTTCGACAAAGAAGGTATATAACCCCTTTAAAAAAAGTGCGTGGACTTTATACGAATAAAGTCTGCAAAGCCGCCATTTTGTTTTCGATTTATTAAAAAAAAATGTATTTTGTACTTTAAATATAATATAATAGAACCTAATTTAACATGTTTCGATTTTCTTTTTCATTTGGCCAAAAAAAAAAGCGCGTATGCGCTCTTGAGCTTAGCTGAGCGGCACAACGGCCCCTCACCTGAACACCTGAAGCGAAACACACCTGCACATCCGACTGATCCTCTGAGCCGTTTGTGCTTCTGGCAGTCTGTGCGGGTCGAGCCCTTGCTGCAGTAGGGGGACTTGGAGCGGTGGCGAACGGATTGCCGCGGTGCAGGAGGGTGTGGTGTCGGCTGTGACATGTAAAGCAGGTATGGGCGCTCGTGCAGTCTCGTTGCTGGTGCCCTCGGGCAAAACTGTTTAAGCATAACTTCTTCCTCTTAATGTAGTCAGAGCGCCCATTTACGTCCATTTCTAGGAAACGCGGACATAAGCGAATGGGGCGGTTCTCCCTCGAACATAGAAAGTGTGACTTTGGGGAGTTTTGAGGAAATCATAAATACCAGGAGGCAGTCCCAAGCCTCAACATTGATGGATGACATTTTTAGGGCTGTCAGACAACTCTGAATGGTGGCTTGCAGCTCCTTCAGCGCGACACCAGACTCCTGGTGGAAATAGCCTGGATGTTGAAAAGGATCTTTAACTGGCTATTAACCAATAGCCGCCGGTTCTCAAAGCGGTCTGTGAGGCTTTGCCACGCTGCGACAAACCCCTCATGGGTAAGCGGCGCCTTAGAAACAATGGCGTGAGCGTCACCCTTGTTTTGGACAGCAAGTGGAACCACTTCTCTACTGGAGTGAGCCGCGAGTTTTGGATGTAAATGGCCGTAAACAAGTCTCTGAAGGTGGGCCACCGAAGATAATCCCCCGCAAAGACAGTGGATACCGATCTACTGAAGGTAACCGGCAGCCTGTAGACGCGGGCGTGTGGACATTGACGGAAGCTTGAGTGGATTGGGAGGCAATTTTCCCCGAAGCTGGGCAATACGCCTCGCATAAACGGAATAACAGTAGCTGTACTTCGATTCCAGCACTGTCGAGGTGGCCGCATTGTCGTCTGACACGGCTAGAAAATCGGAGAAGCTCTCATAGCTCCTTTCCACCTTCTCCCACAGTGCTCGAATTTGGTCCCGACATGTATTGGGAGCCTATTTCCGTTTCTGGGGCGCCCGGAGTATTAATGTTAGCCTCACTTCCCTCTCTTTCTTTCAAGCGAACGGTCGTGTTTTTTTTGTGCGCTTCGCACAGCAATCGCTTCGCGAGTGCTGTGGTATATTTGGAGTCGAATTAATAATTTGTCTAAATTCTATTCCAAGCATAGCTCAGCTCTGCTTCTTCCCCGGCTTATCTATATTTCTGCATTTCTCTTTTGCACTCTTTCAAAGCTCCCGCTTCGGCTTCTTGTTTGGCACAGTGGTTCAAGGTATTGTGTTTTTTAACTTTTTAAATATTAATTTTTGTTTTATTAAATAAAAAAAAATAAATAAATAAAATGGAATTTAAACTTGTCTGTGCCATTAAGTCTTGTAACAAGACAATTTCCTCATCCCAGCCTGCCATCCGTTGTTGGCTATGTGAGAACGTCGTACATGCCAAGTGTGCCGGTTTCACTGCATCAGTTTCGGATGCCATTTCCCGTAGGTCTTGGATACATTATTGTTGTGAAAATTGTCGTGCTGTGCAAGGCGAAATGAGGTCGTTCATGAGACAGACCCAAAAGGGATTTAAAGAGCTGATCACTGGTTTTCGTAAAATCAATGACCAGCTCTGTGCGCTTGAAACTCAATTTAGTGGCCTTCAGCTGCTAAATGAGTCCCCTAAGCGTAAGAAATCCGCTGTTTCTGATCCGCCTCAGCCTGCTCAGCCGACATTAATGCAGCCGCTTATATCTCTGGCCACCCCAAGGGCTAGAACTGAGAAAAACTCGTCAGAATTTCTCAGGGATAATGAGCAATTGTCTGATATGTCCGCCATGGCATCCCTTCAAGTGATGCCACAGGTCCTAGAGAACGAAACCCCCATTAGAGTCACCCAAAAGGGTATTCCACAGTCCGGACCACCGGCACCGACTGATGCTGCAGTTCTCGTACCTGCGACACCAAAACCCTTACAGGTGATTCCTCCATCGAAACATATATTTGTTTCTTGGCTTGCCCCTGATACTTCAGAGATTGATATCTCAGCTTATATCAAAGCCAAAACTAAAGCCGATATAAAGGTGGAGGGCATACAAAAATTTAAATATAATTATACAAGGCGCACGTCTTCTTTCAAGATTCGTGTACCCGCGCTGATGTTCAAGACGATTTGTTCTCCCAGTTTTTGGCCAGAGAATCTTTTCGTCCAAGAACATCAGCCTAGTTCCGTGAAAAAAAAAGTTAATAAACCAGTGGGAGTGAGACTTCCCAATATCGGAACCACTGAGCAACCCTCCACCTCTTCTTTGGCCACTAACCCAAAAAACTAGTTTCCTCATTAACTCTTACCTATCAGAATACTAGGGGGCTACGTAGCAAACTCCCCAAGCTATATTCTGATAGTTCTTTCTTTGCATCCCATATAATAGCATTTACAGAAACTTGGTTAAATCCGGAGATCTTTAGCTCCGAAGTTTTTCCAAGTAAGTACACCACTTTTAGACGGATCGATCTCAGCAAAGAGGAGGTGGAGTCCTCATTTCGGTAGACTCTACTTCTGCTTCTGAAGAGGTGAAATCCCAAGAGTTTGGTGACATAGAATTTATTTTCGTTAAAATCACTATGTTTGTGAAATCTTTATACATAACATGTTCGTATATACCGCCTATGTCTGAACCGCCTACATATTGGCAGCATTTGTCCGCCATTCGATACGTCTCTAATCTTATGACGGATCGTGACTAACTCGTAGCGGTGGGCGACTTTAATATCCCAAAATTAAAGTGGTCCAACGTCGATAACTCACCATCTTTGTCACTTATAACTTACCATGACTTCACCGCGGGCATGTTTGACATGTTCCTAGGTCAGATCAATCATGTTAGAAATTCGCTAGGTCGGCTCTTAGACTTATGTTTTGTATCTGATCCTGATGGTACTGCTCTCTCCAGAGCTTTTCCCCTTTCATCCCCAGAGGATCCATATCACCCCACGCTGGAGGTCTCAATCGAAACCACTCCTGGTATCGATCAGATGTCTCCGAGCGTGGTAAATAAGATTCGCTGTTTCCGTAAAGCTGATTTTCAGAAACTTAATAGCCTTATCGATACATTTGACTGGTCTGATATTCTGGCGTGCACTGATCTTAATGTCACTTAAGAAAAATTTTATTTTACTTTAAATACATTTTTTGACTCATGTGTGCCTTGGAAATATCCGTCCGCTTCAACAAATCCTCCTTGGTTTACAAGGTGTCTCACTAACCTAAAAAATAAAAAAAATAAGCTTTTACTTAAATATAAAAAAACCTGCAGTAGTGTTGATTTCTCAAGATACCTACTAGCTCGGTCGAATTTTACCGTGCATAACGCTGAATGGTATAGGAATTATATTGACCGCTGCCGGATTCAATTTACTCAGGATCCAAAGCAGTTTTATAATTTTGTAAACACTAAGCGTAAACACGTATCTTTTTCACCCCTGCTTACGTATGAAAATTCCTCTGCGACTTCGGATCAGACCATTGCCGATCTATTCGCAGAATTTTTTCAAACAACTTATTCTCCTCCTAAATTGACTGATCACCCTTACCAATATAACATTCAAGCAGCAAATCTTATTTTCAGTCCGTTTTTTTCTGAGAACAACTTATTATATGGTCTTTTAAGGGTAAAACCCATTTATTCGCCAGGCCCCGACGGAGTACCAGGGTGTGTGCTAAAATACTGCGCCAGGGCTCTGTGCAAACCTCTTCTAAGACTTTTCAACTTATCTTTGGAAGCCTCGATTTTTCCCTTTAAGTGGAAGGAATCATTCATAATTCCCCTACATAAAAAAGGGAAAAAGTTCGATGCGGCCAACTACAGAGGCATCTCTAAGTTGTCGGCAATTCCAAAGTTATATGAAAAATTAATTACCCCTCATTTGCAACACCTTTGCTCTTCGATTATCTTTCCCTGTCAGCATGGCTTTATTAAGCGTCGCTCCACCACCACAAACTTATTGGAGTTGACATCCTTTGTCATAGATGGCTTTTGTAAGGGATATCAAACCGATGTAATTTACACAGACTTCAGCAAAGCATTTGATTCAGTTAATCACTCACTCTTGTTGAGTAAACTGAATATGCTGGGTTTTCCTAAAGACCTCTTAACGTGGATCTCCAGCTACCTAGATGGAAGGACACAAAGAGTCTTATTTAAAAACATACAGTACCGTCTGGTCCGTGCTACATCCGGCGTCCCTCAAGGAAGTCATCTTGGCCCGTTTTTATTTACGCTCAGCTTCCATCCTACAGTAGCAGACTTTTACTTATAAACTTACCTAGCTTAAGGGGTTATATACAGTTGTACCGCGCAAAAATATGGATTTTTATCGATTTTTTTTTGACACCATAGAAAATATTTATGAAAAATGTTTTACCAAAATTGTTTAGTTCATATTTCTGGGTACTTAATTAAATTTTTTCATCAAAAAATATTACATAACAAAAATGTTATAGCCGAATTCCCGGGTCGTCTTTTTTCGTTGGTGTCTTGCGGTGGACATGATTTCTCGAAAACGGTTCATCCGAAATCCAAAATTCAAAAAAGTTTAGTTAGTATATTGTTTTGTCTAGTCCGTGAACGAGGGATTTTTAAAAATTTTGATTAAAAAAAAATGGCGACGTTTTTAACAAAAAATGTACTTTTTCAACGTATAAGATTTTCGTTTTTTGTGCTTTAAAAAAAATTGAAAATCCCTCGTTCACGGACTAGCTAATATCATAATAAATAAGTGGTCAAAATTTGGTGTTGATCGGATTAGTAGTTTTTTAGTAATCGTGTCCACCGCAAAGGTAATTTCCCAAAAAAAAGATTCTGAGATAATCGCGTTTAAAGTTTCAAGTTTGTTCAGGATTAATATGCAGATAGTGCGCTATAAATAGCTACAGCTTCGGTTCTAATGCTCCGCTCGTTATGAATTTTTGTGAGAGTATTCCCAATAAAATATACTTAAACTACTTAAACTACTCCCAATAAAATATACTAATATACTTAAAGATTTTTTCATATATCACAACTGTATATAACCCCTTAACAAATCGTAGGACAAGGCTCGGTGTAGTTTTTCTGCATAACCTTATTAACGGGGATGTAGATAGCCAGCATTTACTAACACGCTTAAATTTTAACATTCCTTATTTCTTTTAGGACTCGAAACTTTAGTCCTCTGTTCCTTAGCCGTTGTAGTTCGACATATGCACTGCATGACCCTTTTAGTGTATTATGTTCGAACTACAATGGTCTCTACTGTATTACATTTCTTCCCTGTCCCTCTCATTTAAAATATAGAATTTTAAACTTCCCTACTAACTCCTCTTAGCTTAACAAATTTCAAATAGCATAATATGTACTAACAAATCGTTTCTCGAGCGCCCCACGGTCGTCTGGGCCTCTAAGCTTCATGATGAATACAGGAATGCTAGCTAATGCTCTTATTGATGCAAAAGCCACAAGCCAAATTCTGAAAGACCGCGAAAAAAACAAAAAATAAAAATGATTACAATAAAAAGTCTAAAAAAGCCCGGAGTACTTATGTTAGCCTCAAATTGGCTTATTCGATCTGTTGTGGCGATGAACTTTTTCAGCGCCACTTCGACCGCACTTGGAGCCATTTTCGCAACGGAGCGAGTCTGCCTCTGTGAAGGACCGGGGATTGTATCGACTGATTCGCCAGTCTTTGCCCTTGGAATGGCACTAGTCGCCTTAGGCTTCAAAAGAGGCGTCCGCGGAGATGCGGATTGAGATCTGTCGAAACGGATGGCTGGGATCGAACGCGGCTTTTTGTCGTCTCCCGTGGGCATTCTCAGAATCCAATTCGCTGGTCAACGCTTGTCGACTGACTTGCGCAATAGGTGCCTTGTACGAAGCGGTGGCTGGTCACACTAATGTGATGAGAACGGTGAGATCGTGGATGAAATGCAATTACAAGGAACAAGTGGGAACTAGTGGCGCCGACGCCGAAAGGAAAGTCGTGTGCGGCACAATTCAAATGTGTAAAAAACTTCAGGAACCAAAAAAAACCAAAAGGAGACGAGGTTTGTTGAGATTGTAGGCGGATGTTACCTGATGTTACCTTACCGGATGTTACGGATGATGCGGAGTAGAAGCGGCGTTAGAGGCACGGAAAATGGACAAGTACCGGAAAATTCAAGCTCTTTCGGAAAAAAATTGATGACGGTCTATATATGTATATTTCGACAAGTGTGGCTCATACGTAGATATTGAATTCTTAACTATTTGCAAATTTGCGGAGCCGGAAAGGTGAACTTGACTTTGCCTTGGATTTAACACGAAAAAAAGAAAATAAATAATTAATAATAAATAGTTAATAATAAATAATTTTTGACTAATTGTCGGTATAATATTATTATGGAGCCGAAAGGGTGGAGTTGAAACCTTAATCTTAATTAATTGGATTTAATTATCCCGAAGCCGGAAAGGTGGAATTGAAACCGCGGCTCTACTCGGACAGAAGGTTGATAATTAAATTATTAATAATTTTCGACTTTAATTGTTGAGTGGCCGGAAAGGTGACTTAAAATAAAACTGGCCCTTCGCTCGAACGGAAAATAATAATTAAATATAAATGGTGGTTATAATTATAAATATATATCAATTTATAATTAATTGATTTTTTTTTTTTGAAGTTAGTTGTTATGTAGCCGGTTATGCCGTCGGCACCCTGTACGTACCCCAAAGGAAAAAAAACAGCACCAAAAAACACAACACGGCTACTATGGCGGCTAGGTCGCGAATTTAAAAGACACAATCACGGATCAGTAGTGAAATGGCGGCTTATAGGGCATGTGGGGCATATGTTGACACAGTGGAGCGTTGATAAGTGGACTGTATATGTAACTGTATATGACTGTTTATGTTAAATTTTATCGGTTATATATTTCCTGAAATTGGAGGCAGAAAATATTTGGAAATATATGGACATGCATGCAAGTACGGATATATATGTGTAATGGCATGTGAGGCATATGTTGGCACAGTGGAGCGTTGACATGTGGACTTTATATGTAACTGGGGAAACAGAAAAGTTCGATGGTGTAACAAATTGGGGAAGCAAAAAAAAATTTTACGACAGCGGCGGGCTGTTCGGTGAATTTGGAAATTTCACACCGACTGGCCAATATTAATTATGCCCCTTTTTTGTCACCACACAGTTTCACTGTTCACTTGCGGATTTTTTTTTTTCTTGCGGATTAATTGCACCAAAAAAAATGTATGTATGTATATGGATGCACATATGCCTCGACCGATGGCAAGCGAATGGATAACGGAGAGGCCAAAAACGGCGAGGAATATGGCGAAGCACACAAAGCGGAGACGGATGGAAAAATTTGCAGAATTTGAAGACGAAGAAGAGAAGAAAATATTGTGAGGAGAATTAGTCTCCCCACACGCTAAGACAGATAACCGGGGGGCCGAGGAGGCGCGAGAGCGGCGACAGGGCGTGAGCAGCACCGGCCAATCATTAGGTGGCCGCAGGAGATAGGCCTAGGACCAATGCGAGCGGGGAGGGGCAGGGTTCCACCATCGAGTGCAAAGACGGAATCAACGTGGAACATAACGGTTCCCGGAGCAGCAGCAGACGAATGGAAAGGCAAGGTTTCATCGCCCAGTGGGAAGACGGAATCAACGTGGAACGTAACGGTTCCCGGAGCACCAGTGGACGAATGGAAAGGCACTGAGGGCGGTGAGGGGCAGAGCTCCATCATCAAGTGGGAAGACGGAGTCAACGTGGAAAGTAACGGTTCCCGAGGCATCGGTGAGGACATGAGCCCACCGCGCAGCTGTGTTCAGAATGTGCGACAAGACTAGTAGCAGCAAAGGAGCAAGGAGCAACGGGGGAGGCGAAGGAGGCCAGCGGCACATCGCATAGCAATAGCAGGAGTCAGCGGCCGAAAGGAAAGGGCAACGGCCGCACGGACGGCCACCTGCCAACGGGAAAGTGGCGTGAGATTGGAAGCAGGAGTAACGGCCGCCGGCCAGCGGGAAAGTGACGTGATATTGGTAGCAGGAGTAACGGCAGCCCGCCAACGGGAAAGTGGCGTAATCTGTAGAGCAGAATCCAGGAGGATTAACGGGCGCTCCAGTCAGTATAAAAGGAGGCCCATTGGAGCGGCTCGGGAGGAGTCTTTTTAGGAAGCTTGTAGCGTTGAGTTGGAGGACCGCCTGTGGAGAGTCCGCCATTCAAGTGTTAGAGCGTTTCTAAAAAGGATTCGGTTTTGTTTGAGTTGAGGGACCGCCTTTGGAGAGTCCAACAGCCAAACGCAAGGAGAACGAACGAAACGAGAAAGGATTTGTACTGCGACAGTTCCTTGGAAAGATCTAGGCGACAGGAGACAAGTTGGACCGGTTCCTGGCCCCGGCAGGAAGCCTTGCAAGGAAGTGAGGGAAGGATAAGTCTGGCGCACGCCACTCTGACTCCTGACTCACAACCAACAGGCGTGGTCCTGCAACGGAAAGGCCAACCCAGGATCCCGAGCCCGGCTTGCTCCAAAAGACGCTAAGGTCAGAACGAGAAAGGATCGGTGTCGGTCGGTTTCCTCGACAGCTACAGGGTATCAGAGTCGAGTTGGGCCATTCCCGGTCAATGCAGGTAGCCTTGCAAGGAAGTGAGGAAAGAATAAGTCTGGCGCACGCCACACGAATTCCTGACTCGCAACCAACAGGCGTGGTCCTGCAAGGCACGGATAAGCCGACTCGAGAACTCGCGCCCATTTAGGAACGCGATCGGGGAAGCGCCGATCACCCACCGAGCAGCTCTTGATCCGGGCCCATGGACGCGTACGCGCGGTGGTCACCCGGCCAAAGGGAGGCGTGACATACGGTCCTGGACAGTCGACTTCCGACCCCGTCGGGAGTGACAAGACTTCGGCGACTCCCAATCCAGGCCCGCCGGTGCGAAAAGCACGGCGTTTTTCCTGGCGTAGAGGAGCCGGCTATAGGCAGCAAACTCTGAACCGGGGCCGATGGTGCGCATGCACGGCGTGTCTTCCTGGCGTTGCGGAGGCGACCATCAGTAGCGCGGATGCGCTCTTCAGCGCGGGTGCGCTCTTCAGCGCGGATGCACTCTTAAGCTCAGCTGAGCGGCATAACGGCCCCTCACCTAAAAACTCGATAATACTCTGAAGTTATCTTCAGACTTCATTTGAAATTTTTTTCCTGAATGTTGTACTTTACAAGGGGTATTATGTGGAAGTTATCCTTGCAAGCAAGCTAAATAATTGTGTTAACAAGAACATTAGAACTTTTTTCTCATTTTTTCTTGATTTGGCCGCTTTGAGTTCATGGACGTTGCTATTGCTTCTAGGCAAACGTTGCCACGGGCTATTTTCCATTAAGAATGTATGGGGATCAGCTTCTTTTTGATTTGCTTGCAGCAATCCATAAATTCGTTGTTTTGGTTCTGTTTTTCTGGCAGCCCAGCGGCCGACGTATTAATATTTGCGCTGCTACCTGATATCGTTAAACGCGCTTTCGATAATCCGCTTTTGCGGGTGTTTGTTCTTGTTACGGTTGAGTTTGTTAAAGAAATCGCAGTGCTAGTTACTGTTCGCGTATTCGCGTATTTTTTTCAGGATAAAAAGAACTAAGCTCTTTTACATAGGTGGAGTGCAACTGCAAAAATTTTCTCAATCAAGAAACAGAAATCTTAACAATGAGGTTCGATGCGTGAATATTAAGCCCGCTGATTCTAAACGGAAAAAGACTCGATTTCTTTCATTTTTTTTTTTTTAATTTTTTCAAGATTTACCGACAAAGAAGGACTCATAAATTGCAGTCACGAAATTGCCCATAGTCATTCAAATTCAACTTTAAAATTAAACCATCGGGATCGAAATTTAACCTTATAAGCAAAACATAAATAAAGCTAAGCAGAAGTATTAAAAGCTTCCTTGGCGTTAGATCGCATTCACAGACTCTTGCAGTAATTTGCGTTTTTGGCGCACCAATATCAGCCTTATCGACTACAGAGGGGATTGCTACATTTTTATACCCTTGCAGAGGGTATTATAATTTTGACCAAAAGTGTGCAACGCAGTGAAGGAGACATCTCGGACCCTATAAAGTATATATATTCTTGATCAGGATCACCTCCTGAGTCCGTCTGTCTGTCTGTTTCTACGCGAGTTAGTCTCTCAGTTTTAAAGCTATCGACTTGAAATTTTGCACACACCCTTCTTTCCTTTGCACGCAGTATATAAGTCGGAACGACCGGGATCTGCCGACTATATCCTTTAACCGCCATATAACTATTTGATCGAAAATGGAATAATGTTGGTGTTTTTAGAGTTAGAGAGTTCAAATTTGACACGAGATTTTTGGGAAAAAATTACGACATGCCAAATTTCATAAGGATTGGCCGACTAAATCGTATAGCTGCCATATAACTGAACGATCGGAAATGACTCAACTTCCGTGTTGAACGAGTATAGCTGAACGAGTAGAAATGCACCAACAGATCTCACCAAGCAAATTTCATAAGGATCGGCCGTCTATATCCTATAGTTGCAATATAACTGAACGATCGAAAATGGTTTTTGGTAGATATACCAACCTTGGTATTTTTGAAAATATAAGGTTGGGACTTTTTTAAAATATTTTATTGTAATAAATTGGTTTCATTTTGATATTATAATAAGGATCGGTCAACTATATCCGATGTTTTCGATATATATCCGGGTTTAGCTGCAAGGGTATATCAACTTTGGCTCCACCCGAAGTTAGCTTTCCTTTCTTGTTATACCCTTGCAGAGGGTATAATAATTTTGTCTAAAAGTGTGCAACGCAGTGAAGGAGACATCTCCGACCCTATAAAGTATATATATTCTTTATCAGGATCACTTCCTGAGTTAATAAGAGCATGTCCGTCTGTCTGTTTCTACGCAAACTAGTGTCTCAGTTTTAAAGCTATCGACTTGAATCTTTACGAACCCCTCTCTTTCCTTTGCACGCAATATATAAGTCGGAACGACCGGGATTGGCCGACTATATCCTATAGCTGCCATTTAACTGATTGATCGGAAATGGTAAACCTTCGCTGTTTTCATTTCGCATTTAACATGATTTCAAATTTAATATGAGAGTTCTTTTTGGCAAAATAATACGACATGCTAAATTTCGTAAGGATCGGCCGACTATATCCTTTAGCTGCTATATAACTGAACGATCGGAAATGACCCAATTTTTGCGATTTTGAAGATAGAAAGCTGAAACTTAGTACAGATTATATTTTTGGTCAGTAAATCCAACCTACTAAATTTTATAAGGATCGGCCGACTATATCGTATAGCTGCCATATAACTGATCGATCGGAAATCGATAGAAGCTTGGGATTTTTTATAAATTTTATTGTACTTCAATGGTTTTATTGTGATATTCTTATAAGAATCGGCCAACTTTATCCGATGTTTTCGATATATATCCGGTTTTAACTGCAAGGGTATATCAACTTCGGCTCCGCCCGAAGTTAGCTTTTCTTTCTTGTTTAACCAGAAGTCGTAAACAAAACAATGATATTGACACATGCCGCCTGTTATTCATTCAAATTTTGCATGAGTGCCATATTTCGCAAAATAGTACGACATACCAAATTTCATAAAGATTTCGATTAACTACATATATCCTATAGCTGCCATATAACTGAACAATGGGAAATGACCCAAATTTTTTTAAAGATGGAAAGTAGGAACTTTGTAAAGATTTTATTTTTGGTTAATTGATCCGAACTTCATAAAGATCGGCCGACTTTATCGTATAGCTTCCATATAACAGAACGATTTGAAATGGTGTTTGGTAAAAATACGAACCAAATGACAACTTTGCTATTTTTGAAGATAGAACCTTGGGTCTATTTTTAGCTTTATTATAATAAGTTGGTAATATTATGATATTCACATAAGGACCGACCACCTATGTATATCTGATGTTTCCGGTTTTAACTGCAAGCGCACATAAACTACGGCTCCGCCCGAAGTTATCTTTCCATTCTTCTTTTTAGAAATTGTATTGTACTTCAATGGTTTTATTATGATATTCTTATAAGAATCGGCTAACTTTATCCGATGTTTGCGATACATATCCGGGTTTAACTGCAAGGGTATATAAACTTCGGCTCCGCCCGAAGTTAGCTTTCCTTTCTTGTTATACCCTTGCAGAGGCTATAATAATTTTGTCTAAAAGTGTGCAACGCAGTGAAGGAGACATCTCCGACCCTATAAAGTATATATATTCTTTATCAGGATCACTTCCTGAGTTAATAAGAGCATGTCCGTCTGTCTGTTTCTACGCAAACTAGTGTCTCAGTTTTAAAGCGACTTGAATCTTTACGAACCCCTCTCTTTCCTTTGCACGCAATATATAAGTCGGAACGACCGGATTGGCCGACTATATCCTATAGCTGCCATTTAACTGATTGATCGGAAATGGTAAACCTTCGCTGTTTTCATTTCGCATTTAACATGATTTCAAATTTAATATGAGAGTTCTTTTTGGCAAAATAATACGACATGCTAAATTTCGTAAGGATCGGCCGACTATATCCTTTAGCTGCTATATAACTGAACGATCGGAAATGACCCAATTTTTGCGATTTTGAAGATAGAAAGCTGAAACTTAGTACAGATTATATTTTTGGTCAGTAAACCCAACCTACTAAATTTTATAAGGATCGGCCGACTATATCCTATAGCTGCCATATTACTGAACGATCGGAAATGGTTTTTGGTACAAATACCAACTTTTGTATTTTTGAAGATAGAAGCTTGATACTTTGTTTGAGCTTTATTTTTTATAAATTGGTTTTATTATGATATTCTCATAAGGATCGGACAACTATATCCGATGTTTTCGAAATATATCCGTTTTTAAATGCAAGGGCATATCAACTTCGGCTTCGTTCCTCAGGTTTTTTTATTTAAATCCGAAAATCCGATTTCACACATTTCGTCCCACTTTCCTATAAAAAAAGAAATTCCATTTTTCTATTTCTGTCCTATATCTCGAGGAGATAAAGGTATATATGTAAATACGAATTTGTTTAAAAACGTGTTAAAATCAACGCGTATATCTTAAAGACTATCAGATGTAAAACTATCAGCAAAGATTATAAAGTACACAGATGGGACATCAGGGCCCAAAACGGTCAACTTTTTTCGTCGAGCTTGTTGGTGAGGGGGGACCGCACATGCATACGATTCCATTTTTAGAACTCTTTACATGTATCCGTCAACAAAAATCTGAACCTGTGTGTGTATGTGTGACTGCTCGCACGACGGAGTAATGTTTTGGCTTCCAAATTTCAATTTAAATTTCTCGTTTCTGTTTTCGATGCGCCGATGTGGTAGTTGGTAGAACAAATAGTATTTTTGATCGCCGCAGATCTAGACAGGATGGTAGCGTAATGCATAGAGTAGTAACTCTATGTTTAATTTTTCTGTGTTCAAATCCTCGTAAGGACTTTAAAATTTTTCTTTCTTTTATAATTATTATTATTTTTTTTTCGTTAATTGTAATATTTTTCTTTAATTTTACAATTGTAAAATTGTTTAATTCTTCATTATGTGCCGCTAATAAAATGCTAATAAAATTTCAAGGGAGTCCTTCCGGTATTTTGTCATCCGACACGTCCGTCACTTATTTTTACAACAATTGTAATAGAATGCAATTAAAAAAAAAATAATACAAAAATAAAAGTAAATATAAAAAGAATCATAAAACTAAAACTTTATCAAAATCGAAACAACCGCCCGCTAATGAAGTCGAGCCCAGGACCGCATGAATAAGGACCACAAATGTTTTCAATATTACAGTGGGTTCCACGACTTAAAAAAGTTTTTGAACTCGTTTTACTTTGCACACCAGCCAAGCACTCTACCAATCGGCTGTTCCTCATTCGTCTTCGCGCGAAAAATTTCTCAAACTTAACTCGTCGCGCAATGGAACCCGCTCATTCCAGCGGGTTCCACTGCTGGAACCCGCCATAGAAAATTTTTCTTTGTATGAGATGTCCCATCTATGTACTTTATAATCTTTGCTATCAGATTGGAAACTTGGACTCGTATGATGTCTGCCCAGATTCAGTGTGTTTCAAAATTTTGCATAATTTTACAACAGTTCTAAAAAGTTTTTCGAAAATGTTTCGATGCCAAACTATTCCAATTCCAAATCCTCACCTTCAAAACAAAAATCCTAATCGGTTAATTTTTTGAGGAGTTACGGACTTTATAGACATTATAGAAATATAGACGTCTTTTTAATGATACAGGACTAACCATAAGTTTGAACGATCATTAGACGTGCTTCAGCTGCCGATTTATTCGAAGTGAACTCGGTTCGGTTCATATTTTAATATTTTTGAAACCCAAAAAATGAAATACACGAACGAGACAATTTGCCGATTAAAATTCTCAAGGGCTTTCAAAGAAGGCACCACTTTGTCAAAGTTTTCTACTTGTACACCTAATACTAGGCTTTAACATTCAAAGCTTGAGGCTTGTTTGACTTTCGTCTTGAATACAAGATCATTCCTTGAATCTTTTACCTGTTTTTATAAGCCTATAAGCCTTTTTTTAGGCCTTACTTCATTAGATAATGAAAAAGAAATAAAATGGTGCCCCAAAGGTGACTATCTGCGCAAATTTAGAACAAATCAGAACTCTTAAACTTTAAAAACACCAAATTTATAGCATTTCCGATTATCCAATTATATGGCAGCTATAGGATGTAGTCGGCCGATCCCGGGCGTTCCGATTTATATACTGCGCAAAGTTTCATAGCTCGATAGCTTTAAAACTGAGAGACTAGTTTGCGTAGAAACAGACTGACAGACAAACAGACAGACAGACGGACATGCTCATATCAACTCAGGAGGTAATCCTGACCAAGAACATATATACTTTATAGGGTCGGAGATGTCTCCTTCACTGCGTTGCACACTTTTTGACAAAATTATAATACCCTCTGCAAGGGTATAAAAACTACTTATTATACTTGGTCATTGGGAGTTTTCAATGACTGTAAAAATAAAAACCAAATTGGATTAAATTGAAACGTTATAAATCTTTATTTTGCCGTATATGTCTGATTCTTATTTATTTCTTATATTATATTCTTATTCTGGATTCCTATTTATATGATAGACCAATTTAGGATGCGAGAGCAATAAGATCCAAAGCGAGACTGGCGCCAACATTTAATATAGGCTGAGCGGATGTTCGCTGGCTTTAAATGCCGAATCAATTGAAGCCGAAAGGCCGAACGGGAATCGGCTTGCGACCAACAATGCCTACTTAATCAATTAATAATTTGAACTAGCAACTAGCTGCTTGACCCGACACTACTATTTTATAAAACTATAAAATCCATTGGAAAACATATTATTATTACCATATGGAAAATATATTTATACTATCTTATAGTTTTACATAGTTTTTTTTGCACATTAAGTAAAACATATTAGTTCATTTTTGTAAATAGTTTTTTTATTTTCCAATTATAAAACTGCAAATTTATTATCAAAACTAGTTGCTAAACAAAACATTTTTATTGGATTTAATCGTATTGCAATTCATAATTTCAATCATATTTTATAAAAGACACACTTAAAACATAACAATTAACAATACAATTTTAATACAATATATATGTGTATATTCTTGTATATATATATACAAGTATAAAGAGAAAAAATTTCAATTTTCTTGCACACTTTTTTTTCACACCTTAATTGAAAGAATTTCTTGAAGCTTTGATAGCTATTGACTAGTGATCCTTCCATTTGTGAGGAATCTAGTTAACCAAAATTTAAAAAATGATTTAAAAAAATGCCTAAACGTAAAATGTTTTTTTGATATATTTTTTAAATATTTAATATGTATGTACGAGTACTGTTTATTTTCGCTAATTCTGTTTCCATTGAAAACAATTTTAATTTCTTGCTCGATGTTTCTAACCAAATGCTTACATCACCCACAGTATCCTCCAACGAAGTTGTACTACCTCTTATTGAGCATGGTAAGGTATTCATTAAAAAATTTAATTCTTTAGCATCTTGGTTTTTTTTTAAGTCTTTTGAAGCAATAGTTGTTTGAATGTGCCTCTTTTGTAAGGAAGCAGAACGATCGTAAGTATTCTGTACAGTAGATAACACAGTACTAAATTCACCAGGTCTTCGCCCTGATACGTAGAGGGTTATTACACTTGCATCCTGTGAATTCATTACTAATTCATTATGTCTACTTCGCTTACGACCATGACTACCCTTTTTTTCTTTTTTGCGAGAATTTTTAGACATTGGCATTGTATTTTTATTTGATGGTATGTCTATATAGTCGACGTCATCGATGAATCTGACATTTGAACGGGTTACTTCCAAGTCCTGAAAGTTTTCACTTTGTGTTATTTGAGGTGTTTCAGTTTTTAAAAGTATTGGAGGTAAGGATAACGGCTCCTGTTGTTGTTGGAGCAACAACTGTTGTAGCAACAAGCTGTTTACTGCTGCTGGTCCATTAGACTGTATGTTTTCAACCATTGATGGAGTGTTTACGATTGTATCTACACTATATTCGGTAGCTGTTATAGTTTGTGCAGTCGTATCATATACAGTGGTCAGAATTTTTTTACCCTGAAACGTTATTGGTAATATAGTGGACTTTCCATCAAAAATCGTAGTTACATATGTTGATGTATGAGTTCGATATTCAGTAATAGGTTCAGCAGAAGATGTAACTACTGGTGATATGAAATTTTGTTGCTGACCATTTAAATGATGAGCTGGCAAATTTAAATTTCCTAAAAGTAACTGCGATAGTAATATATTCGCTAGTGGTGCATTGGCTGAAATTTGGGGCTGTATTGTAGATACAAGATATTCTACAGAGTATCCGGTCGATGGAAGAATGTGTGAAAACGATGTCTTTCGACCGCGTATAGTAGTGGGTGTAAATGTTACAGTACTTGTGATTGATTCATGCAAAAGGTATTTGGTATGCTCTGTAAACCCGGCATCATTTATCTTAGACTCCTCCCTTTTAAGGTATAAAGAAGTCAATCCGTTATTACCGACAACATTGGTATATTGATTCGGGCCCACAAGTTCTGTACTGGTTTTAGCAGTTATAATATTTTTATAATCTGTTGTATAGCCATTTATGAAAGGTACCGTTACTTCAGATGGTATAAAATGTGTAACTGTGATTATTTTCTCTTCCTGCTCATCAATTTTAAAGTCGGAGGCATACTCGCCCCTAGTTCGACTGCGGACAGAACCCCTTCCTCGCTTAGACGTATTAGTGTTAATGTTTCTGGAACGTGTCATATGAGGTAATCGTCCGTATTCTCCATTATTCTTATTATTATAATTATTATAACTTTTTATTCTTTTATTGGTAGAGCTACTACTTTGGTTGGAGCTAATTGGGCGCCTAGTCGAAGCATTACCTGATTGGCGACGGAAATTGCTTTGTGATCCTGATCGTGTATTGCTTTTAAAAGAATTTTCATTTTCTCTAAGGGTAAACTGAGGTCGCTTGGAAGATGGACGAGTTGGTCTAATTGTGTTATGCGTTATAACAATTGTGGAGTTGAAACTATTACCTTGAGAGTGCATCTGATTTCCTCGTGGAGAATGAAATCTGGATCCAAAACGAGAAGTTGTTTTAGCTAGAGAATGGTTTGATTCTTCCAGCTCTTCATAGTTGGCTTGCTTACCCTCTTCCCTTGGGGTAGATATCGTGGAGTTTTGACGACGAAACCTAAATGGATTCCTAGATTTTGCCTCCGATTGACGACGTCGTCTGGTATGGCAGCGTAAAATTTTGCTTGACCGTTTATTTCGATGCCTTTTACCATTACTATTTTCGGTTTTATCGTATCCATGTTCACTATCTAATTCAAAACTATTTTCGGAAAAGTTAGCATTTTTTATGTCTATGGGGTGTTCTTCTTTCTGCTGTGGCTGGAAAAGTCCGCGTGGAGGAAATAGATTACTTTGAGACCTTGATCTAGCTTGAAGACCAATAGGACGGGGAAAACTACGTGGCGAAGGTTTGACTGTTGTAGTTGTTGTACTAGTTGTGGTTGAAAATTTCGAACGTGCTAACAATGGATTCCTTCTAAACGAAGTTACTGGCGTATTTCCTAAATTTTTTGTTGATGCAATAAATCCACTTGGTCTATTTACAGGTCGACGAAGCCGCAGTAATTGATTTTGATTGCGTTTTGTAGATTCCAATTCTTCACTTACTTCTGTTGAGTTACCTTCTTCAATGCTACTATCTAAAGAAAAGTCGTCATGGGCGAGGATTTGTGTTGGTAAGCCCCCATTACTAAGAGAGCTGTTTGGCCTAATACGAATATTGGATAATATTGATGAGCCCCAAAAAGCAGTTTTAGTTGGACGATGTGAAATATTAATATCTTGCCGCTTAGTACTTAAATTTTGAGTTGCGTGCAAGGAAGATGAGAATCTGTTTCTTGAAGCAAAATATACAGTGTTCGATTCAGAGATTCCATGCAGATCTGTTGTTAGTTTTGATGGACGACCAAAAAATCGTTTAGTCGAATGAGATTGATGAAAACTGGAGTCGTTCGGGCTTTTCAACGCACTAGGAAAGGCTCCGCGGCGGGAAGAGCTGTATTTACCAACTATTTTTAAAGCAGGTGTTGCCGTTATAGTTGGAGTTATATCGGATCTAGTAATAATAGTTGCGCTGATGGAGATTTGGTTTTTTTGTTTTGGGGCAAAAGTTGGTCTATTTCGTGAAGCAAAGGGTCGTATTACAGGAGCAAAAGTTCTTTTCAATGTTTGTAGCGGATCCGTGTATTCATCGTTTTGAGAACTCAGATTTTCTATTATAGTTTCAGAATAATTTTTCGAGCTTTGGGATAATGTTGTTATTTCATTAGTTGAAATAGAATATTCCATTGCTGTTGTTTTAGTTGGGAATATGAAATTATCTGAAAAAGTACTTTCATACAAAAAACTAGATGTACTTTCAATGACTTGCGCATATCTATTGCTAATAACCGTTCCAATAACCTTTGATTGGTACACAGTTGTGGTATTATTTTGGATTCGTTTGCCTTCGATAATCCTAAGCAATCCAGTTTTATGCAATCTAGATATTGATGAGGTTTCATCGGGGCCATTATTTATAGAAGTAGAAGATATAAATTTTTTTTTTGATTCGTCAATTTTTAATCTTGAGGTGCTGCTTGTTATCTCAATACTAAATCCATCGTCATTCACTTTTGATAGAATTTCTGTTGTAAAATATAAAGTACTCACTTCATCAGCATCAATTATTTTTTTAAAGTCAAACAAAACTAATTGATTCTCAGAAGTACTTAGTGCTTGCAAATTTTTGGTTGAAGGATATATATTTTGTGGAACTGCAAATTCAGTTTCTAGTGTAGATAAAGACACTTGATTACTTGTCACAACATTAGTTGAAGTCTCGAAACGCGAATCGGTAAAAGTTTCATTTCCTTCATATGAAGTGGTATAATACGTATAAGTTGTGTAGTAAGTTACAAAATCTGAGGACTGGTGTAAAGTGCTTAAAACATCAGTTATATTTGTGGTAATATCATAATCTTGATTTTTTTTATTTTTGGATATTTTAGATGAAGATGTATATACTGTTTCTTGTGAGATATTTGTAGGTGAGACTATATTAGATAAAGTTTCCTCTCTGCTTATTGTTGAAATTTCACCATCTTTGGCTAACTTTGTCCAATATGTAAATGTTGTGAAATATGTAACCGGAAAGACATTTTCACCTTGAAGGGTTTTTGATGGTTGCAATATTCCGGTCGCTATATTTGTCACAGTCTCAAGGCGACTAACAATATTTGTGTCATTGCCGACATACATTGTTGTGTAGAACGTAAAAGTGGTAAAACTGGTTTGAAGAAGTAAAGTAGCAGATGGTATTATCTCCTCAGTATTGCTTTCCGAACTAACTTGATCTTCCTGATATAAGAAATCATTGCTTATATTGTAACTAGATGTCATAAATTTATCATTTTTAATTATATTTGTAGACGTTGTAATCTCATTTGTTTCTGCTATCGACAAACTGTTACTGTGATTTGGTTCTGTAAATATATAAGTATGATTATTGAAAGGCTTCGAAGTTACATAACTAGTTATCACATCTGTCCGCGACATGATCTCAGTATTGTTATCAGAAAAAATTGACGTATAATATGTATAGGTTGTGTAAAAAGTTTTCGTGTATTTCCAATCATCAAGATTTTCGGTCGCTTGAGTTATTTTTTTGATTTCGGAAATATTTTTTGATGAGTTGTGCTCTACAAGTATATTTACAAGGTCTTTTGGTAATGAATATTTAGAAACTTCATGTGAGATATTTGGATTTGATTGGTCGTTTTTATTTTCAAAAACTTCATTTTCCTTAGCTGTGCTAAAAATTTGTGTCATAAATTCTTCTTCAGTTCTAGATTTCGAAGAAACTAAGTTAGTTATAATTTCTGTATGGCTAGAAATAGTGCTCTCGGAGCCTTCAAAAAATGTTGTCAAATATGTATAAGTGGTAAAAAATGTTTTATAAATGAAATCAAAGTCATCGGGGACTTCATATTCATCATCTTCTCCCTCATACTCATTTTCGTTGGTAAAGTCGTAGTATTCGGTTTGTAGGGAAGTGGTTTCATTTACATCAAATGGTTTTGATTTACGGTGAGGCTCAATTTGAATATTACTTATATTATTAATTTCAACTAAATCCGTTGTTTGCTGAACCTGAGAAGCCTGTATACAGTAATATTTAGTAGTCTCTATGATATCAAAATTGGCAATTGGATTATCTCTTATAACATCATCCCCAGCTAGAGATGACATATCAGAAAGTAGCTTTGCCATTTGAGTAAAAAATACCTGCGATGTGGTGTGATCGCATGATGTATAATTTTCTTTTATGTTATTTGATTTTGTTGAATTTATTTTTAATATAATTTCGTTTTTATTGGCATTAACAAAATGTTCGTTAATTTTAATACTCATTTTATTTGCTACTTTAACAGAGCTTTTTTCTGGCTGCACATTGAGCGAAGAATAAGTCAAATCGGTTTTTGCAATATATTTGGTAAAAGGATCATCATCTAAAAAAATAGTGGTGGCACCTCCCAGTGCTTGTTCACTTGACGGATTTTGATGATAATAGCTCAGTTTATGCATAGGATCCTTCATTTCTTTGATGGTAAAGTTATACTGTCCAATATTAATCGATGTGTTTTGGGCAAGGTGAACCGAGGTAACATTTTTTGAGCTTAATGTTATCTCAGTATCTATATTTTGATTTATTGAGTTCTTTAAAAGGATTTTTTCATCAACCATTTGATCCAAGCTTGGAGAGACACTGGAAAAAATTGGAACATTTTCGGAAGAAACTATGTATTCCTCGTGCATTCTTTCTAAATCCGAGGTTTTGTTTACCAAAATTTGGGTATTCTTTACGACATGACTAATTTGAGTTTGGACAAGTTCAGATCCCAGTGTAGGAACTCCTCTAATCGAAGTTACGTGTCCAAAATGTTGATTAGCTTGTAAAGTACTTGGCAAAAAAACGATGACACTGTCGCCGACCATAGTAGTAAACTCTGCAAATCCGTAGTAGGTTACAGTAGATAAGTCTATTTTTGAAATACTTTCATCTTCCGGTTCTGAAATATTACTGTTTACGTTTTTACCATATCGTTCATGAAGATTTTTCGAATAGTTTATGTCATGATTGGAATTATTGCTTGCGATAGTAACTTCACTAAAAATTATATTATGATTTTTAACAGTAAATGTTTCCAAATCTTCAACGGATAAGGACTGAACACTTTTAAATGTATTCAACTCTTCTTTCTTTACATGAATTGATTGCCGTTTGTGGTTATTTCCATATTCTTCCGGTAGAAAAACAGGACGATTTGCATCTTTTTCGCTTGGGTGTATAGGATCGGTTAGTTTTGTGCTCTGTACGTTGACAAAATCGGTATTTCCTATAAAGTCATTTTTCTTAATTTCAAGATTATCGTCAATATGCTGCCAAACATTTGCATCCATATTAAACAAATCATTGTGACTTTGTAAAAATTGAGGTGATTGTTGGAAAGCTTTTTCTCCTACCCAGCTTGTTAAAACCGCAGGAGAAGGATTGTCGTTTTTGTAAAGAACTCTTGATCGTTTTTTGAGATATTGTGCGTACAGTCTTCCGTTATTTAGTTCAGTACCTACAATCTTGGTTGCAAACTCAGTTGTTATTCCATTCTGTATAAATGTTCGTGCAGTTGATGTTAAAAGTCCAACTTCAGGACGTAGCTTTAAAAATCTGCCGTGGGTATCACCCACGCGGCCTAAATCATTATTAAGCAAAATAACAGTTGTTATATCTAGGCAACCACCAAAAGTAGTTAAAACAAATTAGATTTAATTAAAAAAACATAATAATTTACATAATTTAAAAATTTAAATTTAATTATTTTCCAGAATGTACATTCCAATGGGGGTGAAATATTTTATGTACATAGAAAGAAATAAAGAAAACGTAATGGAATTAAAGAAAACTGTTTTTTAAGATTATATTTTTATAGCCATATAAATTATATTTTAGAACTTATTTCGGACATTTATTCCGATATAATATACATATTAGTCAATATTATTTTGAATTATTATATTTTAAATAAGTAATACGTAAATATAATTTTTCTTTTACAACCAAATACAATTCTAAAAACATGCATTTTTATTTTTAAGACCTATTTTCTTACCATCAGCTCCACCTTTTGATATAATGTTAGTTGGGTTCACAGGATTACGGTGATCTGCAAGCATGGGAATAAAATCATAAAATTAGTCTAGTCTATGGGTCTAGTGTTAAAATATGAAAAAGTTTCCTCAATTAAAAGATAATTGTCCCTGTGATACTTGATCAGAAAGGGGACAAAGGTACGAAAACCTCTTTGAGGAACATTCAAATTAATAAGTAATAACTATGAAAAAAGGCAATCAATATTACCTGAAACTGCCTGTGTACGTTGATCCTCTAAAGTGCAAACATTGAGGAGAATACAACAGCTCTGGCAGAAGGGCTGAGGTTTCAGAAGGGTTTTAAATTAGATAAGTTTAATATAAGAAGATTGCAGATGCACCAAAAGGAAACTATTCTCCTGTAACAGGTAACCTGTAACTATCACTAATGCAGCTAATGGCTCTATACATTTTAAGGTCATCCTAAAACAAGTAGAAGGAATGACGAAAGAAGGAATAGATGTCATTGATGAAAATAACAAATAGGAGGGGTCCCAAGATGCTTCCTTATTGAAGGCCAGAGAAGGTGATAAAGAGATTTTGAATGGTATCTCCAATAAGAACGTGGCACGACACCACCAATGGAGGAAAAAATTCCTAATTCGTATAATTTCGACAGTAGGGCAGCGTAAAACCCTTTGTCAAAAACTTTGAAGAAGCCTGTGTAAATGGCATAAATCAGACATCCGTCGTCAAAGGCTTTTATGCAAGCTTATATCAGCTATGGTGGACCCCCAGGCAAGAAACCATGATGGTTAGAATAAAATTTAGAAAAAAAAATTTTAATTTTCAATTTACAGTTTAATGGTTATTTTATATACGACGGATGGTAGCAGTACTCAAGATCACCTATATTTAGTTTATTTTTTTTTTATTTATTATTATTGTTAACAATGAACTGTTATTTCTATATTATTATAACTAAGAGTAAGGATAAATTAAGTTAAAAGATATTCCATAATTTTGGATTTAATTACATCTAGGGATAGTTCAGGGGACATTAAATGGGATAACGAGTTATAATTTTTACAAATAACGCGGAATGGATCGTGTTCCGCAAAATTAGATCTAGAAATTGGTAACCAAAGGGGTCGGAATGATCTAGTTACTCTATTAGGCACAGAAAACATTAATTTTTCAAGAAGTACTTGTGAGTCAACCTGTCCAAGAACAAGCACATGAAGCAGCATAACCCCAGCACAAGTACGGCGCTCTTTTAAAGGAGGTAGGTTTAGTAATTTTAACCGGCAATTATACGACGGGAGGGAAGTGGCAGTATCCCAGTTTAAGCCTTTTAACGCAAATAGCAGAAACTGCTTTTGGACTGATTGAATCCTCCTTTGGTGAACAAAGTATTGCGGACTCCAAACGCTAGAACAGTATTCTAAGATAGGACGAACCAACGATACGTATAGAGTTTTAGTTGTGAAAGGATCATCAAATTCTTTAGACCAACGTTTGATAAAAGCTAGCACGCCTCTGGCTTTATTCGCTGTTAGTGATATGTGGTCGTTGAAGGACAATTTATTGTCAAAAATTACTCCAAGATCGTTAATTAGGAAAACACGATCTAAGACGTTATTCCCAAGAGAGTACGAAGCGATGTGAGGCACACTGCGATTAAACGTCATAACCTTACACTTAGAGCAGTTAAGCAAAAGGAGATTGTTTGAGCACCACAAGAAGACTTCGTTAAGGTCTAGTTGCAAGTGTCTATGAAGGAAATGGTCTGAGAAAGAAAGACATAACTTGACATCATCAGCATACATAAATGTAGTAGCATAGTTTACAACACTAGGTAAATCGTTGACAAAAAGAACAAACAGAAGAGGTCCTAAGTGACTACCTTGTGGGACACCAGATGAAACATTTATAATCTGTGATGAACTGTTTTTAAACAAAACACGCTGCGTGCGGTTCGATAGATAAGAGGTCAACCACTGTACTATATGAGGAGAAAACCCCAAAAGACATAGCTTATGAAGGAGGAGATGGTGGTTAACAGAGTCAAACGCTTTAATAAAGTCAGTGTACACCACATCAGTTTGTATGCGGCTCAGAAAACCTCTGTGGATAAACGAAGTGAATTCAAGAATGTTAGTTGTGGTAGAGCGATGCTTGACAAAACCATGCTGTGAAGTGGAAATAATACTTTTACCAAAATGTTGCAGTTGGAAAGTAACCAGTTTCTCAAGCAGTTTGGGAATCGCAGATAGCTTAGCAATCCCACGGTAGTTCTCAATAAGTTCTTTAGAGCCTTTCTTATGAAGCGGAATAATAAAAGATTCATTCCATCTCTTGGGGAGACATGCCAGCTCCAAGGATAAGTTGAATAAGATAGTGAGAGGATAGCAAAGGATATCAGAACAGTACCTTAGAACACAGCTAGGAACATTGTCAGGACCAGCAGAGAATGATATATCTATTGTTGAAAGAGCTTCGAACAGATCCTGAATTCGAAATTTTGTAAAGTAAATGTTGTTTATATGTGGTAATTTGTAAGGATAAGTAGAATTGTGGTTATATGAATCGGACGAATAGGTGGTTTGAAAAAATGACGCAAAGAGATTAGCAATACCAATACCAAAAGAAAATTCCAATCGATTTCAGCTAAATGATTCCGAAGGGCAATAAAATCAGTCTTTCTGAAGCATTTGAAACGAGGTTTAGCATTAAAGCAAGCATCATTGTGAGGCACATCAATTAACACCGATGCTAATAGTGTAGGGTGGTGAATGTCTTCAGGAAGCGATAGCGGCGGGGACTGAATGACTGTCACAGAGGATGACACATTAGAAAAAATAAGGTCGAGAAATCTGCCATGAGTGTTATGAATTGGATTAATTTGGAGCAGGGCAAGATCGGTTAAGCCATCGATAAAGTCGTTATGACAACTGGAAAGTAAGGAATTTTCTACCTCAGACGGGATCCAGGAAATGATGGGAAGGTTGAAATCTCCCATGATTGGGATTAAATCACGGTCCTTGGCCAACGAAGAGACAGACCTAATGGCATCAAGATGGTGAAAGTACACAATATCTTCAGCCATGGGAGGAATGTAGGAACAGGTCAGAAAAATATGAGACGAGCCAGTTAAAATTTTCACCGCAATGAACTCAATTCCGAACTCGTTCGTGAAAGGAATAATTTCAGAAGGGTACTTATTAGTAACAGCAATGAGGACACCACCTGCAAAAGTCCAATCGAAACACTATGAATTTGGAAACAAGAATTTCATAATCAGAGACAGAGGAGTTAAGCCAAGTTTCAGTAAGCACGATAGCATCAAAATCAAAAGAAGCACTCTTTGTAAAAAACTGGCTCAGCTTACCCAGAATACTTCTAACGTTTTGATAGCAGCAGGAAAATACTATGTTATTCTGTTTTTTGAAGCAGTTTCTGCAGGGATAGGATTCTGAGCGTCTTTTGCTAGGAATTCATGAACGATACTGTGCTCAGGCCAGGCTACAGGATCAAGTGCTTTTTCAAGGTAGGAATCAGGTAGAACTATTTTAAAAGAAGATATAGAACGCTTATGCTTAAAGTTAAACTTAAAAATGGCTATTTCATTAGGAGCTACCTTAAGATGGTTTAACAGGTGACTCTTGACATCATCAACAGTAGCATCCGGCATAAGCCGAGAGACAAAAATGGCCTTACGAGGAGCAACCGCCCTCAGCGTAAGTCCAGAAGATCTAACTTCAGGCGCCACACCAACCAGAGGCCTTGGAGACATCACAGCTAGAGCAGAGGGTAGGTTGTCCAACGATGTCCAACGATGGAGGCTCCAAGATGAGAGGTGGCTCGAGATTTGTACTTGGTACGCTGATCGCTTCTTGCAAGGGATGAATATTAGAGTGCCCTGAAGGAAGGCTCATCAAGTCCCTTGGTACTGGAACAGCATAAGTAGGTAGACTAGTAGGCGACGGTAAAATGTTTGGTGTTGAAAATTCATCGACTTGTACAGCATGGGATGTAGGGGTATTCAATAATTTAGCAGTCAGCAGGTTGTTGTTCGGAATTTTTCGTCTGGGGGATTCACTTAACAACTTTAGCCCAAGGAATTGAGTTTCAAGAGCGAGGAATTGCTCATTAAGGGCCGAGAATTGCTTGCGGACATCTAGGAAACCATTTCTCGTCTGTTTCATAAAAGTCCGCATCTCTGACTCAATTTCTCTACAAGCGATGCAAGACCATGTCAGGCCAATTTTCTTGTTGATAAGGTCACTTATCCGTCCATTGTGTCCTCCTCCAGCACATTTAATATGTGAGCAGTTATTGCAGAGCCAACAAGACAGGTATGAGTCACCCGTGATGGTTCCACCAAATTCACATTTTTTTGCTGTGCAAGTAAGACTCATTTTTGGCTTCTTTTTGACGGAATGCAGACCACTGTAATAGCGTGTAAAGAATTTAGGCTCTCTGGAGCACTCTGTAGCCGAGAGTGGACGATCAGATCGGATGTAAGAGATGACGTTACAAAAGAGATGTGCAACGAAGGTTCGGCGTCGTGAAGAACAACAAACTCCACAGTAACTATGAATGTAACGGGTTACGTCCGGAGAGTAAAGCTCGGAGAGACTTATGTTGGAGAATATAGTTAAAGCGCAACAGAGATAACTTTAACCGATTAAATGTATAAATTGGAAATAAATAGTTCAATGAACTTAATAAGTCGAATTTATTTTTAGGGATTAATTGTTATATTTCAACTTGTCGCAGAAGGAGAAAGCTTGAGTTCAAGATCGAAAGTAATTGCAAACTGGCAAGAGCGATCGAAGAAACACGTCCGGGTACGGCAAGTGAATATACAGAACTGTATACAGAACTTATATTATATTTAGTTTAACAGATATCGAACCAAAATATCATCTCCAGGGCCGTAGCTAGAGCCTCGGAGGCCCTGGGGCAACAAGTAAATTTGGGGCATCCTATACGGAAGTCTTTTGCCCCGGCGGGGCCCCTTCCCTTCGGGGGCCCTGGGGCACCGCCCCACCTGCCCCATGCTAGCAACGGCCCTGATCATCTCTAATCGTTACAGTCTCGGTACAAGCCAACAAAAACGAGAAAAAGATTTTTTTAAGCTCGACAATTTTTTTTAAATAAATATTAAATCATTATAAAAGCGTTCTATAGACACTTTTTGTCTTACATTTCAAATCGCTGCAACATTCAGTGAAAAGTTTTACTGAAACCTACCGTATTGTAATCTTTTCGGTTTTTGCTGGGTATATATCAATTCATATATGAACGAACGAGTTCCGCTACATTACAACAAGACCACATACATACGTCAAAGGTACAGTATATATCTGCGTGAAGTCCCCGCCAAACGACAAACTACAGCTACAAAACACATAAAACTTTCGCGTAATTAACGTGTACAGGAAATCGTTGGTCAGAAGCTCCATGATCGCTAAGCACCATGATATACCGTACCACTTTCGCTGGTGGCACCACTTTGCCACAACAAAGATTGCGCCGCTCAAGTAGCCGCTGCGCATTGCTCCGCTCGGCTAGACGAAAGCGCTTAGGCAGCCGTACTGTCAACTGGCGCCGTGAAGAAATATGACTTCTCCGCTACGCCAGAAGCAGATGCGCATGGTGCCGCTTTGCAGGACGCATCCAACATCGCCCAGATAGTTGCACGCTCATCCAGTGCCGTGAATAAACAAAACAAGCTACTGTCGATACCTTCACATGCTGAACGTGTCAGTGAAAATATTTTAGTATAAAATAATGCTATAATGCTACAAATGCTCGAGAAAGTTCTGTACATCGAACAGAAATACAATATACTAGCTCAACATAGTAGAGCGGCTCTACTAACATCATCCTTTGGTCCTACGAATCTCCAGCTGTTAGCACGTCAAATACTATCACCTGATCTACTGACATCAATGCCAATCCGAATGACTGGCCTGAGCTTCTCAGTGCCTACGAAAACAGCACGACTGTCACTGGGTTTTCCAATGTCGAGAATTAGCTACGACTCAAAAAAGGACTTAAAGGAAAAGCACTGGAACTGGTGAGAGATAAGCTTTTGCTTCCTGTCATGGTCTCTGACGTCATAAACACGCTGAAGACGTTCTTCGGATCCCCCGATCAGATACTAGATAGATTAATTAAAAAGGCGAGAAAAACCTCTATAAACAAGGAATGACTAGACACTCCCATCGATTACGACCTGGCGGTAAGATATTTTTGTGCTATTATGGAGGCATGCAAACTAAATGACAACCTAAGTAACCTCTTGCTGTTGAAAAAGTTGCTAGAAAAGATGCCCAGCCATTACAAACAGACATTACTATGCACCTGAAAACCCCTAGCGCTGCATCAATCAAAGCATTCAGCGACTGGCTCTATACAATCGTCGAAGCAGCATCCACAGTTATTCACACCATCAATATACTCCAAGTCCAGCAACGTTCACACCCATGTCCAGTATAGCATGGAAGCCATTGGATCGTCTGCAACAGTGCACTCTATCCTATCACGGAATGCGAGGTATTCTAAAACTACCTTATGAAAAGAAACCGGAAATTGTTCGAGGCTTTGCTTTAAATGCTTACAGATCCATTGCCGCAGATGCTTCTCAACTAAGCTGTGCGAGATCGGGGGATGCGAATCAAGGCACCATCCTCTGCTGCACAAATGTCGTGCAAATCCTAACATCGTCTCTTAACACCAAACTAATCCATCCGAAAGAGAACAATATTTTCGTATCGTACCGATAAAAATATACACGGCCAACCCCTATATTGACACATTGGCATTTTCAATGTTCATCGGTCACACTCATAGACGAAAATTTCTTCAAAAGGTTAAACATCCGAGGTAGTCTGAATCCGATATGCATGCAGTGGACAAATCAAACAATACGGAGGGAAACATTAAAACATAAAAAACTTAAGAATAGACAACAGAGCCTACTGGCTTAACAACATACATACAGTTAAGAATTTGGAGTTAACCAGTGCTGATCAGCTGAACAGACTATTATGCTGAACAGAAAATTAGAAGCTAGCCGTTCCCTGGCTGGGATTTACAAGGATCCGGAAATGCCCTTCTTTGGCGACGTAAAAACAACGTACTTCTTGAGAGCTTTACAAACGCGCTTAAGTGACTCAACTGCCTGAAGGCTAAAATTGAAAGAAAACCAAATCTACGAGTGAAAATTCAGGACCAAATTGACAATAAAAGCTACGCCGTCGAGCTGTCGGAAAATGAGGATTCTTACCACAACCATACCTGGTACCCTCAAATTTTCATAGCTCATAACCCCAACAAAACAAACGACTGCTTTGGGGTGCTGCAGCTTAAACTCATGACGCTTACTTAAACGACTTCATGATTACTGGTCCGGATCTTTTACATCCACTGTCTGACGTTTTGATGGCATTCTGAGTCGGCAAGATAGCAGTCTGCGGAGATATAGCAGAAATGTTCCACCAGATAAGAATAAAAGAAAATGACACCCATGCACAGCTCTTTCTGTGGATCAACGAGGGGACTCAAAGTTCAATGGTTTACGTAATGCGAGTACTGACGTTTAGTATATTTTCGACCCCTTGTATAGCTCATTACGTCCGGGATAAAAATGCGGAGGACTACAATATTTTGTACCTGAGAGTCTACGAAGCCATCACCCAAAATCATAATGTCGACGATTATATAGAAAGCCTGAAGGACAACGAGGAAGCCATCAAAGTATCGAAGGCGGTCAAAGAAATACATTCAGCTGGCGCCTTACACATACGAAACTGGACTTCAGGCTCGACCGAAGTCTTTCTGAAACACAACTCATTCGTAACTTGAACTTTGGCGAATTCAGCTTTTGGACAGACTCCAAGACCATCTTGTCATGGTTGACAATGGATCCTCGAAAGCTCCACGCTTTTGTAATGCATTGAATTGGTGAGATTATTGAAACAATAAGCGCCCCACAGTGGCGCTGGATTATAATGTATGTGAATCCTTATCCAATCCAACAATCCTAAAATCAAAATACCGAGGAGAAATCGTCCTAAAAACGTTGTCCGATGAAATAATAATTCAAGGAAAGAACTTTCTGCAGAAAGTAGCGGAAAGAGATGCTTTGAAGACGAATTAGGTTCTCTTTAAAAAAACAACATTCAAAGGACTAGCGCGCTTATTGTGTTGAATATATATTAAGACGACAGCGGTACACAAACTAAAAACCCGAATGACGTCGAAATAGTGCTACCCAAACGCCACCCGGTGACACATCTCCTCGTCAAGCACTAGCACGAGAGAAACCACCATTTGCTGCATGAAGAAACTATAAATATAATCAGGAGTCAGTTCTTTATACCCCAGTTAAGAGTAGTGTATAAGTCTGTAAGAAAACATTGCCAGAAATGTGAAAACAAATCCAAATGCACCGCAGATGGCACTATTGCCAGTAGCCAGGATCGTTAGTTTTCAAAAACAGTTCAAGTATACTGGAGTGGAATTCTTTGGTCCTGTTGCCGTGAATGTGGGCCGACACAAGGAAAAACACATGGGAGGAGCTAGGGAACGTTTCATAAGGTCGATACAAATTATACTAAAAAGCATCTCTCCTCATTACAGCTTTAACGATGAAAGTTTTAAAAATGCCTTCACCAATGCCGAATACGTGATCAACTCGTCCCCTAACATTCGTATCCTTGGAATCAAAAGATGACGATTTATTGCTCGGGTCTGCAGATGGATACAAGCCAATCGGAATCGGAAGCCAGGCAACGATGGCACCAGGCCAATGAGGTAGCTTATCTTTTCTGGAAACGATTGGTCAAGGTACATCCCCATAATTACTCGCGCTAGAATGTTAGCGTCTACACTACAACTACAACTAAATATATAAGCGCCACCACGAGACGACGGATGGTAGTAGTTAGCTTCACAATTTTGTTTAAATAAATTCTAAATCATAAAAGCGTGCTATAGACACTTAATTTCTTACATTAAAAATCCTGGGCTGCAACAATTATATATAATGTTACCTTTGTGAATAGCCGTGATTGAAGTAATTTTTAATCGATAAATGAATCTACCAGAGCGACAATTTTCATTGTTGAAGGGTGGTAGAAAAGTGAGCGACACTCGTTTTAAAAAAGAATTGGGAGATACCATCAAAGTCAAAAGTGTGTGACTTATTTAAATTACCTGGGGCTTTAACTAGACTTTTAACAGTCTAATATGTTAAGAATTCGCAAATTGAAAAAAGACTCAATGTTATTAAAAGGTTTATTATTATTCCAAGAATCCTTCGGCTAAGGGTTAGAGGAAAAGTAATAAGCAAAAAGTTCCAAAATGCCTTCAACAGAGTCAGCTTCCTAATAACTATAAAATATGGAAGAAGGCTTAGAGTTACTCTAGGCCCCGAAACCAGACGATAGAGTTTAAGCTAAAATCGCCAGCTACCATCAAATCTCTAGGGCTCTTAATTCTAGCACATACATTGGCGATGTTTTTCATTTCTTGGGACCCTCTGCAATGATGTCGAAGGGGCCATGGGCTGAAACGTAAAGCTGATCCAGTAGAGGGTCAGCAACCAAAAGGCGATGTGATTTAGTCTGAAGGGATCGACGGATAGGGACGATGACCACGTCCTAGCACACACTGGATAATAAATGCGTTTCGGTCTTTTCAAAATACTTACTATAAGTTGGGATCAAATAAATCAGAGGAGTTATTATTGAGCCATGTTTTCTCAAAAATGATAACATCAAAACCGCTGGTTGAATATTTGAGGAATATCATACGGCATTTGTTCCTCATAACCGATATATTTTGGAATATAACTTGTAGGCTCTTATTAGAGTCCGAAGCGGCATTATCACTACGGTCCACACTAGGAATTTGACATATTTGAAGTTAATGGATGTACCATTACAGGAGCATACATTAGATATGCCACCACGGTGCTGGCACTGGTGGAAGTGGTGGCATATCTATTACGCATAGTTTTCACGTTAGCCGGGAACACATAAATCTTTTCTTCAATGCCAAGACTAGACCTGCGAGTGTCCTGACGCAGTGCGAATACTGTGTCAAGTGAAAAACCAGAGCATACATATTTATTCGAAATTCGGTTAGCAGAGTTTGTGAGATGATTTCGAGGATGCCTAGCTTAGAGCTACTGCACGGGTCACAGATTTCGGATACGAAAAATCCTGAAGGGTAATTTCTGAAGTATGTTTCATGAAGGGTCATCTCTAAATAAAGCAAAGAGCACGTAGTAAAACTTGAGAATTTCCAGAATCTCCTTGAGGGGACATCCTAGAAAATAAAAAGCCCAGAACAGCTAGCGGGTATACGCGCCGTAATACCGAGTCGGAATCTCTTTAAACACCCAATGAACTGAGGTTGATGAGTGATGAATCTACATATCCTAGTAAGTCTGAAGTGCAGTGAATAAAATTTTAAGATACATAAATAGGTACATATAGTGTAAGTGGTGCTGTAGATAAATAAAAATAAAAAAAAGAAAGGAAAGCTAACATCGGGCGGAGCCGAAGTTGATTTATTGATAGACCGATCATTATGAGAATATCATAATATAACCAATTTATTACAATACAAAATCTAAAAAAGGACCCAAGCTTCTATATTCAAAAATACAAAAGTTTGTATTTTTACCAAATACCATTTCCGATCGTTTAGTTATATGGCGGCTGTAAGATATAGTCGGCTGATCGTTATGAAGGTAGGTTATGGTAGGTCGGATAACATGACCAAAAATATAATCTGTACATAGTTCCAAGTTTCTATCTTTAAAAACACGAAAGTTGAGTCATTTCCGATCGTTCAGTTATATGGCAGCTATAGGATATGATCCGCCAATCCTTATGAAATTTTGCATGTCGTATTTTTTTGCCAAAAATAGCTTTTACGTAAAATCTGAACTCTCTTATTTAAAAAACACCAACGTTATATTATTTTTGATCGATCAGTTATATGGCAACTATAGGATGTAGTCTGCCGATCCTGGCCGTTCCGACTTATATACTGCGTACAAAGGAAAGAAGGGGTGCGTGCAAAGTTTCAAGTTGATAGATTTGAAACTGATAGACTAGTTAGCATAGAAACAGACAGACGGACATGCTCATATCAATTTAGGAGGTGATCCTGATCAAGAATATATATATATTATAGGATCGTAGATGTCTTCTTTACTTCGTTGCACATTTTTGACCAATACTTGCAAGGGTATAACAAAAATTAATGAAAAGAGAATATAATATATATAGGCACATTATTTTTTCTAAAGTAGGGATAACAAAGCCAACTTAAAGTACACGATCGAACCAATCAGTTGAAAAAAATCCTCTAGGCCAAAGACCAGGAGTAGTTCAAGCCTACTAGACTTCTGGTCGCAAACCTGGACGACGTTTTCGCATCCCTACGCATCCCCGATGCAATAAGGTTCCTCCCAGAATTAAATTCAGAGTCGATGAGACTCCACGAGTTCATCACTAACATAGAAGGTGTTCTAATGTTCATTCGGGGAACAGATCAGACACACTACGGCATATTTTTACTATGATCAGTCAGAAACAAGATTATAGGCCGGCCAACGACGCTCTCACATCGTCAGAAGTAGGCTTAAACTGAGATGACATTAAATAAGCCCTGATTATGCATTGCTTAGATAAGAGGGACGAAGAGTTGCTCCTCACGGAGTTGAACGGCCTAACCTCAAGGAGACTTCCTTTAAAAGTCATATTTGATCTAGTGTCGGACATTAAATCAACTGTCCAAGGGACCTCCTACAATCCAATATATACAACCAACGAATCGGTTGATAATTATCAATCTCTAGACAAGCAGACCAGACATGACAATCGACTTACTTACAACCCAAACTATAGACCAAGAAACCAGTTTTGCGGACAATCGTTCTAGTCAGTACAACTGAAAAAGACCCAACCAAAGGTCGGTTCCGACTTCATAACCCAATCCCGATTCTGGTAGAACAAACAAATATTAAAATAAAGCGGAAGCTACGTTGCAGAACCTGGAAGCGAAAAAGCTTCCCAACATTGACGAGGAACTTTTTTTACGAAACAGTTCCTCAACATCCAGACAGGATACATTAAATCTTTATTAAATATTATTATTATGATTAATACATATTACATATTATTGAACCTTACAGGAAATAAAAAACCATTTAAGTTTCTTATTGACACGGGATCTTCGACATCATTTATCGATTCAATTCTCATTCCACAGAATCTTCAAATTCAGCTTAACTCACCAATCCCCATAAAAACCGCCTTCAAAAGACGAATTCTAACTCCTACTGATACACTTTTACGAATTTTTCCACGGTCTTATTAGGATAGACCTCCTAACACAAATTCAAGCAGTAGAAAAATTTACCTTAGGACCTTATCTTACAAACAATTATGGGGGACCTACAGTTACATCAAGAAAGCATTGTGAAAACAGATATCTATAAATTTAATGGGGAATCGAAATCGCTGATTCGTCTCCCAGTTAGTGTCTCTGATGGTCCTTTTCTAGTATCGCACCCGAATATTTTGTTTAATTTTTACACATTTTTAATAAATTGGCAAAAAATTTAAGAATATTTTTTTGCCTCGCTTTGCATGATCTTGAAATGCTAAATTATTCGAAAATTTTTTTTTTTTTTTTTTTTATAACCACTTAATTGCGAGATATTAATATAAAATAATCGTCTTCGATAAGCTCTTGCCGTGTGAGGTTGTCTTTAACGAGCTCGGAAATCGTTTACTATCTACCATACGCATAGAAATTCGCCGCGAACTTCTTATCAGCTATTAAAGTTACCTCATTCATTATTAAGCGCCGCAAACTGTTGACTGGCGATGCCTTAGCATCTGCCGAAACCATAATGACAAAACAAAGACAAAAAAATATCCAAAGGAAAGCCCCAATCAAAATCAACATACGAATTATTATCGCCCTCTTCAAACCATAGAAGACGATAACATTGATGCTATTAAAACTGATACAATAGATCAAGTGAATATCAAACCACCTCCCATTACCGTAATTAAACAAAACCCAAATCAAGTTCATGACATCATGTCCAAGCTAAGAATTGAAAAATATTACATAAACAAGAAAGGAAAGCTAACTTCGGGGGGAGCCGAAGTTTATATACCCTTGCAGTTAAAACCCTTGCAGTTCTATCTTCAAAAACACGAAAGTTGGGTCATTTCCGATCGTTCAGTTATATGGCAGCTACAAGATATAGTCGGCCGATCCTTATAAAATTTGGCATGTCGTAATTTGTTGCCAAAAATAGCTCTCATGTCAAATAATCGTCTTCGATAAGCTCTTGCCGTGTGAGGTTGTCTTTAACGAGCTCGGAAATCGTTTACTATCTACCATACGCATAGAAATTCGCCGCGAACTTCTTATCAGCTATTAAAGTTACCTCATTCATTATTAAGCGCCGCAAACTGTTGACTGGCGATGCCTTAGCATCTGCCGAAACCATAATGACAAAACAAAGACAAAAAAATATCCAAAGGAAAGCCCCAATCAAAATCAACAT
This sequence comes from Drosophila bipectinata, assembly GCF_030179905.1. Lineage (NCBI taxonomy): Eukaryota > Metazoa > Arthropoda > Insecta > Diptera > Drosophilidae > Drosophila > Drosophila bipectinata. The sequence continues at coordinate 8,846,593 of NC_091740.1, read as the reverse complement.
ACGAATTATTATCGCCCTCTTCAAACCATAGAAGACGATAACATTGATGCTATTAAAACTGATACAATAGATCAAGTGAATATCAAACCACCTCCCATTACCGTAATTAAACAAAACCCAAATCAAGTTCATGACATCATGTCCAAGCTAAGAATTGAAAAATATTACATAAACAAGAAAGGAAAGCTAACTTCGGGGGGAGCCGAAGTTTATATACCCTTGCAGTTAAAACCCTTGCAGTTCTATCTTCAAAAACACGAAAGTTGGGTCATTTCCGATCGTTCAGTTATATGGCAGCTACAAGATATAGTCGGCCGATCCTTATAAAATTTGGCATGTCGTAATTTGTTGCCAAAAATAGCTCTCATGTCAAATAATCGTCTTCGATAAGCTCTTGCCGTGTGAGGTTGTCTTTAACGAGCTCGGAAATCGTTTACTATCTACCATACGCATAGAAATTCGCCGCGAACTTCTTATCAGCTATTAAAGTTACCTCATTCATTATTAAGCGCCGCAAACTGTTGACTGGCGATGCCTTAGCATCTGCCGAAACCATAATGACAAAACAAAGACAAAAAAATATCCAAAGGAAAGCCCCAATCAAAATCAACATACGAATTATTATCGCCCTCTTCAAACCATAGAAGACGATAACATTGATGCTATTAAAACTGATACAATAGATCAAGTGAATATCAAACCACCTCCCATTACCGTAATTAAACAAAACCCAAATCAAGTTCATGACATCATGTCCAAGCTAAGAATTGAAAAATATTACATAAACAAGAAAGGAAAGCTAACTTCGGGCGGAGCCGAAGTTTATATACCCTTGCAGTTAAAACCGGATATATATCGCAAACATCGGATATAGTTGGCCGATCCTTATGAACACATCATAATAAAACCAATTAACTTAAATAAAAAATCTAAAAAAAAGTCCCAACCTTCTATCTTCAAAAATACGAAAGTTGATATTTCTACCAAATACCATTTCCGATCGTTCAGTTATATGGCAGCTATAGGATATAGTTGGCCGATCCTAATGAAATTTCCTATGTCGGATTAACTGACCAAAAATATAATCTGTACCAAATTCCAGCTTTCTATCTTCAAAAACACGAAAGTTGGGTCATTTCCGACCTTTCAGTTATATGGCAGCTACAAGATATAGTCGGCCGATCCTCATAAAATTTGGCATGTCGTAATTTGTTGCCAAAAATAGCTCTCATGTCAAATTTGAAAAAAAATTTTTCGAAAAAAAAAATTTTTTAATTGTATTTCCCCCCTTAAGGAACTTAATTGGGAGTTCTATACATACGACACTAAAACAACTAAACCATATAAAGCTGTTCTGTCTGGAATGGATTGACTCCCAGCAAAAACCGTTATGTCCATGCTTATTGAACTAGGCTTGAAATGCACAAACGTAAAAATTGTTGAAAAAAAGACCAAATATGACTATGATCTTCTACTGTACATTGTTTATTTTATAAACAAAAGCATCACAGTAAAAGAACTACGAAACAATTACATGTACATCAATCACATAAAAGTACGATAGGACTATAAAGTCAAAATTGACAACAAAATAACACAATGTTACAACTGTCAATTATTTGGTCACGGTTCAAAAAATTGTTCAGTTAAAACTTCATGTGCCCACTGTGCCGGACCTCACCCTACGGTTTCTTGTGAGAAGCCAAGTAACAATAAATTTGCCACCTGTAAGGGCAATCATTTATCCACTGATAAGACCTTCCCATGAAGTTTGTCTTATCTCAATTTGATCTCCAAGCGTTCGGCGAAGCGCATAAGAAAAACCAATATTGCGCTCAAAGGCAAGGAAACTTTACCAAATGCAACTGAAACTGGCCTCTTTACGCCAGAAGAAGTAAACTCTTTATTAATAGACTTAATAATAATTAATAAATAATCTCAGCACATGCTCCAATAAAGGAGAACAATTCCAAGTTATATCAAATTTAGCCATTAAATATGTGTATTCAAACAAGTAACTCTCCTGATACTTTAAATACTATGAAACGCCCACTCTATAAAGCATAAGCGTGTAGAATTTATTAAGTTTTTACAAGATAAAAATATTCATGTAGCTACAATGAAACATGGCTTACTCAAACCGACAGATTTAACATACCAAACTATACTGTGTATAGACGAGACAGAAAAGAAAATAGAGGTGGCGGGGTTGCCATTGTCGTTAGCAATAAAATAGAACACGAGCAAATTACCAATTTAAAAACGCACCTAATTGAAAATGTGGGAATTAAAACAAAACAGCCCCTAACAATAACAATCTAAAACTTTATGCCATATACTTTCCTGGTTACACAGCAAAATGTCTGACTGCTTCATGTAATCAAAGATTATACAGTACATAGATGGGACATCTCATACAAAGAAAAATTTTCTATGGCGGGTTCCAGCAGTGGAACCCGCTGAAACGAGCGGGTTCCATTGCGTGACTAGTTAAGTTTGAGAAAATTTTCGCGCGTCAACGAATGAGGAATAGCCGAGTGGTAGAGTGCTTGGCTGGTGTGCAAAGTAAAATGAGTTCAAACCAGGCTCGGGAAGTCCATTTTTTTTTAATTTTAAATCTATTTATATTATTGTTTTATTATTTTAATGTGTTTCCCTAAATTTATAATCCAATAAAAAAAAATACAAAATTGTAAAATCACCTTAACATCGTCTCAGTTCGTAGTGGAACCCGCTGTAAAAATGTCTATAAGTGCGGGTTCTACGGCATTTTGGCAGGCCGCGTCATGGAACCCGCTCTCAAATGTTTTCCATTTTTTCCGTCGTGGAACCCGCTGTAATAATGAAAACATTTGAGAGCGGGTTCCACGACAAACGGCTGGCAGATGAGATAGGGAGAGAGAGAATTCTATTTTTAGATCGTAACATCTTTGGAACGATGAAAGTTTGAAACGATGTAATCGAACCAATTTAAGAGTAAAGAGATCAGAAATATCTTTTACTATCCTTACTCGTCAACTCTGTTTTTGGTATAGATTCTAGCGCCTCCTTTAACACCAATTTTAAGTATCATAAAATCAACTTCGAGGGTAGCCTAGATGGATAGTGCGCGATCCTTATTCATGGGGTCCTGGGTTCGACTTCATTAGCGGGCGGTTGTTTCGATTTTGATAAAGTTTTAGTTTTATGATTCTTTTTATATTTACTTTTATTTTTTTATTTTTACTTTTAATTTTTACGTTATTATTATTATTTTTAATTGCATTCTATAACAATTAAAGTGAAAATAAGTGACGGACGTGTCGGATGACAAAATGCCGGAAGGACTCCCTTGAAATTTTATTAGCCGGACATAATGAAGAATTAAACAATTTTACAATTGTAAAATTAAAGAAAAATAAAGAAAAAAAAAGAAAAAAAAAATAATAATTATAAATGAAAGAAAAAGTTCAAAGTCCTTACGAGGATTTGATCACAGAAAAATTACACATAGAGTAACTACTCTATGCATTACGCTACCATCCTGTCTCGATCTGCGGTGATCAAAAATACTATTTGTTCTACCAACTACCACATCGGCGCATCGAAAACAGAAACGAGAAATCGAAATTGAAATTTGGAAGCCAAAACATTACTCCGTCGTGCGAGCAGTCACACATACACACATAGGTTCACATTTTTGTTGACGGATACATGGAAAGAGTTCTAAAAATAGAATCGTATGCATGTGCGTCCCCCCTCACCAACAAGCTCGACGCAAAAAGTTGACCGTTTTGGGCCCTGATGTCCCATCTATGTACTTTATAATCTTTGATGTAATGTAGCTGGACACCGAAATCATTTAAAACAAAATATAGATCAGACTTACTAAAAATTTCCAAATTGCAGGGGAATTTTATCGCCTGTGGTGATTATAACTCATGTCATAGAACATGGAACTGCGACCGAGAAAATTGCTGGGGTAACATTTTAAATGAAATATCAGATTTAGGCAAATTTAACTTGCTTTTCCCTTCCATCCAACTTATATTCTTAGATGTCATAAGGCTAAGGCATCCACAATATATCTTTGCATTACCAAAACTCCAAATCAAAATCAGTTTCAAATCCAACAGTCTTAAAGAACCTATCCACAGTGGTCGATTCGGTCTCGCTAGCGGCATTAAACTAATAACTTCTGAAATATTAGAGATATCTTCAATCGGTTTTTTATTTTCGGTTTGTTACTCAATTTTGCATTATGTGGAAAAAAATGAAATTTATAGTGTTTTTTTAATTTTTTTTTTTTTATATTTAAAAAAAGACTTTTATTACATTTTTTGTATTCTAAAGAAAAAGAGTAAGAAATAGAATTATAACTTATATTATGCAAGAAGCAAATAAGAAACATATACATTGTATACACAAATTTTATATACATCATACACAAAAAAATTAAAATTCCGTGAACAGGCGGTGGCATGTCAAACCAAGGGTATTTATTAACAAAAATTTCGGCAGTTTCCATAGCTTACGATCCGAATGCATTGGTGTTTAAGTAATGTCCACAGGACAATGCTCGCAGGACAATGCTAAATCGGAATATTAAAATTTGGTTACTCTTTTTATGCGCGCAGCTAAATTTGCAAAAAATCTTCGTGCAGTGTTTCCATTGTTAGTACTTTCAGTACCGGCCGTACTTCCAGTTCTTATAATATCCCCGGTAAGCTCCTCGTCAGCATTCAGCTTCGACACAATTCTTGATGTATTTCCGTCCTTATACTGCTACTTATACTGCTATACTGCGTCCTGCTACTTGCAGCCAAAAACAATACATCAGTCGAGACTTTCTCCGAAATGCCTGATAGTTTGTTGATTTGAGCAAAGATTATAAAGTACATAGATGGGACATCAGGGCCCAAAACGGTCAACTTTTTGCGTCGAGCTTGTTGGTGAAGGGGGAAACGCACATGCATACGATTCTAATTTTAGAACTCTTTATATGTACCCGTCAACAAAAATGTTAACCTATATGTGTATGTGTGACTGCTCGCACGACGGAGTAAAAATGTTTTGGCTTCCAAATTTCAATTTCAATTTCTCGTTTCTGTTTTCGATGCGCCGATATGGTAGTTGGTAAAACCAATAGTATTTTTGATCGCCGCAGATCGAGACAGGGTGGTAGCGTAATGCATAGAGTAGTTACTCTATGTGTAATTTTTCTGTGTTCAAATCCTCGTAAGGACTTTGAACTTTTTCTTTCTTTTATAATTATTATTATTTTTTTTCTTTTATTGTAATATTTTTCTTTAATTTTACAATTGTAAAATTGTTTAATTCTTCATTATGTCCGGCTAATAAAATTTCAAGGGAGTCCTTCCGGCATTTTGTCATCCGACCCGTCCGTCACTTATTTTTACTTAAATTGTTTTCGAATGCAATTAAAAATAATAATAATAACGTAAAAATTAAAAGTAAAAAAACAAAATATTAAAAAAATAAAAGTAAATATAAAAAAAGAATCATAAAACTATAACTTTATCAAAATCGATTAACAACCGCCCGCTAATGAAGTCGAACCCAGGACCCCATGAATAAGGACCACGCACTATTCATCTGGGCTACCCTCGAAGTTGATTTTATGATACTTAAAATTGGTGTTAAAGGAGGCGCTAGAATCTATACCAAAACAGAGCTGACGAGTAAAGATAGTAAAAGATATTTCTGATCTCTTCACTCTTACATTGGTTCGATCACAACGTTTCAAACTTTCATCGTTCCAAAGATGTCACGATCTAAAAATAGAATTCTCTCTCTCCCTATCTCATCTGCCAGCCGTTTGTCGTGGAACCCGCTCTCAAATGTTTCCATTATTACAGCGGGTTCCACGACGGAAAAAATGAAGACATTTGAGAGCGGGTTCCACGACGTGGCCTGCTAAAATGCCGTAGAACCCGCATAGACATTTTTACAGCGGGTTCCACTACGAACTGAGACGATGTTAAGGTTATTTTACAATTTTGTATTTTTTTTATGGGATTATAAATTTAGGAAAACACATTAAAATAATAAAACAATAATATAAATAGATTTAAAATTTAAAAAAAATGGACTTCCCGAGCCTGGTTTGAACTCGTTTTACTTTGCATACCAGCCAAGCACACTACCACTCGGCTATTCCTCATTCGTTGTCGCGCGAAAAATTTCTCAAACTTAACTTGTCGCGCAATGGAACCCGCTCGTTCCAGCGGGGTCCACTGCTGGAACCCGCCATAGAAAATTTTTCTTTGTATGAGATGTCCCATCTATGTACTTTATAATCTTTGATTTGAGTTATTCTGCATCACTCTGAAATAGTTTTCTCTGGGCGTCCAACATTTCTAAATGATGATCTTTCCATCAACACCTGAGGCGTGTCTAGCCATTCTTTATTCCTTTTTTCAAAAGCTGCCTTATTTATATCGCATTTCTTCCACTACTGGACAAGCTTTCCAAATGCATGGAAAACAGCCAAAATAATACCGATTGTTAAACCAGGCAAACTAGCCAGCAGACCTGATAGTTGCAGACCGATTAGCTTATTATGTAGCATATCCAAAATATTTGAAAAGATAACCAGAGCTCGAATAGTTAGTTATTTAGATACACACGAAATACTGCCTTCCATGCAATACGGATTCAGGACCAAACTAAACTGCACAGTTTCTTCCGTAAAACTCACAAATTACATAAAAGAAAATATGCAAAATAAAAAATCTGTTGGACTGGTTACTTTAGATATTGAAGCGGCTTTTGACACAGTATAGCACGATGGCTTGGTGCACAAGTTAAAGAATATGGAATTGCCCACATACCTTATAAAAAGTGTACAAAGTTTTATAACACAAAGAAGTTTTTATATATCCTTAAATGGAGAGAAGTCCACTCAACGCTCCATACTAGCTGGGGTACCTCAGGGATCGGTGTTAGGACCAGTGTTTATTATATACACGCATGACATTCCCCAGATGACAAATTGTAAGTTATCATTATTTGCTGATGATGCAGCTATTTACACTTCTGGCGTATTATACAATGATATAAAAAACATCATTCAAAATTATCTCTACAAACTAGAAGAGTATTACCACAAATGGAAGATAAAAATTAATCCTAATAAGACACAAGCCATTTTTTTCACGAAAAGAAGAAAATCTTTTTATTTACCAAATGATTGTCTAGAACTATGTAACACACCAATTGAGTGGGTTAATAATATTCGCTATTTAGGAATACATTTTGATAAAAAACTCACATTTAGTACACATGTTGGGGTCACAATAGATAAAATAAACCAAACAATACGAATATTATACCCTATAATCAATAGAAAATCGAAATTATCAATTGAAAACAAGTTAATAATTTTTAAGGTAATATTCAGGCCAGCCTTGATGTATGAACACTCCATTTGGGGAAAATGTGCACAGACACATATTAAAAAAATACAAACGTGCCAAAATAAACTTCTAAAACTATTACTTAATCTACCATATTACACAAGCACTAACTACGTGCATGAAATGTCTGGAGTCCAAACGGTACAACAATATATTTCACAATAAACTCTCTTAGTCAGTAAAAGTAGTAAAATTAGTAATTAAGTGTCAGATCAAGGTTTTTAGTTCAATTTTTCCTTGAAATAATTATATGTTATAAATAACTAAACGAATAAAATATTATAATATATTTCAGTTGAAAAGCATATGCTATAACTCTGTAAAAATAAAATTTGTAACATTAGCTTTAAGGGGTTATATACAGTTGTACCGCGCAAAAATATGGATTTTTATCGATTTTTTTTTGACACCATTGAAAATATTTATGAAAAATGTTTTACCGACGTTGTTTAGTACATGTTTCTATGTACTTAATTAAATTTTTTCATAAAAAGATATTACATAACAAAAATGTTATAGCCGAATTCCCGAATCGTCTTTTTTCGATGGTGTCTTGCGGTGGACATGATTTCTCGAAAACGGTTCATCCGAAATCCAAAATTCAAAAAAGTTTAGTTAGTATATTGTATTATCTAGTCCGTGAACGAGGGATTTTTTAAAATTTTGATTAAAAAAAAAATGGCGACGTTTGAAACAAAAAATTTACTTTTTCAAGGTATAAGATTTTCGTTTTTTGTGCTTTAAAAAGGGAGTTTTCAAAAAAATGGAAAATCCCTCGTTCACGGACTAGCTAATATCATAATAAATATGTGGTCAAAATTTGGTGTTGATCGGATTAGTAGTTTTTTAGTAATCGTGTCCACCGCAAAGGTAATTGCCCAAAAAAAAGATTCTGAGATAATCGCGTTTAAAGTTTCAAGTTTGTTCAAGTTTTATATGCAGATGGTGTGCTATAAATAGCTACAGCTTCGGATCTAATGCTCCGATCGTTATCAATTTTTGTGGGAGTACACCCAATAGAATATACTTAAAGAATATGCAATAAAAAAAAAATCGATTTTTTCATATATCACAACTGTATATAACCCCTTAATGAAATTTATAAATTTTTAGGATATAAAGCACACAGAATAAATAAATAAAAAAATAATATACAATAATGTAAATATTAAATTAAATATATTGATTTACCAAATTTTGAGTATTAATAAAAAAAATAAGCTATCGATTTTTTCAAAAATATACTCAGCTAAGCCAAATCAACTAGTTTTCCCTGAAATCAAAAGAAAAAACAATCCAAAAACGGAAACTGAGAAAAAAGGTACAAAGAAAACACGTGAGCTCATGAGTACCGATGAAGAATTATATTTATAACTATTAAAAACTAACAAATTAAGATAGTTTTAAGCAAAAATCTTCTTTATTCCCATGCTTAAAAATTTTTCAACTTCATATTAATGGTTACCTTATTAACCAGTCCTTACTAACAACTCTTAAGAATGGATTCCCCACCAACTTTACAACACTCCACACCTTTACACACATCGACCTCTCCATTGCTTACCCTTAACTAAAACTACACTCCAAATGGTCAATTGTCAGCCACCTCTCAAAATTCAATATAAATTAAACCAACTGACCCTTTTACCAAGCCTTAACCAAGCAACTTTCTGATGGCAGACCACCCAGCTCGTATATAAACCAAGAAACAGCCAATCTCTGCTCCATAATGCGACATAACAAAATATTAGCACGACCAATACATTCAATTTAAAAAATCTAATGCACAACTAAAACGAGAAATAACAAGAAAGGAAAACTAACTTCGGACCCTTGCAGTTAAAACCGGATATATGTCTCAGAAATCGGAAACAGTTGGCTGATCCTTATGAGAATATCATAATATAACCATTTCATTACGATAAAAAATAAAAAAAAAGTCCCAAACTTCTATTTTCAAGAACACCAAAGTTTGTATTTTTACCAAATACCATTTCCGATTGTTCAGTTATATGGCAGCTATAGAATATAGTCGGCCGATCCTTATGAAATTTGGCCCTTCCCAATAATATGGAAAAAAAACTAATACATCTCAGGTCTCAAAACCCACATTCAAATTCACTGCCTTGCTAACCCGTCAAACATATTTGAAATGTATACAAACAAACAAGACATTTCAAAAGCGCTATGTGAACACTGGTCAAATTTCTCTCTGAATAATAGAGAACACCTCAACTATCTTTTTACCCATGAAACATCCTTTCACTCGACCATAAGAATGTGATATTTCAGTGATTGAACTGAGAACCACCATTAAACAACTCAAAGGGATAACACCAGGCAGAGACCGCATCTGCTATCGAATGATACAAAAATTACCAGATCCAGTCATGCAAAGGCTACCCAAACTTTACAACAGTATTCTGCACTCATATATCCCACAACAACTTAAAGTAAGCAACATAGTACCACTCTTAAAAACAATATCCTTGTGAGGGTACGACTTAAAATTGGACAAACTTAAAACTTAAAACTTTCTGGAACTTCGATCGCCTATTAAATCAAGTACGGCCACCCCGTTCACTGGAATTTGAAGATGCGCTTGATACAAATGTTCTTTTGCAATTAAGATTCCCAATAAACAGACGCGTTGAAATGTGTTGTCTATATGCTGTGTGGTTAGTATGCTGTATAGTTAGTACTCATACCCTTTTTCTGGAGAGCATAATTTGTTTGTTGGCATAATGTTTAGCGAGACCCCATCATTTTAATTTGACCTTATTCTCATTCTTCAAGCCATTCTTCTATTCTTCATTCTCCTGATAGTTGCACTTTTCTTGATGCGCAACACATCCCAGCTGGCTCATTTTTTAATTTCAGAGCAAGACAATGCGGACATTCCTTGTCCATAGCACCAATTATTACTTTTGAGTGTGCATAATACTCAATAAAAGGCTCATACTGGAAAGCTAGACGCAGGAATGAATCAGATGTAAATGCTCGATGTACCTTTTGTCATTGTTGGTCATTCGTTCTGCGTCTATTGACTGTGAAACGACCTGATTGTTTTTGTTCTAATCTTTTGACTTCATTGCGTTCAGCTCGTGTATCTTCTGGCTCTTCTTGATACAATTGCTTGCTACTCGTATCACGGCTCAAATCACCCCCTTTTGCGTTTTCTTGGCATTGCTCACTGTACAAAACACTCATAAATAAAATTTATGTATTTACTTATTGAATAAGGATTTTTGACCCAGTTTAAATTGAGTTAAAATGCTATGGTAGCGTGAGTTTATTAGTGTGATGAGGTAGTAACTCACTTTATATGTAATTTTGGTATGTCGAACAGGATTTATGAGGATGAAAAATAGATGTTGGCGGATTCTCAGACCTACTCAATACGGCCACAAAATTTTAGGAGAATCGGTATACCCGTTTCGGAGGAGTACGGTAACAAAAACTGTGACACGAAAATTTTATATATATAGCATTAAGCTATCCAATGTAAGCTTCCGAAAAATTCTCTCTTAATTTACCCCTTTTTTCTTTTAGTCTTTGTATTCAAACTTTATTAAAGATCTAGTAGTTAAGACAATTAAATTCCAACTTATTAGGCTCAAAGAAACCCAGTAAGAGTAAAGATTAAGGTTAAATAGACTGTAGAGATAAAGAAGAAAGATGAAAATTAGAGTTATTAAGAAATGGGTTGTGAATTGAAGAACAGTTTAAATGAAGTAAATTATATTTTTATGGGCACCTGAGCTAAATGATTTCTCTGTATAAGCAAAGATTATAAAAAACATTGATGGGACATCTCATACAAAGAAAAATTTTCTATGGCGGGTTCCAGCGCTGGAACCCGCTGGAACGAGCGATTTAAAATCACCTTACAATCGTCTCAGTTCGTAGTGGAACCCGCTGTAAAAATGTCTATAAGTGAGGGTTTTACGCCATTTTGGCAGGCCGCTTCGAGGAACCCGCTCTCAAATGTTTTCATTTTTTCCGTCGTGGAACCCGCTGTAAAAATTAAAACATTTGAGAGCGGGTTCCATGACAAACTTCTGGCAGATGAGAGAGGGAAAGAAAGAATTCTATTTTTAGGTCGTCACATCTTTGGAACGATGAAAGTTTGAAACGTTCAAATCGAACCAGTGCACTATGGGGTTTTTGACCACTTTATGTGGCATTTAATCATTTTTTGAAAGTTCTCTGATTTAAAAAAAATTAATGGGAATGTATTAAGAAAACATCAAACTATTATGCCTCATACTCAAAATATTAATTATTAGCACCATATGCTAGCATAACAGCTTCAAAGTCAACTGTTGCATCCGAAAGCACGTGCGCTAAGTTTGGAATTTTCACATAGTGATTTGTGAAATTAGATTATTTGTTTAAAACTCCATTTAAAAAGAAACATAGGAATGGACACTGATTTCACAGGTTTGTACTACATGTTAAATGTATTAACTGTTTAAATTGTGCGTGTCTATACTAAAATTTTGTCATTTTATAGATGCACCTTAAGCTGAATTTTGGGAAACAAATTTCAACTTTGGGAAGAGTTTTAAAATAGAAGGAATAAAAAGTTTTCAATGCGTCCAAGTGTATGTTGTAGCGTTGTCAATACTGAGCAAAGGCTGTTAGTCTTATTGTGCGATCTTATTGTTTCTCCACTATTGGTGCAATTTGAATTTTTCTTAGATAACCTCACTTTCTCCAAAAGCCGACTTGGTCGCTGCTTGGAACAGCGAAAGGGGCCGGGCTGAGCATCAAATGGCTGTACAATGTTTTTTTTTAACGCCATGCAAATAACAATGTGGGTAATGCCGTTTTGAAAAAAAGCCACCTGTTTTTAATGGAAGTAATGGAAAATACGGTGCTTTCAGTCGGCTATTTTGGAAAAGAAGCGTCTGAGTCCGGAAACAAGCTGTATAAATCAGACAGGCGTCACCATTCAAGAAAACACTACCGATTACATTCCATCGCTGATGTGTTCAACAGAGCTATGGATACATCAGATCCAATTATTTCGTCCTTAATTTATCGAGATGCATAAAAAACTAAAGAGTCTTTTACTTCCAATTGAGGTAATTGAGTTGCTTTCGTACGAATACGAAAATAATGTTTGTCTCGAAGATGACGAATTTAACGATTCCTGCTTGTTTTTATACCCTTGCAGAGGGTATTATAATTTTGTCCAAAAGTGTGCAACGCAGTGAAGGAGACATCTCCGACCCTATAAAGTATATATATTCTTGATCAGGATCACCTCCTGAGTTGATATGAGCATGTCCGTCTGTCCGTCTGTCTGTCCGTCTGTCGGTCTGTCCGTTTCTACGCGAACTAGTCTCTCAGTTTTAAAGCTATCGTCTTGAAACTTTTCACACACCCTTCTTTCCTTTGCACGCAGTATATAAGTCGGAACGGCTGGGATCAACCGACTATATCCTATAGCTGCCATATAACTGATTGATCGGAAATGGTATAACTTTGGTGTTTTTAGAGTTAGAGATAACTCTAATAATCATAAGGATCGGCCAACTATATCCGATGTTTGTGATATATATCCGGTTTTAACTGCAAGGGTATATAAACTTCGGCTCCGCCCAAAGTTAGCTTTCCTTTCTTGTTTTAGATAATATTGATATATTATAGAAAATGAAAAAAAAAAAAGAATAATAAGATTAATACTACTGTATGAAGGAATTTTTCTTTCTCAACTTTTATATGCATTTGTATGGAAGAAGACTGAAATCCGGTATTTTAAACTGACAGTTCCCAGGGAAAGCGTTGTCCGATTTGGTTCAAAATTGCTTTATCGTATTAAAATAACAACAAATATCAGCTCCTTAAATTTCATTAATTTATCTTTACTTTTACCAAATCGTTCCTATGGGAGCTATAGGATATAGTTTCCTGATCCGAACGATTTTCATACTATATGTGCCTAGGATCAAATAATAACGATTGGTAAAGTTTCATGTCGATGTCTCCAAAACTGACCGAGTTATTAATTAATGCCACAAAAACAGGTCAAAAACCCCATAGTGCAGTGTGAGAGCAAAGAGATTAGAAATATCTTCTACTATCCTTATTATTTAGCTATGTTTTTGGTGCGCTTTCAAACCAATTTTAAGTATCATTAGATCAACTTCAAGGGTAGCCCAGATGGAAAGTGCGCGCTCCTTTATTCCTGGGACCCTGGGTTCGATTTCATTAGTGGGCGTTTGTTTCAATTTTTATAAAGTTTTAGTTTTAAGATATTTTTGTATTTACTTTTTTATTTTTTTTTTACTTTTTATATTTACTTTATTGTTATTATTTTTTAATGGCATTCTATTACAATTGTTGTAAAAATAAGTGACGGACGTGTCGGATGACAAAATGCCGGACTCCCTTTAAATTTTATTAGCCGGACATAATGACAAATTAAACAATTTTAGGATTTTAAAATTAAAAAAAAATATTACAATTAAAGAAAAATAAAAAAAATATTAATTATAAAAGAAAGAAAAAGTTAAAAGCCCTAATTCCTAACAGAAAAATTATATATAGAATAACTACTCTATACATTACGCTACCACCCTGTCTCGATCTGTAGCAATTAAAAATACTACTTGTTCTACTAACTACCACATCGGCGCATTGGAAACAGAAACGAGAAATTGAAATTGAAATTTGGAAGCCAAAACATTTTTACGCCGTCGTGCGAGCAGTGACACATACATACAAAGCCACACATTTTTTTTACGCATATATGTAAAGAGTTCTAAATATAGAATCGACGAAAACAAGCTCACCAACAAGCTCGACGAAAAAGTTGACCGTTTTGGGCCCTGATATCCCATCTACATATGTACTTTATAATCTTTGGTATCAGGGTAAAGGCAGCAATTATTTGAAAGTTTTTACAGAAAGGGCGGGCCAAGCCGAATAACCATTTCGTTTCCACTTCACTTAAATAACAACGCGCTCTTTGTCTCAAATTCATGTCCACCCGAAATGACTGTATACCCTCTAATCCCTTTTAACTCTGTCTACAAAATTTTATTGTGTAGCGGTGATCCTGATTAGGATCCAACCCCCTGGACTACCTGACCCAACCCCCTGGACCACCAATCGAGTATGCTACGCAACCTCCTATCGACCGATAGCTGCTTGTCCAAAGTAATGGATAAAATAATTTTTAAAAGACTATGGTGGCTAGTTAACAATAGCCAGCTACTCGATAGTCGTCAAATGGGCTTTAGGAAAGGAAAGTCGGTATCAGATTCTCTAGCATCGCTAGACTACTTGACTACCGCAACTCTATCAAGAAAAAACCATATACCAATAATATCATAAAATCGGAATCTAATTTCCAGGTTATACCATTTACACTAAAATGGTATGAAAACCATTTACATAAAAAATGGTGTTTACTAAAAACACCAAACAGCTATAGGATATAGTCGGCCGATCTGAGCCGTTCCGACTTATATACTGCGTGCAAAGGAAAGAAGGGTGTGTGAAAAGTTTCAAGACGATAGTTTTAAAACTGAGAGATTAGTTCGCGTAGAAACGGACAGACGGACAGACAGACGGAAAGACGGACAGACGGACATGCTCATATCAACTCAGGAGGTGATCCTGATCAAGAATATATATACTTTATAGGGTCGGAGATGTCTCCTTCACTGCGTTGCACTCTTTTGGACAAAATTATAATACCCTCTGCAAGGGTATAAAAAGAACTAATTACTATACGACGTACAATAGGATTTAAGGTTGGACTAGTGTGGCATCACTTTCTACACCTTTTTAAAAACGAGATTTCTATGAAAATTTTCACTGTTGAGACGACTTACTTTAACGTATAACTACTTTTATAAGATAACGTATAAGAACTTTTAATATTTCAATACGTAGTACAAACTCCACTGGTTACTGTTCAAGGCAAAAGATGGATCAGTTTGTAGTCTTTTTCCAGTAATATGAAGTTTAAAATTACGTTGGTTTTCACTTTTTAACTTCGCAAGCTATTGATTTCGCGAATGTATTGACATCTATGAAAGTTTTTGTTATGCAACATTAATGGTCAGTCTTTTCTTAATGCAATGCAATCAAAATCCCTTCGATATTTTAGCTTTTAACAAGAAAGGAAAGCTAACTTCGGGCGGAGCCGAAGTTGATATACCCTTGCAGTTAAAACCGGAATATAGAATAGAATCTGTACCAAGTTCCAGCTTTCTATCTTCAAAAACACGAAAGTTGGGTCATTTCCGATCGTTCAGTTATATGGCAGCTATAAGATATAGTCGGCCGATTCTTATGAAATTTGGCATGTCGTAATTTTTTGCCAAAAATAGCACTCATGTCAAATTTGAATTCTCTAACTCTAAAAACACCAAAGTTATACCATTTCCGATCAATCAGTTATATGGCAGCTATAGGATATAGTCGGCCGATCCCGGTCGTTCCGACTTATATACTGCGTGCAAAGGAAAGAAGGGTGTGTGCAAAGTTTCAAGACGATAGCTTTAAAACTGAGAGACTAGTTCGCGTAGAAACAGACAGACAGACAGACGGACAGACGGACAGACGGACATGCTCATATCAACTCAGGAGGTGATCCTGATCAAGAATATATATACTTTATAGGGTCGGAGATGTCTCCTTCACTGCGTTGCACACTTTTGGACAAAATTATAATACCCTCTGCAAGGGTATAAAAATCGAATTTTTGCCAACAAAAGGGATTATTAGTACTATAGTGGGGTTGTTTGAGGGCAACGTTAAGGTAGTGGCTTGGAGAAGTCTAGGGTGCCAAACCTGTAGCGCCCGAGCGAGAATTTGGATTCCGCCACAATTAAGGAATCGGCCCAGATTCTCATCACGCTCCAGAGATGAAATTCATACCATCCCTCAACGGACGAGTGGCAAAGGTGGAACTCTAGATGGAGGGACCAACGAACCAAGTGTTGTTAAATAAACAAAGAATCGATACCTTCCACAGAGGCTTCTCACGGGGAAACTTCGGTTTAAGTTCGGTCATCATAAAGGTGAACAGATTTGACTTCGGCGCTATATAATAACTATATAGCTATATAAGCTATATATAATATAGCTTCGGTCGCCGAGACAAAAACTAGAGCCTGCATTTTCGCAAAAAAAGTACATAAACACATTTTTGTCGGCATACATGGCCTATGGAAGCCCAGAACTTCAAGACGAGTTGTGAGATGTGACCCCAACTCTCACCGCACCCAGTGGGCCAGCTCAAGCACGAAAGACCAAGGTGAGTATCTTTGTAACTTTACAGTTAGGTCAAATCTTTTCCTCTGCAACAGGCGACTTTCCAGTGTTCCTAAAACAATTTACCAAAACCTGCAATAGCGCGCTCGCAGTGGTGGTCGCCAGAGCTGTTTTCCCTCCAATCGGGAAGCCTTCTGAACAGTGCGAAGGCCGAAACATCGCTGGACTGTTTACAAGGCCTCTCTGACTACATATAAAAAATTCATCCAAAAACTGCCTTTTATGCGCTTGTCTCTAGGACTGAAAATCCCTCTCTTTTATCGCGTATTCCTATCGTTTTAAAACGGGGGTTTTCAACATGTGTAGTGTGTGCAATTCCAACGGGATATTCATATCACAGAAAATACACAGAGAGCAAGATCTTTTAAAAGCTTAAGGTGTTGCATCTATATTCTCCGGTCACCTTGGATAATTGAACGAAAAATATCACGTGATTCTTATCTATTGGTTTTTGCAGATCGAGATAAAAGTGCTGCATCAGCTATGTGGAAACTTTTTAGAGCTTTTTATTCTAGCCTAGTTAGGGCTAGATTTGCATAGTGAAGCTTAGCCATAAGCTTGCAGTCGTTTAAGAGATAAGGCAGCAAATTAGAGCCTAAATTATACATTAAAAGTAAACTCGTTCTAATACCAAATTATAACAAGGGAAGAATTTATAAAATCTCAGCAGAATTAGCGGGAAACTGCGAAATAGTGATTTTAGTTATTTTTATGCCAGGTATATTTTGTATTTAGTGCAGTGCAATTTTCTTTAAAGAATTATTTTCACCAGTGCCACGTGCCTGTGCGGCTAATACTAAATTATAAAATTCGCTAGTCTTAGATTATTTAATTGGCTAGTACTAGATTATGCAATCGGCTAGATAAATTAAGGATCTAAGGAATGCAGAGCGCCGAGATTCGAACGGGACTAATTCCGATGGAACCATTCCATTTTAATAAAATTTTGGAGTCGACAGGCGACTGCAGTGAATTTTCCCGGTGATATGAGTGACACCTTGTTTTCGCTACACGGAGAGAAAACTCCGCCGAACTATGTTTACGGTCGTATCTTTTAGCAGTGTACTTTTATAAACATTGGCCTGCTTAATTATTACCAAGCTTTTCAGTTTATTATTTTATTTATGTTATTATGGAGTTTTTGAAAACTCCATATTATGAAATAATTTATGTTATTATGGAGGAAAGAAAACTTTCCTCACACCTGTCTTGATTTTTGATTATAATATTGCAAATAATTTAATGTTATAAATTCAAATAGTTAGTATTTACATTTTACTTGCTTATTTTAGTATAAATAAATAGTATAAAATAAATAAATTGCGATGAATGTTTTAGAGAAAGATTTGAAACTTAATTGAAGTATGAAATAACTTTGTGGTTATCTGAATCTGAGTGAATTTTAGAGAAAATTTTGGATTTGACTTTGTTTGTTTGTTTTTGGATTTGAAATCATCCGGGTTTCTTTATGTATTTTCTAGCTAGTGCACTTAAATTATTTTAATGATGTTTTGTATGGATACGTGAAAAGAACCACCCCCATCCGTCGAGCTTAGTCTAAGACCACAAGAAGTCCACGCCCTACACTCCCATCCATACGTCCCTAAGGTATATCCTCTGGACCTTGTAGGAGATCGTGCAACTTGGTTCTGTTTAAACAACAACTAGCACCCACACATTACACATGTTCCCCCGAACACTATAACCGAAAACCTGACAACCCTTCGTGTAGATGGACATTGGGTGGGATGATGACTGTTACGGGCCGTGATGAGCATGACTATCAGAGTAATCACGGAGCACTGGCAAGTGGGAATACATGAATTCTCCCCATTATGACTATTGCTGCAGCTTCAGAAACGAGGATGATGAAGAAACAGTACAACATTTTCTTTGTCATTTCACGTTAGCACAAGCGGTCCCAACGAAAATAGATAAGAAAATAAGCAGCGAGGAGCGGCAAATATCTTAATTAACATACACTTGTTAATAAAAATTCAAAAGTAAAAATAAGGTGTAAACAGCTCGCCTGGCTAATAGTTCTTATAGTTCGAGCATATTGTGTATTGAACAGACTCGAATATCGACCCCGTGCCAGCCCCCCGCCACAAATGTGAGTGTGAGTTTTTTGACGTTCCAGGTTGTGATAGACGGAGACTAACCGAGAGGTCAATATCCTTACCCAAAAACCGAAAAAGACGAAGTCTTCACTGAGGTCGGTAGACGATGATTCTGCTGAACATAAAAAAGGAAAAAAGTCCGATGCTGCCAATAACAGAGGCATCTCTAAATTATCGGCAATTCCAAATTATTTGAAAAATTAATTACTCCTCATTTGCAAAACCTTTGCTCTTCGATCATCTCTCCTTGTCAGCATGGCTATATTAAGTGTCGCTCCACCCCCACGAACTTATTGGAGTTGACATCCATTGTGATAGATGGCTTTTGTAAGGGATATCAAACCGATGTAATTAACACAGACTTTAGCAAAGCATTTGATTCAGTTAATCACTCACTCTTGTTGAGTAAACTGAATATGCTGGGTTTTCCTAAAGACCTCTTAACGTGGATCTCCAGCTACCTAGATGGAAGGACACAAAGAGTCTTATTTAAAAACATACAGTCCCGTCTGGTCCGTGCTACATCCGGCGTCCCTCAAGGAAATCATCTTGGCCCGTTATTATTTACGACTAAACCCGTTATTTATAAACGACTTGCCCCCTGCTTTAACGAACTCTCTAGTTCTTATGTATGCAGATAATGTAAAGCTTTGTCTTCAGTACAAATCCATCTCTGCCCAATGCAGTCTTCAGTCTGACCTTGATAACTTTCAAAAATGGTGTTTAGCTAATGATCTAATACTTAATGGATCAAAATGCCAAACATATGTCTTTTTATCGTTCTTGCCCCCTGCAAGCTACTTATTCTATTAATGGGATTGCCTTAGAAAAATTAGCCCAGGTTAACGATCTCGGCATCCTATTAGATATCAAACTTAAATTTGCCGACCATATTTCCTTAATGGTTAATAAGGCTAAAGGAGTCCTTGGTTTTATCAAAAGGTGGTCAAAAGAATTTAATGACCCCTATATAACCAAAAAATTATGTATTTCTTTGGTCCGTCCTATACTAGAGTACGGTTCATGTGTCTGGAGTCCCCAATATGGAGTACATAAGGACCGCATAGAATCCGTACAAAAGAACTTTTTTATATTTGCACTTAGAGGTCTATACTGGGATGCAAATCTTCAGCTTCCATCTTACAGTAGAAGACTTTTACTTATAAACTTACCTAGCTTAACAAATCGTAGGACAATGCTCGGTGTAGTTTTTCTGCCGTTAACCTAATTAAGCGGATGTAGATAGCCAGCATTTACTAACACGCTTAAATTTTAAAATTCCTATTAGAAGGATTCGAAACTTTAGTCCTCTGTTCCTTAGCCATTGTAGTTCGACATATGCACTGCACGACCCTTTTAGGGTATTATGTTCGAACTACAATGGTCTCTACTCTATTACATCTCTTTCCTGTCCCTCTAATATAAAATATAGAATTTTAAATTTCCTTACTAACTCCTCTTAGCTTAACAAATTTCAAATAGCTTAATATGTACTAACAAATCGTTTCTCGAGCGCCCCTCGGTTGTCTGGGCCTCTAAGCTTTATGATGAATACAGGAATGCTAGCTGACGCTCTTATTGATGCACAAGCCATTTCCAAATTCTGAAAAACAGCGAACAAAAAAAAAATATTGAAACAAGCCGTTTATTTTTATTTTGGTATATGTGTAGTTTTCTAAATCTTTCGTCAACCAATCACTGAAAATAATTTGTACCATTTTTTGAAAACTTATCATCATAAAACCATGTTGGTAACTGTTTAGTCGTAACTTGTTCATAAAAATAATATGTTTTAATAATATAAAACGACACGCCGCTGGAATTCATCGTTCATATAGCAGATCAGCTTTACATTTATACATTCACCGTGAAATTTCGGTTTGGGGTTGTACTGGACACGCCGCTGGATTTCGCTAATCGCTAAGTAACAAATTGATAGCATTTCGGTAAATGAACTACATACATAAGCCTGCAAATATCAGCCAAGGCATAAGTTTTGGGGCAAACACGTGTCAAGATTACAGGTTGGTTCTTAAGTTGCTTGGTGCCGTTCTTTCTCTCTTCACATGCACATACCATCGCACACATCACACACACATACATACAGCAGTTCATCGATCAGAGGGAGCTTTGAATATCGTTTCAGCACCTTAATTGCGCTTAGCCCGAGTTTTGTGGATTCGAGTTGATCAATTTGTCTCTCTGCTGTAAAGTAACGGCTCACGCTTGCACTTCAGCTCACATACAATTCGGGTACAGTTATAACAAAGTTCCAAAGTTAAAATAAGTTCAATCAATAACCTATCGTAACACTAGATAGCTGTGCTTTCTACTTGAGAATTCAATTTCAATTAAATCAGTGGGTGGCAAAGATTCAAATTGCATCATGGCTCCGAAGCGACGTTTAAGTCGTCAGCAAAGTTCAAGTGTACATGATGTCAATGATGGCAACGATCGTGCTAATTCATTACTCTCGCGTCTTGGAAGTGTTAAGGGTGACATAGACCGCATGGGAGAGTTTATGCAACAACAAATCGTATCCATTCGAGGCAGCGAATTAGAGGGCAGATTAGACATTTTAAACAATTACATAAACCGTGCATTTAACCTTCGAGAGGAAATTGAGTCCATTAATCCGGTATTGTCCTCGCGAGCTGAGCTTGAGGATAAGTGTGTAGCCACAAAATCTCTTTATATGTCAGCTAGTGTACAGAATCAAAGACCACCATTACTTAACTCGACCCTTAATACCACAAGATCCCACAATAAAAATTTACCTTGAATGAATTTACCCAAGTTTTCCGGATGCTACTCAGAGTATAAGAACTTTATTGGTTTATTCACCAGTCTCATAGATAGCGATCCAACTTGTAGCGACGTGGAAAAATTCAATCACCTGTTGTCATGTCTGGAGAAAGAAGCGTTGGGGACCGTGAAAGCATACCAAATAACTGAGACCAATTATCCAACGGCACTGGCCGCTTTAAATCGGGTGTACGACAATCAGTGTTTAATTTTTTTTGATTGTATTTCCCATCAATGCGACATTCCCTCAATGCAGGGTCCGTCCGCCTTTTCACTGCGTCACATGATAGATACTGTCACAGCTATCTACGAATCCTTGCTTTCACTAGGCAGTGACAAAGTAATAGCAAATGCAATGCTCATACACATCGTCATGACCAAAGTGGACGCAAAAACTAAGTCTAAATGGGAAGAAAGTTTAGACTTTCAAAACATCCCAGTTTGGCAGGACTGCCAACATGCACTCAATAGACGCTACCAACATTTAGCAGCAGATTAAGCTACGTCAAGCACGCAAAAGTTTCGCAAGCTAGGGCGGTCACATTATTTAAAGACCTTTAATAAAACTTCCTAGTCCGTTGCCAATACCACTCGAACCCAGGATCCAAAATGCTATTATTGCAAAGCTGTGGATCACTACATTCACGCGTGCAGTTCGTTTGTGACCGCAATAGTCGCTACACGATTCAAATTCGCTAAGACATTCCCATTGTGCATAAACTGCCTAAGAAAAGGGCATTCCGTTCTTTCGTGTAAATCCTCTAAGTGCCGCGTGTGTTCGAGATACAAACCTTCTTGGAATAGGTCAATCAGCTGTATCAGCTCGCCATGTACTTCAAGCAACTATACACTCCCGAACACAGGCATTTCAATTGGAAGCTGAACTTTTTTTTCTGAAGTCAATGAAGTTGACTTGCTCAGCGACTGGCAAAAACGATGGAACATTGCCGTCAATAATGAGAAGTCCACTGCCTCCACATTTTCTCTCTGCAAAGGCAACTGCCCTCCAGTTAACCTTAACGGCTCTCCAATTCCACAGGTAGACAATCCCAAGTACCTGGGATTCACCCTAGACAGGAGGCTCACCTGGAAGCCCATCAAAGACTTCGATCCTTCTACTGGCTTATGGGTAGGAGATCGAAGCTGAGAACTTCCACTAAACTTCTCATTTACAAGGCAATAATACGCCCAATCTGGACGTACGGCATACAGCTCTGGGGCACTGCGAGCAAGACGAATGTCCGAACAATACAAGCTTTCGAAAATAGAGCCCTTTGAATCGCCACTGGGGCCCACGTCTTTCATGACAATCGCACCATCCACGAGGTTCTCAATTTCCCTTGGGTCAAGGACGAGATACAAAGAAGCAGCGCACGTTACATGCAGAGGCTTCAATCACCCGAACCGGTTAGCTAGCTCCCTGCTGGACAACAGCGAGCAGCCCAGAAGACTAAAAAGGACACACCCGCTGGACCTCCCCTCACTACTCTAATTTATTTCTACCATATTAATATTTAAAATTATCTATAAGTGAAGTTTATGTGATAACATTTAATGGTTGTCCCTAATGGACAGTTTTAAATAAACGTTAACCTGCTATTACAAAAAAAAAAAAAACATTATTTAAAGACTTTAATAAAACTTCCTTGTCCGTTGCCAATACCACTCGAACCCAGGATCCAAAATGCTATTATTTTCACATATGTTTTTATAGGCATCATAAACTATTTGAAAATATTTTGTTTAATTTATTTTTGTGTAGTTAAATACACTTTATAGCATGCCAAAATATGCATATAAAAAAAAAAGGTAGGTCACTGGCGCAGGTGATTTCGACTGCTAGAGTCATCCGAAACAAAAAATTAGAATAGATTATTGTTTTGTAAGCTTTTGGCTCTGTCCCGTACTAGAATGAAATATTTTCATGAAGAAACAACAAAATGGCGAACAAACAAAAAAAAAAAAAATTTTTAATTTAAAAAATTTAACTTAAATTAATAATAAAAAAAAAACTAATCATTAAAAATAAATGATTCTAGTACGGGACAGAGGTGTTACTTTTAAGAACAACATATCCAAATTTCAGCTAGATCGGTACCATAGAATTTTGTGAATCACCTGCGCCGCACACAAAAATGTCGTTCCGAGAAAAACGCGTTTAAAGTTTAGACGCTACCGAGAAACTCATACTTTTCGGTGTTGGCGCGCTCTCGATTATGGGCTGTATCTCTGTCATTATTTGATATTTTTATTTGAAACTTTAACAGTACATTCTTAATAAACAATACTATCGAAATATGTGAAAAAAAAATCGATTTTTTCAACCTCACACATGAGACTACATCCTTAAATAATACTTTCACTAATTATTAAAAGAACAAATTTATTTATACAGTCCACTAAAAATTATAATCGAAGAAAAGGTTAAAGTAACATCAAATTTATTCAAAAAATATTAATCAAAAACACATCAAATTTACGCCTCTCAGTTATAACAAAGTTCCAAAGTTAAAATAAGATCAATCAATAACCTATCGCAATACTAGATAGCTGTGCTTTCTACTTGAGAATTCAATATCAATTAAATCAGTGGGTGGCAAAGATTTACTTATATTGACATTTAGCGTAAAATTGCATCATGGCTCCGAAGCGACGTTTAAGTCGTCAGCAAAGTTCAAGTGTACATGATGTCAATGATGGCAACGATCGTGCTAATTCATGACTCTCGCGTCTTGAAAGTGTTAAGGGTGACATAGACCGCATGGGAGAGTTTATGCAACAACAAATCGTATCCATTCGAGGCAGCGAATTAGAGTGCAGATTAGACATTTTAAACAATTACATAAATCGTGCATTTAACCTTCAAGAGGAAATTGAGTCCATTAATCCGGTATTGTCCTCGCGAGCTGAGCTTGAGGATAAGTGTGTAGCCACAAAATCTCTTTATATGTCAGCTAGTGTACAGAATCAAAGACCACCATTACTTAACTCGACCCTTAATACCACAAGCTCCCACAATAAAAATTTACCTTGAATGAATTTACCCAAGTTTTCCGGATGCTACTCAGAGTATAAGAACTTTATTGGTTTATTCACCAGTCTCATAGATAGCGATCCAACTTGTAGCGACGTGGAAAAATTCAATCACCTGTTGTCATGTCTGGAGAAAGAAGCGTTGGGGACCGTGAAAGCATACCAAATAACTGAGACCAATTACCCAAAGGCACTGGCCGCTTTAAATCGGGTGTACGACAATCAGTGTTTAATTTTTTTTCATTGTATTTCCCATCAATGCGACATTCCCTCAATGCAGGGTCCGTCCGCCTTTTCACTGCGTCACATGATAGATACTGTCACAGCTATCTACGAATCCTTGCTTTCACTAGGCAGTGACAAAGTAATAGCAAATGCAATGCTCATACACATCGTCATGACCAAAGTGGACGCAAAAACTAAGTCTAAATGGGAAGAAAGTTTAGACTTTCAAAACATCCCAGTTTGGCAGGACTGCCAACATGCACTCAATAAACGCTACCAACATTTAGCAGCAGATTAAGCTACGTCAAGCACGCAAAAGTTTCGCAAGCTAGGGCGGTCACATTATTTAAAGACCTTTAATAAAACTTCCTTGTCCGTTGCCAATACCACTCGAACCCAGGATCTAAAATGCTATTATTGCAAAGCTGTGGATCACTACATTCACGCGTGCAGTTCGTTTGTGACCGCAACAGTCGCTACACGATTCAAATTCGCTAAGACCTTCCCATTGTGCATAAACTGCCTAAGAAAAGGGCATTCCGTTCTTTCGTGTAAATCCTCTAAGTGCCGCGTGTGTTCGAGACACAAACCTTCTTGGAATAGGTCAATCAGCTGTATCAGCTCGCCATGTACTTCAAGCAACTATACACTCCCGAACACAGGCATTTCAATTGGAAGCTGAACTTTTTTTTCTGAAGTCAATATCATTGTCCCAATCAGAGAGGGCAGTTCAAATGTTAGACTGGAACCTGCAAACGATGCAATTGCAGCTTGACTTGCTCAGCGACTGGCAAAAACGATGGAACATTGCCGTCAATAATGAGAAGTCCACTGCCTCCACATTTTCTCTCTGCAAAGGCAACTGCCCTCCAGTTAACCTTAACGGCTCTCCAATTCCACAGGTAGACAATCCCAAGTACCTGGGATTCACCCTAGACAGGAGGCTCACCTGGAAGCCCATCAAAGACTTCGATCCTTCTACTGGCTTATGGGTAGGAGATCGAAGCTGAGAACTTCCACTAAACTTCTCATTTACAAGGCAATAATACGCCCAATCTGGACGTACGGCATACAGCTCTGGGGCACTGCGAGTAAGACGAATGTCCGAACAATACAAGCTTTCGAAAATAGAGCCCTTTGAATCGCCACTGGGGCCCACGTCTTTCATGACAATCGCACCATCCACGTGGTTCTCAATTTCCCTTGGGTCAAGGACGAGATACAAAGAAGCAGCGCACGTTACATGCAGAGGCTTCATAATCACCCGACCCGGTTGGCTAGCTCCCTGCTGGACAACAGCGAGCAGCCCAGAAGACTAAAAAGGACACACCCGCTGGACCTCCCCTCACTACTCTAATTTATTTCTACCATATTAATATTTAAAATTATCTATAAGTGAAGTTTATGTGATAACATTTAATGGTTGTCCCTAATGGACAGTTTTAAATAAACGTTAACCTGCTATTACAAAAAAAAAAAAAAACATTATTTAAAGACTTTAATAAAACTTCCTTGTCCGTTGCCAATACCACTCGAACACAGGATCCAAAATGCTATTATTTTCACATATGTTTTTATAGGCATCATAAACTATTTGAAAATATTTTGTTTAATTTATTCTTGTGTAGTTTAATACACTTTATAGCATGCCAAAGTATGCATATAAAAAAAAAAGGTAGGTCACTGGCGCAGGTGATTTCGACTGCTAGAGTCATCCGAAACAAAAAATTAGAATAGATTATTGTTTTGTAAGCTTTTGGCTCTGTCCCGTACTAGAATGAAATATTTTCATGAAGAAACAACAAAATGGCGAACAAACAAAAAAAAAAAAATTTTTTAATTTAAAAAATTTAACTTAAATTAATAATAAAAAAAAAAACTAATCATTAAAAATAAATGATTCTAGTACGGGACAGAGGTGTTACTTTTAAGAACAACATATCCAAATTTCAGCTAGATCGGTACCATAGAATTTTGTGAATCACCTGCGCCGCACACAAAAATGTCGTTCCGAGAAAAACGCGTTTAAAGTTTAGACGCTACCGAGAAACTCATACTTTTCGGTGTTGGCGCGCTCTCGATTATGGGCTGTATCTCTGTCATTATTTGATATTTTTATTTGAAACTTTAACAGTACATTCTTAATAAACAATACTATCGAAATATGTGAAAAAAATCGATTTTTTCAACCTCACACATGAGACTACATCCTTAAATAATACTTTCACTAATTATTAAAAGAACAAATTTATTTATACAGTCCACTAAAAATTATAATCGAAGAAAAGGTTAAAGTAACATCAAATTTATTCAAAAAATATTAATCAAAAACACATCAAATTTACGCCTCTCAGTTATAACAAAGTTCCAAAGTTAAAATAAGATCAATCAATAACCTATCGCAACACTAGATAGCTGTGCTTTCTACTTGAGAATTCAATATCAATTAAATCAGTGGGTGGCAAAGATTCACTTATATTGACATTTAGCGTAAAATTGCATCATGGCTCCGAAGCGACGTTTAAGTCGTCAGCAAAGTTTAAGTGTACATGATGTCAATGATGGCAACGATCGTGCTAATTCATGACTCTCGCGTCTTGAAAGTGTTAAGGGTGACATAGACCGCATGGGAGAGTTTATGCAACAACAAATCGTATCCATTCGAGGCAGCGAATTAGAGTGCAGATTAGACATTTTAAACAATTACATAAATCGTGCATTTAACCAAAGATTATGCAGTACATAGATGGGACATCTCATACAAAGAAAAATTTTCTATGGCGGGTTCCAGCAGTGGAACCCGCTGGAACGAGCGGGTTCCATTGCGCGACAAGTTAAGTTTGAGAAATTTTTCGCGCGACAATGAATGAGGAATAGCCGAGTGGTAGAGTGCTTGGCTGGTGTGCAAAGTAAAACGAGTTCAAACCAGGCTCGGGAAGTGCATTTTTTTTTAATTTTAAATCTATTTATATTATTGTTTTATTATTTTAATGTGTTTTCCTAAATTTATAATCCAATAAAAAAAATACAAGATTGTAAAATAACCTTAACATCGTCTCAGTTCGTAGTGGAACCCGCTGTAAAAATGTCTATAAGTGCGGGTTCTACGGCATTTTGGTAGGCCGCGTCATGGAACCCGCTCTCAAATGTTTTAATATTTAAATTTAATTCATTTAAATGTAATTATGGAAACATTTGAGAGCGGGTTCCACGACAAACGGCTGGCAGATGAGATAGGGAGAGAGAGAATTCTATTTTTAGATCGTAACATCTTTGGAACGATGAAAGTTTGAAACGTTGTAATCGAACCAATGTAAGAGTAAAGAGATCAGAAATATCTTTTACTATCCTTACTCGTCAACTCTGTTTTTGGTATAGATTCTAGCGCCTCCTTTAACACCAATTTTAAGTATCATAAAATCAACTTCGAGGGTAGCCCAGATGAATAGTGCGTGGTCCTTATTCATGGGGTCCTGGGTTCGACTTCATTAGCGGGCGGTTGTTAATCGATTTTGGTAAAGTTATAGTTTTATGATTCTTTTTTTATATTTACTTTTATTTTTTTAATATTTTGTTTTTTTACTTTTAATTTTTACGTTATTATTATTATTTTTAATTGCATTCTAAAACAATTTAAGTAAAAATAAGTGACGGACGGGTCGGATGACAAAATGCCGGAAGGACTCCCTTGAAATTTTATTAGCCGGACATAATGAAGAATTAAACAATTTTACAATTGTAAAATTAAAGAAAAATATTACAATAAAAGAAAAAAAATAATAATAATTATAAAAGAAAGAAAAAGTTCAAAGTCCTTACGAGGATTTGAACACAGAAAAAT
Organism: Drosophila bipectinata; assembly: GCF_030179905.1. NCBI lineage: Eukaryota > Metazoa > Arthropoda > Insecta > Diptera > Drosophilidae > Drosophila > Drosophila bipectinata. The sequence goes on along the minus strand of NC_091740.1, from coordinate 8,817,854 downwards.
TACACATAGAGTAACTACTCTATGCATTACGCTACCATCCTGTCTCGATCTGCCGCGATTAAAAATACTATTTGTTCTACCAACTACAACATCGGCGCATCGGAAACAGAAACGAGAAATTGAAATTGAAATTTGGAAGCCAAAACATTTTTACTCCGTCGTGCAAGCAGTCACACATACATACATATGTTCACATTTTTGTTGACGGATACATGTAAAGAGTTCTAAAAATAGAATCGTATACATGTGCGTTTCCCCCCTCACCAACAAGCTCGACGCAAAAAGTTGACCGTTTTGGGCCCTGATGTCCCATCTATGTACTTTATTATCTTTGATTTAACCTTTCGAAATTGAGTCCATTAATCCGGTATTGTCCTCGCGAGCTGAGCTTGAGGATAAGTGTGTAGCCACAAAATCTCTTTATATGTCAGCTAGTGTACAGAATCAAAGACCACCATTACTTAACTCGACCCTTAATACCACAAGATCCCACAATAAAAATTTACCTTGAATGAATTTACCCAAGTTTTCCGGGTGCTACTCAGAGTATAAGAACTTTATTGGTTTATTCACCAGTCTCATAGATAGCGATCCAACTTGTCCATCACCTGTTGTCATGTCTGGAGAAAGAAGCGTTGGGGACCGTGAAAGCATACCAAATAACTGAGACCAATTACCCAAAGGCACTGGCCGCTTTAAATCGGGTGTACGACAATCAGTGTTTAATTTTTTTTTATTGTATTTCCCATCAATGCGACATTCCCTCAATGCAGGGTCCGTCCGCCTTTTCACTGCGTCACATGATAGATACTGTCACAGCTATCTACGAATCCTTGCTTTCACTAGGCAGTGACAAAGTAATAGCAAATGCAATGCTCATACACATCGTCATGACCAAAGTGGACGCAAAAACTAAGTCTAAATGGGAAGAAAGTTTAGACTTTCAAAACATCCCAGTTTGGCAGGACTGCCAACATGCACTCAATAAACGCTACCAACATTTAGCAGCAGATTAAGCTACGTCAAGCACGCAAAAGTTTCGCAAGCTAGGGCAGTCACATTATTTAAAGACCTTTAATAAAACTTCCTTGTCCGTTGCCAATACCACTCGAACCCAGGATCTAAAATGCTATTATTGCAAAGCTGTGGATCACTACATTCACGCGTGCAGTTCGTTTGTGACCGCAACAGTCGCTACACGATTCAAATTCGCTAAGACCTTCCCATTGTGCATAAACTGCCTAAGAAAAGGGCATTCCGTTCTTTCGTGTAAATCCTCTAAGTGCCGCGTGTGTTCGAGACACAAACCTTCTTGGAATAGGTCAATCAGCTGTATCAGCTCGCCATGTACTTCAAGCAACTATACACTCCCAAACACAGGCATTTCAATTGGAAGCTGAACTTTTTTTTCTGATGTCAATATCATTGTCCCAACCAGAGAGGGCAGTTCAAGTGTTAGACTGGAACATCCCTGACAACATAAAGATAGCTAATCCACTGTTCCACAAACCTCAGAGAATTGACATATTGCTTGGTGCTGACGCATTTTTCGAGTTGACATACCGGCAACCGAATCCTTCGACTTTTCCAGCAAAGGAATATGAAGAAGTTTACTTTGCAACTGCATCATTTTTCAAAAGCAAAATTTTCACTTCACAGCATGGTTTTGTCAACCCTCGCTCTACAATAACCAACCTTCTTGTATTCACTTTGATCATCCACAGGGTTTTCTGAGTCGCATGCCAACTGATGAGCTCAACAATGATTTCAGATAAAACAAAATGTAATTAAAAAAAAAACACGTTCATGATAAACATTTATATTAATTTCATCAATTTAAAAGAAATTTACTCCATTAAGTAAACGCTGGATGAAAAAAAAAACTAAAAAGTATTAGTTTCTGCCTGTCCGGAAATCTTTGTCCGCTACTGTAGCGTTCGTTTCTGTGTATCAACGTCTTTTTTATAAGCTGTATATACATACATAAGCATAAGCTATACATAAAATGTATTTTGCATATATGTATGTAAGTATTTATCTGTATGTATACAGATATATTATAAAGTACTTTATAATCTTTGGTTTAATTTTTATTGGTCTCTTCTTACTCACACTTGCTATAAATTAAAATACTCTCTTCAAGGGTATAACCGTAAATACCATGGGGTACCAAAGCCGTGGTGGGTTCTAGTTACGAAATAAAATAATCAGTGCTTCAACCCGCAAGTAGAAGCATTCCTGGCAAACCCAATGAATTAAAAACTTGATTGGATAATTCACAGTTGCGTTGGTATACAAGCTGCATCAATAGATTTGTATGACACCATCCGCAGACAACGCCTACGTCTATCAACTATCTACGCATTTATCCTCGTTGTAGTTGCCTGTTTGATTAAGTTCACCTCGTGCTCCTTCCGATTGTGATTGACGTAACTATACCATGCTCACATGCGCACTTTCGATTTTTTTATTTTTTCTTCGATTTTTTTGCATGATTTCATACTTTTCTAACTCGTACTGTTTGTAGAAGTAAATAACTAGCGACTATGCCCATCGAAACAACAATTGACAATAGTGATCAGTTTTAATTTAATATTTAATCTGTTAAAGTAATATTTAAAATTATTTATTTCTAAGAAAGATAGACTAATAAGTAGGCAGGTAAATAACTTTTTTCTGACCAAAGACGCTACAGAAATTGGCGATTTGTGGGGGCGGTAGGTTGCGTGGTAATTTTGAAACAAACTTCCATGCTAAATCATATTGCTCTTATTCTTGTAGTCTCTTAGATCTACGCGTTTATACGGACAGACATATATCCTATATGGCTATATCGACAAAAATAAACACAATCCCTTCTCTATTTTACATACATTAACACGCCTACAATATACCCTTGTACTCTACGAGTACCGGGTATAAAAAGAGAAATACCTGGTGGTCGGCAGAGCTAGACCTGCAAGCGGCAACTTTTTCAACTGGGCAAAGGCCAGAAACAAGGAAATCCTCTAGACCTATTAGGCGTCCCTATAAAAAAATCTATACGAAAAGCGAAACGCTCCTCATGGAACTCTTTGGTACAAGTGACGAATCTCTAACTATGCGGCTGGACAAAGTATGGATGCTTTACAGAAATGGACTATAAAAGTAGAATAAATATCTTCATATAAACCATGTACATATACATATATCCAAATCCATGGGAATTTTTGTTAGTATTAGCATTATTTTAAATTTAGCTCATATTTTCATATTTTTTATTTTCTTACCATTATTTTTAAGATCTGGTAATAAGGGTGTTGGGCTGACGGAATGAAGGTGATCTGAAATAAAATCAATAAATAAGTTCTGGAAAAAGGAAAATTGGGGATATATATATACTAGCTTATATATAAAATATTCGTGTCACAGTTTTTGTGTCCATATTCCTCTGAAACGGCTATATCAATTCGTGCCGATAAGTAAGCCGCTTAATAGTTGCACTTTTCCTGGCGCGCAACATATCCCAGCTATTTAAAGAATGATTAAAAATTGATTAATATACGTTTCTCTACAACATTTTCTTAAATACCAATAACACAGCCACACAAAAAAAAATATTTTTTCGGGCCTGGAGGTCAGACCATGTTTACTATATGTTTTCGGGGTCGCTGAATCCAAATCCGAGGTCCACAAAACCCTAGCTTGTGAGAGTTCTGACATAACCTGAAAAAACCTTATACAAAATTATATTCGAGTCCGGGGTTCAGACCATGTTTATTATACGTTTTCGGTGTCGCTGAATCTGCTTCCGAGGTCTAAAAAACTCCAGAATGTCAGGGTTACGACATAACCTCAAAAACTTGATAAAATTAGAATTATAATACATAATTATAATTTTGCCCAAAAGTGTGCAACAGTGAGGAGACATCTCCGACCCTATAAGGTATATATATTCTTAATCAGGATCACCTCATGAGTTGATATAAGCATGTCCGTCTATCCGTCTGTCTGTTTCTACGCAAACTTGTCTCTCAGTTTTGAAGCTATCGACTTGAAACTTTGCACACACCCTTCTTTCCTTTGCACGCAGTATATAAGTCGGAACGGCCGGGATCGGCCGACTATATCCCATAGCTGCCATTAAACTAATTCATCGGAAATGGTATAAATTTGGTGTTCTTAGAGTTAGAGAGTTCAAATTTTACACGAGAGCTACAAAATAATACGACATGCGAAATTTGATAAGGATCGGCCGACTATATCCTATAATGATCGGAAATCACCCAACTTTCGTGTTTTTGAAGATAGAAAGCTGGAACTTGGTACAGAATATATTTTTATATTTTTATTTTTATAATATATTTATATAGAATATATCTTCAAAAACACGAAAGTTGGGTCATTTCCGATTGTTCATGGTTACCGGCTGACTTAACAGAGATTCAACACTTACTTAAACACTCGGTTCTATATTTTCGGCGTTGACAGCGTATTTATCGCAACACTCCCCACTTGTATATTCTGTCAGAGATCTACCAATTGACCTTCGATCGGACTGCCGACTTCGTCGCGGGCCTTGTACACACGCCAGATTGGGTCCTAACCGCGGCGCTCCTCACTTGTCCGTCCGGGCTTGGAATCACACACATACACGATATCCCCTTCTGCAAGAGGCTTACTCTTCTCGCACCATTTGGCTGGTATTCTTGAAGCCATTGCTTCCTGAACGAGTCTGCTAGTTGATAAAATTCCATCTAGCTCTTCTTGAGCTGTACTTCTTTTGCAAACTTCCAAGCAGGAAATGATTTGGTGTCTTCATTTTCGTCTTCCACTGGAATGTAAGTAAAAGGTCACGAGATGACGATCGCCTCCGCCTCCATCAAGACGGCTCCCAGCAATACAATCGATGGTCTTTTGTCCAGGAAGATTGATCCCGACATCTTCTTTACGGTACGCACTTCGCTTTTCCATGCCCAACCCATGTAAAAATATGCGGAATAGAATAACCTTAGATGTCATCTGGGGTCCAGTGAACTCGCGGGAGAAAAGAAACTTTTAAGTAGACGCCTTACGCCTACCCGTTGTCGCTCCAGTGTTTAACTGGGCACTCTCAAATGGTCATATTGGCCGCACTGCAATCATACAAAAGTCAGTGGTTAAAGAATACGCTACTTCGTGATTTCCTTGTAGAGAAGCAGGTGAAAAGCACGCCATATCGATTCTCTGAATTGCGTCTGACCCGCACCATCAAAAGCCCAAAGTTGTCCACTCCCGTTAAGCTTAAGGGTCTATGAAAGGCTGCTACTCTCGGATAAAACAGTTCAGCCATGCGTGCCGGTTTGGGGCTGCCCGTGGGTTTTTGTATCGTTAACAGGATCGTCGTATCCAAGCAAAGGTGGACCATCGCTTTGGTATTCAAAATGTTTTTCGTAATTTGTTGGTGGTTGATGGATATATGGTGGCGAATAAGATCTTCCTTCCTCTCCCACCACATTTCCAGCAGCTTATCGGTCTGTCTATCCGTTGCTTCATCTAGTCTCACTAACGTGGTTTCTCCTTCGCCGAGCGAGCTTAGTACCTGGAGTTCGATACCTAGTTTCGAATGAGGAATCCGCCCTGCAGACGAATGTAGTGGACGCGACGCGCAAAACGAATGGCTTTTTGCTCCGTGCTGATGCTGTCCAGCATGTCGTCTGCATAGTGACTCTCCAGGATGCACTTTACAGCGCGTTTGTACTGCATTTTGAACGACTCTGCATTTTTGTCTGCAGGAATAATGGACGCGACGTCCAGCGCGTTTGTACTGCATTTACAGGTTCTCCACGTACAGGGCACAGCTGGGAGAGCAAATATCCCCAAATGTCATTACCTCCATGTCTGTCTCCGTTGTGTGTATTGGTCTATAAATACAAATCGTTGGTACATCTGATCTTCTGCTAAGTATTGGTACCAACTGCGCTAGTAGTCAGGTCCCTTTTACAATCCCTTTAGTCTTCGCGGCCGCATCCCAAACTATGCAAACTTTTACGGATTAACGTCCAGCACGGGAAAAATGGATAAATATCAATATGGGTTTTCCTCAGCTTCTTCCGTCGTTGTTTAATAGTCCTTCTTCACGTACTAATCTAGCTTTTGGCGAATTTTCTTTGCCAGCTTCGGCTTGCGAGTCAATTTTTGGTACAAGCATTGTTCGTAAGCTATTCGGACATACCAACATCGGAGATTCTTAGTCCGACCTAGGTAGTCGGAACTTCCTAGGTATTCCTAGTCCGACCGAGGTATCCTAATACCGGTGCATTCCGGCAATTCACTGCATACATTGATGCTGTGGTTGTCCGTTCACTCTAAGGACTTCTAACAATGAAGCGTCGATCAAGGTTAGAGATGATCTGTCAATGAACGCATACGTGTTGAGTTGTCTAACATTCGATGCAACAGGGAATGATGACGTTCTAGGCAGCCATCCGTAAGGATTGGGAACGGCGCATCTTTCCACCATGTGGCTCTAAAAACATCTTCACCATAGGCCACAACGTCTAGAAGCATTTCCGCAATCACGGATGGTCATAACCGGGGGATCCCAGCGTGGACTCTCTGCGTACTGCCGTTTCCTTTCACAAAGGCAATTTCACCAATTGTATCCGTACCAGCATTCTGGTACCGCGAAATGGATGCTCCAGGGATCTTCTCTGCGAGGCCAGTCTCTGCCCTCTTCTGGTCGCCATATGAGTAACTCTGGTAGTTGTCCCCAGCCGCCAGGCTGGTCAGTCGCAGTCGGCGCCGATACAGCCAACTATAACTTCGAACCATATCGCCGTATACCGTATTGAGTAGGCATCTCCATGTTGATTTCGCGTTCTGATACAAGTATTCTTCAAGAATACACCAGAAAAGAATGTAAAGAAATGTTGCGATTCCTTGAAGTTTGTAGCGCCGTCCCAGTAAAGACGCCCGTGCAGATGCTATTGATCTTTTATTTGTTTAGTCGCTCATAAAAGACAAGAGCCGGTAAAGGCAAGGTCAGCAAGGGTCTTATAAAGTCGATAAGCACTGTAAAACTTTAAATTCCTAGGAATAAAATAATCGTACAATTCCTCATTCCTCACAATGAAATCAACATTCGATTATGAATCAACGGGCAGGCCGGGATCGGCTGACTATATTCTAAAGCTGTCATATAACTGATTGTTCGGAAATGGTATAAAATTGGTGTTTTTAGAATTAGAGAGTTCGGATTATAAATGCTATATTATACAATAATGTGACAAGCCGAATTTCATAGGGATCGGACGACTATATCCTATTTGTTCGGAAATGGTAAAAATACCAACTTTGTTAGATAGAATCTGGCAACTTTTTACTAGATTTTGTATTGTAAAAAATTGGTTTTATTATGATATTCTATACTATATATACTATATCCGATGTTTGCGATATATATGCGGTTTCAACTGCAAGGGTATATCAACTTCGCTCCACTAAGATTGTTAGAAAAGATGAAAGTGTGATGATGAACGACCGCCTTTTGAGAATCCGACCAGTTGAGTAGAATCAATTTAAATTGTGAGCACCAAAGCGGGTGTGAGTAAAATAGGCCGTGCCAGTCAAAAAGAGACCGAAGAAAGTTTCTAATCAAGACACTCTAATGCAAGGTGAGAGATAGGTGAAAGACAAAACCAACTCTCCCACATTTACCATATTTGGTTATTGTATGTATTAGGTGCGCAACTAAGTTCCCGCTGTTTGTCGATAGATCGCTGCAGCAGTTAGTGGAGATCAATTTTGATATATCGAAGACGGGATAAGCATAACCTTTACATTTGAATAAGAAACGGCGTTTTCATATAAGTGACTTTGTTTATGTTTCATGTACTTTTGGTTGTGCGAATATGTCCGATTTTGTGCCAAATAATCGTCATTTGCGGGATGTATTGATTTTCTTCTTTCATTCAAAGAAATTGGCAGCTGAAGCACATCGAGAACTCCGAAAAGTTTACGGAGGTGTTTCCCCAAATGAAACAATTGGGGATTGGCCGTGATTGGTTTTGTCGCTTCCAAGACGGCGATTTCGATATTAACGACCGTCTGCGTGAAGGAAGGCCAAAAACATTTTAAGACTGTGAATTGGAGACGTTACTCGATAAGGATCCATGTCAATCGCAAGAAGACATTGCTTCAGCATGCTTCAGATTCAGAAAGAATTTTATTAAAAAAAATAACGAGAACTTAGTTTCGCACCTATTAAAATGCACAGATTTAATGCGGTATTGATGAACAACATATTGGGGGCTACATTACCCGTACTCCAGTATAAAATTAAAGAAAGATATTAATATCAGGTCCATCTGTTGGCCATATTTTAATGAAACCAGCTGTACATCTAAGCGAAGTACTTCGGATCTTAACTAAGCTGAATTCGGTGGCGGCGAATGGCTTGAACATATTCAATTTTATTTAATATTTTTTAAGTTCGTCAGGTACCTTGTAAACCATGGAAAATATTTTACATACAAATATAATTAAACGGCGCATATAAGTCAAAAAGTATTCAACGTTTTTTTAAATTTTCCTATGTTGATATTCACTTTGGTATATACATGAATATCGATTTCATCAATTAAGCTATTAGATTGTGAAAGTCAGGCTATCACAGCCAACCTTATTTTCATTTCTATATACGATTTTTTCAACTAAGAATGCGTCTCTTTTTGTTTGAAAAAGTCCTAAAAGTATTTTGGAAAAAACACTTAAGTTATGCCATTTTGTATTGTTCTAACTGAACTATGGCAACAATAAGATAGAGTCGGCTGATTCTAATGAAATATATTAAATCGAATAAGCTTATCAAAAATTATAATTATTGAAAGTCCCAACATTTTAACTTCAAAAAGACCAAAGCTATATTAGCTTAATAATATTCTTTCCTCGACCTATTATAATCCACCTTATATACCACCTTCCATCCAACCGACCGAGGCCGCATGACGTACGGCTTGAATCGCGGGTTTTTATGGTAGGGACCATTGTAGTCCGAGCATAATACCCTAAACCATAATACCATAAAGGAAACATGCTGGGCAGATGTCAAACTACAAAGTTAATAGCCTGAAAAAAAGGCTAATTCCTACAAAATTTTAAGAAAACCAAAACTCTAAAGCATTTTCCAGGATGAGGAAAGAAAAAGAAGACCAACTACCACTAGGATCGAATCCTTTCACTATTAAGCCTGGCTGATCGTTTCAAATCAGCAAAACATGTAAGAATTAAGTTTTATCAGTTAAAAAGAGTCGAAATAAGCACTCAAACCGTTCGAAGGAACATTGAGGAGGCAGGACTTCATGGCCTGCAAACAGCGAAAAACCCAATCTTGACTGCAAAAATAATCCAGAAAAGGCTGTAGCCTTGACAGTTTGTCAAAATGCACGAATCTTGGACTGTGCATGATTGGCGGAACGTCATTTTTTCTAACGACACCAAAATAATCCATTTGGCTTACAATAGTATGAGCTAGGTGCGCCCAAACGCGACAAACGCTACAAAAATAATTGTCTACGGCGAAAGGTCAGGCAAGGAGCGTTCCTAATGGTCCGGGGATGCTAACTATGGCGCGGGTTTTTTTTTTGTTTTTTTTTGGATTGCGCCATTGAGGTGAAAATCTATCCTAGATACTATTGGCCCGTACCAATAGCATGCACGATTCACCGGCATGTCTAGCCGGCGCCTACGTACTAAAGACACCCCCGCACACACCACAGACCCCGCGGTACCACTGCTAAGTATTACTTCGCGGGGAAGGGTTGCCTAATCTAGGCATTCTCCCTTAAGCGACGTTCATTTTCGAGTCTTCTTAAGTCGCCCTGTGTATAAGCTATCAACTGGCTTACCCAGTTCCATTGCTCCTGTGAGCTACACATGAATTCCACGAGCTGCTCTGGATCTGGTAGCGATCCGACGGTGGCACGATATCTCCTACAATTGTATAATATGTGCTCTGGGTCCTCGTCTGCTCCTGGGCAGTTGGGGCACATTGGACTCTCGTCGTGTCCGAATCTATAGAGGTATTTTCTGTACCCCCCGTGACCTGTAAGAAACTGGGTAAGCTGGTAACTAACCTGACCGTTATTCCTTCCGATCCACTCCTGGATGTTTGGTATTAGTCTGTGCGTCCATCTACCTTTGGTCGTTGCGTCCCACCTCTCCTGCCATGAGGATAATGCCGCTTGTCGGGCTGACGTCTTAATGGCCTCTCGGGATGAGTTCCTTCCCCGTTGCCGATTGGCTTCGTAAATTTCCTCCGCTTCATTAGCCAGAATATCAATGGGAATCATTCCGGCTAGAACGAGGGCGGCTTCCTCGGATATGGTTCTAAATCCGGATATGACTCGTAGGGCCGCTAGTCGGTACGATGCCCCTAGCTTTTTCTTAAGCCCCTGATGTCTTCTGACTGACGCAGCCCATATCGGCGCAGCGTACAGCAAGACCGACGTGACGACACTGGCTAAAAGGCGTCTCCTGCTTTCCTTTGGGCCTCCCACGTTTGGCAGCATCCTTGAGAGTGCGCCTTGGATCCTTGCAGCTTTTATGGTGGAGTACTCCACGTGCGCTCCGTAGGACAACCTGTTGTCCAGCATTACCCCTAGGTATTTAATTTCCTCCTTTGAGGTGATGCAGCAGTTGCCCACCTGGATGGTAATGTACTCCACCTTCTTCCTGCTCGTGAAGAGAACTGCCTCTGTTTTATGTGCTGCTAGGTCCAATCCAGAGTCAGACATCCAGGTTGATATCCTTCGTATTGCTTCACTCGCATTGGTTTCCACGTCCTTGATTTCCTTCGCCACCAGGAGCAGCGCCAGGTCGTCCGCGAAGCCGATGAGTTTGCATCCTGTCGGTAGTTCGATCCTGAGTACTTCGTCGTACATGATGTTCCAAAGAAGTGGCCCGAGGACCGATCCCTGCGGCACCCCCGCAGTCACCTCATAGGATTTTAGTCCTTCGTCCGTGTCGTACAGCAGTGTCCTATCTGAATGGCGCGGGTGATCTGGCTTTATTTGTAGGAACTGTGAATGCTGAAAAGTTCTAAGGTTTTCTGAATCGTCAGCTTCTACCCTCAATGAAGAAGCATCTTTCTCATGCCTCAAACATAATCATTCAGGACGACTCAGGTCCTTGCCATCGAGCAAAAAAAAAAATATATTTTTTTAACTCTTTAAGAATTTGTTATAACAATAATTAAAGTTTTAAATTTCTAGTATTTTTATACCCTTGCAGAGGGTATTATAATTTTGTCCAAAAGTGTGCAACGCAGTGAAGGAGACATCTCCGACCCTATAAAGTATATATATTCTTGATCAGGATCACCTCCTGAGTTGATATGAGCATGTCCGTCTGTCCGTCTGTCTGTCCGTCTGTCTGTTTCTACGCGAACTAGACTCTCAGTTTTAAAGCTATCGACTTGAAACTTTGCACACACCCTTCTTTCCTTTGCACGCAGTATATAAGTCGGAACGACCGGGATCGGCCGACTATATCCTATAGCTGCCATATAACTGATTGATCGGAAATGGTATAACTTTGGTGTTTTTAGAGTTAGAGAGTTTGACACGAGAGCTATTTTTGGCAAAACATTACGACATGCCAAATTTCATAAGGATCGGCCGACTATATCCTATAGCTGCCATATAACTGAACGATCGGAAATGACCCAACTTTCGTGTTTTTAAAGATAGAAAGCTGGAATTTAATACAGATTCTATTTTTGGTCAGTTGACCCTTGCAGTTAAAACCGGATATATATCGCAAACATCGGATATAGTTGGCCGATCCTTATGATTACATCATAATAAAACCAATTAACTAAAATACAAAATCTAAAAAAAGTCCCAAACTTTTATCTTCAAAAATACGAAAGTTGATATTTTCAGTTATCAATGGCGATCAATCAGTTATATCGCAGCTATGGGATATAGTCGGCCGATCCGGGCCGTTCCGACTTATATACTGCGTGCAAAGGAAAGAAGGGTGTGTGCAAAGTTTCAAGACGCTAGCTTTAAAACTGAGAGACTAGTTTGCGTAGAAACAGGCAGACGGACAGACAGACGGACAGACGGACAGGCTCATATCAACTCAGGAGGTGATCCTGATCAAGAATATATATACTTTATAGGGTCGGAGATGTCTCCTTCACTGCGTTGCACACTTTTGGACAAAATTATAATACCCTCTGCAAGGGTATAAAAAGTAGTTAATATCAGTTATTGAAAGTGGGCTAGAACATATACATAAATATCAAAAGTATCTTATATCAGTGCGCTAGTTATGGAAAGGGGTAAATGAAGGTGTAATGAAGGGTGAATGGACAGTGTAAAAAGAAAAGGTCCACGATGGCTTCCTTGGGGAATACCAGATGTAAAACGAACTTGACGAAGTAAACAAACTTCCAGTTACCTGGAGTGTAACAAATGTGAAGTTATTAGATTTATCTCAGTTCTCCCAATCGCTAGCTCCTATAGAGGTCGCTCACGGGGATCTATTCAGTTCGGTTAGCATCAAGATATACAGATCCGAATTAGGGTGTGATGCAACAATAGCTAAAATCCCAGAGCAACTGGCCTCAGAGATTAAAGACGAGGATGTGTACATGGCGGACGCTTCTTTGTTGCGCTGCATACCAGATAATCAGATCGATGACGTCGGGATCACCGACGATGAAGTCGCAGTGGTGGAGGGGGATTTAGCAAATGTCCTTGCGGATTCTGCATTTAAGTCTCCATTATTAAGAGGTAGCCTCGGCTGCTTTATTGCTCTATCTGGCTGAGGATGGAGCCGACATCGTCCTAGTTCAGGAATGCTAGTAAGCAGGAGGAGGGTCTCTGCACTAGAAACCAAGGAATTACTTGGTTGCTAGGCTGGTTGCAGGAAGTAAAACTAGAGCCTGCATTCTCGCAAATAAATCACATAAGCATATTTTTGCTCCATAATTGTCAGTGACCCAGACAACGCGGCAGCTACCGTTGAAAATAAGGCAACTCCAATCAGGGTTCTGTTGGGATACATGGCCTACGAAAAGCCATAACCCGCAGACGAGCTTTCAGCAGACATTGAGAACCTTAATATAGGCCGCCTCTCGGCAAGTAAAAACCTGTGTAACAGGACAAAGGTCAGAGATGAGCTGTCTATCGTCAATTACCAAAAAAAAAACTCTTTCTGGGAAAACTTCCACAGCCGTGGCTCAACTAAGGTATTGCGTTTATACCCAAAGCGTGCCAACCCTCCCACACGATCCTTAAAGACTTCATACCAATTAGTCTATCATCTTTATACCCTTGCAATGGGTATTATAATTTTGTTCAAAAGTGTGCAACGCAGTGAAGGAGACATCTTCGACCCCATAAAGTATATATATTCTTGATCACCTCCTTTGATATAAGCATGTTCGTCTGTCCGTCTGTCCGTCGAGTTTGGATTTTTCATGAGTGCTATGTTTGGCAAAATAATACGACATGCCAAATTTCGTAAGGATCGGCCGACTATATCCTATAGCTGCCCTATAACGGAACGATCGGAAATGACCCAACTTTCGTGTTTTTGAAGATAGAAAGCTGGAACTTAGTACAGATTATATTTTAAGTTATTTTCAGTTGTCAATTAATCCTACCTACCAAATTAATAACGATAACGATAACGATCGGCCGACTATTTCTTATAGTTGCCATATAACTGAAAGCCCACCCAAGGATTTTGTTTGGATACTGTTGGGTGATATTGTTGGGTGAAAATTTTTTTTTGGACTTTGAAACGCTAATAGGGCTTAAAAGCTGTGTACACATGTCCAGAATACGTGTGCAAAATCCGATTGCTGTGCGACGATGTCTTCCGTCTGCGCATTGACGACAAAAATAAAAAAATTTTAGGCCAAGATGGCCAAGAACGGTTGTCTGGCCAGCAAAACACATTAAAATTGTTATAGAAAATATACCTGTTCTAGAGAACTCTGTCGAAACGTCTAAAAAAAAATCAAATTGGACCTCATTTCCATAAAATCCGCCTACTCACTTCTTCGTAAAAAAAGCTAATATTGAAAGTTTTTGTAGTTTTTTTTTTCATTTTTTAAAAATAATTTTTTGATATTTGCAGCTTTTTTCCACCTTAGATTCACTTACATATATGAATTATAAGGGCCTAGCACTCACCTCTTGGCGGTGGCTGCAATTCGAGTCCCTCCCGTCCCACACCCAGCCAACCACCCTATCGTGCGGGACGAGTTTTACGTTTTAAAGTCTTTTTTGCTTTCAAACTTGGGGATAAGGTTTCGATCTTGGAGTCTAACGCGTATGAATCCGTCGCGCGCTGTGTGTCCACATTTTTTACCCGAAGCCTCTGTTCCTTCTTTGACAACCCTCTCTACAGATTGCGTATGCGATGCAACGTTGGCTAATCGGACGGCAGGCATTTGGGCAAGCGCAGCTTCTATGATGCGTTCTATCCTCGTGTAACATTGCCACCAAAATATTTTCGTGGTGCGCGTGGAAAGCGTTATCTTGGAGAACCTTTTGTGCTACTTCTTTCAATTGCTTGGGGATAGTACGTAAAGCAATCATTTTATGCCATAGGATTTTAGAAGCGTTTTTTAAAGTGCCCTCACGTTTGATACGGAACTATGAGGGAGAGTACACTGTCACCACGAACATTGTAAGATTCTTCAAATTGGCTAAATGTTTTGGAGTAGAATCGTATAGTCTAAGAATACGGCTACCGGTAAGCCATCTTGCGTGATGCATCTTCCCAGGTTTTTTGTTGGCAAGCTCATCAGAGACTACACCACATGATACGGCTTTGCACATATCATATAGGTAGAGTTGGTCAGTGCTGAGCTTATTTTTCTTAACTTCAGGAAGCTCACAGGGTATTGCTTTGAACCTCTTTATGGGCAAACTTTCACAGTTTTGTAGCAATTTACCAATAGGGCCCGAGAATCCAGTAGGTCCTGTAGTTGGACCGTCTATTGTCTCAATTACATGACGCAATGGCCATTCGTTAGTGTGCAATTGACAAATGTCCCACTGCAGAGGCCGCCCAATTTCCTTTTCCATACGGCGGATAATGCCGTTGTGTATTCCTGTATTTGTTGGAGCACCG
The DNA here is from genome assembly GCF_030179905.1 of Drosophila bipectinata. Lineage (NCBI taxonomy): Eukaryota > Metazoa > Arthropoda > Insecta > Diptera > Drosophilidae > Drosophila > Drosophila bipectinata. Next base: position 8,802,737 of record NC_091740.1, on the reverse strand, counting down.
TCACATCCCACGAGCGTCAACAAATCACCATATGTTTTTTCTTGAAGATAAGTCCAGATAGACTTAAACTCTTCTTCAGCCCCATGAGATTCTGATACAACATGACCAAAATATTCATCACCGGGTTGTTTTACGAGGCATAAATGGTTTTCTTTAACAACTCTTTGGTGTTGCCGGCCATCACTCGTAGTTTCAATCGTAAGAGTATTATCTTCGCGGCCGTCAAAAAATAAAGCTCAATAGTTCTATCTCGACATTCTTTCTTTGTGACTTGACGCTGTGTTTTCGTCCTTTCACGTCTTACATTATTCTTGTCAATTGTCAACAACATTCTAAACTGTGCATGAAAAACAGACAATTTTTTTTTGAAAGCATCATTCCCACTGACTCTTTTAAATGACTTTTTTAGCTGTTGATATGTAGAAACGTCATTTTTGAACAGTTGCTCCATTTTTGTAACGCTCACCACAGGAATGGAAGCCGATGACCAGACGTCAGTTACGCGTTTCAGCACTAAAGAAGCAGCTTCTCTAAAATATGGGTTGCTACCTCCCTTATCTTCTTTTAATCCATGCCACACGTAAAAGTAATACCAAAGATTATAAAGTACATAGATGGGACATCAGGGCCCAAAACGGTCAACTTTTTTCGTCGAGCTTGTTGGTGAGGGGGGAACTCACATGCATACGATTCTACCCAGCCAACCAGCGGAGTCCGCACGGTGCTCCGTTAGGACTCCCTGTGCGGAGCGCAAAGCCTCCTAGGGACGCTCCTAAAAGTGTCCGTAAGAGCATGTTTTTGGGAGAAAAGTGCCATTTCAAAATATATGAAAACGGTGTGCCCTGCGGACTCCTAGAATGAGTAATTTCGGAGTCCCAGAATGCTCCCTTAGATAAACCGCAGGTACTCAGTGCGGACTCCTTTCTTTGCTTACAATTATTAAGAAAAGGAGTCCTAAAATCATCCGAAGATAACCTAGGCGGAGTATTTTGGGATTGTGTTTGTGCACCTAAAATGCTCCGTAGAGGAGTTTTTCTTTGTGCACCTAAAATACTCCGTAGAGGAGTCCCTACGGTTTCTCAAAATGCTCCCAGCTTATGTATTATATTAATTAACATATAATAGGTATTTTATTAAATTGTTTAGTTCATTTTATTTATTATTGAGAATAAAGTTAAAAAAGTTACATTTTTATGGAGAACGAACTGACAAAATAACTTCTGTATAAGGAATGATAAGTAATTCAATTAGTAATGAACATAACTTCCACTTCCTATCACAACGCTAGGCACTTGCCTTGGAGGCACTTTTTTAAGGGATCGATAGTCGGCACTTAACTCACAGCCATAGCGACGTAAAATTTGTAAAAGCCCATTAATGGCAGATCCTGAAATATTAAATATTATTGACCACTCTGCTAACTCTTCCTTTAGTTTTGACGAGAATCCGTTTGACTCGCAATCGTCTTCTCTTTCGTACTCCTCATCTTCTGCGCCCGAGCTATCGCTGAAATTTGTCAGTTAACGAAGCTATTATTCTATTAGATTGTTTTTCTACGAGTCTTCGTTTGGACATTTTTAACAATTTGTGTAAACTCAAAACAATTATAAATTTTAAAAACGCACGCACCACGTGGAATCGAAAATTTGCACTGACTAACTTGCATGAAAGAAGAACAAAACACACAAAAAGAAAAGAAAACAAAACGCACGGAAGATTGTACGAGAAACAGATGAAAAATAGAAGAGCAGCAAAGAAAAGCTCCGAAAACGCTCCGTGACGGTGCGACTTTAGGAGCCCTTTTTATTCTTTGCTTCGGAGGGCTCCGAAAACACTCCGAAAAGGTGCTACTTTGGGAGTCTCGTTTCGATCCTTCTTCGGTGAGCTCCGCAATCGCTCCGAAGAAGTGCTACATTGGGACTCCTTTTTCGCTCCATTTTCGGAGCGCTCCGAAAACACACCTTTGCGGTATAAATTTGGGAGTCCGTTAACACTCCTAGTTCGGAGCGCTCCGCATATGGTTGGCTGGGTATTTTTAGAACTCTTTACATGTATCCGTCAACAAAAATGTGAACCTATGTGTGTATGTGTGACTGCTCGCACGACGGAGTAAAAATGTTTTGGCTTCCAAATTTCAATTTAAATTTCTCGTTTCTGTTTTCGATGCGCCGATGTGGTAGTTGGTAGAACAAATAGTATTTTTGATCGCCGCAGATCTAGACAGGATGGTAGCGTAATGCATAGAGTAGTAATTCTATGTTTAATTTTTCTGTGTTCAAATCGTACTCGTAAGGACTTTGTACTTTTTCTTTCTTTTATAATTATTATTATTTTTTTTTCTTTAATTGTAATATTTATACCCTTGCAGAGGGTATTATAATTTTGTCCAAAAGTGTGCAACGCAGTGAAGGAGACATCTCCGACCCTATAAAGTATATATATTCTTGATCAGGATCACCTCCTGAGTTGATATGAGCATGTCCGTCTGTCCGTCTGTCCGTCTGTCTGTCTGTCTGTCCGTTTCTACGCGAACTAGTCTCTCAGTTTTAAAGCTATCGACTTGAAACTTTGCACACACCCTTCTTTCCTTTGCACGCAGTATATAAGTCGGAACGACCGGGATCGGTCGACTATATCCTATAGCTGCCATATAACTGATTGATCGGAAATGACCCAACTTTCGTGTTTTTGAAGATAGAATGCTGGAATTCCATACAGATTCTATTTTTGGTCAGTTGATCCAACCTACCTAAACCTACCAACCTAAATTTCATAAGGATCGGCCGACTATATCTTATAGCTGCCATTTAACTGAACGATCAGAAATGGTATTTGGTGTTTAGTAAAAATAACAACTTTGTTTTTTTTGACGATAGAAGCTTGGGACTTTTTTTTAGATTTTGTAATTTAATTAATTGGTTTTATTATAATGTAATCATAAGGATCGGCCAACTAAATCCGATGTTTGCGATATATATCCGGTTTTAACTGCAAGGGTATATCAACTTCGGCTCCGCCCGAAGTTAGCTTTCCTTTCTTGTTTTCTTTAATTTTACAATTGTAAAATTGTTTAATTCTTCATTATGTCCCTCTAATAAAATGCTAATAAAATTTCAAGGGAGTCCTTCCGGTATTTTGTCATCCGACACGTCCGTCACTTATTTTTACAACAATTGTAATAAAATGCAATTTAAAAAAAAAAATAATAAAAAAAATAAAAGTTAATATAAAAAGAATCATAAAACTAAAACTTTATCAAAATCGATTAACAACCGCCCGCTAATGAAGTCGAACCCAGGACCCCATGAATAAGGACCACGCACTATCCATCTAGGCTACCCTCGAAGTTGATTTTATGATACTTAAAATTGGTGTTAAAGGAAGCGCTAGAATCTATACCAAAAACAGAGTTGACGAGTAAGGATAGTAAAAGATATTTCTAATCTCTTTACTCTTACATTGGTTCGATTACAACGTTTCAAACTTTCATCATTCCAAAGATGTTACGATCTAAAAATAGAATTCTCTCTCTCCCTATCTCATCTGCCAGCCGTTTGTCGTGGAACCCGCTCTCAAATGTTTCCATTATTACAGCGGGTTCCACGACGGAAAAAATGAAAACATTTGAGAGCGGGTTCCATGACGCGGCCTACCAAAATGCCGTAGAACCCGCACTTATAGACATTTTTACAGCGGGTTCCACTACGAACTGAGACAATGTTAAGGTGATTTTACAATTTTGTATTTTTTTTAGAGGATTATAAATTAAGAAAAAAACATTAAAAGAATAAAAATATAATATAAATAGATTTAAAATTTAAAAAAAAATGGATGTCCCGAGCCTGGTTTGAACTCATTTTACTTTGCACACCAGCCAAGCACCCTACCACTCGACTATTCCTCATTCGTTGTCTCTCGAAAAATTTCTCAAACTTAACTTGTCGAGCAATGGAACCCGCTCGTTCCAGCGGGTTCCACTGCTGGAACCCGCCATAGAAAATTTTTCTTTGTATGAGATGTCCCATCTATGTACTTTATAATCTTTGGTAATACTTTAAAGTATCCTCTCGAGTTGGCAGCATGCGCCCATCGAAATCTGTAGGATGCCCTAAAATGTTCAATGTAAGATTTCTTCGAAATACACTCATGTCGATGTGGATAAATGCAGATAAACAGCTTTACTACGATTCACTTGTGAACTATTTGAGATACAGAAACTAAAAAACTGTAGAACAACAGGTCTACATACACACTTTTTTACGTTGACACGCAGAAGTTAGTATTGGGCCCTAACGATTCACACAAGTAAATCTAAGGTGGCGAAGATATGCAAATTTCAATTTATAATTTTTGATAAATAAATTTAAAGAACACGCAATCTTTCGACATTAACTTTCAACAAGGTGAAGTGAGGAAACAGCGGATTTCGTGGAAAAACGGTCCGATTCGATTACTTTTTCTGACTTTTTGACAGAGTTCTCTAGAATAGGTATAGGTTCGACAACAATTCATACGAATTTTAGTGTCTGGGAATACCGCTTTTGACTAGTAAATCTTGGAAATATGTAAGTAGAGAAAAAATTGCTAGAATTTAAAATTTTTCGTAAATATACCAACATGTTTTTATTTTTGTCGTCAATGCGCAGATGGCAGACATCGTCGCACAGCAATCGGATTTTGCACACGTATTCTGGACATGTGTACACAGCTTTTAAGCCCTATTAGCGTTTCAAAGTCGAAACAACATTTTTAATGACCAGCCCTATTGCAGAGGGTATTATAATTTTGGTCAAAAGTTTGCAACGCAGTGAAGGGGACATATTCGACCCTATAAAGTATATGTATTCTTGATCAGGATCACCTCCTGAGTTGATATAAGCATGTCCTTCTGTCCATCTGTCTGTTTCTAAACTAGTCGCTCAGTTTTAAAGCTATTGTCTTGAAACTTTGCACACACCCTTCTTTCCTTTGCACGCAGTATATAAGTCGGAACGGCCGGGATCGGCCGGCTATATCCTATACCTGCCATATAACTGATTGATCGGAAATGCTATAACTCCGGTGTTACGATCGGAATATAAATGTTACGAGCCATAAATACCAACATTTTTATTTTTATACCCTTGCATAGGGTATTATAATTTTGTCCAATAGTGTGCAACGCAGTGAAGGAGACATCTCAGACCCTATAAGTATATATATTCTTGATCAGGATCACCTCCTGAGTTGATATGAGCATGTCCGTCTGTCCGTCTGTCTGTCCGTCTGTCTGTCCGTCTGTCTGTTTCTACGCAAACTAGTCTCTCAGTTTTAAAGCTATCGTAAAGCTTGAATATCGTTTAAGGCAGTGGTGCCCAAGCTCTGCATACGAAAGAGCAAACTCCCATACCAAAGCAAAAAATCACCAAAACATTGGTGCGACAATTTTTTTCCCATCCATGTGGCTGCACTGAAAAATAAAATTATAGTAACATTCACAAGGGGTTTAAAAATATCCATATAATAAAGATTATTACCGCAATTAAAAAATGGCCCTACATATTTTAAAACAGCTTATTATTATACTATGACAAATATGCAGAGCTTCTTAGTTTAAAAAAAATGTTCTGCGAAGAACAAATTCATCGCTACAGGTCGACCATTTTGGCAGAAACAAAAACAAGAATGAATTTCTTGCAGTGAAAAGTTTTCGGCACTCCAACAACAAAATTCATTCGGATTAGTACGATTGAGGATAATAGGGAAAACACGAAAAATTGTTATTGTAATTGCCCTTTGCTTATGATGGGAACAACGATGCTTATGGCGTGAGCAACGAATCTTATGGCGTGAGCAGACTCACACAACTCGGTAGGCATGAGCATTTGCAAAAAAAAATGAGCAGCGAGAGCAATGGGATGAGCACCACTGGTTTAAAGCTTGAAACTTTGCACACACCCTTCTTTCCTTTGCACGCAGTATATAAGTCGGAACGGCCCGGATCGGTCGACTATATCCTATAGCTGCCATATAACTGATTGATCGGAAATGGTATAAGTTTGGTGTTTTTAAAGTTAGAGAGTTCAAATTTTAGGTTTTTAGGTTTTAGGTAGGAGCTTTTTTTTTGGCAAAATAATACGACATGCTAAATTTCGTAAGGATCGGCCGACTATATCTTATAGCTGCCATATAACTGAACGATCGGAAATGACCCAACCTTCGTGTCTTTGAAGATAGAAAGCTGGAACTTGGTACAGATTATATTTTTGGTCAGTTGATTCGACCTACCAAATTTCATTAGGATCGGCCGACTATATCCTATAGCTGCCATATAACTGAACGATCGGAAATGGTATTTGGTAGAAATATCAACTTTCGTATTTTTGAAAATAGAAGTTTGGGACTTTTTTTAGATTTTGTATTGTAATAAATTGGTTTCATTTATATATTCTCATAATGATCGGCCCGATTCTTGCGATATACCGGATATACAGACGGACATGCTCATATCAACTCAGGAGGTGATTCTGATCATGAATATATATACATACCTTATTGGGTCTTATTGGGAGATGTCTCCTTCACGGAGTTGCAAACTTTTGAGAAAATTAAAATTATAATAGCCTCTGCAAGGGCTTAAAATAATTTGTCTGGAAAAACTTAAAAATTAGTTTTCATTTGTCTTATATAAAAGATCATGGGACAGAAAAAAAAAACATTGGTTTTATATTCGAACAAGAAAGGAAAGCTTACTTCGGGCGGAGCCGAAGTTGATATACCCTTGCAGTTAAAACCGGATATATTTCGAAAACATCGGATATAGTTGGCCGATCCTAATGAGAATATGATAATATAACCCAATTTATTATAATATAAAATCTAAAAAAAAATCCCAAGCTTTTATCTTCACAAATACCAAAGTTTGTATTTCTACCAAAATCCATTTCCGATCGTTCAGTTATCTGGCAGCTATAGGATATAGTCAGCCGATCGTTATAAATTTTGGTAGGTCGGATTAACTGACCAAAAATATAATCTGTACCAAGTTCCTGCTTTCTATCTTCAAAAACACGAAAGTTGGGTCATTTCCGATCGTTCATTTATATGGCAGATATAGGATATAATTGGCCGATCCTTATGAAATTTTGCATGTCGTAATGTTTTACCAAGAATAGCTCTTATGTCAAATTTGAACTCTCTAACTCTAAAAACACCAAAGTTATACCATTTCCGATCAATCAGTTATATGGCAGCTATAGGATATAGTCGGCCGATCCCGGCCGTTCCGACTTATATACTGCGTGCAAAGGAAAGAAGGGTGTGTGCAAAGTTTCAAGACGATAGCTTTAAAACTGAGAGACTAGTTTGCGTAGAAACAGACAGACGGACAGACGGACAGACGGACATGCTCATATCAACTCAGGAGGTGATCCTGATCAAGAATATATATACTTTATAGGGTCGGAGATGTCTCCTTCACTACGTTGCACACTTTTGGACAAAATTATAATACCCTCTGCAAGGGTATAAAAACAGTTTAGAGCTATAAAATATCTATAGGTCAAACAAATATAATAGATCCCAACAAGTACAACAGGTTTAACTGGCTGGGTTATTTAACAAGCCAAATACGCGTACCAGTCTATCCGCTTTGGTATTATGTTTATTTAAAAATTTTACATATTTTACGAAACATTTTAATATGCCAAAAGTATAAATATAATACGAAAATATGCGAATAATAAATATTTTTGTTCACTTATTTTAATATTTAAATGTTCCGTGTTCTTAAAACTTACAAAAAATTAACCATTTAATTATAAAAAAAATATACATATACATGTATATATTTTATTATATATAAACATAAATACGATGACATTAAAAATTATTACCCAACTCCGGAGAAGCATCACTAGATTCCATAGACATTATTGCGATTATTAAAATAAGCCATTTTTTATGGCAGACAATTTTCCAATCCATTAGATGAAGTCTGCAGTGTGTTTTATTATGTAACTTATTCAATCCGGCTCTTCGTATTTTGCGAGGTTGTAGCATATTTATTTCCTTTAAATAAAATAATGAAAATTCACACTTAGATCTGGATTAAGTCTTTCTACTTTCTCATTTTTCAGTATTAGTGAATTGCTCAGTATTTTCTGTTTGCGTTAGGGCTATTTACATACATATTTTGGAAAACTCAGGAAAAAACAACATTAACCCAATACTTCTTTATGTTGGCTTACAACTTTAGTGGACAAACACAACCATCCGTTCAAACGAAAGCAACGTAACTGATTTCGATGCAACAACCACAAGCTCATCCGGTTTGTGGCTCAATGCTGTCTACGAAGAGCATGAAAAAAAATTTCATCAAAAGGTGGTTTGTCTGGTTTACCTTTTAGACCCAGTTTTACACATACATATTTGCTTTGACTACAATATTTGTTTTCGTTCAAAAAATACAAGAATTTTTTTTTTGATGATGTTAAAATGTCAAAAAGGAAAAAAAAAATTTTGAAAATAAGACTTGCACTTCATTATTATAATTTTTAAAACATTTTTGCAGAAATTTACGATTGATGAATCATCAATAAGGGCCATATTCTGCATTAGAGAAACAATGGTAGTAAGAGGTTTCCTTTAATGCGCCCAATATTCTGTCTACTTACATGCGTGTTGTCTACTCTGGTTTTACATATGTACACCGGCTGCTCTATTGGAATAGTCTAACCATAAAAAATAAGGTTTTCTCTTTCGTCATGTTATTTGAAATAAAATAAAAATTTCCCGTTACCATGTGTAACATGTAACCATGTAAGCGGGCAGATGGTAGTGTAGCTGCAAGGAAGTTGCACGCGCTGGTTCCGGCTTTTTTGTCGGTAGATGTGAGTGGATCTCTAGGGTCCTTGTGCTACTCGCTCGCAGTTATCAATCGATTATTTAAGGGGACCCCCCCCATTCTCGGTTTTAAAAAATCGATTTTTTTTTTAAATTTAATTCGAACTTGTAACTATTCAAGAATGTTCCCTGAGAAATTTCAAAGAAAAATTTCAAAAACTCTTGAAGATATAGCCGATTTATGGTGGAAGCCTCAGGCGACGGCGAGAGCCGTCTCAAAACTTTAAACGCGTTTTTCTCGAAACAGTGTTTTTACGACTGGCGCATGAGGTTACTCAAAAACTATTAATCCAATCGGTCCAAATTTAAACACGTTATTCTATACATATATAGCTCTCGTATGAACTAGGATAAATCAAATCGGTGAAGATCTTCTTTACTTTTCAACTCGATTTGTGGCTGAAAAAAATGGAAATTTAAAAAAAAAAATTTCAAATGTCCGCCATTTTGTTAATTTTTGAGCGAAGTTAATAATCCTAGTTCATACGAGAGCCAAACATGTACTTTTTCTAATCCCGTTGGAATTTTTGGATTCAGATGTTCCAGTAAGCGGAAATCACATGCGCCGCCGAAAAGAAGGGCTTTTCTTTGATCACAAAAAACAACAACAAAAACAAAACAAAAAAAAATTCTGTGAAATGATTTTCTTCCTTTTTGTGTCTTAATATATGTAAGCACAGTTACAACCCTAAAAAATAATTTATGTTCATTTGCCAGCCCATTGAAAATCGTCAAAATTTAAAATCGAGAATGGGGGGGGTCCCCTTAAAAGAAATTCGCGTGCGGGGGGTTAATACGTATTGAAGGAAATAGCGGGAAGTGGAACAAAAAGGATTCTTGCATTGCTTTCGACATTCAATGTAATTAAGGCCGTTGTCACTGCGCTGGTGGAGTTGCAGCAGATGACGTAAAGCTGGGCTGATGTTTTGCCACAGCTTTTGCCCACCCTTCCATGATCACCAGTTCCGCGAAATAATTATTGGTGATGCCAAAGAAATCGGCTATCTAATTTCACCTGCCATCTTCATCCTGTATGACTCCCACTGATAATAGATTTAGCAATTCATTTTTAAACGTTATAAAATTTATTTATATTTATAAGGTTGCATAAGGCAAAAAGAAGGGGAAATTAAAAGTAAGTATAAAATTAAATGTATTTAGTAGATAGGTTATAATCGAAAAAAAATTATCTTAGAATTTGTATCTCTATTAGTCGGCATAAGGAATAATAAGTTGAATTAATAATAATGAAATAATAATATATATGGCTATTAAGAACAATGTTTATTAAGAGAATCTGGTCTTCCCTAGCATGTATTCTCTAATATTATTTCCTAAATTTATTTCTTGAAATGTCTTTAAGTAACTTATTTATTTTCAATTCACATTTGATAGTAAGATATTTTAATTAACATTAGCAATTTTTTTAATTGTGGAACTCAGCCAAAAATATAATATAGAAATAATATTCCAAGATTCCAATAATTTTTATTAAATATTAATTAATTAATTTATGATCAAAAATAAATTCATTTTTCTTTCCTCATGTTATTGCGGAAACCCGTAAATTAATATTGGGGAATATATTCAAAAAAGAAAATATATATAAAATCAACAACGTTAGCATTCACGCGCCATAATTTTTTTCAGTGTACCATTGTTCGGTATTTTAATTGCAAACCGCATGGTTCTATTTCACCGTTAGGCAAAATGAGAAAAATCGGCATAACTACAAAAAAAAAATTTTAATTTGGAATAATGTGTTTTTTTTGTTTTCAATTACATCGAGTTTATTTTCCACGTCCAAAAGATCTTTTGTCGGGTTGAGCGATGAATCTATTATTTTTGGGGTTTAAAGGTTATTTTTGCGTATTTATGTATGTATATACATAAATATATATGTATGTATGTATATGTATGTATATATTCACCAAACTGATTAATATTTCCGAACCATTCATTTTTAGTATTTAACTAATTAACTAAGAAATATAAAATTAAGGGAACTGGAAACGTTATTTCCTTACATTATTAAACTCGAAGCTCAAAAAAAAAATAATTACTACCAAAATGAAAAAACTAAATAAAATTAATAATTCCAGAAACCAACATTGGAGCATAACTGTCTTGGGGCGATGAGTGACGTCATTGGATGAGGAAAATAATTGGGGTACATATGCTGGCCATTGGCGGGTTTTAGTTAATGATGGAAAATTATTGGCACATGCACCTTACAAGAAAATTTCATTTCTCACACCAATTTAAATTAATCCATCTGATCCCGCGGTGTGGCGCTGCGAGCCCTTCTTAGAGGTAAAACTGGCTAGTTGGGGACTTATGAACTTATTCCCAATGTAAGAACAATAAAAATTTGGTTTTTACTGGGTGCATATTCGACCTTGAATTGGCACCACAAAAAAAAGGTAATTCACTTTTAATGCACTGAGCGCTGATCACTTCCTTCGGCGTTTAAGATTTGGAAACTTATGTGGAAATATTGGAAACTTATTGGAAACTTCCCACCACGAGTCTTATTTCTATTTTCCGGGGGTTAAATATATACTTTGAGTTTAACCGCGAGCGATGCGCTTATCTTAGCAGCCACAAGAGAAAAAGAACTTGGCCGCTGCTTATACTACGCTTAGACCGAAACTTACCATAAATGATAAATTCTAGATAGATAATTGATTATTAATAGATAAGGAACTTTAAGCTTAACCAAGCTTTATGTTTTGCTATTTTTTTCTATTCCAAGCTTAACTAAATGGGGTTTACTTTTAGGCATTTTGTTTTTTATATTTTTTTTTTTTTTAAATTACAACAAGCGCATTACACATGCTAGGCTTTGTAAAGGTACATATGGAGAAGTTCAGCGATGAACGATACGTACTCATGAACGTATAGTACTGATGATGGTACTCATCTCTTCCACCCACACATTAACTAACCTTTTAAGCAGGGTTGCCCAAGCTCTGCATACGGCAGAGAAAACTCACATACGAATTCAAACAATAAAGGAAAGCTAACTTCGGGGAAACCGAAGTTGATATACCCTTGCAGCTAAAACCGGATATATATAATGCAAACATCGGATATAGTTGGCCGATCCTTATGAGAATATGATAATACATATAACCCAATTTATTATAATACAAAATCTAAAAAAAAGTCCCAAACTTCTATCTGCAAAAATACCAAAGTTGGTATTTCTACCAAAAACCATTTCCGATCGTTCAGTAATATGGAAGCTATAGGATATAGTCGGCCGATCCTTATGAAATTTGGTAGGTCGGATTATCTGACCAAAAGTAATATTTTTACGAAGTTTAAGATTTCTATCTAAACTGATCTAAATCTAAAACTGATCTTCTATCTAAATTTCTATCTAAAAAAACTAACGACAACTATCTAAACTCTAACTGAGACTAGTTTGCGTAGAAACAGACAGACGGACAGACAGACGGACAGACAGACGGACAGACAGACGGAAAGACAGACGGACAGACAGACGGACATGCTTATATCAATTCAGGATGTGATCCTGATCAAGAATATATATACTTTATAGGGTCGGAAATGTCTTCTTCACTGCGTTGCACACTTTTGACCAAAATTATAATACTCTCTGCAAGCGTATAAAAATCCCCAATACATTGGTGAGAGAATTTTTTTGCAATTTATGTCGGTACATTGCCCTGCGCTTGGGTGCAGCCGACTCAAATTCTTGGGCGCAGCAATACTCACGGACCTAACAGACCTCGCGGAGATCGCTCCACACAGACTCGTAGCTTTCATCCGTAAATCTGGAGCGAGCCGCCGCAGGAAGGATAGAACACTCTTGGGCACATCAGTAGATAGGAAGGGAGAGGTCCTCTTGTAGGACCCTTGCCTGTGTGGAGCCCCAGCGGCTCCTCTAAAAAAATTAGAGTAACATTTACAAGAGGCTAAAAAAAATATCATTATAATAAAAAACAAGAAAGAACGAGTTCAAAATTGAACTGCGTGGGGTTGTAGGAGTCTCCATACCAAATCATAGAGCTCTATTTCTTATAGTCTTTGAGATCCACACTGTCTGCTCCAAAATGGCAAACTGCGAAAATGCCTGTTTCAGGCCAGCAACTAAGGTCCCAGTAGAAACGCATCAACCAAATTCAATAGAAGTTCATTTATTACTAGTTTCTATCTGCTCCTTCTCTTCTTTCATTCGAATATGCGACGCAGCGAGTGACAAGAACGAGTACTTAACAGAGCAATAATATCTTTAGGCGGTACAATTCAAATATTTCTCATAAGCATGGGCGTAAGGAACACACATAGATATCTTGCAACTCGGGCTCGTTGGGGGTTATTTTATTTGCTCGTAGCTTGCTATGTCCCGTCTCATAGCTAAGTAGCCCAAGTTGCGAGTTCTACGAATTTCCCTCACATATTATTTTTATAAACAAGTTACGACTAAACATCGGCCGCGTTGAATGGCCGAAGGGCTTCAATTGATATGTAATGGTGCTAATCGATGGACAGCACGTTTGTAGATTTTATTTTTAGTTTTTACGATTGCAACTCGGACCCTTCCATCAGCACCTGTAATCGTTTCAGTGATGATTCCCAAAAGCCATGTCTGAGGTGGCAGATTGTCCTCCTGAATTGCGACAACGGTTCCAGCAGTTACATTTGGCGACTCCTTATTCCATTTCACGCGTTGTTGTAAGCTCAACAAGTAGTCTCGTGACCAATCCTGCCAAAAGCGTTGTTTTATCGCAGACACCAGATGCCAGCGCTGAAGAAACGAAAAATTCGGTTCCACATTTGCCTGAGCGGATGCTGGAGGCAAGGTCGCCAAGCTGGTCCCAACGAGGAGGTGCCCAGTGGTTATAGCTTCACCGTCGTTTGGGCTTGAGCCGTCAGCAATAATCGGCCGCGAATTCAGCACTGCTTCAACTTCTACGATCACCGTCTGGAGCTCGTCTTCTGGGGCTCTGGGAAAATGTGAATATCTATACATACATCTTGATTGGAGGCTTACCTCGAATTCCTAGCGATACTCGAATCGGCCCAAATAAGTCAACTCCACTAATTGCAAACGGCCTTGTTCCTATCAAACGGTCGGCTGGTAAGTTACCCATTATTTGTGAAGCTAATTTTGGCTTGTATCGAAAACAATGTACACATTGTCGTACGACCGCGCTACATTCGCGCCTAGCATTTATGATCCATGTTGTTTGGTGAATAAGACCAACCAATGCTCTGGGTCCTGCATGACAGTTTGTTCTATGCAGATGTTGAATGTATAAACTCACGAATCTGTTGCCCTTTGGCATAAGAAGCGGAAACTTTACGCTGTAGCTTAACTGTCCATTGAACAATCGACCTCCTACTCGCAACAAAGACACCTCAAGCTTTCCAATTGATTCAGTCACAACGAATGGACTTAATTTTTGAAGTGAGTCTGGCAGTTTAACTGATTTTTGTAATGTTATGAGTTCACTTTTATATGCATTTTGCTGGTTGATGCTTACAACAAGTAAAAAGGCAGAGCCGAGCTCAACCGAGGTAGGATTTAGCGAAGACCACGAGCGAGATTTTGTTGCGTTAACAAATCGTAGGAAGTACTCAACAATGCGCATTACTTTAAGAAATGAAGATGAATTTTAGACAATTTTTTCTATCGAATTCGGCTCGAGTTGTGTTGTAACGTGGCTGGTAGTTATATTCCAAATCTCTAACTCTTCATTAGTGTTGATTTGCTGAATTTTTGTATTTTGAGGCCAAAGCCTTTGATCTTGAGTCAAGAAGTGGGGACCATCAAACCAAAATGAATTTTTTAATTTATTAAATGTACAACCCCGAGATGGAAAGTCTGCTGGATTGCTGTCAGTGGGTACATGGCGCCAACTAGCCGATGAGGTCATCTCTTGAATCTCACTGACGCGGTTGGCAGCAAAGGTTTTTATCGATCAGTGGACGAACTTCTTCCCACAAGTTGGCTAGCAAGTGCGCCGCGCAAAGCTCCAGTCGTGGTACCGACATTGTTTTCAGAGGGGCCACTCTTGATTTTGCAGTAAGCAATTTAACTTCCACACCATGTGGGTGTTCGACACGGATGTACAGGCAACATCCGTATGCCTCAGTTGAGGCATCCGCAAAGCCATGTATTTGAAATACGGTATTTTTTGTCGTACCTACATGCCTTGGAATTGTCAATATATCTAACTCTTCCAAACCAATTGTGATCGATTTACATTTCTGCTGAAGGCTGTCAGGAATTGGATCATCCCACTCTATCTTAAGCAGCCAAATCTGTTGTATAAGAATGTTGGCCTATGTGACAATAGCACAGATAAGCCCGAGAGGATCATATAGGCGAGCAGTAAGGGACAACATAGATCTTTTTGTTGGCGCATGGCTTGTACACATCTCTTGCAAAGAAAACTTAAAGATGTCATGTTTTGGGTTCCAAACGAGGCCTAACGCCTTTGTATCTTTGTGCTCCCCGACAGTTACGTCTGTAGACTGATTAAGATCTATTAGCTGCCCATCCAAGTAAGGAACCAACTTCGAAAGAACAAGCCCGGCCCAGCCTCAGATTTCAACTACTTCGTTTCGCATCGACGTAAGTTCTTCGATTGTTTCCGCGCCTGACAAAAGATCGTCAACATAGAAGCTATTCGATAAGACTAAGGATCCTAGAGGGTGAGAAACTGAATATATCTCACTGAGGTACTTGAGGCAGCGGATAGCTAAGAACGGTGCGCAGGCCGTGCCGTATGTAATTGTATTCAAGCGATAGACTTGTAATTTTTCATCCTTATACTGTCTCCATACTATTAATTGAAAATTACGATGGGATTCAGTTATTTCGACTTGTCTATACATTTTGACGATATCTGCTGTAATAGCGTATTTGCGAAGACGAAACCTTAGCAATGTAGCGTATAGACACGGCTGTTTAGTTGGTCCGATCATCAGCTTGAGAGCTTGTCTTACTCGATGCATCGAAAACCACTCTAAGCTTAGTGCCTGAACTTTGCGGTCTGAGCACACATTCATAAGGAATGAAGAAATGAGGCTCAGTAGGAATTTCATCATTGACCAACGTCATGTGCCCTAAGGAAATGTACTCCTTCATAAAGGCAACGTACATGGAATTTATTTCAGGGTTATTGGACATTCTCCTCTCTTGTGCTAAAAACCGCCTTTTTGAGATTTCAAACGACGAGCCGAGATAAGTAAGGCTGGACTTAAATGGCAATGAAACTTGAAGTCGACCGGAGGGTAACCAAACAATACTCTCGATGAATGCCTTTTCGCACATAATTTGCTCCGGAGTGTAAAGTTTATTCTGTGCAATGCTCGGGAGACTTTCTATTTCCCAGAATTTTCGAATCAACATGTCTACACTGCAATAATCTTGAACCGCGCTCAACATTGAGGTAGCCTGATTGAAATTTGTTTTTGATGACTTGCACCGACCTGATACGATCCATCCAAAAACGGAATTTTGTAGGACTAGACCATATGTTTCCTGCTTAAATTTTCCTTCCTTTAACAACTCGAAAAATGCGTCAGCACCAAGCAATATGTCAATTCTCTGAGGTTTTGGAACAGTGGATCAGCTGACTTTATGTTGTCAGGGAGGTTCCAGTCTAACACTTGAACTGCCCTCTCTGGTTGGGACGATGATATTGACTTCAGAACAATAAGTTCAGCTTCCAATTGAAATCCCTGTGTTCGGGAGTGTATAGTTGCTTGAACTACATGGCGAGCTGATACAGCTGATTGACCTATTCCAAGAAGGTTTGTGTCTCGAACACACGCGGCACTTAGAGGATTGACACGAAAGAACGGAATGCCCTTTTCTTAGGCAGTTTATGCACAATGGGAATGTCTTAGCGAATTTGAATCGTGTAGCGACTGTTGCGGTCACAAACGATCTGCACGCGTGAATGTAGTGATCCACAGCTTTGCAATAATAGCATTTTGGATCCTGGGTTCGAGTGGTATTGGCAACGGACAAGGAAGTTTTATTAAAGGTCTTTAAATAATGTGACTGCCCTAGCTTGCGAAACTTTTGCGTGCTTGACGTAGCTTAATCTGCTGCTAAATGTTGGTAGCGTTTATTGAGTGCATGTTGGCAGTCCTGCCAAACTGGGATGTTTTGAAAGTCTAAACTTTCTTCCCATTTAGACTTAGTTTTTGCGTCCACTTTGGTCATGACGATGTGTATGAGCATTGCATTTGCTATTACTTTGTCACTGCCTAGTGAAAGCAAGGATTCGTAGATAGCTGTGACAGTATCTATCATGTGACGCAGTGAAAAGGCGGACGGACCCTGCATTGAGGGAATGTCGCATTGATGGGAAATACAATCAAAAAAAATTAAACACTGATTGTCGTACACCCGATTTAAAGCGGCCAGTGCTTTTGGGTAATTGGTCTCAGTTATTTGGTATGCTTTCACGGTCCCCAACGCTTCTTTCTCCAGACATGACAACAGGTGATTGAATTTTTCCACGTCGCTACAAGTTGGATCGCTATCTATGAGACTGGTGAATAAACCAATAAAGTTCTTATACTCTGAGTAGCATCCGGAAAACTTGGGTAAATTCATTCAAGGTAAATTTTTATTGTGGGATCTTGTGGTATTAAGGGTCGAGTTAAGTAATGGTGGTCTTTGATTCTGTACACTAGCTGACATATAAAGAGATTTTGTGGCTACACACTTATCCTCAAGCTCAGCTCGCGAGGACAATACCGGATTAATGGACTCAATTTCCTCTCGAAGGTTAAATCAAAGATAATAAAGTACATAGATGGGACATCAGGGCCCAAAACGGTCAACTTTTTGCGTCGAGCTTGTTGGTGAGGGGGGAAACGCACATGCATACGATTCTATTTTTAGAACTCTTTACATGTATCCGTCAACAAAAATGTGAACCTATGTATGTATGTGTGACTGCTCGCACGACGGAGTAAAAATGTTTTGGCTTCCAAATTTCAATTTCAATTTCTCGTTTCTGTTTCCGATGCGCCGATGTTGTAGTTGGTAGAACAAATAGTATTTTTAATCGCGGCAGATCGAGACAGGATGGTAGCGTAATGCATAGAGTAGTTACTCTATGTGTAATTTTTCTGTGTTCAAATCCTCGTAAGGACTTTGAACTTTTTCTTTCTTTTATAATTATTATTATTTTTTTTCTTTTATTGTAATATTTTTCTTTAATTTTACAATTGTAAAATTGTTTAATTCTTCATTATGTCCGGCTAATAAAATTTCAAGGGAGTCCTTCCGGCATTTTGTCATCCGACCCGTCCGTCACTTATTTTTACTTAAATTGTTTTAGAATGCAATTAAAAATAATAATAATAACGTAAAAATTAAAAGTAAAAAAACAAAATATTAAAAAAATAAAAGTAAATATAAAAAAAGAATCATAAAACTATAACTTTATCAAAATCGATTAACAACCGCCCGCTAATGAAGTCGAACCCAGGACCCCATGAATAAGGACCACGCACTATTCATCTGGGCTACCCTCGAAGTTGATTTTATGATACTTAAAATTGGTGTTAAAGGAGGCGCTAGAATCTATACCAAAAACAGAGTTGACGAGTAAGGATAGTAAAAGATATTTCTGATCTCTTTACTCTTACATTGGTTCGATTACAACGTTTCAAACTTTCATCGTTCCAAAGATGTTACGATCTAAAAATAGAATTCTCTCTCTCCCTATCTCATCTGCCAGCCGTTTGTCGTGGAACCCGCTCTCAAATGTTTCCATTATTACATTTAAATGAATTAAATTTAAATATTAAAACATTTGAGAGCGGGTTCCATGACGCGGCCTACCAAAATGCCGTAGAACCCGCACTTATAGACATTTTTACAGCGGGTTCCACTACGAACTGAGACGATGTTAAGGTTATTTTACAATCTTGTATTTTTTTTTATTGGATTATAAATTTAGGAAAACACATTAAAATAATAAAACAATAATATAAATAGATTTAAAATTAAAAAAAAATGCACTTCCCGAGCCTGGTTTGAACTCGTTTTACTTTGCACACCAGCCAAGCACTCTACCACTCGGCTATTCCTCATTCATTGTCGCGCGAAAAATTTCTCAAACTTAACTTGTCGCGCAATGGAACCCGCTCGTTCCAGCGGGTTCCACTGCTGGAACCCGCCATAGAAAATTTTTCTTTGTATGAGATGTCCCATCTATGTACTGCATAATCTTTGGTTAAATGCACGATTTATGTAATTGTTTAAAATGTCTAATCTGCACTCTAATTCGCTGCCTCGAATGGATACGATTTGTTGTTGCATAAACTCTCCCATGCGGTCTATGTCACCCTTAACACTTTCAAGACGCGAGAGTCATGAATTAGCACGATCGTTGCCATCATTGACATCATGTACACTTGAACTTTGCTGACGACTTAAACGTCGCTTCGGAGCCATGATGCAATTTTACGCTAAATGTCAATATAAGTGAATCTTTGCCACCCACTGATTTAATTGATATTGAATTCTCAAGTAGAAAGCACAGCTATCTAGTGTTGCGATAGGTTATTGATTGATCTTATTTTAACTTTGGAACTTTGTTATAACTGAGAGGCGTAAATTTGATGTGTTTTTGATTAATATTTTTTGAATAAATTTGATGTTACTTTAACCTTTTCTTCGATTATAATTTTTAGTGGACTGTATAAATAAATTTGTTCTTTTAATAATTAGTGAAAGTATTATTTAAGGATGTAGTCTCATGTGTGAGGTTGAAAAAATCGATTTTTTTTTCACATATTTCGATAGTATTGTTTATTAAGAATGTACTGTTAAAGTTTCAAATAAAAATATCAAATAATGACAGAGATACAGCCCATAATCGAGAGCGCGCCAACACCGAAAAGTATGAGTTTCTCGGTAGCGTCTAATCTTTAAACGCGTTTTTCTCGGAACGACATTTTTATGTGCGGCGCAGGTGATTCACAAAATTCTATGGTACCGATCTAGCTGAAATTTGGATATGTTGTTCTTAAAAGTAACACCTCTGTCCCGTACTAGAATCATTTATTTTTAATGATTAGTTTTTTTTTTATTATTAATTTAAGTTAAATTTTTTAAATTAAAAAATTTTTTTTTTTTGTTTGTTCGCCATTTTGTTGTTTCTTCATGAAAATATTTCATTCTAGTACGGGACAGAGCCAAAAGCTTACAAAACAATAATCTATTCTAATTTTTTGTTTCGGATGACTCTAGCAGTCGAAATCACCTGCGCCAGTGACCTACCTTTTTTTTTATATGCATACTTTGGCATGCTATAAAGTGTATTTAACTACACAAAAATAAATTAAACAAAATATTTTCAAATAGTTTATGATGCCTATAAAAACATATGTGAAAATAATAGCATTTTGGATCCTGTGTTCGAGTGGTATTGGCAACGGACAAGGAAGTTTTATTAAAGTCTTTAAATAATGTTTTTTTTTTTTTTTGTAATAGCAGGTTAACGTTTATTTAAAACTGTCCATTAGGGACAACCATTAAATGTTATCACATAAACTTCACTTATAGATAATTTTAAATATTAATATGGTAGAAATAAATTAGAGTAGTGAGGGGAGGTCCAGCGGGTGTGTCCTTTTTAGTCTTCTGGGCTGCTCGCTGTTGTCCAGCAGGGAGCTAGCCAACCGGGTCGGGTGATTATGAAGCCTCTGCATGTAACGTGCGCTGCTTCTTTGTATCTCGTCCTTGACCCAAGGGAAATTGAGAACCACGTGGATGGTGCGATTGTCATGAAAGACGTGGGCCCCAGTGGCGATTCAAAGGGCTCTATTTTCGAAAGCTTGTATTGTTCGGACATTCGTCTTACTTGCAGTGCCCCAGAGCTGTATGCCGTACGTCCAGATTGGGCGTATTATTGCCTTGTAAATGAGAAGTTTAGTGGAAGTTCTCAGCTTCGATCTCCTACCCATAAGCCAGTAGAAGGATCGAAGTCTTTGATGGGCTTCCAGGTGAGCCTCCTGTCTAGGGTGAATCCCAGGTACTTGGGATTGTCTACCTGTGGAATTGGAGAGCCGTTAAGGTTAACTGGAGGGCAGTTGCCTTTGCAGAGAGAAAATGTGGAGGCAGTGGACTTCTCATTATTGACGGCAATGTTCCATCGTTTTTGCCAGTCGCTGAGCAAGTCAAGCTGCAATTGCATCGTTTGCAGGTTCCAGTCTAACATTTGAACTGCCCTCTCTGGTTGGGACAATGATATTGACTTCAGAAAAAAAAGTTCAGCTTCCAATTGAAATGCCTGTGTTCGGGAGTGTATAGTTGCTTGAAGTACATGGCGAGCTGATACAGCTGATTGACCTATTCCAAGAAGGTTTGTGTCTCGAACACACGCGGCACTTAGAGGATTTACACGAAAGAACGGAATGCCCTTTTCTTAGGCAGTTTATGCACAATGGGAAGGTCTTAGCGAATTTGAATCGTGTAGCGACTGTTGCGGTCACAAACGAACTGCACGCGTGAATGTAGTGATCCACAGCTTTGCAATAATAGCATTTTAGATCCTGGGTTCGAGTGGTATTGGCAACGGACAAGGAAGTTTTATTAAAGGTCTTTAAATAATGTGACCGCCCTAGCTTGCGAAACTTTTGCGTGCTTGACGTAGCTTAATCTGCTGCTAAATGTTGGTAGCGTTTATTGAGTGCATGTTGGCAGTCCTGACAAACTGGGATGTTTTGAAAGTCTAAACTTTCTTCCCATTTAGACTTAGTTTTTGCGTCCACTTTGGTCATGACGATGTGTATGAGCATTGCATTTGCTATTACTTTGTCACTGCCTAGTGAAAGCAAGGATTCGTAGATAGCTGTGACAGTATCTATCATGTGACGCAGTGAAAAGGCGGACGGACCCTGCATTGAGGGAATGTCGCATTGATGGGAAATACAATCAAAAAAAATTAAACACTGATTGTCGTACACCCGATTTAAAGCGGCCAGTGCCTTTGGGTAATTGGTCTCAGTTATTTGGTATGCTTTCACGGTCCCCAACGCTTCTTTCTCCAGACATGACAACAGGTGATTGAATTTTTCCACGTCGCTACAAGTTGGATCGCTATCTATGAGACTGGTGAATAAACCAATAAAGTTCTTATACTCTGAGTAGCATCCGGAAAACTTGGGTAAATTCATTCAAGGTAAATTTTTATTGTGGGAGCTTGTGGTATTAAGGGTCGAGTTAAGTAATGGTGGTCTTTGATTCTGTACACTAGCTGACATATAAAGAGATTTTGTGGCTACACACTTATCCTCAAGCTCAGCTCGCGAGGACAATACCGGATTAATGGACTCAATTTCCTCTTGAAGGTTAAATGCACGATTTATGTAATTGTTTAAAATGTCTAATCTGCACTCTAATTCGCTGCCTCGAATGGATACGATTTGTTGTTGCATAAACTCTCCCATGCGGTCTATGTCACCCTTAACACTTTCAAGACGCGAGAGTCATGAATTAGCACGATCGTTGCCATCATTGACATCATGTACACTTGAACTTTGCTGACGACTTAAACGTCGCTTCGGAGCCATGATGCAATTTTACGCTAAATGTCAATATAAGTAAATCTTTGCCACCCACTGATTTAATTGATATTGAATTCTCAAGTAGAAAGCACAGCTATCTAGTGTTGCGATAGGTTATTGATTGATCTTATTTTAACTTTGGAACTTTGTTATAACTGAGAGGCGTAAATTTAATGTGTTTTTGATTAATATTTTTTGAATAAATTTGATGTTACTTTAACCTTTTCTTCGATTATAATTTTTAGTGGACTGTATAAATAAATTTGTTCTTTTAATAATTAGTGAAAGTATTATTTAAGGATGTAGTCTCATGTGTGAGGTTGAAAAAATCGATTTTTTTCACATATTTCGATAGTATTGTTTATTAAGAATGTACTGTTAAAGTTTCAAATAAAAATATCAAATAATGACAGAGATACAGCCCATAATCGAGAGCGCGCCAACACCGAAAAGTATGAGTTTCTCGGTAGCGTCTAAACTTTAAACGCGTTTTTCTCGGAACGACATTTTTGTGTGCGGCGCAGGTGATTCACAAAATTCTATGGTACCGATCTAGCTGAAATTTGGATATGTTGTTCTTAAAAGTAACACCTCTGTCCCGTACTAGAATCATTTATTTTTAATGATTAGTTTTTTTTTTATTATTAATTTAAGTTAAATTTTTTAAATTAAAAATTTTTTTTTTTTTGTTTGTTCGCCATTTTGTTGTTTCTTCATGAAAATATTTCATTCTAGTACGGGACAGAGCCAAAAGCTTACAAAACAATAATCTATTCTAATTTTTTGTTTCGGATGACTCTAGCAGTCGAAATCACCTGCGCCAGTGACCTACCTTTTTTTTTTATATGCATATTTTGGCATGCTATAAAGTGTATTTAACTACACAAAAATAAATTAAACAAAATATTTTCAAATAGTTTATGATGCCTATAAAAACATATGTGAAAATAATAGCATTTTGGATCCTGGGTTCGAGTGGTATTGGCAACGGACAAGGAAGTTTTATTAAAGTCTTTAAATAATGTTTTTTTTTTTTTTGTAATAGCAGGTTAACGTTTATTTAAAACTGTCCATTAGGGACAACCATTAAATGTTATCACATAAACTTCACTTATAGATAATTTTAAATATTAATATGGTAGAAATAAATTAGAGTAGTGAGGGGAGGTCCAGCGGGTGTGTCCTTTTTAGTCTTCTGGGCTGCTCGCTGTTGTCCAGCAGGGAGCTAGCTAACCGGTTCGGGTGATTGAAGCCTCTGCATGTAACGTGCGCTGCTTCTTTGTATCTCGTCCTTGACCCAAGGGAAATTGAGAACCTCGTGGATGGTGCGATTGTCATGAAAGACGTGGGCCCCAGTGGCGATTCAAAGGGCTCTATTTTCGAAAGCTTGTATTGTTCGGACATTCGTCTTGCTCGCAGTGCCCCAGAGCTGTATGCCGTACGTCCAGATTGGGCGTATTATTGCCTTGTAAATGAGAAGTTTAGTGGAAGTTCTCAGCTTCGATCTCCTACCCATAAGCCAGTAGAAGGATCGAAGTCTTTGATGGGCTTCCAGGTGAGCCTCCTGTCTAGGGTGAATCCCAGGTACTTGGGATTGTCTACCTGTGGAATTGGAGAGCCGTTAAGGTTAACTGGAGGGCAGTTGCCTTTGCAGAGAGAAAATGTGGAGGCAGTGGACTTCTCATTATTGACGGCAATGTTCCATCGTTTTTGCCAGTCGCTGAGCAAGTCAAGCTGCAATTGCATCGTTTGCAGGTTCCAGTCTAACATTTGAACTGCCCTCTCTGGTTGGGACAATGATATTGACATCAGAAAAAAAAGTTCAGCTTCCAATTGAAATGCCTGTGTTTGGGAGTGTATAGTTGCTTGAAGTACATGGCGAGCTGATACAGCTGATTGACCTATTCCAAGAAGGTTTGTGTCTCGAACACACGCGGCACTTAGAGGATTTACACGAAAGAACGGAATGCCCTTTTCTTAGGCAGTTTATGCACAATGGGAAGGTCTTAGCGAATTTGAATCGTGTAGCGACTGTTGCGGTCACAAACGAACTGCACGCGTGAATGTAGTGATCCACAGCTTTGCAATAATAGCATTTTAGATCCTGGGTTCGAGTGGTATTGGCAACGGACAAGGAAGTTTTATTAAAGGTCTTTAAATAATGTGACTGCCCTAGCTTGCGAAACTTTTGCGTGCTTGACGTAGCTTAATCTGCTGCTAAATGTTGGTAGCGTTTATTGAGTGCATGTTGGCAGTCCTGCCAAACTGGGATGTTTTGAAAGTCTAAACTTTCTTCCCATTTAGACTTAGTTTTTGCGTCCACTTTGGTCATGACGATGTGTATGAGCATTGCATTTGCTATTACTTTGTCACTGCCTAGTGAAAGCAAGGATTCGTAGATAGCTGTGACAGTATCTATCATGTGACGCAGTGAAAAGGCGGACGGACCCTGCATTGAGGGAATGTCGCATTGATGGGAAATACAATAAAAAAAAATTAAACACTGATTGTCGTACACCCGATTTAAAGCGGCCAGTGCCTTTGGGTAATTGGTCTCAGTTATTTGGTATGCTTTCACGGTCCCCAACGCTTCTTTCTCCAGACATGACAACAGGTGATGGACAAGTTGGATCGCTATCTATGAGACTGGTGAATAAACCAATAAAGTTCTTATACTCTGAGTAGCACCCGGAAAACTTGGGTAAATTCATTCAAGGTAAATTTTTATTGTGGGATCTTGTGGTATTAAGGGTCGAGTTAAGTAATGGTGGTCTTTGATTCTGTACACTAGCTGACATATAAAGAGATTTTGTGGCTACACACTTATCCTCAAGCTCAGCTCGCGAGGACAATACCGGATTAATGGACTCAATTTCGAAAGGTTAAATCAAAGATAATAAAGTACATAGATGGGACATCAGGGCCCAAAACGGTCAACTTTTTGCGTCGAGCTTGTTGGTGAGGGGGGAAACGCACATGCATACGATTCTATTTTTAGAACTCTTTACATGTATCCGTCAACAAAAATGTGAACCTATGTATGTATGTGTGACTGCTCGCACGACGGAGTAAAAATGTTTTGGCTTCCAAATTTCAATTTCAATTTCTCGTTTCTGTTTCCGATGCGCCGATGTTGTAGTTGGTAGAACAAATAGTATTTTTAATCGCGGCAGATCGAGACAGGATGGTAGCGTAATGCATAGAGTAGTTACTCTATGTGTAATTTTTCTGTGTTCAAATCCTCGTAAGGACTTTGAACTTTTTCTTTCTTTTATAATTATTATTATTTTTTTTCTTTTATTGTAATATTTTTCTTTAATTTTACAATTGTAAAATTGTTTAATTCTTCATTATGTCCGGCTAATAAAATTTCAAGGGAGTCCTTCCGGCATTTTGTCATCCGACCCGTCCGTCACTTATTTTTACTTAAATTGTTTTAGAATGCAATTAAAATTAATAATAATAACGTAAAAATTAAAAGTAAAAAAACAAAATATTAAAAAAATAAAAGTAAATATAAAAAAAGAATCATAAAACTATAACTTTATCAAAATCGATTAACAACCGCCCGCTAATGAAGTCGAACCCAGGACCCCATGAATAAGGACCACGCACTATTCATCTGGGCTACCCTCGAAGTTGATTTTATGATACTTAAAATTGGTGTTAAAGGAGGCGCTAGAATCTATACCAAAAACAGAGTTGACGAGTAAGGATAGTAAAAGATATTTCTGATCTCTTTACTCTTACATTGGTTCGATTACAACGTTTCAAACTTTCATCGTTCCAAAGATGTTACGATCTAAAAATAGAATTCTCTCTCTCCCTATCTCATCTGCCAGCCGTTTGTCGTGGAACCCGCTCTCAAATGTTTCCATTATTACATTTAAATGAATTAAATTTAAATATTAAAACATTTGAGAGCGGGTTCCATGACGCGGCCTACCAAAATGCCGTAGAACCCGCACTTATAGACATTTTTACAGCGGGTTCCACTACGAACTGAGACGATGTTAAGGTTATTTTACAATCTTGTATTTTTTTTTATTGGATTATAAATTTAGGAAAACACATTAAAATAATAAAACAATAATATAAATAGATTTAAAATTAAAAAAAAATGCACTTCCCGAGCCTGGTTTGAACTCGTTTTACTTTGCACACCAGCCAAGCACTCTACCACTCGGCTATTCCTCATTCATTGTCGCGCGAAAAATTTCTCAAACTTAACTTGTCGCGCAATGGAACCCGCTCGTTCCAGCGGGTTCCACTGCTGGAACCCGCCATAGAAAATTTTTCTTTGTATGAGATGTCCCATCTATGTACTGCATAATCTTTGGTTAAATGCACGATTTATGTAATTGTTTAAAATGTCTAATCTGCACTCTAATTCGCTGCCTCGAATGGATACGATTTGTTGTTGCATAAACTCTCCCATGCGGTCTATGTCACCCTTAACACTTTCAAGACGCGAGAGTCATGAATTAGCACGATCGTTGCCATCATTGACATCATGTACACTTGAACTTTGCTGACGACTTAAACGTCGCTTCGGAGCCATGATGCAATTTTACGCTAAATGTCAATATAAGTGAATCTTTGCCACTCACTGATTTAATTGATATTGAATTCTCAAGTAGAAAGCACAGCTATCTAGTGTTGCGATAGGTTATTGATTGATCTTATTTTAACTTTGGAACTTTGTTATAACTGAGAGGCGTAAATTTGATGTGTTTTTGATTAATATTTATACCCTTGCAGAGGGTATTATAATTTTGTCCAAAAGTGTGCAACGCAGTGAAGGAGACATCTCCGACCCTATAAAGTATATATATTCTTGATCAGGATCACCTCCTAAGTTGATATGAGCATGTCCGTCTGTCCGTCTGTCCGTCTGTCCGTCTGTCCGTCTGTCCGTCTGTCTGTCTGTCTGTTTCTACGCGAACTAGTCTCTCAGTTTTAAAGCTATCGACTTGAAACTTTGCACACACCCTTCTTTCCTTTGCACGCAGTATATAAGTCGGAACGGCCCGGATCGGCCGACTATATCCTATAGCTGCCATATAACTGATTGATCGGAAATGGTATAACTTCGGTGTTTTTAGAGTTAGAGAGTTCAAATTTCATATGAGAGCTATTTTTGGCAAAATAATATGACATGCCAAATTTCATAAGGATCGGCCGACTATATCCTATAGCTGCCATATAACTGAACGATCGGAAATGACCCAACTTTCGTGTTTTTGATGATAGAAAGCTGGCACTTGGTACACATTCTATTTTTGGTCAGTTAATCCGACCTACAAAGTTTCATTAGGATCGGTTGACTATATCTTATAGCTGACATATAACTGAACGATCGGAAATGGTATTTGGTAGAAATATTAAATTTCGTATTTTTGAAGATAGAAGCTTGGGACTTTTTTTTAGATTTTTTATTGTAATTAATTGGTTTTATTATGATGTAATCATAAGGATCGGCCAACTATATCCGATGTTTGCGCTATATATTCGGTTTTAGCTGCAAGGGTATATCAACTTCGGCTCCGCCCGAAGTTAGCTTTGCTTTCTTGTTTTTGAATAAATTTGATGTTACTTTAACCTTTTCTTCGATTATAATTTTTAGTGGACTGTATAAATAAATTTGTTCTTTTAATAATTAGTGAAAGTATTATTTAAGGATGTAGTCTCATGTGTGAGGTTGAAAAAATCGATTTTTTTCACATATTTCGATAGTATTGTTTATTAAGAATGTACTGTTAAAGTTTCAAATAAAAATATCAAATAATGACAGAGATACAGCCCATAATCGAGAGCGCGCCAACACCGAAAAGTATGAGTTTCTCGGTAGCGTCTAAACTTTAAACGCGTTTTTCTCGGAACGACATTTTTATGTGCGGCGCAGGTGATTCACAAAATTCTATGGTACCGATCTAGCTGAAATTTGGATATGTTGTTCTTAAAAGTAACACCTCTGTCCCGTACTAGAATCATTTATTTTTAATGATTAGTTTTTTTTTTATTATTAATTTAAGTTAAATTTTTTAAATTAAAAAATTTTTTTTTTTTGTTTGTTCGCCATTTTGTTGTTTCTTCATGAAAATATTTCATTCTAGTACGGGACAGAGCCAAAAGCTTACAAAACAATAATCTATTCTAATTTTTTGTTTCGGATGACTCTAGCAGTCGAAATCACCTGCGCCAGTGACCTACCTTTTTTTTTTATATGCATACTTTGGCATGCTATAAAGTGTATTTAACTACACAAAAATAAATTAAACAAAATATTTTCAAATAGTTTATGATGCCTATAAAAACATATGTGAAAATAATAGCATTTTGGATCCTGTGTTCGAGTGGTATTGGCAACGGACAAGGAAGTTTTATTAAAGTCTTTAAATAATGTTTTTTTTTTTTTTTGTAATAGCAGGTTAACGTTTATTTAAAACTGTCCATTAGGGACAACCATTAAATGTTATCACATAAACTTCACTTATAGATAATTTTAAATATTAATATGGTAGAAATAAATTAGAGTAGTGAGGGGAGGTCCAGCGGGTGTGTCCTTTTTAGTCTTCTGGGCTGCTCGCTGTTGTCCAGCAGGGAGCTAGCCAACCGGGTCGGGTGATTATGAAGCCTCTGCATGTAACGTGCGCTGCTTCTTTGTATCTCGTCCTTGACCCAAGGGAAATTGAGAACCACGTGGATGGTGCGATTGTCATGAAAGACGTGGGCCCCAGTGGCGATTCAAAGGGCTCTATTTTCGAAAGCTTGTATTGTTCGGACATTCGTCTTACTCGCAGTGCCCCAGAGCTGTATGCCGTACGTCCAGATTGGGCGTATTATTGCCTTGTAAATGAGAAGTTTAGTGGAAGTTCTCAGCTTCGATCTCCTACCCATAAGCCAGTAGAAGGATCGAAGTCTTTGATGGGCTTCCAGGTGAGCCTCCTGTCTAGGGTGAATCCCAGGTACTTGGGATTGTCTACCTGTGGAATTGGAGAGCCGTTAAGGTTAACTGGAGGGCAGTTGCCTTTGCAGAGAGAAAATGTGGAGGCAGTGGACTTCTCATTATTGACGGCAATGTTCCATCGTTTTTGCCAGTCGCTGAGCAAGTCAAGCTGCAATTGCATCGTTTGCAGGTTCCAGTCTAACATTTGAACTGCCCTCTCTGGTTGGGACAATGATATTGACTTCAGAAAAAAAAGTTCAGCTTCCAATTGAAATGCCTGTGTTCGGGAGTGTATAGTTGCTTGAAGTACATGGCGAGCTGATACAGCTGATTGACCTATTCCAAGAAGGTTTGTGTCTCGAACACACGCGGCACTTAGAGGATTTACACGAAAGAACGGAATGCCCTTTTCTTAGGCAGTTTATGCACAATGGGAAGGTCTTAGCGAATTTGAATCGTGTAGCGACTGTTGCGGTCACAAACGAACTGCACGCGTGAATGTAGTGATCCACAGCTTTGCAATAATAGCATTTTAGATCCTGGGTTCGAGTGGTATTGGCAACGGACAAGGAAGTTTTATTAAAGGTCTTTAAATAATGTGACCGCCCTAGCTTGCGAAACTTTTGCGTGCTTGACGTAGCTTAATCTGCTGCTAAATGTTGGTAGCGTTTATTGAGTGCATGTTGGCAGTCCTGCCAAACTGGGATGTTTTGAAAGTCTAAACTTTCTTCCCATTTAGACTTAGTTTTTGCGTCCACTTTGGTCATGACGATGTGTATGAGCATTGCATTTGCTATTACTTTGTCACTGCCTAGTGAAAGCAAGGATTCGTAGATAGCTGTGACAGTATCTATCATGTGACGCAGTGAAAAGGCGGACGGACCCTGCATTGAGGGAATGTCGCATTGATGGGAAATACAATAAAAAAAAATTAAACACTGATTGTCGTACACCCGATTTAAAGCGGCCAGTGCCTTTGGGTAATTGGTCTCAGTTATTTGGTATGCTTTCACGGTCCCCAACGCTTCTTTCTCCAGACATGACAACAGGTGATGGACAAGTTGGATCGCTATCTATGAGACTGGTGAATAAACCAATAAAGTTCTTATACTCTGAGTAGCATCCGGAAAACTTGGGTAAATTCATTCAAGGTAAATTTTTATTGTGGGAGCTTGTGGTATTAAGGGTCGAGTTAAGTAATGGTGGTCTTTGATTCTGTACACTAGCTGACATATAAAGAGATTTTGTGGCTACACACTTATCCTCAAGCTCAGCTCGCGAGGACAATACCGGATTAATGGACTCAATTTCCTCTTGAAGGTTAAATGCACGATTTATGTAATTGTTTAAAATGTCTAATCTGCACTCTAATTCGCTGCCTCGAATGGATACGATTTGTTGTTGCATAAACTCTCCCATGCGGTCTATGTCACCCTTAACACTTTCAAGACGCGAGAGTCATGAATTAGCACGATCGTTGCCATCATTGACATCATGTACACTTGAACTTTGCTGACGACTTAAACGTCGCTTCGGAGCCATGATGCAATTTTACGCTAAATGTCAATATAAGTAAATCTTTGCCACCCACTGATTTAATTGATATTGAATTCTCAAGTAGAAAGCACAGCTATCTAGTGTTGCGATAGGTTATTGATTGATCTTATTTTAACTTTGGAACTTTGTTATAACTGAGAGGCGTAAATTTGATGTGTTTTTGATTAATATTTTTTGAATAAATTTGATGTTACTTTAACCTTTTCTTCGATTATAATTTTTAGTAGACTGTATAAATAAATTTGTTCTTTTAATAATTAGTGAAAGTATTATTTAAGGATGTAGTCTCATGTGTGAGGTTGAAAAAATCGATTTTTTTTCACATATTTCGATAGTATTGTTTATTAAGAATGTACTGTTAAAGTTTCAAATAAAAATATCAAATAATGACAGAGATACAGCCCATAATCGAGAGCGCGCCAACACCGAAAAGTATGAGTTTCTCGGTAGCGTCTAAACTTTAAACGCGTTTTTCTCGGAACGACATTTTTGTGTGCGGCGCAGGTGATTCACAAAATTCTATGGTACCGATCTAGCTGAAATTTGGATATGTTGTTCTTAAAAGTAACACCTCTGTCCCGTACTAGAATCATTTATTTTTAATGATTAGTTTTTTTTTTATTATTAATTTAAGTTAAATTTTTTAAATTAAAAATTTTTTTTTTTTTTGTTTGTTCGCCATTTTGTTGTTTCTTCATGAAAATATTTCATTCTAGTACGGGACAGAGCCAAAAGCTTACAAAACAATAATCTATTCTAATTTTTTGTTTCGGATGACTCTAGCAGTCGAAATCACCTGCGCCAGTGACCTACCTTTTTTTTTTATATGCATATTTTGGCATGCTATAAAGTGTATTTAACTACACAAAAATAAATTAAACAAAATATTTTCAAATAGTTTATGATGCCTATAAAAACATATGTGAAAATAATAGCATTTTGGATCCTGTGTTCGAGTGGTATTGGCAACGGACAAGGAAGTTTTATTAAAGTCTTTAAATAATGTTTTTTTTTTTTTTTGTAATAGCAGGTTAACGTTTATTTAAAACTGTCCATTAGGGACAACCATTAAATGTTATCACATAAACTTCACTTATAGATAATTTTAAATATTAATATGGTAGAAATAAATTAGAGTAGTGAGGGGAGGTCCAGCGGGTGTGTCCTTTTTAGTCTTCTGGGCTGCTCGCTGTTGTCCAGCAGGGAGCTAGCTAACCGGTTCGGGTGATTATGAAGCCTCTGCATGTAACGTGCGCTGCTTCTTTGTATCTCGTCCTTGACCCAAGGGAAATTGAGAACCTCGTGGATGGTGCGATTGTCATGAAAGACGTGGGCCCCAGTGGCGATTCAAAGGGCTCTATTTTCGAAAGCTTGTATTGTTCGGACATTCGTCTTGCTCGCAGTGCCCCAGAGCTGTATGCCGTACGTCCAGATTGGGCGTATTATTGCCTTGTAAATGAGAAGTTTAGTGGAAGTTCTCAGCTTCGATCTCCTACCCATAAGCCAGTAGAAGGATCGAAGTCTTTGATGGGCTTCCAGGTGAGCCTCCTGTCTAGGGTGAATCCCAGGTACTTGGGATTGTCTACCTGTGGAATTGGAGAGCCGTTAAGGTTAACTGGAGGGCAGTTGCCTTTGCAGAGAGAAAATGTGGAGGCAGTGGACTTCTCATTATTGACGGCAATGTTCCATCGTTTTTGCCAGTCGCTGAGCAAGTCAAGCTGCAATTGCATCGTTTGCAGGTTCCAGTCTAACATTTGAACTGCCCTCTCTGGTTGGGACAATGATATTGACATCAGAAAAAAAAGTTCAGCTTCCAATTGAAATGCCTGTGTTTGGGAGTGTATAGTTGCTTGAAGTACATGGCGAGCTGATACAGCTGATTGACCTATTCCAAGAAGGTTTGTGTCTCGAACACACGCGGCACTTAGAGGATTGACACGAAAGAACGGAATGCCCTTTTCTTAGGCAGTTTATGCACAATGGGAAGGTCTTAGCGAATTTGAATCGTGTAGCGACTGTTGCGGTCACAAACGAACTGCACGCGTGAATGTAGTGATCCACAGCTTTGCAATAATAGCATTTTAGATCCTGGGTTCGAGTGGTATTGGCAACGGACAAGGAAGTTTTATTAAAGGTCTTTAAATAATGTGACTGCCCTAGCTTGCGAAACTTTTGCGTGCTTGACGTAGCTTAATCTGCTGCTAAATGTTGGTAGCGTTTATTGAGTGCATGTTGGCAGTCCTGCCAAACTGGGATGTTTTGAAAGTCTAAACTTTCTTCCCATTTAGACTTAGTTTTTGCGTCCACTTTGGTCATGACGATGTGTATGAGCATTGCATTTGCTATTACTTTGTCACTGCCTAGTGAAAGCAAGGATTCGTAGATAGCTGTGACAGTATCTATCATGTGACGCAGTGAAAAGGCGGACGGACCCTGCATTGAGGGAATGTCGCATTGATGGGAAATACAATAAAAAAAAATTAAACACTGATTGTCGTACACCCGATTTAAAGCGGCCAGTGCCTTTGGGTAATTGGTCTCAGTTATTTGGTATGCTTTCACGGTCCCCAACGCTTCTTTCTCCAGACATGACAACAGGTGATGGACAAGTTGGATCGCTATCTATGAGACTGGTGAATAAACCAATAAAGTTCTTATACTCTGAGTAGCATCCGGAAAACTTGGGTAAATTCATTCAAGGTAAATTTTTATTGTGGGAGCTTGTGGTATTAAGGGTCGAGTTAAGTAATGGTGGTCTTTGATTCTGTACACTAGCTGACATATAAAGAGATTTTGTGGCTACACACTTATCCTCAAGCTCAGCTCGCGAGGACAATACCGGATTAATGGACTCAATTTCGAAAGGTTAAATCAAAGATAATAAAGTACATAGATGGGACATCAGGGCCCAAAACGGTCAACTTTTTGCGTCGAGCTTGTTGGTGAGGGGGGAAACGCACATGCATACGATTCTATTTTTAGAACTCTTTACATGTATCCGTCAACAAAAATGTGAACCTATGTATGTATGTGTGACTGCTCGCACGACGGAGTAAAAATGTTTTGGCTTCCAAATTTCAATTTCAATTTCTCGTTTCTGTTTCCGATGCGCCGATGTTGTAGTTGGTAGAACAAATAGTATTTTTAATCGCGGCAGATCAAGACAGGATGGTAGCGTAATGCATAGAGTAGTTACTCTATGTGTAATTTTTCTGTGTTCAAATCCTCGTAAGGACTTTGAACTTTTTCTTTCTTTTATAATTATTATTATTTTTTTTCTTTTATTGTAATATTTTTCTTTAATTTTACAATTGTAAAATTGTTTAATTCTTCATTATGTCCGGCTAATAAAATTTCAAGGGAGTCCTTCCGGCATTTTGTCATCCGACCCGTCCGTCACTTATTTTTACTTAAATTGTTTTAGAATGCAATTAAAAATAATAATAATAACGTAAAAATTAAAAGTAAAAAAACAAAATATTAAAAAAATAAAAGTAAATATAAAAAAAGAATCATAAAACTATAACTTTATCAAAATCGATTAACAACCGCCCGCTAATGAAGTCGAACCCAGGACCCCATGAATAAGGACCACGCACTATTCATCTGGGCTACCCTCGAAGTTGATTTTATGATACTTAAAATTGGTGTTAAAGGAGGCGCTAGAATCTATACCAAAAACAGAGTTGACGAGTAAGGATAGTAAAAGATATTTCTGATCTCTTTACTCTTACATTGGTTCGATTACAACGTTTCAAACTTTCATCGTTCCAAAGATGTTACGATCTAAAAATAGAATTCTCTCTCTCCCTATCTCATCTGCCAGCCGTTTGTCGTGGAACCCGCTCTCAAATGTTTCCATTATTACATTTAAATGAATTAAATTTAAATATTAAAACATTTGAGAGCGGGTTCCATGACGCGGCCTACCAAAATGCCGTAGAACCCGCACTTATAGACATTTTTACAGCGGGTTCCACTACGAACTGAGACGATGTTAAGGTTATTTTACAATCTTGTATTTTTTTTATTGGATTATAAATTTAGGAAAACACATTAAAATAATAAAACAATAATATAAATAGATTTAAAATTAAAAAAAAATGCACTTCCCGAGCCTGGTTTGAACTCGTTTTACTTTGCACACCAGCCAAGCACTCTACCACTCGGCTATTCCTCATTCATTGTCGCGCGAAAAATTTCTCAAACTTAACTTGTCGCGCAATGGAACCCGCTCGTTCCAGCGGGTTCCACTGCTGGAACCCGCCATAGAAAATTTTTCTTTGTATGAGATGTCCCATCTATGTACTGCATAATCTTTGGTTAAATGCACGATTTATGTAATTGTTTAAAATGTCTAATCTGCACTCTAATTCGCTGCCTCGAATGGATACGATTTGTTGTTGCATAAACTCTCCCATGCGGTCTATGTCACCCTTAACACTTTCAAGACGCGAGAGTCATGAATTAGCACGATCGTTGCCATCATTGACATCATGTACACTTGAACTTTGCTGACGACTTAAACGTCGCTTCGGAGCCATGATGCAATTTTACGCTAAATGTCAATATAAGTGAATCTTTGCCACTCACTGATTTAATTGATATTGAATTCTCAAGTAGAAAGCACAGCTATCTAGTGTTGCGATAGGTTATTGATTGATCTTATTTTAACTTTGGAACTTTGTTATAACTGAGAGGCGTAAATTTGATGTGTTTTTGATTAATATTTTTTGAATAAATTTGATGTTACTTTAACCTTTTCTTCGATTATAATTTTTAGTGGACTGTATAAATAAATTTGTTCTTTTAATAATTAGTGA
Source organism: Drosophila bipectinata (assembly GCF_030179905.1). Classification (NCBI taxonomy): domain Eukaryota; kingdom Metazoa; phylum Arthropoda; class Insecta; order Diptera; family Drosophilidae; genus Drosophila; species Drosophila bipectinata. Next base: position 8,766,947 of record NC_091740.1, on the reverse strand, counting down.
AAGTATTATTTAAGGATGTAGTCTCATGTGTGAGGTTGAAAAAATCGATTTTTTTCACATATTTCGATAGTATTGTTTATTAAGAATGTACTGTTAAAGTTTCAAATAAAAATATCAAATAATGACAGAGATACAGCCCATAATCGAGAGCGCGCCAACACCGAAAAGTATGAGTTTCTCGGTAGCGTCTAAACTTTAAACGCGTTTTTCTCGGAACGACATTTTTATGTGCGGCGCAGGTGATTCACAAAATTCTATGGTACCGATCTAGCTGAAATTTGGATATGTTGTTCTTAAAAGTAACACCTCTGTCCCGTACTAGAATCATTTATTTTTAATGATTAGTTTTTTTTTTATTATTAATTTAAGTTAAATTTTTTAAATTAAAAAATTTTTTTTTTTTGTTTGTTCGCCATTTTGTTGTTTCTTCATGAAAATATTTCATTCTAGTACGGGACAGAGGCAAAAGCTTACAAAACAATAATCTATTCTAATTTTTTGTTTCGGATGACTCTAGCAGTCGAAATCACCTGCGCCAGTGACCTACCTTTTTTTTTATATGCATATTTTGGCATGCTATAAAGTGTATTTAACTACACAAAAATAAATTAAACAAAATATTTTCAAATAGTTTATGATGCCTATAAAAACATATGTGAAAATAATAGCATTTTGGATCCTGGGTTCGAGTGGTATTGGCAACGGACAAGGAAGTTTTATTAAAGTCTTTAAATAATGTTTTTTTTTTTTTTGTAATAGCAGGTTAACGTTTATTTAAAACTGTCCATTAGGGACAACCATTAAATGTTATCACATAAACTTCACTTATAGATAATTTTAAATATTAATATGGTAGAAATAAATTAGAGTAGTGAGGGGAGGTCCAGCGGGTGTGTCCTTTTTAGTCTTCTGGGCTGCTCGCTGTTGTCCAGCAGGGAGCTAGCTAACCGGTTCGGGTGATTATGAAGCCTCTGCATGTAACGTGCGCTGCTTCTTTGTATCTCGTCCTTGACCCAAGGGAAATTGAGAACCTCGTGGATGGTGCGATTGTCATGAAAGACGTGGGCCCCAGTGGCGATTCAAAGGGCTCTATTTTCGAAAGCTTGTATTGTTCGGACATTCGTCTTGCTCGCAGTGCCCCAGAGCTGTATGCCGTACGTCCAGATTGGGCGTATTATTGCCTTGTAAATGAGAAGTTTAGTGGAAGTTCTCAGCTTCGATCTCCTACCCATAAGCCAGTAGAAGGATCGAAGTCTTTGATGGGCTTCCAGGTGAGCCTCCTGTCTAGGGTGAATCCCACGTACTTGGGATTGTCTACCTGTGGAATTGGAGAGCCGTTAAGGTTAACTGGAGGGCAGTTGCCTTTGCAGAGAGAAAATGTGGAGGCAGTGGACTTCTCATTATTGACGGCAATGTTCCATCGTTTTTGCCAGTCGCTGAGCAAGTCAAGCTGCAATTGCATCGTTTGCAGGTTCCAGTCTAACATTTGAACTGCCCTCTCTGGTTGGGACAATGATATTGACTTCAGAAAAAAAAGTTCAGCTTCCAATTGAAATGCCTGTGTTCGGGAGTGTATAGTTGCTTGAAGTACATGGCGAGCTGATACAGCTGATTGACCTATTCCAAGAAGGTTTGTATCTCGAACACACGCGGCACTTAGAGGATTTACACGAAAGAACGGAATGCCCTTTTCTTAGGCAGTTTATGCACAATGGGAATGTCTTAGCGAATTTGAATCGTGTAGCGACTGTTGCGGTCACAAACGAACTGCACGCGTGAATGTAGTGATCCACAGCTTTGCAATAATAGCATTTTGGATCCTGGGTTCGAGTGGTATTGGCAACGGACTAGGAAGTTTTATTAAAGGTCTTTAAATAATGTGACCGCCCTAGCTTGCGAAACTTTTGCGTGCTTGACGTAGCTTAATCTGCTGCTAAATGTTGGTAGCGTTTATTGAGTGCATGTTGGCAGTCCTGCCAAACTGGGATGTTTTGAAAGTCTAAACTTTCTTCCCATTTAGACTTAGTTTTTGCGTCCACTTTGGTCATGACGATGTGTATGAGCATTGCATTTGCTATTACTTTGTCACTGCCTAGTGAAAGCAAGGATTCGTAGATAGCTGTGACAGTATCTATCATGTGACGCAGTGAAAAGGCGGACGGACCCTGCATTGAGGGAATGTCGCATTGATGGGAAATACAATCAAAAAAAATTAAACACTGATTGTCGTACACCCGATTTAAAGCGGCCAGTGCCTTTGGGTAATTGGTCTCAGTTATTTGGTATGCTTTCACGGTCCCCAACGCTTCTTTCTCCAGACATGACAACAGGTGATGGACAAGTTGGATCGCTATCTATGAGACTGGTGAATAAACCAATAAAGTTCTTATACTCTGAGTAGCATCCGGAAAACTTGGGTAAATTCATTCAAGGTAAATTTTTATTGTGGGAGCTTGTGGTATTAAGGGTCGAGTTAAGTAATGGTGGTCTTTGATTCTGTACACTAGCTGACATATAAAGAGATTTTGTGGCTACACACTTATCCTCAAGCTCAGCTCGCGAGGACAATACCGGATTAATGGACTCAATTTCCTCTTGAAGGTTAAATTCACGATTTATGTAATTGTTTAAAATGTCTAATCTGCACTCTAATTCGCTGCCTCGAATGGATACGATTTGTTGTTGCATAAACTCTCCCATGCGGTCTATGTCACCCTTAACACTTTCAAGACGCGAGAGTCATGAATTAGCACGATCGTTGCCATCATTGACATCATGTACACTTGAACTTTGCTGACGACTTAAACGTCGCTTCGGAGCCATGATGCAATTTTACGCTAAATGTCAATATAAGTGAATCTTTGCCTCCCACTAATTTAATTGATATTGAATTCTCAAGTAGAAAGCACAGCTATCTAGTGTTGCGATAGGTTATTGATTGATCTTATTTTAACTTTGGAACTTTGTTATAACTGAGAGGCGTAAATTTGATGTGTTTTTGATTAATATTTTTTGAATAAATTTGATGTTACTTTAACTTTTTCTTCGATTATAATTTTTAGTGGACTGTATAAATAAATTTTTTCTTTTAATAATTAGTGAAAGTAGTATTGAATTTGAATTTCAAACATTTACAATTATTTAAGCTTTCACTTGTTATGTTCAACCTAATGTTTGAACATCCTGCAAGGGGCCACAAAAGTGTATTTAGTGTATTTGAACTAATTTTTTCCTAAATTTATTAGTGGACTGTAATTTTTAAATTTTTGTGTTACTGAAGGCCAATTTCTTTTAAATTTTTAAGTTTTTTCGTATAAAATTTAATTGATAATTTATATCTTTTTTACCGATTTTTTTTTTTAATCATTATATTTTAAATTGTTAATATTTTTTTTTTACCATACCATACAGTTGTAAAATTTTCTTTTTTGATGCGTGTTCCTCCTGCAGATGATGTAAAAGGAACCGCCCTTGATGCTGCTGAAGGTGTAGCTCGTTGTTTTTTCTGCCGCTGATGTTGTTCTTCTACTCGCCGGTGGTCCTGCCGCAGACGTTGGTCCCGCCGTATAAAATGCCAAAGACTTTGGCTGTCGATGTTCCCAGGAACCCGACTTTTTGTTTTTGCTCGATATTTGGCCTCGAACTCGCCGTACATTATTTTCAATAATTAGAAATTTCCGGTGTTGTTCCGGAAAAATGTATTTTTTTAAATTGAAATCTGATTTTTGATTTCCCACAACAAGTTGTGTTTTTAAGTCCTTGCGTCGTATCGCTTTGGAGATCCGAATTTCAGCCCAAAGATTTTCCATAAATATTCCGATGTAAGGCCTCGGACAGTCCTGCGCTAAACAAAAAACGTACTTATTGCTCGATGGCAATTCTCAACCTCTGTGTCCCTTACCACTTGGGGGGAAACAACAGAGGACTACGATTTTAAACTGAGCTCTTTTATGCCCAGTTCGCAGCCATCTTAGCTACCTTTGACTGAGTGTGTCAATGCACATTTAGCCACTATTTAGGTGCCAATTTCAATAGGAGCCCCAAAATACGGTTGAGAATACTCTTGAGAATGACTCATTTTTTTTTATTTTATGCTCATTGGCATTTATATAATTTTATTCTCTGTGTCCCTTACCTCTTGGGGGGAAACAAAAAATGACTACGGTTTTTAAACTGGGATCTTTATTACCCAGATCGCAGCCTTGTTTTTTAGCTACCTTGGGCTGAGAATTTTTATTTTTCTACAGTCACTTGTAGGTGCCAGTTTAAAACCTGAGTCTCTTACCACAGGGGGGAAAACGTCAGGGTTCCTCAAAGGACCAAATGTTAAGAGGAGCCCTAAATAAATAGGTCTTACTCCAATGAGCTCCTTTTGGAAACTGATTTTATTCGGTAAAGTTCTCTTATAAGTATGATACATGAGAATCTTAAATCTATTTAAAACTACTTATCAACGCACTGCCTGCTGACATGCTATGCGACCCTTTCTCAAGAGCGATAAGCGTACCACTTATGTATGTGTTTGTGTTAGGCTGCAGGGGATCAGTTTTAAACCATCTGTTTGACTCGTATTACTCGTAACTTAAGAATAAAATAGTGTTCAATGCTTGAAAAATGTATATATGTAAAGCTGATCTGCTATATGAACGATTAATTTCAGCATCGTGTCGAGTACAAGCCCAAACTGAGATTGCGGATGTACGAATAGCTGATCTGCTATGTATATATGATGATACGTCCTTCTGTATCCACCCGGGGGCACCAAAAAATGTCTGCTCCAAAATGACAAACTGCGAAAATGCCTGTTTCAGGCCAGCAACTAAGGTCCCAGTAGAAACGCATTTACCGAATTCAATGGAAGTTCATTTATTACTAGTTTCTATCTGCTCCTTCTCTTTTTTCATTCGAATATGCGACACACGTAGGAACACACGTAGATATCTTGCAGCTCGGGCTCGTTGGGGGTTATTTTATTTTCTCGTAGCTTGCTATGCCCCGTCTCATAGCTAAGTAGCCCAAGTTGCGAGTTCTACGAATTTCCCTCACATATTATTTTTATAAGCAAGTTACGACTAAACACACACGTTTATAAAGACGGACATGGCTATATCGACTTGGCTGTTGATGGTGATCAAGAATATATAAATTATGAGGTCTGAAATGATTGCGTCTTTATGATATGATACATTCACACGACTACTATTTACCTTTGTACTCTATGAGTACCGGGTATAATAAATTTTAAATATTAGCAATTAGGTCCCTCCTTTTTTTACAATAGCTTATTATTATACTAAAACAAAAATGGCATAGCTTCTTACCTTAAAAAACGTTTTGAAAAGAAGAAATTCATCGCTTCAACTTGAACATTTTGGCAAAAACAAAAACAAGAATATATTTCTTAAAGGGAAAAATTGTCGGCAACACAACAAAAAAATGCATTGCATTTCCCATATAAAAGAGCAAACCAACAACAAAGGAGGATCGAGAGAAATCGGAGGTACCCCTCCTTTAAAGTTTAAAGTTATGGATGCTCCGCAAAAAAATACGGACTTTTTTGCATACTTTTCCGAGTGTAAAAAATAATAACCGAAGCAATTAAAAAATTTCCTCTCTTTCTCCGTTTTGGGAGACTTGATTTTTAGGTAAAGATTAGCCGTTGCAATAGTTTAACATTGAAACATTTCCTAAAAACATTAATAAACTGGCGCTACAACCAGATTTCTGTTTTGGGGGCATCGTCGGGAAATTACACTATAGCCGTCCTTTCTTGTTTTATTAGACATCAGCTGTTTTTTCTGTAAACATGTTTAAATTCAAATTACACAATGTGACAAAAAAAAATTTGAGGAACTTTTAAAGTGACATAGTAGGAATTGTTTATTAGGTTAGCCGTTTATTTATTAGTCCCGTAACCCATGTTCCATGACTTTAAAAATTCATAAACGCGTCATGTTAAGCCAATTTTTCAAAAGTTAAATATTGTAGCTTTTGAAAAAAAAAATACATCTTCAATTTTTTTGTACAAAAAGAATAAAATTTTTGTAGAATAAACTGAAATTTTTGCATATTTTCCGTGTTTTTACGGACTTTGACACATTTTTGACACGTATCATTTGGTCCTTTTGATCCTGAATAAAACGAAACCAATTTCATTAAGAAATTATGAAAATTGTTGAAGTTATAACGCTTTTCCTAAAATAAGTCAGTGCAATTTTTGGTAAAATAATATGACCTACCAAATTTCAAAAGGCCGACTTCAGCCGACTATATTATATAGCTCTCATATAACTGAACGATCGGAAATTACCCAACTTTTGTGTTTTTGAAGATGAAACTTTCAACTTCGTACAGATTCCATTTGTGATCAGCTGATCCTACCTACAAATTTCACAAATTCACTTATAGCTGCCTATATCTTATAGTTGCCAACTGAACGATCTGAACTGGTATTCAGATCTTTTAGACTTTTTAGATAGACTTTTTAGGACTTAGGATTTTCTTTTTTATTTTTTATTGCAATAAATTGGTTTTATTATGAGAATCGCATAAAGATCAACCAACTATATCCGACGTTTGCGATATATATCCCGTTTTAACTGCAAGAGTATATCAACTTCGGCTCCACCCGAAGTTAGCTTTCCTTTCTTGTTTCTAGCATGAAATTGTCTATCACGCTTATAATGCTTATTACGCTTCAGAAGCATTTTCTCCCAAGCAACCAAAAGGAAGTACGGAAGATTTAATAATATCCACGCCGTGAACTAAAAGCTTTTGAGCAGTAGCGGTCGTTGGATACCATGGATATATATTTAGGTGTAAGATATTGGTTTCCACGCAGAATTTCTTAAACTTAAATGCATTAGTTTTGAATTCGCAAGAAATAAAAATTAAAATTGAAGATTTCTTAATAATGTTTTATCTACATCTAGATTTGATGCTTATAATGGCACATTTGAAAATGCTCTTCGCGGCGTGTTGTCGTTATTAGAATTAGACTTTCCTTAGAGAATTCTATCTTTAATGGCCTGCAATACCTGACGGACTGTGGGTTTAAATTTCTCCAGATAATTCGTCCCATATGATCAGTCATTTTAAGAGGAATTATTGTCGTGACAAACAAAGATTGGTCACGGCTTTTAAGTTCTACTTCATTAAATCGTTGCTTGTCCGATCGAACCATCAATTCCATAGCTTACGGTTAGCTTCACTTTACTTATATTAGAAAATTGTTCAAATGCTTATATCAACTTAAGAAGTGATCCTGATCAAGAATATATATACTTTATAGGGTCGGAGATGTCTCCTTCACTGCGTTGCACACTTTTGGACAAAATTATAATACCCTCTGTTTTTATATATAATATAAAAACAAAGAGGTAAACAAAAAAAAAACCATAGAGGAAAGCTAACTTCGGGCGGAGTCGAAGTTGATATACCCTTGCAGTTAAAACCGGATATATTTCGAAAACATCGGATATAGTTGTCCGATCCTTATGAGAATATCATAATATAACCAATTTATAAATAATAAAGCTCAAAGTGTGTATTTTTACCAAAAACCATTTCCGATCGTTCAGTTATGTGGCAGCTATAGGATATAGTCGGCCGATCCTTATAAAATTTAGTAGGTTGGGTTAACTGACCAAAAATGTAATCTGTACTAAGTTTCAGCTTTCTTTCTTCAAAATCACGAAGGTTGGGTCATTTCCGATCGTTCAGTTATATTGCAGCTATAGGATATAGTCGGCCGATCCTTATAAAATTTAGTAGGTTGGGTTAACTGACCAAAAATTTAATCTTTACTAAGTTTCTGCTTTCTTTCCTCAAAATCACGAAAGTTGGGTCATTTCCGATCGTTCAGTTATATGGCAGCTATAGGATATAGTCGGCCGATCCGAGCCGTTCCGACTTATATACTGCGTGCAAAGGAAAGAAGGGTGTGTGCAAAGTTTTAAGACGATAACTGAGAGACTAGTTTGCGTAGAAACAGACAGATGGACAGACGGACATGCTTATATCAACTCAGGAGGTGATCCTGATCAAGAATATATATGCTTTATAGGGTCGGAGATGTCTCCTTCACTGCGTTGCGCACTTTTGACCAAAATTATAACTTGTTTACTTACTTAAGAATTGAATTTTGAGAAACTTCAGTATAAACTTAAACCGCATCACTTCGCGTGTGCTGTGGTATATTTGAAAGCGAATTAATAATTTATTTAATTTCAATTCCAAGCATAGCATAGCTCTGCTTCCTCCTCTTCTTTCGTTTTTTTATTTTATGTGCAATAGTGGTCTTATCTCTTTTTCTGCAATTTTCCTTAGCTCTCTCCAAAGCTCGCGCTTTGGCTCCTTTTTTGCACAGTGGTTCAAGGTATAGTTTTTTTTTGGCGCCCCGGGTGGACACAAATGCTAAATATTAAAAAAGTTTAGTTTTAAAAAAACAAAGTGACAGTGACACAGTGTTATTACACACAAAAAATACCAACATTGTACAATACATACATTTACCAAACAAAACAAAAAGGTTGCTCGAGACGTGGGTGTCAAGCCCATTTAAAAAAATTCACCGCGTCGTGAAAACGCCACAAGCCGCCAAGCCAAGGATCATCGCCACCACGATCATCAGCGAGCTCCATGTCCTGTACCTGCATCGACTGCACGAGGAAAGAGGCAGCGGGATTAAAGGATGCCAAGGCAGAACCGCAGGTATTTGTGCAAAAAATTTAAAGTAGAGAAAAGACGTATTAAATCTACGTCTTGTGATGAAATATTGCGCCCTCCTTTTAATTCTTGGCGCATACGTACATACTTACAATTAGTAGAGCTAAAAATTTGAATAGTTTGATTAAAATAATTAACAAAATGCCTGTGTGTAAAATTAAATTGTGTAAAATTAATAAACATCATAATACATATATATATATATCATATATATTATATATCAACATCACTGTCGCCCTCCTCCTTTACCCCTCGTTCGTAAAACGCCAAACAAAACCACGCCAAAATAAATTTAGTGCTGCCAAACATTTATTTTTATATGACGACGATCCAGTATCAAAGTCCTCAACTGGATTTTCGGCGAAACGGCGATCATGCGTTGCATGATCTCCAACTTCTTTTCCAGTCTGACGCTCAAACACATGTCCGTTCCTTCTAATTTCCCTCACCCTCAAATACACACGCACAGTGTGGTGAGTTATGACGAACACTATTTTTCTCACTCTCAAATAATCGTTATAATTTAAATATTCAAAACAATCTGCGACACGGCCTTCCTGACCTATCTTACGTCCTCGTGAGTGTACAATATAAAGGTTTACAAAATATGATCTTATGTTCTATACAAAATAAAGTTTAAGATGGTTTTACACTTAGGAAATTAAGAAACACATAGGAAATTTATCTGCCCGAGCGTATAAATGTATGAAACGTCATGCTCACAGCCTACTTTCTGTTATTCGTTACAAATACTAATGCGTTAAAATTATATTAATGTATTGGGGTGCCGACCACTGATATAGGCAAACCGGCCATAATAAATAGCTCGCAGTTTGATTCATAAGCCGGCCAAATAACAATTCACCGATCATATTAAAAAATGATCCACCTTCATCATTCAGCTCCAAGGCTTCTTCATCATCACACTCATCATCCAATTGTGTTGCAATTCCCTTTTCAGGCATACGTCTCAAAAATTCGTGAGAATATTTATATGTCCTATTATTATTTAACGCCTTGTACGGAATGCTGTACTAGAAAAACTACGCCCCTGATCTGCAATCAGACGAGAAGGGACACCGAACAATGATATTAGCGACTTTAAAGCCTTAATACAACTCTCTGTATCCAACCTCACTGTATGGGACAAAGAGACCAACTTCGTGAGTTAACACGATTATATATTCCTTCTGATCATTTTGACCACTAAGCTTCCCTGTAAGGTCCATGTGGACTGTAAGCCACGGGATGTCAATTTTCGGTATAGGATGCAATTCAGCTGCCAGATGGGGATTTTGACAGTCTGCATGCAATACAGTTGTCGACAGATTTGTAAACGTACTTGGACATCCTTTCGAACCAATAATACTCATACATTTTCTAAAGGGTTTTCTCCCACCCAATAAAGTGTTCATAACCTTAGTTCATACGTTTTGGGCAAATCCTCAGCAAGATCATCGTTACGCAATTTACTTGCTGCTTTACTTGCTCAAATTTATATGTTGTTCTACTGTACCTTTTGACTTGACGCGATCTTTTGATATAGGATTTCGCGACAGAAAATCTACGTGAGCCACTCCTTCACCTGGCCTATACTGAGTATCAAACTCAAAAGATTGCATGAATGACCACCACCTATGGACTCTCGGAGTTACTTCTGTTTTTGTGCGAAAGGCTTTGAGCGAATTGCAGTCAGAAAACACGACGAAATGTCGACCCTGTAGGTAATGGCGAAAATGCTTAATAGCATTGTAAGCTGCAAGTGTTTCCAGTTCGTATGAATGATAACGCGATTCCGCTGGCGAGGTCCGTTTACTAAATTATTCGATAACTCGTGGCTTGTGTTCGATTTTATGCAAAAAAAATTTCGCCATAGCCATCAGCACTCACATCTGTATGAAGTTAAATAGGGAATTGGGGATCGAAGATAGTCAGAACAGGTTCACTAGTCAGGATACGAATCACTTTCTGTCGTAACTGCCCATGCTTTTGTTTCCATAAAAATTACATACTTTTTGAAGTAAGACAACAGAGGGGTTTTAGCAACTGTGAAAACTTAGGTACAAACTGACGAAAATACGAGACCAGTCCAATAAATTGTCTCAGTTGCGTTGCGGATTGCGGGGCTCGTATTTTCCTAGAGCTCGTATTTTCCCAGGATTCAAAACCCAAGATTTTGACACAAGATTTTAGAAAGAAACAAACAATGGCATATTTATAACCCAAATCACCTAATCCCTTTGGAATACGGAAGGCGCATTTTTAAGCCCAAAAGCCCAAGTATTCGTACTGTCCTTCTTTGGTGTGAAAAATCTAGCCCCACCCAACCTAGCTATCTGGTCAGATATAAGTGGCAACAGATACTTGTCGGAAACAGTGTTAGCATTAAGCTCCCGATAGTCAAAACAGAGACGGTCTGTACCAATTTTCTTTCGGACAAGTAAAATCGGACTCGCAAAAAGAGAGGAACTGGGTCTTATAATGTTCGCATCTAGCAGCTCTTGAATAGAATGCCTAACCTTTTCTTTTTCCTCCACACTCAAACCGTAAGGGCGCCTCTGAACCGTCTTGTTTTTATCAATCAAGCGAATTTCTAGCTGTCCCGTAGTCACACGGCTCTGTGGAATACCGTTTATGAACGAATTTGAGAATTTTTGTAATATTGATAGCAGTCTATCTTTATCTGGTCCATGCAAATCGGTGTCAACATCGGCCAGGTCACAATTACATTCGGAAACTACGACAGGTAATATAGACTTTTTACTAAACAAAGTAAGCGCGCTTGATTTAATTGTCACGCCAATGCCCTGGCTCAAAATTTCACGACCAATCAAAGCTTCGTATTTAATATGATTATCTATAACTACGTGAAATAAGATTTGAAGTGAACGCTCACTACAAACGGAGTTACCACCTATACCCCTTAATGTCACTAGGTTGTTTATTCTAGTGCCTGATAATCTCAGCTATGCAGTCTCTTTGATGAGTGAGCATTCGGCTTCGGAGTCGAGGTAAAATTGGAACGACTCACTAGACTGTAGTAAAGTCCTAAGGGCTCAAGTACGGTACATATGTTCACATCTTTGATGTTGTTTCTTTTGATTGGCGGACGCTCCTGACGATCCGTGCAGATTGTAGATACATGTCCAGCTTTTCCACATTTGTAACAGATGACGGATGATCGATCTCTTCCTCCAGTATATCCATATTGTTGATTACGGAGTCTCTTTGTTACGGGGCTTGCAACAGTTGTGACACATGATGTGAGGCATAGCCCTGATAAAACCAAACGATTGGTAAAAACCAAACGGCGCAATCGTTTATCTATCCCAGCTGCATGTGCCAACGTAACGGATACTGCAATCTGCTAGACGCTGAGCGACTTCCAGCGGGCCATAGGGGAAGGGACCATTCTGCTCCCAAACAACGACAAAACACTCTCCATAATTTCTCCGTCCATTTAACAAATTCATAACGGTGTCGGACAAGTCTCCGTTCCAGAAAAATGTTGCAAAAATAATTCTCGGAACTTCGTCCATGAAATGCCGGGAAAACATATTTGCGAGAGCCGGTGTAATGCGGTGCCTTCCAGTGATTTGCTGAGCGCCATTACAAGAGCGCTGCACACGAGCTGATTTTCAGACAAAATGTAGTCGACTGTTGAACACCAAGATAGCGCGTCTGATCCTGCACGATCGGCGTTGAACTTTGGCAGTGTAATAATTTTGATATCTTTTGGCTCATTTTGAGAGCACGGCACTGTTTTATCAGTTCGGCGAGATTACGATTTTTCAATTCCAGGATTGCTAGAAGATTTTCATCACTGGCTAGAGGCGGAGCTCTTCCCACTTCTGATGACGACGATCCAGTATCAAATGCCTCAAGTGGACTTTCGGCGAAACGGCGATCATGTGTGGCATGATCTCCAACTTCTTTTCCAGTCTGACGCTCAAACTCATGTCCATTCCTTCTAATTTCCCTCACCCTTAAATACACACGCACAGTGCGGTGAGTTATGACGAGCACTATTTGTCTCACTCACGCCCACGCCCAGACTACATTGACGGAATTGCGTATCCGTCTTGCACGAAAGAACCGAGATCATAAGAAGTAGATCAAGAGTGTACATACAAATAATCGTTATAATTTAAATATTCAAAACAATCTGCGACACGGCCTACCTGACCTATCTTACGTCCTCGTGAGTGTACAAATAATAGGAACCTCCATGATGAGAATCCCCATTTGATGATGATTTTGGCCATAGTTAATGTTTTTCCTTTTTGACTATATCCTTGTTTTCTGATAAATGTTTTCGTCGTACTTATTGTCAATTATTGTAAATTTTACCTTTTACTAAATTATGGCAATTCTCTTCCATGTTACTGAGAGCGTTGCCACCCATCCACGTCACGATGTTACCAGTTGCCATGGATGATGCTATCGGATTTGCCATATGCCAAGGATTGGCATGAATTGCCCAGCAATTTATCCAAAATGCCCCCGTCGTCCTGCTCCAGCTCCGTTTTACCACCGCTGATGTCTTGCTGCGCTTCAACATAATTCCCGCCGATGTGACGCTGCAGCCCTTGTCACTGTATAAGACTTCTGATGTTTTTGCTGCAACCCTGTTATCGATGCCCTGCCGTCCCAAAGAATTCTTTTTTCCCGCCATGTTTATCGATGTCGCTTTTTCCCGCCATGTAAAGTGGTGAGTATTCGGAACAAAAGTTGCCCTCTGGGGTAATACTCCGGATGCTCACCACTCACTCTGCAATTGTGACCGTTGGCGGCGGTCGTCCCAAAATCCCAAAACCTAGTAAAAATCTAAAAATCTAATTAAACAGAACTGAACCAAATCCATGTAAACTAAAGTAAAACCAAAAGTAAAACCCATGTAAATCCATGTAAACTGTTTTTGTGAAAAGTTAAAAGCCAACTAAATTGTGAAACTAAAATTGTAAAACCAATTGCAAAACTCAAAAGCCAATAGAACAAACGATTAAAGACAAAATCAAAAGCCAATAAAACAATCAATTAAATTAAAAAAATCAAAATTAAAACAAAAAAAAAGTGTTAATTTATTATTTTGGTGGTACCGGAAATTTTAATCAAAATCTGGAGAAACACACACACACACGAAGGAGTGCGGAATAGCGGCATACAGGAGCTGGACAAGTAACTGGACAAGAAGGAGAAGGAAGGAAAAAAGTTTTTTATAATGGATACCTTTTTTGAATCGGACGACGAGATAATTTTCGATATTTCATCCCCAATTTCCTTAATTCTACCGGATGTTTCCTCACCTCACCGCTGTGAGTATGAATCTAAATTTAATAAATCACCCTCACTTCCCTCCTCGGTGGCGGAAACATACCTATCAAACGATGTTCTTCCAAAAAATTCCCCAATTATTTCCATGGGAAATTTGCCAAAGAGCCCCTGCTCTTCTGCCCAGGAGGTTAATGCCCCTCCTCATAGCGTGCATTTTGGGCTCCAACCAATACCAGGTCATACATATGAAAATAGGAATACAAATAACTGCGCAAGCGCAAGCCGTTTTTTCCCCACTCACCCACACACCTGTACGGAGACAGATATTAAAAGAGGAGACAAACGCACACACACCAACGATGAAGAACATACTCTGATCTCTTCGAATGAGAAATTGACACCTGCCATTAACAGTGGCAAAGATAACAGACATAATAATAAACGAAATCTTTCCTCATCTCCGACTGTGCTTTTTAGCACGGAAAAAAGGGTCCTCCTGGAGGAGTCCCTTGTTAAATGTAACAAGCAAATTAACTGCAGCCCCCCTTGCCACACCTCTATTGTTACCCCAAAAGACATTAACACACATAAAAATGTTAACTCAATTAACAGTCCCCCCATTCGCAATCCAGTATGTGCATTAACATTAGCAGCGCCTGGACAGGGCGCTATCTGTTGTCCTAAAACAAAAGTGCCTTTTGAACCATTTGTTGTTTCTTCATGTAATGTAAATTTAGAAAATGGAACAACTTCCGCTGACAAAGGCAAAGCCCATGAACTTGGACCCAAATCCTTTGCCCAAGGGGATCTAACTCCAGCTGCTCTGGAAATAGGAAATGATAAACAGGGCCCTTCCTCCTCTGTCAAAATACAGTCGGTGCAGGTCCTTAAAAACTTTTTCTCTGACTTGAAAAATTTTGCCATTACTAAACCTGCCGCGCCCCTACCTCCGATACGCCCCTCTCTCAAACCAAGTATAAACCTGAAAGCTTCCAGTGCAGCCAGTTCGGTAGACCAAGGTCCTTTGTTTTTTAAAGCCAAAGCCCTGGTCCATACATCGCCAAATTCGCTTGGTGAGATTGAGCGTATCAGGACTAAAAGGCAACAGCAGCAGCAGCAGCATAGGCAACAGCAACAGAAATCAAACATATATGCGAAATCCTATGAGGAGAATCCTATGAGGTAATCCTACAGTGCCACAGATGTCAAGGTTTTGGACATCTTAAGGGTTCGTGTAGGAGGCCCTTTAATTGTTTGAAATGTGCGGGCCGTCATCCTACCACGGCCTGCCAAAAACCCCGCTTTCGTCCTGCCTTGTGCTGCAACTGTGGCGGACGCCATGTGTCCTCCTACAGGGGCTGTCCTGCATATCAGGATTACAAAAATGGTCACTTTGACACTCATCAGCGCAAGGAGGCTGGTATACGTCGTCCCCACAAACGGCCACCAGCTCGTCATACTCCAAAGCATAATCGCCCAATTCAAAAACCCAGTCAAAATCGTTTTGCCATCCTGAAGGCCTCTGAGCAATCGGCGCAGCACTTGGGTGATAGTTTTGGCTACAGGAATAGGAACAGCAACATAAACTCCCAATTAACCAATAGGCGAAACCAAAATCAGCGCTCGGTTTTGGGAAAGAGGAAAGGCCAAACCCCTTTGTCCAAGTCTCCTGGTTATGACCGTGTTAGCAAAAGGCAGCATTCCAATCCTTTTCGCAGCCAGGATAAGAAGAAACTTAAAAATCTGGCCGAATCCCACCTGGCTAGATTTCAGGCAAGGCTTCGGATGGAGCACAATCATAATAATACTAATAATACTAATAAAATAAGAATAGAGGACAATTCTAGGCAACGGCAGCGTCAGCATGAGATGTTGCCACCCAAATCCAAATCGTATCAGGAGCAGCTCGATCATTGGCAGCAAAGGCTGTTGGCTGTTGAGGATCAACCGAGGCAGTTTATCCTGGAAGGGAACCAGATAAATAAAAAAGTTTTGCTTAAAGTTGAGGAGCTTGGGAAGTCATTTATTAAATTACTTGAATCTATAAATAAAATTACTGCAGCTTTTGACATAACAGAGCTGTCTATTAATAATACAAAATTACAAAGCATTTGTCACTCGGTTGAGATGGCATCTGTCGACGAGGAGGATTCACTTGTCCAACTATTAAACGCTAATGATGTTTATTATGATTAGTTCTTCCTTCCATCCTCCCTTTCAGCAGTGCCAAGGAAAAAATCCAAAAAATCCAAAGCTGCTAAAAATTTGCTTCTGGAATGCGGGCGGCGTTTCCAACAAGCTGGTTGATTTGAAGGAATTTTTAGCCAATTACAATATAGATGTCATGCTTATATGTGAGTCCAAAGTCGGATCCCTCACTATTGATGGATACCATTCATATTTGGCCAGAAACCCGGTAAACCATCGTAAGGGCGGAGCTGCAACTCTTGTCCGCCATGGACTGTCACACTCTGTCCTTAGCCCTGAGGAGTTTGAATCATATCAAGCCTGTCCTGTCTTGATTAACAATGTTGTTGTGTCATCCATTTATTGTCCACCGTCTATTAGATGGGCAGTCGGTGAATTTACCCAGCTCCTCAGGCGTATAGATGCGCTCTGCCCACCAAGCTCCTTGCGCTTTATATTGGCGGGTGATTGGAATGCCAAGGACCAGATGTGGGGCAGTGCTCGTGGTTGTTGCAGGGGCAAATTATTAGCCGAAGCCATACATTCTAGAGCCAGATACAATGTTCTTGCCACAGGATCAGCTACCCATTTTCCTTTTAGCCGGAAATCTAATCCATCTAATTTGGATTTTGGGATATATTCTGGTTTTTCTCCAAAACACATCCGTATCTCATCGATGGATGGGCTTTACTCAGACCACCTCCCTATGCTTATTGAGGCAGCCCTTGGGTGTGCTCCTTTGGCTCTTCCGGATGCCCCTTCAGTTATCAATTGGCCTCTTTTTCCTCCTCGTAGCGTCCATGGTTTCAAGGCTTTTCAATCAACACTTGACAGGAGCATAAACCTTAACATGGAATTGAAATCAATAGAGGATATTGATGATGCCATTGGTATTCTTACCCGGAAAATCCGTGAAGCTTTGGTCCAACATGCTGCTTTCCGTCCTGTTCCTAAAAGACACCCCCCGACAGCAAAGCTGGATCTCCGCACTAAAATTCTGCTGTTCCAAGCAAATTTCCTCAGAAGAAGTCTAAGGAAAAAACGCACACCTGATAATAAAAGGAAGGAATATTTCCATGATGAGAATCCCCATTTGATGATGATTTTGGCCATAGTTAATGTTTTTCCTTTTTGACTATGTCCTTGTTTTCTGATAAATGTTTTCGTCGTACTTATTGTCAATTATTGTAAATTTTACCTTTTACTAAATTATGGCAATTCTCTTCCATGTTCCTGAGAGCGTTGCCACCCATCCACGTCACGATGTTACCAGTTGCCATGGATGATGCTATCGGATTTGCCATATGCCAAGGATTGGCATGAATTGCCCAGCAATTTATCCAAAATGCCCCCGTCGTCCTGCTCCAGCTCCGTTTTACCACCGCTGATGTCTTGCTGCGCTTCAACATAATTCCCGCCGATGTGACGCTGCAGCCCTTGTCACTGTATAAGACTTCTGATGTTTTTGCTGCAACCCTGTTATCGATGCCCTGCCGTCCCAAAGAATTCTTTTTTCCCGCCATGTTTATCGATGTCGCTTTTTCCCGCCATGTAAAGTGGTGAGTATTCGGAACAAAAGTTGCCCTCTGGGGTAATACTCCGGATGCTCACCACTCACTCTGCAATTGTGACCGTTGGCGGCGGTCGTCCCAAAATCCCAAAACCTAGTAAAAATCTAAAAATCTAATTAAACAGAACTGAACCAAATCCATGTAAACTAAAGTAAAACCAAAAGTAAAACCCATGTAAATCCATGTAAACTGTTTTTGTGAAAAGTTAAAAGCCAACTAAATTGTGAAACTAAAATTGTAAAACCAATTGCAAAACTCAAAAGCCAATAGAACAAACGATTAAAGACAAAATCAAAAGCCAATAAAACAATCAATTAAATTAAAAAATCAAAATTAAAACAAAAAAAAAGTGTTAATTTATTATTTTGGTGGTACCGGAAATTTTAATCAAAATCTGGAGAAACACACACACACACGAAGGAGTGCGGAATAGCGGCATACAGGAGCTGGACAAGTAACTGGACAAGAAAGAGAAGGAAGGAAAAAAGTTTTTTATAATGGATACCTTTTTTGAATCGGACGACGAGATAATTTTCGATATTTCATCCCCAATTTCCTTAATTCTACCGGATGTTTCCTCACCTCACCGCTGTGAGTATGAATCTAAATTTAATAAATCACCCTCACTTCCCTCCTCGGTGGCGGAAACATACCTATCAAACGATGTTCTTCCAAAAAATTCCCCAATTATTTCCATGGGAAATTTGCCAAAGAGCCCCTGCTCTTCTGCCCAGGAGGTTAATGCCCCTCCTCATAGCGTGCATTTTGGGCTCCAACCAATACCAGGTCATACATATGAAAATAGGAATACAAATAACTGCGCAAGCGCAAGCCGTTTTTTCCCCACTCACCCACACACCTGTACGGAGACAGATATTAAAAGAGGAGACAAACGCACACACACCAACGATGAAGAACATACTCTGATCTCTTCGAATGAGAAATTGACACCTGCCATTAACAGTGGCAAAGATAACAGACATAATAATAAACGAAATCTTTTCTCATCTCCGACTGTGCTTTTTAGCACGGAAAAAAGGGTCCTCCTGGAGGAGTCCCTTGTTAAATGTAACAAGCAAATTAACTGCAGCCCCCCTTGCCACACCTCTATTGTTACCCCAAAAGACATTAACACACATAAAAATGTTAACTCAATTAACAGTCCCCCCATTCGCAATCCAGTATGTGCATTAACATTAGCAGCGCCTGGACAGGGCGCTATCTGTTGTCCTAAAACAAAAGTGCCTTTTGAACCATTTGTTGTTTCTTCATGTAATGTAAATTTAGAAAATGGAACAACTTCCGCTGACAAAGCCAAAGCCCATGAACTTGGACCCAAATCCTTTGCCCAAGGGGATCTAACTCCAGCTGCTCTGGAAATAGGAAATGATAAACAGGGCCCTTCCTCCTCTGTCAAAATACAGTCGGTGCAGGTCCTTAAAAACTTTTTCTCTGACTTGAAAAATTTTGCCATTACTAAACCTGCCACGCCCCTACCTCCGATACGCCCCTCTCTCAAACCAAGTATAAACCTGAAAGCTTCCAGTGCAGCCAGTTCGGTAGACCAAGGTCCTTTGTTTTTTAAAGCCAAAGCCCTGGTCCATACATCGCCAAATTCGCTTGGTGAGATTGAGCGTATCAGGACTAAAAGGCAACAGCAGCAGCAGCAGCATAGGCAACAGCAACAGAAATCAAACATATATGCGAAATCCTATGAGGAGAATTTTCCGCCTTTAGGCTCTAACAAGTCCTCAGCCTTAAGGACCCCGTCCTTCAAGAGCAACTTTGCGAAAAGGCTCTACAGCGAGGAGCGGAGAAAGTCTAATGTTGTCCCCCCTTTAACGCCCCGATCACCGAGAGCCTTGGATTATTCCATTCCACCTTGGGTAATCCTACAGTGCCACAGATGTCAAGGTTTTGGACATCTTAAGGGTTCGTGTAGGAGGCCCTTTAATTGTTTGAAATGTGCGGGCCGTCATCCTACCACGGCCTGCCAAAAACCCCGCTTTCGTCCTGCCTTGTGCTGCAACTGTGGCGGACGCCATGTGTCCTCCTACAGGGGCTGTCCTGCATATCAGGATTACAAAAATGGTCACTTTGACACTCATCAGCGCAAGGAGGCTGGTATACGTCGTCCCCACAAACGGCCACCAGCTCGTCATACTCCAAAGCATAATCGCCCAATTCAAAAACCCAGTCAAAATCGTTTTGCCATCCTGAAGGCCTCTGAGCAATCGGCGCAGCACTTGGGTGATAGTTTTGGCTACAGGAATAGGAACAGCAACATAAACTCCCAATTAACCAATAGGCGAAACCAAAATCAGCGCTCGGTTTTGGGAAAGAGGAAAGGCCAAACCCCTTTGTCCAAGTCTCCTGGTTATGACCGTGTTAGCAAAAGGCAGCATTCCAATCCTTTTCGCAGCCAGGATAAGAAGAAACTTAAAAATCTGGCCGAATCCCACCTGGCTAGATTTCAGGCAAGGCTTCGGATGGAGCACAATCATAATAATACTAATAATACTAATAAAATAAGAATAGAGGACAATTCTAGGCAACGGCAGCGTCAGCATGAGATGTTGCCACCCAAATCCAAATCGTATCAGGAGCAGCTCGATCATTGGCAGCAAAGGCTGTTGGCTGTTGAGGATCAACCGAGGCAGTTTATCCTGGAAGGGAACCAGATAAATAAAAAAGTTTTGCTTAAAGTTGAGGAGCTTGGGAAGTCATTTATTAAATTACTTGAATCTATAAATAAAATTACTGCAGCTTTTGACATAACAGAGCTGTCTATTAATAATACAAAATTACAAAGCATTTGTCACTCGGTTGAGATGGCATCTGTCGACGAGGAGGATTCACTTGTCCAACTATTAAACGCTAATGATGTTTATTATGATTAGTTCTTCCTTCCATCCTCCCTTTCAGCAGTGCCAAGGAAAAAATCCAAAAAATCCAAAGCTGCTAAAAATTTGCTTCTGGAATGCGGGCGGCGTTTCCAACAAGCTGGTTGATTTCAAGGAATTTTTAGCCAATTACAATATAGATGTCATGCTTATATGTGAGTCCAAAGTTGGATCTCTCACTATTGATGGATACCATTCATATTTGGCCAGAAACCCGGTAAACCATCGTAAGGGCGGAGCTGCAACTCTTGTCCGCCATGGACTGTCACACTCTGTCCTTAGCCCTGAGGAGTTTGAATCATATCAAGCCTGTCCTGTCTTGATTAACAATGTTGTTGTGTCATCCATTTATTGTCCACCGTCTATTAGATGGGCAGTCGGTGAATTTACCCAGCTCCTCAGGCGTATAGATGCGCTCTGCCCACCAAGCTCCTTGCGCTTTATATTGGCGGGTGATTGGAATGCCAAGGACCAGATGTGGGGCAGTGCTCGTGGTTGTTGCAGGGGCAAATTATTAGCCGAAGCCATACATTCTAGAGCCAGATACAATGTTCTTGCCACAGGATCAGCTACCCATTTTCCTTTTAGCCGGAAATCTAATCCATCTAATTTGGATTTTGGGATATATTCTGGTTTTTCTCCAAAACACATCCGTATCTCATCGATGGATGGGCTTTACTCAGACCACCTCCCTATGCTTATTGAGGCAGCCCTTGGGTGTGCTCCTTTGGCTCTTCCGGATGCCCCTTCAGTTATCAATTGGCCTCTTTTTCCTCCTCGTAGCGTCCATGGTTTCAAGGCTTTTCAATCAACACTTGACAGGAGCATAAACCTTAACATGGAATTGAAATCAATAGAGGATATTGATGATGCCATTGGTATTCTTACCCGGAAAATCCGTGAAGCTTTGGTCCAACATGCTGCTTTCCGTCCTGTTCCTAAAAGACACCCCCCGACAGCAAAGCTGGATCTCCGCACTAAAATTCTGCTGTTCCAAGCAAATTTCCTCAGAAGAAGTCTAAGGAAAAAACGCACACCTGATAATAAAAGGAAGGAATATTTCCATGATGAGAATCCCCATTTGATGATGATTTTGGCCATAGTTAATGTTTTTCCTTTTTGACTATGTCCTTGTTTTCTGATAAATGTTTTCGTCGTACTTATTGTCAATTATTGTAAATTTTACCTTTTACTAAATTATGGCAATTCTCTTCCATGTTCCTGAGAGCGTTGCCACCCATCCACGTCACGATGTTACCAGTTGCCATGGATGATGCTATCGGATTTGCCATATGCCAAGGATTGGCATGAATTGCCCGGCAATTTATCCAAAATGCCCCCGTCGTCCTGCTCCAGCTCCGTTTTACCACCGCTGATGTCTTGCTGCGCTTCAACATAATTCCCGCCGATGTGACGCTGCAGCCCTTGTCACTGTATAAGACTTCTGATGTTTTTGCTGCAACCCTGTTATCGATGCCCTGCCGTCCCAAAGAATTCTTTTTTCCCGCCATGTTTATCGATGTCGCTTTTTCCCGCCATGTAAAGTGGTGAGTATTCGGAACAAAAGTTGCCCTCTGGGGTAATACTCCGGATGCTCACCACTCACTCTGCAATTGTGACCGTTGGCGGCGGTCGTCCCAAAATCCCAAAACCTAGTAAAAATCTAAAAATCTAATTAAACAGAACTGAACCAAATCCATGTAAACTAAAGTAAAACAAAAAGTAAAACCCATGTAAATCCATGTAAACTGTTTTTGTGAAAAGTTAAAAGCCAACTAAATTGTGAAACTAAAATTGTAAAACCAATTGCAAAACTCAAAAGCCAATAGAACAAACGATTAAAGACAAAATCAAAAGCCAATAAAACAATCAATTAAATTAAAAAATCAAAATTAAAACAAAAAAAAAGTGTTAATTTATTATTTTGGTGGTACCGGAAATTTTAATCAAAATCTGGAGAAACACACACACACACGAAGGAGTGCGGAATAGCGGCATACAGGAGCTGGACAAGTAACTGGACAAGAAAGAGAAGGAAGGAAAAAAGTTTTTTATAATGGATACCTTTTTTGAATCGGACGACGAGATAATTTTCGATATTTCATCCCCAATTTCCTTAATTCTACCGGATGTTTCCTCACCTCACCGCTGTGAGTATGAATCTAAATTTAATAAATCACCCTCACTTCCCTCCTCGGTGGCGGAAACATACCTATCAAACGATGTTCTTCCAAAAAATTCCCCAATTATTTCCATGGGAAATTTGCCAAAGAGCCCCTGCTCTTCTGCCCAGGAGGTTAATGCCCCTCCTCATAGCGTGCATTTTGGGCTCCAACCAATACCAGGTCATACATATGAAAATAGGAATACAAATAACTGCGCAAGCGCAAGCCGTTTTTTCCCCACTCACCCACACACCTGTACGGAGACAGATATTAAAAGAGGAGACAAACGCACACACACCAACGATGAAGAACATACTCTGATCTCTTCGAATGAGAAATTGACACCTGCCATTAACAGTGGCAAAGATAACAGACATAATAATAAACGAAATCTTTCCTCATCTCCGACTGTGCTTTTTAGCACGGAAAAAAGGGTCCTCCTGGAGGAGTCCCTTGTTAAATGTAACAAGCAAATTAACTGCAGCCCCCCTTGCCACACCTCTATTGTTACCCCAAAAGACATTAACACACATAAAAATGTTAACTCAATTAACAGTCCCCCCATTCGCAATCCAGTATGTGCATTAACATTAGCAGCGCCTGGACAGGGCGCTATCTGTTGTCCTAAAACAAAAGTGCCTTTTGAACCATTTGTTGTTTCTTCATGTAATGTAAATTTAGAAAATGGAACAACTTCCGCTGACAAAGGCAAAGCCCATGAACTTGGACCCAAATCCTTTGCCCAAGGGGATCTAACTCCAGCTGCTCTGGAAATAGGAAATGATAAACAGGGCCCTTCCTCCTCTGTCAAAATACAGTCGGTGCAGGTCCTTAAAAACTTTTTCTCTGACTTGAAAAATTTTGCCATTACTAAACCTGCCACGCCCCTACCTCCGATACGCCCCTCTCTCAAACCAAGTATAAACCTGAAAGCTTCCAGTGCAGCCAGTTCGGTAGACCAAGGTCCTTTGTTTTTTAAAGCCAAAGCCCTGGTCCATACATCGCCAAATTCGCTTGGTGAGATTGAGCGTATCAGGACTAAAAGGCAACAGCAGCAGCAGCAGCATAGGCAACAACAACAGAAATCAAACATATATGCGAAATCCTATGAGGAGAATTTTCCGCCTTTAGGCTCTAACAAGTCCTCAGCCTTAAGGACCCCGTCCTTCAAGAGCAACTTTGCGAAAAGGCTCTACAGCGAGGAGCGGAGAAAGTCTAATGTTGTCCCCCCTTTAACGCCCCGATCACCGAGAGCCTTGGATTATTCCAATCCACCTTGGGTAATCCTACAATGCCACAGATGTCAAGGTTTTGGACATCTTAAGGGTTCGTGTAGGAGGCCCTTTAATTGTTTAAAATGTGCGGGCCGTCATCCTACCACGGCCTGCCAAAAACCCCGCTTTCGTCCTGCCTTGTGCTGCAACTGTGGCGGACGCCATGTGTCCTCCTACAGGGGCTGTCCTGCATATCAGGATTACAAAAATGGTCACTTTGACACTCATCAGCGCAAGGAGGCTGGTATACGTCGTCCCCACAAACGGCCACCAGCTCGTCATACTCCAAAGCATAATCGCCCAATTCAAAAACCCAGTCAAAATCGTTTTGCCATCCTGAAGGCCTCTGAGCAATCGGCGCAGCACTTGGGTGATAGTTTTGGCTACAGGAATAGGAACAGCAACATAAACTCCCAATTAACCAATAGGCGAAACCAAAATCAGCGCTCGGTTTTGGGAAAGAGGAAAGGCCAAACCCCTTTGTCCAAGTCTCCTGGTTATGACCGTGTTAGCAAAAGGCAGCATTCCAATCCTTTTCGCAGCCAGGATAAGAAGAAACTTAAAAATCTGGCCGAATCCCACCTGGCTAGATTTCAGGCAAGGCTTCGGATGGAGCACAATCATAATAATACTAATAATACTAATAAAATAAGAATAGAGGACAATTCTAGGCAACGGCAGCGTCAGCATGAGATGTTGCCACCCAAATCCAAATCGTATCAGGAGCAGCTCGATCATTGGCAGCAAAGGCTGTTGGCTGTTGAGGATCAACAGAGGCAGTTTATCCTGGAAGGGAACCAGATAAATAAAAAAGTTTTGCTTAAAGTTGAGGAGCTTGGGAAGTCATTTATTAAATTACTTGAATCTATAAATAAAATTACTGCAGCTTTTGACATAACAGAGCTGTCTATTAATAATACAAAATTACAAAGCATTTGTCACTCGGTTGAGATGGCATCTGTCGACGAGGAGGATTCACTTGTCCAACTATTAAACGCTAATGATGTTTATTATGATTAGTTCTTCCTTCCATCCTCCCTTTCAGCAGTGCCAAGGAAAAAATCCAAAAAATCCAAAGCTGCTAAAAATTTGCTTCTGGAATGCGGGCGGCGTTTCCAACAAGCTGGTTGATTTGAAGGAATTTTTAGCCAATTACAATATAGATGTCATGCTTATATGTGAGTCCAAAGTCGGATCTCTCACTATTGATGGATACCATTCATATTTGGCCAGAAACCCGGTAAACCATCGTAAGGGCGGAGCTGCAACTCTTGTCCGCCATGGACTGTCACACTCTGTCCTTAGCCCTGAGGAGTTTGAATCATATCAAGCCTGTCCTGTCTTCATTAACAATGTTGTTGTGTCATCCATTTATTGTCCACCGTCTATTAGATGGGCAGTCGGTGAATTTACCCAGCTCCTCAGGCGTATAGATGCGCTCTGCCCACCAAGCTCCTTGCGCTTTATATTGGCGGGTGATTGGAATGCCAAGGACCAGATGTGGGGCAGTGCTCGTGGTTGTTGCAGGGGCAAATTATTAGCCGAAGCCATACATTCTAGAGCCAGATACAATGTTCTTGCCACAGGATCAGCTACCCATTTTCCTTTTAGCCGGAAATCTAATCCATCTAATTTGGATTTTGGGATATATTCTGGTTTTTCTCCAAAACACATCCGTATCTCATCGATGGATGGGCTTTACTCAGACCACCTCCCTATGCTTATTGAGGCAGCCCTTGGGTGTGCTCCTTTGGCTCTTCCGGATGCCCCTTCAGTTATCAATTGGCCTCTTTTTCCTCCTCGTAGCGTCCATGGTTTCAAGGCTTTTCAATCAACACTTGACAGGAGCATAAACCTTAACATGGAATTGAAATCAATAGAGGATATTGATGATGCCATTGGTATTCTTACCCGGAAAATCCGTGAAGCTTTGGTCCAACATGCTGCTTTCCGTCCTGTTCCTAAAAGACACCCCCCGACAGCAAAGCTGGATCTCCGCACTAAAATTCTGCTGTTCCAAGCAAATTTCCTCAGAAGAAGTCTAAGGAAAAAACGCACACCTGATAATAAAAGGAAGGAATATTTCCATGATGAGAATCCCCATTTGATGATGATTTTGGCCATAGTTAATGTTTTTCCTTTTTGACTATGTCCTTGTTTTCTGATAAATGTTTTCGTCGTACTTATTGTCAATTATTGTAAATTTTACCTTTTACTAAATTATGGCAATTCTCTTCCATGTTCCTGAGAGCGTTGCCACCCATCCACGTCACGATGTTACCAGTTGCCATGGATGATGCTATCGGATTTGCCATATGCCAAGGATTGGCATGAATTGCCCGGCAATTTATCCAAAATGCCCCCGTCGTCCTGCTCCAGCTCCGTTTTACCACCGCTGATGTCTTGCTGCGCTTCAACATAATTCCCGCCGATGTGACGCTGCAGCCCTTGTCACTGTATAAGACTTCTGATGTTTTTGCTGCAACCCTGTTATCGATGCCCTGCCGTCCCAAAGAATTCTTTTTTCCCGCCATGTTTATCGATGTCGCTTTTTCCCGCCATGTAAAGTGGTGAGTATTCGGAACAAAAGTTGCCCTCTGGGGTAATACTCCGGATGCTCACCACTCACTCTGCAATTGTGACCGTTGGCGGCGGTCGTCCCAAAATCCCAAAACCTAGTAAAAATCTAAAAATCTAATTAAACAGAACTGAACCAAATCCATGTAAACTAAAGTAAAACCAAAAGTAAAACCCATGTAAATCCATGTAAACTGTTTTTGTGAAAAGTTAAAAGCCAACTAAATTGTGAAACTAAAATTGTAAAACCAATTGCAAAACTCAAAAGCCAATAGAACAAACGATTAAAGACAAAATCAAAAGCCAATAAAACAATCAATTAAATTAAAAAATCAAAATTAAAACAAAAAAAAAGTGTTAATTTATTATTTTGGTGGTACCGGAAATTTTAATCAAAATCTGGAGAAACACACACACACACGAAGGAGTGCGGAATAGCGGCATACAGGAGCTGGACAAGTAACTGGACAAGAAGGAGAAGGAAGGAAAAAAGTTTTTTATAATGGATACCTTTTTTGAATCGGACGACGAGATAATTTTCGATATTTCATCCCCAATTTCCTTAATTCTACCGGGTGTTTCCTCACCTCACCGCTGTGAGTATGAATCTAAATTTAATAAATCACCCTCACTTCCCTCCTCGGTGGCGGAAACATACCTATCAAACGATGTTCTTCCAAAAAATTCCCCAATTATTTCCATGGGAAATTTGCCAAAGAGCCCCTGCTCTTCTGCCCAGGAGGTTAATGCCCCTCCTCATAGCGTGCATTTTGGGCTCCAACCAATACCAGGTCATACATATGAAAATAGGAATACAAATAACTGCGCAAGCGCAAGCCGTTTTTTCCCCACTCACCCACACACCTGTACGGAGACAGATATTAAAAGAGGAGACAAACGCACACACACCAACGATGAAGAACATACTCTGATCTCTTCGAATGAGAAATTGACACCTGCCATTAACAGTGGCAAAGATAACAGACATAATAATAAACGAAATCTTTCCTCATCTCCGACTGTGCTTTTTAGCACGGAAAAAAGGGTCCTCCTGGAGGAGTCCCTTGTTAAATGTAACAAGCAAATTAACTGCAGCCCCCCTTGCCACACCTCTATTGTTACCCCAAAAGACATTAACACACATAAAAATGTTAACTCAATTAACAGTCCCCCCATTCGCAATCCAGTATGTGCATTAACATTAGCAGCGCCTGGACAGGGCGCTATCTGTTGTCCTAAAACAAAAGTGCCTTTTGAACCATTTGTTGTTTCTTCATGTAATGTAAATTTAGAAAATGGAACAACTTCCGCTGACAAAGGCAAAGCCCATGAACTTGGACCCAAATCCTTTGCCCAAGGGGATCTAACTCCAGCTGCTCTGGAAATAGGAAATGATAAACAGGGCCCTTCCTCCTCTGTCAAAATACAGTCGGTGCAGGTCCTTAAAAACTTTTTCTCTGACTTGAAAAATTTTGCCATTACTAAACCTGCCACGCCCCTACCTCCGATACGCCCCTCTCTCAAACCAAGTATAAACCTGAAAGCTTCCAGTGCAGCCAGTTCGGTAGACCAAGGTCCTTTGTTTTTTAAAGCCAAAGCCCTGGTCCATACATCGCCAAATTCGCTTGGTGAGATTGAGCGTATCAGGACTAAAAGGCAACAGCAGCAGCAGCAGCATAGGCAACAACAACAGAAATCAAACATATATGCGAAATCCTATGAGGAGAATTTTCCGCCTTTAGGCTCTAACAAGTCCTCAGCCTTAAGGACCCCGTCCTTCAAGAGCAACTTTGCGAAAAGGCTCTACAGCGAGGAGCGGAGAAAGTCTAATGTTGTCCCCCCTTTAACGCCCCGATCACCGAGAGCCTTGGATTATTCCAATCCACCTTGGGTAATCCTACAATGCCACAGATGTCAAGGTTTTGGACATCTTAAGGGTTCGTGTAGGAGGCCCTTTAATTGTTTAAAATGTGCGGGCCGTCATCCTACCACGGCCTGCCAAAAACCCCGCTTTCGTCCTGCCTTGTGCTGCAACTGTGGCGGACGCCATGTGTCCTCCTACAGGGGCTGTCCTGCATATCAGGATTACAAAAATGGTCACTTTGACACTCATCAGCGCAAGGAGGCTGGTATACGTCGTCCCCACAAACGGCCACCAGCTCGTCATACTCCAAAGCATAATCGCCCAATTCAAAAACCCAGTCAAAATCGTTTTGCCATCCTGAAGGCCTCTGAGCAATCGGCGCAGCACTTGGGTGATAGTTTTGGCTACAGGAATAGGAACAGCAACATAAACTCCCAATTAACCAATAGGCGAAACCAAAATCAGCGCTCGGTTTTGGGAAAGAGGAAAGGCCAAACCCCTTTGTCCAAGTCTCCTGGTTATGACCGTGTTAGCAAAAGGCAGCATTCCAATCCTTTTCGCAGCCAGGATAAGAAGAAACTTAAAAATCTGGCCGAATCCCACCTGGCTAGATTTCAGGCAAGGCTTCGGATGGAGCACAATCATAATAATACTAATAATACTAATAAAATAAGAATAGAGGACAATTCTAGGCAACGGCAGCGTCAGCATGAGATGTTGCCACCCAAATCCAAATCGTATCAGGAGCAGCTCGATCATTGGCAGCAAAGGCTGTTGGCTGTTGAGGATCAACAGAGGCAGTTTATCCTGGAAGGGAACCAGATAAATAAAAAAGTTTTGCTTAAAGTTGAGGAGCTTGGGAAGTCATTTATTAAATTACTTGAATCTATAAATAAAATTACTGCAGCTTTTGACATAACAGAGCTGTCTATTAATAATACAAAATTACAAAGCATTTGTCACTCGGTTGAGATGGCATCTGTCGACGAGGAGGATTCACTTGTCCAACTATTAAACGCTAATGATGTTTATTATGATTAGTTCTTCCTTCCATCCTCCCTTTCAGCAGTGCCAAGGAAAAAATCCAAAAAATCCAAAGCTGCTAAAAATTTGCTTCTGGAATGCGGGCGGCGTTTCCAACAAGCTGGTTGATTTGAAGGAATTTTTAGCCAATTACAATATAGATGTCATGCTTATATGTGAGTCCAAAGTCGGATCTCTCACTATTGATGGATACCATTCATATTTGGCCAGAAACCCGGTAAACCATCGTAAGGGCGGAGCTGCAACTCTTGTCCGCCATGGACTGTCACACTCTGTCCTTAGCCCTGAGGAGTTTGAATCATATCAAGCCTGTCCTGTCTTGATTAACAATGTTGTTGTGTCATCCATTTATTGTCCACCGTCTATTAGATGGGCAGTCGGTGAATTTACCCAGCTCCTCAGGCGTATAGATGCGCTCTGCCCACCAAGCTCCTTGCGCTTTATATTGGCGGGTGATTGGAATGCCAAGGACCAGATGTGGGGCAGTGCTCGTGGTTGTTGCAGGGGCAAATTATTAGCCGAAGCCATACATTCTAGAGCCAGATACAATGTTCTTGCCACAGGATCAGCTACCCATTTTCCTTTTAGCCGGAAATCTAATCCATCTAATTTGGATTTTGGGATATATTCTGGTTTTTCTCCAAAACACATCCGTATCTCATCGATGGATGGGCTTTACTCAGACCACCTCCCTATGCTTATTGAGGCAGCCCTTGGGTGTGCTCCTTTGGCTCTTCCGGATGCCCCTTCAGTTATCAATTGGCCTCTTTTTCCTCCTCGTAGCGTCCATGGTTTCAAGGCTTTTCAATCAACACTTGACAGGAGCATAAACCTTAACATGGAATTGAAATCAATAGAGGATATTGATGATGCCATTGGTATTCTTACCCGGAAAATCCGTGAAGCTTTGGTCCAACATGCTGCTTTCCGTCCTGTTCCTAAAAGACACCCCCCGACAGCAAAGCTGGATCTCCGCACTAAAATTCTGCTGTTCCAAGCAAATTTCCTCAGAAGAAGTCTAAGGAAAAAACGCACACCTGATAATAAAAGGAAGGAATATTTCCATGATGAGAATCCCCATTTGATGATGATTTTGGCCATAGTTAATGTTTTTCCTTTTTGACTATGTCCTTGTTTTCTGATAAATGTTTTCGTCGTACTTATTGTCAATTATTGTAAATTTTACCTTTTACTAAATTATGGCAATTCTCTTCCATGTTCCTGAGAGCGTTGCCACCCATCCACGTCACGATGTTACCAGTTGCCATGGATGATGCTATCGGATTTGCCATATGCCAAGGATTGGCATGAATTGCCCGGCAATTTATCCAAAATGCCCCCGTCGTCCTGCTCCAGCTCCGTTTTACCACCGCTGATGTCTTGCTGCGCTTCAACATAATTCCCGCCGATGTGACGCTGCAGCCCTTGTCACTGTATAAGACTTCTGATGTTTTTGCTGCAACCCTGTTATCGATGCCCTGCCGTCCCAAAGAATTCTTTTTTCCCGCCATGTTTATCGATGTCGCTTTTTCCCGCCATGTAAAGTGGTGAGTATTCGGAACAAAAGTTGCCCTCTGGGGTAATACTCCGGATGCTCACCACTCACTCTGCAATTGTGACCGTTGGCGGCGGTCGTCCCAAAATCCCAAAACCTAGTAAAAATCTAAAAATCTAATTAAACAGAACTGAACCAAATCCATGTAAACTAAAGTAAAACCAAAAGTAAAACCCATGTAAATCCATGTAAACTGTTTTTGTGAAAAGTTAAAAGCCAACTAAATTGTGAAACTAAAATTGTAAAACCAATTGCAAAACTCAAAAGCCAATAGAACAAACGATTAAAGACAAAATCAAAAGCCAATAAAACAATCAATTAAATTAAAAAATCAAAATTAAAACAAAAAAAAAGTGTTAATTTATTATTTTGGTGGTACCGGAAATTTTAATCAAAATCTGGAGAAACACACACACACACGAAGGAGTGCGGAATAGCGGCATACAGGAGCTGGACAAGTAACTGGACAAGAAGGGGAAGGAAGGAAAAAAGTTTTTTATAATGGATACCTTTTTTGAATCGGACGACGAGATAATTTTCGATATTTCATCCCCAATTTCCTTAATTCTACCGGGTGTTTCCTCACCTCACCGCTGTGAGTATGAATCTAAATTTAATAAATCACCCTCACTTCCCTCCTCGGTGGCGGAAACATACCTATCAAACGATGTTCTTCCAAAAAATTCCCCAATTATTTCCATGGGAAATTTGCCAAAGAGCCCCTGCTCTTCTGCCCAGGAGGTTAATGCCCCTCCTCATAGCGTGCATTTTGGGCTCCAACCAATACCAGGTCATACATATGAAAATAGGAATACAAATAACTGCGCAAGCGCAAGCCGTTTTTTCCCCACTCACCCACACACCTGTACGGAGACAGATATTAAAAGAGGAGACAAACGCACACACACCAACGATGAAGAACATACTCTGATCTCTTCGAATGAGAAATTGACACCTGCCATTAACAGTGGCAAAGATAACAGACATAATAATAAACGAAATCTTTCCTCATCTCCGACTGTGCTTTTTAGCACGGAAAAAAGGGTCCTCCTGGAGGAGTCCCTTGTTAAATGTAACAAGCAAATTAACTGCAGCCCCCCTTGCCACACCTCTATTGTTACCCCAAAAGACATTAACACACATAAAAATGTTAACTCAATTAACAGTCCCCCCATTCGCAATCCAGTATGTGCATTAACATTAGCAGCGCCTGGACAGGGCGCTATCTGTTGTCCTAAAACAAAAGTGCCTTTTGAACCATTTGTTGTTTCTTCATGTAATGTAAATTTAGAAAATGGAACAACTTCCGCTGACAAAGCCAAAGCCCATGAACTTGGACCCAAATCCTTTGCCCAAGGGGATCTAACTCCAGCTGCTCTGGAAATAGGAAATGATAAACAGGGCCCTTCCTCCTCTGTCAAAATACAGTCGGTGCAGGTCCTTAAAAACTTTTTCTCTGACTTGAAAAATTTTGCCATTACTAAACCTGCCACGCCCCTACCTCCGATACGCCCCTCTCTCAAACCAAGTATAAACCTGAAAGCTTCCAGTGCAGCCAGTTCGGTAGACCAAGGTCCTTTGTTTTTTAAAGCCAAAGCCCTGGTCCATACATCGCCAAATTCGCTTGGTGAGATTGAGCGTATCAGGACTAAAAGGCAACAGCAGCAGCAGCAGCATAGGCAACAACAACAGAAATCAAACATATATGCGAAATCCTATGAGGAGAATTTTCCGCCTTTAGGCTCTAACAAGTCCTCAGCCTTAAGGACCCCGTCTTTCAAGAGCAACTTTGCGAAAAGGCTCTACAGCGAGGAGCGGAGAAAGTCTAATGTTGTCCCCCCTTTAACGCCCCGATCACCGAGAGCCTTGGATTATTCCAATCCACCTTGGGTAATCCTACAGTGCCACAGATGTCAAGGTTTTGGACATCTTAAGGGTTCGTGTAGGAGGCCCTTTAATTGTTTGAAATGTGCGGGCCGTCATCCTACCACGGCCTGCCAAAAACCCCGCTTTCGTCCTGCCTTGTGCTGCAACTGTGGCGGACGCCATGTGTCCTCCTACAGGGGCTGTCCTGCATATCAGGATTACAAAAATGGTCACTTTGACACTCATCAGCGCAAGGAGGCTGGTATACGTCGTCCCCACAAACGGCCACCAGCTCGTCATACTCCAAAGCATAATCGCCCAATTCAAAAACCCAGTCAAAATCGTTTTGCCATCCTGAAGGCCTCTGAGCAATCGGCGCAGCACTTGGGTGATAGTTTTGGCTACAGGAATAGGAACAGCAACATAAACTCCCAATTAACCAATAGGCGAAACCAAAATCAGCGCTCGGTTTTGGGAAAGAGGAAAGGCCAAACCCCTTTGTCCAAGTCTCCTGGTTATGACCGTGTTAGCAAAAGGCAGCATTCCAATCCTTTTCGCAGCCAGGATAAGAAGAAACTTAAAAATCTGGCCGAATCCCACCTGGCTAGATTTCAGGCAAGGCTTCGGATGGAGCACAATCATAATAATACTAATAATACTAATAAAATAAGAATAGAGGACAATTCTAGGCAACGGCAGCGTCAGCATGAGATGTTGCCACCCAAATCCAAATCGTATCAGGAGCAGCTCGATCATTGGCAGCAAAGGCTGTTGGCTGTTGAGGATCAACCGAGGCAGTTTATCCTGGAAGGGAACCAGATAAATAAAAAAGTTTTGCTTAAAGTTGAGGAGCTTGGGAAGTCATTTATTAAATTACTTGAATCTATAAATAAAATTACTGCAGCTTTTGACATAACAGAGCTGTCTATTAATAATACAAAATTACAAAGCATTTGTCACTCGGTTGAGATGGCATCTGTCGACGAGGAGGATTCACTTGTCCAACTATTAAACGCTAATGATGTTTATTATGATTAGTTCTTCCTTCCATCCTCCCTTTCAGCAGTGCCAAGGAAAAAATCCAAAAAATCCAAAGCTGCTAAAAATTTGCTTCTGGAATGCGGGCGGCGTTTCCAACAAGCTGGTTGATTTGAAGGAATTTTTAGCCAATTACAATATAGATGTCATGCTTATATGTGAGTCCAAAGTCGGATCCCTCACTATTGATGGATACCATTCATATTTGGCCAGAAACCCGGTAAACCATCGTAAGGGCGGAGCTGCAACTCTTGTCCGCCATGGACTGTCACACTCTGTCCTTAGCCCTGAGGAGTTTGAATCATATCAAGCCTGTCCTGTCTTGATTAACAATGTTGTTGTGTCATCCATTTATTGTCCA
Organism: Drosophila bipectinata; assembly: GCF_030179905.1. NCBI lineage: Eukaryota > Metazoa > Arthropoda > Insecta > Diptera > Drosophilidae > Drosophila > Drosophila bipectinata. Next base: position 8,732,541 of record NC_091740.1, on the reverse strand, counting down.
CCGTCTATTAGATGGTGAATTTACCCAGCTCCTCAGGCGTATAGATGCGCTCTGCCCACCAAGCTCCTTGCGCTTTATATTGGCGGGTGATTGGAATGCCAAGGACCAGATGTGGGGCAGTGCTCGTGGTTGTTGCAGGGGCAAATTATTAGCCGAAGCCATACATTCTAGAGCCAGATACAATGTTCTTGCCACAGGATCAGCTACCCATTTTCCTTTTAGCCGGAAATCTAATCCATCTAATTTGGATTTTGGGATATATTCTGGTTTTTCTCCAAAACACATCCGTATCTCATCGATGGATGGGCTTTACTCAGACCACCTCCCTATGCTTATTGAGGCAGCCCTTGGGTGTGCTCCTTTGGCTCTTCCGGATGCCCCTTCAGTTATCAATTGGCCTCTTTTTCCTCCTCGTAGCGTCCATGGTTTCAAGGCTTTTCAATCAACACTTGACAGGAGCATAAACCTTAACATGGAATTGAAATCAATAGAGGATATTGATGATGCCATTGGTATTCTTACCCGGAAAATCCGTGAAGCTTTGGTCCAACATGCTGCTTTCCGTCCTGTTCCTAAAAGACACCCCCCGACAGCAAAGCTGGATCTCCGCACTAAAATTCTGCTGTTCCAAGCAAATTTCCTCAGAAGAAGTCTAAGGAAAAAACGCACACCTCAAATAACTGTTAACCGATTCGTGCGGTCTCAAAATAAGTGTTCGTCACTGAGACTTTGAGCAAAAAGTCTGAGAGCAACCGATTAAATTGCTCGTAAACAAATTTTGCTCGGGATCAGCCGAAGAAAAGTTTTTTCTGTTTTCGTTTGCTCTGCTCATTCTCGGACCGTTTGCTCGCGATCGACGATTCAAAAAGTCTTTTGTGCATGTATATGTGTATGTGAAGTTTCGTGGGTTCAACGCGTCAATTGGCTTTGTGAATCTCGCGTGTAAACATTGACCTTTCAAATTTATTAAAAATAGGAAGACAAATTAATAAAAAAGTGCATCAATTTTTTATATTACATTTTATATTACATTTTATTTTAAGCGAACGACGTTCACTAGGTTCCAAAAACTTAAATTCTTTATTAGTTGTTAAGCTTAACTCAAAATAAATGAATGAAAAAAAAAAACTATTCATTTTTTAATTAAAATAATCAATATATTAATTTTGACATTAAAATTTGACAAATGCACGTTTAAAATTTTAAGAAGTTTATTCGTGCAAATGGCGTGGCATAGAACACAACGTACCACTGTGCAACGAAACGAAGACAAATTATTGAAAAGACTTTTTCGCTGACTTTTTCAGTCAATCGGTCTTTTAATGAGTCTCTCTGCGCGAGCGTCACTCGAATCTCTCATTGAGCGATGTTCGGTAAACGAAAGTTTCATGATCGGCTCATCGTAATGCGTTTAACAGAAAATCGAAACAAAAAGAAACAAAGTCTGCTGCTCAGAGAGAAACCGATACGGCATGCTTTTTTTCAGTTGTTCTCGCGAACAGAGCGTAAGGAAAAAACGGTTAACAGTTATTTGCAAGCTACGATACAAAATAAAGTTTAAGATGGTTTTACACTTAGGAAATTAGGAAACACATAGGAAATTTCTCTGCCCGAGCTCTGCCACGCACACACCGTATAAATGTATGAAACGTCATGCTCACAGCCTACTTTCTGCTATTCGTTACAAATACTAATGCGTTAAAATTATATTAATGTATTGGGGTGCCGACCACTAGGCAAACCGGCCATAATAAATAGCTCGCAGTTTGATTCATAAGCCGGCCAAATAACAATTCACCGATCATGTTAAAAAATTTCATTCTTTTTCAAAATCACAGCCCTCACCGGCTTGATCTGTGGTATCTCCATCACCACCTTCAAAATCACAGCCCTTACCGGTATGATAGACCTTCATCATTTAGCTCCATGGCTTCTTCATCATCACACTCATCATCCAATTCTGTTGCAATTCCCTTCTCAGGCATACGTCTCAAAAATTCGTGAGAATTATTATATGTCCTATTATTATTTAACGCCTTGTACGGAATGCTGTACTAGAAAAACTACGCCCCTGATCTGCAATCAGACGAGAAGGGACACCGAACAATGATATTAGCGGCTTTAAAGCCTTAATACAACTCTCTGTATCCAGCCTCTTCGTGAGTTAACACGATTATATATTACTAAACGGCTTGGGGATAATAGAGAGGCAACGAGTGTTCCCATTCCTTTGAATTTTTCTATTAAGTGTTCATAACCTTAGTTCATACGTTTTGGCCAAATCCTCAGCAAAATCATCGTTACGCAATTTACTTGCTGCTTTACTTGCTCAAATTTATATGTTGTTCTACTGTACCTTTTGACTTGACGCGATCTTTTGATATAGGATTTCGGGACAGAAAATCTACGTGTGCCACTCTTTCACCTGGCCTATACTGAGTATCAAACTCAAAAGATTGCATGTATGACCACCACCTATGGACTCTCGGAGTTACTTCTGTTTTTGTGCGAAAGGCTTTGAGCGAATTGCAGTCAGAAAACACGACGAAATGTCGACCCTGTAGGTAATGGCGAAAATGCTTAATAGCATTGTAAGCTGCAAGTGTTTCCAGTTCGTATGAATGATAACGCGATTCCGCTGGCGAGGTCCGTTTACTAAAGTATTCGATAACTCGTGGCTTGTGTTCGACTTTATGCAATAAAATTTCGCCATAGCCATCAGCACTCACATCTGTATGAATTTCAATAGGGAATTGGGGATCGAAGATAGTCAGAACAAGTTCACTAGTCAGGATACGAATCACTTTCTGTCGTAACTGCTCATGCTTTTGTTTCCATAAAAATTACATACTTTTTGAAGTAAGACAACAGAGGGGTTTTAGCAACTGTGAAAACTTAGGTACAAACTGACGAAAATACGAGACCAGTCCAATAAATTATCCCAGTTGCGTTGCGGATTGCGGGGCTCATATTTTCCTAGAGCTCGTATTTTCCCAGGATTCAAAACCTAAGTATTTGACACAAGATTTTAGAAAGAAACATTTTTTTATGATGAAAGAAAATTTTGCTTCGGCTAGTGTTTGCAAGGTAATTTGTAATCTCTCAAAAGCTTCTTCGTTTGTACGTAGGACTATCATTTCATCGTCTATATAAACATTGGCATATTTATAACCCAAATCACCTAAGCCCTTTGGAATACGGAAGGCGGATTTTTAAGCCCAAAAGCCCAAGTATTCGTAGTCCTTCTGTGGTGTGAAAAACCTAGCCCTACCCAACCTAGGTATCTGGTCAGATATAAGTGGCAACAGATACTTGTCGGAAACAGTGTTAGCATTAAGGATGTAGTCTCATGTTCCGGCATACTTTTTAGAGATTATTTCAAAAAAAATTTTTTGTAATAAAAAATAGTGCGATTGTTTCAATTTTTAAATATGTTTTTATAGGCATCATAAACTATTTGAAAATATTTTGTTTAATTTATTTTTGTGTAAATTAATACACTTTATAGCATGCCAAAGTATGCATATAAAAAAAAGGCAGGTCCCTGGCGCAGGTGATTTCGACTGCTAGAGTCATCCGAAACAAAAAATTAGAATAGATTATTCTTTTGTAAGCTTATGGCTCTGTCCCGTACTAGAATGAAATATTTTCATCAATAAACAACAAAATGGCAAACTCACAAAACAAAAAATTCAAAAAAATTAAAAAAAAATAATCTTAAATTAATGATACAAAAAAAACTAATCATTAAAAATAAATGATTCTAGTACGGGACAGAGGTGTTACTTTTTACAACAGCATATCCAAATTTCAGCTAGATCGGTACCATAGAATTTTGTGAATCACCTGCGCCGCACACCAAAATGTCGTTCCGAGAAAAACGCGTTTAAAGTTAAGACGCTACCGAGAAACTCATACTTTTCGTTGTAGGCGCGCTCTCGATTATGGGCTGTATCTCTGTCATTATTTGATATTTTTATTTGAAACTTTAACAGTACATACATTCTTAAGAGACAATACTTTCGAAATATGTGAAAAAAAAAAAATCGATTTTTTCAACCTTACACATGAGACTACATCCTTAAGCTCCCGATAGTCAAAACAGAGACGGTCTGTACCATTTTTCTTTCGGACAAGTAACATCGGACTCGCAAAAGGAGAGGAACTGGGTCTTATAATGTTCGCATCTAACAGCTCTTGAACAGAATGTCTAACCTTTTCTTTTTTCTTCACACTCAAACGGTAAGGGCGCCTCTGAACCGTCTTGTTTTGATCAATCAAGCGAATTTCTAGCTGTCCCGTAGTCACGCGGCTCTGTGGAATACCGTTTATGAACGAATTTGAAATTTTTGGAATATTGATAGCAGTCTATCTTTATCTGGTCCATGCAAATCGGTGTCAACATCGGCCAGGTCACGATTACATTCGGAAACTACGACAGGTAATATAGACTTTTTACTGAACAAAGTAAGCGCGCTTGATTTAATTGTCACGCCGATGCCCTGGCTCAAAATTTCACGACCAATCAAAGCTTCGTATTTAATATGATTATCTATAACTACGTGAAAAATAACTATTGCAAAAATAATTCTCGGAACTGCGTCCATGAAATGCCGGGAAAACATGTCTGCGAGAGCCGGTGTAATGCGGTGCCTTCCAGTGATTTGTTGAGCGCCATTACAAGAGCGCTGCACACGAGCTGATTTTCTGACAACATGTTGTCGACTGTTGAACACCAAGACAGCGCGTCTGATCCTGCACGATTGGCGTTGAACTTTGGCAGTGTAATGGTTTTGATATCTTTTGGCTCATTTTGAGAGCACCGCACTGTTTTATCAGTTCGGCGAGATTACGATTTTTCAATTCCAGGATTGCTAGAAGATTTTAATCATTGGCTGGAGGCGGAACTATTCCCACTTCTGTAACGATGATCCAGTATCAAATGCCTCGACTGGACTTTCGATCTCCAACTTCTCTTCCAATCTGACGCTCAAACTCATGTCCGTTCCTTCTAATTTCCCTCTTCCTTAAATACTATTACTAATATAATAAAGTACTATAATATAATACTATACTATTCTCACTATTTGTATCACTCACGCCCACGCCCAGACTACATTGACGGAATTGCGTATCCGTCTCGCACGAAAGAACCGAGATAATAAGAAGTAGAATAAGAGTGTACATACAAATAATCGTTATAATTTAAATATTCAAAACAATCTGCGACACGGCCTTCCTGACCTATCTTACGTCCTCGTGAGTGTACAATATAAAGGTTTACAAAATATTATCTTATGTTCTACACAAAACACAGCTTGCAAATAACTGTTAACCGATTCGTGCGGTCTCAAAATAAGTGTTCGTCACTGAGACTTTGAGCAAAAAGTCTGAGAGCAACCGATTAAATTGCTCGTAAACAAATTTTGCTCGGGATCAGCCGAAGAAAAGTTTTTTCTGTTTTCGTTTGCTCTGCTCATTCTCGGACCGTTTGCTCGCGATCGACGATTCAAAAAGTCTTTTGTGCATGTATATGTGTATATATGTGAAGTTTCGTGGGTTCAACGCGTCAATTGGCTTTGTGAATCTCGCGTGTAAACATTGACCTTTCAAATTTATTAAAAATAGGAAGACAAATTAATAAAAAAGTGCATCAATTTTTTATATTACATTTTATATTACATTTTATTTTAAGCGAACGACGTTCACTAGGTTCCAAAAACTTAAATTCTTTATTAGTTGTTAAGCTTAACTCAAAATAAATGAATGAAAAAAAAAAACTATTCATTTTTTAATTAAAATAATCAATATATTAATTTTGACATTAAAATTTGACAAATGCACGTTTAAAATTTTAAGAAGTTTATTCGTGCAAATGGCGTGGCATAGAACACAACGTACCACTGTGCAACGAAACGAAGACAAATTATTGAAAAGACTTTTTCGCTGACTTTTTCAGTCAATCGGTCTTTTAATGAGTCTCTCTGCGCGAGCGTCACTCGAATCTCTCATTGAGCGATGTTCGGTAAACGAAAGTTTCATGATCGGCTCATCGTAATGCGTTTAACAGAAAATCGAAACAAAAAGAAACAAAGTCTGCTGCTCAGAGAGAAACCGAAACGGCATGCTTTTTTTCAGTTGTTCTCGCGAACAGAGCGTAAGGAAAAAACGGTTAACAGTTATTTGCAAGCTACGATACAAAATAAAGTTTAAGATGGTTTTACACTTAGGAAATTAGGAAACACATAGGAAATTTCTCTGCCCGAGCTCTGCCACGCACACACCGTATAAATGTATGAAACGTCATGCTCACAGCCTACTTTCTGCTATTCGTTACAAATACTAATGCGTTAAAATTATATTAATGTATTGGGGTGCCGACCACTAGGCAAACCGGCCATAATAAATAGCTCGCAGTTTGATTCATAAGCCGGCCAAATAACAATTCACCGATCATATTAAAAAATTTCATTCTTTTTCAAAATCACAGCCCTCACCGGCTTGATCTGTGGTATCTCCATCACCACCTTCAAAATCACAGCCCTTACCGGTATGATAGACCTTCATCATTTAGCTCCATGGCTTCTTCATCATCACACTCATCATCCAATTCTGTTGCAATTCCCTTCTCAGGCATACGTCTCAAAAATTCGTGAGAATTATTATATGTCCTATTATTATTTAACGCCTTGTACGGAATGCTGTACTAGAAAAACTACGCCCCTGATCTGCAATCAGACGAGAAGGGACACCGAACAATGATATTAGCGGCTTTAAAGCCTTAATACAACTCTCTGTATCCAGCCTCTTCGTGAGTTAACACGATTATATATTACTAAACGGCTTGGGGATAATAGAGAGGCAACGAGTGTTCCCATTCCTTTGAATTTTTCTATTAAGTGTTCATAACCTTAGTTCATACGTTTTGGCCAAATCCTCAGCAAAATCATCGTTACGCAATTTACTTGCTGCTTTACTTGCTCAAATTTATATGTTGTTCTACTGTACCTTTTGACTTGACGCGATCTTTTGATATAGGATTTCGGGACAGAAAATCTACGTGTGCCACTCTTTCACCTGGCCTATACTGAGTATCAAACTCAAAAGATTGCATGTATGACCACCACCTATGGACTCTCGGAGTTACTTCTGTTTTTGTGCGAAAGGCTTTGAGCGAATTGCAGTCAGAAAACACGACGAAATGTCGACCCTGTAGGTAATGGCGAAAATGCTTAATAGCATTGTAAGCTGCAAGTGTTTCCAGTTCGTATGAATGATAACGCGATTCCGCTGGCGAGGTCCGTTTACTAAAGTATTCGATAACTCGTGGCTTGTGTTCGACTTTATGCAATAAAATTTCGCCATAGCCATCAGCACTCACATCTGTATGAATTTCAATAGGGAATTGGGGATCGAAGATAGTCAGAACAGGTTCACTAGTCAGGATACGAATCACTTTCTGTCGTAACTGCTCATGCTTTTGTTTCCATAAAAATTACATACTTTTTGAAGTAAGACAACAGAGGGGTTTTAGCAACTGTGAAAACTTAGGTACAAACTGACGAAAATACGAGACCAGTCCAATAAATTATCCCAGTTGCGTTGCGGATTGCGGGGCTCATATTTTCCTAGAGCTCGTATTTTCCCAGGATTCAAAACCTAAGTATTTGACACAAGATTTTAGAAAGAAACATTTTTTTATGATGAAAGAAAATTTTGCTTCGGCTAGTGTTTGCAAGGTAATTTGTAATCTCTCAAAAGCTTCTTCGTTTGTACGTAGGACTATCATTTCATCGTCTATATAAACATTGGCATATTTATAACCCAAATCACCTAAGCCCTTTGGAATACGGAAGGCGGATTTTTAAGCCCAAAAGCCCAAGTATTCGTAGTCCTTCTGTGGTGTGAAAAACCTAGCCCTACCCAACCTAGGTATCTGGTCAGATATAAGTGGCAACAGATACTTGTCGGAAACAGTGTTAGCATTAAGGATGTAGTCTCATGTTCCGGCATACTTTTTAGAGATTATTTCAAAAAAAATTTTTTGTAATAAAAAATAGTGCGATTGTTTCAATTTTTAAATATGTTTTTATAGGCATCATAAACTATTTGAAAATATTTTGTTTAATTTATTTTTGTGTAAATTAATACACTTTATAGCATGCCAAAGTATGCAGGTCCCTGGCGCAGGTGATTTCGACTGCTAGAGTCATCCGAAACAAAAAATTAGAATAGATTATTCTTTTGTAAGCTTATGGCTCTGTCCCGTACTAGAATGAAATATTTTCATCAATAAACAACAAAATGGCAAACTCACAAAACAAAAAATTCAAAAAAATTAAAAAAAAATAATCTTAAATTAATGATACAAAAAAAACTAATCATTAAAAATAAATGATTCTAGTACGGGACAGAGGTGTTACTTTTTACAACAGCATATCCAAATTTCAGCTAGATCGGTACCATAGAATTTTGTGAATCACCTGCGCCGCACACCAAAATGTCGTTCCGAGAAAAACGCGTTTAAAGTTAAGACGCTACCGAGAAACTCATACTTTTCGTTGTAGGCGCGCTCTCGATTATGGGCTGTATCTCTGTCATTATTTGATATTTTTATTTGAAACTTTAACAGTACATACATTCTTAAGAGACAATACTTTCGAAATATGTGAAAAAAAAAAATCGATTTTTTCAACCTTACACATGAGACTACATCCTTAAGCTCCCGATAGTCAAAACAGAGACGGTCTGTACCATTTTTCTTTCGGACAAGTAACATCGGACTCGCAAAAGGAGAGGAACTGGGTCTTATAATGTTCGCATCTAACAGCTCTTGAACAGAATGTCTAACCTTTTCTTTTTTCTTCACACTCAAACGGTAAGGGCGCCTCTGAACCGTCTTGTTTTGATCAATCAAGCGAATTTCTAGCTGTCCCGTAGTCACGCGGCTCTGTGGAATACCGTTTATGAACGAATTTGAAATTTTTGGAATATTGATAGCAGTCTATCTTTATCTGGTCCATGCAAATCGGTGTCAACATCGGCCAGGTCACGATTACATTCGGAAACTACGACAGGTAATATAGACTTTTTACTGAACAAAGTAAGCGCGCTTGATTTAATTGTCACGCCGATGCCCTGGCTCAAAATTTCACGACCAATCAAAGCTTCGTATTTAATATGATTATCTATAACTACGTGAAAAATAACTATTGCAAAAATAATTCTCGGAACTGCGTCCATGAAATGCCGGGAAAACATGTCTGCGAGAGCCGGTGTAATGCGGTGCCTTCCAGTGATTTGTTGAGCGCCATTACAAGAGCGCTGCACACGAGCTGATTTTCTGACAACATGTTGTCGACTGTTGAACACCAAGACAGCGCGTCTGATCCTGCACGATTGGCGTTGAACTTTGGCAGTGTAATGGTTTTGATATCTTTTGGCTCATTTTGAGAGCACCGCACTGTTTTATCAGTTCGGCGAGATTACGATTTTTCAATTCCAGGATTGCTAGAAGATTTTAATCATTGGCTGGAGGCGGAACTATTCCCACTTCTGTAACGATGATCCAGTATCAAATGCCTCGACTGGACTTTCGATCTCCAACTTCTCTTCCAATCTGACGCTCAAACTCATGTCCGTTCCTTCTAATTTCCCTCTTCCTTAAATACTATTACTAATATAATAAAGTACTATAATATAATACTATACTATTCTCACTATTTGTATCACTCACGCCCACGCCCAGACTACATTGACGGAATTGCGTATCCGTCTCGCACGAAAGAACCGAGATAATAAGAAGTAGAATAAGAGTGTACATACAAATAATCGTTATAATTTAAATATTCAAAACAATCTGCGACACGGCCTTCCTGACCTATCTTACGTCCTCGTGAGTGTACAATATAAAGGTTTACAAAATATTATCTTATGTTCTACACAAAACACAGCTTGCAAATAACTGTTAACCGATTCGTGCGGTCTCAAAATAAGTGTTCGTCACTGAGACTTTGAGCAAAAAGTCTGAGAGCAACCGATTAAATTGCTCGTAAACAAATTTTGCTCGGGATCAGCCGAAGAAAAGTTTTTTCTGTTTTCGTTTGCTCTGCTCATTCTCGGACCGTTTGCTCGCGATCGACGATTCAAAAAGTCTTTTGTGCATGTATATGTGTATGTGAAGTTTCGTGGGTTCAACGCGTCAATTGGCTTTGTGAATCTCGCGTGTAAACATTGACCTTTCAAATTTATTAAAAATAGGAAGACAAATTAATAAAAAAGTGCATCAATTTTTTATATTACATTTTATATTACATTTTATTTTAAGCGAACGACGTTCACTAGGTTCCAAAAACTTAAATTCTTTATTAGTTGTTAAGCTTAACTCAAAATAAATGAATGAAAAAAAAAAACTATTCATTTTTTAATTAAAATAATCAATATATTAATTTTGACATTAAAATTTGACAAATGCACGTTTAAAATTTTAAGAAGTTTATTCGTGCAAATGGCGTGGCATAGAACACAACGTACCACTGTGCAACGAAACGAAGACAAATTATTGAAAAGACTTTTTCGCTGACTTTTTCAGTCAATCGGTCTTTTAATGAGTCTCTCTGCGCGAGCGTCACTCGAATCTCTCATTGAGCGATGTTCGGTAAACGAAAGTTTCATGATCGGCTCATCGTAATGCGTTTAACAGAAAATCGAAACAAAAAGAAACAAAGTCTGCTGCTCAGAGAGAAACCGAAACGGCATGCTTTTTTTCAGTTGTTCTCGCGAACAGAGCGTAAGGAAAAAACGGTTAACAGTTATTTGCAAGCTACGATACAAAATAAAGTTTAAGATGGTTTTACACTTAGGAAATTAGGAAACACATAGGAAATTTCTCTGCCCGAGCTCTGCCACGCACACACCGTATAAATGTATGAAACGTCATGCTCACAGCCTACTTTCTGCTATTCGTTACAAATACTAATGCGTTAAAATTATATTAATGTATTGGGGTGCCGACCACTAGGCAAACCGGCCATAATAAATAGCTCGCAGTTTGATTCATAAGCCGGCCAAATAACAATTCACCGATCATATTAAAAAATTTCATTCTTTTTCAAAATCACAGCCCTCACCGGCTTGATCTGTGGTATCTCCATCACCACCTTCAAAATCACAGCCCTTACCGGTATGATAGACCTTCATCATCATAAAAATTCGTGAGAATTATTATATGTCCTATTATTATTTAACGCCTTGTACGGAATGCTGTACTAGAAAAACTACGCCCCTGATCTGCAATCAGACGAGAAGGGACACCGAACAATGATATTAGCGGCTTTAAAGCCTTAATACAACTCTCTGTATCCAGCCTCTTCGTGAGTTAACACGATTATATATTACTAAACGGCTTGGGGATAATAGAGAGGCAACGAGTGTTCCCATTCCTTTGAATTTTTCTATTAAGTGTTCATAACCTTAGTTCATACGTTTTGGCCAAATCCTCAGCAAAATCATCGTTACGCAATTTACTTGCTGCTTTACTTGCTCAAATTTATATGTTGTTCTACTGTACCTTTTGACTTGACGCGATCTTTTGATATAGGATTTCGGGACAGAAAATCTACGTGTGCCACTCTTTCACCTGGCCTATACTGAGTATCAAACTCAAAAGATTGCATGTATGACCACCACCTATGGACTCTCGGAGTTACTTCTGTTTTTGTGCGAAAGGCTTTGAGCGAATTGCAGTCAGAAAACACGACGAAATGTCGACCCTGTAGGTAATGGCGAAAATGCTTAATAGCATTGTAAGCTGCAAGTGTTTCCAGTTCGTATGAATGATAACGCGATTCCGCTGGCGAGGTCCGTTTACTAAAGTATTCGATAACTCGTGGCTTGTGTTCGACTTTATGCAATAAAATTTCGCCATAGCCATCAGCACTCACATCTGTATGAATTTCAATAGGGAATTGGGGATCGAAGATAGTCAGAACAGGTTCACTAGTCAGGATACGAATCACTTTCTGTCGTAACTGCTCATGCTTTTGTTTCCATAAAAATTACATACTTTTTGAAGTAAGACAACAGAGGGGTTTTAGCAACTGTGAAAACTTAGGTACAAACTGACGAAAATACGAGACCAGTCCAATAAATTATCCCAGTTGCGTTGCGGATTGCGGGGCTCATATTTTCCTAGAGCTCGTATTTTCCCAGGATTCAAAACCTAAGTATTTGACACAAGATTTTAGAAAGAAACATTTTTTTATGATGAAAGAAAATTTTGCTTCGGCTAGTGTTTGCAAGGTAATTTGTAATCTCTCAAAAGCTTCTTCGTTTGTACGTAGGACTATCATTTCATCGTCTATATAAACATTGGCATATTTATAACCCAAATCACCTAAGCCCTTTGGAATACGGAAGGCGGATTTTTAAGCCCAAAAGCCCAAGTATTCGTAGTCCTTCTGTGGTGTGAAAAACCTAGCCCTACCCAACCTAGGTATCTGGTCAGATATAAGTGGCAACAGATACTTGTCGGAAACAGTGTTAGCATTAAGGATGTAGTCTCATGTTCCGGCATACTTTTTAGAGATTATTTCAAAAAAAATTTTTTGTAATAAAAAATAGTGCGATTGTTTCAATTTTTAAATATGTTTTTATAGGCATCATAAACTATTTGAAAATATTTTGTTTAATTTATTTTTGTGTAAATTAATACACTTTATAGCATGCCAAAGTATGCATATAAAAAAAAGGCAGGTCCCTGGCGCAGGTGATTTCGACTGCTAGAGTCATCCGAAACAAAAAATTAGAATAGATTATTCTTTTGTAAGCTTATGGCTCTGTCCCGTACTAGAATGAAATATTTTCATCAATAAACAACAAAATGGCAAACTCACAAAACAAAAAATTCAAAAAAATTAAAAAAAAATAATCTTAAATTAATGATACAAAAAAAACTAATCATTAAAAATAAATGATTCTAGTACGGGACAGAGGTGTTACTTTTTACAACAGCATATCCAAATTTCAGCTAGATCGGTACCATAGAATTTTGTGAATCACCTGCGCCGCACACCAAAATGTCGTTCCGAGAAAAACGCGTTTAAAGTTAAGACGCTACCGAGAAACTCATACTTTTCGTTGTAGGCGCGCTCTCGATTATGGGCTGTATCTCTGTCATTATTTGATATTTTTATTTGAAACTTTAACAGTACATACATTCTTAAGAGACAATACTTTCGAAATATGTGAAAAAAAAAAATCGATTTTTTCAACCTTACACATGAGACTACATCCTTAAGCTCCCGATAGTCAAAACAGAGACGGTCTGTACCATTTTTCTTTCGGACAAGTAACATCGGACTCGCAAAAGGAGAGGAACTGGGTCTTATAATGTTCGCATCTAACAGCTCTTGAACAGAATGTCTAACCTTTTCTTTTTTCTTCACACTCAAACGGTAAGGGCGCCTCTGAACCGTCTTGTTTTGATCAATCAAGCGAATTTCTAGCTGTCCCGTAGTCACGCGGCTCTGTGGAATACCGTTTATGAACGAATTTGAAATTTTTGGAATATTGATAGCAGTCTATCTTTATCTGGTCCATGCAAATCGGTGTCAACATCGGCCAGGTCACGATTACATTCGGAAACTACGACAGGTAATATAGACTTTTTACTGAACAAAGTAAGCGCGCTTGATTTAATTGTCACGCCGATGCCCTGGCTCAAAATTTCACGACCAATCAAAGCTTCGTATTTAATATGATTATCTATAACTACGTGAAAAATAACTATTGCAAAAATAATTCTCGGAACTGCGTCCATGAAATGCCGGGAAAACATGTCTGCGAGAGCCGGTGTAATGCGGTGCCTTCCAGTGATTTGTTGAGCGCCATTACAAGAGCGCTGCACACGAGCTGATTTTCTGACAACATGTTGTCGACTGTTGAACACCAAGACAGCGCGTCTGATCCTGCACGATTGGCGTTGAACTTTGGCAGTGTAATGGTTTTGATATCTTTTGGCTCATTTTGAGAGCACCGCACTGTTTTATCAGTTCGGCGAGATTACGATTTTTCAATTCCAGGATTGCTAGAAGATTTTAATCATTGGCTGGAGGCGGAACTATTCCCACTTCTGTAACGATGATCCAGTATCAAATGCCTCGACTGGACTTTCGATCTCCAACTTCTCTTCCAATCTGACGCTCAAACTCATGTCCGTTCCTTCTAATTTCCCTCTTCCTTAAATACTATTACTAATATAATAAAGTACTATAATATAATACTATACTATTCTCACTATTTGTATCACTCACGCCCACGCCCAGACTACATTGACGGAATTGCGTATCCGTCTCGCACGAAAGAACCGAGATAATAAGAAGTAGAATAAGAGTGTACATACAAATAATCGTTATAATTTAAATATTCAAAACAATCTGCGACACGGCCTTCCTGACCTATCTTACGTCCTCGTGAGTGTACAATATAAAGGTTTACAAAATATTATCTTATGTTCTACACAAAACACAGCTTGCAAATAACTGTTAACCGATTCGTGCGGTCTCAAAATAAGTGTTCGTCACTGAGACTTTGAGCAAAAAGTCTGAGAGCAACCGATTAAATTGCTCGTAAACAAATTTTGCTCGGGATCAGCCGAAGAAAAGTTTTTTCTGTTTTCGTTTGCTCTGCTCATTCTCGGACCGTTTGCTCGCGATCGACGATTCAAAAAGTCTTTTGTGCATGTATATGTGTATGTGAAGTTTCGTGGGTTCAACGCGTCAATTGGCCTTGTGAATCTCGCGTGTAAACATTGACCTTTCAAATTTATTAAAAATAGGAAGACAAATTAATAAAAAAGTGCATCAATTTTTTATATTACATTTTATATTACATTTTATTTTAAGCGAACGACGTTCACTAGGTTCCAAAAACTTAAATTCTTTATTAGTTGTTAAGCTTAACTCAAAATAAATGAATGAAAAAAAAAAACTATTCATTTTTTAATTAAAATAATCAATATATTAATTTTGACATTAAAATTTGACAAATGCACGTTTAAAATTTTAAGAAGTTTATTCGTGCAAATGGCGTGGCATAGAACACAACGTACCACTGTGCAACGAAACGAAGACAAATTATTGAAAAGACTTTTTCGCTGACTTTTTCAGTCAATCGGTCTTTTAATGAGTCTCTCTGCGCGAGCGTCACTCGAATCTCTCATTGAGCGATGTTCGGTAAACGAAAGTTTCATGATCGGCTCATCGTAATGCGTTTAACAGAAAATCGAAACAAAAAGAAACAAAGTCTGCTGCTCAGAGAGAAACCGAAACGGCATGCTTTTTTTCAGTTGTTCTCGCGAACAGAGCGTAAGGAAAAAACGGTTAACAGTTATTTGCAAGCTACGATACAAAATAAAGTTTAAGATGGTTTTACACTTAGGAAATTAGGAAACACATAGGAAATTTCTCTGCCCGAGCTCTGCCACGCACACACCGTATAAATGTATGAAACGTCATGCTCACAGCCTACTTTCTGCTATTCGTTACAAATACTAATGCGTTAAAATTATATTAATGTATTGGGGTGCCGACCACTAGGCAAACCGGCCATAATAAATAGCTCGCAGTTTGATTCATAAGCCGGCCAAATAACAATTCACCGATCATATTAAAAAATTTCATTCTTTTTCAAAATCACAGCCCTCACCGGCTTGATCTGTGGTATCTCCATCACCACCTTCAAAATCACAGCCCTTACCGGTATGATAGATCTTCATCATTGAGCTCCATGGCTTCTTCATCATCATACTCATCATCCAATTCTGTTGCAATTCCCTTCTCAGGCATACGTCTCAAAAATTCGTGAGAATTATTATATGTCCTATTAATATTTAACGCCTTGTACGGAATGCTGTACTAGAAAAACCACGCCCCTGATCTGCAATCAGACGAGAAGGGACACCGAACAATGATATTAGCGGCTTTAAAGCCTTAATACAACTCTCTGTATCCAGCCTCTTCGTGAGTTAACACGATTATATATTACTAAACGGCTTGGGGATAATAGAGAGGCAACGAGTGTTCCCATTCCTTTGAATTTTTCTATAAAGTGTTCATAACCTTAGTTCATACGTTTTGGCCAAATCCTCAGCAAAATCATCGTTACGCAATTTACTTGCTGCTTTACTTGCTCAAATTTATATGTTGTTCTACTGTACCTTTTGACTTGACGCGATCTTTTGATATAGGATTTCGGGACAGAAAATCTACGTGTGCCACTCTTTCACCTGGCCTATACTGAGTATCAAACTCAAAAGATTGCATGTATGACCACCACCTATGGACTCTCGGAGTTACTTCTGTTTTTGTGCGAAAGGCTTTGAGCGAATTGCAGTCAGAAAACACGACGAAATGTCGACCCTGTAGGTAATGGCGAAAATGCTTAATAGCATTGTAAGCTGCAAGTGTTTCCAGTTCGTATGAATGATAACGCGATTCCGCTGGCGAGGTCCGTTTACTAAATTATTCGATAACTCGTGGCTTGTGTTCGATTTTATGCAAAAAAAATTTCGCCATAGCCATCTGCACTCACATCTGTATGAAGTTAAATAGGGAATTGGGGATCGAAGATAGTCAGAACAGGTTCACTAGTCAGGATACGAATCACTTTCTGTCGTAACTGCCCATGCTTTTGTTTCCATAAAAATTACATACTTTTTGAAGTAAGACAACAGAGGGGTTTTAGCAACTGTGAAAACTTAGGTACAAACTGACGAAAATACGAGACCAGTCCAATAAATTGTCTCAGTAGCGTTGCGGATTGCGGGGCTCGTATTTTCCTAGAGCTCGTATTTTCCCAGGATTCAAAACCTAAGTATTTGACACAAGATTTTAGAAAGAAACATTTTTTTATGATGAAAGAAAATTTTGCTTCGGCTAGTGTTTGCAGGGTAATTTGTAATCTCTCAAAAGCTTCTTCGTTTGTACGTGGGACTATCATTTCATCGTCTATATAAACAATGGCATATTTATAACCCAAATCACCTAAGCCCTTTGGAATACGGAAGGCGCATTTTTAAGCCCAAAAGCCCAAGTATTCGTAGTCCTTCTGTGGTGTGAAAAAACTAGCCCTACCCAACCTAGGTATCTGGTCAGATATAAGTGGCAACAGATACTTGTCGGAAACAGTGTTAGCATTAAGGATGTAGTCTCATGTTCCGGCATACTTTTTAGAGATTATTTCAAAACAAATTTTTTGTAATAAAAAATAGTGCGATTGTTTCAATTTTTAAATATGTTTTTATAGGCATCATAAACTATTTGAAAATATTTTGTTTAATTTATTTTTGTGTAGTTTAATACACTTTATAGCATGCCAAAGTATCCATATAAAAACAAGAAAGGAAAACTAACTTCGGGCGGAGCCGAAGTTTATATACCCTTGCAGTTAAAACCGGATATATATCGCAAACATCGGATATAGTTGGCCGATCCTTATCTGAATAGGAGTATATAATCCAATTTATTACAATACAAAATCTAAAAAAAGTCCCAAACTTCTATCTTCGAAAATACGAAAGTTGATATTTCTACCAAATACCATTTCCGATCGTTCAGTTATATGGCAGCTATGAGATATAGTCGGCCGATCCTAATGAAATTTGGTAGGTTGGATTAACTGACCAAAAATAGAATCTGTATTAAATTCCAGCTTTCTATCTTCAAAAACACGAAAGTTGGGTCATTTCCGATCGTTCAGTTATATGGCAGCTATAGAATATAGTCGGCCGATCCTTATGAAATTTGGCATGACGTAATGTTTTGCCAAAAATAGCTCTCATGTCAAATTTGAACTCTCTAACTCTAAAAACACAAAAGTTATACCATTTCCGATCAATCAGTTATATGGCAGCTATAAGATATAGTCGGCCGATCCGGGCCGTTCCGACTTATATACTGCGTGCAAAGGAAAGAAGTTGCAAAGTTGTGCAAAAGTTTCAAGACGATAGCTTTAAAACTGAGAGACTAGTTCGCGTAGAAACAGACAGACGGACAGACAGACGGACAGACGGACATGCTCATATCAACTCAGGAGGTGATCCTGATCAAGAATATATATACTTTATGGGGTCGGAGATGTCTCCTTCACTGCGTTGCACACTTTTGACCAAAATTATAATACCCTCTGCAAGGGTATAAAAAGGCAGGTCCCTGGCGCAGGTGATTTCGACTGCTAGAGTCATCCGAAACAAAAAATTAGAATAGATTATTCTTTTGTAAGCTTATGGCTCTGTCCCGTACTAGAATGAAATATTTTCATCAATAGACAACAAAATGGCAAACTCAATGTTTATTTATTATTATTATTAACAATGAACTGTTATTTCTATATTATTATAACTAAGAGTAAGGATAAATTAAGTTAAAAGATATTCCATAATTTTGGATTTAATTACATCTAGGGATAGTTCAGGGGACATTAAATGGGATAACGAGTTATAATTTTTACAAATAACGCGGAATGGATCGTGTTCCGCAAAATTAGATCTAGAAATTGGTAACCAAAGCGGTCGGAATGATCTAGTTGCTCTATTAGGCACAGAAAACATTAATTTTTCAAGAAGTACTTGTGAGTCAACCTGTCCAAGAATAAGCACATGAAGCAGCATAACCCCAGCACAAGTACGGCGCTCTTTCAAAGGAGGTAGGTTTAGTAATTTTAACCGGCAATTATACGACGGGAGGGAAGTGGCAGTATCCCAGTTTAAGCCTTTTAACGCAAATAGCAGAAACTGCTTTTGGACTGATTGAATCCTCCTTTGGTGAACAAAGTATTGCGGACTCCAAACGCTAGAACAGTATTCTAAGATAGGACGAACCAACGATACGTATAGAGTTTTAGTTGTGAAAGGATCATCAAATTCTTTAGACCAACGTTTGATAAAAGCTAGCACGCCTCTGGCTTTATTCACTGTTAGTGATATGTGGTCGTTGAAGGACAACTTATTGTCAAAAATTACTCCAAGATCGTTAATTAGGAAAACACGATCTAAGACGTTATTCCCAAGAGAGTACGAAGCGATGTGAGGCACACTGCGATTGAACGTCATAACCTTACACTTAGAGCAGTTAAGCAAAAGGAGATTGTTTGAGCACCACAAGAAGACTTCGTTAAGGTCTAGTTGCAAGTGTCTATGAAGGAAATGGTCTGAGAAAGAAAGACATAACTTGACATCATCAGCATACATAAATGTAGTAGCATAGTTTACAACACTAGGTAAATCGTTGACAAAAAGAACAAACAGAAGAGGTCCTAAGTGACTACCTTGTGGGACACCAGATGAAACATTTATAATCTGTGATGAACTGTTTTTAAACAAAACACGCTGCGTGCGGTTCGATAGATAAGAGGTCAACCACTGTACTATATGAGGAGAAAACCCCAAAAGACATAGCTTATGAAGGAGGAGATGGTGGTTAACAGAGTCAAACGCTTTACTAAAGTCAGTGTACACCACATCAGTTTGTATGCGGCTCAGAAAACCTCTGTGGATAAACGAAGTGAATTCAAGAAGGTTAGTTGTGGTAGAGCGATGCTTGACAAAACCATGCTGTGAAGTGGAAATAATACTTTTACAAAAATGTTGCAGTTGGAAAGTAACCAGTTTCTCAAGCAGTTTGGGAATCGCAGATAGCTTAGCAATCCCCCGGTAGTTCTCAATAAGTTCTTTAGAGCCTTTCTTATGAAGCGGAATAATAAAAGATTCATTCCATCTCTTGGGGAGACATGCCAGCTCCAAGGATAAGTTGAATAAGATAGTCAGAGGATAGCAAAGGATATCAGAACAGTACCTTAGAACACAGCTAGGAACATTGTCAGGACCAGCAGAGAATGATATATCTATTGTTGAAAGAGCTTCGAACAGATCCTGAATTCGAAATTTTGTAAAGTAAACATTGTTTATATGTGGTAATTTGTAAGGATAAGTAGAATTGTGGTTATATGAATCGGACGAATAGGTGGTTTGAAAAAATGACGCAAAGAGATTAGCAATACCTTGCTCAGAAGAATGTGAAATATTTTTATATGATAGGGAAGGAGGAAAAAGATTTGATTTACGTTTCATATTGACAAAAGAGTAGAAGGAGCTTGGATCATTTCGAAAGTTTACCTTACAATTCCTGATATACTGCTTATAGAGTAGATCGTTGAGAATAATAAACTGGTTGCGAACATAAAGAAAGTTTGACTGGTGGCACATCGATCCTGACTTAAGAAACTTTTTGTAAGCTCTGGATTTCCTGTTCTTAAGACGAGAAAGGTGTTTATTAACCAAGGTGGTTTTGTAGACAATGATACAGGGACTTCCGGAACAAATTTGTTCAAGGCATTATGAATTATTTCGTAAAACGAATCCGTAGCTGCTTCAATTGTGTTTATAGATGAAAGAAAATTCCAATCGATTTCAGCTAAATGATTCCGAAGGGCAATAAAATCAGTCTTTCTGAAGCATTTGAAACGAGGTTTAGCATTAAAGCAAGCATCATTGTGAGGCACATCAATTAACACCGATGCTAATAGTGTAGAGTGGTAAATGTCTTCAGGAAGCGATAGCGGCGGGGACCGAATGACTGTCACAGAGGATGACACATTAGAAAAAATAAGGTCGAGAAATCTGCCATGAGTGTTATGAATTGGATTAATTTGGAGCAGGGCAAGATCGGTTAAGCCATCGATAAAGTCGTTATGACAACTGGAAAGCAAGGAATTGTCTACCTCAGACGGGATCCAGGAAATGATGGGAAGGTTGAAATCTCCCATGATTAGGATTAAATCACGGTCCTTGGCCAACGAAGAGACAGACCTAATGGCATCAAGATGGTGAAAGTACACAATATCTTCAGCCATGGGAGGAATGTAGGAACAGGTCAGAAAAATATGAGACGAGCCAGTTAAAATTTTCACCGCAATGAACTCAATTCCGAACTCGTTCGTGAAAGGAATAATTTCAGAAGGGTACTTATTAGTAACAGCAATGAGGACACCACCTGCAAAAGTTGGACGATCCAATCGAAACACTATGAATTTGGAAACAAGAATTTCATAATCAGAGACAGAGGAGTTAAGCCAAGTTTCAGTAAGCACGATAGCATCAAAATCAAAAGAAGCACTCTTTGTAAAAAACTGGCTCAGCTTACCCAGAATACTTCTAACGTTTTGATAGCAGCAGGAAAATACTATGTTATTCAGTTTTTTGAAGCAGTTTCTGCAGGGATAGGATTCTGAGCGTCTTTTGCTAGGAATTCATGAACGATACTGTGCTCAGGCCAGGCTACAGGATCAAGTGCTTTTTCAAGGTAGGAATCAGGTAGAACTATTTTAAAAGAAGATATAGAACGCTTATGCTTAAAGTTAAACTTAAAAATGGCTATTTCATTAGGAGCTACCTTAAGATGGTTTAACAGGTGACTCTTGACATCATCAACAGTAGCATCCGGCATAAGCCGAGAGACAAAAATGGCCTTACGAGGAGCAACCGCCCTCAGCGTAAGTCCAGAAGATCTAACTTCAGGCGCCACACCAACCAGAGGCCTTGGAGACATCACAGCTAGAGCAGAGGGTAGGTTGTCCAACGATGTCCAACGATGGAGGCTCCAAGATGAGAGGTGGCTCGAGATTTGTACTTGGTACGCTGATCGCTTCTTGCAAGGGATGAATATTAGAGTGCCCTGAAGGAAGGCTCATCAAGTCCCTTGGTACTGGAAAAGCATAAGTAGGTAGACTAGTAGGCGACGGTAAAATGTTTGGTGTTGAAAATTCATCGACTTGTACAGCATGGGATGTAGGGGTATTCAATAATTTAGCAGTCAGCAGGTTGTTGTTCGGAATTTTTCGTCTGGGGGATTCACTTAACAACTTTAGCCCAAGGAATTGAGTTTCAAGAGCGAGGAATTGCTCATTAAGGGCCGAGAATTGCTTGCGGACATCTAGGAAACCATTTCTTGTCTGTTTCATAAAAGTCCGCATCTCTGACTCAATTTCTCTACAAGCGATGCAAGACCATGTCAGGCCAATTTTCTTGTTGATAAGGTCACTTATCCGTCCATTGTGTCCTCCTCCAGCACATTTAATATGTGAGCAGTTATTGCAGAGCCAACAAGGCAGGTATGAGTCACCCGTGATGGTTCCACCAAATTCACATTTTTTTGCTGTGCAAGTAAGACTCATTTTTGGCTTCTTTTTGACGGAATGCAGACCACTGTAATAGCGTGTAAAGAATTTAGGCTCTCTGAAGCACTCTGTAGCCGAGAGTGGACGATCAGATCGGATGTAAGAGATGACGTTACAAAAGAGATGTGCAACGAAGGTTCGGCGTCGTGAAGAACAACAAACTCCACAGTAACTATGAATGTAACGGGTTACGTCCGGAGAGTACAGCTCGGAGAGACTTATGTTGGAGAATATAGTTAAAGCGCAACAGAGATAACTTTAACCGATTAAATGTATAAATTGGAAATAAATAGTTCAATGAACTTAATAAGTCGAATTTATTTTTAGGGATTAATTGTTATATTTCAACTTGTCGCAGAAGGAGAAAGCTTGAGTTCAAGATCGAAAGTAATTGCAAACTGGCAAGAGCGATCGAAGAAACACGTCCGGGTACGGCAAGTGAATATACAGAACTGTTTGTCACAAAACGAAAAATTCAAAAAAATTAAAAAACAAGAAAGGAAAGCTAACTTCGGGCGGAGCCGAAGTTTATATACCCTTGCAGCTAAAACCGGATATATATCGCAAACATCGGATATAGTTGGCCGATCCTTATGAAATTTGGTAGGATGGATCAAAATAGAGTCTGTACTAAATTCCAGCTTTCTATCTTCAAAAACACGAAAGTTGGGTCATTTCCAATCGTTCAGTTATATGGCAGCTATAGGATATAGTCGGCCGATCCTTATGAAATTTGGCATGTCGTATTATTTTGCCCAAAATAGCTCTCATGTCAAATTTGAACTCTCTAACTTTAAAAACACCAAAGTTATACCATTTCCGATCAATCAGTTATATGGCAGCTATAGGATATAGTCGGCCGATCCGGGCCGTTCCGACTTATATCGCGCTCTCGATTATGGGCTGTATCTCTGTCATTATTTGATATTTTTATTTGAAACTTTAACAGTACATACATTCTTAAGAGACAGTACTTTCGAAATATGTGAAAAAAAAAAATCGATTTTTTCAACCTTACACATGAGACTACGTCCTTAAGCTCCCGATAGTCAAAACAGAGACGGTCTGTACCATTTTTCTTTCGGACAAGTAACATCGGACTCGCAAAAGGAAAGGAACTGGGTCTTATAATGTTCGCATCTAACAGCTCTTGAATAGAATGTCTAACCTTTTCTTTTTTCTTCACACTCAAACGGTAGGGGCGCCTCTGAACCGTCTTGTTTTGATCAATCAAGCGAATTTCTAGCTGTCCCGTAGTCACGCGGCTCTGTGGAATACCGTTTATGAACGAATTCGAAATTTTTGGAATATTGATAGCAGTCTATCTTTATCTGGTCCATGCAAATCGGTGTCAACATCGGCCAGGTCACGATTACATTCGGAAACTACGACAGGTAATATAGACTTTTTACCGAACAAAGTAAGCGCGCTTGATTTAATTGTCACGACGATGCCCTGGCTCAAAATTTCACGACCAATCAAAGCTTCGTATTTAATATGATTATCTATAACTACGTGAAAAATAACTATTGCAAAAATAATTCTCGGAACTGCGTCCATGAAATGCCGGGAAAACATGTCTGCGAGAGCCGGTGTAATGCGGTGCCTTCCAGTGATTTGTTGAGCGCCATTACAAGAGCGCTGCACACGAGCTGATTTTCTGACAACATGTAGTCGACTGTTGAACACCAAGACAGCGCGTCTGATCCTGCACGATTGGCGTTGAACTTTGGCAGTGTAATGGTTTTGATATCTTTTGGCTCATTTTGAGAGCACGGCACTGTTTTATCAGTTCGGCGAGATTACGATTTTTCAATTCCAGGATTGCTAGAAGATTTTCATCATTGGCTGGAGGCGGAGCTATTCCCACTTCTGATGACGACGATCCAGTATCAAATGCCTCGACTGGACTTTCGGCGAAACGGCGATCATGTGTGGCATGATCTTCAACTTATTTTCCAGTCTGACGCTCAAACTCATGTCCGTTCCTTCTAATTTCCCTCACCCTTAAATACACACGCACAGTGCGGTGAGTTATGACGAACACTATTTGTCTCACTCACGCCCACGCCCAGACTACATTGACGGAATTGCGTATCCGTCTCGCACGAAAGAACCGAGATAATAAGAAGTAGAACAAGAGTGTCCATCACTAGGCCCATCACTAGGCCCAGACTACATTGACGGAATTGCGTATCCGTCTCGCACGAAAGAACCGAAATAATAAGAAGTAGAACAAGAGTGTACATACAAATAATCGTTATAATTTAAATATTCAACACAATCTGCGACACGGCCTTCCTGACCTATCTTACGTCCTCGTGAGTGTACAATATAAAGGTTTACAAAATATTATCTTACGTTCTATACAAAACATAGCTTGCAAATAACTGTTAACCGATTCGTGCGGTCTCAAAATAAGTGTTCGTCACTGAGACTTTGAGCAAAAAG
This sequence comes from Drosophila bipectinata, assembly GCF_030179905.1. Taxonomy (NCBI): domain Eukaryota; kingdom Metazoa; phylum Arthropoda; class Insecta; order Diptera; family Drosophilidae; genus Drosophila; species Drosophila bipectinata. Next base: position 8,707,860 of record NC_091740.1, on the reverse strand, counting down.
TCTGAGAGCAACCGATTAAATTGCTCGTATACAAATTTTGCTCGGGATCAGCCGAAGAACAGTTTTTTCTGTTTTCGTTTACTCTGCTCATTCTCGGACCGTTTGCTCGCGATCGACGATTCAAAAAGTTTTTTGTGCATGTCTATGTGTATGTTAAGTTTCGTGGGTTCAACGCGTCAAAATGGCTTTGTGAATCTCGCGTGTAAGCATTGACTTTTCAAATTTATTAAAAATAGGAAGACAAATTAATAAAAAAGTGCATCATTTTTTATCAAGACAGCGCGTCGAACGACGAACTACGTTCACTAGGTTCCAAAAACTTAAATTCTTTATTAGTTGTTAAGCTTAACTCAAAATAAATGAATGAAAAAGAAAACAATTCATTTCTTAATTAAAATAATCAATATATTAGTTTAAAATTTGACAAATGCACGTTTAAAATTTTAAGAAGTTTATTCGTGCAAATGGCATGGCATAGGACACAACGTACCACTGTGCAACGAAACGAAGACAAATTATTGAAAAGACTTTTTTCGCTGACTTTTTCAGTCAATCGGTCTTTTAATGAGTCTCATACGTTTTGGGCAAATCCTCAGTTCGTTACGCAATTTACTTGCTGCTTTACTTGCTCAAATTTATATGTTGTTCTACTGTATCTTTTGACTTGACGCGATCTTTTGATATAGGATTTCGGGACAGAAAATCTACGTGAGCCACTCTTTCACCTGGCCTATACTGAGTATCAAACTCAAAAGATTGCATGTATGACCACCACCTATGGACTCTCGGAGTTACTTCTGTTTTTGTGCGAAAGGCTTTGAGCGAATTGCAGTCAGAAAACACGACGAAATGTCGACCCTGTAGGTAATGGCGAAAATGCTTAATAGCATTGTAAGCTGCAAGTGTTTCCAGTTCGTATGAATGATAACGCGATTCCGCTGGCGAGGTCCGTTTACTAAAGTATTCGATAACTCGTGGCTTGTGTTCGACTTTATGCAATAAAATTTCGCCATAGCCATCAGCATACATCTGTATGAATTTCAATAGGGAATTGGGGATCGAAGATAGTCAGAACAGGTTCACTAGTCAGGATACGAATCACTTTCTGTCGTAACTGCTCATGCTTTTGTTTCCATAAAAATTACATACTTTTTGAAGTAAGACAACAGAGGGGTTTTAGCAACTGTGAAAACTTAGGTACAAACTGACGAAAATACGAGACCAGTCCAATAAATTATCCCAGTTGCGTTGCGGATTGCGGGGCTCATATTTTCCTAGAGCTCGTATTTTCCCAGGATTCAAAACATAAGTATTTGACACAAGATTTTAGAAAGAAACATTTTTTTATGATGAAAGAAAATTTTGCTTCGGCTAGTGTTTGCAGGGTAATTTGTAATCTCTCAAAAGCTTCTTCGTTTGTACGTGGGACTATCATTTCATCGTCTATATAAACAATGGCATATTTATAACCCAAATCACCTAAGCCCTTTGGAATAGGGAAGGCGCATTTTTAAGCCCAAAAGCCCAAGTATTCGTAGTCCTTCTGTGGTCTGAAAAACCTAGCCCTACCCAACCTAGGTATCTGGTCAGATATAAGTGGCAACAGATACTTGTCGGAAACAGTGTTAGCATTAAGCTCCCGATAGTCAAAACAGAGACGGTCTGTACCAATTTTCTTTCGGACAAGTAACATCGGACTCGCAAAAGGAGAGGAACTGGGTCTTATAATGTTCGCATCTAACAGCTCTTGAATAGAATGTCTAATCTTTTCTTTTTTCTTCACACTCAAACGGTAAGGGCGCCCCTGAACCGTCTTGTTTTGATCAATCAAGCGAATTTCTAGCTGTCCCGTAGTCACGCGGCTCTGTGGAATACCGTTTATGAACGAATTCGAAATTTTTGGAATATTGATAGCAGTCTATCTTTACCTGGTCCATGCAAATCGGTGTCAACATCGGCCAGGTCACGATTACATTCGGAAACTTCGACAGGTAATATAGACTTTTTACCGAACAAAGTAAGCGCGCTTGATTTAATTGTCACGCCGATGCCCTGGCTCAAAATTTCACGACCAATCAAAGCTTCGTATTTAATATGATTATCTATAACTACGTGAAAAATAACTATTGCAAAAATAATTCTCGGAACTGCGTCCATGAAATGCCGGGAAAACATGTCTGCGAGAGCCGGTGTAATGCGGTGCCTTCCAGTGATTTGTTGAGCGCCATTACAAGAGCGCTGCACACGAGCTGATTTTCTGACAACATGTTGTCGACTGTTGAACACCAAGACAGCGCGTCTGATCCTGCACGATTGGCGTTGAACTTTGGCAGTGTAATGGTTTTGATATCTTTTGGCTCACGAGAGCACGGCACTGTTTTATCAGTTCGGCGAGATTACGATTTTTCAATTCCAGGATTGCTAGAAGATTTTCATCATTGGCTGGAGGCGGAGCTATTCCCACTTCTGATGACGACGATCCAGTATCAAATGCCTCGACTGGACTTTCGGCGAAACGGCGATCATGTGTGGCATGATCTTCAACTTATTTTCCAGTCTGACGCTCAAACTCATGTCCGTTCCTTCTAATTTCCCTCACCCTTAAATACACACGCACAGTGCGGTGAGTTATGACGAACACTATTTGTCTCACTCACGCCCACGCCCAGACTACATTGACGGAATTGCGTATCCGTCTCGCACGAAAGAACCGAGATAATAAGAAGTAGAACAAGAGTGTCCATCACTAGGCCCATCACTAGGCCCAGACTACATTGACGGAATTGCGTATCCGTCTCGCACGAAAGAACCGAAATAATAAGAAGTAGAACAAGAGTGTACATACAAATAATCGTTATAATTTAAATATTCAACACAATCTGCGACACGGCCTTCCTGACCTATCTTACGTCCTCGTGAGTGTACAATATAAAGGTTTACAAAATATTATCTTACGTTCTATACAAAACATAGCTTGCAAATAACTGTTAACCGATTCGTGCGGTCTCAAAATAAGTGTTCGTCACTGAGACTTTGAGCAAAAAGTCTGAGAGCAACCGATTAAATTGCTCGTATACAAATTTTGCTCGGGATCAGCCGAAGAACAGTTTTTTCTGTTTTCGTTTACTCTGCTCATTCTCGGACCGTTTGCTCGCGATCGACGATTCAAAAAGTTTTTTGTGCATGTCTATGTGTATGTTAAGTTTCGTGGGTTCAACGCGTCAAAATGGCTTTGTGAATCTCGCGTGTAAGCATTGACTTTTCAAATTTATTAAAAATAGGAAGACAAATTAATAAAAAAGTGCATCATTTTTTATCAAGACAGCGCGTCGAACGACGAACTACGTTCACTAGGTTCCAAAAACTTAAATTCTTTATTAGTTGTTAAGCTTAACTCAAAATAAATGAATGAAAAAGAAAACAATTCATTTCTTAATTAAAATAATCAATATATTAGTTTAAAATTTGACAAATGCACGTTTAAAATTTTAAGAAGTTTATTCGTGCAAATGGCATGGCATAGGACACAACGTACCACTGTGCAACGAAACGAAGACAAATTATTGAAAAGACTTTTTTCGCTGACTTTTTCAGTCAATCGGTCTTTTAATGAGTCTCATACGTTTTGGGCAAATCCTCAGTTCGTTACGCAATTTACTTGCTGCTTTACTTGCTCAAATTTATATGTTGTTCTACTGTATCTTTTGACTTGACGCGATCTTTTGATATAGGATTTCGGGACAGAAAATCTACGTGAGCCACTCTTTCACCTGGCCTATACTGAGTATCAAACTCAAAAGATTGCATGTATGACCACCACCTATGGACTCTCGGAGTTACTTCTGTTTTTGTGCGAAAGGCTTTGAGCGAATTGCAGTCAGAAAACACGACGAAATGTCGACCCTGTAGGTAATGGCGAAAATGCTTAATAGCATTGTAAGCTGCAAGTGTTTCCAGTTCGTATGAATGATAACGCGATTCCGCTGGCGAGGTCCGTTTACTAAAGTATTCGATAACTCGTGGCTTGTGTTCGACTTTATGCAATAAAATTTCGCCATAGCCATCAGCATACATCTGTATGAATTTCAATAGGGAATTGGGGATCGAAGATAGTCAGAACAGGTTCACTAGTCAGGATACGAATCACTTTCTGTCGTAACTGCTCATGCTTTTGTTTCCATAAAAATTACATACTTTTTGAAGTAAGACAACAGAGGGGTTTTAGCAACTGTGAAAACTTAGGTACAAACTGACGAAAATACGAGACCAGTCCAATAAATTATCCCAGTTGCGTTGCGGATTGCGGGGCTCATATTTTCCTAGAGCTCGTATTTTCCCAGGATTCAAAACATAAGTATTTGACACAAGATTTTAGAAAGAAACATTTTTTTATGATGAAAGAAAATTTTGCTTCGGCTAGTGTTTGCAGGGTAATTTGTAATCTCTCAAAAGCTTCTTCGTTTGTACGTGGGACTATCATTTCATCGTCTATATAAACAATGGCATATTTATAACCCAAATCACCTAAGCCCTTTGGAATAGGGAAGGCGCATTTTTAAGCCCAAAAGCCCAAGTATTCGTAGTCCTTCTGTGGTCTGAAAAACCTAGCCCTACCCAACCTAGGTATCTGGTCAGATATAAGTGGCAACAGATACTTGTCGGAAACAGTGTTAGCATTAAGCTCCCGATAGTCAAAACAGAGACGGTCTGTACCAATTTTCTTTCGGACAAGTAACATCGGACTCGCAAAAGGAGAGGAACTGGGTCTTATAATGTTCGCATCTAACAGCTCTTGAATAGAATGTCTAATCTTTTCTTTTTTCTTCACACTCAAACGGTAAGGGCGCCCCTGAACCGTCTTGTTTTGATCAATCAAGCGAATTTCTAGCTGTCCCGTAGTCACGCGGCTCTGTGGAATACCGTTTATGAACGAATTCGAAATTTTTGGAATATTGATAGCAGTCTATCTTTACCTGGTCCATGCAAATCGGTGTCAACATCGGCCAGGTCACGATTACATTCGGAAACTTCGACAGGTAATATAGACTTTTTACCGAACAAAGTAAGCGCGCTTGATTTAATTGTCACGCCGATGCCCTGGCTCAAAATTTCACGACCAATCAAAGCTTCGTATTTAATATGATTATCTATAACTACGTGAAAAATAACTATTGCAAAAATAATTCTCGGAACTGCGTCCATGAAATGCCGGGAAAACATGTCTGCGAGAGCCGGTGTAATGCGGTGCCTTCCAGTGATTTGTTGAGCGCCATTACAAGAGCGCTGCACACGAGCTGATTTTCTGACAACATGTTGTCGACTGTTGAACACCAAGACAGCGCGTCTGATCCTGCACGATTGGCGTTGAACTTTGGCAGTGTAATGGTTTTGATATCTTTTGGCTCACGAGAGCACGGCACTGTTTTATCAGTTCGGCGAGATTACGATTTTTCAATTCCAGGATTGCTAGAAGATTTTCATCATTGGCTGGAGGCGGAGCTATTCCCACTTCTGATGACGACGATCCAGTATCAAATGCCTCGACTGGACTTTCGGCGAAACGGCGATCATGTGTGGCATGATCTTCAACTTATTTTCCAGTCTGACGCTCAAACTCATGTCCGTTCCTTCTAATTTCCCTCACCCTTAAATACACACGCACAGTGCGGTGAGTTATGACGAACACTATTTGTCTCACTCACGCCCACGCCCAGACTACATTGACGGAATTGCGTATCCGTCTCGCACGAAAGAACCGAGATAATAAGAAGTAGAACAAGAGTGTCCATCACTAGGCCCATCACTAGGCCCAGACTACATTGACGGAATTGCGTATCCGTCTCGCACGAAAGAACCGAAATAATAAGAAGTAGAACAAGAGTGTACATACAAATAATCGTTATAATTTAAATATTCAACACAATCTGCGACACGGCCTTCCTGACCTATCTTACGTCCTCGTGAGTGTACAATATAAAGGTTTACAAAATATTATCTTACGTTCTATACAAAACATAGCTTGCAAATAACTGTTAACCGATTCGTGCGGTCTCAAAATAAGTGTTCGTCACTGAGACTTTGAGCAAAAAGTCTGAGAGCAACCGATTAAATTGCTCGTATACAAATTTTGCTCGGGATCAGCCGAAGAACAGTTTTTTCTGTTTTCGTTTACTCTGCTCATTCTCGGACCGTTTGCTCGCGATCGACGATTCAAAAAGTTTTTTGTGCATGTCTATGTGTATGTTAAGTTTCGTGGGTTCAACGCGTCAAAATGGCTTTGTGAATCTCGCGTGTAAGCATTGACTTTTCAAATTTATTAAAAATAGGAAGACAAATTAATAAAAAAGTGCATCATTTTTTATCAAGACAGCGCGTCGAACGACGAACTACGTTCACTAGGTTCCAAAAACTTAAATTCTTTATTAGTTGTTAAGCTTAACTCAAAATAAATGAATGAAAAAGAAAACAATTCATTTCTTAATTAAAATAATCAATATATTAGTTAAAAATTTGACAAATGCACGTTTAAAATTTTAAGAAGTTTATTCCTGCAAATGGCATGGCATAGGACACAACGTACCACTGTGCAACGAAACGAAGAGAAATTATTGAAAAGACTTTTTTCGCAGACTTTTTCAGTCAATCGGTCTTTTAATGAGTCTCATACGTTTTGGGCAAATCCTCAGTTCGTTACGCAATTTACTTGCTGCTTTACTTGCTCAAATTTATATGTTGTTCTACTGTATCTTTTGACTTGACGTGATCTTTTGATATAGGATTTCGGGACAGAAAATCTACGTGAGCCACTCTGTCACCTGGCCTATACTGAGTATCAAACTCAAAAGATTGCATGTATGACCACCACCTATGGACTCTCGGAGTTACTTCTGTTTTTGTGCGAAAGGCTTTGAGCGAATTGCAGTCAGAAAACACGACGAAATGTCGACCCTGTAGGTAATGGCGAAAATGCTTAATAGCATTGTAAGCTGCAAGTGTTTCCAGTTCGTATGAATGATAACGCGATTCCGCTGGCGAGGTCCGTTTACTAAAGTATTCGATAACTCGTGGCTTGTGTTCGATTTTATGCAATAAAATTTCGCCATAGCCATCAGCACTCACATCTGTATGAAGTTCAATAGGGAATTGGGGATCGAAGATAGTCAGAACAGGTTTCAGCTAGATCGGTACCATAGAATTTTGTGAATCACCTGCGCCGCACACTAAAATGTCGTTCCGAGAAAAACGCGTTTAAAGTTTAGACGCTACCGAGAAACTCATACTTTTCGTTGTAGGCGCGCTCTCGATTATGGGCTGTATCTCTGTCATTATTTGATATTTTTATTTGAAACTTTAACAGTACATACATTCTTAAGAGACAGTACTTTCGAAATATGTGAAAAAAAAAAATCGATTTTTTCAACCTTACACATGAGACTACATCCTTAAGCTCCCGATAGTCAAAACAGAGACGGTCTGTACCAATTTTCTTTCGGACAAGTAACATCGGACTCGCAAAAGGAGAGGAACTGGGTCTTATAATGTTCGCATCTAACAGCTCTTGAATAGAATGTCTAACCTTTTCTTTTTTCTTCACACTCAAACGGTAAGGGCGCCCCTGAACCGTCTTGCTTTGATCAATCAAGCGAATTTCTAGCTGTCCCGTAGTCACGCGGCTCTGTGGAATACCGTTTATGAACGAATTTGAAATTTTTGGAATATTGATAGCAGTCTATCTTTATCTGGTCCATGCAAATCGGTGTCAACATCGGCCAGGTCACCATTACATTCGGAAACTACGACAGGTAATATAGACTTTTTACTGAACAAAGTAAGCGCGCTTGATTTAATTGTCACGCCGATGCCCTGGCTCAAAATTTCACGACCAATCAAAGCTTCGTATTTAATATGATTATCTATAACTACGTGAAATAAGATTTGAAGTGAACGCTCACTACAAACGGAGTTACCACCTATACCCCTTAATGTCACTAGGTTGTTTATTCTAGTGCCTGATAATCTCAGCGATGCAGTCTCTTTGATGAGTGAGGGAGAAGAACACTCCCTTCCTTAAATTACCCCAATCCAAGGTGGAACAGCATATGCCGAAGGATGCTCGTCCGAGGGGGGGCTCGGACGCTAATATGCGAACTCTGGGGGACAGGCCGACCTCCCAGTTGTAACCAGGCTTATCGTGACAAGCGGGCTATGTCATGATGGACGAACCCCTTCCCGCCTACTCGTGGGACCAAAACATGAACATCACTTTACCTAACAAAAACCAAAGCGGAGAACGGAACTCCCTAAAAAAGACCGGAAATGGGGCCAACGGCCCGTCAAACTCCAAGGCCCTCAAAAGCCAAGGAGTTGCTGAGATGGAGAAGTCCCCCACAGAGGGACAACATCTGGAGGCGGGACGCGCCAGTACGGTGGAGGTTGCCAAGGCAGCTTCCTCCAAAGCGGGGCTAGCTATGGGACCACCGAACGGTGTGGAGAGGAAGACCCCAGGGTCAACCTCTAAACCAACCGGCGGTGCCCCTAAGGCGAACCCTGGTCCGGAAGCGTCTCACTCGACGCAGCGTAAAGGATCCTACAAGGACAGAAGAAGAGCAGCCTTCATTCTGATGAGGGCGGACCCATCGGCCGAAGCCAACCCGGACCAGGCCGAGATTATTAAGTGGCCAAGGGAGATCCTACCCGACTTCAATCCGGAAAAGGCGGGAGAAAGGCTGGATCCGAAGAGACGCACTGGGTCAGACCCTGCCAAGGAGGCCGCGCAAAGCGCGAAAAGGCAGAGGTCCATAGAGGGAGAAGCCCCCCAGGCCAAGAAGAGGAAGGCCCAGCCGCAGCCGCCCAACCGCTCGTTCGCCGAGGTGACGAAGGAAAGAACCCTAATTGGAGTCCTGGCAAGGGCTCCAAGGATGGGCTCATCCCCAAGGAACTCTGGCGACGAGTGGTAAACGAATTGCATGGGCGCTTCGTGGAGGAGATGCTGCGAAGTGGAGGACCCCCACCAGAATGCGAAGACGCAGGATGGTATCAGGGTAGCGTCAAGGTGATTGCTTGCCAAGACGCGCGATCGGTGGAGACTTACAAGCGGATGGTTGCATCGCTTGGAGAGGTCTACCCTGGAGCTAAGCTGGTGGCGGTTGACTGGGACGAGATCCCCAGCAAACCGAGGGCGCGAGTGTGGCTCACAGAAAAGCCAGCCGACCCTAAAACCATTCTAACAATGTGCAACCCGACGCTCCCCACGGCGGACTGGAGAGTCGCCAAGGTCGAGGAGGCGGTGGGACTGCGGAGGCAGGTCGTCCTCACACTAAACGAGGAGACCGTAAAAGCCCTGGAGAGGACGGAGCACCGGCTAAAGTACGGATTCGAGCATGTTTCGGTCCGTATCTATAAATCTGATGCGAAGGCCAAGCCAGGAGGTATCGGTCTGGAGGCAGACACACAAGAGCCAGACTTGGAGGAGCCGACCGAAGAGGGGCACCCGGAGGGAATGTCGGATGAGGAGGAGGACATCCTAGAAGGGTACACCTCGGAGGAAAGCGACTTGGCAAGGGCGCTTGGTGGTGTCGGAATGAAGGAGGACTCTCTGCTGGGCTCCGAGACGGAGGCAGAGATAACTGTGGTGGAGGTTTGTAAGGATGTCCCTGACGATCTTACAAATAAACCTTCACCACAGTAAAGCAGCATCAGCTGCCCTCCTTCTCCACCTCGCCGAGAGTGGAGCAGATGTGGCCCTCATCCAGGAACCCTGGATCCTAGGAGACAGGATTCTTGGGCTGGGGGCGTCGGGGTTCAGGCTCTGCAAAGCCAACACTACAGGTAAAAGGCGAGCCTGCAACCTCGCAAAAAAGAACCTTAACCTCTTTTTGCTACCCAATTTCAGCAATGAAGACCACGTAGCCGCAGCCGTAGAGAGCCCAAATGGCCCTCTAAGGATATGTTCGGCGTATATGGGACACGACCACGAGACCCTTCCCCCGCACCCGCTTATCAAACAGCTGGTGGAAGACAGCAGGAAGCACAAGATCGACCTGATCATAGGTTGCGATGCTAACGCCCATCATCATCAGTGGGGCAGCACTGACACAAACGAGAGGGGTGAGTCAATTTTCGATTTTATCCTAGGCTCCAATCTTTTGGTGGGTAACAGGGGTACAGAACCCACTTTCATAGTCAAGAACAGAAGAGAAGTACTTGACGTCACTCTTTACTCTGAATCCCTAGCAGACAGGATTGTTAGATGGGGAGTCCTAGAGAAACACTCATTCTCAGACCACCGATACATAGAATTAGTGGTCAACTTCGAGAACTTTAATCGACTAACGGTACGCAACCCGAGAAAAGCGAACTGGGAGTTATATAGAAAGATGCTAGATAGTTCCTTGGGAAATCCTCTAACAGGGAATGTTGATAGTAGGGTAGCCCTGGATGCCATGGTGGACACGCTCACGGCAGCGTGCGCCAGGGCATTCAATAAAGCTTGTCCCAAAATCAGATCGGGCAAAAGCAAGTCAAAGAAACCACCATGGTGGTCGCAAACACTTGCACGCTTTAAAACTAAGGCCCGCAAGGCCTTCAATTTTGCCAGCAAAACAAACTCGGAGACAGCCTGGGAGTCGTATAAAGCGGACCTTAGGCGATATAACAAAGAACTTCGCAAGGCAAAAAGGAATGCCTGGGCCGAATTCTGCACGAACATTCAGCAGACATCAGAGGCCTCTCGACTCAGGAAGGTCCTTGCAACTACTGCACCAAATGTAGGATACATTAAAACCTCAGAGGGCAACTGGACATCGTCCAGCAAAGAAACCCTAGAGGCTCTCATAGAGACACATTTCCCGGGATGCTCTCGAGAAGACACAACCCTGGAAATGCAGACACAGGGGAATAGCCCCCCCACCACTAACCCACTTGAATACCTATTGAATGATAGATATCTCAGCTGGGCAATAAATAGCTTCAAGCCCTTCAAATCCCCGGGCCCAGATGGCATTGTCCCGGCTCAACTAATTAAAGCCGGTCCCAACCTGAGTCAAGATAGCTTGGGTCAAGATAGCTTTCTCAGCAATTTTCAGGATGGGCATCGTACCCAAAATGTGGTTGCGGACGAAAGTCGTATTTATACCCAAGGCGGGAAAACCATCTCACTGCACCCCCAAGGACTTCAGACCAATAAGCCTGTCGTCCTTCCCTCTCAAGACAATGGAGAGACCAATCAGCCTCCATATTTATCTTACTATAAACCCAGATGATATCTCGGGATCACAGCATGCGTATAGGAAGGGCCGATCCACGGAAACGGCACTCCACGAAATCACTACTTTTGTCGAGAAGGCACTTAGTGATAAGGAATACGCACTCATTGCTTTTCTAGACATAGAAGGTGCGTTCAACAACATCCTACCAATCTCGATAACCAATGCGCTGACAGGACTAGGAATAGATGATCAATCCGTACGCCTTACAAAGCAGATCCTGGTAAACAGGACTGTTGAGGCGTCACTAGGAGGAAAATCTATTCATAGATACGTCAGAAGAGGCACCCCGCAAGGAAGCGTACTCTCACCCCTACTCTGGAACGTGGCGGTTAATAGCCTACTGCGATCCCTAGAAGGGGGTGGTTGCAAAGTTATCGCTTACGCGGATGATGTCGCAATTGCCTTCTCAGGAAAATTTCCCCAGACTCTATGTGACCGCATGACGGACAAACTTAGGGTCCTCTCAAGGTGGGCAGCTAGAAATGGACTAGGTGTGAACCCATCCAAAACAGAACTCGTCCTTTTCACCAGGAAGTACAAAATACCAAACTTAAGGCTTCCAAAACTATTAGGAGAAACACTATCCCTTAGCGATAGCGCCAAGTACCTAGGGATTACGCTAGACAGGAAACTGGACTGGAAATCAAACACTATGGATAGAGCTAACAAGGCTACAATCGCGCTCTATACTTGCAGAAAAGCCATTGGCCTTAAATGGGGAATGTCACCAAAAATAGTAAGATGGCTTTATACAGCGGTCATAAGACCCATCCTCTTCTACGGGGTGGTGGTATGGTGGCCTGCTCTCACCAACTCCACAATCAGGGAGAAGCTCAGGAAAACGCAAAGGATGGCGGAGGTCTGTATCACGGGCAGCCTACGTACCACTCCGACGGACGCACTAGACTTCATACTCGACCTATTACCGGTAGAGATAGTGGGAGTCAAGATGGCCACGCTATCGGCAATCAGGCTACGAGAGACGGGCGCATGGAAATGGACAGACTATGGACATACCACGCACGCCAACGGGGTCTACAGACTACTGCGTACCTGTCGATAATCCCACCTTAAAATACAAGGTCTACATTCCAACAAGGGAGGAATGGGACACACAAATCCCGGGACCAGCCGGTTCCCTCCATATCTACACAGACGGTTCAAAATTGAATGGCCAGGTGGGAGGCGGTTTCCATTGCGAACAGCTGTGTTTAAATGAGTCCTTCAGACTCCCCGGCCACTGTAGAGTTTTCCAAACAGAAGTAATAGCTATCGGAGAAGCACTCAGATCCCCAGCACTTATTGGAAATCAGGACACAATCTGTATATTTTCAGACAGTCAAGCGGCACTCAAAGCCCTTGACGGTCTTTCATCCAACTCCAGGACAGTGAATAACTGCCGCAGATCTCTTAACGAGATGGCAGAGCAGCATGACATTCACCTCATATGGGTACCCGGGCATAGGGACCACGAGGGTAATTGCACCGCCGACGAACTAGCAAGAGCAGGTACTACCAATCCTCTCCTCCCGGAGAAGGAACCAGTAGGTATCCCCTTAGCTACGTGTAGGCTAAAATGCAGGGATCACTTTGACCGCGCATCACTGAGGAAATGGAGAAATCTCCAAAACTGCAGGAACTCCCGCATGGTATGGCCCATCCGATCTAGGAAGAGGTCAATGATGCTTATCGCCCTAAATAGGCAGGACTGTAGTCTGGCGATCAAGGCCATTACGGGACATTGGTTAATAGAAGCACACGCGGCTAGACTAGCGGTGCCACATTATGACTACTACAGGAGCTGTGGAGACGAAGAAGAGGAAGATTCCTGTGTCAATGCCCTGCGATGGGGCGCATCCGACTCAAATTCTTGGGCGCAGCAATACTTACAGACCTTACAGACCTCGCGGAGGTCGCTTCATCCTTCATCGTAGCCTTCATCCGTAAATCTGGATGGGACCGCGAGCCGTTTCAGGAAGGAAAGAGCCCCCTTGGGCACATAAGTAGTGGGAAGGGAGAGGTCCTTTTGTAGGATCCTTGCCTGTGCGGTATCACAAGGAGCCCCAGCGGCTCAAGTGGATGGGGGTCAGAACCGGCCCCTCATCGCCGCCTCAACCTAACCTAACCTAACAAATTCATAACGGTGTCGGCCAAGTCTCCGTTCCAGAAAAATGTTGCAAAAATAATTCTCGGAACTGCGTCCATGAAATGCCGGGAAAACATGTCTGCGAGAGCCGGTGTAATGCGGTGCCTTCCAGTGATTTGTTGAGCGCCATTACAAGAGCGCTGCACACGAGCTGATTTTCTGACAACATGTAGTCGACTGTTGAACACCAAGACAGCGCGTCTGATCCTGCACGATTGGCGTTGAACTTTGGCAGTGTAATGGTTTTGATATCTTTTGGCTCATTTTGAGAGCACGGCACTGTTTTATCAGTTCGGCGAGATTACGATTTTTCAATTCCAGGATTGCTAGAAGATTTTCATCATTGGCTGGAGGCGGAGCTATTCCCACTTCTGATGACGACGATCCAGTATCAAATGCCTCGACTGGACTTTCGGCGAAACGGCGATTATGTGTGGCATGATCTCCAACTTCTTTTCCAGTCTGACGCTCAAACTCATGTCCGTTCCTTCTAATTTCCCTCACCCTTAAATACACACGCACAGTGCGGTGAGATATGACGAACACTATTTGTCTCACTAACGCCCACGCCCAGACTACATTGACGGAATTGCGTATCCGTCTCGCACGAAAGAACCGAGATAATAAGAAGTAGAACAAGAGTGTACATACAAATAATCGTTATAATTTCAATATTCAACACAATCTGCGACACGGCCTTCCTGACCTATCTTACGTCCTCGTGAGTGTACAATATAAAGGTTTACAAAATATTATCTTACGTTCGTTACCGATCGTTAATAATCGTTAACCGATTCGTGCGGTCTCAAAATAAGTGTTCGTCACTGAGACTTTGAGCAAAAAGTCTGAGAGCAACCGATTAAATTGCTCGTATACAAATTTTGCTCGGGATCAGCCGAAGAACAGTTTTTTCTGTTTTCGTTTACTCTGCTCATTCTCGGACCGTTTGCTCGCGATCGACGATTCAAAAAGTTTTTTGTGCATGTCTATGTGTATGTTAAGTTTCGTGGGTTCAACGCGTCAAAATGGCTTTGTGAATCTCGCGTGTAAGCATTGACTTTTCAAATTTATTAAAAATAGGAAGACAAATTAATAAAAATGTGCATCAATTTTTTATATTACATTTTATTTTAAGCGAACGACGTTCACTAGGTTCCAAAAACTTAAATTCTTTATTAGTTGTTAAGCTTAACTCAAAATAAATGAGTGAAAAAGAAAACTATTCATTTTTTAATTTAAATAATCAATGTATTAGTTTAAAATTTGAGAAATGCACGTTTTTAAATTTTAAGAAGTTTATTCGTGCAAATGGCATGGCATAGGACACAACGTACTACTGTGCAACGAAACGAAGACAAATTATTGAAAAGACTTTTTTCGCTGACTTTTTCAGTCAATCGGTCTTTTAATGAGTCTCTCTGTGCAAGCGTCACTCGAATCTCTCATTGAGCGATGTATTACAAAATAAAGTTTAAGATGGTTTTACACTTAGGAAATTAGGAAACACATAGGAAATTTCTTTGCCCGAGCTCTGCCACGCACACACCGTATAAATGTATGAAACGTCATGCTCACAGCCTACTTTCTGCTATTCGTTACAAATACTAATGCGTTAAAATTATATTAATGTATTTGGGTTCCGACCACTGATCTAGGCAAACCGGCCATAATAAATAGCTCGCAGTTTGATTCATAAGACTGGCCGGCAATTCACCGATCATATTACAAAATTTCATTCCTTTTCAAAATCACAGCCCTCACCGGCTTGATCTGTAGTATCTCCATCACCACCTTCAAAATCACAGCCCTTACCGGTTTGATCCACCTTCATCATTCAGCTCCATGGCTTCTTCATCATCACACTCATCATCCAATTCTGTTGCAATTCCCTTCTCAGGCATACGTCTCAAAAATTCGTGAGAGTATTTATATGTCCTATTATTATTAAACGCCTTGTACGAAATGCTGTACTAGAAAAACTACGCCCCTGAAATGCAATCAGACGAGAAGGGACACCGAACAATGATATTAGCGACTTTAAAGCCTTAATACAACTCTCTGTATCCAACCTCACTGTATAGGACAAAGAGACCAACTTCGTGAGTTAACACGATTATATATTCCTTCTGATCATTTTGACCACTAAGCTTCCCTGTAAGGTCCATGTGGACTGTAAGCCACGGGATGTCAATTTTCGGTATAGGATGCAATTCAGCTGCCAGATGGGGATTTTGACAGTCTGCATGCAATACAGTTGTCGACAGATTTGTAAACGTACTTGGACATCCTTTCAAACCAATAATTTTCATACATTTTCTCAAGGGTTTTCTCCCACCCAAGGTGCATAATGGGCTCGTGCATTATTTTATTCTTAACGGCAGACCAACTAAACGGCTTGGGGATAATAGGGAGGCAACGAGTGTTCCCATTCCTTTGAATTTTTCTATAAAGTGTTCATAACCTTAGTTCATACGTTTTGAGCAAATCCTCAGCAAGATCATCGTTACGCAATTTACTTGCTGCTTTTCTTGCTCAAATTTATATGTTGTTCTACTGTACCTTTTGACTTGACGCGATCTTTTGATATAGGATTTCGGGACAGAAAATCTACGTGTGCCACTCTTTCACCTGGCCTATACTGAGTATCAAACTCAAAAGATTGCATGTATGACCACCACCTATGGACTCTCGGAGTTACTTCTGTTTTTGTGCGAAAGGCTTTGAGCGAATTGCAGTCAGAAAACACGACGAAATGTCGACCCTGTAGGTAATGGCGAAAATGCTGAATAGCATTGTAAGCTGCAAGTGTTTCCAGTTTGTATGAATGATAACGCGATTCCGCGATAACTCGTGGCTTGTGTTCGATTTTATGCAATAAAATTACGCCATAGCCATCAGCACTTACATCTGTATGAAGTTCAATAGGGAATTGGGGATCGAAGATAGTCAGAACAGGTTCACTAGTCAGGATACGAATCACTTTCTGTCGTAACTGCTCATGCTTTTGTTTCCATAAAAATTACATACTTTTTGAAGTAAGACAACAGAGGGGTTTTAGCAACTGTGAAAACTTAGGTACAAACTGACGAAAATACGAGACCAGTCCAATAAATTGTCCCAGTTGCGTTGCGGATTGCGGGGCTCATATTTTCCTAGAGCTCGTATTTTCCCAGGATTCAAAACCCAAGAATTTGACACAAGATTTTAGAAAGAAACATTTTTTTATGATGAAAGAAAATTTTGCTTCGGCTAGTGTTTGCAGGGTAATTTGTAATCTCTCAAAAGCTTCTTCATTTGTACGTGCGACTATCATTTCATCGTCTATATAAACAATGACATATTTATAACCCAAATCACCTAAGCCCTTTGGAATACGGAAGGCGCATTTTTAAGCCCAAAAGCTCAAGTATTCGTACTGTCCTTCTGTGGTGTGAAAAACCTAGCCCCACCCAACCTTGGTATCTGGTCAGATATAAGTGGCAACAGATATTTTTCGGAAACAGTGTTAGCATTAAGCTCCCGATAGTCAAAACAGAGACGGTCTGTACCAATTTTCTTTTGGACAAGTAAAATCGGACTCGCAAAAGGAGAGGAACTGGGTCTTATAATGTTCGCATCTAACAGCTCTTGAATAGAATGTCTAACCTTTTCTTTTTCTTCCACACTCAAACGGTATGGGCGCCTCTGAACCGTCTTGTTTTTATCAATCAAGCGAATTTCTAGCTGTCCCGTAGTCACGCGGCTCTGTGGAATACCGTTTATGAACGAATTTGAGAATTTTTGTAATATTGATAGCAGTCTATCTTTATCTGGTCCATGCAAATCGGTGTCAACATCGGCCAGGTCACGATTACATTCGGAAACTACAACAGGTAATATAGACTTTTTACTAAATAAAGTAAGCGCGCTTGATTTAATTGTCACGCCGATGCCCTGCCTCAAAATTTCACGACCAATCAAAGCTTCGTATTTAATATGATTATCTATAACTACGTGAAATAAGATTTCAAGTGAACGCTCACTACAAACGGAGTTACCACCTATATCCCTTAATGTCACTAGGTTGTTTATTCTAGTGCCTGATAATCTCAGCTATGCAGTCTCTTTGATGAGTGAGCATTCGGCTTCGGAGTCGAGGTAAAATTGGAACGACTCACTAGACTGTAGTAAAGTCCTAAGGGCTCAAGTACGGTGCATATGTTCACATCTTTGATGTTGTTTCTTTTGATTGGCGGACGCTCCTGATGATCCGGGCAGATTGTAGATACATGTCCAGCTTTTCCACATTTGTAACAGATGACGGATGATAAATCTCTTCCTCCAGTATATCCAGATTGTTGATTACGGAGTCTCTTTGTTACGGGGCTTGCAACAGTTGTGACACGTGATGTGAGGCATAGCCCTGATTTTTTTTCCTAGAGGCACTGGCACGTTGTCTATCTGCTGGTTCTGTATGGCGTCAAACGAAAAAGCTTTGAGTTCCTGATGCAGCTCGTTTCTGGTTTGGATATCCGTAGTAAAAACCAAACGGCGCAATCGTTTATCTATCCCAGCTGCATGTGCCAACGTAACGGATACTGCAATCTGCTAGACGCTAAGCGACTTCCAGCGGGCCATAAGGAAAGTGACCATTCTGCTCCCATACAACGACAAAACACTCTCCATAATTTCTCCGTCCATTTAACAAATTCATAACTGTGTCGGCCAAGTCTCCATTCCAGACGATTACGATTTTTCAATCCCAGGATTGCTTGCAAATTACTGTTAACCGAGACTTTGTCTCTTACAATGAGACTTTGAGCAAAAAGTCTGAGAGCAACCGATTAAATTGCTCGTAAACAAATTTTGCTCGGGATCAGCCGAACAGTTTTTTCTGTTTTCGTTTGCTCTGCTCATTCTCGGACCGTTTGCTCGCGATCGACGATCCAAAAAGTTTTTTGTGTATGTCTATGTGTATGTTAAGTTTCGTGGGTTCAACGCGTCAATTGGCTTTGTAAATCTCAAGTGTAAACATTGACCTTTCAAATTTATTAAAAATGGGAAGACAAATTAATAAAAACGTGCATCAATTTTTTATACTACATATTATTTTAAGCGAACGACGTAGTTCACTAGGTCCCAAAAACTTTAATTCTTTATTAGTTGTTAAGCTTAACTCAAAATAAATGAATGAAAAAGAAAACTATTCATTTTTTAATTAAAATAATCAATGTATTAGTTTAAAATTTGAAAAATGCACGTTTAAAATTTTAAGAAGTTATTCGTGCAAATGGCATGGCATAGGACACAACGTACTACTGTGCAACGAAACGAAGACAAATTATTGAAAAGACTTTTTTCGCTGACTTTTTCAGTCAATCGGTCTTTTAATGAGTCTCTCTGTGCAAGCGTCACTCGAATCTCTCATTGAGCGATGTATTACAAAATAAAGTTTAAGATGGTTTTACACTTAGGAAATTAGGAAACACATAGGAAATTTCTCTGCCCGAGCTCTGCCACGCACACACCGTATAAATGTATGAAACGTCATGCTCACAGCCTACTTTCTGCTATTCGTTACAAATGCGTTAAAATTATATTAATGTATTTGGGTTCCGACCACTGATCTAGGCAAACCGGCCATAATAAATAGCTCGCAGTTTGATTCATAAGACTGGCCGGCAATTCACCGATCATATTACAAAATTTCATTCCTTTTCAAAATCACAGCCCTCACCGGCTTGATCTGTAGTATCTCCATCACCACCTTCAAAATCACAGCCCTTACCGGTTTGATCCACCTTCATCATTCAGCTCCATGGCTTCTTCATCATCACACTCATCATCCAATTCTGTTGCAATTCCCTTCTCAGGCATACGTCTCAAAAATTCGTGAGAGTATTTATATGTCCTATTATTATTAAACGCCTTGTACGAAATGCTGTACTAGAAAAACTACGCCCCTGAAATGCAATCAGACGAGAAGGGACACCGAACAATGATATTAGCGACTTTAAAGCCTTAATACAACTCTCTGTATCCAACCTCACTGTATAGGACAAAGAGACCAACTTCGTGAGTTAACACGATTATATATTCCTTCTGATCATTTTGACCACTAAGCTTCCCTGTAAGGTCCATGTGGACTGTAAGCCACGGGATGTCAATTTTCGGTATAGGATGCAATTCAGCTGCCAGATGGGGATTTTGACAGTCTGCATGCAATACAGTTGTCGACAGATTTGTAAACGTACTTGGACATCCTTTCAAACCAATAATTTTCATACATTTTCTCAAGGGTTTTCTCCCACCCAAGGTGCATAATGGACTCGTGCATTATTTTATTATTAACGGCAGACCAACTAAACGGCTTGGGGATAAAAGGGAGGCAACGAGTGTTCCCATTCCTTTCAATTTTTCTATAAAGTGTTCATAACCTTAGTTCATAAGTTTTGGGCAAATCCTCAGCAAGATCATCGTTACGCAATTTACTTGCTGCTTTTCTTGCTCAAATTTATATGTTGTTCTACTGTACCTTTTGACTTGACGCGATCTTTTGATATAGGATTTCGGGACAGAAAATCTACGTGTGCCACTCTTTCACCTGGCCTATACTGAGTATCAAACTCAAAAGATTGCATGTATGACCACCACCTATGGACTCTCGGAGTTACTTCTGTTTTTGTGCGAAAGGCTTAGCTGTCCCGTAGTCACGCGGCTCTGTGGAATACCGTTTATGAACGAATTTGAGAATTTTTGTAATATTGATAGCAGTCTATCTTTATCTGGTCCATGCAAATCGGTGTCAACATCGGCCAGGTCACGATTACATTCGGAAACTACAACAGGTAATATAGACTTTTTACTAAATAAAGTAAGCGCGCTTGATTTAATTGTCACGCCGATGCCCTGCCTCAAAATTTCACGACCAATCAAAGCTTCGTATTTAATATGATTATCTATAACTACGTGAAATAAGATTTCAAGTGAACGCTCACTACAAACGGAGTTACCACCTATATCCCTTAATGTCACTAGGTTGTTTATTCTAGTGCCTGATAATCTCAGCTATGCAGTCTCTTTGATGAGTGAGCATTCGGCTTCGGAGTCGAGGTAAATTTGGAACGACTCACTAGACTGTAGTAAAGTCCTAAGGGCTCAAGTACGGTGCATATGTTCACATCTTTGATGTTGTTTCTTTTGATTGGCGGACGCTCCTGATGATCCGGGCAGATTGTAGATACATGTCCAGCTTTTCCACATTTGTAACAGATGACGGATGATAAATCTCTTCCTCCAGTATATCCAGATTGTTGATTACGGAGTCTCTTTGTTACGGGGCTTGCAACAGTTGTGACACGTGATGTGAGGCATAGCCCTGATTTTTTTTCCTAGAGGCACTGGCACGTTGTCTATCTGCTGGTTCTGTATGGCGTCAAACGAAAAAGCTTTGAGTTCCTGATGCAGCTCGTTTCTGGTTTGGATATCCGTAGTAAAAACCAAACGGCGCAATCGTTTATCTATCCCAGCTGCATGTGCCAACGTAACGGATACTGCAATCTGCTAGACGCTAAGCGACTTCCAGCGGGCCATAAGGAAAGTGACCATTCTGCTCCCATACAACGACAAAACACTCTCCATAATTTCTCCGTCCATTTAACAAATTCATAACTGTGTCGGCCAAGTCTCCATTCCAGACGATTACGATTTTTCAATCCCAGGATTGCTTGCAAATTACTGTTAACCGAGACTTTGTCTCTTACAATGAGACTTTGAGCAAAAAGTCTGAGAGCAACCGATTAAATTGCTCGTAAACAAATTTTGCTCGGGATCAGCCGAACAGTTTTTTCTGTTTTCGTTTGCTCTGCTCATTCTCGGACCGTTTGCTCGCGATCGACGATCCAAAAAGTTTTTTGTGTATGTCTATGTGTATGTTAAGTTTCGTGGGTTCAACGCGTCAATTGGCTTTGTAAATCTCAAGTGTAAACATTGACCTTTCAAATTTATTAAAAATGGGAAGACAAATTAATAAAAACGTGCATCAATTTTTTATACTACATATTATTTTAAGCGAACGACGTAGTTCACTAGGTCCCAAAAACTTTAATTCTTTATTAGTTGTTAAGCTTAACTCAAAATAAATGAATGAAAAAGAAAACTATTCATTTTTTAATTAAAATAATCAATGTATTAGTTTAAAATTTGAAAAATGCACGTTTAAAATTTTAAGAAGTTATTCGTGCAAATGGCATGGCATAGGACACAACGTACTACTGTGCAACGAAACGAAGACAAATTATTGAAAAGACTTTTTTCGCTGACTTTTTCAGTCAATCGGTCTTTTAATGAGTCTCTCTGTGCAAGCGTCACTCGAATCTCTCATTGAGCGATGTATTACAAAATAAAGTTTAAGATGGTTTTACACTTAGGAAATTAGGAAACACATAGGAAATTTCTCTGCCCGAGCTCTGCCACGCACACACCGTATAAATGTATGAAACGTCATGCTCACAGCCTACTTTCTGCTATTCGTTACAAATACTAATGCGTTAAAATTATATTAATGTATTTGGGTTCCGACCACTGATCTAGGCAAACCGGCCATAATAAATAGCTCGCAGTTTGATTCATAAGACTGGCCGGCAATTCACCGATCATATTACAAAATTTCATTCCTTTTCAAAATCACAGCCCTCACCGGCTTGATCTGTAGTATCTCCATCACCACCTTCAAAATCACAGCCCTTACCGGTTTGATCCACCTTCATCATTCAGCTCCATGGCTTCTTCATCATCACACTCATCATCCAATTCTGTTGCAATTCCCTTCTCAGGCATACGTCTCAAAAATTCGTGAGAGTATTTATATGTCCTATTATTATTAAACGCCTTGTACGAAATGCTGTACTAGAAAAACTACGCCCCTGAAATGCAATCAGACGAGAAGGGACACCGAACAATGATATTAGCGACTTTAAAGCCTTAATACAACTCTCTGTATCCAACCTCACTGTATAGGACAAAGAGACCAACTTCGTGAGTTAACACGATTATATATTCCTTCTGATCATTTTGACCACTAAGCTTCCCTGTAAGGTCCATGTGGACTGTAAGCCACGGGATGTCAATTTTCGGTATAGGATGCAATTCAGCTGCCAGATGGGGATTTTGACAGTCTGCATGCAATACAGTTGTCGACAGATTTGTAAACGTACTTGGACATCCTTTCAAACCAATAATTTTCATACATTTTCTCAAGGGTTTTCTCCCACCCAAGGTGCATAATGGACTCGTGCATTATTTTATTATTAACGGCAGACCAACTAAACGGCTTGGGGATAAAAGGGAGGCAACGAGTGTTCCCATTCCTTTCAATTTTTCTATTAAGTGTTCATAACCTTAGTTCATAAGTTTTGGGCAAATCCTCAGCAAGATCATCGTTACGCAATTTACTTGCTGCTTTTCTTGCTCAAATTTATATGTTGTTCTACTGTACCTTTTGACTTGACGCGATCTTTTGATATAGGATTTCGGGACAGAAAATCTACGTGTGCCACTCTTTCACCTGGCCTATACTGAGTATCAAACTCAAAAGATTGCATGTATGACCACCACCTATGGACTCTCGGAGTTACTTCTGTTTTTGTGCGAAAGGCTTTGAGCGAATTGCAGTCAGAAAACACGACGAAATGTCGACCCTGTAGGTAATGGCGAAAATGCTTACTAGCATTGTAAGCTGCAAGTGTTTCCAGTTCGTATGAATGATAACGCGATTCCGCTGGCGAGGTCCGTTTACTAAAGTATTCGATAACTCGTGGCTTGTGTTCGATTTTATGCAATAAAATTTCGCCATAGCCATCAGCACTCACATCTGTATGAAGTTCAATAGGGAATTGGGGATCGAAGATAGTCAGAACAGGTTCACTAGTCAGGATACGAATCACTTTCTGTCGTAACTGCTCATGCTTTTGTTTCCATAAAAATTACATACTTTTTGAAGTAAGACAACAGAGGGGTTTTAGCAACTGTGAAAACTTAGGTACAAACTGACGAAAATACGAGACCAGTCCAATAAATTGTCCCAGTTGCGTTGCGGATTGCGGGGCTCATATTTTCCTAGAGCTCGTATTTTCCCAGGATTCAAAACCCAAGAATTTGACACAAGATTTTAGAAAGAAACATTTTTTTATGATGAAAGAAAATTTTGCTTCGGCTAGTGTTTGCAGGGTAATTTGTAATCTCTCAAAAGCTTCTTCATTTGTACGTGGGACTATCATTTTATCGTCTATATAAACAATGGCATATTTATAACCCAAATCATCTAAGCCCTTTGGAATACGGAAGGCGCATTTTTAAGCCCAAAAGCCCAAGTATTCGTACTGTCCTTCTGTGGTGTGAAAAACCTAGCCCCACCCAACCTAGGTATCTGGTCAGATATAAGTGCCAACAGATACTTGTCGGAAACAGTGTTAGCATTAAGCTCCCGATAGTCAAAACAGAGACGGTCTGTACCAATTTTCTTTCGGACAAGTAACATCGGACTCGCAAAAGGAGAGGAACTGGGTCTTATAATGTTCGCATCTAACAGCTCTTGAATAGAATGTCTAACCTTTTCTTTTTCCTCCACACTCAAACGGTAAGGGCGCCTCTGAACCGTCTTGTTTTGATCAATCAAGCGAATTTCTAGCTGTCCCGTAATCACGCGGCTCTGTGGAATACCGTTTATGAACGAATTTGAGAATTTTTGTAATATTGATAGCAGTCTATCTTTATCTGGTCCATGCAATCGGTGTCAACATCGGCCAGGTCACGATTACATTCGGAAACTACGACAGGTAATATAGACTTTTTACTAAATAAAGTAAGCGCGCTTGATTTAATTGTCACGCCGATACCCTGGCTCAAAATTTCACGACCAATCAAAGCTTCGTATTTAATAGTATTATCTATAACTACGTGAAATAAGATTTCAAGTGAACGCTCACTACAAACGGAGTTACCACCTATATCCCTTAATGTCACTAGGTTGTTTATTCTAGTGCCTGATAATCTCAGCTATGCAGTCTCTTTGATGAGTGAGCATTCGGCTTCGGAGTCGAGGTAAAATTGGAACGACTCACTAGACTGTAGTAAAGTCCTAAGGGCTCAAGTACGGTGCATATGTTCACATCTTTGATGTTGTTTCTTTTGATTGGCGGACGCTCCTGATGATCCGGGCAGATTGTAGATACATGTCCAGCTTTTCCACATTTGTAACAGATAACGGATGATCGATCTCTTCCTCCAGTATATCCAGATTGTTGATTACGGAGTCTCTTTGTTACGGGGCTTGCAACAGTTGTGACACGTGATGTGAGGCATAGCCCTGATTCTTTTTCCTAGAGGCACTGGCACGTTGTCTATCTGCTGGTTCTGTATGGCGTCAAACGAAAAAGCTTTGAGTTCCTGATGCAGCTCGTTTCTGGTTTGGATATCCGTAGTAAAAACCAAACGGCGCAATCGTTTATCTATCCCAGCTGCATGTGCCAACGTAACGGATACTGCAATCTGCTAGACGCTGAGCGACTTCCAGCGGGCCATAAGGGAAGTGACCATTCTGCTCCCATACAACGACAAAACACTCTCCATAATTTCTCCGTCCATTTAACAAATTCATAACTGTGTCGGCCAAGTCTCCATTCCAGACGATTACGATTTTTCAATTCCAGGATTGCTTGCAAATTACTGTTAACCGATTCGTGCGGTCTCAAAATAAGTGTTCGTCACTGAGACTTTGAGCAAAAAGTCTGAGAGCAACCGATTAAATTGCTCGTAAATAAATTTTGCTCGGGATCAGCCGAACAGTTTTTTCTGTTTTCGTTTGCTCTGCTCATTCTCGGACCGTTTGCTCGCGATCGACGATCCAAAAAGTTTTTTGTGTATGTCTATGTGTATGTTAAGTTTCGTGGATTCAACGCGTCAATTGGCTTTGTAAATCTCAAGTGTAAACATTGACCTTTCAAATTTATTAAAAATGGGAAGACAAATTAATAAAAAAGTGCAATTAGTAAATATAACAATCAATTTGTTATACTACATATTATTTTAAGCGAACGACGTAGTTCACTAGGTCCCAAAAACTTTAATTCTTTATTAGTTGTTAAGCTTAACTCAAAATAAATGAATGAAAAAGAAAACTATTCATTTTTTAATTAAAATAATCAATGTATTAGTTTAAAATTTGAAAAATGCACGTTTAAAATTTTAAGAAGTTTATTCCTGCAAATGGCATGGCATAGGACACAACGTACCACTGTGCAAAGAAACGAAGAAAAATTATTGAAAAGACTTTTTTCGCTGACTTTTTCAGTCAATCGGTCTTTTAATGAGTCTCTCTGCGCAAGCGTCACTCGAATCTCTCATTTGTCGATGTATTACAAAATAAAGTTTAAGATGGTTTTACACTTAGTAAATTAGGAAACACATAGGGAATTTCTCTGCCCGAGCTCTGCCACGCACACACCGTTTAAATGTATGAAACGTCATGCTCACAGCCTACTTTCTGCTATTCGTTACAAATACTAATGCGTTAAAATTATATTAATGTATTGGGGTTCCGACCACTGATCTAGGCAAACCGGCCATAATAAATAGCTCGCAGTTTGATTCATAAGCCTGGCCGGCAATTCACCGATCATATTAAAAAATTTCATTCCTTTTCAAAATCACAGCCCTCACCGGCTTGATCTGTGGTATCTCCATCACCACCTTCAAAATCACAGCTCTTACCGGTTTGATCCACCTTCATCATTCAGCTCCATGGCTTCTTCATCATCACACTCATCATCCAATTCTGTTGCAATTCCCTTCTCAGGCATACGTCTCAAAAATTCGTGAGAGTATTTATATGTCCTATTATTATTAAACGCCTTGTACGAAATGCTGTACTAGAAAAACTACGCCCCTGAAATGCAATCAGACGAGAAGGGACACCGAACAATGATATTAGCGACTTTAAAGCCTTAATACAACTCTCTGTATCCAACCTCACTGTATAGGACAAAGAGACCAACTTCGTGAGTTAACACGATTATATATTCCTTCTGATCATTTTGACCACTAAGCTTCCCTGTAAGGTCCATGTGGACTGTAAGCCACGGGATGTCAATTTTCGGTATAGGATGCAATTCAGCTGCCAGATGGGGATTTTGACCGTCTGCATGCAATACAGTTGTCGACAGATTTGTAAACGTACTTGGACATCCTTTCAAACCAATAATTTTCATACATTTTCTCAAGGGTTTTCTCCCACCCAAGGTTAATAATGGACTCGTGCATTATTTTATTATTAACGGCAGACCAACTAAACGGCTTGGGGATAATAGGGAGGCAACGAGTGTTCCCATTCCTTTCAATTTTTCTATAAAGTGCTCATAACCTTAGTTCATACGTTTTGGGCAAATCCTCAGCAAGATCATCGTTACGCAATTTACTTGCTGCTTTACTTGCTCAAATTTATATGTTGTTCTACTGTACCTTTTGACTTGACGCGATCTTTTGATATAGGATTTCGGGACAGAAAATCTACGTGTGCCACTCTTTCACCTGGCCTATACTGAGTATCAAACTCAAAAGATTGTATGTATGACCACCACCTATGGACTCTCGGAGTTACTTCTGTTTTTGTGCGAAAGGCTTTGAGCGAATTGCAGTCAGAAAACACGACGAAATGTCGACCCTGTAGGTAATGGCGAAAATGCTTAATAGCATTGTAAGCTGCAAGTGTTTCCAGTTCGTATGAATGATAACGCGATTCCGCTGCCCCAGATAAATTCCGATAAATTGCCCCAGTTGCGTTGCGGATTGCGGGGCTCATATTTTCCTAGAGCTCGTATTTTCCCAGGATTCAAAACCTAAGTATTTGACACAAGATTTTAGAAAGAAACATTTTTTTATGATGAAAGAAAATTTTGTTTCGGCTAGTGTTTGCAGGGTAATTTGTAATCTCTCAAAAGCTTCTTCATTTGTACGTGCGACTATCATTTCATCGTCTATATAAACAATGGCATATTTATAACCCAAATCACCTAAGCCCTTTGGAATACGGAAGGCGCATTTTTAAGCCCAAAAGCCCAAGTATTCGTACTGTCCTTCTGTGGTGTGAAAAACCTAGCCCCACCCAACCTAGGTATCTGGTCAGATATAAGTGGCAACAGATACTTGTCGGAAACAGTGTTAGCATTAAGCTCCCGATAGTCAAAACAGAGACGGTCTGTACCAATTTTCTTTCGGACAAGTAAAATCGGACTCGCAAAAGGAGAGGAACTGGGTCTTATAATGTTCGCATCTAACAGCTCTTGAATAGAATGTCTAACCTTTTCTTTTTCCTCCACACTCAAACGGTAAGGGCGCCTCTGAACCGTCTTGTGTTGATCAATCAAGCGAATTTCTAGCTGTCCCGTAGTCACGCGGCTCTGTGGAATACCGATTATGAACGAATTTGAGAATTTTTGTAATATTGATAGCAGTCTATCTTTATCTGGTCCATGCAAATCGGTGTCAACATCGGCCAGGTCACGATTACATTCGGAAACTACGACAGGTAATATAGACTTTTTACTAAACAAAGTAAGCGCGCTTGATTTAATTGTCACGCCGATGCCCTTGCTCAAAATTTCACGACCAATCAAAGCTTCGTATTTAATATGATTATCTATAACTACGTGAAATAAGATTTCAAGTGAACGCTCACTACAAACGGAGTTACCACCTATACCCCTTAATGTCACTAGGTTGTTTATTCTAGTGCCTGATAATCTCAGCTATGCAGTCTCTTTGATGAGTGAGCATTCGGCTTCGGAGTCGAGGTAAAATTGGAACGACTCACTAGACTGTAGTAAAGTCCTAAGGGCTCAAGTACGGTGCATATGTTTACATCTTTGATGTTGTCTTTTGATTGTTGGACGCTCCTGACGATCCGGGCAGATTGTAGATACATGTCCAGCTTTTCCACATTTGTAACAGATGACGGATGATCGATCTCTTCCTCCAGTATATCCAGATTGTTGATTACGGAGTCTCTTTGTTACGGGGCTTGCAACAGTTGTGACACGTGATGTGAGGCATAGCCCTGATTCTTTTTCCTAGTGGCACTGGCACGTTGTCTATCTGCTTGTTCTATAATTAAAATAATTCTCGGAACTTCGTCCATGAAATGCCGGGAAAACATGTCTGCGAGAGCCAGTGTAATGCGGTGCCTTCCAGTGATTTGCTGAGCGCCATTACAAGAGCGCTGCACACGAGCTGATTTTCAGACAAAATGTAGTTGAACACCGTTGAACACTGTTGAACACCAAGACAGCGCGTCTGATCCTGCACGATCGGCGTTGAACTTTGGCAGTGTAATGGGTTTGATATCTTTTGGCTCATTTTGAGAGCACGGCACTGTTTTATCAGTTCGGCGAGATTACGATTTTTCAATTCCAGGATTGCTAGAAGATTTTAATCATTGGCTGGAGGTGGAACTATTCCCACTTCTGTAACGATGATCCAGTATCAAATGCCTCGACTGGACTTTCGGCGAAACGGCGATCATGTGTGGCATGATCTCCAACTTTTCTTCCAATCTGACGCTCAAACTCATGTCCGTTCCTTCTAATTTCCCTCACCCTTAAATACTATTACTAATATAATACAGTACTATAATATAATACTATACTATTCTCACTATTTGTCTCACTCACGCCCACGCCCAGACTACATTGACGGAATTGCGTATCCGTCTCGCACGAAAGAACCGAGATAATAAGAAGTAGAACAAGAGTGTACATACAAATAATCGTTATAATTTAAATATTCAAAACAATCTGCGACACGGCCTTCCTGACCTATCTTACGTCCTCGTGAGTGTACAATATAAAGGTTTACAAAATATTATCTTATGTTCTACACAAAACAAAGCTTGCAAATAACTGTTAACCGATTCGTGCGGTCTCAAAATAAGTGTTCGTCACTGAGACTTTGAGCAAAAAGTCTGAGAGCAACCGATTAAATTGCTCGTAAACAAATTTTGCTCGGGATCAGCCGAAGAACAGTTTTTTCTGTTTTCGTTTGCTCTGCTCATTCTCGGACCGTTTGCTCGCGATCGACGATTCAAAAAGTCTTTTGTGCATGTATATGTGTTTGTAAAGTTTCGTGGGTTCAACGCGTCAATTGGCTTTGTGAATCTCGCGTGTAAACATTGACATTTCAAATTTATTAAAAATAGGAAGACAAATTAATAAATAAGTGCCTCAATTTTTTATATATCATTATACCCTTGCAGAGGGTATTATAATTTTGTCCAAAAGTGTGCAACGCAGTGAAGGAGACATCTCCGACCCTATAAAGTATATATATTCTTGATCAGGATCACCTCCTGAGTTGATATGAGCATGTCCGTCTGTCCGTCTGTCCGTCTGTCCGTCTGTCCGTCTGTCCGTCTGTCCGTCTGTCCGTCTGTCTGTTTCTACGCAAACTAGTCTCTCAGTTTTAAAGCTATCGTCTTGAAACTTTGCACACACCCTTCTTTTCTTTGCACGCAGTATATAAGTCGGAACGGCCGGGATCGGCCGACTATATCCTATAGCTGCCATATAACTGATTGATCGGAAATGGTATAACTTTGGTGTTTTTAGAGTTAGAGAGTTCAAATTTGACATGAGAGCTATTTTTGGCAAAATAATACGACATGCCAAATTTCATAAGGATCGGCCGACTATATCTTATAGCTGCCATATAACTGAACGATCGGAAATGACCCAACTTTCGTGTTTTTGAAGATAGAAAGCTGGAACTTGGTACAGATTATATTTTTGGCCAGTTAATCCGACCTACAAAATTTCATTAGGATCGGCCGACTATATCCTATAGCTGCCATATAACTGAACGATCGGAAATGACCCAACATTCGTGTTTTTGAAGATAGAAAGCTGGCACTTGGTACACATTCTATTTTTGGTCAGTCAATCCGATCTACCAAATTTCATAACGATCGGTTGACTATATCTTATAGCTGACATATAACTGAACGATCGGAAATGGTATTTGGTAGAAATATCAACTTTCGAATTTTTGAAGATAGAAGCTTGGGACTTTTTTTTAGATTCTTTATTGTAATTAATTGGTTTTATTATGATGTAATCATAAGGATCGGCCAACTATATCCGATGTTTGCGATATATATCCGGTTATAGCTGCAAGGGTATATAAACTTCGGCTCCGCCCGAAGTTAGCTTTGCTTTCTTGTTTTATATTACATTTTATTTTAAGCGAACGACGTTCACTAGGTTCCAAAAACTTAAATTCTTTATTAGTTGTTAAGCTTAACTCAAAATAAATGAATGAAAAAGAAAACAATTCATTTCTTAATTAAAATAATCAATATATTAGTTTAAAATTTGACAAATGCACGTTTAAAATTTTAAGAAGTTTATTCGTGCAAATGGCATGGCATAGGACACAACGTACCACTGTGCAACGAAACGAAGACAAATTATTGAAAAGACTTTTTTCGCTGACTTTTTCAGTCAATCGGTCTTTTAATGAGTCTCTCTGCGCAAGCGTCACTCGAATCTCTCATTGAGCGATGTATTACAAAATAAAGTTTAAGATGGTTTTACACTTAGGAAATTAGGAAACACATAGGAAATTTCTCTGCCCGAGCTCTGCCACGCACACACCGTATAAATGTATGAAACGTCATGCTCACAGCCTACTTTCTGCTATTCGTTACAAATACTAATGCGTTAAAATTATATTAATGTATTGGGGTGCCGGCCACTGATCTAGGCAAACCGGCCATAATAAAGAGCTCGCAGTTTGATTCATAAGCCGGCCAAATAACAATTCACCGATCATATTAAAAAATTTCATTCCTTTTCAAAATCACAGCCCTCACCGGCTTGATCTGTGGTATCTCCATCACCACCTTCAAAATCGCAGCCCCTACCGGTTTGATCCACCTTCATCATTCAGCTCCATGGCTCCTTCATCATCACACTCATCATCCAATTCTGTTGCAATTCCCTTCTTAGGCATACGTCTCAAAAATTCGTGAGAATTATTATATGTCCTATTATTATTTAACGCCTTGTACGGAATGCTGTACTAGAAAAACTACGCCCCTGATCTGCAATCAGACGAGAAGGGACACCGAACAATGATATTAGCGACTTTAAAGCCTTAATAAAATTCACTGTATCCAACCTCACTGTATAGGACAAACTTCGTGAGTTAACACGATTATATATTCCTTCTGATCATTTTGACCACTAAGCTTTCCTGTAAGGTCCATGTGGACTGTAAGCCACGGGATGTCAATTTTCGGTATAGGATGCAATTCAGCTGCCAGATGGGGATTTTGACAGTCTGCATGCAATACAGTTGTCGACAGATTTGTAAACGTACTTGGACATCCTTTCGAACCAATAATATTCATACATTTTCTCAAGGGGTTTCTCCCATCCAAGGTTCATAATGGACTCGTGCATTATTTTATTATTAACGGCAGACCAACTAAACGGCTTGGGGATAATAGGGAGGCAACGAGTGTTCCCATTCCTTTGAATTTTTCTATAAAGTGCTCATAACCTTAGTTCATACGTTTTGGGCAAATCATCAGCAAGATCATCGTTACGCAATGTACTTGCTGCTTTTCTTGCTCAAATTTATATGTTGTTCTACTGTACCTTTTGACTTGACGCGATCTTTTAATATAGGATATCGGGACAAAAAATCTACCTGAGCCACTCTTTCACCTGGCCTATACTGAGTAACAAACTCAAAAGATTGCATGTATGACCACCACCTATGGACTCTCGGAGTTACTTCTGTTTTTGTGCGAAAGGCTTTGAGCGAATTGCAGTCAGAAAACACGACGAAATGTCGACCCTGTAGGTAATGGCGAAAATGCTTAATAGCATTGTAAGCTGCAAGTGTTTCCAGTTCGTATGAATGATAACGCGATTCCGCTGCCCCAGATAAATTCCGATAAATTGCCCCAGTTGCGTTGCGGATTGCGGGGCTCATATTTTCCTAGAGCTCGAATTTTCCCAGGATTCAAAACCTAAGTATTTGACACAAGATTTTAGAAAGAAAATTTTTTTACGATGAAAGAAAATTTTGCTTCGGCTAGTGTTTGCAGGGTATTTTGTAATCTCTCAAAAGCTTCTTCATTTGTACGTGCGACTATCATTTCATCGTCTATATAAACAATGACATATTTATAACCCAAATCACCTAAGCCCTTTGGAATACGGAAGGCGCATTTTAAAGCCCAAAAGCCCAAGTATTCGTACTGTCCTTCTGTGGTGTGAAAAACCTAGCCCCACCCAACCTAGCTATCTGGTCAGATATAAGTGGCCACAGATACTTGTCGGAAACAGTGTTAGCATTAAGCTCCCGATAGTCAAAATAGAGACGATCTGTACCAATTTTCTTTCGGACAAGTAAAATCGGACTCGCAAAAGGAGAGGAACTGGGTCTTATAATGTTCGCATCTAACAGCTCTTGAATAGAATGTCTAACCTTTTCTTTTTCTTCCACACTCAAACGGTATGGGCGCCTCTGAACCGTCTTGTTTTTATCAATCAAGCGAATTTCTAGCTGTCCCGTAGTCACGCGGCTCTGTGGAATACCGTTTATGAACGAATTTGAGAATTTTTGTAATATTGATAGCAGTCTATCTTTATCTGGTCCATGCAAATCGGTGTCAACATCGGCCAGGTCACGATTACATTCGGAAACTACAACAGGTAATATAGACTTTTTACTAAATAAAGTAAGCGCGCTTGATTTAATTGTCACGCCGATGCCCTTGCTCAAAATTTCACGACCAATCAAAGCTTCGTATTTAATATGATTATCTATAACTACGTGAAATAAGATTTCAAGTGAACGCTCACTACAAACGGAGTTACCACCTATACCCCTTAATGTCACTAGGTTGTTTATTCTAGTGCCTGATAATCTCAGCGATGCAGTCTCTTTGATGAGTGAGCATTGGGCATCGGAGTCGAGGTAAAATTGGAACGACTCACTAGACTGTAGTAAAGTCCTAAGGGCTCAAGTACGGTGCATATGTTCACATCTTTGATGTTTCTTTTGACTGGCGGACGCTCCTGACGATCCGGGCAGATTGTAGATACATGTCCAGCTTTTCCACATTTGTAACAGATGACGGATGATCGATCTCTTCCTTCAGTATATCCAGATTGTTGATTACGGAGTCTCTTTGTTAAAGCGACATTCCGCCTTCTTGTGGCCGGGCTTGCAACAGTTGTGACACGTGATGTGAGGCATAGCCCCGATTCTTTTTCCTAGTGGCACTGGCACGTTGTCTATCTGCTGGTTCTGTCTGGCGTCAAACGAAAAGGCTTTGAGTTCCTGATGCAGCTCGTTTCTGGCTTGGATATCCGTGGTAAAAACCAAACGTCGCAATTGCTTATCTATCCCAGCTGCATGTGCCAACGTAGCGGATACTGCAATCTGCTAGACGCTGAGCGACTTCCAGCGGGCCATAAGGGAAGTGACCATTCTGCTCCCATACAACGACAAAACACTCTCCATAATTTCTCCGTCCATTTAACAAATTCATAACTGTGTCGGCCAAGTCTCCATTCCAGACGATTACGATTTTTCAATTCCAGGATTGCTTGCAAATTACTGTTAACCGAGACTTTGTCTCTTACAATGAGACTTTGAGCAAAAAGTCTGAGAGCAACCGATTAAATTGCTCGTAAACAAATTTTGCTCGGGATCAGCCGAACAGTTTTTTCTGTTTTCGTTTGCTCTGCTCATTCTCGGACCGTTTGCTCGCGATCGACGATCCAAAAAGTTTTTTGTGTATGTCTATGTGTATGTTAAGTTTCGTGGGTTCAACGCGTCAATTGGCTTTGTAAATCTCAAGTGTAAACATTGACCTTTCAAATTTATTAAAAATGGGAAGACAAATTAATAAAAACGTGCATCAATTTTTTATACTACATATTATTTTAAGCGAACGACGTAGTTCACTAGGTCCCAAAAACTTTAATTCTTTATTAGTTGTTAAGCTTAACTCAAAATAAATGAATGAAAAAGAAAACTATTCATTTTTTAATTAAAATAATCAATGTATTAGTTTAAAATTTGAAAAATGCACGTTTAAAATTTTAAGAAGTTTATTCGTGCAAATGGCATGGCATAGGACACAACGTACCACTGTGCAACGAAACGAAGACAAATTATTGAAAAGACTTTTTTCGCTGACTTTTTCAGTCAATCGGTCTTTTAATGAGTCTCTCTGTGCAAGCGTCACTCGAATCTCTCATTGAGCGATGTATTACAAAATAAAGTTTAAGATGGTTTTACACTTAGGAAATTAGGAAACACATAGGAAATTTCTCTGCCCGAGCTCTGCCACGCACACACCGTATAAATGTATGAAACGTCATGCTCACAGCCTACTTTCTGCTATTCGTTACAAATACTAATGCGTTAAAATTATATTAATGTATTGGGGTGCCGGCCACTGATCTAGGCAAGCCGGCCATAATAAATAGCTCGCAGTTTGATTCATAAGCCGGCCAAATAACCATTCACCGATCATATTAAAAAATTTCATTCCTTTTCAAAATCACAGCCCTCACCGGCTTGATCTGTGGTATCTCCATCACCACCTTCAAAATCACAGCCCCTACCGGTATGATAGACCTTCATCATTTAGCTCCATGGCTTCTTCATCATCACACTCATCATCCAATTCTGTTGCAATTCTCTTCTTAGGCATACGTCTCAAAAATTCGTGAGAATTATTATATGTCCTATTATTATTTAACGCCTTGTACGGAATGCTGTACTAGAAAAACTACGCCCCTGATCTGCAATCAGACGAGAAGGGACACCGAACAATGATATTAGCGACTTTAAAGCCTTAATACAACTCTCTGTATCCAACCTCACTATATAGGACAAAGAGACCAACTTCGTGAGTTAATACGATTATATATTCCTTCTGATCATTTTGACCACTAAGCTTCCCTGTAAGGTCCATGTGGACTGTAAGCCACGGGATGTCAATTTTCGGTATAGGATGCAATTCAGCTGCCAGATGGGGATTTTGACAGTCTGCATGCAATACAGTTGTCGACAGATTTGTAAACGTACTTCGACATCCTTTCGAACCAATAATATTCATACATTTTCTCAAGGGGTTTCTCCCACCCAAGGTTAATAATGGACTCGTGCATTATTTTATTATTAACGGCAGACCAACTAAACGGCTTGGGGATAATAGGGAGGCAACGAGTGTTCCCATTCCTTTGAATTTTTCTATAAAGTGCTCATAACCTTAGTTCATACGTTTTGGGCAAATCATCAGCAAGATCATCGTTACGCAATGTACTTGCTGCTTTACTTGCTCAAATTTATATGTTGTTCTACTGTACCTTTTGACTTGACGCGATCTTTTAATATAGGATATCGGGACAAAAAATCTACGTGAGCCACTCTTTCACCTGGCCTATACTGAGTATCAAACTCAAAAGATTGCATGTATGCAGTCAGAAAACACGACGAAATGTCGACCCTGTAGGTAATGGCGAAAATGCTTAATAGCATTGTAAGCTGCAAGTGTTTCCAGTTCGTATGAATGATAACGCGATTCCGCTGGCGAGGTCCGTTTACTAAATTATTCGATAACTCGTGGCTTGTGTTCGATTTTATGCAATAAAATTTCGCCATAGCCATCAGCACTCACATCTGTATGAAGTTCAATAGGGAATTGGGGATCGAAGATAGTCAAAACAGGTTCACTAGTCAGGATACGAATCACTTTCTGTCGTAACTGCTCATGCTTTTGTTTCCATAAAAAATACATACTTTTTGAAGTAAGACAACAGAGGGGTTTTAGCAACTGTGAAAACTTAGGTACAAACTGACGAAAATACGAGACCAGTCCAATAAATTGTCCCAGTTGCGTTGCGGATTGCGGGGCTCATATTTTCCTAGAGCTCGTATTTTCCCAGGATTCAAAACCTAAGTATTTGACACAAGATTTTAGAAAGAAACATTTTTTTACGATGAAAGAAAATTTTGCTTCGGCTAGTGTTTGCAGGGTATTTTGTAATCTCTCAAAAGCTTCTTCATTTGTACGTGCGACTATCATTTCATCGTCTATATAAACAATGACATATTTATAACCCAAATCACCTAAGCCCTTTGGAATACGGAAGGCGCATTTTTAAGCCCAAAAGCCCAAGTATTCGTACTGTCCTTCTGTGGTGTGAAAAACCTAGCCCCACCCAACCTAGCTATCTGGTCAGATATAAGTGGCCACAGATACTTGTCGGAAACAGTGTTAGCATTAAGCTCCCGATAGTCAAAACAGAGACGGTCTGTACCAATTTTCTTTCGGACAAGTAAAATCGGACTCGCAAAAGGAGAGGAACTGGGTCTTATAATGTTCGCATCTAACAGCTCTTGAATAGAATGTTTAACCTTTTCTTTTTCCTCCACACTCAAACGTTAAGGGCGCCTCTGAACCGTCTTGTTTTTATCAATCAAGCGAATTTCTAGCTGTCCCGTAGTCACACGGCTCTGTGGAATACCGTTTATGAACGAATTTGAGAATTTTTGTAATATTGATAGCAGTCTATCTTTATCTGGTCCATGCAAATCGGTGTCAACATCGGCCAGGTCACGATTACATTCGGAAACTACGACAGGTAATATAGACTTTTTACTAAATAAAGTAAGCGCGCTTGATTTAATTGTCACGCCGGTGCCCTGTCTCAAAATTTCACGCTGAGCGACTTTCAGCGGGCCATAAGGGAAGTGACCATTCTGCTCCCATACAACGACAAAACACTCTCCATAATTTCTCCGTCCATTTAACAAATTCATAACGGTGTCGGCCAAGTCTCCGTTCCAGAAAAATGTTGCAAAAATAATTCACGGAACTTCGTCCATGAAATGCCGGGAAAACATGTCTGCGAGAGCCGGTGTAATGCGGTGCCTTCCAGTGATTTGTTGAGCGCCATTACAAGAGCGCTGCACACGAGCTGATTTTCAGACAACATGATCCTGCACGATCGGCGTTGAACTTTGGCAGTGTAATGGTTTTGATATCTTTTGGCTTATTTTGAGAGCACGGCACTGTTTTATCACTTCGGCAAGATTACGATTTTTCAATTCCAGGATTGCTAGAAGATTTTCATCATTGGCTGGAGGCAGAGCTATTCCCACTACTGATAGCGACGATCCAGTGTCAATGTCCTCGACTGGACTTTCGGCGAAATGCGTGGCATGATCTCCAACTTCATTTCCAGTCTGACGCTCAAACTCATGTCCTTTCCTTCTAATTTCCCTCACCCTTAAATACACACGCACAGTGCGGTTATGACGAACACTATTTGTCTGACTCACGCCCACGCCCAGACTACATTGACGGAATTGCGTATCCGTCTCGCACGAAAGAACCGGAAAACAAAAAGAAGTAAAACAAGAAAGGAAAGCTAACTTCGGGCGGAGCCGAAGTTTATATACCATTGCAGTTAAAACCGGATATATATTGCAAACATCGGATATAGTTGGCCGATCCTTATGGGAATAGGAATATATAATCCAATTTATTACAATACAAAATCTAAAAAAAGTCCCAAATCTTCAAAAATACGAAACTTTCATAACGATCGGTCGACTATATCTTATAGCTGACATATAACTTAATGATCGGAAATGGTTTTTGGTAGAAATACCAACTTTGATATTTTTGAAGATAGAAGATAGAAGCTTGGGACTTTTTTTTATATATTTTATTGTAATTAATTGGTTTTATGATGATGTTCTCATAAGGACCGGCAACCTTTATCCGATGTTTGCAATATGTATCCGCTTTTAACTGCAAGGGTATATCAACTTCGGCTCCGCCCGAAGTTAGCTTTCCTTTCTTGTTTTTTACTAAGTTTATTTTTTTGTCCTATTTTTTCGGGGTCTTCCAGAATTTGGAAACGGATTGTGCATCAATAAGAGCATCAGCCAGCATTCCTGTATTCATCATAAATCTTAGAGGCCCAGACGACCGAGGGGTCATGCAGTGCATGACCTAAAAGGTGCAATACCCTAAAAGGGTCATGCAGTGCATATGTCGATCTACAATGGCTAAGGAACAGAGGACTAAAGTTTCGAGTCCTTCTGTTAGGAATGTTACATTTTAAACGTGTTAGTAAATGCTTGCTATCTACATCCCCGTTAAAAGGTTATGCAGAAAAACTACACCGAGCATTGTCCTACGATTTGTTAAGCTAGGTAGGTTTATAAGTAAAAGTCTGCTACTGTAGGATGGAAGCTGAAGATTTGCCTCCCAGTATAGACCTCTAAGCGCGAATATTACAAAATTTTTTGGGACGGATTCTGTGCGGTCCTTATGTACTCCATATTGGGGACTCCAGACACATTAACCGTACTCCAGTATCGAACGGACCAAAGAAATAAATAATGTTTTGGTTATGTATGGGTCATTAAATTCTTCTGACCACCTTTTAATAAAACCATGGACTCCTTTAGCCTTATAAACCATTAAGGAAATATGGTCGGAAAATTTAAGTTTAATGTATATAGTACGCCGTATCACTAACCTGAGTTAATTTCTCTAAGGCAATCCCATGCATTGGGCAGAGATGGATTTGTACTGAAGACAAAGCTTTACATCATCTGCATACTAGATGATGTAACATCATCTAGTGACAGTATGCATACTGCATACTGAACTAGAGAGTTCGTTAAAGCAGGGGCAAGACTTAAATTTTTAAATTTTTATCGTTGTTGTTTGTTTATTAACAAATAAATAAAATCAGAAAATGGAAAATAATAAACAGAAATTAAAATCCACGACTATTGATGACTTAAGAAGAAGATTAAATTTCAGAGTAAAAAGCATTCGCCGGTTAGAGGAACGTTTGGAAGCTGGGTCAGTTCCTTTAGTAAAGACCGAGCTAGAGAGCAGGCTTCAGGTTTTAAATGAGACAATTTTTAAGGCAAATGAGGTGCAAGACCAGATCGAGCAATAAGATGAGGAAGATGAATTTGAATCCGAGTTAGAAGAATTAGAGAAATGCCTTAAAATGCATTATAATAATGCCTTATTAAATGCCTTCACTATAGGATTCAAAAGTAACTCTTCATTGTAAAACTGCTGCGAGTGTTCGTGTATATGTTCCGCTTTATAAGGAAATCGAAGAAATTAGTAGTGAATTCTGATATTGTTTCCTCCCCTGTCGAATATAATGAAGCATTTAAGAAAATAATCGAAATAGTCCAAGAGTACGAGTATCAAGATGAAATAGAAAAAATCCGGAAAAATTTAATTGCTAGCCCTAGTCTACAAAAGCTAAATCACTTTCTACACGAATCACCAGAGGCTGGGCTCACCTTTTTGTTGTTGCGGGTTGACGGGCGACTAGCTAATGCTCCTATATTGACGATGCCAAGTTTTTAGTATTGTTGACAAAACGCTCTCAATTTTGACAAAAGCTCTCTCAATTCATTCTCGGACCGTATTCTCGCGATCGACGATTCAAAAAGTCTTTTGTGCATGTATATGTGTGACCTTTCAAATTTATTAAAAATAGGAAGACAAAGTGCAAAAAAGTGCATCAATTTTTTATATTACATTTTATTTTGAGCGAACGACGTTCACTAGGTTCCAAAAACTTAAATTCTTTATTAGTTGTTAAGCTTAACTCAAAATAAATGAATGAAAAAGAAAACTATTAATTTTTTAATTAAAATAATCAATATATTAGTTTAAAATTTGACAAATGCACGTTTAAAATTTTTAGAAGTTTATTCGTGCAAATGGCATGGCATAGGACACAACGTACCACTGTGCAACGAAACGAAGACAAATTATTGAAAATCGGCCTTTTAATGAGTCTCTCTACGCAAGCGTCACTCGAATCTCTCATTGAGCGATGTATTACAAAATAAAGTTTAAGATGGTTTTACACTTAGGAAATTAGGAAACACATAGGAAATTTCTCTGCCCGAGCTCTGCCACGCACACACCGTATAAATGTATGAAACGTCATGCTCACAGCCTACTTTCTGCTATTCGTTACAAATACTAATGCGTTAAAATTATATTAATGTATTGGGGTGCCGGCCACTGATCTAGGCAAGCCGGCCATAATAAATAGCTCGCAGTTTGATTCATAAGCCGGCCAAATAACCATTCACCGATCATATTAAAAAATTTCATTCCTTTTCAAAATCACAGCCCTCACCGGCTTGATCTGTGGTATCTCCATCACCACCTTCAAAATCACAGCCCCTACCGGTATGATAGACCTTCATCATTTAGCTCCATGGCTTCTTCATCATCACACTCATCATCCAATTCTGTTGCAATTCTCTTCTTAGGCATACGTCTCAAAAATTCGTGAGAATTATTATATGTCCTATTATTATTTAACGCCTTGTACGGAATGCTGTACTAGAAAAACTACGCCCCTGATCTGCAATCAGACGAGAAGGGACACCGAACAATGATATTAGCGACTTTAAAGCCTTAATACAACTCTCTGTATCCAACCTCACTGTATAGGACAAAGAGACCAACTTCGTGAGTTAATACGATTATATATTCCTTCTGATCATTTTGACCACTAAGCTTCCCTGTAAGGTCCATGTGGACTGTAAGCCACGGGATGTCAATTTTCGGTATAGGATGCAATTCAGCTGCCAGATGGGGATTTTGACAGTCTGCATGCAATACAGTTGTCGACAGATTTGTAAACGTACTTCGACATCCTTTCGAACCAATAATATTCATACATTTTCTCAAGGGGTTTCTCCCACCCAAGGTTAATAATGGACTCGTGCATTATTTTATTATTAACGGCAGACCAACTAAACGGCTTGGGGATAATAGGGAGGCAACGAGTGTTCCCATTCCTTTCAATTTTTCTATAAAGTGCTCATAACCTTAGTTCATACGTTTTGGGCAAATCATCAGCAAGATCATCGTTACGCAATGTACTTGCTGCTTTACTTGCTCAAATTTATATGTTGTTCTATCGGGACAAAAAATCTACCTGAGCCACTCTTTCACCTGGCCTATACTGAGTATCAAACTCAAAAGATTGCATGTATGCAGTCAGAAAACACGACGAAATGTCGACCCTGTAGGTAATGGCGAAAATGCTTAATAGCATTGTAAGCTGCAAGTGTTTCCAGTTCGTATGAATGATAACGCGATTCCGCTGGCGAGGTCCGTTTACTAAATTATTCGATAACTCGTGGCTTGTGTTCGATTTTATGCAATAAAATTTCGCCATAGCCATCAGCACTCACATCTGTATGAAGTTCAATAGGGAATTGGGGATCGAAGATAGTCAAAACAGGTTCACTAGTCAGGATACGAATCACTTTCTGTCGTAACTGCTCATGCTTTTGTTTCCATAAAAAATACATACTTTTTGAAGTAAGACAACAGAGGGGTTTTAGCAACTGTGAAAACTTAGGTACAAACTGACGAAAATACGAGACCAGTCCAATAAATTGTCCCAGTTTCGTTGCGGATTGCGGGGCTCATATTTTCCTAGAGCTCGTATTTTCCCAGGATTCAAAACCTAAGTATTTGACACAAGATTTTAGAAAGAAACATTTTTTTACGATGAAAGAAAATTTTGCTTCGGCTAGTGTTTGCAGGGTATTTTGTAATCTCTCAAAAGCTTCTTCATTTGTACGTGCGACTATCATTTCATCGTCTATATAAACAATGACATATTTATAACCCAAATCACCTAAGCCCTTTGGAATACGGAAGGCGCATTTTTAAGCCCAAAAGCCCAAGTATTCGTACTGTCCTTCTGTGGTGTGAAAAACCTAGCCCCACCCAACCTAGCTATCTGGTCAGATATAAGTGGCCACAGATACTTGTCGGAAACAGTGTTAGCATTAAGCTCCCGATAGTCAAAACAGAGACGGTCTGTACCAATTTTCTTTCGGACAAGTAAAATCGGACTCGCAAAAGGAGAGGAACTGGGTCTTATAATGTTCGCATCTAACAGCTCTTGAATAGAATGTTTAACCTTTTCTTTTTCCTCCACACTCAAACGGTAAGGGCGCCTCTGAACCGTCTTGTTTTTATCAATCAAGCGAATTTCTAGCTGTCCCGTAGTCACACGGCTCTGTGGAATACCGTTTATGAACGAATTTGAGAATTTTTGTAATATTGATAGCAGTCTATCTTTATCTGGTCCATGCAAATCGGTGTCAACATCGGCCAGGTCACGATTACATTCGGAAACTACGACAGGTAATATAGACTTTTTACTAAATAAAGTAAGCGCGCTTGATTTAATTGTCACGCCGGTGCCCTGCCTCAAAATTTCACGCTGAGCGACTTTCAGCGGGCCATAAGGGAAGTGACCATTCTGCTCCCATACAACGACAAAACACTCTCCATAATTTCTCCGTCCATTTAACAAATTCATAACGGTGTCGGCCAAGTCTCCGTTCCAGAAAAATGTTGCAAAAATAATTCACGGAACTTCGTCCATGAAATGCCGGGAAAACATGTCTGCGAGAGCCGGTGTAATGCGGTGCCTTCCAGTGATTTGTTGAGCGCCATTACAAGAGCGCTGCACACGAGCTGATTTTCAGACAACATGATCCTGCACGATCGGCGTTGAACTTTGGCAGTGTAATGGTTTTGATATCTTTTGGCTTATTTTGAGAGCACGGCACTGTTTTATCACTTCGGCAAGATTACGATTTTTCAATTCCAGGATTGCTAGAAGATTTTCATCATTGGCTGGAGGCAGAGCTATTCCCACTACTGATAGCGACGATCCAGTGTCAATGTCCTCGACTGGACTTTCGGCGAAATGCGTGGCAT
This sequence comes from Drosophila bipectinata, assembly GCF_030179905.1. Taxonomy (NCBI): domain Eukaryota; kingdom Metazoa; phylum Arthropoda; class Insecta; order Diptera; family Drosophilidae; genus Drosophila; species Drosophila bipectinata. Next base: position 8,664,569 of record NC_091740.1, on the reverse strand, counting down.
GATCTCCAACTTCATTTCCAGTCTGACGCTCAAACTCATGTCCTTTCCTTCTAATTTCCCTCACCCTTAAATACACACGCACAGTGCGGTTATGACGAACACTATTTGTCTGACTCACGCCCACGCCCAGACTACATTGACGGAATTGCGTATCCGTCTCGCACGAAAGAACCGGAAAACAAAAAGAAGTAAAACAAGAAAGGAAAGCTAACTTCGGGCGGAGCCGAAGTTTATATACCATTGCAGTTAAAACCGGATATATATTGCAAACATCGGATATAGTTGGCCGATCCTTATGGGAATAGGAATATATAATCCAATTTATTACAATACAAAATCTAAAAAAAGTCCCAAATCTTCAAAAATACGAAACTTTCATAACGATCGGTCGACTATATCTTATAGCTGACATATAACTTAATGATCGGAAATGGTTTTTGGTAGAAATACCAACTTTGATATTTTTGAAGATAGAAGATAGAAGCTTGGGACTTTTCTTATATATTTTATTGTAATTAATTGGTTTTATGATGATGTTCTCATAAGGACCGGCAACCTTTATCCGATGTTTGCAATATGTATCCGCTTTTAACTGCAAGGGTATATCAACTTCGGCTCCGCCCGAAGTTAGCTTTCCTTTCTTGTTTTTTACTAAGTTTATTTTTTTGTCCTATTTTTTCGGGGTCTTCCAGAATTTGGAAACGGATTGTGCATCAATAAGAGCATCAGCCAGCATTCCTGTATTCATCATAAATCTTAGAGGCCCAGACGACCGAGGGGTCATGCAGTGCATGACCTAAAAGGTGCAATACCCTAAAAGGGTCATGCAGTGCATATGTCGATCTACAATGGCTAAGGAACAGAGGACTAAAGTTTCGAGTCCTTCTGTTAGGAATGTTACATTTTAAACGTGTTAGTAAATGCTGGCTATCTACATCCCCGTTAAAAGGTTATGCAGAAAAACTACACCGAGCATTGTCCTACGATTTGTTAAGCTAGGTAGGTTTATAAGTAAAAGTCTGCTACTGTAGGATGGAAGCTGAAGATTTGCCTCCCAGTATAGACCTCTAAGCGCGAATATTACAAAATTTTTTGGGACGGATTCTGTGCGGTCCTTATGTACTCCATATTGGGGACTCCAGACACATTAACCGTACTCCAGTATCGAACGGACCAAAGAAATAAATAATGTTTTGGTTATGTATGGGTCATTAAATTCTTCTGACCACCTTTTAATAAAACCATGGACTCCTTTAGCCTTATAAACCATTAAGGAAATATGGTCGGAAAATTTAAGTTTAATGTATATAGTACGCCGTATCACTAACCTGAGTTAATTTCTCTAAGGCAATCCCATGCATTGGGCAGAGATGGATTTGTACTGAAGACAAAGCTTTACATCATCTGCATACTAGATGATGTAACATCATCTAGTGACAGTATGCATACTGCATACTGAACTAGAGAGTTCGTTAAAGCAGGGGCAAGACTTAAATTTTTAAATTTTTATCGTTGTTGTTTGTTTATTAACAAATAAATAAAATCAGAAAATGGAAAATAATAAACAGAAATTAAAATCCACGACTATTGATGACTTAAGAAGAAGATTAAATTTCAGAGTAAAAAGCATTCGCCGGTTAGAGGAACGTTTGGAAGCTGGGTCAGTTCCTTTAGTAAAGACCGAGCTAGAGAGCAGGCTTCAGGTTTTAAATGAGACAATTTTTAAGGCAAATGAGGTGCAAGACCAGATCGAGCAATAAGATGAGGAAGATGAATTTGAATCCGAGTTAGAAGAATTAGAGAAATGCCTTAAAATGCATTATAATAATGCCTTATTAAATGCCTTCACTATAGGATTCAAAAGTAACTCTTCATTGTAAAACTGCTGCGAGTGTTTGTGTATATGTTCCGCTTTATAAGGAAATCGAAGAAATTAGTAGTGAATTCTGATATTGTTTCCTCACCTGTCGAATATAATGAAGCATTTAAGAAAATAATCGAAATAGTCCAAGAGTACGAGTATCAAGATGAAATAGAAAAAATCCGGAAAAATTTAATTGCTAGCCCTAGTCTACAAAAGCTAAATCACTTTCTACACGAATCACCAGAGGCTGGGCTCACCTTTTTGTTGTTGCGGGTTGACGGGCGACTAGCTAATGCTCCTATATTGATGATGCCAAGTTTTTAGTATTGTTGACAAAACGCTCTCAATTTTTTCAGAGCTACGTCCGGGGCACCTGTTGATAGGTCCCCACCCGCGCTGATCGCAGAGGATCACCAGCCGCCACAACAGTGGCTCACAGGAAGGGTAGGAGCAATGCACGCCGGCGCGGACGGAAGGGTCAGGGTCACCGTCGTCAGGACTAGCTCTGGAGCGGAAAAAGGAAAGCAGTCCACAAGCTGGCGCGGCTGCCAGTGTGTTGAAGCCGGATGGAGGCCTTCAACGGGGCCGGTGTTAACGGATTTGATTGTATTGGAAATTAATTTGAAGTTTTATTTAATTTGAATTGTATTTTGTCGTTGAATTGTTAGCCTCTAAATGTAGTCTAAGATAGCTTAGGGCTGAGCGGGAGCGACTTCGCCCGCTTCGCCGCAATAGATAAGTTATGCTTAAGATTAGAAATATACATTTCAATTTATAACGTTGAAGAGGACATATCTTTTTTCGTTTTCGCTTTCGACATTTTTATATATTTAGCAGCCACCTTTATTTTTATTTTTTTTTGTTATCGTGAGAGATAAACTAATCTCATTCAATACAAACAAATTTTTTTTTCTTGTTATAACAATAATGTTAGTTTTATTCATTTTGTAAGAAAATGGGCTCTTTTTGAAGTTTTTTCTTGCGGAAACTCCCCGGCGATTTCTGGTTTTTATGGCATTAATAAATAACTTGCAAACGAGGCAAGATATTTGTATGGTTTTTTTCTAGTGCTCTACAAGTTTTTGTGAAGTTTTTGAAGCAAAGTAGGCGTGTCCCACCCTAATTTAGCGCTCTATAAAATGGACATAGACACTCACTAAACAAATCCAAACATTTTTTTTAAAACTTCCCAAATTTGATCTTTTATTACGATACTTTGTACGGACACCACCTTCTAGAATTACAAATTGTTGGAAACACAGGAACGAATTTGTTCAAAATATTAGTATTAACAAATAGTATAAGCCTGGAGCATGACTATCCATTTTAAATTTTATTGATTTTTGCGTCGGCGTTAAAGAAATATTCATTTGAAAACACATTACAAAATGAAGCCCAATGCAAACACGAAACGTCATTTCCCAACAGATGACTTAAATCGTTAGTATTTTAACATTTGACTGGAAAAATACCATTTTTGGTATGTAAGATAAGATAGTGGTGTACTGTTAATACAGTAAAAGTTAAAAAACCAAAATTTGAATACTTTTAAAAAACACAAACACTCAGAAAAAGAAAATTCCTCATTGTGCAGTGTGAGCATTTGACAGCCCAAACATAAAAAACAAAATATTCTCACGGAGAAAAGTTTTTTCAGAAACTGGGTTGAAAAAAGTTTTTTTCCATAGAAAATATAAACAGGGAAGCGTAGTTCTTCTTTGTTTAAGAACTGTTGCTAGCAAAGTTTTCTTTAAAATAAAATACACTATTTTAGTGCCCATACCAACTTTTGAATTAACGAAACATGAAATAAACAAGAAAGGAAAGCTAACTTCGGGCGGAGCCGAAGTTTATATACCCTTGCACCTAAAACCGGATATATATCGCAAACATCGGATATAGTTGGCCGATCCTTATGGAAATAGGAAAATATAATCCAATTTATTACAATACAAAATCTAAAAAAAGTCCCAAACTTCTATCTTCAAAAATACGAAAGTTGATATTTCTACCAAATACCATTTCCGATCGTTCAGTTATCTGGCAGCTATGGGATATAGTCGGCCGATCCAAATGAAATTTGGTAGGTTGGGTCAACTGACCAAAAATAGAATCTGTATTAAATTCCAGCTTTCTATCTTCAAAAACACGAAAGTTGGGTCATTTCCGATCGTTCAGTTATATGGCAGCTATAGGATATAGTCGGCCGATCCTTATGAAATTTGGCAAGTCGTAATGTTTTGCCAAAAATAGCTCTCGTGTCAAATTTGAACTCTCTAACTCTAAAAACACCAAAGTTATACCATTTACGATCAATCAGTTATATGGCAGCTATAGGATATAGTCGGCCGATCCCGGTCGTTTCGACTTATATACTGCGTGCAAAAGAAAGAAGGGTGTGTGCAAAGTTTCAAGTCGATAGCTTTAAAACTGAGAGACTAGTTCGCGTAAAAACAGACAGACGGACAGACGGACATGCTCATATCAACTCAGGAGGTGATCCTGATCAAGAATATATATACTTTATAGGGTCGGAGATGTCTCCTTCACTGCGTTGCACACTTTTGGACCAAATTATAATACCCTCTGCAAGGGTATAAAAATTACGTTTTTTTCGCTCAGTGAATGCTCTGCTCTTATTGTTTTTCTCTGAGCAGAGCATTCTAAAAGAGTGGGGGGCAAAACGCACACAAAAGCCAATTAGTAGGAAGAAAGGAACATATTTTGAGAAAAAAAGGCGTGGCACCGCCCCTCTGAGTGGAGCTAAATTTTTTTTTGTGTTCTAAAGTTATATAAAAGCACTTAACAAAAAGAATACCTTAAAAACAAACAGTAGTATTAAGGTCCGGTTTTTTTATTTTGGTTTTTCATGAGCTTACTGAATTTAGAAAAAAGGTGTGTCACCGACACTTTCTGGCAGGAACTTTGGACATATTTCCTTGATTGCAGTTGCTACGCCAGAACTATTTAAAGCAATTATTATGAAAAAGGCCTGAAAGGTAAAATATAATAAAAACTGTACTGAAAAAAATGTTTCACATGCGCACCATGTCTCAAGTTCCATATCCCTGAACTCAAGTGGATCGTCTTCACTATTTTCAAAATGATCATCAGCGCTCCTTAAGGGACGGTCGAGAAATTCTAACACTTCTTTTGGAAGAAGCAATCTGTTTTGTTGTTTGATACGGATAGCTAGGTTAACCGATGATACAATAGGGTCTGGTTTATTCAATGATCTGTGAAATGCGTCCTTCAAACTGTTGCTTCGACGGCTTTTTCTCGGATGATGAAAGCGATCCGATTTAAAGATTTTATTCCTGGCCGAGGACCCTCCCCCCCAAAATATCCCACGGGAAGTATTGTATTTTCAATATCACTTGCGTGAACAAGGACCTTATGAACCGTTGCTGTCATAGGTATCCAAGGACATTTATCTAAAATAATCTCTGCCGTTTCATAGCAAAAGCTTTGGAATATGTTCACATTAATGGGCAATTTTTTTTTTTTTTTTTTATTATAGCTTTGCTTTTATTTATTGAATCTACTCTTAATTTTGAGACTAACAATAAGTTGAGAAATCTTAACATTAAAATTTAACTAACAGTATACTTAGACTGCATTCTGGTTGCGCGTCCCTCAGGTCGGTCGCATTGCGACGAAGTCGTGATTAGTTGCTCAACCTTGTTAGACCTCTCGCCAGGTGGTTAGGGTGCACCGATGCTTGGTTAAGTACTTTACCTTCTGTTCTGCGATCGCTTCTTTGACTGGTAGAATGTTTAAGTCGCGGTGTATGTTTTCGTTGCGAAGGTACTACGGTGCCCCTGTGATTGTTTTCAAGATCTTCGACTGAATTCTTTGAACTATGTCAATGTTGCTATTGCTGGCGTTCCCCCATGGAGCCCCTTGGAGCCGTACATCCATATAGGTTTTAGTACCGAGTTGTACAGCAGGACTTTATATTCAAGGCTAAAAGGGCACCGAGCGTTGATAAGCCAATGAAGGCCGCTGGCTTTTAGCTTTAGGTGTGTTCTTTTGGCTTCAATGTGCCGGCGCCATGTGAGTCTTCTGTCGAGATGTACTCCTAGGTATGTTACTTCGTTTGCTTAGAGTAGAGTGTTGTTTAATGTTATCGGCGGGCAGTTTTGCCTGTTCAGAGTGAACGTAACATGCTTGCATTTTAGCTCGTTCACTTTAATTCGCCAATCTGACATCGCCATTTTTCGACATCGACCATATCGAAGAGCTAGCTGCGGAGTTGCTTAAATTGGGCATTTGAAGCGGCTAAGAATAGCTGTGTCATCGGCAAACGTAGATGTTGTTAGTCGTGTGCTTATCGGGATGCCTGCCGTGTAGACCACGTATAATATTGGCCCGAGCACGCTACATTGAGGAACTCCAGCTCCAACAGTGTATCATCAGATATAGCAGTGTTGCACCTCACAACAAATTTTCTGTCGTAAATGTAAGACTCTAAAATTCTGTGGGTGCTGTAGGGGAGCATTGTCATTGTTGATATTGTACATAAGACCTTCTAGCCAGACTCTACCAAATGCTTGAGAGACATCTAAAAATATGGCAGTACAGTACTCTCGTTTTTCGAACGCGTTCCGAATTTCGGATGTTATCCGGTTGACCTGCTCAATTGTTCCATGCTTTTCACGAAACCCAAATTGGTGTGACGGGATTCCTTCCTGGATTCTCAGGTATGTGTTTATCCGAATCATTAGGCATTTTTCAAAGAGTTTAGATAGGCAAGAGAGTAGGCTTATAGGTCTATACGACGTGGGGATAGTGTGATCTTTCCCCGACTTTTCTATCATTATTATAATTGACTTTTTCCATCTTACTGGAAAGTGGCCAAGTTTTTCTATGGCATTAAATAGCTGGACGAAAATGCAAACGGCGCAGTATGGGAGCTCAATGATCATTTTGGTAGTTATGAGGTCGCAGCCCGGGGATTTTTTCGGATTCAGTTGTCGTTTGATGATGTTAACCATTTCGTTTGGGCGAAACTCAATCGGCTCATGTTGAGACTGGGGCTCATCTGATAGAGTCGGCAAAGTAAACGCATTGGTGGCAGGATTTGGTTGGAAGACATTTTTAAGGTGTTTGGCAAACGTGCTGGCTCTGTCTGCGTCGCTGCGCGCCCACCCGCCTGTGGAATTTCTAATAGGCATCACGGTTTCTTTCGGTGAGCTCAGAGTTGGGTGAGCTCTCCATAGTGAGTGTTTCGTACTGTTAGTTGACAATTGCTCTATGTAGCGGTGGTGGACATACGTTTCTTCTTGCTGTAGAGCTTGATCAAGTTGACGTAAGGCATGTTTGAAGCGTTACTTAGCAGATGGCGATCTGTGACATTGCCATTCTCGACGTAAGCGTCGCTTTTCGAGGACGAGCTGTTCGATTTGTATATTTGTCTTCTTTTGAATGCATTGTGTGTTTATAGTTTGAGGTGTTGAAACTCGAGCTGCAGAGACGAGTACAGACTCCAGCGAATTAACAAGGAGCTGCTTTCCTTTTGGGGTCACGAGACGAGATCCCCAGTGTGTGTGCTTGGCTTTGTAGTCTCCTGCTGCTATGAAGTGCTCTCCGAGTGAGTTGAAAAACTGCATAAATTCATCTTCGGCTATTGTGAAGCGTGGGGGGCAGTATACGGCAGCTAGAGTTAATTGCTTGCCAGTATTTAGGTATTTAGGATCATTTACGTATGATAATGGTGCTGGATACGGCTTCTGATTAAAATTCCAGTCCCGCCGTGTGCTTTACCATCTGGATGATTTGTTCCATAGAATGAATATCCTCATAGTTGGAAATTGTATCTGTTCGTAAGATGTGTTTCTGAAAGCAGCATTACGTCGATTTGATTGTCTAGTAGGAATTGCGCTAACTCGAGTTTATGCTGCGAAACGCCGTTAGCGTTCCATGTAGATATTCGTAGGGAAGTCATTAGTTGGATTGTTGTGAAACCAGCATTTGTATTAATAGATTTTGGTTTCGCATTAGATCTTGCATAGTTGTACGCATAAACGACATGAACTCCGTAAGGCTTTGTTGTAGACTGCATATCATAGCTTCAAAGTTACTTTTTGGCTGCTCCGGCGGTTGATGCTGCTGAGCCGTGTTCGGTTCTTGGTGTGCTGAGGGCGGCAGTGAGCTTTTTGAGGCTGGGGTAGCCAGTCCTGATTTTAAAGCGCTTGCGTATGTGACATTTTCGTCAGAGTTTATGGGTCCTAGTGAGGATCTGGCTGCAGTCGAGAAGAAGACTTCAGGGTTTGACCTGGAGGCTATGAACTGATTATTTTGGGTGCGGGCAGTAAATCCCCTCTGGTGGATGCGACTTTTCAGCTCCTTATAAACTGGGCAACTTCTATAGTTAGCAGTGTGATTTCCACCGCAGTTGCCGCACTTTTTCGAGTTTTGGTCATCTTTGTTCGCTGTGCAGTGTGCGGAGTCATGAAGCTCACCACAAACTACACAAACTGGGCGCAGTTTACAGTAAGACCTTGTATGGCCATATTCTTGGCAATTCGCACATTGTACCGGGCCATTGCGTTTGTGCGGCTCCTCAACTGTAATTCTGCGGTGCAGCAGGAACTGAAGATTGTATATAGGGTGCACTTCGTATTTCTTGAGGGGCTTAATTTGTGGTTCGAGCTCAACCTTAAAGAGTGGCTGCGGCTTTCTATCCCCATTAGGGATATTGAACACTGTCTTAGCGCTAAATCCTTTCTCTTGTAGCGCCTTTGTTATCTCTGCAGGCGATACTTCGGGCTCTATGCCCTTAAGTACGACTTGCAAGCCATTGCTGCTTTTTAGCTTATACGTGTAAAAGTTCTTTTTTTTGTCGGTGAGGTATTTCGATAATACTCTGTAATTATCTTCAGACTTCGTTTGAACTTTTGTTTCCTGGATGTTGCCCTTTACGAGTGGTATTATGTGGAAGCTGTCCTTGCCAATGAGCTCTATAATTTTGTTGACAAGAACGTTGGAACTTTTTTCTCGTATGTAAATTGGCGTGGGCTTAGGCTTCCTTTTTTCGACTTCTGTAGATTCGGCGTCATCCTCATAGTCTGCCAAGATTTTAAAACGGTTTGAGTTCGTGGGCGTTTCTATTGCGGCTATGCTAGCATTGCCACGGGTTATTTTGCGTTGAGAGTTTAGGGGGCTCAGCTTCCTTTTGATTTGGATGTAGCGACCCATACCAGTCTGCACAGCCGGCTTAATATTTTCTTTGTTTTTGTTCTCTTTTTCGGGCAGCACAGCGGCAGAAATATCAATATTTGCGCTGCTAGCTGATGACGTCGTTAAACGCGCTGTCGTAACAGTTGCGGTTGTTGTTGTTGTTACGGTTGACGTTGTCAAAGAGGTTGCGGTGCTAGTTTCTGCGCTCTTTGGCTGCATCGATGGTAGCGAGGGGGAGCAAGAACGCGCTCTCACGCTCTCTACGTTTAAGAATTCGGCCAAGTTTGGGGTAATTGACCGTGTTTGGGATGAGCTTGCATTACTTTCGGTTGCTTTGAAAGTGAAGTAAGCGTTGTTTCTTTGTACTGAGAGCCGTCTCTCGTCTTGCTTACGTTGACTTTGTGTGCTAACGTCGTTTAGACTCATTGCAATCGAGGTTGATATTGTTCGAGTTTTTAATGTTATGTTTTATATTAATTAATTAATTAATCAATATAAACATTAGCGATTTCATCGCTGAAAGCGTCTTTTTGCGTTGTTGTTGATTTACGAAACCAGTCACTGCACTTTTTTGATATTATTGAATACTTTTTTTTCCCCCCGGAGATTCGCGAGTATTCAATGGGCAATTGGCACGACAAACATATAAGAATTATTCCTAAGTTTTTAATTAATCTGAGATAAATACCAGTTATTTCCGCCAATATCTCTTGTCATTAAATGCTCTGCGGGCCGTATTTACAATATGTCCACTTTTGCGACAATCTATAACAAAAACTCTGGCTGTGTTTTTCAATTTGTCCTTATTGGCATGAAATACAGAACCAACTATAAAAACTTTGAATCTAGCCAATATTAGTCCCAACAGATCTTCAAACATCGAACATAACTCCATATTGGTGAGCCTGAGGTTGAGACCTTAAAAAGGGAATAACGCAGAAAGTGTGCAAAAGGGCACTTTAATATTGCATTGCATACTACTTTAATATTGCATAATAAGTACTAAGTTTAATGACCTTTTTATTAACCTAGCATCTTGTAAGGTTAATTATTCAGTCGTCATCTAACTTTCTTTGAGTTCTGACGTTAAATTTTTGGCTCATGTCGCCTCTCGTTTGTGCAGTGCAGTGCCACCGAGTGCAGTCAACTTTAAATTGGGAGATCCGGAGAAACATTTCCCTATAGTTTTCAATGATGACTTTTGGCCTATGTCGGTAAAAGTGAGCCGGTTTGTGCATTTAGACCCTGCTAAGATTATTGACATCCCTGCGATTCTTTCTTTACCACAAACGCTTTACTCTAGGCTTCACGGAAACAACTTTACTCAAGGCGAGTTGTTTACGTGTTATCTTTACTTGTGGATGTCCAGCAACAAGACGATGGTAATCGAGACGTTGTCAGCGCATCGCTTTTCGCTGGGCCACTCGCTGGTGCTTTCCTTTCGTCGATGGAAAATGTTTATTTACGTTTTGGACGTAAGAGTGGATCTTTGCTGCGTTTGGATGTGCTTGTCTATGAACGCTCTATGTTTTTACCTGGCACTGGATTTGCCTTGCAATTGGACACTTGCAGGTCTACTGTTGAGTCTAATGGAAAGATCTATGTGTCCTCGTCAGCTATCTTGCAAGCTATGCGTATTGGATATGCCCCCACATGCACCAGTACCAGGAGTGCACTTTCATCATTACCGCCTTGCCGTCCAATTCCCAGTTTGGACTGCAGCTACTCGTCATCGGACCCCAATAAAAGCTTAAAATTTATATTTCAAATATATCGGGAATGAGGACAAAGTCCCGGATGGTATTCCTGAATTCTTCTGCCTGCGATTTTGACGTAATCATCCTTGTGGAAACGTGGCTCAACTTTAGTTCCTCTGAGTTCTTTCAGCCCAACTTGTTTCATATATTCCGAAAAGACCGAGATGCACTCAGTACCCAGTGTGTGCGAGGAGGTGGTGTGATCATCGCTATACGTCAATCTTTTCAGGCTGCACCGCCTCGCCATCCGGTGGCCAACCCTCAACTGGATTAGCTTGTCTTTTCAATCCAGGGCGTTCATGGCCCGTTCGTCATCATTGCGTCGTATATCCCTCCAAACAGCGCATTTGGTATCTATCAGGCGCATATGTAAAACATCACTAGTGTCTCTGCTAGAACGTCGGCCCCTACTGCATTGATGGTAGCTGGCGATTTCAATTTAGGGTCCCGGAGTCTCCCTGCATGATACCTAGCAACGTTCACGAAATTATAGTTTTAGATGATATTTTTAGTCTGGGCCTCTCCCTAATAAATAATATTTTTAATGATTTATTTAAAATTCATGATCTTATATTTTTAAATAACGTGGTTAATAGTAAAGTAGAATTATGCAATGTACCATTAAGTCTATGTGAGTTTTATTGAGTTTTTATAGTTTGTTACCTTTTGCTTCACCCATTCCATATTATCATCTGAATGATACAAACTTGTCACTTATTAATGCCTCTATTTCAGCTTTTGGTTCGTCGAGTCGAACTTTTGCAAGAGTAAGACGTGTTATTGGTGATTTATCAAGTGTACTCAAACATAAAACCCAAAGCTTTCGGGAAGTTCCTTCACTGTAGGACTGCAATTGTCCTACCTATCTTCACGTTAGCAATCCTCAAGGGAATCAGCTATAGGTGATTCCACAGTTTTTCTTTTCACAAGCACGGGGCCCCGGCAATTGCTGGTGGTCCACTGATCTCCACGAGGCGATCTTCTGTTGAAGCTTTAAGCTTTCAACCGGTTTGTGTCCCATCTTAGTTAATTACTTAACTTTATCTGGTAAAGTTTTTGCTAATTGCTAAAAATGGACAAATCTCTTCAAAAACAATCCATTGATTTTAAATCAATGAGGAATACTGCTGGAGCAACTCCCGCCGAACTACGAGCTAAACGGTGGCAGTACAACCAGATGGGTTCCCACAAGGTGCATCACAACTTGTACTGTAACGTCCTCGATCACATCTCAAATGACGTTCACAACAAGCTCGAATGGCAGCTTGTGTTCCGCTGCATCCAGTACGAAGCATGATCCTGTTTCCACTAGCACACTATCATGCAACCCCATCCCAGGCTGGCAGCAAGTCACCGCTAAGCCAATCAAAGGTGCAGCTAAGAAGAGAGCAGGTACCGCTCTCTCTCCCAAGGTCAGCCACAAGAACACAAGCCATACCGCCAATTCTGGAAACCGCTTCATAACCCTAAGAGACGAGGAAAAAATAGACGTCGGGCCTTCTACTTCGCAAGCCACGATAAACCGCGCCACAACGAAGTGCGACGCAACTTTGCTGCCGGCAAAATCAAAAAATTCAGGACAAGCAGCTCGATCTCCCAAGGTTCCAAGGATTATGGTTCCCGGTGTGGTTAGCTACTCTGCCTTCTGCAGAGAGCTGGATGCTCTTATCGGAGAGTCTTACTCCATCAAAGCGCTGAACTCAGGTGACTGTGCCATTCAGTGCAACTCCTCCGACGTCTACAGGCTTGTTGCCAGACACTTCCGCGAAAAAGGAACTGTTTTCCACCACCACCAGCTGTCAGAAGACCGACCCTTTCGCATGGTAATGAGGAACATTCATCATGATGTCCCATCGGAGGATATTATTGAGTGCCTGCAGGAAGAGGGTCACTGCGTTCTGCGCATCTATACCCCTCGCAATAAGGTAACACAGCTTCCGCTTAACATGAGGTTTGTGGACATCAAGTAGGCTGACAACAACAAGCTTCTTAAGAACATCTCTGCTGTTTGCAGACACGTAGTGACTTGGGAGAAGCCACGCAAGCAATGCCATAGACGTCAGGAATACGGACATACAAAAGCATACTGGACACGGCATTACATCTGCAGAGAATTCGGTGAAAACCACCCTACCCTGGAGTGCAAGCTTGGGAAGGACGACCCTAGGTGCTGCATTCACTACGGCAGCTCTCACGCGGCCAACTTTAGAGGATGCCGCAAATATCTACAAGTCGCATTTAAGCAAAATGCTCAATCAAGGCTCACAGCAGCCACAGAATCGAACACGTTTCCTTCAACCGATCTCTCACCCAACGTTGGTAAGGAATCATTTGCAAGTGTAGCCAGAAGAAACCTACCTATCCTTCACAAAGAGTTGGAAAATAATCCCCCTCCAACACATTCCACCGAAAACGCCGCTCTGAATGCCAAACTGGAACAGCTTTTCATGAGGCTCGACAGGATGATTTCCCTAGTAGAGACCCTAATGCAAGCAATGCTGCAGACGCGTCCACCCTCCTCTACCCTCCGCAATGCGAGCGCTTTAAATAGCCTGCTGGAACCCCAATGGGATAAGCTCGAAAGCAAACGAGATCATTGCTTTACGAAATAGACATCCTTTTGTTGTCAGAAGTCCGTCTCTGTTCGCGGTCTACCCTCAGGATCCCTGGATTCACTTTGCACAAAGCCGATCATCCGGATGACCGGCGACATGGGGGCGCAGCGATCTTCGTCAAGTCAGCCATAGCCCATCAACTCTCTTTCACTCTTTCGGAAGAGCACATACAAGCCGTCTCCATCGAGATATCTACAAGAAGAGGGAAGTTTAATGTTGCTTCGGTGTACTGCCCCCCATGCTGTCAGGTGGACGGAAGCAGACTTCACGACTTTCCTCTCCAATCTCGGAGATAAGTTTCTTGCTGCAGGTGACTGGAATGCCAAACACAGATGGTGGGGCAACTACAGGATGTGTGCCAGAGGCCGGACCCTCAGCTCTGTCCTGGCCAATGTCAATGTCGACATTGTAGCAACTGGAGAAGCCACATCGTGCAAACGCCACCCCCAGTGCAATTGACTTTGGCATCTCAAAAGGCTTCAGACAACAGCAGGTCTCTGTCAGAGCACTCACGGAGCTATCTTTCGACCACCTCCCGTTGCTCTTCATAATAAACGAAGAAGCTCAATTCCATAAAGGAGTCCCCAAAATGCTACCTGCGCACGCAAACATTGCCACTTTTAAGTCCTACATCAATGCTCACACCGTGCTCAACTTACCAATAGCAACCTGCAGCAATCTGGATGCATACGTAGATAGCTTCACCTCCACAATTACTGAAGCCGCCCAGAGAGCTACGCCACCTCAGCGCCAATCTGGTCACCCACCTCATACAAGGGCACCAATACTAACCCCGGAGGCAAGGGCACTCCTGGATCTAAAAAGGCACCTCAGAAGGCAATTCATTGTGTCAGGCGATCCTGCAACTAAGCAGCGTCTATCTAGCATTACTAATAGACTGCGCAGGTTGCTAGCGAAAACCCGCCAAAAGAACATCGATACCCTGCTGGAGAGAGCTGGGCCGGACAACTGCAGCGATTTTTCGATATGGAAGCTAACGCGAGGAATTAAAAGACAGCCGCTTGTACAATCCCCAATACAAAGCCTCAATGGCCGCTGGCTTAAGAACGACTCCGACAAAGCCAACGCTTTTGCGGAACATCTGTCTGCCACCTTCACTCCTTTTGAACTTCCAGACGCTTCACACCGCGATGAAGTTGCAAACCTCTTACACGCTCCCTCTCAGCCAGCGCGCCCCATCAGGCACACCACGCCGCAAGAAGTCACGCTGCAGTTAAAGGCGCTTAATTTAAAAAAGACTCCTGGACCCGATGGCATCGACAATCGAGCGGCCAAGGCTCTTCCACCCAAAGGAGTGCTAGCTCTGGTGAAAATTTTCAACGCCATGCTAAGCCTGGGACATTTTAAAAGACAGTGGAAGCAAGCCAGGATCATCATGATCCCAAAGCCAAGCAAGCCACTATCTCGCATCGACTCCTACCGCCCAATCAGCCTGCTATCCACTTTCTCGAAAGTGTTCGAGCGGATTCTACTCAGCCGACTGTTAGGGTTACCACATGAGGCCTTCTTTACAAAATCAAGAAACTTCTCCCTACGCCCTATTTCGCCATCCTGAGGTCCTTCATTGCCGATCGAACCTTCGTTGTAGCAGTAAGGGACTCACGATCCAGCTTGGCACACATTCACGCAGGAGTGCCCCAAGGAACTGTACTTGGTCCGTTCCTATACACCATATACGAGTGATATGCCAGTTCCGTCGCACACCACAGACGCCCGTATGCTTCTGGCTACTTACGCCGACGACACGGCCCTGCTTGCATCCTACACGTCTCAGCTGTCAGCCTCGGCTGCTGTTCAGGACTGGCTGAATGCAATGAAGCGCTGGACCAGGCAATGGAACATTACCATAAATTGCAACAAGTCGGCTTGCGTCACTTTTTCCCTAAGACTCGTGATCGACATCGTACATACGTTCAATGGTGACGCTATCAATAACGCCACCTCTCACTGCTACTTAGGTGTACACCTAGATCAAAGACTCATATGGAACACCCACATCACGGCGATCAAAGCCAAATGTGTTCGCAAACTACAAAAGCTCGACTGGCTCCTGGGATCCAAAAGCCTCCAGCTTTCGACGAAAGTTTTGCTGCTCAAAGCAATCCTCACGCCAACCTGGACGTATGCAATCGAGGTATGGGGCACCGCATCCAAGCACCAGCTAAACAGGCTGAGGGTAGTGCAAGCACGTGCTGCTCGACGGGCATCCGGACTTCCCTGGTACGTGACAAACCAGGCCATCCAAAACGTCCTACGCCTTGTCGACCTCCTAAACCAACACAGCCGACGGTACTCGGACAGGCTAACGAGTCACCCAAACCCACTGGCTAGCAGGCTGGCCGACCCGCAAACTCTTAGGCGTTTAAAGAGATTTCACCCAAGCGATCTGTCTTCCCGTGTTGTTCAATAATATTGTAAACTAATGTAAATAACTGTAAATTATTGTATAAAGTCTAGGCCCATATCCCATATGTACCATATTCAACCCACCTTCTAAGCGCCCGTTATGTTCAAATGGTTTTGAACGATTCCGGCGACTAAAATAAAATTTAAAAACTTGTTAAAAAAAAAAAAAGCTTTTGGTTGGGTTTCCCGGATGGCTCAATCTACGATTTTTATACTAAGTTCTTTGTTGTTTTTTTTTAATATTATTGATCTTATGCCCATGTGAGGGTACGAAGATCTTATAGGCTGCCCTGGTACACAAAAGGTTTAAAAAATTTAAAGAATAGAAGGGATAAGCATTTCAAACGATTTATAAAGACAGGGGCAGTTTACGTTGGGCCGTCGATGCGATCAGTCGTGTGTCTCTTCCAAATCAAACTTCTAAGCAAGGCAAACTCAAGTGGCAAATATTCCAACTTACATACAGTTCTATAATTAGATTTGTTATCAGTTAGTGCACCAGCAGTGACAATCTTCTTGCTTACACTAGAAGCTTAAAACGAACAATGCGCGATCCACCAGACATATGGAAGGAAAAACCTTCTCCAACTAGCAAATTCCTAATCATATCAAGAACCGATGATTCAACCTTTAAAGGAGTCTCACCTTTCAACATAAAAAAAGTTATAGATATAACATGCGGAGGCGTAGTCGTCAGTTGTAGGAAACTACGTGACGGAAACCTTCTCCTACAAACGAAAGACAATAGACAAGCCGAAAAACTCCTAAAACTAACAACCATATTGGACATACCCGTAGCAGTTTCAGAACACAGAACCCTGAACTACTCAAAGGGTATAATATACTCAAATGATCTGCGAGGAATTGATGAAGAAGAGATCCTTGAAAACCTAAAAAGCCAAAAAGTGTCAGCCGTAAGAAAAATTATGAAGACCTTCACAGTAGAGCCGACAGAAACTGGACTTATAACTCTAACATTTGACAAGCTAGACCTCCCCGATCACATTTACATAGGATATGAAAGGGTCCAAGTTCGGCCTTATATACCATCCCCAATCCGTTGCAACAACTGCCTACGGCTAGGTCACCTCCAAAAATTCTGTAAGAACACAGAGACCTGCTTTATGTGCAGCCAACCTTCCCATATCGACATGACAATTGGAGAAAAATGCGAACGTGGACCTTGCTGCATCAACTGCACTGAAAAAAAGATGCCGGATAATAAACACCATCCCAGAGACAGAATTGCCCAGTATTTCTCTCCCATAAGGAAGTGCAAGCCATCAAAACCCTCCAAAAAGTGGACAACAGAACGGCCTGGTCAATCTACAGGAAGAGACACCATCATGATGGGTCTCTATACGCATCGGTTGCAGGCTCAATGCAGCACAACACCTCCCAACAACAAAGATTGACACAGAACACGCCCCCGACAACAGCATCAACCTCTCACCACCCACCATCATCAGAAGACACTGGCAGACCCATTATAGGATACGACGACAAGGAAGATGAATCAATGCTAACGGACTCGAGTATTGAAAATAACAGAAAGGATAGTACAAACAGTAAAGTAAATATTCTCCCTAAAAATATAAGCAACAGAACTAAAAGAAATCTTATCAATAAAGAAAAAACAAACAGCACAATTATAACAAGGTCAAAGCTTAAAATATTGCAGAATTAACTAAATACTAAAGACTACAGATTAAATATAAATAAATCTAGACGTAAATATGACACTTAAGTTATTACAATGGAACATTAATGGCTACACAAACAATTATAATGAACTGCTAATCCTAATCAAACTACACAATCCCAAAGTTATCTCCCTTCAGGAAACACACATAACCCTCTCCCAACAATTCCCCATCCCTGTCAATTTCAAAATGTACAACACAACGTCAATTATAGCAAAAGGTGGAGTCGCCTTATTGATCCACAAAGATGTCCAACATAAACCAATTCCGGTAGGACAAAATTTTGATGCCATAGCTTTAGAAATCTACTCCAAGCAAAAAGTTAACATCCTATCCACTTATATTCCACCTTCTCAAAAATTCACCACTTCAGATTTAGAAAACACTATTCCACAGTCATCAACACCTTCGCTGATCACTGGTGATTTTAACGGTTGGAATACTCTGTGGGGCTCCCCCAAGAGCAATCGCAGGGGTAGGATTCTCGGTGAATACATTTTAAAAAACAATTATATAATTCTAAACAATGGCCAGCCTACCCATTTCTCCACCCACAACTCTTACACCCACATCGATCTTGCCTTATGCTCTCCAAGCCTTAAAATTCACTGTGAGTTTAAAATAATGGACTCACCCCAGGGTAGCGACCATTTCCCTATAACAATCAACATATTTAACAAAGAAAAAAAGATATTTAATTACACAAGCAAATTTCTAACCAAAAAAGCAAATTGGGAAAAATTTGAAAATCTTACAAATTGTCTCCATAGCCAGATCCCTGTTTCAACAAACACAAACAAAGAACACAGCAACATAAACAAAATAATACTAAATAGCGCTTACAATAGCATCCCCCAATCCCATCCTCCAAAAACTCAATACAATGTCCCATGGTGGAACAAAAAATTAAATATCTTGAAAACTAAAAAAAACCGAGCATGGAGATTGTTTAATAAGGAAATGAATCAAGAAAACCTAATACAATATAAAAAAGCCAACGCCCAGTTCAGAAGAGAAATTCGCCTCAGTAAGAAAGAAAGTTTGCACGCACTGACCTCCACCATTTCAAGCCAATCCAAAGCGGAATTAGTCTGGAATAACATCAGGCAATTCTGCGGAATTCACAAATCAACACACATTCATTGTATCCAAAATAGCAATAAAAACTCAACGGTCACAAATTCAAAAGACATAGCTACAGCCTTTTCCAAACACTGGTCATCTAATTCAGAGGACCAAAACTTCCCCCAGTCATTTAGAGACGCCAAAAATAACACATACAGATCAGACACCAACTATCTACCCAACAAAACAGCCGACTTTATGGAACAAGACATTACGGACCTTGAATTTAATGCTGCTTTGAACAGTCTAAAGGGGAACACCCCAGGAAACGATAAAATAAACTATATAATGATAAAGCACATCGGAAAACCAGTTAAAAAAAGATTAATAAACTTTTTCAACTCAATCTTAAGTTCTTTTATCCCTCAGGCTTTTAAAATTAGCACCGTAGTCCCAATTCACAAAGCAGGCAAAGACAAAACGACAATAGAATCATACAGACCAATCTCCCTTAACCCATGCAATGCAAAAACGCTTGATAAAATAATTTCCAAACGACTGTGGTGGTTTGTTACCTCTAACAAACTTCTCAACAGCCGTCAAGTTGGATTTAAAAGAGGGAAGTCTGTGACAGACTGTCTACTATATGTAGACGCTATCATCAGCAGGACCCTTTCAGAAAAAAAACACGCCTCGGTCATAGCACTTGACTTCGAAAAAGCTTTCGAGAAGGTAGGACTTCACACCATAAAAAGCCAACTGAACCAATGGGGTTGCGGACCCAAGTTAACAAAATATGTAACACAATTCATGACAAGCCGTAAAATCATAGTCAGAGTAAACCACAGTCAATCGCTAATCCAGCCACTCCACAACGGGATACCCCAGGGCTCCCCATTGTCGGTAATATTATTCCTTATAGCATTCAATAGCTTATCAGACACCATTTGCAGGCATAAAAATTTAAACTTCATTGCATATGCTGATGACTATAACATAATAATAGATCTCAAAAAAGAAAAGAACTTGCAAATCGACTTGAACCGCCTCTTTGAAGACATTAATAACTGGTGTAATACATCAGGAGCTTCATTGTCTATCACAAAATGCAAACATATGCATATTTGCAGAAAACAATGCTGCACTTGCCAAGTATCCACACAAACACATGTTATTGAATCAGTAAAAGAACTAAAAATATTAGGAGTATCCTTCGACTCAAAATATAGTTGGAAACCACACATCAATAATTTAACTAAATCTCTAACTAAATCGTCAAATATGATAAAATTCCTAGCAAACGATAAGTACAATTGTCAACCAACAACCCTAGTCCAAATCGTGAAAAGCGTATCCTTATCAAAAATAGATTTCGGCCTGCCACTATACGGACTAGCACCAAAAACACAAATAAAACCGATCAAATCTATACTCAACAACGCCCTTCGAACCGCGTTAGGAGCCTTCCGCTCTACACCTATTTATAATATCTACGTCGAATCCAATATTACCCCTCTTGAAACTAGAATACAGCACCTTCAAGCCAAATTATCAAAAACTATAATTCAATCAACAGACACTCCGCTGAAACCAATCCTTGACAAAATCCTAAAAAACAAAATAACAAAATACAGAAACTCAGCCATACAAAAGAGTATCATCTCCTGTAGCAACCTTGGCCTCCCGGTCAACCCAATAAAACCCACGCCAAAGTCAAATCCGCCATGGAATCTAAGTCCTGAATCAATAGACATAGCCTTAAGCAAATACAGAAAAGACCAAACAAATTTGTCAGTATTCATAAAAGAATTTTCAGACATAAAATCAAAAATGAACAACTTCACATTTATTTATACTGACGGATCCCTTTACAACCATATACCGGCATACGCCATAACCACCGAAACCACTGTCCTTAAAATGGCCATACTTCCGACCTACTCCTCAGTCTTTACTGCAGAAATAATCGCTATATTAGAAGCCATCGAGATAAGCCGCACAATAAAAGGAAAAATCTGCATCTGCTCCGACTCACTGTCTGCCTTAAATTCAATAAAAAACATTGACAACAACTCACATTACCCCACATTAATTAGAGAATCAATTACAAAGCTCTATCCAAAAATAAAAATCTTGTGGATTCCAAGCCACGTGGGAATCATAGGAAATGAATTTGCTGATAACGCCGCTAAATACGCAACTACAGCACCTTTGGTCACGACAAAAAATCTCAACCAGACCGATATAAACAAATACATAAAATCGAAGCTATCTAACAATTCACTAAACCTATTACAAAACACATCAAGCTGGTACCAAACTATTAACATAAATTATACTAACATCAATGATTACTCCAAAAACAAGGAAATCACCAGTCTACCAAGACGAGATCAAACTAAATTCATTAGATTACGTCTAGGGCATACAAGACTCACCCATCAGTATAGAATGCTGCAATCGACATCTAACACCTGCCAGTTTTGCAACCAAGTTGCAATGACTTTGAACCACATACTTAATGAATGCGTAGCATTTAATCCTGCCCGAAACCCCTTCCCAAATGGTAACCTCCATTCTGCCATTGCAAATCCTACAACCAGCAACATCCTGAGAATCCTAAATTTTCTTAAAAAAACAAAGACAATCAATCTTATCTAATAATTAAGCGTCCAACAACACAATAGAAATAAGAAAACTAATTTTCGAATTATATAGAATTGTGCAAAAACTTGAATTCCACATAGACTAATACAGACATTAGGATTAAGTAAATAACAAAAAATGTAACTACGAAAAACAAAAAATAAAATAAATGAGCCAGCCGAAAGCCTTAGTAGCTATGGCTGCAACGCCCCCCCCCTGTAGCTTTAGTTTTAACTTTAAGCTAACAGAATGTAAATAAATAAATAAATAAAGACAGGGGAGCCTCGAGCAGGAGAGCTGTACCGACAATTTAAACGGGAATTTGAATTCCTTAATAAGTTTATTTACAATCAGTATATATCCGATCCGAGCCTTCAATCCAATCCTAAAGCTTTCTGGCCGTTGTTAACCTTCATCCATATGTTATGGTAATTTCCCAGCCGACTCGGATCAGGGCGTTTCCAAACTTTTTGCACAATACTTACTCTAACCTCTAACTTGGAGCCGAAGGTTCCTTGGAGTGATAATGAAACTCTTCTTAGCATTGAGCTTTTTCTCAATGTGAGTAGCATAGACGTTTTGGACTGCGACCTAGTTGAAGCCACAGGACATTTTACCGTGTGAGCGACACGTGGATGGTATCTCCCCATTATTTCTTAAGAAGAGTCCCTTTTTATTAATGACATCTCTTCATGCTTTCGTCATTCCTACTTCTTAATGTA
The DNA here is from genome assembly GCF_030179905.1 of Drosophila bipectinata. NCBI lineage: Eukaryota > Metazoa > Arthropoda > Insecta > Diptera > Drosophilidae > Drosophila > Drosophila bipectinata. Next base: position 8,642,588 of record NC_091740.1, on the reverse strand, counting down.
TGCGGATGACCTTAAAATCTATAAAGCCATTAGTTGCATTAGTGACAGTTACTTGTTACGGGAGGATATATCCAGAATTTACTCATGGTGTTCCCGTAATCTTCTTCCGTTAAGGGGACCCCCCCCATTCTCGGTTTCAAAAATTTTTATTTTATTCGAACTATTAACTATATAAAAATGTTCCCTGAAAGTGAAAATTTCAAGTGAAAATCTAAAAAACTCTTAAAGATATAGCCGATTTATGGTGGTAGCCTCAGGCGACGGCGAGAGACGTCTCAAAATTTTAAACGCGTTTTTATCGAAACAGTGTTTTTACGACTGGCGCATGAGGTTACTCAAAAACTAATCCAATCGGTTCCAAATTTGAACACGTTATTTTATACATATTTAGCTCTGGTATGAACTAGGATAAATCAAATCGGTGAAGATCTTCTTTACTTTTCAGCTTGATTTGTGGCTAAAAAAAACTCAATTTTTAAAAAATAATTTTCAAAGGTGCGCAATTTTGTTAATTTTTGAGCAAAGTTAATAATCCTAGTTCATACGAGAGCCAAACATGTACTCTTTCTAATCCCGTTGGAATTTTTGGTTTCAGATGTTCCAGTGAGCGGAAATCACATGCGCCGCCAAAAAGAAGGGCTTTTCTTTGATTGCAAAAAACAACAAAATATAAAGAAAAAAAAAATTTTTTAAATGGTTTTCTTCCTTTTTATGTGTTAATATATGTATGTACAGTTACAAACCTAAAAAATAATTTATGTTCATTTGCCAGCCCATTGAAAATCGTCAAAATTTAAAATCGAGAATGGGGGGGGTCCCCTTAAACCAGAGGTCGGCACGGCCCTATCTCGGGGGCATAGGAAATTTCTCTGCCCGAGCTCTGCCACACACACACAGTATACATGTGTGAAACGTCAAGCTCACAGCCTACTTTCTGCTATTCGTTACTAACACTAATGCGGTAAAATCATATCAATGTATTGGGGTGCCGACCACTGCCTTAAACTTATCAAAGTGTCTGTTTACCCGTTACATTAAGCGGTCTCTGAACGGGTTATTCCATCAATAATTCTAGTTTGGCAGCTAAAGAGGAGTTGTTAGATCTTTAGGTTAGGTTTAGGTCTTATTGATGTTAGGTCTTATTCGACACCAAATTTAAATTTTCTGGTCACTTAGACTATATTTTGCCTAAAGCGTATGCTATGCTGGGCTTTGTGAAGAGGCAATTTAAAAGTCCACACTCAAGGCTGAGCGTCTACGATCCTCTACCTTCAAACCGGAGCCGCTGCCTTCTTCTCAATGTTTGCACATTGGAGAATCGGCGAACACTGGCAGCTTTAACTTTTTGTTAACAATATAGTAAATGATAACATTGATGCCCTTTTTTTACTGCGACTCATTAATTTTAATGTTTCTCAAAGGGATCTTCGTCCCTTTCGGATCAAGTGTCACAGGGCCAATTACCTTTTATATGAGCCGATTGAGCGGGCTCTTTCTTATATTAATTCTTTGCCGCCCAGCCTCCGAATTAAGTGGGGCTTGTGCTTAAACGCATGTTAATCAGGAACTTATTAAGTTTTTATTAGTACAGTAGCATTATTTATTAGTTTGTGAGTTGTTATTTTGTAGCCATGTAAGGATTTATCCGTTGGCGAAATAAATAAATAAACTTTAAATAGACTCTTTTTCCCGATAACAAGCTCACGTGGTCACGACACTTCGAACAGCTGTTTTTAGCAGCCGATAACTTAACAGAGCGTGCCTCTGTTAAAATTTCTGTTACGTAATATTGATGTCTGATGGTATACTAACTTAATGACGTCATATCTTAATTTTAAGAACTTTTGAAAAATGGATTTATGGCCAGAAAAAGAAGTCATCCGACCTATAGTGCACTGTCCGGGTGCCGGCCGCGCTGTAGCAGAATTTCTGAACCTATGCAAGCGTGCTTTGTTAAATGAAAGTTTGCCCACCACTATCCTGAACAAACATAAAATGTATGCTGAATTATAAAAAATACAATAATATAACATATAATAAAATTTTTTTATCAAATAACCCAATAATGAATACTTAGGGTAGCAAGCCTGAAAAGTTAGAAAAATAAACAAATTTAGCTGACTTTCAAAATCGAACGCACACACTTGGACCCGTGTTACGCCGCCCATCTACAGGCGAGCATGTTGGCGAACATGTTGATCTCGCCGAAATTTTTCCCGTGGATGGCAGTGTTTGTCGTCAAATTGTTATTCGCCAAAATTCTCGCATGAAATTGAATCATTCTATTTTGTCGTTGTTTGATGACAACGTTGGCACGAACATAATATGGGAAAACATTTAGTAGCGGGAACAAATGTTTGCGCAGCGCAAAATAAGTATATAATTTATTCATAAAAAATGAGTGTAATTTATATAAATTATTCAATTAATGTAAATTATATTTTTTTCTTTTTTTCTAAGCAAATATTTATTGCCATCAGTGCAAATACAGAGCCGCTGTCGTTGTCCGTTGACATGTTGGTTGCTTGAAAGTTTATCGAAAAATTATATTTGCGCGCATGTTGGCTGTAGTTGGTGGGCAAATGAAATTCAAGTTGGCGAGCATTTTCGCCAACATGCTCGCCTTTGGATGGGCGCCCTTAAGTGAATATGTTAACACAGATACATATAAAGTTCAATTTAACCGCGGAACAACCTTCTTGATAAAGAGCTGTCACTAAGCGTAAGCGTAAAGAGAGTTAGATTCTCTCTGAGACCTGTCGCAATAAATTTTTGCATCCATTTTCATTTTATGAAATGAGTAATCTATATGTATATACAAGTTCTGCAATGCACTAAATTTTTTTCAAACTAAATACCTTTTGACAAATTTTTATATAAAAAGTATCGATATCTTTCGGTAGGTGTAACATTTATTCAAATGAAAGGCAAATTGACCATTTTAATTTGTTATTTTCGTCTATGGGTACAGTAATAAACAACGGATTATCAATTCTTTTAATGGTTTAAAAAAAAAGTATATTTAAGCTTAAAAAAAATAAAATTTTTTTATTAGAGGGAATAATGTTACTTTTTTTTGTTTCGCTTCTTTTTTTTATCCGAAAATTGATTTTTTTGTTTGGTAATGCAAATACGACAATACCAATCGTCATTGTCCTTTGGTGCAATTGTTATGCCAACACATGTCCTAAAAAGAAATGCACAAGATTTTCGTAAAGTTAACTTTTTAATTTATGAAAAAATTATTTTACCAGTGATACCAAGCATCGCAGCCATCACACCCAATCATTGCTGAACCATCATCAACCTTCCCGCAAGCCGGACAAATCCAAATACGATTTCCTTCAGCATCCACATAAGATGAAGGCCGGTTAATTTGTGCATTTGGCGCACCATTTTCTTGAATTTGCAGAGGAGCATTTAAAGTTAGTTCCCTATCCGTCATGCATGAATTAATGGGAAGACTTGACGAATAATTATTCATGACCGTATTAGGTGTCAACATTAGTTGTTGTGGTAACAAAACTGAACTGGCTGAAATAGTGGACGAAGCAACTAAATTGTTATTTGAATTTGACGCCCATCCAACGGAATTAAGTTGATTGATCGGAATCTGTGACGATTTTGTAATTAAAGGTGAAGGGGACGAAGAAATAGTGTTAAATGGAGAGTTTCCTATAGATGTTCCAAGATTACTTGTACCTAACATAGTAAAATCAGCTAAATTAAAAATTATATGTAGTCTAATAATTTAATATTTGTAAAACTTACTTTGTTTGGATTTAGGAGGACCAGTCACTAATGGTGAAAACCGGGCTAGTTCGGGAGAATGATCTCTACTGCATTCTCTGTTTGTTTGGATTAATGAATTGGAATTTTTCACAAATCCAATGTCTTGTGAATCTCCTTCGTTATATAAAATTGGCAAAGGTGTAGATTGTCCATTCAATTTTAATGTTAATTTTGGTATTTGATTTGTAGGAGGCTCGGTATTTTGCGATATTGTACAACAGGTTGATAGCGATGGCTGTAAGGCTGTTATTAAATTGGGATCTTTTTGAATAGCCCCAAACAATTTTTTACTAGTAGATCCATTATCATTGATGGAAGTTCCGCTTTCGAAGTTTTTCTCTTCTTCCAGAATAGGTATAACAATCTGTAATAAAAAAGTTAGGTGATTTAAACAAAAAAGTTAGTGCTATGAAGTTGTATTCATACAGACTTGGAAAGAAGACGACCTATCGAGAGGAACAGACGTGCTTTTCTCAACCTCCGGAAAACGTAAAGAAAGTGTAAAAAAATTGCTGTAACCAAACCAAAAATCTGGGGCAACCCAATATAAGCGAAAAGACGCTGACCCACAAAGTAATAAAAGCAATAGACAAGCTTAATATAACAGTAGTGATGTGTTAAAACAAAAACTACTGGATAATTTTTTTTAAATAAATAAGTGCCACGCAAATTAGCTCAATGAACAATGATCAAAAGATCGGAGATTTTAGAGTTAGAAAGTTCAAATTTTACATGGGAGCTATTTTTGGCAAAATAATACGACATGCTAAATTTCGTAAGTCCGTCTGTCTGTTTCTACGCAAACTAGTCTCTCAGTTTTAAAGCTATCGACTTGAAACTTTGCACACACCCTTCTTTCCCTATAGTTTTAATGCTATAAAGTCGGAACGACCGGGATCGGCCGACTATATCCTATAGCTGCCATATAACTGATTGATCGGAAATGGTATAACTTTGGTGTTTTTAGAGTTAAAGAGTCAGAGTGAGGTTAAAGTGTCAAATTTGACATGAGTGCTATTTTTGGCAAAACATTACGACATGCCAAATTTCATAAGGATCGGCCGACTATATCCTATAGCTGCCATATAACTGAACGATCGGAAATGACCCAACTTTCGTGTTTTTGAAGATAGAAAGCTGGAACTTGGTACAGATTATATTTTTGGTCAGTTAATCCGACCTACAAAATTTCATTAGGATCGGCCGACTATATCCTATAGCTGCCATGTAACTGAACGATCGGAAATGGTATTTGGTAGAAATATCAACTTTCGTATTTTTGAAGATAGAAGCTTGGGACTTTTTTTTTAGATTTTTTATTGTAATTATTTGGTTTTATTATGATGTAATCATAAGGATCGGCCAACTATATCCGATGTTTGCGATATATATCCGGTTTTAGGTGCAAGGGTATATCAACTTCGGCTCCGCCCGAAGTTAGCTTTGCTTTCTTGTTGTTCGTTAACTTTGATTCGCCAGTCGGATAGCCATTTCTCCACTGCCACCAGGTGTATAGACAGTTGTGCCGTTGCTTGCTTGGGGCATCTCGCGCGGCTTAGGATCGCTGTGTCATCTGCAAAAGTGGATGTGGTTAGATTCCTGGTCGTTGGGATGTCCGCAGTGTAGTTGAGGTAGAGTGTTGGTCCAAGCACGCTGCCTTGAGGAACTCCGGCTCTAATGATGTAGTCATCGGACATGGCTGAATTACATCTTACTGAGAATTTCCTGTTGTATAGGTATGACTTCAGAAGTTTGTGAGTGTTGGTTGGGAGCATTTCTATAATTTTGTGCATTAGACCTTCTAACCATACTCTGTCGAAAGCTTGTGATACGTCCAGAAATATCGCAGTGCAGTACTTCCTTTGTTCGAATGTATTTCAGATTTCTGAGGTTATGCGGTTGACTTGCTCAATGGTTCCGTGCTTTTCTCGAAACCCGAATTGATGAATCGGGATTTTGTTGTGTGTTCTGAGATATGGGGTAATGTGTGCCAAGAAGCATTTTTCAAAGAGTTTTGATAGACACGTTAGTAAACTAATTGGTCTATATGATGAAGCGATGTGCGGTCTTTTCCAGATTTTGGTATCATTATAATGATCGACTCTCTCTGGAAAGTGTCCGTGTCTCGTTATTGCATTGAAGAGCTGGCAAATAGCTCGAACAGCACAGAAAGGAAATTCAATAATCATTTTTGGTATTTTTGATATTAGGTCGCATCCTGGAGATTTTTTTGGGTTGAGTTCGTTTATGTTTTTTAGTAACTCATGTGGCCTAAATACAATAGGTTCATACGTTGATGTGTCGATATCTGATGTTGCTTGCAGTGAGATCCCGTTTGATGATGTGTTGGGCTGAAATACATTTTGAAGATGCTCTGCAAATCTGACGGCTCCTTCTTCGTCGCTTCGAGCCCAGTTGCCTGTGGATGTCCTTATTGGCATTGCAGATTCGATTGGTGCGCAGAGAGATGAGTGTGCTCTCCAAAGTGGGAACTTGGAGCTCATTTGGGATACTGTTCTATGTAATGTTTTTGGGACCTTTCTTCTTCATGACGAAGTGCAGCTGAGAGCCTCTCTGTAGCGTCTTCTAACCTTTGTTTTGCGGATGGTGATCTGTTGGATTGCCATTTTCGCCGTGAGCGTCGCTTTGCTAGAACGAGCTGCTCTATTTCAACGTTCGTATATCTATTATTTTACGATGTTTTTTGCGTTTGTGGAGTTGATACGCGAGCTGCTGCGACCAAGACGAATTCAAGAGTGTTTGTGGATAAGTTGATATCAGCTTCGTCATTCAAACGTGGATTAAACTCAATGTGCAAACTTATATATTTTTTGTACTTAAGCCAATTGGTTTTATTCGTTGTTAGTCTGAATGGTTTATCTACCGCAACTGGATGTAGATTTAGATGAAGAAGTACAGGCGAGTGATCAGACGATAGATCTGGTAAGGAGTTGGCATTTATCAGGTTGCGAGGAATGTTTTTTGTGACTGCAAAATCTATCAAGTCTGGCAGTTTTCTAGGATCTGTTGGCCAATATGTAGGTGTCCCAGGTGACACACAGTCTAGCTTGTTGCTTGCTTTTATTATTGCATTGTACAACTGCCTTCCCTTAGGAGTCACAAGTCGAGATCCCCAGTGCGTGTGCTTGGCATTGAAGTCTCCTGCTGCTATAAATTGTTCGCTCAGAGTTGAAATATTCCATGAATTGGGATTCTGATATTGTAAACCGAGGAGGACAGTATACGGCGGCAAGCTTTAAAGATCGGGAATCCATTTGCACATCTATTTATGTAGCTTGCATGAAGTTAGTGGCGAAGCTATTGTGGAAGCAGTGCTTGATGCGATTTCTAATCAGAATCCCAGTGCCTCCATGAGCTTTCCCGTCTGGGTGATTCGTGTTGTAGAATAGATAGCCTCGAATTTGAAAATTATATTTATTTGTGAGAAGAGTTTCTGCGAGTAGCATTACATCGATATGGTAATTAATAAGGAACTGAGTTTACTCGAGTTTGCGCTGTGAGACGCCGTTGGCGTTCCACATTGCTATACGGAGTGGAGCCATTGATTATTTAGTCTGTTTTTGAGCAACAAGCAGCTCAATCAAAACGTTCTGGTTTCGCATAAGATCTTGCATAGTTGTCTGCATGAATGACATGAACTCCATCATACTTTGTTGAAGATTACATATCATTGTTTCAAGTTTGTTCGTAGACGGTTCTTCTGGTTGATGAGGGGAAACTGATGATCTTGGATTGGTGGGAGTGGTACTTTTAAGACCCAATTTTAGAGCAGTTGCATAGCTTGCGGATTTGTCGGTGACCTCATCATTGGCTAAAGATTTAACAGCTGAATGGGGGAAGACATTACGTGTAGATTTCATAGGTGGTGTATGTGAGTGAGCAGTGGTCACTCTTTGGTGTGTACGACTCTTCAGTTCCTTGTAGACTGGACAGCGACTGTAGTTAGCCGTATGGTTGCCTCCACAGTTTCCGCACTTTTTTCTGCTGGGATCCTCTTTATTTTTTGGGCATTTGTGAGATTCATGAAGGCAATAAGACCTTGTGTGTCTTTATTCATGACAATTATTACACAGCACCGGTCCATTTCTTTTATGCGGCTCCTCTACCGTAATTCTGCGGTGTAGTAGGAACTGGAGAGTAAAGATTGGATGCACTTCATTTTTTTTCAGAGGCTTGGATTTGGTTTCGGGTTCAAGTTCTACCTTGAAAAGAGGCTTTCTTTCTCTATAAATCGGATTTATCTGCCAAAATAGCAAATCTGTTTGCTTCAATGGGCTTCTCTATTGTAGATTGTTTTGAGGTGCCTCGAGTTATTTTAGCAGAGTTACCAAGTCTAGAGTTCTGCGGGCTAAGCTTTCGTTTTATTTGTATATGTATCGATACATAACAGTCTGTACGGCCGAACGTTGTTTTATAGGGGACACGCTGGTGTAAGGTGCTGCATTATTTGCTTGCACAGCAGTTTCCGATATTAAGGTAGATGGTATTGCGCGAGCAGTCGACACCATTGTAGTTGTTGTAATAGTTGCCGTTGCAGTTGCTAATGACGTCACTGTACTGGTGACCGTGGCTATGCAGGCAGGCATGAGGGAAGGGTATGGGGTTTTATCCAACGAGAGCGCAGGAGAGCAAGAACGCGCCCTGCCTTGCGATGTTGGATAGAGTTCATTACTCGGGGTTGGGGTTATTGATCGCGGTAGGTTATTTTTTGTTGGGTTTGCGGTCGCGTTGTCTTGCGTTGACACAAATGAGTGGTATGCGTTGTTACGTAGCAAAGAGAGTCGACGTTCGTCTTGCTGACGTTGGAGCACCGAATTCACTCATAGCTTAATGTTTTTGATTTTCTTATTTTTTATTTACACAAAAAGTACGAAGTTCATCGCACTAAGCGTCTTTTCGCCCACTGCGTATTTTTGTTTAGAGCTTGCACTGCACTATGCTTAGTTTTTGTTTAATTTTCCTTGACGATAAGAAGACAAAAAGAAAGCACGTCTGCACTCGCCGACGTTCGCGAACGACGACGCATTCTTTTCTATTTAAAAAAAAGTCCCGTTAGAATTCCGGGAAAACACGGTTTTCCAATGCAAAATTTGGACATATTAGAGCTGATTTGCTTACATTTTGACTTAAGGGATTAAATACAGTTACGATAGATGATTTTTGCATATTCGATAAGTATATACTGCAGAGAATACTCTCACAAAAATTCATAACGATCGGAGCATTAGAACCGAAGCTTAGAAAATCTTATACCTTGAAAAAGTACATTTTTTGTTAAAACCGTCGCCATTTTTTTTTAATCAAAATTTTTAAAAATCCCTTGTTCACGGACTAGACAATACAATATACTAACAATATTTTTTTGAATTTTGGATTTCAGATGAACCGTTTTCGGGATATCATGCCCACCGCAAGACACCATCGAAAAAAAAAAAAGATCCGGGAATTCGGCTATAACATTTTTATTATGTAATATTTTTTTATGAAAAAATTTAATTAATTACCCAGAAAAATTTACTAAACAACGTCGGTAAAACATTTTTCATAAAAATTTTCTATGGTGTCAAAAAAAAAATCAATAAATTTCCATTTTGCGCGGTACAACTGTATATAACCCCTTAATATTTTTAGATGCATTTTTTTATTTTTGGTCTATGGGCGCAACCACTGTGCAGTGCAATGCACTAATTGCCAAGAGTATAGACCAGGGGCCTCAAGTGTTTATAGGGGAGTATTTTCAAGAGTATAGCTAGGGGAGTATTTTCAAGAGTATAGCTAGGGGAGTATTTTCAAGAGTATAGCCAAGAGTTACCAATAACCAGTTTTTGAAATTACCAGGGGTAATTGCCAAGAGGTATACTGTTGTTGCTTAGCCCAAGTTCAGCATACGGCTGAGCAAACTCCAATACCAATGCAAAAAATCACCAATACATTGGAGCGAGAAAAAATATTAATGAAATAAATATTAAAAACTGTAATAAAATTATAAATAAAAGAAAATTCATAGCTCCGATGTCAACTATTCTGTTTGAAATCTCAACACAGTATGAAAAACTGAGAGACTATACAATTGTTGTTGCTTAGCTCGGCAACAGAGGCAAAAAACGAAGAGAGTAGGATATAACGAAAAATTGTTTTCGTATTTGGGCTTTGCCTTTGCTGGGAGCAACACACGGCAATGAAATTGCATTTCCCATATGGAAGAGTAATTCCAACAACAAAGGAGCACCGAGAGCAATGGGGCTGGGCACCCCTGGTATAGACCAAGGGATAGACTAAGTCATACTACATACTTCGGGCTGTCTGTGGGGACGAAATGTGGCCTCCGCAGGACCGTAAAGAAATGCGGAAACTGCGAAGTCAACCATACGGCAAATAATAGAGGATGTGTGGGGTCCAAGGAGTTGAAGTGTCGCATGCAACAAGCGACAGCAACGAGCAATCAAAATTCACACCAACGGCTTCTCCTATCCCGATGCTCTACGATGTGGAATGGAAAATCCAATTCAGCCTAATTCACAATGCGCTTGACAGGCCCCAGAACAGCCACATAGCAAAACGAAAACTATGATGGTTACCCTCCAACATACTTTGCTAATGTCATTCATAAAAGCGACCATGCAAACACTGGTTCAAAATCAGAACATGGTAATACAATTGCTCGTAGCACAACAGTCTAAATAATCTATGCAGATTCTACGAATATTAGAGTGGAATGCCAATGGTGTCTCACGGCATAAACTAGAATTGTCACAATTCCTGTACGAAACCCATATTGAAGTTATGATACTGGTGAAAACGCATCTTACAAGAAAATACAACTTTTAAATAAAAGGCTATACAATCTACCGCACAGATCATCCCACGGATGGGAAAGCTCACGGCGGAACCGGACTTCAATCCGAGAAACCCAAACACATACTACAAATTAAATCAGGAAATCGAACAGCTCGTGAGACAAGTTCGCATAGAAACAGACAGACGGATAGATGGACATGCCTTTATAAATTCAGGATTCCTAAAAGTTTTTTGGCACTTTGAGCTATTATTTATTATGTTTAAAATTTAAATATTTTCTCCATTTTGGAAGTTTTTTTTTTTTTAGTTTGACTGTTTAGAGATTAACATGAAAGGAGAGCTAACTCGGGCGGAGCCAAAGTTAAGACATATACCCTTGCAGTTAAGATCGTAGATGTAGCGCAAATATCGGATATATATGGCCGATAGTTATGAGAACTTTATTATGAAACCAGTTTAGTGTAACCAATTAAAAATACCAAAGTTTGTACTTGGTAAAAATAGTTTAGTGTTTCAAAACGAATACTTGAATAGTGTTTTATCTCTTTAAAACTAAGAGATTAGTTCGCGTAGAAACAGACAGACAGACGGGCATGGTTATATAAATTCAGGAGGTGGTCCTGATCAAGAATATATATACTTTAAATATTCGGAGATGTCTCATTCACTGCGTTGCATACATATGCCTAAATTATTATACCCTTAATTATTATTATGACTAAATTATTACTGCAAAGGTATAACATTGATATAATACAGCGGTCGGCACGGCCCTATCCCGAGGGCATAGGAAATTTCTCTGACCGAGCTCTGCCACCCACACACAGTATAAATGTGTGAAACGTCATGCTCACAGCCTACTTTCTGCTATTCGTTACTAATACTAATGCGTTAAAATCAAATCAATGTATTGGGGGGGGGGGGGTTTCGACCACTGATATAATAAGAAGGAAATCATTTCTAATTGGTGTAAAAACCGTGGTTACTTAAGGGGTTATACCTTATACCTTCTTTGTCGAAGACAGGTCGAACAGGTCGAATAGGTCAACTTCTATATATATAAAAGAAAGTCGTGTTATATGTTACACCACTTATAAAACAAGAACGGAAGAACAGATTTGAGTGAAAATTGGTAGCGAGGTAGCTTAGAGCCAGGAGAAGGACATAGGATACTTTTTGTCCCGTTCGACAGCGCGAATTATACTCCACCGAACTATACTCCACTTATAGTAATGAATAAAAGTAAGTAGGCTGTGACGTATCAACGTATCATATTTTTATGTTTATACATTTATCTAGATCAGGGATCGGCAGCCCAATACATTGATATGATTTTACCGCATTAGTGTTAGTAACGAATAGCAGAAAGTAGGCTGTGTGCATGACGTTTCACACATGTATACTGTGTGTGTGTGGCAGAGCTCGGGCAGAGAAATTTCCTATGCCCCCGAGATAGGGCCGTGCCGACCTCTGATCTAGATGTATAAAGGTAATAAAAAGGCGCGTGTAAGCATGGCGCAGTTACGTGAATCACAATCGAATGATGCACAAGAAAATGTCAAATGTCAAAATGTCAGCAGCTAGGCTTGAGCGAACACGATTGAGAGTTAGGCAGTCGCGTTCTGCAGCAATCGATTTTTTTTTTTTTTTTTTTTTTTTTTTTTTTTTTTGTAATAGCAGGGTAATGTTTATTTAAAACTGTCCATTAGGGACAACCATTAAATTTTATCACGTAAACTTCACGTATAGATATTTTTAAATATTAATATGGTAGAAAAAAAAAATTAGAGTAGTAAGGGGAGGTCCAGCGGGTGTGTCCTTTTTAGTCTTCTGGGCTGCTCGCTGTTGTCCAGCAGGGAGCTAGCCAACCGGGTCGGGTGATTATGAAGCCTCTGCATGTAACGTGCGCTGCTTCTTTGTATCTCGTCCTTGACCCAAGGGAAATTGAGAACCTCGTGGATGGTGCGATTGTCATGATAGACGTGGGCCCCAGTGGCGATTCGAAGGACTCTATTTTCGAAAGCTTGCATAGTTCGGACATTCGTCTTGCTCGCAGTTCCCCAGAGCTGTATGCCGTACGTCCAGATAGGGCGTATTATTGCCTTGTAAATGAGGAGTTTAGTGGAAGTTCTCAGCTTCGATCTCCTACCCATAAGCCAGTTGAAGGATCGAAGTCTTTGAATAGCCTGTTTCCTCTTCTTAATCAGATGGGGCTTCCAGGTGAGCCTCCTGTCTAGGGTGAATCCCAGGTACCTGGGATTGTCTACCTGTGGGATTGGAGAGCCGTTAAGGTTAACTGGAGGGCAGTTGCCTTTGCAGAGAGAAAATGTGGAGGCAGTGGACTTCTCATTATTGACGGCAATGTTCCATCGCTTTTGCCAGTCGCTGAGCAAGTCAAGCTGCAATTGCATCGTATCGGCTGCCCCCAATGCGCTATCGGCGGTGGTAAGGAAGGCGGTGTCGTCTGCATAGGTTGCTGCGAGCAGGTCAGGCCTCTGAAGAACAGGGAGGTCGGCCGTGTAAGCATTGTACATCAACGGGCCAAGAACGCTGCCTTGGGGTACACCAGCGTGAGCTTCTCTAATACCGGAGATGGCCTCGCCACATCTAACAGCAAATTTACGGTCTTCCAAGAACGACTTTAGGAACTGGAAGTATGGTCGGGGTAGGCCAGTCTTTAATTTATATAGAAGACCGGGATGCCAGACTCGGTCAAACGCCTGCTTCACGTCCAGCATGACGGCCATGCAGTACTTCTTGGTTTCAAACGCGTCCAGGATGCACTGCACTACCCGATGGCACTGCTCTGGCGTACCGTGTCGCCGCCTGAAGCCAAACAGGTGGTCAGGGATCAGTCCAGCCTCGTCAAATACTGGCAGTGCTCTGCTTAAAAACACTCGTTCAAGTATTTTGGAGAGCGTTGGTAACAAACTTATTGGTCGGTAGGACGAAAGGTTTGCTTCGGGTTTCCCGGGCTTAGGTATCATAGTTACCTAATCATAGCAATCGATTTGATTCGGATGTTTAATTAATAATGCCGCGACCAAGACGATCGAATCTTTCCCGACAAAGCCGTAATGCAAGAAGAATACAAAATACTGCAAATGAAAGGACTGAAGAAGAACAAGAAATTGCACGTGAACAGCGCCGCAATAGTATGGCTCGACTTCGTGCTTCTCAATCACGAGAGCAAAGTGAAGCAGCCCGTGAAACAGCTCGGTTGGCAATGCAGAATCGTCGAGCGAACAACAGAAGTCAACAAATAGATAATTTGCGACGCAGAACAAGATATTTAGCTGATTTGAATCGAGATGCGTTTCGTTACGATTGCAGCAATGATTACAGCTTGCATCCTAGCGTTTGCATTGGGCAAATGGACGTTGTTCCAGGAGACGGACATAGGATACTTTTTATCCCGTTCGACAACGGGAATTATACTCCTCCGAAATTGCTGCTTTTATAGTAATGAATAACAATAAGTAGGCTGAGAGCGTAACGTATTGTACATTTATGTGTGTGTCATATGCCCCTGAAATAGGGGTCCGCCGATTACTTATCTACAGTCACCAATGCCAAGAAAACGCAATTGGGCCAATTTTAGTCATCAAACAGTCAATTCTAGAGCTGCGCGAGATAGAAGAATACGAGATCAGGAGAACAAATTTATAAAGGTAATGAAAAGGCGCGTGTAAGCATGGCGCAGTTACGTGAATCACAATCGAAAGATGCACGAGATGAACATAATCAACAAAGACCACTTTTCAAAGAAGAGAAGTGCACAGATTAATAGTTAGAAGAAGAATTAACTAACAACGGCAACAAGTTTATCGAGGATTCACATCTGGGCAATTTCTTCGACTAGCATTCCAGTAAGAGCCTGTTGAAAATTCTGCTTATTCCAAAAAGATTATTGTGAACATTCAAAGTGAAAGGTCCAAAGTGAACATTCCTTATTTCGCTTCTTCCTGCCGAGTTACGATTAAAAAAAAATGGCAACGCATTGGCCATTGCATCTTCTGGCGTTGCAGCAACCTTATTAGATGGAGGCATAACAGCTCATTCAGCACTTAAGCTGTCATTGAACATTCAAAATAATCCAGATGCAGTGTGCAACATTAAAACAATCGTCTATGGGCATAGTGCCCATATTTTGGATGAATGCATTATAGGACGTAAAAATTCGCTTGGGGAATTGGATTGGTCATTAGGGATATAAGGAACAATGATAAACTATTTTACGGCCCTTTGTTACTCCTTTCAGGTGTTCACGGTGAATGTACGCTGATGAATTCAATGCTTGCTTAAAATCATCGCAACTGTGGCGTAATGTTGAAAAAGAACTGACCAAGAATATGCGCGATCAAATGTTTCAGGATCCATCCTTTCTCTAAACAACTGTTAGATATTGGCGAGGGGAATTTTGCTGTACGTGAAAATAATGGATGTACTTGAAATACTGAAAAACATTTATTAACCAAAATAAATGAAGAAAAAACAGCTAGCCCTTATAGAAAACAAAAAAGGGCAAAACAACGTTTGACGGGGTCGCTAGTAAACCATAAAAGTAAAAAAATTTAATTAGTTTAGTGTAATTTCTTGTGCTTGAACGATCGTTTTTAAGATTTTTTTTTTATGCATATGGGAACGTTTTATGCTAAAAATAAACTTTTTGGTCTCTAGAAATTTCACTAAAAAATTCATTTCGGCGAAAAAAAAAGTTTGTGCGTGAAAAGTCGATCGTTCAAGCACAGAAAAATTTCATTACGAACATTTGAAAAAAAAATTTGAAGTAAATCGGTTCAGTAGTTTTCCGCAAAGTCATTTTTCAAGAAACACCACTTCGAGCCATTCGCGTTTAAAGTTTCAAGTTCAGTTCAAGGACGCAACGAGGCGGGCAGGCGGAAACTTTGTTTCTACTGCTCGAATCTCTATGGAAATTCGGAAAAATGTTCTCAAGAAGTTGTTCTTTAAAATAAAGCAATAAAAAATTTTTTGATTTTTTGAAAATGAAAAAGGTATAAAACCCCTTAAATTGGCTTACATTTCGATTGGTTAGGGATATGATACAATTATACAAGGTAGTCTCGTCGGCAAAAGCTTTTGTCTGTGCGTGTTCGTTTTTTTATTTCATTAACCCTTGTGCAAAAGAACTAGAATATATATATTTTTAAGTCATATTATTGAACAATTCGAAAATCGAAAAATGTCAGAAAACATTACTATTAGCCGTTAAAAATGTTAATATTTTTAAAAGAATTTTATTTCAAAATTAGAATATATTTTAGAATTAAGAACTTAAGCAAAAGATTATTTGTACATAAACAAACGCATAATTTCTAATTTAAAATTGTTAAAAATTAAATTATAACTCAAATCAAACTTAATGCGTTAATGCAGAAATACATAGTCATTTTTGTCACGTTTTTCAAACTTTGACGCCATTTTTTCGATACAACTTCCAAGAAATGGTATATTGAAATTGATTTCATAGCTTTTATTTTTTCATTTTTAGCATTTTTAAACATTGATAAAAGCTATGAAATCAATAAAAATAAGACTGACAAGAATAATCTTCCATTGAGTTTCTATCTTTCTGTTAACTTACATACTGGTACTTACATACTGTTACGGTGCGCTCGAATTTGAATTGACTTGTTTTGGAAAAAGCGTAATAACTTCAACAATTTTAATAATTTCGTAATAAAATTGGTCTTGTTTTATTCAGGATTAATGAGACAATATTAATATGTGTTAAGAATGATACCATTTCTTGGAAGTTGTACCGAAAAAATGGCGTCAAAGTTTGAAAAACGTGACAAAAATTCAAAAAATTCAGTTTTTTTGTAAAATTTGTATCCTTTTTGTTTAAATAAATTGAAGATGTATTTTTTTTTCAAAAGCTACAACATTTAACTATTGAAAAACATAAAAAAAATTGAAAATCGGCCTAAAATTTGCGCGTTCAGGAATTTTTAAGAGCAAAACACTTTCGAAAAACCTTTTTTTCGAAATAAATCAAGATTTGAGGGTGTAGGAAAAATTTCAAACATGGTTTTATACTATACTCGACCTAATGAACAATTCCTACTAGGTCTCTTCAAAAGTTCCTCCAACTTTTCTTTTTTTGTCGCACTGTGTAATCATTAAAATAAAAAATATAAAACAAATTTACTTGTAAAACTGAGTGCGTTTAACCCAAAACCAGAAGTGTATGAGCATTTCTATATTGGTGAGTTTCAAAAATCTATACATAGTATGTTACGACTTCAAATGTTTGCTTACCTCTTTATCCTTTCTTTCTTTCTTATGTTTTCTTTCTGTTTCCTTATGTTTCCGATCGGATTTATTTACTTCTATCCTCTCCTTTCCTTTATACTTGTTTTTTTTTTCCTTTTTTTTCTTTATTTTTCCATCTTTTAGTTTTTTTAATTTTTTATGGTGTTTGCGTATTTTTACATCAATTGGAACTGGTCCTGTAGATGTAATTGTAATATCGTCGTAGCTTGATATTTTGGACAAAAATGGTCGGGCTTCACAAATATTAAACTGTGGCCGTGGCCCAGAATATTCGTTACTGGAAGACATTTTGGTTTCTTTTAAACCACAGTCCAATCTAGACAATGGAATAAGGTCCGCCCCACCAGCTAAGCTAAACTTGTCTGCGCCAATAAAACTTGACAAGTTAAACGAAGTGAGTGAAGGGGTAGATGGATCTTTTGTATTTTTTTTTACTTTTGGAAGGGTTAGTTTAACTTGTTTTTTCAGAAAAATCGCTTCTGAATTAGTTGTTAAAGATAGAGTATCAGGATCATTGTTTGAATCCATATCCTTGAGTGTATCACTTGAAGAGACATATGAAAGATTCTGCTGTTGCATAGAGGATAATTTCTTAGTTTGAGATATTATTGGGGACAGCTTTCGCTCTCTATGTTGCATTGATTCATCTGATTCATCTGATACCTCGATGGGATCTCCTAGATTACCTGTAGGTAGGGATAACAATTTTTCTTGTTTGTGAGAATCTTGAATACATGAATTTTCCAAGCCATATACATCACGATTTAATGCAGAATCTATAAACGAAAAAAATTAATGTTTTTTGTATATATTTTTTGTAGTTACATCTTACTTTCAGATAATTTCATGTTTTCGGGTACCAATGGAGCAACATTGCAATAATTTCGGTCCAAATTTAACTCCGTTTTACAACTTGTCAGATGTTCTTGTGGATAATTACCTGGAAAAAGTACGACCCACATTAATATTTTCATTATGTTTACTTATGATTACAAAAATGACTATTCCTTTGGTATCTGAAAACGAAAATCTTTGAACTTTCTTTATACTTGTTAAGCGAAGGGCCGACAAAAGCTTTTATATCATTTTCGAAGGAATCATTTCCGACCCCATAAAGGATATCCTTGATCAGCATCAACAGCCGGGTCGATATATCCATGTCCGCCAGCTGCTTTGGCATTCACCGTTGAATTTCCCCACCGTTTATCTTCCTTCAAAACCTGGCCTACCGTTTCTACCAGACAGATTGGCCTATAAGACGACGGCTAGTCTCTGGGCTTTCCCAGCATTTATCTACTAGATATCTAGATATAATATCTAGGCTTTTATCCGATAGGGAATTTACCTTCGTGTAGGCATTTATTATACATGTCAACGAAATGTCAGTTATTATACATGTCAGCGAAGCTTACTACGTGCAATAGCAGAGCCAGTTTTAGCGCTCGGTTTGAAACCTCGTCTGGGGCTGGAGCTTTGTTGTTACATAGAGCTCTCGTTCTCAGTTAAATTAACCACGAAAGAAATTCGTTAGATTGGCTGCTGGACTTGTGTTGCGCTTCATATTCAAATTGATCTACGCTTTCCAGAACGTTGCCCCTTTCCAACCCTGAAGATCCATTTCATCCAATACGAAACCAATACATACTTCTATGATCTTAAGTCTCCACTCAAAACTAATATTTTTTTTTTTTTCATAAAGATTACTTATATAACTAAATAACTTAACTTTGTATTTTAATGGTCCGATCTACTGGAATGTGAAGATATAAATATCGCGTTACATTAATTTTATTACACTTCAAATTCTTTCTCTGACTCACGTGTGTCATGGACAAATCCATCCGTTTCTGAATTAGACATCTATTAAATTTAAAAAAATAAATTTGACTCTTAAATACCTAAACATAAAAAACAGCTGGTTCAATTAGTTACTTAAGACTAAACCAGTTTACAGTTAGGTCCCCGGCTGTGTTCTGCAGAGCTGCGCCGAGGCCCTGGGCAAAACTCTCCTCAAACTCTGTAACTGATCTCTGGAGACTTCGATATTTTCTCTAATGTGGATGGAATCATACATTATTCCTCTGCATAAAATGGGCGAAAATCAGACGCTGCATTGTAGAGGCATTTCTAAATTGTCAGCCATTCCAAAGTGGTTTATCGTGGTTGTAGTGGCTTACAAACAGATTTCATTTACACAGACTTTAGTAAAGCATTTGACTCTGTTACCTAATCGCTCCTTTTAAGTTAAAAAAAAGGTCTTTTAGGATCCCCAACTAATCTCCTCAGTTGGATTTCGAGCTTATTAACTGGAACCCTATGTGTCTATTTTGACTCTCCCCTTTTTCCTTTTAAACTTGTTGTCTTTCATGGAAGCCTTCTGGAACCTTTAATCTTTTGACGCTGTTCATTAACGATTTACCCCTTGCCTTAACTAACTTATTTACACTACACTATTTTTCGACGTTAACCTTTGCTTCAATATAAATGCAATAGTGACCAATCGAGACATCAATGTGATTTGGATAACTTTCAAAAATGGTGTTTAGCAAATTACCTACAGTTGAATGGATAAAAATGCACCTCATATCATTTTTATACCCTTGCAGAGGGTATATAAAATACCCTGAATTGATATGAGCATGTCCGTCTGTTTCTACGCGAACTAGTCTCTCAGTTTTAAAGCTATCGACTTGAAACTTTGAAACCCTTCTTTCCTTTGCACGCAGTATATAAGTTGAAACGGCACGGATCGGCCGACTATATCCTATAGCTGCCATTTAACTGATTGATCGGAAATGGTATAACTTCGGTGTTTTTAAAGTAACAGAGTTCAAATTTGACACAAGAGCTATTTTAGCTCATTACGACATGCCAAATTTCATAAGGATCGGTCGACTATATCTTATAGCTGCCATATAACTGAACGATCGAAAATGACCCAACTTTCGTGTTTTTGAAGATAGAAAGCAGAAACTTAATACAGATTCTATTTTTGGCCAGTGGATCCAACCTACCAAATTTCATTAGGATCGGCCGACTTTATCCTATAGCTGCCATATAACTGAGCGATTCGAAATAGTATTTGGTAAAAATATCAACTTTCGTATATTTGAAGATAGAACCTTGGGACTTTTTTTTAGATTTTTTATTTAAGTTAATTGGTTTCATTATGATCTAATCATAAGGATCAGCCAACTGTATCCGATGTTTGAGATATACATCCGGTTTTAACTGCAAAGGTATATAAACTTCGGCTACACCCGAAGTTAGCTTTCCTTTCTTGTTAAAAGAATTTTAGTTCAAAATTAGAATATATTTTAGAATTAAGAACTTAAGCAAAAGATTATTTGTACATAAACTAAAACAACGCATAATTTCTAATTTAAAATTGTTAAAAATTAAATTATAACTCAAATCAAACTTAATGCGTTAATGCAGAAATACTCGCTCACACTACTACGCTGAGACCCTATCACTCGCACTCATTGTTATGACGCACTCATATAACTGATTGATCGGAAATGGTATAACTTTGGTGTTTTTAGAGTTAGAGAGTTCAAATTTGACATGAGAGCTATTTTTGACAAAACATTACGACATGCAAAATTTCATAAGGATCGGCCTACTATATTCTAAAGCTGCCATATAACTGAACGATCGGAAATGACCCAACTTTCGTGTTTTTGAAGACAGAAAGCTGGAACTTAATACAGATTATATTTTTGGTCAGTTGATCCAACCTACCAAATTTCATTAGGATCGGCCGACTATATCTTATAGCTGCCATATAACTGAACGATCGGAATTGGTATTTGGTAGAAAAATCAATTTTATTGATTTTTAATAGACGCTTGGTATTTTTTTTTTAGATTTTTTATTTTAATTAATTGGTCGGATCGGCCAACTATATCCGATGTTTGCAATAAATATCCGGTTTTAACTGCAAGGGTATATAACCTTCGGCTCCGCCCGAAGTTAGCTTTCCTCTCTTGTTTAAATTTAATTTTGAATTAAATTTAAACTTAATATGAAGTTGTAGATTATTATTTTGTATTATTACATTAACTATATAATTTACTTACCAATAGATTCAGAAAGATGTTGACCTCTAAAGGACTCAGATACGGGGTGACGTATAAAAGGGGGAATGGTAAGCCTGTTATCATTAGAACTCAGACCAACCAGGCTAACAGCACCCGGATACAGTCCAGGTCCTGATGGAATTAAACCCGGGCGAGGTGGAAAGTGTAAAAGAGGCAACAATGGCACAACTCCAGTATCAGTTTCGGTACCTGGATATACTGGGTTGCTCGGTAAAGTATTGGGAACAGAAATAAATTGATCTGGATTGGGAATAGTAGATTTTAACTGGCCGGAAACATCGTTTAAAGATACTTTCTCAATAATAGGTTTGGCGCAGATTTCTTTATTCGCCTCAACCAGATAATTTGTTTTGTTTTTCTTTTTATCTTTTTTGTTGTTTGACTTTGGTTGAATACATGGCACAATTCCACTTGTTACTTCTATATTACATAAATTTAGTGGTTCGGTTGAAATTGGAATATTTGTTTGATTGGAAGTGGTAATTAATTGATCCGATGTAACAATGGGGAGGGTTATTACATTTTTAGACTTCTGTTTTTTTTGTAAACTTCCCCAGGAGTTTGTTGTTATACCGGAATTTTCTAAGTGATCTTTGCCTCCAGACTTTCTACCTCGTTTTTTCGGTTTCGTTGTATTTCTTGTTGATATATCAATTCCTATTTTAACTGATGCTGAGGGTTTTTCTAAAATTTCATAATGAATATTGTTAATAGTTTATATTTTAGTATGCTTTGTGTTTATACCTATTGGTGGTGTTGGTGTTATAGTGGTCCCGGACGGTAGATTCAATATTGAATTGCTAGTTAATTTACCAAAAAGTACAGCTGACGTCTCTATTCCATCTTTACGTGTTGCTCGCGGCTTGGAAATTTTTTTAAAAACATCTAATTTATTTCGTTCGGTTTCGCCCAAACTTTTTTTAATTGATAATATACTTTGAGGTTGATGGGATTCAATTTTTTGTACCTCAAAAACTTCCGTAGAATTCATACTTAAATTAGAAGTTTCATCCCTAACTAAACTGATTTTTTCTTCCTTTTCGATAGTTAAAGGGGCGGTAGCCACCACGGATAATGAAAAAGTTTCGCTTGCATTTGTACTGGAGTCTATGTTGGTTTCACTCTTTTCAAGAAAAACAGGGAACTGACATTTCATTTTTTTTTTCTTTAATCTAGCTTGTTTCTTCATAAGTTTTTCTAATTGCAAGTTATTAGATTCGCGCTTCTTAGACTTTTTTGAATGAAATAATTCGCAAATTTTAAACTCATTGTGAGATTTTATATTTTTGTGTTGCACTTTAATAGTTTTATTATTGGTCTTTTCTAGAGTTTTGTCATGTACAATTTTTTTATCTTTCATAAAGTCATTTCTCTGTCTTTTAGACTTTTTAGAAGAAATGCTATTTAACTCATTTGATATCGAAGATAGCAATAAATCATTATTAACTGCATTAGCTATTATTGATTTGTGTCCAAAAGTTTCATATGCTGACATTTGTTGATTGGTGTTTATTTCTCTTAAGAACAATAATGATTCGTTAAACAATGTATTCGGTTTTCTAGAAGATTCAGATGAAGAAGCTACAAATAACGAAGCTGGAGGAGCATCTAGACCCATATATTTTTCTAAAAAGTATTTAAAGTAAAATCTGTATAACCATTATTCAAATGTGCTTACCAATAATATCTGGAACAAAGGCTTCTGGTAATTTTCCTTCAATAGCCGGACTTAAAAATCCTCCTGTTGTCATTACTACGCTACTCATTTCTCGTAAAGAACTACCGTTGTCAAAATCGCCGTAGTTATTAGGGAAAAAAACGACCACATCTGAAGAATGAGCTTCATTAGAATTAAGGTTTAGGTTCTCATCGAAAATAGCTGTTCTCGAATCATTCTTTAAGATTGTTTCATGTGTTTGCAATTCTTTTGAAGGTAGGATCTCGCTTGGAGTCTCAATTGCTGGCAAATATTCAAATATGTGAACCGGACGGGTTAAAGTTTCAGTATTTCCAGCCTTAAGAAAATTCATGTTTGATAACCGTTTAATAGGAAATTGTCCAATATCTCTGTTTGAAACCACTGGTTCAACATTGACAATGTAATCCAATATTTCATAAATATTCATGTGGAGGTTTTTTAAACTCTGACGTGCATCTTTTAAGTCTGGTTCAAGTCGATTAGCTAACGAAAGGGAATACAGAAGACGAAAAATAAATTAAAATCAGTATATAAGTCGGTACGTCCAAGATCCGCAGACTATATTCTGTAGCTCCCATATAATTTAACGATCGCAAATGTCTTTTGGTGTTTTTTCATTTTAATTATCAGAAATTATTAGGTGTACAACAAGTAGAAATCCGCCGATATCGACTAGGTGGTGCCATCTTCACAAAACGGTGAGAAATTTTGATCGGGAAAGCCAAATGGCGAGCTAAAGTATCGGTCAACTACTCTACAATGTCTCGTTCGTGTATTCTTATTGTCTATCATTTTGTTGGTGCACAAAAATGTCGAAATTCGAACCGAATAAGCGTCATTTGCGGGAGATTTTGCATTTCGCGTTCAATTTGGAAAAATCGGCAGCTGAAGCGCGTCGAATGATCGTAGAAACTTATTATGAGTCGTGTATAAGTGAAAGAGCGTGTCGAGAATGGTTTGCAAAGTTTAAAAATGGCGAGTGGAAATGACGTGGAAGACAAGGATCGACCGGGTCCTGTGAAAAAGTTGGAAGACGCGGATTTGGAGGCTCAGCTGGATGAAAACTCTTGTCAGAAACAATATTTTGAATATTGTATTGGAAAATATTTTGAATAACTGGTCTGTAGCTATATATATGCATTAAAGCCTAAAATTATAAAAAAAACGTCGGTTTTCTACTTTTACACTCAATTTATAAATTTTTTCGTAGGTATTACGAACCATCTATATATGGGCATTTCCACAAAAAGGTCCACCGCTGCCAAAAAATTAAAAGTTCTTGAAAATGGTTTTTTTCAACATAGTTACATAAGAAAATATTCAAGTTTATTAAACTTTGCATTCATCTTTTACAGATTTCAAACTATTCGAATGCAAAGTCGCGCAAACGCAGCTGTTTTCCGTATGATGTTTGTAGGCCATATTTTGTTTTTATAACAACTTCTAAAATAAATGCATTATGCTTATGCTTTCCCTTTTGCTTTCTAAAATCACTTCGATATTAAATGAATGGAATCGGAACGCAAATGTAAGATGCGATCACCAATAACGGTAAAAATTTTTATTTACATCAGAGGTGGGCACAAAATCTAACAGTCGGAGCCACAGCTCGACCAGACAACAAATTACAACAACAACCACCACCCTCGCGATGTTTGTAGTCGCGTTGTGCGACAACGCACCCTTAATAATTGTTGTTGCAAACTCGGGACCGCTACCTGCTTCGAAATTTGTGTAGTATTGTTTTTGTAAATCTTCACGGCTCACTGACCGCGTGACTCGATCGTCTGGCCCGATTTGCTGGCGCCAAAAATTACGAATAACGGGGGAAGCCTTGAAAGCCCAAGGAGCCATGGGCTTGCCCTGATTTACATTATCGCTTAATCTATTGTACCGTGCGTGACCAAAAAACAACAATTTTTATCCGTAGATCCAAAGCACTTGCTCGGATTGCATAAAATTTTTTTTGCAAACAGAGTTTGTGTGTGCAGTAAATATTAAAAAAACACAAAAAACAAGAAAAGAAGCTAACTTCGGGCGGAGCCGAAGTTTATATACCCTTGCAGTTTAAACCAGATATATATCGCAAACATCGGATATAGTTGGCCGATCCATATGGGAATATGAATATATAATCCAATTTATTACAATACAAAATCTAAAAAAAGTCTCAAGCTATCTTCAAAAATCTTGAAAAGTCTCAAGCTATCTTCTATCTTCAAAAATACCAAAGTTGGTATTTCTATCAAAAACCATTTCCGATCGTTCAGTTATATGGCAGCTATAAGATATAGTCGGCCGATCGTAATGAAATTTGGTAGGTCGGATTAACTGACCAAGAATATAATCTGTACCAAGTTCCAGCTTTCTATCTTCAAAAACACGAAATCCGATCGTTCAGTTATATGACAGCTATAGGATATAGTCGGCCGATCCTTACGACATTTGGCATGTCGTATTATTTTGCCCTCGTGCCCTATTAAAAATAGCGCTCGTGTAAAATTTGAACTCTCTAACTTTAAAAACACCGAAGTTATACCATTTCCGATCGTTCAGTTATATGGCAGCTATAGGATAGCCAAAAATAGCGCTCATGTAAAATTTGAACTCTCTGACTCTAAAAACACCGAAGTTATACCATTTCCGATCAATCAGTTATATGGCAGCTATAGGATATGGTCGTTCCGACTAATACACCGAGTGCAAAGGAAAGAAGGGTGTGTGCAAAGTTACAAGTCGATAGCTTTAAAACTGAAAGACTAGTTTGCGTAGAAACAGACAGCAGACGGACATGCTCATATCAACTCCTGGTGATCCTGATCAAGAATTACTTTACAGGGTCGGATATGTCTCCTTCACTGCGTTTGACACTTTTGATTAAAATTACAATACCCTATGCAAGGGTATAACAACAAAAATAGTCGAATAGGAATAGGAAAATAGGAATCACGGTTGGTTCAGTGGACGAGCGATTCTCGCTGCCAAGAACAAAGATGTCTACCAGCTCAATCATGTAATCAAATCCAGTATAGAAACTGAGGAAATTACATATAAGAAACGAAGAATATTGTATACTGACAAGTATTACAGAATTAAATGAATTTGAAAATTATTATTTTTTGTTTGACTTATTTCTTATGCGTGCAACCACAATATGCCACAGCGGAACGTGGCAGGATACAACTATTACTATATGTATATAAAAACTATGTTAGATAAATATAAAAGTATATTATTGACATAAGCTGCTACTTAACTGCAAGGGTTGTAAACTTCAACTAGACGACCTATGACCACCATGACAATGGCACATTTTTTAATTTTTTCGAGATGAAACTCATCTTCTATTATATAAAAATGGATCGGGTTTTCATGTATGACGCTATGGACTCCAGAACGCACGAACCGATTTACATGGTTTTGAATTCGTTGGAAAGGTCTCAAGCTGCGCAAGGTTTAACATACTATACTATAAACCAATATTTTAAGTAGAGCGCGCAAGCGCGTAAAACATTGTTTGACAGATACTCATTGTTCTCTGCTGATTTCATGTGACAAACCGGCATTGTGTTTTCTGTCAAATTGTGAAAAAAATTTGAAAAAATAAGTTATTCGTTTTCTAACGTTTTAATTGAAAAACATCAAATCAGTCATGTGTATTTTTATTCAATTTCAAGAGAAGGAATCTTTAAGGTCTTTAAGGTGGTAAGTTGAACTATGTAAAATATGTGGATCGTGCATTTGAGGTTAAATTTACCACTCTGTCCATAGTCTTAAATGCCTAGAGGACCATCTTCGAACATCGGCCGCCGCGCAAGACATGCAGTGCAAACTACTGTGAGGATGAAAATAGATATTGGACCACTGACGACTATATGCCGATATTGCAATGCAATAAAGTTCAAAAGAGAAACGACTGGATTGTGCTGCGCAAGTGGAAAAGTCAAACTGGGTCCATAACTTACACCACCTATGCCACTGAAAACATTGTTCGATGGAAGAGATCCCGATTCAGCCATTTTCTTCCACACATCCTTAAATACAATAACTGCTTTCGCATGACTTTCTTTGGAGCAAGTGTTATACGAGAAGGCGTCTTCATGCCGACTTCCAAGGTAAAAGATACAACACACAAAACCAATTACTCACTCCAACACTATGAATTGCAACACATAACAACTACATATACTACACTACACTACACCATCACTAGATCAGAAGTTACACCGTATTCTTCAACAAATGATTGTTTGCAATTACAGATACAAGGACAAATATATCATTTGCAATTTCTGCAAATAGATTTCATTTCGTCAGCTGGATCAGCTAAATGTGCGGTGAAATTTACAGGGAACACAGAAGCAATATCATGCATTGTGTAAACGAGACACATCGTTTGTACGATGCGTTACAATATCCAATCATTTATTGGCAAGGGCAAGACGGATACGACATCACGTTGAAGATGGTTGATCCAATTACAGGTACGATACTGACACACTAATTATTGCTATTATTGATTTCCACTAACAATTCATTTAATTTTGCATTTTCAGGAGAATCAACGAATAAAAATCTAAGCCCAATGAATTATTATGCGTATTGTATGATTATTGAAGAGAATGTACACATGAAGAGAATGTCATTCTGAAGTGCCGTCGGCTATTCTAACAATTCAAAGTCGAGACCAAACGTTTAGCGTTCATCCGATTCAATCAGGCAAAGCTACGATCTGAGGACTATATAGACTTGTGTGATAATCTTCATTCAGATGGTGATGTTCAGAATATTGGACGTCTGACGATTCTCCCATCATCTTATTCGAAAGCCCACGCCACATGCACGAATACGCTCAAGACGCTATGACGTACCTGCGAAATTATGGAACTCCTGATTTATTTATTAAGTTCACATGCAATTCGAAGTGGACCGAAATTGATCGACAGGGTATTTCAGTTAAAACTCAAGGTTTTGATGGATGTGCTTAAAAGGTATCGAGTTTTTGGTGACACACGTTCTCGGTGGAATGGCAGAAGCATAGACTACCGCATGCTCATATCCTTATTTGGTTGCTGAACAAATTACATTCAAATGAATTGGTTGACATCATATCAGCTGAAATTCTCCATCCAGTCACTGATCCTCATCTACACGACATTTCTACGCGAACAAGTCTCTCAGTTTTAAAGCTATCGACTTTCACACGCCCTTCTTTCCTTTGCACGCAGTATATAAATTGGAACGGGCGGGATCGGCTGACTATATCCTATAGCTGCCATTTAACTGATTGATCGGAAATGGTATAACTTCGGTGTTTTTAAAGTAAGAGAGTTCAAATTTGACATGAGAGCTATTTTTGGCAAAATACGACGTGCCAAATTTCATAAGGATCGGCCTACTATATTCTATAGCTGCCATTTAACTGAACGATCGGAACTGGTATAACTTTGGAAATTGGAATAACATAGGAAATTGCTCTGCCCGAGCTCCGCCACACACACACAGTATAAATGTGTGAAACGTCATGCTCACAGCCTACTTTCTGCTATTCGTTACTAATACTAAAAAATTAATAATTTAAAAATAATATCAATGTATTGGGGTGCCGACCACTGTTTTAAAGTTAGAGATTTCGCATTTTTGCGTGCTATGAGTGCTATGTTTGGCAAAAAAATACAATCTACCAAATTTCATAAGGATCGGCCGACTATATCTTATAGCTGCACTAAAACTGAACGATCGGAAATGGTATTTGGTGTTTAGTAAAAATACAAACTTTTGTATTTTGGAAGATAGAAGCTTGGGTCTTTTTTTAGATTTTGTATTGTAATAAATTGGTTATATTATTATATTATCATAATGATCGGCCAACTACATCCGATTTTAGCCATATATATCCGGTTTTATCTGCAAGGTTATATCAACTTCGGCTCCGTCCGAGGTTAGCTTTCCTTTCTTGTTATATTATTATTTTTGTATTTAGTGACGAATCCAAATGTAACATTTTTGGGCATGATGGCCCCTGGTAGAGTGCGGAGAAAACCCAATGAATCAATGAAGGAGAAAAACTTAAAACCCACTGTGAATCATGGAGAGGGGAATGTCACGGTTTGGGGGTGTGTAGCTTCAAGTGGAGCTGGTAGAAAGGTGTTTATCGAAAAAAAAAAAATAATTTGGACCGAAAATTAAATACCCAGAGTTGAAAAAATTGGCCTTGATCCATCAACATTCTTGTTCCAACAAGACAACAATCCAAAACACGCTTCATTTTTAGTGCAGGACTAAAACTTTTACATCTCAAAATCCCAGTCACCAGATTTAAGCCCCATAGAACTTGTTTGGAAGATTCTTAAAGAAAAGAATAAGAAAGCACATTTTGTCCAAGGAAAGCTTAATGCTTGGCATGCTGAATGCGACATTAGTCCCACTGAAACATCAAATTTAATAAAAAGCATGGATCGACAATTACAAAATTTCAAAGGAAAGCCCACTTAAAAATCAATAAATATTAAAAAAAAATCCACAGTAGTTCGTAATAAAAATAAAACTGTCCATGTTTGCCGTTAAAACCCGACTGTTTCATTTTATAGTAGATTTAAGCAATAAAAAAGTTAAAAACTAAACAAAACATATTTTGTTTGAAATATATTTTAGGAATCTCTACAAGTATTATGTAAGAATAATATTTTCGGTACCTTGTTTATTTTTTTAGTTATAAATAAATATGTATGTATGGATGTATTGAGCATTGCTTACCGTGCTCCATGTTGCAATGAAGGTCTTGAGCAAATTCTTGCACAAACTTTTTCATAATGTCTTGTAATAATTCCAATGGGGAACTAAAAGTATAGCTGTATCCTATGGTTTGCGATATTTGTGCAATAACTACACGAAAAAGATCTGAAGAATATTTTTCTGCCATTGCAATTTTTACATTTAAGAGAATCAAAATATTGAGTGACCAGAAAAATTCAGTTTTAACATTGTATCAGTGTGACCGATCGATCGTTTAAAATTTAAATATACCAAATCCCAATTTTTGTACAATTCATCAGAATTTTTTAAGAAATACACTTTTTACAAGTTCGAATACACTATTACACTGGATGCATATTTGTATAATATGTGAATCAATAACCAGTAGCGATCATGATGCAGTGAATGTTTGTTCTGCTAAATTTCCACCTGGCCAACGCGTATGGACCAGTTAAAGAATTCCTTGCTTATTTATTTTCTGAACAATGAATGCCTAGAACTCTAATATTTTCCCATTTAAAAATGTTTAAAAACATAAATACAATTTTTACTAAAATATATATTGACGAGTTATAACACTGAAAAGTGGCCCATTTAATTAATTAATTATAAGTCGTTTTCAAGATCGTCCACAGTAAATGTAAAAGTCGCTTCACCAACATATTCTTCATATGTTATAGCTGTAATATTTGACAAAAAACCCAACCCAACACACGGGGTGACCCCCTTAAATGAGAACAGAAAACATAAATCATTCTATTCTTTGACAAATCCCTTGCTATTGTGAAATGCATTATGGAAGAAGACAGATCGAACCGGACAGGCTCTATAATAATTTTTGATATAGTAAACTAGAAAGAAAAAAAAAACGGAAAGAGGTGTGATAATGAAAGATTTCAGATAATTTTGAAACTACATATATTGGTAGATAAGTTTTTACACACGCAGCCCTTCCTACCTCTCAGAACACACTCTGGGTCGTCGGCGACTGGTCAAAGACTGAGCGTCGCTCTTCCGCTTCGCTACACCAGGGAAACTCCACGCATACGGGCTAGCGAGTCTGGATCGGGAGTTGGCCGCTGACTATCGCCTCCACTACACCTGGGAACACAGCGTATACGCGTTAGCGAGCCCGGATAGGAACTTGCCGTCAAAGAATGTGCGTCTGCACTACACCGGGGAAAACCCCGCGCATACGCGTCAGCGAGTCCGGATCGGGAGTTCTTTGACTGGTGACCGGGGTGTTTCCGATCGGTTTCTTAACTGGGCTCACCCAGTAACTGGGTTTCTTAACTGGGTGAGTTCACGAGCCGGCCTATCCTTGACTCGCAGGAGAGCGCCTGTTTGTCGCGATTCAGAAGTCGTTAAGGCGTACGTCAGACTTGTACCTTACTCGCTTCGTAGCAATGCTACCTGCCGTGCACGGGAATGGCCCAAATTGATTCTGATAACTTTGTCTTTAGAGGAACCGTCCTGCAACGGATCCCTTCTTAGCTCGTCCTTCACACTCTACTCTCCTTGGGCTGTTGAACTCTCCAGAGGCGATCCTTCAACTCAAACTACCGGGTCCTTTTTAGAAATTATCTAGTACTTGAATGTCGGACAATCCAAGGGTGGTCCTCCTACTCAACGCTACATGCTTTCTAAAAACACTCGTCCCGATCGTTGAAAATTCATCTGCAACCTCTGATGCGGCCATTGTCGGTCTATTCGCAAAATTTTTTCTAACTACTTACTCTCTAGCTAAAATGACAGATCAAAGATGGCTTCCGAAATGGATTTGAAACTGATGTTATTTACACAGACTTCAGAAAAGCAATAGATTCAGTTTATTACTAACTCCTGTTAAAAAACTGAAGCTGTTAGGATGTCCTTCAGACCTTCAGAAGAATACAAAGAGTCTTATTTAAAAATTTACTGTGCTTGGTCTGTGCTATATCTGGAATCACTCAAGCAAGTCATCTTGGCCCGTTACTGTTTACTCTTTTCAATGACTCGCAAGTACGTATGTATGCAGACAATGTTAAACTTTGTCTTGAATACAATTCTGTTTCTGCCCAATGCAAAATTCAATTCGATCTCCAAAATGTTTATAAATGGTGTTTAGCGAATGATTTTAGCCTTAATGGATCAAAATGAAAACTGATGTCTTTTTATCGTTCTTGTTTTCTGCAAGCTTCAAATTTTTTCTATGGAATTACCTTAGAAAACTTAACTCAGGTCAATGATCTTGGTGTCCTATCTGACTTAAAACTTAAATTTTCAAATTTGTTAATGAAAATAAATATCTTACGACCGTTAATTTTCCTACAAGTTTATTTATTTCTTTGGTTTGTCGGATACTTGAATACGGTTCATGTGTCTGGAATCTCCAATATATAGTACATCAAGGCCCCATTGAGTCCGTGCAAAAAAAATTCTTTACATTTGCCCTTAGAGGTTTTAACTTGGATGCAAATCTTCAACTTCCTTTGTATCGTAGCAGACTCTTACTAATAAACTTACCCCCTTGTCCTATCGTAGGACAATGCCGTTAGTCGCTTTTTTACATAACCTTATTTTTTTTTTTTTTTTTATTTACCATATTTTATTAACAATGAACTGTTATTTCTATATTATTATAACTAAGAGTAAGGATAAATTAAGTTAAAAGATATTCCATAATTTTGGATTTAATTACATCTAGGGATAGTTCAGGGGACATTAAATGGGATAACGAGTAATAATTTTTACAGATAACGCGGAATGGATCGTGTTCCGCAAAATTAGATCTAGAAATCGGTAACCAAAGGGGTCGAAATGATCTAGTTACTCTATTAGGCACAGAAAACATTAATTTTTCAAGAAGTTCTTGTGAGTCAACCTGTCCAAGAATAAGCACATGAAGCAGCATAACCCCAGCACAAGTACGGCGCTCTTTCAAAGGAGGTAGGTTTAGTAATTTTAACCGGCAATTGTACGACGGGAGGGAAGTGGCAGTATCCCAGTTTAAGCCTTTTAACGCAAATAGCAGAAACTGCTTTTGGACTGATTCAATCCTCCTTTGGTGAACAAAGTATTGCGGACTCCAAACGCTAGAACAGTATTCCAAGATAGGACGAACCAACGATACGTATAGAGTTTTAGTTGTGAAAGGATCATCAAATTCTTTAGACCAACGTTTGATAAAAGCTAGCACGCCTCTGGCTTTATTGACTGTTAGTGATATGTGGTCGTTGAAGGACAACTTATTGTCAAAAATTACTCCAAGATCGTTAATTAGGAAAACACGATCTAAGACGTTATTCCCAAGAGAGTACGAAACGATGTGAGGCACACTGCGATTGAACGTCATAACCTTACACTTAGAGCAGTTAAGCAAAAGGAGATTGTTTGAGCACCACAAGAAGACTTCGTTAAGGTCTAGTTGCAAGTGTCTATGAAGGAAATGGTCTGAGAAAGAAAGACATAACTTGACATCATCAGCATACATAAATGTAGTAGCATAGTTTACAACACTAGGTAAATCGTTGACAAAAAGAACAAACAGAAGAGGTCCTAAGTGACTACCTTGTGGGACACCAGATGAAACATTTATAATCTGTGATGAACTGTTTTTAAACAAAACACGCTGCGTGCGGTTCGATAGATAAGAGGTCAACCACTGTACTATATGAGGAGAAAACCCCAAAAGACACAGCTTATGAAGGAGGAGATGGTGGTTCACAGAGTCAAACGCTTTACTAAAGTCAGTGTACACCACATCAGTTTGCATGCGGCTCAGAAAACCTCTGTGGATAAACGAAGTGAATTCAAGAAGGTTAGTCGTGGTAGAGCGATGTTTGACAAAACCATGCTGTGAAGTGGAAATAATACTTTTACAAAAATGTTGCAGTTGGAAAGTAACCAGTTTCTCAAGCAGTTTGGGAATCGCAGATAGCTTAGCAATCCCCCGGTAGTTCTCAATAAGTTCTTTAGAGCCTTTCTTATGAAGCGGAATAATAAAAGATTCATTCCATCTCTTGGGGAATTATTGGTGATTTTTACCAACAAGCTTACATTTTAACGTTCCTAAGAGAAGAACAAGAAACTTGAATCCTCTATTCCTCAGACATTGTAGTTCAACATATGCGCAACACGTAATGTTCGAACTACAATGGTCTCTACCGTATCATCGCACTTTCCTCTACTTCAAAAACTTATATTTTAAATTTTCTAAGTAATTATTCCTAATTATTTTTCTGCGTTTTTTATTTAGTTAATAACTTGTTTTCCGAGCCCCTCTTTTCGTATGGGCCTCTTAGCTTTATGATGAATGCAGGATTGCTACCTAGTGCATTTATTGGCACGAGACTTTCTCTCAATTCTGAAAGAACAAGAAAACAATAATAAATGTTTGTAGGGGGGCGTGGTTGCCGCAAAAGATTCCAGGAGTAGAAATGTTGAATAAAAAAGTCGGGGGCGTCTTCCAGTAACGCGGTCAGCTTTATTGGGCTGCTTACATCGAATACTGAGCTTAACTAAGCAGGAAAACAGGCAACGGTAATAGAAAAAATACGATCGACGACGGCCGCCGAAGGAGCGAGAGTGCAAAGAGGGGCGAGCGCGGATGCGCTCTTCAGCGTGGGTGCGCTCTTCAGTGCTGGTGCGCTCTTCAGCGCGGGTGCGCTCTTAGGTTCAGCTGAGCGGCACAACGGCCCCTCACGTAAACATCCTCCCCCCCCTTGCAATCGCTCGGGTTGCAACAGATCCCTCGTCGCTAGCTATGCGTCACTGCAGCTAGAGGGCGTACACGGGTCGAAGATCCGGGTCCCGGTGTTGTCGCTGTTCCGGTTCAGCAGCGACGATAGGGTGGGCGCAGCGACGAATGAAGTGAAGCACTTGACGGCTGCCGGCCAGTGGCGGAAGAGTGCCGAGGAGTTATCGAAGAGTGCCGGGAAGTCGGCAGCTGTGGATCGGTTTGGGAATGCCGGAAAATGGCGGACGCAGGGCGAGAAACAACCGAACCGCGCCGGGAGTTGGCGGATGACGGCCGACGAGAGAGCGAGACACCCCGTGTACTGTCTCCCGCGGGCGGTGACCGGTGCTCCTTGGTCACGGGGTGCAGCAGCGTGTGGTGATCCTGACCACACGTCTTACAGCCGTCCCCACGCCGACAGGATCCGTCGGAGTGCTCGTGGGCCAGGCAGCTCGAGCAATAGCGGTTCACGAGAACCGCTCGGAGCCGCTCCTTGCCACTAAGGCGTAGGAAGCGCCGACACTTCTGTAATGGATGGGTCCCATTGCAGACTCGGCATCGGTAGGATTGTGTACCTCGAGTACATCTGCTCTCCAGTGACTGGGCGTTGCGTGGGCGTGGCGAAATCGTGCTGAATATGACCTTGGAATCCAGAATTTGGCCCGGATCAGTCTGATCATCAGCTGATTGCCACCGTGCAGCGAGATGCGATGTGTAAATCGAAAAAGGAGTCGAGACAGAATTGTGCTCGCATCCTGAATCGAAACCCTGAACCAGTGAGTCACCGAGGCTGCGGGCAACTCGTGCGAAAAAAACAGACATGCTGCGGGGGTTAGCTGGAGACAATGGGCCTGTCAGCACCCATCCAAAAATGGTCTCCTGACCGAGAAGCGATCCGCAGATGTTAGCTTTGGAATTACCGAGGAGAATGCACGGAAGAATGTCAGCTCCTAATAACACATCGATTTGGGAGCTCTCAAAGAAGTTGGGGTCCGCCAGGGGAATGTCGGGCAGCCCCTTGAGAAGATCTCGCGAAATCGGATATGATGGCAGATTTCCTGCCAACTGCGGAAGAACGTAAGCCGCAGTCTCTAATTGCAGCCCGGGTCTAGACGGCGACTTAATGGAGAAATGGCACAATTTAGTAGACTGCGCGGAAATGGTCTGATTGAGGCCGGAAACTTGTGCGTGAATCGTCTTGAGGGGAAACTTGACAAGGTTGAACAGTCGTTCCGGTATGAAAGTCGCTTCGGACCCTGAGTCTATCAGTGCTCGTGCCTGGACGGTGCACCCCAAATGGCACACGCTGATAAGAGCCGTGCCCAATAAGACGGCTCCTGACCCGGAAGCGAAACACACCTGCACATTCGACTGATCCTCTGAGCCGTTGGTTGACGTAGGCGGACTTGGAGCGGTAAGCTGCGTAGGCGGACTTGGAGCGGTTGCGAATGGATTGCCGCGGTGCAAGAGGGTGTGGTGTCTGCTGTGGCATGTGAAGCAGGTATGGGCGCTCGGGCAGTCTCGTTGCTGGTGGCCTCGGGCAAAACGGTTTAAACATAACTGCTTCCTTTTAATGTAGTCCGAGAGCCCATTTACGTCCATTTCTAGAAACCGCGGACATAAGCGAATGGGGTGGTTCTCCCTCGAACAGAGATCGCAACCCTTGGGGCCTGGAACCACTCGAGTCTCCTATGAGTTGAGCCTCCGAGCAGGGGCAATAGGAATTCCCGACCTTGGCGGAAGTTGCCCGGAGCCACTAGGCCTGACGTCGTCGATTGCCTTTAGAGTGCGATGTTGGAATTTCGGCCTTATTATGGACGGATTGCTCCCACATAGAAAGCGTGACCTTGGGGAGCTTTAACGAAATCATAAATACAAGGAGACAGTCCCAAGCCTCAACATTAACAGAGGACAGTTCTAGGGCTGTCAAACAACTCTGAATGGTAGCTTGCAGCTCCTTCAGCGCGACCCCGGACTCTTGAGAAATAGCCTGGATGTTGAAAAGGATTTTCAACTGGGTATTGACCAATAGCCGCCGGTTCTCAAAGCGGTCTGTGAGGCTTTGCCAAGCGGCGACAAACCCCTCATGGGTAAGCGGAGCCTTAGAAACAATGGCGTGGGCGTCACCACTTGTTTTGGACAGTAAGTGGAACAACTTTTCTACCCGGGGTGAGCCGCGAGTTTTGGATGTAAATGGCCGTAAACAAGTCTCTGAAGGTGGGCCACCGAAGATCATCACCCGCGAAGACCTCGGTATCCACCGGAGGTAACCGGCAACCTGTAGACGCGGGCGTGTGTACATTTACGGAAGTCTGAGTGGATTGGGAGGCAATTTTCTCCCGAAGCTGGGCAATATACCTCGAATAGACGGAGTAACAGTAGCTGTACTTCGCTTCCAGCACTGTCGAGACGGCCGCATTGTCGTCGGACACGGCTAGCAAATCGGAGCAGCTCTCATAGCTCTTCTCCACCTTCTCCCATAGTGCCCGAATTTGGTCCCGATTGACTTCGCACATGTATTGGGAGCCTATTTCGGTTTCTGGGGCGCCCGGAGTATTTATGTTAGCCTCAAATTGGCTAATTCGATCTGTTGTGGCGATGAACTTTTTCAACGCCACTTCGACCGCACTTGGAGCCATTTTTGGAACGGAGCGAGTCTGCCTCTATAAGGGACCGGGGGTTGTATTGAAGGATTCGTCAATCCTTGCCCTTGGACTGGCACTGGTAGCCTTAGGCTTCAAAAGAGGCGTCCGCGGAGATGCGGATTGAGATCTGTCCAAACGGATGGCTGGGATCGAACGCGGCCTTTTGTCGTCTCCCGTGGGCATTGTCAGACACCAATTCGCTAGTCAGAGCTTGTCGACTGACGCGCCCAATGGGTGCCTCGTACGAAGCGGTAGCCGGTCACTAATGTGATGAGACCGGTGAGATCGCGGACGAAATGCGATTGCAAGGCCAAGTGGGAATTAGAAGAGCCGATGTCGAGAGGAACGTCGGATGTGGCATAATTCGGATGTGGGAGAAACTTCAGGAAGCCAAAAAAACCAGATGGGCCAAGGTTTGTTGAGATTCTAGGCGGATGTTGCCAGATGCGGAAGTAAAAGCAGCGTTGGAGGCACGGAAAACGGAAAAAGTACCGGAAAATTCGTGCTTGTTCGGAAAAAAATGATGACGGTCTATATATGTATGTATATTTCGACTTGTGTGGTTCGTACAGAATTTAATATATTCTGAGATATTGAATTCTTAACTATTTTCGAATTTGCGGAGCCGGAAGGTGGACTTAACCTTGGCTTGAATTTAACACACAAAAAATTAATAATTAATTTTTGTCTAACTGTCGGATTTAATTATGATGGAGCCAGAAGGGTGGAGTTGAAAATCTTAATTTTTAATCAATTGAGGTTAATTATCACGAAGCTGAAACAGTGGAATTGAAACCAAAATCTTTAATTAATTGAATTTAATTAACACGAAGCCGGGAAGATGGAATTAAAACCGCGGCTCTATTCGGACAGAAGGTGGATAATTAAATTAATTAATTATAATTTTTCGATAATTAAATTTTTGACTTTTATTATTGAGTGGCCGGAAAGGAGAATTAAAAAACCTGGCCCTTTGCTCGAACGGAAAATAAGAATTAAATAAATTGTGTAGTTATAATTATAAATACATAAATTTATAATTAATTGATTTTTTTTAATCTATTTTGTTACGCAGCCGGTTATGCCGTCGGCACCCTGTACGTACCTCAAAGGGAAAAAAAAACAGCACCAAAAAACACAACACCATATGTCGAGAATTTAAGCGACACAATCACGGATTTGTAGTGAAATGGCGGTTTATAATTATTGGTTTTAGAAAATTAAAATTTTTTTTTTTAAATTTTATTGGCTATATATTTCCTGAAATTGGAGGCAGAAAATATTTGGAAATATATGAACATGCAAGTTAAATTGTTTGTAGTTCGGTGAATTAAAAAAATGAAAATTTTATTTTTTGATTTCACAACTTGGTGTTAAACCTTTATTTATTAAACGCAAAAATTACAAGACACTTTTGATTTTTCTTAAATATTTTTGTCAACCGTTCGCGGTCTCGGTCAAAATAGGACTGACTTCTTAATTCTAAATCTGATCCAAAGAACCTCGGCCATCAGTTGTGTTTAGATTAGAGGCTTAAGATGAAACTGTCGCATCTTATTGTGAAATTCGATTAAGCTGATCGATGCAATTTGGTGGGTACTTGAAACGCAA
Organism: Drosophila bipectinata; assembly: GCF_030179905.1. Lineage (NCBI taxonomy): Eukaryota > Metazoa > Arthropoda > Insecta > Diptera > Drosophilidae > Drosophila > Drosophila bipectinata. Next base: position 8,604,149 of record NC_091740.1, on the reverse strand, counting down.
AAGGCGTAATTGATTGGGCTTCGGAGGGAAGCTGATGTTTACTTTTGATTTTGATTTGTTTATGGGGAACCGAGATCGGACCTCAGAGCCAAAAACAAAGCCGAAGGCAAATGCAGAGTTTGAAAATATTGTTTATAAAATTCATAAGTGGAAAGCCATAAGTGGCCTGGATTTATGGGTTGAATAATTGAGCCAAAGATCAAGCCAAAGGCAAATGCAGAGATTGAAAATATTGTTTATAAAAGCCATAAGTGGCCTGTATTTAGGGGTTGGATAACTCTCCCCCTTCTAAAATGGATCGTCCCGATTCAATATGAAATTCGTTTAAATGATCTCTTAATTCTGTTAAAAAAATTTCTTGGTTAATAGATTTTTCTGGTTCAGGCCGATGTTTTTTGGTTACAAATAATATAGCATTTTTGTATTTTATAATAAGTGAAAGAATCAAATATATAATGATTAAAATTAATAATATAAAGGTAAGTGATATTTTAGTATTCTTAATTTTAACGAAAGGGTTTAAAATGTTTATATTATCTAAAGAAAAATCAGAGTTATTTGATAATATGTAATCGGATATTTCATAATTTTTATGGCTATAAAAATTATAGAAAATTTGTTTCAAACTACGCCTACATAGCCAAACCTCTAACAAAATATCTTGGAGGTCATAATGGCAAAATCTCAAAAAGAATGTCAACAAAAATATTGATTCAGCTGGATGAACCAGCAATTAAAGCTTTTAACGAGCTGAAAGAAAATCTCATTGCTCAAGTAGAACTATTTCAACCGGACTATAATAAAAAATTTACCTTGACCACCGACGCTTCAGACGTCGCAATTGGTGCAGTTTTATCTCAAGAAGGAAAACCAATTACTTTTATTTCAAAAACCTTGTCTAAAATAGAACAAGCTTATGCGACTAATAAGAAGGAACTTTTAACGACAGTATGGGCTCTTAAAAATCTTAGAAATTACTTATACGGAGTAATTGGAATTGAAATTCAAACCGACCATCAAACTTTATCTTACACAATTTCGGATAAAAATCCCAATGTAGATATGAAAGGATGGTATTCTTTCATACAAAGTTTTACACCGAAAATAACATTTAAGCCCGGTACAACAAATGTAGTTGCAGACGCATTATCTCGAATTCAGATAAATAATATTACTGACAGCGATATAGAACAAACAGACCAGTCAGACTCAGATCAGAACACACAGCATTCAGCTGAAAGTAGTTTTGAAAATGTAATACAAGAGACCCGTAAACCGTTAAATCAATTTAAACAACAACTGTAATTAACAACGGGGAGGTATACAATACATGAGTCACTGAAAATTTTTGACAGGACACGACATTTAATTGAATATGACACACGAGAAAATTTAATAACTATATTAAGAGAGTATCTTCCACCTAACATTACGGTAGGAATTCATTGTACCTTAGAGGACTTATTTCAAATTCAATTATGTACCTTTAAAAAATAATTTCACAAACACATTCCTTTTTATAAGAATCTTTCTACAAGACGTGAAAAACGAGGAAGATAAAGCTATAATAATAGAAGAAACGCACAGCCGTGCTCATAGGGGGCTAGAAGAGAATTACAAACATATCAGTAAATTATATTATTGGCCAAACTGTTTCAAAAAATTAAAAAATTAGGCACCCAATTAAAATTCCAATTGGGGAAGCCCCAATTCCAAGTAAAGAAGGAGAAAATTTACACATTGATATATATTACGCGCAAGGTCTTACTTTCATAACTTGTATTGACGCTTACTCAAAATTTCTAGTAGTAAAAGAAATCCAAAATAAATTAAATATCGAAAATAAAGTAATGGAACTTCTTCAGCATTTTCCACAAGCAAAAGTAATAATGACCGATAATGAACCGAGCTTTACCTCGGCCCAATTTAAATCTTTCGCACAAAGGTGCAATTTAACTTTACATTACGCAGACCCGAGGCACAGCACGTCAAACGGACAGGTTGAAAGGGCACATTCTACATTAACAGAATTAGCTCGATGCATTAAAGAATAATTTAATTTAACTGACTTTTCCGAAACAGTAATAAGAGCCGCTCAAGAATATAATCAGAGCATTCATTCTACAACGAACCAAAAACCTTTTGACGTATTATATAATAAAATAGAGCACGATAACATTCCTGAACTTTTAAAAAATACTCAAGAGAAAATGTTGGAAACACATAATGAAAACAGAAAAGAAAAAGAATATCATGTAGGACAGGTAGTCTATGAAAAGAAACACGGGGAAAGAAATAAACTTAAAACCAGATATAAAAAACAAATAGTTAAGGAAAATTTACCCAACAAAATAATAATCAACAATAGAAATAGAATTATTCACAAAGATAATATAAAATTCTAAGTATTTATATATCATCCTTTTTTTCTTTTCTTTCCCAGAAAATGTTTTATCAGGTGCTCATACTACACCTTATTTTATTAACAAAATCAGAAATAATTGACTATACAAGTCACGAATATCTTCTATTTAAGGACAATAAAGACGTATTGACGTACGATTCATACGCAGATTTATTCCATGTAACTAACTTAAGCTTTTATAAAGAAATAATAAATTTGGATTCAGATAATATTAAAAGGGATACTAATAAAAGGTCACAATGGGAAATTAAATATGACATAAAAGTAATCGAACTAATTTTATCGCAATTAATATCAACTAGATCAAAAAGAGGGATAAATGAGTTAGGCACCGTGTGGAAATGGTTAGCTGGAACTCCGGACCATGATGATTTTATTACAGTTCAGAATAAAATTAATGAATTAATTGAAAACAGTAATAAGCAGTCCATTATCAATTCCCGATTATTCAAAGAAATAGAATCTCTTTCCGATGATTTTAAAAAAGTATTTATTGATCAAGATTTACCACTTCGAAAACATCGCTTGCGATTATTAACATTTGATCTGCAAAATTTAATTGACACAATCACTCTAGCGAAAATAGACGTTTTTAATACCAAAATTTTAAACAATGATGACATCTTGGAAATATTAAAACATGAACAAAAACCAGTAATTATAGCTGATTTAATGGACATCTCTTCTTTTAAAATCGCATTGCATAAAGAACTTTTAATAATTTATATAAAATACCCAATAATAAAAAACAGATGTGAAATATATCACGCTAGAGCGATTTCCCAAATCGATGGAAAACTAGTATTAAGCAATCAAGTCGCAAAATGCGAAAATATTTTTTACGAAATGTCTAATTTTAAGAACGAACTTTTTAATAATTATTGCACTCTAAGTAACAAAAAAACTTGTTTTACCCGATTATTAAATGGTGAGAAATAAACCTGTAAAAAAATAAGAGAAAAAAATCAAAAAATAGACATCATACAAGATGGTGCCATTCTTATAAATGGGAACAATATTGTTAACAACTCCTATTTAAACGGTTCGTTTTTAATAAAATTTAATGGTACAACTAAAATTAATAATATCTCATATACCAATTTGGAAAATAAAATTCTTGAATACGTAACTACGAACCACTTTAAAAATTATGAAATATCCCATTACATATTATCAAATAACTCTGATTTTTCTTTAGATAATATAAACATTTTAAACCCTTTCGTTAAAATTAAGAATACTAAAATATCACTTACCTTTATATTATTAATTTTAATCATTATATATTTGATTCTTTCACTTATTATAAAATACAAATATATAATGATTAAAATTAATAATATAAAGGTAAGTGATATTTTAGTATTCTTAATTTTAACGAAAGGGTTTAAAATGTTTATATTATCTAAAGAAAAATCAGAGTTATTTGATAATATGTAATCGGATATTTCATAATTTTTAAAGTGGTTCGTAGTTACGTATTCAAGAATTTTATTTTCCAAATTGGTATATGAGATATTATTAATTTTAGTTGTACCATTAAATTTTATTAAAAACGAACCGTTTAAATAGGAGTTGTTAACAATATTGTTCCCATTTATAAGAATGGCACCATCTTGTATGATGTCTATTTTTTGATTTTTTTCTCTTATTTTTTTACAGGTTTATTTCTCACCATTTAATAATCGGGTAAAACAAGTTTTTTTGTTACTTAGAGTGCAATAATTATTAAAAAGTTCGTTCTTAAAATTAGACATTTCGTAAAAAATATTTTCGCATTTTGCGACTTGATTGCTTAATACTAGTTTTCCATCGATTTGGGAAATCGCTCTAGCGTGATATATTTCACATCTGTTTTTTATTATTGGGTATTTTATATAAATTATTAAAAGTTCTTTATGCAATGCGATTTTAAAAGAAGAGATGTCCATTAAATCAGCTATAATTACTGGTTTTTGTTCATGTTTTAATATTTCCAAGATGTCATCATTGTTTAAAATTTTGGTATTAAAAACGTCTATTTTCGCTAGAGTGATTGTGTCAATTAAATTTTGCAGATCAAATGTTAATAATCGCAAGCGATGTTTTCGAAGTGGTAAATCTTGATCAATAAATACTTTTTTAAAATCATCGGAAAGAGATTCTATTTCTTTGAATAATCGGGAATTGATAATGGACTGCTTATTACTGTTTTCAATTAATTCATTAATTTTATTCTGAACTGTAATAAAATCATCATGGTCCGGAGTTCCAGCTAACCATTTCCACACGGTGCCTAACTCATTTATCCCTCTTTTTGATCTAGTTGATATTAATTGCGATAAAATTAGTTCGATTACTTTTATGTCATATTTAATTTCCCATTGTGACCTTTTATTAGTATCCCTTTTAATATTATCTGAATCCAAATTTATTATTTCTTTATAAAAGCTTAAGTTAGTTACATGGAATAAATCTGCGTATGAATCGTACGTCAATACGTCTTTATTGTCCTTAAATAGAAGATATTCGTGACTTGTATAGTCAATTATTTCTGATTTTGTTAATAAAATAAGGTGTAGTATGAGCACCTGATAAAACATTTTCTGGGAAAGAAAAGAAAAAAAGGATGATATATAAATACTTAGAATTTTATATTATCTTTGTGAATAATTCTATTTCTATTGTTGATTATTATTTTGTTGGGTAAATTTTCCTTAACTATTTGTTTTTTATATCTGGTTTTAAGTTTATTTCTTTCCCCGTGTTTCTTTTCATAGACTACCTGTCCTACATGATATTCTTTTTCTTTTCTGTTTTCATTATGTGTTTCCAACATTTTCTCTTAAGTATTTTTTAAAAGTTCAGGAATGTTATCGTGCTCTATTTTATTATATAATACGTCAAAAGGTTTTTGGTTCGTTGTAGAATGAATGCTCTGATTATATTCTTGAGCGGCTCTTATTACTGTTTCGGAAAAGTCAGTTAAATTAAATTATTCTTTAATGCATCGAGCTAATTCTGTTAATGTAGAATGTGCCCTTTCAACCTGTCCGTTTGACGTGCTGTGCCTCGGGTCTGCGTAATGTAAAGTTAAATTGCACCTTTGTGCGAAAGATTTAAATTGGGCCGAGGTAAAGCTCGGTTCATTATCGGTCATTATTACTTTTGCTTGTGGAAAATGCTGAAGAAGTTCCATTACTTTATTTTCGATATTTAATTTATTTTGGATTTCTTTTACTACTAGAAATTTTGAGTAAGCGTCAATACAAGTTATGAAAGTAAGACCTTGCGCGTAATATATATCAATGTGTAAATTTTCTCCTTCTTTACTTGGAATTGGGGCTTCCCCAATTGGAATTTTAATTGGGTGCCTAATTTTTTAATTTTTTGAAACAGTTTGGCCAATAATATAATTTACTGATATGTTTGTAATTCTCTTCTAGCCCCCTATGAGCACGGCTGTGCGTTTCTTCTATTATTATAGCTTTATCTTCCTCGTTTTTCACGTCTTGTAGAAAGATTCTTATAAAAAGGAATGTGTTTGTGAAATTATTTTTTAAAGGTACATAATTGAATTTGAAATAAGTCCTCTAAGGTACAATGAATTCCTACCGTAATGTTAGGTGGAAGATACTCTCTTAATATAGTTATTAAATTTTCTCGTGTGTCATATTCAATTAAATGTCGTGTCCTGTCAAAAATTTTCAGTGACTCATGTATTGTATACCTCCCCGTTGTTAATTACAGTTGTTGTTTAAATTGATTTAACGGTTTACGGGTCTCTTGTATTACATTTTCAAAACTACTTTCAGCTGAATGCTGTGTGTTCTGATCTGAGTCTGACTGGTCTGTTTGTTCTATATCGCTGTCAGTAATATTATTTATCTGAATTCGAGATAATGCGTCTGCAACTACATTTGTTGTACCGGGCTTAAATGTTATTTTCGGTGTAAAACTTTGTATGAAAGAATACCATCCTTTCATATCTACATTGGGATTTTTATCCGAAATTGTGTAAGATAAAGTTTGATGGTCGGTTTGAATTTCAATTCCAATTACTCCGTATAAGTAATTTCTAAGATTTTTAAGAGCCCATACTGTCGTTAAAAGTTCCTTCTTATTAGTCGCATAAGCTTGTTCTATTTTAGACAAGGTTTTTGAAATAAAAGTAATTGGTTTTCCTTCTTGAGATAAAACTGCACCAATTGCGACGTCTGAAGCGTCGGTGGTCAAGGTAAATTTTTTATTATAGTCCGGTTGAAATAGTTCTACTTGAGCAATGAGATTTTCTTTCAGCTCGTTAAAAGCTTTAATTGCTGGTTCATCCAGCTGAATCAATATTTTTGTTGACATTCTTTTTGAGATTTTGCCATTATGACCTCCAAGATATTTTGTTAGAGGTTTGGCTATGTAGGCGTAGTTTGAAACAAATTTTCTATAATAGCCCGTAAAACCTAGGAAACTTCTTAGTTCCCGAATATTTTCTGGAAGCGGATATTTTCTAATGGTTTCAATTTTCTCTGGGTCTGTCTTGATGACGTTATAGGATACCATGTATCCTAGAAAACGGGTTTCGCGTTTGAAAAACTTAGATTTTTCTAAAGAGATTTTCATGTTTGCCCTCAATAATATATTTATAATTTTTTTTAGATCTGTATAGTGTTGTTCAATTGAGTTTGAGAATATTATAATGTCGTCCATATAGACATGACACGTTTTCCCTATTTGTTCTCTTAGAATATCGTCCATTGCTCTTTGAAAGATTCTTGGTGCATTTGTTAATCCGAATGGCATTCTTAAAAATTCGTATTTTCCATTATTTATTGAAAAGGCTGTTTTTTCGACATCAGATTCTTTCATTAGTATCTGATGAAATCCTGACTCTAAATCTATTGTTGAAAAATATCTTGCTTTTCCCAAATTTGATAGAATTACTGATGGGTCTTGCATTGGGTACCTGTCAGGAATAGTACTTTCATTTAATTTTTTATAATCAATGACGAGTCTTTATTTACGGCGTCCGTCTTGATTCTCTCCCTTCTTTGGGACTACCAGAAGTGGTGAATTGTAAGGGCTTCTGCTAGGCCTTATTATTTTTTCTGATAACATTCTTTTGATTTCGCTATTCACGAAGTCGTTGACAGATAGAGCATACGGATACTGCTTCCCGTATATTGGCCTATCGTGGATAAGATTTATTTCCCCCTTTATGTCTGTTCTAAAAGGAATTTGCATATTTATCTTTGAATGCTCCTTTTCAATATAGTGAACTATCTTTTCCCTCAGTCCGCCTAATTGGTCTGTACCTATATTATTTATTTGATTTTTGACGGTATTTACTTCGTCGGCACTCTCAGGATTTTTAATTCCCAAGATATTTGTATTTTTGTTGACGGATATTTCTACGTCGGCGTTCTCGGGATTTTTAACTCCCAAGCTTTTCTCACTATTTTCATCAAATAATGAATCTGTCTTTTCGCTACCATTTTCATCACAACACTTTTTTATAATAAATTCTTTTAACGGAAGAATATTATTTTCTTAAATTAAACGTATTTCATTTTTCTCCTCATTATCATAATATTTTAACTTCTCCTGTTTCCCATTGTATTCCAAGATTCCCTTATCTATATTTATTATAGCTCCAATTTTTCTTAATAAATTGAATCCAATTAGAATATCAGATTCTAAACCTTCGATTTCATAAAATAATTGTTTTGTTTCAAATATATTTATAATATGGTAATACCTAATAATTGAGTAGCCATGAACTGTTGTTACCTTTTTGTATATTGGTAGCTCGTTTTTATTTTCAAAAATTCCCCTTTTTATGTAACAAGCAGTGGCTCCTGTATCTATTAAAACTTTTAGCTGCTTCTTGGTTTTTCGATCTATCCTATTTAAATAAGGCATTCCTCTGTAGGGGTCTGGTCTAAAAAATGGTCTTCATTAATATTATTTAATCTGGTTACTTTATTAGCTGGCTGACTTTCTGTTCCATCTGATTCCCTTTTTTGAGCTTGAGTTTGCTCTCTATTTTGATTTGTGTTATAAAAATTTGAACGATTTTTATTTTGATGATAATTATTATTATATCTACCTTGATTATCGTTTGCCTGCCAATTATTATATCTTCCCTGGTTACTATTTGACTGCCAATTTTGGCTCGGCTGCCGATTGTTATTAGATTTATTCTGGAGTTGAATCGGTGGATCAACATCCATTGGCTCGATAGCTTGTTGCTTATGATTATTATTTTGATTATTATTTTGCCAAAAATTTCCCTTTTGTGGCCAATTGTAATTTTGGTTATGATTAAAATTATTTCCCATTTTAGTGGTATTATTATTTTGCCGTATTTGATCAAATCGTAAGTTATTTCCCCGATATTTACTTTCATTTTTAAATCCATTAAACCTATTTGCGAATTGAGCACGGAAGTTGTTTGATTCTAATTCTTGGACCTTTGCCAAAGCATTGGGCAAATCTGGTGGATTTAATGAGAAAAGAGTTTCTGAAATAGATCCATTAAGTCCGGATCTAAATACTCGTAGAGCATTTCTCCTTATTGAATTGTTTGTTTCTTTGGTAATTACACTGTCCTTTCCGTACGTCATTATGGTTTTGTTTATTAGCAAGGTCATTTTTTTATTGACTTCGTTATAGTACTCAGTAACTGTCATTCGTCCTTGCCTGAGGATACTTAGTTCTGACTCGAGAACATGTATTGGTCGTTTGTCACTATATATAAAGTCCAATCGGGATAGGATTGCTTTAAAGTTTAAAACTGTGCCATGATTGGTAAGAGCATCATGGGCAGCTCCCATAATTTTATTTCGTAAAATTGTTAGGGCGATAAAATATTGTTCACTTTCAATTTTATAGAGACTCATTGCAGTTTCTGCAGCTTCCCTCCAACCTACATATTGTGTTTTTTCCCCTGTGAAATTTGGTAAGGATTTTATCACTTCAAGTGTTGTATCGCATTTTATAGCTGGGTCAATTGTTTGTATTTTATAATCTTCCACAGTGTTTGCATCTGTGGCTAGCCTTCCTTCTAAACATTCTGCTTTCCTGCTAACTTCATTCAATTGAGCGTTTATTAATCTGTTTATCAATTCTACTGTTAAACTGCCGGCTGTGGCTACACTGCCTGCAGAAAAATTTGGTGCTGAACCTTCGGTTGCCATTGTTAGATTTAGTTCACAAAAGCTATTTATCAAATCTTCCAGAATTATTCTTTATATTTTTTTGTTAAATCGCGAATCTTACTTTTTGCAATATATAAATCTTATATTATTTTTCTCAAATTTACAGATCTTAAATTTTAGTCTTTAATTTTTTTATTATTTTAAATTAATTCCTCACGATATTGTCCCGTTGGGGTCTTCCTTCTGTGTGGTTGGTGATTGATAGAGAATGTCCTGTCTTCCTTCCTTGGGTTTTTTTGTTGGAGCGAGTTGTCGTTTTTATTTGAGAATGTCCTGCCTTCCTTCCCTGGTTTTTCTTGTTGGAGTTGTCGTTTTTTTTTGTGCGTTGATTTTTTTTTTTTTTTTTAGTTTTTGTGTTCTTGTAATTGTTTGGTTTAAAATTTCGGTCCACCTTTGTTTTAATTCACTTTTTATGGATTATTTCAATAATTAATTTCCATTTACTTTATTGTTGACGATCACTGTCACTTGGTAGTGTCGTTTGGTGGATGTTTTAATTTTTCCACTAAAAATGTTGAGTTGTTGACCGCGCGAGTTCCGTTTATGTTTAACTTATTTTTCATTAAACTATTTTTTGGAGCTTTATGTGACGCGGCCCCTTGAGTTGGGCGCCAGTTAAATTGTTTGTAGTTCGGTGAATTAAAAAAATGAAAATTTTATTTTTTGATTTCACAACTTGGTGTTAAACCTTTATTTATTAAACGCAAAAATTACAAGACACTTTTGATTTTTCTTAAATATTTTTGTCAACCGTTCGCGGTCTCGGTCAAAATAGGACTGACTTCTTAATTCTAAATCTGATCCAAAGAACCTCGGCCATCAGTTGTGTTTAGATTAGAGGCTTAAGATGAAACTGTCGCATCTTATTGTGAAATTCGATTAAGCTGATCGATGCAATTTGGTGGGTACTTGAAACGCAAAAGGCGTAATTGATTGGGCTTCGGAGGGAAGCTGATGTTTACTTTTGATTTTGATTTGTTTATGGGGAACCGAGATCGGACCTCAGAGCCAAAGACAAAGCCGAAGGCAAATGCAGAGTTTGAAAATATTGTTTATAAAATTCATAAGTGGAAAGCCATAAGTGGCCTGGATTTATGGGTTGAATAATTGAGCCAAAGATCAAACCAAAGGCAAATGCAGAGATTGAAAATATTGTTTATAAAAGCCATAAGTGGCCTGTATTTAGGGGTTGGATAACTTGCATGCAAGTAGGGCAAGCGCATGTGGGGCATATGATGGTACAGTAGAGCTTCGATAAGTGGACTGTACATGTTAAATTTTATCGGACCAAGCCCCCTACAAACATTTGGTCCTTCGAGCCGGATAATTACTGGATTTTCTTCTGCCAGCAGTTCTCGGCATTGTTCCGCCAAAAGATAAGTACATTTTTCCGTCTCCATCTCTCTGCCGGTCTTCAGCAGTGATCCGAACATTAAATTTCGTTCACACTGCTGCAAGATTGTTTTTCCCTCCGTGTCAACTCCAAGTCCGAGTTTTCCGACACAACGGCAGGTTGAGATTTTCTATTAATCTATAATAATCTTAAAATTCTGCAAATTTTTCCATCCGTCTCCGTTTTGTGTGCTGCCCATATTCCTCGGCGTTTTCGGCCTCTCCGTTATCCATTCGCTTGCCAACGGTCGAGGCATATGTGCATCCACATACATACATACGCACATACATATTTTTTTGGTGCAATTAATCCGCGAAAAATTCGCAAGTGAACAGTTAAATTGTGTGGTGACAAAAAGAAGGCATATTTAATATTGGCCACCGGTGTGAATTAGTTCCGGAATTTCCAAATTCACCGAACAGTCCGCCGCTGTCGTAATATATGTTTTTATCTTCCTCAATCAGTGTCATTTTTTACACCACATAACTTTTCTGTTCCCCCAATTATACAGTCCACTTATCAAAGCTCCACTGTGCCAACATATGCCCACATGCCCTTACATATATCCGTACCTGCATGCATGTCCATATATTTTCTGCCTTCAATTCCAGGAAATATATAACCGATAAAATTTAACATGTACAGTCCACTTATCGAAGCTCTACTGTACCATCATATGCCCCACATGCGCTTGCCCTACTTGCATGCATGTCCATATATTTCCAAATATTTCTGCCTCCAATTTCAGGAAATATATAGCCAATAAAATTAAAAAAAAAAAAATTTTAATTTTCTAAAACCAATAATTATAAACCGCCATTTCACTACAAATCCGTGATTGTGTCGCTTAAATTCTCGACATATGGTGTTGTGTTTTTCGGTTCTGTTTTTTTCCCTTTGAGGTACGTACAGGGTGCCGACGGCATAACCGGCTGCGAAACAAAATAGATTAAAAAAAAATCAATTAATTATAAATTTATGTATTTATAATTATAACTACACAATTTATTTAATTTTTATTTTCCGTTCGAGCAAAGGGCCAGGTTTTTTAATTCTCCTTTCCGGCCACTCAATAATAAAAGTCAAAAATTTAATTATCGAAAAATTATAATTAATTAATTTAATTATCCACCTTCTGTCCGAATAGAGCCGCGGTTTTAATTCCATCTTCCCGGCTTCGTGTTAATTAAATTCAATTAATTAAAGGTTTTGGTTTCAATTCCACCGTTCCAGCTTAGTGATAATTAACCTCAATTGATTAAAAATAAAGATTTTCAACTCCACCCTTCTGGCTCCATCATAATTAAATCCGAGCCAGTTAGCCAAAAATTAATTATTAATTTTTTGTGTGTTAAATTCAAGCCAAAGTTAAGTCCACCTTCCGGCTCCGCAAATTCGAAAATAGTTAAGAATTTAATATCTCAGAATATATTAAATTCAGTACGAACCACACAAGTCGAAATTTTTTTTTTTTTTTTTTTTATTATCAATCAATCAATAGTTATATTTAAAATCTGTCCGGAGATATGGACAATAATTAAATTTTATAATGGGACCTTAACTTAATGAAATATTGAGTAGTACAATGTTTGCTTATCCTAGGAAACTAATTTTAACAGTAAACCTTAGCGATAGAATTCAAGTTATTTCGCCCGAGTGGCAGAGGTCCAATGGGTGGGTCCGTTTCAGCCTCCTTGTGGTGTAGCTGTTGTCCAAAAGATTGATGGCCTCAGGGTTAGGATGTCGGTCCAGCCTTTCCACGTACCTATTGGCGAATCGCTGAACTTCTTCGGTCACATATGGGACTCTCAGTTGGGCGTGGATTATCGCATTGTCGTGGAACGGATGAGCTCCAGTTAAAGTTCTTAGGGCCTTGTTTTGGGCGATCTGAATGATCCTTCGGTTGCTTAGACACGCCGTCCCCCATAGCTGGATACCATAGGTCCAGACTGGCTTTACAATGGCCTTATATATAAGGAGCTTGACTCTTTGCTTCAGTCTGGACCTCCTTCCAATGAGCCAGTTGAGCTGACGTAGCTTGATCCGGTCTTGTCCGTTTTTTTCGCACTGTTTCTGGTTAATTTTATTAGCTATACCAAAGAACACGGCAAGTGTCATCTTATTAGTCACATTGTTTTTCGTTTAATTTTACTCGTAAACGTATCTGTTTAAGAACTCCACGAAGTTTTTCGGGTATCCTCGGGAATGTCTGCCATACATGGATTCTTTATAAACCGGACTTTGCTTTGTCCGTGAAAATCTTCGCTTTGGCTTTATCGTAAATACTAAGACTACTTTGTTTTTTTTACAGATAGTTCAACAACAATTTTGAATTTTAAGCTTAGTTTGACAAATGAGCATTAGTTGCTTTCTACATTCAGCGCATGCACTGCAACAACGGAACAACGGAAAATTTACAGAAAATTATTGAATGTAAATGACAAATATTTTCCCGACTTGTTGCGTTTTTTCGGTAATTTTTTCTCGGTAAAAATTTATGTATTCTAAATAAGCTCTACGATTCGCTCAGTGCAGAAGTTTAAATGTTTTTAAAAAAGTATCACTATCTTTACTGATGTTGATGATAAACTGTAAATGACTGATGACTGTGTGTTGAGCGACTTGTCCTTGTCACTGGGGGTAGGAAGCGATTGCATGGAGTCTCCGATGAGAAAATGAGCTGGAGTCAATACTTGCAGATCGTTAATATCCGCGGTTAACGGGCATAATGGCCGAGAGTTAAGACAGGCCTCTATCTGGATAAGAACGGTTGATAATTGTTCATAAGTCATTGGGTATCCTTTGAAGGAACGATGAAGATGATACTTTACGGCTTTGACGTTAGCCTCCCAAAGTCCTCCGAAGTTTGGGCTGTGTGGGGGGTTAAAGTGCCACTGAATATAGCGCTTTGTGAGTTCTGGGACGACTGTCTGGTTGATTTCCTGTCGGAAATCGTTAGACCACAACTGTAGGGATTTATCTGCTGCTATAAAATTTGTGCCGCAGTCACTGTACATGTGCCGCACAAAACCGCGGCGTCCAATGAACCGTTGGAGAGCCCAGAGAAAATGTTGTGCTGTGAGTCCTGTCACCAGCTCCAAATGGATAGCTTTACTGGCGAGGCAAATGAATACAGCAATATAGGCCTTGTATGTAGTGTGTCCTCTGAACCTCGAGGCCTTGACATCGATAGATCCTGTGTAATCCACACCTGTAGCTTCGAACGTTTTTTTCGGCGGATTAACACGATGGTATGGAAGATCACCCATTAATTGTCGAGAGGGTTTAGGGCGATGCTGAAAGCAAGCCACACACTGTCGGAGAACTCTTTTTACCGCTTGTTTGGTATTAATGATCCAAAACTGCTGATGGATGATCGCACGGGTCAGTTGCACACCCCCATGCATGGTGTTCAGATGGGCGTTTTTTATGACGAGGTCCGTAAAATGATGTGACTTCGGTAGGATGATGGGCGTGCGTTGTTGAGTGGTGAGCTGCAAAGCGTTTCGAAGTCTGCCCCGCACTCTGAGGATCCCTTGGGCATCTATGAATGGCGACAGTTGGCTAAGCTTGTTAGATTTTGAGAGCGATTTGTTTGCTCGCAACTTGGACAGTTCGTGAGAGAATGCTTCCTGTTGGACAACGCGAACCAGAGTATACATTGCCTTGGAAAACTCCTTTACGCTAATTGGTCCGGAAAGCCGAGCCTCCCTTTTGCAGCGAGTATTATGGATAAAGCGATTAATGAATGCTGTGGAAAATACAAGTCGACTGTATGACGAAAATGACTCAACAAAGGAATCAGTGGATGCACAGGTGTGAGCGTGGATAACTTTTGCTGCCTGTTCCTCGCAGATTGTGCTCGGATCTGGAGAAATAAAAGTTACCTTGGGCCAATGATCTTCGGGTTCCTGCAACCAGTCTGGGCCGCTCCACCAGAGCTTATCCTGCGCGAGCTGGAGTTAAACCGCGCGTTGCACAATCCGCAGGGTTGTCCTGCGTAGACACATGACCCCACTGGGAAGCAGAGCTGACCTCTTGGATGCTGCCAATTCGATTGGCTACAAAAGTCTTCCATCTGCATGGATCTCCATATATCCAGTGAAGCACGATCATGGCGTCTGACCAGTAGTACACTGTGACCCGCATCTGAGGCACGTGAAGTTGCTGCTGGATCCATGTGGCGAGTTTGGTAGCTAGAACTGCTCCGGAAAGCTCCACTCGCGGTATGGTGAGAGGCTTTGTTGGTGTAACCCTAGTGCGAGCTGCGACTAAGTGTGTATGTATTCCAGCAGTGTCGAGTACTCGAAGGTAGGCACACGCTGCATACGCGAGGGACGACCCATCGGAGAACATGTGCAATTGAAGAGATATCACATTGCTGAAATCGCAACCGAACCAGCGTGGTATGCGAATGTGTTGAACTTCTGGAAGATGTTCGAGATATCGCTGCCAACGCGCTGCCAAAGACTCTGGTAGCATGTCGTCCCAATCGAGTGCACGGTAAGTGCCATCAGTTTGCTGCATACGGAAGCTCCATACGTCCTTGAGGAGAATTTTTGACATGACTATCAAGGGTGCTAAAAATCCTAATGGATCGAAGAGCCGCGCCACTGTTGATAAAAGAGCCCTTTTCGAAAGTGTGGGATTGATCGAGAAATGGATTTTGAATCCGTAGACGTCCGGGTTTGGCTGCCAGTACAGTCCAAGCGTTTTAATGCTGTCTTTATTGTCCATTTCGAAGATTGAGTGGTTGCAGAGGTCTACTTTAGGAATATCACTAAGCAACGCCGGGTGGTTCGCTGCCCATTTTCGAAGATGCATACCAGCCGAGCGGAGGGCTGCTATGACCTCGTTTCGCACTCGAATGGCACCGTCCGTGGTCTCATGGCCGCTTTGTACGTCATCAACATAAATCTCCCTTTTCAGTACCTTTTCTGCTAGCGGATAATTTTCTCGTTCGTCCTGAGCTATTTGGTGGATCACCCGAATCGCTGTGTATGGCGCTGATGCTGTTCCGAAGGTAACTGTGGTGAGACGGAACTCTTTTAACTTTCCGGTTTTGTCACGCCACCAAATGCGCTGGAATTGAGAGTCCTCTGGATGCATTTCGATACATCGGTACATCCTTTAGATGTCCGCCACGAAAACATAGCGATAACAACGCCAATTTAGTATCACTCCTCCCAAATCGTTCTGTAGAGCTGGGCCAGTACATAAAATGTCATTCAGTGATTTCCCGTTGGAGCTCTTACAAGAGGCGTCGTAGACTACCCTGAGTTTAGTCGTCAGGCTGTCCTCCTTCAGGACTGCATGGTGTGGAATCGTGCTGCAGAAGACGCCGAGCTTCCCATTTGTGTTGATATGAGAGTGACTGTCTTCGCTTGTAGTGACTTCTTGTATTTGCTGTAAGTCAAAATATTCCTCGATTGCTTGGAGATATTGTTGATGAAGCTTATCGCGCTGCTGCAATTTTCGCTCTAGTGTGTAGAAACGATTTAAGGCTATATGTTTTGATCGGCCTAGAACTTGTGACGGGTCGAACAAGGTTTTCAGTGGTAAGCGAACCATGTATTTCCCGTTGGGCTGTCGAACATGGGTTTGACGAAAGTGTTCTTCACACCATCGTTCTTCTGTGGTGAGTTGGCGTTCAGACGGCACGCTATCTAGTTCGAAGAACCTTTGCACCAGATGATCAAGCGTCGTGGTGTTACAACGGACAGTGATGGAGTGTGTCATGGATTTCCTCACCGGTCCAAAAACAATCCAACCAAGAAGAGTGTTTTGTGCGATTGGTTCCTCATGAGTTCCTCGTCGAATTTCTGGGAGCATCAATTGTGGAATAAGATCAACGCCCACAAGCACGTCAATACGACCGGAGCGGGCAAAATTGGGATCGGCGAGTTGCAATCCTTTAAGGTGTTGGAATGAGCGAGGGTCGACATCCGATTTCGGAAGGTGCCCTGTAAGTGTACGGAGAATAAATGCAGTGGATACAAACGATGTGAACTGGGAACCTGAAATCGAGCTTAGGACAAAATTGGTACTATGTCGACAACGATTGTGAGAGGAGTCGCCGATCCCTGTTATTTCCGCAGATATAGGGGTGCGTGAGAGACCCAGCGTCTGTACTAAGCTTTCGGTGATAAGTGTTCCTTCCGAGCCATGTTCAATCAACGCTCTGGCTAAAACAGATTGTCCCGTTTGGTCGTTGACAATTCGGATTAGGGCCGTGGCGAGAATCGTGGTGGATGGATTTTGATAGGTGGGAACTGCGCTGAGGAGTTGCGTCTCGTTCGAAGCAGTTAAGCCGGGGGCTAGGCTGTGCTGTTGAGACAAAACAGATGAGCGGGATGCTACGCTCTGTTGGGTGCCCTGCGCGCTATGGACACCGTTCGTTGGCTGTCGCGATAGGGCAGAGTTGGTAGGCTGGGTTGCTACGTTCGGAAAATGCAGTAGCGTATGGTGGCGTTGGCCGCACTGTAAGCAATTGCGAGTGCTGCTGCAGTGACTTAGAGCGTGGCCTGTGCTGAGACAATTGAGGCATGCTTTTATGCGATCGACGATCGTCTTACGAGCAAAGCAATCCTTCGCGAGAAAACTGGGGCATCTCCGGAGAACATGGTTTCTTTGGCAGAGAGTGCACTGGGGTGCTCCCATTTCCGTAGTCACATGAAAACTGTGGCGGTTAGTGGAATTGAAGTTGGATCGGTTAGGCGCACGTGGATGGGAAGATTGTCCTGGTGCTGAACGAGTTCCAAGTGGTTGATTTCGATTTTCGATTAGGTCGATGCTAACTAAGCGCTCCAGCAGGAAAGTCTCCAACATCGAAAAGGTTGGAATCTCGGTGGAGCTCCCCAATGAGTGCTCCCACGCTTGCGTAGTGCTGCTTGGTAGTTTGGTTAACAGATGATGCACTAGCCAGTGATCGCAGGAATCAATGTTTATTTTTAAACGTCGAAGATCACTAATGCAAACATTAGCCAGGGTTCGCACGCGCCTGATACCTTCTGAAGCTTCCTTGGGAACCGACTCAAGCCCATACAGTGCCGCCATGGTGTGCATAAAGTGGAGACGTGGATTGTTGTAGCGCTTGACGAGGAGATCCCAGGCTACCGTATACCCAGAATCCGTTAATGCCATGTGACTGACATCCTGGTCCCGTCCTTCGGGCAAGGCCTGCTTGAGAAAGTGAAACTTCTGGATGTTAGAGAGAGTGTTGTTGTCATGGATGAGTTGTAGGAAACCATCGTAAAACGAGGGCCAATCCGTAAAGCTTCCCGAAAAGCGTGGAACTGGAAGCTTCGGAAGCGGAATGTTGGATGATAAAATTGGAGTGACGGACTCGATTGGTGGGGAACCTTGGGCTATCACTGAGAACTTGTTGTCGTATTCTTCCGAGATGTTGCAGAAGATGTGCTGGTGCTCTTCAACAAACCGCTCGTATAGGTTGTCTGAGAAATATACATGTTGACTGGGACACAGCTGATCGACCAATTGTTGGTGATTCGCATCAAACAGGGTGGATAAATCCTTTAACGTGCTAAGTCGCTGAAGAAAATAATGTTTGGATTTTCGGGATTGACTATCCTTCTTGAAGTTACGCTCGAGTTGCGTCAACCTGTTCCATAAATCCTTCTGTCTCGCGTGCAAACCAGCAAACTGGTCGGATGGGGAAGGATTGGCTTGTGTGCCTGTCTTTTCATCGTCGATACCCATAGTTTTATTGAATTTACAACAGCACGCTTGAAATCACAGCCCTCACATACAAACACTCACCGGCTTCCAGTCAGTCTGTGTAGCAGTTTCCAGTTTCAATTCGTCGTTCCTTTGGTCCGTTATTCGTCTCGCAGCAATCTCTCCTTCCTTTGTCCGTTATTCGTCTCGCAGCGTGGTTCCACGTGGCATAGGTTAATAGCCGTTTATTTCAGATTAATTTGAGCCCAATTGTTAGTTCCAAATCAATTCAAATTCCATTCATTGGCACTCATGGGCCACCAAAAATGTTGTGACTGCGCCGATAGACGGGAGTCAATGATTAGCAGAAGTCTGCTATGGGGACTTTGCTGTTGCCGTTTTATAAAAACACAGGGTTGGATATGTCACTGAATTTAATTTGAATTGATTTTAGATATAACAAAATGTGTAATGTGTAATGGGTAAATGTAACAAAAAATTTGTGTTCAGTCGTAAGCTTAGATGTCGTAAGGAAGAAGAAACCTAGAGATGTCCCGCTTTCCAAAGGGACCGGGGTCTCGAGATCGATAGCCACCAATCAGGTATCGATTGTAGGGTTGTGGTATGCACTAACAACGTAATGAACATTACGACAACGAAAATGACCGTACATATACCCTTGCAGTTAAAACCGGATATATATCGCAAACATCGGATATAGTTGGCCGGTCCTTATGGGAATAGGAATATATAATCCAATTTATTACAATACAAAATCTAAAAAAAGTCCCCAACTTCTATCTTCAAAAATACGAAAGTTGATATTTCTACCAAATACCATTTCCGATCGTTCAGTTATATGGCAGCTATGGGATATAGTCGGCCGATCCTAATGAAATTTGATAGGTTGGATCAATTGACCAAAAATAGAATCTGTATTAAATTCCAGCTTTCTATCTTCAAAAACACGAAAGTTGGGTCATTTTCGATCGTTCAGTTATGTGGCAGCTATAGGATATAGTCGGCCGATCCTTATGAAATTTGGCATGACGTAATGTTTTGCCAAAAATAGCTCTCATGTCAAATTTGAACTCTCTAACTCTAAAAACACCAAAGTTATACCATTTCCGATCAATCAGTTATATGGCAGCTATAGGATATAGTCGGCCGATCCGGGCCGTTCCGACTTATATACTGCGTACAAAGGAAAGAAGGGTGTGTGCAAAGTTTCAAGACGATAGCTTTAAAACTGAGAGACTAGTTCGCGTAGAAACAGACAGACGGACAGACAGACGGACAGACAGACGGACAGACGGACATGCTCATATCAACTCAGGAGGTGATCCTGATCAAGAATATATATACTTTATAGGGTCGTAGATGTCTCCTTCACTGCGTTGCACACTTTTGACCAAAATTATAATACCCTCTGCAAGGGTATAAAAAGGAGAAGAGTTTTTTGTTTCCCAATTTTGTTACCTATCCGATATTTTGTTTCTCCTAACGCATCTTATTTTGCGTTAGTTCGTGGACGATCCACTCAGAGAATTGTATAGGAATCTGTTTTCCTACTTTTAGTGTTAAAGGAAACTGACAAAATTTGGAGTATTTGTTGAAGTTTTAATTACTGCTTTTAGACTTTTAACGTAAGGAAGCTTTTTATTTGAGTCGACAAAAAGATTGGGGTGGGTTCTATTAAGTTGGTCTAAATATTTGTGTTTTCTTTTTTAATGGGTATGGTGATTTTTCCTTTGGTTACAATGAGCCCCAAGTACGGGAACGTCATTAACTGCAGACCTTAATTGCTATCTCAACCAACTTTTCCGTCGAACGATCTTAATGTAGGGAGTAGGAAAAAAAAGTAAGTAGGTCATTTATAAGATTGATTTTTGTATTTTGGGTAACCGAATAATCGCAACCAGCCGTTTTGGCATTATATGTAGGGTTGTTTTTTATGTGTTTAACAAATTTTTATTTTATTTAGTTTCTGTTTGATCCTGTATCTAATAATATTTCAATTATTTATTTTTTACGTGAGAGGCCGTTGTGCCGCAACTTTAAGAGCGCACCCGCGCTGAAGAGCGCACCAGCACTAAAGAGCGCACCCGCGCTGAAGAGCGCATCCGCGCTCGCCCCTCTTTGCGCTCTCGCTCCTTTGTCGGCCGTCGTCGATCGTATTTTTTCTATTACCGTTGCCTGTTTTCTTGCTAAGTTAAGCTCAGTATTCGATGTAAGCAGCCCAATAAAGCTGACCGCGTTATATTCACTGGAAGACGCCCCCGACTTTTTTATTCAACATTTTTACTCCTGGAATCTTTTGCGGCAACCAAGCCCCCTACAAACATTTGGTCCTTCGAGCCGGATAATTACTGGATTTTCTTCTGCCAGCAGTTCTCGGCATTGTTCCGCCAAAAGATAAGTACATTTTTCCGTCTCCATCTCTCTGCCGGTCTTCAGCAGTGATCCGAACATTAAATTTCGTTCACACTGCTGCAAGATTGTTTTTCCCTCCGTGTCAACTCCAAGTCCGAGTTTTCCGACACAACGGCAGGTTGAGATTTTCTATTAATCTATAATAATCTTAAAATTCTGCAAATTTTTCCATCCGTCTCCGTTTTGTGTGCTGCCCATATTCCTCGCCGTTTTCGGCCTCTCCGTTATCCATTCGCTTGCCAACGGTCGAGGCATATGTGCATCCACATACATACATACGCACATACATATTTTTTTGGTGCAATTAATCCGCGAAAAATTCGCAAGTGAACAGTGAAATTGTGTGGTGACAAAAAGAAGGCATAATTTATATTGGCCACCGGTGTGAATTAGTTCCGGAATTTCCAAATTCACCGAACAGTCCGCCGCTATCGTAATATTTGTTTTTTATCTTCCCCAATCAGTGTCATTTTTTACACCACATAACTTTTCTGTTCCCCCAATTATACAGTCCACTTATCAAAGCTCCACTGTGCCAACATATGCCCACATGCCCTTACATATATCCGTACCTGCATGCATGTCCATATATTTTCTGCCTTCAATTCCAGGAAATATATAACCGATAAAATTTAACATGTACAGTCCACTTATCGAAGCTCTACTGTACCATCATATGCCCCACATGCGCTTGCCCTACTTGCATGCAAGTTATCCAACCCCTAAATACAGGCCACTTATGGCTTTTATAAACAATATTTTCAATCTCTGCATTTGCCTTTGGCTTGATCTTTGGCTCAATTATTCAACCCATAAATCCAGGCCACTTATGGCTTTCCACTTATGAATTTTATAAACAATATTTTCAAACTCTGCATTTGCCTTCGGCTTTGTCTTTGGCTCTGAGGTCCGATCTCGGTTCCCCATAAACAAATCAAAATCAAAAGTAAACATCAGCTTCCCTCCGAAGCCCAATCAATTACGCCTTTTGCGTTTCAAGTACCCACCAAATTGCATCGATCAGCTTAATCGAATTTCACAATAAGATGCGACAGTTTCATCTTAAGCCTCTAATCTAAACACAACTGATGGCCGAGGTTCTTTGGATCAGATTTAGAATTAAGAAGTCAGTCCTATTTTGACCGAGACCGCGAACGGTTGACAAAAATATTTAAGAAAAATCAAAAGTGTCTTGTAATTTTTGCGTTTAATAAATAAAGGTTTAACACCAAGTTGTGAAATCAAAAAATAAAATTTTCATTTTTTTAATTCACCGAACTACAAACAATTTAACTGGCGCCCAACTCAAGGGGCCGCGTCACATAAAGCTCCAAAAAATAGTTTAATGAAAAATAAGTTAATAAGTTAATAAATAAATAAGTCAACAACTCAACATTTTTAGTGGAAAAATTAAAACATCCACCAAACGACACTACCAAGTGACAGTGATCGTCAACAATAAAGTAAATGGAAATTAATTATTGAAATAATCCATAAAAAGTGAATTAAAACAAAGGTGGACCGAAATTTTAAACCAAACAATTACAAGAACACAAAAACTAAAAAAAAAAAAAAAAAATCAACGCACAAAAAAAAAACAAACAAGAACAACAAAAACAAATAAAACGACAACTCCAACAAGAAAAACCAGGGATGGAAGGCAGGACATTCTCAAATAAAAACGACAACTCGCTCCAACAAAAAAACCCAAGGAAGGAAGACAGGACATTCTCTATCAATCACCAACCACACAGAAGGAAGACCCCAACGGGACAATATCGTGAGGAATTAATTTAAAATAATAAAAAAATTAAAGACTAAAATTTAAGATCTGTAAATTTGAGAAAAATAATATAAGATTTATATATTGCAAAAAGTAAAATTCGCGATTTAACAAAAAAATATAAAGAATAATTCTGGAAGATTTGATAAATAGCTTTTGTGAACTAAATCTAACAATGGCAACCGGAGGTTCAGCACCAAATTTTTCTGCAGGCAGTGTAGCCACAGCCGGCAGTTTAACAGTAGAATTGATAAACAGATTAATAAACGCTCAATTGAATGAAGTTAGCAGGAAAGTAGAATGTTTAGAAGGAAGGCTAGCCACAGATGCAAACACTGTGGAAGATTATAAAATACAAACAATTGACCCAGCTATAAACTGCGATACAACACTTGAAGTGATAAAATCCTTACCAAATTTCACAGGGGAAAAAACACAATATGTAGGTTGGAGGGAAGCTGCAGAAACTGCAATGAGTCTCTATAAAATTGAAAGTGAACAATATTTTATCGCCCTAACAATTTTACGAAATAAAATTATGGGAGCTGCCCATGATGCTCTTACCAATCATGGCACAGTTTTAAACTTTAAAGCAATCCTATCCCGATTGGACTTTATATATAGTGACAAACGACCAATACATGTTCTCGAGTCAGAACTAAGTATCCTCAGGCAAGGACGAATGACAGTTACTGAGTACTATAACGAAGTCAATATAAAAATGACCTTGCTAATAAACAAAACCATAATGACGTACGGAAAGGACAGTGTAATTACCAAAGAAACAAACAATTCAATAAGGAGAAATGCTCTACGAGTATTTAGATCCGGACTTAATGGATCTATTTCAGAAACTCTTTTCTCATTAAATCCACCAGATTTGCCCAATGCTTTGGCAAAGGTCCAAGAATTAGAATCAAACAACTTCCGTGCTCAATTCGCAAATAGGTTTAATGGATTTAAAAATGAAAGTAAATATCGGGGAAATAACTTACGATTTGATCAAATACGGCAAAATAATAATACCACTAAAATGGGAAATAATTTTAATCATAACCAAAATTACAATTGGCCACAAAAGGGAAATTTTTGGCAAAATAATAATCAAAATAATAATCATAAGCAACAAGCTATCGAGCCAATGGATGTTGATCCACCGATTCAACTCCAGAATAAATCTAATAACAATCGGCAGCCGAGCCAAAATTGGCAGTCAAATAGTAACCAGGGAAGATATAATAATTGGCAGGCAAACGATAATCAAGGTAGATATAATAATAATTATCATCAAAATAAAAATCGTTCAAATTTTTATAACACAAATCAAAATAGAGAGCAAACTCAAGCTCAAAAAAGGGAATCAGATGGAACAGAAAGTCAGCCAGCTAATAAAGTAACCAGATTAAATAATATTAATGAAGACCATTTTTTAGACCAGACCCCTACAGAGGAATGCCTTATTTAAATAGGATAGATCGAAAAACCAAGAAGCAGCTAAAAGTTTTAATAGATACAGGAGCCACTGCTTGTTACATAAAAAGGGGAATTTTTGAAAATAAAAACGAGCTACCAATATACAAAAAGGTAACAACAGTTCATGGCTACTCAATTATTAGGTACTAGCAGTACCCTGCCACGTTTCGCTGTGGCATATTGTTGTTGCACGCATAAAAAATAAGTCAAACAAAAAAGAATAATTTTCAAATTAATTAAATTCTGTAATACTTGTGGGTATACAATATTCTTTGTTTCTCCTCCTTAATCATTCATTATTATTTCTGTATTTTAGTACATAGGTTGCTCTTCACTTAAGCACCTTGTGATACACGACATTTTTTGTTTTATTATCAGGCGCAAAAACAAACAACGCAGATGGTCTTCCGACCCGTGAACATGCCACGTATAATTGACCATGGGAAAAACATGAATGTTCTAGATTTAAACCACAAACTTTTAAGGATTGGCCTTGTGATTTGTTGATTGTCATGGCAAATGCAAGACGTATCGGAAATTGAAGTCTTTTAAATTCAAACGGCATATCGGTTGGGATCATCGGGATCCTCGGAATGAGAACTTCCTCACCTTTGAATTTTCTTATCATTATCGTAGCGTAAATTACATTGTTCATCAATTTACTAACCACCAAACGCGTACCGTTGCACAGTTTTGGTTGGTTTATGTTTCGAAGCATGATTACTACGGAGCCAACCTTTAGGCGTAAATTGTGCGGTGGTAAGCCAGGCACGTCCAAAGAGTTTAAAAATTCAATTGGATAGTTGGTGGCTTCATCTTCATTTGTGACGCAGTCAATAGATTTGAATGAATGCATTGTTCCAATGATCTTATTTTGAATTATGTAGTTCAGGTCATCTACATCTTTATTCTTAGCCGCTAAAATTGCTCGCTCACTCAACCATTCATTATTTTTGTAGTTAGAAATAATATTTGGAAATACATTGTTGATAAGTTCGTCTTTTGATGAGACAAAATTACAAAAATTATTTGGAAATGATATTAATCCGCTCGATTCATCGACAGGTACTTGACCATTACCGATAGTCAGCAATTGCTCCGAGAAATCTTCAGCAGATGTATCATTAAGCAATGTAACTCTCATGTTTGTTATCAGCTGCAGTTTCTTCACATAGCGCCATAGATTTGACGATTTGAGGCAAGCGTTTATTTCGTCGGCAGCCGCAGATCTTGGAATTACTGGCAACTTCACTTTATCATTAACGCAGCATAATCCAGGCGTTTCTCCGGAAAACTTTAATGCACCACAATACTCGCAAACAACGTCCATTTGCCCAATGCAAACGCTAGGATGCAAGCTGTAATCATTGCTGCAATCGTATCGAAACGCAGCTCGATTCAAATCAGCTAAAATTTTTCGTCGCAAATTAAAATCTATTTGAGAAGCACGAAGTCGAGCCTTACTATTGCGGCTCTGTTCACGTGCAATTTCTCGTTCTTCTTCAGTCCTTTCATATGCAGTATTTTGTATTCTTCTTGCATTACGGCTTTGTCGGGAAAGATTCGATCGTCTTGGTCGCGGCATTATTAATTAAACTTCACTTCACTTCAATCCACTTGTTAATTATTTATTTAATAGAAATAGTTTTAATATTGATTTCTTACAAATATCAATAGAGAGTGCAGAGGCTCTAGTGGTGCTTCAAGTTGAGGCAATTTCACTTTCCCGGAAGCGCAACACAATCTTTTTGGTTCGTTGTTAAATTTGAGAGCCTGACTATGAATTTGACTTCGTTTGTAACTGACATTTTGACATTTGACATTTTCTTCTTAGCTGTCTGCCTAAATAAAAAAGTATGGGCCAGGGAGGAACGCTGTCGAACGGGACAAAAAGTATCCTATGTCCTTCTCCTGGCTCTAAGCTACCTCCCTACCAATTTTCACTCAAATCTGTTCTTCCGTTCTTGATTTATAAGTGTTGTAACATAAAACACGTTGTTCTTTTATATATATAGATTACCATATTATAAATATATTTGAAACAAAACAATTATTTTATGAAATCGAAGGTTTAGAATCTGATATTCTAATTGGATTCAATTTATTAAGAAAAATTGGAGCTATAATAAATATAGATAAGGGAATCTTGGAATACAATGGGAAACAGGAGAGGTTAAAATATTATGATAATGAGGAGAAAAATGAAATACGTTTAATTTAAGAAAATAATATTCTTCCGTTAAAAGAATTTATTATAAAAAAGTGTTGTGATGAAAATGGTAGCGAAAAGACAGATTCATTATTTGTTGAAAATAGTGAGAAAAGCTTGGGAGTTAAAAATCCCGAGAACGCCGACGTAGAAATATCCGTCAACAAAAATACAAATATCTTGGGAACGAAAAATCCCGAGAACGCCGACGTAGAAATATCCGTCAACAAAAATACAAATATCTTGGGAACAAAAAATCCTGAGAACGCCGACGTAGAAATATCCGTCAATAAAAATAAAAATATCTTGGGAATTAAAAATCCTGAGAGTGCCGACGAAGTAAATACCGTCAAAAATCAAATAAATAATATAGGTACAGACCAATTAGGCGGACTGAGGGAAAAGATA
Organism: Drosophila bipectinata; assembly: GCF_030179905.1. Lineage (NCBI taxonomy): Eukaryota > Metazoa > Arthropoda > Insecta > Diptera > Drosophilidae > Drosophila > Drosophila bipectinata. Next base: position 8,577,155 of record NC_091740.1, on the reverse strand, counting down.
GTTCACTATATTGAAAAGGAGATAAATATGCAAATTCCTTTTAGAACAGACATAAAGGGGGAAATAAATCTTATCCACGATAGGCCAATATACGGGAAGCAGTATCCGTATGCTCTATCTGTCAACGACTTCGTGAATAGCGAAATCAAAAGAATGTTATCAGAAAAAATAATAAGGCCTAGCAGAAGCCCTTCAGTAATTCTATCAAATTTGGGAAAAGCAAGATATTTTTCAACAATAGATTTAGAGTCAGGATTTCATCAGATACTAATGAAAGAATCTGATGTCGAAAAAACAGCCTTTTCAATAAATAATGGAAAATACGAATTTTTAAGAATGCCATTCGGATTAACAAATGCAACAAGAATCTTTCAAAGAGCAATGGACGATATTCTAAGAGAACAAATAGGGAAAACGTGTCATGTCTATATGGACGACATTATAATATTCTCAAACTCAATTGAACAACACTATACAGATCTAAACAAAATTATAAATATATTATTGAGGGCAAACATGAAAATCTCTTTAGAAAAATCTAAGTTTTTCAAACGCGAAACCCGTTTTCTAGGATACATGGTATCCTATAACGTCATCAAGACAGACCCAGAGAAAATTGAAACCATTAGAAAATATCCGCTTCCAGAAAATATTCGGGAACTAAGAAGTTTCCTAGGTTTTACGGGCTATTATAGAAAATTTGTTTCAAACTACGCCTACATAGCCAAACCTCTAACAAAATATCTTGGAGGTCATAATGGCAAAATCTCAAAAAGAATGTCAACAAAAATATTGATTCAGCTGGATGAACCAGCAATTAAAGCTTTTAACGAGCTGAAAGAAAATCTCATTGCTCAAGTAGAACTAGTTCAACCGGACTATAATAAAAAATTTACCTTGACCACCGACGCTTCAGACGTCGCAATTGGTGCAGTTTTATCTCAAGAAGGAAAACCAATTACTTTTATTTCAAAAACCTTGTCTAAAATAGAACAAGCTTATGCGACTAATAAGAAGGAACTTTTAGCGACAGTAAGGGCTCTTAAAAATCTTAGAAATTACTTATACGGAGTAATTGGAATTGAAATTCAAACCGACCATCAATCTTTATCTTACACAATTTCGGATAAAAATCCCAATGTAGATATGAAAGGATGGTATTCTTTCATAGAAAGTTTTACACCGAAAATAACATTTAAGCCCGGTACAACAAATGTAGTTGCAGACGCATCATCTCGAATTCAGATAAATAATATTACTGACAGCGATATAGAACAAAAAGACCAGTCAGACTCAGATCAGAACACACAGCATTCAGCTGAAAGTAGTTTTGAAAATGTAATACAAGAGACCCGTAAACCGTTAAATCAATTTAAACAACAACTGTTATTAACAACGGGGAGGTATACAATACATGAGTCACTGAAAATTTTTGACAGGACACGACATTTAATTGAATATGACACACCAGAAAATTTAATAACTATATTAAGAGAGTATCTTCCACCTAACATTACGGTAGGAATTCATTGTACCTTAGAGGACTTATTTCAAATTCAATTATGTACCTTTAAAAATAATTTCACAAACACATTCCTTTTTACAAGAATCTTTCTACAAGACGTGGAAAACGAGGAAGATAAAGCTATAATAATAGAAGAAACGCACAGCCGTGCTCATAGGGGGCTAGAAGAGAATTACAAACAGATCAGTAAATTATATTATTGGCCAAACTGTTTCAAAAAATTAAAAAATTAGGCACCCAATTAAAATTCCAATTGGGGAAGCCCCAATTCCAAGTAAAGAAGGAGAAAATTTACACATTGATATATATTACGCGCAAGGTCTTACTTTCATAACTTGTATTGACGCTTACTCAAAATTTCTAGTAGTAAAAGAAATCCAAAATAAATTAAATATCGAAAATAAAGTAATGGAACTTCTTCAGCATTTTCCACAAGAAAAAGTAATAATGACCGATAATGAACCGAGCTTTACCTCGGCCCAATTTAAATCTTTCGCACAAAGGTGCAATTTAACTTTACATTACGCAGACCCGAGGCACAGCACGTCAAACGGACAGGTTGAAAGGGCACATTCTACATTAACAGAATTAGCTCGATTCATTAAAGAATAATTTAATTTAACTGACTTTTCCGAAACAGTAATAAGAGCCGCTCAAGAATATAATCAGAGCATTCATTCTACAACGAACCAAAAACCTTTTGACGTATTATATAATAAAATAGAGCACGATAACATTCCTGAACTTTTAAAAAATACTCAAGAGAAAATGTTGGAAACACATAATGAAAACAGAAAAGAAAAAGAATATCATGTAGGACAGGTAGTCTATGAAAAGAAACACGGGGAAAGAAATAAACTTAAAACCAGATATAAAAAACAAATAGTTAAAGAAAATTTACCCAACAAAATAATAATCAACAATAGAAATAGAATTATTCACAAAGATAATATAAAATTCTAAGTATTTATATATCATCCTTTTTTTCTTTCCTTTCCCAGAAAATGTTTTATCAGGTGCTCATACTACACCTTATTTTATTAAAAAAATCAGAAATAATTGACTATACAAGTCACGAATATCTTCTATTTAAGGACAATAAAGACGTATTGACGTAACTTAAGCTTTTATAAAGAAATAATAAATTTGGAATCAGATAATATTAAAAGGGATACTAATAAAAGGTCACAATGGGAAATTAAATATGACATAAAAGTAATCGAACTAATTTTATCGCAATTAATATCAACTAGATCAAAAAGAGGGATAAATGAGTTAGGCACCGTGTGGAAATGGTTAGCTGGAACTCCGGACCATGGTGATTTTATTACAGTTCAGAATAAAATTAATGAATTAATTGAAAACAATAATAAGCAGTCCATTATCAATTCCCGATTATTCAAAGAAATAGAATCTCTTTCCGATGATTTTAAAAAAGTATTTATTGATCAAGATCTACCACTTCGAAAACATCGCTTGCGATTATTAACATTTGATCTGCAAAATTTAATTGACACAATCACTCTAGCGAAAATAGACGTTTTTAATACCAAAATTTTAAACAATGATGACATCTTGGAAATATTAAAACATGAACAAAAACCAGTAATTATAGCTGATTTAATGGACATCTCTTCTTTTAAAATCGCATTGCATAAAGAACTTTTAATAATTTATATAAAATACCCAATAACAAAAAACAGATGTGAAATATATCACGCTAGAGCGATTTCCCAAATCGATGGAAAACTAGTATTAAGCAATCAAGTCGCAAAATGCGAAAATATTTTTTACGAAATGTCTAATTTTAAGAACGAACTTTTTAATAATTATTGCACTCTAAGTAACAAAAAAACTTGTTTTACCCGATTATTAAATGGTGAGAAATAAACCTGTAAAAAAATAAGAGAAAAAAATCAAAAAATAGACATCATACAAGATGGTGCCATTCTTATAAATGGGAACAATATTGTTAACAACTCCTATTTAAACGGTTCGTTTTTAATAAAATTTAATGGTACAACTAAAATTAATAATATCTCATATACCAATTTGGAAAATAAAATTCTTGAATACGTAACTACGAACCACTTTAAAAATTATGAAATATCCGATTACATATTATCAAATAACTCTGATTTTTCTTTAGATAATATAAACATTTTAAACCCTTTCGTTAAAATTAAGAATACTAAAATATCACTTACCTTTATATTATTAATTTTAATCATTATATATTTGATTCTTTCACTTATTATAAAATACAAAAATGCTATATTATTTGTAACCAAAAAACATCGGCCTGAACCAGAAAAATCTATTAACCAAGAAATTTTTTTAACAGAATTAAGAGATCATTTAAACGAATTTCATATTGAATCGGGACGATCCATTTTAGAAGGGGGAGAGTTATCCAACCCCTAAATACAGGCCACTTATGGCTTTTATAAACAATATTTTCAATCTCTGCATTTGCCTTTGGCTTGATCTTTGGCTCAATTATTCAACCCATAAATCCAGGCCACTTATGGCTTTCCACTTATGAATTTTATAAACAATATTTTCAAACTCTGCATTTGCCTTCGGCTTTGTCTTTGGCTCTGAGGTCCGATCTCGGTTCCCCATAAACAAATCAAAATCAAAAGTAAACATCAGCTTCCCTCCGAAGCCCAATCAATTACGCCTTTTGCGTTTCAAGTACCCACCAAATTGCATCGATCAGCTTAATCGAATTTCACAATAAGATGCGACAGTTTCATCTTAAGCCTCTAATCTAAACACAACTGATGGCCGAAGTTCTTTGGATCAGATTTAGAATTAAGAAGTCAGTCCTATTTTGACCGAGACCGCGAACGGTTGACAAAAATATTTAAGAAAAATCAAAAGTGTCTTGTAATTTTTGCGTTTAATAAATAAAGGTTTAACACCAAGTTGTGAAATCAAAAAATAAAATTTTCATTTTTTTAATTCACCGAACTACAAACAATTTAACTTGCATGTTCATATATTTCCAAATATTTCCTGCCTCCAATTTCAGGAAATATATAGCCAATAAAATTAAAAAAAAAAAAATTTTAATTTTCTAAAACCAATAATTATAAACCGCCATTTCACTACAAATCCGTGATTGTGTCGCTTAAATTCTCGACATATGGTGTTGTGTTTTTTGGTGCTGTTTTTTTTCCCTTTGAGGTACGTACAGGGTGCCGACGGCATAACCGGCTGCGTAACAAAATAGATTAAAAAAAATCAATTAATTATAAATTTATGTATTTATAATTATAACTACACAATTTATTTAATTCTTATTTTCCGTTCGAGCAAAGGGCCAGGTTTTTTAATTCTCCTTTCCGGCCACTCAATAATAAAAGTCAAAAATTTAATTATCGAAAAATTATAATTAATTAATTTAATTATCCACCTTCTGTCCGAATAGAGCCGCGGTTTTAATTCCATCTTTCCGGCTTCGTGTTAATTAAATTCAATTAATTAAAGATTTTGGTTTCAATTCCACCGTTCCAGCTTCGTGATAATTAACCTCAATTGATTAAAAATTAAGATTTTCAACTCCACCCTTCTGGCTCCATCATAATTAAATCCGACAGTTAGACAAAAATTAATTATTAATTTTTTGTGTTAAATTCAAGCCAAGGTTAAGTCCACCTTCCGGCTCCGCAAATTCGAAAATAGTTAAGAATTCAATATCTCAGAATATATTAAATTCTGTACGAACCACATAAGTCGAAATATACATACATATATAGACCGTCATCATTTTTTTCCGAACAAGCACGAATTTTCCGGTACTTTTTCCATTTTTTGTGCCTCCAACGCTGCTTCTACTCCGCATCAGGCAATATCCGCCTACAATCCGAGCAAACCTCGTCTCCTTTTGGTTTTTTTCTGGTGCCTGAAGTTTTTCTTTTTACATTCGAATTGTGCCGCACACGACTTTCCTTTCCACATCGGCGCCACAAGTTCGCACTTGCTCCTTGTAATTGCCTTTCATCCGCGATCTCACCGTTCTCATCACATTAGTGCGACCGGCACCACTTCGTATGAGGCACCTGTTGCGCGAGTCAGTCGACAAGCGCTGACCAGCGAATTGGACTCTGAGAATGCCCACGGGAGACGACAAAAAGCCGCGTTCGATCCCAGCCATCCGTTTGGACAGATCTCAATCCGCATCTCCGCGGACGCCTCTTTTGAAGCCTAAGGCTACCAGTGCCAGTCCAAGGGCAAAGAGTGACGAATCCGTCAATACAACCCCCGGTCCTTCACAGAGGCAGACTCGCTCCGTTGCAAAAATGGCTCCAAGTGCGGTCGAAGTGGCGTTGAAAAAATTCATCGTCACAACAGATCGAATTAGCCAATTTGGGGCTAACATAAATACTCCGGGCGCCCCAGAAACGGAAATAGGCTCCCAATACATGTGCGAAGTCAATCGGGACCAAATTCGGGCACTATGGGAGAAGGCAGCCGTCTCGACAGTGCTGGAAGCGAAGTACAGCTACTGTTACTCCGTCTATTCGAGGTATATTGCCCAGCTTCGGGAGAAAATTGTCTCCCAATCCACTCAGACTTCCGTAAATGTACACACGCCCGCGTCTACAGGTTGCCGGTTACCTCCGGTGGATACCGAGGTCTTCGCGGGTGATGATCTTCGGTGGCCCACCTTCAGAGACTTGTTTACGGCCATTTACATCCAAAACTCGAGGCTCACCCCGGGTAGAAAAGTTGTTCCACTTACTGTCCAAAACAAGTGGTGACGCCCACGCCATTGTTTCTAAAGCTCCGCTTACCCATGAAGGGTTTGTCGCCGCTTGGCAAAGCCTCACAGACCGCTTTGAGAACCGGCGGCTATTGGTCAATACCCAGTTGAAAATCCTTTTCAACATCCAGGCTATTTCTCAAGAGTCCGGGGTCGCGCTGAAGGAGCTGCAAGCCACCATTCAGAGTTGTCTGACAGCCCTAGCAATGTCCTCCATCAATGTTGAGGCTTGGGACTGCCTCCTGGTGTTTATGATTTCGTCAAAGCTCCCCAAGGCCACACTTTCTATGTGGGAGCAATCCGTCCATAATAAGGCCGAAATTCCAACATGGAAGGAATTAGACAACTTCTTGACAGAGCGCCATCGCCATCTAGAGGCAATCGACGACGTCAGGCCTAGTGGCTCCGGGCAACTTCCACCAAGGTCGGGAATTCCTATTGCTCCTGCTCGGAGGGTCAACTCATACGAGACTTGAGTGGTTCCAGGCCCCAAGGATTGCGATCTCTGTTCGAGGGAGAACCACCCCATTCGCTTATGTCCGCGGTTCCTAGAAATGGACGTAAATGGGCGCTCGGACTACATTAAAAGGAAGCAGTTCTGTTTAAGCTGTTTTGCCCGAGGCCACCAGCAACGAGACTGCCCGAGCGCCCATACCTGCTTCACATGCCACAGCAGACACCACACCCTCTTGCACCGCGGCAACCGCTCCAAGTCCGCCTACGTCAACAAACGGCTCAGAGGATCAGTCGAATGTGCAGGTGTGTTTCGCTTCCGGGTCAGGAGCCGTCCTATTGGGCACGGCTCTTATCAACGTGTGCCATTTGGGGTGCACCATCCAGGCACGAGCACTGATAGACTCAGGGTCCGAAGCGACTTTCATAACGGAACGACTGTTCAACCTTGTCAAGTTTCCCCTCAAGACGATTCACGCACAAGTTTCCGGCCTCAATCAGACCATTTCCGCGCAGTCTACTAAATTGTGCCATTTCTCCATTAAGTCGCCGTCTAGACCCGGACTACAATTAGAGACTGCGGCTTACGTTCTTCCGCAGTTGGCAGGAAATCTGCCATCATATCCGTTTTTGCGAGATCTTCTCAAGGGGCTGCCCGACATTCCCCTGGCGGACCCCAACTTCTTTGAGAGCTCCCAAATCGATGTGTTATTAGGAGCTGACATTCTTCCGTGCATTCTCCTCGGTAATTCCAAAGCTAACATCTGCGGGTCGCTCCTCGGTCAGGAGACCATTTTTGGATGGGTGCTGACAGTCCCATTGTCTCCAGCTAACCCCCGCAGCATGTCTGTTTTTTCCGCACGAGTTGCCCGCAACCTCACTGGTGACTCACTGGTTCAGGGTTTCGATTCAGGATGCGAGCACAATTCTGTCTCGACTCCTTTTTCGATTTACACATCGCATCACGCTGCACGGTGGCAATCAGCTGATGATCAGACTGATCCGGGCCAAATTCTGGATTCCAAGGTCATATTCAGCACGATGTCGCCACGCCCACGCAACGCCCAGTCACTGGAGAGCAGATGTACTCGAGGTACACAATCCTACCGATGCCGAGTCTGCAATGGAGATCGTGTCGGCGTGGGGACGTCTGTAAGACGTGTGGTCAGGATCACCACACGCTGCTGCACCCCGTGACCAAGGAGCACCGGTCACCGCCCGCGGGAGACAGTACACGGGGTGTCTCGCTCTCTCGTCGGCCGTCATCCGCCAACTCCCGGCGCGGTTCGGTTGTTTCTCGCCCTGCGTCCGCCATTTTCCGGCATTCCCAAACCGATCCACAGCTGCCGACTTCCCGGCACTCTTCGATAACTCCTCGGCATTCTTCCGCCACTGGCCGGCAGCCGTCAAGTGCTCCACTGCATTCGTCCGCCACCCATCGGGTGCCGTCCACCGCTCGTCCGCCCGCGTCATCCGCGCCTAGGCAATTTTCCGCCTCTCCTCGAGGGCCTTCGTAGGACGCGGTCGCTGCGCCCACCCTATCGTCGCTGCTGAACCGGAACAGCGTCAACACCGGGACCCGGATCTTCGACACGGGGGCCTTCATCGACCCGTGTACGCCCTCTAGCTGCAGTGACGCATAGCTAGCGACGAGGGATCTGGGGAGAATGTTTAGGTGAGGGGCCGTTGTGCCGCTCAGCTGAACCTAAGAGCGCATCCGCGCTGAAAAGCGCACCCGCGCTTAAAAGCTCATCCGTGCTGAAGAGCGCATCCGCGCTCGCCCCTCTGTGCATTCTTCCTCTCTCTTCGGCCGTCGTCGATCGTCCGCTCTGGTTTATATTTAGGTTTAGCGTTTATGCTTTCTAAGTTAAGTTCAGTATTCCCTTGTAAGCAGCCCAATGGAGCTGACCGCGTTATATTCACTGGACGACGCCACCGACATTTTTATTCAACATTTCAACTCCTGGAATCTTTTGCGGCAACAACGCATCCCTACAAACAAAGAAAAAGAGGTGAAAAAGCAGTCTTCTACGCCACTGCCTACCCTTGCAGTTTCTAAGGCCATCACTTCCTAACCGAAATATCATAGGTGTTAGAAATAGATCCAAATAGGATACAAAAATTTACCAAACCAATTTACCTCATGGTGATGAAATTGCTAGACCATGAATGCTTCTACGGGAAAGGGATGAGAAATAGATCCAAATAGGATACAAAAATTTACTAAACCAATTTACCTCATGGTGATGAAATTGCTAGACCATGAATGCTTCTACGGGAAAGGGATGATTCCTATGCAGTATCGCATGTATACAGTACTTAATATGTACTACTTCGTTTTTTCTTTGGGAACCAGTAAGTTTAATTGCTGCTCATTTTGTATTATTTTTCAACCTTAACCTATTATATTAATTTTATACAGCATTGTTTTTTTTGAACATAGCCTCTCAAAGCGAAATAGTTTTACAAAAACAAGTAGCTTTACAATGTAAAAAAAAATGTAATTAGAACAATTAGCATATAGCCATAGCCATAAATAAGCCATAAATGACATTAAGCAGAGGAGTGTGCCAATTCGAATCCCTTCGAATTCTTGGGTTATTTCATGATGCAGAATGTGGTTTTGGTCATTCTGTTTTCGGTATGCTGGAATAGTCTCTTGAGGACAGTTTTAATCAGCTTAAAATGCAACATGTGGAGTTGCAAGACAAGTTGGAGTTTAAGAGGCTAGTGGTAGTGGTTTGGTACAGGAGTGGTATGGTATCTATACCACCAGTACAGGAGTTGCATGGTGGTACCTATGCGAGCCAATTCGTCTGCTATGCTATTGCTTGGGGACCCGGACCCGGATGGGCCATTCCATAAGGAGATAATCCACAGTCTGAGACCGTTTTCTGGCTGATGATAATGGGGCTGATCTATTTAATATGGTCGCTGTCATACACCGATGTGTTTCTCTTAGCCTTCTTTATGTTTATAATTTAGGTTGGTTTTCTTTTTGAGGGCCGCCATACAGGAGAATGGGTCTTACTTTGGCAGTTTAGATCAAACTCACAATGAAGGGGGAAACGCCCCATGTTAGTGCTATTGCTTTTTTAAAAGCTATTGCGGCCTTCGTCGATTTAAGCTTTAGTTTATCAGTTTAGCTTTCTATAAACTACCAGTGGTACTGCACCAATCTAGGTACTTTGCACTATCGCCGAAAGAGAGCCTCTGGTTATTCAATTTTAGTAGGGTAAGGGGTGGGATTTTACATTTTTAGGTGTTGCGAGTAGAAGGATTTACTTCTATATGTGTTGCGAGGATCCACCACCTACCCCTGTAGCGTTGAGCTGGTACCCATCCGCGCTGCGTTGAGCGCGATGGCCTCGGTGTAATCAACTCCCGTAGTGACGAAAGGTCTAAAACGCGGATTCCCCCGGTGGAGCGGCAGATCTCGGCGAGACTGTTCGATAGCATGAAAACATCGAACACATTTTTGAATCACCCGCCGCACGGACTGCTTTCCACCAGAATCCAAAAAAAAAATTGGGTAAAACTATGGGATGACGTCTGGGATGGGATGGATGCCTCCGGAGGCAGTGCAGAAAACCGAAGGTGTTCTCTTACCCGTAAAATGTATGTAATGTACTAAGATAGGTACCAGGCCTTTGTGCCTTCTACAATATGGCTAAGTCTAGATTGGATAAAAATAAACCCCTAGTAAACGGAATAACGCCCAAGAATATTGGGCATTGGGAACAGTGTGCCGTGGTAAGTCTATTCAGTGCTAATCGGACAAAAACTATTAGGTGTGCTACCCAGTTTCCGCTGTTTGTCGATAGACGGCTCCTGCAGTTAGTGGTGATCAATTTCGATATATCGAAAACTAGACATTGGAAAAAGAAACTGTGTTTTCATATAAGTGACTTTGTTTATGTGTCATGTACTTTTGGTTGTGCGAATATGTCCGATTTTGTTCCAATTAATCGTCATTTGCGGGAAGAATTGATTTTCTTCTTTCATTCAAAAAATCGGCAGCTGAAGCACTTCGAAAAGTCCAAAAAGTTTACGGTGGTGTTTACCCAAGTGAAACAACGTGCCGTGATTGGTTTTGTCGCTTCCAAGACGGCGATTTTGATATTAACGACCGTCCGCGTGAAGGAAGGCCAAAAACCTTCGAGGGCTGTAAATTGGAGACGTTACTCAATGACGATCTATGTCAACCGCAAGAAGACCTAGCTTCAGCATTGGGAGTCACCCGCCAAGCCATTTCAAAGCGACTACATTATAATTATAATTTTGTCCAAAAGTGTGCAACGCAGTGAAGGAGACATCTCCGACCCTATAAAGTATATATGTATATTCTTGATGAGGATCACCTCCTGAGTTGATATGAGCATGTCCGTCTGTCTGTTTCTACGCAAACTAGTCTCTCAGTTTTAAAGCTATCGACTTGAAACTTTGCACTCACTGTTGTTTTGCGTCATGCGGAGTTGCCTTAAACGGCTCCCCACACGCTTAGGTCCGAAGGAAGGGGCACTTCATAGCCCTTGGCTGTGGCAAACGGAACGTTTTATTCTATAAAATTCATAAATTAGTTTACAATTCAAATAAAACTCTTCTTCTTACCGCAGTGTGCCCTCCTACAATTCGCAAAACAATGAAAGGCACTTTTCGGCGGCATTGACATTACCGCTATTAGTAGGACCGTAATTCAAAACCCGATAACTTAAAAATACTACATTTCCTAATAATACTGACTTAACTATCGATAACAATGTTTTGACCGTCGACACTCACTATTCTTTCCTTTGCACGCAGTATATAAGTCGGAACGGCCGGGATCGAGCATGTTGACGAACATGCTCGCCTGTGGATAGGCACCTTTAATGACCTTAGCAGCTGAGTTGTCTTCCCCACTGGTAGAAAAGAACCAGGGGGGCCCAGCGTGCACTCTCTGCGTACTACTGTCTCCTTACACAACGGCAACTTCACCAATTATACCCGTACCAGCATTCTGGTACCGTGTACTGGATGGCATCTTCTCCCCGTGGCCAGTCTCCGATAGACTCTCGCTTGCGAGTTTGCACATGAGCGCCCTTCGCCTATGTAGAAGTTGCTGTCGCAACTGCAACAGCTGGTCTGCTTCCTCCAACAACCTTAGCTCCGTCTGCAGGTCCTGCGGTTCCCTCGAGGCCTGGTTGACATCATTAGTTTCTTTCCTCTTCTGGTTGCCACCTGAGTAACTCTGGTAGTTGTCCCTAGCCGTCAGGCTGGTCAGCTTTTCTGTGCTGATCAACGTCGAATTCTGTGCATGGACATCTTCGTCACACTCTGCACAGATCCATCCTACGCCGCCATCCTCTAGACCAGCACACTTAGGATGGCTCATGCTCACGCAGTCGGCGCCGATACAGCCAACTGTATCGTGCTCGTCCTCCATTTCACAGAGGAAGCATGTCGTCACCAATCTTGCCTCTCCATAGGATCCAGTAGGCATCTGCATGTTGATTTCGCACTCTGATTCAAGTATTCTCCAAGAATACACAAGAAAAAAATTTAAAACAAGAAAGGAAAGCTAACTTCGGGCGGAGCCGAAATTTATATACCCTTTAAAGTTAAAACCGGATATATATCGCAAACATCGGATATAGTTGGCCGATCCTTATGGGAATATGAATATATAATCCAATTTATTACAATACAAAATCTAAAAAACGTCCCAAACTGCTATCTTCAAACATACCTAAGTTGGTATTTCTACCAAAAACCATTTCCGATTGTTCAGTTATATGGCAGCTATAAGATATAGTCGGTCGATCGTTATGAAATTTGGTAGGTCGGATTAACTGACCAAAGTACCAAGTTCCAGCTTTCTATCTTCAAAAATACGAAAGTTGGGTCATTTCCGATCGCTCAGTTATATGGCAGCTATAGGATCCTTAAGAAATTTGGCATGTCGTATTATTTGGCCAAAAATAGCACCGAAGTTATACCATTTCCGATCAATCAGTTATATGGCAGCTATAGGATATAGTCGGCTGATCCGGGCCGTTCCGACTTATATACTGCGTGCAAAGGAAAGAAGGGTGGGTGCAAAGTCGATAGCTTTAAAACTGAGAGACTAGTTTGCGTAGAAATAGACAGACGGACAGACAGACAGACGGACAGACGGACATGCTCATATCAACTCAGGAGGTGATCCTGATCAAGAATATATATACTTTATAGGGTCGGAGATGTCTCCTTCACTGCGTTGCACACTTTTGACCAAAATTATAACACCCTCTGGAAGGGTATAATAAAAATGTTATTGCCGAATTTCCGAAAACCGTTCATCTGAAATCCAAACTTCAAAAAAATTTAGTTAGTATATTGTATTGTCTAGTCCGTGAACTAGGGATTTTTAAAAATGTTGATAAAAAACCAAATGGCGGCGGTTTTAACAAAAAATTTACTTTTTCAAGGTATAAGATTTTCGATTTTTATGTTTTAAAAAAGGAGTTTTCCAAAAAATTAAAAATAAGTAGTTTTTTAGTAATCGTGTCCACCGCAAAGGTAATTTCCAAAAATGAAGATTCTGAGATAATCGCGTTTAAAGTTTGATGTGCAGGTAGTGCGCTATAAATAGCTTCAACTTCGGTTCTACTGCTCCGATCGTTATGAATTTATGTGAGAGTATTCTCAGCATTATATACTTAAAGAATATGCAATAAAAAAAAATCGATTTTTTCATCTATCACAACTGTATATAACCCCTTAACGTGGATCTCCAGCTACTTAGATGGAAGAACACATAGAGTGTTATTTAAAAAACATACATTCCCCTTTTGTTCATGATACATCTTCCCTCAAGGAAGTCATCTTGAAGTCATCAAGTATTATTTACTCTTTTTAAAAATGACTTGCCCCCTGCTTTAACGAACTCTGTAGTTCTTATGTATGTATGCTTATGTAAAGCTTTGTCTTCAGTACAAATCCATTTCTCCTCAATGTAGTCTTCAGTCTGATCTTGAAAACTTCCCAAACAGGTGTTTAGCTAATGATTTATAACTAAATGGATCAAGCTTATGTCTTTTTATCGTTCCTGCTCTCTGCAGAATACGTATACTCCGTATCGGATTGCCTTAGAAAAATTAACTCAGGTCAATGATCTCAACATCCTATTAGACTCAAAATTTTAATTTGCCGACCATATTTCCTCAATGGTTAATAAGGCTTAAGAACTCCCTGGTTTCATTGAAAGGTGGTCAAAAGAATTTAACTACCCCTACATAACTTATACCTTATTCATTTCCTTGTTCCGTCCGATACTAGATACATCAGGACCGCATAGAATCTTAACTTAACTTTTCGTAATTTTTTCTCTTAGAGGATCCTTAACTTGGATCCAAATCTTCACCTTCCATCTTATAATAGTAGACACTTACTTATAAACTTACCTAGCTTAACAAATCATTGGACAATGATCGGTGTAGTTTTTCTGCATAACATAATTAATGGGGATGTAGATAGCCAGCAATTACTAACACGCCTAAATTTTAACATTCCTAATAGAAGGGCTAGAAATTTTAGTCCTCCATTCCTTAGCCATTGTAGTTCAACATATGCACAGCATGACTCTTTTAGGGTGTCACTTCGGTGACAACTGTCTAGTGCTGCTACTAATTTTGGAGTGATAAAGTATAGGAGGTTTTTCCCAGTATAACGCACTCGCGAATACTGAGAGTTGCATTTCATTTACAGTTAAATTCACTTGACGTTGTCATGTTGTAGAATAAATGTTGTAGAATAAAACTGCTAAGACTTTTTTATTAAAAGGAATTGGTGTTCGTTATTTGGTGTTTTGCATCTACTGTGGGGTCCCAAGGAAAATCATTTAGTTTTAGTCGCAACGGCAGTCGGAAATGCTTTAACCCAAAGGTAGTGTGCCGAATTCAGCAACAGGGAGCGCGATATAGACGCCTCGCTCCAACTCGAAGATGTACGAAACTAACCCTCTCTTTCTGGCGCGCTCAATGTGAGAGAACTGGGGGCTTTGGAGATTTTCACAGTCACGTAGCAGCGAATGTTAGCCTAGAACTTGTCGGTCATTTGAATTTGCGATCGAAAGGGAACAGACGCATCGAAATAATATCTGTAGAATAATCAGTAAAAAGTATAAGAAACCGCAGCCACGTGCCCAAGTAGTTGGCCTATTGGTCTTTGAGCAAAGACCAAAACTATAGTTATTGAGCAAAGACCAGAAGTAGTGGACAAATAGCCAAAAGGTAAATATAAGGGACAGATAGTGAACAGTTCAGTGAGACATACATATTTGTGTTACAGTGGAGACCCGCAGAGTGATCACCACCGGCCGGTTAGCCTCGCGCAAGTCGCGTGGCGCGTTCGCGCTATTCCTATCCTTGCTATGGTATGGCAAGTGGCCACTGACAAATACAAAGGCAACCGGTCGGTAGGAGGAAGCGGCGAAAGGTAGAGTAGGAGAAGGACAGAGGGATAGGGATCACGTGGATGAGGAGCCGAGCACACGTGCCAACTAACCCCAATCTGGTGACGAAACAGGCGCTAAGCGAAGCAGCCAATCTTAAACTGGCTCATCCGTGTGTATCGGCGTAACCCAAACTGCTAAACCACGCCGTGAAATTGTTGCTCCGACCTCGTACCGCTATTCCACATTTCCCACAATGGCTCACATCCAGAACTGATCCCAGCACTACCAAGCTCACACTAGGATAAGAGAAGTTTAACACGTTTTATTAATTGAGATTTAGTATTAAGAGTTTAAGAAACATTTATCTAGGTAAATTTCTATTTCTATTTAGTATCTAAATATAACTGCACATGCACCACACAGCCACCTCATTCCTTTACTTGTAACACGAGAAGCGACCTTTTTACAGGAATCTGCATCTTCGATGGGCCCAACGAACCTGCATCGCCGGAAACGAGCGTAAGTCCTTAAAAACAAACGTAAATGTTTAGCTTCGTATATATATATTTATAAGTAAATGCGGTGACTATCGGTGTGGCAGATAGGATAAGATAACGTAAGATGAAGCTGATACAATTTTTGAATTTTACCTTTTTGTTTTGAATTTTGAGTTATAATTTCGATATTTCGTTATGGCGCAACTGCGTATGAAGTTTATTTTGAATTTGATATTAAAGAGAGAACTTATTATAATGGAATAGACGGTTATTATCTGGGTCTGTTGCTTTTGTGATGCGGTTTTCAGTCACCTCCGAAGTCGTTTGAATCTATAGAGAACATTTGCACAACGGATACCCAATTGAGCCATATCGAGGTATCAAGGTATGGAGGGTAAAGAAACGGGGGCGAACGACACCTTAGCCACCCTGATCAAACGATAGTTTCTCTGTTCCTGAATGCAACCCGACGTCCGTCCGTTTCCAACAAGTCCCATTTCAACTATTTTCCCGATCATTAACGAACAGTGAAGTGCACTTAAATAATTATTAGAGTAGAGTGGTGTTACATAGGAGACAAGGAAGAACCCCCCACCGTTCCGACGAGCTTAGAACCGAGCAACGCTAGAAGTGCACGACACCGAAATCTCCTATACACCGTGGGCAAAGACTACCGTCGATCCCAGGGTGAACGCCGACAGTAAAACCATTCGCAGCCAGGCTTCCTTCATAAATATCATAAAGCGGAAGGAAAGGACAGTGAGGGCTTCAAGGCCCCGTGCGACAATTGGCCACTACTGTTACTATCTGTACACTACATATAATAATATGGCGCCCAACGTGTGGGGCCCGAGGACATAAATATTATTTATTATATAACATAACATTTGTGAAACAGTTACTTAGTTTCGCGCCCGAAGTGGACGTTGAAGCAAGGTTACTAGGCCCCGGAAGTGAGTTGCGAGACTTACTTAGTTGCTCTATTTTTGGTAAAGGTTATAAGGATTTAGATTCAGATAGAATTCAGGAGCATGTTGAGAGCCTGACAGAAAGTTCTGAAAGTTCGCGCATTGGAATTGCGACCGCGATTCGAGTACGTACGGATCGGGACGACCACGTGAACATCAGATACTCAAAACGGCCTTCTTAGCATGTGAATGAGAACCAGCTGAAGAATTTATTGTGGAGTTGATGAGGTGATTGAGGTTACCGTATCAAGGAATCGCGACTTTATTTCGAGGTAAACGGAATGGTCGACCAGAACGAACCGACACTTCATACCCGATAATTTCTTACAGTCCAGTAGTGAGAGTATGGGACATTTGTTTGTGGAGTTACATCTTTCGAAGATAATTCGATCGAATAGTACCGGAACAAAGAAAACATACTTAAGCCGCTAATTCAACAGTGATGTTTTTATTTTATTAAATTAGGTAGGGTTCAGGGAATCACCAGTAGGAGACACTTTAGACCGCAGTCCAAGGCACAGACCCATATGAAAGGATATAGTCATATAGTAACAGAATGTCAGTTAGACATAGTAACACAAATTTGGCAGCAGCAGCAGACGAAGACATGACGGAGTGTGGGATATGTAAGAGGCCCATACTAGCAAAGGAGCTTAAAGCAACTACGCGGTGCGGTCATACGTTCCATAATCAGTGCATACGAGAATGCTTGACGCAAACGAGCCAGTGTCCTTTGTGTTACACCGAATGCACGGCTAAACAACTTTCTCTGTCGCGCAACAATTTGTTGGCAGAGCTATCAGCTGCAGAATACGTAGTCGATACGGCACCATCAGGCAGTAACAACATTGTAGTAGAGGTAGATCCAAATCCAAGAAGTGATCCTGCTAGGACAAGGTCACGCAGAGGCAGACCAGTAGTACCAAGAAGAGGAGCTATGCAGCGCACAGGTATGACGCTCAGGTCGAACCGACAACAAAACGAGACGGAACGCCGGGAGCAGAGCCTAGGCACGGAGTCAGCTGTAGATACATCGAGATCAGATAGTATTGAAGAAATAAGAAAAATAGTCCAAGCCGCCATGCAAGCACAGCAGCAGATACTTAAGCAAGACCTCACGCAATTTATTCAGTTGCAATTTGAAAACATGCAAATAGGGTACCAACCCTTAAATACTAGTAGACACAGGTCTGAGAACCAAACTCAGTTCGGCGGTGAACACCCAGCAGTGTTGTCCAGTGAGAACAGCCACCAATACGGTCAACAATTAGGCAGATCCTGTTCGGCATTCCAGCCCGCGAAAGTACCAAGCATCATCCAGAGTTGGCACATTAAGTTCGACGGTACAAAGGAGGGATTGCAAGCCGAAGAATTCCTTTACCGAGTTGAAGCATTAGCTAAGCAGAATCTCAGCGGAGATAAACAGCTTTTGTGTGATCATTTACACCTATTCTTTATAGGCAAAGCAGGGGAATGCTTCTGGAATTTTCATCGTTCCTACCAACAGTTCGAGTGGAGAGACTTTTGCAGGGAATTTAGGAATAAGTTCAGAGACAGTGATTCGGATATGGATATTTGGGAGTTGATTAACAGCAGACGACAGGCAGAAAAATAACCTTTCGAAGAATTCCAATTTCAAGTAGAGAAGCTCGTAGCCCGATTAAATACCCCGATTACAGAAGAGTCGTTGGTAAAGCTTCTTATCAGACACGCCAAGCCATCACTTCGATATGAGCTTATGCATTTGCACGTGCCCACCTTAACACAATTAAGGGCGGAGATCCGCACACATGAGCAGTTTTGTAGGCAGACGCGACCTCCAGTAGGGAGAAACAGCTTTTCAGCTTTCAGACAGAACTTACGATAAGTCTGCCTCGGTCCAAGAAGGAGCACAAACTTAACGAAACATTACTGGATAGATCAATACAGTTTAAGCCCTATCATATTCGCGAAGCAAATTATAAGGCAGCAAGAGAACGGATCCTAGGGAACGTCAACTCTTGTGAGAGAGAGACTGGACGTTCAAAAAGAAAAATACAGAGATTTTGGAGGGAAGTTCAGATGTGTCGACAGAAGTTAGTCTCAGCGATAATTTTGAACTCAGATAACAGGCTCTACAGAGATTGAAATAGAGAAGAACCGATACCTAGCGTTACTGGACTCAGGCGCGTCCATAAGCTGCATTGGTGGCAAAGCAGCTATTGAAGTGGCAAAGAATTTGAAAGTGCGCAAGTGCTCAGGTAGGATTAAGACAGCTAATGACACATTATGCAACGTCACGGGAAAAATCAGGACGGAGATAGTGTATCGGGATCTTAGAAAGTCGATTGAATTTTTTGTAATTCCAGATCTTAAGCAAGACGTCTATTTAGGATTATTAGATAAAATTGTGGGTCAAGAGCAATTAGTATCGGAAATTGCGGAAGACAAAGAGGAGTCTGAGAATAAAGTTCCCAAAACACACGCGCATCCAACTAAACAAAGACAGATGCTAGATTTAGTCATAGCTAAATTACCCTCTTATGAAAGAAATGGTTTAGGGAGAACACCTTTGCTGGAAAATAGCATTGATGTTGGCGATGCAAAGCCTGTCAAGCAGCGACATTGGCTGATCTCACCAGCAAAAGAGGAAATGATGTTTAAAGAAGTAGAAAACATGTTGGCATTAGGAATAATAGAGGAATCTAAGAGTCCATGGAGCAGCAATTGCGTTCTTGTTAGAAAGGGACCCAAGGTTCGTTTATGTTTAGATTCTAGGGAAGTGAACAAACTCACGATCAAGGATGCGTATCCCCTACCTCATGTGGATGGCATACTTAGTCGCTTGTCACCAGCTCGCTACATTACGGGACTAGATATGAAACACGCGTTCTGGCAAATACCATTGGAAGAGAAGTCACGGCAGTACACAGCCTTCACTATTTCAAACAGACCATTGTATCAGTACAAAGTAATGCCTTTTGGTCTTTGCAACGCGGCTCAAACTCTGTGCAGATTAATGGACATAGTTATACCACCAACCTTGCGCACGAGAGTATTTGTATACTTAGACGATTTGCTAGTTTTGTCAGAAGATTTCGAGTCACATTTGAAACTGCTCGAAGAAATCGCAAGCCATTTGCGAAAGGCAAACCTGACAATTAATATAGCCAAATAGAAGTTTTGCATGACTGAGATTAGATATTTAGGATATGTCATTGGGCACGGCCAATTGAAAGTCGACCCAGAAAAGGTCAGTGCGGTTGAGAACTTTCCAGTTCCCAACTCAGCGAAACAGCTGAAACGATTCCTCGGTTTATCAGGGTGGTACAGGCGGTTTGTGGATAACTACGCTACAATCGCGACCCCACTGACAGACCTTCTCAAAAAGAACAAGAAACTCGAATGGAACAAGCAAGCCGACGAGGCATTCAAGACACTAAAGCAGATGTTGACGTCGTCACCAATTCTGCGGACGCCTGATTTGATTGATGTGACGCCAGCCTGTAGGACTAGGATGTGTGTTGGCGCAAAGAAATGAAGACGGCGTAGAATTGCCAATAGCATACATGTCTGAAAAATTGTCGAAGGCCCAACGCAACTATTCCGTTACGGAACTAGAATGTTTAGCGGTTATAAAGGGAATAGAGAAGTTTAGAGCCTATATTGAAGGGCAGGATTTCCAAGTCGTCACTGATCATGCCGCACTTCGGTGGCTTTTGAAGCAGAAAGACTTGAGAGGTCGGTTGGAAAGATGGGCTATGAAGTTACGCGGACTCAAATTGAAAATAGAACACCGCAAGGGCTCACAGAACATCTTAGCAGATGCATTGTCGCGTAGAGAAGAAGGAACAATAGAGGAGATAATGGATAGTGGACCTATTATTGATTTAGATTCCAAAGAGTTTAATTCACCGCAATACCAAGAGTTACGAGAACAGATCAGAGCTAATCAAGACAGGTTGCCGGATTTTAAAATTGTCGACCAGTTTGTTTACAAAAAGACAGAAGCATCAAGCGGAGATGAAGTGCAAGAACAACAAGCGTGGAAACTGTAAGTTCCAGTCAACTTAGTTGACGATGTGATATCGCGAGGTCACAATCCTCCCGATTCGGCTCACATTGGCATGGCCAAGATGATCGAGAAGCTAAAGTGATATTTATATTGGCCAGGGATGGTAACTCAAATTCGTAGCTACGTCTCTGAGTGCCCCGTTTGTAAAACAAGTAAGAGTGCGAACACTATACTGAGACCACCGTTAGGGAAACCCACAGTATCGGAAAGACCTTTCCAGAAACTTTACATCGACTTGCTAAGACCTTACCCTAGGTCCAAGAAGGGAAATATTGGATTGTTGATCATATTGGATCATAACACAAAATTTCATTTCCTACAGCCTTTGCGGAAGTTTACCTCCGATAGGATCTGTGACTACCTAGAAAGACAAGTGTTTTATACATTTGGTGTTCCGGAGTAAATTTTAACAGATAACGGATCCCAATTCAAGTCAGGCCAATTTAAAGCATTTTTAACTCGGTTTGGAGTCAAGCACATATGCACAGCTATCTATTCACCACAAGCTAACGCGAGCGAACGTATAAACCGATCTTTACTAGCAGCAATAAGGGCGTATATAGACAACGATCATACGAACTGGGATTCAAACATCGATCAGATAAGTGCATCCTTAAGGGCGAGTGTGCATCGGAGCACGGGCTTTTCGCCGTATTTCCTATGTTTTGGTCAGAACATGTTCGTAGACGGACGAGATTACGAATTGCTCAAGAAATTAAATGCTTTAACGGACGATGTAGCGTTAAAAACTCCGGACTTATTATTGTTGGCTCGAAAGAAAGCGAAAGAAAGAATCAATCAGTGTCATGAATCAAATGGCAAAATTTACAATTTATGCAGTCGCTCTATAAAGTTGAAAGAAGGAGATACAGTTTATGCACGTAGCTTCGCGCAAAGCAATGCGGCGAAGAAGTTCAGCAGTAAGCTAGCACCAGTGTTTATCAAAGCAACGATTAAGAAGAAGATAAGCCCGATTTATTACGAATTAGTTAGCGACATGGAGAAACCCCTAGGCGTGTACCATCTGAAAGATATCAAAACATAAAAGATAATAAGGCAGATAGTAACCTACAGGACTCTTTTTCAGTTAACGCACCCTTCGACGAGCTTCGGCTTTGTTAACTGTGGTTGTGGGGTCCCAAGGAAAATCGTTTAGTTTTAGTCGCAACGGCAGTCGGAAATGCTATAACCCAAAGGTAGGGTGCCGAATTCAGCAACTGGGAGTGCGATATAGAAACTAACTAACTCTTGGTGCGCTCAATTTGAGAGAACTGGGGGCCAGATATGAGGATCAGGAAAAGTTCCGTTACTGGAAGTTTTGGAGATTTTCACAGTCACGTAGCAGCGAATGTTAGCCTAGAACTTATCGGTCATTTGAATTTGCGATCGAAAGGGAACAGACGCATCGAAATCTGTGAAATAATCTGTGAAAAATCATAAGAAACCGCAGCCACGTGCCCAAGTAGTTGGCCTATTGGTCTTTGAGCAAAGACCAAAACTATAGTTATTGAGCAAAGACCAGAAGTAGTGGACAAATAGCCAAAAGGTAAATATAAGGGACAGATAGTGAACAGTTCAGTGAGACATACATATTTGTGTTACAGTGGAGACCCGCAGAGTGATCACCACCGGCCGGTTAGCCTCGCGCAAGTCGCGTGGCGCGTTCGCGCTATTCCTATCCTGACAAATACAAAGGCAACCGGTCGGTAGGAGGAAGCGGCGAAAGGTAGAGTAGGAGAAGGACAGAGGGATAGGGATCACGTGGATGAGGAGCCGAGCACACGTGCCAACTAACCCCAATCTGGTGACGAAACAGGCGCTAAGCGAAGCAGCCAATCTTAAACTGGCTCATCCGTGTGTATCGGCGTAACCCAAACTGCTAAACCACGCCGTGAAATTGTTGCTCCGACCTCGTACCGCTATTCCACATTTCCCACAATGGCTCACATCCAGAACTGATCCCAGCACTACCAAGCTCACACTAGGATAAGAGAAGTTTAACACGTTTTATTAATGGAAATTTAGTATTAAGAGTTTAAGAAACATTTATCTAGGTCAGTGGTCGGCACCCCAATACATTGATATGATTTTACCGCATTAGTGTTAGTAACGAATAGCAGAAAGTAGGCTGTGAGCATGACGTTTCACACATTTATACTGTGTGTGTGTGGCAGAGCTCGGGCAGAGAAATTTCCTATGCCCCCGAGATAGGGCCGTGCCGACCTCTGATCTAGGTTAATTTCTATTTCTATTTAGTATCTAAATGTAACTGCACATGCACCACACAGCCACCTCATTCCTTTACTTGTAACACGAGAAGCAACCTTTTTACAGGAATCTGCATCTTCGATGGGCCCAACGAACCTGCATCGCCGGAAACGAGCGTAAGTCCTTAAAAACAAACGTAAATGTTTAGCTTCGTATATATATATTTATAAGTGAATGTGGTGACTATCGGTGTGGCAGATAGGATAAGATAACGTAAGATGAAGCTGATACAATTTTTGAATTTTACCTTTTTGTTTTGAATTTTGAGTTATAATTTCGATATTTCGTTATGGGTCAACTGCGTATGAAGTTTATTTTGAATTTGATATTAAAGAGAGAACTTATTATAATGGAATAGACGGTTATTATCTGGGTTTGTTGCTTTTGTGATGCGGTTTTCAGTCACCTCCGAAGTCGTTTGAATCTATAGAGAACATTTGCACAACGGATACCCAATAGAGCCATATCGAGGTATCAAGGTATGGAGGGTAAAGAAACGGGGGCGAACGACACCTTAGCCACCCTGATCAAACGATAGTTTCTCTGTTCCTGAATGCAACCCGACGTCCGTCCGTTTCCAACAAGTCCCATTTCAACTATTTTCCCGATCATTAACGAACAGTGAAGTGCACTTAAATAATTATTAGAGTGGAGTGGTGTTACATAGGAGACAAGGAAGAACCCCCCACCGTTCCGACGAGCTTAGAACCGAGCAACGCTAGAAGTGCACGACACCGAAATCTCCTATACACCGTGGGCAAAGACTACCGTCGATCCCAGGGTGAACGCCGACAGTAAAACCATTCGCAGCCAGGCTTCCTTCATAAATATCATAAAGCGGAAGGAAAGGACAGTGAGGGCTTCAAGGCCCCGTGCGACAATTGGCCACTACTGTTACTATCTGTACACTACACTATTAAGAATATATTCGTTATAGCAATGCGAAATTCCACTGACATGTTGACCGAACGAAAATGTGTTTGATGTGCAAGTAGGTCTAAAGAATGTGCCGAAAAGAAACTGCACACTTTCAATCGTCCAATGCTCCCAGTGGGAGCTTTCGAATCATGCCATATGATTTTTTGGGACCTACCCTCTATTATCTAAACTAAATTACGATGCGCTTAACTCAGATGAAAGCTGTAGCATGTCCTAATCTAATTAGATGCCTAATGTACGTAATGCTATGTACATGACTAGACTTTTTTTTTTTTTTTTTTTTTTTTAACGTTGCTTTTATTTCTTGAATCTTCTCTTTGCGAGACTAACAAGAGGTGTATCAAATCTTATATTTTTAACTTAACTAACAGTCATATTGACTGATACGGAGTTAGACGGCCCTAAAAATCGATTGCTGGGTTGGGAGGTCGTTGCGTCTAAGGCGGGATACGCTAGAAACCCGAGTCAATCCCCGAGCGAGAAAATTTGGGTGCGAAGACAGTTTTTCTTTGTATGACTCTTTTTGCTTCTGGATTTCGTCTTTCACTGCGAGGATGCCCAGATCCCGGTGGATGTTTTCGTTGCGAACATACCAAGGTGCCCCTGTGATAGTTCTCAGGATTTTTGATTGTGCGCGCTGTATGATGTCTATGTTGCTGCTGCTCGCGTTCCCCCACAGCTGGGAGCCATACGTCCAGATTGGCTTTAGGACTGAATTGTACAGTAGTAGCTTGTAGTCCAGGCACAGTGGCGATCGTGAGTTTATGATCCAGTGGAGGCTGCTGGCTTTCAGTTTTAGATGCATCTTTTTGCATTCGATGTGCTTACGCCAGGTAAGTCGTCTATCAAGGTGAACGCCAAGGTACGTTACGTCGTTAGCTTGAGGGATCTGCATACCGTTTAGTAAAAGCGGAGGGCATGTTTGTCTATTAAGAGTAAACGTTATATGTTTACACTTTTGTTCGTTTATTTTAATGCGCCAGTCGGACAGCCACCTTTCCACTATTGTGAGATGATTAGCCAGTTGGGTTGTTGCCTGCGTTGGGCATCTGGAGCGACTAAGAATAGCGGTATCATCGGCGAACGTTGACGTTGTTAGTTGTGCGCTCGTAGGAATATCCGCAGTATACAAAACATATAGACACGGCCCGAGTGCGCTTCCCTGTGGAACTCCAGCTTCGATGGTGTAGTCGCCCGAAGTAGCTGCGTTGCATCTCACTGAGAATACCCTATTGAAGAGGTATGATTCCAGTAGCTTGTGGGTGTATGTTGGCAAATACGTTTTAATTTTGTGCATGAGTCCGATGAGCCAAACTCGGTCGAAAGCTTGAGATACGTCGAGGAAAATAGCGCTGCAGTATTCTCGTTGTTCGAAGGCTGAGCGTATTTCGGATGTTAATCTGTTCACTTGTTCGATGGTTCCATGGTTTCTTCGAAAGCCAAATTGGTGTGCCGGGATGATATTGCAAGCTTCCAGATGTGGTATTATGCGAGTTAACAAGCATTTTTCAAACAGTTTAGACAAACAAGATAGAAGGCTTATTGGTCTGTATGATGACGGAATTGTGTGGTCTTTTCCAGGCTTCGGTATCATTATAATAATGGATTTCTTCCACTTTTTTGGGAAATAGCCAAGATTAATAATTCCAGTAAATAGTTTGCAGACGACCTCTATAGCGCATTTTGGAAGTTCGATCAGCATCTTTGGGGTCAATAGGTCACCACCGGGAGCGTTTTTTGGTTTTAGCCCTCTTATGACTTTTTCGATTTCGTTCGGCCGGAACGGAGGTGCGGCTGGCTGAGGGGAGGACTCTGGCTGAATTACTGGCAGGAGGAATGAATTTGAGGCTGGGTTTGGCTGGAAGACACTTTGGAGATGTGTGGCGAATGTTTCAGCTCGGTCTTCGTTGCTGCGAGCCCAGCATCCCGAAGAGTTTCTTATCGGGGTGGTCGTTTCAATTGGGGCACTAAGATTTGGCTGGGCCCTCCACAGGGGGTACTTTGTGCTTGTTGGCGAGAGATTCTGGATGTACCTCAGCTGTGCATTTTCTTCCTGTTGGTGAAGAGCCTGGTCGAGTGATCGGGTTGCTTCCTTAAGGCGTTGTTTTGAAGCTGGTGATCTGCTGTTTTGCCAATCACGACGCGTGCGCCTCTTTTCTCGCACGAGCTGTTCGATTTGCTGATTAGATTTGAAGTGTTTGTTTCGGTCTACTTCTTTTCTATGAGGAGTAGAGATTTTAGCTGCCGCAACGAGTACTTCTTCCAGGGCGCTCGTAGTGTAGTCGATGTCCGATTCCATGTTAAAATCCGGGGCGAGTTCTATGTGGGCACTCACGTACTTTTTGTATTTTAGCCAGTTTGTTTTTGTCGTCGTCAGACTGAAGGGGTGTTCGGTTATTTCTGGGCTTTGAAGAAGCGTTAGAAGCACAGGCGAGTGGTCTGATGATAAGTCCGAGACTGCTTTGGCACTTATTAGATTGCGAGGTATGTTTTTTGTCACTGCAAAATCAATAAGGTCTGGGAGCTTTCGTGAGTCTGTTGGCCAGTATGTGGGACTTCCAGGGGAAACGTAGTCCAGTTTATTTTTCACATTTATAATTGCATTGTACAATTGTCTTCCTTTGGGAGTCACTAGACGTGATCCCCAGTGCGTATGTTTGGCGTTGTAGTCTCCTGCGGCTATAAATCGATCCCCAAGTGAATTGTAGAAGTCCATAAATTGTCCTTCCGAGATTGAGAAGCGAGGAGGGCAGTAAACGGCAGCAATTGAAAGGATTCCGTTGCTTGACTGAATTTGTATCGATGTGGCCTGCAAGAAGTTTGTTGCAAACCTTTTGTGAAAATGGTGTTTAATTCGTTCTCTGATTAGAACTCCAGTTCCGCCGTGGGCTTTCCCATCTGGATGATCTGTGCGGTAGATTGTGTAGCCTCTTATATGAAAGTTGTATTTGCTTGTAAGATGCGTTTCCACCAGTAGCATAACGTCAATATGGTTTTCGGTCAAGAATTGTGACAATTCTAGTTTATGCCGTGAGACACCATTGGCGTTCCACATTGATATTCGTAGCGCCTGCATAGATTATTTGGACTGTTGTGCTACGAGCAGCTGTATCACCATGTTCTGGTTTTGAACAAGCGTTTGCATGGTCGTTTTCATGAATGACATAAGCTCCATCATACTTTGTTGGAGGGTAAGCATCATAGTTTCCGTTTTGCTGTGTGGCTGTTCTGGGGCCTGTTGAGCGCTTTGAGAGTTAGGCTGAATTGGAATTTCCCTTCCAGATCGTAGAGCATCGGCATAGGAGAAGCCGTTGGTGGTGTTTAGTGGACCGAATGAGGATCTCGCAGCTTTGGCGAAGAAGACGTCTGGCGTGGTTTTTGACGAAACGTACGCATTCTGTGGATTTTGGTTGCGCGTTGCGGTCGCTTGACGCATGCGACTCTTTAACTCCTTATACACAATACATTCTCTATAGTTTGCCGTATGGCTGCCTCCGCAGTTTCCACATTTCTTCACGGTACTGTCCTTGTTTGTAGTGCAGCAAGCGGACTTGTGGGCGTCCCCGCAGACTACACAGACAGCCCGAAGTGTGCAGTAAGACCTTGTGTGTCCATACTCTTGACAATTAGTGCATTGCACTGGACCGTTACGTTTATGTGGCTCTTCAACAGTGATTTTCCGATGCAAAAGATATTGCAGGTTGTAGATTGGGTGGACTTCGTTCTTCTTCAGCGACCTGCTTTCAGGCTCGAGCTCGACCTTGAAGAGGGGTTGTGGCTTTTTATCTTTATTTAGAATGTTAATAACATTCTTGGCGGCGAAGCCCTTTTCTTTAAGGGCGGTTTTTATTTCCTCGGCGGTAACATCGGGTTCTATTCCCTTTACTACCACTTGTAGGCCCTTACTGCTTTTCAGCTGGTACGTGTAATAGTTTTTCTGTACAGTGTCCAGATATTTTGACACTATTCGGAAGTGCTCTTCAGTCTTGGTTTGCACCTTTGTTTCATGGATGTTCCCTTTGATAAGCGGAACAACATGAAAGTTTTCACCGTTCCCGATCAACGACGCAATTTTGTTGACCAGGGCACTCGAGCTTTTTTCCCTAATATAGATTGGAGGGGGCTTGGGTTTTTTTGCGGTGTCTTGGGCTGGTTGGTTTTCCTCAGCCTCCGCCAGTAGGGCAAATCTGTTAGTAGTGGATCTGTCTGGTTCATTATCGTTATTCAGGACACGGTTAATTTTTGTTTTGTTGCCTGCCGGATTACTCTGCGGGCTAAGCTTGCGCTTAATTTGGATGTAGCGATCCATTCCAGTCTGTGTGGCCGTTGCCGCTTTGGCACTTTCCGAGGTTGTTGTTTTTGTACTCGCTGTAGTCGTTGACGTCGTGGTACTTTGAGTTGCAGGGGTTTTCGCTGTTGTTGCAGAAGTTGTAGCGCTGCTTGTTGTTGGTGCGAAATTTGTTTTCGATATTGGAGGGGGGGTTTTACACTGCGAACTCCATGACGCGGGAGTCGGAGTGAGCAGAGCGGGTGAGCAAGACCGCGCCCTTTGGGTTTCAGCGGTCAGTAAAGCCGGGTTGCTTTTAAGCGCCGATTTTTCCACTTCGGTATCGCGGGTTGAAAAGTAAGAGTAGAAGCCGTTTCTTTGGTTCACTGAACTTCTACGCTCGTTCTTTTGGTCGTTGCTCAATGAGCTCATTGCGTGGTACGTATTTTTTTTTTCAACAATGCACTAGTTTTGGTTTAGCACATTACAACTGTTACAAAAAAAAAAAGCTTGTCTGTCGCTTTTAATAAATTGTATTTCAGTGTCTTTTCGCTTATATTGGCGAAAATATAAGCAAAGTGAAGTTTTCCCGGAGCTCGGACAAAGCACGTCCGCTCAGTTCGGTAGTTCGATTACGAAATGACTAGACTTGACTACAGTAAATATCTTGAGCAGATATAGCAGTAAAAATCATTCAGAACTATGGCAATGTTTAAGGGGTTACGCCACCCTGACCGCGTGGAAACGGGACGGTTTTTCAAGAATTTCTTGTGACTAAACTAGTTGAGATAGGATTTTTCCACTTTTATTTCTATTTAATACAACTAATGAGCTTTATAAATTCTAAAAAAAAATTTGTTTTCAATTCAAAATGGCGGAGATATGAACATCGGTGATCATGTGTTTTCAAAACTTGACTCAATGTTTTGGGCAAAAAATGTCGTACTAAAAATTGCATAAAAAAATGTCTATCCATTGGATCGAAAAAATTCTACGTCACTCTGTGGAGAATCCATGTAAGAAGATGTGTTTCAAATTTCAAGTCAATCGGTTGAACAGTTTTTGAGTTATCATGCCCACCGTCTTGAAAAAAGTGGTTTCGAGAAAAACGCAAAAGAAGAAAAAGAAGTGTCTTAGGTGCCCTCCTGCCGTGCCGACTTCAAATAAACATAACTTCCATAATTATCAAGATATTGTCTTCGGGGACGTCTTAAAATACGCGTAAGAATATAGTCTTTTAAATTAAGTAAAAAAAAAATCGATTTTTTGAAAATTTCAGGGTGGCGTGACCCCTTAAAAAGGGTCCTCAGATATTAGCGCAGTGGTCGATTTGGCCTGGCTAGAGGCATTTAATTATGATTTACAAATTTCAATAAACGTTAATTTAAGTTAACCTATCGATAACACACACCTTAAATAGATGCTAATTTATGTTTTCTAGCTCATCAATCAGCTGATGATCAGCTGTTGACTGTCAAAGTCATCATATGTTTCAGCAGGTGATATACCATATACAATTTTGGCGCCCTTTTACGTTTATTTTAGTGCAAGATTGGTTTTTAACAACTAGACGTCTAGACGGACCAACGGACCGACGGACAGACGGACATGTCCATATCATATCAACTCAGGAGGTGATCCTGATCAAGAATATATATACTTTATAGGGTCAGAGATGTCTTCTTCACTGCTTTGTACACTTTTGGACAAACTTATAATACCCTCTGCAAGGGTATAATAATAATTATAAAAGAAATAAAAAGTTTAAAGTCCTTACGATGATTTGAACACAGAAAAATTATACATAGAGTAACTACTCTATGCATTACGCTACCACCCTGTCTCGATCTGTAGCGATTATAAGTACTACTAACTGTACTAACTGTAGTAATTTGTTCAACTAACTACCACATCAGCGCATTGAAAACAGAAGCGAGAAATTGAAATTGAAATTCGGAAGCCAAAACATTTTTACGCCGTCATGCGAGCAGTCACACATATATACAAAGGCTCACATTTTTGTTGACGGCTACATGTAAAGAGTTCTAAAAATCGTATGCATGTGCGTTCCCTCCTCACCAACAAGCTCGACAAAAAAAGTTGACCGTTTTGGGCCCTGATGTCCCATCTATGTACTTTATAATCTTTGGTAATACGTACCGCCGGAGGTTACCATGTATTGACCAAGTGTCTTATAATAAGGTGTTGTTCCAATACTAGAATGGAGTAAAGAACGCAACCCACAACAAATCTTATTCAAATACTCGGATCAGTTCGGTGTACTCGCTTGGACGCATTGGCTTGGGGTGAATGGATAGCTGTTAACGTGGGGGAAATTCCAAATTGGTTCACAAGTTTCTTGAACGATTCGGACCGGAATTTTTAACCATTGTCCAGTACTATTGAATCGCCTACTCTGAAGGTCATAAATAAGAAAAGAAAAGAAACTTAACACTTTCAATTTTCTAAAGCTCTCAATGGTAGCTTTCGCTCATGCCCGTAAGAAACCGTAAGAAAGCTCTGTTATTCTGCGTTGTTTACATGTTCTATTTTCACTTTTCTTTTGCACGTTTCGCAATGCCTCATATAAAAGAGCAAGTTCTCCAACAAATTTTGCACAATTACTGCACAGAAAACGGTGTTTTGTACCGAAATTAAGCGAATAAAAGCGTTTAAAACTAAAGGATGCGACCCAATTAACATTTTACACGGTCGGTGACTATTTTAAATGGAAGGCCGTCAACGTAAGCCCTGTAATCCTTGAGTGCTACCATTGCGGCTAACCACTCCTGTTCGGTAACCGTGTAGTTCCGTTTCGCTTTGTTTAGTATTTTTCATATAAATGCTATGGATCTCTCATCTCCTTCATCCGACTTTTGGACTAGAACAGCTCCAACTGCATTACGATTCCAGTAAAGCTACGCAAGGCAAGCAAAACCCTTCGCGTGGGAAAGTTTGTTCAAATAATCTCTTTTATCTCTTTTAGTGGAGTAGCTATTTACCTATTGACAGTCTAAGCAAAGCCTTATTTTAACCGGCTTGGTAACCATCACTATGGGCGACGACCAAGCACTCTTCGACTCTTCGATGACTCCCAGCTGCAAAATGCGATCGATCTCAATATACATATTCTTCTACACGGCCGGGGAGACGGGAAAATGTCGCTGTCGCAAAAAAAAAGGCTTAGCATTTCCCACATTATTGTGGGCTTAATTAGGGTATTCTTTCGTGGGTAAACGACGGGAATCATTTGATGACACGGTTGACCTTCAATCTTTGCTTCTTTGTCAGGTCATGGTGATCCCCATGAAGTTTGCCAATAACGGTGCTTCTACTCTCGCCCGTGTCTATTTCGCTTATCTGTAAGCGTTTGGGTAAAAGGTCGAATGCTCTCCAAAAATCAATATCTTTCGAGGATATATATATATCGAAAATCTTTTGTGCTTCTTGGAACTGAACATTCGATTTTTCATTTCTTAATATTTTCCCAAAAGGACTTGATCCTTTTTGCACCGCGTCGTTTTCCAATGGGACGCATATGTGGTATCTCTTGAGAGGGAATAGCCGGTAAATTTCTTATTATGATGTAACATTAAGATTTTATCGCTTTTTATTACGTCCGGTGTTGGGTTTGGAATGGCAATTTGCTCATTCTGCCAGCCTCCATGGAGCAACCTCCGCTCCATGTTTAAAAGAGTCATGACATTAGCCACGCTGTTTGGTCTCGCAATGCTTTTCTTGTGTTACTCCGGTCACCGGTGGCCTCGAACTTTTTAGTGTTGAATTTAATTTCCGTTTTGCAAAGTCGTCAATCTTTGGTCGTTTGGTCGCTTCCTGCGAGCCTCTGTCAGGCGATCGGTCTACGCCCTTCGTGCTGTCGTTTTATTATATATTATTATATTATTCCTTTATACAAACAACCAAAAACACCTTTATTTGTTTCTACAAACTTTAAGAAAATTCTGCAAAACACAAAATAGGAATAAAATTTGCTCCGCTTCTGACTCCGTTCCTTTTTTTTCAGGTCATTTCGTCATCTCTCTTTGTTTGCCGGGCACTCCATTCTTTAGCTTTTCTGGTTGTTTATCTCTACTTTACTGTTCCCTTTTGATCTCTCCATTCAAACACGGCTTAAAATTTTCAAGCACGTGTTCTGTTGCCGAACATTTTTGGAATCTGCGCACTGCATTTTTTTTTTTGGTTTTCTCCATGTCTTCTTGGTTCCTCTTCCAAATGTGTCTGAAGAAATCCGTTCATCCGCTCATACTTTTGTATGCAAGTTATCCAACCCGTAAATACAGGCCACTTATGTCTTTTATAAACAATATTTTCAATCTCTGCATTTGCCTTTAGCTTTGTCTTTGGCTCAATTATCCAACCCATAAATCCAGGCCACTTATGGCTTTCCACTTATGAATTTTATAAACAATATTTTCAAACTCTGCATTTGCTTTCGGCTTTGTCTTTGGCTCTGAGGTCCGATCTCGGTTCCCCATAAACAAATCAAAATCAAAAGTAAACATCAACTTCCCTCCGAAGCCCAATCCATTACGCATTTTGCGTTTCAAGTACCCACCAAATTGCATCGATCAGCTTAATCGAATTTCACAATAAGATGCGACAGTTTCATCTTAAGCCTCTAATCTAAACACAACTGATGGCCGATGTTCTTTGGATCAGATTTAGAATTAAGAAGGCAGTCCTATTTTGACCGAGACCGCGAACGGTTGACAAAAAATATTTAAGAGAAATCAAAAGTGTCTTGTAATAACTAAGAGGTTTAAAAACATGGTTCCGAGAAAAACGCGTTTAAAGTTTTTAGAAACTTTGCCTTTAGATAGCTTTCTTGTTATCATGGGTATGTTTGAAACGCTCTGGCTCAAGAAATATGCGTCGCATCGAAATATCCCTTGGCACGTATATTCTACAGATATTTAACTTTCGTTTTATTAAAAAAAAAAAAATCGATTTTTTCAAAAAAATCCAAAAGAACGTCCCCTTAATAAATAAATGTTTAACACCAAGTTGTATAATTAAACAAGAAAGGAAAGCTAACTTCGGGCGGAGCCGAAGTTTATATACCCTTGCAGCTAAAACCGGATATATATCGCAAACATCGGATATAGGTAGCCGATCCTTATGAAATTTGGTAGGTTGGATCAACTAACCAAAAATAGAATCTGTACTAAATTCCAGCTTTCTATCTTCAAAAACACGAGTTGTCTATCTTCAAAGTTGGGTCATTTCCGATAGTTCAGTTTTATGGCAGCTATAGGATATAGTCGGCCGATCCTTATGAAATTTGGCATGTCGTATTATTTTGCCAAAAATAGCTCTCTTGACAAATTTGAACTCTCTAACTCTAAAAACACCAAAGTTAAACCATTTCCGATCAATCAGTTATATGGCAGCTATAGGATATAGTCGGCCGATCCCGGCCGTTCCGACTTATATACTGCGTGCAAAGGAAAGAAGGGTGTGTGCAAAGTTTCAAGACGATAGCTTTAAAACTGAGAGACTAGTTTGGGTAGAAACAGACAGACGGACAGACGGACATGCTCATATCAACTCAATTTTCTTGATTTTTTTTTGTTCGGTAGATAAGTAAAAATAAAAAATAAACTTCTTTTTATTTTTTTTTTTAAGGTTTGTTTTTTTTAATTTTTTTTACAAAAACCAAAAAAAATATAATTTTTTAAACTAAGCGAAATTAATTATTTAATTGTATAATAATGCAATAAACACAAAAACTTAATAATATACAACTAAATATAATATTTACCTGTTTTTAAACATTAATTGAATCAACTATACAATTTTTTTTGATTTTTTATATTTTGGATCAGAAACTGCACAACCAATTCAGATTACCACATTCACCAAATTGGTTGGAAAAGTAATCACCTGTTGAGTATTGGACAGAATTCTGAGTGATCAACACTTTTTATATAAAAAACGAAAGTTTCTGAACTGCATAAAAAAGTTTTTATACAGTTTTGTAACGCAGTTTTATAAATAATTGAATTTAAACGGTATGATGCAGATCTGCATCACCATCATGTAAAGGGTTAAAGACTATAATTTAAGATCTGTGAATTTGAGAAAAATAATATAAGATTTATATATTGCAAAAAGTAAGATTCGCGATTTAACAAAAAAAATATAAAGAATAATTCTGGAAGATTTGATAAATAGCTTTTGTGAACTAAATCTAACAATGGCAACCGGAGGTTCAGCACCAAATTTTTCTGCAGGCAGTGTAGCCACAGCCGGCAGTTTAACAGTAGAATTGATAAACAGATTAAAAACGCTCAATTGAATGAAGTTAGCAGGAAAGTAGAATGTAGAATGAAAGTAGAAGGAAGGCTAGCCACAGATGCAAACACTGTGGAAGATTATAAAGTACAAACAATTGACCCAGCTATAAAATGCGATACAACACTTGAAGTGGTAAAATCCTTACCAAATTTCACAGGGGATATGTAGGTTGGAGGGAAGCTGCAGAAACTTCAATGAGTCTCTATAAAATTGAAAGTGAACAATATTTTATCGCCCTAACAATTTTACGAAATAAAATTATGGGAGCTGCCCATGATGCTCTTACCAATCATGGCACAGTTTTAAACTTTAAAGCAATCCTATCCCGATTGGACTTTATATATAGTGACAAACGACCAATACATGTTCTCGAGTCTGAACTAAGTATCCTCAGGCAAGGACGAATGACGAAGTCAATAAAAAAATGACCTTGCTAATAAACAAAACCATAATGACGTACGGAAAGGACAGTGTAATTACCAAAGAAACAAACAATTCAATAAGGAGAAATGCTCTACGAGTATTTATATCCGGACTTAATGGATCTATTTCAGAAACTCTTTTCTCATTAAATCCACCAGATTTGCCCAATGCTTTGGCAAAGGTCCAAGAATTAGAATCAAACAACTTCCGTGCTCAATGCGCAAATAGGTTTAATGGATTTAAAAATGAAAGTAAATATCGGGGAATCAACTTACGATTTGATCAAATACGGCAAAATAATAATACCACTACTGAGTATCATCTCAAACCTCGCAGAGAAAAGACGTGTTACTATTGAGCTCTTGTAGTCTACCTACCAACAACCAAAAACAACAACTAACAACTGCTTATCAGAAAAAAACAAACAAGTGCGTAAAACAAAAAAGTAAAAAACAAAAACAAAAACAACTAACGCAAAATCCAAGTGCCGGGCGCCAGCCCGAAAACAACTACAACAATGGACAAACCACCAGACATAAGAAGTGGTACATCAATGTACAACAAAAACCCAGGTGAACCAAAATTCATGATCATTAAAGGACCAGACAATAAATCACTCGAGAATCTTAACCCTTTCATACTTAAAAAAACGATTGACTTTACATGCGATGGTGAGGTGGAGTCTTGCAAAAACACCCGTGCCGGATACATTTTGATAAAAACTAAAAACACCTTACAAGCAAGCAAATTACTTAAATTAAAAAAAATTGCAAACATTGAAGTAACTGTCTCTGAACACAAAACCCTAAATTTTTCTAAAGGAGTCATATATTGCAACCTACTTCGCAACATAAGCGAAACAGAAATCCTAGACGAACTAAAACCACAAAAAGTCGCCGAAGTGCGTAAAATATTGAAAAAAAAACGATCAATCCAACTGGTTTGATCTGAAACTGGTTTAATCATCATTACATTTGCTTCGCTTACCCTCCCAGAATACCTTAACATTGGATACGAAAAAATACGCATACGCCCATATATCTCGATGCCCCTAAGGTGCATGAGATGCTTACGCTTTGGACACCTAACCCCATCCTGCAAGAACCCTAATGAACTTTGTAGGAACTGCTCTGATAAAGTTCACACAGTGACAAATGAGACATGCCACTACGAAAAAAACTGCATTAACTGCCAAAACATCCCCGATACCGACTCCAAACACAACCCACTAGACCGCAACTGTCCAACATTCAAAAAGCAACAAGAACTAACAAACATTAAAATTACAGAAAAAGTCGATCACAAAACAGCACTTACAATATACCACACTCGCCACAACCATCCACTTCCCATAAGCTTCGCCTCAATTATATCAAAAAATCCAACCAACACTATAACACCAAGTAAAACAACAACCTCAACACTCAACAATTCTAATAAAAACGCACTGCAAACCCGCCAAAGCAAACCACCAACATCCTACGACGACATCTTATCCAACACAAGACCTTCACTACCTCTATCAACAACCCAATCACCACCTGAACACATGGACACAGACACATTCAACATGGATTTCGATACTCCCACCACCTCAAAACATATGACAAGCATAAAAACACAGGACCTTAAACTCCGAATTTTTTCTAGCGACAAAAACAAAACACTAACTACAAACCTAAAACCCACAAAAGCTAATCAAACAAAAATAAAAAAGTCAGACCCAGCAGTAGACAACATATAGGCACAAAATCACCCACCTCCTCCACCGCACCCAATCAACCTTTAAAATGACCATGAAAATTGTACAATGGAATATGAACGGATATCTTAACAATTACTGCGAACTCCAATTAATCATTAAAAAACACTTACCTCTTTTAATAGCATTACAAGAAACACATATAAAACACCCCAATATACCAATACCTGTTAATTACTCTCTAATAGGAAAAAACACCTCATCGTCACACGGAGGCGTAGCCATCCTAGCTCATAAATCTCTGCAAACCAAAGAAATAACCCTAAACGATGACTTTGACGCTGTATGCTTAGAAGTAATCTCGAAAATCAAATTCAGACTCATCTCGGCATACATCGCTCCAAATAAATCATTCTCACTACAAAACCTCCAGGCTGTATTAGACAACCCTCCCACACCCACAATTGTCACTGGTGACTTCAACGGCTGGCACAAAAACTGGGGCTCAAAGCAAAACAATCCTAGGGGAAAAATACTAGAGAAATATATAACTCAATCTAACTACATTCTTCTAAACGATATGTCCCCTACACATTTCAGCACACATAGCTCACTAACAAATGTCGATCTTACTTTCGGCAGCCCACTCCTTAAAATTGACAGTACCTGGCGCACAGAAGATAACCTTTTTGGAAGCGATCACTTCCCCATCATAATTAACCTCTTCACATCAAATACTGCCAACTTGCAACCAACCACACGCAAACCCACTTTCATTATTGATAAGGCAGACTGGCATAAATTTGCCAAACTAACAGAAAACTTTTCTGCACAACGGCCACCGAGCACAAACATAAACAAAGAAGCTGCAACAATACAAAAAATTATCCTTTCGAGCGCCCACAAGGCTATACCACAAACACACCCAACGGGTAAGCCTCATAATGTACCATGGTGGAACAACAATCTTCAAAAACTACGAGACGATAAAATGAAAAAATGGAACGAACTTAAAAGAGAAATATCTACATCAAACATTATACAGTACAAAAGGGCAAATGCCCTATTTAAACTAACACTCAAACAAGCTAAAAAAGCAAACATTAACAAATTTACATCGCAAATCTCACCCGACAGCCAACCCAAAACGATCTGGAGCAACATCCGTCGCTATTGCGGCATTAACCCTCAAAAACACATACACTGTATATTCAACCCATCCACAAAACAAAACACTAATAAAAAATTTGAAATTGCTCAACTCTTTTGCCAAAATTTCTCAGAAACCTCCTCCGACAACAATTTTTCAAGCACCTTTATCAATCACAAACAAACGTCACTTAGAAATACCATTCATCTTCCACATATTCCTAGCAAAAGAGCAACCGAAATAGAAAAACCCATAACTGCAATAGAATTCTCAGCAGCATTAACTACATTAAAAGGAAACACACCAGGACTTGACAGAATCAACTACACAATGCTAAAACACCTGGATAAAACAACAAAAAACAGAATTATTAACCTCCAAAACGCCATACTAAACAACAACATCCCACAAACATACAAAAATAGCTTAATAATACCGATCCTAAAACCAAATTCAGACAAAACCTTGCTTAACTCGTACCGTCCGATCGCACTTAACTCATGCCTAGCAAAACTGCTTGACAAAATAATAGCAAAACGGCTGTGGTGGTTTGTAATAAACGACAAACTAATCCATAACAGTCAAACTGGCTTTAGAAAGGGGAAATCGGCTATAGACAGTCTACTACTCATAGACCATCTTTTAGCCCGAGCTCTCTCAAGAAGAAACCATGCATCCATTATATCACTAGACTTTGCAAAGGCCTTTGATAGAATTGGCATCCACTCAATACTTGACCAACTTATAATCTGGAAAACTGGCCCAAAAATTATTAACTACGTAAGAAACTACATGACAAATAGAAAACTACTCGTGCGCATTGACTCTGAAACCTCCTCCTTTTATCCAATGCAAAACGGCATTTCTCAAGGCTCCCCACTCTCCGTGGTCCTGTTTGTGATCGCATATAACTCACTAACAGAAAAGCTCACACTTCATCCGAACATCAGCCTAAGCGCATACGCAGATGACTTCAACATCATCCTAAAACTAAAAAACAAAAAAAACCTAAATATAAACCTAAATCCGATAATATCCACTATTACAGACTGGGCAGAATACTCAGGAGCCATGTTATCTACCACAAAATGCAAACACCTCCACGTTTGCAGAAAACATAACTGCAACTGCACCATAACAACAGGAAACACGCAAATGCAAGAAGTAACATCATTAAAAATCCTTGGTCTCCACTTCAATAACAAATACAGATGGAATACTCACACAGAACTACTAAACAACAACCTCAAACAGTATATTAACGTAATAAAATGTCTCTCAAACGCAAAGTTTAACTGCAACACCTCTACACTCCTAAATGTAACAAAAGCAACCATCATCTCAAAAGCAGACTACGGCCTTCCAATCTACGGCTACTGCCCATACACAACACTGCGCAAAGTAAAAACAACAATTAACACAGCCTTTAGAACTGCCCTCGGAGCCTTCAGAACCACCCCCACAAATAACATACTATTCGAAGCAAATGCAGACGCCTTAGAAGACAGACGAGAGTTCCTTACGACAAAAATCATTAAGTCCCTAGTTAACGCCAAAGCCTCCCCAATATTAAAAATTTTAAAAGCATATCGCCCGCCTAAACGTCCACAATACAAATCAACAATAGATCGTACTATAGAATACTCACAAGTCCACCAACTGCCATTTAATCAATTAACATCACCTACACAAACCACACCGCCTTGGAACACAAGCCCTCTAAAAATAAACACATCGCTGAATAAATTCGATAAAAAAAGTAACCCTCCTGAAATTTTCAGATTAA
This sequence comes from Drosophila bipectinata, assembly GCF_030179905.1. Classification (NCBI taxonomy): domain Eukaryota; kingdom Metazoa; phylum Arthropoda; class Insecta; order Diptera; family Drosophilidae; genus Drosophila; species Drosophila bipectinata. The sequence continues at coordinate 8,537,618 of NC_091740.1, read as the reverse complement.
AGTTTACAGAAATTAAGTCAAAAGATGAAAACAAATACACATACATTTACACCGACGGATCTCAAGCAAACGGCATCACTACCATGGCAATCACAAACGAAACTGAATGCATCAAAGTTTACCACCTACCACACTACTCTTCAGTGTTTTCCGCAGAGCTACTGGCAATAGTAGAAGCACTGCAATTACATAAAACTAAAAGAGGCAAATTTTGCATATGCTCAGACTCGCTCTCTGCCATCGACGCAATTAAAAACACTAACAACAGCGAACACTATATCTCAAAGGCGCGTAATCTTCTACAAAATAACAATAATAAATTTAAACTGCTTTGGATCCCCGGTCACGTAGGAATACCTGGAAACGAACTTGCAGATGCCCTAGCAAAAAACGCTACAAGACAACCACTCACAACCATTGAAAACTTAAACACGCAGGACATATTTAGATATATTAAAAATACATATGTCTTGAAAATGCAATCAAACATATACAAAACTTCACGCTGGTACCAAGCAATTAATAATCCACAACTCAACTGCCACCAAATTACCAAAAACATTCACTCATCGATCTCACGTAGAAACCAGATAATAATAACAAGGATCAGGCTTGGTCACACAAAAATTACACATACACACTATATGGACCCAAATGTAACCAGGACCTGTCCGTTCTGCAATGATACCAACGATGCCTTATCAATTATTCACTTACTGACTAACTGCAGGTCACTAAACTACCAAAGGCAACTGATATTTAAAAACACCAATCCACTAGAATCCATCTCACACCCCACATTACCAAACATTTTAAAACTAATACTATTTCTAAAGAATACAAACTTATATTACCTTATTTAGGATAATTCTAATTTAGCCAAAATGTACATATAAAATAACACTCATGTAATTATTGTAAAAAACCGAGCTGAAGGCCCCCGTTGCTATTGCTCAACCATACCTCTACCTACTAATTTTAAATTACTTGGTAGATCTCCATAAATAAATAAATAAATAAATAATACCACTAAAATGGGAAATAATTTTAATCATAACCAAAATTACAATTGGCCACAAAAGGGAAATTTTTGGCAAAATAATAATCAAAATAATAATCATAAGCAACAAGCTATCGAGCCAATGGATGTTGATCCACCGATTCAACTCCAGAATAAATCTAATTACAATCGGCAGCCGAGCCAAAATTGGCAGGCAAATAGTAACCAAGGAAGATATAATAATTGGCAGGTAAACGATAATCAAGGTAGTAATAATAATTATCATCAAAATAAAAATCGTTCAAATTTCTATAACACAAATCAAAATAGAGAGCAAACTCAAAGCTCAAAAAAGGGAATCAGATGGAACAGAAAGTCAGCCAGCTAATAAAGTAAACAGATTTAATAATTTCAATGAAGACCATTTTTTAGACCAGACCCCTACAGAGGAATGCCTTCTTTAAATAGGATAGATCGAAAAACCAAGAAGCAGCTAAAAGTTTTAATAGATACAGGAGCCACTGCTTGTTACATAAAAAGGGGAATTTTTGAAAATAAAAACGAGCTACCAATATACAAAAAGGTAACAACAGTTCATGGCTACTCAATTATTAGGTATTACCATATTATAAATATATTTGAAACAAAACAATTATTTTATGAAATCGAAGGTTTAGAATCTGATATTCTAATTGGATTCAATTTATTAAGAAAAATTGGAGCTATAATAAATATAGAAAAGGGAATCTTGGAATATAATGGGAAACAGGAGAAGTTAAAATATTATGATAATGAAGAGAAAAACGAAATACGTTTAATTGAAGAAAATAATATTCTTCCGTTAAAAGAATTTATTATAAAAAAGTATTTTGATGATAATGGTAGCGAAAAGACAGATTCATTATTTGTTGAAAATAGTGAGAAAAGCTTGGGAGTTAAAAATCCCGAGAACGCCGACGTAGAAATATCCGTCAACAAAAATAAAAATATCTTGGGAACAAAAAATCCAGAAAACGCCGACGTAGAAATATCCGTCAACAAAAATACAAATGTCTTGGGAACAAAAAATCTAGAATCTGATATTCTAATTGGATTCAATTTATTAAGAACAAGAAAGGAAAACTAACTTCGGGCGGAGCCGAAGTTTATATACCCTTGCAGTTAAAACCGGATATATATCGCAAACATCGGATATAGTTGGCCGATCCTTATCTGAATAGGAGTATATAATCCAATTTATTACAATACAAAATCTAAAAAAAGTCCCAAACTTCTATCTTCGAAAATACGAAAGTTGATATTTCTACCAAATACCATTTCCGATCGTTCAGTTATATGGCAGCTATGAGATATAGTCGGCCGATCCTAATGAAATTTGGTAGGTTGGATTAACTGACCAAAAATAGAATCTGTATTAAATTCCAGCTTTCTATCTTCAAAAACACGAAAGTTGGGTCATTTCCGATCGTTCAGTTATATGGCAGCTATAGAATATAGTCGGCCGATCCTTATGAAATTTGGCATGACGTAATGTTTTGCCAAAAATAGCTCTCATGTCAAATTTGAACTCTCTAACTCTAAAAACACAAAAGTTATACCATTTCCGATCAATCAGTTATATGGCAGCTATAAGATATAGTCGGCCGATCCGGGCCGTTCCGACTTATATACTGCGTGCAAAGGAAAGAAGGGTGTGTGCAAAGTTTCAAGACGATAGCTTTAAAACTGAGAGACTAGTTCGCGTAGAAACAGACAGACGGACAGACAGACGGACAGACGGACATGCTCATATCAACTCAGGAGGTGATCCTGATCAAGAATATATATACTTTATAGGGTCGGAGATGTCTCCTTCACTGCGTTGCACACTTTTGACCAAAATTATAATACCCTCTGCAAGGGTATAAAAATTGGAGCAATAATAAATATAGATAAGGGAATCTTGGAATACAATGGGAAACAGGAGAAGCATAATGGGAAACATTATGATAATGAGGAGAAAAATGAAATACGTTTAATTGAAGAAAATAATATTCTTCCGTTAAAAGAATTTATTATAAAAAAGTATTTTGATGATAATAGTAGCGAAAAGACAGATTCATTATTTGTTGAAAATAGTGAGAAAAGCTTGGGAGTTAAAAATCCCGAGAACGCCGACGTAGAAATATCCGTCAACAAAAATATAAATATTTTGGGAACAAAAAATCCAGAGAACGCCGACGTAGAAATATCCGTCAACAAAAATACAAATGTCTTGGGAACAAAAAATCCTGACAGCGCCGACGTAGAAATATCCGTCAATAAAAATAAAAATATCTTGGGAATTAAAAATTCTGAGAACGCCGACGTAGAAATATCCGTCAATAAAAATAAAAATATCTTGGGAATTAAAAATCCTGAGAGTGCCGACGAAGTAAATACCGTCAAAAATCAAATAAATAATATAGGTACCGACCAATTAGGCGGATTGAGGGAAAAGGTAGTTCACTATATTGAAAAGGAGCATTCAAAGATAAATATGCAAATTCTTTTTAGAACAGACATAAAGGGGGAAATAAATCTAATTCATGATAGGCCAATATACGGGAAGCAATATCCGTATGCTCTATCTGTCAACGATTTCGTGAATAGCGAAATCAAAAGAATGTTATCAGAAAAAATAATAAGGCCTAGCAGAAGCCCTTACAATTCACCACTTCTGGTAGTCCCAAAGAAAGGAGAGAATCAAGACGGAAGCCGTAAATTAAGACTCGTCATTGATTATAAAAAATTAAATGAAAGTACTATTCCTGACAGGTACCCAATGCAAGACCCATCAGTAATTCTATCAAATTTGGGAAAAGCAAGATATTTTTCAACAATAGATTTAGAGTCAGGATTTCATCAGATACTAATGAAAGAATCTGATGTCGAAAAAACAGCCCTTTCAATAAATAATGGAAAATACGAATTTTTAAGAATGCCATTCGGATTAACAAATGCACCAAGAATCTTTCAAAGAGCAATGGACGATATTCTAAGAGAACAAATAGGGAAAACGTGTCATGTCTATATGGACGACATTATAATATTCTCAAACTCAATTGAACAACACTATACAGATCTAAACAAAATTATAAATATATTATTGAGGGCAAACATGAAAATCTCTTTAGAAAAATCTAAGTTTTTCAAACGCGAAACCCGTTTTCTAGGATACATGGTATCCTATAACGTCATCAAGACAGACCCAGAGAAAATTGAAACCATTAGAAAATATCCGCTTCCAGAAAATATTCGGGAACTAAGAAGTTTCCTAGGTTTTACGGGCTATTATAGAAAATTTGTTTCAAACTACGCCTACATAGCCAAACCTCTAACAAAATATCTTGGAGGTCATAATGGCAAAATCTCAAAAAGAATGTCAACAAAAATATTGATTCAGCTGGATGAACCAGCAATTAAAGCTTTTAACGAGCTGAAAGAAAATCTCATTGCTCAAGTAGAACTAGTTCAACCGGACTATAAAAAAAAATTTACCTTGACCACCGACGCTTCAGACGTCGCAATTGGTGCAGTTTTATCTCAAGAAGGAAAACCAATTACTTTTATTTCAAAAACCTTGTCTAAAATAGAACAAGCTTATGCGACTAATAAGAAGGAACTTTTAGCGACAGTAAGGGCTCATAAAAATCTAAGAAATTTCTTTATACGGAGTTATTGGAATTGAAATTCAAACCGACCATCAATCTTTATCTTACACAATTTCGGATAAAAATCCCAATGTAGATATGAAAGGATGGTATTCTTTCATAGAAAGTTTTACACCGAAAATAACATTTAAGCCCGGTACAACAAATGTAGTTGCAGACGCATCATCTCGAATTCAGATAAATAATATTACTGGCAGCGATATAGAACAAACAGACCAGTCAGACTCAGATCAGAACACACAGCATTCAGCTGAAAGTAGTTTTGAAAATACAAGAGACCCGCAAACCGTTAAATCAATTTAAACAACAACTGTTATTAACAACGGGGAGGTATACAACACATGAGTCACTGAAAATCTTTGACAGGACACGACATTTAATTGAATATGACACACCAGAAAATTTAATAACTATATTAAGAGAGTATCTTCCACCTAACATTACGGTAGGAATTCATTGTACCTTAGAGGACTTATTTCAAATTCAATTATGTACCTTTAAAAAATAATTTCACAAACACATTCCTTTTTACAAGAATCTTTCTACAAGACGTGGAAAACGAGGAAGATAAAGCTATAATAATAGAAGAAACGCACAGCCGTGCTCATAGGGGGCTAGAAGAGAATTACAAACAGATCAGTAAATTATATTATTGGCCAAACTGTTTCAAAAAATTAAAAAATTAGGCACCCAATTAAAATTCCAATTGGGGAAGCCCCAATTCCAAGTAAAGAAGGAGAAAATTTACACATTGATATATATTACGCGCAAGGTCTTACTTTCATAACTTGTATTGACGCTTAAATTTCTAGTAGTAAAAGAAATCCAAAATAAATTAAATATCGAAAATAAAGTAATGGAACTTCTTCAGCATTTTCCACAAGCAAAAGTAATAATGACCGATAATGAACCGAGCTTTACCTCGGCCCAATTTAAATCTTTCGCACAAAGGTGCAATTTAACTTTACATTACGCAGACCCGAGGCACAGCACGTCAAACGGACAGGTTGAAAGGGCACATTCTACATTAACAGAATTAGCTCGATGCATTAAAGAATAATTTAATTTAACTGACTTTTCCGAAACAGTAATAAGAGCCGCTCAAGAATATAATCAGAGCATTCATTCTACAACGAACCAAAAACCTTTTGACGTATTATATAATAAAATAGAGCACGATAACATTCCTGAACTTTTAAAAAATACTCAAGAGAAAATGTTGGAAACACATAATGAAAACAGAAAAGAAAAAGAATATCATGTAGGACAGGTAGTCTATGAAAAGAAACACGGGGAAAGAAATAAACTTAAAACCAGATATAAAAAACAAATAGTTAAAGAAAATTTACCCAACAAAATAATAATCAACAATAGAAATAGAATTATTCACAAAGATAATATAAAATTCTAAGTATTTATATATCATCCTTTTTTTCTTTCCTTTCCCAGAAAATGTTTTATCAGGTGCTCATACTACACCTTATTTTATTAAAAAAATCAGAAATAATTGACTATACAAGTCACGAATATCTTCTATTTAAGGACAATAAAGACGTATTGACGTACGATTCATACGCAGATTTATTCCATGTAACTAACTTGGAATTAGATAATATTAAAAGGGATACTAATAAAAGGTCACAATGGAAAATTAAATATGACATAATAGTAATAGAACTAATTTTATCGCAATTAATATCAACTAGATCAAAAAGAGGGATAAATGAGTTAGGTACGGTGTGGAAATGGTTAGCTGGAACTCCGGACCATGATGATTTTATTACAGTTCAGAATAAAATTATTGAATTATTTGAAAACAATAATAAGCAGTCTATTATCAATTCCCGATTATTCAAAGAAATAGAATCTCTTTCCGATGATTTTAAAAAAGTATTTATTGATCAAGATGTGCCACTTCGAAAACATCGCTTGCGATTATTAACATTTGATCTGCAAAATTTAATTGACACAATCACTCTAGCAAAAATAGACGTTTTTAATACCAAAATTTTAAACAATGATGACATCTTGGAAATATTAAAACATGAACAAAAACCAGTAATTATAGCTGATTTAATGGACATCTCTTCTTTTAAAATAGCATTGCATAAAGAACTTTTAATAATTTATATAAAATACCCAATAATAAAAAACAGATGTGAAATATATCACGCTAGAGCGATTTCCCAAATCGATGGAAAACTAGTATTAAGCGATCAAGTCGCAAAATGCGAAAATATTTTTTACGAAATGTCTAATTTTAAGAACGAACTTTTTAATAATTATTGCACTCTAAGTAACCAAAAAACTTGTTTTACCCGATTATTAAATGGTGAGAAATCAACCTGTAAAAAAATAAGAGAAAAAAATCAAAAAATAGACATCATACAAGATGGTGCCATTCTTATAAATGGGAACAATATTGTTAACAACTCCCATTTAAACGGTTCGTTTTTAAAAACATTTAATGTTAAAACTAAAATTAATAATATCTCATATACCAATTTGGAAAATAAAATTCTTGAATACGTAACTACGAACTATCTATCAAATAACTCTGATCTTTCTTTAGATAATATAAACATTTTAAACCCTTTCGTTAAAATTAAGAATACTAAAATATCACTCACCTTTATATTATTAATTTTGTTGTGTTTTAGGCTGAGCAATAGTTCTATTTATTTGTAATAATGAAGGTGTTGTAGAACAAAGTTGTTGGCGATAGAGGTGACAGAACAGAAGAAGAGGCCTTAGAGGAGATACTTATAAAAATAACAAAGCTCCCGATATATATCGGGTAGTGCTGCCAATTGTATTTCCAATACTTCCCCTCAATTGGTAAGCTGCTAATCGACTGGACATACACCCAAGGATGCCTTACAGGTGTTGTGTTTTGAGGCCCCAAGTCCTTTTGTTAATATGTCTGAATCTCGGTCGTTGAGATGTAATTCACGGATATAGTTCCCTCTTCAACCAGCTCTCCAATGAAATGGTGGCGGATGTCAACATGCTTGGTGCGTTTGTGAAATACGGGGTTGCAAGCAAGTTGACCGGCTCCTTGATTGTCGTTGTGAATGACAGTTGTCTTCAGTTGCCCCAAAACTTCGCTAAGGAAACTTCTAAGGTGAACCGCTTCTTTTGATGAGTCTGATAGGGCCATGTACTCCGCCTCTGTGCTTGACAATGCAACCGTCCGTTGCTTTCTACTTTCCCAGGATATGGCTGCACTTGCGAACTTGAAGGCAAAACCTGTGAAAGATCTGCGATCGTCAATGTTGGCGGCCCAGTCAGCAGCTGCGTAGCCTAGGTTTTGGCCACTTCGTTTATAAAACAAGCCATGGTTTTGGGTTCCTTTTAAGTAGCGTAATACTCTTCTTGCAGCCATCCAGTGCTGTTTTCCAAAATTTGTGTTATATTGGCTTAGTGCACTCACTGCGAACGCTATATCAGGGCGCGTTGATACTGCGAACCACATTGAGGCTCCTACCACACTCTGATATGGCACACTAGATTTCTAGATAGAGATTTCTTCCTTTTCGCTTTTTGTGGTTGGACACATTTCTGTAGACAATTTTTCGCTTGTATTAATTGGAGTATTTACAGGCTTGCAGTTTTCCATGTTGAAACGTTTCAGGATGTCTACTATATACTTTGGTTGGGCCATGGTAAACTCTGTCTTGTCTTCGCTTTGTTTAAATTCTATGCCCAATCAATACGATAGCTTGCCGAAATCTTTCATCTGGAATTTGTTAGACAATTCGTGCTTCAACTGCGAAAGCATTTGGACGTTATTTGTTGCTATTATGAGGTCGTCTACGTAAAGCGATACTATCAGGATCCTATTTCGTTCACGTTTTAAGTACACGCACTGATCGGCTGCGAGTGGTTTAAGGTTCAGTTCTTTGAGTTGGCAGTCTAGCTTTTTGTACCATTGGTGAACACCCAATCCAAGTTCCGTGGCTAAAGCTATTAATGTTCTTATTGAGCTCATTCGGGATACTGGAGAAAAGGTCGCGTCGTAATCAATACCTTCGCGTTGTGTAAATCCTTTTGCGACCAATCGAGTTTTTCGACAATTTATCTTTCCGTCGGGCGAATAATTTGTTCGTAGCACCCATTTCGTTTCCCATGTATTGTTCTTTTTCAATGACTTGTACTCGTTTATTAATGCCTCCTTCCATTCGATGGCATTCGTGCCTTTAAGAGCTGCGCTTGCAGTTAGCTCCTTTGAGTTCATTGCAAGTGAGGTGGCTTCATAGAATATGTCTTCTTGATCGGACTCGGGCTGCTTGTTTGATGTGTCGATTCGGTCTGCAATTATTTGATTGTACATTAACTTGGGCCTTCCTGGTTTGCCTGTTAATATCTTCTTTGGTCTTCCGCGTCCACGTTTCATCAATATTTCCGGTTCTGGTTGTTCATCATCTGGTTCAGGGTTCTCTGGCTCGGGATCTTCGGTTTGGCTGCCGTCGTTGTCATCTGGGTCGTCATTTTCTGGTCGATCAACTGCTACTGGTTCAATGTCGATATTGATTGGAAATTCCATAAAATCCTCGTACTTATAGTCGTGCCCAAATAAGTGCGTAAAAACGACATCTTGGCTTTTAAATAAGGTTTTGGTTTCTACATCATACAGCCTATAAGCTTTGGCATCGCTGCAGTATCCAACGAAAACACATTTCCTGGATTTTGAGCTGAACTTACTCTTCGATCGTTTGTCCAGTGAGTAAGCAATTTGACCAAACTTCTGCATATGCTTCACAACTGGGATGCGATTGTTCCTCAGCTTGAAAGGCGTTTCACCACATAGGCTTCTTGAAGGACATCTGTTTCTTATGTAGTTAGCTGTGTTTACTGCTTCGGCCCAATAGCTCGCAGGCAGAGCAGCCTGTAACATGAGACAGCGAGCCATTTCTACAAGGGTTCGGTTTTTACGTTCGGCTGTGCCGTTTTGTTGAGGTGTATATTCAACGGAATACTCATGCTTTATTCCTTGAGCTGCAAGGTAATTTTTGAACTCATTATTGGTGTATTCTGTGCCGTTATCTGACCTGATTGTTTTTAGCTTCTTTCCAGTTCGTCGTTCTACGTAGTTCTTGAATTCTTTAAATTTTTGGAACACTTCTGATTTACTTTTGATAGTGTAGAGCTCGCACCATTTCGAGAAGTCATCTGTAAATGTCAGAAAATAACGGCTGCCTCCGTGGCTGTTTACTCGCATGGGCCCGCATACGTCGATGTGGATTAATTCTAGTACATCCCTTGCCCTTGAATTCGATACTGGGAACGGCTTCTGGGACTGCTTCCCCTTGATGCATATTTCACAAATTGTGAGACTCTCCTTTAGGTTTACCTTAGCTCCTTGAACTTTGCCTTTTCCGATCAGTTCTTTCAGATCCGGCTCATTTAGATGGCCGAAACGCTCATGCCATTCTTTGATGCTGTTTTGCTTACTTATAGCGATCTGGCTGCTTTTGTGTGTTTCCTCGATCTGGTACAAGTTCAACTTGCGAGGAGCGGTAAAAACTAATTCTCTTCCTTTGGCTCTAACTACCTCAGCTTTCTCTTTCTTGAATATTACATTCGAAACTTTTCGTACTCCTCTGGTATACTGTATAGTAGCAAGATGCTTAACAGATCGTCAATATTCAGCAGATTAACTTCGTTTATTTTGTCAACTAAATCGGAAAACTTATCTATGTGGCTTCTCATATCTCCGCCTGCATTCATTTTCAGTAAGATCAGCGATTTCAACAGTGCGGCTTTACCCATATATCATTTGCAGCTTCGCAGTTCTTCGTATGCCTAAGTTCCGATGTTGACATGGCCAAAATGAGATCGGACTTAGCCTTTGCATCTTCGTTTATCCATTGTGCGAAATTATCTTCGGGTTTTAAAAGAGTCCCGTTGACATATTTCCACGTCATTTATATTTGCATTTGTATTTTCCAGGTGTCGAAATTGTCTTTGCCCAAAGGCTGTATGCGTATACTAGCAATACTCATTTTGCTTTTTAATCTGCGTTTAGTTATGCTACACAAGCTAACATTTCACATAGCTACACAAGCAACGAACACGCTTCTTTCCTCTGTTGCCAATAAGACGCCATCTTTTGCGTCCCCAGAAGTCTTAGACTTTTACATGCACACGTGATGTATATATGTGTGTGACGGAAATTTCACCACAAATTGAATTTTGCCATTTAAACTCACTATTTGTTCACTATCCTTCTTTGAACTATTCTCTGGCGCAGTGGAAGCGTGCTGGGCCCATAACCTGTTGTATTTTAGGCTGAGCAATAGTTATATTTATTTGTAATAATGGAGGTGTTGTAGAACAAAGTTGTTGGCGATAGAGGTGACAGAACAGAAGAAGAGACCTTAGAGGAGATACTTATAAAAATAACAAAGCTCCCGATATATATCGGGTAGTGCTGCCAATTGTATTTCCAATAAATTTTAATCATTATATATTTGATTCTTTCACTTATTATAAAATACAAAAATGCTTTATTATTTGTAACCAAAAAACATCGGCCTGAACCAGAAAAATCTATTTACCAAGAAAATTTTTTAACAGAATTAAGAGATCATTTAAACGAATTTCATATTGAATCGGGACGATCCATTTTAGAAGGGGGAGAGTTATCCAACCCGTAAATACAGGCCACTTATGGCTTTTATAAACAATATTTTCAATCTCTGCATTTGCCTTTGGCTTTGTCTTTGGCTCAATTATCCAACCCATAAATCCAGGCCACTTATGGCTTTCCACTTATGAATTTTATAAACAATATTTTCAAACTCTGCATTTGCTTTCGGCTTTGTCTTTGGCTCTGAGGTCCGATCTCGGTTCCCCATAAACAAATCAAAATCAAAAGTAAACATCAGCTTCCCTCCGAAGCCCAATCAATTACGCCTTTTGCGTTTCAAGTACCCACCAAATTGCATCGATCAGCTTAATCGAATTTCGATGCGACAGTTTCATCTTAAGCCTTCAATCTAAACACAACTGATGGCCGAGGTTCTTTGGTTAAAGGTTAAAGAGAAATCAAAAGTGTCTTTTAATAACTAAGTTAAATAGTTGTAGACTTTTTAGCATGCTTCCCTGCTGATTCGGTATTATGGCCTTTGTATGCAAGTTAAATTGTTTGTAGTTCGGTGAATTAAAAAAACGTAAATTTTATTTATTAATTATACAACTTGGTGTTAAACCTTTATTTATTAAACTTAGTTATTAAAAGACACTTTTGATTTCTCTTTAACCTTTAACCAAAGAACTAACCTTTAACCAAGCCGAGGTTCTTTGGTTAAAGTTTAAAGAGAAATCAAAAGTGTCTTTTAATAACTAAGTTTAATTAATAAAGGTTTAACACCAAGTTGTATAATTAATAAATAAAATTTAGGTTTTTTTAATTCACCGAACTACAAACAATTTAACTTGCATACAAAGGCCATAATACCGAATCAGCAGGGAAGCAGGCTAAAAAGTCTACAACTTCTCTTAAAGTTATCCGTTTTAGCTTATTTGTGGGTGTAGATTGGCCATTGGAAAAGTTTGGCATCAAAAAATTTTCCAAACACATTAACGAACTGGTGCTACAACAAGATTTCTGACTTGGGGGGGAGCAGCAAAATTTCGACTCAAACTAGATCAACGCGGATTCCATAGGAGGGATGATCGAATCGTATATAAATGCTGGTCGAGAATAAATGTATATTTTTTTTGGGTCGGAGATGATTCCTTCCCATTGATTGGGAAACGAGGAGGGCAATAAACGGCAGCGATTGAAAGGCTTCCGTATTTTGACAGAATTTGTATCGATGTGGCCTACAAGAAGTTTGTTGCAAACCTTTTGTGAAATGGTGTTTAATACGTTTAGCTCCAGTTCTGCCGTGGGTCTTCCCATCTGGATGATCTGTGCGGTAGATTGTATAGCCTCTTATTTCAAAGTTGATTTGGTTGTAAGATGCGTTTCCACCAGTATCATAACGTCAATATGGTTTTCGGTCAAGAATTGTGACAATTCTAGTTTATGCCGTGAGACACCATTGGCGTTCCACATTGATATTCGTAGAGCCTGCATAGATTATTTAGACTGTTGTGCTACGAGCAGCTGTATCACCATGTTCTGGTTTTCAACGAGTGCTGGCATGGTCGTTTTCATGAATGACATAAGCTCCATCAAACTTTGTTGGAGGGTAAGAATCGTAGTTTTCGTTTTGCTATGTGGCTGTTCTAAGGCCTGTTGAGCGCTTTGTGAGTTAAGCTGAAATGGATTTTCCAGTCCAGATCGTAGAGCATCGGCATAGGAGAAACCTTTTGTGGTGTTTAGGGGACCGAACGAGGACCTCGCAGCTTTGTCGATGAAGGCGTCTGGCGTAGCTTTTGACGCAATGTAAACATTTTGTAGACTTCCTTGTACACCACACATCTTTTATAGTTTGCCGTATGGTTGCCTCCCCAGCTTCCACATTTCTTCACGGTATTGTCCTTGTTTGTAGTGCAGTGAGCGGAGTTGTGGGCGTCCCCGCAGAATACACAGTCAGCCCGATGGGTGCATTATGACCTAGGGTGTCCATACTCCTGGCAGTTAGTGCTCTTGCACTGTACCGTTGCGTTTAGGTGGCTTTTCAACCGTGATTCTCCGATGCAAAATATATTGCAGCTTGTAGATTGGGTGGACTTCGTTCTTCTTCAGCGACCTGCTTTCTGGCTCGAGCTCGACCTTGAAGAGGGCTTGTGGCTTTTTATCTATATTTCGAATTTTAATAAAATTTTTGGCGGCGAAGCCCCTTTCTTCAAGGGAGGTTTTTATTTCCGCGGCGGTAGCATCGGGCTCGATTCCTTGTACTACAACTTGTAGGCGCTTTCTGCTTTTCAGCTGGTACGTGTAATAGTTTTTTTTTTGTATTGTCCAGATATTTGGACACGATTCGGAAGTGCTTTTCAGTCTTGGTTTGCTCCTTTGATTCAAGGGTATTCCCTTTGATTAGAGGGACAACGTGAAAGTTGTCACCGTTCCCTCGAGCTTTTCTCCCTAAAATAGATTGGAAGGGGCTTGGGTTTTTTTGCGGTGCCTTGAGCTGGTTGGTTTTCCTCAACCTCCGCCAGTAGGGCAAATCTGTTACTAGTAATTTACCGGCAATCCTGCTTCCAGAATCTCGCCATATTTCCGTTGCCGGGTTGCCGTCCCTGCCCCTCGCCTCTCCTCTTTGCGTCGCCCTCTCCACTCCTTGCTCTTTCGCTGATACTAACCCAGCCACACTTTCTAAACACGGCTGCGCGGCTGCCGGTGAACCGTTACGTTCCACTCGTCTCTGCTTTCTCAAGGCGCGTCGGAGCTGCCCCCCTCACTGCTCCTTCGGCCTCGCGACTAAAGCAAAATAGCAAGCAATTTGTTTTCAAAAAAAGTACTGCACCGTTTGATACATACTAAGTAAACATACTTAGCGCTCAGTATGTTTGCGGGCAAGCGAATTCATATGAATTGTTTTGCACTGTTTTTCGTCTTTAGCTTCATCTTCGTCTTAGCGCGCACCATGTTGGCAGCCTTTGAGATCTACAATTTTAGCCCCTTTTGTTTGGGAAATTGTGTATATATGGGTATATCTCTCGGCTGGTTTGGCTAAAATTTTATTTTCAGATATATATTAACTATAGGAATAGTTTGAAATCAAAAATTTTTCAAAAAACTTTTCTGAACTGGCGCTACAGAAATTGACAATTTGTGGGGGTCAATAGGAGCGTGACAAAATTTTCCGACAAACTTGATCTGCTTGTGCATTGTAGGAGTCTCCATGCATATTGTCTCCTATAGCTCTATATTTTAGAGTCTTTGAGATTCACGCGTTCATACGGACAGACGCACGGACCGACGGGCAGACGGACAGAGGGATCAAGAATATTTATGGGGGAGATGATTTCTTCTCTATGTTACATACATTCTTATTTCAACGTTGTATTTGGTTGTAAGATGCGTTTCCACCAGTAGCACAACGTCAATATGGTTTTCGGTCAAGAATTGTGACAGTTCTAGTTCATGCCGTAAGACACCATTGGCATTCCACATTGATATTCGTAGAGCCTGCATAGATTATTTAGACTGTTGTGCTACGAGCAGCTGTATCACCATGTTCTGGTTTTCAACGAGTGCTGGCATGGTCGTTTTCATGAATGACATAAGCTCCATCAAACTTTGTTGGAGGGTAAGAATCGTAGTTTCCGTTTTGCTATGTGGCTGTTCTAAGGCCTGTTGAGCGCTTTGTGAGTTAAGCTGAAATGGATTTTCCATTCCAGATCGTAGAGCATCGGCATAGGAGAAACCTTTTGTGGTGTTTAGGGGACCGAACGAGGACCTCGCAGCTTTGTCGATGAAGGCGTCTGGCGTAGCTTTTGACGCAATGTAAACATTTTGTAGACTTCCTTGTACACCACACATCTTTTATAGTTTGCCGTATGGTTGCCTCCTCAGCTTCCACATTTCTTCACGGTATTGTCCTTGTTTGTAGTGCAGTGAGCGGAGTTGTGGGCGTCCCCGCAGACTACACAGTCAGCCCGATGGGTGCATTATGACCTAGGGTGTCCATACTCCTGGCAGTTAGTGCTCTTGCACTGTACCGTTGCGTTTAGGTGGCTTTTCAACCGTGATTCTCCGATGCAAAATATATTGCAGCTTGTAGATTGGGTGGACTTCGTTCTTCTTCAGCGACCTGCTTTCTGGCTCGAGCTCGACCTTGAAGAGGGGTTGTGGCTTTTTATCTATATTTAGAATTTTAATAAAATTTTTGGCGGCGAAGCCCCTTTCTTTAAGGGAGGTTTTTATTTCCGCGGCGGTAGCGCTTTCTGCTTTTCAGCTGGTACGTGTAATAGTTTTTTTTTGTATTGTCCAGATATTTGGACACGATTCGAAAGTGCTCTTCAGTCTTGGTTTGCTCCTTTGATTCAAGGGTATTCCCTTTGATTAGAGGGACAACGTGAAAGTTGTCACCGTTCCCTCGAGCTTTTCTCCCTAAAATAGATTGTAAGGGGCTTGGGTTTTTTTGCGGTGCCTTGGGCTGGTTGGTTTTCCTCAACCTCCGCCAGTAGGGCAAATCTGTTACTAGTAATTTACCGGCAATCCTACTTCCAGAATCTCGCCATATTTCCGTTGCCGGGTTGCCGTCCCTGCCCCTCGCCTCTCCTCTTTGCGTCGCCCTCTCCACTCCTTGCTCTTTCGCTGATACTAACCCAGCCACACTTTCTAAACACGGCTGCGCGGCTGCCGGTGAACCGTTACGTTCCACTCGTCTCTGCTTTCTCAAGGCGCGTCGGAGCTGCCCCCCTCACTGCTCCTTCGGCCTCGCGGCTAAAGCAAAATAGCAAGCAATTTGTTTTCAAAAAAAGTACTGCACCGTTTGATACATACTAAGTAAACATACTTAGCGCTCAGTATGTTTGCGGGCAAGCGAATTCATATGAATTGTTCTGCACTGTTTTTCGTCTTTAGCTTCATCTTCGTCTTAGCGCGCACCATGTTGGCAGCCTTTGAGATCTACAATTTTAGCCCCTTTTGTTTGGGAAATTGTGTAAATATGGGTATATCTCTCGGCTGGTTTGGCTAAAATTTTATTTTCAGATATATATTAACTATAGGAATAGTTTGAAATCAAAAATTTTTCAAAAATCTTTTCTGAACTGGCGCTACAGAAATTGACAAGTTGTGGGGGTCAATAGGAGCGTGACAAAATTTTCCGACAAACTTGATCTGCTTGTGCATTGTAGGAGTCTCCATGCCTATTGTCTCCTATAGCTCTATATTTTAGAGTCTTTGAGATTTACGCGTTCATACGGACAGACGCACGGACCGACGGGCAGACGGACAGAGGGATCAAGAATATTTATGGGGGAGATGATTTCTTCTCTATGTTACATACATTCACACGAATACAATGTACCCTTGTACTCTACAAAAACCGGGTATAATTATAGAGGAATCCAAGAGTCCATGGAACAGAAATTGAGTTCTCGCTAGAAAGTGACCCAAGGTTCGTCTATGTTTAGCTTTCAGAGAAGTAAACAAGCTCAAGATAAAGGTTGCTTATCCACTACCTCATGTATATGGCATACTTAGTCGCTTGCCACCAGCTCTCTTTATCACGGTTGTATCACTAATTCTAACAGGCCATTGCATCAGTACATGGAGATGCCTCTTGGTCTTTGCAACACCCGCCCAAACTCTGTGCAGATTAATGGAATATAGTATGCGCACGAGAATATTCGTATACTTGATCGTTTGCTAGTTTTGTCAGAAGATTTCCAGTCACAGATGATACTGCTCGAAGCAATCGCAAGCCATTTGCGAACAAAGGCAAACCAAGCAATAAATATAGCCAAGTCGAAGTTTTCCATAAATGTGGCTGTTGAAGTGAACACCATACTGAGACCACCATTAGAAAAACGCAAAGTAGCGCAAAGGCCGTTCCAGAAACTTTATATCGATCTCCTAGGTTCTTATCCAAGGTTCAAGAAGAGAAAGAGAAGAGAATAATACGAAATTTCATTTCCTTCAGCCTATGCGGAAGTTCACCTCCGAAAAGATTTGTAATTAGCTAGTATGACGTCTTTGAGTGGGTTCAGACAATCTGGTCCCTTGAGTAAGTAGGCATTCAACCCAAATCCAATCCAAATCTTATTTGGATTTTTTACTCTCTCTTATTTGGAATCAACGCTATGAATATCGGAAGATACCATGTACCGCTCTGCTCACGACTGTTTTCTTCCCCGGATATCTTACCGGGATTAGCTCCTTCTGGACTCCTTTGTTTAGGAGGTTCCTGATTTGGGAGTCAATCTTCTCGTACATATCAGGTTCCTGAGAGACTTTTTTCCTCAATCAGGTAAGGCGCTTCACAGTAATACCGCGGCTCTCTGGAAGTTTGTCAGTGCTACCACGCCACGGAATATAAAATTCATACTTTCTGGACTTCTTTTGCCAGGTGCTTTCTAGTATTATTACTGCCCTCTTATCTATAGCTGAGTATAGCTTACGGGGGACGAGCGCATCAAAATTGAAATGTTCCTTGATGTCGCTTGTCATTGAGGGTTTTCAATGACGTAAATCCGGTCGAAAATAAAAAGGCCGAATTTAAGATTTGTACATTTTCCGATATAGAATTCCTGTCTTTAACTCATACGTCTTCGCCAAGCTCTCCTGCATCTCTTCATTATTCAATTGGGCTATAATTTCCCTCAAGCACGTATCACGCTGCTGCTCAGCTACAAGCCAGTCAGGTCAATGTGAACTTCAGGTATCCTATTTATTGTCTCTCATTCAATAACAATCGGATTTTGGAAAAAAACTTGCGGTACTCTCGGCTTGCGAATGAATTACAATCTGTAAATACTACAAGCTTTCGACAGTGAAGGTAATGGCGGAAACTTTTTACAGCGTTGTATACAGCGTTGTTCATAGGAATGATACCTCGATCCTGGGGACCATGTAGATTTGCTAAAATATTATAGAGCAGAGGTCGGCACGGCCCTATCTCGGGGGCATAGGAAATTTCTCTGCCCGAGCTCTGCCACACACACACAGTATAAATGTGTGAAGCGTCATGCTCACAGCCTACTTTCTGCTATTCGTTACTAACACTAATGCGGTAAAATCATATCAATGTATTGGGGTGCCGACCACTGTTATAGAGTGATCGAATTATCGGCTATTTTGTGCATGAGCATGGCATAATGCACTTCCATCTGTATGCAGCTCTATGGGATATTGCGGATCAAAGATCATTAAAACCGGATCATGAGTTAGTAATTATCTGACGTATTTCTTCAGGCTCTGATTCCCAAACGAAGCTACTATTTTTAAAAGACAATTGGTACAGCGGTTTGATCTATTCAGAGAGCTGCGGGACAAATTTACGGCAGTACGACGCTAAACCTATAAATAGTCTCATTAGTGAAACATTATTTGGTTGAGATAGTCCAGCCAGAGCTTGTATTTTTCGTGGATTTGGTTTAAAACTACCGTCCTTGAGCAAGTAGCCAAGATATTTTATTTCAATTTTCAGAAAAGAGCACTTCTTTTTATTAAATAAAAATCCTGCTTCCGATAGAGCCTTAGCCCAACTATCAATCTTTCAAATGCTTCCTCTTTTGCCCTTGCTCCTATCACTACATGATCAATGTACAGCTCGCTGAAAAATCGAAGAGGCATTCTTCAGCCGAACTGGCATAGATAGGAACTCAAACTGGCCCTCAGGAGTTACAAACGCGGTTCGCTTTTTGGATTCTGCATCTATTGGAATATGATAAAATCCATTAGCCATATCTAAGCAAGAGAAGTATTTACCCCATCACAGTCTGTTTACTTGATCTGATATTAGAGGCAAGGGATATTTGTCAGCCACTGTATTTTAAACTACATTAAACATGATTTCCAAATTAAATTGAAAAATTTGTATGGTGGATAGTATTTGTAAATTACAGTGTACAGTATTTGGACCAATTCCTTTTAGAATGATTGAATTATTAGGTATTTTTTTCGGCAAATTTGTCTGCCAGCTTTAATTTGTCTTAATAAATTAAGGAGCTCTCGGCACCCGAGTCGAAAAAGAATGGAAAGGCCTCACCAAATTGTTACAAAATTCCTTTAGGCTCCAACATTGTCCATACATCTACTCGCTTCTCGTTCATGCTATTCGATGCTGCTGATCCCTTCATACATACGGATGCAATATGACCGACGATTCGACGATTCGACAGTAAGTCACTCCAGTCCTGTCTCGTCCCGCCAGTGGTTTTCCAAACGGTTGAATTGGTTTTGATTGTTCTGCCTTCCTCTTACGGCATTTTAACATTTTGTGTCCGAAAATTCCACAGTAATTGCACTTAATTGGTGTGTCTGCTTTGAATGTCTTCCTGTCGGTGAATGATCTGAAGCCAGATGCTCACTTTGCTTGCTATATGCATACGCCTTCAACTGTTGCTGTAGTTCATTTCTGTTCGTTATAGTATTGGTTATGAACAATAGACGCTACAGTCTAGTGTCGATTTGCGACGTGTGTTGAAGATGGCGGCCGGTGTCTCAGAGTCATCGTAGCGGAGAACAAATAATTCTTGAAATTTTATCCAGGTTATGCCAGCATAGCCGATCTGTCCCAACCATTGGCAAGCGCTCCCTTCTAGTGCTCCGCTTAGCGACATAACTAGTGCACTGCCCTCCAGGGGATGAAATGAAGCATAATGATAGCAAAGATTATAAAGTACATAGATGGGACATCAGGGCCCAAAACGGTCAACTTTTTGGGTCGAGCTTGTTGGTGAGGGGGGAAACGCACATGCATACGACTCTATTTTCAGAACTCTTTACATGTACCCGTCAACAAAAATGTGAACCTAAGTGTGTATGTGTTACTTCTCGCACGACAGGGTAAAAATGTTTTGGCTTCCAAATTTCAATTTCAATTTCTCGTTTCTGTTTTCGATGCGCCGCAGATCGAGACAGGATGGTAGCGTAATGCAAAGAGCAGTTACTCTATGTGTAATTTTTCTGTGTTCAAATCCTCGTAAGGACTTTGAACTTTTTCTTTCTTTTATAATTATTAATATTTTTTTATTTTTCTTTAATTGTAAAAGTTTTCTTTAATTTTACAATTGGTAAATTGTCTTATTCTTCATTATGTCCCTTTAATAAAATGCTAATAAAATTTCAAGTGAATCCTTCCGGCATTTTGTCATCCGACACGTCCGTCACTTATTTTTACTTTAATTGTTATAGAATGCAATTAAAAATAATAATAATAACGGAAAAATTAAAAGTAAAAAAAAAATAATAAAAAAATAAAAGTAAATATAACAAGAATCATAAAACTATAACTTTATCAAAATCGATTAACAACCGCCCGCTAATGAAGTCGAACCCAGGACCCATGAATAAGGACAACGCACTATCCATCTAGGCTACCGTCGAAGCCGATTTTATGATACTTAAAATTGGTGCTAAAGGAGGCGCTAGAATCTATACCAAAAACAGAGTTGACGAGTAAGGATAGTAAAAGATATTTCTGATCTCTTTACTCTTACATTGGTTCGATTACAACGTTTCAAACTTTCATCGTTCCAAAGATGTTACGATCTAAAAATAGAATTCTCTCTCTCCCTATCTCAACTGCCATCCGTTTGTCGTGGAACCCGCTCTCAAATGTTTTCATTATTACAGCGGGTTCCACGACGGAAAAAATGAAAACACATGAGAGCGGGTTCCATGACGCGGCCTACCAAAATGCCGTAGAACCCGCACTTATAGACATTTTTACAGCGGGTTTCACTACGAACTGAGACGATGTTAAGGTTATTTTACAATTTTGTATTCTTTTTTATTGGATTATAAATTTTGGAAAACACATTAAAATAATAAAACAATAATATAAATAGATTTAAAATTAAAAAAATTGGACTTCCCGAGCCTGGGAAGGGAATAGAAGGGCACACCAGCCAAGCACTCTACCACTCGGCTATTCCTCAATCGTTGCCGCGCGAAAAATTTCTCAAACTTAACTTGTCGCGCAATGGAACCCGCTCGTTCCAGCGGGTTCCACTGCTGGAACCCGCCATAGAAAATTTTTCTTTGTATGATATGTCCCATCTATGTACTTTATAATCTTTGATGATAGTAAAGCCTGGAAAAGACAACACAATTCCAACATCGTACAGACCAAAGAGCCTTATATCTCTCTGTTTGTCAAAACTTTTTGAAAAATGCTTGTTAACTCGCAAAATAGCACATCTGGAGCTTGCAATATTATCCCGTCAAAATAATTTGAGAGAGAAGATTAGGAAATAAGGGAACAGATTAACATCACAAATATTCTCAGCCTTCGAACAACGAGAATACTGTAACGCCATTCTCTCTGCAAGTCCCAAGCATTCTATTGTAATCAGCCAGATCGCCCAGAAATGAGCCAATTATATTCGCACGTCTGTGCTCTTTGATTACCGTTTTATTTCTGACTTTAATTCAAAAGATAAAGAATTCTCTAAGTCTAAATACATCAGTTTGGCGAGCGCTGCGCTGCCAGTTCAGCCGGCAGCGGAGCGGCTACATTATATTATATATTTCTTATATACATATACTTAGGTAGTATGTTGAGAGGGCGAGCATGTCACATGAGCATGCACGCTTAGTTTATGTAAATGTATAGAGAGAGAGAGAGAGTCTTATGCACACATGTCTTTGGCACATGCGGTCAGCGTTGGAATGCTGACTTAGCCTAACTCATAAGTGGGCGGTCATATTTCGCGCACTTGAATTGGTTTATTTGTTTGTGTTTCTACATATGTGCATATAAAATCTCCCTCCTTTTGAAAAATAACGTAGTCTAGTGAAGTTATTTTTAAAATTTTGTTTATTTTTTTTTTTATATTTTTTATTTGTAAAATTTAATTATTTTTTTTTTTTTGTATGCTAAAAATTGGCAATTTTATTATTATATTTGAAAAAAAAATTTTTTTTTAGTGTTTTCTTTTTCAATATATATGTATGTATATAGTATTTTTGAAATGTATGACCGTTGATTCTTATGAAATAAAAATTTGTATCCTATCCTTATGTACTGTTTGTTTTTTGTTTTTACTTCCGGAAATAACTATATTATCTCTATCATTAATTTGTTCAACTCTATAGGGCCCTGTGTATTGGAAGTCTAATTTATGTCATACTTCATTTTTAAGTAAAACTTTATCTCCTATTGATGGACTTATTTCTTTAGTTTTTTTTTATCATAATATTCCTTATTTTTCTGTATATTCGAGTCTGCTTATTCGTATCTTGCTACTTCATAGCATACTTTTGTATGCTACTTCTAATCTATATTTACTTTCCTTAGCGTAATCATCTATGTAATATATTGGATCTATGTTATATATTATTTACGCTATTATAATGCTTAGGTAAGTTACTTGTTTTTCCAAAGACAAGTTCATATGGACAATAGTCATGTGCCATAGATGGGGTCGTGAAACTTGGAGTCGTGGGGATTGAAACAGTATACGAAATATTGGATCCATACATCCCAATCAGTTTTATCAACCGATATATATGAACGTATGTATTCATTAAAAGTTCTATGACTTCTTTCGACTGTTCCAACTGTCTGATGGTGGTGTGCAGTAGATGTTATATTAGTTATTTTTAAATACTTGCACAGGACATTTATTATCGAATTTTTGTATTCTGTTCCCATGTCCGTAATGAACGTCTCCATTGGACCGTACTTCAGAATAAAATTTTCGAATATAGCCTTCGCTATATTACTCTTAAATTCCATAAATTATTGCCCATATTTTTGAAATCATCTGTTGAAATTTTTTCAAAGATGTGTTCCCGCGGTGCCATTTTCAAATGTATTTTTTTAATGTACCGGCTTCTGTTTCAAGCCTTGGAAATAGTTGTTCTAAGTCAATATTTTCATTTGCACATAAATCACCAATATCTATTCTTGCTATAATTCTCTTACCATATTTAAATAAACATAGCACATCTTTTATATGCAAGGTCACTACTTTACGTACTTCGTCTTTATTTATGACTTGGTATACGTTGGACTGAGAAGCTTTTTCTGAAGATTGCCTTGGCAATTCTACTTTTTCATTATCTGCGTAGACATTTCGTCTACTTTGGTACCTGGTAGTGACTTTCAGGATTTTATTTTGTATGTCTTTTAATTCGGATATTGTTATCCTATATAGGGCGTCTGCCACGAAATTATCTTTACCCTTTACATACTCGACAGTAAAGTCGTATTCTTCTAATTCTAGCCGCATGCGTGTTAATTTAGAACTAGTTTTTACCATAGAAAATAAATACGTTAAAGGTCTGTGATCTGTTTTAATTGTAAAATGTTTTCCATAAATATATGGACGAAAATGTAATATTGCCCAGTGGGTTGCTGCTAATTCTTGTTCTGTAGTACTCTTATTGCTTTCACCTTTTGTGAATGCTCTCGATGCGTAAGCAATGGGAAGTTGGAGTCCGTTATAGTTTTGGGTTAAAACTGCTCCACATGCTTGCTTACTTGCTTCAGTCATTATGCAAAATTCTTTGCTGAAATCGGGATATTGCAACAGGGTTGGTTCCATAAGATTCTTTTTTAAATACAGGAATGCTTTTTGGCATTCGTCTGTCCATAAGAATGGGACATTTTTTTTACTTAATCGTGTTAAGTGCCGTGAATAGTCGTCGAAGTTTTTTATAAAACGTCGATAATAGTTGCAGAATGCAACGAATCTTCTAGCACTGTCCCCAATGTCCGTGTGGTACGGGATAATTCATGATGACATCATACTTTTTGTCATCTGGAAGTATTCCTTTATCTGTGCACTTGTGACCAAGAAATGTCACTCCGTGCATAAAGAATGAACTTTTTTGTGGATGTAATTTGATGTTATTTTTTCTACAGAGTTCAAATACATTGGTAAGGTTTTTGATCATAGGTTTTTCTGAACATCCAATGACGATTAGATCGTCCATATAAAGGAATGCTTGGGATGGTTCTAGACCCGAGAATGCTATTGTCATCATTCTCTGAAATGAATTTGGTGCTATTTTTAAACCAAATGGCAATCGCGTGAAACGATATGAGCCGTTGTTGGTTGAGAATGACGTTATATTTCTTGATTTTTCTTCAAGCTCTATTTGACATAAAAATTTGACATCTATTTGACAAAAACCTGACATAAAGTCAAGGCATGAAAAGTATTTAGCTCTACCTAATTGATCAAATATGTCGTCAATCCTGGGTAGGGGAAATTTATCGGACAGAAGTTTTTTATTAATTTGGCGATAGTCTATTACTAATCTCCATTTTTCATCATTAGAACCTGGGAGTGATTTCTTAGGTACTAACAGAAGTGGGCTATTGTATTCAGATACAGACTCTTCAACTATATTGTCTTTAATAAGTTTATCTTCTTGGTTCTTTATTTCGTATTGATGACTGTAGGGTATTCTGTAGTTTTTTATGTACACTGGTTCTTTATCTTTATGTCTTAAATGTTGTTTGTAAAAATTATTAGTTGTGATTGATTCAGTTTCGAGTCCGAATATATCACTATATTTAGAACATATGTCGGTGAGCTTTGATTCAAATTGCTAAGGAAAGTTTTTCTTTAATTTGGATATGACTTCATCTGTTCTAGAACCTTTGATTGGTTGAATTATCTCGTAATTCGAAAGCGGTTCATACTGTATGATATTTATATCTATTAATTGGTCGGTACTGGTTGTATTCAGTATTCGCAACATAAATACCGGATACTATTTCTTGATTTGGACAACTTCAGATCTTGTGTGATATGAAATTATTACCAGAACTGAACTTTATTGGAACGTTTATTGGGTATTTTAAGTTATTTGGTCTTATTATGAACCAATCATTGGCTGGTTTACAATCTAATTTGCAATTAAACGTTTTTAAAAAGTCAACTCCTATAATTCCGTCGCATGGTATTGCGAAATTTTTTGAAACTAAATGGAAATTGTGCGGAATTGTATACTTGTCAGTCTGCAATTCAATTCGAACTAAACCATTGGACTTAATTACTCCCTGTCCAATGCCTTGTATATCTATTGTTCTATCTTGCTTGATGTTTTTCTGAATTATATGAAAAGCATCTGAATTATCTTTTAGTAATGAAATGTCTGCTCCTGTATCTAGAAGAAATGTGAGTGTTGTGACTGCGCCGATAGAATACGGGAGTCAATGATTAGCAGAAGTCTGCTATGGGGACTTTGCTGTTGCCGTTTTATAAAAACACAGGGTTGGTTTCAAGTATGTCACTGAATTTAATTTGAATTGATTTTAGAGATCAAACAATGTTGGCAGTATAACAAATGTGTTTCAAAAAATGTGTGTAATGGGTAATAATTGGAAGAAGCTTAGAAGTCGTAAGGAAGAAGCTTAGAGATGTCCCGCTTTCCAAAGGGACCGGGGTCTCGAGATCGATAGACATCAAGCAGGTATCGATTGTAGGGCTGTGGTATGCACTAACAACGTAATGAACATTACGACAACAAAAATGACCGTACATGCCGCCCCGCAATGCTGGGTCCAGCATTAAGACATCCTTCTAATGGTAACTGAAAGAAACAGGTGAAATGTTTGCTGTGGTATGGATGTGAGATCAAATGCGTGTATCACTATTGTTCAAGATTAGCTTCCTCGACTTTAGATTCCGTGTAATTCGGGATGGGTAATCTGCAGATCTTGGATACTGATCGCTTATATGTACCCGAACCTGTATAGATTGTTGCAACTCGTACCATCCCATCGGCTCCAGGGTGTAATTCTGTAACACGACCTAGTTTCCAATCGGTTGGACCTGTCCTGTCGTCCTTGATAATAACTAGGTCATTGACCTGTAGGTTTTCTTCCTCTTGTCTCCACTTAGGGCGTGCCTGAAGGTGAGACAACCAATCTGAGCTCCACCTTTTCCAGAACTGGCGTAGGATCCGTTGTCCCTCCATGAATTGTATGTTGAGCGACTTGTCCTTGTCACTGGGGGTAGGAAGCGATTGCATGGAGTCTCCGATGAGAAAATGAGCTGGAGTCAATACTTGCAGATCGTTAATATCCGCGGTCAACGGGCATAATGGCCGAGAGTTAAGACAGGCCTCGATCTGGATAAGAACGGTTGATAATTGTTCATAAGTCATTGGGTATCTTTTGAAGGAACGATGAAGATGAGACTTTACGGCTTTGACGTTAGCCTCCCAAAGTCCTCCGAAGTTTGGGCTGTGTGGGGGGTTAAAGTGCCACTGAATATAGCGCTTTGTGAGTTCTGGGACGACTGTCTGGTTGATTTCCTGCCGGAACTCGTTAGACCACAACTGTAGGGATTTATCTGCTGCTATAAAATTTGTGCCGCAGTCACTGTACATGTGCCGCACAAAACCGCGGCGTCCATTGAACCGTTGGAGAGCCCAGAGAAAATGTTGTGCTGTGAGGCCTGTCACCAGCTCCAAATGGATAGCTTTACTGGCGAGGCAAATGAATACAGCAATATAGGCCTTGTATGTAGTGTGTCCTCTGAACCTCGAGGCCTTGACATCGATAGATCCTGTGTAATCCACACCTGTAGCTTCGAACGCTCTTTTCGGCGGATTAACACGATGCTATGGAAGATCACCCATTAATTGTCGAGAGGGTTTAGGGCGATGCTGAAAGCAAGCCACACACTGTCGGAGAACTCTTTTTACCGCTTGTTTGCCATTAATGATCCAAAACTGCTGATGGATGATCGCACGGGTCAGTTGCACACCCCCATGCATGGTGTTCAGATGGGCGTTTTTTATGACGAGGTCCGTAAAATGATGTGACTTCGGTAGGATGATGGGCGTGCGTTGTTGAGTGGTGAGCTGCGAAGCGTTTCGAAGTCTGCCCCGCACTCTGAGGATCCCTTGGGCGTCTATGAATGGCGACAGTTGGCTAAGCTTGTTAGATTTTGAGAGCGATTTGTTTGCTCGCAACTTGGACAGTTCGTGAGAGAATGCTTCCTGTTGGACAACGCGAACCAGAGTATACATTGCCTTGGAAAACTCCTTTACGCTAATTGGTCCGGAAAGCCGAGCCTCCCTTTTGCAGCGAGTATTATGGATAAAGCGATTAATGAATGCTGTGGAAAATACAAGTCGACTGTATGACGAAAATGACTCAACAAAGGAATCAGTGGATGCACAGGTGTGAGCGTGGATAACTTTTGCTGCCTGTTCCTCGCAGATTGTGCTCGGATCTGGAGAAGTAAAAGTTACCTTGGGCCAATGATCTTCGGGTTCCTGCAACCAGTCTGGGCCGCTCCACCAGAGCTTATCCTGCGCGAGCTGTAGTGGGGTTAAACCACGCGTTGCACAATCCGCAGGGTTGTCCTGCGTAGACACATGACCCCACTGGGAAGCAGAGCTGACCTCTTGGATGCTGCCAATTCGATTGGCTACAAAAGTCTTCCACCTGCATGGATCTCCATATATCCAGTGAAGCACGATCATGGCGTCTGACCAGTAGTACACTGTGACCCGCATCTGAGGCACGTGAAGTTGCTGCTGGATCCATGTGGCGAGTTTGGTAGCTAGAACTGCTCCGGAAAGCTCCACTCGCGGTATGGTGAGAGGCTTTGTTGGTGTAACCCTAGTGCGAGCTGCGACTAAGTGTGTATGTATAATTCCAGCAATGTCGAGTACTCGAAGGTAGGCACACGCTGCATACGCGAGGGACGACCCATCGGAGAACATGTGCAATTGAAGAGATATCACGTTGCTGAAATCGCAACCGAACCAGCGTGGTATGCGAATGTGTTGAACTTCTGGAAGATGTTCGAGATATCGCTGCCAACGCGCTGCCAAAGACTCTGGTAGCATGTCGTCCCAATCGAGTGCACGGTAAGTGCCATCAGTTTGCTGCATACGGAAGCTCCATACGTCCTTGAGGAGAATTTTTGACATGACTATCAAGGGTGCTAAAAATCCTAATGGATCGAAGAGCCGCGCCACTGTTGATAAAAGAGCCCTTTTCGAAAGTGTGGGATTGATCGAGAAATGGATTTTGAATCCGTAGACGTCCGGGTTTGGCTGCCAGTACAGTCCAAGCGTTTTAATGCTGTCTTTATTGTCCGAAGATTGAGTGGTTGCAGAGGTCTACTTTAGGAATATCGCTAAGCAACGCCGGGTGGTTCGCTGCCCATTTTCGAAGATGCATACCAGCCGAGCGGAGGGCTGCTATGACCTCGTTTCGCACTCGAATGGCACCGTCCGTGGTCTCATGGCCGCTTTGTACGTCATCAACATAAATCTCCCTTTTCAGTACCTTTTCTGCTAGCGGATAATTTTCTCGTTCGTCCTGAGCTATTTGGTGGATCACCCGAATCGCTGTGTATGGCGCTGATGCTGTTCCGAAGGTAACTGTGGTGAGACGGAACTCTTTTAACTCTCCGGTTTTGTCACGCCACCAAATGCGCTGGAATTGAGAGTCCTCTGGATGCATTTCGATACATCGGTACATCCTTTAGATGTCCGCCACGAAAACATAGCGATAACAACGCCAATTTAGTATCACTCCTCCCAAATCGTTCTGTAGAGCTGGGCCAGTACATAAAATGTCATTCAGTGATTTCCCGTTGGAGCTCTTACAAGAGGCGTTGTAGACTACCCTGAGTTTAGTCGTCAGGCTGTCCTCCTTCAGGACTTCATGGTGTGGAATCGTGCTGCAGAAGACGCCGAGCTTCCCATTTGTGTTGATATGAGAGTGACTGTCTTCGCTTGTAGTGACTTCTTGTATTTGCTGCAAGTCAAAATATTCCTCGATTGCTTGGAGATATTGTTGATGAAGCTTATCGCGCTGCTGCAATTTTCGCTCTAGTGTGTAGAAATGATTTAAGGCTATATGTTTTGATCGGCCTAGAACTTGTGACGGGTCGAACAAGGTTTTCAGTTGTAAGCGAACCATGTATTTCCCGTTGGGCTGTCGAACATGGGTTTGACGAAAGTGTTCTTCACACCATCGTTCCTCTGTGGTGAGTTGGCGTTCAGACGGCACGCTATCTAGTTCGAAGAACCTTTGCACCAGATGATCAAGCGTCGTGGTGTTACAACGGACAGTGATGGAGTGTGTCATGGATTTCCTCACTGGTCCAAAAACAATCCAACCAAGAAGAGTGTTTTGTGCGATGGGTTCCTCATGAGTTCCTCGTCGAATTTCTGGGAGCATCAATTGTGGAATAAGATCAACGCCCACAAGCACGTCAATACGACCGGAGCGGGCAAAATTGGGATCGGCGAGTTGCAATCTTTTAAGGTGTTGGAATGAGCGAGGGTCGACATCCGATTTTGGAAGGTGCCCTGTAAGTGTACGGAGAATAAATGCAGTGGATACAAACGATGTGAACTGGGAACCTGAAATCGAGCTTAGGACAAAATTGGTACTATGTCGACAACGATTGTGAGAGGAGTCGCCGATCCCTGTTATTTCCGCAGATATAGGGGTGCGTGAGAGACCCAGCGTCTGTACTAAGCTTTCGGTGATAAGTGTTCCTTCCGAGCCATGGTCAATCAACGCTCTGGCTAAAACAGATTGTCCCGTTTGGTCGTTGACAATTCGGATTAGGGCCGTGGCGAGAATCGTGGTGGATGGATTTTGATAGGTGGCAACTGCGCTGAGGAGTTGCGTCTCGTTCGAAGCAGTTAAGCCGGGGGCTAAGCTGTGCTGTTGAGACAAAACAGATGAGCGGGATGCTACGCTCTGTTGGGTGCCCTGCGCGCTATGGACACCGTTCGTTGGCTGTCGCGATAGGGCAGAGTTGGTAGGCTGGGTTGCTATGTTCGGAAAATGCAGTAGCGTATGGTGGCGTTGGCCGCACTGTAAGCAATTGCGAGTGCTGCCGCAGTGACTTAGCGCGTGGCCTGTGCTGAGACAATTGAGGCATGCTTTTATGCGATCGACGATCGTCTTACGAGCAAAGCAATCCTTCGCGAGAAAACTGGGGCATCTCCGGAGAACATGGTTTCTTTGGCAGAAAGTGCACTGGGGTGCTCCCATTTCCGTAGTCACTTGAAAACTGTGGCGGTTAGTGGAATTGAAGTTGGATCGGTTAGGCGCACGTGGATGGGAAGATTGTCCTGGTGCTGAACGAGTTCCAAGTGGTTGATTTCGATTTTCGATTAGGTCGATGCTAACTAAGCGCTCCAGCAGGAAAGTCTCCAACATCGAAAAGGTTGGAATCTCGGTGGAGCTCCCCAATGAGTGCTCCCACGCTTGCGTAGTGCTGCTTGGTAGTTTGGTTAACAGATGATGCACTAGCCAGTGATCGCAGGAATCAATGTTTATTTTTAAACGTCGAAGATCACTAATGCAAACATTAGCCAGGGTTAGCACGCGCCTGATACCTTCTGAAGCTTCCTTGGGAACCGACTCAAGCCCATACAGTGCCGCCATGGTGTGCATAAAGTGGAGACGTGGATTGTTGTAGCGCTTGACGAGGAGATCCCAGGCTACCGTATACCCAGAATCCGTTAATGCCATGTGACTGACATCCTGGTCCCGTCCTTCGGGCAAGGCCTGCTTGAGAAAGTGAAACTTCTGGATGTTAGAGAGAGTGTTGTTGTCATGGATGAGTTGTAGGAAACCATCGTAAAACGAGGGCCAATCCGTAAAGCTTCCCGAAAAGCGTGGAGCTGGAAGCTTCGGAAGCGGAATGTTGGATGATAAAATTGGAGTGACGGACTCGATTGGTGGGGAACCTTGGGCTGTCACTGAGAACTTGTTGTCGTATTCTTCCGAGATGTTGCAGAAGATGTGCTGGTGCTCTTCAACAAACCGCTCGTATAGGTTGTCTGAGAAATATACATGTTGACTGGGACACAGCTGATCGACCAATTGTTGGTGATTCGCATCAAACAGGGTGGATAAATCCTTTAACGTGCTAAGGCGCTGAAGAAAATAATGTTTGGATTTTCGGGATTGGCTATCCTTCTTGAAGTTACGCTCGAGTTGCGTCAACCTGTTCCATAAATCCTTCTGTCTCGCGTGCAAACCAGCAAACTGGTCGGATGGGGAAGGATTGGCTTGTGTGCCTGTCTTTACATCGTCGATACCCATAGTTTTATTGAATTTACAACAGCACGCTTGAAATCACAGCCCTCACATACAAACACTCACCGGCTTCCAGTCAGTCTGTGTAGCAGTTTCCAGTTTCAATTCGTCGTTCCTTTGGTCCGTTATTCGTCTCGCAGCAATCTCTCCTTCCTTTGTCCGTTATTCGTCTCGCAGCGATCCCTTGTTCTTCGGTCCGTTATTCGTAGAAAGCGTGGTTACACGTGGCATAGGTTAATAGCCGTTTGTTTCAGATTAATTTGAGCCCAATTGTTAGTTCCAAATCAATTCAAATTCCATTCATTGGCACATTTAACAACAGGTTCCCCTCATGGGCCACCAAAAATGTTGTGACTGCACCGATAGAATACGGGAGTCAACGATTAGCAGAAGTCTGCTATGGGGACTTTGCTGTTGCCGTTTTATAAAAACACAGGGTTGGTTTCAAGTATGTCACTGAATTTAATTTGAATTGATTTTAGAGATCAAACAATGTTGGCAGTATAACAAATGTGTTTCAAAAAATGTGTGTAATGGGTAATAATTGGAAGAAGCTTAGAAGTCGTAAGGAAGAAGCTTAGAGATGTCCCGCTTTCCAAAGGGACCGGGGTCTCGAGATCGATAGACATCAAGCAGGTATCGATTGTAGGGTTGTGGTATGCACTAACAACGTAATGAACATTACGACAACGAAAATGACCGTACAGTGAGAATATTATTTGAGGCGGAGTTTTTGAATACTACCAACATATTAAGACTTAACCCTTTATATGGCCTTGTTACATATCTGCAACATACCGTTTAAATTCAATTATTTTTCAACCTGCGTTAAAAAACTGTCTAAAATCTTTTTGATGCAGTTCAGCAACTTTCGTTTTTTATATAACAAGTGTTGGTCAGTCAGAATTCTGTCCAATACTCAACAGGTGATTACTTTTCTCGCCAATTTGGTGAATGTGGTAATCTGAATTGGTTGTGCAGTTTCTCATCCAAAATATAAAAAATCAAAAAAAATTGAATTATTGATTCAATTAATGGTTAAAAATAGGTAAATATTATATTATGTTGCATATTTTTGAGTTTTTGTGTTTTTTGCATTATAATACAAATAAATCAACAATTTCGCTTAGTTTAAAAAAATCGCTTTTTTTCGCTTATTTAAAAAAAATTAAGAAAAACCCACCTTAAAAAAAAAATAAGAAGAAGTGTATTTTTTATTTTCACTTATCTACCGAACAAAAAAAAAATGAAGAAAATCGGAGTTATTGCCTTATAAAGGTTTAAGTTGATTGTGTGTACTTTTTTATTTAACTTTGTGTACCTAAAGGAGCCTGGTAGTTTTCCGATCTACCCTGAATGACACGTACATTAGAGGAGTTATTATTTTGACCGCGGCTTTGATTACCGATAGCTTTATAATTTCCTCTATACTGGCCCCTGCCTCTATTGTTATTATTATAACGACGATTACTGTTTTTTTGGGTATTTATTCTATCTCGGTAGTTTCCTCGACTACCTCTTTTATAGGGTCGTTGACCACTGAAGTATAGAACAGTATTAGATTGTCCTGTTGCATCTGTGCAACTATTGACAAACTTAGTCGTTGCTTGGTCTAGAGTGCTGAATGTTCCAGCCTCCATTATGTATTTAACTTTTTCTATAGAGCAATTTTTAATAATTGCACTGACAGCATGCTCTGTGCTGTATTTAGTGGCTGTTTCGGAGGAAAGTCCATCGTCGACGTAGGCTAGGGCCTTTGCCAACTTCTCTACCTCTTGTACATATTGATTGGCCGTTTTTTGCTTTTGCTGAAGGTTCATTGGTTTTGCAGTTATTCCTGATACTGAATCACCTTTTATTTTACTTTTCAATTTACCAATTATGTCAACAATAGTTGATTCTGTGGTAATGAGCTTTCTTGTATGGCCTTTCAATTTTGACTTTATTTAGTTAATGGCTGTTGTTTCATGTGGGCCTTTTAATGAATCAATTATATTCAATGCGTCTATAAAACTTGTCAGATTTTCTGCCTTTCCATCAAACTCTGGCAGCAGAGATGAGGCAATCTTTAGGTATTCTACCTGTGACATGTTTACGACTTTTTCAGATATTGATTCTGACTCAGATTCGGATACCTCGGGAAAATGTATTACCGCTGGTATCGTGAGATCCTGTAGATCTTCTTCTTTACTCTGATATTCTGAATCGCTTGCGATTTCTGAATCGCTTACAGCTTCTGTATCTGTTTTTTTTTTCTTCGATTACTGCTAGTGTGTTTAGTATCGAAGGTATTGTAATTTCTAGTAAGTATTTTGTCTTTTTATTCTGAAGGTTATTTTTCAACCTCTGTAAAAATCTAGATACATACGACCAATGGTGAGAGTTTAACTTTTTTCTATTGTCGTGTATCAATGAACGTGCTTGGTTGAAACAAGCAACTAGCGTTGTTGCGTGTTTATTCACTGTTACGCTAGATACGCTTCTGTTTTGCGTTAAGCATTTATACGACTTATCGAATTGTGTTTTAATATCAACTAATTTGGCGTTCAAATTATTCCTTTCCATTGCAATTTATAATGGAAAATAATGAAATAGTTCTTCGCCGTGTCTTTAGTTATCTATATATATTTTTATTTTTAAAGTTCTCTCTTTCATCTATCTATGCAGTTTTACAATTAAAATTGTACATTCGCCCAGTATTGGACTAGTTTCTTTTACTTTTTTGATATATACATACGGAAATGTATTCAAAATTATTGCTTTAATTGTATTAGCGAAGTACAAAAGAGGGCTGAACATACGGTTATATGTTTCCATATCCTTGTGTATGTGCAGAATGCTAACTGCACGAATTCCGAAATCTGGGTCCTGTACTAAAACATCGTTTAAATATGAACCTATTTGTATTTCGGGCATTGCCTTAAATTCAAAATTCAATTATTCAATCAAGTTGTATTTCAATGATACCACATAGATAGATTAAACAAATTAGCGAGTGGAATTAGATTATTCATAAAATTGTCATTTTATCAGCTTACCTATGTAGATTACAATGTTCTTTTTTTTCGCTTTTTGTTTTATATTTTTTTTCTTAAATTTTATCCAAGTCATTTGCTTGGCTCTGGTATCTTTTCTTGATACATTTATTGTGGTATTTATATACTTTATACAATAGATTTGTGTTATTAACTTCTACTTTGTTGATAACATTGGCTGTAGTTTTACAGTTTTAACGTCCACAATGCCCATGTTGGCAAAATTTTCTGATAATTCTAATTCTATATCTTTGCTTATCTTATTTGTCTCTATAGACATTTAGTTTTTATACATATTTTCCTGCCTATTGTTTCGAATGGCTTTTCGGGCCAAACGGCTTACCGGTCGACTCAATTGTCGTCGGAAATAACATTGACTTATATATATATATATGATTATTATTATTAGTTTAGCTATCTAGGCGTTGGGCGCACGTAGTTGCGCTGTCGGGTTGTCCTGCACTCTATGTAGTGCCGCCGGCATCTGCACCCTTTGTGGTGCTGTCGACTTCTTTAGGCGCAGCATGATTTGCCGGCGGTGCCGTTGCTGGGTTCACTGGCTTTTGTTGCTGTTCCTGGTACCTGGTATGCATGTCTCCATGCAGTACGCGCTGTATAATGGGCCTTCACAGTCAGCTGGACATCTGGCTTTGTAAGGCTTTATCCTTTTCCGATCTGGACGATGAGTTTTTGGATTAATTATTTTATTTTAAATTGTGTGTGAGTTACAGGTTAAGTCAGTGGCTTTTTTCTTTAACAAGTGTTTGAGTTCGTCGATGTGTTCGAGTTCGTTGAAAAGTTTTTGAGCAATATTCCACTTTGGGGGATTTTTGCTTTTGTTGATGGTCTTTACGATCTCAGACTTGCGTTTTCTGAGACGTTCTTTGACCCCACTACGCCTTTTGCTCATTGCCTGTACTCACTCAGAATTATTTCCGTTTTGTTCATGTTCAGTTGTTGACTGTATCGTTGGAAGGCATCTCTGCAACGCTGCTTCTCCTGCTTCTGCTTCTTCTTATTCTCGGTCTTGTTCTTCTTCAGTTGCTGACTGTATCGTTGGAAGGCATCTCTGCAACGCTGCTTCTGCTTCTTCTTATTCTTGATCTTGTTCTTCTTCAATTGCTGACTGCTGCTGTTGCAAGTGCAGTCCTAAGTCCTCCAGGTGCGAATTATATTCGCACGTCTGTGCTCTTTGATTACTGTTTTATTTCTGATTTTAATTCAAAAGATAAAGAATTCTCTAAGTCTAAATACATCAGTTTGGCGAGCACTGCGCTGCCAGTTGAGCCGGCAGCTTAGTTTATGTAAATGTATAGAGAGAGAGTCTTATGCTGACTTAGCCTAACTCATAAGTGGGCGGTCATATTTCGCGCACTTGAATTGGTTTATTTGTTTGTTATATGCATTCAGGGTACAGTGTTACCTCGCTACATGTTTCTACATATGTGCATATTACACTACCGAGTTTGGCTTAATGGATTCATGCACAAAATTGAAACGCATTTACCAACATACACTCACAAGATACAAGTATCTCAAGAGTCAAGAGTCGTACCTTTACAATAGGGTATTTTCACTGAGATGCAACGCAGCTACTTCGGGTGACTACATCAGAGAAGCTGGAGTTCCAAGGGCAAGGGCATTCGGCCCCTGTCTATATGGTAACAAGACTGGTAACTGATCTAGCGAGCTTTTTTTAGTTTTAAGTTAAATCAGAAGCGAAAAGGTTGCAATAAGCTAAGACTAATTCGAGAATAATGTAAAAAGATATCCAACATAACCGTAAGCAAAATAAAACCTGCGAGACCACTCAAAAGCCATAACTTTACATTTCAGAAGTTGGATACTCTTGCGTTACTTATGCAAAAATTGGAGAGATAGTTGGAAAATTTAAAAAAAAACCAAATCGTCGACGTGGAAAGAAGGTAATGGGAAGCAGTCCCAGAGATTACTCGTTCCTTGTGCGTATTTAATTTTTCGTTAAGTCAAAAGTTGGAATAAGCTTTGCTATCAACAACTCTTAAACAAATGAAAAACTACGCTTCCCTATCTACATTTTTTATGAAGAAAACTTTTTCCAACCCAATTTCTGAGAAAATTTTTCTCAGTGGAAACATTTTGATTTTTAAGTTTGGGCTGTCTAATGAGTCAAATGAGAGCAAATAAGAGAGCTTCTAAAAAAATTTAAGAGTGCTCACACTGTCAGTGTGCCGGCAGCGCTGCGGCAAAATTTTCGACCCTATGCACGCGTGCTATGGAAAATGAGAGTTTGCCCCCCACTGGTATACATAAAAAGTGTGTATATGGGCGTCGTGGTAAAATTTGTCAGAGCAGAGCAGAGTAAGTGCAGCGACTAGAAACGTGAGCCAACGAGGGGAATGTCGCAAAAGGCAGCCATTTCACAACTGCAAAATGACATGAAAGAGCTGAAGAACATGATGGCGCAGTTGCTGAGTATGCAGAGGCAGAATGCAGATGCTGAGACAGGAGCTAGCAGGCAGCAACGCGCAGAGGAAGTCATGTAGAATATCAGATGTGAAGATATTCCTAATCTACAAGCAGAAAACAACGTTCGACATGCGTCGGTAAAAGAGATATTTGGTAACGTAATTTTGTAACTTTTATTACTGGTGAACATGGCCAACGCAACCAGGCGAGCTAAAGAGACAGTTTTTCCGATTGTCAGCCCTAGGAGTACGGAACAATTTGAGCGAAGCAGCTGTTATTAGATATGTTCGCGCAGGTTTGAAGCACCGAGAGTTGCAAAACAGCATTGCACCTATACATTTTTCAACAATAAAGAAACTTAGATAGGCAGCCATATCTTATTTTGTAAACAGAGGCCGAGCAATAACCAAGAAAAAGGAGTTCATACCGAAGTTTACCAATATAGAGACGAAGCAAGATGGCCAAATTGAAGAATGCTAAGACGTATTTCAAGTGTGGAAAGTCGGGACACTTTGCCAATTCGTGCCCAAGTAAGGAGCAGAAGCCCCGCTGTACCAAATGCAATGCTTTTCACGCAATCACAGAAAGTTGTCAAGCTGCAAATGCGTTTAGGAGGATCAAATCAGGACAAGTTATTCACTAAAATGGTATACATAAATTCGAAAAGCTATAACGCGTTTATTGATACTGGTAACCAGGCTAGTATTCTGCGACAGTTAGTTGCCAAAGAATTAAACGCAGATCGGCGTAACTGCTCTATAAAGATAAGCGGCATATGTGGAGGATCATTTATTCTTACCGAAGATGTGGTTATAGGAGAAGTGGAAAAACCATTGAAGCCAATCTATACGTAGCTGACGACGACCTTTTGCAAGAAGACCTTTTGTTGGAACCGGATGTCCTTTATAAGCGCTCAGTTGTCCCTTAAGTTTAAGCCAGGCGACGCCGAAGTCAAGCGAGCTGTAATCCAACCAGAAAACATTACAAGCGAAAGTGGTACCCTTAAGCTTCTCGCTAATATTAATAATGATCAGGAAAGAAAACAAATTATTATTAAGCAAGTTCGAGGATGTTTTTTCTACAGGATTGCAAAAAATAGAAAAAAAACAAACATTGTCCAAGCCAATATAGCTGTTAAGAGTAACCTGGTAGTTTTTCAGCCACCTTACCGAATTCCCGAGCCGAAGAAGGAAGTAGTCGCCGAGATGTTGGACGAGTTGTTGCAGCAGGATACTATCCAGCCATCTACGTCAGAGTATGCCAGCCCGGTGGTACTCATCAAGAAGCTGAACGGTAGTGATCGACGCCCTGAGAGCAGAAGATTTACGGGAACGACTCCCGTTTGGGTTAAAGAATTCCTCAGTAATTTTCAATCGTCTTATGGCAGAACTACAGATGCGCGTGCAGAAAGGAGACATAATCACTAAATGAATGACATCCCAATTGGCAGCCATTGTTTCTTTTGCGGGGCAATTAAATCCGAAAAGAATTATCACAGTTACGAACTAGAGCTTCCAGCTGTCGTTGAATCCTTGGAGCGGTTGAAGTACTAAGTTTATGGAAAGAAGGTTCAAGTCGTTACCGATTGTAATGCCTTAAAATCATCAATGGATAAGAAAGAATTTATACCACGAATTGCACGATGGTGGTTAAGAATTCAAGAATATGACATCGAGATTGTACATCGGGCGGGAATAATGATGTGCGACGCAGATGCTTTGAGTCGAGCACCGTATGCATGACCCACGAGGTTGAGATGGCATGTCTGAAAATTGTCAGAACCCTTATAGACGTACATAGGTGACTGGTTAAAAAGTAAAAAATAGGTAACTGGTAAAAAGATTCCAAACATTGTAACTGATATGAAAAGTGCGAAGACAACTGAAAACGGCGAGTAAGTGATCAAGCAAGATCGCCTTTTTCGAAAACACGACAACAAGTTAAATTCCGGGGCGAGTTCTATGTGGGCACTCACGTACTTTTTGTATTTTAGCCAGTTCGTTTTTGGCGTCGTCAGGCTAAAGGGATGTTCGATTATTTCTGGGCTTTAAAGAAGCGTTAGAAGCACAGGCGAGTGGTCTGATGATAATTCCAAGACTGCTTTGGAACTTATTAGACTGCGAGGTATGTTTTTTATCACTGCAAAATCAATAAGGTCTGG
This sequence comes from Drosophila bipectinata, assembly GCF_030179905.1. Classification (NCBI taxonomy): domain Eukaryota; kingdom Metazoa; phylum Arthropoda; class Insecta; order Diptera; family Drosophilidae; genus Drosophila; species Drosophila bipectinata. The sequence continues at coordinate 8,498,658 of NC_091740.1, read as the reverse complement.
AAACTTGCGTGAGTAGGTTGGCCAGTATGTGGATCTTCCAGGGGAAACATAGTCCATTTTATTTCTCACATTTATCACATTGCTTTGGGAGTCTTAAGACGTGAAACCTAGTGCGCCAAACATGGCTTTGTAGTCTCCTGCGGGTATGAAACGATCCCCAAGTGAATTGTAGAAACTGATATGAAAAGTGCGAAGAAAACTGAAAACGACAAGTAAGTGATCAAGCAAGATCGCCTTTTTCGAAAACACGACAACAAGTTACTGTGGGTTGTGCCGTCTGGACATATGAGCACAGAGAAAACAATAAAACGCGTTCTTAATTTTGTTTGGTTTCCCCGATAAATTCATACATAGGATGCGCGTTTAATAAAACCGAGTCATCACCGATCGAGGTACCGCCTTCACTTCAAAAGAATTTCGAAAATACTGAAAGTCGAACAATGTAAAGCATATCCTTAACGCTTTAAGGACACCAAGAGCAAACGGTCATAGATATCGAACAAGTAGGATTATTTTGTCCATGGAACTGCCTTCGAAGGACCACAAAAAGCAATGGTACGAAATGCTATCCAGTGGAGCATTATTACCATGGTAAATAGCACAACTAAGTGTTCCCCATTTCAGCTTCTTTTTGGATACGAGCCCTGTGATATCCTGAAGAATACGTTGACGAGCGTGATCCAGAGTCAAGAGCAGAGCCACATGGCTGATGTCGAGATGGAGAAGCTAAGAGCAGATGCTGCAACTAGGGTCAACGATTAAAGAGCTGCAGCCAAGATAGGTTATGATGCAAAACCTGCGAAGCAACCACCTATAAGCTTGTAGATATTGTGTTGTAGCATGGAAACTTCCAGTCCCAGTAGCATGGAAACTTCCAGAACATTGGAGCCTTGCTACAAAGGACCTTTTATTGTCAACAAGGTTTTACTCAACGACAGATGTCTAGTGGAAAATATCTCCCTTGCGCAACGAAAGCAGCGCCATTAAAAGTCAGCTTATCCATCCGATAAGATGCTGGTGTAAAATTTCTGAGGATGACCAAGATGACGACGGGGACTGGATAGACGACGAAATCTTCGATTCTCGCGAGGATGCTGAGAATTTATCAGAAATGGCCGAATGTAATCAGCTGAGCAGAAAGCGAGACCATCGCGGAAAATAACAGAGGGAGACTGGTAACTGATCCAACTAGTTTTTTTAGTTTTAAGCTAGAAGCGAATCCGAAAGGTTTCAATAAGACTTATTCGACAATAATGTAAAACGATATCCAACATTACCATAAGCAAGAATAAACTGAAACCACTCAAAAGTCATAACTTTGAACATGTAATCTTAATTCTTAAAAGACAAACATGTCCTCCGAAGTAATGTAGCTTGGAGTCCACCTCGATGGAAGACTAACCAGGCGTAAGCACATCAAATGCAAGAAGATCCACCTAAAACTAGAAGTTAGCAACCACTACTGGATCATAAACTCACGATCGCCATTGTGCTTGGACTGGTCTTTTTCGGATGTTAATCTGTTCACTTGGCGATGGTTCAGTGGTTTCTTCGGAAGACGAATTGGTGTGCCGGGATAATATTGCAAGCTTTCAGATGTGGTATTATGTAAATTAACAAGCATTTTTAAACAAATAAGGCAAACAAGATAGAAGGCTTATTGGTCTGTATGATGACGGAATTGTGTGGTTTTTTCCAGGCTTCGGTATCATTATAATGACGGATTTGTTCCACTTTTTTGGGAATTAGCCAAGATTAATGATTCCATTAAATAGTTTGCAGACGACTTCTATGGCGCATCCACAGGGGGTACTTTGTGCTTCTTGGCGAAAGATTCTGGATTCCGAGCTTTTCCATTTGCTGATTAGATTTGTAGTATTTGTTTCGGTCTACTTCCTTCCTATGAGGAGTAGAGATTTTAGCAGCCGCAACGAGTACTTCTTCCAGGGCGCTCGTGGTGTAGTCGATGTCGATTCCATGTTAAATTCCGGGGCGAGTTCTATGTGGGCACTCACGTACTTTTTGTATTTTAGCCAGTTCGTTTTTGGCGTCGTCAGGCTAAAGGGATGTTCGATTATTTCTGGGCTTTAAAGAAGCATTAGAAGCACAGGCGAGTGGTCTGATGATAATTCCAAGACTGCTTTGGAACTTATTAGACTGCGAGGTATGTTTTTTATCACCGCAAAATCAATAAGGTCTGGAAACTTGCGTGAGTAGGTTGGTGAGTGAATTTTAGAAGTCCATAAATTGTCCTTCTGAGATTGGGAATCGAGGAGGGCAGTAAACTGCAGCGATTGAAAGGCTTCCGATATTTGACTGTATTTGTATCGATGGGGCCTGAAAGAAGTTTATTGCAAAACTTTTGCGAAAATGGTATTTAATCCATTCTCTGATTAGAACTCCAGTTCCGCCGTGGGCTTTCCCATCTGGATGATCTGTGCGGTAGATTGTGTAGCCTCTTATTTCAAAGTTGTTTTTGCTTGTAAGATGCGTTTTCGCCAGTAGCATAACGTCAATATGGTTTTCGGTCAAGAATTGTGACAATTCTAGTTTATGCCGTGAGACACCATTGGCGTTCCACATTGATATTCGTAGAGCCTGCATAGATTATTTAGACTGTTGTGCTACGAGCAGCTGTATCACCATGTTCTGGTTTTCAACGAGTGCTGGCATGGTCGTTTTCATGAATGACATAAGCTCCATCATACTTTGTTGGAGGGTAAGCATCGTTTCCGTTTTGCTATGTGGCTGTTCTGAGGCCTGTTGAGCGCTTTGTGAGTTAAGCTGAATTGGATTTTCCAGATGAAGACGTCTGGCGTAGCTTTTGACGCAATGTACACTTTCTGTGGATTTTGGTTGCGCGTTGCAGTCGCTTGGCGCATGCGACTTTTATAGTTTAGCCGTATGGTTTCCTCTGCATTTTCCACATTTCTTCACTGTACTCCCCGCAGACTACGCAGTCAGCCTGAGGTGCAGTATGACCTAGAGTGTCCATACTTTTGACAGTTAGTGCATTGCATTGTTCCGTTGCGTTTATGTGGCTTTTAAACAGTGATATTGCAGCTTGTAGATTGGGTGGATTTCGTTCTTTTTCAGCAACCTGCTTTCTGGCTCGATCTAGACCTTGAAGAGGGGTTGTGGCATTTTTTCTATTATTACAAACAGTTTGTTTGTAATAATAAACAAATTATAATATTATAGGTAGACATAAACATAAACGGAAGTTTGCAAGTGTATATACATGCCTACGTTCCACAACGCAAGTGCATTCGCTCGCACATAACTTCATATATATATGTACCTTCTACAATTCCGCTACGGATCTGAGCGCACAGTGGGACAGATCGGGTTTGCCGCGAGCAAATAAATTTCGAGCGATTCAATTTTGACGGCAGAAATATTTACTTCGGGTTGGCCGGAACTTCATATAAACAAAATATGAACTCCAGAGACGCAGTCACAGGAGCACCCACTCCAACCCTTCCTACTCCTACCTACCTACACCCAGGTGCTATATTGGAGAAACGATTTAATAACCGTCGCTCAATATTTAAGGCGCATGTGAACAAGATTCTGGGCCCATATGCGAGCCTTAAAGAATTTGGGTTTGTCGACTCAGATCGCCAGCTGCAACATCGTCCAGGTTGTGCTTCAAAGGTTGGACCCAGCCTGCCGTTGCTGCAGAAAGCCCGACTTGGGTAGGTCGTTTGTGGAGGCGGTTCACTTGTCCAGAGAAGAGCACTTGTTTCCACTGCACATAAGGATGTTTTAAAGAGCGCAACTATGCTGAATGGTCAGTTGGATTCTCTGCTGCACCGGTTTTCGGAAATCGAAGACTGCTCCGAGCCTATTACGAAGCGGATGAAGGAGAAGTTAGATTGCGATGCGCATTTCGTGCAACATGTTGCTTGGCTGGATTCCGGCGCTTACGCTGTCAGGCTTCCGTTGAAATGCAGTTTTTAGTTGAATCTTACTCCCAAGCCGTTTGACGATTTCTCTTCCTCGATATGCTGTACTGTGTCTCTCGATAAGCAATATGCTACCCTCATATAGGAGTATTTGGAGTTGGGTCATATGTCTCCAGTCCCTGCTGATGCGAGCGTCACTAGCCAGTGTGTCCACCATTGTGTCCCAACAGGGACAACCATTAAATATTGTGGCAGAAAACTTGGCTTATGTGTAACTTAAGTTAGAGGTGGAAAAATAAGAAAGTCTAAGAGTTATTCCGGATGAGGTCCAGCGGGTGAGTTCTGTGCAGCCGCCGCAACTGTTCGCTGTTGCGAGGAGTGTGGTCGCCAACTCGTTGGGGTGGTTGTGTATACACAAAAAAAAAGTAACCCTAAGATTTAGAAATTCGCCCTATTTTTGTCTTCAACGGCACCGCACCATAACAACAAAAACTTAAAAGCAATCGGCGTTTTAAGTGACTCCGACTGAAATATACTCTGACACTTTCTCAGTATATTGATTTTTAATGATTCGTAAAAATATATATACAGAAAACATTTTACTACTAACACTTAATCTTATTCTTAAATAAATTAAAAACGTATGCTGAAATAATAAAAAAAAATAATATAATTTCTTTTGTCATTTCATCATATACAAATACCCGAATTTGGTTAGGGTAGCAAGCCTGAAAAGTAAGAAAAATCAAAATTTTGTGCGCTGGCTTCGAAACGAAATCGCACGCACACATACACCCGTGTATGTGAATGTGTGACACGCATACATACGAAGATCAACCGAAGCGCAGGCCAACCTTCTTCATCGCGCTCCGTTTAGAGACTGAGAAACAGAAAACATTTTATGCGAGAATGAGCGTAAGATGAACGAACGATGAGCGTAAGAGAGCGTAAGAAATTCGCTCTGGGGCCTGCTGGGGCCTGTCGCAAGAAATTTTCGCGTCCATTTTCGTTGTATGAAATGGGTTGTCTATATGCTGTATGGTTAAGCATAGTATTGAGTTGACGAAAATCCGCTGTTGAAATTCTGATAGCGATTTTGCACTTTATTCGGCTGCCGAGATAGTGTGGCCAAAACAATGAAGAAATAAGGTAATACTGAACAGCTGTTGTTTGTAAACAAAAAACAAATAAGCAAAAATGAATTCAAAACGATTGGATGTTGGTGTTTTGTTTATGTATTTAGCCGCTAAGGAGCTGATTAAGAAATAGAAAACTGGTTCAAAATCAAAATCAAAATCAATCACAAATCATTTCAATGCCATTTTATGGCATTAAAATGCCCCTTGTGGGTCAAATCCCATATTATGGGCTTCGTCTTGACCGCAGAAATTAATTTTAATTTGTCCTGGCGCGTCGAAAATGTTTCGGGACGACTATTTTTTTGTTTGGTCAATTGACCCTCCATGTCACACCTATAAAAATAAATTGAAATATTTATTTTAACACCCCGAGAGCTGCTGTTTATTTTTTTTGATCCGGCAACACCATTAAAATCGATAACAAAAATTTTCGTCAACTCAGTACCCGCAAAATCTAGAAGGCAAAAATTTCTTCTTCTTTCCTTTTTTACACCGTTTTTTTTATATGGAGTTTGACAGCTGTCACTCGTTGGACAGCGGATTTTCGTCAACTCAGTACTATGCTTTAGTGCTTAAATTAAAGGTGACCTTTTCTAAATTCTAGAAATTTTATTTCTACATTTTACATTACATATTACATCATACATTTACATATTTTTACATTATTTTTACATTTACATTTGTTTTCTTTGATAGCTCTCTTCAGTTCTTACTTTCACATAACACTTTATTTATGGTATATAATAAATTTGACCCTCAAATCTTGAATTGTATACTTGACTTTTAAATTTCCAGTAGCACCATGTTTTCCCCTTTTGGTGGGGACTAGAATAGCGTGAATCACGTGCGTCCTTTTTATCTGTGGAAAATAACGTCAATTAATATTGCGATATAAATATATTAATATACTATTTAATCGTGAATGTTTTAAAACATCTTTTAAAACATAAACCTTCGCTTTGTTGAGGGAATGTTTTTAGTAAGATAAAACTCTGGACTTCCTTTTAACGAAATGAGAGAAAAAATTGCCACAATCTAAGAATTTATTCAATAAATGCATTAAATAAAACAAAATTAATGTATAACAAATATTACCAATTTGTCTTCACAATTCTGCTTAAGAATGGGCAATTCCTCCTAAGCTAAGTGTAGCTACACTTGTATCGTCCTAGAAAAAGAAACTTTTGCGCCACTCAAAAGTAAGATCAAATTTTGCGTTTGCAAGGCTAAGCTTCACCTCTTCACTATTGAACATCAGCCATATTACCTGAAAATGTATTTGGGAAATTATTTTTAACCTTTGAAGTGGGGCGTAATTTACCAGTTGATAACTTTTTCTCCTTAGCCTTCAAATGATAAATTTTGCCATATGCAGCAGACCTTCTGGCTTTTTTCCGATGTTAAGATCTATCATGTCTTTCCACAATTAGCTCTAGATTAATTTAATTAGTAATTAAATTAAATTACTTATGAAATTAGTAACGTTTTTAGTAACTTACCAGCGAAAAAAAAGAAAAGGCTTCTCAGTTTATCTTTTTCAGCAAGGAATCAATTAGCACTTTTTAAATAAACTTTTTAATAAACTTGTAATGTCAACATCTTAGAGATGATTTAAATATCGTTACATTATTTCTTAACATGATTTTTTGTATTTAACATGTTAAAACTTTATACATAAAATATAATATAGATCAGTCTGCATTTATCTGCCCGTGCTCTGCCACACACACAGTATAAGTGTGTGAAACGTCATGACGCGTCATGCTCAGAGCCTACTTTCTGCTTTCTGCTATACTAATACTAATGCGTTAAAATCATATCAATGTATTGGGTGCCGACCACGGACAGAGATAAAATATAAAAAAAATTCTATATTAAACAAAATATTTCTATTTTCTAGGGTTACTTAAATTAAAGGGTAACACTGTGCATTTTTAGAAAGGAATTTCTATATTGTAGAAACAGTTTTCTATTTTGTAGGGTTAGTATCTTTTTTAGAAAGGAATTTCTATATTGTAGAAACAGTTTTCTATTTTTTAGGGTTAGTATCTTTTTAAGAAAAAGATTTCTATATTGTAGAAACAGTTTTCTATTTTTTAGGGTTAGTAAATTTTATGGTGAGCCTTTCTATTATTAAGAAAATATTTCCTGAAAATAAGTCATAATTTGCCTTAATTATAGAAAAGTTTTCTTGATTTTAGGGCGATTTCAGTTTATGGCGACTATTTCTATATTTGAGAAAAACTTCTTTGATTTAAGAAATTTTTCTTGTTTTCAGAAAATTTTTTCTAGAAACCAGAAATTTTTTCTTGTATTTAGAAAAAATTAAGTTTTATGGCGAATTTCTAAATTTAAGGGTAAATTTTATTTTGACTGTAGTCTCTGGATGTACTTGCTACTGCTTTTCTGGATCGCCTCCTTCACCCATGGGAAGCAAAGCAACTCGTGGAGCAATTAATGTTTGAAAGGGGTTCAGTCAACCTCAAAGACCACTAGGTGCATCGTTCTATCTTCAGTCGTTCGGCTTTATGACCCATTGGGTCTTGTCGGTCCTGTTATTGCAAAGGTGAAGATCTTTCTCCAGAAGCTGCGCCGTAAGAAGTTGTCCTGGAATGAAAGTCTTCCTCAAGCTCTTCACTGCGACTGGAATATGATGTGTAGCAGCGTTGCTAGTGCGCAACGCGCCGAATTCCCTAGATGGGCGCCAACATTGAAATCCGAGGAGGAGTATGGGTCTTGCGTTTATGTCGTGTCCAAGGGCGCAAGATGTGCAAGCTATTTACTCTGCTCGAAGTCCCGAGTTGTGCCAATCATTCGGTCCCAATATTGGCCAATTGGGGGGAGAAAAACTGTGACGAAGGCACTACACAAATGCATCCGATACTTCCGGACTAAGACACGGTTGCTGGAGCACATTATGGCTGATTTCCCACAGCAAAGAGTTAGCGGCTCCCAGGAGTCACTGGTTTGGATTTTTGTGGGTTTTTTTATTATTAGCCGGCAGTGCGTAATAAGACTCCAGTAAAATATTACGTCAGCGTTTTATTTTTTTGCGTTTTGCCAGCAAAGCCGTCTACCTGGATCTTGTAAGGGACTTCCACAACTTTTTTTCTGCATGGCTTGAAGAGGTTTATATGCACCCGCCGAAGGCCTTAACATATTTGGTCTGACAACGCAACCGACTTTGTTGGAGCCAGCAAGCTAAAGCAGCTGCTCCGATTATTTATAAGCGATGAGCATCAACGGGCTCTACTGGAGTTTTGCTCTATGGAGTCAATCGGTCTGTAGGAAGCGGCTGTTAAAACCGCCTAGCACCATTTTCACCGGGCTGTTGCATCTTCAATTCTTGAATTCGAGGAGCTGCGAACGCTGCTGTGCCATATTGGAGCTATAATAAATTCACGACCTTTATTGTCTCCTTCAGAAAATCCTGCAGACCTTGATATTCTAACCCCGGCTCATTTTTTAATTGGAGGTCCGTCAGTCAGCTTTATCGAGCCCGATGTCACAAAGCTCAACTTCAACCGGTTGTACAGCTGGCAGCGCGTGTCTTTCCTTTCTGGTCTCGATTGAAGGAGAAGTACCTAAACCTTCTACAGCAGTGCTCCAAATGGCGTGCCTTCGGTCCTGCCTTGGCCCTGAACAATGTGGTGCAAGTCAAGGACGAGAACCTACCTCCGATGAAATGGCCGCTTGCGAGAATAATGGAGTTAGTCCCTAGCCGAGATGGAGTCTTTCGAGTGGCATTGATTAAAACCTCTGGGAAGCTGGGATCAACCATTGTGATCATCCAGTTTTTGGTGCTAAGCAGTGACTAATAATATGGACAGAGAGTGCGGCTCGACTAGACATACGCGAAACTAAAGCTCTCGATAGCGGAGGCTTGCGACCAACTAAGTCGATATAGCTTAACTTTAGCTTAATAACTAATTTAGCGGCTGCTGCCTGACCCGACCCGACTGCCTGACCTGACAACGTGAGATCAAGCTACCGCTCGTAAATTTGCTTTCCTTTATAAAATCTCAATTTCATATGGATAACTTTCAAAAATGGTGTTTAAAAATTTTTTCTAAAACTCAATGAATCGAAATGCAAACTCATATCTTTTTATCGATCTAGTCCTTACCAGAATATGTTCTTTTCTCTATGGGTGCACCCTGGCCTGGCCTTATGGCCTTAAAATTATTACTCAGCTTTACGATCTGGATGCCTTATTAGGTTGGAAACATACATTTTCCGACCATATTTCCAACATGGTTAATAAAACATAAGATCTACTTGGTTTTATTAAAAGATGGTCTAAAGAATTAAAGGACCCTTATAAACTAAGCTTTACACGTAACTAAAACTTTATAGGTATCTTTGCTCCGTTCGATACTTGAGTATAGATCGTTTGTTTGACCTTCAATACGGAGTTCTCCGAGATCACATCGCATCTGTACAAAAAACTTTATGACTTTTGCTCTTAGAGGACTAAATAAGGATGCAAATCTTCACCTTCTTCACTAAAAAATCATAGAACGATGCTGGGTTTCGTTTTCTTACACAACCCTTTAGATCAGAGGTCGGCACGGACCTATCTCGGGGGCATAGGAAATTTCTCTGCCCGAGCTCTGCCACACAGTATAAATGTGTGAAACGTCATGCTCACAGCCTACTTTCTGCTATTCGTTACTAACACTAACTATTAGGGTGCCGACCACTGCTTTAGATGGTGAGGTAGACAGTCAACATCTTCTAACACGCCTAAAATGTAATGTAAATAGACTAGCAACTTTTGCCCTCTAGTTCTTAGCCATTTGATAAGATTCCATAAAATTTTATATATGCCCTGCCTGCTCCCTTAAGGGGTTATATTCCTTTTTTATTTTCACAAAATCGAAAATCGAAACAACTCCTTGAGAACATTTGCCCAAATTTTAATAGAGATTCGAGCAGTAAAAACAAAGTTACAGCGCTCCAAACCGCGCGCCTCGTTGCGGCCTTGAACTGAACTTGAAACTTGAAACGCGAATATCTCGAAGTGGTGTTTCTTGAAAAATGACTTTGCGGTGATATGGATTGGCGGAAAACTACTGAACCGATTTACTTCAAATTTTTTTTCAAATGTTCGTAATGAAATTTTTCTGTGCTTGAACGATCGACTTTTCACGCACAAACTTTTTTTTTCGCCGAAATGAATTTTTTAGTGAAATTTCTAGAGACCAAAAAGTTTATTTTTAGCACAAAACGTTCCCATATGCATAAAAAAAAATCTTAAAAACGATCGTTCAAGAACAAGAAATTACTCTAAACTAATAAAATTTTTTTACTTTTATGGTTTAAGTTGATCTGTTCGACCTGGGGAAGTACAACCGCAAGTCTCTACAAAAAAATTCCTCTACGGGAAACAGCCACCCCTTAAAAACTATTTAATATTTTACGACGAAATTTTGAACAAACTTTGTTAATAAAGTGTACAAAAAATTGAAAAATCCGTGTAATTAAATAATTGCTACATACCTAAAAAAAAATCCGAACTTTCCTCTTTTTCTTCGACAAAGAAGGTGCATGGTATAACCCCTTAAGGATGATCCTTAAGGTACAAGAATGAAATATTTTCATCAATAAACAACAAAATGACGAACTCACAAAAAAAAAATTTTAAAAATTTAAAAAACTTATCTTAAATAAATGATAAAAAAAAAAACTAATCATTAAAAATAAATGATTCTAGTACGGGGCAGAGTTGTTACTTTTTAGAACAACATATCCAAATTTCAGCTAGATCGGTACCATAGAATTTTGTGAATAATCACACAAAAATGTCGTTCCGAGAAAAACGCGTTTAAAGTTTAGACGCTACCGAGAAACTCATACTTTTCGGTGTAGGCGCGCTCTCGATTATGGGCTGTATCTCTGTCATTATTTGATATTTTTATTCGAAACTTTAACAGTACATTCTTAATAAACAATACTATCGAAATATGTGAAAAAAAAATCGATTTTTTTCAACCTTACCCATGAGACTACATCCTTAAGTTTATTAAGTTCGGACTACAATTATCTCAACTAAATAACATCACTTTGCTCTAAATCTAACTTAAAAGCTTCTATTCTTTACATCTTTTCTGAGCAACACTCTTCTATTACACTTTTCTTTAATCCAGTGCACTGTAAGCAGCGCTTGCACTTTATTTTGATTTCTATAAATTGTCATTATACTATAATTCAGAAATTCCAAATACTCTTTTGAAACTTTCACTATGTATAGAGCAGTGGGCATAGAGCAAACTCTCATTTTCTATAGCCCGCGTACATAAGGTGTGAGCACTGTCAAACTTTTTAGAAGCTCTCTCATTTGCTCCCATTTTGCCTCATTTGACAGCCCAAACTTAAAAATCAAAAAGTAAAAAGTCAGTGCAGCTTCGGCACTAAAAAAAATTTTCTCAGAAATTGGGTTGGAAAAATAATTTCTTCATAGAAAATATGGATAGGGATGCGTAAATTTCATTTGTTAAAAAACTGTTGCTAAATGCTGTTGCTGTTGCTACGCGAACTATGGCAAAACAGCGGGTATTTGGGGAAAAAATTGTGAAATTGTAAAATTGAAAGTCAAGAAAAGACAAATTAAATCAAGTCTTGTGCTGAAACGAACTAGTCAAAACGAACTAAGGCAAAAACGCAGGTATTTGTGAAAAAAAATTTTGAAATTGTAAAATTAAAAGTTAAGAAAAAGCTGAAATATTGCACCCTTCTTTTAATTCTTGGAGCATACGTACTTAAAAATTAAAAATTTAAAAATTAATTTGGAGCTAACATAAATAAAAAATTTGGAACATACATAACAAACTACCTGTGGACAAAATTTATAAAAATATATCCACATCACTGTCGCGAGCCAAATAGATTAATTTAGTGCAATTAAACATTTATTTATATACTGATATACAGTAGCGGACAATAAAATCCGGACAGGCAGAAAATACTATTTTTTTAGTTTTTTTCAGCCAACGTTTACTTTATAGAGTTAATTTTTTTTAAATCGATGAAATTAATATTAATGTTAACGCAACGTGGAAACGTGTTCTTCTAAATTTAACTTTGTTTTATTTGGAAATAACGTTTTATTATTTCAATAACGAAGTATTATTAACAAAAATGGAATTAACAAAAATGTAGGCAAACAAAAAAAATTTTTTTTTAACTATTCCAATGTATGGTAACAAAAATTTTCGAAAATTATTTCTTAATAGCTTAGTATTTAACGCATTCAAAAATAATTTTGTTTTGGTTCTTTAGTATTTAGTTGGTCTTCCTTGAGTTTTTAATACGGCTTTTATCTACCAAGTGTTCGTTAGTTTCCTTAACTTTCTTATTTCTTTATAGCATACACTTTCCACGAGGATTGGATTCTCTTAAGAGTTGGTCTTCTTTTTCTTTCCTGATCCTGGCAAATGCTTTAGAGTTTTGGTTTTCTCAAACTTTTTTTGTTTGGTTTTTGGTTTTTTTTGTAGGACATCCACGAAATAAGACTTAATAAATCCAACTTTAGAGCTTATTCCTCGGAAGGTTAAGATTTTCGATTGTAAGGCCAACACGGCCCCTTGGGCATTTTTAGTCATTTTCGACAAAATTAAAAAAATATTTTTTTTTGTAAAGTTTAATAATTTAAAAAAGGCTCTCAGATCATGAAAGCTAAATACCTTTCGGATATAATGACAAAATTTCAACTCGATATTATAACACGCGCTCCTACCACACTAATGCAAAGTTCACATTTCACAGTGCAAGTACTTAGGTGTCCGGATTTCATTGTCCGCTACTGTATGTACAAGTCGGAAAGCAATAAATTCAAGGACAAACAGAGTTGTCGCGAAGTTCTAAGTTCGGAAAGTACAGAATTCATGCGAAAGGCATAGCAGCAGAGATGGTGGCAATCTCTGCTGGTGAGTGAGGTCCGTTGACGGGTTACGGAAAGTCGTGAGATAGAAAGAGATGACGATAGGGGCTCAACTTGAGAGAGAGAGAATTCTGAGAGAGCAGGGTTGAGCATAATGATCGATGAGAGTAGATTTGGTAGTCGAGTTATGGTAACTAACGTGAGCGGAACTCGCTGTGCTCGCGCATCAATTATAAAAGTTAAGGGAAAATGCAAGAAATTACTGGTCATACGACATCAGAAGTGGGATCTCCTTCGCCACAAGAACACAGCTCCGCTCAATATACGGCAGCGGTGGAAGAGCAAAACAAAAATCTTATGGAAATTATAAAAGCCATGCAGGCGGCAAGAGCCTCGGCGTCAGATGGGAGGACCACGAATGTGACACTGCCCAAACTTAATCCCGATGGCGCTTGAACAGATGCATCAGCATGGTGCACTACGGTCGATTTAATCTTCGCAGATAATGTACTTGAAGGCAGGCCCAAGTAATAGCACTAAGCAAAGCACTGAAAGGCAGTACTTCGCAATGGCTGTCCCAGGTATGCTTTGCTGGCATCACCTGGACCCAATTCAATGAACTGTTCATCCAACGATTCGAGAGCATTGAGACAACGGCTGCCGAACTGCTTAATGTTTTAAGCGGTCAGCTTTGCTGAATATGGCAGTCGCATAGTTACGCTATTACTATACAAGTGGAAATCTACGGAGCTGGTAGAGATTGCAGTGTCAATAGCGTAAGCCCACTTGACACAAATTGACAATAATTTGCTGCGTTGGGCTTTTACGACCAACGTGACGACACGTAATTAACTACAGAGGCAGCTGCAGGCTTACGCCTTCAAGAATCTTCGTCAAGCTTGGTCAAGAAGAAAGCACGAATGCTGTCGCAGGTAAAATGTCATAGTTGTGGAAAAATTGGCCACAAATACGCCTAATGCCACGCTCGCATGGATAGCTCATTCTCTACTAAAGGAAAGAATTACAGTGGAAGCAGCATGTCCGGAGTAAAGGAGCGTTTAAACATAAGATGCTACAAGTGTGGTGAGGTTGGACATATTGCTTCTGTATGCCCCAAAGATAGTACCAGTGGGAACGGCGAGTACAAAGAGAAGCGCGTGGGCATATGTTAAGTTCTTCAGCCCAAAGGCTTATGTTTGGTCATCGAGAGTTTTCGATGCCGTAAATAAAAAATCAGAATTTAATTAATTTCAACGTTATAAAACTTTATTCAGGCCGCATATGAAATTAGGATTTATGTACAATATTTCAAATCCAATTTAGGATGCGAGCGCAGTAAAAAGACGAACGAGAGTGGCGCCAACCTTGCAGAATAGGCTGAGCGGATGCTCGCGGCCGAAAGAGAGTCGGCTTGCGACCAGCAAAACATCAGTTACTTATTAATTGTTGTGTTTAAATTAGTTGCTTCCTGCTTGACCCGACAGCTTATTTTATCAAAGGGGTGAGACCTTTCCATTTTTACCATTAACGGGTGCCAAGTGTTTTTTGATAAAAACGATTTTTAAAAACGTATTTGACGATTATTTAAAGATGACATCATGATTGGACAAGAAATATTCTATTTGGTTTTGGTTTTATGATCGAAACAGGCAAATTTAATATTTACAAAACTAAGATTATTAATGCTATAAATGAAAGTACATCCAATTTTGAAAATTTACTTGATACCAACATAGAATTAAGTAAAATTGATAACTAAAAAAAAAATATTGAAAATTTACTCTGACAATTTAATAAATGGAACTCCAACTAAAGGCGTAACCACAGAAGCATTAGAAATTCGTTAGATAGACGAGAATGGAACTGTTCAAAAGCTCCCTTATCGATCCAGTGCAGATGAAAAGCTGTAAGTTAGGGAAAAAGAGCCCAAATGATTAAATCAAATGTGAACCGTCCAAGCAATTTGCCATTTGCAAGTCCAATGCTATTAGTCAAAAAGAAAGATGGCAGCGACGACTGTGTATTGATTTTCGTGAGCTAAATTCAAAATATTTTTCTACTTCAGACATCTCCAGCGAATTTTATCATATACCGATCCATCCTGACTCCATAGAAAGAACAGCATTCGTTGCCCCAGAGGGTCAGTATGAATTTCTGGTGATGCCATTTGCGCTAAAAAATGCATCTTCTATTTTTCAACGTGCCATAGTGAGAAACTTGGTTGACTTAGCCTATTCTTACGTAGTGGTCTACATAGATGACGTGCTGATTGTAGCAGAAACGAAGGAGGAAGCATATCAAAGGTTTGGCATAGTGCTGAGAGTTTTGTCTGAAACAGGATTTACATTTAACATAAAGATGTGCGCTTTTTTTCACACAGGAATAGAGTACCTGAGATTCTATGTATGTTTAAGATGGTGAAATGAAACCGAATTCAAGTAAGATAGAAGCCCTGTAAGATAGAAGTCTTCTCTGTCGTCACCATCCACTGTAACTCAGTTAAAGTAATTCATAGGTTTGGCACCATACTTCAGACAATTTGTCCCGCAGTTCTCAGAGCAGATGAAGCTGCTTTACGAGTTGACCTCTAAATCAAATCCGTTTATCCGACAAAAGCTTATCAAAGTACTGACGTCTGACCCCGTACTGACAATCTTTCACCCTGAACTCCAAATCGAATTGCATACAGATGACAGTGCCGATGGGTATGGCGCAATTCTAATACAGAAACTAGATGGTAAACGAAGAGTAATTGAATATTTTAGCAAACGCACGACAGTATCCGAAACACGACATATAAATATCAGTCATATGAGCTAAAAACCTTAGCTGTTTACAATGCAGTGAAACACTTCAGACATTATTTACATGGTAGAAAATTTATTGTGCACACCGATTGCAATTCACTAAGAGCGACTCAAAAGAAAGGTGAATTTACCCCAAGAGTACACCGTTGGTGGGGGTATTTAAAGGCTTTTGATTTTAACCTTGAGTACCGAAAGGGTTGCCAAATGGCACACGTGGACCTTTTATGCCGCAAACCACTTCCTGTAGTTTCAACTGTCATCCGTAGAGCAGCAGATGTTCGTGTAGATTTAGCAGCAATAACAAATAATTGGCTGATAGCTGACGCAACGAGATGATAGCATAATAAAAATCATGGACCAATTAAATAGTGGAGATATAAAGACAGATGTAATGAAAACTTACGAAATTAGAACTGGGCTATTATATCGCAAGATCCAACGTAATGGTAAGACTCCTTGTTTACCAGTGATTCCTAAGGCGTTTAGGTGGTCCATCATAAACCATGTACACGAGGCTTTGATGAATTTAGGATGGCAGAAGACTCTAGAAAAGGTTTATGAACAATTGTAGTTTGGGCATGTGTCTAAATATGTCAAGAAGTTCGTTAAAAATTGCATAACCTGCAAATTGGCTAAGCCCCCTTCTTGAAAGGCACAAATGTAATTGCATCCCATACGTAAGGTTGATATACCTTGGCATACTATCCACGTAGATATAAGTGGCAAGATCAGCGGAAAAAACGACCTAAAGGAATACATTATTGGCCAGGTAGATGAACACGCTAAAAGCTATGCTAAGTGCTGTAGAAAATAGCGAACGTTTTTGGCAGGATGCATTGCAAGATATCCAGTTAGCCTTGTATTGCTCTACAAATAGAGTTACAAAAACTAGTGCTCTAGAGTTGCTAATAGGGAATGAGGCTAGGCCTTTTGGTATGCTGAAAATAAATGAAGAAGATAATATAGTGAATAGAGAAAATGCTAGAATAAAAGCTAAAGAAAATATGGACAATAATGAATGATACGATAAAGAAAGATTCGACAAAAATAAGCCGAAAGTTATTGCGTCAAATTTAGGTTATCATTTTTTACTGAAAACTGAAGAGCGTCCTCAAACAAAACTTGACCCCAACTTCAAGGGTAAAAGTGGTAAAACTTTCAAGTGGTAAAAGTATTAGATGGTGATCGATATGAATTAAAATCATTAGTTAATAAGTGGGCGTATAAATACTCACACGAGTAGAGACTCTCAGCTCTCAGAGGAGAGCGCAACCAAACAGACAGTTAATCAGCGAATTAACAGGATTTGAAAGAATGATGAGCCCCAAAATGAGGTAGAACCTGCGGTTGCCACACGTGAATGTGAGTCTGTGTCCCAGAGGGGAAATGTTGACCGCAGTATAGCAGCTGTCTCGCAGGTGCATATCTGGTGCATATGTTTGCGCGGGAATGATGAATGAAATTAAATGACAAAATTAAGTTATGTAAACGATGAATTGTTTAGAATTAAGAATGGCTCTGTATAATCTTGTAAAAAAAAAAAAAATGAAAAGTTTATATTAATTTGTACAATGTACAAAGATACAATGAATAAGAGAACAATGATAAAAAAAAAAAAATTAAATTCGAATATGAAAACCAATATAACCGTTGTTTTCCTGATTTGTTTGGCAATCTAGAAATTCAACACACAGGGACAGGCGTGATACCATAGGTCTGAAAGGTCGTGTCGGGAAGCAATGAATTCAAGGACAAACAGAGTTGTCGCGAAGTTCTAAGTTCGGGGAGGTACAGAATTCATGCGAAAGGTATAGCAGCAGAGACGGTGGCAGTCTCTGCCGGTCCGCTGACGAGTCACCGAAAGTTGCGAGATGGAAAGAGATGATGATAGAGGTTCAACTTGAGAGAGAATGCTGAAAGAGCAGGGTTGAGCATAATGATCGTTAAGAGTAGATTTGGTAGTGGAGTTATGGTAACGAACGTGAGCGGAACTCACTGTGCTGCCGCATCAATTATAAAAGTTAAGGGACAATGGAATTACTGGTCATCTGACATACATATATAATACAAATATATATGATCCTTATGAAATTTGGTAGGTCGGATCAACTTGTAGGTACAAATTCCAACTTTCTATCTTTAAAACCACGAAATTTCGGGTATTTCTTATTTTTCAGTTATATGGCAGCTACAGCATGTCGTATAATTTTTCCAAAAATAGAGTTCCGAACTCCGAACAAAATCCGAACTCTCTAAATAAAAAAACAAAATTATAGCATTTTCGATCATTCAGTTATATGGAAGCTATAGGATATAGAGCTTATATACTGCGTGCAAAGAAGGGTATGTGTAAAGCAGAGGTCGGCACGGCCCTATCCCGAGGGCATAGGAAATTTCTCTGCCCGAGCTCTGCCACACACACACAGTGTAAATGTGTGAAACGTCATGCTCACAGCCTACTTTCTGCTATTTGGAACTAACACTAATGCGTTAAAATCATATCAATGTATTGGGGTGCCGACCACTGGTGTAAAGTTTCAAGTCGATAGCTTTAAAACTGAGAGACTACTTCGCGTAGAAAAAGACAGACAGACCGACAGACGGACATGCTCATATAAACTCAGAAGGTGATCCTGATAAAGAATATATTTTTTTTATAGGGTCGGAGGAATACTGCGATACGCACTTTTGACCAAAATTATATTACCCTCTGCAAGGGTATACACATTTTTCCACTGAGAATAATTTTCTCGGAAATTGGGTTGGAACAAGTTTTCTCCATAGATAGAGAAGCGTATTTGTTCTTTTGTTTAAGAACTGTACCTAGGAAACCTTTTTTTTTTAAATACCCTGTTTTTGTGCTTATTCCAACTTTTGAATTAACGAAAAATGAAATAAAAACCTACGTTTTTTTCGCTCAGTGAATTCTCTGCTCTCTAGAGCCAATAAATTAGTTTTGTTATAAAACTCTCGAGAAACCATTAATTAAAATATATTAAACTATTTGAAATCTATTAAGCTAGAACGAGCTAGTAAGGAAATTTAAAATTCTATACTTTAAATTTGAAGGACAGGAAATAGATGTTTTAGAGTAGAGACCATTGTAGTTCAATCATAAGACCCTAAAAGGGTCGTTCTGTGCATATGTCGAACTACAATGGCTAAGGAATAGAAGACTAAAGTGTCCGATTTATGTCCGATCTTAACTGCAAGAGTATATCAACTTTGGCTCAGTCCGAAGTTAGCTTTCCTTTCTTGTTGATGGAGATCTAAGGAGATGGTTGAGGTACAACCATATCCAGGACGGAACAAGTTACGTGGGCTCTGGCTCCAGTGGTACTAGAAATTATTACAACCTCCGGTCAGGCGCCGTGCCACCAAGGACATGAGGGTCTCGGATCTCTCCGAACTTGTTTTACGTGGCGTGTTCCACACTGAAGGGATTACGACCACGGCACTCGAATATACCCACAAGAGGTATATAGTGCATGGGCACGGATGGTACGCCTGCCAGCGCCCCAGACTAGAAGCTATAGCTATGTACATAGCAACCAGCCTGGTACCTTTCAAGTATGTGCTTGCCGGGCAACATACTCCCTCTGGATAAGAGGCGAAGTGTATCTATCACCTCTGCTGATCTATGGGTCACAGCACCCGAGTTGTATAACGCAACTCCACGTCGAGTCCGAGAACTCTACCCGCGATATGGGTATCAACCACAGCCACCACGATACTCCCACAAGGGGGCCTACCTCAATGGTAGTGCCTTGGACACACTATCCAACCCGTGGCACCGAAGTTTGTGGGCTCGGTGACCCACCCCTTTAGCTCCGACAAGCTCGGATGGGGGGCCCTGCCATGTTAGTCGCCTCCTACGACAAGCTATGGCGAACTGTGGTAGAATTCTTCGCCGCTAGCCACACGGCAACGAGAAGTGGGCCTAAAGACCCCTCCTCCTCCGGAACACCTCCTCAGCAAACTGCTCCAGCTTCCTCATCCTGTCGTCGCTCTCCAGAATCTTTCCAAACGTCCAGGTTCCGCCAACGTGCTGCAGACCGAGTCCATCGAGGTCTCGCAAGTCTGCATAGAGGGGGCAGACACATAAAATGTGCTCCCAATCCTCATTTGGATCGCCACATGAGCATGCGGCAGTGTCACTACGAGCTCGTCTATGCAGAAATGCGTTGAACGACCCATGCCCTGTCAGGAAAAAGCCAGCGCGCATCGTGAATCCAAAGTCTGGATTCTCATATACGGTCAAGACGTCCGGGATGAATTTGTTGGTCACCCGACCGGGCGAACCAGCGTCATCCCACCTGCTCTGCCAGTCCGACAGGAGGCATCCTTCGATGCGCGCGACTTTTTGCGCCCAGCTTAGTCCTGAAATGTCTTCGCCGTAGAGCCAGTCGATCCCCTCCAGCGGGTATCCACGCTTCAACTTGTACTTGATTCCTATTTTCATAGCAACCAAGTCAAGAGGCGGGGCTCCAGCAAGCACCTGCAGTGCCACGGTTGACACTGTTCGGCATACCGGAAGGCATCCTAAAAGGAGAAGCCTCTGGCAGGAGAGGAGTAGCCTCCTGGCTACAACTCGCCGCGTCGTAAAGACATACCACACCGAGGCACCAAATAGCGCACAGGGCACCATGAGTCCGGCATAAATGGTCCGCCTGGCCCGAGGACTGAATCCCCAGTCGACTCGCAGCACACGCGCCAATGCTCCCACGACTCCGGCCATTCGCTGACGCAGCGATGCGATATGCGCAGTGAAGAACATACGCTCGCTGACCGTGATGCCAAGGTACCGGCAGCTGCGTACGTATGGGAGAAACGCTCCTGCGGCTCTCACACTCGGGGTACGCGCGAGGGCCCCCTTCAGCAGCATTATCACCGTCTTGCTGGTGGAAATGGTAACACCGATTTCCGTACCCCACGCTTCAACGATGGACATCAGTTGCGCTCCTTTGTCCTCCAGCACGGCTCGAGATTTGCCCTCGACGAGGAGCAGCAGGTCATCCGCATACGCGCTAAAAGCGCAGTATGGCTGGAGGCGCCGCAGCAGGACGTCCATCAGCAGATCCCAAATAAATGGGCCACTAATGGATCCCTGCGGGCAGCCTCTAGTTACTGAAACCGACACGGCTCCAGAACTGCTTCGGATCTCTGCACTCCTGTCTGAGAAGAAGCTCTGCCACAAGCTCAACTCTCGGCATCCCACGTCGGCGAGCCGGCGCAGCGCAGCACTCCATTCAACATTGTCGAACGCTCCTTTGAAGTCGACGAAGATTCCGAGCACGTATCTCGCCGGGCTGGCGGCGACACTGCTCATCACATGCCTCCAGGCATCTTCGACGCATCGTCCTTGGCGGAATCCGAACTGCCATCTGCATCCTTCCGGAAGAACTTCTCTCACACGATTGACCATGATGGCCTCGAGCACCTTGCCAAATACCGGCAACAGGCATATCCCACGGTACGACGAGGGTTCGCACCTGTCCTTATCGGGCCCCTTGAGCAGCGCCACTACACGTGGACGCTTCCACTCTCGGGGGAAGTAACCCGACTGGATGCATCGGGAATATAGCGCCATCAGGTGCTGAGGTACGGCGCGCCACACTGCTTTGCAGATAGTGCCTGTGATGCCGTCCATGCCGGGAGAGCGTCTGCTCTTCAACCTGGCGACACAAGCATCAACCTCTACTTCCTCGAGGGCCGGTGGGACATCCTCCGCTCCGGCAATCGGTGCATCGGACTTCGCAACTGGGAAAAAGTTACGGAGGAGCACACGCGCACAGTCACCCCAATCGGTGACCAGCTCGCCATCAATGCGAAGGCACCCAATCTCCGTGCACTTTCTGCGTCCTCGGCAGATCTTGTAGACGCGCCCCCATGGATCGTGTGCGTTCTCTCCCACGAAGCGTCTCCAGCTCTCCTCCTTCGCCCTTAGGATGAGCTTTTTGCACTCGGCTGAGGCTTGCCACCAAGGACACTACCAATTTTGACTACAGAACAGTCACGGGTTTGTACCCAAAATAGAGTATAGCATAGCTGCTTGGGACAGCATTATGAAACTGCCGAGGCCAAGTGAGGAGGCGAGGACTATTCTTTCCTCAGCCACAACTCGGGGCACTTGTTGCTAGCCAATGAACAGACCGTTCGGAGTTGGTCCCGATCTTCATAGTTCCTCATTATCCGTAGTACCAGTCCTCTGGTCAGGTTCGTTCAACTAAAAGAAGCACTCTCAGTTTCAGATACCATGAAGCTCGGGGCTTGGTCCCCTCGGCGGTGGGTGAAAACCCGTCAAACTCTACAACTACCTATACACTCGGCCCCTGGCCTGAATCACAACCAACACACCCAGATCATGAGGATCACCATACAGCGGACACTTACAATGGTCATGCTTCCAGGACTCGTCTCCCGAACCACACTAGCATTCCGGACTGTCTCCTAGGTGCCAACTATGCAAGAATACATTCAGCGAACCGTGGCCAGTCAACAGGGAACCGGCGCTGAGGTTAAAACCAAGGTCCGGTCGGTCGAAAATGAACGAGACATCTGGGATGAACTCGTAAGTGTCGCGCTTATTCTTACTTTCATCCTACCATTAAGAATATGTTGTGTTCGTAAGAATCTCTGTAATATAGAGAAGGAATCATCCCCAACCGAAGTTTGCTTAAAATATTATCCATGCCATAAAGCGCCAGAAAAGGAAGGTGTGTTAAAAAATTTTTAATGTTAGACTTTTTCTATAGTAAAGTCTATAAAAAAAGGCAATACGACACACACAATTTTTGTATGAGTACAAAGTGTCTGTTGCCTTTCTTGCACCCATGATTTTGTGCCTATGTGTCTTAAGACGCAAAACACCCGGGTGTTTTTCGGTCGCTTATGCAGATCATACCAGCCACCCTAAAAAAAAAGTGGAATGATAGAATAAGTAAAAAAAATGATCGTTGAAATAGAGCATGGGTAGGAAAAACACAAATAAAAGTCTCGGGTGTCTTGGCAAATACCCGAGTATTTTTAAAAAACACTCTGGTGTCTACGCATTGATCGGCTGCTTTCCATTGCTCTTTGGGTAAGAATATCTGTAAGCAACTTCTTTGATCCAACGAATAGATGTTTGTTTATTCTCGCAATGTAGATAGCACATAAGTAAATTCATGAATTATATATTACTTTCATTTTGTTAGTTTCCTTACATTTTGATTTAAAGTCAAATTTTTATGACAATTTTATAAAAAGGTTTTATTTAATTTTGCTTAACATTTTTATAATAATTAAATTTTTTTTTTTTGTACTATGTACGTTTATATTATTTTAAATTTTAATCATTTAATTAATCATTTAATTAAAGATTTTGTCCTGTTCCTTTTCTTTCTAACTACCTAAGCGTCTAGACTTGGTGCACGGGTACCTAGAACATACAAAAATAAAAACAACAAAACCCTTTCCAACGATCTTTTTATGATCTTCTTTGTGTGCCTTTCTTCCACCCATCCGTTTTTTATGTATGCCTGCGATCCACCCACAAGAAACTTAGAGAGTAAAAAAAAGGCATGCACCCGAAATCATGGGTGTTTCCAGACACCCGCACTTTCTTACATGGTAAATACTCATGCAAAATACAAAACTTTTGTAAATACAAAACTTCGTGCATGCAAGACACCCGGGTGCCTAAAATACTCGGTGTTTTTCGTGTGTACTCATTGTGCGAGTACTCATTGTGCGAGTGGCATGCTGCCGTTCTCTGACCGATTCCCATACAAACGTGTTAAAATTTCGAATGCGTTTATCTCGGATACTAAAAGAGATACCACTGTTGGATTTGAAACTTCGGCTCCTATGGTATCCACACAGGTCAAATTTATTGTTAACGGATGTTTCGTGGTTTATTGGATTTGATATTAATATGAATTTGTTATTAAATTGAACTGTATTTTTTAGTTGAATTGTTAATTATTCCGTAATTAGGGTCCGTAATAGTATTTTGGTGCTAGTAGTATTTTTTTCTCAAGGCAGACCCGGCGAACTTCGTACCGCCTTATCGTAGCTTTCATGTACTACTTTATTTTGTATAGCTGGCCTATCTTATGTATGAGTACCTATTCAACTTAATAATGAATTAAGTTATAATTATTATTATTATTCATTTTTTATTCCATATAAAAATGAATCCTTATTTCCCTGGTCTTGCCATACCTGAGGACTTTACTAATTTTTATTAAATAAAAAACCACATGTATATTTTCATAATAGTGTTTATTTCATAGGATTAAATTTTACTCATTTTTTTACAAATCGCTATTAAACAACTTTGCATTTTGCAGGAAACACTGAGCTCAACACCACGCGCGCTCAAGAAAGCAACTAATAGCCTCTATACCCTTTACTACTTTTCTTTATTCTAATGCTTTTTGATAAACTATATTTTTAGTTTTTATGTTCTGGTGCGTAAATAAATAATGTTGATGGTTTTCCGACACGGGGACAGGCGACATATAATTGGCCATTTGAAAATCATGGATGTTTAAGGTTGATGCCAAATACATTTAGCGACTCCCCTTGCGATTTATTTATTGACAGTGCAAAAGCAAGCCGCACTGGAAACTATAAACGTTTATAGCTGAATGGCATGCCGTTCGGTATCATAGGGATGCGTGGGATTAAAAAATTTTCGCTTTTATACTTTAAAATTGTGGCTTCGATGACGTTGTTCAATAATTTCTTCACCCCAAGCCGGGTGCCATTACACAGACGTGGCTGGTTTATGTTCCGTTACATAATATTTACTGTTCCGTTGAAGTAAAAACACATTGTTAATTTAACTGTAACTGGATTTATCATCTTAATTGAAAAATGATAGCCGTCTTTACCTTGCCAAAATAGAATAGGATATTGTAAGGCATCATATGATCGATGAGTTTCAGACACACGCTGAAATTGATCGTTCCGCAGATGTAAAACGTGTAAAAAAACAACAACTACGACGACAATAGCCACTTCAACAATTTTTGGCGCGTTAAAACGTCCAGCATGTTGTCCCGCAGCCGCCTTATCGGCTCTGATGACAATTTTATGATTATCTGATGGCATGCTGTCTAATGCAGTTGTGAATAATGCAAATAATTTATTTTATTGACGCAAAAATGTTTAAAGTTGTTCCACAATGCATTTTTCACTGATTTGTCACTGATAAAATATATTTTCAAAAATTTATAGTCTTCATCAGGCACTGGCAATAAGGAACTTGTTCTATGATATATATGACCCTGAATCTGCAAGAATATAAATATGTATTTAGGTAATTGTAGAGCAAATTGTTTGCCATTATACTTAACAGGTTTAAAGGAAATATAGTTATAAAAATACCAAATCGGTTTATTATTTAACTCTTGCCTAAACAGGTTTAAGGAAAGTAATTAAACAAATGTAATATGTAGCTCACGCTTACTAATAACTGGCGCCCAAACGTGGTTAAAAAACCTACGCGATACACAGTTCAATAAAGTTGCAAAGTAATTGCTAATTCGGAATTCGAAAGACTCGCGCGGAATAGTACGATGCATTTACCAAGTAAATTGCAAACAATAAAATAAATAAAAAACTGCAATTCCATCGGGCTTTCAGTTTGTTTCAACAAAAAACAAAAACAAAGGGAGCTATAAGATTACCCCTGCCTCGCCCCAAGACAGCAGAGACGTCAGTAGTAGCAGCAGTGATGGTGGTGGCAGTAACAGCGACGGCAGCAGTAGCAGCGACGGCAACAGTATCAGCGACGGCAGCAGTAGCAGCGACGGCAACAGCATCAGCGACGACATATTAATCATAAGAAATGTGAGTGACTTCTTGTCTAAATTCCACGCCAATAAATAAGATATTCAGAGCATACATTTTGGCCAGTATCTAGGTTAGGTTAGGTTGAGGCGGCGATGAGGGCCGGTTTCCGACCTCCATCCACTTGAGCCGCTTGGGCTCCTTGTGATACCGCACAGGCAAGGATCCTACAAAAGGACCTCTCCCTTCCCACTACTTATGTGCCCAAGGGTGCTCTATCCTTCTTGAAGCGGCTCGCGGTCCCATCCAGATTTACGGATGAAGGCTACGAGTCTGTGTGGAGCGACCTCCGCGAGGTCTGTAAGGTCTGTAAGTATTGCTGCGCCCAGGAATTTGAGTCGGATGCGCCCCAGCGCAGGGCATTGACACAGGAGGTGTGCGACTGTCTCTTCCTCTTCTTCGTCTCCACAGCTCCTGCAGTAGTCATAATGAGGCACCGCTAGTCTAGCCGCGTGTGCTCCTATTAACCAATGTCCCGTAATGGCCTTGATCGCCAGACTACAGTCCTGCCTATTCAGGGCGATAAGCATCGTTGACCTCTTCCTAGATCGGATTGGCCATATCATGCGGGAGTTCCTGCAGTTTTGGAGGTTTCTCCATTTCCGCAGTGATGCGCGGTCAAAGTGATCCCTGCATTTTAGCCTACACGTAGCTCAGGGGATACCTACTGGTTCCTTCTCCGGTAGGAGAGGATTGGTAGTACCTGCTCTTGCTAGTTCGTCGGCGGCGCAGTTACCCTCGTGGTCCCTATGCCCGGGCACCCACATGAGGTGTATGTCATGCTGCTCTGCCATCTCGTTAAGAGATCTGCGACAGTCATTCACTGTCCTGGAGTTGGATGAAAGACCGTCAAGGGCTTTGAGTGCCGCTTGACTGTCTGAGAAGATACAGATTGTGTCCTGATTACCAATAAGGGCTGGGGATCTGAGTGCTTCTCCGATAGCTATTACTTCTGCTTGGAAAACACTACAGTGGTCTGGGAGTCTGAAGGACTCATTTAAACACAGCTGTTCGCAATGGAAACCGCCTCCCACCTGGCCATTCAATTTTGAACCGTCTCTGGAAATATGGAGGGAACCGGCTGGTCCCGGGATTTGTGTGTCCCATTCCTCCCTTGTTGGAATGTAGACCTTGTATTTTAAGGTGGGATTATCGACAGGTACGCAGTAGTCTGTAGACCCCGTTGGAGTGCAGTGGTGCAGATCTAACTTGGTATGTCCGTAGTCAGTCCTTTTCCATGCGCCCGTCTCTCGTAGCCTGATTGCCGATAGCGTGGCCATCTTGACTCCCGCTATCTCTACTGGTAAAAGGTCGAGTATGAAGTCTAGTGCGTCCGTAGGAGTGGTACGTAGGCTGCCCGTGATACAGACCTCCGCCATCCTTTGCGTTTTCCTAAGCTTCTCCCTGATTGTGGAGTTGGTGAGAGCGGGCCACCATACCACCACCCTGTAAAAGAGGATGGGTCTTATGACCGCTGTATAAAGCCATCTTACTATTTTTGGTGACATTCCCCCATTTAAGACCAATGGCTTTTCTGCAAGTATAGAGCGCGATTGTAGCTTTGTTGGCTCTATCCATAGTGTTTGATTTCCAGTCCAGTTTCCTGTCTAGCGTAATCCCTAGGTACTTGGCGCTATCGCTAAGAGATAGTGTTTCTCATAATAGTTTTGGAAGCCTTAAGTTTGGTATTTTGTACTTCCTGGTGAAGAGGACGAGCTCTGTTTTGGATGGGTTCACACCTAGTCCATTTCTAGCTGCCCATGTTGAGAGGACCCTAAGTTTGTCCGTCATGCGGTCACATAGAGTCTGGGGAAATTTTCCTGAGAAGGCAATTGCGACATCATCCGCATAAGCGATAACTTTGCAACCACCCCCTTCTAGGGATCGCAGTAGGCTATTAACCGCCACGTTCCAGAGTAGGGGTGAGAGTACGCCTCCTTGCGGGGTGCCTCTTCTGACGTATCTATGAATAGATTCTCCTCCTAGTGACGCCTCAACAGACCTGTTTACCAGGATCTGCTTTATAAGGCGTACGGATTGATTATCTATTCCTTGTCCTGTCATCGCATTGGTTATCGAGCTTGGTAGGATGTTGTTGAACGCACCTTCTATGTCTAGAAAAGCAATGAGTGCGTATTCCTTATCACTAAGTGCCTTCTCGACAAAAGTAGTGATTTCGTGGAGTGCCGTTTCCGTGGATCGGCCCTTCCTATACGCATGTTGTGATCCCGAGATATCATCTGGGTTTATAGTAAGATTAATATGGTGGCTGATTAGTCTCTCCATTGTCTTGAGAAGGAAGGACGACAGGCTTATTGGTCTGAAGTCCTTGGGGGTGCAGTGAGATGGTTTTCCCGCGTTGGGTATAAATACGACTTTCGTCCGCAACCACAATGCGGGTACGATGCCCATCCTGAAGATTGCTGAGAAAGCTATCTTGACCCATGATTTCAGGTTGGGACCGGCTTTGATTAGTTGAGCCGGGACAATGCCATCTGGACCCGGGGATTTGAAGGGCTTGAAGCTATTAATTGCCCAGCTGAGATATCTATCATTCAATAGGTATTCAAGTGGATTGTTGGTGGGTGGGCTATTCCCCTGTGTCTGCATATCCAGGGTTGTGTCTTCTCGAGAGCATCCCGGGAAATGTGTCTCTATGAGAGCCTCTAGGGTTTCTTTGCTGGACGATGTCCAGTTGCCCTCTGAGGTTTTAATGTATCCTACATTTGGTGCAGTAGTTGCAAGGACCTTCCTGAGTCGAGAGGCCTCTGATGTTTGCTGAATGTTCGTGCAGAACTCGGCCCAGGCATTTCTTTTTGCCTTGCGAAGCTCTTTGTTATATCGCCTAAGGTCCGCTTTGTACGACTCCCAGGCTGTCTCCGAGTTTGTTTTTCTGGCAAAATTGAAGGCCTTTCGGGCCTTGGTTTTAAAGGGCGCAAGTGTTTGCGACCACCATGGTGGTTTCTTTGACTTGCTTTTGCCCGATCTGATTTTGGGACAAGCTTTATTGAATGCCCTGGCGCACGCTGCCGTGAGCGTATCCACCATGGCATCCAGGGCTGCCCTACTATCCACATTCCCTGTTGGAGGATTTCCCAAGGAACTGTCTAGCTTCTTTCTATATAACTCCCAGTTCGCTTTTCTCGGGTTGCGTACCGTTAGTCGATTAAAGTTCTCGAAATTGACCACTAATTCTATGTATCGGTGGTCTGAGAATGAGTGTTTCTCTAGGACTCCCCATCTAACAATCCTGTCTGCTAGAGATTCGGAGTAAAGAGTGACGTCAAGTACTTCTCTTCTGTTCTTGACTATGAAAGTGGGTTCTGTACCCCTGTTACCCACCAAAAGATTGGAGCCTAGGATAAAATCGAAGATTGACTCACCCCTCTCGTTTGTGTCAGTGCTGCCCCACTGATGATGATGGGCGTTAGCATCGCAACCTATGATCAGGTCGATCTTGTCCTTCCTGCTGTCTTCCACCAGCTGTTTGATAAGCGGGTGCGGGGGAAGGGTCTCGTGGTCGTGTCCCATATACGCCGAACATATCCTTAGAGGGCCATTTGGGCTCTCTACGGCTGCGGCTACGTGGTCTTCATTGCTGAAATTGGGTAGCAAAAAGAGGTTAAGGTTCTTTTTTGCGAGGTTGCAGGCTCGCCTTTTACCTGTAGTGTTGGCTTTGCAGAGCCTGAACCCCGACGCCCCCAGCCCAAGAATCCTGTCTCCTAGGATCCAGGGTTCCTGGATGAGGGCCACATCTGCTCCACTCTCGGCGAGGTGGAGAAGGAGGGCAGCTGATGCTGCTTTACTGTGGTGAAGGTTTATTTGTAAGATCGTCAGGGACATCCTTACAAACCTCCACCACAGTTATCTCTGCCTCCGTCTCGGAGCCCAGCAGAGAGTCCTCCTTCATTCCGACACCACCAAGCGCCCTTGCCAAGTCGCTTTCCTCCGAGGTGTACCCTTCTAGGATGTCCTCCTCCTCATCCGACATTCCCTCCGGGTGCCCCTCTTCGGTCGGCTCCTCCAAGTCTGGCTCTTGTGTGTCTGCCTCCAGACCAATACTTCCTGGCTTGGCCTTCGCATCGGATTTATATATACGGACCGAGACATGCTCGAATCCGTACTTAAGCCGGTGCTCCGTCCTCTCCAGGGCTTTTACGGTCTCCTCGTTTAGTGTGAGGACGACCTGCCTCCGCAATCCCACCGCCTCCTCGACCTTGGCGACTCTCCAGTCCGCCGTGGGGAGCGTCGGGTTGCACATCCTAAGCATTGTCAGGATGGTCATAGGGTCGGCTGGCTTTTCTGTGAGCCACACTCGCGCCCTCGGTTTGCTGGGGATCTCATCCCAGTCAACCGCCACCAGCTTAGCTCCAGGGTAGACCTCTCCAAGCGATGCAATCATCCGCTTGTAAGTCTCCACCGATCGCGCGTCTTGGCAAGCAATCACCTTGACGCTACCCTGGTACCATCCTGCGTCTTCGCATTCTGGTGGGGGTCCTCCACTTCGCAGCATTTCCTCCACGAAGCGCCCATGCAACTCGTTTACCACTCGTCGCCAGAGTTCCTTGGGGATGAGCCCATCCTTGGAGCCTTTGTCCAGGACTCCAATTAGGGTTCTTCCCTTCGTCACCTCAGCGAACGAGCGGTTGGACGGCTGCGGCTGGGCCTTCCTCTTCTTGGCCTGGGGGGCTTCTCCCTCTGTGGACCTCTGCCTCTTCGCGCTTTGCGCGGCCTCCTTGGCAGGGTCTGACCCAGTGCGTCTCTTCGGATCCAGCCTTTCTCCCGCCTTTTCCGGATTGAAGTCGGGTAGGATCTCCCTTGCCCACTTAATAATCTCGGCCTGGTCCGGGTTGGCTTCGGCCGATGGGTCCGCCCTCATCAGAATGAAGGCTGCTCTTCTTCTGTCCTTGTAGGATCCTTTACGCTGCGTCGAGTGAGACGCTTCCGGACCAGGGTTCGCCTTAGGGGCACCGCCGGTTGGTTTAGAGGTTGACCCTGGGGTCTTCCTCTCCACACCGTTCGGTGGTCCCATAGCTAGCCGCGCTTTGGAAGAAGTTGCCTTGGCAACCTCCACCGCACCGGCGCGTCCCACCTCCAGATGTTGCCCCTCTGTGGGGGACTTCTCCATCTCAGCAACTCCTTGGCTTTTGAGGGCTTTGGAGTTTGACGGGCCGTTGGCCCCATTTCCGGTCTTTTTTAGAGAGTTCCGCTCTCCGCTTTGGTTTTTATTGTGTAGAGTGTTATTCATGTTTTGGTCCCACGAGTAGGCGGGAAGGGGTTCGTCCATCATGACATAGCCCGCTTGTCACGATAAGCCTGGTTAAAACTGGGAGGTCGGCCTGTCCCCCAGAGTTCGCAAATTAGCGTCCGAGCCCCCCCTCGGACACGCATCCTTCGGCATATGCTGTTCCACCTTGGATTGGGGTAATTTAAGGAAGGGAGTGTTCTTCTCCCCGCCCGACTACCATTAGCCAGCATCCTCGGCAGAGACATGACCTTACCGGGACCTGTTACCAGCCGCCCTCACGTGGAGAGTATAGTCGCACTACCAGCGGTGTACACAGTTACGGCACGCAATTGCTTGCGCGTATCCAGTATCCAGTATCCAGTATCTAACAGAGAGAACATTATTAATTCCCTTATACAAACATTTCATCAATTAAGGAATATTTTTTGTAGAAAATACATTTTTTAATAAAAATCTTTTCTAATATTTTGGTATTTAATTATAATTATTATAAAGAATATTCATCAAGCTCATAATTGAATTTTGTAATTCTCATAAAAAAAGTTCAGATAGAAATTATATTTTTATCATTGGGAAAAAATACCGGCATTATAATTGGGAAATTTAGTTAACAGTTAAATCAATTCCGCAATACCCATGTAAGAGTTAACGAAGAGTTTTCGTCGGACGAAGAGGTTCTTACGGAATATAGGAAGCTTTTGCAAACAAAAGTAGAAAAACAAAAAACATCTTAGCAAACTGAGCACCCGTCTACCAGCAGGGCAGCACTTATTCGAGACAGCGCTCTCAACGTCACAAACCAAGAATCCCACCAGTGCACAGTGGTCGGTTTCATAGGCCAAAAATAAAAAATTAAAAGTTTGAAATTTGCCGCTTTAATTTTATGAATTGGTTCGTAATAGAACAATGAATAGAACGACAAAAGAATTTTTTCATTCCATCGTTCCCACGCGCTACGAATAGGGAGAGAAAAAAGACAATAAGAACACGTGGAAATCGCAGCGCACGCAGCTTAAAATTTTGCTCTTTGAAAGATCTTAAAAACCAGATTAAATCGCGTTCTATGTTTTCAATTTCAGCTGCCACCTTTTGCCCCTCTTAGTGCTATGCGATTTTTTGTGAAGCCTTGCTTGTCATCGTTTACTAACCTCAATTGTCAAGTAACCTAACCTCAATTTGAAAAAAGCGGATATATATCGCAAGAATCAGATATAGTTCGCCGATCCTTATGAAAATATCATAATAAAACTAATCTATTACAATACAAAATCTAAAAAAAAAGTACCAATCTTCTATCTTCAAGAACACCGAATTTAGTATTTCTACCAAAACCATTTCCGATCATTCAGTTGTATGACAGCTATAAGATATAGTCGGCTGATCCTTGTGAAATTTGGTAGGTCGTATTATTTTGTCAAATTTAGCACTCGTACAAAAACTGACTATAAAAACACCAAACTTATAGCATTTTCGATCAATCAGTTATATGACAGCTATATGATATAGTTGCCCGATCTGGCTGACTTTAACATATTATTTTAGAATAAAAATATAAATATTTTGTGCCAAGTTTCCAGTCCCTACCTCAACTAGAAGTATTTTTGGCCGCTCACCCCATACAAGCCGGACCACTGTGCAGTGGACACAAAGAATGCAGGAAGAACAAATTGCGAGTATGTAAGCCGTCATAACTGGCGCACTCCAAAAGTAACAGGAACTATTTGATACCAAATTAGCCGCAGTCATAAAGGAGTTAAACTTACTTAAATGTAGAGATACCACCCCCAACCTTCAGACATTTTAAGAAATTGAATTAAAAACAAATAGACAGTGGACACAAAGATGGCAGGAAGAACAAATTGCGAGTATGGAAGCCGTTATAACTGGCGCACTCCAAAAGTAACAGGAACTATTTGATAGCAAATTAGCCGCAGTCATAAAAGAGTTAAACTTACTTAAATGCAGCTTATGAGGTTTTTGAACTTTACGATGGCAGCCGTTTTTTTGGCACAGCCACGAGACTTGCCAACAGCATTATCACTGGCACAAGTGGCGGAATCCAGAAACGAAAGAAGCGCCTTTGCGGCTTCTTTCGCCCGACACATTGAGGAGAAAACATATAAGCCGAACATCCAACGGCAAGCAGGTTGGAAAAATCCCCAAACCCACTACGAACAGACCCAAAACTCAGGGGCGATAAAAAAAAGCCCTCACTTCATTAGGACTCAAAAGGGAACCAACAACCAAAATGATTCTTTTAAACAAAGACCAAACACTTAGGCTTAGCCAGCTCCGGAGCCAATGGAGGTTGACACCTCTTCCAGGTTCAGGCAGCCCACAACATGACAAATGGTCAGTCAGAACGATTTCAACAAAAAATAAACTTCATGCCGGAAGAAAAAACCGACGACATAGACTATGACTCCGTAGCACAAGTCTGTGCTACTGAAATAGAGGATGAGCTGGACACAGAAGACTCTTTTAATTTTTTAGGGTAAAATCCCTGCTCCCTTACATCACACGTACGGTAGCAGGAAAGGAAATAAAACTACGATTAGACACAGGTACTCAAAAAAATTGCATAACTCCAATCCCGGGGCTGAAAGGCATCGTGGCAGCGGAGAAACCCTTTACGATGAAGTCAATCCATGGCTTTATCAATGAACAATAAATGTCTAGTTTCTATTCTTAACGTAAAAACACCATTTTGGCATAACCTCAAAGACTTTGAGGGCATTATCGGGCTCGACTTAAACAAGTGAATGCGAAACTCGATTTTACCGGCTATATTCTGCACACAAACAATGGAAATGAAAATATCAGATTCACTAGGGCAGAGGACGTAAATTTTATTAAAATCGATGATGAAGACGTTCCCCTGGCAATAAAAGCCACCTTTGACAAAATGATTGTAAAAAATCATAAAGCCTTCCCCGATCCGGACGAAGGGCTGCCATTAAATATAAACACTATAGCAACAATTAAAACTGATGGGGAACCGGGTACTCCAGGTCGTACCCGCACACCATGGGTGCGAATTCGTCAATGCAGAGGTTAAACAACTTCTTGCGGACGGCGTAATACGGCCATCCAAGACCCCATATAATAACCCACCCTGGGTTGTACATAAAAAGGGAACAGACCCAAATGGGGCTAAGAAGAAGCGTGTGGTTATAGACTTCAGGAAGCTAAACCAAAGAACCATAGATGATAGACATCCTATCCCTACAATTTCGATAATACTATCGAACCTGGGCGAGGCACAATTTTTCACAGTACTCGACCTCAAATCAGGGTTTCACCAGATAGAGCTGGCGGAAAAAGACAGGGAAAAAACGCCCTTTTCTATAAACAATGGCAAATACGAGTTTTTTAGAATGTCTTTCCGAGCATCTTTCAAAGGGCTATCGATGACGTCCTAAGAGAGGGAATCTTTAAGTTATACTACGTTTATGTAGATGACGTCATCATTTTCTCAAAATCAAAAGAAGACCACGTAAAAGACGATCATTACTGAGGTTAGCAAGCTACGTCAGGTGTTTCATTAAAAACTTCGCGACAAACGCAAAGCCTCTAACAAATATTCTTAAGGGAGAAAATGGCGAAGTCAGCAAATATCAATCAAGAAAATAACATAAAGAAGCGTTTGACAAACTGAGGGAAATCTTGGCATCAGAGGACGTTTTGCTGTCATACCCAGTCTTTAAGAGGACGTTTGATTTAACAATGGACGCGTCAGGACTCGGACTTGGGGCGGTACTATCTCAGAATGGCCGCCCAATCACAATGATATCAGGTAGCCTACATGACAACGAAAAAAATTACGCAACCAACGAGCGAGAGCTCCTCGCCATTATTTGGGCATTACAAAACCTCCGAAATTACCTTTACGGAGTAAAACATTCCCTTTGCTGTCTCAGAAAAAAGCACTAACGCGAAATTGAAGAGTTGGAAAGGGATTATTGACGATCATGGCGGTGATCTATAAAACAGGCAAAAAAAATTTCGTGGCGGACGCGTTGTCTCGCAAGAACATAAACGCCCGGAATCAGATGTAGCCACCATTAATAGCGAACAGTCCCTCAAATACACTATCGATACCACCGACAACCCAGTAAACTATTTCCGAAATCAAATAATAATTGAGGATGAAAACAGTTTTTCAGTGGAAACATTCATCTGCTTTAAGAGCAAGGTAAGGTACATAATTAGAACCCCCAACCGAGAGAACCTGCTAAATGCATCACAGAAAGTGGTAAACGCTGAATTGGTAAACGCCATATATTGCATCCTACCAACCCTGGCATTTATCCAGCACCGACTAATAGAGTCCTTCCCTGGCACTTCCTTCAAGTACACAAAAAGCTTCGTAATATAATTTTTCCCAAAAATGCCTCGGTTAGCAAAAGAAATTACGTCGAGCTGCAGAACCTGTTCCATGGCAAAATACAAACGCCATCCATCTAGGCAGGTGGTATCAGAAACCCCTATACTTTCTTAGACATCAAAGCCCCTCTGTTACACATTATAAATTTCTTCTCAAAAACAAAAACAATCTACTGCGATAATGAAAAATCACGAAATATAACCATTTCCAATGCCCCGCCTCTACATAGCACCTCAAATGGTCAAGTAGAGAGGTTTCATAGCCCTCTAGCTGAAATATCCCGATGCCTAAAACTGGGACGCAATCTAAATGAAACTGTAGAATTAATTCTTTTGGCGACTAACAAATATATTAATTCAATTTACTCAGTAACTAATAAAAAATCAATGGATTTTGTTCACTCAAAGTCCGTCGAATTCGAGAAAAGAATAAGTAGGAAAATTCAAGAAGCCCAAGAAGAGACACTACGGGGGACCACGGTACTAAATAATGGGAGGGTGGTCCACAAGGACAATCTACGCTAATGACCTTCGCTAGACTCCTCACCCTTTTTATAAATTTTACATTTTTCATTCATTTATATCTTTTTAGTATAGAAAAATACATTATAGGATGAGCACTAACAGCTGCTAGAATAGACGCAACGGTGAAACTGAATTTCTATACGAACGCAGACTATATCCCTATAGAGGATGGTGACATTATAGTTTGGGACTCTTAGGGATGCTTACAACACGCGAAGAACATGACAACTTGCGAAGACTACGCTGACAAGACCGAAACATTGACAAGAACATTTACTGACGACCACAGGATAACAGGCTCGCAAGTTAGTAACAACCCAAAAAATTCATCATAGGGCCACTAGGAGTATAAACTTAATAGGCACAGCTTTAAAAGTTATTACAGGCACACCCGACTTTAATGATTGGGAGCAAATAAAATTTAACCAAGAGCAACTGATGAGAGCAGATGAAGGACAAACTGAATTGAATATCATTTCAATATGAATTCAATACGAATATGAATTTCAAGAACGTTTGAACGAACTTGTAAACGTAATGAACCAATTTCAAAAATTTGAAAAAAAAAAACAAAGAAACACACCTTTTGGAAATCATTTTGGCTAAAAACAGAATCATAATCACGGATTCGGAAAATATCCTAATGGGCCTAAACCTAGCAAAACTAAACATTGTAAGTCCGGCAATTCTAAATAGCTCTGACATTGGCGAATTTCTTGTCGGCGAGACAAGCAGTCTATTAACATTAGTTCATATATATAGTATAAGTGTTTTCATAAATTCCGATATCATTCAATTCCTTATTAATACCTAACCCTACACTCGTATGTAAGAAGATAAAAGTCTATCCGGTTCAGCACCACAACAAGATCCTAGACTTCGAAAGTGGAAACTTGGTCGCTGAGTGCCCAAGACGAAATATCAACATCGGGTACTGCAAGACGACGGTCGGCTCCACCTTCTGCAGGGAGCTCCAACATGGCACTTGTGCAATGCTCCAACATGAGATATTGCGCAATGCTCTACGCTCCCAGGCCATCTGGATCCCGTTAAAGTTGAAGATCACGGCAGCCTCATAGTAAACGAGGCCAACATGACCATAACCGACGACCAGGACGGGACCAAAAAATATCTGGAACCAACTTGGTAACCTTTTCTGACAGGATAGGCCTCATCGGAACTTGGTTCGTAAATCAGCTGGGAAGTTCGATGAAAAAGCGCGCTGTGTCGGCCATGACCGTGGTCAACATCACGACACACCAAAACCGGCTAAGTTTCCCATTTCTTCACGAGCTGGGTCTTAACAACCTCCACCACATCGGGACCCTTAGAGAAAAACTTACCTTGGGTACTACCTCACCCTACTCGCCTTCGCCCTACTATGCTCCACCGTTGGGCTCGGCTACCATTATCTAAAGACCAGAGGTCAGCCCGAATCAGGAACTTATGAAGACGTGGAACTAGCGGGTAACCGGGACGGCAACCACTTAAAGGGAGGAGAAGTTAACACACCCAGTTCCCACAAAGAGAAATTGCCGAATTGCAGGCCCTATCCGGTGGCCAACACCGCCAAGAACACTCGTGCAACGAGTGATCTTCACCGGATACCAACTGCGGACCCGGCACTTTTAGCGATAGCCCTGCGACCAGGCAAAGGCCTCAAGCTTCAGCCGGATCAGACCCTTAAGTTAGTCTAAAATCTATACTCCACAACCTTAGTTCTGCTCTAATTAATTATTAACAACTTAATAATTTGTAACCC
This sequence comes from Drosophila bipectinata, assembly GCF_030179905.1. Classification (NCBI taxonomy): domain Eukaryota; kingdom Metazoa; phylum Arthropoda; class Insecta; order Diptera; family Drosophilidae; genus Drosophila; species Drosophila bipectinata. The sequence goes on along the minus strand of NC_091740.1, from coordinate 8,461,161 downwards.
AACTTTAACCTTAACCTTAACAGCTTTAAAGGAAATAAAGTAAAATAAAATAACTCAATAGGTTTATTATTTAACTCTTGCCTAAACAGGTTTAAGGAAAGTTATTAAACAAATATAATAGCGTATGCTTATTAATAACTTACATTCTTATTGCCTCAGCCATAGAATACATTCAAATGGAAGAAAATGAATGAATGCAAGAGATACATCTTATGAGAGGGTGGGTGTGAGAAGTACGAGAGCATTCTAATTCTCTTGCTTTAAAACCGAGTGAGTTGGGGTGGAAAGCAAATAAAGTGCTTTTGGAATGTAGTCGAATATATCAAATGGTTTTTAATGGTTTCTTCTATTGAGTAAATATGAGTTCTTAATAATGTTCTGTTCTTTAATAAAGGGTAAGTTGACCGAAACGTAAACTATAATGGTAGTGTTTCTTCGCGTATGAATGAATAATTCTTGTATACTTATGGTTTTTGACCGTTATTGTTATTTTCTGTAAATTTTTTTTAGTTTTCTTCTAAGTTTTTTGGTTTTTTCAAATTTTTATTAAAAAAAAAAAAAAAATAAAAAAATGGGAGATAAACAGTAACTAAAATCCACGACCCTTGATGACTTAAGAAGAGGATTAAATGCCAGAGTAAAAAGCATTCGGTAAAGACAAAGTTCCTTTAGTAAAGACAAAGATTATACAGTACATAGACAAGTAAATAGTACAGGAAAAATATCTACATTCCCAATGGAGCAATCAAGCTAGGGAATACTTATGTTAAGTGGGAACCTAGCGTCAAATATCTAGGATTAATTTTAGACAAAAAACTGAAATATGGCGACCATGTAAAAAACACCATTAAAAAGGTGAACATGACGGTTCGAACTCTCTACCCCTTCATAAACAGAAACGCCCGCCTGAGCTTAGAAAATAAACTATTTCTATTTAGATCAATCTTCCAAGCAATAATTTTTTATGGTGCACCTGTCTCATTTACCCTCATTTAAACGACCTAGCTTTAGACTATAACTTTTAGTTATAACTAAGACCTAAAGTTTTATTTTTGTAGGTTAAGATATTGTAAGCGGTTTTTGTATTTTTCCCGCACACTTTAATATTGGAAAAACCACACAATTTGTCACTACCCATTGTCTATTCTAAGTTGATAAGGTATTTTTCCTGGACTCTAAAAAATCTATTCCATCTTAGTTTTTTGAGTGAATAAGTTAAATTGAAATAATATAATCAGATTTAAAATTAAAAAAAAATGGATATCCCGAGCCTGGTTTGAACTCGTTATACTTTGCACATCAGCCAAGCACTCTACCCCTCGGCTACCCCTCATTCGTTGTCGCGCGAAAAATTTCTCAAACTTAACTTGTCGCGCTGTGGAACCCGCTCGTTCCAGCGGGTTCTAGCGCTGGAACCCGCCATAGAAAACTTTTCTTTGTATGAAATCCCATCTATATACTTTATAATCTTTGGTAAAGATCAAGCTAGAGTGCAGGCTTCAGGTTTTAAATGAGACAATTTTTAAGGCTAATGACTTGCAAGACCAGATGGAGCAATTAGATGGGGAAGATGAATATGGAGCTTCATCTGTGATGAAGAATATGGAGCAATGGTGATGTCATTATTAAATGCCTTCACTTGAAGATTCCCCTTCAGCTACTGCAATGTCTGTCGCCCCAACTCGAGCTTGACTTTCCAGTGTGGCATTGCCGAAATTCAATGGAAACTATTCGGAGTCTAAAATTTTAACGAGTATCTTCGAGACATTAGTAGAAAAAGATGTGAACTTTCCTTTTATCAAGAAATTAAATCATATAATTTTTTTGCCTCTCTGGTAAAACCTTAAGAACTCTCAAGGCATTCCAAGTCGCCCAGAGTATTATGACAAAGCTATGGATAGTCTAAAGAAAGTTCACGATAACGAATGTGTCATCTTTGCGAACCAAATAAGCAAATTATTCAGCCATCCGAAAGTTTCGCAGCCGTCTGCGTCGTCTATGAGAGGTCTCATCGATTAACAGTGTCATCAATTATTCAGATCAGATGACATTAAAATTATAAGCTCGATGATTATTTATTTAGTTTTCAGTATTTTTTTGACAAAAATGGGAACGATCACTAGATTATGAAGAATTGCCGATGAGGATTTCGAAAAATCATTAAATCGTAGGTAACAGCACCTGTCCGCTGAAGAGACTGGCAAGCCAAAACAGGAAAAAGGAAACATAAGCAGGAAACATAATAGCAGATCGTTGGATTCTTCGCTTCCAACAATAAACAAGCTTGCAATTATTATCAGTTCGCCCGCCTTGCTGTAATGCAAAGGCTTGAGTTTGAAAAGTCAGTCTCATTATGTATAAATTGTCTGCGAAAAGGTCACAAGGTTGCGAAGTGTAAATCGACCAGGTGTCAAATTTGTGAAAGATCGCGCCACCAACGTATAAAAGTCCTCCTTCAGCGCTAAATCTTGATAGTCCTTCTATGTCACATGCTTTGCATGCGTCGTCCCTAGAAAGGGTTTTTGCGACGTCGATTGTATGCGATTGTATTGGTATTTTTACCGTTTAGTCATATGGCAGCTGTAAGATAATGTCGGCCGATCCCGGTCTTTCCGTATTTTATACTGCGTGCAAAGAAAAGAAATCCGAAAAGTGTGCAAAGTTTTCAAGACGATAGCTTTAAAACTGAAAGACTAGTTTGCGTAGAAACAGACAGACGGACAGACGGACATGCTCATATCAACTCAGGAGGTGATCCTGTTCAAGAATATATATACTTTATAGGGACGGAGATGTCTCATTCACTGAGTTGCACACTTTTGACCAAAATTATAATACCCTCTGCAGGGGTATAAAAACTACGTTTTTTCCTGAAAATGCTCTCTCTTTTTTTTTCTTTGCTACGCAATGCGTAGAACGTAGTACGCATACACTCAAATTTGAAACATGTGTGCGTTTTGCACACAACTGCTCTAAAAACACCGAAGTTATAGTATTTCCAATCAATCAGTTATATGGCAGCTATAAAATATAGTCGGCCGATCCCATCTGTTCTAACTTATATACTGCGTGCAAAGAAAAGAAGGGTGTGTGCAAGGTTTAAAGTGGATAGTTTTTTAACTGAGAGACTAGTTTGCGTAGAAATCGGCAGACAGCCCGAAAAATGGAAATTCTCATATTAGCTTAGGAGGTGATCCTCATCAAGAATATGTTATATGCAATCAGCAAATCTTATTTTCTGTACGTTTTTCTCCGAGAATAGCTTATTATCTGATCTTCTAAGGGTCAACCCCATTTATTCGCCAGGCCCCGATGGAGTACCAGGCTGTGTGCTAAAATACTGTGCCAGGGCTCTGTGGAACCCTCTTCTAAGACTTTTCAACTTATCTTTGGAAACCTTGGGTTTTCCCTTTAAGTGGAAGGAATCTTTCATAATTCCATTTCACAAAAAAGGGAAAAAATCCGATGCTGCCAACTACAAAAGCATCTCTAAATTGTCAGCAATTACTTATTTGAAAAATGAATTACTCCTCGTGTGCGACACTTTTGCTCTTCGATAATCTCTCCATGTCAGCATGGCTTCATCAAGCGTCGCTTCACCCCCACAAATTTAATAGAGTTGACATCCTTTGTCATAGATGGCTTTCGAAAGGGATGTCAAACATATGTTATTTACACAGACTTTAGCAATGCATTTGATTATATCAATCACTCACTCTTGTTGAGAAAACTGAATATGGTGGGATACAGACCTCTAAACGTGGATCTCCAGCTTCTTAGATGGAAGAACACAAAGAGACTTATTTAATAACATACAGTCCCGTCTGGTCCGTGATACATCTGGCGTCCCTCAAGGAAGTCATCTTGGTCCGTTTTTATTTACTATTTTCATAAATGACTGGGCCCCTGTTTTGACGAACTCTTTAGTTCTTATGTATGCAGATGATGTAAAGCTTTGTCTTCAGTACAAATCCATCTCTGGCCAATGCAGTCTTTAGTCTGATCTTAAAAACTTTCAAAACAGGAGTTTAGCTTATGATTTAATACTAAATGAAATTAAATGCAAGCTTATATCTATTTATCGTTCCCGTCCTCTGCAGGTTACGTATACTCCGTATGGGATTGCCTTAGAGAAATTAACTCAGGTTAATGATATCGTAGGATTAGACTCGAAACTTAAATTTGCCGACCATATTTCCCCAATGGTTAAAAAGGCTAAAGGAGTCCCTGGTTTCATTAAAAGGTGGTCAAAAGAATTTAACGACCCCTACAAAACTAAGACCTTATTGATTTTTTTGTTCCGTCCGATACTGGAGTACGGTTCATGTGTCTAGAGTCCCCAATATTGAATACATCAGGACCGCATAGAATATTAACTTATATTAACTTTTCTTAACTTTTTTAGGGTCTTATGTTCGAACTACAAGAGTCTCTACTCCATAAAATCTCTTTCCTGCCCTTTAAATTTAAAATATAGAATTTTAAATTTTCTTGCTAACTCCTCTTAGCTTAATAAATTACAAATAACTTTAATATACACTAATTAACCGTTCTCGAGCGCCTCTCGGTCGTCTGGGAATCTAAGCTTTATGATGAATACAGGAATGCTAGCTGATGCTCTAATTGATTCACAAACCATTTCCCAAATTCTGAAAGGCCGCGAAAAAAATTTCGAGATAGTCCAAGAGCACAAGTATCAAGCAGAAATAGAAAAAATCGGAAAAAGTTTAATTGTTTGCCCAAGTCTACCAAAGATTAACCCGTTTTTACATGAATCCTCTGAAGCTGGGCTTACCTTTTCGTTGGTGCGGGTCGGGGGCGACTAGCTAATATTTTTTTATCGTACGATGCCAAGTTTCCAGTATTGTTGACAAAGCGCACAAGTGGATATTTTATGTCCACAAGCACTTGTGAGTCTTTTGCTACATCGCATATGGATCGTAAATGCGCAGGAAGTCTGCAGTCCGATAGTATGATTATGCACAGCCTGCTTTAAATGCAAGCCCCGTTTGATGCATACAACAAATAAAAATGCAAAAAAGTCTTGCAAGTCTATCCACTGATCTGTCAAACGGGATGAAAGACTCAAATTTGGAATCCCTATTTATATTTCTGGTTTTGTTTTCGATCAAAGAACTTGGCCTCGAACAGATACTGCCAAATACTGTTTTTCAGCTAGATGCCTCTCGCTCACCCTTAACTGAAAACATTTTTTGTTTCTCCGAGTACTAAGCTTTAGGCTTTACCTTATGCCTTTTATATTCTTGTATTAATTAAAGTTTAATAGTGTCTTTTAGCTTGTATGTCTTCCATGAAATCTGTCCAATTCCAAAGTATTAAAAAATAAAATATATGAAAATATAAGGCGTAATTATTGTAAATACAATACAATATATACAAACACAATATTTCCATTGAACGCAAACTTAATGCGTTCATTAGATTTTTATTTATTTTTTTTTTTGTGTTAAGTTTTTTCAAAATTGTTTATTTGTATGTGTTCTTATCGATGATTCGATAATATTATTCGATATCGATGAAGAGTCGATGGTAATCCACCTCTACCTAATACATACATTATACCATGTATTTGTGTTAAGTGCGATTGTTATTTCTTAAATAAAATAATTCAATGAGTAACTCCAATCTTTTCAATGTTCGAAAAAAACATGAAAATCATAGGTAAATTTTGTTAATAATTTGATATACTACACTTCCATTCATCTTGCACAAAAAAAATGCAAAAATATACCATATAAATATGTGTGTTCCAGAAGCAAATTCTGGTAAGTACAAATACATACATGTTTGTATGTACATACATAAGTATCAAAGCATTTTTCTTAAATTTTGTGTTTTGTAAGAATTCGCTTGTATGAGATAAAATAAACAATAAACATACAAAAAATTCAAAGAGTACTAAATATTATTATTATTTCAGCTTGTACTTAAAAATAAATTGATATCTGATGCTGTCGAGGCAAGTGAATACACATCAAATGAATTTTCCGCTAAACAATATATGTATACGTATAAATTTAAGCGGAAAAAATCTTTAGATATCAAAATGGAATCTACTCTCGGCACTAGTAAAAATGGAGGACAACAAATCTATTTTAAATTTTATCCTAAAGGAGATTTGTGTTTCGAAAAGTATCTGCTGAGAATAATTCAGTTTGCGCCCATATCTGGAACATCAAAGCGAATAGTTGTCCAAAAAGAACATCATTTTGCTTCAAGGATATCTCTGTTGGCTATGATTTGGTTTATTATACTAACGATTCATTTTCGAATTTCACGAGCTGATCAAGGTAAGGCCTTATTTATAATTGAAGGTATTGATATTGTTCAAGTAAAACTAGGCATTGGGTCTTAATACTAGTCTGGAAAAGGTCAGGATTTTTTATTCAAATATTTTTTATTTAGTAGTGAATAACAAACCCTGTATTTCCGTATTCTGATCAAGTGATGAAATAAGAACACACAAGAAAGAAAAAGCTAGCTTCAGGCGGCTATAGGATATAGTTGGCCAATCTTTATGAAATTTTTCGGATCAAAAATAAAATCCATAGAAACTCTAAATTCTCTATTTTTAATAGGAAAGGACGGCTAAAGTCGAGTTTCCTGGCTTTATTATACCCGGTACTCATCTCTTCCACCCACAATTTAACTAACCTTAGTTTAAACTTTAAAGCAGTGGTCGGCGCTCAATACAGTGATATATTAGTGCATTAGTGTTAATAACGAATAGCAGAAAGTATGCTTAGAGCATGACAGAGGACAGAGAAATTGTCTATGCCCCTGGAATTTGGGAGGAGCATCTTTTCTTTATAGAAAATATGAATAGAGAAGCGCCATGCTTAATTTGTTCAAGAACAATTTCTAGAAAAGCTTCTTTTAATTTAAAAAGTCATTATGATAGTTTACATTCCAATTTTTCGGAATTTACAGGGAAATTTCGAAATAAAAAGCTGTTGATATTAAAAGCATTTTATTTTTTAAATTTCATAGCTGAAAAGGATATAAAAAATAATAATAATAATATAATTTGTAATAAAATTGATAAAAAAAATAAGGCACCCCGATTAGCAAAGCATTGTCGCCCTTATCATATATCTTGTAAGGAATTAAGATGTTATATCCTTCAATGTTTAGGGAAAAAGAGCTTGGAGGTCTTACAATAAAAAAAAAATGTAAAAATATACCCTCGTTCCGGCGTACAATAACACGCAGGACTGAGTATATAAGCCAAATTATTCTGAGGCAAAGAATGAACTGGCTAATTCCAAATATTTTTCTGTGGCTCTTGATGAACTTACTGACATAAATGGTATATACCAACTTATTCTTTGTATCAAAACGATTAATGATATTAATATTTTTGAGGAGTTTTTCCTTGTTTCATTGCACGGCAGTGTAAGAAGAGATATATTATTTCAAAGTATTGACGAAAATTTGTTTAACAAGAAAGGAAAGCTAACTTCGGGCGGAGCCGAAGTTTATATACCCTTGCAGCTAAAACCGGATATATATCGCAAACATCGGATATAGTTGGCCGATCCTTATGAAATTTGGTAGGATGGATCAAAATATAATCTGTACCAAGTTCCAGCTTTCTATCTTCAAAAACACAAAAGTTGGGTCATTTCCGATCGTTCAGTTATATGGCAGCTATAGGATATAGTCGGCCGATCCTAATGAAATTTGGTAGGTTGGATCAACTAACCAAAATTAGAGTCTGTACTAAATTCCAGCTTTCTATCTTCAAAAACACGAAAGTTGGGTCATTTCCGATCGTTGAGTTATATGGCAGCTATAGGATATAGTCGGCCGATCCTTATGAAATTTGGCATGTCGTATTATTTTGCCAAAAATAGCTCTCATGTCAAATTTGAACTCTCTAACTCTAAAAACACCAAAGTTATACCATTTCCGATCAATCAGTTATATGGCAGATATAGGATATAGTCGGCCGATCCCGGCCGTTCCGACTTATATACTGCGTGCAAAGGAAAGAAGGGTGTGTGCAAAGTTTCAAGACGATAGCTTTAAAACTGAGAGACTAGTTTGCGTAGAAACAGACAGACGGACAGACGGACATGCTCATATCAACTCAGGAGGTGATCCTGATCAAGAATATATATACTTTATAGGGTCGGAGATGTCTCCTTCACTGCGTTGCACACTTTTGGACAAAATTATAATACCCTCTGCAAGGGTATAAAAATGTGTTTTTTAAAAGTATTCAAAATTTGGATATTTAAGTTTTACTGTACTAACAATATACCACTATCTTTTTTTTTTTTTTTTTTTTTTTTTTTACCGGTTTTTCAGAATTTGGAAATGGCTTGTGCATCAATAAGAGCATCAGCTAGCATTCCTGTATTCATCATAAAGCTTAGAGGCCCAGACGACCGAGGGGCGCTCAAGAAACGATTTGTTAGAATATATTAAGTTTTTTGTTAATTATTAAGCTAAGAAGAGTTAGTAAGGAAATTTAAAATTCTATATTTTAAATTTAAAGGGCAGGAAAGAGATTTTATGGAGTAGAGACTCTTATAGTTCGAACATAAGACCCTAAAAAAGTTAAGAAAAGTTAATATAAGTTAATATTCTATGCGGTCCTGATGTATTCAATATTGGGGACTCTAGACACATGAACCGTACTCCAGTATCGGACGGAACAAAAAAATCAATAAGGTCTTAGTTTTGTAGGGGTCGTTAAATTCTTTTGACCACCTTTTAATGAAACCAGGGACTCCTTTAGCCTTTTTAACCATTGGGGAAATATGGTCGGCAAATTTAAGTTTCGAGTCTAATCCTACGATATCATTAACCTGAGTTAATTTCTCTAAGGCAATCCCATACGGAGTATACGTAACCTGCAGAGGACGGGAACGATAAATAGATATAAGCTTGCATTTAATTTCATTTAGTATTAAATCATAAGCTAAACTCCTGTTTTGAAAGTTTTTAAGATCAGACTAAAGACTGCATTGGCCAGAGATGGATTTGTACTGAAGACAAAGCTTTACATCATCTGCATACATAAGAACTAAAGAGTTCGTCAAAACAGGGGCCCAGTCATAAATAGTAAAAATAGTAAATAAAAACGGACCAAGATGACTTCCTTGAGGGACGCCAGATGTATCACGGACCAGACGGGACTGTATGTTATTAAATAAGTCTCTTTGTGTTCTTCCATCTAAGAAGCTGGAGATCCACGTTTAGAGGTCTGTATCCCACCATATTCAGTTTTCTCAACAAGAGTGAGTGATTGATATAATCAAATGCATTGCTAAAGTCTGTGTAAATAACATATGTTTGACATCCCTTTCGAAAGCCATCTATGACAAAGGATGTCAACTCTAGTAAATTTGTGGGGGTGAAGCGACGCTTGATGAAGCCATGCTGACATGGAGAGATTATCGAAGAGCAAAAGTGTCGCACACGAGGAGTAATTCATTTTTCAAATAAGTAATTGCTGACAATTTAGAGATGCTTTTGTAGTTGGCAGCATCGGATTTTTTCCCTTTTTTGTGAAATGGAATTATGAAAGATTCCTTCCACTTAAAGGGAAAAACCAAGGTTTCCAAAGATAAGTTGAAAAGTCTTAGAAGAGGGTTCCACAGAGCCCTGGCACAGTATTTTAGCACACAGCCTGGTACTCCATCGGGGCCTGGCGAATAAATGGGTTTGACCCTTAAAAGATCAGATAATAAGCTATTCTCGGAGAAAAACGTACAGAAAATAAGATTTGCTGATTGCATATAACATATTCTTGATGAGGATCACCTCCTAAGCTAATATGAGAATTTCCATTTTTCGGGCTGTCTGCCGATTTCTACGCAAACTAGTCTCTCAGTTAAAAAACTATCCACTTTAAACCTTGCACACACCCTTCTTTTCTTTGCACGCAGTATATAAGTTAGAACAGATGGGATCGGCCGACTATATTTTATAGCTGCCATATAACTGATTGATTGGAAATACTATAACTTCGGTGTTTTTAGAGCAGTTGTGTGCAAAACGCACACATGTTTCAAATTTGAGTGTATGCGTACTACGTTCTACGCATTGCGTAGCAAAGAAAAAAAAAGAGAGAGCATTTTCAGGAAAAAACGTAGTTTTTATACCCCTGCAGAGGGTATTATAATTTTGGTCAAAAGTGTGCAACTCAGTGAATGAGACATCTCCGTCCCTATAAAGTATATATATTCTTGAACAGGATCACCTCCTGAGTTGATATGAGCATGTCCGTCTGTCCGTCTGTCTGTTTCTACGCAAACTAGTCTTTCAGTTTTAAAGCTATCGTCTTGAAAACTTTGCACACTTTTCGGATTTCTTTTCTTTGCACGCTGTATAAAATACGGAAAGACCGGGATCGGCCGACATTATCTTACAGCTGCCATATGACTAAACGGTAAAAATACCAATACAATCGCATACAATCGACGTCGCAAAAACCCTTTCTAGGGACGACGCATGCAAAGCATGTGACATAGAAGGACTATCAAGATTTAGCGCTGAAGGAGGACTTTTATACGTTGGTGGCGCGATCTTTCACAAATTTGACACCTGGTCGATTTACACTTCGCAACCTTGTGACCTTTTCGCAGACAATTTATACATAATGAGACTGACTTTTCAAACTCAAGCCTTTGCATTACAGCAAGGCGGGCGAACTGATAATAATTGCAAGCTTGTTTATTGTTGGAAGCGAAGAATCCAACGATCTGCTATTATGTTTCCTGCTTATGTTTCCTTTTTCCTGTTTTGGCTTGCCAGTCTCTTCAGCGGACAGGTGCTGTTACCTACGATTTAATGATTTATCGAAATCCACATCGGCAATTCTTCATAATCTAGTGATCGTTCCCATTTTTGCTACACCAAAAAACTACACCGAGCATTGTCCTACGATTTGTTAAGCTAGCTAAGTTTATGAGTAAGAGTCTACTACTATAAGATGGAAGTTGAAGATTTGCATCCCAGTTTAGACCTCTAAGTGAAAAAGTTAGGAAATTCTTTTGTACGGATTCTATGCGGTCCTGATGTACTCCATATTGGGGACTCCAGACACATAAACCGTACTCCAGTATAGGACGGACCAAAGAAATGAATAGTGTTTTGGTTATATAGGGGTCATTAAATTCTTTTGACCACCTTTTGATAAAACCAAGGACTCCTTTAGCCTTATTAACCATTAAGGAAATATGGGCGACAATTTAAGTTTGATGTCTAATAGGATGCCGAGATCATTAACCTGGGTTAATTTTTCTAAGGCAAACCCATTAATAGAATAAGTAGCTTGCAGAGGGCAAGAACGATGAAAAGACATATGTTTGCATTTAGATCCATTAAGTATTAGATCATTAGCTAAACACCATTTTTGAAAGTTATCAAGGGCAGACTGAAGACTCCATTAAGCAGAGATGGATTTGTACTGAAGACAAAGCTTTACATCATCTGCATACATAAGAACTAGAGAGTTCGTTAAAGCAGGGGGCAAGTCGTTTATAAAAAGCGTAAATAATAACGGGCCAAGATGACTTCCTTGAGGGACGCCGGATGTAGCACGGACCAGACGGGACTGTGTGTTTTTAAATAAGACTCTTTGTGTCCTTCCATCTAGGTAGCTGGAGATCCACGTTAAGAGGTCTTTAGGAAAACCCAGCATATTCAGTTTACTCAACAAGAGTGAGTGATTAACTGAATCAAATGCTTTGCTGAAGTCTGTGTAAATTACATCGGTTTGATATCCCTTACAAAAGCCATCTATGGCAAACGATGTCAACTCCAATAAGTTTGTGGTGGTGGAGCGACGCTTAATAAAGCCATGCTGACAAGGAGTGATAATCGAAGAGCAAAGGTGTTGCAAATGAGGAGTAATTCATTTTTCAAATAAGTAATTGCTGACAATTTAGAGATGCCTCTGTAGTTGGCAGCCTCAGACTTTTTCCCTTTTTTATGTAGGGGAATTATAAATGATTCCTTCCACTTAAGGGGAAAAATCGAGGTTTCCAAAGATAAGTTGAAAAGTCTAAGTAGAGGTTTGCACAGAGCCCTGGCACAGTATTTTAGCGCACAGCCTGGTACTCCATCGGGGCCTGGCGAATAAATGGGTTTGACCCTTAAAAGACCAGATAATAAGTTGTTCTCAGAAAAAAACGGACAGAAAATAAGATTTGCTGCTTGAATGTTATATGCGTAAGGCTGATCAGTCAATTTTGGAGGAGAATAAGTTGTTTGAAAAAATTCTGCGAATAGATCGGCAATGGCCTGATCAGAAGTCGCAGAGGAATTTTCAAACGTAAGCAGGGGTGAAAAAGATACGTGTTTACGCTTAGTGTTAACAAAATTATAAAAACTGCTTTGGATCCTGAGTAAATTGTATCCGGCAGCGGTCAATATGATTCCTATAACATTCAGCGTTATGCACGGTAAAATTCGACCGAGCTAGTAGGTATCTTGAGAAATCAACACTACTGCAGGTTTTTTAAGTTTAAGTAAAAGCTTTTTTTTTTTTATTTTTTAAGTTAGCGAGGCACCTTGTAAACCAAGGAGGATTTGTTGAAGCGGACGGATATTTCCAAGGCACACATGAGTCAAAAAATTTATTTAAAGTAAAATAAAATTTTTCTATAGTGACATTAAGATCAGTGCACGCCAGAATATCAGACCAGTCAAATGTATCGATAAGGCTATTAAGTTTCTGAAAATCAGCTTTACGGAAACAGCGAATCTTATTTACCACGCTCCGAGACATCTGATCGATACCAGGAGTGGTTTCGATTGAGACCTCCAGTGTGGGGTGATATGGATCCTCTGGGGATGAAAGGGGAAAGGCTCTGGAGAGAGCAGTACCATCAGGATCAGATACAAAACATAAGTCTAAAAGCCGACCTAGCGAATTTCTAACATGATTGATCTGACCTAGGGACATGTCAAACATGCCCGCGGTGAAGTCATGGTAAGTTATAAGTGACAAAGATGGTGAGTTATCGACGTTGGACCACTTTAATTCTGGGATATTAAAGTCGCCCACCGCTACGAGTTGGTCATGATCCGTCATAAATTAGAGACGTATCGAATGGCGGACAAATGCTGCCAATATGTAGGCGGTTCAGACATAGGAGGTATACAGGGTTGCCCATATTCGACGGACCCATGTTTTTTTTTTTAAAATCAAAGCAAAAAATAAAAATTTGGCGGTTGGTAATCTTAATCATTTAATTTGTTCCAAGTAGATTTGTTTACATCAATTTTTGAATATGATATCTTTCAAATGGCCGCCTCTGGCGTTGATCGCGTATTGTGCCCTTTTTGCATTATCAAAATTATCATGTCCGATGAAGCCCATTTCACATTGAATGGGACCGTAAATAAGCAAAATTGCCGTATTGCCGTAAATTGCTGAAAATCCTGAGAAGATTCAAGAAGTGCCTCTTCACGACGAAAAAGTCACAGTTTGGTGCGGCATTAGTTCGAAAACGGTCATTGGGCCGTTTGATGTCGAAAAGTGGTGATTTGGACTGGCCACCGCGTTTGCCCGATTTGACGCCGCCTGACTTCTTCTTGTGGGGATATTTGAAGTCAAAGGTTTACGTTAACAAGCCAAGGACCCTAGAAGAGCTCAAGGACAACATTCGTGAAGAAATAGCCGCTATTCCGGCCGAAATGTTGGCGAAAACGATGGAAAATGGTGCAAAAAGGGCACAATACGCCATCAACGCCAGAGGCGTCCATTTGAAAGATATCATATTCAAAAATTTATGTAAACAAATCTACTTGGAACAAATTAAATGATTAAGATTGCCAACCGCCAAATTTTTATTTTTTGCTTTGATTTTTAAAAAAAAAATATGGGTCCGTCGAATATGGGCAACCCTGTATATGAACATGTAATGTATAAAGCTTGAACGGACATAGTGATTTTAACGCAAATAAATTCTATGTCACCAAACTCCTGGGATTTCACCTCTTCAGAAGCAAGAGTAGAGTCTACCGAAATGAGGACTCCACCTCCTCTTCGCTGAGATCGATCCCGTCTAAAAGTGGTGTACTTACTTGGAAAAACTTCGGAGCTAAAAATCTCCGGATTTAACCAAGTTTCTGTAAATGCTATTATATGGGATGCAAAGAAAGAACTATCAGAATATAGCTTTGGGAGTTTGCTACGTAGCCCCCTAGTATTCTGATAGGTAAGACTTAATGAGGAAACTAGTTTTTTGGGTTAGTAGCCAAAGAAGAAGTGGAGGGCTGGTCAGTGGTTCCGATATGGGGAAGTCTCACTCCCACTGGTTTTTTAACTTTTTTCTTCACGGAACTAGGCTGATGTTCTTGGACAAAAAGATTCTCTGGCCAAAAACTGGGAGAACAAATCGTCTTGAACATCAGCGCGGGCACACGAATCTTGAAAGAAGACGTGCGCCGTGTATAATTATATTTAAATTTAGTTATGTCCTCCACCTTTATATCGGCTTTTTTTTTGGCTTTGATATAAGCCGAGATATCAATCTCTGAAGTATCAGGGGCAAGCCGAGAAACAAATATATATTTCGATGGAGGAATCACCTGTAAGGGTTTTGGTGTCGCAGGTACGAGAACTGCAGCATCAGTCGGTGCCGGTGGTCCGGACTGTGGAATACCCTTTTGGGTGACTCTAATGGGGGTTTCGTTCCCTAGGACCTGTGGCATCACTTGAAGGGATGCCATGGCGGACATATCGGACAATTGCTCATTATCCCTGAGAAATTCGGACGAATTTTTCTCAGTTCTAGCCCTTGGGGTGGCCAGAGATATAAGCGGCTGCATTAATGTCGGCTGAGCAGGCTGAGGCGGATCAGAAACAGCGGATTTCTTACGCTTAGGGGACTCATTTAGCAGCTGAAGGCCACTAAACTGAGTGTCCAGCGCACAAAGCTGTTCATTGATTTTACGAAAACTAGTGATCAGCTCATTAAATCCATTTTTCGTCTGTCTCATGAACGACCTCATTTCGCCTTGCACAGCACGACAATTTTCGCAACAATAATGTATCCCAGACCTACGGGAAATGGCATCCGAAACTGATGCAGTGAAACCGGCACACTTGGCGTGCACGACGTTTTCACATAACCAGCAATGGATACTAGGCTGGGATGTGGAAATTGTCTTGTTGCAAGACTTAATGGCACAGACCAGTTTAAATAACATTTTATTTATTATTATTTTTTTTTTTTTATTTAATAAGACAAAAATTAATATTTAAAAAGTTAAAAAACACAATACCTTGAACCAC
The DNA here is from genome assembly GCF_030179905.1 of Drosophila bipectinata. Lineage (NCBI taxonomy): Eukaryota > Metazoa > Arthropoda > Insecta > Diptera > Drosophilidae > Drosophila > Drosophila bipectinata. The sequence continues at coordinate 8,445,881 of NC_091740.1, read as the reverse complement.
TGTGCCAAACAAGAAGCCGAAGCGGGAGCTTTGAAAGAGTGCAAAAGAGAAATGCAGAAATATAGATAAGCCGGGGAAGAAGCAGAGCTGAGCTATGCTTGAAATAGAATTTAGGCAAATTATTAATTCGACTCCAAATATACCACAGCACTCGCGAAGCGATACGGTTTAGGCTTTAAAATTGTTAAGATTCACAAGATTTAATTCACAAGTATGTAAACACCGGTTTACCAATATTTATAATAAAACGCAGTGCGCACAAAAAAACACGACCGTTCGCTTAAGAGAAAGAGAGGGAAGAGCCAAAAATCGTATTGTTCCAGTCAAGTATTAAAATACCAACGATTACCAACGCTTCGTGTTTGCATTTGGCTATATGTTGTAGTTTTTTTTTCAAATAAATATTTCTTGAACGTCGAAGCAAAAATCAATAAAATTTAAAATTGATAGTCATGCTCCAGGCTTATACTATTTGTAATTCTAGAAGGTGGTGCCCGTACAAAGCTTTCGTAATAAAAGATCGACTTTGGGAAGAGTTTTAAAAAAATGATTAGATTTGTCTCACAGCCTACTTTCTGCTATCAAAATCATATCAATGTATTGGGGTACCGACCACTGGTCTATATTCATCTTATAGAACAGAGGTCGGCACGGCCCTATTTCGGGGGCATAGGAAATTTCTCTTCCCGAGCTCTGGCATAAATTCTTAATTCAGAACATCTAGGCTCAATTGCGCCTTTTTGCGAAATTCGAATTTTTAGGAAGGAAGGTTACAATCAGAAATGCGGTACTGCTGGAAGTGTGGGGCCAAAAAAAAAATTTTGGGTGGGGGTGGGACACGCCCACTTTGCTTCAAAATCTTGTATAGCCCTAAAAAAAACATCATTCAAATATCTTGCCTCGTTTGCACTTTATTAATTAATGCCAAAAAAACAGCGAATTTCCGAATTTTTAATATATTCATTTCTTTGTTATTAACTTGTTGTTAAGAAACCAAATTAAAAAATGTTCGTTTGATTTTAAGTTTTGAATTAATGCCACAAAAACAGGGCCATGATACAATTATACAAGGTAGTTTCGTCGGCGGCAGAATTGTTCGGGCTCACTTCCCTATCGACCAGTACGCTCGGGTTGTCGTTAGTGAGAGGTTGTGTGCGGACGAATATTTCTCGAAACTTTAAGCCTTGTCATATTGCACAAAATGCAAAATGTCATATTGCAAACTTTTTTAGAACTAAGAAACTAAATAAAAAACTAATTGTTCAAAAGCAAAACCAAAGATTAGTATCTAACTCTAAGCTACTCAAAATAAAATTTAAAAAATAAATTTCAAATGTTTATAGCATAAGCATAAGCATAGCATAAAGGTTAAGCAACACACTTTGTTTCTGTTTCTTTTGCACTTTCAGGAAAACACTCTTTCACTCGCACCCATTGTAGTGTCAATAGGGGAGTGACGCAGCCAGTGAGGCCAAAGTTTGTTGGCAAAAAAAAGCTGTTTTTGTCGAAAAAAATGTTGCAAAAAAGCTAAAAAATTAGGAAAAAAAAACGTATAAAAAAGCTGGTTTTTCAATTCATTATATTCCTTATATTTTAATCAGGTTAAGCACACGAAATCAGTTATATTAAAACATTTCAAACATGTAGAATTTGAACAGCAGCTGCTCTGATCTTTACAATATTTTCAAAATTTCGTCAATACAGTCCTCATTTTCCTCATTTTTATTCTCATACGTTAATGCTGTTCCTATCATTTTTAGGAATGTATTAAGCAGCTTATACGTTGTAACGTCCTGGTTCTGATCGGGAGCACGCACTGTCTGTTGCCGGCCTAGCTCAGGGCCAGAGGGAGGGTTCTTGTGCTTCCCCAAATCAGGGTTACCAAATAAAAGAAATCGACAGTGCTTAAGGGAAGGGAGTGGCCAAAGTGGTGGGGGAGAGAGAGAGAATGAGGATCTTAGCTTGGAGAACTCAGGTGTTATAGATCTCCTCTTTACCCGCCCTACCTTGTTGCACCATTATCATTGGGCAACCCATTTTACGTTAGCTTGTCTCTGGAAACCCCACGGAAATATTTAGACGCGATTCATTATAATTTCATTACTTCATTATATTCAATAGATTTTTCAGTGTTTGGTTCATTATTCCTACTACAACAAATTCTAATCCTAATCCAACATCATTATTCAAAGGGTTTAACCTAACCTTAACATAAAATGATTTAGTATGATTTAAATTTTATGATTTACTTAATTTATATTGATTGGAATTTAGAAAATTAAGGAAATTACTCTATGTTGCTCTACTTCATGATTTTACTTCATCCAAAATATTCATATACATATTTAGATCTCGTTTATATGTTATTCTGACACATATTTGTAGGTTGTTGCGGCTATGCCGTACTTACAGCTCGTCCCTCGAGGTCAGCAGGCCTGTCGACTTCCGATGCAGCTATGTATTTATATGTATTTTCTAAAGTTTACTTCATAATAGTGTAGATATTTATATATATATATAGATATTAAAGGATGTAGTAGGTAATTAATTTAACAAAAGCAAAAACTTTCAAAACTTATTAATTCTAGAAAATAACAATTATTAACAATTATGATTCAAAATTCTTTAAAGTTTTACATTCCCTACAGTGGCAGATCAGCTATGCATCTAAAACTGTGGGGGTTATATGGTATTTGTTTTTCTGTTAATTCTCTTGGGGAAATAACGGATGCAGCATGGTAGAAAACAGAACACAAATCCGCGAGAGCTACTTTTATAGTAGGCGAGAGGAGAGGGGGGAGTTGATTCCACGCCTCATGGAAACCTCGTGGTCCTTATGTAATGTTAGGGAACAGCGGGGGGGGGGGTTTCATGACGATCCGTTACTGTTCCTCCAAAACGCTCCTCAATAGCTCTAAATCCTCATCTCGGATTCCTGCGTTTCTGGCTTATATATATTTTATATATGTGCTCGGCCGAAATACCAGGCCACCATGGCTCTGCGAAATTTATGGCCATTAGAACTTTCCCAAGAATTGCAGTTTCTTTTTCTCACCTGATATTGGCCGACCCACAGGGAAAATTAAACAGCAACTCTCAATTGCACTTGAAACTCGCACTTGTTTGGTTGCAACTAGTTTCATAAATTCACTTTAATTCAAATATAAAGATTGCGGAACACGTGTAATTAGATATTTCCACGTGTTTTATTCTTAAAAAGGTGAAATCTTAGGTCAATCCGCTTGAGTCAAAGAACGATTTGAAAGTGAAACTGGGCTTATCTTTGCAACGAAAACGAACCTACTTGCACATGCCAGGGAGCTTTAACGGTTCTAAAAAAAAGGCATAGGAAAGAAGGGGACGGCAAGTGTGCACTTTTGGAGACTACTGCAATCTGCACAATGGGACACATCTGAAATTGTTTGTCTTAAAATTTGCTCGTGAAAATCACCCTCACACCTACAGGTTGGAATGAAAAATTTATTTTTCGGCTTAAAGCTGAAAAAGGGTGATCTTTACCAGATGTCTTTAGCATGAAAGGTCCCTAATTCTTTTCCTGATAAGTCTTCTAGTAAATACAGCGATTGTCCGCACTTTTTCTTTACTCGGACTTTTACTCCAACAGGCGCTAGCTTAGCGTTGAAATTCCCTGCGGCATTGCTTAGCTTAAAGTTTCTCTTCGTTACTATCTGGCCAATATTAAATGTCCGGTGATGGCTTCGCAAATCATACGTACGTTTGTTGGTCTGATAGGCTTTCTGCATATGTTTTTGAATGTCCCCTCGAATATTGGAAAAGTTGTCTAATCGATTAAGGGTAGTGGATCCCTCATTAATTAATCCCAATTTTTCTAAAAGTTGGTAATCGTTACCATGAGTAATCATGTTTTGTCCAAAAACGGCTAAATATGAGGGCATTCCAATCGACTGATGTAGATTATTTCGCAAGGCGCTATTAATGCTACTCAAGTACTTGTCCCATTCCCTCTGATCTGACCGAATGTAAGATCTTAACGCCGCGTTAATAGATCTATTAACTCGTTCTGCAGCGTTGGACTGAGGAGCATATGCTGCTGTGCACCGGTGTTGGACTCCGTACCGATTCAAAAACGCAGAGAAGTCATTTCCCTTAAACAGTCTACCGTTGTCAGTAACTACTACCTGTGGAACTCCAAAGCAATCGAAAATATCCTCGTTAACGATTTTAACTACAATCTCCCATGTAAATTTCTTTACAGCCTTCAAGAAGGTGAATTTTGAGAAGTGATCCAAAATTATGAATATTCCTATATTTCCTCGTTTGGTTCTAGGAAAAGGACCGATGAAATCGAGATATAGTCTCTGAAAAGGTCTCTCGCTTTTAGTTTGCTGTCCCATTGGAATTTTCATTTTCTGTGTGGGATGCTTGCAAGTTTGATATACCTCACATTGGCGGATGTAATCGCGGACATTGATAACCATTCCTGGCCATGAGAAAGTTCTGAGGATTCTCTCTAAGCACTTTGCCATGCCACAATGCGAAGCGGATGGTTGATCATGGGCTGCTCTAATAACTTCTGTTCTCAATTGACTTGGGACTACCAACTTCCAGCACTGATCGTCTTTATCCAGATCGCCTCTGGAAAAGTTACGACGATGATAAAGCAAGTTGTCAACTACCTGATAGTCGGGCATGTTATTGGCAACTATTTTGTCGATCAGTTCTTTATATTCCGAAGACTGGAACGCATCGGAACTAAGATCTATTTCGGGCCATACTTCGATGTCTACATTGGCAACGTTCACATCTCCTTCGAAAGATCGAGAGATGGCATCGGGTACAACATTTTCACTTCCCTTTCGGTGTTCTATGGTCAACTGGTATCCTTGAAGTTTCATGGCCCATCTTTCTAGTCTACCTCTCAAGTCGTTCTTTTTCATTAACCAACTTAAACTAGCATAATCGGTGATTACTTTAAAGGGGTGTCCTTCGATGTACATTCTAAATCTTTCAATGGCTAAAACTACCGCTAAACACTCTAATTCGGTTACCGAATAATTTCGCTGAGCCTTGTTAAGCTTTTTGGACTATAACTGATTGGCCGCTCGTATCCGTCTTCGCCACACTGCGCCAATAATCCTCCTACTCCATAGATGGATGCATCGCACTGAATGATGAAAGGTTTGTCGTAATTGGGACTAATTAATACTGGCGATGAGCATAATTTGTCTTTAATGGCTTGAAAAGATTTCTGTGCATCGTCGTTCCATGTTAAGGATTTTCCTTTCAATAATTCTGTGAGTGGAAAAACTATTGTCGAATACTGTGGTATGAATCTCTGATACCAACCGGTCATGCCTAAAAACCGTCGTAATTGTTGTAGAGTGCCCTCTCCTACTACATATCCTAAATATTCCACTTTAGATAAGCCGAATTGACTTTTGGCTATATTGATGGTCAACCCTGCCTTACGTAAATGGGAAGCAACTACGGTTAAGTGAGTCAGGTGTTCATCCAAAGTAGAAGATAATATCAATAGGTCGTCTAGGTAAACCATCACGTGAGACTTTAATTGATATGGAATAACCTGATCCATTAATCTGCACATTGTTTGGGGTGCATTACACAAACCAAAAGGCATGCGTTTAAACTGGTATAGCGGTCGATTTGGGACAACAAACGCGGTTTTTGGTCGAGATTTCTCTTCTAAAGCAATTTGCCAAAACGCGTCTTTTAAATCGATCTTTGAAACGCATCGAACTGCAGGAAGTCTACTCAATAAACCTTCTAAGTGTGGCATAGGATATGTGTCCTTTGCGGTAACACTATTCAATTTTCTTGAATCCAGACAAAACCTTACCTTTCCTGGTTTTACTAATAGGACAATCGGTGAAGACCATTCCGATGGAGGTGCTTCTTCTATAATGTCTAACTCTAACATTCGGTCAATTTCGCTACACAAAAGTTTCTCTTTGGCTGGCGAAATAGGATAATAACGCTGTTTAACCGGACGCGTATCCTTTGTGTCGATTACGTGCTCAACCAACTTTGTTAAACCCAATCCGTCACATTCAGATGTAGGAAATAACTCAATGACGTTCTGTAACTTGCGGTTTTCTGTGGCTGATAATGCTAGTTTGTCGCTACTCGTTTCTATCGCATGTACTTCGGGAAGATTGGATTGATAGTTTATAGAAATTCCGAATTGATTCCAAAAGTCAACTCCACATATAATGTCTAATGATATGGAAGGAACAATTAAAACTCAAAATCGTTTTGAAGGTTGTTATATACTAATGATATTACTATTGCACCTGCAATTTCTTGACGTTTTCCGTCTGCTGTACAAACTCTTCCTTTTTGTTTTTGATATTGCTTTAAATCTACTATTGTTTTTGCTAATGGCACCACTATCTAATAATGCATAAAAGGGTTGATCGAAAATGTGCAGCTTAACAAATGGACGATTATCTTGAGCATTTTGTGACAGGCTCGATACTGTATACGTTGTAGACTTCTTCAAACTGTTCAAAATTTTCGCATTCGCCTAGATGATCGTGAATTATGGTATTTAATTGAAAACAATTCAGATCTTCTTAACTCCTATTCTTTAATTCTAATGTGATACGGCTTCCTGATTTTATGACTAACTTCTTCATCTAACAGTTCTGGTTTATTTGGATTTGAAAGTATAATTAGATTTTCGCTTGAATTTAGTTTCGGACATCCCTCTTGTGTGAATTGCGGATGTCCTGTGGATCGTTTCCCGAATGCGGATTACATTTAACACATTTTGGTCGATAGGTATCTAAAGCTCTACATCCGTAACAAAACACGCGCCGAGGTTTAAGACAATCCAAATACCTGTGCCCTGGATCATCACAATTCCAGCACTTCATGGAAGTCTTTATTGCAAACACCTTCTGGTTATCTGTCTCTAAGTCCGAAACTTCATCTTGTTGGTCCTCTAACGAGACGGCATTAACTGTACGTCTAAAGTTGTTTTGTAAATTCCCTTGCTTATACTTATTGTTGCCAAAGAATGCCTCATGTTTGTGACACTCTCGTCTCAATGCTGACAATGATGGGGTATCTACATGCAAAAGTTCATGATATAACTCTGGTCTTAGATGGTTTCGAACTTCTGCTACGATTTCTTCATCAGACAATGGTTCTCGTAAGGCATCAGTAATAGCAACCATGGCATCTAAGAATTCATCGAAACTTTCGTTTCGACCCTGTTTTCGTCTACGTAAAGTATCTTTAATGTCCCTTTCTGTACGTTGATCTTTGTACCTTTCTCTTAAACGAGTGCATAGATCGAACCAGGTGGTTTCCTCATTAGATCTGTGACAGCGCCAATAAAAATTCAAAGCTGGTCCAGCAAAAAGTAAATGTCCAAATTTGTAGAGCAATACAAAATTTCCATTTAAACTTTGAGATGTTAAGCAGTTAACTCTATAAATAAAGTCTTCTACTGAGATATCACTAAGCAACCCTGTAAATTTGATATGCCAATTCGAGATAACTCCAGCAGTTTTATCCGAGAAGTCTCGAAAAGGTTCCTGAACTACCGGCGAATTATTATTACGTCTGTTAAATTGATTGGATCGTGCTCCACTGTCTAAACTTATACGAGGATGGGCCAAGGGTGCAGGAAAATCCCATTCAAGTTGCGGTTCTTCTGGGTTTTCTCGTGGAATCCCGTTTAACGACAAGCTATTAAGGGTTGTACGAACTTCTTCGGACAAGGTTGCTGTCATGCTTATACGAAATGACTCCATAGAACTTGCTATCAATTGTTGAATTCTTTCTTCACTAATACCATTGGAATCGGCAGTAGCCTGAGTATTTGTTATTTCCTGACGCGATGAAGCTCCTAGACTCGTTCGGGGGTTTACATTTGCATTCGGTCTTTGGTGTGATCGGGTATTAGGTCTATTTTTAGGAATAGTTCCGGTGGTTGAGCTATTGTTTCCACCAGCTCTGGTTGTCCTAGAGTGGGGAACGTTCGCTTCTGCATTAGTCAAAGTCTGGCTTTCAACCTGATCTCGCTAACAAACACTTCGACAAATCGGACAAGTTTCATTATTATCTAACCATGACAATATGCATTGGCGATGGAATTTGTGTTTACATGCTATCTCCACATATTCTCCTTGAATATTTGTACCATTGCATATAGTGCAGCTTATTGTAGTATCTCTCTCATTGGACATTCGTGCTACCAAGTTTTCTAGACTGCGTCTGACTGCCATTATTTATGTTTATATTTTATTTTTGCTTTGTTTATGTTAAATATGTTTGGTTAGTGATTTATTTTTCATTGTTGTTGGGGTTTTACTCCGAGACCAGCTAACTTAACTATTCAGCTAAGGTATCCCACATTCTCTTACTTTGGGTCTATTGCACTATTGTGGAAACTGTCAATGAAAAGAGAGTCTTGCCAAGAATGCTCAGCCAAAATAATCTCCAATTTTAATTGATTTCCGAAATTAATATTAGGAATTACATTCAGTTGGTGACGAACCGATTTAGACTCAGGACGAAAAATCCAAGACTGATATTGTAAAGCCTGATGGAATACAAGAAATACGATATATGTATTTAATAAACGTGAGTCTTGGCCACTAGATTGGCTATTACCAAACTGTGTCATCCAAAGATCTCCTGATTTAAATTGTGAACTTTTAGCTATAATGGATTTTTGGGAACGGATGAAATTGTGAGGGAAAATATCTACATATCGTTCTTCACGTATGGTCATTCTGTACTATATACCTTGTAACCACGTTTACCACGATTGCCCACGTTGGCTTCACGGTTGACTCCAACGTCGGCTCCACGGTTGGGCGCCATTTTATCTGTAACGTCCTGGTTCTGATCGGGATCACGCACTGTCTGTTGCCGGCCTAGCTCAGGGCCAGAGGGAGGGTTCTTGTGCTTCCCCAAATCAGGGTTACCAAATAAAAGAAATCGACAGTGCTTAAGGGAAGGGAGTGGCCAAAGTGGTGGGGGAGAGAGAGAGAATGAGGATCTTAGAATTTAGAAAATTAAGGAAATTACTCTATGTTGCTCTACTTCATGATTTTACTTCATCCAAAATATTCATATACATATTTAGATCTCGTTTATATGTTATTCTGACACATATTTGTAGGTTGTTGCGGCTATGCCGTACTTACAGCTCGTCCCTCGAGGTCAGCAGGCCTGTCGACTTCCGATGCAGCTATGTATTTATATGTATTTTCTAAAGTTTACTTCATAATAGTGTAGATATTTATATATATATGTAGATATTAAAGGATGTAGTAGGTAATTAATTTAACAAAAGCAAAAACTTTCAAAACTTATTAATTCTAGAAAATAACAATTATTAACAATTATGATTCAAAATTCTTTAAAGTTTTACATTCCCTACAGTGGCAGATCAGCTATGCATCTAAAACTGTGGGGGTTATATGGTATTTGTTTTTCTGTTAATTCTCTTGGGGAAATAACGGATGCAGCATGGTAGAAAACAGAACACAAATCCGCGAGAGCTACTTTTATAGTAGGCGAGAGGAGAGGGGGGAGTTGATTCCACGCCTCATGGAAACCTCGTGGTCCTTATGTAATGTTAGGGAACAGCGGGGGGGGGGTTTCATGACGATCCGTTACTGTTCCTCCAAAACGCTCCTCAATAGCTCTAAATCCTCATCTCGGATTCCTGCGTTTCTGGCTTATATATATTTTATATATGTGCTCGGCCGAAATACCAGGCCACCATGGCTCTGCGAAATTTATGGCCATTAGAACTTCCCCAAGAATTGCAGTTTCTTTTTCTCACCTGATATTGGCCGACCCACAGGGAAAATTAAACAGCAACTCTCAATTGCACTTGAAACTCGCACTTGTTTGGTTGCAACTAGTTTCATAAATTCACTTTAATTTAGATTGCGGAACACGTGTAATTAGATATTTTATTCTTAAAAAGGTGAAATCTTAGGTCAATCCGCTTGAGTCAAAGAACGATTTGAAAGTGAAACTGGGCTTATCTTTGCAACGAAAACGAACCTACTTGCACATGCCAGGGAGCTTTAACGGTTCTAAAAAAAAGGCATAGGAAAGAAGGGGACGGCAAGTGTGCACTTTTGGAGACTACTGCAATCTGCACAATGGGACACATCTGAAATTGTTTGTCTTAAAATTTGCTCGTGAAAATCACCCTCACAACGTATAACATTTGTTAAGTCTGTGCAAGCCATATCTGTAAATTCATAATTTAGAACAGAGGTCGGCACGGCCCTATCACGAGGGCATAGGAAATTTCTCTGCCCGAGCTCTGCCACACACACACAGTGTAAATGTGTGAAACGTCATGCTCACAGCCTACTTTCTGCTATTCGGAACTAACACTAATGCGTTAAAATCATATCAATGTGTTGGGGTGCCGACCACTGATTTAGAATATAATTTATTTTTATTTTAAGAGGAAACAATTAAACCAATTACCTTCCGTGAAGTATACTGTTAAGTGTACTCAAATGTAGTCTATTTCGCAGTTTAGACTTGACATGGTTGACTTGGCTAAATATACGCTCTACTTCGGCGTTGGACCAAGGCAACGATAAAACATTAATGGCAACGTGGGCCAATTTTGCAAATGTGTTGTTGCGTCCAGAATCCTTATAGGAATTGCCTTCAATCCAAAATTTTTTTGTGCTATCGGTATTTTGCCAATTTACAAATTGAATTTTTTGGTATTGGCTTTTTTGGTATTAATCTTCTCTATATTTTGGCATCTAAGGCCTTCCAATAATGGAATAATGTCCTTTTTGTTGTGGCGCAAAACATTGTTCACAGAAAAAATATCAATCTACTTCAATATTTTATAGTTTTCTGGAAGCCTTAAATTAAATAATTGTTTTATTAAACGGTGTCGAATGAATGCTAGTTACCTCTGCTTAAGTTTCTTAATAAGCTCAACTAAAAATTTTGATTTTTTGATTTTCATTATTTTCATGTGTTTCTCAAACTCATATCCTTGCGAAAGATCATCGTGGACATATCTTTCGATATCCTCTGTTTCCAACAAATCCAACATTTGATGTAAGAGTTCCGCTTAGTTCTTGTCAGAACAGCTTCGGCTAATATTGTTCCCTATTTTTGGTCATATAGAAAAAAAAAATACAACAATCGCATATAATTAAAAAAAAAAAGCAAGAATTTCCGCTGTCCGCTAATTGCAAATTTTTCTAGCAAACGGCCTTTGAAAAAAACCAGATTTAACGGAAAACAAGAAAGGAAACCTAACTTCGGGCGAAGCCGAAGTTTATATACCCTTGCAGTTAAAACCGGATATATATCGCAAACATCGGATATAGTTGGCCGATCCTTATGGGAATATGAATATATAATCCAATTTATTACAATACAAAATCTAAAAAAAGTCCCAAACTTCTATCTTCAAAAATACCAAAGTTGGTATTTCTACCAAAAACCATTTCTGATCGTTCAGTTATATGGCAGCTATAAGATATAGTCGGCCGATCGGTATGAAATTTGGTAGGTCGGATTAACTGACCAAGTATATAATCTGTAACAAAATCCAGATTTCTGTCTTCAAAAACACGAAAACACGCGTTGGGCCATTTCCGATCGTTCAGTTATATAGCAGCTATAGGATATAGTCGGCCGATCCTTGGCGAAATTTGGCATGTCGTATTATTTTGCTAAAAATAGCGCTCATGTAAAATTTGAACTCTCTAATTCTAAAAACACCAAAGTTATGCCATTTCCGAACAATCAGTTATATGGCAGCTAAACGATATAGTCGGCCGATTCCGGTCGTTCCGACTTATATACTGCGTGCAAAGGAAAGAAGGGTGTGTGCAAAGTTTCAAGTCGATAGCTTTAAAACTGAGAGACTAGTTTGCGTAGAAACAGACAGACGGACAGACAGACATACAGACATACAGACGGACAGACGGACATGCTCATATCAACTCAGTAGGTGATCCTGATCAAGAATATATATACTTTCTAGGGTCGGAGATGTCTCCTTCACTGCGTGTCCCACTTTTGGACAAAATTATAATACACTCTTTAAGGGTATAAAAACTGTAAGAAACTGTACACAAGAAACTGACCGATGGGCTCTCGTAAACGATTGATTAGTAATTTGTTATTTATTAAGCTAATAGGAGTTAGTAAGGAAATTAAAAATACTTCATTTTAAATTTGAAGGACAGGATAGAGATATAATATAGTAGAGACCATTGTAGTTCGAACATAAGACCCTATGAGCATCGTGTTGCTTATATGTCGAACTACAATGGCTAAGGAATAGAGGACAATTACCTATACATATTACATACATTTACATAATAGAGAAAATTACAGCGTGATGGGTGGGATAGATGGGACATCTCATACAAAGAAAAATTTTCTATGGCGGGTTCCAGCGCTTATTAGCTGAAAAAATAAAAAATTTTAAAATCACCTAACATTGCATCAGTTCGTAGTGAAACACGCTGTAAAAATGTCTATAAGTACGGGTTCTACGACATTTTGGCAGGCCGCGTCGTGGAACCCGCTCTCAAATGTTTTCATTTTTTCCGTCGTGGAACCCGCTGTAAACCCGCTGGCAGATGTGAGAGGGAAAGAGAGAATTCTATTTTTAGATCGTAACATCTTTGGAGCATCTCAGAAATATCTTCTACTAACCTTACTCTTCCGTTCTGTTTTTGGGATGGATTCTAGTGCTCACTTTAAGGGCAATTTTAAGTATCATAAGATCAACTTCGAGGGTAGCCTAGATGGATAAAGCGCGCTCATTAGACTTGGGGTCCTGGGTTTGATTTCATTAGCGGGCGGTTGTTTTAAGTTTTTAGAAAGATTTAGTTTTATGATTATTTTTATATTTAATTTTATTTTACTTTATAATTGTTATTCTTAATTGCATTCTATTACAATTGTTGTAAAAATAAGTGACGGGCGTGTCGGATACCAAAATGCCGGACGGACTTCCTTGAAATTTTATTAGCCGGACATAATGAAAAATTAAACAATTTTACAATTGTAAAATTTAAAAAAATATTACAATTAAAGAAAAAAAATAATAATAATTATAAAAGAAAGAAAAAGTTCAAAGTCCTTACGAGGATTTGAACACAGAAAAATTACACATAGAGTAACTACTCTATGCATTACGCTACCACCCTGTCTCGATCTGCGGCGATCAAAAATACTATTGGTTTTACCAACTACCATATCGGCGCATCGAAAACAGAAACGAGAAATTGAAATTGAAATTTGGAAGCCAAAACATTTTTACTCCGTCGTGCGAGCAGTCACACATACACATATAGGTTAACATTTTTGTTGACGGGTACATATAAAGAGTTCTAAAATTAGAATCGTATGCATGTGCGTTTCCCCCTTCACCAACAAGCTCGACGCAAAAAGTTGACCGTTTTGGGCCCTGATGTCCCATCTATGTACTTTATAATCTTTGCTCAAATCAACAAACTATCAGGCATTTCGGAGAAAGTCTCGACTGATGTATTGTTTTTGGCTGCAAGTAGCAGGACGCAGTATAGCAGTATAAGTAGCAGTATAAGGACGGAAATACATCAAGAATTGTGTCGAAGCTGAATGCTGACGAGGAGCTTACCGGGGATATTATAAGAACTGGAAGTACGGCCGGTACTGAAAGTACTAACAATGGAAACACTGCACGAAGATTTTTTGCAAATTTAGCTGCGCGCATAAAAAGAGTAACCAAATTTTAATATTCCGATTTAGCATTGTCCTGCGAGCATTGTCCTGTGGACATTACTTAAACACCAATGCATTCGGATCGTACGCTATGGAAACTGCCGAAATTTTTGTTAATAAATACCCTTGGTTTGACATGCCACCGCCTGTTCACGGAATTTTAATTTTTTTGTGTATGATGTATATAAAATTTTTGTATACAATGTATATGTTTATTATTTGGTGCAATGTGCCCAAATTAAAATCTCCACTACCAACGGTGACATAACAATCGCTGCAGCATATTGCGCCCCCAGGCACAACATCCACGAACAGGAATTCGGCTTGCTACTGGATTGCCTCGGCCCCAAGTTCATAATCGGAGGGGACTTTAATGCTAAACACCCTGGTGGGGCTCCAGGATTACGAACCCAAAGAGCTCGGCCCTATACAGTCAGATTCAGTCCCGAAACTTGAGCTGTCACGCGACCGGTGCACCCACATACTGGCCTACGGATCCCCACAAAATCCCAGATGTCCTAGACTTCGCCATCTCCGGAGGACTGGACTCTGCCGGAATTCAAGCGAGAGAAGTAGAAGACCTCTTCTCGGACCACAGCGCCTTTGCCGTGTCACTTTTCACCCCAGCCTTGCTCAGGTCAGCCCGCAAAAAGCTGATCTACAAGACAACAGACGTTGACAAGTACCAATCTTACCTGAACAACGTTACCGACCCCAGCCCGACACTTGACTCCCAGTTTGACATCGACGACGTTGTAGAAGAGTTAACAGCCCATATTAAGGCGGCAGCTTCTGAAGCAGCACCAAGGCCCTCCAACCGCCCAAGAGCCACTGACAGGGACATCCATTTTTGGAGCCCAGAAGTCGAAGAACTCAAACTTGAAAAGCGACGACTCCGAAGAGTGTGGATGCTCTCGCGGAATCCTTTGGACAAAACCGCCTTCAATAGAGCGACCAAATGTCTGACAGAAACTTTGGCAAGACTAAGGAAGCAGGCCTTTGACGGGTTCGTCGAACAACTTGAGCCAGGCGACCCTCAACATAACTTATGGCGAGTCACCAAATCTATCAGACAGCCGCTGAAAAGGATCCCACCTGTACAAAGAACCGACGGCAGCTGGTGCAGATCGGAGATGGACAGGGCCAACGCTTTCGCCGAACACCTCGAAGGTGTCTTTACGCCTTTCGATCGCTGCTCACCGGAGGATGCTGCTGAAACTGCCCGTCTGCTAGCCGAGCCTTCTAGGGACGCCGATCCAATACCACCAGTGACTGAGGAGGAAACAGCTGAGCTTATAACCATCATGAGCAACAACAAGGCCCCGGGCGATGATGGTATCAATGCAATTGCATTAAAAATGTTACCACCTCCAAGCATTCAGCTAATTACGAGGATCTATAATAGATGCTTGGAGATAGGGTACTTCCCGTCCACATGGAAACGTGCCCAGGTAACTATGATACCTAAGCCCGGTAAACCCGAAGCAAACCTTTCGTCCTACCGACCAAGTTTATTACCAACGCTCTCCAAAATACTTGAACGAGTGTTTTTAAGCAGAGCACTGCCAGTATTTGACGAGGCTGGACTGATCCCTGTCCACCAGTTTGGCTTCAGGCGGCGACACGGTACGCCAGAGCAGTGCCATCGGGTAGTGCAGTGCATCCTGGACGCGTTTGAAACCAAGAAGTACTGCATGTCCGTCATGCTGGACGTGAAGCAGGCGTTTGACCGAGTCTGGCATCCCGGTCTTCTATATAAATTAAAGACTGGCCTACCCCGACCATACTTCCAGTTCCTAAAGTCGTTCTTGGAAGACCGTAAATTTGCTGTTAGATGTGGCGAGGCCATCTCCGGTATTAGAGAAGCTCACGCTGGTGTACCCCAAGGCAGCGTTCTTGGCCCGTTGATGTACAATGCTTACACGGCCGACCTCTCTGTTCTTCAGAGGCCTGACCTGCTCGCAGCAACCTATGCAGACGACACCGCCTTCCTTACCACCGCCGATAGCGCATTGGGGGCAGCCGATACGATGCAATTGCAGCTTGACTTGCTCAGCGACTGGCAAAAGCGATGGAACATTGCCGTCAATAATGAGAAGTCCACTGCCTCCACATTTTCTCTCTGCAAAGGCAACTGCCCTCCAGTTAACCTTAACGGCTCTTCAATCCCACAGGTAGACAATCCCAGGTACCTGGGATTCACCCTAGACAGGAGGCTCACCTGGAAGCCCCATCTGATTAAGAAGAGGAAACAGGCTAATCAAAGACTTCGATCCTTCTACTGGCTTATGGGTAGGAGATCGAAGCTGAGAACTTCCACTAAACTCCTCATCTACAAGGCAATAATACGCCCTATCAGGACGTACGGCATACAGCTCTGGGGAACTGCGAGCAAGACGAGTGTCCGAACTATGCAAGCTTTCGAAAATAGAGCCCTTCGAATCGCCACTGGGGCCCACGTCTATCATGACAATCGCACCATCCACGAGGTTCTCAATTTCCCTTGGGTCAAGGACGAGATACAAAGAAGCAGCGCACGTTACATGCAGAGGCTTCATAATCACCCGAACCGGTTGGCCAGCTCCCTGCTGGACAGCAGCGAGCAACCCAGAAGACTTAAAAGGACACACCCGCTGGACCTCCCCTTACTACTCTAATTTTTTTTTCTACCATATTAATATTTAAAAATATCTATACGTGAAGTTTACGTGATAAAATTTAATGGTTGTCCCTAATGGACAGTTTTAAATAAACGTTACCCTGCTAATACAAAAAAAAAAAAAAAAAAATTAAAGAAAAAAAAATAAAAATAATTATAAAAAAAATAAAAGTTAAAAGTCCTTACAAGGATTTGAACACAGAAAAATTACACATAGAGTAACTACTCTATGCATTACGCTACCATCCTGTCTCGATCTTCGGCGATTAAAAATACTATTTGTTCTACTTACTACCACATCGTCGCATTGAAAACAGAAACGAGAAATTGAAATTTAAATTTGGAGGCCAAAACATTCTTACGCCGTCGTGCGAGCAGTCACATGTAAGGAGTTCTAAAAATACATGTAAGGAGTTCTAAAAATAGAATCGTATGCATGTGTGTTCCCCCCTCACATAGCTCGACGCAAAAAGTTGACCGTTGATCGGCAAATTTGAGTTTTGAGTCTAATTCGGTACAAAGTTTCAGTACAACTTACAAAAATTCTGTCTCTGGTGCGAGCGGTTTTCACAGCGCTACAAGTTAAGTTTGAGCTCCATCGTTTTCAACAATAAAATATTGGACTGCTGAATTTAAACACGGGCGGACAAGCATTTTTGACGATGATCGCCCAGAGAGATGACAACACCAGAAATTGTGGATAAATTCCATGGAATGATATTGGATGATCGCCGAATCAAGCTGCGAGAGATTGCAAATGCTCTAAACATTTCTCGGGAACGCGATGGAAACATTTTACACGAATTTTTACACATAAGTAAGCTTTCTTATGTGCCTCAAGATGGGTGCCTCGATTGCGAATTAGAGTTTGGCATTGCTTAACGCAAACAAAAACGAATTTTTTCGTAGTTTTGTGACTGTTGACAAACCTGGATTCATCACCATACACCAGAAAGTATGGAACAGTCAAAGCAATGGATTTCAACTGGAGAAACGGCACCGAAAAAAGCAAGATCGGTTTGTCGGCCAACAAGGTGATGGCAACGGTTTTCTGAGATGCCCGAGGTGTAATTCATGTGGATTATCTGGAAAAAGGGAGAACAATTACGGGAGAATACTATTCCAATCTCTTGGGACGATTTGATTCGGAGCTGAAGAAAAAAAGGCCGCACATGGCGAAGAAAAAAGTTTTGTTTCACCAGGACAATGCTCCCGCTCACAAGAGCGTTGTCGCCATGTCAAAATTGTGTGAATTGCACTACGAAATTCTGCCCCATTCACCTTATTCTCCAGATTTAGCACCATGTGACTATTACTTATTTCCAAATTTTAAAAAATGGCTTGGTGGTAAGAAATTTCAGTCAAATGAACAGGTAATCTGTGAATCGAACGCCTATTTTGAAGATATGGATAAATCCTATTTTATGGAAGGTATTGGGACTGGAGGATCGGTGGTCTAAGAGCATACGTAATTTTAATTATTTTCGCTAATTTCTTTGCAATTTTTTGGTTCATCTGAATAGGTTCAGCTGAAAGAATTTTAATTTGCAATTAAACATTGCGACTTGGTGACACATATTTTATGCAAATTTTTAATTTCATATACAGGAGGAAAAATTTCATATACATATATTCAGTTAATATTTCAAATACATTATTTCCTTAATGGTTAATAAGGCTAAATGAGTCTGGTTTTATTAAAAGGTGGTCAAAAGAATTTAATGACCCGTACATAACAAAACATTATTTATTTCTCTGGTCCGTCCGGTTAGAGTACATGTCTGTATATGTCTGGAGTCCCCAATATGGAATACATAAGGACCGCTTAGAATCCGTACAAAAGAATTTCTTAACTTTTTCACATAGAGGTCTAAACTGGGATGCAAATCTTCACCGTTAATCTTGTAAGAGTAGACTCTAACTTATAAACTAACCTAGCTTAACAAATCGTAGGACAATGCTCGGTGTAAATTTTCTGCATCACCTTATTAATGGGGATGTACATAGCCAGCATTTACTAACACGCTTAAATTTTAACATTCCTAATACAGGGTGACAATAAATAACCCGGAAAAAAATTTGTGATCCTAACTTTTTAAGGAACTGTATTTGAGAAAAAATGCAGATACACAACTTTTAAATAGGTATTGTGTTAACATATATTCAGCCAGTTTCGAAGTGGCTTCCTTGGGCTTCGACGCAGAGACCTAAACATTTCTGGAAATTTAGCGCAATGAGCCGCAGGTCTTTTTCCGATAATCGATCCCATTCCAATGATTGCTTCAGCACCTCCAAACTTATGTGGCGTTTAGCTCATGCCCTGGACTCCAAAATAGACCACACACTGTAGTGCATCGGATTAAGATCTGGCGAGTAAGGTGCCCATTCACTGGATGTGATAAAGTCCGGAAAATTGGCTTTGCTCCAGTCCTGAGTCAATTTGGCTCTATGGGCTGGCGCTGAATCCTGTTGAAACGTCCACTCCGTATCACCGAAGTGCTGCTGGGCCCAAGGAAGCACAAAAGTTTCCAAAATGTCCCGGCGGTACACTTCCTGATTGATTTTGACCCCTTGATCGATGAAAACAAGGGGTGTTTTACCGGTGGCGCATATTTCTCCCCAAACCATTAAAGACGGCTCACATTGATGGCGCTCGATTATTGCAGAGGTACCTGGAGCTTCAGCCGACCAGCTTCCGTCATTTTGGTGATTGTGCGCCTGTTGGATGGTGAATACCTTCTCGTCCGTGAACCGAGACTCTGCAATTCCGAGTGATCCTCTTGTCACGATCTGGCGAATTCTGAAAGTGTTAGCGGTGCATGGTCTGTCTCGTCCGGGACGGCCACCTTCATGGCCAAGCTCATTAAATCGCCGGATAGCGTCAGAGACCGTTTGTTTTGGTATGCCAGGCAAACGAACAATGTCGCATTGGCGATTTCCTTGTTGAAAAAGTTTTCAAATTGCACAACGATTGTTAGACATCCCGAAACATATATCAAATTGATGGGAATCACAAAAATGTAAATATTTTTGTTTCAGAAAAGTATAAGGTATCGATAAATGCATTTATTTAAGGGCTGCATCATAACACATTTATAGTAGATTGCTTCAAAGTTTGTCCGGGTTATTTATTGTCACCCTGTATTTTCTTTAAATTAATTGAAAAATGGGACGCGGAAAACAATTATCCGAGTTTGAAAGTGGCCAAATTGAAAGCTCTCGTGAAAGTGGTCTTATCCATAGCAAAATTGCTAAAAAAAAAAAATTGGACCAAGACAAAATGTTGAGTAATTTTTGAGAAACAAATCGGAATATGGCAAAAATATGAAAAGCGGTGACAAATACTCCACCTCTGAGGCAGACAGGAGGCATATTGTGCGACCTGCGTCCAATTCACATCTCTCAGCACCCAAAATTAAAGTAATTTGCGGTGTTAAAGTCAGTGTGACAACAGTTAAAAGAGTGATTTTGTCGGCTGATCATCTAAAACGAATGAAACTTAAAAACAAACACCGTTTCATGATGCGAATGCTCTTTGCGCGCAAGCACATAAGCTGGACGAGCGAATTTCAAAAAGTGTTTTTTTCCGGCGAAAAAAAAATTAATTTGGACGTCCCCGATGATTACAAATTTTACTATCACGATCTTCGAAAGGAAGAGCATTTCCTGAGCCATCCCCATAGCTGTAAAGGAGGTGTAATGGCTTGGGGTCGCTATCAGTTTTTGGCACTTGCGACCTTCAATTTTTTAATTCAAAAAAAAATTTTTAAATGTCTTAACTTACTTTAATAGTTTACATTTTTTTTTAGATTGAACCTATTCAGATGAACGGAAAAAAAAACATTGATTTTGTTAAGCTTTCAGAAGAAAAAATAAATAAGGAATAAATGAAATGTTTTTGAAAAAAACTCCAGATTTTAATTGTTCAGACATTAGGTCGAACATAACAAATAAAAACTTTCATTGGAGTACGACCTTTTTATTTGGGGCTCCTCTTAACATTAATTTTGATATGAAGGAGAAACATAATTATATAAATCGAAAAACTGGTTTAGGAATTATAGATAAATTTCTACCAATCATGAACCTATTTCATTAAGCGGCAGTGAATCTTATAGCTGTCATATAACTGATTGATCGGAAATGGTATAACTTTGGTGTTTTTATAATTAGAGAGATTTTGTACAAATTCTATTTTTCGCAAAATAATACGAAGTACCAATTTTATAAGGATCGGCCGACTATATCCTATGGCTGCTATATAACTGAACAATCGGAAATGACCCAACTTTCGTGTTTTTGAAGATAGGAAGTTGTAACTTCGTACAGATTCTATCTTTGTCAGTTGATCCAACCTAATAAATTTCATAACGATCGGCTGGCTATATCTTATAGCTTCCATATAACTGAATCATCGAAAATGGTTTTTGGTAGAAATACAAACTTTGGTATTTTTGAAGATAGAAGTTTGGGTTTTTTTTTTAGATATTTTAATCGTAATAAATTGGTTTTATTATGATATTCTCATAAGGATCGGACAACTATACCCGATTTTTGTGATATATATCCGATTTTAATTGCAAGGGTATATCAACTTCGGCATCGCCTGAACTTAGCTTTTCTTTCTTGTTTTTATTTATTTATTTACAACTAGCAGTACCCTGCCACGTTTCGCTGTGGCATATTGTTGTTGCACGCATAAAAAATAAGTCAAACAAAAAAGAATAATTTTCAAATTAATTAAATTCTGTAATACTTGTGGGTATACAATATTCTTTGTTTCTCCTCCTTAATCATTCATTATTATTTCTGTATTTTAGTATATAGGTTGCTCTTCACTCAAGCACCTTGTGATACACGACATTTTTTTTTTTATTATCAGGCGCAAAAACAAACAACGCAGATGGTTTTCCGACCCGTGAACATGCCACGTATAATTGACCATGGGAAAAACATGAATGTTCTAGATTTAAACCACAAACTTTTAAGGATTGGGCTTGTGATTTGTTGATTGTCATGGCAAATGCAAGACGTATCGGAAATTGAAGTCTTTTAAATTCAAACGGCATATCGGTTGGGATCATCGGGATCCTCGGAATTAGAACTTCCTCACCTTTGAATTTTCCTATCATTATCGTAGCGTAAATTACATTGTTCATCAATTTACTAACCACCAAACGCGTACCGTTGCACAGTTTTGGTTGGTTTATGTTTCGAAGCATGATTACTACGGAGCCAACCTTTAGGCGTAAATTGTGCGGTGGTAAGCCAGGCACGTCCAAAGAGTTTAAAAATTCAATTGGATAGTTGGTGGCTTCATCTTCATTTGTGACGCAGTCAATAGATTTGAATGAATGCATTGTTCCAATGATCTTATTTTGAATTATGTACCAGGTGTACCGGAAAGTCCTTGCCGGTTTTCGTAATAGATGTCGCTAGCCCACACGCGTTGTTTTTGCTAATAACCTCTATGACGTTTTGTTTGTCACTGATATAAGTGTCAAAACAGTGCATAACAACAATCGAAATTTATCGTGGTCTTGCCAATTTTTGCCTTTGAAAATGAGTAATTTCGTGCCTGGAAATGGCCATTTGCGGGAAGTGATGATTTTCATGTTCCATCAAAAGAAAAAAGCGGCTGAATGTCACAGAATTCTTCACGAGATATACGGTGACTGTGGTCTAGCTATCCGCATTGTGGAAACGTGGTATCGTCGCTTCAAAAATGGTGATTTCTCTACTGACGATGCAAAACGCTCTGGACGGCCGCAGACGTTTGAAGACACCGACTTGCAAGCGCTTTTGGACGAGGATGATACGCAAACACAAAAAATGATGGCAGAGCAACTTAATTCATCCCAACAAAGCATCAGCGACCGTCTGCGTGCGATGGGAAAGATCCAGAAGTCGGGTAAATGAGTGCCGCATGAATTGACCGAGGCGGAATCGCCGCATTATTGGTTCGTAACTACTTGGACACAGTAAACTGGGAGATCCTAGCCCACCCGCCTTACTCACCAGACGTGGCGCCTTCCGATTACTACTTGTTTTCATCGATGTGTGGCTAGCGATGGGCAATACTTTGAATAAAATATTTTTTACCATATTCTAACAATTAACGAGTTTCTTTCCGAATAAAACCGGCAAGGACTTTCCGGTACACCTGGTAGTTCAGGTCATCTACATCTTTATTCTTAGCCGCTAAAATTGCTCGCTCACTCAACCATTCATTATTTTTGTAGTTAGAAATAATATTTGGAAATACATTGTTGATAAGTTCGTCTTTTGATGAGACAAAATTACAAAAATTATTTGGAAATGATATTAATCCGCTCGATTCATCGACAGGTACTTGACCATTACCGATAGTCAGAAATTGCTCCGAGAAATCTTCAGCAGATGTATCATTAAGCAATGTAACTCTCATGTTTGTTATCAGCTGCAGTTTCTTCACATAGCGCCATAGATTTGACGATTTGAGGCAAGCGTTTATTTCGTCGGCAGCCGCAGATCTTGGAATTACTGGCAACTTCACTTTATCATTAACGCAGCATAATCCAGGCGTTTCTCCGGAAAACTTTAATGCACCACAATACTCGCAAACAACGTCCATTTGCCCAATGCAAACGCTAGGATGCAAGCTGTAATCATTGCTGCAATCGTATCGAAACGCAGCTCGATTCAAATCAGCTAAAATTTTTCGTCGCAAATTAAAATCTATTTGAGAAGCACGAAGTCGAGCCTTACTATTGCGGCTCTGTTCACGTGCAATTTCTCGTTCTTCTTCAGTCCTTTCATATGCAGTATTTTGTATTCTTCTTGCATTACGGCTTTGTCGGGAAAGATTCGATCGTCTTGGTCGCGGCATTATTAATTAAACTTCACTTCACTTCAATCCACTTGTTAATTATTTATTTAATAGAAATAGTTTTAATATTGATTTCTTACAAATATCAATAGAGAGTGCAGAGGCTCTAGTGGTGCTTCAAGTTGAGGCAATTTCACTTTCCCGGAAGCGCAACACAATCTTTTTGGTTCGTTGTTAAATTTGAGAGCCTGACTGAATTTGACTTCGTTTGTAACTGACATTTTGACATTTGACATTTTCTTCTTAGCTGTCTGCCTAAATAAAAAAGTATGGGCCAGGGAGGAACGCTGTCGAACGGGACAAAAAGTATCCTATGTCCTTCTCCTGCCTCTAAGCTACCTCCCTACCAATTTTCACTCAAATCTGTTCTTCCGTTCTTGATTTATAAGTGTTGTAACATAAAACACGTTGTTCTTTTATATATATAGATGATTTGTTATTCTAGATTATTATGACTAAAAGTAAGGATAATTAAGCTAAAAGGGATCCCATAATTTTTCAGTTATTTACATCTAGGGATAGTTCCGGGGATAATAAATGGGACAACGAATTGTAATTTTTACAAATAACGCGAAATGGATCGTGTTTTGCAAAATTAGACCTAGAAATTGGTAACCAAAGGGGTCGGAAGTATCTAGTTAATTAGGTATCTAGTTAAATATCTAGTCAATTAGGTACAGAAAACAATAATTTTTCAAGAAGTAATTGTGAGACCACCTCTCCAAGAATAAGCACATGAATGCACATAAGCACATATTCTACATAACCCCAGCACAAGTACGGCGCTTATTTAATGGAGGTAGGTTAAATAGACTTAACCGTCAACGATACGACGGAAGGCAAGTGACAGTATCCCAGTTTAAACTTTTTAATGCAAATAAAAAAATAACAGAAACTGCTTTTGAACAGATTCAATCCTTCTTTAATGAACCAAGTATTGCGGACTCCAAACGCACGAACTGTATTCCAAGATAGGACGAATGATACATATAGAGTTTTAGTTGTGAAAGGATCATCAAATTCATTTGACTAACGGTTGATAAAAACTAGCACAACACTAACTTTATTGACTGTCAATGATATATGTTCATTAGGGACAAAAATAAAAAAATTTTAGGTGAATGTATGGAAAATTTGGAATTTTGGTAATTTTTTTGATCTTGCAAAAACTCCCTCCCTGCTCTGGCTTTATTAACTGTTAGTGATATATGTTCATTGAACAACAACTTATTGTCAAAAAGGACTCCAAGATCATTAATAAAGGAAACACGATCTAAGACGTTATTCCCAAGTGAGTACGAGTCAATGTGAGTCACACTGCGATTGAACGTCATAACCTTACACTTTGAGCAGTGAAGTAAAATGCGATTGTTTGAACACCACAAGACGACTTCGTTGAGGTCTAATTGCATGTGTCTATGAAGAAAAAGAAAAAGAAAAGCAACTTGACATCATCAGCACACATAAATGTAGTGGCATAGTTTACAACACTAGGTAAATCGTTAACAAAAAGAACAAACAGAAGAGGTCCTAAGTGACTACCTTGTGGGACACCAGATGAAACGTTTACAATCTGGGATGTAATATTTTTAAACAAAACTCGCTGCTGTGGAGAAAACCCCATAAGATACAGCTTATGAAGGAGAAGATAATGGTTCACAGAATCCAACGCATTGCTAAAATCAGTGTATACCACATCAGTTTGTACGCGGCTCAGAAAACCTCTGTGGATAATTGAAGTGAATTCAAGAAGGTTAGTTGTGGTAGAGCGATGCTTGACAAAACCATGCTGTGAAGTGGAAATAATGCTTTTACAAAAATGTTGCAGTTGGAATCGCAGATAGCTTAGCAATTCCCCGGCAGTTCTCATTACGTGCTTTCGAGCCTTTCTTATGAAGCGGAATAATAAAAGATTTATTCCATCGCTTGGCAAGACATGCAAGCTCCAAGAATAAATTGAATAAGATAGTAAGAGGGTAGCAAAGGACATCTGAGCAATCCCTGCAGTTCTGAGCACTAGTTCGTTGCTGGTGAAATAAGCACTTACCAGCAGACCACCGCTACTTACAAAGTGGCGTCTAGCCATGCGTTTTTTTATTTCCGTTTTTCTATGAAATGTCCGCAAATAGGGTCAATCGCCACCTCCTCGATTACCCACGAACTAGTGAAATAGTGTAACATATTAGGGTCTTTAAAGGAACTACTTACATTAGACCCCATGGAACGGCCGGTAAAATAAGTGCTTACATGGGACCCCATGGAACGGCCGGTAAAATAAGTTCTTACATCGGACCCCATGAAGAGGTCGGTGAAGTAAGTACTTACATTGGACCCCATGGAGGGGCCTGCCATTATAAATTAAAAAACATGTACAATTGCAATTACAGTTTTTATTTAGATTACATTTTTTTTTTATAACGGGGTTTGTTCTTTCATTACTTTTAGGCTGCTTGAGTTTTTAAAATCTCTTTTTTTTTGGAGCTGCAGGGCCTTTCTCAATTGTTCCTCAGCTGGGCCAATACCGCCGACTGCAGTTTTTGAATCTAGAAATAAAAAGAATTAAACAAGTTTTAATAGATTGAAGTGTATAATGATTATTAAACAATTATCTTTTAAAATATTCACCGATTATAACGCCAAAGAAATTTTCTTCTTTTCCTAGGGCACCTTTCCCCTGAACGCCATCCACATTATACGCCAAGACCACTTCATTGGCTAAAATATATTTATACATATTTATACATAAAATATACATAAACATATTTTATAATACAAACATATATTATTTTTTAAGTCACTCACCTAATAATCGATTGATCCGATTTGCACTTCTTAACTCAAATGCTTGCAAAAATTTCGTCAGCCAGCAAACACAGCTGCGTTTAAGCGAAAGAGTAGCACAAAATAAAACAAACTGTTCTTTCTGGACAATTGTTTTTGTAAGCAGTGCACCGAAGACGCGTAAACAAACAGCGATGTAAAGCATAATCGAAGTTTTGTCTTTAATCTTGTGTATGCTCTTTCCACAAAATAAAAAAAAAAAGCGATGCTTGCCGTTATTTTGTACTTATGCGCTAATGCGCATTTCGTTTTATTTTTGATCAAAAAAAGTAAATATCACGAATAATCATTATTTTTGAGTTTTATTTTTTTTTGTTCAAGCTTAATGATTATTTGTGATTTTTATTTTTTCGATCAAAAATAATTATTAGTCTTGATTTAAAAAATTTAAAATCGTTGAGAAATCATTACAAAGTAATTTTAAATATATTACTTATATTGATTACGGTCCCTGCTTTTGAACGAACTTACGCCTAATAAATAAACATTACACTAAACATAACATAAACATTCATCCAAAAACACTAAGTCTAAAAACTCCAAAATTATGACATTTCCTAAAAATCAGTTGTATGGCAGCTATAAGATATAGTCGTCCGATCCCGACCGTTCCGACTTAAATACTACGTGCACAAGAAATAAGGATGTGTGCAAAGTTTCAAGACGATAGCATCAAAACTGAGAGACTAGATTGACATGCTTAGACAGCACAGACAGACGGACATGCTCATATCAACTCAGGAGGTGATCCTGATCAAGAATACATATACTTTATAGGGTCGGAGATGTCTCCTTCACTGCGTTTTGCACACTTTTGACCAAAATTATAATACCCTCAGCAAGGGCATAAAAATGATCAGATCAGATTTATGATCAAATGAAAAATTATTTTTGCATTTAATATTCTAAGAATTTTATTGTTTGTTAATTATTCTAGTTGTTTTATTGGATACGACGCGAGAAGCTACTCTAGAATGGACTAGATACCCATATGGCCCGCAAGCACAAACTCCCGGGGTAAGTAATCCTAAAACTATTTAAAATGTACTTTTCATTAAGTTTATATGCAGCTAGGAATAAGGGGGGACATCTGAGTAACAGGCGAAAAAAAGCGGATTTTCTGGAATTTTTTTTGGCCCAAGCTTCTATCTTCAAAAATAAGAAAGTTGATATTTTTACCAAGTACCATTTCCGATCGTTCAGTTATATGGCAGCTATTGGACATAGTCGGCCGATCCTAATGAAATTTCGTAGGTTGGATCAACTGGCCAAAAATATAATCTGTACCAAGTTTCAGCTTTCTATCTTCAAAAACACGAAAGTTTGGTCATTGCCGATTGTTCAGTTATATGGCAGCTATAGGATATAGTCGGCCGATCCTTATGAAATTTGGCATGTCGTAATGTGTTGCCAAAAATAGCTCTCGTGTCAAATTTGAACTCTGTAACTCTAAAAACACCAAAGTTATACCATTTCCGATCAATCAGTTATATGGCAGCTATAGGATATAGTCGGCCGATCCGGGCCGTTCCTACTTATATACTGCGTGCAAAGGAAAGAAGGGTGTGTGCAAAGTTTCAAGACGGCAGCGTCAAAACTGAGAGACTAGTTCGCGTAGAAACGGACAGACAGACAGACGGACAGACGGACATGCTCATATCAACTCAGGAGGTGATCCTGATCAAGAATATATATACTTTCTAGGGTCGGAGATGTCTCCTTCACTGCGTTGCACACTTTTGGACAAAATTATAATACCCTCTGCAAGGGTATAAAAAGTCCCAAACTTCTTTTTTTAAGGGGTTATATACCTTTTTGAGCGAAAAAATTGAGGGAACTTTGGATTTTTATTTCAGGTGTGTAGCAATTATTTTATGACACTGAAGTTATTTTTTATTGATAGTACATGTTTTTATCGAAACAATAAGCGTTTGTTCTTGAAAAAATATGAATAATTTACGAAGTTATGGCAATTCTCTCGGAACCCTGTTTTTTTTATAGCGGCTTGCGGTGACCACGATGGAAGTCCGCAGGTCAACCGAAATCAAAAAACCAAAAATTTTGTGTTAGTATAGTATTATTTCCCGTTCGTGAACGATTATTTTCAAGAATATTTGGTTTTTTCTGCATACAGTAACAATTTTTTGAAAAAATTCGTTTTTCGAGTTCTAAAAATTTAAAAAAAAAAATTCTTATCTGCGAAATCAAAATTGGCGCAAAAAAACTGTTCACGAACTCTGAAAACAGAATCGTTCACGAACTCGGCACAATCATTACGAATAATTAAAAAAAAAAAAATGAAGAAGATCGATGAAATAGTTCTTGTGCAATCGTGGTCACAGCGTGGGCACTTTTGGAAAAATATGAGGTATAAATATATGGTATCCATTCCAACGAGGGAGGAATGGGCCACACAAATTCCGGGACCTGCCGGTTCCCTTCATATTTACAGAGACGGTTCAAAGTTAAATGGCCAGGTAAAAGGCAGTTTTCACTGCGAGCGGCTGTGTCTAAATGATTCTTTCAGACTCCCCGACCTGGTAGATATCCAGCACTTACTGGCAATCAAGACACTAATTGTATCTTCACTATTTGTATGCGATATCCAATTCACGCTTTAATTTCGTGCTTTCATTCGATTTGAATATGACTTCAGCCTCAAAGCATGAATTTGTGGTACAAATCAGTTGGCAAAGACGTGCAATAAAGTTGAAATTAAGTAAAATTTCTACTTAGCGACTTTGGAAATTCATTTTTCGGTTCTTATTTGCCAATTGTAAATGAAAAATTTAAATGTATCCACTTTTGGATAATACCCTCTGCAAGGGTATACAAATCCTACGTGTGTTGATAGAAAAAGGTATTTTAAATATACTGTCAAAATTTAAAATCGATCGGTTATGATTTGTTATACCCTTGCAGAGGGTAATATAATTTTGGTCAAAAGTGTGCAACGCAGTGAGGGATACCAATCAGACCTTTTAAAGTTTTTTTTTTTGCCAAAATAATACGACAGGCCAAATTTTATAAGGATCGGTCGACTATATCTTATAGCTGCCATATAACTGAACGATCGGAAATGGTTTTTGGTAGAAGTACCAACTTTGGTATTTGTGAAGATAGAAGCTTGGGATTTATTTTTAGATATTTTATTGTAATTCATTGGTTTTATTATGATATTCTCATAAGGATCGGCCAACTATATCCGATGTTTGCGATATATATCCGATTTTAACTGCAAGGGTATATCAACTTCGGCTCCGCCCGAAGTTAGCTTTTCTTTCTTTTTCGAGTTATGTTTCCGGCAGTCTCAAAAAAGTGGTTTCGAGAAAAACGCTTTTAAAGTTTTAAGTACTGTGGGATATACCTTTGAGGTAGAGATGGGCGCAGGCCTAAATTTTGAGGCCCGGCGCGATAAAATTTCTTATTTTATTTCTGAAACAAATTAAAATTAAATAAAAAGTTTGATAAGATTGTTAACACAATACGAAAAATTCATTTTTTTAATGGGCAGCTTATATTTTTAATAAAATAATTTAAAAATACATAATTGTTCTTAATTATGTAATTCTTAATTAAGAACTTCTTACTATATATTTTTTTTTTTTAATTAAAATGTCCAAGTGTTTGTTTGTGTGCCGCGTTCTTCTTTCATTGAGAATACCCCCAGATGTGGAAAAAGACGTTCGCTTGTCGCAGAACTTGTTGGAACCGACAGCATGTTTTTAGCCAATTCTTGTGAAAGTGGAAGATTTTTGGCTTTTTTCCAAAATAAAAGAACGGAAGCTTCAGATGGGTTTAAATTATAATGATTCTCAATTTTGCTCATATTTTCATTTTTCTCCTCTGAAAGGAAAGCATCTCCTTAAATGGAGGATTTAAAAAGAGTCCAACGACATGTGCTGTGGAGGGTAAGAAGCGTTCCTCTAATCTAAGTAAGGTTTGATTTTTTAGTTCTTTGATTATAGCAGAATCTATGTTTGCACATGAGCAAAGTTGAATTAATTTTGCAAACCACAAAGGATATACATATATGAATTTTTGGCTCTTTATCACTTCTCACAGTGAGAAGTCTAGGTTGGCAATTCTATGAAATTCATTTCGTTGTAATAAAATAAGTTTAATTTCTGCACGTAGTTTATGCTACTCAGCATTATAAACACTGGTCCATCTTGTTTTAACGTGCTGCTTTAGTGTTTTCGTCAACTTACTACCAAGGTTAGAGTGTTTAAAGAACTTAACAAGCTGGAAAAAATCAATCAGTGATCTGATTTCTGCAATTTTTTTTTCTAAAACATCATCCATTATAAGGTTTAAGTTGTGGCATGCACAAGAAAGCCTTTTAGCGCCTTTATCCGTAACGAATACAGAAGAATGTATTTTATCTAAAATATTAAATTTCTCAAGTATGCTCTTAAGTTGGTTTATAATTTTTTCACCGGTCTTTTTGTACTCTGAAAACTCTTGTACACCTAAAAGTTTAACTTTCAATTCAAAGTCTTTATTTATCTAATGAGCGCTTAGTGAAAAAAAAACTTCTCTGAGTTCCTCTTCTCTCCTCATGTGATGTCATGTGTTCTTCGATTTCTTTTATAAGTTGTTCTTTCAGTTTCATATATTCATCCATCATAATTGTTATACTAAGGGTTTTACAACAAACAATCGAAACTCGTTTTTATACCCTTGCAGAGGGTATTATAATTTTGGTCAAAAGTGTGCAACGCAGTGAAGGAGACATCTCCGACCCTATAAAGTATATATATTCTTGATCAGGATCACCTCCTGAGTTGATATGAGCATGTCCGTCTGTCCGTCTGTCCGTCTGTCTGTCTGTTTCTACGCGAACTAGTCTCTCAGTTTTAAAGCTATCGACTTGAAACTTTGCACACACCCTTCTTTCCTTTGCACGCAGTATATAAGTCGGAACTATATCCTATAGCTGCCATATAACTGATTGATCGGAAATGGTATAACTTCGGTGTTTTTAGAGTTAGAGAGTTCAAATTTTACACGAGCGCTATTTTTGGCAAAATAATACGACATGCCAAATTTCGTAAGGATCGGCCGACTATATCTTAGAGCTGTCATATAACTGAACGATCGGAAATGACCCAACTTTCGTGTTTTAAAGATAGAAAGCTGGAACTTGGTACAGATTATATTCTTGGTCAGTTAATCCGATCTACCAAATTTCATAACGATCGGCCGACTATATCTTATAGCTGCCATATAACTGAACGATCGGAAATGGTTTTTGGTAGAAATATCAACTTTCGTATTTTTGAAGATAGAAGTTTGGGACTTTTTTTAGATTTTGTATTGTAAAAAATTGGATTATATATTCCTATTCCCATAAGGATCGGCCAACTATATCCGATGTTTGCGATATATATCCGGTTTTAACTGCAAGGGTATATAAACTTCGGCTCCGCCCGAAGTTAGCTTTTTTTTCTTGTTTATAAATTTAATTTTCCATTTTTTAATTGCTAATTTGGACATTTTTGTCCAAACTCTAAATTAGAGTTGTGCAATGATCAATTCTAGATATGGCCAAAGATTATACAGTACATAGATGGGACATCTCATACAAAGAAAAATTTTCTATGGCGGGTTCCAGCAGTGGAACCCGCTGGAACGAGCGGATTCCATTGCGCGACAAGTTAAGTTTGAGAAATTTTTCGCGCAACGAATGAGGAATAGCCGAGTGGTAGAGTGCTTGGCTCGTGTACAAAGTAAAACGAGTTCAAGTCAGGCTCGGGACAACCACTTTTTTTTCCATTTTAAATCTATCTATATTATTGTTTTATTATTTTAATGTGTTTTCCTAAATTTATAATCCAATGAAAAAAAAATACAAAATTGTAAAATCATCTTAACATCGCCTCAGTTCGTAATGGAACCCGCTGTAAAAATGTCTATAAGTGCGGGTTCTACGGCATTTTGGCCGCGTCATGGAACCCGCTCTCAAATTTTTTCATTTTTTCCGTCGTGGAACCCGCTGTAATAATGAAAACATTTGAGAGCGGGTTCCACGACAAACGGCTGGCAGATGAGATAGGGAGAGAGAGAATTCTATTTTTAGATCGTAACATCTTTGGAACGATGAAAGTTTGAAACGTTGTAATCGAACCAATGTAAGAGTAAAGAGATCAGAAATATCTTTTACTATCCTTACTCGTCAACTCTGTTTTTGGTATAGATTATCGCGCCTCCTTTAACACCAATTTTAAGTATCTTAAAATCAACTTCGAGGGTGGACTAGATGGATAGTGCGTGGTTCTTATTCACGGGGTCCTGGGTTCGACTTCATTAGCGGGCGGTTGTTTCGATTTTGATAAAGTTATAGTTTTATGATTCTTGTTATATTTACTTTTATTTTTTTATTATTTTTTTTTTTACTTTTAATTTTTACGTTATTATTATTATTTTTAATTGCATTCTATAACAATTAAAGTAAAAATAAGTGACGGACGTGTCGGATGACAAAATGCCGGAAGGACTTCCTTGAAATTTTATTAGCCTTCCTTGAATTTATAAATAAATTCCTTGAATTTATTTTATTATTTTATTAATTATTTTATTTATTATTATAATGAAGAATTAAACAATTTAACAATTGTAAAATTAAAGAAAAATTTTACAATTAAAGAAAAAAAAAAATAATAATTATAAAAGAAAGAAAAAGTTCAAAGTCCTTACGAGGATTTGAACACAGAAAAATTAAACATAGAGTTACTACTCTATGCATTGCATACTCTACGCTACCATCCTGTCTCGATCTGCGGCGATCAAAAATACTATTTCTTCTACCAACTACCACATCGGCGCATCGAAAACAGAAATGAGAAATTGAAATTGAAATTTGGAAGCCAAAACATTTTTACTCCGTCGTGCGAGCAGTCACACATACACACATAGGTTCACATTTTTGTTGACGGGTACATGTAAAGAGTTCTAAAAATAGAATCGTATGCATGTGCGTTCCCCACTCACCAACAAGCTCGACGCAAAAAGTTGACCGTTTTGGGCCCTGATGTCCCATCTATGTACTTTATAATCTTTGATATGGCCTATGGCACGATAACTCAAAATATCGTAAAAAAATATCGGTAGTTTTGTCTATTTATCTCTGTAATTACAAAAACAATTTGGGCTTATCAGGCTTTTCGGGCCTTTCGGGCTTTTGGTGTCAGGCCCGAGTCTGGCCCGTGCCCATCTTTACTGTGAGGCATCGTCGAAGAATGGAAAATTTCGACACTTTTGACGGACTCTATCTTATGATATGTTATTTTTAAGACCCTGAAACTTTTTCCGTTTTTTAAAAATGTTACTCAGATGTCCCCCCTAAAGCGTTAAATATTTTCTATGTGTTCCCAGTTTAATTTGAGCATGAAAGGGTTAAGAAATAAACAATCAATATACAAAAATAAAAAAAACTTTTAGATTTTTTGTATGATTATGATTTTGTGGGTGACGAAAGTCTGAGTCGTAAACAGGCACTCAATTTGGCTCGCCACTGTATTTATAAAATAAAATAAACGCATTCAAATGATAATATAATTAACCTTTTTTTTAATTTTAGTGGGTTGAGGAGTCATTTACTGATTTCGTAAAAGGCATTAACTGGAGGAGCTACGTCGTTTGTGATGTCGCATACCACAATGTCAACAACTGGCTTTGGTCACCGTTTATTGATCGGGGTCCTGCAAATCGACTATACATTGAAATTCAGTTTACAATACGAGACTGTTCTTTATTTCCAGGTACATATTTAAAAATTGATTAAATGATAATTTTGATTAAATTTTACCGTACGTAAATTATTTGATAAAAGATCCAATTTGATAAAATCCTATGTAATTATTTTGCTTAGGTATCTTTATGGAACTTTTGAAACTATATCTGCATAAATATATCAAACAAGATGATTTCGTTCCATCCCGCTCGGACTAGTCCCGCTCCTGCTCCCGCTAAAATAGTCGTTACATCCCACTGGAACCGACATAAATTTCATTTATTTGGGACTTCATTTAAAAGGTCTATTTTTAAAAACGAGCGAAATATTAAATTTTCTTGTTTTTTGTGGGCTGTGAGGGCGAGGACTTTTCCACTTTTCCATAATTGCTTTTTAGGTCCCACAAACAAGCCAGAATATAAATTTCTTGTGACAAACTTTAACAAAGAATTTGGAGATCTAGGCAGGTGTAGGTTTTTATATATTATATATTTATATAAAAATATATTATGATTTTGTCCAAAGGGTGCAACGCTGTCAATGAGACATTTCCGACCCTATAAAGTATATATTCTTGATCAGGATCACCTTCTGAGTTGATATGAGCATTTTCGTCTGTCTCTCCGTCTGTCTGTTTCTACGCAAACTAGTCTCTCAGTTTTAAAGCTATCGTCTTGAAACTTTGCACACACCCTTCTTTCCTTTGCACGCAGTATATAAGTAGGAACGGCCCGGATCGGCCGACTATATCCTATAGCTGCCATATAACTGATTGATCGGAAATGGTATAACTTTGGTGTTTTTAGAGTTAGAGAGTTTAAACTTTAGGTGAGAGCTATTTTTGGCAAAATAATACGACATGCCCAATTTCATAAGGATCGGCCGACTATATCCTATAGCTGCCATTCAACTGAACGATCGGAAATTACCCAATTTTCGTGTTTTTGAAGATAGAAAGCTGGAACTTGGTACAGATTATATTTTTGGTCAGTTGATCCGACCTACCGAATTTCATAACGATCGGCCGACTATATCTTATAGATGTCATATAACTGAACGATCGGAAATGGTTTTTGGTAGAAATACCAACTTTGGTATTGTTAAAGATAGAAGTTTGGGACTTTTTATTCTTTTATATCCGTCTATTATTATTTTGGTATGATCACTGAGAAGTAATCACTGAGAAGTAATTCGTACCATTTTAAGAAAACTTACCATCATAAAATCATGTTGCTAATAGTTTTTTAACCAGGAGTCGTAAACAAAACAATGATATTGACACATGCAGCCTGTTATTCATTCGAATTTTGCATGAGTGCCATATTTGGCAAAATAATACGACATATCAGATTTCATAAATATTTCGGTTAACTACATATATCCTAAAGCTGCAATATTACTGAACAATGGGAAATGACCCAAATTTCGTTTTTTTGAAGATGGAAAGTAGGAACTTTATATAGATTCTATTTTTGGTTAATTGATCCGAATTTCATAATGATCGTCCGACTATATTTTATAGCTGCCATATAACTGAACGATAGGAAATGGTATTTGGTAGAAATAACAACTTTCGTATTTTTGAAGATAGAAGCTTGGGACTTTTTTTTTAGATCTTTAATTGTAATTAATTGATTTTATTATGTTGTAATCATAAGGATCGACCAACTATATCCGATGTTTGCGATATATATCCGGTTTTAACGAAAAACTTCCAGACACCCTAACTTTCTTGCATTGTAACTACTTATACCCAAAACTTCGTGCACGAAAAACACTCGGGTGTCTAAAATACTCGGTGTTTTTCGTGTGTACTCATTGTGCAAGTGCATGCCGTTCTCTGGAACAAGGTGCCCCCCACAGCAACGTCCAGATTGGCTTTAGGACTTAATTGTAGAATGGTAACTTGTAGTCCAGGCACAGTGGCGATCGTTAGTTTGTGATCCAGTGGAGGCTGCTGGCTCTCAGTTTTAGGTGCATCTTGCATTCGATGTGCTTACGCCAGGTTACTGGTGCTAACTCCGTTAGCTTGAGGGATCTGCATACGGTTTAGTAAAAGCGGAGGGCATGCTAACGGAAAAAGCTTCCGTTACATGACTGAATTTG
This sequence comes from Drosophila bipectinata, assembly GCF_030179905.1. NCBI lineage: Eukaryota > Metazoa > Arthropoda > Insecta > Diptera > Drosophilidae > Drosophila > Drosophila bipectinata. Next base: position 8,409,932 of record NC_091740.1, on the reverse strand, counting down.
TATCGATGCGGCCTGTAAGAAGTTTGTTGCAAACCTTTGGTGAAAACTGTGTTTGATCCATTCTCTGATTAGAACTCCTGTTCCGCTGTGGCTTTCCCATTCGGATGATCTGTGCGGTAGATTGTATAGCCTCTTATTTGAAAGTTGTATTTACTTGTAAGATGCGTTTTTACCAGTACCATAACGTCAACATGGTTTTCGGTCAAGAATTATGACAATTCTAGTTTATGTCGTGAGACACCATTGACGTTCCACATTGATATTCGTAGATCCTGCATAGATTATTTGGACTGTTGTGCTACGAGCTGCTGTATTACCATGTTCTGAAGCCTATGTAGCTGTTGAGCGCTTTGTAAGTTAGGCCGCTTGTCCAATGCGACTCTTCAACTCCTTGTACACCACACATCCTCTATAGTTTGCGGTAGGGTTGCCTCCGCAATTTCCACATTTCTTCACGGTACTGCCCTTGTTTGTAGGGCAGTAAACGGAGTTTTGGGCGTCCCTGCAGACTAAACTACACACTATTCTTGGCAATTAGTCATTAGTCTATTCTTGGCATTGCACTGGACCGTTGCTTCTTCAACAGTGATTATCCGATGCAAAATATTGCAGCGTGTAGATTGGGTGGACTTCGATCTTCTTCAGCGACCTGCTTTCTGGATGGAGCTCAACCTTGAAGGGGCGTTGTGACTTTTTTTTTTTTTTTTTTTTTTTTTTTTTTTTTTGTAAATTAAGTTACTTCCCAGCTCAGTAGAGGGGGAAGAATTCCTTTCCTTGTTATGACAATGCGAAAAAATTATTTATATTAATATGACTTGAGGCTTGATGATGTGGATGGGAAATAAACGATAATGAATATAGATGCGATAGTCAACTATTTAAAGTGACCGTGTTAATACATGCACATGCTGGTTGTTAATAGTTATCCATAGTTAATAGTATTAATTATCTCCAGTGACATAAAAAAGTTAAAAGGCGCCTTATAAATCTATATTAGCCAGTTTAATGAAGTTATTGAGCTGTAATTTTCAACTGATTCTTGAGAAAAAATCAATAAATGTTATCGTATTTTAGAAGGAGCGGGAAGTTCCTGCGAATATTATCGTATTTGGAACAATTTAAAATGATGTGTGAAATATCTTCTATTGTATTGAATTTGCAATCGCAGTTGGGACTGTCATGGACTTTTTAGTTTGTATAGGGTTTATTTATCAAAAGAATGACCGCTGAGGATTCTATTAATTTGTTTGATCTGCAATCTATTAAGATTGCAGTTTTCCGATTGGAACCAAGGTTTGGGTAAGGTATATGGATATAGAAGACAGTATCCTTTATTCCTTTCTATGCAAAAAGAATTATAGTCGCGCTCCCAATCAGTTTTAATTCTGTTGAAGATGTGAGTGATAGCATCATTGATCGTGTATCTGATATTTATATAGGACCCCAAGGTATTGGCGTTTTTTGCAGCAGAGTCAGCAACTTCATTTCCTTTGATATTCGAATGGCTCGGAATATGATGTAGTTGAATAACCAATATATTGTTATAAATTTTTTTGAGTATTTCAGCCACAATGCGATTAAAAGAATTCTGCTTTTGAAGTGCTTGAATAGCACCCAAACTATCCGTTAGGATAGCTACCCTTGTAATATGTTGGTCAATTGCAAATTCAATGGCTTTCTCTAAGGCTGTAAGCTCTGCAATAAGTGAAGAGAACTTCTTATTCATATAAAAGCTTTTAGTTGGGTTACTATTGACATGATAAAAGGAACACCTAGTGAAATTATCTCTAATAGAGCCATCCGTGTAAATTATTTCGAAATTTGGCTAGTTAATAAACTATGTTTTTCTCTAAATAGAATGTCCACCACGGGCTGCTAAATTTCTTGTTATGGCAAGAACCCTTAAAAAAAATAGAATCAACTGTTAAAAACCGAGGCTTAGAAAATGAACAATCTACATAGGTTAAAGAATCAAAAATGTCTTTAAATTCTAAGTATGTTTTGATATAACTAGTGTTTTTGGCGGCGAAGTGGTAGTAAAGTAGTAAAGCAGCTGGGAGATTAAGATTTAAAATTTAAAAATTAAAATTTTAGCCAATTCCTTAGCTGTAGCAAATTTCATTCTATAGGCAGGGGGAGTTCTGCTGCTTTTTTTTTAAACAAGTTAAATTTTATTTTAGTCGCCGGAATCGTTCAAAACCATTTGAACATAACCGGGTGCTTAGAAGGTAGGGTGAATATGGTACATATGGGATATGGGCCTAGACTTTATACAATAATTTACAGTTATTTACATTAGTTTACAATATTATTGAACAACACGGGAAGACAGATCGCTGGGGTGAAATCTCTTTAAGCGCCTAAGAGTTTGCGGGTCGGCCAGCCTGCTAGCCAGTGGATTTGGGTGACTCGTTAGCCTGTCCGAGTACCGTCGGCTGTGTTGGTTTAGGAGGTCGCCCACCGGGACAAGGCGTAGGTCTTTTTGGATGGCCTGGTTTGTCACATACCAGGGAAGTCCGGATGCCCGTCGAGCAGCACGTGCCTGCACTACCCTCAGCCTGTTTAGCTGGTGCTTGGATGCGGTGCCCCATACCTCGATCGCATACGTCCAGGTTGGCGTGAGGATTACTTTGAGCAGCAAAACTTTCGTCGAAAGCTGGAGGCTTTTGGATCCCAGGAGCCAGTCGAGCTTTTGTAGTTTGCGAACACATTTGGCTTTGATCGCCGTGATGTGGGTGTTCCATATGAGCCTGTGATCTAGGTGTACACCTAAGTAGCAGTGAGAGGTGGCGTTATTAATAGCGTCACCATTGAACGTATGTACGATGTCGATCACGAGTCTTAGGGAAAAAGTGACGCAAGCCGACTTGCTGCAATTTATGGCAATGTTCCATTGCCTGGTCCAGCGCTTCATTGCATTCAGCCAGTCCTGAACAGCAGCCGAGGCTGACAGCTGAGACGTGTGGGATGCAAGCAGGGCCGTGTCGTCGGCGTAAGTAGCCAGAAGCATACGGGCGTCTTAGGTGTGCGACGGAACTGGCATATCACTCGTGTACATGGTGTATAGGAACGGACCAAGTACACTTCCTTGGGGCACTTCTGCGTGAATGTGTGTCAAGCTGGATCGTGAGTCCCTTACTGCTACAACGAAGGTTCGGTCGGCAATGAAGGACCTCAGGATGGCGAAATAGGGCGTAGGGAGAAGTTCCTTGATTTTGTAAAGAAGGCCCTCGTGCCACACCTTGTCAAAGGCTTGCTTTACGTCGAGAAAGACGCCTACAGTGTGCAGTTTATGCTCGAGTCCATGGGTGATGTGGTTGACCAGGCGTTGGACTTGTTCTGGGCAGCCGTGGGATTTTCTGAAGCCGAACTGATGTTGAGGAATATGGCCTTCTACTTGTGGTAGCTCCAACAGTCGGCTGAGTAGAATCCGCTCGAACACTTCCGAGAAAGTGGATAACAGGCTGATTGGGCGGTAGGAGTCGATGCGAGATAGTGGCTTGCTTGGCTTCTGGATCATGATGATCCGGGCTTGCTTCCACTGTCTTGGAAAATGTCCCAGGCTTAGCATGGCGTTGAAAATTTTCACCAGCGCTAGCACTCCTTTGGGTGGAAGAGCCTTGGCCGCTCGATTGTCGATGCCATCGGGTCCAAGAGTCTTTTTTAAATTGAGCGCCTTTAACTGCAGCGTGACTTCTTGCGGCGTGGTGTGTCTGATGGGGCGCGATGGCTGAGAGGGAGCGCGTAAGAAGTTTGCAACCTCATCGCGGTGTGAAGCGTCTGAAAGTTGAAAAGGAGTGAAGGTGGCAGACAGATGTTCCGCAAAAGCGTTTGCTTTCTCGGAGTCGTTCTTAAGCCACCGGCCAGTGTGGCTTTTTATTGGGGATTGTACAAGTGGCTGTCTTTTAATTCCTCTTGTTAGCTTCCATATCGAAAAATCGCTGCAGTTGTCCGGGCCAGCTCCCTCCAGCAGGGTATCGATGTTCTTTTGGCGGGTTTTCGCTAGCAACCTGCGCAGTCTATTAGTAATGCTAGATAAACGCTGCTTAGTTGCAGGATCGCCTGACGCAATGAATTGCCTTCTGAGGTGCCTTTTTAGATCCAGGAGTGCCCTTGCCTCCGGGGTTAGTATTGGTGCCCTTCTATTAGATGGGTGACCAGATTGGCGCTGAGGTGGCGTAGCTCTCTGGGCGGCTTCAGTAATTGTAGAGGTGAAGCTATCTACGTATGCGTCCAGATCGCTGCAGGTTGCTATTGGTATGTTGAGCACGGTGTGAGCATCGATGTAAGACTTAAAAGTGGCAACGTTTGCATGCGCAGGTAGCATTTTGGGGACTCCTTTATGGAATTGAGCTTCTTCGTCTATTATGAAGAGCAACGGGAGGTGGTCGGAAGATAGCTCGGTGAGTGCTCTGACAGTGACCTGCTGTTGTCTGAAGCCTTTTGAGATGCCAAAGTCAATTGCACTGGGGGTGGCGTTTGTACGATAGGGGTAGCATGTGGCTTCTCCGGTTGCTACAATGTCGACATTGACATTGGCCAGGACAGAGCTGAGGGTCCGGCCTCTGGCACACATCCTGTAGTTGCCCCACCATCTGTGTTTGGCATTCCAGTCACCTGCAGCAAGAAACTTATCTCCGAGATTGGAGAGGAAAGTCGTGAAGTCTGCTTCCGTCCACCTGACAGCATGGGGGGCAGTACACCGAAGCAACATTAAACTTCCCTCTTCTTGTAGATATCTCGATGGAGACGGCTTGTATGTGCTCTTCCGAAAGAGTGAAAGAGAGTTAATGGGCTATGGCTGACTTGACGAAGATCGCTGCGCCCCCATGTCGCCGGTCATCCGGATGATCGGCTTTGTGCAAAGTGAATCCAGGGATCCTGAGGGTGGACCGCGAACAGAGACGGACTTCTGACAACAAAAGGATGTCTATTTCGTAAAGCTCTATGAAAGCAATGATCTCGTTTGCTTTCGAGCTTATCCCATTGGTGTTCCAGCAGGCTATTTAAAGCGCTCGCATTGCGGAGGGTAGAGGAGGGTGGACGCGTCTGCAGCATTGCTTGCATTAGGGTCTCTACTAGGGAAATCATCCTGTCGAGCCTCATGAAAAACTGTTCCAGTTTGGCATTCAGAGCGGCGTTTTCGGTGGAATGTGTTGGAGGGGGAGTATTTTCCAACTCTTTGTGAAGGATAGGTAGGTTTCTTCTGGCTACACTTGCAAATGATTCCTTACCAACGTTGGGTGAGAGATCGGTTGAAGGAAACGTGTTCGATTCTGTGGCTGCTGTGAGCCTTGATTGAGCATTTTGCTTAAATGCGACTTGTAGATATTTGCGGCATCCTCTAAAGTTGGCCGCGTGAGAGCTGCCGTAGTGAATGCAGCACCTAGGGTCGTCCTTCCCAAGCTTGCACTCCAGGGCAGGGTGGTTTTCACCGAATTCTCTGAAGATGTAATGCCGTGTCCAGTATGCTTTTGTATGTCCGTATTCCTGACGTCTATGGCATTGCTTGCGTGGCTTCTCCCAGGTCACTACGTGTCTGCAAACAGCAGAGATGTTCTTAAGAAGCTTGTTGTTGTCAGCCTTCTTGATGTCCACAAACCTCATGTTAAGCGGAAGCTGTGTTACCTTATTGCGAGGGGTATAGATGCGCAGAACGCAGTGACCCTCTTCCTGCAGGCACTCAATAATATCCTCCGATGGGACATCATGATGAATGTTCCTCATTACCATGCGAAAGGGTCGGTCTTCTGGCAGCTGGTGGTGGTGGAAAACAGTTCCTTTTTCGCGGAAGTGTCTGGCAACAAGCCTGTAGACGTCGGAGGAGTTGCACTGAATGGCACAGTCACCTGAGTTCAGCGCTTTGATGGAGTAAGAGTCTCCAATAAGAGCATCCAGCTCTCTGCAGAAGGCAGAGTAGCTAACCACACCGGGAACCATAATCCTTGGAACCTTGGGAGATCGAGCTGCTTGCGGTGCTGCTGTTTGGGCTTGAATTTTGGGATTTTGCCGGCCGCACAGTTGCGTCGCACTTCGTTGTGGCGCGGTTTATCGCGGCTTGCGAAGTAGAAGGCCCGACGTCCATTTCTTCCTCGTCGCTTAGGGTTATGAAGCGGTTTCCAGAATTAACGGTATGGCTTGTCTTCTTGTGACTGACCTTGGGAGAGAGAGCGGTACCTGCTCTCTTCTTAGCTGCACCTTTGATTGGCTTAGCGGTGACTTGCTGCCAGCCTGGGGTGGGGTTGCATGATAGTGTGCTAATGGAAGCAGGATCATGCCTCGTACTGGATGCAGCGGAACACAAGCTGCCATTCGAGCTTGTTGTAAACGTCATTTGAGATGTGATCGAGGACGTTACAGTACAAGTTGTGATGCAGCTTGTGGGAGCCCATCTGGTTGTACTGCCACCGTTTAAGCAGCTGTCCGTTAGACCGTCTCGCAAACTAGCTAGTAGTTCGGCGGGAGTTGCTCCAGCAGTGTTCCTCATTGATTTAAAATCAATGGATTGTTTTTGATTAGATTTATCCATTTTTAGCAATTAGCAAAAACTCTTCCAGATAAAGTTAAGTAATTAACTAAGATGGGACACAAACCGGTTGAAAGCTTAAAGCTTCAACAGTAGATCGCCTCGTGGAGATCAGTGGACCACCAGCAATTGCCGGGGCCCAGTGCTTGTGAAAAGAAAAACTGTGGAATCACCTATAGCTGATTCACTTGGGGATTGCTAACGTGAAGATAGGTAGGACAATTGCAGTCCTACAGTGAAGGAACTTCCCGAAAGCTTTGGGTTTTATGTTTGAATACACTTGATAAATCACCAATAACACGTCTTACTCTTGCAAAAGCTCGACTCGGAGTGAGTTCTGCTGCTAGGTGGTAAATAATATTTACAGGAGTGGATTTTAATAGTCCAAGGGATTTTCTTAGGTAGAAGTTAGCATGTATTTGGATACTAGATGTAACAGTCTTCGAGACATTAGCAAAGGTAGAGCATGCATATTCGTATTTGGGTTTAACGAAGGCTTTAAAAAAATTAAGAGCTAAGCTGGGGTGGATACCGAAGCGGCATCCACTAAGCATATTTAAAAACATATTTGTTTTATTCGCCTTAGCAAGCGTGTGTCTAACATGATTGATAGAGGAGTTGTTAGTACTAATGGTTCTTCCTAAGTAAATAACATGGTCAACTTCCTTAATCACTAGATTGTTGCACATATTATTTCAAGAACGTCTTCTGTTAAAATGTATCACAGATGATTTGGAAAGATTAAAAGTAAGATTAATCGTATCACAAGTTTCTTTAAAAAGATTCAACTCTTGTTCAAGAATTTCTCTTGCAGTCATGAGGTCTTTGTCAAAAGCAATAAGAAAAAAATCGTCCGCGTATTGAAAAAGTAGACTTTTATGGTCAATAATAGTATGAAGGACGGTTGTTTACAGGTTTAAAAGAATAGGACTGAGGCAACTTCCTTGACTAACTCCTTTGCTTACAATGACCTCGGAATTTCCCAAAACCAGGAGTATTTTTCTTAAAAATTCAATAATGAAATTAATGTAACGGTTGTTGAAACCAAAATCAACAAAAACTTTGCAAAGAATGGAGATATTGACACAGTCAAAGGCTTTGCTCAGGTCCAGTACTGCTGCCAAAACATGAAAAACCTTGGCTATAAGATTAGCAACATTGTTTATCACATCATAAATGCATTGTGCATTTGAGCGGTTTTTCCTGAAGGCGTAAGACCTATCAGGAAGTAGTTGATTATTTGTAATGTGTTCTTCTAAGCTATTTTTAACAAGACCTTCAAGGCACTTAAAAACTAACAAACATATAGGTCTATTGTTAGTAATGATAGAGGAATCCAAATTTTTTTTTGGAACAGGTACGATTTTAATTTTTTGCCTATAGCGGGTATTTGGCCTTCGTTAAAAATATCATTCAACATGGACACAAAATTTTGAATTTGTACGGGAGGTAAAGATAGAAGCATACTATAAAAAATATTATCCAATCCCTTCGAAGAATTTGGGTTACGAGTCTTGAGAAAGTCTAAGACTTCATTAGGAGAAAAGTATTTTCTACCTATGGATCCAAGTTCAAAATTAGAGAAATTATAATTTATACAGCCTGGGGTATCAGGAGCTATTGCAATTTGCTGAACAAAAATTTGATGACCCTGGTCGTCAAAAAGTTTAGGTGTGGGTTAAGTTTGTGTGTAATATTTTAAGTGTTTGATTTTTTCCCATAACTCTTTTGGAGACTGGGGGTTAGATAACGAGTCAGCTAGAGTATTAATGTTTTCTTTGCGAACTTTATAAAAACAATTATTTAGTTTTTTATTTGACTCTTCCGAAAGAGTGAAAGAGAGTTAATGGGCTATGGCTGACTTGACGAAGATCGCTGCGCCCCCATGTCGCCGGTCATCCGGATGATCGGCTTTGTGCAAAGTGAATCCAGGGATCCTGAGGGTGGACCGCGAACAGAGACGGACTTCTGACAACAAAAGGATGTCTATTTCGTAAAGCTCTATGAAAGCAATGATCTCGTTTGCTTTCGAGCTTATCCCATTGGTGTTCCAGCAGGCTATTTAAAGCGCTCGCATTGCGGAGGGTAGAGGAGGGTGGACGCGTCTGCAGCATTGCTTGCATTAGGGTCTCTACTAGGGAAATCATCCTGTCGAGCCTCATGAAAAACTGTTCCAGTTTGGCATTCAGAGCGGCGTTTTCGGTGGAATGTGTTGGATGGGGAGTATTTTCCAACTCTTTGTGAAGGATAGGTAGGTTTCTTCTGGCTACACTTGCAAATGATTCCTTACCAACGTTGGGTGAGAGATCGGTTGAAGGAAACGTGTTCGATTCTGTGGCTGCTGTGAGCCTTGATTGAGCATTTTGCTTAAATGCGACTTGTAGATATTTGCGGCATCCTCTAAAGTTGGCCGCGTGAGAGCTGCCGTAGTGAATGCAGCACCTAGGGTCGTCCTTCCCAAGCTTGCACTCCAGGGCAGGGTGGTTTTCACCGAATTCTCTGAAGATGTAATGCCGTGTCCAGTATGCTTTTGTATGTCCGTATTCCTGACGTCTATGGCATTGCTTGCGTGGCTTCTCCCAGGTCACTACGTGTCTGCAAACAGCAGAGATGTTCTTAAGAAGCTTGTTGTTGTCAGCCTTCTTGATGTCCACAAACCTCATGTTAAGCGGAAGCTGTGTTACCTTATTGCGAGGGGTATAGATGCGCAGAACGCAGTGACCCTCTTCCTGCAGGCACTCAATAATATCCTCCGATGGGACATCATGATGAATGTTCCTCATTACCATGCGAAAGGGTCGGTCTTCTGGCAGCTGGTGGTGGTGGAAAACAGTTCCTTTTTCGCGGAAGTGTCTGGCAACAAGCCTGTAGACGTCTGAATGGCACAGTCACCTGAGTTTAGCGCTTTGATGGAGTAAGAGTCTCCAATAAGAGCATCCAGCTCTCTGCAGAAGGCAGAGTAGCTAACCACACCGGGAACCATAATCCTTGGAACCTTGGGAGATCGAGCTGCTTGCGGTGCTGCTGTTTGGGCTTGAATTTTGGGATTTTGCCGGCCGCACAGTTGCGTCGCACTTCGTTGTGGCGCGGTTTATCGCGGCTTGCGAAGTAGAAGGCCCGACGTCCATTTCTTCCTCGTCGCTTAGGGTTATGAAGCGGTTTCCAGAATTAACGGTATGGCTTGTCTTCTTGTGACTGACCTTGGAAGAGAGAGCGGTACCTGCTCTCTTCTTAGCTGCACCTTTGATTGGCTTAGCGGTGACTTGCTGCCAGCCTGGGGTGGGGTTGCATGATAGTGTGCTAATGGAAGCAGGATCATGCCTCGTACTGGATGCAGCGGAACACAAGCTGCCATTCGAGCTTGTTGTAAACGTCATTTGAGATGTGATCGAGGACGTTACAGTACAAGTTGTGATGCAGCTTGTGGGAGCCCATCTGGTTGTACTGCCACCGTTTAAGCAGCTGTCCGTTAGACCGTCTCGCAAACTAGCTAGTAGTTCGGCGGGAGTTGCTCCAGCAGTGTTCCTCATTGATTTAAAATCAATGGATTGTTTTTGATTAGATTTATCCATTTTTAGCAATTAGCAAAAACTTTTCCAGATAAAGTTAAGTAATTAACTAAGATGGGACACAAACCGGTTGAAAGCTTAAAGCTTCAACAGTAGATCGCCTCGTGGAGATCAGTGGACCACCAGCAATTGCCGGGGCCCAGTGCTTGTGAAAAGAAAAACTGTGGAATCACCTATAGCTGATTCACTTGGGGATTGCTAACGTGAAGATAGGTAGGACAATTGCAGTCCTACAGTGAAGGAACTTCCCGAAAGCTTTGGGTTTTATGTTTGAATACACTTGATAAATCACCAATAACACGTCTTACTCTTGCAAAAGCTCGACTCGGAGTGAGTTCTGCTGCTAGGTGGTAAATAATATTTACAGGAGTGGATTTTAATAGTCCAAGGGATTTTCTTAGGTAGAAGTTAGCATGTATTTGGATACTAGATGTAACAGTCTTCGAGACATTAGCAAAGGTAGAGCATGCATATTCGTATTTGGGTCTAACGAAGGCTTTAAAAAAATTAAGAGCTAAGCTGGGGTGGATACCGAAGCGGCATCCACTAAGCATATTTAAAAACATATTTGTTTTATTCGCCTTAGCAAGCGTGTGTCTAACATGATTGATAGAGGAGTTGTTAGTACTAATGGTTCTTCCTAAGTAAATAACATGGTCAACTTCCTTAATCACTAGATTGTTGCACATATTATTTCAAGAACGTCTTCTGTTAAAATGTATCACAGATGATTTGGAAAGATTAAAAGTAAGATTAATCGTATCACAAGTTTCTTTAAAAAGATTCACCTCTTGTTCAAGAATTTCTCTTGCAGTCATGAGGTCTTTGTCAAAAGCAATAAGAAAAAAATCGTCCGCGTATTGAAAAAGTAGACTTTTATGGTCAATAATAGTATGAAGGACGGTTGTTTACAGGTTTAAAAGAATAGGACTGAGGCAATTTCCTTGACTAACTCCTTTGCTTACAATGACCTCGGAATTTCCCAAAACCAGGAGTATTTTTCTTAAAAATTCAATAATGAAATTAATGTAACGGTTGTTGAAACCAAAATCAACAAAAACTTTGCAAAGAATGGAGATATTGACACAGTCAAAGGCTTTGCTCAGGTCCAGTACTGCTGCCAAAACATGAAAAACCTTGGCTATAAGATTAGCAACATTGTTTATCACATCATAAATGCATTGTGCATTTGAGCGGTTTTTCCTGAAGGCGTAAGACCTATCAGGAAGTAGTTGATTATTTGTAATGTGTTCTTCTAAGCTATTTTTAACAAGACCTTCAAGGCACTTAAAAACTAACAAACATATAGGTCTATTGTTAGTAATGATAGAGGAATCCAAATTTTTTTTGGAACAGGTACGATTTTAATTTTTTGCCTATAGCGGGTATTTGGCCTTCGTTAAAAATATCATTCAACATGGACACAAAATTTTGAATTTGTACGGGAGGTAAAGATAGAAGCATACTATAAAAAATATTATCCAATCCCTTCGAAGAATTTGGGTTACGAGTCTTGAGAAAGTCTAAGACTTCATTAGGAGAAAAGTATTTTCTACCTATGGATCCAAGTTCAAAATTAGAGAAATTATAATTTATACAGCCTGGGGTATCAGGAGCTATTGCAATTTGCTGAACAAAAATTTGATGACCCTGGTCGTCAAAAAGTTTAGGTGTGGGTTAAGTTTGTGTGTAATATTTTAAGTGTTTGATTTTTTCCCATAACTCTTTTGGAGACTGGGGGTTAGATAACGAGTCAGCTAGAGTATTAATGTTTTCTTTGCGAACTTTATAAAAACAATTATTTATTTTTTTATTTGACTCTTCCGAAAGAGTGAAAGAGAGTTAATGGGCTATGGCTGACTTGACGAAGATCGCTGCGCCCCCATGTCGCCGGTCATCCGGATGATCGGCTTTGTGCAAAGTGAATCCAGGGATCCTGAGGGTGGACCGCGAACAGAGACGGACTTCTGACAACAAAAGGATGTCTATTTCGTAAAGCTCTATGAAAGCAATGATCTCGTTTGCTTTCGAGCTTATCCCATTGGTGTTCCAGCAGGCTATTTAAAGCGCTCGCATTGCGGAGGGTAGAGGAGGGTGGACGCGTCTGCAGCATTGCTTGCATTAGGGTCTCTACTAGGGAAATCATCCTGTCGAGCCTCATGAAAAACTGTTCCAGTTTGGCATTCAGAGCGGCGTTTTCGGTGGAATGTGTTGGATGGGGAGTATTTTCCAACTCTTTGTGAAGGATAGGTAGGTTTCTTCTGGCTACACTTGCAAATGATTCCTTACCAACGTTGGGTGAGAGATCGGTTGAAGGAAACGTGTTCGATTCTGTGGCTGCTGTGAGCCTTGATTGAGCATTTTGCTTAAATGCGACTTGTAGATATTTGCGGCATCCTCTAAAGTTGGCCGCGTGAGAGCTGCCGTAGTGAATGCAGCACCTAGGGTCGTCCTTCCCAAGCTTGCACTCCAGGGCAGGGTGGTTTTCACCGAATTCTCTGAAGATGTAATGCCGTGTCCAGTATGCTTTTGTATGTCCGTATTCCTGACGTCTATGGCATTGCTTGCGTGGCTTCTCCCAGGTCACTACGTGTCTGCAAACAGCAGAGATGTTCTTAAGAAGCTTGTTGTTGTCAGCCTTCTTGATGTCCACAAACCTCATGTTAAGCGGAAGCTGTGTTACCTTATTGCGAGGGGTATAGATGCGCAGAACGCAGTGACCCTCTTCCTGCAGGCACTCAATAATATCCTCCGATGGGACATCATGATGAATGTTCCTCATTACCATGCGAAAGGGTCGGTCTTCTGGCAGCTGGTGGTGGTGGAAAACAGTTCCTTTTTCGCGGAAGTGTCTGGCAACAAGCCTGTAGACGTCGGAGGAGTTGCACTGAATGGCACAGTCACCTGAGTTTAGCGCTTTGATGGAGTAAGAGTCTCCAATAAGAGCATCCAGCTCTCTGCAGAAGGCAGAGTAGCTAACCACACCGGGAACCATAATCCTTGGAACCTTGGGAGATCGAGCTGCTTGCGGTGCTGCTGTTTGGGCTTGAATTTTGGGATTTTGCCGGCCGCACAGTTGCGTCGCACTTCGTTGTGGCGCGGTTTATCGCGGCTTGCGAAGTAGAAGGCCCGACGTCCATTTCTTCCTCGTCGCTTAGGGTTATGAAGCGGTTTCCAGAATTAACGGTATGGCTTGTCTTCTTGTGACTGACCTTGGGAGAGAGAGCGGTACCTGCTCTCTTCTTAGCTGCACCTTTGATTGGCTTAGCGGTGACTTGCTGCCAGCCTGGGGTGGGGTTGCATGATAGTGTGCTAATGGAAGCAGGATCATGCCTCGTACTGGATGCAGCGGAACACAAGCTGCCATTCGAGCTTGTTGTAAACGTCATTTGAGATGTGATTGAGGACGTTACAGTACAAGTTGTGATGCAGCTTGTGGGAGCCCATCTGGTTGTACTGCCACCGTTTAAGCAGCTGTCCGTTAGACCGTCTCGCAAACTAGCTAGTAGTTCGGCGGGAGTTGCTCCAGCAGTGTTCCTCATTGATTTAAAATCAATGGATTGTTTTTGATTAGATTTATCCATTTTTAGCAATTAGCAAAAACTTTTCCAGATAAAGTTAAGTAATTAACTAAGATGGGACACAAACCGGTTGAAAGCTTAAAGCTTCAACAGTAGATCGCCTCGTGGAGATCAGTGGACCACCAGCAATTGCCGGGGCCCAGTGCTTGTGAAAAGAAAAACTGTGGAATCACCTATAGCTGATTCACTTGGGGATTGCTAACGTGAAGATAGGTAGGACAATTGCAGTCCTACAGTGAAGGAACTTCCCGAAAGCTTTGGGTTTTATGTTTGAATACACTTGATAAATCACCAATAACACGTCTTACTCTTGCAAAAGCTCGACTCGGAGTGAGTTCTGCTGCTAGGTGGTAAATAATATTTACAGGAGTGGATTTTAATAGTCCAAGGGATTTTCTTAGGTAGAAGTTAGCATGTATTTGGATACTAGATGTAACAGTCTTCGAGACATTAGCAAAGGTAGAGCATGCATATTCGTATTTGGGTCTAACGAAGGCTTTAAAAAAATTAAGAGCTAAGCTGGGGTGGATACCGAAGCGGCATCCACTAAGCATATTTAAAAACATATTTGTTTTATTCGCCTTAGCAAGCGTGTGTCTAACATGATTGATAGAGGAGTTGTTAGAACTAATGGTTCTTCCTAAGTAAATAACATGGTCAACTTCCTTAATCACTAGATTGTTGCACATATTATTTCAAGAACGTCTTCTGTTAAAATGTATCACAGATGATTTGGAAAGATTAAAAGTAAGATTAATCGTATCACAAGTTTCTTTAAAAAGATTCACCTCTTGTTCAAGAATTTCTCTTGCAGTCATGAGGTCTTTGTCAAAAGCAATAAGAAAAAAATCGTCCGCGTATTGAAAAAGTAGACTTTTATGGTCAATAATAGTATGAAGGACGGTTGTTTACAGGTTTAAAAGAATAGGACTGAGGCAATTTCCTTGACTAACTCCTTTGCTTACAATGACCTCGGAATTTCCCAAAACCAGGAGTATTTTTCTTAAAAATTCAATAATGAAATTAATGTAACGGTTGTTGAAACCAAAATCAACAAAAACTTTGCAAAGAATGGAGATATTGACACAGTCAAAGGCTTTGCTCAGGTCCAGTACTGCTGCCAAAACATGAAAAACCTTGGCTATAAGATTAGCAACATTGTTTATCACATCATAAATGCATTGTGCATTTGAGCGGTTTTTCCTGAAGGCGTAAGACTTATCAGGAAGTAGTTGATTATTTGTAATGTGTTCTTCTAAGCTATTTTTAACAACACCTTCAAGGCACTTAAAAACTAACAAACATATAGGTCTATTGTTAGTAATGATAGAGGAATCCAAATTTTTTTTGGAACAGGTACGATTTTAATTTTTTGCCTATAGCGGGTATTTGGCCTTCGTTAAAAATATCATTCAACATGGACACAAAATTTTGAATTTGTACGGGAGGTAAAGATAGAAGCATACTATAAAAAATATTATCCAATCCCTTCGAAGAATTTGGGTTACGAGTCTTGAGAAAGTCTAAGACTTCATTAGGAGAAAAGTATTTTCTACCTATGGATCCAAGTTCAAAATTAGAGAAATTATAATTTATACAGCCTGGGGTATCAGGAGCTATTGCAATTTGCTGAACAAAAATTTGATGACCCTGGTCGTCAAAAAGTTTAGGTGTGGGTTAAGTTTGTGTGTAATATTTTAAGTGTTTGATTTTTTCCCATAACTCTTTTGGAGACTGGGGGTTAGATAACGAGTCAGCTAGAGTATTAATGTTTTCTTTGCGAACTTTATAAAAACAATTATTTAGTTTTTTATTTGACTCTTCCGAAAGAGTGAAAGAGAGTTAATGGGCTATGGCTGACTTGACGAAGATCGCTGCGCCCCCATGTCGCCGGTCATCTGGATGATCGGCTTTGTGCAAAGTGAATCCAGGGATCCTGAGGGTGGACCGCGAACAGAGACGGACTTCTGACAACAAAAGGATGTCTATTTCGTAAAGCTCTATGAAAGCAATGATCTCGTTTGCTTTCGAGCTTATCCCATTGGTGTTCCAGCAGGCTATTTAAAGCGCTCGCATTGCGGAGGGTAGAGGAGGGTGGACGCGTCTGCAGCATTGCTTGCATTAGGGTCTCTACTAGGGAAATCATCCTGTCGAGCCTCATGAAAAACTGTTCCAGTTTGGCATTCAGAGCGGCGTTTTCGGTGGAATGTGTTGGATGGGGAGTATTTTCCAACTCTTTGTGAAGGATAGGTAGGTTTCTTCTGGCTACACTTGCAAATGATTCCTTACCAACGTTGGGTGAGAGATCGGTTGAAGGAAACGTGTTCGATTCTGTGGCTGCTGTGAGCCTTGATTGAGCATTTTGCTTAAATGCGACTTGTAGATATTTGCGGCATCCTCTAAAGTTGGCCGCGTGAGAGCTGCCGTAGTGAATGCAGCACCTAGGGTCGTCCTTCCCAAGCTTGCACTCCAGGGCAGGGTGGTTTTCACCGAATTCTCTGAAGATGTAATGCCGTGTCCAGTATGCTTTTGTATGTCCGTATTCCTGACGTCTATGGCATTGCTTGCGTGGCTTCTCCCAGGTCACTACGTGTCTGCAAACAGCAGAGATGTTCTTAAGAAGCTTGTTGTTGTCAGCCTTCTTGATGTCCACAAACCTCATGTTAAGCGGAAGCTGTGTTACCTTATTGCGAGGGGTATAGATGCGCAGAACGCAGTGACCCTCTTCCTGCAGGCACTCAATAATATCCTCCGATGGGACATCATGATGAATGTTCCTCATTACCATGCGAAAGGGTCGGTCTTCTGGCAGCTGGTGGTGGTGGAAAACAGTTCCTTTTTCGCGGAAGTGTCTGGCAACAAGCCTGTAGACGTCGGAGGAGTTGCACTGAATGGCACAGTCACCTGAGTTTAGCGCTTTGATGGAGTAAGAGTCTCCAATAAGAGCATCCAGCTCTCTGCAGAAGGCAGAGTAGCTAACCACACCGGGAACCATAATCCTTGGAACCTTGGGAGATCGAGCTGCTTGCGGTGCTGCTGTTTGGGCTTGAATTTTGGGATTTTGCCGGCCGCACAGTTGCGTCGCACTTCGTTGTGGCGCGGTTTATCGCGGCTTGCGAAGTAGAAGGCCCGACGTCCATTTCTTCCTCGTCGCTTAGGGTTATGAAGCGGTTTCCAGAATTAACGGTATGGCTTGTCTTCTTGTGACTGACCTTGGGAGAGAGAGCGGTACCTGCTCTCTTCTTAGCTGCACCTTTGATTGGCTTAGCGGTGACTTGCTGCCAGCCTGGGGTGGGGTTGCATGATAGTGTGCTAATGGAAGCAGGATCATGCCTCGTACTGGATGCAGCGGAACACAAGCTGCCATTCGAGCTTGTTGTAAACGTCATTTGAGATGTGATCGAGGACGTTACAGTACAAGTTGTGATGCAGCTTGTGGGAGCCCATCTGGTTGTACTGCCACCGTTTAAGCAGCTGTCCGTTAGACCGTCTCGCAAACAAGCTAGTAGTTCGGCGGGAGTTGCTCCAGCAGTGTTCCTCATTGATTTAAAATCAATGGATTGTTTTTGATTAGATTTATCCATTTTTAGCAATTAGCAAAAACTTTTCCAGATAAAGTTAAGTAATTAACTAAGATGGGACACAAACCGGTTGAAAGCTTAAAGCTTCAACAGTAGATCGCCTCGAGGAGATCAGTGGACCACCAGCAATTGCCGGGGCCCAGTGCTTGTGAAAAGAAAAACTGTGGAATCACCTATAGCTGATTCACTTGGGGATTGCTAACGTGAAGATAGGTAGGACAATTGCAGTCCTACAGTGAAGGAACTTCCCGAAAGCTTTGGGTTTTATGTTTGAATACACTTGATAAATCACCAATAACACGTCTTACTCTTGCAAAAGCTCGACTCGGAGTGAGTTCTGCTGCTAGGTGGTAAATAATATTTACAGGAGTGGATTTTAATAGTCCAAGGGATTTTCTTAGGTAGAAGTTAGCATGTATTTGGATACTAGATGTAACAGTCTTCGAGACATTAGCAAAGGTAGAGCATGCATATTCGTATTTGGGTCTAACGAAGGCTTTAAAAAAATTAAGAGCTAAGCTGGGGTGGATACCGAAGCGGCATCCACTAAGCATATTTAAAAACATATTTGTTTTATTCGCCTTAGCAAGCGTGTGTCTAACATGATTGATAGAGGAGTTGTTAGAACTAATGGTTCTTCCTAAGTAAATAACATGGTCAACTTCCTTAATCACTAGATTGTTGCACATATTATTTCAAGAACGTCTTCTGTTAAAATGTATCACAGATGATTTGGAAAGATTAAAAGTAAGATTAATCGTATCACAAGTTTCTTTAAAAAGATTCACCTCTTGTTCAAGAATTTCTCTTGCAGTCATGAGGTCTTTGTCAAAAGCAATAAGAAAAAAATCGTCCGCGTATTGAAAAAGTAGACTTTTATGGTCAATAATAGTATGAAGGACGGTTGTTTACAGGTTTAAAAGAATAGGACTGAGGCAATTTCCTTGACTAACTCCTTTGCTTACAATGACCTCGGAATTTCCCAAAACCAGGAGTATTTTTCTTAAAAATTCAATAATGAAATTAATGTAACGGTTGTTGAAACCAAAATCAACAAAAACTTTGCAAAGAATGGAGATATTGACACAGTCAAAGGCTTTGCTCAGGTCCAGTACTGCTGCCAAAACATGAAAAACCTTGGCTATAAGATTAGCAACATTGTTTATCACATCATAAATGCATTGTGCATTTGAGCGGTTTTTCCTGAAGGCGTAAGACCTATCAGGAAGTAGTTGATTATTTGTAATGTGTTCTTCTAAGCTATTTTTAACAAGACCTTCAAGGCACTTAAAAACTAACAAACATATAGGTCTATTGTTAGTAATGATAGAGGAATCCAAATTTTTTTTGGAACAGGTACGATTTTAATTTTTTGCCTATAGCGGGTATTTGGCCTTCGTTAAAAATATCATTCAACATGGACACAAAATTTTGAATTTGTACGGGAGGTAAAGATAGAAGCATACTATAAAAAATATTATCCAATCCCTTCGAAGAATTTGGGTTACGAGTCTTGAGAAAGTCTAAGACTTCATTAGGAGAAAAGTATTTTCTACCTATGGATCCAAGTTCAAAATTAGAGAAATTATAATTTATACAGCCTGGGGTATCAGGAGCTATTGCAATTTGCTGAACAAAAATTTGATGACCCTGGTCGTCAAAAAGTTTAGGTGTGGGTTAAGTTTGTGTGTAATATTTTAAGTGTTTGATTTTTTCCCATAACTCTTTTGGAGACTGGGGGTTAGATAACGAGTCAGCTAGAGTATTAATGTTTTCTTTGCGAACTTTATAAAAACAATTATTTAGTTTTTTATTTGACTCTTCCGAAAGAGTGAAAGAGAGTTAATGGGCTATGGCTGACTTGACGAAGATCGCTGCGCCCCCATGTCGCCGGTCATCCGGATGATCGGCTTTGTGCAAAGTGAATCCAGGGATCCTGAGGGTGGACCGCGAACAGAGACGGACTTCTGACAACAAAAGGATGTCTATTTCGTAAAGCTCTATGAAAGCAATGATCTCGTTTGCTTTCGAGCTTATCCCATTGGTGTTCCAGCAGGCTATTTAAAGCGCTCGCATTGCGGAGGGTAGAGGAGGGTGGACGCGTCTGCAGCATTGCTTGCATTAGGGTCTCTACTAGGGAAATCATCCTGTCGAGCCTCATGAAAAACTGTTCCAGTTTGGCATTCAGAGCGGCGTTTTCGGTGGAATGTGTTGGATGGGGAGTATTTTCCAACTCTTTGTGAAGGATAGGTAGGTTTCTTCTGGCTACACTTGCAAATGATTCCTTACCAACGTTGGGTGAGAGATCGGTTGAAGGAAACGTGTTCGATTCTGTGGCTGCTGTGAGCCTTGATTGAGCATTTTGCTTAAATGCGACTTGTAGATATTTGCGGCATCCTCTAAAGTTGGCCGCGTGAGAGCTGCCGTAGTGAATGCAGCACCTAGGGTCGTCCTTCCCAAGCTTGCACTCCAGGGCAGGGTGGTTTTCACCGAATTCTCTGAAGATGTAATGCCGTGTCCAGTATGCTTTTGTATGTCCGTATTCCTGACGTCTATGGCATTGCTTGCGTGGCTTCTCCCAGGTCACTACGTGTCTGCAAACAGCAGAGATGTTCTTAAGAAGCTTGTTGTTGTCAGCCTTCTTGATGTCCACAAACCTCATGTTAAGCGGAAGCTGTGTTACCTTATTGCGAGGGGTATAGATGCGCAGAACGCAGTGACCCTCTTCCTGCAGGCACTCAATAATATCCTCCGATGGGACATCATGATGAATGTTCCTCATTACCATGCGAAAGGGTCGGTCTTCTGGCAGCTGGTGGTGGTGGAAAACAGTTCCTTTTTCGCGGAAGTGTCTGGCAACAAGCCTGTAGACGTCTGAATGGCACAGTCACCTGAGTTTAGCGCTTTGATGGAGTAAGAGTCTCCAATAAGAGCATCCAGCTCTCTGCAGAAGGCAGAGTAGCTAACCACACCGGGAACCATAATCCTTGGAACCTTGGGAGATCGAGCTGCTTGCGGTGCTGCTGTTTGGGCTTGAATTTTGGGATTTTGCCGGCCGCACAGTTGCGTCGCACTTCGTTGTGGCGCGGTTTATCGCGGCTTGCGAAGTAGAAGGCCCGACGTCCATTTCTTCCTCGTCGCTTAGGGTTATGAAGCGGTTTCCAGAATTAACGGTATGGCTTGTCTTCTTGTGACTGACCTTGGGAGAGAGAGCGGTACCTGCTCTCTTCTTAGCTGCACCTTTGATTGGCTTAGCGGTGACTTGCTGCCAGCCTGGGGTGGGGTTGCATGATAGTGTGCTAATGGAAGCAGGATCATGCCTCGTACTGGATGCAGCGGAACACAAGCTGCCATTCGAGCTTGTTGTAAACGTCATTTGAGATGTGATCGAGGACGTTACAGTACAAGTTGTGATGCAGCTTGTGGGAGCCCATCTGGTTGTACTGCCACCGTTTAAGCAGCTGTCCGTTAGACCGTCTCGCAAACTAGCTAGTAGTTCGGCGGGAGTTGCTCCAGCAGTGTTCCTCATTGATTTAAAATCAATGGATTGTTTTTGATTAGATTTATCCATTTTTAGCAATTAGCAAAAACTTTTCCAGATAAAGTTAAGTAATTAACTAAGATGGGACACAAACCGGTTGAAAGCTTAAAGCTTCAACAGTAGATCGCCTCGAGGAGATCAGTGGACCACCAGCAATTGCCGGGGCCCAGTGCTTGTGAAAAGAAAAACTGTGGAATCACCTATAGCTGATTCACTTGGGGATTGCTAACGTGAAGATAGGTAGGACAATTGCAGTCCTACAGTGAAGGAACTTCCCGAAAGCTTTGGGTTTTATGTTTGAATACACTTGATAAATCACCAATAACACGTCTTACTCTTGCAAAAGCTCGACTCGGAGTGAGTTCTGCTGCTAGGTGGTAAATAATATTTACAGGAGTGGATTTTAATAGTCCAAGGGATTTTCTTAGGTAGAAGTTAGCATGTATTTGGATACTAGATGTAACAGTCTTCGAGACATTAGCAAAGGTAGAGCATGCATATTCGTATTTGGGTCTAACGAAGGCTTTAAAAAAATTAAGAGCTAAGCTGGGGTGGATACCGAAGCGGCATCCACTAAGCATATTTAAAAACATATTTGTTTTATTCGCCTTAGCAAGCGTGTGTCTAACATGATTGATAGAGGAGTTGTTAGAACTAATGGTTCTTCCTAAGTAAATAACATGGTCAACTTCCTTAATCACTAGATTGTTGCACATATTATTTCAAGAACGTCTTCTGTTAAAATGTATCACAGATGATTTGGAAAGATTAAAAGTAAGATTAATCGTATCACAAGTTTCTTTAAAAAGATTCACCTCTTGTTCAAGAATTTCTCTTGCAGTCATGAGGTCTTTGTCAAAAGCAATAAGAAAAAAATCGTCCGCGTATTGAAAAAGTAGACTTTTATGGTCAATAATAGTATGAAGGACGGTTGTTTACAGGTTTAAAAGAATAGGACTGAGGCAATTTCCTTGACTAACTCCTTTGCTTACAATGACCTCGGAATTTCCCAAAACCAGGAGTATTTTTCTTAAAAATTCAATAATGAAATTAATGTAACGGTTGTTGAAACCAAAATCAACAAAAACTTTGCAAAGAATGGAGATATTGACACAGTCAAAGGCTTTGCTCAGGTCCAGTACTGCTGCCAAAACATGAAAAACCTTGGCTATAAGATTAGCAACATTGTTTATCACATCATAAATGCATTGTGCATTTGAGCGGTTTTTCCTGAAGGCGTAAGACCTATCAGGAAGTAGTTGATTATTTGTAATGTGTTCTTCTAAGCTATTTTTAACAACACCTTCAAGGCACTTAAAAACTAACAAACATATAGGTCTATTGTTAGTAATGATAGAGGAATCCAAATTTTTTTTGGAACAGGTACGATTTTAATTTTTTGCCTATAGCGGGTATTTGGCCTTCGTTAAAAATATCATTCAACATGGACACAAAATTTTGAATTTGTACGGGAGGTAAAGATAGAAGCATACTATAAAAAATATTATCCAATCCCTTCGAAGAATTTGGGTTACGAGTCTTGAGAAAGTCTAAGACTTCATTAGGAGAAAAGTATTTTCTACCTATGGATCCAAGTTCAAAATTAGAGAAATTATAATTTATACAGCCTGGGGTATCAGGAGCTATTGCAATTTGCTGAACAAAAATTTGATGACCCTGGTCGTCAAAAAGTTTAGGTGTGGGTTAAGTTTGTGTGTAATATTTTAAGTGTTTGATTTTTTCCCATAACTCTTTTGGAGACTGGGGGTTAGATAACGAGTCAGCTAGAGTATTAATGTTTTCTTTGCGAACTTTATAAAAACAATTATTTAGTTTTTTATTTGACTCTTCCGAAAGAGTGAAAGAGAGTTAATGGGCTATGGCTGACTTGACGAAGATCGCTGCGCCCCCATGTCGCCGGTCATCCGGATGATCGGCTTTGTGCAAAGTGAATCCAGGGATCCTGAGGGTGGACCGCGAACAGAGACGGACTTCTGACAACAAAAGGATGTCTATTTCGTAAAGCTCTATGAAAGCAATGATCTCGTTTGCTTTCGAGCTTATCCCATTGGTGTTCCAGCAGGCTATTTAAAGCGCTCGCATTGCGGAGGGTAGAGGAGGGTGGACGCGTCTGCAGCATTGCTTGCATTAGGGTCTCTACTAGGGAAATCATCCTGTCGAGCCTCATGAAAAACTGTTCCAGTTTGGCATTCAGAGCGGCGTTTTCGGTGGAATGTGTTGGATGGGGAGTATTTTCCAACTCTTTGTGAAGGATAGGTAGGTTTCTTCTGGCTACACTTGCAAATGATTCCTTACCAACGTTGGGTGAGAGATCGGTTGAAGGAAACGTGTTCGATTCTGTGGCTGCTGTGAGCCTTGATTGAGCATTTTGCTTAAATGCGACTTGTAGATATTTGCGGCATCCTCTAAAGTTGGCCGCGTGAGAGCTGCCGTAGTGAATGCAGCACCTAGGGTCGTCCTTCCCAAGCTTGCACTCCAGGGCAGGGTGGTTTTCACCGAATTCTCTGAAGATGTAATGCCGTGTCCAGTATGCTTTTGTATGTCCGTATTCCTGACGTCTATGGCATTGCTTGCGTGGCTTCTCCCAGGTCACTACGTGTCTGCAAACAGCAGAGATGTTCTTAAGAAGCTTGTTGTTGTCAGCCTTCTTGATGTCCACAAACCTCATGTTAAGCGGAAGCTGTGTTACCTTATTGCGAGGGGTATAGATGCGCAGAACGCAGTGACCCTCTTCCTGCAGGCACTCAATAATATCCTCCGATGGGACATCATGATGAATGTTCCTCATTACCATGCGAAAGGGTCGGTCTTCTGGCAGCTGGTGGTGGTGGAAAACAGTTCCTTTTTCGCGGAAGTGTCTGGCAACAAGCCTGTAGACGTCTGAATGGCACAGTCACCTGAGTTTAGCGCTTTGATGGAGTAAGAGTCTCCAATAAGAGCATCCAGCTCTCTGCAGAAGGCAGAGTAGCTAACCACACCGGGAACCATAATCCTTGGAACCTTGGGAGATCGAGCTGCTTGCGGTGCTGCTGTTTGGGCTTGAATTTTGGGATTTTGCCGGCCGCACAGTTGCGTCGCACTTCGTTGTGGCGCGGTTTATCGCGGCTTGCGAAGTAGAAGGCCCGACGTCCATTTCTTCCTCGTCGCTTAGGGTTATGAAGCGGTTTCCAGAATTAACGGTATGGCTTGTCTTCTTGTGACTGACCTTGGGAGAGAGAGCGGTACCTGCTCTCTTCTTAGCTGCACCTTTGATTGGCTTAGCGGTGACTTGCTGCCAGCCTGGGGTGGGGTTGCATGATAGTGTGCTAATGGAAGCAGGATCATGCCTCGTACTGGATGCAGCGGAACACAAGCTGCCATTCGAGCTTGTTGTAAACGTCATTTGAGATGTGATCGAGGACGTTACAGTACAAGTTGTGATGCAGCTTGTGGGAGCCCATCTGGTTGTACTGCCACCGTTTAAGCAGCTGTCCGTTAGACCGTCTCGCAAACTAGCTAGTAGTTCGGCGGGAGTTGCTCCAGCAGTGTTCCTCATTGATTTAAAATCAATGGATTGTTTTTGATTAGATTTATCCATTTTTAGCAATTAGCAAAAACTTTTCCAGATAAAGTTAAGTAATTAACTAAGATGGGACACAAACCGGTTGAAAGCTTAAAGCTTCAACAGTAGATCGCCTCGTGGAGATCAGTGGACCACCAGCAATTGCCGGGGCCCAGTGCTTGTGAAAAGAAAAACTGTGGAATCACCTATAGCTGATTCACTTGGGGATTGCTAACGTGAAGATAGGTAGGACAATTGCAGTCCTACAGTGAAGGAACTTCCCGAAAGCTTTGGGTTTTATGTTTGAATACACTTGATAAATCACCAATAACACGTCTTACTCTTGCAAAAGCTCGACTCGGAGTGAGTTCTGCTGCTAGGTGGTAAATAATATTTACAGGAGTGGATTTTAATAGTCCAAGGGATTTTCTTAGGTAGAAGTTAGCATGTATTTGGATACTAGATGTAACAGTCTTCGAGACATTAGCAAAGGTAGAGCATGCATATTCGTATTTGGGTCTAACGAAGGCTTTAAAAAAATTAAGAGCTAAGCTGGGGTGGATACCGAAGCGGCATCCACTAAGCATATTTAAAAACATATTTGTTTTATTCGCCTTAGCAAGCGTGTGTCTAACATGATTGATAGAGGAGTTGTTAGTACTAATGGTTCTTCCTAAGTAAATAACATGGTCAACTTCCTTAATCACTAGATTGTTGCACATATTATTTCAAGAACGTCTTCTGTTAAAATGTATCACAGATGATTTGGAAAGATTAAAAGTAAGATTAATCGTAACACAAGTTTCTTTAAAAAGATTCACCTCTTGTTCAAGAATTTCTCTTGCAGTCATGAGGTCTTTGTCAAAAGCAATAAGAAAAAAATCGTCCGCGTATTGAAAAAGTAGACTTTTATGGTTAATAATAGTATGAAGGACGGTTGTTTACAGGTTTAAAAGAATAGGACTGAGGCAATTTCCTTGACTAACTCCTTTGCTTACAATGACCTCGGAATTTCCCAAAACCAGGAGTATTTTTCTTAAAAATTCAATAATGAAATTAATGTAACGGTTGTTGAAACCAAAATCAACAAAAACTTTGCAAAGAATGGAGATATTGACACAGTCAAAGGCTTTGCTCAGGTCCAGTACTGCTGCCAAAACATGAAAAACCTTGGCTATAAGATTAGCAACATTGTTTATCACATCATAAATGCATTGTGCATTTGAGCGGTTTTTCCTGAAGGCGTAAGACCTATCAGGAAGTGGTTGATTATTTGTAATGTGTTCTTCTAAGCTATTTTTAACAAGACCTTCAAGGCACTTAAAAACTAACAAACATATAGGTCTATTGTTAGTAATGATAGAGGAATCCAAATTTTTTTTGGAACAGGTACGATTTTAATTTTTTGCCTATAGCGGGTATTTGGCCTTCGTTAAAAATATCATTCAACATGGACACAAAATTTTGAATTTGTACGGGAGGTAAAGATAGAAGCATACTATAAAAAATATTATCCAATCCCTTCGAAGAATTTGGGTTACGAGTCTTGAGAAAGTCTAAGACTTCATTAGGAGAAAAGTATTTTCTACCTATGGATCCAAGTTCAAAATTAGAGAAATTATAATTTATACAGCCTGGGGTATCAGGAGCTATTGCAATTTGCTGAACAAAAATTTGATGACCCTGGTCGTCAAAAAGTTTAGGTGTGGGTTAAGTTTGTGTGTAATATTTTAAGTGTTTGATTTTTTCCCATAACTCTTTTGGAGACTGGGGGTTAGATAACGAGTCAGCTAGAGTATTAATGTTTTCTTTGCGAACTTTATAAAAACAATTATTTAGTTTTTTATTTGACTCTAGATACAAAACTGCATCGGATGTCAATTTGGTTTTATAATATTTTTGTCTGCACGCATTCCTTAATCTAAAAAGCCTTTCACAAGTATTGTCCCAGTACTTTTTTGGAACATATTTATTATTTTCATTGAAATTTATAGTGCTTTTTATACCCTTGCAGAGGGTATTATAATTTTGGTCAAAAGTGTGCAACGCAGTGAAGGAGACATCTCCGACCCTATAAAGTATATATATTCTTGATCAGGATCACCTCCTGAGTTGATATGAGCATGTCCATCTGTCCGTCTGTCTGCCCGTTTCTACGCGAACTAGTCTCTCAGTTTTGAAGCTATCGTCTTGACACTTTGTACACACCCTTCTTTCCTTTGCACGCAGTATATAAGACGGAACGGCCCAGATCGGCCGACTATATCCTATAGCTGCCATATAACTGATTGATCGGAAATGGTATAACTTTGGTGTTTTTAGAGTTAGAAAAATTCAAATTTGACACGAGAGCTATTTTTAGCAAACCATTACGACATGCCAATTTTCATAAGGATCGGCCGACTATATCCTATAGCTGCCATATAACTGAACAATCGGCAATGACCAAACTTTCGTGTTTTTGAAGATAGAAAGCTGAAACTTAATACAGATTCTATTTTTGGCCAGTTGATCCAACCTACCAAATTTCATTAGGATCGGCCGACTATATCCTATAGCTGCCATATAACTGATTGATCGGAAATGACCCAACTTTCGTGTTTTTTGAAGTTAGAAAGCTGGAACTTAGTACTGATTATATTTTTGGTCAGATAATCCGACCTACTCAATTTCATAAGGATCGGCCAACTATATCCTATAGCTGCCATATAACTGAACGATCGGAAATGTTTTTTGGTAGAAATACCAACTTTTTGAAGATAGAAGTTTGGGACTTTTTTTTTTACATTGTATATTATAATAAATTGGGTTATATTATTGTATTCTCATAGGGATCGGCCAACTATATCCGATGTTTGCGATATATATCCGGTTTTAACTGCAACTATATCAACTTCGGCTCCGCCCGAAGTTAGCTTTCCTTTCTTGTTTTTTTTTTTTTTTTTTTATTTATTTTTTTTTTTTTTATGACAATTTAGGGAAAAAAAGTGCAAAGTGCTTATGTGTGACCAGCCGTCAGAACGTTCCGAATGGAACAGGCTTTTTTTCTTTATTTAGAATGCTTTTAACATTCTTGGCGGCGAAGCCCTTTTCTTTAAGGACGGTTTGTATTTCCGCGGCGGTAACATCGGGTTCGTTCCCTTACTGCTTTTCAGCTGGTACGTGTAATAGTTTTTTTGGGTATTGTCTAGATATTTGGACACAATTCAGAAGTGCTCTTCAGTCTTTGCACCTTTGTTTCATGGATGTTCCCTTTTTATAAGCGGGACAACATCAAAGTTGTCACCGTTCCCGATCAACGCCGCAATTCGGTTGACCAGGGCACTCGAGCTTTTCTCCCTGATATAGATTTGAGGGGGCTTGGGATTGGATCCTAATTTGGATTGGATTTTCCTAAGTCTAGCTCCTTGAGCTGTGTTCAGCTCAAATTTTTGCATCATTGTGTTCAGACTTCTCCCCCCCATTCTCCCCCCCTTGTAATCGCTCGGGTTGCAACAGATCCCTCGTCACTAGCTATGCGTCACTGCAGCTAGAGGACGTACACGGGTCGATGAAGGCCCCCGTGTCGAAGATCCGGGTCCCGGTGTTGACGCTGTTTCGGTTCAGCAGCGACGATAGGGTGGGCGCAGCGACCGCGTCCTGCGAGGGCCCTCGAGGAGAGGCGGAAAATTGCCTAGGCGCGGATGACGCGGGCGGACGAGCGGTGGACGGCACCCGATAGGTGGCGGACGAATGCAGTGGAGCTCTTGACGGCTGCCGGCCAGTGGCGGAAGAATGCCGAGGAGTTCCGGGAAGTCGGCGGCCGTGGATCGGTTTGGGAATGCCGGAAAATGCGGACGCAGGGCGAGAAGCACCCGAACCGCGCCGGGAGTTGGCGGATGATGGCCAACGAGAGAGCGAGACACCCCGTGTACTGTCTCCCGCGGGCGGTGACCGGTTCTCCTTGGTCACGGGGTGCAGCAGCGTGTGGTGATCCTGACCACACGTCTTACAGCCGTCCCCACGCCGACAGTATCCGTCGGAGTGCTCGTGGGCCAGGCAGCTCGAGCAATAGCGGTTCACGAGAACCGCTCGGAGCCGCTCCCCGGCACTAAGGCGTAGGAAGCGCCGACACTTCTTCAATGGATGGATCCCATTGCAGACTCGGCATCGGTAGAATTGTGTACCTCGAGTACATCTGCTCTCCAGTGACTGGGCGTTGCGTGGGCGTGGCGACATCGTGCTGAATATGATCATGGAATCCAGAATTTGGCCCAGATCAGACGGATCATCAGCTGATTGCCACCGTGCAGCGTGATGCGATGCGTAAATTAAAGAAGGACTCGAGACAGAATTGTGCTCGCAACCTGAGTCCGATTCCGAACTGATCCGTGTGGGCACCTCTCCCTGATCCAGTGAGTCACCGAGGCTGCGGGCAACTCGTGCGGAAAAAACAGACACGCTGCGGGAGTTAGCTGGAGACAATGGGCCTGTCAGCACCCATCCAAAAATGGTCTCCTGACCGAGAAGCGACCCGCAGATGTTAGCCTTGGATTTACCGAGGAGAATGGACGGAAGAATGTCAGCTCCTAATAACACATCGATTTGGGAGCTCTCAAAGAAGTTGGGGTCCGCCAGGGAAATGTCGGGCAGCCCCTTGAGAAGATCTCGCGCAATCGGATATGATGGCAGATTTCCTGCCAACTGCGGAAGAACGTAAGCCGCAGTCTCTAATTGTAGCCCGGGTCTAGACGGCGACCGAATGGAGAAATGGCACAATTTAGTAGACTGCGCGGAAATGGTCTGATTAAGGCCGGAAACTTGTGCGTGAATCGTCTTGAAGGGAAACTTGACAAGGTTGAACAGTCGTTCCGTTATGAAAGTCGCTTCGGACCCTGAGTCTATTAGTGCTCGTGCCTGAACGGTGCACCCCAAATGGCACACATTGATAAGGGCCGTGCCCAGTAGTACTGCTCCTGACCCGGAAGCGAAACACAGCTGCACATTCGACTGATCCTCTGAGCCGTTTTCTGGCGTAGGCGGACTTGGAGCGGTAGGCGGCGTAGGCGGACTTGGAGCGGTTGCGAACGGATTGCCGCGGTGCAGGAGGGTGTGGTGTCGGCTGTGGCATGTGAAGCAGGTATGAGCGCTCGTGCAGTCTCGCTGCTGGTGCCCTCGGGCAAAGCAGTTTAAACATAACTGCTTCCTCCTTATGTAGTCAGAGCGCCCATTTACGTCGATTTCCAAGAACCGCGGACATAAGCGAATGGGGTGGTTCTCCCTCGAACAGAGATCGCAACCCTTGGGGCCCGGAACCACTCGAGTCTCGTATGAATTGAGCCTTCGAGCAGGGGCAGTAGGAATTCCCGACCTTGGCGGAAATTGCCCGGAGCCACTAGGACTGACGTCGTCGATTGCTTCCATAGTGCGATTGCGCTCTGTCAGGAAGTTGTCTAATTCCTTCCATGTTGGAATTTCGGCCTTATTATGGACGGATTGCTCCCACATGGAAAGTGTGACTTTGGGGAGCTTTGACGAAATCATAAACACCAGGAGGCAGTCCCAAGCCTCAACATTGATGGCGGACATTGCTAGGTGGACATTGCTAACTCTGAATGGTGGCTTGCAGCTCCTTCAGAGCGACCCCGGACTCTTGTAAAATAGCCTGGACTTTGAAAAGGATTTTCAATTGGCTATTGACTAATAGCCGCCGGTTCTCAAAGCGGTCTGTGAGGCTATGCAAAGCGACGACAAACCCCTCATGGGTAAGCGGAGCCTTAGAAACAATGGCGTGGGCGTCACCACTTGTTTTGGACAGTAAGTGGAACAACCTCTCTACCGGGGTGAACCGCGAGTTTTGGATGTAAATGGCCATAAAAAAGTCTCTAAAGGTGAGCCACCGAAGATAATCACCCGCGAAGGCCTCGGTATCCACCGGAGGTAACCGGCAACCTGTAGGCGCGGGCGTGTGGACATTGACGGGAGCCTGAGTGGATTGAGAAGCAATTTTCTCCCGAAGCTGGGCAATACATCTCGAATAGACGGAGTAACAGTAGCTGCAGTTCGATTTTAGCACTGTCGAGGTGGCCGCATTGTCGTCGGACACGGCTGGCAAATCGGAGCAGCTCTCATAGCTCTTCTCCACCTTCTCCCATAGTGCCCGAATTTGGTCCCGATGGACTTCGCACATGTATTGGGAGCCTATTTCGTTTCTGGGGCGCCCGGAGTACTTATGTTAGCCTCAAATCGGCTAATTCGATCTGTTGTGGCGATGAACTTTTTCAACGCCACTTCGACCGCACTTGGAGCCATTTTTGCAACGGAGCGAGTCTGCCTCTGTGAAGGACCAGGGGTTGTATTGACGGATTCGTCACTCTTTGCCCTTGGACTGGCACTGGTAGCCTTAGGCTTCAAAAGAGGCGTCCGCGGAGATGCGGATTGAGATCTGTCCAAACGGATGGCTGGGATCGAACGCGGCTTTTTGTCGTCTTCCGTGGGCATTCTCAGAGTCCAATTCGCTGGTCAGCGCTTGTCGACTGACTTGCGCAACAGGTGCCTCGTACGAAGTGGTGGCCGGTCGCACTAATGTGATGAGAACGGTGAGATCGCGGATGAAATGCAATTACACGGAGCAAGTGCGAAATAGTGGCGCCGATGTCGAAAGGAAAGTCATGTGCGGCACAATTCGAATGTGGAAAGAAAATCTTCAGGCACCAGAAAAACCCAAAAGGAGACGAGGTTAGCTCAGATTGTAGGCGGATGTTGCCTGATGCGGGATAGAAGCAGCGTTGGAGGCACGGAAAATGGAAAAATACGTGCTCGTCCGAAAAACAAATTGATGACGAACTATATATGTATATGTATACAAGTGTGGTTCCTACGTAGATATTCAATCCTTAACTCTCTTCGAACTTGCGGAGTCGGAAAGGTGGACTTGACCTTGGCCTTTAGGCGGAACTATGCCGGGAACTGCTGGCAGAAGAAAATCCAGGAATTATCCGGCTCGAAGGACGAAAATGTGTAGGGGGGCGCTGGTGCCGCAAAAGATTCCAGAAATAGGGGTTGAAAATAATAAGTGGGGGGCGTCTTCAATTCAGTTAAAAGAAACGTGTTCAGCTTTATTGGCTGCTTACAGAGGATAATGAACTTAACTTAGAAAGCATAAACGCTAAACGTAAATATAAACCAGAGCGGACGATCGACGACGGCCGACGAGAGAGGAAGAATGCATAGAGGGGCGAGCGCGGATGCGCTCTTCAGCACGGATGAGCTTTTAAGCGCGGGTGCGCTTTTCAGCGCGGATGCGCTCTTAAGGTCAGCTGAGCGGCACAACGGCCCCTCATCTAAACAGACTATACCAGTGCATAGGGTCGGAAATTCTGCCGCACCGCTGCCGGCACACTGACAGTGTGAGCACTCCTAAATTTTTTTTAGAAGCTATCTCATTTGCTTTCTTTTTCATTTTGGCTCACATGACAGCCCAAACTTAAAAAAAAATGTTTTCACTGAGAAAAAGGTTCTTAGAAATCTGGGAGGAACAAGTTTTCTTCATCGAAAAATTACAAAGAGGAGGGAGTATTCAAGTGCCGATTCATTTGTTTACGAACTGTTGCTATAAAAACTTAATATAATATTAAATGCACTATTTGGTTCCCATTTAAAATTTTAAATTAACGAAAAATTAAATAACAAACTACATATTTTTCGCTGTGAATGCCCTGCTCTCTTTGTTTTTTGCTGCTTCCGCACACAAGTAAATGTTAAAAAATAATTCTTTTATTATATCAAAAAATCGGGTTCTACCATGATAGCCACGTCTTGAACAACCATTTTCATTTATTTCAAAATTTCAGGAAATGCTTTATCTTGCAAGGAAACTTTTAGTTTACTTTTTTATGAGTTTGATGCTGCAACAAGAGAACCACCCCCATGGCAAACCGATAGTTACAAATTGATCGCACGGATTGCAGCTGGAGAAGGTCGATTTAATCAAAACTCCGACGTAGACATTAATACGGAGGTAAAAAGCATTGCTGTTAACAAAAAGGGTGTGTATTTTGCTTTTCGAGATCAAGGCGCTTGTATTAGCGTATTGGCTGTAAAGGTGTATTATATAACGTGCCCGGCAGTGACTGAAAACTTGGCTCATTTTAATGAAACACCAACTGGTAGAGAAATAACAATTATTGAGAAACAAAATGGAACATGTGTCGAAAACGCAGAACCTTATGAACCCCCAACATATTTGTGTAAAGGCGATGGAAAATGGACCATTTTGACAGGAGGTTGTCGGTGCAGAGGTGGCTATGAACCAAATGTATTAAACAACACGTGCACTGGTATGTTTAACGTCAATCCTTACCCAAGCAAACTTCATTGCTAACTTCATTCTCAATCTAAGTTTATACATTAAAACGCTCTTAGGTTATATCATAAATAGTTAAACGATTACTATGGATACTTCTTAAGAATTTCCTTAAAAAAAAAAACTCAAATTTGAAAAATATTTTTATTTTAAGGATTTTAATACAATTTTTTTATTTCATTTTATTTTTTTGACATCGATATTTTATTGACGCCCATGCTATTTTACCATGTATGCTCCAAATATACAATTAAAATGATATCTTATGGTGTCTTTAAATAAATAAAATTAACCGATTAGAACATAATAGTAAGATGTAATATTCGTTCAATCAGACGACTAAACACTTAATTTCCTGTTTAATTTCCTGTGCTTGTTGTGGAATGGTTTTCCATTTCCTTTTTTTGAAGAATGTATTTTTAAATTGTCCGAAGTTAACTTTCTTTTCTCATGTTTTCTATATTTTTCGTTTTAAACGAAAAGCAAAAATCGTACTAATGTAGTTGTGATTAACATGGTTTTATTTGTAGAATGTCCAGTTGGGACTTTCAAATCACCCGATGTAAGGAAATGTACTCAATGCCCGCCCAATTCAAATTCTTCGAAAACTGGATCTCCGTATTGCAAATGCTTGCCTGGATACTTTAGGAATCCACGCGATAAAAAACACATGCCCTGTTACAGTCCTCCCCCTGCTCCTACAAATCTTACCCTACTTTTTATCGATCAAACAAGTGCCATTATATCGTGGACTGCTCCAAAAAAGAATGAATCCCAATTTACTGATGATCGAACCAAAAAATTGCATAGCGATGTTGTTTACAAAATACAATGCAAAATGTGTAATTCGAATGTAATGTATAATCCCGCAAGTGATACATTTACTGAAACAAAAGTAACGCTTTCAAATCTCGAACCTGCAACTATATATACAGTTCAGATTCATTCAACTAATGGCGTATCCCATTTCATTAATAACTTAAGCGATTCATCGCCAAACGATCATACATTCTCTAATGCATCCTCAGTAAATTTACCTTTAGATTTAAATGAAATAAATACAAAGCACGCAGAAATTGTATTTACAACGGAATCTGTTCAGCTCTCCACTTTATTTAATTTACGCATATTATCAATAACAAACAATAATGCCAATCTTGCGTGGGATAAGCCAGTTCATAGTGATTTCCCTCTGGAGTTTTATGAAGTACGGTGGTTTCCTAAACATGAACTAGATGCTAATAATAAATCATCTTTAAGTACCAAGGAGTCAAATGCCCATATAGAAGACTTGCAAGAAAATACGGAATATGGTTTTCAAGTACGCTGTAAAACTATAAACGGATATGGATCTTACAGCAGCATAATATATGCCAAAACTTCTCAACCAATAAACTCAGGTAAGTAAACCACATACATAATAAAAATTTTAAGTAAAGAAGACAGAAAAGAAGTTGATATACCCTTACAGTTAGAATCGAATATATATCGCAAACATCGGATATAGTCGGATATATCATTTGGTATGGCATATCAAATAGAATCTATTAAAAATGCCAACTTTGTAACTTTAAAAATACTTATACTTTACTTAATACTTAGTACTTTACTTAATTCTTACTTTTTATACCCTTTCGGAGGGTATTATAATTTTGTCCAAAAATGTGCAACGCAGTGAAGGAGACATCTCCGACCCTATGTATAAAGTATATACATACATACTTGGTCAGGACCACTCCTGAGTTGATTTGAGCATGTCCGTCTGTCTGTCTGTCTGTTTCTACGCCAACTAGTCTCACAATTTTAAAGCTATCGTCTTGAAACCTAGCACACACCCTTCTTTTGAACTTTACACGAGAGCTATAATTTGCAAAATGGCAAAGTTTTACGTCATGCCAAATTTCAAAAGGATCGGCCACCTATATGCAATAGCTGCCTTATAACTGAACGATCGGAAATGACCCAACTTTCGTGTTTTTAAAGTATAGAAAGCTGGAACTTGGTACAGATTATATATTTGGTCAGTTTATCCGACCGACCAAATTTAATAAGAACAACTTTCGTTGGATTTGGCTCGTCTTCGAAGACCCACACGGTGGATTGCTGTTTTGTTTCGGGCTCATAAGCATAGATCCATGATTCGTCACTTGTGACGATCTTACAAACGTCTTTTGAAACACCGTAACTGTATTTACTCAAATTTTTTTTGCACCAATCCACACGAGCCTTTTTTTGAGCGATTGTCAAATTGTGTGGGATCCAACGAGAACAAATTTTTTTTACGGCCAGGTGTTCATGCAATATCGAATGTATGCTGGTAGAAGAAAAGCCCAAGAATGCCTCTATCTCACGGTATGTCACATGACGATCTTGCATTATCAGTTTATGCACGGCGTCAATGTTCTCTGGAACAACTGTTTTGGAGGACCTTCACGTCCTTCGTCTTAGAGCAAGCGACGGCCACGATTGAATTCATTATACCAGTTTTTCACAGTGCTATAAGGTGGTGCTCCATCGCCATACAAAGATTTAAGTTCATCGATGTTGTGTCGTGTTAATTCACGTCGAAAGCAGTGAAAAATGATTGCCCGAACATTTTCGGGTTTAAGAGTTAATTCCATTTTCTGCCAAATTGATTTTTTCAAGTCCCTGTAAACAACACAAATTATGACTGTACGTCAAAACGTTTTGAGCACGTGTCTGCTAAAACATGTCAAATTTCCCAATGAAAACGTCAGATGGCGCCAGGCAACACTCAGTATGGCCTAGGCCAGAAATATATATGTATAGCAGCCCTCGTATTCTCATGCTGTCGCTTTACCGGAAAATTACGGTAAAGGCGGCATGGCCATGACCCCATGGCTAGCCCCGCTTTGGAAGAAGATTCCTTGGCATCCTCCTCCGCACCGGCGCGTCCCGCCTCCAGATGTTGCCCCTCCGTAGAAACTTCTCCATCCCAGCAAATCCTTGGCTTTTAAGGACCTTGGAGTTTGACTGGTCACTGACCCCATTTCCGGACTTGTTTAGGGAGTTCCGTCCTCCACTTTGGGTTTTATTCCCTTGCAGATAGTCCGTCTGTCTGTCTGTTTATACGCGAACTAGTCTCTCAGTTTTAAAGCTATCGACTTGAAACTTGGCGCACACTCTTCTTTTTTTTCACGCAGTATATAAGTCGGAACGGCCCGGATCGGCCGACTATATCCTATAGCTGCCATATAACTGATTGATCGGAAATGGTATAACTTTGGTGTTTTTAGTGTTAGGGAGTTCAAATTTTACATGAGAGCAAAATAATACGGCATGCCAAATTTCATAAGGATCAGCCAACTATATCCTATAACTGTCATAAACTGAACGATCGAAAATGACTCAACTTTTGTGTTTTTGAAAATAGAAATCTGAAACTTATTACAGATTCCACCTTTGGTCAGTTGATCCAACCTATCAAATTTCATAAGGATCGGCCAACTATATCCGATGTTTGCGATATATATCCGGTTTTAACTGCAAGGGTATATAAACTTCAGCTCCGCCCGAAGTTAGCTTTCCTTTCTTGTTGTTATGTAAAATAGTGCTTATGTTTGGTCCCACAAGTAGGCGGGAAGGAGTTCGTCCATCGCGACATAGCCCGCTTGTCACAACAAGCCTAGTTAAAACTGGGAGGTCGGCCGGTACCCCATTCAACTGAATTCAACTGAACGCTCACTCATTGGAGGGTCAGCGAAAAAACGAAAAACTCATCGTAAATGGTCTTTCGTCTTTAGAAGCGATTTAATAACGTTTAGTAACAGCTTTAACATATTTAATAAATCTTAACATTATATTTATTATTTATTTAGTATTAAGCTTAACAACAAGTAGAGAATTTAAAGTTTCTGCACTTAAAGAGCTTCGTCGCTCGCCTAAAATGTAGTGAAGCGCTGAAAAAGCCCTCTCAATAGTCACCTACACTTCTGACCATAACAGTAGTGTCGTCAGCGTACGTTGCGATCAGCATGTTACCATCGTCGACTTCGGTACAGGCCCAGGAGTCTGGCATATCTGATGTGTACAGAGAGTAAAGCGTCGGACGGCGTTTTGACGACTTTTCTCCATCGTCAACCTCACTGAATTTTCTCTCCGATAAGAAGCTCTGAACGAGGAGAAAGAGCTGAGGCGTTAGAAGGTTTTTCAGCTTGCTTAGAAGACCATCGTGCCATACCCTATCAAAGGCTTGTTGAAGTCCATGAACACAGCAACTGCATACATTTTGTTTTCCATGGCTTCCAGAGCGAAATTGACCACGCGATGTAGCTTTTCAGGTGTGCCATGACTCTTTCGAAAGCCAAACTGCCACTTTGGAATAGCTCTGCTTACCCTTTCTAGTGCAAGGATGCGATTCAGAATGACTCTTTCCATCATTTTACCCAATGCAGGTAAGAGACTAATTGGCCTGTATGCATCTACCTCAGTGGGTTGCTTTCCAGGCTAGGGTATCATCGTGATGATAGCATTCTTCCATGCACTCGGGTAATGACTCAGCCTTAGGACGCTGTTAAATAATAGGACTATGAATAGTAGTGCCTTGATGGGAAGAATCTTCAGCGTTTTGTTGTCTAGAAAGTCCTCTCCTGGCGTTTTTTTGTTTTTGAGCTTTCCGATCTGTGCCTTGACTTCTTCCAGGGCTACAGGTTTGCAGGGAAGAGCCATTTGAAAAGGTCTGTCCAGTTGTGTTTCTACAAACATTCGATTTTCCATCGGAGTTAGATCTAGCGGCTTAAATCTGTTTTCCAGATTATCAGCAAAGATATCCGCCTTCTGCTGACTTGACCTACACCAACCGCCAGCGGGATTTCTGAGTGGAGCCTTTGGGATGACCTGTCTCTTAAATCGACTTGTGAGTTTCCATAAGGAGTAAATGGTAGATGCATCTGGACTCGCATTTTCCAACATCTGGTCTATATGGTCTTGCTTGTTCTTGGTCAGGACCTTGCTTAGCCGGTTTGACAGTCTTTTAAAAACCTTGTGGAAGCGAATATCTCCTGTTCTTGTGAATTGTCGACGGAATTTTCTTCTAAGCCGTATGAGAAGTAGAGCATTATGTATGTGGGAGCAGATTGCTGCTATTGTAATTCGAGAGGTGACTTTGGTTCGGAGTAGCAGCTGTCGCAGCAGTGTGTATATTTTCCATGAAGGATGCCATCGCAGCTTCAAGATCGTGTGGATGGTTGATGACCGCGTTAAGGTTAATGCTTCTGTCCAGGGACTCCTTAAACTTTTCAACAGAGGAGCCGGGCGAAATCCGGAGCATAGAAATCGCAACCTTGGGCCTGCAAGAGTACGTGACACATTTTGCAAAGTGGACTACAGATTGGAGCATAGGCATCAACTGCAGCAAATGTGCTTGTGTCACATTCTCCACAAGGCCAAAAAAATGCCCAGGCATCTCCATGCTTGGCT
This sequence comes from Drosophila bipectinata, assembly GCF_030179905.1. Classification (NCBI taxonomy): domain Eukaryota; kingdom Metazoa; phylum Arthropoda; class Insecta; order Diptera; family Drosophilidae; genus Drosophila; species Drosophila bipectinata. The sequence goes on along the minus strand of NC_091740.1, from coordinate 8,371,789 downwards.
CTGTGCTTCGTCACGAGGCCTACTACAAGTACCTTGGTGTGATTTTGGATAGAGGACTTAATTTCCAGAGACACACAACGATGATCAAGCAGGCTCTGCTTTTAAAGGCAGCAAGTATGTTCTTGGTGGTATCACCAAGAAATAAGCGTTCACTTTCCAACAAAGTTAGGATCTACAAATCTATTCTCAGCCCAATCTGGAAATATGCATTACAAGTTTACGGGTTACAAACCTGAAAAAATACGAGTAGCGCAAAGTAAAATTGTCAGATCGATTTGTAATGCCCCCTGGTTCATGAGAACTAGGGATATAGAAAGAGATCTGAAAATCCCAAAGATAGGCGAAAAATATCATGAACGCCTTGGCTCTCATCCTAACTCCCTTGCGAAGAGGCTAACATGGAGTCCTAGAAAAATGAGATTAAAAAGATACCATCCACATGACCTTCCTTTAAGATTCATATAGGCGTTGTAGTTACAAAATTTAAAATTAAAATAATATATAATTATATATAGAAAATATAATTAATTAGATATAGAATTAATGTATAATCATTGATACCTACTTATTGATATTCCCCTGTAAATTACAAAGCAGTATACCCGATAATCTATATATATAAAAGAACAACGTGTTTTATGTTACAACACTTATAAATCAAGAACGGAAGAACAGATTTGAGTGAAAATTGGTAGGGAGGTAGCTTAGAGCCAGGAGAAGGACATAGGATACTTTTTGTCCCGTTCGACAGCGTTCCTCCCTGGCCCATACTTTTTTATTTAGGCAGACAGCTAAGAAGAAAATGTCAAATGTCAAAATGTCAGTTACAAACGAAGTCAAATTCATAGTCAGGCTCTCAAATTTAACAACGAACCAAAAAGATTGTGTTGCGCTTCCGGGAAAGTGAAATTGCCTCAACTTGAAGCACCACTAGAGCCTCTGCACTCTCTATTGATATTTGTAAGAAATCAATATGAAAACTATTTCTATTAAATAAATAATTAACAAGTGGATTGAAGTGAAGTGAAGTTTAATTAATAATGCCGCGACCAAGACGATCGAATCTTTCCCGACAAAGCCGTAATGCAAGAAGAATACAAAATACTGCATATGAAAGGACTGAAGAAGAACGAGAAATTGCACGTGAACAGAGCCGCAATAGTAAGGCTCGACTTCGTGCTTCTCAAATAGATTTTAATTTGCGACGAAAAATTTTAGCTGATTTGAATCGAGCTGCGTTTCGATACGATTGCAGCAATGATTACAGCTTGCATCCTAGCGTTTGCATTGGGCAAATGGACGTTGTTTGCGAGTATTGTGGTGCATTAAAGTTTTCCGGAGAAACGCCTGGATTATGCTGCGTTAATGATAAAGTGAAGTTGCCAGTAATTCCAAGATCTGCGGCTGCCGACGAAATAAACGCTTGCCTCAAATCGTCAAATCTATGGCGCTATGTGAAGAAACTGCAGCTGATAACAAACATGAGAGTTACATTGCTTAATGATACATCTGCTGAAGATTTCTCGGAGCAATTTCTGACTATCGGTAATGGTCAAGTACCTGTCGATGAATCGAGCGGATTAATATCATTTCCAAATAATTTTTGTAATTTTGTCTCATCAAAAGACGAACTTATCAACAATGTATTTCCAAATATTATTTCTAACTACAAAAATAATGAATGGTTGAGTGAGCGAGCAATTTTAGCGGCTAAGAATAAAGATGTAGATGACCTGAACTACATAATTCAAAATAAGATCATTGGAACAATGCATTCATTCAAATCTATTGACTGCGTCACAAATGAAGATGAAGCCACCAACTATCCAATTGAATTTTTAAACTCTTTGGACGTGCCTGGCTTACCACCGCACAATTTACGCCTAAAGGTTGGCTCCGTAGTAATCATGCTTCGAAACATAAACCAACCAAAACTGTGCAACGGTACGCGTTTGGTGGTTAGTAAATTGATGAACAATGTAATTTACGCTACGATAATGATAGGAAAATTCAAAGGTGAGGAAGTTCTAATTCCGAGGATCCCGATGATCCCAACCGATATGCCGTTTGAATTTAAAAGACTTCAATTTCCGATACGTCTTGCATTTGCCATGACAATCAACAAATCACAAGCCCAATCCTTAAAAGTTTGTGGTTTAAATCTAGAACATTCATGTTTTTCCCATGGTCAATTATACGTGGCATGTTCACGGGTCGGAAAACCATCTGCGTTGTTTGTTTTTGCGCCTGATAATAAAAAAAAAAATGTCGTGTATCACAAGGTGCTTGAGTGAAGAGCAACCTATATACTAAAATACAGAAATAATAATGAATGATTAAGGAGGAGAAACAAAGAATATTGTATACCCACAAGTATTACAGAATTTAATTAATTTGAAAATTATTCTTTTTTGTTTGACTTATTTTTTATGCGTGCAACAACAATATGCCACAGCGAAACGTGGCAGGGTACTGCTAGTGTTAGATAAATATACACCTTTTACACCAAAAAAAAAAAAAAAAAAAAAAAAAAGAAAATAGTCACCTGAGTCGCTGGTACAGCCAGTACTACGTGTGCGAGCGCACTCAGATGGGGCGACTGCAGTTGTATATCATTAAAAACTGCATAATGTTTGCATTCAGTTGCAAACGTCCATGCATAATGTCGAAATTTTCTATGTCACCATAGATTTTGACCAGTGTACAGTGGTCCCGCTTGTATGGAGTGAGCGTCCAAAAATACTTCTAGTTAAGGTAGGGACTTGAAACTTCGTACAAATTATTTTTATTGTTATTCTAAAATAATGTGTTAAAATCAGCCAGATCGGACAACTATATTATATAGCTGCCATATAACTGATTGATCGGAAATATTATATCTTTGGTGTTTTTTAAGTTAGATAGGTAAAATTTTACATGAGAGACATTTTTGGCAAAATAAAACGACCCACCAAATTTCATAAGGATCGGCCGACTATATCTTATAGCTGTCATATAACTTGCCATACAAGTACAATGTATATCGCGCGACTATTTCCTACAGCAACCATACAAAATATCGGAAGAAGGCGCCCAAAAATATAAATCGCCCACATATACTAATTCCTTAGTTTTTGCTGTTTTTTTTAATATACGTGGGCGATTTATATTTTTGGGCGCCTTCTTTTTTTTTAGCCTTTTTGCGGTTATATTGTTTCCAAAAAAATGTATCCAATACATTTCGTTAACACGCCCAATACATTTCTTCAAAGTCTGCTACTACATGATCGATGACCTTCCGTAATTTTTCTGCATTGGCGCGGATTGCTGTACACCAATAATTGAATATGTACAACCGAGGGAAGACACATTGAGAAGAGTCAGCTACCAAAATTAAATTAATAAAAAACAAGAAAGGAAAGCTAACTTCGGGCGGAGCCGAACTTGATATACCCTTGCAGTTAAAACCGGATATATATCGCAAACATCGGATATAGTTGGCGCCTTTGGTAGGTTGGATGAACTGACCAAAAATAGAATCTGTACCAAGTTCCAGCTTTCTATCTTCAAAAACACAAAAGTTGGGTCAATTCCGATTTTTCAGTTATATGGCAGCTATAGGATATGCCAAAAATAGCTCTCATGTCAAATTTGAACTCTCTAACTCTAAAAACACCAAAGTTATACCATTTCCGATCAATCAGTTATATGGCAGCTATAGGATATAGTCGACCGATCCCGGTCGCTCCGACTTATATACTGCGTGCAAAAGAAAGAAGGGTATGTGCAAAGTTTTAAGTCGATAGCTTTAAAACTGAGAGACTAGTTCGCGTAGAACCAGACAGACAGACGGACAGACGGACATGCTCATATCAACTCAGGAGGTGATCCTGATCAAGAATATATATACTTTATAGGGTCGAAGATGTCTCCTTCACTGCGTTGCACACTTTTGGACAAAATTATAATACCCTCTGCAAGGGTATAAAAACGCTATTAAAATTAAACTTTAAAGCTAATAAGAACATAAAACGCGAAAGACGAACACAAAGACAGCACAACTACAATGCAAAACAGCTGCATCGACCTTGAAGAAAAAAAGAGATGATGTCAGAAGATTGTTGATTTCGCACACATTCACAAATATCGGCAGCTAGCTTTAGCTTTTTTTATACCGTAATATATAAACAAATACACTGAATAAAAAATGACTCCGGGGATTTTGGGGGATCACAATTAAAACTTTACGAAAACATAAAAAAGACGAATACAAAAGATACTAAAAATATAACAAAGTGAATAATTAATTTTTTAATAACGACAACACAAGTTAGCGTTTATTAATATTGAAACTTAAAAATAATACCTTTAACTTCAAAATCAATTTTATATAATATAAATTGAGCAGCGTAATTAGTTGACTGAACACTTTGAAGTTCACTTTTGTTGTGAAATATTCGCGATGCGTGCAGCTGCGCTTTAAAAAAAAAAACGTGTTTACAGCTTCAATTCTATTTTTAGAAAGAACCGTTAGATTTCCAGAAAAACCTAGTATACAATGAAGAAGATTGGACATTTTAGTAACGTTTTTGTTACTTTTCGTAAATTTTTGTTGCTATGACTTTTTTATTTTTGGCCTATGGGCGGAACCACTGTGCAGCGTGGTACAATTCATTCGCATATAAAATAATATAAATTTGGTTTGGGTATGATAATGTTGTTGTTGGTTATCCCTCGCTGCAGTCGGTGATGCCGCAGACGCTGGAGATATGTTTTAAGGTAATTACCCCTGGCGGTTGCCGGAGGGTGTGGCTACTCCTTGTAGGTAGTGGTTGAGATCTCTGGCGAGGGGAGATCCGTTCTGTGACGGGAGTTATGATGGGAGCACTTGCCCTGTTGTCACGGCCCTTGAGGCGCGGTGACCAATTCAACAAATGAATTTACAAGTTAACGGCAGTGCCGGAGATTGGTTTTATGGTGCTCTTTATTGTATGAGATTTTGACACAAACTGAAACTTAAAGCTAACAAAAAGTATTTCATAGCGGCCACGCAAATGTGCAGTGCTTGCCGCTATGCATGGGCTTCCGGCCAGACGCTATGTCAGCAGTTTGGCCAGAGCGAGCTCTTAAGGGGTTATATACCTTTTTTTTCTTCAAAAAAACGAAAAATTTTTTTTTGCTGAATCCTAAAGTATATCCCCTTGTAACGTCCCGGTTCTGATCGGGAGCACGCACTGTCTGTTGCCGGCCTAGCTCAGGGCCAGAGGGAGGGTTCTTGTGCTTCCCCAAATCAGGGTTACCAAATAAAAGAAATCGACAGTGCTTAAGGGAAGGAAGTGGCCAAAGTTGTGGGGGAGAGAGAGAGAATGAGGATCTTAGTTTGGAGATCTCAGGTGTTATAGATCTCCTCTTTACCCGCCCTACCTTGTTGCACCATTATCATTGGGCAACCCATTTTACGTTAGCTTGTCTCTGGAAACCCCACGGAAATATTTAGACGCGATTCATTATAATTTCATTACTTCATTATATTCAATATGTTTTTAAGTAGTTGGTTCATTATTTCTACTATAACAAATTCTAATCCTAATCCAACATCATTATTCAAAGGGTTTAACCAAACCTTAACATAAAATAAAATGATTTAGTATGATTTAAATTTTATGATTTACTTAATTTATGTTGATTTGAATTTAGAAAATTAGGAAAATTACTCTACTTTTATTTAAATGACTTCACTTCATCCCAAATATTCATATACATATTTATATCTCTTTTCTATGTCATTCTAACAAATATTCGTTAGGTTGTTGCGGCTATGCCGTACTTACAGCTCGTCCCTCGAGGTCAGCAGGCCTGTCGACTTCCGATGCAGCTATTTATTTATATGTGTTTTCTAAAGTTTACTTAATAATAATGTAGATATATAGATATTATATATATATATATAGATATTAAAGGATGTAGTTCGTAATTAATTTAAAATAAGGCAAAATCTTTCAAGAAAAACTTATTCATTCTAGAAATTAACAAATATGATTCAAACTTCTTTACGGTTTTACATTCCCTACAGTGGCAGATCAGCCATGCATCTAAAACTGTGGAGGTTACATGGTATTCCTTTGTCTGTTAATTCTCTTGGGGAAATAACGGCTGCAGCGTGGTAGAAAGCAGAACACAAATCCGCGAGAGCTACTTTTATAGTAGGCGAGAGGAGAGGGGGTTGATTCCACGCCTCATGGAAACCTCGTGGTCCTTATGTAATGTCAGGGAACAGCGAAGGGGGTTTCATGAAGCTCCGTTGCTTTTCCTCCAAAACGATCCTCGATAGCTCTAATTCCTCATCTCGGATTCCTGCGTTTCTGGCTTATATATATTTTATATAGGTGCTCGGCCGAAATACCAGGCCACCATGGCTCTGCGAAATTCATGGCCATTAGAACTTCCACAAGAATTGCAGTTTCTTTTTCTCACCTGATATTGGCCGACCCACAGGGAAAATTAAACAGCAACTCTCAATTGCACTTGAAACTCGCACTTGTTTGGTTGCAACTAGTTTCATAAATTCACTTTAATTAAAATATAAAGATTGCGGGACACGTGTAATTAGGTATTTCCACGTGTTTTATTCTTAAAAAGGTGAAATCTTAGGTCAATCCGCTGGAGTCAAAGAACGATTTGAAAGTGAAACTGGGCTTATCTTTGCAGCGAAAACGAACCTACTTGCACATGCCAGGGAGCTTTAACGGTTCTAAAAAAAAAAGGCATAGGAAAGAAGGGGATGGCAAGTGTGCCCTTTTGGAGACTACTGCAATCTGGACAATGGGACACAACTGAAATTGTTTGTCTTAAAATTGGCTCGTGAAAATCACCCTCACACCCACAGGTTGGAATGAAAAATGTATTTTTCGGCTCAAAGCTGAAAAAAGGGTGATCTTTACCAAATGTCTTTAGCATGAAAGGTCCCTAATTCTTTTCCTGATAAGTCTTCTAGTAAATACAGCGATTGTCCGCACTTTTTCTTTACTCGGACTTTTACTCCAACAGGCGCTAGCTTAGCGTTGAAATTCCCTGCGGCATTGCTTAGCTTAAAGTTTCTCTTCGTTACTATCTGGCCAATATTAAATGCCCGGTGATGGCTTCGCAAATCATAGGTACGTTTGTTGCTCTGATAGGCTTTCTGCATATGTTTTTGAATGTCACCTCGAATATTGGAAAAGTTGTCTAATCGATTGAGGGTAGTGGATCCCTCATTAATTAATCCAAATTTTTCTAAAAGTTGGTAATCGTCACCATGAGTAATCATGTTTTGTCCAAAAACGGCTAAATATGGGGGCATTCCAATCGACTGATGTAGATTATTTCGCAAGGCGCTATTAATGCTACTCAAGTACTTGTCCCATTCCCTCTGATCAGACCGAATGTAAGATCTTAACGCCGCGTTAATAGATCTATTAACTCGTTCTGCAGCGTTGGACTGAGGAGCATATGCTGCTGTGCACCGGTGTTGGACTCCGTACCGATTCAAAAACGCAGAGAAGTCATTTCCCTTAAACTGTCTACCGTTGTCAGTAACTACTACCTGTGGAACTCCAAAGCAATCGAAAATATCCTCTTTCAGGATTTAAACTACAATCTCCCATGTAAATTTCTTTACAGCCTTCAAGAAGGTGAATTTTGAGAAATGATCCAAAATTATGAATATTCCTATATTTCCTCGTTTGGTTCTAGGAAAAGGACCGATGAAATCGAGATATAGTCTCTGAAAAGGTCTCTCGCTTTTAGTTTGCTGTCCCATTGGAATTTTCATTTTACTGTGTGGGATGCTTGCAAGTTTGACATACCTCACATTGGCGGATGTAATCGCGGACATTGATAACCATTCCTGGCCATGAGAAAGTTCTGCGGATTCTCTCTAAGCACTTTGCCATGCCACAATGCGAAGCGGATGGTTGATCATGGGCTGCTCTAATAACTTCTGTTCTCAATTGACTTGGGACTACCAACTTCCAGCACTGATCGTCTTTATCCAGATCGCCTCTGGAAAAGTTACGACGATGATAAAGCAAGTTGTCAACTACCTGATAGTCGGGCATGTTATTGGCAACTATTTTGTCGATCAGTTCTTTATATTCCGAAGACTGGAACGCATCGGAACTGAGATCTATTTCGGGCCATACTTCGATGTCTACATTGGCAACGTTCACATCTCCTTCGAAAGATCGAGAGATGGCATCGGGTACAACATTTTCACTTCCCTTTCGGTGTTCTATGGTCAACTGGTATCCTTGAAGTTTCATGGCCCATCTTTCTAGTCTACCTCTCAAGTCGTTCTTTTTCATTAACCAACTTAAACTAGCATGATCGGTGATTACTTTAAAGGGGTGTCCTTCGATGTACATTCTAAATCTTTCAATGGCTAACACTACCGCTAAACACTCTAATTCGGTTACCGAATAATTTCGCTGAGCCTTGTTAAGCTTTTTGGACATATAACTGATTGGCCGCTCGTATCCGTCTTCGTCACACTGCGCCAATAATCCTCCTACTCCATAGATGGATGCATCGCACTGAATGATGAAAGGTTTATCGTCATTGGGACTAATTAATACTGGCGATGAGCATAATTTGTCTTTAATGGCTTGAAAAGATTTCTGTGCATCGTCGTTCCATGTTAAGGATTTTCCTTTCAATAGTTCTGTGAGTGGAAAAACTATTGTCGAATACTGTGGTATGAATCTCTGATACCAACCGGTAATGCCTAAAAACCGTCGTAATTGTTTCTGCGTTGCAGGGACAGGATAGTCTGAAATGGCACGGACTTTGTCGTTGTTCGGTTTTAGAGTGCCCTCTCCTACTACATATCCTAAATATTCCACTTTAGATAAGCCGAATTGACTTTTGGCTATATTGATGGTCAACCCTGCCTTACGTAAATGGGAAGCAACTACGGTTAAGTGAGTCAGGTGTTCATCCAAAGTAGAAGACAATACCAATAGGTCTAGGTAAAACATCACGTTAGACTTTAATTGATATGGTATAACCTGATCCATTAATCTGCACATTGTTTGGGGTGCATTACACAAACCAAAAGGCATGCGCTTAAACTGGTATAGCGGTCGATTTGGGACAACAAACGCGGTTTTTGGTCGAGATTTCTCTTCTAAAGCAATTTGCCAAAACGCGTCTTTTAAATCGATCTTTGAAACGCATCGAACTGCAGGAAGTCTACTCAATAAACCTTCTAAGTGTGGCATAGGATATGTGTCCTTTGCGGTAACACTATTCAATTTTCTTGAATCCAGACAAAACCTTACCTTTCCTGGTTTTACTAATAGGACAATCGGTGAAGACCATTCCGATGAAGGTGCTTCTTCTATAATGTCTAACTCTAACATTTGGTCAATTTCGCTACACAAAAGTTTCTCTTTGGCTGGCGAAATAGGATAATAACGCTGTTTAACCGGACGCGTATCCTTTGTGTCGATTACGTGCATAACCAACTTTGTTAAACCCAATCCGTCACATTCAGATGTAGGAAATAACTCAATGACGTTCTGTAACTTGCGGTTTTCTGTGGCTGATAATGATAGTTTATCGCTACTCGTTTCTATCGCATGTACTTCGGGAAGATTGGATTGATAGTTTATAGAAATTCCGAATTGATTCCAAAAGTCAACTCCACATATAATGTCTAATGATATGGAAGGAACAATTAAAACTCAAAATCGTTTTGAAGGTTGTTATTTACTAATGATATTACTATTGCACCTGCAATTTCTTGACGTTTTCCGTCTGCTGTACAAACTCTTCCTTTTTGTTTTTGATATTGCTTTAAATCTACTATTGTTTTTGCTAATTCTCCACCTGTGATGCTTTTGTTGGCACCACTATCTAATAATGCATAAAAGGGTTGATCGAAAATGTGCAGCTTAACAAATGGACGATTATCTTGAGCATTTTGTGACAGGCTCGATACTGTATACGTTGTAGACTTCTTCAAACTGTTCCAAAATTTTCGCATTCGCCTAGATGATCGTGAATTATGGTATTTAATTGAAAACAATTCAGATCTTCTTAACTCCTATTCTTTAATTCTAATGTGATACGGCTTCCTGATTTTATGACTAACTTCTTCATCTAACAGTTCTGGTTTATTTGGATTTGAAAGTATAATTAGATTTTCGCTTGAATTTAGTTGCGGACATCCCTCTTGTGTGAATTGCGGATGTCCTGTGGATCGTTTCCCGAATGCGGATTACATTTAACACATTTTGGTCGATAGGTGTCTAAAGCTCCACATCCGTAACAAAACACGCGCCGAGGTTTGAGACAATCCAAATACCTGTGCCCTGGATCATCACAATTCCAGCACTTCATGGGAGTCTTTATTGCAAACATCTTCTGGTTATCTGTCTCTAAGTCCGAAACTTCATCTTGTTGGTCCTCTAACGAGACGGCATTAACTGTACGTCTAAAGTTGTTTTGTAAATTCCCTTGCTTATACTTATTGTTGCCAAAGAATGCCTCATGTTTGTGACACTCTCGTCTCAATGCTGACAATGATGGGGTATCTACATGCAAAAGTTCATGATATAACTCTGGTCTTAGATGGTTTCGAACTTCTGCTACGATTTCTTCATCAGACAATGGTTCTCGTAAGGCATCAGTAATAGCAACCATGGCATCTAAGAATTCATCGAAACTTTCGTTTCGACCCTGTTTTCGTCTACGTAAAGTATCTTTAATGTCCCTTTCTGTACGTTGATCTTTGTACCTTTCTCTTAAACGAGTGCATAGGTCGAACCAGGTGGTTTCCTCATTAGATCTGTGACAGCGCCAATAAAAATTTAAAGCTGGTCCAGCAAAAAGTAAATGTCCAAATTTGTAAGGCAATACAAAATTTCCATTGAAACTTTGAGATGTTAAGCAGTTAACTCTATAAATAAAGTCTTCTACTGAGATATCACAAAGCAACCCTGTAAATTTGATATGCCAATTCGAGATAACTCCAGCAGTTTTATCCGAGAAGTCTCGAAAAGGTTCCTGAACTACCGGCGAATTATTATTACGTCTGTTAAATTGATTGGATCGTGCTCCACTGTCTAAACTTATACGAGGATGGGCCAAGGGTGCAGGAAAATCCCATTCAAGTTGCGGTTCTTCTGGGTTTTCTCGTGGAATCCCGTTTAACGACAAGCTATTAAGGGTTGTACGAACTTTTTCGGACAAGGTGGCTGTCATGCTTATACGAAATGCCTCCATCGAACTTGCTATCAATTGTTGGATTCTTTCTTCACTAATACCATTGGAATCGGCAGTAGCCTGAGTATTTGTTATTTCCTGACGCGATGAAGCTCCTAGACTCGTTCGGGGGTTTACATTTGCATTCGGTCTTTGGTGTGATCGGGTATTAGGTCTATTTCTAGGAATAGTTCCGGTGGTTGAGCTATTGTTTCCACCAGCTCTGGTTGTCCTAGAGTGGGGAACGTTCGCTTCTGCCTTAGTCGAAGTCTGGCTTTCAACCTGATCTCGCTGACAAACACTTCGACAAATCGGACAAGTTTCATTATTATCTAACCACGATAATATGCATTGGCGATGGAATTTGTGTTTACATGCTATCTCCACATATTCTTCTTGAATATTTGTATCATTGCATATAGTGCAGCTTATTGTAGTATCTCTCTCATTGGACATTCATGCTACCAAGTTTTCTAGACTGCGTCTTACTGCCATTATTTATGTTTATATTTTATTTTTGCTTTGTTTATCTTAAATATGTTTGGTTAGTGATTTATTTTTCATTGTTGTTGGGTTTTTACTTCGAGACAAGCTAACTTAACTATTCAGCTTAGGTATCCCACATTCTCTTACTTTGGGTCTATTGCACTATTGTGGAAACTGTCAATGAAAAGAGAGTCTTGCCAAGAATGCTCAGCAAAAATGATTTCAAATTTTAATTGATTTCCGAAATTAATATTAGGAATTACATTCAGTTGGTGACGAACCGATATAGACTCAGGACGAAAAATCCAAGACTGATATTGTAAAGCCTGATGAAATACAAGAAATACGATATATGTATTTAATAAACGTGAGTCTTGGCCACTAGATTGGCTATAACCAAACTGTGTCATCCAAAGATCTCCTGATTTAAATTGTGAACTTTTAGCTATAATGGATTTTTGGGAACGGATGAAATTGTGAGGGAAAATATCTACATATCGTTCTTCACGTATGGTCATTCAGTACTATATACCTTGTAACCACGTTTACCACGATTGCCCACGTTGGCTTCACGGTTGACTCCAACGTCGCTCCACGGTTGGGCGCCATTTTATCTGTAACGTCCTGGTTCTGATCGGGAGCACGCACTGTCTGTTGCCGGCCTAGCTCAGGGCCAGAGGGAGGGTTCTTGTGCTTCCCCAAATCAGGGTTACCAAATAAAAGAAATCGACAGTGCTTAAGGGAAGGAAGTGGCCAAAGTTGTGGGGGAGAGAGAGAGAATGAGGATCTTAGTTTGGAGATCTCAGGTGTTATAGATCTCCTCTTTACCCGCCCTACCTTGTTGCACCATTATCATTGGGCAACCCATTTTACGTTAGCTTGTCTCTGGAAACCCCACGGAAATATTTAGACGCGATTCATTATAATTTCATTACTTCATTATATTCAATATGTTTTTAAGTAGTTGGTTCATTATTTCTACTATAACAAATTCTAATCCTAATCCAACATCATTATTCAAAGGGTTTAACCAAGCCTTAACATAAAATAAAATGATTTAGTATGATTTAAATTTTATGATTTACTTAATTTATGTTGATTTGAATTTAGAAAATTAGGAAAATTACTCTACTTTTATTTAAATGACTTCACTTCATCCCAAATATTCATATACATATTTATATCTCTTTTCTATGTCATTCTAACAAATATTCGTTAGGTTGTTGCGGCTATGCCGTACTTACAGCTCGTCCCTCGAGGTCAGCAGGCCTGTCGACTTCCGATGCAGCTATTTATTTATATGTGTTTTCTAAAGTTTACTTCATAATAATGTAGATATATATATATAGATATTAAAGGATGTAGTTCGTAATTAATTTAAAATAAGGCAAAATCTTTCAAGAAAAACTTATTCATTCTAGAAATTAACAAATATGATTCAAACTTCTTTACGGTTTTACATTCCCTACAGTGGCAGATCAGCCATGCATCTAAAACTGTGGAGGTTACATGGTATTCCTTTGTCTGTTAATTCTCTTGGGGAAATAACGGCTGCAGCGTGGTAGAAAGCAGAACACAAATCCGCGAGAGCTACTTTTATAGTAGGCGAGAGGAGAGGGGGTTGATTCCACGCCTCATGGAAACCTCGTGGTCCTTATGTAATGTCAGGGAACAGCGAAGGGGGTTTCATGAAGCTCCGTTGCTTTTCCTCCAAAACGATCCTCGATAGCTCTAATTCCTCATCTCGGATTCCTGCGTTTCTGGCTTATATATATTTTATATAGGTGCTCGGCCGAAATACCAGGCCACCATGGCTCTGCGAAATTCATGGCCATTAGAACTTCCACAAGAATTGCAGTTTCTTTTTCTCACCTGATATTGGCCGACCCACAAAGAAAATTAAACAGCAACTCTCAATTGCACTTGAAACTCGCACTTGTTTGGTTGCAACTAGTTTCATAAATTCACTTTAATTAAAATATAAAGATTGCGGGACACGTGGAATTAGGTATTTCCACGTGTTTTATTCTTAACAAGAAAGGAAAGCTAACTTCGGGCGGAGCCGAAGTTTATATACCCTTGCAGCTAAAACCGGATATATATCGCAAACATCGGATATAGTTAGCCGATCTGAAATTTGGTAGATCGGATTAACTGACCAAGAATATAATCTGTACCAAGTTCCAGCTTTCTATCTTCAAAAACACAAAAGTTGGGTCATTTCCGATCGTTCAGTTATATGGCAGCTATAGGATATAGTCGGCCGATCCTTATAAAATTTGGCATGTCGTATTATTTTGCTCTCATGTCTCATTTTGCTCTCAAAAATAGCTCTCATGTCAAATTTGAACTCTCTAACTTTAAAAACACCAAAGTTATACCATTTCCGATCAATCAGTTATATGGCAGCTATAGGATATAGTCGACCGATCCCGGTCGCTCCGACTTATATACTGCGTGCAAAGGAAAGAAGGGTGTGTGCAAAGTTTCAAGACGATAGCTTTAAAACTGAGAGACTAGTTCGCGTAGAAACAGACAGACGGACAGACGGACATGCTCATATCAACTCAGGAGGTGATCCTGATCAAGAATATATATACTTTATAGGGTCGGAGATGTCTCCTTCACTGCGTTGCACACTTTTGGACAAAATTATAATACCCTCTGCAAGGGTATAAAAAGGTGAAATCTTAGGTCAATCCGCTGGAGTCAAAGAACGATTTGAAAGTGAAACTGGGCTTATCTTTGCAGCGAAAACGAACCTACTTGCACATGCCAGGGAGCTTTAACGGTTCTAAAAAAAAAAAAGGCATAGGAAAGAAGGGGATGGCAAGTGTGCACTTTTGGAGACTACTGCAATCTGGACAATGGGACACAACTGAAATTGTTTGTCTTAAAATTGGCTCGTGAAAATCACCCTCACACCCTAGAGAATATTTTCCCAAAGTTTCATGGAGATCCGAATAATAGTTCGATAGGAAAACAGCGTTTTGAGGCGCGGTTCGTCACGGCTGCGGATAGCGTCAAGCAACTTTGAATGAGATTATCTCAAAGTCGTGTTTTTCCAAAAGGTCCTTCGCTGTGACCACGATTACACAAGAACTATTTGATTGATCTTCTTCAATTTTTTTTTAAATTATTCGTAATGATTGTGCCGAGTTCGTGAACGATTCAGTTTTTTTGCGTCCATTTTTATTTCACAGATAAAAATTTTTTAATAAAATTTTTAGAACTGAAAACATCAATTTTTTGGAAAAATGTTTACTGTATGCAGAAAAAACCAAATATTCTTGAAAATAATCGTTCACGAACGGGAAATAATACTATACTAATACAAAATTTTTGGTTTTTTGATTTTGGTTGACCTGCTGGACTTCTATCGTGGTCACCGCAAGACGCTATAAAAAAAAGGGTTCCGAGAGAATTGCCATAACTTTGTAAATTGTTTATATTTTTTCAAGAACAAACGCTTATTGTTTCGATAAAAACATGTACTATCAATAAAAAATAACTTCAGTGTCATAAAATAATTGCTACACACCTGAAATAAAAATCCAAAGTTCCCTCAATTTTTTCGCTCAAAAAGGTATATAACCCCTTAAATAATCGGACATTGCCGCTGCTTGGTTAACTTTAATTAACTTATAGATACACTCATACAAATGCAAAAGACTTTTATTTTCTTCGCTCGTTGCAAAATGGTCAGCGAATGACCAGAGCAAAAAGGACACGCAAAATTTGTTTTTGGTTCAGCACAGACCGTTCGTTCAGGAGACACAGTTGAACGGTTCTAGTGTGACCTTTTGCGCACCTGGTGTGCAAAAAAACAGTTTTTTGGTGATTACAAGAAACGGTCAACTGTTATTTGCGAGCTCTGTATAGAACTCATTCTTGTTATAAATGTGAAGTGAATAAATAAAAATATATTTAAGCTACTTCGTAGCTAGCTATTTGCGGCATTTAATAAAGAAAATGTTGTTCCCTAGTAACAACGCTATTGTTTGGGCATATCAGAAGCATAACAGATTTCTTTTGTCAGAAATCTGGATTTCAAACAACTCTATGTGTAGCCTAGCAAATTATAATTTTGTTTGTAACCCTCGGGCCGACGGGTATGGAGGCGTTGGAATTTACAGGGTGACAATAAATAACTCGGACAAACATTTTTGATCATAACTTTTTAAGGAACTGTATTTGAGAAAAAATGCAGATACACAACTATTAAATAGGTATTGTGTTAACATATATTCAGGTGGTTTCGTAGTGGCTTCCTTGGGCTGCGATGCAGAGGCCTAAACGTTTCTGGAAATTTAGCGCAATGGGCCGCAGGAGGTTCTTCCGATAATCGATCCCATTCTCGGAGGAATGATTGCTTCAGCGCCTCCAAACTTAGTTGGCATTAAGCACATGCCCTGGACTCCAAAATAGACCACACACTGTAGTTCATCGGATTAAGATCTGGCGAGTAAGGTGCCCATACACTGGATGTGATAAAGTCCGAAAAATTGGCTTTGCACCAGTCCTGAGTCAATTTGGCTCTATGGGCTGACGCTGAATCCTGTTGAAACGTCCACTCCGTATCACCGAAGTGCCGCTGGGCCCAAGGAAGCACAACAGTTTCCAAAATGTCCCGGCGGTACACTTCCTGTTGATTTTGACCCATTGATCGATGAAAACAAGGGGTGTTTTGCCAGTGGCGCATATTCCTCCCCAAACCATTAAAGACTGCTCACATTGACGGCGCTCGATTATTGCAGAGGTACCTGGAGCTTTAGCAGACCAGCTTCTGTCATTTTGGTGATTGTGCGCCTTTTGGATGGTGAATATCTTCTCGTCCGTGAAAAGAATACGCTCCCATTTTTGACCTGCGGCCCGACGCTTTAGCTGACGGCATCTTTGGAGTCTCACGCGCTTATTGTCATCCGTAAGAAGATGCATTTTTTGGAGCTTGTAGGGCTTGAGATTAAGTTCATTTTTTGCTATCAACCGAACACTTTCTCGATTCACTCCGATTTCACGGGCTATTTTTCTGACCGAGACTCTGCAATTTCGAGTGATCCGCTTTTTCACTATCTGGCGAATTCTGCAAGTGTTAGCGGTACATGGTCTGCCTCGTCTGGGACGGTCACCTTCATGGCCAAGCTCATTAAATCGCCGGATAGCGTCAGAGACCGTTTGTTTTGGTATGCCAAGCAAACAAACAATGTCGCATTGGCGATTTCCTTGTTGAAACAGTTTTAAAATTTCACAACGATTGTTAGACATCCCGAAAGAAATATCAAATTGATGGGAATCACAAAAATGTAAATATATTTGTTTTAGAAAAGTACAAGCTATCGATAAATGCATTTATGTAAGGGCTGCATCATAATACATTTATAATAGATTGCTTCAAAGTTTGTCCGGGTTATTTATTGTCACCCTGTATTAAAAACAAGAAAGGAAAGCTAACGTCGGGCGGAGCCGAAGTTTATATACCGTTGCAGTTAAAACCGGATATATATCTCGCAAAAATTGAGCGTAGTGGGGCGCGATCATTATGATCAAATCTTAAAAAAAAAGCCCCAAGCTTCTATCTTCAAAAATACGAAAGTTGGTATTTCTACCAAAAACCATTTTCGATCGTTCAGTTATATGTCAGCTATAAGATATAGTCGAACGATCGTTATGAAATTTGGTAGATCGGCTTAACTGACCAAAAATATAATTTGAACTAAGTTCCAGCTTTCTATCTTCAAAAACACGAAAGTTGGGTCATTTCCGATCGTTCAGTTATATGGCAGCTATAGGATATAGTCGGCCGATCCTTATGAAATTTGGTCGGTCGGATAAACTGACCAAAACTATAATCTGTACCAAGTTCCAGCTTTCTATACTTTAAAAACACGAAAGTTGGGTCATTTCCGATCGTTCAGTTATATGGCAGCTATTGCATATAGTCGGCCGATCCTGATGAAATTTGGCATGACGTAAAATTTTGCCAAAAATAGCTCTCGTGTAAAGTTCGAAAGAAGGGTGTGTGCAAAGTTTCAAGAAGCTTGAAACTGAGAGACTAGTTTGCGTAGAGACAGACAGACGGACATGCTCATATCAACTCAGGAGGTGATCCTGATCAAGGATATATAAACTTTATAGGGTCGGAGATGTCTCCTTCACTGCGTTGCACACTTTTGGACAAAATTATAATACCCTCTGCATGGGTATAAAAATGAATATGCGCGAAAGCTTAAGCTGCGGCGATGCATTTCAATACAGGCCGATTTAGGAAGCGAGAAGAGCGCTTTTAGAACAATGATGCGAACCTTTTTAAGACCCGCTGCCACTATTATAAATACAATCGTTCTTACAAAATATAATATACATGTAAATGTAATATGATGTAATAAAATGTAATATGACACAGACCGTTTTTTTTGTTCATCTGAATAGGTTCAACCTAAAAACATTCAAGTTTTATGTTAGTTAAGATCATTTTCATATTTTTTGGCTTATACTTACATAAGTACATTTCTAAAGTAAATTTTAATAATGAGTAAATCCACCATTTTTCGGTATAACTTCATATAAACGATCCGAGAGCAAGCTAAATCGAGCTCGCAGCGGAAGCGAGCAATGAAATTGGTTTCCAGGCCGTTTAACTTGCCGAAATTAAAGTTTTTTTGCAATCAAATTGCCTTCTTCCTTTATGTACCTTCTGCGATAGCAACCCCCCCCTTACGTTTTTCTTTTTAATTCGGTCAGGTGAATATTGGGATTCGAGCAAGCCCACATTTTTAGCCTGAATCCACTCTTTTACCACCCTAGCACCCTAAGAGCGTTGTCTTGCTGGTAAGTCCATTTAATAATTTGGAATAATGGAGAAACGCGGTCATTATGATAGATTTGTAGGATTCATCGTTCATTTTGAAAGTAACAAATTGCAGGTCGCAATACCAGAGTCTGATAACGACCCCCAGACCATTACGCCTCCCTCTCAGACCTCATTTTTTTCACCGGAACAAAACACTTGCCATTTGCTCGTCCATTCGATCATGTGCGTGCGAGCAAAGAGCAGACTTGAAGCCTTACGTGCATCCGGTTTACCGGTTTTTTTTGGTTTCAATCGGTTTGGGCAGACGAAATCAGTCTTTTAACGTTAGACACACTGGCTTTAACACCGCCAACTTTTTAATTTTGGGTGCTGAAATATGCGAATAAAATGCAGCTCGCACAATATGCCTCCTCTCTGCAGCAGAGGTGGCGTGATTGACTCCGTCTTACATGTTTTCTCCGTATTCTGATTTGTTTCTTTAAAAGTTAATTACAACATTTTGTCTTCGTCCAATTTTTTGGAAAGATTTTGCGATGGCCAAGACCATTTTCACGATAATGGCTTTGTTTTGAAAATAGTAATTTCCATGAAACACGTATCGCCAAACCCCAAGTTTAATCGCAAACTAAAAATCTTTCACCAGTACCTATTCTGTTGAACCAAACAATTGCACATAAATTACCGGAAGCAATAGCAAAACAGAATATGTAAAGTATAATACAAAAGGTTCTTTACTAGCACACACTAACACAAATTTTAAATTTAAATGTATTTAAAATAATATGCGTACGATCGTACGATAAAAAGAAAAAAATAAATTTTTGATTATTCAATCTGGCAGTTTTTTTCAACTTACCCCAAGTGTTTTTGTCTACGCAAAATTCTGTGGCAGGGTGAAAGTGTTTCATGGGTATGAGGCTTGACATTTAACCAAATCACTATGCTTTCTTTGGCAAATCACCAAATTTAACCAAATCATAAAATTTCCACGTATAATTTGGTTTTTACATTAAAAAACAATTGAAACAATTTGAAATAATCATTAATCTATTTTAACAGTTTATGACGATTCTGCTCAACTCCGCTTTATTGCTGGGGCCATTGTAACAGGAGTCTTATTTTTAGTCATCTTTATAATCGCAACAGTGTATTTTATGCGGTCGCAGCACCAAGATGAAATTGACAAAAAATCTGGAAATCATTTGCCATTACCATTAGACTATGCTAGCAATGAAGGTGAGTGGAAAATTAAATTATTTAGTATAAATCGCCGGTCTGGATTCCCATTAGCATTATCATGTTATAGATCATCAAAATAGTTATTATGTAATATATAGAGAGGTAATATATATAAGCTGCCACTTTACTGTCACCTTTCCACTACTGATACTGTCGGCATAACTGGACGTTGTTAATAATTTGTCCTTTGAAATATATGGTAGGTCAAAGGAAGGCAGCGGCCTTTTGGGACTCCAGCTTCGATGGTTTAGTCTCACGACGTTGCTGAAAATATCCTACTGTAGAGAATTGAATCGAGCCATACTCAGTCAGAAGCTTGAGATGCGTCGAAGAATACGTTACTATTGTGTTCTCTATGTTCGAAAGCTTGTATTCTGTTTACTTGCTCGATCGTCCCATTGTGTGCTTCTATGTATGTTATTATAGAAGTAAGTATTTTTCGAGTAATTGAAACAAGCAAGATAGTAAACTTATCCCTCCGTCTATCGGTCTGCCTGTTTCTACGCGAACTAGTATCTCAGTCATTATTCTCAGAGTGAAAAAATTTAAATGAGAAATTATCATTATTCTCTGAGCAAAAAAATAAAAATAAAAAAAAAGCCCAAAAATATCCCCAATTCATGATTCTACGCTGTTTATTAAATTTTCTGGATAGTTGACTGCATATCTCCTTGGCCCACGTATATACATAGATACCATTTAGGACCATGATTTTTTCAATATCACCCTTCTATACCATTTAATTAGAAAAACTGAATATGAATATGAGAGCATCAAATTGATTTTTAAATTTTGGTAGCAAATTCGGTAAGGACTCGCTTGAAGGATTACATTCTTAGTCAGTTTCCATGTCAAAAACAAATCTCTTTGAAAGCTTGATTCAGTAAATCATTAAAATTTTTGTAGATGGGCCTAACTTTAAAAATAAAATTATACTCAAAGTTAATACATATATAATTTACGAAAAAATTGCTTAAAAAAATAACAAATGTAATAAAATTTTTTCTGACTTTTCCCCTTATCCAAATTTAAAACATGGTATTCTCTACTAATTTCAGTTAGAACAAAAACAAGAAAGGAAAGCTAACTTCGGGCGGAGCCGAAGTTGATATACCCTTGCAGTTAAAACCGGATATATATCGCAAACATCGGATATAGTTGGTCGATCCTTATGAGAATAAAATAATATAACCCAATTTATTATAATATAAAATCTAAAAAAAAGTCCCAAACTTCTATCCTCAAAAATACCAAAGTTGGTATTTCTACCAAAAAACATTTCCGATCGTTCAGTTATATGGCAGCTATAGGACATAGTTGGCCGATCCTTATTAAATTGAGTATGTCGGATTATCTGACCAAAAATATAATCAGTACTAAGTTCCAGATTTCTAACTTCAAAAAACACGAAAGTTGAATCATTTCCGATCAATCAGTTATATGGCAGCTATAGGATATAGTCGGCCAATCCTTATGAAATTTGGCATGTCGTAATGTTTTGCCAAAGATAGCTTTCATGTCAAGTTTGAACTCTCTAACTCTAAAAACACCAAAGTTGTACCATTTCTGATCAATCAGTTATATGGCAGCTATAGGATATAGTCGGCCGATTCCGGCTGTTCCGACTTATATACTGTGTGCAAAGTTTCAAGACGATAGCTCTAAAACTGAGAGACTAGTTCGCGTAGAAACAGACAGACAGACGGACAGACAGACGAACAGACGGACATGCTCAGATCAACTCAGGAGGTGATCCTGATCAAGAACATATAAACTTTATATGGTTGGAGATGTCTCCTTCACTGCGTTGCACACTTTTGACCAAAATTATAATACCCTCTCCAATGGTATAAAAATGTATAGAAAAATGTGTGTCTATGATATATAGAAAATTCATTTTAAATTTTTAGTGGTCTGGGGGGGTGATAGTGAAAAAATCATGGTTCTGAATGATACCTGTATACGTGGTCTAAGGAGATATGCTATCAAATATATAGAAAATTTTGTAAATACGCCGCAATCATGAATTAAATGACATTTTGAGCGAAAAAAAATAACAAGAAAGGAAAGCTACGGGCGGAGCCGAAGTTGATATACCCTTGCAGTTAAAAACGAATATATATCGCAAAAATCCGATTTAGAGGGCCGACCATTATGAGAATATAAAAATATAACCAACTTATTACAATACAAAATCTCAAAAAAACCTCAAGCTTCTATCTTCAAAAATACCAAAGTTGGTATTTCTACCAAATACCAAATACCAGTTATATGGCAGCTTTAAGATATAGTCAACCGATAGTTATAAAATTTGGTAGGTCGGATCAACTGACCAAAAATATAATCTGTACCAAGTTCCAGCTTTCTATGTTTAAAAAGACGAAAGTTGGGTCATTTCCGATCGTTCAGTTATATGGCAGCTATAGAATATAGTCGGCCGACCTTATGAATGCGAACTCTCTTACTCTAAAAAAAACCAAAGTTATAGCATTTCCGATCAATTAGTTATATGGCAGCTATAAAATATATATAGTCGGCCGATCCCGTCCGTTCCGACTTATATACTGCGTACAAAGGAAAGAAGGGTGGGTGCAAAGTTTCAAGTCGATAGATTTTAGTCGATTGCTTTAGGTCTGCAAGGGTATAACAAGACCCACTAACTTTGACATACACACATACATACAATAAAGACTTTTTGAATCGCCTTACAAAGTCACAAAGTCATATTGCTCCCCAGCAATCGGTTAACAGTTATTTGCGAGCTATGGTTAAAACACAAAGTCGGAGATTTCGGCTTATTATTAGCCTACGTATTTTCTAATTTCCTTTAATAAATAATGTTCCCATTCAATATTATTCTTTTTTATTTTTAGTTAATACTATGGATACAACTCCAATTGTCAAGACCCTTCATTTAAACGGTATATTTTATAATTAATTTATTTATATTTTTTTATTCAAAGTTTTATTTATCTAAAAAGATTGTAACGACTGAATACATTCATTAAAAAAATGTTAGCCTTCACAGTTCTTCTATATAGAGCAGAGGTCGGCACGGCCCTATCTCGGGGGCATAGGAAATTTCACTGCCCGAGCTCTGCCACACACACACAGTATAAATGTGTGAAACGTCATGCTCACAGCCTACTTTTTGCTATTCGTTACTAACACTAATGCGGTAAAATCATATCAATGTATTGGGGTGCCGACCACTGATATAGAGGATGTGGGGGATTTATTTTATTTTTTTTTATATATCCGGCAAACTTCGGTAAAGGAACGGTAAACTATATGCGAAATTTGCGATATATATCCAATCTGATATCGGATGTATCCGATATTTATCAGTGCCCAAGCTTTGTATATGGCAAAGCAGACTCCGATACCAAAAAATCACCAATACATTGGAGCAAGAATTTTTTTTGCAGAAAATTTAAAAAAAATTATAGTACCATTCACAAGGTGTTTAAAATAAATATCATGTTAAAAAAATTATTTTCAATATTTAGCAATTAAAAAAAAGGCTCTCCATATTTTATTTATATATACGAGGGTAGGCTGATAAAAAGTCGGCCTTACAAAGAAAATACGTTTTTTTTTTAAATTGTGTTTTTTAATTTCTCAACATAATCTCCTTTTAGACGTATGCACTTGAACCATCGATCCTCCAGTTTCCCAATACCTTCCATGAAATAGGATTTGTCCAGGTCCTCAAAATAGGCGTTAGTTTGACAGATTATCTGTTCATTTGACTAAATTTTCTTACCCCCAAGCCATTTTTTAAAATTTGGAAATAAGTAATAGTCACATGGTGCTAAATCTGGAGAATAAGGTGGATGGGGCAAAATTTTGTAGTGCAATTCACACAATTTCGACATGCCGACAACGCTCTTGTGAGCGGGAGCATTGTCCTGGTGCGGCCTTTTTTTCTTCAGCTCAGATTCAAATCGTCCCAAGAGATTGGAATAGTATTCTCCCGTAATTGTTCTCCCTTTTTCCAGATAATCCACATGAATTACACCTCGGGCATCTCAGAAAACCGTTGCCATCACCTTGTTGGCCGACAAACCGATCTTGCTTTTTTCGGTGCCGTTTCTCCAGTTGAAATCCATTGCTTTGACTGTTCCATACTTTCTGGTGTATGGTGATGAATCCAGGTTTTTCAACAGTCACAAAACGACGAAAAAATTCGTTTTTGTTTGCGTTAAGCAATGCCAAACTCTAATTCGCAATGTGCAAGCGGTTGCGTTTATTTTCCATTGTGAGCAATCGAGGCACCCATCTTGAGGCACATAAGAAAGCTTACTTACACTGCTCGCCACTTGAATAGGACACCTCTAAACTAGATTTTATAACTTTAATTGCTGCCAAGCCTAGCCATCTAGGAACATAATTTTATTGTTTTAGTTAAGTTAATTTAAATCTAGTAGTGTTGCAAAAATTACAATATTTTTAAAAAGTTGTAAGTATAAAAAAAAAATTGTTAAACAATTAGTAACCAATTGTGCAGTCTTCATTTTGCACCACTTGATTAGGACACTTTCCCAAAAAAAATGTTTAGAATTTTCAAACTTTATTCAAACATTAAAATTACTTAATATATTCTAGTTTAAGGTAATCGAGGCACCCATCTTGAGGCACATAAGAAAGCTTACTTACACTGCTCGCCACTTGAATAGGACACCTCTAAACTAGATTTTATAACTTTAATTGCTGCCAAGCCTAGCCATCTAGGAACATAATTTTATTGTTTTAGTTAAGTTAATTTAAATCTAGTAGTGTTGCAAAAATTACAATATTTTTAAAAAGTTGTAAGTATAAAAAAAAAATTGTTAAACAATTAGTAACCAATTGTGCAGTCTTCATTTTGCACCACTTGATTAGGACACTTTCCCAAAAAAAATGTTTAGAATTTTCAAACTTTATTCAAACATTAAAATTACTTAATATATTCTAGTTTAAGGTATTTTGTAACAAAAAAAAATTTTTTTAATAATGTGTTGAGCCACCTTTGTTTTCCAAAACTTCACACATTCGGTTTGGAAGGGATGCGTATAATTTTTCCAAATAAGTCCCATGCCATAAGTCCCAAATCGAGTCCCATGCTAATTTGATAGCTGCCATAAGCTCGGGAACGCTCGAATATTGCTGGCCGGATCCATATACTTCACGTGTTAGCCATCCCCACACATTCTCAATGATGTTTAAGTCCGGCGAATATGGTGGCCACTTTAATACCTCCACGTTTTGGCTTGTTATATACGAATTAACTATCCGAGCCGTATGTATTGGGGCATTATCGTGTTGATAAATCCATGTTAAATTTGCGAAAAGTGTTTGGAAGTGGGGAAAGGCCTCTTTCAATATTGCATTATAGCTTAATGCATTCATGGTAGTTTTAACAAATTTAAGCTGACAAGTGCCATAATAAGAAATGGCCCCCCACACCATAATACCTCCAGCACTGCTGTGCAACTTATCAAGATGGTGTGGTTCTTTTCGAAGATCTGGACCCTCCAAATTAAACTTTTTTTCGTCTGAAAAGACGACACGATGCCACTCCGAAGTCCAGGTCACATGAGCGCGAGCGAAATCAAGGCGTTGCAGCTTCCGAACCGGGTTAAGAGGTGGCTTCTTCTTGATTTTTAGTCTCTTCAGATGTGGAACATTATTGATGACTCGACGCATGGTTGTCAAACTTGCTTTGACGTCACATTTTTGTCTTATCTTTGCCAAAGAGTCGTGCGAATTGGAAGCTTCTCTGATTATAAGTCGCTTGTCCGCGCTAGTAAGTACACTGTGAGTGCGGCCTTTCATGTTTTTGCCATAATTATCCTCATTATTTAAAAAATTGGTTACCACGTGACGGCTCCTGTCGATTTTTTTAGCTATTTTGGCAATAGATAAGCCAGAATCCTTGTAGGGTTGGATTTTGCCTTTCTCCGCTTTAGATAATGAAGTGCCACGCCCCATTTTTACTTTTTAATTTAATTTACTCTTGAATTAAATGAAAAAGCCCAAGTAACTTGAATTTTGCGTGTTTGTGCGAACGATACCGACAAAATAAAATGGATGTTCTATTCAAGTGGCGCAAAAATTTCATTGTACTTTTACGAATGCTCACAAAAAGTGCACACAACTTTATAACGGTTCTATTCCAAATCTTGGAATATACCAGAAAGAGCGAAGAAAGTGTGGACACAGATAATATGCAAAAATTCCGTTATTTTATTATTTCGTTTTCGAGTTATGAGTCGATGTAAAGGAAGCATACAGGGTGTCCTATTCAAGTGGCGAGCAGTGTATGTGTAAAAATTCGTGTAAAATGTTTCCATCGCGATCCCAAGAAATGTTTAGAGCATTTGCAATCTCTCGCAGCTTGATTCGGCGATCATACAATATCATTCCATGGACTTTATCCACAATTTCTGGTGTTGTTACCTCTCTGGGACGACCCTCTCTGGGCGATCATCGTCAAAAATGCTTGTCCGCCCGTGTTTAAATTCAGCAGTCCAATATTTTATTGTTGAAAACGATGGAGCTGAATCCTTATAAACTTAGTCTAACTCTTTTAATATCGTCGTTGGATTTCTCCTCTAAAAACAGAAATCTTATGACAGCACGTTATTCGATTTTATGCATGTTGACGACAATGCAAAAGTGAACGCGCTAAAAGTCCCGCCAAAATTACCAGTGTTGATAAAACCGCATGAAACTTTCTTAGAAAACACTAATCAAAAAAATAATAAATTTTTTAAAAATAGAATTTTTGTTGCATTTGTTGTCTTTTCAGCCCACCCTCGTAATATATAACATATTTTTTATCAAAGCCTATTACATAGTGCGACAAAAAAAGAAAAATTGAAGAAACTTTTGAAGTGACCTAGTAGGAAATTGCGTCATTATACCCAATAAAATTAACTTTTAGTTTTTATAATTATTATTACATACTATGTATATGTATATGTAACTAATTTGAGGGTGATCATTTTCAAAGATTTAAAAAAATTATCTGTTTTCTATGTCCAAAACTTTAAAAATCTATAGTAAAAATATGACTCGTAGTCTCAGACGGTATTGGGACAAGGATCCCTGAGAGTTGTCACAAGAAAGCAAATTTAAATTCCCACTCTCTCTTTAACCGACTATTTCTGCCTATCGCTTTTTCTAATGTTAGTGATACTAGATAGATACTAATTCAAATTATTTTAAACCATATGTAAGTATTTTTTGCCGACCACTGGTCTGGACTAAAGACCAAAAAGAAGATTTGGTTACAGTTTTTGCTACAGTCATTCCCGCCCCTAAAAAGACATAAAGCGCCGGTTCAGGAAATATGGAAATTTTTTTCCTAGTTATCTTGGACGATTTTTATAGAAGTCATTCTTGTTATAAATTTTAAGTGAATAAATAAAAATATATTTAAGCTATTTCGTAGTATTTGCTGCAATTAATAAACAAAATGCTGTTCCCTAGTAACAACGCCATTGTTTGGGCATAACAGAAGCTACGTCGATCCACATACATATGAAGACCCAAATCAGGCTATAAAGGAGTTTGCTCGAGAAATAGATGCAAACTATATCACCATAGAAGCTATCATTGGTAAGTTATTTGATATTTCTAGTGGTATCAGAATATATAAATTATATTCCATTTTCCTATTAGGTGGAGGTGAATTCGGAGATGTTTGCCGTGGCCGTTTAAAAATTCCGCCAAATTTTGTGCAAGATATTGACGTTGCTATAAAGACATTAAAACCAGGTGAGTGAAGCAAGGGAATACGAAACTTTTTTGCATTTAAAAACAGAATAGTTGGTGGATTGGTTATTAGTCCTGCTGGTTATCACTTTCCTACCCAAGAGTTAGAGTTAGAGAGTTAGAATTTAATTTCACAAAAATCGGTCGACTATATCGTACAGGTGCCGTATAATTAAACAATCGGAAATAACGTAACTTGTGCGTTTTTGAAGAAAGAAAGTTGGAAGTTCGTTCAGATTTTTTTTTGTCTGTTGATCCCACCTTTCAAATTCAACTGACCAAACACCTACCTTAACGATCGGCCGACTAAATCTTATAGCTGCCATATAACTGAACGATCGGAAATTGGACTTTTTGAATATAGAAGCTTGTTTAATATTTTTGAAGTTAGAAGCTTGTGACTTTTGGAACAGCTTAGAGAGTTCGAATTTAATTTCACAAAAATCGGTCGACTATATCGTACAGGTGCCGTATAATTAAACAATAATATAATAATATATATATATATATATAATATATATATAATAATATATAATACCAACTTTGGACTTTTTGAATATAGAAGCTTATTTAGTATTTTTGAAGTTAGAAGCTTGTGACTTTTGGAACAGCTTGGGACAATTCTCAGATAATTGTGTCTTTGCAAATACAAAAAATTAATAACAAGGACAATAACAGCTGGTAAAAGCGTTTATTTTCGTTAAAATCTCTGTCAATTTTTATATATTACCTGTTCATATATACCATCTTCATGTACTACTGGTATTTTTTTCCGCTATTCAATTCAATTTTAATCATATGTCCGATTATGACCAGATTGTAGCTCTGTGGCTAAAGGGGATTAAAGGGGGCAGGATGGTTCCAAGGTTGAAAAAAAAACAAGGGTTTTGCGAATTTCTGTCTGAGCACAATATAATTATTTAAGTTTTGTACATGATAAATGGCTATATTTGGAGAGTATATAAACATTTTTTTTGTCAAAAAAAAAATTTTTTTGTCCAGCGACGGCTGTCGCTTGGAGTCGCTTCAAAAAAGTGTCTTTTTGCGGCGAGAAAAACCTGGCCTCACAGTGTTATTTGAAATAAAAAAAATTGCAACGATTTATTTAATATATTTGTTTCTTGTGCGGTCTTAAATTCGGAGGTACCATTTTTACATAAAAAATCAGCCCATTATTTCCTGTAAAAATGTCAAAAAAAATTTTTTTTTTTATATAAAAGAGGTTAATTTGAGTTTTTTGTATTTAGTTGGTCTTCCTTGAGTTTTTAATACGGCCTTTATTCTTGATGGCATAAAATCTACCAAGTTTTCGTTAGTTTTTTTAATTGTCTTTATAACAGACACTTTCCACTGTTAAATTAAATTCTCTTAAAAAATTTAAATTAAAATTTAAAATTTAAAATTTAAATTTTAATTTAAATTTTTTAATTTTAAATTCTTTAAAACTTTAATAACACAGTGCGACAGTGATTTGGATTTGAATTTCTAAACGCGTAATTTTAAACCGATTTTAAAATTTTT
Source organism: Drosophila bipectinata (assembly GCF_030179905.1). Taxonomy (NCBI): domain Eukaryota; kingdom Metazoa; phylum Arthropoda; class Insecta; order Diptera; family Drosophilidae; genus Drosophila; species Drosophila bipectinata. The sequence continues at coordinate 8,342,748 of NC_091740.1, read as the reverse complement.
TTCGTTTTCCAATAATTAAATGTTGGAGCTTTTGAAAAAAAAATAGATCTTTAATTTATTTCAACAAAATTGCACTGACTTGTTTTGGGAAAAGCGTTATAACTTCAACAATTTTCATAATTTCCTAATGAAACTGGTCTCGTTTTATTCAGAATTAACGAGACAATAATGATATGTATCAAAAATGATATCATTTCTTAGAAATTCTACCGAAAATATGGCGTCAAAGTCTGAAAAACACGACAAAAATTCAAAAATGTCAGTTTCTTGCGTAAAAATTGTATCCTTTTTGTTGAAATAAATTAAAGATCTATTTTTTTTTTCAAAAGCTACAACATTTAACTATTATAAAAGTCTACAATTTTAAAATCGGTTTAAAATTACGCGCTTATGAATTTTTAGGAGCAAAAAAGTCCCGAAAAACCGTTTTTTCTAAATAAATCAAGATTTTGAGGGTGTTAAAAAAATTTCAAACACGGTTTTATACTATACTCGAGCTAATGAACAATTCCTACTAGGTCTCTTCAAAAGTTCCAAATCACTTTCGCACTGTGTTATGTTTGGGGCACGAGAAAGATACTCTTTCATTGAGGGTATAAGGTGGCGATTTAGAACACCTTGAAACTTTTCGGCATTCACAGTTCTACCAATTAATTCCAAATCACCAACGCCATAGTAAGAAAAGCATCCCCGGACCATTCGGCACGCTCCTTGCCTGACCTTTCGCCGTAAGCAATTATTTTTGAAGCGTTTGTCACGTTTGGGGCGCACCTAGCTCATACTATTGTAAGCCAAATTGATTATGTTGGTGTCGTTAGAAAAAATGACGTTCCGCCAATCATTTACAGTCCACGATTCGTGCATTTTGACCAACTGTAGCCTTTTCTGAATCATTTTTGAAGTCAAGATTGGGTTTTTCGCTGTTTGCCGGCCATGAAGTCCTGCCTCCTCAATGTTCCCTCCAACGGTTCGAGTGCTTATTTCGACTGGTAAAACTTACTTCTTAAATGTTTTGCTGATTTGAAACGATCAGCCAGGCTTAATAGTGGTAGTTGGTCTTCTTTTTCTTTCCTGATTCTGGAAAATGCTTTAGAGTTCTGGTTTTCTCAAAATGTTGTAGGAAATCCTCGAAAGAAGACTTAATAAATCCAACGTTAGAGCTTATTCCTCGGAAGCTTAAGATGTTCGATTGTAAGGCCAATATGGCCCCTTGAAAATTTTCAGTCATTTTCGACATATTTAAACAAAAAAAATTTGTTTAACATAAAAAATTTAAAAAATGCTTTCAGACCATGAAAGCTAAATACTTTCCGAATATAACGAAAAAATTTCAACTCGTTATAATAACACGCGCTCCTACCACACTAACGCAAGTACAAGTACTTAGGTGTCCGGATTTATTGTCCGCTACTATATATATATTTACCACGCAATACCCGAGGCACCAACATCTTTTTTAAATAACGGTGATAAGAAAAAGATTAGAATGTCTCATAGCAACAGAAACATATGATGAAAACATTCTACATTCATCAATAGATCAAAAATTATCGCTAAATATGAAAAACAAGCAAAAGAAAAAATGCACATATAATTATTTGTGTGAGGTATTTTAGGTAGGTAGAAAGAAAATCAAGCTTAAGTTTGGCCAAAGGTGCATGGGATTTGAATTTTCAGTTGTTACGGCTTTAACGGAAAATGCTCATTTGTTATAAGATACACTTTTAACAAAACGACTAAATGAAGGAGTTTTTAAAAGTTCTTAAAAGATCTTTTAAAAAAGAAAAAAGATTTTAAAGGAGCTTTTAAAAGTTGATTTTTAATCAACAAAAATTTGTTTGAACAAAATAAAAGTGTTTTTTTCTGGGCAGAACACTTACAACGAAAACAGTATGAATTATAGAATTTTTTTACAGTTTGGAAATTAAATGTATCTTGGTATTTTCCTGTGCAAAAAATGTTACTTTAAAAACAAAAACTTAAAAGTTTTAAAGTTTAATAAAATATAGTCAACCAATAGCTATATAATAGCTGAATATATCTATATCGGCCATAACTGAACGATCGAAAATGGTATTTGATAAAAATACCAACTTTGGACTTTTTGAATATAGAAGCTTGGGATTTTTTTTATATCCTTGCAGATAATTTATTATCTTTTTAAATAAGGTATTATAATTTTGGTCAAAAGTGTGCAACGCAGTGAAGAAGACATCTCCGACCCAATAAAGTATATATATTCTTCATCAGGATCACCTCCTGAGTTGATCTGAGCATGTCCGTCTGTCCTTGTGTCTGTCCGTCTGTCTGTTTCTACGCAAACTAGTCTCTCAGTTTTAAAGCTTTCGACTTGAAACTTTGCACACACCCTTCTTTCCTTTGCACGCAGTATATATATATATGTACTATATTGCACTATATCCTATAGCTGCCATATAACTGATTGATCGGAAATGGTATAACTTCAATTAGACCCAACTTTCGTGTTTTTAAACATAGAAAGCTGAAATTTGGTATTGATTATATTTTTGGTCAGTTAATCCGACCTACCAAATTTTATAACTATCGGTTGACTATATCTTATAGCTGCCATATAAGTGGTATTTGGTATTTTGGTAGAAATACCAACTTTGGTATTTTTGAAAATTGAAGTTTGGGACTTGTTTTAAATTTTGTATTATAATAAATTGGGTTATATTATCATATTCTCATAAGGATCAGCCAACTATATTCGATGTTTGCGATATACATCCGGTTACTGGAAGGGTATATCAACTTCGGCTCCGCCCGAAGTTAGCTTTCCTTTCTTGTTTTATTGTTTTATTGTTTTATTCTCATAAGTATCGACCAACCATTTCCGATGATACATATCCGGTTTTAACTGCAAGTTAAATATATATCAACTTATATAAAGGGTATATCAACTTCGGCTCCGCCCAAAGTTAGCTTTCCTATCTTGTCTTCCTATAAATGAATGTGAATATATTTTCACATATATGTAAATATATGAATGTAAATATTAATTTTAATTACTCAATTTCTTAGAGTACAAGGCTATATTGTATTTTGGTGAATGCAAGGAATCATCTCTGAAACCATAAAAAATATACATATATTCTCAGCTTCTTCATATATATGATCGGCATCAACAGCTGAGTCGATCGTATGGTATCCGCGCAGATCAAGTTTATTTCAACATTGCGCCTCGCCCACTCCCACTAGCCCCAGTTCAATAATCTTTTTGAGAGATGTTTTATTGCAGTGGTCGGCACGGCCTATTTCTGGGTATAGGAAATTTCTTTGTCCGAGTTCTGCCGCACACTCAAAGTATAAACGTGTGAAACGTCATGCTCACGCCCTACTTTCTTTTATTCGTTACTGATACTAAGGGGTTAAAATCATATCATTGTATGGAGTGCCGACCACTGTTTTAATGCCAAACTATTTTTAGAGGAGTTATAGATTTTTTATTTTGCTTCCCTACTCAATCGGCAGTAGTGACGTAGGGGGCTTCGGCATTTTACTTTTTGGCAAGCGAAAAAGTATGGGCCAAATTTTTTGCTGAGAATCCATACTTTTAAACTTTAAAGGTTAAAGTGTGGCTAGAACAGATGAGTACCGAGTGTAATATAGTCACAAAACTCGACTATACTTATTTTTATACCCTTGCAGAGGGTATTATAATTTTGGTCAAAAGTGTGCAACGCAGTGAAGGAGACATCTCCGACCCTATAAAGTATATATATTCTTGATCAGGATCACCTCCTGAGTTGATATGAGCATGTCCGTCTGTCCGTCTGTCCGTCTGTCCGTCTGTCTGTCTGTTTCTACGCGAACTAGTCTCTCAGTTTTAAAGCTATCGACTTGAAACTTTGCACACACCCTTCTTTCCTTTGCACGCAGTATATAAGTCGGAACGGCCCGGATCGGCCGACTATATCCTATAGCTGCCATATAACTGATTGATCGGAAATGGTATAACTTTGGTGTTTTTAAAGTTAGAGAGTTCAAATTTGATATGAGAGCTATTTTTGGCAAAATAATATGACATGCCAAATTTCATAAGGATCGGCCGACTATATCTTATAGCTGCCATATAACTGAACGATCGGAAATGACCCAACTTTCGTGTTGTTAAAGATAGAAAGCTGGAGCTTGGTACAGATTATATTCTTGGTCAGTTAATCCGATCTACCAAATTTCATAACGATCGGCCGACTATATCTTATAGCTGCCATATAACTGAACGATCGGAAATGGTTTTTGGTAGAAATACCAACTTTGATATTTTTGAAGATAGAAGCTTGAGACTTTTTTTAGATTTTGTATTGTAATAAATTGGATTATATATTCATAATTCCATAAGGATCGGCCAACTATATCCGATGTTTGCGATATATATCCGGTTTAAACTGCAAGGGTATATAAACTTCGGCTCCGCCCGAAGTTAGCTTTCCTTTCTTGTTTATTGTTATTTTTAAGTAATGCTGATGTATTCGGTTTAATATTTTTTTTCAGGATCTTCGGAAAAATCGCGGTGCGACTTTTTGACTGAAGCTTCAATTATGGGGCAATTCGACCATCCTAATGTAATTTATTTGCAAGGGGTTGTAACTAGGTCTAATCCTGTTATGATCATAACTGAATTCATGGAAAATGGAAGCTTGGATACATTTTTACGCGTTAACGATGGAAAGTTTCAAACTTTACAATTGATTATAATGCTTCGGGGAATTTCCAGCGGTATGGCTTATCTGAGTGAGATGAACTATGTCCATAGAGATTTAGCCGCCCGAAACGTTCTTGTAAATGCACAATTAATTTGTAAAATTGCTGATTTTGGACTGTCACGAGAAATTGAGAATGCTAGTGATGCATATACAACAAGAGTAAGTTATATGAGTATGAATGTATTACACAAAATTAAATTCCCCAAATATACTTACTTTGCTTACTTTACTTACTTTTTTAAAGTTACTTTGACTTTCGACACATGAGTTGCCATTTTCCGTTTTAGGTGTTCTTCTTCACAACGTATTGTTTTTTTTTTAATAAAATGAGTTACTTTTATTAAAAGTTATTTTTATTATAGTTATTATACCCTTTATTAGAGGTATTACAATTTTGGTCAAAAGTGGGCAACGGAGTGAAGGACACATCTCCGACCATAAAAAATATATATATTTTTGATCAGGATCACCTCCCGAGTTGATATAAGCATTTCCTTCTGTCTGTCTGTTTCTTCCGAGTCATATACTGCGTGCAAAGAAAAGAAGGATGTGTGCAAAGTTTCAAGTCGATAGCTTTAAAACTGAGAGACTAGTTCGCGTAGAAACAGACAGACAGACAAACGGACATGCTCATATCAACTCAGGAGTTGATATAGGGTATATAAACCCTGATGAAGAATATATATACTTTATTGGGTCGCAGATGTCTCCTTCACTGCGTTGCACACTTTTGACCAAAATTATAATACCCTCTGCAAGGGTATAAAAAGGTATCTTCTAATATAAATGTACCCCTATTTACATTTTTATGCAGGGAGGTAAAATTCCTGTTCGCTGGACAGCCCCAGAAGCCATAGCTTTCAGAAAGTTCACATCAGCTTCCGATGTATGGTCTTACGGTGTAGTTTTATGGGAAGTCATGTCCTATGGGGAACGCCCATATTGGAACTGGTCAAATCAGGTAATAAAAACGAACTTAACTAAATTTAATGTTTATGAATATATATGCTTTATTTATATTAGGATGTAATAAAAAGCATCGAGAAGGGATATCGATTGCCAGCTCCAATGGATTGCCCTGAAGCTTTATACCAGCTAATGTTGGATTGCTGGCAAAAACAGCGAACTCATCGTCCAACGTTTGCCAGTATTGTCTCAACCCTCGATAACTTGGCAAGACAACCGCAGTCCTTACTGACAACACGTAACTCTCCCGAATCAGACAATACACATATATTAGATGCGCAACATGCTCAAAATGTATTTATAAGCACCGATTTATGGTTGGAATATATAAAAATGTCTAGGTATTGTCAGCATTTTAAGGAGGCTAATTTAATAAACGCCCAACAGGTATGAAAAAAATTTTTGGATATATAAGGAAATCCTCTTTTTTATTTAGAAAACAAATGGATATTTTGTATTTCTTTTTCTGAAATTAAAATTGTTTTCATTTTGGTTTGTTGAGTTCTAACAAATAAAAAAATAGTTTTATAACTAACACATGGATCAATAAGTCCCGAGACTAAAAATTGTATCGCTTTCACGGGGTTTTTACCCATTAAAATAACCATGTTTGATCAGAACACGAAATTCGGATTTTTCTATTTTTTAAACAAACTAAAAAACGACTTTACTCCAACCCCAAAAACTGAGCTGTTTCTGGTCTGATCGATTTAAAGTTTTAACACGTTTTAAGTTAATTTGGATAGTTAAAATTTTTCAGACTCATTCCTCTTCTCTTCTTATTCCAATTCAACATTCCTCCCTAATTTACATCTCATTTAATTAATTTTACTGCAGTTAAAATAAATTTTCATCATAGAAAGAGGTTTTTCCAATTTATTAAAAATATAAATGTATAATTTTTTTTTAATAGATTTCCCGGCTAACCGCTCAACAGTTAACAGACATGGGCATAACTTTAGTGGGACACCAGAAAAAAATTTTGCACCAAGCCCGGCAACTGGACACCATTATTTGAGGGTATCCCAAATAGTATTAAAATACCAATAAGATGTATATATATAAAACACAAAATATATAGATATTATAGTAATTATATTAAAAAGGGTATAAAAAGTTGTGTAAGATACAAAAAATAAATAATATAAAAATTTACCAAAATAACATTCTACGTTCTCAAATTAACATATGCATTTTAGATTTTTTGTATAAATCGTCTAAGTGCTTTCTAGTACATACATTTCCATTTATTATACCCTTGCAGAGGGTATTATAATTTTGTCCAAAAGTGTGCAACGCAGTGAAGGAGACATCTCCGACCCTGACATTCTCGACCATGACAGTTAGCCTTACCACTAAGTGACTAAGGAACTAGTCTGGCGTATGCCTTATCGATTCGTCGCGATAATCGGACTCGCTAGCGCATATGCGCGGTGTTTCCTTGGTGTAGCATAGGCGCGACGGCCAGTCTTTGTCCCATCACAAATTCTGTAGCGCGTATGCGTTGCTTTTTGAGTCGCTTGGTTCTAAACTCTGCGGAACGGTGAGGGTTATTCCTTGTCTCTAAAATAACACCACTATACTTTTATAATTACACTGCCTTGCATGGGTCGTGCGAATAAGATGGGATAAAGTGTTTTCGAAAGGTTTTTTGTGCTGATCACGAATCCGGAGTCAATATATTCCCATCCCGTCAAGTTTTTTTATCGTGACAAGAACAAAAATTGTTTGAAAAGGGGAGAATAATGGCGTTTTGGTCATTTTTGAAAAACTGAACCGTAAAATTCTGACGTGCTACCAAGTTGAGTAATATCGGAAATTGAAGCTTGATTTTCAATTTTCAAAAACGAGACCCAGGACAAACGGTTCGCATGCACCGTGGGTGTGTTTATGCACTCCAGCCTCCCTCGAGCAAAGTCTCTTCGTCTTACTCTTCGTCGGTCTCTTTTCATATACACATTTATCCATAAGCGATGACCTCTGCTCTGCCAGCGACGCTTATTTATATATATACTAGCAGTAGCCTGCCACGTTTCGCTGTGGCATATTGTGGTTGCACGCATAAGAAATAAGTCAAACAAAAAAGAATAATTTTCGTGGACTACCTATGTATGAGGATGGCAAAATCGTGAGCTTTCCAACGTTGGTTGTATTACGGTCATTCATCACAACATCCCGCAAATGGATATATTCCTCGGACCGAAGTTTCGTCTGATTCAATGGGAGGAACAGCAAACGTTCTGTTTCAATTTTTGCATACATATCGACAATGTACTGATGAAACAACTGACGACATTTCAATATATGATTGTCATCGGTCCTCCGAACCATTAATCGGTATGAGTAAAAGTTCATCGCGCTGCACTTTTTATTCGTTTCTACACCATTGGCTGGATCTACCATCCTCAGATTAAAATGATATCCATCGGCACCATCCCAGAAGATGAGTGGATACTGCAAAGCATCGTAACAACGGTGATGTTGAGGTCTGGCGAGGTTGGTGCACGATTTTTTAAGCAAACATGGATTTGGTTGTTCTTTCCTTTATTTAAAGTCAAATCATGGCGCGCGAGCTAAAAAACTTCGTCGTTTTCCCTCGCTTCGTTAGCTTCACCTAGCGATCGCAAACGCCTCGTTCTTCCGCCATTTTTCCGTATATCGATAAGCTTACGTCTAGCGTTTTTCAAAACTTATTCTAAACATTATTCGACACTAATTTTAACGATTTCATTTTTCAAATATAAACTTAATTCTATGACGGCGGTAACATTCCCTCCCCCGTAATTGATCCCGATCCGTGGTCAGTTACCATCCTCCAAGCCGACGTCCAGAACTGCTACCTTTGTTGCTTTGGCCATCATTGCGTCAGTCACGCGTCCTTTCAGCCACAGGTTCCTCGGAAGAAGCTCATCCACGACTACGACGATGCTTCCGATGGTGATTGGAGTTACCTTCTCGAACCATTTGGTGCGCCTGGTTAACACGGGTGCATACTCCTTAACCCATCGTTGCCAAAAGCGGTCTCCGAAGCGCTGAGTCTCGTTCCATCTACGCTTCAGATTCATTCCCTCTTTTGGCAGCGGCTTGTATCCGTTCGCTGATCCTAGCGGCAGGTCGTTGTCCTGACGAGTCTCTCCCATGCTCCACCCATGTGCGGTGCTCCTGGTGGGTTGAATCGCCACTTTATGCCGTCGAACTTAATAGTGATCTTATCGTACTCAATCTTTTTCAGCTCCTCGCGCACGGCTTTTTCCGTGGCTCTGAAATTTGTACCGTTGTCTGAAAATATTTCCTTCGGTGTCCCTCGAAGGGCCATAAAATTGGCTAGGCACATGATACATGAACTAGTATCTAGACTGTAGGTGATCTCAAAATGCACCGCGCGCAACGTAAGACAGGTGAACAGAGCTACCCATCTCTTCTCTTTGCGCCGGCCGACGTTCACCAATAACGGGCCAAAATAGTCAACGCCTGTATAGGTGAACGGCCTCTCGAAGCTTCCAACTTTTGCCCTCGGGATTGGTGCCATCTGGGGTGGTCTGGGAACTGCTCTGTCGATCTTGCATCGTTGGCATGTGTTTCGTACAGATTTGTGCAGTACTCGTAGCCGGCTGATATAAAACGAATTTTTGATGTCGTTTATTACAGTTTCGTGAGCGAGATGGTGATACTTTTCGTGGAAGCTCCTAACTATGAGGTTGGTTTTCCGGCATCCATGAGCTAGTATAATGGCGTCCTCAGCTATGTCAACTGCGTTCAATCTGCCTCTTGTTCGTAGTATTCCATCGTTGTCCAGGTACGCGTTCAATCCGGCCAATCTGCTTCCCTTGAGGAGCGCCGTTCCCGCGGATAACGTTTTTAGTTCTGCTGCGAAGGCGATGGATTGGGATTGCTTGTATAGCAGCATCTTTGCCTTGCTCACATGAGCCGTTGTCGTGGTTGATGGCATATCTTGTCCGGCACATTTCGCTCGCAGCCGATCAATGAACAGGAGTACTAGCGCCACTGCTCTGTATAACCGCCGCCAATTTGAGAAATCGTGCGCGTTGAACATAACCACTGATTTCGAATGCGTCGTCATCACATGCTTCCGGATCTCCGAGGTATCGATGATGCTCTCCTGCTTCTTGGATATTGGCCAGTTGCTCGCATCGGTCTTCAGGAACTCCGGGCCCGTTATCCACGTCTCTTGTTGGGTTTGCCCGGTGACCTTGGTAGCTCCATCTGCTACGTTCAGCTTTGAAGGAATCCACCGCCATTGCTCGACCAGTGTTGTTTCCAGAATTTCGGCGACTCTGTGCATCACGAACTGATGAAAGTTGCGGGGGTCCATAGTTAGCCACTGCAACACTGTCTTGGAGTCCGACCAGTATGTGGCGTTGTCAATTCGTAGGTTGCGTGTGCTCATCACCTTTTGGGCTAAGCGTGCTCCCATAACTCCTGCCTGCAGCTCCATACGCGGAATCGAAGGTGGTTTTAAAGGTGCCACCTTAGATTTCGCCATTACCAAAGATACCACGACTCTGTCATCCGTTGCCACGCGCAAGTAGCAGACTGCAGAATATGCTTGCTCGCTGGCGTCGACGAATGTATGGAGTCCAATTTGACATGGCTCCGATGTGGCTGGGGAAAAGCATCTAGGGACCTCGAAAGTCCTTATGTCTTGCAAAATGGTTTTCCATTGGCGCCATTCTTCTAGAATCCTCTCAGGTTTCTCAGGTCAATTTTCTGCCGCCATATACACTGGAGGAGTATCTTTAGTCCAATCGGTTGGCATGATAAAAATCCCAATGGATCGAAGATCGACATCAAAACTTGTAATACTTCTCGCTTGGTAGGGGCTACGTTTTCCGCCAGCACATCACGCTTCAGCCTTGCAAATCTGCAGATAAATTTGAACATATCAGTATGTGGGTCCCAGAACATGCCAAGTATCTTTTCTGTTGCACAAAAATCCACGGGCTTTTGGGTTCCAGCGTTGCCATTATCCTGCAAGCTTTCGAGCACTTCTTCCGAATTCGACGACCAGTTACGGATCTCGAATCCGCCTCTGCGATGTACTTCTATAACTTCTCTGGTGATCTGGATGGCCTCCTGTTCGTTCCTCATGCTATCGATGAAGACGTCAACGTAGTGCGTCCTTTGGATGGCGTTTAAAGCCAATGGGAACTCTTCTTGGGTGGTCTCCACGTTCTTATCTAGAACGAAGTGCGCTATAAACGGCGCGCAGCTAATCCCAAAAGTCATAGCTCGCATGACATAGGTGTCTACTTTGTCGCTGCCTTTGTCATACCACAAAAATCGCTGCACCTGCATGTCCTCCTCGCGAATTTTGATCCTGTGAAACATTTCCGCAATGTCGCCACAAATCGCTATTTTGTTGACCCGAAAGGCTAGCAAGACGTCTATGAGTGGGTTCAGGCAATCTGGTCCTCTGAGTAGGTAGTCATTTAGCGCGTATCCGTGTGCCTTTGCGGCTGCATCCCATACGAGCCTTATCTTTTTCGGCTTGTTTGGATTCAGCGCTATGAATATTGGCAGATACCATGTACGGCTGTTCTCCCGGCTGGTTTCTTCCTCGGATAGCTTAACCGCGTATCCTTTGTCTAGAAGGTTCCTGATTTGGGCGTCAATCTTTGCATACAGATCTGGTTCTTGAGAGACCTTTTTCTTCATGCAGGTAAGCCGCTTCAGAGCGTTACTCCGGCTCTCAGGGAGTTTGTCGATACCACCGCGCCACGGAAGTCCAACTTCATATTTTCCGGACTTATTTTGGCAGGTGCTTTCCAGTATCTTCGCTGCCAGCTCATCCTCAGCTGAGTGCAGCTTTCGTGGTACGAGTGCGTCCAGGTTGAAATGTTCCTTGATGTCATCATGGAGTTCTTGCCAGTCGCAGTCGCAGTGGTGCATGAAAATGGATCGTTGTGGGTTCGCCGATCCTTGGATGCTCCATCCTAGCATGCACTTCGATGCTATCGGCTCGTTCCATTTTCCTTCGCGGATCTTGGGAGGGACTGCTAGCTTCCAGTTATTGGTTCCGATTAGCAAAGTCGGCTGGGCAGAGTAGGACCGTAGCGGCAAGTCTTTCAAATGCTGGAATCTGTCGCATAACTCCTTCATGTTGACTGTCTGTCTCGGTAGTGCTAGGTTCTGAACGGTCTGGACGTTATTCAACCAGTAAACCTTATCGCAGTTAATTTCCGAGATTTGGACGGATGCTTTCACGGATCCACTCTCGAGTCGAGTCGTCTCTGCGGTCCACTGCAAACACATTGGCGCTGCCTGGCCTTGTATTCCCAGTCTTTGGAATACGGATGCATCTGCTAGGGTCACGGATGATCCTTCATCTAAAAAGGCGTAGATCTCAGTCTGCCTGCTGCCGTAATGCAGCTTGACTGGAATGATGCGAAAGAACTGACTTCCGTGGTTGTCGTCTCGGTGCGTACTCACGTGACTCTGTGGTCTGTCTTGGCCGATTGTGTTGGGAACATAATCTGAATGAAGTAACTCATGGTGTCTCTTTGTACAGCCGTTAATTCCACAGTTCCCGGTTCGGCATCTGTTCCGGTGTACCTTGAGGCAGCAGAAACAGGCTTTACCCGCTCTGATTACCTGCCACCTGTGCTCCGCGTCAAGGTTCAAGAACACCTGACATTGTGCTGGGTTGTGACTCGGGTCGCCGCAAGCTACGCACCTCTGTTGAACTTGCTCCTGAGCTGCTTCCGTATGGATCGCGTTCGATCGTGTTTGTCCTCGTGCTGGTCCAGGCTCATCTGCCACTCCCTTGTCCGGGCGGCGACTGTTGTGGGAATTAACTGCGCCCGTTTTGTAAAACGATGGCGCCACCACTAATGACGCTGCCTCTGCGATTTTATACAGCCAATCACTGAATGCCTTGACTGCGGCCACTCTATCGTCGCGGAGTTGCATTGCCCAGTTTAGCTTGTGTTGGTTGGGAAGCTTATCTACCAGCTCCTTGACCAACATTGGATTGTTGAGATGCGCCTTTAGATCGCACGCCTCCATAGTAGCACAGACGTTTCGCACTGCCAGCGCGTACTCTATTAACGCCTCCAATCTGTCTTTGGGTGGTGCCAGTCTTCGCACCTTTTCCACCATTCTTTCTAGGATGTGCTCTGGTCTGCCGAAGAACATCTTCAAAGTGCTGATGACTTCTGGGACTAGGTTAGGAAGTAGGAGTTTATCTCTAACCAAGTCACGAGCTTTCCTTTTAAGCGACTTTTGCAGACGTAGCATGTTTTCCACATTCGTATATCCCGCTGCTGTCGTACTGTGTTCAAATGTGCTGATAAATAACGGCCAGTCATCAGGATCCCCGCTGAATGTTGGAAGGTCCTTTGGTATAGCTTGCCGGGCCGCTATTTGAGTACTTGTAGGTGAATCTGTGGCTCGAAACATCCCAGCTACCGCTACGTCAGCGGGGTTCATCTGCATGAGAATTTTGCATCGATTAGCGTATCGACGGCTAGCGCTTTGCTGTGCGGTTCTGGGATATCCATTGCGTCTTCACGTGTTTGAGACTGTACTGGTGATCTTTGCATACCGCTGAACGGTGCTATGTGGCTGCAACCCGCAAGACAGTAATCGCAACTCCAATCCTTGCTCTCAATGTCGTCCTCTACGCCGGCACACTCGAAATGGTACCACCTTCCGCAAACGTCGCACTGTACCCACTTTTCTGACGCTGTTTCGTTTTTGTTCTCGCAAATTCTGCACACCTCAACGTTCATGCTTCGCGTTGTCCGGAGTGCTTGCAATATGGCGTCTGCTTTTCTTCTTCTTGGCTGCGTGCTTTTTCGACCTAGCCTGTGGCTGCTAGGGACGCGACGCCTTACCTCTGCCTTTATCCGCAAGAGTTCTGGTTTTCCCCAAGAATGGCGTGCTCAACTCAACCTAGCCAGTGGCTGCTAGGGACGCGACGCCTCCACTTTCGTTACTTCCAAAATTTGTCGCCTCCTGTCGGTCTAGCTGTTGTCTGCTGGCGACGCGACGCTGTTTTTTTCTGCCTTAATCCGCAGGTAACGAAGTTTTGGAGGAAGTTTTTTAGAAATGTTGAGGTCGGGGCGAGGTTGGTGCACGATTTTTTAAGCAAACATGGATTTGGTTGTTCTTTCCTTTATTTAAACTCAAATCATGGCGCGCGAGCTAAAAAACTTCGTCGTTTTCCCTCGCCTCGTTAGCTTCACCTAGCGATCACAAACGCCTCGTTCTTCCGCCATTTTCCGTATATCAATAAGCTTACGTCTAGCGTTTTTCAAAACTTATTCTAAACATTATTCAACACTAATTTTAACGATTTCATTTTTCAAATATAAACTTAATTCTATGACGGCGGTAACAGGTGAGTTTCTGCGACGTTTACCAATCGATCGTTTCGTCGATGGAGAACAATATTTCGAGGTTGGAACTGATCCCCGACTATGACAATTGCCACTTCGTCTATAGTTGGAGCATTGTATCTCCTGATATGTTCTCCAGCAGGCGTTTTGTCTGCATGAATGACAATTTAATGGGTATCCGAAGACATTATATCGATTGCTGTTTTGAACAAACGCACCAAATGGTTCCGTTCGTGAAAAAGCTTCTGTAGCTGCGAAATAATGGGCTTCTTCACCGAGGTATTGATTCCATAACGTGCATCGACTTCAGCTCCATCATCACCAATAAAGTACATTTGAAGAAATTTGTGTTCGCTGTCTGAGAACGGAAGCAGGGAACCGGCTTTGTGATAGATTTGTCCTTTGATTTTAAAAGTTGGCATGAATTGTGCAGTTATAATTTCCGCACCAAATGACGTCATTTGGAAGCAAGAGTTGTATTTCCTAATGTTCGACAGGAAATGCTTCGACTCAGCAGTAGATCCAGCTAATAGAGAGTGCAGAGGCTCTGGTGGTGCTTCAAGTTGAGGCAATTTCACTTTCCCGGAAGCGCAACACAATCCTTTTGGTTCGTTGTTGAATTTGAGAGCCTGACAGTGTGCAGACCTGATTCATCCGGCCAATAACGACATTGCGATTCGAGCTATAATCAACAGTTGAATTATATCGGAATGCAAGACGATTGTATTGCAGGTTTTGATCTGTTGCAAACTGTAAACGCGCTTCAGCTACCCTTGCCCGCATGTGCATCCGCATGGCTCTCAGCCGCTCAGTCTCTCGAATGGAGGCCCGCTCGTCGTCAGTTCTATTCGAAATGTTAAGTCTTTTTGCTTTTGTATTGCGAGTAAGACGACTAAAATTCGACTTCTTGGGTGGCATGACTTCGTTTCTAATGACATTCGTTTCTGACATTTTGACATTTTCATTTGACATTTTCTTCTTAGCTGTCTGCCTAAATAGAAAAGTAGGGGCACGGGGAAACGCGAAAAAAGTAATATATTTGCAAACGCAGATAAGCTATCAACATCAAAAGTAGACATAAACCGAGGTGGAACCTCAACGCATGTTGGGTAAAAATTTGGGCTAATCGGTTCAGAACTTTTCAAGTCTATAAATGACGTAGATACCAACAGAGCATTTTAATATATATAGATTTATACCCTTGCAGAGGGTATTATAATTTTGGTCAAAAGTGTGCAACGCAGTGAAGTAGACACCTCCAACCCTATAAAGTATATATATTCTTGATCAGGATCACCTCATGAGTTGATATGAGCATGTCCGTCTGTCTGTTTCTACACAAACTAGTCTCTCAGTTTTAAGGCTATCTACATGAAACTTTGGATACACCCTTTCCTTTGCACGCAGTATATAAGTAGGAACGGCCCGGATATGCCGACTATATCCTATAGCTGCCATATAACTGAGTTTTTAGAGTTACGTGTTTTTGACGTGAGAGCTCTTTTTGGATGTATATCCGGTTTTAACTGCAAGGGTATATCAACTTCGACTCCGCCCGAAGTTAGCTTTCTTGTTCTTTAATCATTTTTTTATTTACAATCTGTCTATTGAAACTGTTTGGTCATTGAGAGTTTTCAATGCCGTAAATAAAAAATCAGAATTTAATTAGGTTCAACGTTATAAAAATGTTTATTTCTGCCTGCAGATGAAGCCGGATGATCATCTGATAAACCAGCTTATGGTGCATGCAGAGACTAAAAGTGAATACAGAGAGGGCGGCCCGACTGGTCACTGCGAAGCTAAAGCTCTCGAATAATGGAGAGGGCGGCCCGACCTAAACACTGCGAGCTAAAACTCTCTATAGAAAGCCCGTTGAATCGAGCGGCCGAGAGAGAGTCGGCTTGCGATCAACTAAGCTTTTGTATAAACTTAAGCCATAAATAAACATTACCAAACATTACGCTAACATATTTAAATATTAAAATTACACCGCTGCTGCCTGACCCGACATTCCCCCCTCCGTTGGGGCCTGTCCTCCAAATATATTCGTAAGGGGCGAGGTACAGCTTAATCAGCTCCCAGCGAAGCACTCCAACCCGAAGAGGGATCCGCTCCATAGCTCTGCCCAGCGGCCACATCCATAGCCTCCAAAGTCCTGCATCGCTGCTCCAGAAACTCTGCCAGCGACTCCCAAGTAGGGATGGCGTCGGAACTTGAAGAATTTAGACTCTCCTCCCACTTAACCTGGGTAGCTGGGTCCAACCGTTGAAGAAGCACCTGGACAATGATGCAGCCGGCTATCTCATTCGCAAATTCTTCAAAGTTCTCATATGGGCATTGAATTTGTCGGATAACCCTCGAAGACCTGTTATTGAATCACCTTCCACTAGAGTGAGGCCAAGAATCTCGTTCACATGAGCCTGAAATATTAAACGACGGCTATTAAATCGTTTCTCCAACCAATTCAGCGCGACATCATAATTCTCATCAGAGACTTCCAAGGAGCGAACTGCTTCGAAAGCGGACTCCCGAAGGCAAGATCGCAACCTTTGCAGCTTTTCCACCTTACTGATGCTCGGATTACCGCCGACGATTGTACAGAAAATCGAGTAAAACTCAGGCCATTCAGAGTATCCACCGCTGAAGGTAGGAAGAGGCAAGGGAGGCAAAGCTTGAAACCTTTGACCTGACCCCGAGTCAACCTGCATGGTGGACATTCCGTTAGCTAGGGTGGAGTGGGCAGCAATTCGGGAAGAGCGAAGGGTCGTCTCGTGCTCAATTTCGGCCTGCATTGTCACTACCAGCTCCGAGACAGTCCATCGGAGCTCACTACTGATCTGCGAAATGTCCAAATCCTCAAGCTCCCCGTGGATGGCCTTGAAGTCGCTGAACATGGCGACTATCTGACCATGACGCACGTTGAGCATGGCATCGTCACCTTGGAAACAGACTGAAGAGCTCTTTGGATCCTCTGCAAGTCCTGGAGAATACCCAGGGCCTTGCACTTTAGAACAGCACTACGGGTTGGAGTGGGTGCACCTGTGTCTGCGCCGCTGGAGTTCATGGTTGATTTATTAAGTTCCGACCAACCCGAAGTAAATAATTCCGGCGCCATATTTTTTTTTTAAATTTATTTGCCCGCGACGAACACGACTTGTCCCACTGTGCGCTCAGAACCGTAGCGGAATTGTGAAACGTATATATATATGAAGTCTATGCGCGGGCGAATGCACTTGCTTTGTGGAACGTAAATATGTATGTTTTTTAAATGTTTTTTCGCGGCTCAATAGTTTTTTTTAAATTGTTAATTATATTAACCAAATCACGTCGGGGTCACCAATGTTTGGTCATTGAGAGTTTTCAATGCTCTCGATAGTGGAGAGGGCGGCCCGACATAGTGATTGCGAAGCTAAAGCTCTCTTAAAATAGGCCCGTTGAAGTCGAGCGGCCGAGAAAGAGTCGGTTTTTTTTTTTTTTTTTTTTTTTTTTGTTCTTTTTCTTTCATTTTGTTTAAGCCATAAATAAACATTACCAAACATTACGCTAACATATTTAAACATTAAAATTACACCGCTGCTGCCTGACCCGACAGAAACAATAAGTAAATTATCTGATTAATATTAAAATAACAGAAATAGCAGTTTTCCAATGAATCCAGCTATTATATATGTATAACATCTTTTCAGTTGGTTGTATTTACATATATATCGGGGAGATCGAGTATGTGTTATTTTTTGTCTACTAGATTAAAGGCTAAATTGTTTTCGCGGTTATGGAGTCTATCGATGTATTTCGTACTAATTTTCTTTATTTTATTTTATTTTTGGAATGTTAAGAACTTTGTGAATATTTGCATTAGATACGTAATAAAGAGAAATAAATAAAGTAATAAATAAAAATTGACAATTTGTCGTATAGTTTTTGATTGGTAACGCTGAAGTATCTCAATATTTGAATTGCTAACAGTTCCCTCGAGCTGTATAGCACAGGCTTCAGTATAGATTTTTAGAGTCGAATTTTGTTTTCCATGGTGGTTTCTGATTTTCGTCTTATCAACCATGACATTTTTAGTGTTTTAAGTCTCAGTTGCTGACATTTTGCTATAATGTGGTCTGCGGTCGAGATGCAAGCCTAGATACATGACGCATATACTTTGTGGAATTGGTGTGAATAACATTTCGATAGTTACCTGGTCTTATTGAAAAAGTTATATGGACGGATCTTATGAACTTGATTTTTAGAATACGGAGCGGAATCTGTTGTTGAGATCAAGGAGGAAATAACATTGTATTGCGGGAAAAACCTATGAACAAAAAGTTGTAAAGTTGTATGCTATTTGTATTATTTCTGGGCTCGGGCAATCACGTCGAACTAAAAATTCGGGGGAACAGACCCACAAAATCTGTGAGCTAGCCGCGGCAAATTGTTGCGAGCGGGAAGCAGAAAAAAAGTTCGTTAAGTCGAAATGTTCCGAGACGGCAGATCCAGTAGTAAAAGATTTTTACCTACTGGCAGAGGTTGAGGAAAACCAAGCAGCCCAAGGCACCGCAAAAAAACCCAAGCCTCTCCAATCTATATCAGAGAGAAAAGCTCGAGTGCCCTGGTGAATCGAATTGCACCGTTGATCGGGAACGGTGACAACTTTTATGTTCTCCCGCTTATCAAAGGGAACATCCATGAAACGAAGGTGCACACCAAGACTGAAGAGCCCTTCTGAATCGTGTCCAAATATCTGGACATTGATCAGAAAAACTATTACACGTACCAGCTGAAAAGCAGTACGCGTACAAGTCGTAAGCGTACGCGTCGTGATTGGCAAAACAACAGATCACCAGCTTCAAAGCAACGCTTCAAGGAAGCAACCCGATAACTTTATCAGGCTCTTCACCAACAGGAAGAAAATGCACAGCTGAGGTACATCCAGAATCCTTCACCAAGAAGCACAAAGTATCCCCTGTGGAACGCCCACCCAAATCTTAGCGCCCCAATTGAATTGACCGCCCGATACGAAACTCTTCGGGATGCTGGGCTCGCAGCGACAAAGACCGAGCTGAAACATTCGGTACACTTCTCCAAAGTGTCTTCCAGCCAAACCCAGCCTCAACCCATAGGATACCCCTCAGCCAGCTGCACCTTCATTCCGGCCGAACAAAATCGAAAAAGTCATAAGAGAGCTAAAACCAACAAAGGCTCCCGGTGGTGACCTATTGACGCCAAAGATGCTGATCGAAATTCCAAAATGCGCTATAGAAGACGTCTGCAAACTGTTTAATGGGATCATTAATCTTGGCTTTTTCCCAAAAAACATGAAGAAATCCATCATTATATCATTATATCATTACCGTATAATTACCGAAGCCTGGAAAAGACCACACAATTCCTTCATCATACAGACCTATAAGCCTTCTATCTTGTTTGTCTGAATTGTTTGAAAAATGCTTGTTAACTCGCTTAATACCACATCTGGAAGTTTGCAATATTATCCCGGCACACCAATTTGGCTTCCGAAGAAACCACGGAACCATTGAGCAAGTGAACAGATTAACATCCGAAATACGCTCAGCCTTTGAACAGCGAGAATTCTCTGGCGCTATCATCCTCGACGTAAATCAAGCTTTCGGCGGAGTTTGGCTTATTGGACTCATGAACAAAATTAAAACGTATTTGCTAACATACACCCATAAGCTACTGGAATCATACCTCTGCAATAGGGTATTCTCAGTGCCCAAAACGGTCTACTTTTTTCGTCGACCTTAGTAGAGCGTGGATCGCACATGCCTACGATATAATTTTTAGAAATCTTTACATGTATCCATAAAAAAAATGTGTGCCTTTGTATTTTGTGTGACTGCTCGCACGACGGCGTAAAAATTTTTCGGCTCCCAAATTTCAATTCATGGTGGTCATGGTGGTAGCCAATTTTCCAAGGTTGGAATCCTTCTTAAAACTAAGATGTTTTTTTTTTTAATTATCTTTAAGCTCTAGCTCTATTGTAGTGGTGAAGAAAAAAATAAAAAAACCGGTGAATAAAATTCCAAGGGAGTCCGTCATTTTGTCATCCGACGAGTCAGTCACTATTTACCCCATTCCGCTAATTTCTCATAATAAAATTAATAAAAATATAATTATTTTTACAAAAATAGTAATAGATTGAAATTTAAAATAATAATAATAAAGTAAATATGAAAAGTAAAAAAAAAAATATTAATAAACAAGAAAGCAAAGCTAACTTCGGGCGGAGCCGAAGTTGATATACCCTTGCAGCTAAAACCAGATATATATCGCAAACATCGGATATAGTTGGCCGATCCTTATGATTACATCATAATAAAACCAATTAATTACAATAAAAAATCTAAAAAAAAAGTCCCAAGCTTCTATCTTCAAAAATACGAAAATTGATATTTCTACCAAATACTATTTCCGATCGTTCAGTTATATGGCAGCTATAGGATATAGTCGGCCGATCCTTATGAAATTTTGTAGGTCGGATTAACTGACCAAAAATATAATCTGTACCAAGTTCCAGCTTTCTATCTTCAAAAACACGAAAGTTGGGTCATTTCCGATCGTTCAGTTATATGGCAGCTATAGGATATAGTCGGCCGATCCGGGCCGTTCCGGGCCGTTCCGACTTATATACTGCGTGCAAAGGAAAGAAGGGTGTGTGCAAAGTTTCAAGACGATAGCTTTAAAACTGAGAGACTAGTTCGCGTAGAAACAGACAGACAGACGGACAGACGGACACACGGACATGCTCATATCAACTCAGGAGGTGATCCTGATCAAGAATATATATACTTTATAGGGTCGGAGATGTCTCCTTCACTGCGTTGCACACTTTTGGACAAAATTATAATACCCTCTGCAAGGGTATAAAAAATAAAAGTTAATATAAAAAATATAATAAAACTAAAACTTTCTATAAATTGAAAAAACCGCCCGCTTATGAAATTAAACCCAGGACCCCAAGAATAAGGAGCGCAACCTAATCATCTAGGCTACCCTCGAAGTTGATCTAATGGTACTTAAAATTGGTTTTAAATTAAGCGCTAAAATCCATACCAAAAACAGAGCTGAGATTAAGGATAGTACAAGATATTTCTGATCTCTTTGCACTCACATTGGTTCGTTTTGAACGTTTCCAACTTTCATCGTTCTAAAGATGTTAAAATCGAAAAATAGAAATCTCCCTAATCCTCCTAAAAATCTTCCATCCCTAATCTGCCAGACGTTTGTCAACGAACCCGCTCTCAAAGGCTTTTATTTTTACAGCGGGTTCCACGACGGAAAAAATGAAAAAATTTGAGAGCGGGTTCCACGTCGCGGCCTGCCAAAATGCTGTAGAACCCGCACTTATAGACATTTTTACAGCGGGTTCCACCACGAACTGAGACGATGTTAAGGTGATGTTAAAATGTTGTATTTTTTTCGATTAGATTATAAGTTTGGGAAAACACATTAAAAGAATAAAAATATAATATAAATAGATTTAAAATGGGAAAAAAGTGGTTGTCCCGAGCCTGACTTGAACTCGGTTTCACTCTGCACATCTCCCAAACACTCTACCACAAGGCTATCCCTCATTAGTTGTCGCGCAAAAAATCTGTCAAACTTAAGGGGTTTTATATCCTTTTTTTATTTTCAAAAAATCGAAAATTTGTTTATTGCTTTATCTTGAAGAACAACTTCTTGAGAATATTTTCCCAAATTTTCATAGAGGTTGGAGCAGTAGAAAAAAAGTTACAGCGCTCCGAACCGCGCGCCTTTTCGCGGCCTTGAACTGAACTTGAAACTTTAAATGCGAATATCTCGAGATGGTGTTTCTTGAAAAATGACTTTGCGGTGGCATGGATTGGCGGAAAACTACTGAACCGATTTACCTCAAATTTTTTTTTAAATGTTCGTAATGAAATTCTTTTGTGCTTGAACATTCGACTTTTCACTCACAAACTTTTTTTTCGCCGAAATGAATTTTTTAGTAAAATTTCTAGAGACGAAAAATATTTATTTTTAGCATAAAATGTTCCCGTATGCATAAGAAAAAAAAAAATTTTAAATAGATCGTTCAAGCCTGTTGACCTGTTTGACCTGGGGAACTGTCACCGCAAGGCTCTAAAAAAAAAAAAGCCTCTAAGGGAAACAGCCACCCCTTAAAAGCTTTTTAATATTTTTCCACCAAATTTTGCACAAACATTGTTCATAAAGTGTACTATCAAAAAATTGAAACATCCGTGTAATTAAATAATTGCTACATACCTAAAAAAAATCCGAACTTTCCTCTTTTTCTTCGACAAAGAAGGTATATAACCCCTTAACATGTCGCGCTGTGGAACCCGCTCGTTCCAGCGTTGTTTGTACAAAATTGTTGTTTGTATGAGATGTCCCATCTATATACTTAATAATCTTTGCTACAATTCACTACTCTACATTTCAGTCCAAAAGCCATTCAGGACGTATGGCTCGCAACTGTGGTGGAGCGCAAGAAGCAGCAACGTAGATCTCATACAGAGCGCACATTCAAAAATTTCGATATATATCACTGGGGCTCTGTAACTCTATCACTGTAACTCTGTATCAGTTAATATGACTGTTAGTTAAATTAGAAATATAAGATTGTATACAGCTCTTGTTAGTATCGCAAAGAGAAGATTCAAAAAATAAAAGCATCGTTAAAAAAAAAACAAGAAAGGAAAGCTAACTTCGGGCGGAGCCGAAGTTTATATACCCTTGCAGCTAAAATCGGATATATATCGCAAACATCGGATATAGTTGGCCGATCCTTATGAGAATATGATAATATAACCTTCTTTATTATAATAAAAAACAGGGACGTAAATAATGATTATTGTCGCTATTTTTAAATAAATAAATCAATCACTTCCAACAAACAAAGAACAAGCCTGACTAGCACGTTTTTATCCTTTAAGGATACACTATGAATATCCTTGATGATTTTTAGTTTTCATTTTTTATATTTATTCTTCTATTGTTAAACATTATTTTTGAGCAAAAAAAATAAAAATCACAAAAAATTATTAAGCTTGAGCAAAAAAAATAAAACTCAAAAATAATGATTATTCGTGATTTTTATTTTTTTCGCTCAAAATAAAACTCACCAAGCAACAACTTTTGATCCTTTAAGGATATTGCCAATATTGTCCTATATCCTTATAAAGGGACCCTAGAGCAACAATTGACAACAACAACAACAACAAAATGTATTTTACCTGTGTTTGTTGCAATTATTTAATATAAGGTCAACTATTACATACAGAGCAGCAGCAGCAGATATACACAATTACCAAAACAATAATAATAATGATAATCATCATAATGATCAACCAGTAGGACAATTAGGTACATTAATTTTCAATTTATTATGCTTTTATAATCATTAAAAAGCAATTTTAAAAATAATACTTATAATGATTACGGTCCCTGTTAAAAAATCTAAAAAAAAGTCCCAAACTTCTATCTTCAAAAATACCAAAGTTGGTATTTCTACCAAAACCATTTCCGATCGTTGATTTATATGGTAGCAATGATTATAAAGTACATAGATGGTACATCAGGGCCCAAAACGGTCAATTTTTTTCGTCGAGCTTGTTGGTGAGGAGGGAACGCACATGCATACGATTCTATTTTTATAACTCTTTACATGTATCCGTAAACAAAAATTTCACCCCTGTATGTATGTGTGACTGCTCGCACGACGGAGTAAAAATGTTTTGGCTTCCAAATTTTAATTTCATTTTCTCGTCGTTGTTTTCGATGCGCCGATGTGGTAGTTGGTAGAACAAATTGTATTTTTAATCGCCGCAGATCGAGACAGGATGGTAGCGTAATGCATAGAGTAGTTACTCTCTGTGTAATTTTTCTGTGTTCAAATCCTCGTAAGGACTTTGAACTTTTTTTTTCTTTTATAATTATTTTTTTTTATTTTTCTTTAATTGTAATATTTTTTATATTGAATTATATATTATATTTATATTGAAATAACTGCCTGCTAATGAAATCGAACCCAGGACCCCATGAATAAGGACCGCGCGCGATCCATCTAGGCTACCCTCGAAGTTGATTTTGTGGTACTTAAGATTAATGTTTAAGGAGGCGCTAGAATCCATACCAAAAAAAGAGCTGACGAGTAAGGATAGTAAAAGATATTTCTGATCTCTTTACTCTCACATTGGTTCGATTACAATGTTTCAAACTTTCATCGTTCCAAAGATGTTACGATCTAAAAATAGAATTCTCTCTTTCCCTCTCTAATCTGCCAGCCGTTTGGAACCCGCTCTCAAATGTTTTCATTATAACAGCGGGTTCCACGACGGAAAAAATGAAAACATTTGAGAGCGGGTTCCACGACGCGCCCTGCCAAAATGCCGTGGAACCCGCACTTATAGACATTTTTACAGCGGGTTCCACTATGAACTGATTTTATTGTATTTTTTTGAATAATTTTGTATTTTTTTTTATTGGATTATAAATTTAGGAAAACACATGAAAAGAATAAAAATATAATATAAATAGATTTAAAATGGAAAAAAAGTGGTTGTCCCGAGCCTGACTTGAACTCGTTTTACTTTGTACACGAGCCAAGCTCTCTACCACTCGGCTATTCCTCATTCGTTGCGCGAAAAATTTCTCAAACTTGTCGCGCAATGGAATCCGCTCGTTCCAGCGGGTTCCACTGCTGGAACCCGCCATAGAAAATTTTTCTTTGTATGAGATGTCCCATCTATGTACTTTATAATCTTTGATGGTAGCCATAAGATATAGTCGGCCGATCATTATGAAATTCGGAAGGTCGATTTAACTGACCAAAAATATAATCTGCACTAAGTTTGAGCTATTAAGATATCTTCAAAAACACGAAAGTTGTGTCTTTTTCGATCGTTCAGTTATATGGAACCCATAGCATATAGTCGGCCGATCCCGTTCCGACTTATATACTGTGTGCAAAGGAATGAAGGGGGTGCGAAAAGATTCAAGTCGATAACCTTAAAACTGAGAGACTAGAAACAAACAGACGCACAGACAGTCAGACAGACTGTCATATCAACAGATGCTCATATCAACTCAGGAGGTGATCCTGATCAAGAATATATATACTTTATAGGGTCGGATATTTCTTCTTCACTGCGTTGAACACTTTTGGACAAAATTATAATACCCTCTGCAAGGGTATAAAAATAGGGACGATATTATCGAAAACGTGCCACTTCCGATCGGAATGATAGTTTTTAGTTAATGTTCAAGTTTATTTATTTTAAAGAATGGAAAGATATGTTCTCATTTGTGGTGATATAGCAAATGAATATAAGGTCATAAATTTTAAGTTGGCTTAGCTTAGAATCGGGGAGCGAATGCTTATATATATATATATATATATATAAAAATGCTCTGTTCGTATCTACGTCATTTATAGACTTGAAAAGTTCTGAAACGTTTAAGCCCAATTTACCAAACAAATACCAAACATGCGTTGAGGTTCCAGCTCGGCTTATGTTTACTTTTGAAGTTGATAGCTTATCTGCGTTTGCGAATATATTATATTATATCTATTTAGGCAGACAGCTAAGAAGAAAATGTCAGAAACGAATGTCATTAGAAACGAAGTCATGCCACCCAAGAAGTCGAATTTTGGTCGTCTTACTCGCAATACAAAAGCAAAAAGACGTAACATTTCGAATAGGACTGACGAAGAGCGGGCCTCCATTCGAGAGACTGAGCGGCTGAGAGCCATGCGAATGCACAACGCGGAGACAGCAGAAACGCGACCAGCTAGGCTTGAGCGAACACGATTGAGAGTTAGGCAGTCGCGTTCTGCAGCAATCGATTTGATTCGGTCTCAAAATAATGAACGCGACAGGGCAAGGGTAGCTGAAACGCGTTTACAGCTTGCAACAGATCGAAACCTGCAATACAATCGTCTTGCATTCCGATATAATCCAACTGTTGATTATAGCTCGAATCGCAATGTCGTTATTGGCCGAATGAATCAGGTCTGCACACTGTCAGGCTCTCAAATTCAACAACGAACCAAAAGGATTGTGTTGCGCTTCCGGGAAAGTGAAATTGCCTCAACTTGAAGCACCAACAGAGCCTCAGCACTCTCTATTAGCTGGATCTACTGCTGAATCGAAGCATTTCCTGTCGAACATAAGGAAATACAACTCTTGCTTCCAAATGACGTCATTTGGTCCGGAAATAATTTTTTTTTTTTTATTTATTTATTATTATTAACAATGATCTGTTATTTCTATATTATTATAACTAAAAGTAAGGATAAATTTAGTTAAAAGATTTTCCATAATTTTGGATTTAATTACATCTAGGGATAGTTCAGGGGATAACAAATGGGACAATGAGTTATAATTTTTACAAATAACGCGAAATGGATCGTGTTCCGCAAAATTAGACCTAGAAATCGGTAACCAAAGGGGTCGGAAGGATCTAGTTACTCTATTAGGCTCAGAAAACATTAATTTTTCAAGATGTACTTCACATATGTTTTTATAGGCATCATAAACTATTTGAAAATATTTTGTTTAATTTATTCTTGTGTAGTTTAATACACTTTATAGCATGCCAAAGTATGCATATAAAAAAAAAAGGTAGGTCCCTGGCGCAGGGGATTTCGACTGCTAGAGTCATCCGAAACAAAAATTTGAATAGATTATTGTTTTATAAGCTTATGGCTCTGTCCCGTACTAGAATGAAATATTTTCATCAATAAACAACAAAATGGCGAACACACAAAAAAAAAATTTTTTTTTAATTTTAAAAATTTATCATAAATTAATGATAAAAAAAAAACTAATCATTAAAAATAAATGATTCTAGTACGGGACAGAGGTGTTACTTTTAAGAACAACATATCAAAATTTCAGCTAGATCGGTACCATAGAATTTTGTGAATCAAAAATGTCGTTCCGAGAAAAACGCGTTTAAAGTTTAGACCCTACCGAGAAACTCATACTTTTCGGTGTAGGCGCGCTCTCGATTATGGGCTGTATCTCTGTCATTATTTGATATTTTTATTTGAAACTTTAACAGTACATTCTTAATAAACAATACTATCGAAATATGTAAAAATCGATTTTTTCAACCTCTCACATGAGACTACATCCTTAAGGGGTTATACCATGCACCTTCTTTGTCGAAGAAAAAGAGGAAAGTTCGGATTTTTTTTTAGGTATGTAGCAATTATTTAATTACACGGATGTTTCAATTTTTTGATAGTACACTTTATGAACAATGTTTGTGCAAAATTTGGTGGAAAAATATTAAAAAGCTTTTAAGGGGTGGCTGTTTCCCTTAGAGGCTTTTTTTTTAGAGCCTCGCGGTGACAGTTCCCCAGGTCAAACAGGTCAACTTAAACCATAAAAGTAAAAAAATTTTATTAGTTTAGTGTAATTCCTTGTGATTGAACGTTCGATTTAAAAAATTTTTTTTTTTTATTCATACGGGAACGTTTTATGCTAAAAATAAATATTTTTCGTCTCTAGAAATTTCACTAAAAAATTCATTTCGGCGAAAAAAAAGGTTTGTGCGTGAAAAGTCGATCGTTCAAGCAAAAAAGAATTTCATTACGAACATTTAAAAAAAAATTTGAAGTATATCGGTTCAGTAGTTTTCCGCCAATTCATGTCACCGCAAAGTCATTTTTCAAGAAACACCATTTCGAGATATTCGCGTTTAAAGTTTCAAGTTCAGTTCAAAGCCGCAATGATGAGCGCGGTTAGGAGCGCTGTAACTTTTTTTCTACTGCTCCAATCTCTATGAAAATTTGGGAAAATTTGCCAAAAAGCATCTTTTAAATCGAGGCTAGTAATGAATTCGGCTTTTGGTAATTTACTTAGGATACCATCGATTATCGGCATTGGATCTTTTACGGTGACGGAATTCACCTTCCTACTATCTACGCAGAGTCTTACTTTTCCTGGTTTCTTCACTAACACTACTGGAGATGACCAAGAGCTGTTAGATTCTTGAATAACTCCTAATTCGAGCATTCGATCGAGCTCGTCATACATAAGTTTTCCAATTGCCGGCGACACGGCATAATGCCGCTGCTTAATCGGTTAAGCTTCTCCCACATCGATCGAGTGTGAAATTAACGATGTACGTCCTAGTCCCTAGTCGAAGTCTTCGACTAAAGTAGGAACTAAATAAAAAGACAGGGGTTTTGTATCTCCTCTGTAAGTAATGTCATTTGAAAATTTGCCGACTAAAGTTTGACTTTTCCGTCAGCAGTTTTGATTTTGGAGGTCATTAACTTGTATTTAAGGTTTTCTTGAAGTAGATCGTTTGCAAGCCTACCACCTATGCAACTTACAGAAGCACCAGTGTCCATTAACCCCAGGACCTGAGGACGTAAGTCAAGAGGATTATCTAATATGGATGAAAGGATTAATTTTTTTTCTATTTTACATTGTTTTTTAAAAGCTTCTTGACGACCAGTAGACCGTTTTCTCTTAACGTCTATATGAGTTATAGGGAATGATAAATATTTAGGTTGCGGTAGTGGGCCTACAGACGTGAGGTCGTCGGAAAGTGTTACTATGTATTGGTCGCTATGCTGATTAACTGTTTGCGTGGACTTTTCTGTGGTGCACGCCCTTGGTAGTTTTTTTGAGCGTTTGGGTTACAAGTCCGGCATGTAGTCGTTTTTTATTTATTTATTATTAACAATGAACTGTTATTTCTATATTATTATAACTAAGAGTAAGGATAAATTAAGTTAAAAGATATTCCATAATAATCAGGGGACATTAAATGGGATAACGAGTTATAATTTTTACAGTTAACGCGGAATGGATCGTGTTCCGCAAAATTAGATCTAGAAATCGGTAACCAAAGGGGTCGAAATGATCTAGTTACTCTATTAGGCACAGAAAACATTAATTTTTCAAGAAGTACTTGTGAGTCAACCTGTCCAAGAATAAGCACATGAAGCAGCATAACCCCAGCACAAGTACGGCGCTCTTTTAAAGGAGGTAGGTTTAGTAGTTTTAACCGGAAATTATACGACGGGAGGAAAGTGGCAATGTCCCAGTTTAAGCTTTTTAACGCAAATAGCAGAAACTGCTTTTGGACAGATTCAATCCTCCTTTGGTGAACAAAGTATTGCGGACTCCAAACGCTAGAACAGTATTCCAAGATAGGACGAACCAACGATACGTATAGAGTTTTAGTTGTGAAAGGATCATCAAATTCTTCAGTCCAACGTTTGATAAAAGCTAGCACACCTCTGGCCTTATTAACTGTTAGTGATATGTGTTCGTTGAAGCACAACTTATTGTCAAAAATGACTCCAAGATCGTTAATTAGGGAAACACGATCTAAGACGTTATTCCCAAGTGAGTACGAAACGATGTGAGGCACACTGCGATTGAACGTCATAACCTTACACTTAGAGCAGTTAAGCAAAAGAAGATTGTTTGAGCACCACAAGAAGAATTCGTTAAGGTCTAGTTGCAAGTGCCTATGAAGGAAATGGTCTGAGAAACAAAGACATAACTTGACATCATCAGCATACATAAATGTAGTAGCAAAGTTTACAACACTAGGTAAATCGTTGACAAAAAGAACAAACAGAAGAGTTCCTAAGTGACTACCTTGTGGGACACCAGATGAAACGTTTATAATCTGTGATGAACTGTTTTCAAACAAAACACGCTGCGTGCGGTTCGATAGATAAGAGGTCAACCACTGTACTATATGTGGAGAAAACCCCATAAGACACAGGTTATGAAGGAGGAGATGGTGGTTCACAGAGTCAAACGCTTTACTAAAGTCAGTGTATACCACATCAGTTTGCATGCGGCTCAGAAATCCTCTGTGGATAAACGAAGTGAATTCAAGAAGGTTAGTTGTGGTAGAGCGATGCTTGACAAAACCATGCAGTGAAGTGGAAATAATGCTTTTACAAAAATGTTGCAGTTGGAAAGTAACCAGTTTCTCAAGCAGTTTGGGAACCGCAGATAGCTTAGCAATCCCCCGGTAGTTCTCAATAAGTGCTTTAGAGCCTTTCTTGTGAAGCGGAAAAATAAAAGATTTGTTCCATCTCTTGGGAAGACATGCTAGCTCCAAGTATAGGTTGAATAATATAGTGAGAGGATAGCAAAGGATATCAGAACAGTTCCTTAGAACACAGCTAGGAACATTGTCAGGACCAGCAGAGAATGATATATCTATTTTTGAAAGAGCTTCGAACAGATCCTGAATTCGAAATTTTGAAAAGTAAATGTTGTTTATATGTGGTAATTTATAAGGATAAGAAAAATTGTGGTTATATGAATCGGACGAATAGGTGGTTTGAAAAAATCAGAAGAAGAATGTGAAATATTTTTATATGATAGGGAAGGAGGAAAAAGATTGGATTTACGTTTCATATTGACAAAAGAGTAGAAGGAGCTTGGATCATTACGAAAGTTTACCTTAAAATTCCTGATATACTGCTTATAGAGTAGATCGTTGAGAATAATAAACTGGTTGCGAACATAAAAAAAGTTTGACTGATGGCACATCGATCCTGACTTAAGAAATTTTATGTAAGCTCTGGATTTCCTGTTCTTAAGACGAGAAAGGTGTTTTTATACCAAGGTGGTTTTGTAGACAATGATACTGGGACTTCCGGAACAAATTTGTTCAAGGCATTATGAATTATTTCGTAAAACGAATCCGTAGCTGCTTCAATTGTGTTTATAGATGAAAGAAAATTCCAATCGATTTCAGCTAAATGATTCCGAAGGGCAATAAAATCAGTCTTTCTGAAGCATTTGAAACGAGGTTTAGCATTAAAGCAAGCATCATTGTGAGGCACATCAATTAACACCCATGCTAATAGTGTAGGGTGGTGAATGTCTTCAGGAAGCGATAGCGGCGGGGACCTAATGACTGTCACAGAGGATGACACATTAGAAAAAATAAGGTCGAGAAATCTGCCATGAGTGTTATGAATTGGATTAATTTGGAGCAGGGCAAGATCGGTTAAGCCATCGATAAAGTCGTTATGACAACTGGAAAGCAAGGAATTGTCTACCTCAGACGGGATCCAGGAAATGATGGGAAGGTTGAAATCTCCCATGATTAGGATTAAATCACGGTCCTTGGCCAACGAAGAGACAGACCTAATGGCATCAAGATGGTGAAAGTACACAATATCTTCAGCCATGGGAGGAATGTAGGAACAGGTCAGAAAAATATGAGACGAGCCAGTTAAAATTTTCACCGCAATGAACTCAATTCCGAACTCGTTCGTGAAAGGAATAATTTCAGAAGGGTACTTATTAGTAACAGCAATGAGGACACCACCTGCAAAAGTTGGACGATCCAATCGAAACACTATGAATTTGGAAACAAGAATTTCATAATCAGAGACAGAGGAGTTAAGCCAAGTTTCAGTAAGCACGATAGCATCAAAATCAAAAGAAGCACTCTTTGTAAAAAACTGGCTCAGCTTACCCAGAATACTTCTAACGTTTTGATAGCAGCAGGAAAATACTATGTTATTCAGTTTTTTGAAGCAGTTTCTGCAGGGATAGGATTCTGAGCGTCTTTTGCTAGGAATTCATGAACGATACTGTGCTCAGGCCAGGCTACAGGATCAAGTGCTTTTTCAAGGTAGGAATCAGGTAGAACTATTTTAAAAGAAGATATAGAACGCTTATGCTTAAAGTTAAACTTAAAAATGGCTATTTCATTAGGAGCTACCTTAAGATGGTTTAACAGGTGACTCTTGACATCATCAACAGTAGCATCCGGCATAAGCCGAGAGACAAAAATGGCCTTACGAGGAGCAACCGCCCTCAGCGTAAGTCCAGAAGATCTAACTTCAGGCGCCACACCAACCAGAGGCCTTGGAGACATCACAGCTAGAGCAGAGGGTAGGTTGTCCAACGATGTCCAACGATGGAGGCTCCAAGATGAGAGGTGGCTCGAGATTTGTACTTGGTACGCTGATCGCTTCTTGCAAGGGATGAATATTAGAGTGCCCTGAAGGAAGGCTCATCAAGTCCCTTGGTACTGGAACAGCACAAATAGGTAGACTAGTAGGCGACGGTAAAATGTTTGGTGTTGAAAATTCATCGACTTGTACAGCATGGGATGTAGGGGTATTCAATAATTTAGCAGTCAGCAGGTTGTTGTTCGGAATTTTTCGTCTGGGGGATTCACTTAACAACTTTAGCCCAAGGAATTGAGTTTCAAGAGCGAGGAATTGCTCATTAAGGGCCGAGAATTGCTTGCGGACATCTAGGAAACCATTTCTCGTCTGTTTCATAAAAGTCCGCATCTCTGACACAATTTCTCTACAAGCGATGCAAGACCATGTCAGGCCGATTTTCTTGTTGATAAGGTCACTTATCCTTGTTGATAAGGTCACTTATGTGTCCTCCTCCAGCACATTTAAAATGTGAGGAGTTATTGCAGAGCCAACCAGACAGGTATGAGTCACCCGTGATGTTTCACATTTTTTTACTGTGCAAGTAATATAACTGCGCAATTCATGCCAACTTTTAAAATCAAAGGACAAATCTATCACAAAGCCGGTTCCCTGCTTCCGTTCCCAGACAGCGAATACAAATTTCTTCAAATGAACTTCATTGGTGATGATGGAGCTGAAGTCGATGCACGTTATGGAATCAATACCTCGGTGAAGAAGCCCATTATTTCGCAGCTACAGCTTTTTCACGAACGGAACCATTTGGTGCGTTTGTTCAAAACAGCAATCGATATAATGTCTTCGGATACCCATAAAATTGTCATTCATGCAGACAAAACGCCTGCTGGAGAACATATCAGGAGATACAATGCTCCAACTATAGACGAAGTGGCAATTGTCATAGTCGGGGATCAGTTCCAACCTTGAGATATTGTTCTCCATCGACGATATATTGAGATATTGTTCTCCATCTCCAAATCACACTACTTTCCCGTTGACGGGTCGCGATCGTCCCACCTCTGCTGTTGCTTCGCCCCTTCTACTCCTTGCTCCACCGTTGATGCTAGCCCCGCCGCACTTTATAAACACGTTCCACGTCGACTCTGCTTTCTCTCGGCGCGCTTCCCCCCTCACTACTTCTTCTGTCTTGCGGCTAGGCTTCTCATCTTTACTTTCCCCCCGTAATGCATATGTGTCCGGACAGGCAGAAAATACTACTTTTTTAGTTTTCTTTCAGCCTGCGTTTACTTTATGGAGTAAATTGGTTTCAAATCGAAGAAATAAATATAAATGGTAATTCAAAACGTGTTCTTTTAAACGTTATTTTGTTTTATTTGGAAATAAAACGTATACTTCGATATTCGCTGGAATTGACAAAAATGTAGGGAAACAACAAAATTTTATTTTTTACCTATTCCTAGGTAACAAAAAGTTTTTAAAATTATTTCTTAATAGCTTAGTATTTAACGTATTCAAAAATAATTTCGTTTTGGTTCTTTAGTATTTAGTTGGTCTTCCTTGAGTTTTTAATATGGCCCTTATTCTTGATGGAATAAAATCTACCAAGTTTTCGTTAGTTTTCCTAATTATGTCTTTATAACAGACACTTTCCACTGTTAAATTAAATTCTCTTATTTTTTTTGGTTTGGTTTTGATGTATTTTAACTTTTAAGCCTAGTACTCTGACGACGAAAATCCGCTGTCACACGGGTGCCAGCGAAATCGCTCTTCATTTGGCTACTGAGCTAGTGTGACCAAAAAAATGAAGGAAAAGGGTAATACTGAACAGCTGTTGTTTGTAAACAGAAAACAAATAAGCAAAACTGAATTCAACCCGATTGGATTTTCTTTATATATTTCGCCGCTAAGGAGCGAAGAAAACTGGGTCAAAATCAAAATCAATCACAAATCTTTTCAATGCCATTTTATGGCATTAAAATGCCCCTTGGGGGTCAAATCCCATATTATGGGCTTCGCCCTGACCGCACTAATTAACTTCACTTTAACCTCGCGGGCCGAAAATTTTTCGGTCCGACAATTTTTTTCTTTCAATTTTCGCTTTATGTTTTACTTATCAAAAGAAATCAAATGATTTCTTTTTACACCCCAAAATCAGCTGTTTATTTTTTTTGATCCGGCAACGCCATTCAATTTGATAGCCATAATTTTCGTCGTCAGAGTACCGGCAAAATCTAGGAGGCAAAAATTTCTTGTTCCTTTTTCACACCGTTTTTTTTATTTGGAGTTTGACAGCTGTCACACGTGTGACATCGGATTTTCGTCGTCAGAGTACTAGGCTTTGAAATAAGACAACGATATTGAATCGGATAGAAATCAGGACTACTGCCTGGCCAGTCTAATGTTGATATTCGATTTTTCTGCAAATAATTTATTAACTAAATTTAAAAAAAAAATACTAGAAATTTAAAACTTTAATTATTGCTTAAACAAATACTTAAAGAAGTATAAAAATATATATTTCTTTCTTTTTTTCTCGATAGCAAGGACCTGAGTCGTCCTGAAAGATTATGTTTGGGGGATGGGAAAGATGCTTCTTCATTGAGGGTAGAAGCTGACGATTCAGAACACATTGGAACTTTTCAGCATTCACAGTTCCTACAAATAAAGCCAGATCACCCACGCCATAGTTAGCATCCCCGGACCATTCGGCACGCTCCTTGCCTGACCTTTCGCCGTAAGCAATTATTTTTGAAGCGTTGTCGCGTTTGGGGCGCACCTAGCTCATACTATTGTAAGCCAAATGGATTATTTTGGTGTCGTTAGAAAAAATGACGTTCCGCCAATCATGTACAGTCCGAGATTCGTGCATTTTGACCAACTATAGCCTTTTCTGAATCATTTTTGCAGTCAAGATTGGGTTTTTCGCTGTTTGCCGGCCATGAAGTCCTGCCTCCTCAATGTTTCTTCGAACGGTTTGAGTGCTTATTTTGACTCTTTTCAACTGGTAAAACTTACTTCTTACATGTTTTGCTGATTTGAAACGATCAGCCAGGCTTAATAGTGGTAGTTGGTCTTCTTTTTCTTTCCTGATTCTGGAAAATGCTTTAGAGTTCTGGTTTTCTCAAAATGTTGTAGGAAATCGTCGAAAGAAGACTTAAGGGGTTATATACAGTTGTACCGCGCAAAAATATGAATTTTTATCGATTTTTTTTTGACACCATAGAAAATATTTATGAAAAATGTTTTACCGACGTTGTTTAGTACATGTTTCTGGGTACTTAATTACATTTTTTCATAAAAAAATATTACATAACAAAAATGTTATAGCCGAATTCCCGGATCTTCTTTTTTCCATGGTGTCTTGCGGTGGACATGATTTCTCGAAAACGGTTCATCCGAAATCCAAAATTCAAAAAAGTTTAGTTTGTATATTGTATTATCTAGTCCGTGAACGAGGGATTTTTTAAAATTTTGATTAAAAAAAAAATGGCGACGTTTGAAACAAAAAATTTACTTTTTCAAGGTATAAGATTTTCGTTTTTTGTGATTTAAAAAGGGAGTTTTCAAAAAAATGGAAAATCCCTCGTTCACGGACTAGCTAATATCATAATAACTATGTGGTCAAAATTTGGTGTTGATCGGATTAGTAGTTTTTTAGTAATCGTGTCCACCGCAAAGGTAATTGCCCAAAAAAAAGATTCTGAGATAATCGCGTTTAAAGTTTCAAGTTTGTTCAAGTTTTATATGCAGATAGTGTGCTATAAATAGCTACAGCTTCGGATCTAATGCTCCGATCGTTATCAATTTTTGTGGGAGTACACCGAATAGAATATACTTAAAGAATATGCAATAAAAAAAAAATCGATTTTTTCATATATCACAACTGTATATAACCCCTTAATAAATCCAACGTTAGAGCTTATTCCTCGGAAGCTAAAGATTTTCGATTGTAAAGCCAATTGGCCCTTGAAAATTTTCAGTCATTTTCGACATATTAAAAAAAAATTTTTTTAACATAAGAAATTTAAAAATTTTAAAAATGCTTTCAGATCATGAAAGATAAATACCTTCCGAAAATAACGAAAAACTCGATGTAATAACACGCGCACCTACCACACTAATGCATAGTTCACATTTAGTGCAAGTACTTAGGTGTCCGGATTTCATTGTCCGCTACTGTATGTGCGCGCATGACTCCCTAGCTAGCGAGCATCATTCCCGTTCGCTTCACAGCGAACAGCGCAAAAGCTAAGAATTCATTTAATAAAGATCGATCGGAGCAGGCTAACGTCTGCTCCTTAAGGGGTTATATACCTTTTTTATTTTCACAAAATCGAAAATTTTTTTATTGCTTTATCTTGAAAAAAAACTCCTTGGGAACATTTTCCCAAATTTTCATAGAGATTGGAGCAGTAGAAAAAAAGTTACAGCGCTCCTAACCGCGCGCCTCATTGCGGCTTTGAACTGAACTTGAAACTTTAAACGCGAATATCTCGAAATGGTGTTTCTTGAAAAATGACTTTGCGGTGACATGGATTGGCGGAAAACTACTGAACCTATTTACTTCAAATTTTCACTTCACGCACAAACTTTTTTTTCGCCGAAATGAATTTTTTAGTGAAATTTCTAGAGACGAAAAATATTTATTTTTAGCATAAAACGTTCCCGTATGAATAAAAAAAAAATTTTTTTAAATCGATCGTTCAAGCACAAGGAATTACACTAAACTAATAAAATTTTTTTACTTTTATGGTTTAAGTTGACCTGTTTGACCTGGGGAACTGTCACCGCAAGGCTCTAAAAAAAAAGCCTCTAAGGGAAACAGCCACCCCTTAAAAACTATTTAATATTTTTCCACCAAATTTTGCACAAACATTGTTAATAAAGTGTACTATCAAAAAATTAAAACATCCCTGTAATTAAATAATTGCTACATACCTAAAAAAAAATCCGAACTTTGCTCTTTTTCTTCGACAAAGAAGGTATAATTAATCAACAAACAACTGGACTAAATCTTCTAAATATTACATGGCGATCCTGCCAGGAGACACTACACCCCATGCCATACTGCATACAGTGCTTGTTTACAGGCTAACATGATTGCTGAAAATATCGCTAAAAGGGGCGAGCTTCACAAAGTTTACCTCTACAGAAATTAACTGTTTTTTTTATAAAAAATGTACTTAAAATATTGCTGGTGTTAAACATAAATTATGAATACAGCAGCTACTCACAGGTCACAAAACATTTATTTTCACAAAAAAATTTATGTTAGAAAATGAACTGAGGAAATGCTGAAATTGATTCTAAACAGACAAAATTGAAAAATGTGTCACAAATATGAAAATACGTCGAATTAAAGAGCGGATTCAAGAAATTGTATAGTCCCAAATGTATTTTTTTTACTGGTATTTAATTATTTGACTATCGATAGGAAACAAAATGCTTATGAATTTTGGCAGTTGAAAATTTGCTTAATCTGACGCTAAAATAACCAAATCAACCA
The DNA here is from genome assembly GCF_030179905.1 of Drosophila bipectinata. Lineage (NCBI taxonomy): Eukaryota > Metazoa > Arthropoda > Insecta > Diptera > Drosophilidae > Drosophila > Drosophila bipectinata. Next base: position 8,305,272 of record NC_091740.1, on the reverse strand, counting down.
CTGTTCGACGTGATCTAGAACTTATAGTGATTCCTTTCGTTGCAACACATTGCATTACGGAATCAAGGAAGACTCCTGTCAAAAGGGCGTTAAAATTTTCATACCAGTGTAACGTTCCCCGTTGAATCAGTAGATTTAAGCACCAAACGCTCGATTAATACTTTATCAAAGCCAAGTCTCTGACAGTATCAACGTACCAAAATTGCCAAATTCGATTATTGGTCTTCATGGTGACGCCATTATTGGTTTCACTAATCGGCGATTTTAAAATCCATAAAAAGGTTCAGTTTCTTTGACCAATTTCGTTGGCAAATAAAGCACTCCCAACGGTCAGAAACAAAGAACAGAAAGATGGAAAGGGAGAACATTACTCCAAAAATAATAATCGCACAAGTCCTTGAGGAGGCTAATATTAAAATTCTCTTAGATGCCCAGCAAGAAATTAGGCAAGACATAGCTAGATGCATTCGCAATTATAAGAAAGATGGACCGAACCGAAAACAAAAGCCGACATACTTTCAAACAAAACTAGCAGTCCTTGAAAAAACTTGAGACCGATTTCTAGAAAATGATACAATTATCACCGCCGTCGACCGGTTGGTTCTACGGTCCTCTGTTCTTTCATGGATATAAAGAGAACTGGGCTTACATGCAAACCATTATTTTGACCAGGTTGGAACAGAAGACAAAATTCTTCAGCATGGTAGCCGCAACGGACGCATTCGGAGGAGAATTATACAACTGCCGGCACAGAAATTCGTTCCACAAATCGAAACGGATTGTTGCAAATCCAACAGAGCGCCAACGAATGCAAACAGTTAAAACGATACAAAATCGTAGATAAAAAGTTCTCTTGTATCGGTGGCCCCGATCTCCGGACCAGATGGCTTAATCCGGGTAGGAGGGAGATTGGAGAATTATAATCTAGCTTATAATGCACAACATCCTATCTTGCTTCTTTACAATGACACAATCGTGAAAATGATTATGTGGTGCCCAAGCTTTACCTGCCATAGCTCTTCAATAATATTGGATAGTCAATGACACAAAAAATGGCCAGAGGCATTGTCCACAATTACATACGATGCAGCAGAGTCATGTTTAAATTTTTGAGTCAACTCGGGAGAAAGCTGAAAGGATCACGCAGGCTCGTTCATTCTTGGGAAAGACTACTGTAGTTCGTGGGACAGACTACTGTAGTTCTATATGCATCACTGATTCATCCCAAGATTCAAGGCAAACGACCAGACAAGGCTTACATCGTAGTTTTCTGTTGTTTCTCCACAAAGGCGGTTCATTTAGAGTTTGTGAGTTATCTTACCAAAGACGCATTTCTGGCCGCTGCAGCGCGCTGTAATATGCAAAGATTACTGTGCCAATTAAAGTGAAAAACAACAAAGTATTACATTGAATTTTATTGTGTACACACATAAGCTCAAAGGTCCCACACATATCTTAAGTAGATGAAATACGAGCAACCCAAGTATGCCTGGGGTAAAACGCAAGCAAAAGCGTCTCGCGAGCATTTACGGCTCGCGTACATATATGTGCATAATATACTCCTTCAGCGGCAACGTGACCGTTGCCTTACAAAAATATCAAAGCCTTTATATACATAAACGGCACCGCGGCCTTTAGGCTTAGGAATCTTTTTTCAAAAACCAAAGATCAGAAAACAAAGAGCAGTTAAGGTGCGTACATTGCGCTCTACATTAAAACAACTTTAGAGTAAAGGATTTGTTTCGAGCATGAAGAATGGGTGACTAAAAGGATTGCTATCACTATCAAAACCGCTCTCCGCCGCTTCTTGGATCCTGGGACGTCGAGGAAAATGCCAGATCCATTGCGATAATACTTCAAATTTTATTGGGGCCAACAACTAATTAAAGAAGTTAGATACGTCGTCTTTTCAAGTGCTCCTAAGGAAAGTGAAGTCCAGCACATCAATAAAAAGCAAATCGACTACAAATTTATTCCCCCACGAGCGCCATTATTTGGTGGTTTATGGGAAACTGTGGTAAAATCAGCAAAACGGCGGATTTCGAATCAATCACCTCCACTGCTTCCTCAACATTCGAAGAACAGAACATTAATCGTTGAAATAGAGGCCATTCTCCCGCCCTATCTCTGCTATGTCGACAGACCCCACTGACGAATGAGCATCAACGCCAGGACATAATTGGCGAGCCTTTGACGGCTCCTGCTGATGCCAACACCACCCGCATGACTGAAGCATGTGTTTTGGAATCAGTGGTAATTTTAGCACCTGCCAGAGCTCTCAGATCGTCACAAATAGAAACATGCGTTTCAAAAAATCGAAGAGGGATTGCTAATCCTATGGGACTAGATATCAAAACGTATCTTTGACCCGACAATTTCGACATCAAAACTTCATCTGGAATTTTCAAAAAACTATTGGCGCAGTTTGCTTCCCTTTTACCAGAAGAAATTAAAAACAAGCGCTAATTGGACGTCACCAGTAAGCCGGAACAGTCTGGGGAAGGAACCCCAAAAGGGGAAAGGGGAAGGAACCAATACCAATAATTCTTGCTCTTAAGTTGCTGTTTCCATTAGCCATGGTTTAGCCTATAAAAGTGACTCAGTTGAGGAACAAGCCTGGAATATTTTACAAAAGTCTTGGAACAACGAGAATTTTAGTCTCGGAGTGGACAATGAAAGTCTACTACGACCCATCAAGAATTGAAAGACACGGCATCCTGCAGGCATCCTAAATAACTTAATGCATCACTCCCGACAACTTCGGTTGGACCTGTAGTCAAAAAATGGTTTGCAAATTGCAAAATTGCAAAATATTTTAACATAATAGTAATTTCATTTTTATTTTTGTGCTAAATTTCCATAAGTTTACCTCCTAAACAATACAGTCTGCTAAGCACTAACTTAGCTATAACTATTGTAGTTTTATTTCAATAAAATCAGTCTCAAACAAACCTATTCTGAACTCATATGGAGAATAGAGAAAGTCCACGTCTAACTTGTTAAAGTGCAAGTTCCAGCAACTACCCAGGAATCGGTTAACGAACTCTTTTCTAGAACTAATCCTTACAGGTAAAAACCGGGTGTCGCGGATATCCAGCCTGGTGGGTTACCTGCAGCGGATCGGGAGCCCTCTAAAAAATCACAGAAAAGGCTGAAGAAGGTGGAGTGCGCTAGAAGCCCATTTGATACGACGACTAAACATTTGCCTAAAACGAATCACAATGCACTAGAGTCTACAAATAGGGCTCTAAAAAACTGCTTTTAGCTCCTAATTCCTAAATAGCTCAACTCCGTATTCGTACCTTTATTATCAAAAACCGTAAGGAATCAATAGATTTAACAACACAGAGTGCCGCATGAGACATGGCAAACAGGCTAAGGTCCAAGGTCCTGGCCAGGGAACGACGCGCCCTGTCCCAGTCAGTAAGGACATGGGGTGGTTTCAGGCAGCGTCAAGGTGGTGACGTGCAACGACGGTCGATTCTTGGATCTATAACAAACTGCGGCAGCCTCGGCAGCTCTCTTCCTCCATTTGGCTGATGAACAAGCCAAATTCGTCCTAGTCCAGGAATCGTGGTTGGCAGGAGAAGGAACCTCTAGCCTAGGAAATACAAGCGGCTAGCAGTAGGTAAAACTAGAGCTTGCATTCTTTCTCAAAAGCAGAAAGGCATTTTTTTGCTCTATTATTACAGTGACGCATACAACGCGGTCCGTGGAGTGTCAGTCAACTCCAATCAGGGTACCTTCGGCATATATGGCCGGAAAAGCTAGCAGAATTCAGCAAGAAGCTCAACATAGACCTCCAATAGGAAGTCCATCGCTCACCACACCCAGCTATATACACCACACCCAGTTTGGCGAGTTATACACACAAGCAACCGCGGTGAGTCTATTTTTAATTTTACACTTAGATCAATTCTGTTCCTCTGTAACAGGGGAGAGAACCCCACCTTTATTATCTTAAACCGTAAGGAATCAATAGATTTAACACTAATATAAAAGCACATACTCAACTCCGTATTTGTACATTTATTATCAAAAACCCTAAGGCATCAATAGATTTAACAACACAGAGTGTCGCATGAGCACTTTTTATCCAACCATAGATGTATAGAAACATCCCTACTTTTTAAAAGCTCCAAGCCAAATATTTTGCAAAATCCCAGGAAAACTAACTGGACGAAATATTCCCAAGCCCATGAGAACCACCACAACTACCAGACTATCCGCAAACCCTTGAAAGTCTGAACACTCTGGTGCATCAATTCACCCAAGCCTACAATGGCGCTCTAGAAAGAGCATGCCCAAAAATAAAACAAAATATAATACAAACAAAAAGCGAATCAAGCCCCTCTAGTGGTCATCAGAGCTACCCTTCAATAAGAAAAAATCCTGCGCTGAGCAATACACAGCTTCAAGCCTTACAAATTGGTTGGTCCCGACGAAATTACACCCGCCAAAATCCAACATGATATATCACTCTCTTTCTGGGAATTCTTTCAAAAATTCCGCAGCACTGGCTCAAGTCACGTATTGTGTTTATACCCAATCCGGGCGAACGGTCTCATACGACCCCAAAAGATTTTAGATCAATTAGTCTATCATCCTTTTCGTTTAAGACCCTGGAAAGAGTCATAGGCTTTCAACTCTCTTATCCCAGCCCTCATATTCAAATCACAACACGCATACAGAAAAGGGAAAATCCGCAGAAACTGCCCTTCATGCGTTTGTTTCTAAGATTGAAAAATCACTCTCTCACAAGGATAACGCCCTAGTAGCCTTTCGAGACATATGCAACAACTTTCAACTCTTCAACCCTGTTGTCTCTTGGGGTAGACGGACACTTTGTGGGACTCATTTATCAATTCCTTCACATCAAGGTCTGTCGGTAGAGGAACCCTTCAAGGAGTAGTTCCTTCCCCTTTTCTATGGAACACCAAAGTCAGTTCCATTCTATGCAAAGATAGAAAAGGGAGGACGTGGCATAATCTGTGATCTCATTATCGCAAAACTACAAGCCCTAGCCAAATGGACAAGCAGTAACGGCCTGGGGGTAAACGCACAAGCTTGTGGATTTAAGGTAGATCAGAGACGAGGCATCGCAAGATCTCGAAGACTATAAGAGAGAACTCGTATGGTATTCGCCAATAAAGTTTGTGTCAAAATTTGCACTCCCACACCCACCCGTAAAAGTGAAATCTCATTGATGACAAACTGCTTGAATGGCTAATCTACACCTACAAGTTAATTAAATTATGCGGTGGTATATTATATTATGGTGTATTCGGGTATTCCTCGCTGATGGCGGAGTCATCACAGGTGTAAGAGATGAGTATAGTGTAGTAGAGTGTAGTCGTCTCTGGCGGTTGCCCAGGCGGTTGCTTCTCCTTGTAGGTAGTAAGCGATGATTGGGTCCCTGATTGGGTTGCCGAGGGAAATTCCTTCTATGACAGGAATTACGGTGGGAGCACTTGCTTCTTTATCGCGGCCCTTGAGGCGCGGTGATCAATTCAATAAAATGAATTTATGTCCCTGTCAGTGACTCGCCTGTCAGTGAGAGGCGGTTGGAAAGCCTTGGAGCTGCCTTGGCTGCTGCAGCTTGGATTTGTGCGGTCAGTTCCTCGACGGCCAGATTTGACAGCCATCATTTTCGTCGTCAAAGTACCGGCAAAATCTAGGTGGCAAAAATTTCTTCTACCTTTTTTCACACCGTTTTTTTTATATGGAGTTCGGTTGCTGAAACACGTGTGACAGTGGATTTTCGTCGTCAGAGAACTAGGCTTAAGAAACAAATTTCACTTCTTTTGTGAAAAATTTATTTTTTCTATTTAAAAAAATTTATGCAGACATAGAGGGTATTTAGATAGAAGTGCCCAATTACATAATTTTTTAATAATTTACATAATAATTTAATTTTTTCAATAAAATGAATTTACTGTTTAACGGTTGTGCCGGAGTAAAGGACAAATGCCTTCTTTATTGAAAGAAGCGCAAGTACAAACTGAAACTTAAAGCTAACAAAAATGTATTTCATAGCGGCCACGCAAGTATGCAGTGTTCGCCGGCTATGCATGGTCATCCGGCCAGACGCTATCTTAGCAGTTTGGCCAGAGCGAGCTCTTAAATAATCGGATATTGCCGTTTCGCGGTTAACTTCAGTTAACTACTCCCCCTTCAGGAATGAGGTCGTCCTCGGCCGACCCTATTTGGGCAATCATTTCTTTTAGCTGGGCCGCGGTTCTTCGGGACTGAGTGACTCGCCGATAGTGCAAGCTGATGCAAATCAAAGCGCAGCATATTGCTCACGCTATAAATACCATCTGATATAATTGATGGTGGTCGATCTTCTTCCTGAATTCCTTTATGTGTTTCAGATTACCTTCACTCAATCGGTGAAGGTTAGGAAGGCTGAGAACGTTACGTTTCATAGTGACGTTCAGGGAAGACGAGCTGGCCACTTCTGGAGCCCTCTTCTGGGCTGCGTCATGATTGACCATTCGGGTATCGTTGACGATGGCACCTTCTGCAAAGGTGACGAGATATGTGCCCCTTACATGGACAAAGGTGCCATTATCCACACACACGCGAGCCGTGCGATCATTTATAATTACAATTCCCTCATCAACGTAAGTAATGGGGTGTAAATCGCTTTGTTGGATTTGAGCGCATGATCTTTTTCACGCCAGCTGGCAAAATGTAGCCCCTGATGTCGCAGAGCAATTTTTTACTTTATGGATGTCACCGTCAAATTCAGCAATTACGTTGTCTTCCAATCTGAGTATGGGAAAACGGTGATCTTTTTACAGGCCGACTTGATCTTTGGAAAACCTGATTAAACCTTTCAACTCCATTGTGATCATCCTATTTCGAGTTAAAAGCATCTCGAACAGTTGCCCTGTATCAATTTGGGACTTTTTAGCTGACCTCAGAAGTTGGTTGATGGTTGGGGACATTTTGCTAATTTGATATTCTATTTTATTGTTGATATGGAACTGCCTATTGTTTGCATTTTTTAATTGAAATTCCTTAAATTTAATTTTTTCAAAGTCTTCCGCGTCCGGCGTTCGTGCCACTACTTTCAACGGAATCCCTAGGAAGTCTAAGCTTCTGATGCTTAACGAATCGAGCTGGCGACATCAAAACCCAAGAGTTTCTGCATGTGGGACTGAGGAACATGTTGGTCATCCCATTAGTTTCTTCTATGACACGCCTATATTCCTAGATATTCGCTACTGTTTTACGAACGCGAATTCCCCCCATACTAGAATCCGGCCATCAACGATGGGAATGTATTTGGCTTTAGAGTAGTCCGTGACGCGTGCCGATGTTGCGGCCAAAAGGAAAATCAGGTATATGGCTGTAAACCTGCATTTTCGATGTGCTGTATTTTGTTGCAATTGGCGTGAAATTGGACCACCAAAGCGTGATTAAAAATACAAAATGATAGTAAAAACTTATGCCAAGTGGCTAGAAAAATGTACAATAAAAGATGAAAAATTATCAGGCGAACAATAGTATAGTCATACTCGGCATACCTAAGGTTGTCTTTGTGGACCACCCTCCCCTCTATAAGGACTGTGGTCCCCTTGTCCGCTTCAACGGTTTTTGTCTGTTTTGTCGGGAAGCGTTTTCTCTGTTCCGGGCGTTGTCCGGGACTCCAAAATTTGGTGGCAGGGAATTGCCGAACCAAATTGTCCTGTATCATTGCTAGCGTGTACAAATCGCAATGATTGCCGTTTACGCCTTTAGGAACTATTTTGTTTGCGAGCTCCTCAAGCAATGACTCCTCGCAATTGAAGTCAATAATATGCCGTCTCTTGTTTCCAAAGAGAACGAAGATGCGTTTTGACGGAAAGCGTGCTTCCTCCAGACTTACCTGGTTTTGAAAGCAATTGAGAGGCTGGTCCGTGGATGTCACACTCGTCGATGCGTTCTTTCCATCTTTTAATTTTTGTGTTCCGATTAGAATCCGAAACCGCGTAGGTCAGCTGTTGGTGGTCAGTGTAGACGTTTATATCTTTGACCCCATATATGTAGTGACGCAGCTTTTCTAGCGCCCAAACTATGGCTAACAGCTCCCTTTCGTTGGTAGCGTAGTTACCCTCTCTGTCCTTTAAGGTTCTAGAGATCATAGTGATGAGTCGTACCTCTTGGGAAAGCACAGCGCCAATGTCGTATGCGTTAGATCAAATACCTTTTTATAATCGGGGTACCTGAGGATCACATCCACAAAGGCCAGGATGTTACGCAGATTTTCGAAAGCTAGCCGTTGCGGGACGGTAAACTGCACCTGGATGTTTCTGAAACTGTGTCTGCTGACATTTCCATGTTCCCGTTTTAAAATTCTCGAAATGGGCTTAGCTATTGATGCAACATCTTTTATAAAGCACCTATAATAGCCAGCCAAGCCCATGCATGACCTTACTTCAAACACGTTTTTAGGCTCCGGTAATTTTTGATGGCCCTGACTTTTTCATGGTCTGTCGTAGTCCCATCGCTGGTGACTATAAACCCCAAAAAGTTAACGCTTTTTTTGAAGAATACCGATTTTTGCGCATTCCTCAACCTGAATGGCAGCCGGCGAAACTCGTACTTTCCGCGGTATTGTTGATATGGAACTGCCTATTGTTTGCATTTTTTAATTGAAATTCCTTAAATTTAATTTTTTCAAAGTCTTCCGCGTCCGGCGTTCGTGCCACTACTTTCAACGGAATCCCTAGGAAGTCTAAGCTTCTGATGCTTAACGAATCGAGCTGGCGACATCAAAACCCAAGAGTTTCTGCATGTGGGACTGAGGAACATGTTGGTCATCCCATTAGTTTCTTCTATGACACGCCTATATTCCTAGATATTCGCTACTGTTTTACGAACGCGAATTCCCCCCATACTAGAATCCGGCCATCAACGATGGGAATGTATTTGGCTTTAGAGTAGTCCGTGACGCGTGCCGATGTTGCGGCCAAAAGGAAAATCAGGTATATGGCTGTAAACCTGCATTTTCGATGTGCTGTATTTTGTTGCAATTGGCGTGAAATTGGACCACCAAAGCGTGATTAAAAATACAAAATGATAGTAAAAACTTATGCCAAGTGGCTAGAAAAATGTACAATAAAAGATGAAAAATTATCAGGCGAACAATAGTATAGTCATACTCGGCATACCTAAGGTTGTCTTTGTGGACCACCCTCCCCTCTATAAGGACTGTGGTCCCCTTGTCCGCTTCAACGGTTTTTGTCTGTTTTGTCGGGAAGCGTTTTCTCTGTTCCGGGCGTTGTCCGGGACTCCAAAATTTGGTGGCAGGGAATTGCCGAACCAAATTGTCCTGTATCATTGCTAGCGTGTACAAATCGCAATGATTGCCGTTTACGCCTTTAGGAACTATTTTGTTTGCGAGCTCCTCAAGCAATGACTCCTCGCAATTGAAGTCAATAATATGCCGTCTCTTGTTTCCAAAGAGAACGAAGATGCGTTTTGACGGAAAGCGTGCTTTCTCCAGACTTACCTGGTTTTGAAAGCAATTGAGAGGCTGGTCCGTGGATGTCACACTCGTCGATGCGTTCTTTCCATCTTTTAATTTTTGTGTTCCGATTAGAATCCGAAACCGCGTAGGTCAGCTGTTGGTGGTCAGTGTAGACGTTTATATCTTTGACCCCATATATGTAGTGACGCAGCTTTTCTAGCGCCCAAACTATGGCTAACAGCTCCCTTTCGTTGGTAGCGTAGTTACCCTCTCTGTCCTTTAAGGTTCTAGAGATCATAGTGATGAGTCGTACCTCTTGGGAAAGCACAGCGCCAATGTCGTATGCGTTAGATCAAATACCTTTTTATAATCGGGGTACCTGAGGATCACATCCACAAAGGCCAGGATGTTACGCAGATTTTCGAAAGCTAGCCGTTGCGGGACGGTAAACTGCACCTGGATGTTTCTGAAACTGTGTCTGCTGACATTTCCATGTTCCCGTTTTAAAATTCTCGAAATGGGCTTAGCTATTGATGCAACATCTTTTATAAAGCACCTATAATAGCCAGCCAAGCCCATGCATGACCTTACTTCAAACACGTTTTTAGGCTCCGGTAATTCTTGATGGCCCTGACTTTTTCATGGTCTGTCGTAGTCCCATCGCTGGTGACTATAAACCCCAAAAAGTTAACGCTTTTTTTGAAGAATACCGATTTTTGCGCATTCCTCAACCTGAATGGCAGCCGGCGAAACTCGTACTTTCCGCGGTCACGCTCTGCCAGAGTAATTTGATGGTAGCCAGACTTCAAATCGAGCACTGTGAAGTATTTGGCTTTGCCTAAATTCCCTAGAATCATAGATATAATTGGCATGGGGTAGCGATCCGGTATTGTCCTCTCGTTAAACTTTCGAAAGTCTAATACTAGCCGCATCTTTACGGTTGCCAGATTCGTCGGTGCCCTTTTTGTCTACTACCCAGATTGGGTTATTGTAGGGGGATCTCGACTTCTGGATTTTTGGATACCGTTTTGTAGTAGGTCTTGAATTTCGCCATTGACGAAATCGGCCGTCCCACCGGGTACGGATAAGGTCTGGCATAAATGGGCTCCTCATCAACTGTCCTGATGGTGGCCACCTCTGACGTGTTGTAAAGTAACGCCTCATTTGGGTTCGCAAAGGCATTTTTTCTGTCGCTTTTCATTTTTGAAAACGTGTTTTTGACTAATGGTAGTGCGCTGGAGCAGTCCACTTCATTGAAATTTACGTTGGGGCATGATTGGAATTCTAGCTTTTCTATTTCGGAGATTTATTGACGTGGCCGGCCTATTTGACGTGGCCGGAAGCTAGGCAAAGCGATGTCCCTGCCTGTTTTAACAGGTCAAGACCGATGATGGCATCAAAGGAGGAAAAATCTGGTAGGGTGAAGAACGTGGCCTTCAAGTTGAATAGGGATAGGAAGCATTTCTTTGTGATCGTGGTAACGCCATCGAATATGCCGAATCTACTGGGCGGACGCCTTTCCACCCTTCGTATGGACGGATGAAATTTTTTGACGCGCCCAAGTCTATTAAATGCTTCATTTCTCCCCCCGCTACTCTTCGTCTGATGACGGGCACCAGGGATTTTTCCCTAAAAAATTTATTACGTCCGAATCATATTCCAGAATGGCGTCGTCTTCAATTTCCTGAGCCGCGCTTGAAGCTACAGTTGCGGCTGTATATTTTTCATCGGTTTCGCCTGCGCTTCGCGCGACGTGATTAACCCTCTGCCTTTTATGTAGGGCCGATCGATCGGACACGGCCGGCTTCCTGTTTTGGTATGACAGTGATGGGTCAATGTCCATGAGTTCGGGGATGCCTCCATTACGTGGGGAAGAGTGTACTTGCACCTTGTGTTATTTGGCGTAGTACGGATTTTTGCCAGAGCTTGTCTGGGTATTTGTCTGCGCGGGAGCCTGTCGGTGTTCCGGCGCCTTTGGATACCTTCTGCCTTCTCGCAAAGGAAGCCGCGAAGGAATATCTCTCGTGGTTAGATTCCATTTCTTGCGCAAAATATAGGCTGATGGCATATCCTTCGGCTTTGCCGAAAAAAGGACATCCGGCTGCGCTTGAGTCCCGAGATAAATACTCGGAGTGCGTCATCCCGGAATTTGTCGCATAATACTTTTGCCGCCGAGGCTTCGTACGACATGGTAGCCTTATTGGTGAGCAAGGTGAGTTTTTTCTCGACCTCGTCGTAGTATTGCAGGAGGGTCAGATTTCCTTGCTTAAGAGTACCCATTTCCTGCTCGATGACGTGAATCTGGCGCTTGTCACTGTACGTAAAGTCGAGTCGATTTATAATCGCGTCAAAATTTAGCACAGTGCCGAATGAGGATAGCACGGCATTGGCAGGGCCTCTTAGTTTACTCCTAATAATAATAACTGCCTGGTAGTGGCGGGAAATATTTACGTAATTTCTAAAAATATAATATGCGGCTACTGTCGCTTGCCGCCAGGAGGCATATGCGTCCTGTGCTCCCGTGAATTCGGGCAGGCACTTAACGGCATCTAGGGGCTCGTCACATTTGACATGAACCCTAATTTCTATGGGCTCGTAAACCTTGATCTGGGGCGCTTCCGCTTGGACGGGAGTTATTTGTACCGCGTTAATCTGTTCGGTCAGCCGCTGTATAGCCAGGCGCAGTTCGTTTTCCCTACGTTGGCTTTCGATATTGGCTTCTTGAATGGCATGGTGAACGGCCGCCCGTATAGTGGCCGTCATTTGCTCCATGTTGAAAGCCATGTTCGCGGATGGAACACCGCTAGCCTTTGCGCTTTTTGGTGTGAAAATCTGACCGGCCCTTCTCGGTCTCGGACTCAGAGTCACTGGAGAATTGCCTCGTGTTCCTATACTGGCGGAAGGGGTTGCTCATGTGGAGCTGTAGCTATAAATCGTCTTAAGCATTAATTCATGCTTAAATTGCATGCAGAGGCAATTGGGTATGTGAGGGGCCGCGGGGGCTGAGCCACCGTTTTTTAGTTATGTGTCCGAACTCGTCGAACTGCGCAATTGCCTTGCTAAATAGAGGTTTTTTTTTTGTATACTTTGTTTTATTAATGATTATGGATGATGGATAGTGGGGGCTTGAGAGCGGGCGGGACGACTGCTTGGCATTGCTACCGCCTCTCCTGCTCGATGCTCCTGAGCCTCTGCATTAGAGCTGCAGCAAAAGTTGCTACTGCGTCCCAGAGCATCTGCTTCTCCAGCATTACCTCCACTAGGTTTCCCGGGTGGATTGATCGGCCCGCCGTCGTCTCCAGTCGGTGGCGCTCTCGTGCGAACCGGCAGCACTCAAAGACAACGTGCCTGGCGTCCTCAATTATCGAACTCCCGCACTCCGGGCACCAGTTCTCCTCCGCGTGGCCAAAACGCTTCAGGTATTGCCGGAAGCAATACCTGACTCCTGACTTACAACCAACAGGCGTGGTCCTGCAACGGAAAGGACAGGCCAACTCAGGATCCCGAGCCCGGTTTGCTCCAGAAGACGAGAAGGACAGAACGAGAAAGAATCGGTGTCGGTTGGTTTCCTCGACAGCTACAGGGTATCAGAGTCGAGTTGGGCCATTCCCGGTCAAAGCAGGTAGCCTTGCAAGGAAGTGAGGGAAGAATAAGTCTGGCGCACGCCACACGAATTCCTGACTCGCAACCAACAGGCGTGGTCCTGCAGGGCACGGATAAGCCGACTCGGGAACTCGCGCCCGCTTAGAAACGCGATCGGGGACGATTGACGCGTACTCGCGGTGGTCACCCGGCCGAAGGGAGGCGTGACATACGGTCCTGGACAGGCGACTTCCGACCCCGTCGGGACTGACAAGACTTCGGCGACTCCCAATCCAGGCCCGCCGGTGCGAAAAGCACGGCGTTTTTCCTGGCGTAGAGGAGCCGGCTGTAGGCAGCAAACTCTGAACCGGGGCCGCTGGTGCGCATGCACGGCGTGTCTTCCTGGCGTTGCGGAGGCGACCATCAGTAGCCATCTCCCAAACCGGACTCGCCGGTGCGAAAAGCACGGCGTTTTCCTGGCGTAGCGGAGCCGACTGTAGGCCGCAAACTCCGAACCAGGTCCGCCGGTGCGCATGCACGGCATGTCTCCCTGGTGTTGCAGAGGCGACAGTCAGTAGCTATCTCCCAAACCAGAGTCGCTGGCGCGCAAAGCACGGCGTTCTCCTGGTGTAGCGGAGGCTACAGCCCGCCAACTCCCGAGCCCGGCGGTACAGCGCGTAGGCGCGGTATCCCCGGCAACTTAGTGGAGGCCTTTCAGTCCGCAGCCGAAGTCCAGACCAGACCAGGTCAAAGGGGGTTTAATGTAATGTTTAATAAATGTTTAATGTGGGGGGTTTTACAATAAGTGCAGTGGTTGAGAGGACCTTCCTAAGTCGGAAGCCTCCGTTGTGTCTTGAGCTTAGGATAAAGCTTAGGATAAAATTAAATATTGACTTACCCCTCTCGTAAGTGTCAGTGCTTCCCCACTGATGATGATGGGCGTTGGCGTCACACCCTTTAATCAGGTCAATCTTTTGCTTCTCGCTGTCGTCCACCAGCTACTTGAAAAGCGTATGCGGGGAAAGGTATCTTGGCCGTGGCCCATGTAGGCAGAGCATACCTTTAGAGACCCCTATTGGGCTCTCTATTGCTGCGGCTGCATAATCTTCTTCATTATCTTTATAAGGTAAAACATATGCTATTTTAAAAACATCTGACCCAGTATAGCTAAATATATATATCGAGCCACACACCATTCCCTACATTAGCTGAGTGTTTATTTCCCCGATTAGCGGATTTTTTCACGCTGGCTGATGCTCGATGCCAGCGAATTTTGAGGTACCATCTGCCCCATCCCCAGGGAAAAATTTTTTATTTCAAAAAACTTTATTATTATTTTTTATCTATTTCACAAACTTTGTTTAATGAATTTAAGCTAGATCGATTGAAGCTTACTGGCTTGATCCAGGAATAAGACTGCCCATTTTTAATTAACAGATAACCAACAAACCTCGGCTTCAGAGAAATAACCCAAAAGGGTACTTGGAGAGAATAAACAATTGCCTTAATAGTTTCTAAGAGAAAGGGACAGGCCTAATGCAACAATTGGTGAAAACTGATAGATAAAATTCGGACTGTTGATGACTCGCCGGCTCTTATGCTTATGACTGGGTTTGGCCATGGACAATTTATAAGAATGTTTACAAGTGGAGCTTGATGTTTAGTCTGGATATTTGTTTGGTGATCCTCATGATCGAGTGAGGGGAAATTAGGAGGCAAGATATGATATGGCATGGAGGAGGGTTCCGCTCCGGATAAAGACTTCGATTGGCTAGCTAAGTGAATATTTTTTTTGTGTGAACGGGTTAGCGAAAGCTTTTCCGAAATATTTCCTTTCCAGCTTCGAGCACGTGGAAGCGCTTCAACCAGCTCGTCGCGGACAAAGGGGTGAGTGAGTACGTGTAGTTTTACATAAAGCCAAACGAAGCGACGCGGAACATTCCGGTCGTCAAACTACCGCATCGTCCGATTCCCGGCCGAAGGGGGTCCACCAAGTGGACGGTTGCCTTCGCCATAGACACCGCGAGCGATCCGATAAAGAGCCCGATCCTGAAAAGTAATAAGGGCATCGCCGAACCGTTCCTATGTAATGCTAGCTCGCGGAAAAAGACAGCTGAGTCCATTATAGAAAAACGCGCAGATACGCAGCGAATCCACATACGCCAGGCGCAGTAAGCCTTTCACCACGAAGCGGTGCAGAAGAGCTTAAGGGTGTAATTTTTATTTTATTATTTGCAGAGCAAAGAAAGAGTTACATGAAATGAAACAATATTCGTTAATTCCCTAATTTAAGCTAACTCTAAGATATATTACATTGGAATTCATTGCCACCGCGCTACTATTTTAAGTTTTTCAATTTCGATCATTTAACCTAGCATCTAGTTGGTAGATACGTAAGCCAAGAAGGAAAACTGAATTTTTTAGCGAAGTTAGGGGAAGCAGGGATGGGGAAAAAGTAAATGTATAAAATTACCTTAGCCTAATAAACATGAATTTTATAATGAGATAAAAGAAAAATAATTCGCCTCGCTTAATTCGCCACCGCCTTGCCGCTGAACCACCCCCAACTTTTGCGTTCTCGAGGATCTTGAGGATCCAAATGGAATCTGTTTTGAGAGGACTATGTTTGGCCTTCGCAATTCGAGAGGCCGTGCAAGTTAAATTGTTTGTAGTTCGGTGAATTAAAAAAATGAAAATTTATTTTTTGATTTCACAACTTGGTGTTAAACCTTTATTTATTAAACGCAAAAATTACAAGACACTTTTGATTTTTCTTAAATATTTTTGTCAACCGTTCGCGGTCTCGGTCAAAATAGGACTGACTTCTTAATTCTGAATCTTATCCAAAGAACCTCGGCCATCAGTTGTGTTTAGATTGGAGGCTTAAGATGAAACTGTCGCATCTTATTGTGAAATTCGATTAAGCTGATCGATGCAATTTGGTGGGTACTTGAAACGCAAAAGGCCTAATTGATTGGGCTTCGGAGGGAAGCTGATGTTTACTTTTGATTTTGATTTGTTTATGGGGAACCGAGATCGGACCTCAGAGCCAAAAACAAAGCCGAAGGCAAATGCAGAGTTTGAAAATATTGTTTATGAAATTCATAAGTGGAAAGCCATAAGTGGCCTGGATTTATGGGTTGGATAATTGAGCCAAAGATCAAGCCAAAGGCAAATGCAGAGATTGAAAATATTGTTTATAAAAGCCATATGTGGCCTGTATTTAGGGGTTGGATAACTCTCCCCCTTCTAAAATGGATCGTCCCGATTCAATATGAAATTCGTTTAAATGATCTCTTAATTCTGTTTAAAAAATTTCTTGGTTAATAGATTTTTCTGGTTCAGGCCGATGTTTTTTGGTTACAAATAATATAGCATTTTTGTATTTTATAATAAGTGAAAGAATCAAAAATATAATGATTAAAATTAATAATATAAAGGTAAGTGATATTTTAGTATTCTTAATTTTAACGAATGGGTTTAAAATGTTTATATTATCTAAAGAAAGATCAGAGTTATTTGATAATATGTAATCGGATATTTCATAATTTTTAAAGTGGTTCGTAGTTACGTATTCAAGAATTTTATTTTCCAAATTGGTGTATGAGATATTATTAATTTTAGTTGTACCATTAAATGTTATTAAAAACGAACCGTTTAAATGGGAGTTGTTAACAATATTGTTCCCATTTATAAGAATGGCACCATCTTGTATGATGTCTATTTTTTGATTTTTTTCTCTTATTTTTTTACAGGTTGATTTCTCACCATTTAATAATCGGGTAAAACAAGTTTTTTGTTACTTAAAGTGCAATAATTATTAAAAAGTTTGTTCTTAAAATTAGACATTTCGTAAAAAATATTTTCGCATTTTGCGACTTGATCGCTTAATACTAGTTTTCCATCGATTTGGGAAATCGCTCTAGCGTGATATATTTCACATCTGTTTTTTATTATTGGGTATTTTATATAAATTATTAAAAGTTCTTTATGCAATGCTATTTTAAAAGAAGAGATGTCCATTAAATCAGCTATAATTACTGGTTTTTGTTCATGTTTTAATATTTCCAAGATGTCATCATTGTTTAAAATTTTGGTATTAAAAACGTCTATTTTTGCTAGAGTGATTGTGTCAATTAAATTTTGCAGATCAAATGTTAATAATCGCAAGCGATGTTTTCGAAGTGGTAGATCTTGATCAATAAATACTTTTTTAAAATCATCGGAAAGAGATTCTATTTCTTTGAATAATCGGGAATTGATAATAGACTGCTTATTATTGTTTTCAATTAATTCATTAATTTTATTCTGAACTGTAATAAAATCACCATGGTCCGGAGTTCCAGCTAACCATTTCCACACGGTGCCTAACTCATTTATCCCTCTTTTTGATCTAGTTGATATTAATTGCGATAAAATTAGTTCGATTACTTTTATGTTATATTTAATTTCCCATTGTGACCTTTTATTATATATCCCTTTTAATATTATCTGATTCCAAATGTATTATTTTTTTATAAAAGCTTAAGTTAGTTACATGGAATAAATCTGCGTATGAATCGTACGTCAATACGTCTTTATTGTCCTTAAATAGAAGATATTCGTGACTTGTATAGTCAATTATTTCTGATTTTGTTAATAAAATAAGGTGTAGTATGAGCACCTGATAAAACATTTTCTGGGAAAGGAAAGAAAAAAGGATAATATATAAATACTTAGAATTTTATATTATCTTTGTGAATAATTCTATTTCTATTGTTGATTATTATTTTGTTGGGTAAATTTTCCTTAACTATTTGTTTTTTATATCTGGTTTTAAGTTTATTTCTTTCCCCGTGTTTCTTTTCATAGACTACCTGTCCTACATGATATTCTTTTTCTTTTCTGTTTTCATTATGTGTTTCCAACATTTTCTCTTGAGTATTTTTTAAAAGTTCAGGAATGTTATCGTGCTCTATTTTATTATATAATACGTCAAAAGGTTTTTGGTTCGTTGTAAAATGAATGCTCTGATTATATTTTTGGGCGGCTCTTATTATTATTTCGGAAAAGTCAGTTAAATTAAATTCTTCTTTAATGCATCGAGCTAATTCTGTTAATGTAGAATGTGCCCTTTCAACCTGTCCGTTTGACGTGCTGTGCCTCGGGTCTGCGTAATGTAAAGTTAAATTGCACCTTTGTGCGAAAGATTTAAATTGGGCCGAGGTAAAGCTCGGTTCATTATCGGTCATTATTACTTTTGCTTGTGGAAAATGCTGAAGAAGCTCCATTACTTTATTTTCGATATTTAATTTATTTTGGATTTCTTTTACTACTAGAAATTTTGAGTAAGCGTCAATACAAGTTATGAAAGTAAGACCTTGCGCGTAATATATATCAATGTGTAAATTTTCTCCTTCTTTACTTGGAATTGGGGCTTCCCCAATTGGAATTTTTATTGGGTGCCTGTTGTATTTATTTTCGTTACAAATCACGCAATTTTTAATATATTCTTTTAATTTTTTAAAACAGTTTGGCCAATAATATAATTTACTGATCTGTTTGTAATTCTCTTCTAGCCCCCTATGAGCACGGCTGTGCGTTTCTTCTATTATTATGGCTTTATCTTCCTCGTTTTCCACGTCTTGTAGAAAGGTTCTTGTAAAAAGGAATGTGTTTGTGAAATTATTATACCCTTGCAGAGGGTATTATAATTTTGGTCAAAAGTGTCAAAAGAGACATCTCCGACCCTATAAAGTATATATATTCTTGATCAGGATCACCTCCTGAGTTGATATGAGCATGTCCGTCTGTCCGTCTGTCCGTCTGTCTGTCCGTCTGTCTGTCCGTCTGTCTGTTTCTACGCAAACTAGTCTCTCAGTTTTAAAGCTATCGTCTTGAAACTTTGCACTCATCCTTCTTTCCTTTGCACGCAGTATATAAGTCGGAACGGCCCGGATCGGTCGACTATATCCTATAGCTGCCATATAACTGATTGATCGGAAATGGTATAACTTTGGTGTTTTTGATGATAGAAAGCTGGCACTTGGTACACATTCTATTTTTGGTCAGTTAATTAGAGAGTTAAAGTTAGAGAGTTCAAATTTTACACGAGCGCTATTTTTGGCAAAATAATACGACATGCCAAATTTCGTAAGGATCGGCCGACTATATCCTATAGCTGCCATATAACTGAACGATCGAAAATGACCCAACTTTTGTGTTTTTGATGATAGAAAGCTGGCACTTGGTACACATTCTATTTTTGGTCAGTTAATCCGATCTACCAAATTTCATAACGATCGGTTGACTATATCTTATAGCTGACATATAACTGTACGATCGGAAATGGTTTTTGGTAGAAATACCAACTTTGGTATTTTTGAAGATAGAAGCTTGAGACTTTTTTTAGATTTTGTATTGTAATAAATTGGATTATATATTCATATTCCCATAAGGATCGGCCAACTATATCCGATGTTGGCGATATATATCCGGTTTTAGCTGCAAGGGTATATCAACTTCGGCTCCGCCCGAAGTTAGCTTTGCTTTCTTGTTTTTTAAAGGTAATTGAATTTGAAATAAGTCCTCTAAGGTACAATGAATTCCTACCGTAATGTTAGGTGGAAGATACTCTCTTAATATAGTTATTAAATTTTCTGGTGTGTCATATTCAATTAAATGTCGTGTCCTGTCAAAAATTTTCAGTGACTCATGTATTGTATACCTCCCCGTTGTTAATAACAGTTGTTGTTTAAATTGATTTAACGGTTTACGGGTCTCTTGTATTACATTTTCAAAACTACTTTCAGCTGAATGCTGTGTGTTCTGATCTGAGTCTGACTGGTCTGTTTGTTCTATATCGCTGTCAGTAATATTATTTATCTGAATTCGAGATAATGCGTCTGCAACTACATTTGTTGTACCGGGCTTATATGTTATTTTCGGTGTAAAACTTTGTATGAAAGAATACCATCCTTTCATATCTACATTGGGATTTTTATCCGAAATTGTGTAAGATAAAGTTTGATGGTCGGTTTGAATTTCAATTCCAATTACTCCGTATAAGTAATTTCTTAGATTTTTAAGAGCCCATACTATCGCTAAAAGTTCCTTCTTATTAGTCGCATAAGCTTGTTCTGTTTTAGACAAGGTTTTTGAAATAAAAGTAATTGGTTTTCCTTCTTGAGATAAAACTGCACCAATTGCGACGTCTGAAGCGTCGGTGGTCAAGGTAAATTTTTTATTATAGTCCGGTTGAACTAGTTCTACTTGAGCAATGAGATTTTCTTTCAGCTCGTTAAAAGCTTTAATTGCTGGTTCATCCAGCTGAATCAATATTTTTGTTGACATTCTTTTTGAGATTTTGCCATTATGACCTCCAAGATATTTTGTTTGGCTATGTTTGGCTATGTAGGCGTAGTTTGAAACAAATTTTCTATAATAGCCCGTAAAACCTAGGAAACTTCTTAGTTCCCGAATATTTTCTGGAAGCGGATATTTTCTAATGGTTTCAATTTTCTCTGGGTCTGTCTTGATGACGTTATAGGATACCATGTATCCTAGAAAACGGGTTTCGCGTTTGAAAAACTTAGATTTTTCTAAAGAGATTTTCATGTTTGCCCTCAATAATATATTTATAATTCTGTTTAGATCTGTATAGTGTTGTTCAATTGAGTTTGAGAATATTATTATGTCGTCCATATAGACATGACACGTTTTCCCTATTTGTTCTCTTAGAATATCGTCCATTGCTCTCTGAAAGATTCTTGGTGCATTTGTTAATCCGAATGGCATTCTTAAAAATTCGTATTTTCCATTATTTATTGAAAGGGCTGTTTTTTCGACATCAGATTCTTTCATTAGTATCTGATGAAATCCTGACTCTAAATCTATTGTTGAAAAATATCTTGCTTTTCCCAAATTTGATAGAATTACTGATGGGTCTTGCATTGGGTACCTGTCAGGTATAGTACTTTCATTTAATTTTTTATAATCAATGACGAGTCTTAATTTACGGCTTCCGTCTTGATTCTCTCCTTTCTTTGGGACTACCAGAAGTGGTGAATTGTAAGGGCTTCTGCTAGGCCTTATTATTTTTTCTGATAACATTCTTTTGATTTCGCTATTCACGAAATCGTTGACAGATAGAGCATACGGATATTGCTTCCCGTATATTGGCCTATCATAAATTAGATTTATTTCCCCCTTTATGTCTGTTCTAAAAGGAATTTGCATATTTATCTTTGAATGCTCCTTTTCAATATAGTGAACTATCTTTTCCCTCAGTCCGCCTAATTGGTCGGTACCTATATTATTTATTTGATTTTTGACGGTATTTACTTCGTCGGCACTCTCAGGATTTTTAATTCCCAAGATATTTTTATTTTTATTGACGGATATTTCTACGTCGGCGTTCTCAGGATTTTTAATTCCCAAGATATTTTTATTTTTATTGACGGATATTTCTACGTCGGCGTTCTCAGGATTTTTTGTTCCCAAGACATTTGTATTTTTGTTGACGGATATTTCTACGTCGGCGTTCTCGGGATTTTTTGTTCCCAAGATACTTGTATTTTTGTTGACGGATATTTCTACGTCGGCGTTCTCGGGATTTTTAACTCCCAAGCTTTTCTCACTATTTTCAACAAATAATGAATCTGTGTTTTTGCTACCATTATCATCAAAATACTTTTTTATAATAAATTCTTTTAACGGAAGAATATTATTTTTTTCAATTAAACGTATTTCGTTTTTCTCCTCATTATCATAATATTTTAACTTCTCCTGTTTCCCATTATATTCCAAGATTCCCTTATCTATATTTATTATAGCTCCAATTTTTCTTAATAGATTGAATCCAATTAGAATATCAGATTCTAAACCTTCGATTTCATAAAATAATTGTTTTGTTTCAAATATATTAATAATATGGTAATACCTAATAATTGAGTAGCCATGAACTGTTGTTACCTTTTTGTATATTGGTAGCTCGTTTTTATTTTCAAAAATTCCCCTTTTTATGTAACAAGCAGTGGCTCCTGTATCTATTAAAACTTTCAGCTGCTTCTTGGTTTTTCGATCTATCCTATTTAAATAAGGCATTCCTCTGTAGGGGTCTGGTCTAAAAAATGGTCTTCATTAATATTATTTAATCTGGTTACTTTATTAGCTGGCTGACTTTCTGTTCCATCTGATTCCCTTTTTTGAGCTTGAGTTTGCTCTCTATTTTGATTTGTTTTATAAAAATTTGAACGATTTTTATTTTGATGATAATTATTATTATATCTACCTTGATTATCGTTTGCCTGCCAATTATTATATCTTCCCTGGTTATTATTTGGCTGCCAATTTTGGCTCGGCTGCCGATTGTTATTAGGTTTATTCTGGAGTTGAATCGATGGATCAACATCCATTGGCTCGATAGCTTGTTGCTTATGATTATTATTTTGATTATTATTTTGCCAAAAATTTCCCTTTTGTGGCCAATTGTAATTTTGGTTATGATTAAAATTATTTCCCATTTTAGTGGTATTATTATTTTGCCGTATTTGATCAATCAAGTTGTTTCCCCGATATTTACTTTCATTTTTAAATCCATTAAACCTATTTGCGAATTGAGCACGGAAGTTGGTTGATTCTAATTCTTGGACCTTTGCCAAAGCATTGGGCAAATCTGGTGGATTTAATGAGAAAAGAGTTTCTGAAATAGATCCATTAAGTCCGGATATAAATACTCGTAGAGCATTTCCCCTTATTGAATTTTTTGTTTCTTTGGTAATTACACTGTCCTTTCCGTATGTCATTATGGTTTTGTTTATTAGTAAGGTCATTTTTTTATTGACTTCGTTATAGTACTCAGTAATTGTCATTCGTCCTTGCCTGAGGATACTTAGTTCTGACTCGAGAACATGTATTGGTCGTTTGTCACTATATATAAAGTCCAATCGGGATAAGATTGCTTTAAAGTTTAAAACTGTGCCATGATTGGTAAGAGCATCGTGGGCAGCTCCCATAATTTTATTTCGTAAAATTGTTAGGGCGATAAAATATTGTTCACTTTCAATTTTATAGAGACTCATTGCAGTTTCTGCAGCTTCCCTCCAACCTACATATTGTGTTGTTTCCCCTGTGAAATTTGGTAAGGATTTTACCACTTCAAGTGTTGTATCGCATTTTATAGCTGGGTCAATTGTTTGTACTTTATAATCTTCCACAGTGTTTGCATCTGTGGCTAGCCTTCCTTCTAAACATTCTACTTTCCTGCTAACTTCATTCAATTGAGCGTTTATTAATCTGTTTATCAATTCTACTGTTAAACTGCCGGCTGTGGCTACACTGCTTGCAGAAAAATTTGGTGCTGAGTCTCCGGTTGCCATTGTTAGATTTAGTTCACAAAAGCTATTTATCAAATCTTCCAGAATTATTCTTTATATTTTTTTGTTAAATCGCGAATCTTACTTTTTGCAATATATAAATCTTATATTATTTTACTCAAGTTTACAGATCTTAAATTTTAGTCTTTAATTTTTTTATTATTTTAAATTAATTCCTCACGATATTGTCCCGTTGGGGTCTTCCTTCTGTGTGGTTGGTGGTTGATAGAGAATGTCCTGTCTTCCTTCCTTGGGTTTTTTTGTTGATAGAGAATGTCCTGTCTTCCTTCCTTGGGTTTTTTTGTTGGAGCGAGTTGTCGTTTTTATTTGAGAATGTCCTGTCTTCCTTTCCTGGTTTTTCTTGTTGGAGTTGTCGTTTTATTTGTTTTTGTTGTTCTTGTTTGTTTTTTTTTTTTGTGCGTTGATTTTTTTTTAGTTTTTGTGTTCTTGTAATTGTTTGGTTAGAATTTCGGTCCACCTTTGTTTTAATTCACTCTTTATGGATTATTACATTAATTAATTTCCATTTACTTTATTGTTAACGATCACTGTCACTTGGTAGTGTCGTTTGGTGGATGTTTTAATTTTTCCACTAAAAATGTTGAGTTGTTGACCGCGCGAGTTCCGTTTATGTTTAACTTATTTTTCATTAAACTATTTTTTTGGAGCTTTATGTGACGCGGCCCCTTGAGTTGGGCGCCAGTTAAATTGTTTGTAGTTCGGTGAATTAAAAAAATGAAAATTTATTTTTTGATTTCACAACTTGGTGTTAAACCTTTATTTATTAAACGTAAAAATTACAAGACACTTTTGATTTTTCTTAAATATTTTTGTCAACCGTTCGCGGTCTCGGTCAAAATAGGACTGACTTCTTAATTCTGAATCTTATCCAAAGAACCTCGGCCATCAGTTGTGTTTAGATTAGAGGCTTAAGATGAAACTGTCGCATCTTATTATGAAATTCGATTAAGCTGATCGATGCAATTTGGTGGGTACTTGAAACGCAAAAGGCGTAATTGATTGGGCTTCGGAGGGAAGCTGATGTTTACTTTTGATTTTTATTTGTTTATGGGGAACCGAGATCGCGCCTCAGAGCCAAAGACAAAGCCGAAGGCAAATGCAGAGTTTGAAAATATTGTTTATAAAATTCATAAGTGGAAAGCCATAAGTGGCCTGGATTTATGGGTTGGATAATTGAGCCAAAGATCAAGCCAAAGGCAAATGCAGAGATTGAAAATATTGTTTATAAAAGCCATATGTGGCCTGTATTTAGGGGTTGGATAACTTGCACGCATCCGATTTACGATAGAATTTCTTCGCTATTACCTAATCTTCGAGGTAAGCATCAGGGAGAGAGAAAGGGCCCTATATGACCCACCCATTAGCCGACGAGGCCTAGCTGGCAACCGCGTGCAACCCCTTCTCTCAGCCGTTGATCCAAGGATGCCACCTCACCAGGTTGACTGGTCGTTACATTATACTAAGGTGGTTTTGTTTTTCAACGCATTGTGAGATATTTTGTCGAACGAATCCAGCAACTTCAATTTTGTTTAAAGATGACAGAAAAATCCAATCGATTTCGGCCAAATGATTGAGAAGGGCAATAACATCTGTCTTTCTAAAGAAATTGAAACGTAGTTGAACCTTAAGGCACCTTATCACCTTGTGGGGTCAAAAAGTGCTCTTTTTTTAGGAATTTTTTTTGAGAAAACGGTTAAAGATACAGCGCTGAAATTTTCGTCAGAATATAAACATATATTTATTCAAAGAATACAAATTTTGAACTTGAAAAAATCCAAAAAGGGGGGGGAGGGGGCGCCCATTGGTGGCGGCATGCATTTTGCTCCCGTGCAGGATTGGCTGAGAACCCGTGATCTGAAACAAAAAAACCGAACACATTCTTAATTAGTATCGTATCATCTATCAAATGACCCTCTATCATGAAAAAAAAATCAAAATTCCAAAAGTTATGAGGTTTTGAAAAAAAAATGTCAATTTTCGCATTTTTTTCTGTACTGATTATTTTTTTAAATAAACAATTTCCAATATTTTTGGCTGGTCACGGGTCATTTGTTAGAAAAAACCCTAAGGAACATTTTTAAAAAAATTTGGTGACGATTGGTTCATTGTAGCGTCTTTAATCCTGCACGTAAGGTCCAAAAACATGGTTCTGAGAAAAACGCGTTTAAAGTTTTGGCTTCAAAAAGAAATGAACAAATATCGCTCGGCAGGTGCTCGACAGTGCTCTATGTAACGGGCTATAACTTTCGAAATTTTTCAGATTTCGATCTGAAACTTTTACAGCACATTTTTGGAACATATATCTACACGATAAGACAAAAAAAAAAAATCGATTTTTTGGACCCCACAAGGTGATAAGGTGCCTTAAAGCCAGCATCATTATGGGGAACATCGATTAACACCGATGCTCATAGTGTAGGATGCTGAAAGTGTTCAGGAAGAGATAGCGGCGACGACCGAATGACTGTCACAGAGGATGTAACACTTATAGTTGGAGTGAAAAATCAGATAAGCCATCGATAAAGTCATTATGGTTGATGCGGACGGTTGAAATCTCCCTAGGAATCTCCCAACGAAAAAACAGACTTAATGGCCTCAAGGTGATAAAAATATACGATATACCATAGGAGGAATGAAGGAAAAGGTCATGTAAATATGAGACGAGCCAATTATAATCACCGCAATGAACTCTATTTCGAACTCATTTGAGAAAAGTTTCTTGCAGCTTTTGCAGGGCTAGGATTCTGAGCGTCTGTGGCTGGGAATTCATGAAGGATACTGTGCTTAGGTCAGGCAACAGGATCAAGGGTTTTTCGAGGTAGGAATCAGGTAGGACTATTTTTAAAGAAGATATAGAACGTCTACTTTTTAAGTTAAACTTAAAAATAGCTATTTTATTGGGAGTTACCTTTAGATGGCTTAAAAGGTGACTCCTGACATCATCAACAGTGGCGTCCGGCATAAGGGGAGATCGAAGATATATAGAATCTGGCGAGAGCGATCTGATTTGGCAGAGTGAGGCGACAACCTTCGTGCCTTTCATCATATATCTTATGAGCCAGATGGACAGCTGGAAGTGTTTGTCTCCTTCAATAGTCTTTCTGAAACCTTGAAAGAAGGAGGACGTAACCCTCCTCCAGCAATACTCCAAATGCTGCACGGCAAGGTTTCCTGCAATGGGACCCCCCATCCCCTTCATATCTAATAAAGTACCCAAAAAGTCGACCTTCCTGAGAAATAACCTCCGTATCGCAGGAGTTTCACCCAAGCGAGGGCAGTTGCGCAGGAGGTTCGTGACAGTCTCCTCTTCCTTTACATTCCTGCAGTTCCTACAGTTGTCTAAGTGTGGTTGATAGTCTAGCCGCGTGCGTGCCTATGTCAAATGCCAGTGTCCCGTGATGGCCTTGACAGCCAGACTGCGGTCCTGCCTATTAGGGGAGATAAGTTTCATAGATCTTTTCCTAGAGCGGATGGGCCATATCATTCACGAGCTCCTGCAGATCTGGAGGTTCCTCCATTTTCCCAGTGCTACCAGGTCGAATTATTTCAACTTACACGTTGCTAAGGGAATGCCTACTTGTTGTTCCTCAGGGAGAGTTGATAGCACCTGCCTTTTCTTTTCTTTTTGTTTTTTTTTTTTAAACATTTGAGAGTTTTATTTAAAATTTGTCCACAAGAAACGAAAATAATTAAATTTTGTGTGTTTTAATAATTAATAATGTGTAATAATAATTAAAGCCTTGACAAAAAGAATTTAAGAAATGCAAGTTATAATCCTAAGAAAAAATAATTTGGTATATCCAGTGGATGCTTCCTCTTAAGTCTTCTGGTGGTAGTGCTGTTATCCAGCAAATGAGGGGCATAC
The DNA here is from genome assembly GCF_030179905.1 of Drosophila bipectinata. Classification (NCBI taxonomy): domain Eukaryota; kingdom Metazoa; phylum Arthropoda; class Insecta; order Diptera; family Drosophilidae; genus Drosophila; species Drosophila bipectinata. Next base: position 8,277,989 of record NC_091740.1, on the reverse strand, counting down.
ATGTTGGGATGTTTTTACAACCTGTCCTTGTATTTAGCGGCGAATCTTTTAACTTCGGCGCTGACCATAGGGATCCCCAATTGAGCGTGGACAGCGTCCTAAGGGTTCTGTTTTGTGCCAGCTGGATGACTTTCCCATAGCTTGGGCTTGCTGTGCCCCACAGTTGGATGCCATACGTCCAAGCTGGCTTCACTATGCCCTTATAAATAAGTAACTTAACCCTCAGCTTTAGGCGTGATCTACGTCAAATCAGCCAGTCAAGCTGCCGCAGCTTCTCCTGCACTTGTTTACGTTTGCGTAGAAGGTAGGTTGTCCATGTAAGAAGCCTGTCCAACGTCATTCCCTGGTATTTTGGGGTTGAGTTTGGTGGTATCGCAGTGCCTCCAATACTGACTTGTGGACAGTGGCTTCTTCTCAAGGCGAATGTTGTTTGGGCGGACTTTTCGTGATTAATCACAATGTTCCACCTTTGAAGCCAAGGATGGAGGGGATCGAGCTGATGCTGGAGACAGTCGGAGGCATCCTGAGGCAAGCTTACCGAGGCTAGGAATGCTATATTGTCTGCATATGTTGTGGCTAACAAACCTGCTTCCTCTATAACAGGCAAAACTGTTGTATATAGCGTGTAGACATACACGCTTGGCTTTTTTACTTCGTCATAATTTCCCAGGCAGTCTTACTGCTCCACCATCTCGTTTAGAGATCTGGGACAGTCATTCGCTGTCCTAGAGCTGGATGAAAATTCGTCAAGGGCTCTGAGAGCCGCCTTATTATCTAAGAAAATGCAAATAGTTTCTTCACAACAGTGGTCGGCGGACTCATTTAGACACAGCCGCTCGCAGTGGAAATCGCCCCTCAACTTGTCGTTCAACTTTGAACCTTCTGTGTAATTATGAAAGGAATAGGATCGCCTCGATGGAATGGGGAAATATAGTTTACGGTGGGATAATCGACGGGTATTCAGTAGTCTGTAGCCCCGTAGGCGTGAAACAGTGTAGGTCCAACTTGGTGTGTCTATAGTTTGTCATTTTCCATAAACCTTCTTTACTACCGATAGAGTAGCTAACTTTATCCCCAATATCTCAACAGGCAGTAAATCAATATGAAGTCTGCCTATAATGCAAATACCCGCCATTCTTTGCGATTTCCTAAACCTTTTCCTAAATATGGGGTTTGTCTGCTCAGGACACCAGACCACTACCCCGTAAAACAGGATAAGTCTCACAACCGCCGTGTAAAACCATCTTACTATTTTTGAAGACATACCCCATTTAAGCCGGAAGCAGGAGTAACGGCCGCCGGCCAGCGGGAAACTGGCGTGATATTGGAAGCAGGAGTAACGGCAGCCCGCCAACGGGAAAGTGGCGTGATCTGTGGAGCAGAATCCAGGAGGATTAACGGGCGCTCCAGAGGGTATAAAAAGAGGCCCATTGCACAGTGGTCGATTCGGTCTCACTAGCGGCATTAAATTAATAACTTCTGAAATATTAGAGATATCTTCAATCGTTTTTTTATTTTCGGTTTGTTACTCAATTTTGCATTATGTGGACAAAAATAAAATTTATAGTGTTTTTTTTAATTTTTTTTTTATATTTAAAAAAAGACTTTTATTACATTTTTTGTATTCTAAAGAAAAAGAGTAAGAAATAGAATTATAACTTATATTATGCAAGAAGCAAATAAGAAACATATACATTGTATACAACAATTTTATATACATCATACACAAAAAAATTAAAATTCTGTGAACAGGCGATGGCATGTCAAACCAAGAATATTTATTAACGAAAATTTCGGCAGTTTCCATAGCGTACGATCCGAATGCATTGGTGTTTAAGTAATGTCCACAGGACAATGCTCGCAGGACAATGCTAAATCGGAATATTAAAATTTGGTCACTCTTTTTATGCGCGCAGCTAAATTTGCAAAAAATCTTCGTGCAGTGTTTCCATTGTTAGTACTTTCAGTACCGGCCGTACTTCCAGTTCTTATAATATCCCCGGTAAGCTACTCGTCAGCATTCAGCTTCGACACAATTCTTGATGTATTTCCGTCCTTATATAGGCTGCTACTTGCAGCCAACAACAATACATCCGTCGAGACTTTCTCCGAAATGCCTGATAGTTTGTTGATTTGAGTTATTCTGCATCACTCTGAAATACTTTTCTTTGGGCGTCCAACATTTCTAAATGATGATCTTTCCATCAACACCTGAGGCGTGTCTAGCCATTCTTTATTCCTTTTTTCAAAAGCTGCCTTATTTATATCGCATTTCTTCCACTACTGGACAAGCCCACTATTAAAACTACTATTTTTCCCCAATTTTGCAAAACTCCTTTTTGTTACAATCATATTTGATTGTAACGGCTTCGTCGTGCCATACTAAGAAAAGTGCGCGCTTCGACACTGACATTCTTCATAAAAAGTGAAATAACTTGTAGATACGCAGGACTACGCACTCATTTTTGATATTTCGGACAGATAATAATTCACACTTTAACAAATAATTGCAACCAGAGTGAATGCAGGTGAATTTGTTAAGTTCTACTTCACGAAAGACTGGTGTGCGCTCTATTCCGCACATTGGTAATACACTCCAAATCCACTACAATTTATAAGTAACACATATACTGACACGTCACAAGCACAGATTTTCTATGTAGCACATACCTTAATAGTTGTTAAAAACCAAACTTGCACTAGAATAATCGTAAATTGCACCATTTATTCAAATATGCAACCAATCAACTGCTGAAACATATGTTGACTTTTACAGTTCACACCTGATCATTAGCTTATTGATGAGCTTATAAAACATCAATTAGCATCTAATCAAGGTGTATACTATCGATAGGTAAACTTAAATTAACGTTTATTTAAATTTGAAAATCATAATTAAATGCCGCTAGCGAGGCCAAATCGACCACTGTGTGCCCGTGGCTTCGCAGCACCCACCTTCTAAGGTTAGGAATGAGGGTGTGTGTCCATCGTCCCTTCGTCGACGCGTCCCAGCAATCCTGCCAGGCTGCTGAATAGAGGTAAGGTGAAGGGTGCGCGGGGACTGAGTCTCCGCTATGACAAACAAAGAAAAATAAAAAAAAACAAAGTTTTTCTTATTATTACACCCTTGCAGAGGGTATTATAATTTTGTTCAAAAGTGTGCAACGCAGTGAAGGAGATATCTCCGACCCTATAAAGTATATATATTCTTCATCAGGATCACCTCCTGAGTTGATATAAGCATGTCCGTCTGTCTGTTTCTACGCGAACTGGTCTCTCAGTTTTAAAGCTATCGTCTTGAAACTTTGCACACACCCTTCTTTACTTTGCACGCAGTATATAAGTCGGAACGGCCCGACTATATCCTATAGCTGTCATATAACTGATTGATCGGAAATGGTTTAACTTTGGTGTTTTTAAAGTTAGAGAGTTCAAATTTTACACGAGAGCTATTTTTAGCTAAAGCAAATAATACGGCATGCCAAATTTCATAAGGATCGGCAGACTATATCCTATAGCTGCCATATAACTTACTTATATATAACATATAACAACTTACGTGTTTTTGAAGATAGAAAGCTTAACTTCATACAGATTCTTTTTTGGTCAGGTAATCCGACCTACCAAATTTCATAACGATCGGTCGACTATATCTTGTAGCTGCAATATAACTGAACGATCGGAAATGGTTTTTGGTATAAATACCAACTTTGGTATTTTTGAAGATAGAAGTTTGGGACTTTTTGTAGATTTTGTATTATAATAAATTGGGTTATATTATCATATTCTCATAAGGATCGGCCAACTATATCCGATGTTTGCGATATATATATATCCAGTTTAAACTGCAAGGGTATATCAACTTCGGCTCCGCCCGAAGTTGGCTTTCCTTTTTTGTTTTTTTTTTTTTAATTATGACAGGTGTGGTTCTATTTATAACTGTCCAACAGGGACAACCATTAAATATTGTGGCCGAAAACTTGGCTTATGTGTAACTTAAGTTAGAGGTGGAAAAATAAGAAAGTCTAAGAGTTATTCCGGATGAGGTCCACCGGGTGAGTTCTTCGCAGCCGCCTGTTCGCTGTTGTCGAGAAGAGTGGTCGCCAACTCGTTGGGGTGGTTGTGTAGTCTCTGGATGTACTTGCTGCTACTTCTCTGGATCTCCTCCTTCACCCATGGGAAGCCAAGCACCTCGTGGATTGTCTGGTTGTCGTGGTAGACGTGGGCCCCAGTGGCGATACGGAGGGCTCTATTTTCAAACGTCTGGATAGTCTGAATATTAGTCTTGCTGGCTGTGCCCCGAAGTTGGATCCCGTCCAAATTGGTTGAATAATCGCCTTGTAGATTAGGATTTTCGAAGTGTTCCTTAGCTTCGAGTTCCTGCCCATCAGCCAATAGTACGCCTTCAATCTTTTTTCACACTGCCTTCGCCTTTTGACTAGGAGAGGCATCCAAGTAAGCCTCCTGTCTAGCGTGAAGCGCAGGTATCTTGGGTTTTCTACTTGTGGGATGGGGGAGCTATTGAGGTTTACCGGTGGGCAATTCCCCGACGGAGAGAAAATGTGGTGGTCGTGGATTTATCGTTATTCACTTGAATATTCCACCTTCTCTGCCAATCGCCGAGAAGATCTAGTTGCTCCTGCAAGGCAGCAGCTGCCTCTTTAGCGTTGTCAGCAGCGGTCAGGAAGGCGGTATCGTCCGCATAGGTCGCTGCCATTATATTGGGGCCCCGCAAAACTGGGAGATCGGTCGTGTAGACATTGTATAATAAAGGGCCCAGCACTGCAATTGACTGCAATTTTGCGGTCCTTCAGGAACGACTTCAGAAAAAGGTAGTAAGGTCTGGGCAGGTTAGTCTTCAATTTAAGCAGGAGACCGGAGTGCCAGACCCGGTCGAAGGCTTGTTTGACATCCAGCATTACAGCCGGGCAGTACTTCTTGATTTCGAAGGCGTCCAGGATATACTGCACAACTCTGTGTCTTTGTTCCGGGGTTCCGTGGGACCGCCTGAAGCCAAACTGGTTATTGGGGATCAGTCCAGCCTCGTCCAGTACTGGCAATGCTCTACTCAAAAACACTCTTTCGAGTATTTTGGAGAGTATCGATATAAGACTCATCGGACGATTAGAGGCAAGATCGACTTCGGGTTTTCCGGGCTTGGGTATCATGGGTACCAAAGCATGTTTCCAGTTGGTCGGAAAGTACCCAATTTCTAAGCATCTATTATTAATTTTCGTCAGTATCTTGATGCTTGGAGGTGGCAGAAGTTTTAATGCGGCTGCATTGATGCCATCATCGCCCAGGGCCTTGTGTTGCTTAACACTGAAATCTGGGCGGCTGTCTCCTCTTCCGTCACAGGTGGTATTCTGTCGTCGGCTCGTGCGGGCTTTGTCAAAAGTTGTGCCGTTTCTTCTGGCGAGCAGCTGTAGAAAGGGGTGAATACGCATTCTAGGTGTTTGGCGAACGCGTTGGCTCGGTCCGTCTCTGACCTGCACCAGCTGTCGTCGGCCCGCTGAACAGGTGGGATCCTCTTAAGAGGACGTCGGATGCTTTTCGTGACGCGCCACAGATTGTTTTGTGGGTCACCCGGTTCCAACTGTTCAACGAACCCGTCGAACGCTTCCTTCCTAAAGTCCGCTAAGAGTTCAGAGAGCCACTTGGAGACTCTATTCAGGTTGATCTTGTCCCTCGGGTTTCTGGACAGCATCCAGACCCGCCTGAGTCACCGCTTTTCCAGCTTAAGAGCCGTGACATCTGGATTCCAAAAATTGATGTCCCTGTCAGTGACTCTCGGGCGGTTGGAAAGCCTTGGAGCTGCCTCGGCTGCTGCAGCTTGGATTTGTGCGGTCAGTTCCTCGACGGCCAGATTTGACAGCAATCATTTTCGTCGTCAAAGTACCGGCAAAATCAAGGTGGCAAAAATTTCTTCTACCTTTTTTCACACCGTTTTTTTATATGGTTGCTCGGTTGCTGAAACAAATGTGACAGCGGATTGTCGTGGTCAGAGAACTAGACTTAAGAAACAAATTTCACTTCTTTTGTGAAAAATTTATTTTTTCTATTTAAAAAAAATTTATGCAGACATAGAGGGTATTTAGATAGAAGTGCCCAATTACATAATTTTTTAATAATTTACATAATAATTTAATTTTTTCAATAAAATAAATTTACTGTTTACGTTTGTGCCGGAGTAAGGGACAAATTCCTTTTTTATTGAATGAAGCGCAAGTACAAACTGAAATTTAAGTTTGGCCAGAGTAAGCGCTTAAATAATTACATGTAAAAAACAAGAAAGCAAAGCTAACTTCTGGCGGAGCCGAACTTGATATACCCTTGCAGTTAAAACCGGATATATATCGCAAGCATCGGATATAGTTGGCAGATCTTTATGATTACATCATGATAAAACAAAGTAATTACAATAAAAAATCTAAAAAAAAGTCCCAAGCTTCTATCTTTAAAAATACGAAAGTTGATATTTCTACCAAATACCATTTCCGATCGTTCAGTTATATGGCAGCTATAGGATATAGTCGGCCGATCCTAATGAAATTTGGTAGGTTAGATCAAAAATAGAATCTGCACTAAGTTCCAGCTTTCTATCTTCAAAAACACGAAAGTTGGGTAATTTCCGATCGTTTAGTTATATGGCAGCTATAAGATATAGTCTGCCGATCCTTCTGAAATTTAGCACGTCGTAATGTTTTACCAAAAATAGCTCTTGTGTCAAATTTGAACTCTCTTACTCTAAAAACATCAAAGTTATACCATTTCCGATCAATCAGTTATATGGCAGCTATAGGATATAGTCGGCCAATCCCGGCCGTTCCGACTTATATACTGCGTGTAAAGGAAAGAAGGTTGTGTGCAAAGTTTCAAGACGATAGCTTTAAAACTGAGAGACTAGTTCGCGTAGAAACAGACAGACGGACAGACAGACGGACAGAAAAACGGACAGACGGACATGCTCATATCAACTCAGGAGGTGATCCTGATCAAGAATATATATACTTTATAGGGTCGGAGATGTCTCCTTCACTGCGTTGCTTACTTTTGACCAAAATTAGAATACTCTCGGCAAAGGTATAATTAGCCAATTCGGTAGGATGACTGTAAGGGGTCCGCTGTGTTATGCAACGAAAATGTGTTTCTAAGAATACATACCGTTAAAGTTTAAACTTTATAGGATATTTAAATTTTGGGTGGAAGAGATGAGTATAACCTGGTATAATATAGTCAGGAAACTCGACTATAGCCGTCCTTTCTTGTTTATTGTATATTATATAAAAAATAGATCAATAAATATATTTTGATTGATTGATATTATCCATATATAATATAAAATATTTAAAAAAAATATATTTTTTTTTTAAATTATATATAGTAGTTTTTTAACATTTAACAAAAAGGCGGCTGACGGCCTGGATAACTTCCAATCCTGGCTCGCTATCGCGTATGCGCGGTGAATCCCAGGTGTAGAGAGGGGCACACCTGGTGTGGAGTAATAGAGCGGAAGAGCGCTGCCAATCATTTGATCAGTCGCAGACGACCCAAGGGGGTATTTCCCAAGAAGTAGAAAGGCCCGCGTGGGGCCAGCGAATGTTCGGGGAGTCTAAGGAAACGCAGTTCGAGGAGTACAACCCAGAATGGACGTCAACTACGGAGCCGGCAGAACTAGGAGGAGCGGCGAGAATACTGAGCGGTATTGAGAGCAAACCTTTGTATCTTGGAAGAAGTCTCAAAATAAAGAGTGTGGAAAGTTCTAGCTATTTGTATTATTTCTGGGCTCGGGCAATTACGTCGATCTAAAAAATCGGTGGAACAGACCCGCACACTCTGTGAGCTAGCCGCGACAAATTGTGGCGAGCGGAAGGAGAAAACAGTTCGTTACAACTGGCGCCCAAACTACGTGATTGCATTGAACCTAGAAGTAACATAGCGTAGAAAAACTGGATATGTGAAAGAAAAACTGGATATACACACTTAGAAAGGAGGAGCTTTGCGAAGTGTGCAGAGAACTCGGTCTATCAGCGGACGGGACCGTGAAAACCATGAGATCCCTGGTAGCGAAGTGGGTCGACGAGTCCAAAGACGATGAAGTGCACGCGTTAATGCGAGTATTCGAGAAAGGTTCATTTAAACATCCATCACCAGGCAGAAAGCGACCAGCGACACCGAAAGATTAATAGAGATCTTGGCGGTACCGGAGCTAAGAGTAGGAAGAAGCATGGAGCCACAGTCAAGGAAGTATGTCCCGGTACCGGTAGACTACGCGAAAGTTACTAGGCAAGTCCGGGACTGGTCGTTTCGGCTCGACGGATCAGGAGACCCGTTGGAGTTCCTCGACCGGGTGACGTGGTCCGCAAAAATGTATGGATTGGACATAAGCACGATCCCGAGGGCCATGCCAGAATTACTGCAGGGCAGGGCTCAAAGATGCTTTATGAACGACAAAGAGTGGCCATCATAGGCAAGATTCAAGATTCTGTTGGAAAGGTCTAAGAGAGCTGCCTTGCGGAAGAGCAGAGGAGGTGACAAATAGACTTAAGATAGCGCCTCCAATACAAACGTAGCAATGTCGGTCAGCCACATAAGACTCGAACCAAAGGCAGAATTGAATACCTCATTTATATACCTTGCCGAGAAGGGCAGCATGACAAACTTTGTCATAGGGTTTGGAGAAGTCAGTGTAAATGGCATCGGCCTGAAATCGGGTTTTAAAAGCCTCCAAGCAGTGCTTAGAGAAGACCGCTAAATAAGTTGAAGTGGGCCTCCCAGGCAAGCAGGTTGGGGGATATAAAATTACGAGCCAGAAATGTCAATTTTTTAGTAACTACTCACTCCAATATCTTAGCGACGTTGAAAATTTTGGCTATAGGTCGATATTTGGTAACATCATACCTATTGCCACCTTTGTTAATAGGCGTTACAGAAGTAATCTTCCACCGATAGCTGAATGTACCAGAGAGCGACAAGGAGAATAGCAGTTGAAGGGGAGTAGAAAGGGAAGCGATACTCTTCTTAAGAAAGAATGGGGAAATACCATCCAAGTCAGTGTGTGTGACTTGGTAAAATGTCGTGTAGCTTCAACTAGTCACAGTCAAATATGTCCATGTTACTCACATTACTTACTCACAGAAAAGGCTCAATGCTAAGAAGAGTTTCCTTAGGCTCCAAGTTAGAGGCAAAGTATTTTGCAAAATGTTCCGAAACGTCCTGATCCGACTCGGCTACTAAATTACCATAACATATGGAGTAGGGTATGTCCGATTTTGACTTTTTGCTGTAAAGAAAGCGCCAAAAACCAATCGACATCGGATATTTGTATACTGGTTGTAAAGAAATTTATAAGGGAGTTCAAATTCCCGCTTAAATTGGCGGTACAGCTCTTCTGCTCGCGTGTCCCCTGTCATTATAAATCGTTTGTAATTCTTATCCCTTCTATTCTTTAAGTTTTTTAAACCTTTTGTATACCAGGAAAGCCTATAGGATCTTCGTACCCTCACAGGGGCACAAGTATCAATAATATTAAAAAAAGCAACCAAGAATGCATCACTCTGAAATACTTTTCTTTGGGCGTCCAACATTTCTAAATGATGATCTTTCCATCAACACCTGAGGCGTGTCTAGCCATTCTTTATTCCTTTTTTCAAAAGCTGCCTTATTTATATCGCATTTCTTCCACTACTGGACAAGCCCACTATTAAAACTACTATTTTTCCCCAATTTTGCAAAACTCCTTTTTGTTACAATCATATTTGATTGTAACGGCTTCGTCGTGCCATACTAAGAAAAGTGCGCGCTTCGACACTGACATTCTTCATAAAAAGTGAAATAACTTGTAGATACGCAGGACTACGCACTCATTTTTGATATTTCGGACAGATAATAATTCACACTTTAACAAATAATTGCAACCAGAGTGAATGCAGGTGAATTTGTTAAGTTCTACTTCACGAAAGACTGGTGTGCGCTCTATTCCGCACATTGGTAATACACTCCAAATCCACTACAATTTATAAGTAACACATATACTGACACGTCACAAGCACAGATTTTCTATGTAGCACATACCTTAATAGTTGTTAAAAACCAAACTTGCACTAGAATAATCGTAAATTGCACCATTTATTCAAATATGCAACCAATCAACTGCTGAAACATATGTTGACTTTTACAGTTCACACCTGATCATTAGCTTATTGATGAGCTTATAAAACATCAATTAGCATCTAATCAAGGTGTATACTATCGATAGGTAAACTTAAATTAACGTTTATTTAAATTTGAAAATCATAATTAAATGCCGCTAGCGAGGCCAAATCGACCACTGTGTGCCCGTGGCTTCGCAGCACCCACCTTCTAAGGTTAGGAATGAGGGTGTGTGTCCATCGTCCCTTCGTCGACGCGTCCCAGCAATCCTGCCAGGCTGCTGAATAGAGGTAAGGTGAAGGGTGCGCGGGGACTGAGTCTCCGCTATGACAAACAAAGAAAAATAAAAAAAAACAAAGTTTTTCTTATTATTACACCCTTGCAGAGGGTATTATAATTTTGTTCAAAAGTGTGCAACGCAGTGAAGGAGATATCTCCGACCCTATAAAGTATATATATTCTTCATCAGGATCACCTCCTGAGTTGATATAAGCATGTCCGTCTGTCTGTTTCTACGCGAACTGGTCTCTCAGTTTTAAAGCTATCGTCTTGAAACTTTGCACACACCCTTCTTTACTTTGCACGCAGTATATAAGTCGGAACGGCCCGACTATATCCTATAGCTGTCATATAACTGATTGATCGGAAATGGTTTAACTTTGGTGTTTTTAAAGTTAGAGAGTTCAAATTTTACACGAGAGCTATTTTTAGCTAAAGCAAATAATACGGCATGCCAAATTTCATAAGGATCGGCAGACTATATCCTATAGCTGCCATATAACTTACTTATATATAACATATAACAACTTACGTGTTTTTGAAGATAGAAAGCTTAACTTCATACAGATTCTTTTTTGGTCAGGTAATCCGACCTACCAAATTTCATAACGATCGGTCGACTATATCTTGTAGCTGCAATATAACTGAACGATCGGAAATGGTTTTTGGTATAAATACCAACTTTGGTATTTTTGAAGATAGAAGTTTGGGACTTTTTGTAGATTTTGTATTATAATAAATTGGGTTATATTATCATATTCTCATAAGGATCGGCCAACTATATCCGATGTTTGCGATATATATATATCCAGTTTAAACTGCAAGGGTATATCAACTTCGGCTCCGCCCGAAGTTGGCTTTCCTTTTTTGTTTTTTTTTTTTTAATTATGACAGGTGTGGTTCTATTTATAACTGTCCAACAGGGACAACCATTAAATATTGTGGCCGAAAACTTGGCTTATGTGTAACTTAAGTTAGAGGTGGAAAAATAAGAAAGTCTAAGAGTTATTCCGGATGAGGTCCACCGGGTGAGTTCTTCGCAGCCGCCTGTTCGCTGTTGTCGAGAAGAGTGGTCGCCAACTCGTTGGGGTGGTTGTGTAGTCTCTGGATGTACTTGCTGCTACTTCTCTGGATCTCCTCCTTCACCCATGGGAAGCCAAGCACCTCGTGGATTGTCTGGTTGTCGTGGTAGACGTGGGCCCCAGTGGCGATACGGAGGGCTCTATTTTCAAACGTCTGGATAGTCTGAATATTAGTCTTGCTGGCTGTGCCCCGAAGTTGGATCCCGTCCAAATTGGTTGAATAATCGCCTTGTAGATTAGGATTTTCGAAGTGTTCCTTAGCTTCGAGTTCCTGCCCATCAGCCAATAGTACGCCTTCAATCTTTTTTCACACTGCCTTCGCTTTTTGACTAGGAGAGGCATCCAAGTAAGCCTCCTGTCTAGCGTGAAGCGCAGGTATCTTGGGTTTTCTACTTGTGGGATGGGGGAGCTATTGAGGTTTACCGGTGGGCAATTCCCCGACGGAGAGAAAATGTGGTGGTCGTGGATTTATCGTTATTCACTTGAATATTCCACCTTCTCTGCCAATCGCCGAGAAGATCTAGTTGCTCCTGCAAGGCAGCAGCTGCCTCTTTAGCGTTGTCAGCAGCGGTCAGGAAGGCGGTATCGTCCGCATAGGTCGCTGCCATTATATTGGGGCCCCGCAAAACTGGGAGATCGGTCGTGTAGACATTGTATAATAAAGGGCCCAGCACTGCAATTGACTGCAATTTTGCGGTCCTTCAGGAACGACTTCAGAAAAAGGTAGTAAGGTCTGGGCAGGTTAGTCTTCAATTTAAGCAGGAGACCGGAGTGCCAGACCCGGTCGAAGGCTTGTTTGACATCCAGCATTACAGCCGGGCAGTACTTCTTGATTTCGAAGGCGTCCAGGATATACTGCACAACTCTGTGTCTTTGTTCCGGGGTTCCGTGGGACCGCCTGAAGCCAAACTGGTTATTGGGGATCAGTCCAGCCTCGTCCAGTACTGGCAATGCTCTACTCAAAAACACTCTTTCGAGTATTTTGGAGAGTATCGATATAAGACTCATCGGACGATTAGAGGCAAGATCGACTTCGGGTTTTCCGGGCTTGGGTATCATGGGTACCAAAGCATGTTTCCAGTTGGTCGGAAAGTACCCAATTTCTAAGCATCTATTATTAATTTTCGTCAGTATCTTGATGCTTGGAGGTGGCAGAAGTTTTAATGCGGCTGCATTGATGCCATCATCGCCCAGGGCCTTGTGTTGCTTAACACTGAAATCTGGGCGGCTGTCTCCTCTTCCGTCACAGGTGGTATTCTGTCGTCGGCTCGTGCGGGCTTTGTCAAAAGTTGTGCCGTTTCTTCTGGCGAGCAGCTGTAGAAAGGGGTGAATACGCATTCTAGGTGTTTGGCGAACGCGTTGGCTCGGTCCGTCTCTGACCTGCACCAGCTGTCGTCGGCCCGCTGAACAGGTGGGATCCTCTTAAGAGGACGTCGGATGCTTTTCGTGACGCGCCACAGATTGTTTTGTGGGTCACCCGGTTCCAACTGTTCAACGAACCCGTCGAACGCTTCCTTCCTAAAGTCCGCTAAGAGTTCAGAGAGCCACTTGGAGACTCTATTCAGGTTGATCTTGTCCCTCGGGTTTCTGGACAGCATCCAGACCCGCCTGAGTCACCGCTTTTCCAGCTTAAGAGCCGTGACATCTGGATTCCAAAAATTGATGTCCCTGTCAGTGACTCTCGGGCGGTTGGAAAGCCTTGGAGCTGCCTCGGCTGCTGCAGCTTGGATTTGTGCGGTCAGTTCCTCGACGGCCAGATTTGACAGCAATCATTTTCGTCGTCAAAGTACCGGCAAAATCAAGGTGGCAAAAATTTCTTCTACCTTTTTTCACACCGTTTTTTTATATGGTTGCTCGGTTGCTGAAACAAATGTGACAGCGGATTGTCGTGGTCAGAGAACTAGACTTAAGAAACAAATTTCACTTCTTTTGTGAAAAATTTATTTTTTCTATTTAAAAAAAATTTATGCAGACATAGAGGGTATTTAGATAGAAGTGCCCAATTACATAATTTTTTAATAATTTACATAATAATTTAATTTTTTCAATAAAATAAATTTACTGTTTACGTTTGTGCCGGAGTAAGGGACAAATTCCTTTTTTATTGAATGAAGCGCAAGTACAAACTGAAATTTAAGTTTGGCCAGAGTAAGCGCTTAAATAATTACATGTAAAAAACAAGAAAGCAAAGCTAACTTCTGGCGGAGCCGAACTTGATATACCCTTGCAGTTAAAACCGGATATATATCGCAAGCATCGGATATAGTTGGCAGATCTTTATGATTACATCATGATAAAACAAAGTAATTACAATAAAAAATCTAAAAAAAAGTCCCAAGCTTCTATCTTTAAAAATACGAAAGTTGATATTTCTACCAAATACCATTTCCGATCGTTCAGTTATATGGCAGCTATAGGATATAGTCGGCCGATCCTAATGAAATTTGGTAGGTTAGATCAAAAATAGAATCTGCACTAAGTTCCAGCTTTCTATCTTCAAAAACACGAAAGTTGGGTAATTTCCGATCGTTTAGTTATATGGCAGCTATAAGATATAGTCTGCCGATCCTTCTGAAATTTAGCACGTCGTAATGTTTTACCAAAAATAGCTCTTGTGTCAAATTTGAACTCTCTTACTCTAAAAACATCAAAGTTATACCATTTCCGATCAATCAGTTATATGGCAGCTATAGGATATAGTCGGCCAATCCCGGCCGTTCCGACTTATATACTGCGTGTAAAGGAAAGAAGGGTGTGTGCAAAGTTTCAAGACGATAGCTTTAAAACTGAGAGACTAGTTCGCGTAGAAACAGACAGACGGACAGACAGACGGACAGAAAAACGGACAGACGGACATGCTCATATCAACTCAGGAGGTGATCCTGATCAAGAATATATATACTTTATAGGGTCGGAGATGTCTCCTTCACTGCGTTGCTTACTTTTGACCAAAATTAGAATACTCTCGGCAAAGGTATAATTAGCCAATTCGGTAGGATGACTGTAAGGGGTCCGCTGTGTTATGCAACGAAAATGTGTTTCTAAGAATACATACCGTTAAAGTTTAAACTTTATAGGATATTTAAATTTTGGGTGGAAGAGATGAGTATAACCTGGTATAATATAGTCAGGAAACTCGACTATAGCCGTCCTTTCTTGTTTATTGTATATTATATAAAAAATAGATCAATAAATATATTTTGATTGATTGATATTATCCATATATAATATAAAATATTTAAAAAAAAAATATTTTTTTTTTAAATTATATATAGTAGTTTTTTAACATTTAACAAAAAGGCGGCTGACGGCCTGGATAACTTCCAATCCTGGCTCGCTATCGCGTATGCGCGGTGAATCCCAGGTGTAGAGAGGGGCACACCTGGTGTGGAGTAATAGAGCGGAAGAGCGCTGCCAATCATTTGATCAGTCGCAGACGACCCAAGGGGGTATTTCCCAAGAAGTAGAAAGGCCCGCGTGGGGCCAGCGAATGTTCGGGGAGTCTAAGGAAACGCAGTTCGAGGAGTACAACCCAGAATGGACGTCAACTACGGAGCCGGCAGAACTAGGAGGAGCGGCGAGAATACTGAGCGGTATTGAGAGCAAACCTTTGTATCTTGGAAGAAGTCTCAAAATAAAGAGTGTGGAAAGTTCTAGCTATTTGTATTATTTCTGGGCTCGGGCAATTACGTCGATCTAAAAAATCGGTGGAACAGACCCGCACACTCTGTGAGCTAGCCGCGACAAATTGTGGCGAGCGGAAGGAGAAAACAGTTCGTTACAACTGGCGCCCAAACTACGTGATTGCATTGAACCTAGAAGTAACATAGCGTAGAAAAACTGGATATGTGAAAGAAAAACTGGATATACACACTTAGAAAGGAGGAGCTTTGCGAAGTGTGCAGAGAACTCGGTCTATCAGCGGACGGGACCGTGAAAACCATGAGATCCCTGGTAGCGAAGTGGGTCGACGAGTCCAAAGACGATGAAGTGCACGCGTTAATGCGAGTATTCGAGAAAGGTTCATTTAAACATCCATCACCAGGCAGAAAGCGACCAGCGACACCGAAAGATTAATAGAGATCTTGGCGGTACCGGAGCTAAGAGTAGGAAGAAGCATGGAGCCACAGTCAAGGAAGTATGTCCCGGTACCGGTAGACTACGCGAAAGTTACTAGGCAAGTCCGGGACTGGTCGTTTCGGCTCGACGGATCAGGAGACCCGTTGGAGTTCCTCGACCGGGTGACGTGGTCCGCAAAAATGTATGGATTGGACATAAGCACGATCCCGAGGGCCATGCCAGAATTACTGCAGGGCAGGGCTCAAAGATGCTTTATGAACGACAAAGAGTGGCCATCATAGGCAAGATTCAAGATTCTGTTGGAAAGGTCTAAGAGAGCTGCCTTGCGGAAGAGCAGAGGAGGTGACAAATAGACTTAAGATAGCGCCTCCAATACAAACGTAGCAATGTCGGTCAGCCACATAAGACTCGAACCAAAGGCAGAATTGAATACCTCATTTATATACCTTGCCGAGAAGGGCAGCATGACAAACTTTGTCATAGGGTTTGGAGAAGTCAGTGTAAATGGCATCGGCCTGAAATCGGGTTTTAAAAGCCTCCAAGCAGTGCTTAGAGAAGACCGCTAAATAAGTTGAAGTGGACCTCCCAGGCAAGCAGGTTGGGGGATATAAAATTACGAGCCAGAAATGTCAATTTTTTAGTAACTACTCACTCCAATATCTTAGCGACGTTGAAAATTTTGGCTATAGGTCGATATTTGGTAACATCATACCTATTGCCACCTTTGTTAATAGGCGTTACAGAAGTAATCTTCCACCGATAGCTGAATGTACCAGAGAGCGACAAGGAGAATAGCAGTTGAAGGGGAGTAGAAAGGGAAGCGATACTCTTCTTAAGAAAGAATGGGGAAATACCATCCAAGTCAGTGTGTGTGACTTGGTAAAATGTCGTGTAGCTTCAACTAGTCACAGTCAAATATGTCCATGTTACTCACATTACTTACTCACAGAAAAGGCTCAATGCTAAGAAGAGTTTCCTTAGGCTCCAAGTTAGAGGCAAAGTATTTTGCAAAATGTTCCGAAACGTCCTGATCCGACTCGGCTACTAAATTACCATAACATATGGAGTAGGGTATGTCCGATTTTGACTTTTTGCTGTAAAGAAAGCGCCAAAAACCAATCGACATCGGATATTTGTATACTGGTTGTAAAGAAATTTATAAGGGAGTTCAAATTCCCGCTTAAATTGGCGGTACAGCTCTTCTGCTCGCGTGTCCCCTGTCATTATAAATCGTTTGTAATTCTTATCCCTTCTATTCTTTAAGTTTTTTAAACCTTTTGTATACCAGGAAAGCCTATAGGATCTTCGTACCCTCACAGGGGCACAAGTATCAATAATATTAAAAAAAGCAACCAAGAACTTAGTATAACAATCATCGATTGAGCCATCCGAAAAAAAGTAAACCCAATCAAAAGCTGAAATAGAGGCATTAATAAGTGACAAGTTAGTATCATTAAAATGATAATATGGAATGGGTGAAGCATTAGGCAAAAAACTATAAAGCTCAATATGAATTACTAACGGCTTGTAGTGTACATCACATGGACTTAATGGTACATTGCATAATTCTACTTTACTGTTAACCACGTTATTTAAAAATATAAGATCAAGAATTTTGGATAAATCATTAAAAATATTTACTTGCGCGAGGCCCAGACTAAAAATATCATCTAAAACTACAATTTGATGGCTTTGATGAACGTTGCTGGGTAGCATGCAGGGAGACTCAGGGTCCCGAGACCAGACAATGGAGCTTAAGTTAAAATCGCTAGCTACCATCAAAGCAGTCGGGTCCGACGTTCTAGCACAGACACTAGTGATGTTTTCCATATGCGCATGATATATACACTAAATGCGCTGTTCGGAGGGATGTATGATGCAATGATGATGAACGGGCCATGGACGCCTTGGATTGAAACCGCAAGCTGATGCAGTAAAGGGTCGGCCACCGGAAGGCGCAGTGGTGTAGCCTGAAGAGTTCGACGGATAGCGATAATCACACCACCTCCTCGCCCACACTGGGTACTGAATGCATCTCCGTCTTTTGGAAATACATAGTACAAGTAAGGCTTCAAGAAGGGACTTGGGACTTGGTCCTCATTTCCAATATATTTTTAAATATAACTTTGAAGCTTTTATTGGGGTCCCAGAACGAGTAGCTACAGTCGAAACTGGGAATTGGAAGGCTAGCCAGTGATAATGAAAGTACTCTCCCAGTATTGGTGCATGTTTTTTAATTAGCCTAGCACAGGCTAAATCACTCGGCTCCACGTTCAGATTATCTGCGACAAACTTGCACAGTGCGTCTAGTTGGGAAGACGACGCGAATTTTCCAATATGAAGGTCACTTCCCTCTCTTTCTCTTAAGCGAACGGTCGTGTTTTTTTTTTGCGCACTGCGTTTCATTATAACTATTGGTAAACCGGTGTTTACTCACTTAATCAATTGCATACATATATTGTGAATCTTATGCTTAAGCCGTATCGCTTCGCGAGTGCTGTGGTATATTTGGAGTCGAATTAATAAATTGAATAATTTCAATTCCAAGCATAGCTTAGCTCTGCTTCTTCCCCGGCTTATCTCTATTTCTATTTCTCTTTTGCACTATTCAAAGCTCCCGCTTCGGTTTCCTATTTGGCACAGTGGTTCAAGGTATTGTGTTCTTTAAATTTTTATATATTAATTTTTGTTTTATTAATTTAAAAAAAAAACAATTAATTTAAACTTGTCTGCACTATATAGTCTTGTAACAAGATAATTTCCACATCCCAGCCTACCATCCATTGCTGGTTATGTGAAAACGTCGTGCACGCCAAGTATGCCGGATTCACTGCCTCAGTTTCGGATGCCATTTCCCGTAGGTCGGGTATACACTATTGTTTTGAAAATTGTCGTGCTGTCCAAGGCGAAATGAGGTCGTTCATGAGACAGAGTTGACCAACTCTGTGCGCTTGACACTCAGTTTAGCAGCCTTCAGCTACTAATGGAGTCTCCTAAGCGTAAGAAATCCGCTGTTTGTGATCCACCTCAGTCTACTCAGCCGTCAATAACGCAGCCGCTCATATCTCTGGCCACCCCAAGGGCTAGAACTGAGAACAATTCGCCGTTCGAATTTCTCAAGGAAAATGAGCAATTATCTGAGCAAATGTCCTCATTGGTATCCCTTCAAGTGATACCACAGGTCTTAGTAAATGAAACCCCCGTCAGAGTCACCAAAAAGGGTATTCCAAAGTCCGGACCACCGGCACCGACTGATGCTGCAGTTCTTGTACCTGTGACACCAAAATCCTTACAGGTGATTCCTCCATCGAAACATATATTTGTTTCTCGGCTTGCCCCTGATACTTCAGAGATTGATATCTCGGCTTATATCGAAGCCAAAACAAAAGCCGATATAAAGGTGGAGGACATAACTAAATTTAAATATAATTATACACGGCGCACGTCTTCTTTCAAGATTTGTGTGCCCACGCTGATGTTCAAGACGATTTTTTCTTCCAGTTTTTGGCCAGTTTCAAGAACATCAGCCTAGTTCAGTAAAGAAAACCCCACTAACCCAAAAAACTAGTATCGTCACTAACACTTACCTATCAGAACACTAGGGGGCTCCGTAGCAAACTCCCTAAACTATATTCTGATAGTTCTTCCTTTGCATCCCACATTATAGCCTTTACAGAAACTTGGTTAAAGCCGGAGATCGTTAGCTCCGAAGTTTTTCCAAGTAAGTAATCCACTTTTAGACGGGATCGACCTCAGCGAAGGGGGGGTGGAGTCCTCATTTCGGTAGACTCTACTCTTGCTTCTGAAGAGGTGATATCCCAAGAGTTTGGTGACATAGAATTTATTTGCGTTAAAATCACTATGTTATTGGCAATCACATATTGGCAGCATTTGTCCGCTATTCGACACGTTTTTAATCTTATGACGGATCGCGACCAACTTGTAGCGGTACGCGACTTTAATATCCCAGAATTAAAGTGGTCCAACGTCGATAACTCACCATCTTTGTCACATAACACTCACCATGACTTCACCGCGGGCATGTTTGACATGTCCCTAGGTCAGATTAACCATATTAGAAATTCGTTAGGTCGGCTTTTAGACTTATGGTTTGTATCTGATCCTGATGGTACCGCTCTCTCCAGAGCTTTTTCCCTCTCAACCCCATAGGATCCATATCACCCCACGCTGGAAGTCTTTATCGAAACTATTCCTGGTATCGATCAGATGTCTCTATGCGTGGCAAATAAGATTCGCTGCTTCTGTAAAGCTGACTTTCAGAAACTTAATAGCCTTATTGATACATACGATTGGTCCGATATTTTGGCATGCACTGATCTTAATGTCACTTTAGAAAAATTTTACTTTACTTTAAGGATGTAGTCTCATGTGTGAGGTTGAAAAAATCAATTTTTTTTTTTTTATATTTTGATAGTATTGTTTATTATGAATGTACTGTTAAAGTTTCAAATAAAAATATCAAATAATGACAGAGATACAGCCCATAATCGAGAGCGCGCCTACACCGAAAAGTATGAGTTTCTCGGTAGCGTCTAAACTTTAAACGCGTTTTTCTCGGAACGACATTTTTGTGTGCGGCGCAGGTGATTCACAAAATTCTATGGTACCGATCTAGCTGAAATTTGGATATGTTGTTCTAAAAAGTAACACCTCTGTCCCGTACTAGAATCATTTATTTTTAATGATTAGTTTTTTTTTTATCATTAATTTAAGATACATTTTTTTAATTTTTTTTAATTTTTTGTTTTGTGAGTTCGCCATTTTGTTGTTTATTGATGAAAATATTTCATTCTAGTACGGGACAGAGCCATTAGCTTACAAAACAATAATCTATACTAATTTTTTGTTTCGGATGACTCTAGCAGTCGAAATCACCTGCGCCAGGGACCTATCTTTTTTTTTTATATGCATACTTTGGCATGCTATAAAGTGTATTAAACTACACAAGAATAAATTAAACAAAATATTTTCAAATAGTTTGTGATGCTTATAAAAACATATTTGAAAATTGAAACGATCGCATTATTTTTTATTACAAAAAAAATTTTTTTAAATAACCTCTAAAAAGTAGGCCGGCACATGAGACTACATCCTTAAATCAATTTTTTGACTCCTGTGTGCCATGGAAATATCCGTCTGCTTCAACGAATCCTCCTTGGTATACAAGGTGCCTCACTAACCTAAAAAATATTAAAAATAGGCTCTTACTAAAATACAAAAAAACCTGTAGTAGTGTTGATTTTTCAAGATACCTACTAGCTCAGTCGAATTTTACCGTGCATAACGCGGAATGTTCTTAGAGGCATCTCTAAGTTGTCGGAAATTCCAAAGTTATTTGAAAAATTATTTACCCCTCATTTGCAACACCTTTGCTCTTCGATTATCACTCCTTGTCAGAATGGCTTTATAAAGCGTCGCTCCACCACCACAAACTTATTGGAGTTTACATCGTTTGTCATAGATGGCTTTTGTAAGGAATATCAAACCGATGTAATTTACACAGACTTCAGTAAAGCAATTGATTCAGTTAATCACTCACTCTTGTTGAGTAAACTGAATATGCTGGGTTTTCCTAAAGACCTCTAAACGTGGATATCCAGCTACCTAGATGGAAGGACACAAAGAGTCTTATTTAAAAACATACAGTCCCGTCTGGTCCGTGCTACATCCGGCGTCCCTCAAGGAAGTCGTCTTGGCCCGTTATTATTTACGCTTTTTATAAACGACTTGCCCCTGCTTTAACGAACCCTCTAGTTCTTATGTATGCAGATGATGTAAAGCTTTGTCTTCAGTACAAATCCATCTCTGCTCAATGCAGTCTTCAGTCTGACCTTGATAACTTTCAAAAATGGTGTTTAGCTAATGATCTAATACTTAATGGAAGCATATGTCTTTTTATCGTTCTTGCCCTCTGCAAGCTGCTTATTCTATTATTGGGATTTCCTTAGAAAAATTAACCCAGGTTAATGATTTCGGCGTCCTATTAGACATCAAACTTAAATTTGCCGACCATATTTCCTTAATGGTTAATAAGGCTAAAGGGGTCCTTGGTTTTATCAAAAGGTGGTCAAAAGAATTTAATGACCCCTATATAACCAACACATTATTTATTTCTTTGGTCCGTCCTATACTAGAGTACGGTTCATGTGTCTGAAGTCCCCAATATGGAGCACATAAGGACCGCATAGAATCCTTACAAAAGAACTTTTTAATATTTGCACTCAGAGGTCTATACTGGGATGCAAATCTTCAGCTTCCATCCTACCATACAGTAGCAGACTTTTACTTATAAACTTACCTAGCTTAACAAATCGTAGGACAATGCTCGGTTAGTTTTTCTGCATAACCTTATTAACGGAGATGTAGATTGCCAGCATTTACTAACACGTTTAAAATTTAACCTTCCTAATAGAAGGACTCGAAACTTTAGTCCTCTGTTCCTTAACCATTGTAGTTCGACATATGCGCTGCATGACCCTTTTTAGAGTATTATTTTCGAACAACAATGGTCTCTACTCTATTACATCTCTTTCCTGTCCCTCTAATATAAAATATAGAATTTTAAATTTCCTTACTAACTCCTCTTAGCTTAACAAATTTCAAATAGCTTAATATGTACTAAAAAATCGTTTCTCGAGCGCCCCTCGGTCGTCTGGGCCTCTAAGCTTAATGATGAATACAGGAATGCTAGCTGTTGCTCTTATTGATGCACAAGCCATTTCCAAGTTCTGAAAGACCGCGAAAAAAAAAAAATGTTTTTTAAGATGGGAAGCACTTGAAGCTGAGCGTATCTGGGTGGTTGTCCCACAATGCGCCTTTTAGGGTTGATCCGCTTCTTCCTCGGGGAAGCCACCTTTGATGCCGTTGGGGCCTGGCCCGGTGTAACCTTTTTGCTCCCAGTGCTGGTAGGCATAGAAGAGGGAGCAACAACAAGGACCCCAGCCGAACAGACCTCGGCCCCAACGGATCCACTATGGGGAATTTGACTAGTTTTTGACAAAAAAAAAAAAACTAGTTGACAAAAATTAATAACTCAAGATCGAAGCAAGATATTTGACTTCTGTGTTTTGCATGGGGTTATATTGATCAATATCTTTTACCAACAGAAAAATAGAGGGCGTGGCACCACATCTCTTTTTTTTTGTTAGCTAATGTAAATTTTTGCAGATTTTTAGAGTACTTATTAACTGGTTCTGTGACAGTACTTTGTTGTTTTGTTGTGCCTTTAGCAATGTATTATAGTTTAAAGAAGAAAATCCATCTAAAGCATCGTGTGCCCTTGTAATGAAAGACAATTTATAGTTTTTTAAAAAACAAAAGTCCAGCTCTTCGTTCTCCAACTCAATATTATATTGATGTTTACAATAATTCTCGCAAAATCGGAAAAAGTGGTATTTTAAATTACATTCATTCGAACATGAATTTAATACTCTACAACATACAATACGTTTCGTGGATGGACTCTTCTAGACTCACTTAAATCCCTTATGGAACATGAGACTTTATCCAAAATATGCATTGAGAAGGATACCTTCATTTTTTCTCGATTACGGGGACAACACGTTTTTATTCTACAAATGACAAACATATCACAAACATTTTAAACAAACCACACAGATTGGTATTCATTTCAAAAAAAGTTGTTATACTGTTTAGATTTTTATTTGTACCCTCTCAAACTTTGTTAACAAAACTTAATATTTCAGTCGCCTGTGATTTGCAATTGCAACAGCTGTGTTTGTCAGCTGATTCCTTTGTTGTGGCGCCCTCTATCAAAATTTCGGTTATGCACCACTGAAGATTGATGAATTTGGAATGCGTTACACTGAAACTTATATTAATTTTCCGACTTTCAGAGAATGGGTTTTTGTCACAAAAACTGGTCAAATTCCCCATAGTGCACTGGGGAATGGGATCGATTCTAGAATGAATGGTTCCGGAAATATTTAGCCATACTAGCAAAAAGGGCAAAATTGTTTCAGCCGAACTCAACTCCGCTTGCAGAAGGAAATCTAGTTTTTCTCATGGATGAGACCAGCAAGCAAAGTATGTAATCGTAGATGTTCATCGTGCCAAGAATGTCTAAGTACTGAGTGCTGTAGAACATACTCCTGAAGTATTTTTTACTCGTCCTGCGGTAAGGTTGGCTAAGTTTGGCATCATTAGCTGGTAATTCTCGGAATTTTACGAGGCGGATGACATACCGAAGCAACGATCCTATTCAAATTTTGTCTCATGTCAGTATTATGTTGTTCAAATGTATCATGTAGTTGGATGTAGTTATATACTATTTTGCAAAGGCCGAACATCTAACGCCAACGAAAGATTTCAGCGTTTCGTGTACAAAATCAGCTAAATTTACTTGTTAGGCTCAAGGGAATTGAGAGTGTCCCAAAGTGGAATCCCTTTAGTGTGGAACACGCCATGTAAAACAAGTTCGGAGTGATCCGAGACACGCCTGTCCCAAAGTGGGTAAGCGAAATTTACTTACCAGAAAACTTGAGCAATTCGCAGAAAATTAGTACTTATCATAAACTTATGTTCTAGCGTATGATACTTCGGATACTTCGGGCTGGCTTGTATGACGGAGCATAGCTGCTCCTGCTATGACTGCTTAGATTATTCGATGTATAAAAAAATGTAATCTGCTGCTCCTCCTACCCACCCTTCATATCTGGAATTTTCTTAGCATTGAGATAAGGGTTAGAGCTAGAGTTGGCGAGCCAACCGGCTCTAATAGTGAGAGCTAGAGTTAAAGCTTGTGTACTTCTCCTCCCACTTTTTCTAGTTTTGAGACGTCTAAACGGCTTTTTTCATTCTTTGGGCCGGGGGCTTGGGCATTCCATTACATTGTACATTGTGGGGTTTTTGTATGGCCCCTAGAAGTACAGTAGTCTGTGCTGGTGAAATCTAGCGGATCGTTTAGTCGAAGACTGAAGTGTCCGGAGTTGTTCTTACTCGAGTATGTTTCTTACTCTAATTGCCTCCAATTTCGCCTTTTCCATACCAACTTGTTGGGTAGATTAAATATAGTTGAGTACAGGTTAAGAGCGCCACTATGGGATATTTGACCACTTTATTTACCATTTAGACCAGTCAAACTATGATGCCTTAACCCTAAAGTGTTATATTAGGTTGTCAAAAAAGTCTTGCGGTAATTTTATTGAATTTTCAATCTTCAAATATCTACAATCTTTATAGATTTGAAAAGTTCTGAACCGCTTAAGCCTAAATTTTGACACAACATGTGTTGAGGTTCCAGCTCGGTTATTGTCTACTTTTGATGTTGATAGCTTATCTGCGTTTGCGAATATATCAGTTTTTTTTCGTGTTTCCCCGTGCCCCTACAGGCAGCCAGCTAAGAAGAAAATGTCAAATGTCAAAATGTCAGTTAGAAACGAAGTCATGCCACCCAAGAAGTCGAATTTGGGTCGTCATACTCGCAATACATAAGCAAAAAGACGTAACATTTCGAATATGACTGACGAAGAGCGGGCCTCCATCCGAGAGACTGAGCGGCTGAGAGCAATGCGGATGCACAACGCGGAATCAGCAGAAACGCGAGCAGCTAGGCTTGAGCGAAAACGATTGAGTCGCGTTCTGCAGCAATCAATTTGATTCGGTCTCACAATAATGAACGCGACAGGGCAAGGGTAACAGAAGCGCGTTTACAGCTTGCAACAGATCGAAACCTCCAATACAATCGTATTGCATTCCGATATATTCCAACTGTTGATTATAGCACGAATGGCAATGTCGTTATTGGCCGAGCAATCGATATGATGCCTTCGGATACCCATAAAATAATCATTCATGAATATTGCCAGCATTTACTAACACGTTTAAAATTTAACCTTCCTAATAGAAGGACTCGAAACTTTAGTCCTCTGTTCCTTAACCATTGTAGTTCGACATATGCGCTGCATGACCCTTTTTAGAGTATTATTTTCGAACAACAATGGTCTCTACTCTATTACATCTCTTTCCTGTCCCTCTAATATAAAATATAGAATTTTAAATTTCCTTACTAACTCCTCTTAGCTTAACAAATTTCAAATAGCTTAATATGTACTAAAAAATCGTTTCTCGAGCGCCCCTCGGTCGTCTGGGCCTCTAAGCTTTATGATGAATACAGGAATGCTAGCTGTTGCTCTTATTGATGCACAAGCCATTTCCAAGTTCTGAAAGACCGCGAAAAAAAAAAAATGTTTTTTAAGATGGGAAGCACTTGAAGCTGAGCGTATCTGGGTGGTTGTCCCACAATGCGCCTTTTAGGGTTGATCCGCTTCTTCCTCGGGAAAGCCACCTTTGATGCCGTTGGGGCCTGGCCCGGTGTAACCTTTTTGCTCCCAGTGCTGGTAGGCATAGAAGAGGGAGCAACAACAAGGACCCCAGCCGAACAGACCTCGGCCCCAACGGATCCACTATGGGGAATTTGACTAGTTTTTGACAAAAAAAAAAAAACTAGTTGACAAAAATTAATAACTCAAGATCGGAGCAAGATATTTGACTTCTGTGTTTTGCATGGGGTTATATTGATCAATATCTTTTACCAACAGAAAAATAGAGGGCGTGGCACCACATCTCTTTTTTTTTGTTAGCTAATGTAAATTTTTGCAGATTTTTAGAGTACTTATTAACTGGTTCTGTGACAGTACTTTGTTGTTTTGTTGTGCCTTTAGCAATGTATTATAGTTTAAAGAAGAAAATCCATCTAAAGCATCGTGTGCCCTTGTAATGAAAGACAATTTATAGTTTTTTAAAAAACAAAAGTCCAGCTCTTCGTTCTCCAACTCAATATTATATTGATGTTTACAATAATTCTCGCAAAATCGGAAAAAGTGGTATTTTAAATTACATTCATTCGAACATGAATTTAATACTCTACAACATACAATACGTTTCGTGGATGGACTCTTCTAGACTCACTTAAATCCCTTATGGAACATGAGACTTTATCCAAAATATGCATTGAGAAGGATACCTTCATTTTTTCTCGATTACGGGGACAACACGTTTTTATTCTACAAATGACAAACATATCACAAACATTTTAAACAAACCACACATCGGCCTCCATCCGAGAGACTGAGCGGCTGAGAGCAATGCGGATGCACAACGCGGAATCAGCAGAAACGCGAGCAGCTAGGCTTGAGCGAAAACGATTGAGTCGCGTTCTGCAGCAATCAATTTGATTCGGTCTCACAATAATGAACGCGACAGGGCAAGGGTAACAGAAGCGCGTTTACAGCTTGCAACAGATCGAAACCTCCAATACAATCGTATTGCATTCCGATATATTCCAACTGTTGATTATAGCACGAATGGCAATGTCGTTATTGGCCGAGCAATCGATATGATGCCTTCGGATACCCATAAAATAATCATTCATGCAGACAAAACGCCTGCTGGAGAACATATCAGGAGATATAATGCTCCAACTATAGACAAAGTGGCAATTGTCATAGTCGGGGATCAGTTCCAACCTCGAGATATTGTTCTCCATCGACGAAACGATGGAAACTCACCGTTGTTACGATGCTTTGCAGTATCCACTCATCTTCTGGGATGGTGCCGATGGCTATCATTTCAATGTGAGGATGGTAAATCCAGTCAATGGTGTAGAAACGAATAAAAAGTGCAGCGCAATGAACTTTTACTCATACCGATTAATGGTTCGGAGGACCGATGACAATCATATATTGAAATGTCGTCAATTGTTTCATCAGAACATTGTCGATATGTATGCAAAAATTGAAACAGAACGTTTGCTGTTCCTCCGATTGAATCAGACGAAACTTCGGTCCGAGGAATATTGGCGGGATACTGTGATGATTGACAGTAATACAACCAACTTTGGAAAGCTCACGATTTTGCCATCCTCATAAATAGGTGGTCCACGCCACATGCAGGAATATGCTCAAGATGCCATGGCATTGCTCGTTGCTACGGCCGTCCAGACTTATTTATCACGAGATAGCTTGGGACGAGATAGTGCAGCTGTTATTTCCTGGACAATCGTCTACGGATAGGCATGACATCATGCCACATGCGCACATACTGATCTGGAAATCGACGATGTGATATGCGCTGAGATTCCACGGGCCGAGGTTGATACGGATTTGCATGCAGTTGTCATCAAGAACATGATCCATGACCCATGTGGTACCCTCAACCCAACTTCACCATGCATGGTAGACGGGAAGTGTTCCAAGCGATATCCTCGAGCATTTGCAGCCAACACCGTAACAGGGAACGATGGATATCCTCTGTATAGGAAACGTTCAACTGAAGATGTCGGGACTTCGGCAACTTTAAACATGAGAATTGCTGATATTGAGGTGGACAATCGTTGGGTGGTTCCATACTCACCCCTATTGTCAAAATCATACAAAGCGCACATCAACGTAGAATATTGCAATTCCATGAAATCGATTAAATATATCTGTAAGTACGTGAATAAAGGCAGCGAGTACGAGTTGTCGATGAAATCTCTCAATACCAGGCTGGAAGATACATAAGCAGCAACGAGGCTGCATGGCGAATTTTTTCGTTCCCCATTCATGAACGCTATCCAGCTGTAGTTCAGTCCATTTGGAGAAGGGTCAACGTGTCTATTTCACCGAACGAAATGTACAAGAAAGAGTCCTGAATCCGCCTGCGACAACTCTGACTGCCTTCTTAACCTTATCCCAGGAAGATGCTTTTGCCAGAACCTTGATGTATTCAGAAGTGCCCTCTTATTACACGTCGAATGCCACTAAAAAAGTGTTCCCGCGACGCAAACGAGGCGAGCCCGTCGAAGGACAACCTGGCATCTTCAAAGAGAATACAATCGGTAGACTTTATACAGTGCATCATAATCAAGATAAATGTTTTTTCCTTCGCATGCTGTTGGTGAATGTGGCCGGTCCCAGGTCTTTCCAGTATTTTAAAAATCTCAACGGCATCACACATGCTACCTTCCGCAGTGCGTGCCACGCCTTAAATTTGTTAGAGAACGACCAACAGTGGGATATCTGCATTCATGATGCGTGCAACACGGCACATCCGCACCAAATTCGCCGGTTGCAATTTGTTTGCAATCATATTGACTGCTTGCTTCCCTTCATCTCCAACAGAGTTATGGGAAAGATACCGTTCGCATATGGCGGAGGATATTTTGCACAGAGTACGTCTAGAAAATTCTGACATGACCATGGAATTGACAGAAGTAATTTTCAATGAAACTTTGATAAGGATTGAAGACAAGTGCTCAGCTATTGCAAATAAAGTGCAAAGTCAATTGGGAATGCTAACACCTGCCCGAACTGCGACTTCAGCATTTGATGTGGATTTGCGCCGTGAGCAGAATTACAACCGTCATGATCTCCAGTCATATGTCCAATCCAACATTACGAAATTAAACCACGAACAAAGAATGGTTTATGATCATGTCATGCAAAAGAGAAATAGTGGGGCTGGGGGCATCTTCTTTTTGGATGCTCCAGGAGGAATGGGGAAAACATTCCTCATATTGATCCTGGCTACGGTTCGAGCTAACAAGGATATAGCCTTAGCTCTTGCTTCATCTGGAATCGCTGCGACATTGTTACCTAGTGGGACGTCTGCTCATTCAGCGCTGAAGTTGCCATTGAACGTGCAAATCATCGAGACTCCTACGTGCAATATTTCCACAGCATCTGGCATGGGAAAAGTATTGCAATGATGTAAACTCTTTGTTTGGAATGAATGCACGATGTCACAAAAAAAAAATCGCTGGAGGCTCTCGATCGATCATTGCGGGATTTGCGGGATTTGCGTGGAGCACTCCAACCATTTGGGAATGCGTTAATATTGCTCGCAGGGGATTTCAGACAAACGTTGCCTGTGATTTCCCGATCGACACCAGCTGACGAGATAAATGCTTGCCTGAAATATTCCATATTGTGGCAAAGATTATAAAGTACATAGATGGGACATCAGGGCCCAAAACGGTCAACTTTTTGCGTCGAGCTTGTTGGTGAGGGGGGAACGCATATGCATACGATTCTATTTTTAGAACTCTTTACATGTATCCGTCAACTACAATGTGATCTTTTGTATGTATGTGTGACTGCTCTCACGACGGCGTAAAAAGGTTTTGGCTTCCAAATTTCAATTTCAATTTCTCGTTTCTGTTTTCAATGCGCCGATGTGGTAGTTACAACAAATAGCAGAACAAATAGTATTTTTAATCGCCGCAGATCGAGACAGGACGGTAGCGTAATGCATAGAGTAGTTACTCTATGTGTAATTTTTCTGTGTTCAAATTTTCGTAAGGACTTTGAACTTTTTCTTTCTTTTATAATTATTACAGTTTTTTTTTCTTTAATTGTAATATTTTTCTTTAATTTTACAATTGTAAAATTGTTTTATTCTTCCTTATGTCCCGCTAATAAAATTTCAAGGGAGTCCTTCCGGCATTTTGTCATCCGACACGTCCGTCACTTATTTTTACAATAATTGTAATAGAATGCAGTTAAAAATAATAATAATAACGTAAAAAGTAAAAGGGAAAAAAAAAAAAAAAAAAACGTAAACATGTATAAAAAGAATCAAAACTAAAAACTTTATCAAAATTGGAAAAACCGCCCGCTAATGTAATCGAACCCAGGACCTCTTGAATAAGGACCGCGCACTATCCATCTAGGCTACCCTCGAAGTTGATTTTATGATACTTAAAAATGGTGTTAAAGGAGGCGCTAGAATCTATAGCAAAAACAGAGTTGACGAGTAAGGATAGTAAAAGATATTTCTGATCTCTTTACTCTTACATTGGTTTGATTACAACGTTTCAAACTTTCATCGTTCCAAAGATGTTACGATCTAAAAATAGAATTCTCTCTTTCCATCTCTCATCTGCCAGCCGTTTGTCGTGGAACCCGCTCTCAAATCTTTTCATTATTACAGCGGGTTCCACGACGGAAAAAATGAAAACATTTGAGAGCGGGTTCCACGACGCGGCCTGCCAAAATGCCGTAGAACCCGCACTTATAGACATTTTTACAGCGGGTTCCACTAAGAACTGAGACGATGTTAAGGTTATTTTAAAATTTTGTATTTTTTTTATTGGATTATAAATTTAGAAAAATACATTAAAATAATAAAAATATAATATAAGTAGATTTAAAATTAAAAAAAAATATATGTCCCGAGCCTGGTTTGAACTCGTTTTACTTTGCACACCAGCCAAGCACTCTACCACTCGGCTATTCCTCATTCGTTGTCGCGCGAAAAATTTCTCAAACTTAACTTGTCGCGCAATGGAACCCGCTCGTTCCAGCGGGTTCCACTGATGGAACCCGCCATAGAAAATTTTTCTTTGTATGAGATGTCCCATCTATGTATGTACTTTATAATTTTTGATTGTGGCAACATGTACGTACATTACAGTGAAGACAGTTATGCGTGTCCAGTTACAGAGCGATGACTCAGCCGACTTATTCTCACGACAACAACTGGACATTGGGAACGGAAAGCTGCCAGTCAATGAGACATCGAGAAAAATAGCATTGCCCGAGAATGTCTGTAATTTAGTTACATCGAAAGAAGGACTTATCCAAAAAGTGTTCCCCGATATCCGAATAAATTATAGGAATCACGGTTGGCTCAGTGGACGAGCGATTCCTCGCTGCCAAGAACAAAGATGTCTACCAGCTCAATCATGTAATCACATCCAGTATAGAAACTGACGAAATTACATATAAGTCGATAGACACGGTTGTGGAGGCAGAGGAAGCAGTTATTACCCTATTACCGTAGGGTATTAATTACCCTACGGAGTTTCTAAACTCACTTGATCTGCCTGGAATGCCACCACACATATTGAAATTAAAACTAGGTGTGCCGATTATCATGCTCCGGAATATGAATCAGCCGAAACTCTGCAACGGTACGCAACTCGCAATCACGAAATTGATGAATAACGTTGTAGGAGCAACGATCATAAGTGGTTCTTTTAAAGGTGAAGATGTCCTCATTCCTACGATTCCTATGTTTCCGACTGATACCCCGTTCCACTTCAAAATATTGCCGTTTCCCATTCGTTTGGCGTTCGTAATGACCATAAATAAAGCTCAAGGTCAATCTCTGGAGTTGTGTGGTTTGGATTTGGATAAAGATTGTTTTTCACACGGACAATTATATGTTGCGTGTTTCCGTGTTGGAAAACCAAATAATCTTTATATTTACGCGGAGAATGAAGCAACAAAGAATATTGTTTACCCACAAGTATTACAGAATTAAATTAATTTGAAAATTATTTTTTTTTGTTTGACTTATTTCTTATGCGTGCAACCACAATTTGCCACAACGAATCGTGGCATAATGATGCGATTCAAGTCAAATATGCGCCGTTTTGATTGATGACGCGTTCCCAACGAGATGCCAACTTCATAATGCCCCTCTTATAGAAGCTGGCTTCCCTATTGGCAAAAAACTCGGAGAGCCAATTTTCACAGGACTCCCTTGTGGCCAACTTCAGACTACCAAGCGCGTTCGCCATGGACAGAAACAAATGGTAATCACCAAGCGCGTTCGCCATGGACAGAAACAAATGGTAATCACTTGGTGCGATATCCGGACTGTACGGTGGATGCAAAAGAACCTCCCATCCGAGCTCCCGGATCTTCTGGCGCGTCACTAAATTTGTGTGTGTGGCCTGGCGTTGTCCTGGTGGAAGACAATTCGGCCTTGGTTGATCAAAGATGGCCTCTTCTGCATGAGTGCTGTCTTCAAGCGGTCTAGTTGTTGGCAGTACAGGTCCGAATTGAGCGTTTGGCCATAGGGGAGACGCTCATAGTGAATAATTTTCTGCCAATCCCACCAAACACACAGAAGAACCTTCCTGGCCGTCAATCCAGGATTGGCCACCGTCTGGGCCGCTTCACCGCTTTTCGACCACGACCGTTTGCGCCTTACGTTATCGTAAGTGACCCAATTTTCATCGCCAGTCACCATACTCTTCAAAAACGGGTCGATTTTGTTGCGATTTAGAAGCGATTCGCATGCGTCGATACAGTCAAAAATGTCTTTGCGTCAATTCGTGTGGCACCCATTCATCGAGCTTCTTAGTAACTCCAAGCTTCTTCAAATGGTTTATAACGGTTTGATGACTCATGCCCAGCTCATGACCGGTGCTACGGCTGCTACTATACCGGTCTCTTTCGACCAATTCAGCGATTTTATCGCAACTTTCGACGACAGGCCTTCCGGAGCGTGGCGCATCTTCGACCACCTCTTCACCAGAACGAAAACGTTGAAACCATCGTTGTGCGGTGGAAATGAAAACTGTATCGGGTCCATAAACTGCACAAATTTTATTGGCGGTTTGATATGCATTTTTGCCTCTATCGTAGTAGTACTGTAAAATATGCCGTATTTTTTTCTTTATTTTGCTCCATGATTGCGACGCTATAACTCACGAACGACTAAGAACAAACAATAATAAAACAAACACGTAACACGACAATCAATCACACAAGTGTTAGCGTGAAATGAGCTTTCCAAAAAGGTATAGAATGACCTAATGCGACGAATAAAATAAGAACTACGCGCTTTCAGCGCCAACTAGCGAAAATACCGCAAGACTATTTAGGCAACCTAATATTTAACAGTTTGTTAATTGAAAAACAGCTGCAAAGAAAAGAGCGCTTGGGTTTGGTTTGTAATATTTCTGAAGTGCCATTACTTATTTATATATTTTGTAGCTATAAAATATAGTCCGCCGATCCCTATAAAATTTGGTATGTCGTATTATTTTGCCAACAATAGGTTTTAAAATTGGTTTTATTAAGAAATTCTCATAGGTATCGATCAACTTTATCCGATATTTGCGATATAAAGCAACTTTGTATACCAATTTTTCATAATTTATTATGAATTAAATTCTTAAAAGAATTGGTTAACAACATCCAATATTTGCGGTATTGTTCATCCGATATATTTTTATAAAATATTGCCCACTTGGGTACATCATCTTTGGCTGCGACCGCATTTAGATTTTCTATCATTGTTCTTATTTGGTTAAGATTCTTTTCGTTATTTGATCTTGACTCTGTCTGTTGGCTCTGTGAGCACAATACGCTTATTCCTACTTGAAACCATTATTTCTACTATTCCTTCCTACACTAACTTGCAACAAGGAAAGCTAACTTCGGGCGAGGCCGAAGTTGATAATCACTTGCAGTTAAAACCGGATATATATCGAACACATCGGATAAAGTTGCTCGATCCTCATGAGAATATCATAATATAACCAATTTATTACAATAAAGCTACAAAAAAGTCCCAAGCTTCTATCTTCAAAAATACAAAAGTTGGTATTTCTACAAAAAACTATTTCCGATCGTTCAGTTATATGGCAGCTATAAGATATAGTCGACCGATCGTTATGAAATTTGGTAGGTCGAATTCACTGACCAAAAATATACTCTGCACCAAGTTCTATCTTCCAAAACACGAAAGTTGGGCCATTTCCGATCGTTCACTTGTATGGCAGCAATAAGATATAGTCGGCCAATCCTTATGAAATTTTTTCATGTTGTAATGTTTCGCCAAAAATAGCTCTCATGTCAAATTTGAATTCTCTTACTCTACAAACACAAAAGTTATTCCATTTCCGATCAATCAGTTATAGACGGACAGACGGGCATGCTCATAACAACTCAGGAGGTGATCCTGATCAAGAATATATATACTTTATAGGGTCGGAGATGTCTCCTTCACTGCGTTGCACACTTTTGGACAAAATTATAATAACCCCTGCAAGGGTATAACAAGATAATGGTTATTATGGTGCATCCACATAAGAATTGGTGATGATTTTTTAAAGAAATTCTTTAATCTATTTACCCAATAATATGAAAAATTTATATTTGCACCGCTCCAGCGTTATTATTGCTTGTTAGGCAGCCCTTAAAATAGTTTTTGATTAAACGCTGCCCATATGATTATTACGTATGACTCAAATAAAACATCTTTTAAGCCCAGACTAGTCAATAAAAAAGCTAAGTACTTGCCATAGTTTTATGTATTTAAATATATTTAAGGAAATGGAACAGAGAATCGGTATAATAAAAGATTATCACCCTAGGTTCAAAGAACCGATTGGCTTTATTAGAGACTAATATATAGACCAATGGTAAAACGAGATACGGTATTTAAGACCACAAAAATTAAAAAAAATTATTATAACTTGTGCTAATTTGATGCTCCGTTAATATTGCTTCGAGCTGAACTGCTGATATTTTTTGTACTACTTTGTGCAGAATCATGTGTTAGTGAAGTTGTCGAAATAGAAGGTCCGGATGCTATTTTGTTTTTATTGCTAGCGTTGCTGCTTATATTACTGATTGGATCAAAATTCGCACTGCTGTTGCTGCTAAGCGCCATTTTCTGCATTTGTCGAATTACAGTTGCCGCGTAGTAAGCTTGCTAAAAAATAAAATATAAAATAATTAATTTGTATTATTTTTAGGCCCAATTCGTTTACCTTCCAACGAGATTTCGCAAAGTTCTTTTTTAATTGCTCCGAAACAGTTCCATGAATATTTTTGTTACTAGCTTCATTTCCAGAAATCCTATTTAAATAAAAAAAAATTAGAAAATAGTAAAGAAAAATGGTAATCTTTAAATATATGAATTGCTTAAAATAAATTTGTAAAAATATGTAAGCAGTACAATTTAGCAGATAAAAGATAGAAGATAGTACTATAATTTGGGTCGAATGTATGCAACGCTGTGATCTCCGACACTCTAAAATATATACAAATATTCTTATACATCTACTACCTATACCCTGCCACGTTTCGCTGTGGCATATTGTGGTTGCACGCATAAGAAATAAGTCAAACAAAAAAAAATAATTTTCAAATTAATTTAATTCTGTAATACTTGTGGGTATACAATATTCTTTGTTGCTTCATTCTCCGCGTAAATATAAAGATTATTTGGTTTTCCAACACGGAAACACGCAACATATAATTGTCCGTGTGAAAAACAATCTTCATCCAAATCCAAACCACACAACTCCAGAGATTGACCTTGAGCTTTATTTATGGTCATTACGAAAGCCAAACGAATGGGAAACGGCAATCTTTTGAAGTGGAACGGGGTATCAGTCGGAAACATAGGAATCGTAGGAATGAGGACATCTTCACCTTTAAAAGAACCACTTATGATCGTTGCTCCTACAACGTTATTCATCAATTTCGTGATTGCGAGTTGCGTACCGTTGCAGAGTTTCGGCTGATTCATATTCCGGAGCATGATAATCGGCACACCTAGTTTTAATTTCAATATGTGTGGTGGCATTCCAGGCAGATCAAGTGAGTTTAGAAACTCCGTAGGGTAATTAATACCCTACGGTAATAGGGTAATAACTGCTTCCTCTGCCTCCACAACCGTGTCTATCGACTTATATGTAATTTCGTCAGTTTCTATACTGGATGTGATTACATGATTGAGCTGGTAGACATCTTTGTTCTTGGCAGCGAGGAATCGCTCGTCCACTGAGCCAACCGTGATTCCTATAATTTATTCGGATATCGGGGAACACTTTTTGGATAAGTCCTTCTTTCGATGTAACTAAATTACAGACATTCGGGCAATGCTATTTTTCTCGATGTCTCATTGACTGGCAGCTTTCCGTTCCCAATGTCCAGTAGCTGTCGTGAGAATAAGTCGGCTGAGTCATCGCTCTGTAACTGGACACGCATAACTGTCTTCACTGTAATGTACGTACATGTTGCCACAATCAAAAATTATAAAGTACATACATAGATGGGACATCTCATACAAAGAAAAATTTTCTATGGCGGGTTCCATCAGTGGAACCCGCTGGAACGAGCGGGTTCCATTGCGCGACAAGTTAAGTTTGAGAAATTTTTCGCGCGACAACGAATGAGGAATAGCCGAGTGGTAGAGTGCTTGGCTGGTGTGCAAAGTAAAACGAGTTCAAACCAGGCTCGGGACATATATTTTTTTTTAATTTTAAATCTACTTATATTATATTTTTATTATTTTAATGTATTTTTCTAAATTTATAATCCAATAAAAAAAATACAAAATTTTAAAATAACCTTAACATCGTCTCAGTTCTTAGTGGAACCCGCTGTAAAAATGTCTATAAGTGCGGGTTCTACGGCATTTTGGCAGGCCGCGTCGTGGAACCCGCTCTCAAATGTTTTCATTTTTTCCGTCGTGGAACCCGCTGTAATAATGAAAAGATTTGAGAGCGGGTTCCACGACAAACGGCTGGCAGATGAGAGATGGAAAGAGAGAATTGAACGATGAAAGTTTGAAACGTTGTAATCAAACCAATGTAAGAGTAAAGAGATCAGAAATATCTTTTACTATCCTTACTCGTCAACTCTGTTTTTGCTATAGATTCTAGCGCCTCCTTTAACACCATTTTTAAGTATCATAAAATCAACTTCGAGGGTAGCCTAGATGGATAGTGCGCGGTCCTTATTCAAGAGGTCCTGGGTTCGATTACATTAGCGGGCGGTTTTTCCAATTTTGATAAAGTTTTTAGTTTTGATTCTTTTTATACATGTTTACGTTTTTTTTTTTTTTTTTTCCCTTTTACTTTTTACGTTATTATTATTATTTTTAACTGCATTCTATTACAATTATTGTAAAAATAAGTGACGGACGTGTCGGATGACAAAATGCCGGAAGGACTCCCTTGAAATTTTATTAGCGGGACATAAGGAAGAATAAAACAATTTTACAATTGTAAAATTAAAGAAAAATATTACAATTAAAGAAAAAAAAACTGTAATAATTATAAAAGAAAGAAAAAGTTCAAAGTCCTTACGAAAATTTGAACACAGAAAAATTACACATAGAGTAACTACTCTATGCATTACGCTACCGTCCTGTCTCGATCTGCGGCGATTAAAAATACTATTTGTTCTGCTATTTGTTGTAACTACCACATCGGCGCATTGAAAACAGAAACGAGAAATTGAAATTGAAATTTGGAAGCCAAAACCTTTTTACGCCGTCGTGAGAGCAGTCACACATACATACAAAAGATCACATTGTAGTTGACGGATACATGTAAAGAGTTCTAAAAATAGAATCGTATGCATATGCGTTCCCCCCTCACCAACAAGCTCGACGCAAAAAGTTGACCGTTTTGGGCCCTGATGTCCCATCTATGTACTTTATAATCTTTGCCACAATATGGAATATTTCAGGCAAGCATTTATCTCGTCAGCTGGTGTCGATCGGGAAATCACAGGCAACGTTTGTCTGAAATCCCCTGCGAGCAATATTAACGCATTCCCAAATGGTTGGAGTGCTCCACGCAAATCCCGCAAATCCCGCAATGATCGATCGAGAGCCTCCAGCGATTTTTTTTTTGTGACATCGTGCATTCATTCCAAACAAAGAGTTTACATCATTGCAATACTTTTCCCATGCCAGATGCTGTGGAAATATTGCACGTAGGAGTCTCGATGATTTGCACGTTCAATGGCAACTTCAGCGCTGAATGAGCAGACGTCCCACTAGGTAACAATGTCGCAGCGATTCCAGATGAAGCAAGAGCTAAGGCTATATCCTTGTTAGCTCGAACCGTAGCCAGGATCAATATGAGGAATGTTTTCCCCATTCCTCCTGGAGCATCCAAAAAGAAGATGCCCCCAGCCCCACTATTTCTCTTTTGCATGACATGATCATAAACCATTCTTTGTTCGTGGTTTAATTTCGTAATGTTGGATTGGACATATGACTGGAGATCATGACGGTTGTAATTCTGCTCACGGCGCAAATCCACATCAAATGCTGAAGTCGCAGTTCGGGCAGGTGTTAGCATTCCCAATTGACTTTGCACTTTATTTGCAATAGCTGAGCACTTGTCTTCAATCCTTATCAAAGTTTCATTGAAAATTACTTCTGTCAATTCCATGGTCATGTCAGAATTTTCTAGACGTACTCTGTGCAAAATATCCTCCGCCATATGCGAACGGTATCTTTCCCATAACTCTGTTGGAGATGAAGGGAAGCAAGCAGTCAATATGATTGCAAACAAATTGCAACCGGCGAATTTGGTGCGGATGTGCCGTGTTGCACGCATCATGAATGCAGATATCCCACTGTTGGTCGTTCTCTAACAAATTTAAGGCGTGGCACGCACTGCGGAAGGTAGCATGTGTGATGCCGTTGAGATTTTTAAAATACTGGTAAGACCTGGGACCGGCCACATTCACCAACAGCATGCGAAGGAAAAAACATTTATCTTGATTATGATGCACTGTATAAAGTCTACCGATTGTATTCTCTTTGAAGATGCCAGGTTGTCCTTCGACGGGCTCGCCTCGTTTGCGTCGCGGGAACACTTTTTTAGTGGCATTCGACGTGTAATAAGAGGGCACTTCTGAATACATCAAGGTTCTGGCAAAAGCAGCTTCCTGGGATAAGGTGAAGAAGGCAGTCAGAGTTGTCGCAGGCGGATTCAGGACTCTTTCTTGTACATTTCGTTCGGTGAAATAGACACGTTGACCCTTCTCCAAATGGACTGAACTACAGCTGGATAGCGTTCATGAATGGGGAACGAAAAAATTCGCCATGCAGCCTCGTTGCTGCTTATGTATCTTCCAGCCTGGTATTGAGAGATTTCATCGACAACTCGTACTCGCTGCCTTTATTCACGTACTTACAGATATATTTAATCGATTTCATGGAATTGCAATATTCTACGTTGATGTGCGCTTTGTATGATTTTGACAATAGGGGTGAGTATGGAACCACCCAACGATTGTCCACCTCAATATCAGCAATTCTCATGTTTAAAGTTGCCGAAGTCCCGACATCTTCAGTTGAACGTTTCCTATACAGAGGATATCCATCGTTCCCTGTTACGGTGTTGGCTGCAAATGCTCGAGGATATCGCTTGGAACACTTCCCGTCTACCATGCATGGTGAAGTTGGGTTGAGGGTACCACATGGGTCATGGATCATGTTCTTGATGACAACTGCATGCAAATCCGTATCAACCTCGGCCCGTGGAATCTCAGCGCATATCACATCGTCGATTTCCAGATCAGTATGTGCGCATGTGGCATGATGTCATGCCTATCCGTAGACGATTGTCCAGGAAATAACAGCTGCACTATCTCGTCCCAAGCTATCTCGTGATAAATAAGTCTGGACGGCCGTA
The DNA here is from genome assembly GCF_030179905.1 of Drosophila bipectinata. Lineage (NCBI taxonomy): Eukaryota > Metazoa > Arthropoda > Insecta > Diptera > Drosophilidae > Drosophila > Drosophila bipectinata. The sequence goes on along the minus strand of NC_091740.1, from coordinate 8,238,185 downwards.
GCAACGAGCAATGCCATGGCATCTTGAGCATATTCCTGCATGTGGCGTGGACCACCTATTTATGAGGATGGCAAAATCGTGAGCTTTCCAAAGTTGGTTGTATTACTGTCAATCATCACAGTATCCCGCCAATATTCCTCGGACCGAAGTTTCGTCTGATTCAATCGGAGGAACAGCAAACGTTCTGTTTCAATTTTTGCATACATATCGACAATGTTCTGATGAAACAATTGACGACATTTCAATATATGATTGTCATCGGTCCTCCGAACCATTAATCGGTATGAGTAAAAGTTCATTGCGCTGCACTTTTTATTCGTTTCTACACCATTGACTGGATTTACCATCCTCACATTGAAATGATAGCCATCGGCACCATCCCAGAAGATGAGTGGAGTCATGTCAGTCTTCGTCAGTCATATTCGAAATGTTACGTCTTTTTGCTTATGTATTGCGAGTATGACGACCCAAATTCGACTTCTTGGGGGGCATGACTTCGTTTCTAACTGACATTTTGACATTTGACATTTTCTTCTTAGCTGGCTGCCTGTAGGGGCACGGGGAAACGCGAAAAAAGTTATATATGCGTTTGATGTATTGCGAGATAAGCTAACAACATCAAAAGTAGACAACAACTGTTAAGAGGAGCCCTAAATAAATAGGTCTTACTCCAATGAGCTCCTTATGGAATCTGATTTTATTTGGTAAAGTTCTCTTATAAGTACGATACATGAGAATCTTAAATCTATTTAAATCTACTTGTCAATGCATTGCACGCTGACCTGCTATTCGACCCTTTCGTCAGTGCGATAAGCGCACCACTTGAGTACATATTTTTGTGTAGGCTGCAGGGGATCGGTTTTAGATTATGCTGTTTGACTCGTATTTCATGGGTCCGATCCCTTGAAACTCTAACTTAAGAATTTCTATAAAAAATAGTGTTCAATGCTTGAACAATAACCGAGGTGGAACCTCAACGCATGATACAATTATATAATTGTATCATGCCTCAACGCATGTTGTGTCAAAATTTGGGCTTAAACGGTTTAGAACTTTTCAAGTCTTTAAAAGTAGTAGATACGAACAGACTATTCCTCCAAAGTTGATAAAAGCATGTCCGTCTGTATGTATTTACATGAACTATATAGTCTTTCAGTTTTAAAGCTATCGACTATAAACACACCCTTCTTTCCTTTGCAGGCCAGGATCGGCCGACTTTATTTCTCTTAATTCATTCAAATATATTAAGGTTTAAATATTGTTTTTTTTTTTTTTTAACATTTGAAAGTTTTATTTACAATCTTTCTTTAATACAATAATTAAATTTTTCAAGTGAACCTTGACAATAGGAGTTTGATAAATACAATTCATGAATCTAAAAAGTTCATTTAGTAAATTAAGTAAATCCAGTGGATATTTCCTCTTGAGTCTGCTGGTGGTGGTGCTGCTGTCCAGCAAATTGGTGGTACATGTGTGATGTCGTGTTAGCTTGTCCTTGTATTTAGCGGCGAATCTTCTAACTTCAGCGCTGCCTGTAGGGATGCCCAGTTGAGCATGAATAATGAAATTGTCATGGTAAGGATCAGCTCCAGACAGCGTCCTGAGAGCTCTGTTTTGTACCAGATGAATGACTTTCATATTGCTTGGACTCGCTGTGCCCCACAGTTGGATACCATACGTCCAAACTGTCTTCACTATTGACTTATATGTTAGTAGTTTTACCCTCAGCTTCAGGGTTGACTTTCGTCCAATCAACCAGTAAAGCCGCCGCAGCTTTTCCTGTACTTGCTTTCGTTTGCGCAGTAGATGGGTAGTAGTTTGCCTATCCAACTATTTATCCATTCCCAACTATTTAGGGGTTGAGTTAGGTGGTATGGCAGTGCCTCCAATGCTAATCTGTGGACAGTCGCCTCTCCTCAAGGTAAATGTAGTTTGGGCGGACTTATCATGATTAATCGCAATGTTCCGACTTTGAAGCCACGGGTCAAGGGCATCGAGCTGACGCTGGAGATAGTCAGAGGCCTTCCTGTGGCAAGCTTGCCGAAGCTAGGAAAGCTGTGTCGTCTGCATATGTTGCGGCTAGCAAACCTCCTTCATCTATAACAGGCATATCTGCTGTGTATAGAGTGTAGAGAATTGGACCAAGGACACTACCCTGCGGGTCACCTGCCTTAATGGGCCTATAATCTGACCTTGCGTCTCCACATCTGACCCTAAATGACCTGTCATTCAAGTATGACTTGAGTAAGGCGTAATGCTCATGGGGTACTCTCCTTTTTATTTTCATTAGTAGTCCTGGATGCCAGACCCTGTCAAATGCCTGCTTGACGTCAAGGAAAACTGCGCAACAATATTTCTTCTCCTCCAGGCTGTTTAGAATCTTTTGTACAATCCTGTGGCATTGCTCCGGGGTGGCGTGACAATGCCTGAAACAAAATTGATGGTCTGGAATCAAGCCAGCCTCGTCCCATACAGTCTGAAATCTGCGCAGAAATACTCTCTCAAGTAACTTGGATAGTACTGATAATAAGCTTATCGGCCTGTATGAGGCAAGATCAGCTTCAGGCTTTCCTGGCTTCGGAATGAGGATGGCCTCCGCCTTTTTCCAGTCAGAGGGGAAGTGGCCGATCTCTAAGCACGCGTTGAATATGCTCATAAGCCTTTGGATACCTAATGGGGGGAGAAGTTTAATGGCAAGTGCTTCAAGGCCATCCGCACCCGGGGATTTTTTGGTGTTGAGGCCAGCCTTAAACCTCCTCTTCCGAGACTGGCTCCAATTGACAGAAATCCGTGCAGGGTAAAGACAGGAACCTCTCAGTCTCAGCTTGGTTCACCTCCAGTTGCCACAAGTTGTTCTCGGGGTCGCCGGGCTCAACCTGACGCAGGTATTCTTCAAAAGCACAAGTCCGCAACCTCTGGAACAGCTTCGTGAGTCTTTTGGTCGCACGTTTGAGAGCTGTTTTGTCGCTGGGATACCTAGTTCAGAACCAGGTCCTTCTAAGCCGTCGCTTTTCATTGAGCAGTAGAGCTACCTCCGGAGACCACAAATGTAGGTGCCTTTGAAGGATTTTGTTATTGCATGGAGCCCTTGGTGTTGCGACAAAGGCCGCATTATGCATCTCCTGAGTGAGGTTGACCACGGCATTGTCAATATCAAATCCTGTGTTGAGGTCCGGCTATGTATTGCCTAGAGCGTTATTTAGCCACCCTGTGTAGGTTTCAATGAATTCCGTGGGATATAGCAAAGTCCAGTAGGTCCGGCCATTTTTGGAGGTCCGGCCATTTTCCCCCCAGGGGTTTCTTGCGATCCCGCTGTAGTCAATGCTAGATTTGATTATAATTGCAAATATATGATCATATATAATGCATATATAAGTGCATAAATAATTTGCATTTTATTTTACCGGAACTCCAAGTGACGCGCTACCTTATAATTGTTGGGTATACACCTTTTTCGGTGTCATTGGCAACCAACTATTTTTTTGGATACTCAGTGCCTCGACTATCAATTAATTAATTTAATTTCATCTTTTTCCCCATATTAATTAATTATTTTTTCGTTTTCGCCAGATGTTAAATTAAATATCTTATTTCGTTTGTTGTCGTTTTTGTATTTCATTTACTAATTAAATAATTAAAATAAAAAAAAAATTTTTATATTATTAAAAAAATTTTAAAATAAATTTAATTTAATTTAAAATTTTTTAAAATATTTAAATATTTTTAAATGTTTTGTTCAACCTTATGTTTGACCATCGTGCAAGGCTACAGAAATTTTTTAATTTTTATTTTATTTTTTTTTTTTTAATTAAAATTTTTTTATAAAATTCTTACCTTTTTTACCGATTTTTTATAATTTTTTTTTTTTTTCATATCATACAGTTTTTAAATTTTCTGTACTGATGCTTGTTCCTCCTTATGTTCCTTCCTCCTCCTTCCTCCTCCGCTTATGTTGTTCTACTAACCGGTGGTCCTGCCGTAGACTTTGGTCCCGCCATATAAATTGCCAAAGAGTTTGGCTGTCGTTCCCAGGAACCCGACCTTTTTTATTTTTATTTCTGCTTGATATTTGGCCTTGAAACTGCTAGTATTATTTTTAATACTTATGTATTTCCGGTGTTGTGATTACAACTGTGATCAGGATCTTTTTCTGCACAAGTTGTGTAACTCCATGCGTCGTGTATCGCTTTGGAAATCCGATGACTGAATTCCAGCCCAAAATTTTTCACAAACATTCCGATATAAGATCTCGGACATTTCTGCTATTCTTAATCTCTGTGTCCCTTACCACTTGGGGGGAAACAACAGAGGACTACGATTTGAAGCTTTTTTATGAACTCTTTTATGCCCAGTTTGCAGCATTATTTTTTAGCTACAATAGGCTGATCATTTTTTATTTTTCTACAGCCACTTATAGGTGCCATGTTATAACCTGAATCTCTTAAAACAGGGGGGAAAACGTCAGGGGTCTCGATGGACCAAATTTAAAAAGGAGCCCCAAAAAATGATGACTTCCGTTTGGAAACGGTTTTTTGTTTTTACAATACATGAAAGATACATGAAAATCTTAAATCTATTTAGAAATACTTATCAACGCACTGCACGCTGACCTGCCATCCGACTCTTTCATGCGATCAGCACTCGGTTTTAGACCATGCTGTTTGTCTGGTATTTCCATGGGTCCGATCCCTTGAAACTCTATCTTTACAATTTTTCTGGTGTTCAATGCTTAAACAGGTGTAAATAGAAACATTGCTGAGCCCAATAGGCAATGATATATGTATATCCATTGATGAAGGGCCTTAGAAACACCGTGATAGTGAAATTAATATAAATTATGGGCATAAGTAGAGTTGGGATCATATGAATGGGGTTATATTGTGTAGTTGGGCCCGAGAGTGTAGTTGACAAATTCATTGTGCAAAAAAAAGTGTTAAAAAGGTAAGTGAGTACATATTAAAAAAAAAAAACCTTGCATAAAAATATTATTAAGTTTGTAAAAATTTTGTAAATGTCGTGTTGCGTATATTGGTCTATTGTGGTAATTTTCGAAAAATAAATTTTTGTTGTATACGGATTGTAAGATGCGCCCAAGAGGTCTGACTCAAGCTCAGATTAAAAAATTTGCCAACTTTGATTGGGATGATTCGGCTGGTGAGAAAAATGAAGAAGAAGAATATCGAAATATGGACTAGATTATAGAAGAAACTTTGCGAAATTTGGATACCAGAGCTGAAAATGTGGAAGTTGGTTTGATTGACCAATTTATTAGAAGCGAAAATGATGAAAATTCGAATGAAAATAAATACGTTAAACAGGTGATCGAACAAATTGATTTGAAGAGATTAAAGTGGAGGAATGCAGAGTTTATGAAGAGCGATACCACTTGGAAAAGTGAAATATGCAGCAATACGGTTAAAACACCCATCAAATATTTTAAAACTTTCTTTGCGGATGAACTATGGGTGAAAATATGTCAGGAAACGAATCTATATGCCATGCAAACGAAGGGCATAGAATTGAAATGCACTTGATGGTTAAATTCATTGGCCGGAATGGAGAGCAAGAGCAAGATGTGGATTATGCAGCACTGGATTTCCAAGCTGTAAATGCAATGTAATGTGCACTTGTGCTCCAATCCCGAAAAAAATGGTTTCGTGTCCTATGCTACAAGTTAACTACGTTAACCGGACGAGAGTCCAATTCTTAGCTACTGGCATTTCGCTGACCCAGCTTTATGCCGGAAGCTTGTGTGCAGACGGCAAACACAGCACATTTGCGGAGCCGCTGAGAACAGCCAACGTTAAAACATTTTCAGTTTCATTCTGTATCCCAAAAGAAAGCAACCTCCCTTCATTGAATAAAGAGCTCTGGCAATAGCCGTTAAATAAAAATGTTTTATTGTCGACTGAACTCAAGACCAGCGTCACGGGACCAGTCAATCCCGCAACGTATTCATCCTAATTCTAAAAATGGGAATCTTACTAATTTTTATAAATAGAAATAAACGGCATTTAAAAAATCAACTTGACTTTAAATTTATAACACAATTGCCCAATTTTGCATATACGGAACACCCTGTTGCTCTTGAACCAGGACACCTAGGACATTAAAATTTTTTTCAATTGATATTGGGGTCAACTCTTATTTATATGTCTACTCAAAAAGCCACGTCCATTTAATTCGGGCATGCGACGGTTAAAAACTTTTGTCTTCTACTCCTTAGCCATTATTGTTTGAAAAATGCACAACATGATCCCCTTGTTAGATATTAAACTCGGACTACAATTAGAGACAATTGTAGACCACATGACTTCGCTTTGCTCTACTTCCAATACTTTGGCCAGTGGCCAGTAACCCCTGGGCGGGAGGATTGGATTTCTGTACGCGAGGAGGTCTGTACGTATGCAGTGGAAGCCGCGCGAAAAAATATGCTCCAATTTTGTAACTATATATGTTTTCAAAATTGATATTATTATACACTCAAAATAAAATTTACCCTTAAATTTAGAAATTCGCCATAAAACTTAATTTTTTCTAAATACAAGAAAAAATTTCTAGTTTTTAGAAAAAATTTTCTGAAAACAAGAAAAATGTCTTAAATCAAAGAAGTTTTTCTCAAATATAGAAATAGTCGCCATAAACTGAAATCGCCCTAAAGTCAAGAAAATTTTTCTATAATTAAGGCAAATTATGACTTATTTACAGGAAATATTTTCTTAATAATAGAAAGGCTCACCATAAAAAAAACTAACCCTAAAAAATAGAAAACTGTTTCTACAATATAGAAATTTCTTTCTTAAAAAGATACTAACCCTAAAAAATAGAAAACTGTTTCTACAATATAGACATTCCTTTCTAAAAAAGATACTAACCCTAAAAAAGAGAAAACTGTTTCTACAATATAGATATTCCTTTCTAAAAATGCACAGTGTTACCCTTTAATTTAGGTAACTCTAGAAAATAGAAATATTTTGTTTAATATAGAATTTTTTTTATATGTTATCTCTGTCCGTGGTCGGCACCCAATACATTGGTATGATTTTAACGCATTAGTGTTTAATTTAATTTAATTACTAATTTAATTAATCTAGAGCTAATTGTGGAAAGACATAATAGATCTTAGCATCGGAAAAAAGCCAGAAGGTCTGCTGTATATGGCAAAATATATAATTTGAAGGCTAAAAGTTATCAACTGGTATATTACGCCCCTCTTCAAAGGTTGAAAATATTTTTCCAAATACATTTTCCGGTAATATTGCTGTCTTCAATAGTGAAGGGGTGAAGCTTAGCCTTGTGAAGAGGTCAACGCAAAATTTGATCTTACTTTTGAGTGGCGCAAAAGTTTCTTTTTCTAGGACGATACAAGTGTAGCTACACTTAGCTTATGGAGGAATTGCCCATTAAGCAGAATTGTGAACACAAATTGGTAATATTTTTTATACATTAATTTTTTTTTATTTAATGCATTTGTTGAATGAATTCTTAAATTGTGGCAATTTTTTCTCTCATTTCTTTAAAAGGAAGTCCAGAGTTTTATCTTACTAAAAACATTCCCTCAACAAAGCGAAGGTAAAAAGGCAATAATTACACTACCCCAAAACATGTTTTAAAACATTCACGATTAAATAGTATATTGATATATTTATATCGCAATATTAATTGACGTTATTTTCCACAGATAAAAAAAACGCACATGATTCACGCTATTCTAGTCCCCAACAAAAGAGGAAAACGTGGTGCTACTGGAAATTTAAAAGTCAAGTATACAATTCAAGATTCGAGGGTCAAATTTATTATATACCATAAATAGAGTCTTATGTGAAAGTAAGAACTAAAGAGAGCTATCAAAGAAAACAAATGTAAATGTAAAAATATGTAAATGTATGTGTAAGATGTAATGTAAAATGTAGAAATAAAATTTCTAGAATTTAGAAAAGGCCACCTTTAATTTAAGAAATATTTGTATATATTGTAAAAAAAGTTTTCTTAATTTTAGGGCGGCTTCCCTGGGGCTTAGAAAAAAATCGCCATGAAATCAAGACTTTTTTCCTTAGTTTTAGAAAAGTACTTTCTAAAACCAAGAAAAATAAACCCTAAATGTAAGAAATTGTTTTCTATTTTTTAGAAATTTTTTTCTTATTTTAAGGGCAATTTGCCTTAGATTTTAGAAAGGAAACGCCATTAATTTTAGAAAAATGTACCCTAAATTTTATGGTGCGATGTCGTTGAAGACAAAAATAGGGCGAATTTCTCAATCTTAGGCTTAATTTTATTTTGAGTGTACCATTTTTATATTTTAACAAGAAAGGAAAGCTAAAGCTGCAGTTAAATCCGGATATATATCGCAAATATCGTATATAGTTGGACAATCCTTATAAGAATATCATAATAAAATCAATTAATTACAATAAAATATCTAAAAAAAAGTCCCAAGTTTCTATCTTCAAAACTACCAAAGTGGGTATTTCTACCAAAAACCATTTCCGATCGTTCATTTATATGGCAGCTATAAGATATAGTTGACCGGTCGTTACGAAATTAAGTAGGTTGGATCAACTGACCAAAAATATAATCTACACTAAGTTCCAGCTTTGTATCTTCAAAAACACGAAAGTTGTGTCACATCCGATCGTTCAGTTATATGGCAGCTATAGGATATAGTCGTCCGATCCTTATGAAATTTGGCATATCGTATTATTTTGCCAAAAGTACTTCTCATGTAAAATTATAATACCCTCTGTAAGGGTATAAAAATATCTAAATGGCTAAATGCAATGGTATTAAAATTTAAATAACGGCCATACTAATATCAACTCAGAAGCTGATCTTGATAAAGAATATATATACTTTATAGGGTCGGAGATGTCTCCTTCACTGCGTTGCATACTTTTGACCAAAATTATAATACCCTCTCTAAGGGTATAAAAATGTTTCCACTGAGAATAATTTTCTCAGAAATGGGGCTGGAACAAATTTCTCCATAAGAAAATATAAATAGCGAAGCGTACTTGTTTATTTGTTTAAGAACTGTTGTTAGACACGTTTTTTTAGGCTTTATAAAGTAAGCTTTTTTTTTAAATAAAATACACTATTTTTGTGCCTACTCAAACTTTTGAATTAACGAAAAATAAAATAAATAACTACGTTTTTTTGCTCAGTGAATGCTCTGGTCTCTAGAACGGCCTATAGCTTCCATCTAACGGGAACGCCATAATTTTGGTTTGTTTTGTAAAGATAGAAGTCTTGAATGAGATTAGTTATAAGATTTATCTCACGATAAAACAAAAAAATAAAAAACGTTAAAGTAAAAATAAAATAACGTTACGAGGATGTAACCTCGTCAACGTTATAAACCGATCTCTATTTTCTCTAATCTTAAGCTTAACCTTAACCCGCGGCGAAGCGGGGCGAGTTCGCACAAGAGCGAATATGAGCTTTCGCTCCCGCTCCGTCCTAAGCTATCTCAGACTAGATTAACATACTAACAATTCAACTACAAAATACAATTCAAATTCAAAACAACATCAAATTAATATCAAATCCAATCCACCACGACGAATCCATTAACACCGGCCCCGTTGAAGGCCTCCATCCGGCTTCAACTCTCTGGCAGCCGCGCCAGCTTGCGGACGGTGAGCCACTGTTGTGGCGGCTGGCGCTCCTCTGCGATCAGGAGTAGCTCGCCCGTCCGGCCACTTCGACCGCGCCTGTTGGCCCAAGACGTACTCCCGGGACCATCGCTGCCAAAACGTTTGCTTTATTGACCAGACAAGCCGCCATCGCCGCAAGCACGTTAGACCCTGCTAGTCCGGGGTCCGCGGTGCTGGTGGGGCGATGAGCGGTCCGCCTGTCAACAGGTGCCCGGGAGTAAGCGCCTCGCCGTCGCTTGGGTCCTGACTCAGAGCGCCCAGGGGCCGTGAGTTCAGAACGACATCAACTCCAACGAGGACGGTTGTAGACCGTTGAAAGCTCGGAAACTACTTCTAAATAAACTGCCTTGGACGCAAAACAAACAAATAAGGCAATGTAGGACTTAGGCCTACCACGAATTTTCAATATCGTATCAATAGGGCCACAAAAATCAACACCACATATGGAGAATGGGCGGATAGCACGAATTCTATATAAGTGTAAATCTCCCATGAGTGGAGTCCTCAGACAAGGCTTGCATTTAAAGCAGCGTATGCATTACCGTGCTGTCTGACTGCAGACTTCCTGCGCATTTACGATCCATAAGCGCTGAAATTCGTCTCGTGCAAGTATCGGACGTAGCTCTGAACAAATTGAGAGCGTTTTGTCAACAATAATGGAAACTTGGTACAACATCGTACGATATAGGAACATTAGCCAGTCGCCCCCCAACCCGCAACAACAAAAGGGAAGCCCAGCCTGTAATGATTCGTGTAAAAAAAGATTTAACTTTCGTAGACTAGGGCTAACAATTAAATTTTTCCGATTTTTTCTATTTCTGGTTGTTACTTAAGCTCTTGGACTATTTCGATTATTTTCTTAAATGCTTCATTATATTCGACAGGTGAGGGAACAATATCAGAATTCACTACTAATTTCTTAGATTTCCTTAAAAAACGGAACATATAAACGAACACTCGCAACAGTTTTAGGAGAAAGGAATATCCCTCTATCTTTTTCAACTGCGGTTCCAACCCCATTATTTTTTGCTCCCATTTGTAGAAGTTCTGGTGAAAGATTTAAACGGGGTCCCGTAGGCCACTTTTCTTCCGGTTCCTTTACAAACAATGGACCTGTAAACCAGATTGATTCTACAGTCTCCTTTACGTCTCCCCCTCTGGACACTATATCTGCCGGGCTCTGTTTAGTTGGTACATGCCGCCATCTGACCACTCTTGAATTTCAGCAACTCTATTCGATACGAACGTTGACAACGGCGGTGGATGAGAACGAATCCAGTGAAGAGTAATTTCTGAATCCAACCAAAATACAGTTCATTCGATTAGAACATTTATTAGAGGCTTAGAGGCACGTAACTCATGACAGGGTAGCATCTTTGTCTTGAATGGCGCTACTTTAGACTTTGCTCTCATAGGTTCTCATTGATGCGTTAGAAAAGGCATGAATTTAAATCCGTGACATCGGCTCGGTAAACACGAATCACGGAATTGAGATATCCTCTAATTGCGACAAGGCAATGTCTTTTGTTGTATGAAATCATCCCAATCTAGCTTACTTCAGCCTTCAGAACCTGAGTTACTTCACACTTAATTGTCTTTAGCTTTTTAATGCAACCAGCACCCGTTAACATGTCGTCGACGTAAAAGTCGGTCCCAAGAACTTCGGCAGGGAAGTTATTGTCAAATACATTTTTCGAGGGAATTTATTTTTTTACAGATTCACTCCTCCAACCTCTTCAAACACCTTATGGCCAGTGTTTAGGTAAGGGGCCGTTGTGCCGCTCAGCTCAACTTAAGAGCGCATCCGCGCTGAAAAGCGCACCCGCGCTTAAAAGCTTATCCGTGCTGAAGAGCGCATCCGCGCTCGCCCCTCTATGCATTCTCCCTCTCTCGTCGGCCGTCGTCGATCGTCCGCTCTGGTTTATATTTACGTTTAGCGTTTATTCTTTCTAAGTTAAGTTTAGTACCATGTAAGCAGCCAAATAAAGCTGAACGCGTTGTTTTGATTTTACCAAAGACGCCCCCGACATTTAATCCTCATTTAATTCTCATTTAATCCTTACTCCTGGAGTCTTTTGCGGCAACAACGCCCCCCTACAACAGCCAGGAATGGGGCTGGCGCAGTGCCATATGTAACGGTGTTGAGCTTACACAGTTTCAAGGACTCTGATGGGTCTTTCCTTCACACTTTCGACTGGTATCGCCTATCGGCATCATTTACCATTACTTGGCGATACATCTTTTTTATTTCAACTATCAGAGCGAATCTGTTCAGTCGGAATCGAAGAAGAGTTGAATACAACTCTTCCTGGATTGTAGGACCAACCATCAACAGATTGTTTAAGCACTTTTGTGTTGTTGTGTTACAAGACGCATCAAACACGACTCGTAATTTGGTCGATGTGCTTTGAGGCCATAAGACACACGGATAGGGTATGACGTAGTAGCAATGTAGCAATGAAATACCATAAATTCCAAATACATTTTCTTTTAATTCGGATCTCGAGATAATCTTCTCGAGATAAGGCTAGAGACAGGCTGTTGAGAAGTTGAGGTATTAGCCTTATATTTTCTCGATACTATCCATCCAAGGAGAGTTTTTTGAGGATGGGATGGTTTGGACCTTGTTTTATTTCCCCAACGGACAACAGTTGGAAAAATGACTCAGCTCCAATTAACATGTCTATCCGCTGAGGTTTATAAAAATATGGATCTGCTAACGGCAAGTCAGACAACCCGAAACCCGAATATATTCCGATATTTTTAGTTCTAACGCTTACGATCGACATCACTAACAAAACCCTTTCTAGGAATGACGCATTCAAAGCATGTGACGTAGAAGGACCATCAAGATGTAGCGCTGTAGCTATTTCATTTGGTGGTGGTAACGCCAAATTATTTTCGGTCACGGTAAATCGGTGCAGAAGTATGTGGTGCGATCTTGCAAATATATGACACTTAGTCGATTTACACTTCGCAACCGTGAGACCTTTTCGCAGACTTTAATAAGGCTGACTTGACAAACTCAAACCGTTGCATGACAGCAAGGCGAGCGAACGGACTACACTGGGCAAGACTATGGTCTTGTGCGTTGCAATAACTGCAAACTTTTATTGTGCTGCTTCCCGAACCCAGTTTTTTCCTGTTTTGGCTTGGCAGTCTCTACGACGGACAGGTGCTGGTATCACAATTTAATGTTTTTTTCGGACCTCAAAATCGGACCACAGCGGCCATTCCTCATAATCCAGTGACTCTTTGCATTTTTGTCTGTTCGCTGGATTGCAGTAGCTGATGGGGACTCTTCAGCTATAGTGAAGGCATTTAATAAAGACATCACCCTTGCCCTAGTCGTTATTTATAATTCTTCTAACTCTGCTCCAAATTCATCTTTCTCATCTAATTGCTCGATCTGGTCTTGTAACTCATTTGCCTTAAAAATTGTCTCATTTAAAACCTGAAGCCACTCCACATAAGTATATAGCACTATATAAGTCGGAACGACCGGAATCGGCCGATTATATCCTATAGCTGCCATATAACTGATTGATCGGAAATGGTATAACTTTGGTGTTTTTAGAGCTAGAGATTAATACTTGACATGAGAGCTATTTTTGGCAAAATAATACGACATGCCAAATTTCATAAGGATCGGCCGACTATATCCTATAGCTGCTATATCTGAACGATCGAAAATGACCTAACTTTCGTGTTTTTGAAGATAGAAAGATGTGTAGTATGCACATATATTGAATACCCACTGTACCGAGAGTACTTAAAGAGAGTACGTAACACTTTGTTGCAGTGTTTACATAATCCAAAGTCCCGGTCATAAACCCTAAGTGTCCGAAATATGACGTATATCAACGTATATTATTATATATAAAGTACATAGCCGTCTCTCTGCCGCCGCCTGCGAGCAGCGCTGCTACGAGACTTAGCCTTACTTAGACTTAAGAAATTATGTAAAAGAACAGAGACATTTTGATCGTTGGAGCGGCACCTCAGCTGCTCCTTCCAAATAAAAACCAACCAAACTCAACTCTTGGTAATATCCTTCATCACATGGCGACCGTGACAGCGATGGAACATCTAAAGACATCGAGGGATTAAAAGGGATATACCCAGGAGGATTCGCATAAGCAAAAAAAAAGCCGGAAAAACTGGATAAACTGAAAAATTACTGGAAAATCGAAAATGAAAAATAAATCGACAAAAAATCTGAGTGAGTAGAGTGAAAGCAATGGGCAATCGCGGAGTTGCGAAAAAAATAAAAAAAGAGTAGCACACCTAAAGTGGATGCACTCCAATACTTAAAAACAAAACTTATGGAACCTACCTTGCTACAATATCCAGATTTATCCAGAAAATATGTTATGTTTATTTAAACAAGGCAGAAAAATTACTGCAAGATATGATGTTAGCGATTTATATACTAATGGAGTTATTGATTTAGATCAATTTTTCCAAAGGCTTGAAATGCAAGCCGGTATACATCAAATCAGCCAACTCAAAGTGGCACCGTAGGAAAATATCTTTGAATATACTTCAATAGATAAATTTAAACTAATGGGCAATAAAATATTGAAAACATTAAGAGTAGCGCTACTCAACCCGGTGACCCAAATAACAAATTTAAAAGAACAAGACGCAATTTTGTCTACATTTCATGATGATCCAATTCAAGGAGGTCATACTCGCATATCAAAAACTTTGGCCAAAGTAAAAAGACACTATTACTGGAAAAGAAAATGTCAAAAATGCCAGAAATCAAAAATAACTAAACACACAAAGACCCCTGAGCAATGAGTATGCAGTCACTTTAATATGTGATTTAACTAAGTATTTAGTTGCCATACCTGTTCCGAATAAAAATGCCAATACTGTCGCTAATGCAATATTTGAATCTTTTATCCTGAAGTACGGTCCAATGAAGACGTTCATTACGGACATGGGAACAGAATATAAGAATTCAATTATAGACGACTTGTGCAAATATTTAAATATTGAAAATATTACATCCACAGCACACCACCACCAGACAGTTGGAACAATAGAATTTTACATATCGGTTGATAAAACTGATTAGGACGTATGGCTTCAATACTTGGTCTTCTGTTTCAACACGACCCCCTCTATGGCACATACATATTGTCCATATGAGCTAGTATTCGGTAAAACAAGTAATTTGCCAAAACATTTTAATAGCATAGATAGTGTAGAAGCACTATATAATATAGATGACTATGCTAAGGAGAGTAAGTATAGATTAGAAGTAGCCTATAAAAGAGCTAGAGTTATGTTAGAAGCAAATAAGAATAGAAATAAACTACTATACGATCATAAAGTAAGGGATATAGATATATCAGTAGGTGACAAAGTTTTATTAAAAAACGAGACAGGTCATAAGTTAGATCCTAAATATACAGGTCCGTATATAGTAACGGAAATAGGAGATAGAGATAACATAGTTGTTTGGTCATTGAGAGTTTTCAATGTCGGGAAATGAAAGACGAATTTAATTATAGTACGTTATATTTTATTTATGCTGCACGAAGATGAAACTGGGATCAACCATTGTGATCATCCAGTTTATGGTGCTAAGCAGTGACTAATAATATAGACAGAGAGTGCGGCTGGACTAGACATACGCGAAGCTAAAGCTCTCGATAGTGGAGAGGGCGGCCCGACATAGTGATTGCGAAGCTAAAGCTCTCTTAAAATAGGCCCGTTGAAGTCGAGCGGCCGAGAAAGAGTCGGCTTGCGACCAACTAAGGCGATATATACTTTAGCTTAATAAATAAACTATAACTAATTATTACACTAAACATTACTTAAACATTATTTAAACATAAACATTAAACGCCGTGCTGCTGCTAGACCCGACAACAGTAATAGCAAATAATAAACATAAAAAACAAACAGTTCATAAAGATAGAATAAAAATCTTTATTTCATAAATGGCACTTAGTATGGCCATACAAAGACACACATACATAGATAAATAAATACACATATTCTTTTAATAATTTCATTTTCTATGATTCTAACAACATAAAACAAAACAAATAAATAAATAAAAAAAAAAGATGTATTAATTAGAAATTTTTATTATAACAAGAAAGGAAAGCTAACTTCGGGCGGAGCCGAAGTTGATATACCCTTGCAGTTAAAAGCGGATATATATCGCAATTATCGTATATAGTTGGCCGATCCTTATGAGAATATAATAAAATAACCCAATTTATTATAATATAAAGTCTAAAAAAAAGTCCCAAACTTCTATCTTCAAAAATACCAAAGTTGGTATTTCTACCAAAAAACATTTCCGATCGTTCAGTTATATGGCAGCTGTAAGATATAGTCGGCCGATCGTTATGAAATTTGGTAGGTCGAATTAACTGACCAAAAATATAATCTGTACCAAGTTCCAGCTTTCTATCTTCCAAAACACGAAAGTTGGGTCATTTCCGATCGTTCAGTTATATGGTAGCTATAAGATATAGTCGGCCGATCCTTATGAAATTTGGCATGTCGTAATGTTTTGCCAAAAAATGCTCTCATGTCAAATTTGTCAAATCTCTAACTTTAAAAACGTCAAAGTTATACCATTTCCGATCAATCAGTTATATGGCAGCTATAGGATATAGTCGGCCGATCCGGGCCGTTCCGACTTATATACTACGTGCAAAGGAAAGAAGGGTGTGTGCAAAGTTTCAAGACGATAGCTCCGGACAGACGGACAGACGGACATGCTCATATCAACTCAGTAGGTGATCCTGATCAAGAATATATATACTTTATAGGGTCGGAGATGTCTCCTTCACTGCGTTGCACACTTTTGGACAAAATTATAATACCCTCTGCAAGGGTATAAAAATAACTTCATTATATTACGTTATTTTTCAAAAGGAGGGAGATGTAGTATGCACATATATTGAATAAATATGTGCGGTCATAAACCCTAAGTGGCCGAAATATGAACTGATCGTTATGGCTTAGCCCGCACACAGAAAGTGCTAGTGTCAGCATAATCGTAACAAACGGCCAGCATATGCATACCCCTCGCGTCTCCACTTGAGAGCGCATAAAAACGTATATTATTATATTCCTTTATATAAAGTACATAGCCGTCTCTCTGCCGCCGCCTGCGAGCAGCGCTGCCACGAGACTTAGCCTTACTTAGACTTAAGAAATTATGTAAAAGAACAGAGACATTTTGATCGTTGGAGCGGCACCTCAGCTGCTCCTTCCAAATAAAAACCAACCAAAATCAACTCTTGGTAATATCCTTCATCACAGCTGGAACTTAGTACAGATTCTATTTTTGGTCAGTTGATTCAACCTACCAAATTTCATTAGAATCGGCCGACTATATCTTATAGCTGCCATGTAACTGAACGATCGGAAATGGTTTTTGGTAGAAATACCAACTTTCGTAGTTTTGAAGATAGAAGCTTGGGACTTTTTTTTAGATTTTTTATTGTAATTAATTGGTTTTATTATGATGTAATCATAAGGATCGGCCAACTATATCCGATGTTTGCGATATACATATATCCGGCTTTAACTGCAAGGGTATATCAACTTCGGCTCCGCCCGAAGTTAGATTTGCTTTCTTGTTTATAATAAAAACATATTTTTTATTAGTTTTTTAATTATTAATTAATTAAACAGTTTCACTCTAAGCTTTAAGGAGTAAAGACGTGTGACTAGTGAGCAAACCCCAGACCCAACTCTTATCAGTTAAAAACAATAACTACTACAAAAACAAGTGTACAAGTGCACAAAACAAATATTGAAAAAAAGCAATAAAAAAACAACAAATCCACTGATCAGTTCCAAAAACCCAAAGCCTCCCGATATAAATAGGCTTTTTAAGTCAAGCGACACCGGCCCCAAATTCATCATCATAAAAAGAACAGACAATAAAACATTTGAAGACGTATGTCCCTTCCTAATTAAAAAAGTTATTGACTATACATGCAATGGTGTAGTGGAATCATGCAAAAAAACAAGAATTGGCGATCAGACCAATCAAGACCAAGAACACACTCCAAGCCATTAAACTCAAAAAGCTGAGCACCTTCCACGAATTTCCCGTATCAGTTAATGAGCATAATACCCTCAACTTCTCCAAGGGAGTAATTTACTCCAATGACCTAAGAAACATTGAAGAAGAAATTATACTGCAAGAACTTAAATCGCAAAAGTTACAGAAATACGGAAAATTAAGAAAATGGACAAAAACGAACTAAAAGAAACCGGACTCATAATCATAACCTTCGCATCACTGACTCTCCCAGAGACAATGATGATTGGTTATGAAAAAGTAAACATACGCCCATACATACCACTCCCACTCAGATGCCGCAACTGCCTCAGACTTGGCCACCCCACAACAGCTTGCAAATCAAACACATTATGCAACAACTGCTCCGCAGAGAAACACACATCCTTTGACGAAACTTGCACCAACGAAAAGTTCTGCATAAACTGCAAATTCGACCTCCCAACCAACAAACACAGCCCAATTGACAAAGCATGCCCAGCGTTCATAAAACAAAAAGAGCTGACATCAATTAAAACCCTTGAAAAAGTTGACCACAAAACAGCCGTCAAAATTTACCACACCCGACACATACACCAACCAGCACTATACTCTACCATATTAGCAGAACAACCATCCAAAAATGCAACAATACCCCCAAAACCACCTTCTCACTTCTCTGATCACCAAACTGCAGGCAAAACATCCAAAAATATCTCACCTGGCCACCAACAACAAAGAAAAGCAACATCATACGACGACCTCGAAGTACCCATGGACACCACCCCCACATTAGCCTCAACATCAAAATCAAAATCAACATCAACACTCAGCTCATCCCTATCAGAAGAACTCAAACTCAAAATTTTCACAAACAAACAAAACACCCTCGCCAAGCCCCTCAAATCTAAAGAAAAAAATGAACAAAAACCCAAGAAAAACAACAAAATCACAAACCATTTACTTAACAGCGATAGCGACAGCATTTATACTTAGACTTCATACAAGATAATACCATATAGACTATCAACCAAATCTTAATTTTAACTAATGCTAAAAGTCCTCAAACGGAACTTAAACGGGTACATTAACAATTATAGCCAGTTGCAAGTCCTTATCAAAAACCACAACCCAAAAATAATATCACTACAAGAAACCCACCTTCTCTCCACCCAAAACATCCCTATCCCAATTAACTATACCTTCTACCACGAAAATACGGCTATAAACGGATATGGAGGTGTAGCACTTCTAATCCACAATTCAATACAACAGCAAATCGTACCGACTAATGCAATTGACTTTGACACTATAGCAGTAAAAATTCACTTCAAAATAGAATTCACCATAATCTCATCGTACATACCACCCAGCAAACCTTTTAAAATACAAAACCTCAGAAACATTTACGACAGTATACAACCACCCTTCCTAATTACAGGAGATTTTAACGGTTGGCATAGAAGTTGGGGCTCACTGTCCAACAATACCAGAGGCAACATAATATTTAAATATATTAACCAATCCTCACTAATAACTCTCAACAACGGATCACCAACTCATTTTACTACGCACCATACCTTCACCCACATAGACCTTTCCATTGCATCACCCTTACTCTCCCTTAGCTCCAAATGGTACACAGATAACTCCCTATCGGGCAGTGATCACTATCCCATTTATATCGACATGTTTGAACAGAGCATCACCTGCCCTGTTGAAAGACCCAGATTCAACCTTAAAAAAGCTAACTGGCCCCTTTTTCAAGAGATTTCCGAAAAGTTATCCAACGAAAGACCTCCCAGCCCAAACATAAACAAAGAAGCTGCCAACATAACTAAAATAATTATTCAAGCAGCCAATGAAACCATTCCCCAATCACATAAATTTAAAATAAAGAAAACTGTTGCATGGTGGGACCCAACCCTTCAACAACTCCAAAACGAAAAAAGCTTATGTTGGCGTACTCTAAACCGAAACATTGACATGACAAACATACTTGAATACAAAAAAGCAAATGCCAAACTTAAGCGGGAAATAAAAATCAAGAAACGGACATCTATTCAAGACTTTACAGCTGAAATAAGCCCTAAATCCTCCACTATCAAAATATGGTCAAACATAAACCGCTTCTGTGGCCTAAAAACACAACACAACATTCATTGCCTTACTGACCCCAACAACCCCACACAAAACATACTTGATAATAAGGAAATAGCCAACACACTTAGTACCCATTGGTCAAACTCATCACTCGACAACAATTTTTCCTCAACCTTCATTCAACAAAAATCACATTCAACCCACGACTCCTCACACACCCCATCTACTATTGCCTTTAGTATTGAAAAAGATATTACCATGATCGAAATGCTAGCTTCCATCAATCAACTTAAAGGCACGACACCAGGACGAGACCAATAATAAAAAACCTATCTCCAAGCCTACTGATAAGACTTCTCAACCTTTTTAATAACATCCTTAACTCACATATCCCCCAACAGTTTAAAGTTAGCACTGTTATACCCATACCCAAACCAAATTTGGATAAAACCTCCATTGACTCTTATCGCCCTATCTCCCTCAACCCATGCATAGCAAAAGTCATGGATAAAATTATATCTAAACGGCTTTGGTGGCTAGCTTCAAACTGCAAGTTATTAGACAGCCGTCAGTTCGGATTCAAAAAGGGAAAATCGATCTCTGATTCTCTAGCCATACTAGATTATCAGATAACCTCCTCCCTGTCAACAAAAAACCATGCCTCTATCATTTCTTTAGACTTTGCCAAAGCCTTTGACAGGGTAGGTATTCACAGCATCATGGATGAACTCAAAGATTGGAAAATAGGTCCAAAAATAGCCAAATATATATTCAACTTTCTTACCAATAGAAAAATATCAGTCCTTACAAATAAGGTATACTCATCCTCATAACCCTTAGACAACGGCATACCCCAAGGCTCACCCTTGTCGGTTATCCTGTTTGTTATAGCCTACAACAAGTTAAACCAAATAATAGCCAAAAAAAAGAATTGCCAATTCACCGCCTATGCAGACGACTACACTATAATACATAAAAGCTTAACATAAAGTATAAAGCTTAACAAACAAATAACTAATCTCAACTTAGATCCACTATTTAGGAAAATCCTAATATGGTGTGACTACTCAGGAGCCAAACTGTGAGACACCAAATGTAAACATTTGCATGTATGCAGGAAAAGAAACTGCAACTTCACTCTCCTCCCATCTAACATAACTCTAAAGGATGTAGACACCCTAAAAATCCTAGGAATAACAATTAATAAAAAATACAAATGGAACAATCCCATCGAAAACTTAACTTTACAACTATCAAAAAGACTCAACATAATAAAATGCCTATCCAGTAACAAGTTTGAATGTAATGTTAGCACTATCCTTTATGTGGTAAAAGCAATCTTGATGTCCAAAATCGACTATGGAATACATTTATATGGCAATGCCCCCAAGTCCTTCCTAAACAAAATTAAAACTTTATACCACACAGCTATCCGTCATACCTTCTCCGCTTTTCGTACAACACCAATAAACAATTTATTACTTGAAGCGGACATAAGACCCTTGGAATTTAGAACATTACACGCCACCCAAAAAAACTTCAAAATAATTTTAAATTCCAAGCACTCACCTATCGAAAAAATTTATAAAAACCTAACTAAAACCAAGAAGATTCCAAAAATCCCCTCCTCCCTCTATAACACTATTAAACTCTGCAACCAACTAAACATAACAATGGCCCCCATAACTACCAAGAAAGAAAAAAACCACACTGGCTGGGCAGCCAAACAATCACTAACACCTCCTTAAATTCATCCAACAAAACAAAAACAACCCCGATCGCCTATCAACAAAATTTTAAAGAAATCGTTAATCAAATGAAAAACCGTACATTTCTCTATACCGACGGCTCAAAATCACCTAAAGGCGTTTCATATAGCGTCACCACAGATAATGAAATAATTCTGTACAAACTACTCCCTGAATTCTCTTCCATTTTCACAGCGGAAATTGCAGCAATCCTTGCCGCATGTATATACGCCAAACAAAATAGAGGAAAATACGTTATATGCACCGACTCCCTCTCCTCCTTAAAAGCAATTAATAACACTAACAACCAAAACTATTACACAAGCGAAATACGAAACATAGTAGGCAAATACAAAACGGACAAACTAACTTTACTTTGGATACCCGGTCACTGCGGTATAAAAGGTAATGACCTTGCAGACACAACAGCTAAAAACTCCCACAACTTCCCTCTTGTCACTGAATGCAATTACAACCCATCAGATATAAGTAAATACATCATTAAAAACTTACAAACTCTGGACTGCACCACACTTACAAAAGCATCTCCTTACTACAAATTAATCTGCCACGAAAAAGCTACCCCTGAGATAGTAAAAAACACTTCACGGGCAGAATTCAAAAAATTCAGCAGAATCAGACTTGGACACACCAACTTAACCCACAACTACATCCTTAACAAATCCCCACCAACCCTCTGCCCCAACTGCAACATACCCCTTACTATTTGCCACATTTTTATTGAGTGCCCTCTCTATGATAATGAAAGAATCAACCACCTTGATAATTCAATAGAGAAAATAACTTCCTACAGAAACTTAAATAAAACAATAGACTTCCTAAAAGCTACGAACCTGTACCACCTAATTTAATAGCATACCTACCCTTAACTTCTACTTAATACCTACATTTATATAATGATATTACTACTTAAGCATTTGAATTAGAACAAAATCTTGCAAACAATCACTTTAAATCTTAACTCAAATAAGCTTAAGGCCTCAGTTGCTATAGCTTTAATTATCAAACTAAGCGCGAATTTGTAATTTTCGTTTAGCTGTTAATAATGAAGCTTGCTTTGAACCTAACGTATCATTTTTATCTATCGTTTTTTATCAAAAATTTTTTTTTTCCACAACCAAACAAATATAAAACCACTGTTATTTACTTAATCTTGCGGCCATTCTCGGGCAAAACCAACACGATGGACTGGCAAGACACCCCCCGCTCCATCAAAATCAAGCCGCCTTCTAAAAAGAAGCCCCATTCTAACCTTCAAGATGTCGACTCCAGCGACTCCGAGCTTGGAGAAATGAAACGGAAGTCGGCTAAAAAACCCGTCAGGGATGACGAACCAACCACCAGCAAAGCAGCAAGAGCGGCATTGAAGGCTAATATTGAAAGTAATTATTATGCTATTCTATCTGATCTTGAAGATGAAGTTTTAGACAACGGCACGGAAGCGGTCGATGATGAAGAGGTACTTATGTCTTCTAAGTCCCCCAAGAAGAAGGAAATCAAGCCACCACCGATTTTTATCCCAGATGTCTCTAACATTGCTGCTCTGATTTCCTGCATCGAGGACATCGTTGGCAAAAAGAAGGACTTCTCCTACAAAGCCGCCAGAGACAATCAGTTGAGGATTATGATGCCGGATAAGGAGTCGTACTCTGCCCTCAAATCCCACCTCGATAGTGCCGGGAAAAGGTACTATACGTTCCAGCACAAGGAAGATAGAGCCTATCGAGTTGTAGTGAAAGGTCTGCATCATACCACTGACATCGATGACATTAAAGCGGACTTCCGGCGACAAGGACACGTGGTCCGAGATGTGCGCAATGCCGTAGGGCACATCTCCAAAACACCGATGTCGATCTTCTTTGTCAATCTGGAGCCGTCCAGCAACAATAAGGAGATCTTCAATGTCAAGAGAGTCTGCCACTCTGTGGTTACTGTCGAACCTCCACGCAATTTCCATGATGTGCCGCAATGCTACCGGTGCCAAGGATTTGGGCACAGTCAGCGATACTGCAAGCTGCAGCATCTCTGTGTTAAATGCGGCGATCATCACAGCACAAGCGAGTGTAAGAAGTCACGTGAGGAAGCGGCTAAATGCGTGCACTGTCACGGGGCCCATCCTGCGTCGTACAAAGGATGTCCGGCTTACAAGAAAGCCAAGGCCTGCATGGCTCCTAAGGAACCACGACCACCTCAACCACGCCGCTTAGCGTACCCACCCCCTCAGCCATATCCAATTACGGACACCACAGCCAGAAGCTATGCTGACATAGTTAAAGGAGGAGCCTGGCCTTCACAGACACCAGCGACAGCACAGGGGATGCCACAGGCAGACCAGATGGCGGCATTTATGACGAGGGTGGAAAACCTTCTTGAGAGAGTAATGGACAAAATATTCGAGCGAATGACAGCTATGATGAGCTCCATCCTCTCTCAAGTATGCAGCAAATAGGCCTGCACGTAGCCTTTTGGAACTCTAACGGACTTGTCCAAAACAGGCTTGAGGTGGAACATTTTATACACACTCAATGCATCGACATACTGCTTATAGCAGAAACCCATTTCACCCATAAGTCATTCCTGAAATTGCACGGATATGACGTAATACATGCAGACCATCCTAGCGGAAGAGGACACGGAGGAGCGGCGATCATAGTCAAGGCCAGCATTGACTACAACGACATAGCAATACTCAAGGAAGACTGGATCCAGTGCGCCAGAATTTCCGTCTCCACTCCTTTGGGAAAAATCACCATTGCGTCTGCATATATACCCCCACAACATAAAGTCTCGGAAGGCCAGTTCGACCTCCTGCTGAGTGATATAGGCGACAAATTCATCGTCGCAGGAGACTTTAACGCCAAGCATCCTTGGTGGGGCTCGAGAGTGAGTAATCCCAAAGGTACTGCATTATTCAAATGCATACAGCGCAGAGCCTATAACTGCCATTCAACTGGAGAGCCCACGTATTGGCCCACAGACCCCCAACGACTGCCGGACCTTCTCGACTTCGCATTCTCCCATGGAATCCATCCGGACTCCATAGCCTGCTCGGCAAATAAAGATCTCTTCTCTGATCACAGTGCGGTGGAACTCCACATTAACACCCCTGTAGAGAAGAAAGTCGCCCGACTCAGGATGATCAGACCTCGCACCAGCATAGAGAGCTACTCCGAGTGGATGGAGAACGCCCTAGAGAGCGCGCAGCCAGACCTTAGCACGGGTGCTGGTATCGATCAGGCTGTTGAGAATCTCACTCAAGAGATGCACAACGCTGCCTTAATTGCAACTCCTAGGGCTCCATGCAACAATAGGAAGTTGCAAAGGCATTTACACCTGTGGTCTCCTGAAGTGGCTGCACTCCTCAATGAGAAGAGACGACGGAGAAGGATTTGGTTCCAAACCAGGTACCCCAGCGATAAAACAGCTTTCAATCGTGCAACCAAAAAACTCAAGAAGTTGCTGCAGAGGTTGCGGACTTGCGCATTCGAAGAGTACTTGCGCCAGGTCGAGCCTGGGGACCCCCAACATAATTTGTGGAACTTAACCCGCCATTTAAAGCGTCCCAAGCAAAGGGTCGCCCAAATACGAAAATCCGACGGTGGATGGTGTCGTTCGGATCAGGAAAGGGCCGATGCTTTTGCTGCTCACCTCGAAGCAGCCTTCAAGCCATTCAACATGTGCACGGAAGAGGACAGAGCAGAAACGGAGTTCGTACTGGCCCTACCACCCACGAACCTTAGCCAGATGGAGCCCGTATCGGAGGAAGAGGTCAAGGAGGAGGTGTCAGGCCTCAACGCCAAAAAATCTCCGGGTGCAGATGGGATAGAGACACTCGCGGTCAAGCTTCTCCCACCTTCAGGAATAAGGAGGCTCACAAGGATCTATAATGCGTGCCTAGAAAGTGGACACTTCCCCACTTGCTGGAAACAGGCGGAGGTCATCCTGATCCCTAAGCCTGGAAAGCCTGAAACTAATCTCGCCTCATATAGGCCGATTAGTTTACTGTCTGTAATCTCCAAAATACTTGAGAGAGTATTTTTGCGCAGATTGCAGACAGTACTGGACGATGCTGGTTTGATCCCAGATCACCAGTTTGGTTTCAGGCGCTCCCACTCCACCCCCGAGCAATGCCACAGGATCGTGGCAAAAATCCTGGACAGCCTCGAAAGAAAACATTACTGCTGTGCTGTTTTCCTGGATGTCAAGCAGGCGTTTGACAGGGTCTGGCACCCTGGTCTAAAAGCGAAGCTCAAGAGGAACCTGCCACAACAGTATTACGATTTCCTTAACTCGTACTTGACCGACAGGAAGTTTAGGGTCAGAAGCGGAAATGCGACATCGGAGTACAGGCCCATTGAAGCTGGAGTTCCGCAGGGCAGTGTACTTGGTCCCATCCTGTACACCATGTACACAGCCGACATGCCTGTCGCTGAAGAGGAGGGCCTTCTAGTGGCTACTTATGCCGACGAGACGGCATTTTTGGCCTCTTCAATCTTGCCAGAGGAGGCTTCTGCAAGACTCCAACGCCAGCTGGACATCCTCGACCCGTGGCTTCGAAGGTGGAACATCGCCGTCAACCATGAGAAGTCAGGCCAAACGACGTTTACAATGAGGAGAGGCGACTGTCCTGGAATCAGTCTCGGAGGCACCCCAATTCCAGCCAGCCCTACACCCAAATATCTGGGTATGACCCTGGATAGAAGGCTCACCTGGAAAACTCACTTGCAGCGCAAACGGACGCAAATCCGGATCAAGCTACGTCAGCTCAACTGGCTCATTGGAAGGAGGTCCAGACTGAAGCAAAGAGTCAAGCTTCTTATATATAAGGCCATTGTAAAGCCAGTCTGGACCTATGGTATCCAGCTATGGGGGACGGCGTGTCTAAGCAACCGAAGGATCATCCAGATCGCCCAAAACAAGGCCCTAAGAACTTTAACTGGAGCTCATCCGTTCCACGACAATGCGATAATCCACGCCCAACTGAGAGTCCCATATGTGAGCGAAGAAGTTCAGCGATTCGCCAATAGGTACGTGGAAAGGCTGGACCGACATCCTAACCCTGAGGCCATCAATCTTTTGGACAACAGCTACACCACAAGGAGGCTGAAACGGACCCACCCATTGGACCTCTGCCACTCGGGCGAAATAACTTGAATTCTATCGCTAAGGTTTACTGTTAAAATTAGTTTCCTAGGATAAGCAAACATTGTACTACTCAATATTTCATTAAGTTAAGGTCCCATTATAAAATTTAATTATTGTCCATATCTCCGGACAGATTTTAAATATAACTATTGATTGATTGATAATAAAAAAAAAAAAAAAAAAAAAGCTGTTAATAATAATAATAATAATTAATTAAATTAATAACTATCGCAAAAAACAAAAACCTCAGAAAGAATTTTTTTTTTGTTTTTTTTTTTTGATTGCGGTCTGTTAGAATTTTGAAATGGCTTGTGCTTCAATTATAGCATCAGCTAGCATTCCTGTATTCATCATAAAGCTTAGAGGCCTAGACTACCGAGGGGCGCTCGAGAAACGATTTGTTAGTACGTATTAATCTATATTTTGTTAATCGTATTAATTATAATCTAATTCTTTAAGCTAGGAGGAGTTAGTAAGACAATGTAAAATTCTATATTTTAAATTAGGAGACAGGAAAGAGATGTAGAGTAGAGACCATTATAGTTCGAACATAATACCCTAAAAGGGTCATGCAGTGCATATGTCGAACTACAATGGCTAAGGAACAGAGGAATATTAATAGAATTAATACATTAATAGAATAAGTAGCTTGCAGAGGGCAAGAACGATAAAAAGACATATGTTTGCATTTAGATCCATTAAGTATTAGATCATTAGCTAAACACCATTTTTGAAAGTTATCAAGGTCAGACTGAAGACTCCATTAAGCAGAGATGGATTTGTACTGAAGACAAAGCTTTACATCATCTGCATACATAAGAACTAGAGAGTTCGTTAAAGCAGGGGGCAAGTCGTTTATAAAAAGCGTAAATAATAACGGGCCAAGATGACTTCCTTGAGGGACGCCGGATGTAGCACGGACCAGACGGGACTGTATGTTTTTAAATAAGACTCTTTGTGTCCTTCCATCTAGGTAGCTGGAGATCCACGTTAAGAGGTCTTTAGGAAAACCCAGCATATTCAGTTTACTCAACAAAAGTGAGTGATTAACTGAATGCTTTGCTGAAGTCTGTGTAAATTACATCGGTTTGATATCCCTTACAAAAGCCATCTATGACAAAGGATGTCAACTCCAATAAGTTTGTGGTGGTGGAGCGACGCTTAATAAAGCCATGCTGACAAGGAGAGATGATCGAAGAGCAAAGGTGTTGTAGATGGGAAGTAACTAATTTTTCAAATAGCTTTGGAATTGCCGACACTTAAGAGATGCCTCTGTAATTGGCGGCATCGGAGTTTTTCCCCATTTTCTGTAAGGGAGTTATGAAAGATTCCTTCAACTTAAGGGGACAAATCGGGGTTTCCAAAGATAAGCTAAAAAGTTTTAGAAGAGGTTTGCACAGAGCCCTGGCACAGTATTTTAGCACACAGCCTGGTACTCAATCAGGGCCTGGCGAATAAATGTGTTTGACCTTTAGAAGATCAGATAATAAGCTATTCTCGGAGAAAAACGGATAGAAAATATGATTTGCTGATTGAATGTTGTATGCAAAGGCAATCTGCGAATAGATCGGCAATGGCCTCATAAGAGATCGCAGATGAATTTCTAAACGTAAGCAGTGGTGGGAATGATACATGTATACGCTTTGTGTTTACAAAATTATAAAACTGCATCGGATCCTGAGTAAATTGTATCCAGCAGCGGCGAATATAATTTCTTTAACATTCAGTGTTATGCACGGTAAATTTGACCGAGCTATGAGATATCTTGAGAAATCCATACTACTGCAGGTTTTTTTATATTTAAATTAAAGCTTATAGTTAGTATTTTTTAGGCAAGTGAGGCACCTTGTAAACCAAGGAGGATTTGTTGAAACGGATAGAAAATATGATTTTCCCACCGCGGCTTAAAAAGAATTTTATACCTGGCGAAAAACGAAAAAATAAGTGATTAATATATGGCGAAAAAATGAAAAAATTAATTAATTTATTTATTATCGAGGCACTGAGTATCCAAAAAAATAGTTGGTTGACAATAACACCGAAAAGGTAGGGGGCGATAGTGATGTGGATATATGTATTATGATGTTTATTAATTTTATCCACAGCACTATGGGCAAAAAGTCAAAAATTTGGCCATTTTTAAAATTTTTTTGTTGTTTTTTATTAAAAAACAAACTATTTCACCTGATTAAGAAAACCATCAGGATCCCAAATATAATTTTTAAACATTTTTAAATGTTATTTTTTAGTCCTTTTTTTTAACAAAGTCGAAAGTTTGAGATCTGGTCTCACCTTAAAGAAAAGAAAACTGATAAAATCAGTTGAATATGGAATTAAAAGGTTATGGTAAGTCAAAAAAGTTATAAGCTCGAAATTTTTGTTATATGTGTTGTGTTGTCCAATATTTCAATGTGTTGTTGCTGTGCTTTTATGTTCCAACTGAAAAATGTAGATGTGTGTTTCGTGGAAGTTAACTAACAAGTTGACGAGGGTTAACGCAAGGTGAAAGTTGA
Organism: Drosophila bipectinata; assembly: GCF_030179905.1. Taxonomy (NCBI): domain Eukaryota; kingdom Metazoa; phylum Arthropoda; class Insecta; order Diptera; family Drosophilidae; genus Drosophila; species Drosophila bipectinata. The sequence continues at coordinate 8,208,955 of NC_091740.1, read as the reverse complement.
AACTTAACAACTGATATTATCTGAACCCAATACCATAAAGCTCTTTTGCTCCTTTTTGTTCCATTTGGCATTTGGCAATAATTTGATATGATGCAGTTGCACTTGAGTTTTGCCATTCAACGTTGCTTGATGTATGGAATGACAATAATTGGCAACAAGCTCTAGTATATAACTTTATAATGGAAAATATGGGCAAAATCGATTTAAACGATGCTCAGTGCAAATTGATTAAGCAAAAACTGAAGCAGTTTTTTGGTTTTCTTTATCAGAACTTGGCGAAATGCAACCGAAATCTAGATCGCTTCAAATCAAAACATTCGCAGTGGCTCGCGTCAAGTTTAAAATTTGGTGTAATGGAAAAGGACGTGACCCATGATAAACGTGGTCGAAAATCCTTGACGTATGCTGGACCAAGACTGATACGGAAATTAGCATCTGAACTGGCCAAAGAAAACGAAAAATCCCTGCCATTATTGTTGCATGCGGCTTCAGTCTCGGCAAAAAAAAAACCAAACTAATCGATAGTGCCCTTTTGCTACGAAACGAAAATATTAGCAGAAATGTAAAGAGCCCTAAGCAGAATGCTGTTATAAAAATAAGTCCTGATAAGGCCTTAGCCTTTTTAATAGAAAATGGGCTAACAAAACAGCAATACATCAACATTAAAGCCATATCTAAGCAGCATGGATGCGATATATATCCGCCGTATTCTGCGCTTACTCAAAGAAAATTAAAATATAGACCCAAACAAATTTGTTATTCCGAAACAAAGGCAGAAGTATCGCTTAAAGATTTGTTAAATTATACTGCTGACCGCATATTGGAAATTCAAGAAGAAGTAATTTCTCAATTACACATTACGCAGTGTAAAATAATTGCCAGCTATGGGTTTGGTGGGTCAAAATCGGATAATCCATTTTGATGGATTAAAATGTTGAAAGTTTTAATCGTCTATTATAAATATTCTAGGAATCAGACTTTATGCCTGAAAATCAAAGACTGTTTGCCTATAGCTTTAAGGGGGAGGAACGGAAGGCGTGATCAAACTACAAAAAAAAAAAAATCAGAAATTCAGGCATAATTGTTAAGACATATCTGCAAAGTTTCAAGCCTCTATCTTTAAAATTAGAATTGATGCCAAAAAAATCGATTTTTTGCCCATAGTGCACAGGCAGTTTGTTAGTTATTTTTATTCAAACCATTCACAAGTACGTATGCGCCAAGAATTGAAAGGAGGGTGCAATATTCCAGCACAAGACGTAGATTTAATTCGTCTTTTCTCTATTTTCAATTTTTTGCACAAATACCTGCGTTTCTTCCTCAGGATCCTTTAATCCCGCTGCCACTTTCCTCGTGCAGTCGATGCAGGTACAGGACATGGAGTTCGCTAGTGATTCTGGTGGTGATGATCCTTGGATTTCCTGGGCTTGTCCTGATTATACGACGCGTGAATGTGTTGGAATTTAAGTCGCACTTCACGGACGCGTCGCGAGCAGCTCTTTGGTTTTGTTTAAATGTTTGTATTTGTAGTATTTATTGTGTGTAATAACACCGTGTCACTGTCTCTTCATGACTCTTTTTTTAACCAAATTTTTTAAATAATTAGCACAAAGTCCACCCGGGGGCCAAGATTTTTAATTACCACGTAGTTTCCTAAGGGGCCTCAACCTTATCCAGGACGAAATAAGTTCTGTGGGCCCTGGCTCCAGTGGTACTAGAAATTATCAAAGCCTCCGGTCAGGCGCCGTGCCACCAAGGACACTACCAATTTCGACCAATGAAACGGAGAAGGCTAGAACTATTCCTTCCTCTGCCACAACTCGCGGCACTCGCTGCTGGCCAATGACCAGACCGTTCGAAGACGGCCAGCTATGTTCTCAACAATCATTAAGAACAAGGCGGAGTTGGGCCCGATCTCCGTAGTTGATATATTGGTACTAGTCCTCTGGTCAGGTTTGTGCAACTAAAAGAAGAACCCTTAGAAGAACCCTGGTCACCTCGGCGGTGGGAACGCAAGAATGCAGTCAGCAAACCAGTCAACCGGAACCCGGCGCTGAGGCTATAACCAAAGTCCGGTCGGTAGAGAACAAACGAGACATCTGGGATGAACTCGTATGTGACCCGACCATTCTCACTTTCATCCCACTATTAAAAGTATGAAAGTCTGTTGTGTTCAAAGTGAGCACCTGCCATGATAGCTTAATCTTGGGCAAGGGATATAAAACGATGCGTCAATCAGCATCTAGATATGAAACAAACTTTTTCGTTTGTAAAAAACTTACCTTCAATTAAATTTTACCCCAAATAATGATGTGAGCATATCGAATTTAATGCTTCCGTACGTATTAAACTTAACTTGACTTGTTTTCGCCGTTGCGTTATCGTCTTTGTATGGCCACATTATTTGAATTAGTAAATCGATATCATCTTTCTTTGGACCAACTTTACAAGATAAGCCAGTAAAACTAGTTTAAACATAATAATTAATTATTAACTGAAGTTTTGTTGGTCGCAAGCCGACTCTCTTTCGGCCTCTCGGCTTTACTAATTCGGCATTTAAAGTTAGCGAGCATTCGCTCAGCCTATTCTGGAAGGTTGACGGCACTCTCGTTCGTCTTCTTATTACGCTCGCCATCAAACATTGGTGACCCCGACGTGATCCTTAATATATTTATACACACATAAAAAAATTACTAAAACAAAAACATACAGACATATATATACATACATACAGACATAAACATAAACGGTAATTCGCAAGCACACATACATATTTACGATCCACAACACAAGTGCCATTGCCCGCTCATAAACTTCATACAAACATACTCATAAGTGTTTCATACATATATACATTCCACAATTCCGCTACGGTTCTAAGCGCACAGTGGGGCTGATCGTTTTTGCCGCGAGCAAATAAAATTTATTTTCGGGTTGTTCGGAACTCAATATAATCTATCATGAACTCCAGCGGCGCCGTTACAGGAGCACCCACTTCAACCGTAGTACTTTTTTAAAGTGCAAGGCCCTGGGTATTCTCCAGGACTTACAGAGGATCCAAGGAGCTCTTCAGCCTGTTTCCAAGGTGGATGATGCCATGCTACACGTGCGACATGGCCAGATAACCACCATGTTCAGCGACTTCAAGGCCACCCACGGGGAGCTTGAGGATTTGGACATTTTGCAGATCAGTATTGACCTCCGATGGACTGTTTCAGAGCTCGTAGCGACGATGCAGGCCGAAATTGATCACGAGAAGACCCTTCATTTCGCTCTTCAGGCTGACCCAGGGTTAGGTCAAAGTTTTCAAGCGTTGCCTTCTCTGCCGCTCCCTACCTTCAGCGGTGGAGATTCTCTATAATCGTCGGCCGCAATCCTCGTATTAGTAAGGTGGAAAAGCTTCAAAGGTTGCGATCTTGCCTTCGGGAGTCTGCTTTCTAAGCAGCTCGTTTCTTGGAAGTCTCCGATGAGAATTATGATGTCGCGCTGAATTTATTGGAGAAACGATTTAATAACCGTCACCTAATATTTAAGGCACACGTGAACGAGATTCTGGGCCTCAGTCTGTTGGAAAGTGGCTCATTAGCAGCTCTTCGAGGTCTTTCGGACAAATTCAATGCCCATATGCGCTCGCTATTTAAAGCGAGCCTTAAAAATTATGGGTTCGTCAAATCAGATCGCCATTTGCATCATCGTCCAGGTTCTTCTTCAAAGGTTGGACCCAGCTACCCAGGCTAAGTGGGAGGAAAGTCAAAACTCCTCAGGGCAGACGCCATCCCTACTTGGGTGTCGATGGGCGCTCACGTGGGAAGGCGTCGAGATGCAAATAACAGTAGATCATCCTTTATTGTTAGTAATTCGCTTCCCTCTGCCTGTGCTCTATGCGGTGGATGGTCCCATATAATTTCTGCATGCCCCCGATTTCTGTCAATGCCCCCTGAGATCCGCCTTGGTAAGGCCAGACGACTCGGTCTTTGTCGGAAGTGTCTGCAAATGGGCCATCACATGCGTGAGTGGCTCGCTGCTAATTGTAGCTGTTGTGGAAGGAGGTATCACAGCCTGCTACATTTTCTGGATCCGCAGGCATCTAGCGGCCAGCCCTTGGTTGGTCCTCCCATGTCAGCCATAGCCGAGGTCGCCGAGCCTGTAGCCTCTTCGCCGTCCACTGCTAATGCACTAGTTGCTCAAGGTCGCAGCGGCGATATATCGTTGCTTGCTACAGCGAACATTCTTGTTCGTAGTCGCGCTGGAATTCTTGTTTCATGCCGAGCTCTGTTGGATCGCAGGTGCAAGTGATCACTTTCCGGCTGCCAAGTCAGCTGCAGCTCCGGAGGTACAAATCATTCATGGCGGTGTCTGGTATTGGCGATACCGGCTTTGCGACAGATGGATTCTCTGTTGATGTTCTTCTGCGGTCCCACTGCTCCGAATACACGGCCCTGGTTAGCGCCGTCATCGCCGCCAATATTACGGAACTGCAGCCTAGCTTCAGTTTGGATGTCTCCAGTTGGAATATTCCTGCAATCTTTCTTTGGCTGATCCTGAATTTTTCCGTCCACAGCGCATCGACCTTCTTATCGGAGCCAGTCTGTTTTATGAGCTGCTGTGTGTTGGGCTAATTAAGCTCTCATCCGGCCCGCCATTGCTGCAGAAAACCCGACCTGGATGGGTCGTGTGTGGAGGCGGTTCACATGTTCAGAGAAGATCACTCGTTTCCACTGGCCACAAGGATGTTTCGGAAAGCGCAACAACGGTAGATGATCAGCTGGATTCTCTGCTCCACCGGTCGTGCAACATGTTGCTCGGCTGGATTCCGGCGCTTACGCTTCCGTTAAAATGTGGTTCTAAGTTGCTGGGAAAATCTTACCCCCAAGCCGTTTGACGATTTCTTTCCCTCGAAAGGAAGCTCTGTCGCCGTCCTCAATTGAAGGAGCAATATGCTGCCTTCATAAAGGAGTATTTGGAGTTGGGACATATGTCTCCACTCCCTGCTGATGCGTCACTGGCCAGTACTTTCTGCCACACCATTGTGTTTTAAAGGAGGACAGTTCAACAACCAAGCTCAGGGTTGTTTTTTACGGATCTGCTGTCCACTTCTGGATATTCACTGAATGACGTGTTGATGTCTGGCCCAGTTGTTCAGCCAAAGTTACTTCATATTCTGTTAAGGTTCCGATGCCATAGGGTGGCCATTACTGGAGATATTTGCAAAATGTATCGTTGCGTCAGGATGATGATGATGAGCAATTAAGGTTTCCAAAAGGGGCCGAAATTCTGCGTCGCGATTTTTATGTGGATGATCTACTTTCCGGAGGCAACTCTATAGATGGAGCTATTAGCATAATGCAGCAAACATCCGGGATCCTTCCCAAAGGCCAATTTCGGTTAATGAAGTGGTGCTCCAATGTTGTTGACATGCTGGATAAGGTGCCTGAAAATCGGGAGTCTTTCCTAAGCTTTGATCGTTCTTTCTTCAGTCGCTAGGCTTTATGACCCATTAGGCCGCGTTGGTCCTGTAATTTCAAAGGCAATGATCTTTCTCCAAAAACTGTGCCGTGAGAAGTTGTCCTGGGATGAAAGTCTTCCTCAAGCTCTTCACTGCGACTGAAATATAATTTGTAGCATCTTTCTTAGTACGCAGCGCGCCGAATTCCCTAGATGGGCGCTAACATCAAAATCCGAGGTGGAGGTTCATGGATTCTGTGACGCCAGCATTGAGGCGTATGGGCATGCGTTTATGTCGTGTCCAAGGGCGCAGGATCTGCAAGCTATTTACTCTGCTCGAAGTCCCGAGTTGCGCCGTTAAAGACTGTTACGGTGCCGAAGCTGGAGTTATCGGGAGCCGAGTTGTTGGCTCGACTTATTTCGGAAGTAGCCCAGTTGAAGGTCTACGTTTGAAAGTATTTTTGCTGGCTGGTGCGATTCTACTGTGGCTCTGTCTTGGATCCGAGAAGAACCCTCTCGGTTTAATGTTTTCGTCGCCAATCGAGTTTCGACCATTCAGAAGCTAACTAGAGAAATGGAGTGGCAGTATGTTCCCACTTCTCTAAACCCAGCAGATATTCTGTCGCGTGATGCTCTTCCCAATGAATTGGTTGAGAATAAGCTGTGGTCTCACGGTCCTTCGTTTCTCATTGGATCCCAAGAGTCGTGGCCAACCGCGGTCTCATCTGAGAGATCGATCCTGGAGTTACGTGCAAGGGCCCTGCTCATTCAGTCTCCGTACGTGGATATTACAGCGGTTTCTAAGTACGCTAATTCGTTTCCAGCACTGCAGATGGTATCTAGGGCCTTTGCCTCATCCCTCCCTTCGTGGATAAATTTGGTCTGTTGCGCGTAGACGGTCGGCTAAACAATTCTTCGTTGGATTTCGATAGTCAGCATCCAATTATACTTCCAAGAAGCCATTCAGTTGTTAATTGTTGACTATAATTGGCTATAATTGTTGACTTCCATGAGCGAAATTTACATACGGGACCTCGCGCGCTGTTGGCAATCATTCGGTCCCATTATTAGCCAATTTCGGGGAGAAAAACCGTGACAAAGGCAATACACAAATGCATCCGATGGTTCCAGACTAAGCCTCGGTTGTTGGAGCACATTCTGATCTCCCGGATCAAAGAGTTAGCGGCTCCCAGTTCTTTGGAGTCACTGGTGTGGATATTTGTGGGCCGTTTTATTATAAGCCGGAAGTGCGAAACAAAGCTCCAGTAAACTGTTACGTTAGCGTTTTCATTTGTTTTGCTACCAAAGCCGTCCACCTGGAGCTTGTAAGGGATCTGTCCACAATTTCTTTTTTACAGGCTTTAAAGCGGTTTATATGCACCCGCCGAAGGCCTCAACATTTTTGGTCGGACAACGCAACCAACTTTGTCGGAGCCAAAAACAAGCTAAAGGAGCTGCGCCGATTATTTCTAAGCGAAGAGCATCAACGGTCACTGCTGGAGTTTTGCTCTATGGAGTCCATCGAATGCCAAATGGCGCGCCTCCGGTCCTGCCTTGGCCCCGAACGATGTGGTGCTAGTAAAGGACGAGAATCTACCTCCGATGAAATGGCCGCTTGCGAGAATAATGGAGTTAATCCCTGGTCGGGATGGTATCTTTCGAGTGGCGGTGATAAAAACCTCATCTGGAATTACCAAGCGAGCAGTGACTAAGCTGTGCCTGTTGCCCCTTAAGGAGGAAGTTGGAGTAGAAGCCCCAAATGGGGGGAGAATGTCGGGTCAAGCAGCAAGCAACTAGTTTAAACATAATAATTAATTATTAACTGAAGTTTTGTTGATCGCAAGCCGACTCTCTTTCGGCCGCTCGGCTTTACTAATTCGGCATTTAAAGTTAGCGAGCATCCGCTCAGCCTATTCTGGAAGGTTGGCGGCACTCTCGTTCGTCTTCTTATTACGCTCGCACCCTAAATTGGAATTCACCTATTGTACATAAATCCCAATTTCATATGCGGCCAAATAAAGACTTATAACGTTAAACTTAATACAAGCTGATTTTTATTTACTGGCATTGAAAATCATCAATGACCAAACAGTAACTTTATATTTGTCATATAAGTATACCAAGTGGTAATACTTTTAATACAATATTATAGAAAAACAAGAAAGGAAAGCTAACTTCGGGCGGAGCCGAAGTTTATATACCCTTGCAGTTAAAACCGGATATATATCGCAAACATCGGATATAGTTGGCAGATCCTTAAGGACCCCTTATAATCCTTATATCCAATTTATTATAATACAAAACCTAAAAATGTCCCAAACTTCTATCTTCAAAAACACAAAAGTTGGGTCATTTCCGATCGTTCAGTTATATGGCAGCTATAGGATATAGTCGGCCAATCCTAACGAAATTTGGGAGGTTGGATCAACTAACCAAAAATAGAATCTGTACTAAATTCCACCTTTCTATCTTCAAAAACACGAAAGTTGGGTCATTTCCGATCGTTCAGTTATATGGCAGCTATAGGATATAGTCGGCTGATCCTTATGCAATTTTTTATGTTCTTTTATTCTGCCAAAAATTATACCATTTCCGATCAATCAGTTATATGGCAGCTATAGGATATAGTCGGCCGATCCGGGCCGTTCCGACTTATATACTGCGTGCAAAGGAAAGAAGGGTGTGTGCAAAGTTTCAAGACGATAGCTTTAAAACTGAGAGACTAGTTCGCGTAGAAACAGACAGACAGACGGACAGACGGACATGCTCATATCAACTCAGGAGGTGATCCTGATCAAGAATATATATACTTTATAGGGTCGGAGATGTCTCCTTCACTGCGTTGCACACCAAAATTATAATACCCTCTGCAAAGGTATAATAAGTTATCACCATTTACTTAAAGCGTTTATGTTTTTTCACCACATCAACATACTACAAAAAGGGATACTACATAAGCTAATAATTTTAAATATTTAGAGCCTTACCAAGGATGCCCCAAAGCTTGTTTGCAAGTAAATCGATTCTCTACTGCAACACACATTAAATTTCTTATAAAGTTTTTGGCTGATTCGCTTATCTCATCCCAATATGGTGAATCGAATTCGAATTCCCCTGAAATAAATTATTATTAATTGTGTAATTTCGAATTTTAAGAAATAATACCTTTTAAAATTTGAGCGAAAAGATTAGCGTCGTTTTCGTCATAAAAAGGAGGATAGCCACATAAAAGAATGTATGATATTACTCCAATGCTCCACACATCAACGGCTTTTCCATAAGGTTTCTGGGCCAATACCTCTGGTGCAACATACCCAGGAGTACCACATGCGGTCGCCATAATTCCAGAATCCTCCATTTTGGATAAGCCAAAATCGCTTATCATTATTTTGCTATCTTCATCGGGACTATAGTAAAGTAAGTTTTCCGGCTGTAAGTTTGCATAAATATTAATTTTTATTTTTGTCTACTCTCTTAAGGGGACCCCCCCCATTCTCGGTTTTAAAAAATCGATTTTTTTTTTTAATTTAATTCGAACTTGTAACTATTCAAGAATGTTCCCTGAAAATTTCAAGTAAAAATTTCAAAAACTCTTAAAGATATAGCCGATTTATGGTGGAAGCCTCAGGCGACGGCGAGAGCCGTCTCAAAACTTTAAACGCGTTTTTCTCGAAACAGTGTTTTTACGACTGGCTCATGAGGTTACTCAAAAACTATTAATCCAATCGGTTCCAAATTTTAACACGTTATTCTATACATATATAGCTCTCGTATGAACTAGGATAAATCAAATCGGTGAAGATCTTCTTTACTTTTCAACTCGATTTGTGGCTGAAAAAAATGGAAATTTCGAAAAAAAAATTTCAAAGGTCCACCATTTTGTTAATTTTTGAGCGAAGTTAATAATCCTAGTTCATACGAGAGCCAAACATGTACTTTTTCTAATCCCGTTGGAATTTTTGGATTCAGATGTTCCAGTGAGCAGAAATCACATGCGCCGCCGAAAAGAAGGGCTTTTCTTTGATCACAAAAAACAACAACAAAAACAAAACAAAAAAAAATTCTGTGAAATGATTTTCTTCCTTTTTGTGTCTTAATATATGTAAGCACAGTTACAACCCTAAAAAATAATTTATGTTCATTTGCCAGCCCATTGAAAATCGTCAAAATTTAAAATCGAGAATGGGGGGGGTCCCCTTAAATACTCTCTACTCTCTCTTGTATACAATATGTAATATGTATAAGACACAATTTATATAACACAAGTTCTGTACATGTTATCGGTTTTCATGGAAAAATTTTAAGGTGATCGGTCAATTGATTTTTTAGATAACTTGATGGCCAGATATAAACGGTAGTTTCAAGAAAAACTTTCGAAATTTATTGTAGTGATCTGAAAGACGAGGCCATAAATTAAATTAATTTAATTTGGCTAATTCAGTTTTTAAAAAAAAGGTATTTTATCCGTCATTGACCGAAAAAAACATTAAGCAGTGATAGTAAGACACAGTTTTAATCTGTTTTGTTATTGCTCCCTTTTTCAAAGACGGGGTTTTCATACCCTTGCAGAGGGTGTTATAACTTTTTCCAAAAATGTGCAACGCAGTGAAGGAGACATCTCCGACCCTATAAAGTATATGTATATATTCTTGATCAGAATCACCGCCTGAGTTGATATGAGCATGTCCGTCTGTCCGTCTGTCTGTTTCTACGCGAACTAGTCTCTCAGTTTTAAAGCTATCGACTTGAAACTTTGCGCACACTCTTCTTTTTTTTCACGCAGTATATAAGTCGGAACGGCCCGGATCGGCCGACTATATCCTATAGCTGCCATATAACTGATTGATCGGAAATGGTATAACTTCGGTGTTTTTGAAGATAGAAAGCTGGAACTTGGTACAGATTTTATTTTTCAGTTAATCAGGTCAGTTAATCCGACCTAACAAATTTCATTACGATCGACCGACTATATCTTATAGCTGCCATATAACTGAACGATCGGAAATGGTTTTTGGTAGAAATACCAACTTTGGTATGTTTGAAGATAGAAGTTTGCGACTTTTTTTAGATTTTGCATTGTAATAAATTGGATTATATATTCATATTCCCATAAGGATCGGCCAACTATATCCGATGTTTGCGATACATATCCGGTTTTAACTGCAAGGGTATATAAACTTCGGCTCCGCCCGAAGTTAGCTTTCCTTTCTTGTTTTGGAGTAAGAAAGTTTGGAGTTCGCCTTTGTGGCAAAATAATACGACATGCCAAATTTCAGAGGGATCGGCCGACTATATGCTATAGCTGCCATGTAACTGAATGATCGGAAATGACCCAACTTTCGTGTTTTTGAAGATAGAAAGATAAAACTTAATTCTGATTGAAACAGATTCTATTTTTGGTCAGTTGATCCGACCTACCAAATTTCATAACAATCGGCCGTTTATATCTTATAGCTGCCATATAAGTGAACGATCAGAATTAGTATTTGGTAGAAATACCAACTTTGGTGTTTTTGAAGATAGAAGCTTGAGACTTTTTTAAGATATTTTATTGTCATATTATTATTATTATTACATCGTAGACAAAACATTATTATTATGTTTACAGAACATAAATCTACTACGAAAACCATGGCAACTAGGGCCTTCGGCTGAATTTTATTGTAATAAATTGGTTGCAATATGATATTCTTATCAGGGTCGAGCAACTATATCCGATATTTGTGATATGTCCGGTTTTAACTGCAAGGGTATAACAACTTGGGCTCCGCCTAAAGTTATCTTTCCTTTCTTGTTTAGGTATGTAATTGTTGACAAACCTCATGCACATGCGTACGCAAGGGGTCTACTATAGAGAGCCGAACATTTATCGAAAACCGGATCAGGTGTCTGCCAAGAACAGATGATCTGTGGAACTGTGTAAAATTTTAAAACAGTAAAAACACCTATGATATATCTTCTTCATCCTGTTCAGCTATGATCTGGTTATTGCGGTCTACATAATTTTTTTAAGACAACCGGATTGCGTCGTCACAAGCTAGAAATTTGCGTAATGCTCCGCGAAAAAGAAAAAAGTAAAGCACACAGATGGGCCCAAGATCGCTCGGGAGAGGCTGGAGAAGCCGCAAAATTAAACTGGTCTCTTTGCTAAAAATATCACAAAGCCAGAAAGAATTCTAAAAATGTAAAACTGAGAATCTAGTTCGCGTATACACAAACAGAATCGGATTAAGCAACCAGACAATACTTCTTCCACTTACGTTGGATGACAACTTTTCAATTGCGTCCTGTTTTAGCTAAAAGAAGTTTTTTTTTAATTTTTACTGTATCTGGTTTGCATCAGAGAACTTCAAAAATCACTACTTTCTTGATTTAATTATATGCGAACTTTTTCAATCAACTCAACTCACTGAACGAAACACAGTGATGAGTAAAAATCAACTCATTTTGCCGTACGCATCATTCCAATCATCTTGTGTCCTCGGTTCAAAATTTCTCACTCAATTCAACTCACTGAACAAAAAACAGTGATGAGTGAAATCAAATCATTTTGCCGTACGCATCATTCCGATCCAAAAAATGAGCAGGTGTATACGAAAGCATCAATGGGATCAACTTGAGTTGAGTGTGGACGACTAAACGATTAGCGACAAGACGACACAATGTGAGCGTTACGACTGCATGTACAATAACAATTTCTATGCCAGCTTCTCGTAGTTTAGCTTGTAGTTTGTAGCTTGTCCTTTTTTTTGTTTTTTTTGGTCACATTCTTCGTTTTGCTTCATATTACATTTTAGTACTTCATAATTAGTTGCATTTTGTTACTTGATGGATATGGAGGGTATCATTGAAAAAATTCGCTCAAATGAATACCAATTGGCTGCCCGACATAAGGGAAGAAGTAATATTTGGAACATATTAACAGAAATTGTTAAGGAGGATGGCGTTGTTCTGGATGGTTTTTTATATTGCCGATCTTGTCATAATCTTGTGAAATACTCACCGAAACAGACTTCAAATTTAAGCCGACACAAATGCTGCAAGTTGCTTAAAGAGTCAAAATTGTTGACTACAGCGAAACCAGAGGACAAAAAAGATGCTATTGACGCATGTGTGGAATGGGTGACACAGGACTGCCGACCCTTTTCATCAATTAATGGCAATGGATTTAGGAACATGGCAAAGTTTCTAGACAATATTGGTGGAAGGTATAAGGAAGAAGTTGATCTTGATGACCTGCTGCCTGATGCAACGACGGTGTCTCGAGCTACGCAAAAGTTGGCGGATGAGAAAAAAAACATGATTAAAGATGAGATATCCGAAGTTGCTAATAGTGGTGGAGCAACTGCCACAGTTGACTTGTGGATGGACAGTTACGTTCATCGCAACTTTCTTGGTGTCACCTTGCACTACCAAAAAGATTTAAAATTGGTAGATCTCATCTTAGGTGTTAAGTCAATGGACTTCGAGCGTTCAACTAGCACAAATGTTTTAAACAAGTTGAACACTTTGTTTGCTGAATTCGGTATATATAATTTGGACCAAATGAAGTTCGTTACCGATCCAGGCTCAAATATCGTCAAAACTTTGCAGAATAGAATTGCAAGATGGAATTTGACTTTCACAATGTTTAAGTCTATTGTGGACAATTGGTTCAACATTAATGAAATTCTAATAGAAAAACAAGAAAGTCAGCGATTGTTGCTTATAAACATATCAACCCTAAAACAATTGGTAGACTTATGTAGCGATTTCGAAATAATTTTTAAGAAGCTTCAATTCTGCAGTTCTCCATCCCTGTGTTTTGTGATACCTTGTGATACCAATTGAAAAAATGAGGCATATTTGCGCACCACAAGAGGAAGATGTACCGGCACTGGTAACATTAAAAGAAAAGATATGTAATAACGTTAATGAAATTTGGATTCCAAATATTTGTGTGTGGCATAAAGCTGCTTGTTTTTTGTTTCCAACTGCGTTACGAATGCAGCCTAACGATCATGACGCTATACGAAAATTTTGCATTTCACAAATTAAGAACTTGGACGTTCCATCAACTAGTTCTGCTGAAATTAGCCCAAGCACACCAAACGGCGATTTCTCAGAATTTTCATTTGAAAGCTCAACTTTTTCAACAAGTACCCAAGCAGACAAGGATCAGAGTGTTTCTTTTTTTTTCCCCAACCTAATTCAAAAGTCCACTCTGAATAGCTTCAAAACACCTGAAGATGAGCTGGAAAGCTATTGTGAAGAAATAGTTGATATAGGAGATGACTTTGATGTTTTAAAATGGTGGAAGGATAAAGATCAGACATATCCCAGACTCTCAAAATTCGCACTTAAAGTCCACTCAATGCCGGCAAGTAGTGCTGCTGCAGAGCGCGGATTTTCTTTGGCTGGAAACGTCATTACTGAAAAGAGGAACCGTCTTTGCCCAAAATCTGTCGACAGCATAATATTTTTAAACTCGTATTATAAAGCATTTGACCATTGATTCTGTTTTTTGATCCTTTAATATAATTTCTTAATAAATTTAAAATCAAAATTAAAACATGAAAATAAACGCTTTGTTGTAAAATCATTTTCATTGAGTTGCATTTCACCTTCTTCTTCACACATTTCATCTGTGCAAAAAAAGTTCAGTTTGCGTGAATGAGTAAAATCATATTTCCATGAGTAAAATCATTCGAGTTGATTTTTGTGAGTTGAGTGCTATTCTTGTTCAAAAAAATGATTGTTGAACCGAATGAGTAGCGCCCGAAATCATTATGCTGAACACGAGCCGAACAATTTGGAGTGACACAAAAATCGCTCGCACCTGAGTGGATTTAAAATCTATAACCAAAATGTGAGCGCATGCAAGGTTGATTGGCTGATCCGAACAGTGCGATTATTCGGCTGTTGAGCGTGTATGAATTTTTTTCATTCACCCGAATCAGTTCTCTGGTTTGCATAGGTTAGACTGATTTAGAATTTTAGATTTGATTTTTTTTTTCCTGTTTTGCGGTTTTTCTTCTAAAACAAATTTTTTCGGGACAGGCAGCCGTCGCTGTGATTTAGTTTATTTATTTGTTCTTTAGTATGTACTTATCGTCTTGGTCACAAACCGACTTGTTCTCGGCCGCTCGACTCGAAATATTCTTTTAACGTCTTTAAATAAATAATTCGTTTTTTTTTTTTGTGCGGAATAATGTCATTGAAAAACCTCAATGACCAAGCACATTCTTATAGAACATACGGGGTATAAGTACGGGGTATACATATTTTTATACACTTGCAGAGGGTATTATAATTTTGGTCAAAAGTGTGCAACGCAGTGAAGGAGACATCTCCGACCCTATAAAGTATATATATTCTTGATCAGGATCACCTCCTGAGTTGATATGAGCATGTCCGTCTGTCCGTCTGTCCGTCTGTCTGTCTGTCCGTCTGTCTGTTTCTACGCGAACTAGTCTCTCAGTTTTAAAGCTATCGTCTTGAAACTTTGCACACACCCTTCTTTCCTTTGCACGCAGTATATAAGTCGGAACGGCCCGGATTGGCCGACTATATCCTATAGCTGCCATATAACTGATTGATCGGAAATGGTATAACTTTGGTGTTTTTCGAGTTAAAGAGTTCAAATTTGACATGAGAGCTATTTTTGGCAAAACATTACGTCATGCCAAATTATATAAGGATCGGCCGACTATATCCTATAGCTGCCATATAACTGAACGATCGGAAATGACCCAACTTTCGTGTTTTTGAAGATAGAAAGCTGGAATTTAATACAGATTCTATTTTTGGTCAGTTGGTCCAACCTACCAAATTTCATTAGGATCGGCCGACTTTATCCCATAGCTGCCATATAACTGAACGATCGGAAATGGTATTTGGTAGAAATTTCAACTTTCGTATTTTTGAAGATAGAAGTTTGGGACTTTTTTTAGATTTTGTATTGTAATAAATTGGATTATATTTTCCTATTCCCATAAGGATCGGCCAACTATATCCGATGTTTGCGATATATATCCGGTTTTAACTGCAAGGGTATATAAACTTCGGCTCCGCCCGAAGTTAGCTTTCCTTTCTTGTTTAAAGTATAATAGTATACTTTATTTATGTTAATAAATTTATCTTTATTAACTCCACGAAAATATTTTATATTACAAAAATTCTGTTTCCATTATAAAAGTGTGGAAACAAAGATTAATCTCTCAGCGCAATCGAGTGTACGAATTATAAGTTGGTCCGCCTTTTCCTACGCGAGAGAATCTGTACCAAGTTCGAAGTTCTGTCTTGAAAAAGAAAAAAATTTTGTCATTTCCGATTCTGTTATATGGCATGGCAGCTATAAGATATAGTCGTCTGATTCTTATGAAATTTGAAAAACACCAGTGTTATTGCATTTTCAATCAATCACTTATGACCGTTACGACTAATATACTGCGTGAAGGGGGAAAAAGGTGGGTGTATGCAAAGTATCATGTCAAAAGCTTTAAAACTGAGAGACTAGTTTGCGTAGAAACTGGCAGAAGGAAATGCTCATATCAACTCAGGAGGTGATCCTCATCAAGAATATACATACTTTTTAGAGTCGGAGATGTCTTCTTCACTGCGTTGCACTCTTTTCACCAAAACTACAATGCCCTCTGCAAGGGTAAAAAAAATTAAGTTTGGAATTTGATTGGTCCGATTTCCTGAATAATAATTACAGTTCAAGGTACCTATGTAAAACCTAAAATATATAGAAAACATAGGATCCAAAGCAATCTTAAAACTTTGCTAGCACTAAGCGTAACCACGAATCTTTTCCACCTTTGCTTAACTTTTGTTTTCGTTTGAAAACTCGCTGATCACTGCATACACTGATCAGGCAGTTTCCGATCTCTTTGCACAGTTTTTTCAAACACCGTATTCACAAACGACCATTCCGGATAACACTTTAAGGGGTTATATACAGTTGTACCGCGCAAAAATATGGATTTTTATCGATTTTTTTTTGACACCATAGAAAATATTTATGAAAAATGTTTTACCGACTTTGTTTAGTACATGTTTCTGGGTACCTAATTAAATTTTTTCATAAAAAAATATTACATAACAAAAATGTTATAGCCGAATTTCCGGATCGTCTTTTTTCGATGGTGTCTTGCGGTGGACATGATTTCTCGAAAACGGTTCATCCTAAATCCAAAATTCAAAAAAGTTTAGTTGGTATATTGTATTGTCTAGTCCGTGAACGAGGGATTTTTAAAAATTTTGATTAAAAAAAAATGGCGACGTTTTTAACAAAAAATGTACTTTTTCAACGTATAAGATTTTAGTTTTTTGTGCTTTAAAAAAGGAGTTTTCAAAAAATTTAAAATCCCTCGTTCACGGACTAGCTAATATCATAATAAATAAGTGGTCAAAATTTGGTGTTGATCGGATTAGTAGTTTTTTAGTAATCGTGTCCACCGCAAAGGTAATTTCCCAAAAAAAAGATTCTGAGATAATCGCGTTTAAAGTTTCAAGTTTTTTCAAGTTTTATATGCAGATAGTGCGCTATAAATAGCTACAGCTTCGGTTCTAATGCTCCGATCGTTATGAATTTTTGTGAGAGTATTCCCAATAGAATATACTTAAAGAATATGCAATAAAAAAACTCGATTTTTTCATATATCACAACTGTATATAACCACTTAAATATATGATTACCCAACTTTTTAAAAACATTTCTTGACGATTTGCACCTTGCTTTACAGATGTAACCCTCACTGGCACTTATTTACGCTAATGACGTTAAGCTTTGTCTATGATATAAACTCAATAGTTTCCCATTTGAATTTAATCCGAATTGGATATCGTTTAAAATTTGCGTTTCGCAAATTACCTGTCGGGTCTTACCTATAATACGAGCTATTTTGGGCCAAGCCACTTTTTAACCGCATTAGTCATCCCTCGCCATTTCAGACGACAGGCAACCTTGTTCGGTACCGTCTTTCTCGTTCGAACTTTTTTTTTCAAAGAGGTAATTCTTTCCTCTACTTTCCTGCCCGGCCACTTGACCGTGGTGAGTGAAAGTCCCGCTGCAAATATGGATCAAACTGTCCGCCTTAGTTTCCTACATTTACTGGAGGCTCCGAAGAATGGCTTGAGTTTCGGTTAATGTTCCAGAGTGTAAATTTTTTGATATGATCAGGCTCGTTTTCCACCTAGGTGAGAGGAGTGGTAATCACGCACAGTCACGCACGTTTTTTTCCCCATTATCTTCTCCTGCTTCAGGACTGTAATGCGTGTCCGCAATTCTTTAAATTGCAGTATGACGAAGGCGCCACAACCTATTACATTTTTCGGCTCTGGTTCCAGGAAAACGCCATCGACCATAGTTCTTTTCAACAGTTGACATCAAAGTCACGAGTCACGTGTTTATTTTATGAACTTTTGTTGGCGGAAAAATTTAATTGACTCCTGGTTTTCCGATGATTTAGAATACTCAGTTAGATAGCAAGGTCGGGCTTCCTTCTCAGTCTTTGGATGTGGAGTATTTGCGTCCAAGCTTTCCAGTTAATGAGCTGAGGTTGCTTCCACTGTTAGAAGGTTGTGAAAATACGGTATGTATTTCTACCGCGGAAGGATGTCGGGACTTGCAGACGTCTATAATTCGAGCATTTTCGAGCAATTCGAGTCAAATTGAGTTGCTTCGAGACTCCCTTTCAGTCTATCGTGCATTGAGGTTGTTTGGTCAATGAGAGTTTTCAATGACGGTAAAATAAAAACCAAATTAAACGTTATTAAATTATTATTAACTATTAAATTAAAACGTTATAAAATCTTTATTTTGCAGTATATGAAATGGGGGAGCTTATTTATGTAATAAATCCAATTTAGGATGCGAGCGCAATAAGACCAAGAGCGAGAGTGGCGTCAATGGCGAATTCGTTGAGAAAACTTGTATACCGAATACCATCTGCAGTGCTGGAAACGAATTAGCGTACTTGGAAACCGCTGTAATATCCACGTACGGAGACTGAATGAGCAGGACCCTTGCACGTAACTCCAGGATCGATCTCTCAGATGAGACCGCGGTTGGCCACGACTCTTGGGATCCAATGAGAAACGGAGGACCGTGAGACCACAGCTTATTCTCAACCAATTCATTGGGAAGAGCATCACGCGACAGAATATCTGCTGGATTTAGAGAAGTGGGAACATACCGCCACTCCATTTCTCTAGTTAGCTTCTGAATGGTCGAAACTCGATTGGCGACGAAAACATTAAACCGAGAGGGTTCTTCTCGGATCCAAGACAGAGCCACAGTAGAATCGCACCAGCCAGCAAAAATACTTTCAAACGTAGACCTTCAACTGGGCTACTTCCGAAATAAGTCGAGCCAACAACTCGGCTCCCGATAACTCCAGCTTCGGCACCGTAACAGTCTTTAACGGCGCAACTCGGGACTTCGAGCAGAGTAAATAGCTTGCAGATCCTGCGCCCTTGGACACGACATAAACGCATGCCCATACGCCTCAATGCTGGCGTCACAGAATCCATGAACCTCCACCTCGGATTTCGATGTTAGCGCCCATCTAGGGAATTCGGCGCGCTGCGTACTAAGAAAGATGCTACAAATCATATTTCAGTCGCAGTGAAGAGCTTGAGGAAGACTTTCATCCCAGGACAACTTCTCACGGCACAGTTTTTGGAGAAAGATCATTGCCTTTGAAATTACAGGACCAACGCGGCCTAATGGGTCATAAAGCCTAGCGACTGAAGAAAGAACGATCAAAGCTTAGGAAAGACTCCCGATTTTCAGGCACCTTATCCAGCATGTCAACAACATTGGAGCACCACTTCATTAACCGTTTCGGCCCCTTTTGGAAACCTTAATTGCTCATCATCATCATCCTGACGCAACGATACATTTTGCAAATATCTCCAGTAATGGCCACCCTACGGCATCGGAACCTTAACAGAATATGAAGTTTTTTTTTTTTTTTTTTTTTTTTTTTAACGTTGCTTTTATTTCTTGAATCTTCTCTTTGCGAGACTAACAAGAGGTGTATCAAATCTTATATTTTTAACTTAACTAACAGTCATATTGACTGATACGGAGTTAGACGGCCCTAAAAATCGATTGCTGGGTTGGGAGGTCGTTGCGTCTAAGGCGGGATACGCTAGAAACCCGAGTCAATCCCCGAGCGAGAAAATTTGGGTGCGAAGACAGATTTTCTTTGTATGACTCTTTTTGCTTCTGGATTTCGTCTTTCACTGCGAGGATGCCCAGATCCCGGTGGATGTTTTCGTTGCGAACATACCAAGGTGCCCCTGTGATAGTTCTCAGGATTTTTGATTGTGCGCGCTGTATGATGTCTATGTTGCTGCTGCTCGCGTTCCCCCACAGCTGGGAGCCATACGTCCAGATTGGCTTTAGGACTGAATTGTACAGTAGTAACTTGTAGTCCAGGCACAGTGGCGATCGTGAGTTTATGATCCAGTGGAGGCTGCTGGCTTTCAGTTTTAGATGCATCTTTTTGCATTCGATGTGCTTACGCCAGGTAAGTCGTCTATCAAGGTGAACGCCAAGGTACGTTACGTCGTTAGCTTGAGGGATCTGCATACCGTTTAGTAAAAGCGGAGGGCATGTTTGTCTATTAAGAGTAAACGTTATATGTTTACACTTTTGTTCGTTTATTTTAATGCGCCAGTCGGACAGCCACCTTTCCACTATTGTGAGATGATTAGCCAGTTGGGTTGTTGCCTGCGTTGGGCATCTGGAGCGACTAAGAATAGCGGTATCATCGGCGAACGTTGACGTTGTTAGTTGTGCGCTCGTAGGAATATCCGCAGTATACAAAACATATAGACACGGCCCGAGTGCGCTTCCCTGTGGAACTCCAGCTTCGATGGTGTAGTCGCCCGAAGTAGCTGCGTTGCATCTCACTGAGAATACCCTATTGAAGAGGTATGATTCCAGTAGCTTGTGGGTGTATGTTGGCAAATACGTTTTAATTTTGTGCATGAGTCCGATGAGCCAAACTCGGTCGAAAGCTTGAGATACGTTGAGGAAAATAGCGCTGCAGTATTCTCGTTTTTCGAAGGCTGAGCGTATTTCGGATGTTAATCTGTTCACTTGTTCGATGGTTCCATGGTTTCTTCAAAAGCCAAATTGGTGTGCCGGGATGATATTGCAAGCTTCCAGATGTGGTATATGGGAGTTAACAAGCATTTTTCAAACAATTTAGACAAAAAAGATAGAAGGCTTATTGGTCTGTATGATGACGGAATTGTGTGCTCTTTTCCAGGCTTCGGTATCATTATAATGATGGATTTCTTCCACTTTTTTGGGAAATAGCAAAGATTAATGATACCATCAAATAGTTGGAAGACACTTTGGAGATGTGTGGCGAATGTTTCAGCTCGGTCTTCGTCGCTGCGAGCCCAGCATCCCGAAGAGTTTCTTATCGGGGTGGTCGTTTCAATTGGGGCGCTAAGATTTGGGTGGGCCCTCCACAGGGGGTACTTTGTGCTTGTTGGCGAGAGATTCTGGATGTACCTCAGCTGTGCATTTTCTTCCTGTTGGTGAAGAGCCTGGTCGAGTGATCGGGTTGCTTCCTTAAGGCATTGTTTTGAAGCTGGTGATCTGCTGTTTTGCCAATCACGACGCGTGCGCCTCTTTTCTCGCACGAGCTGTTCGATTTGCTGATTAGATTTGAAGTGTTTGTTTCGGTCTACTTCTTTCCTATGAGGAGTAGAGATTTTAGCTGCCGCAACGAGTACTTCTTCCAGGGCGCTCGTAGTGTAGTCGATGTCCGATTCCATGTTAAAATCCGGGGCGAGTTCTATGTGGGCACTCACGTACTTTTTGTATTTTAGCCAGTTTGTTTTTGTCGTCGTCAGACTGAAGGGGTGTTCGGTTATTTCTGGGCTTTGAAGAAGCGTTAGAAGCACAGGCGAGTGGTCTGATGATAAGTCCGAGACTGCTTTGGCACTTATTAGATTGCGAGGTATGTTTTTTGTCACTGCAAAATCAATAAGGTCTGGGAGCTTTCGTGAGTCTGTTGGCCAGTATGTGGGACTTCCAGGGGAAACGTAGTCCAGTTTATTTTTCACATTTATAATTGCATTGTACAATTGTCTTCCTTTGGGAGTCACTAGACGTGATCCCCAGTGCGTATGTTTGGCGTTGTAGTCTCCTGCGGCTATAAATCGATCCCCAAGTGAATTGTAGAAGTCCATAAATTGTCCTTCCGAGATTGAGAAGCGAGGAGGGCAGTAAACGGCAGCAATTGAAAGGATTCCGTTGCTTGACTGAATTTGTATCGATGTGGCCTGCAAGAAGTTTGTTGCAAACCTTTTGTGAAAATGGTGTTTAATTCGTTCTCTGATTAGAACTCCAGTTCCGCCGTGGGCTTTCCCATCTGGATGATCTGTGCGGTAGATTGTGTAGCCTCTTATATGAAAGTTGTATTTGCTTGTAAGATGCGTTTCCACCAGTAGCATAACGTCAATATGGTTTTCGGTCAAGAATTGTGACAATTCTAGTTTATGCCGTGAGACACCATTGGCGTTCCACATTGATATTCGTAGCGCCTGCATAGATTATTTGGACTGTTGTGCTACTAGCAGCTGTATCACCATGTTCTGGTTTTGAACAAGCGTTTGCATGGTCGTTTTCATGAATGACATAAGCTCCATCATACTTTGTTGGAGGGTAAGCATCATAGTTTCCGTTTTGCTGTGTGGCTGTTCTGGGGCCTGTTGAGCGCTTTGAGAGTTAGGCTGAATTGGAATTTCCATTCCAGATCGTAGAGCATCGGCATAGGAGAAGCCGTTGGTGGTGTTTAGTGGACCGAATGAGGATCTCGCAGCTTTGGCGAAGAAGACGTCTGGCGTGGTTTTTAACGAAACGTACGCATTCTGTGGATTTTGGTTGCGCGTTGCGGTCGCTTGACGCATGCGACTCTTTAACTCCTTATACACAATACATCCTCTATAGTTTGCCGTATGGCTGCCTCCGCAGTTTCCACATTTCTACCACTTGTAGGCCCTTACTGCTTTTCAGCTGGTACGTGTAATAGTTTTTCTGTACAGTGTCCAGATATTTTGACACTATTCGGAAGTGCTCTTCAGTCTTGGTTTGCACCTTTGTTTCATGGATGTTCCCTTTGATAAGCGGAACAACATGAAAGTTTTCACCGTTCCCGATCAACGACGCAATTTTGTTGACCAGGGCACTCGAGCTTTTTTCCCTAATATAGATTGGAGGGGGCTTGGGTTTTTTTGCGGTGTCTTGGGCTGGTTGGTTTTCCTCAGCCTCCGCCAGTAGGGCAAATCTGTTAGTAGTGGATCTGTCTGGTTCATTATCGTTATTCAGGACACGGTTAATTTTTGTTTTGTTGCCTGCCGGATTACTCTGCGGGCTAAGCTTGCGCTTAATTTGGATGTAGCGATCCATTCCAGTCTGTGTGGCCGTTGCCGCTTTGGCACTTTCCGAGGTTGTTGTTTTTGTACTCGCTGTAGTCGTTGACGTCGTGGTACTTTGAGTTGCAGGGGTTTTCGCTGTTGTTGCAGAAGTTGTAGCGCTGCTTGTTGTTGGTGCGAAATTTGTTTCCGATATTGGAGGGGGGGTTTTACACTGCGAACTCCATGACGCGGGAGTCGGAGTGAGCAGAGCGGGTGAGCAAGACCGTGCCCTTTGGGTTTCAGCAGTCAGTAAAGCCGGGTTGCTTTTAAGCGCCGATTTTTCCACTTCGGTATCGCGGGTTGAAAAGTAAGAGTAGAAGCCGTTTCTTTGGTTCACTGAACTTCTACGCTCGTTCTTTTGGTCGTTGCTCAATGAGCTCATTGCGTGGTACGTATTTTTTTTTTCAACAATGCACTAGTTTTGGTTTAGCACATTACAACTGTTATAAAAAAAAAAAAGCTTGTCTGTCGCTTTTAATAAATTGTATTTCAGTGTCTTTTCGCTTATATTGGCGAAAATATAAGCGAAGTGAAGTTTTCCCGGAGCTCGGACAAAGCACGTCCGCTCAGTTCGGTAGTTCGATTACCCAATAATTAATTGATTACCCAATAGAATATGAAGTAACTTTGGCTGAATAACTGGGCCAGACATCAACACGTCATTCAGTGAATATCCAGAAGTGGACAGCAGATCCGTAAAAAACAACCCTGAGCATGGTTGTTGAACTGTCCTCCTTTAAAACACAATGGTGTGGCAGAAAGTACTGGCCAGTGACGCATCAGCAGGGAGTGGAGACATATGTCCCAACTCCAAATACTCCTTTATGAAGGCAGCATATTGCTCCTTCAATTGAGGACGGCGACAGAGCTTCCTTTCGAGGGAAAGAAATCGTCAAACGGCTTGGGGGTAAGATTTTCCCAGCAACTTAGAACCACATTTTAACGGAAGCGTAAGCGCCGGAATCCAGCCGAGCAACATGTTGCACGACCGGTGGAGCAGAGAATCCAGCTGATCATCTACCGTTGTTGCGCTTTCCGAAACATCCTTGTGGCCAGTGGAAACGAGTGATCTTCTCTGAACATGTGAACCGCCTCCACACACGACCCATCCAGGTCGGGTTTTCTGCAGCAATGGCGGGCCGGATGAGAGCTTAATTAGCCCAACACACAGCAGCTCATAAAACAGACTGGCTCCGATAAGAAGGTCGATGCGCTGTGGACGGAAAAATTCAGGATCAGCCAAAGAAAGATTGCAGGAATATTCCAACTGGAGACATCCAAACTGAAGCTAGGCTGCAGTTCCGTAATATTGGCGGCGATGACGGCGCTAACCAGGGCCGAGTATTCGGAGCAGTGGGACCGCAGAAGAACATCAACAGAGAATCCATCTGTCGCAAAGCCGGTAACGCCAATACCAGACACCGCCATGAATGATTTGTACCTCCGGAGCTGCAGCTGACTTGGCAGCCGGAAAGTGATCACTTGCACCTGCGATCCAACAGAGCTCGGCATGAAACAAGAATTCCAGCGCGACTACGAACAAGAATGTTCGCTGTAGCAAGCAACGATATATCGCCGCTGCGACCTTGAGCAACTAGTGTATTAGCAGTGGACGGCGAAGAGGCTACAGGCTCGGCGACCTCGGCTATGGCTGACATGGGAGGACCAACCAAGGGCTGGCCGCTAGATGCCTGCGGATCCAGAAAATGTAGCAGGCTGTGATACCTCCTTCCACAACAGCTACAATTAGCAGCGAGCCACTCACGCATGTGATGGCCCATTTGCAGACACTTCCGACAAAGACCGAGTCGTCTGGCCTTACCAAGGCGGATCTCAGGGGGCATTGACAGAAATCGGGGGCATGCAGAAATTATATGGGACCATCCACCGCATAGAGCACAGGCAGAGGGAAGCGAATTACTAACAATAAAGGATGATCTACTGTTATTTGCATCTCGACGCCTTCCCACGTGAGCGCCCATCGACACCCAAGTAGGGATGGCGTCTGCCCTGAGGAGTTTTGACTTTCCTCCCACTTAGCCTGGGTAGCTGGGTCCAACCTTTGAAGAAGAACCTGGACGATGATGCAAATGGCGATCTGATTTGACGAACCCATAATTTTTAAGGCTCGCTTTAAATAGCGAGCGCATATGGGCATTGAATTTGTCCGAAAGACCTCGAAGAGCTGCTAATGAGCCACTTTCCAACAGACTGAGGCCCAGAATCTCGTTCACGTGTGCCTTAAATATTAGGTGACGGTTATTAAATCGTTTCTCCAATAAATTCAGCGCGACATCATAATTCTCATCGGAGACTTCCAAGAAACGAGCTGCTTAGAAAGCAGACTCCCGAAGGCAAGATCGCAACCTTTGAAGCTTTTCCACCTTACTAATACGAGGATTGCGGCCGACGATTAGCCCATTACGAGTATCCACCGCTGAAGGTAGGGAGCGGCAGAGAAGGCAACGCTTGAAAACTTTGACCTAACCCTGGGTCAGCCTGAAGAGCGAAAGGAAGGGTCGTCTCGTGATCAATTTCGGCCTGCATCGTCGCTACGAGCTCTGAAACAGTCCATCGGATGTCAATACTGATCTGCAAAATGTCCAAATCCTCAAGCTCCCCATGTGTGGCCTTGAAGTCGCTGAACATGGTGGTTATCTGGCCATGTCGCACGTGTAGCATGGCATCATCCACCTTGGAAACAGGCTGAAGAGCTCTTTGGATCCTCTGTAAGTCCTGGAGAATACCCAGGGCCTTGCACTTTAAAAAAGTACTACGGTTGAAGTGGGTGCTCCTGTAACGGCGCCGCTGGAGTTCATGATAGATTATATTGAGTTCCGAACAACCCGAAAATAAATTTTATTTGCTCGCGGCAAAAACGATCAGCCCCACTGTGCGCTCAGAACCGTAGCGGAATTGTGGAATGTATATATATATGAAGCTGTGCGCGAGCAAATGCACTTGCGTTGTGGAACGTATGTTTGTTTGAAGTCTATGCGCGGGCGAATGCACTTGCGTTGTGGAACGTATGTTTG
This sequence comes from Drosophila bipectinata, assembly GCF_030179905.1. Classification (NCBI taxonomy): domain Eukaryota; kingdom Metazoa; phylum Arthropoda; class Insecta; order Diptera; family Drosophilidae; genus Drosophila; species Drosophila bipectinata. The sequence goes on along the minus strand of NC_091740.1, from coordinate 8,183,045 downwards.
TTGTATGCTTGCGAACTAACGTTTATGTTTATGTCTGTATGTATGTATAATATATTATATATTATAGTTTTTTTATTATTATAAACAAACTGTTCTCTTATTAGTCACGTATGAAATTTGTCCACATAACACTGTTTACAAAATGGTTTTGTTTTTGTAATTTTTTTTATATGTATATAAATATATTAACGAACACGTCGGGGTCAACAATGTTTGGTCATTGAGAGATTTCAATGACGTTAATATAAAAACCAAATTGTATTAAATTAAAACGTTATAAAATCTTTATTTTGCCGTATATGAAATTGGAATCTTATTCATGTGATCAATCCAATTTGGGATGCGAGCGCAATAAGACCAAGAGCGAGAGTGGCGCCAACCTTCAAAAATAGGCTGAGCGGATGCTCGCTAGGTTTAGATGCCGAATTAGTTGAAGCCGAGCGGTAGTCGGGCTTGCAACAACAATGCCTAAATTATTAATTAATTATTTAAACTAGCAACTAGCTGCTTGACCCGACAGAGGTCTCTCCCTTTCGTTTTCGGTCGCACCTCTAGACTTCTGAAGCATTGCGCCGCGCTTACTTGTTATAGTTCTCGCCAAGATAGGTAGCTGGGGCAAAGGAGGGTCGAGGGGGTCCGAAAGCGGTCAAGCACCGGTCAACAACCGAGCGAACTTACGAGGAAAGTGAAGACCAGCAGCCTAGCCGCAGGGCCGAAAGGTCGGTGAAGGGCAAAACGCCATTTAAGTGGTAGAGCGTTTAAAAAGGACCCGGTAGTTTGAGTTGAAGGACTGCCTCTGGAGAGTCCAACAGCCCAAGGAGAGTAGACCGTAAAGGTCCGTTGGATCAGGATCCGTTGCAGGGCGGTTCCTCTAAAAGCCCAGGGTACCAGAGTCGAGTTGGGCCATTCCCGACCACGGCCGGTAGCCTTGCTACGAAGTGAGGAAAGGACAAAGCTGGCGTACGCCTTAACGACTCCAGAATCGCAACGAACAGGCGTGCTCAAGCCCAATAAAGAAACCGATCGGGGACACCTCGGTGAGCAGTAAAGAAACTCCCGATACAGACTCCTTCGCGCGTATGCGCGGTGTTTCCTTAGGGGTAGCGAAAACGCAACGCCCGGTCTTTGACAGGAACTCCGGATCCTGACTCGCTATAACGTATGCACGGTGTTTCCCTGGTATACCGGAGGTGCGACAACCAGCGGCCAACTCCCAATCCAGACTCGCTAGCGCGTGTGCGCGGTGGATCCCTGGTGTAGCGGGGCGGAAGAGCGCGGCACAGGCTTTGAGCAGTCGCAGCCGATGCAGTCGTGCGGCTAGCGAAAGGGCCACTTTTAGGGGAACATACGGCAACGCAGGAACGCAGGATCAATAGGAACGTTCAACAGGAAGCGGCGACGACTGAGCCAGGAGGAACCAAGAGAAGCGGCAAGGATACGGAGCGGAGCCCAATTTTGGGAACAAGGAGTAATTTAACATTATATTTGAAAAAGCCTCTGAATAAAGAGTTCGTAGAGTTTTATGCTATTTGTATTATTTCTGGGCTCAATCGAATCACGTCGAACTATAAATTCGGTGGAACAGACCCACAAACTCTGTGAGCTAAGCATGCTAGAAGCTAGAACTAGAACTCTGTGATGCACACAAACGTTACATAAAAAATGATAATCCATCACAAATCATAAGCTACCAATCTTGCCAGTAATGCTTTCTTATGGACACGTATGTACCTGCAGCGTTTTTTTTCTCGTGCCATTTTGTATTTTTGTTTATGGAAGCCGAACAAAGCATAAGCTAAGCTAAGAAGATAAGCTTCTTCTTCGCATTTGTCCCAGTAACTGAACCTTAAACAGTATTAAATAAATAATTTTTAATATAAACCAGTGGTTGGCACCCCAATACATTGATATGATTTTAGCGCATTAGTGTTAGTAACGAATAGCAGAAAGTAGGCTGTGAGCATGACGTTTCACACATTTATACTGTGTGTGTGTGGCAGAGCTCGGGCAGAGAAATTTCCTATGCCCCCGAGATAGGGCCGTGCCGACCTCTGATATAAAAATGTATTATTATAAGAGTTGTTTGATTCAGGTATTCGTTAGTATTAAGTAGTATACAATTAAATGTTATTGAAATTTTGGTATGTAGCGAATATCGCGTGGGCAACATGCGAGTATTCGCAAGCCGTAAGTGTGCCCAGCGCTGGAAAAGATCCCGTCGTATTTCTGCCAAAAACGCTGACTAATCGCAATTTGGCGGGGAGAAGAACAGTCCTTTCCTCAAATAACCCCATTCCAAGGTTAAACAGCACCTTCCATTAAAAAAAAAAACAACAAAACGAATAACGGGGATCACTGAATCGTCGAAGTCTGCCACAGATGTCAAGGATTGGGTTAAGGATTGGTTCCAGAGAGCGGTATTGACGCAGGAAAAAATGACAAGCCACCGACCACCAGCAGGTCTATTTCCTTGAAATCTGGAACCATTAGCCCTCTCAATATATTAATATATACAAAATATAGCAATATATTCCTTTATTTTAATTTTGTTTTCACCTCAAACAAAAAAGCACGGCTATAGTCGAGTTTCCCGACTTTATTATATCCGGTACTTTATTATTTATATCCTATTACCGGTACCACCTATTACACCCTTACCTAACTTTTAAAGTTAAAAAAAAATTTTGCATAAAATATTTCCTTCATATTTTTGCGCTTGAAAAAAAAAAACAACCAAAGAAAATAAGGTACTTGACATAACTCTTTGCTCAGGCTCTCTACCAGACAGGGTTGTAAGATGGGGAGTCCTAGAGAATCACTCCTTCTCGGACCACTGATATATAAAATTAGTGGGGATCCAGAGCCCAGATCTTTGGTTCCCCCAAATCTTTGGTTCCAACAAGGAACGCTAACAACAAGGAAGACCTAGACGCCATGGTGGGCACGCTAACGGCAGCTTGCGCCGAGGCATTCAATAGGGCCGGCCCCAAATGAAGATCCGGCAGTAGCAAGTCAAAAAAACCACCATGGTGGTCGCAAACACTTGCGCCGTTCAAAACCAAGGCCCGAAAAGCCTTCAACTTCGCTAGTAAGGCAAACACAGAAATAGCTTGGGAGGCGTATAAAACGGACCTCAAGCAGTACAAGGAACTACATAGGGCAAAGAGAAATTCCTGAACCAAGTTCTGCTCGAACATTCAACAGACATCGGAGGCCTTCCGACTCAGTAAGATCCTCGCAACAACTGCAACAAATGTAGGATAAATTAAAACCTCGGATGGTAGCTGGACCGCGTCCAGAAAAGAAACACTAGGAGCTCTTATGTATAAGGAAAATCATTACTGCAATCCACAGAGGTCGCTGCCATAGGTCAAAAATAAAAAAATGAGTCCATTTTTTAATGGGCTAAATGAGTCCATCAAACTCCCCGACCACTGTAGTTTGTTCCAAACGGAAGTAATAGCTATCGGGAAAGCACTTAGATCCCCAGCTCTTGCTGGAAATCAAGATACTATTTGTATCTTTTCAAAAAGTCAAACGACACTTAGAGCTCTTGACGGGTTTTTATTCACCTCTAGGACAGTGAATCACTGCCTCAGATTTCTCTGCTGCTAGACTAGCGGTTACTGTAGGAACTGAAGGGATGTAGAGAAGGAGGAGACAATCACACACCTGTGCCACTGCCCTGCGCTTGTGCGTAGTCGACTCAAACTCCTGGGTGCAGCACCACTTACGGACCTAACTCACCTCACGGATATCACTCCACTCGGACTCCTTGCCTTTATTCAGAAAACTGTATGGGCCCGCGAGCCGCCTCAGGATAGAATTTTTTGGGTCTTTAGTAGATAGAATCGGGTGTGGTCCCCTTGCAGGACCTCTTGCCCATGCGGTATCACAAGAAGCCCCAGCGAATCTGACTGGGTGACTGGCCCCAGGCATCGCCGCCTCAACCTAACCTAAACTAAGGATTCGGTTTTCAAATAGTTTCCCGGTAAAAAATGTCCAAAAACTTGATGGAATTGGCGCTATAATAAATTTACGATTTTGGTAGTGTGAGTAGAAGTTTCTTAACTTTGTTGAAAGAGATTACTTTATCTCTAACACGAAAACGATAAAAAATAAAAAATGCGAGTGGCTGGTAAATATAAAAAAAAATTACGAAAACGAAACCTAAGACGTGGCCTCTTCAACGTTATAATTCGCACAAGAGCGAATATAAGCTTTCGCTACCGCTCCGCCCTAAGCTATCTTATACTATATTTAAATCATTAACAAATCAACTAAAAATACAATCAAACAACAAATTCAAATTAATATCAAATTCAATAAACCATGACGAATTCGTTAACACCGGCCCCGTTGAAGGACTCCACCCGGCTTCAACTCACTGGCAGCCGCGCTAGCTTGTGGACTTCTCTTTTATACTCTGCTCTAGAGCTAGTCCTGAGGACGGTGACCCTGACCCTTCCGTCCACGCCGGCGTGCGTAGCTCCTACCCTTCCTGTGAGCCACTGTTGTGGCGGCTGGTGATCCTCTGCGATCAGGTGCAGCTCGCCCGTCCGGATATCGTCCTTCTGGTGCTGCCACTTCGACCGGAAAGGTCGGAAACTACTTCTAAATGAACTGCCTTGGATGCAAAACAAACAAATAAGGCAAGGTAGGACTTAGAGGGCGGCCTACCGCAAATTTTCAATATCGTATCAATAGGGCCACAAAAATCAACACCACATATGGAGAATGGGCGGAGAGCACGAATTCTATCTAAGGGTAAATCTCCCATGAGTTGAGTCATCAGACGAGGCTTGTATTTATAGCAGCGTATGCATTACCGTACTGTCTGACTGCAGACTTCCTGCGCATTTAGGGTGACCAGGCGTCCGTATTAATACGGACATGTCCGTATTTTCAGCTCTGTGTCCGTTCGTCCGTACTTTTTTTGTAAAATGTCCGTATTTTTCGCGTTTTTAACGAAAAAACAGGTTGCACCTGCAATTTTTCCGAAAGGAGTTTCTAGACTTAAACATTCGAAAGCGCCCGCGCTCGCAGCTGACGTAGAGAACGCGCAATTAGTTTAGCACGCGTTAACGGTAAAATTCCCTAGAAATGTGGTACGATTGCGTCTGGTTGTTCGGTTTGCTATGTATGTATGCATACTGTCGCGTACATATGTAAATTGCTTTTAGCGTTGCTTTGTGTATTTCTGTAACAGCTGACTTTTTTATTCTCAATCAGTCAATCAAGAATATGCAAAGTATAATTTGAATATACCGCGGGGGGGGGGGGGGGGGGGGGGGGGGGGGGGTGGATACGACAAAACGGCGGTGTCCGTATTTCCCACCTCAGCTATCTGGTCACCCTATGCGCCTTTACGATCCATATTCGCTGTCGCAAAAGACTCACAAGTGCTCGTGGCGAATGAAAATTCGACTCGTGCAAGTATCGGACGCAACTCTGAACAAATTGAGAGCGTTTTGTCAAAAATACTGGAAACTTGGCATCGTACGATATATGAGCATTAGCTAGTCGCCCCCCAACCCGCTACAACGAAAAGGTAAGCCCAGCCTATGATGATTCGTGTAAAAAGGGATTTAGTTTTGTAGACTAGGGCTAACAATTAAATTTATCCGATTTTTTCTACTTATGGTTGATACTTGTGCTCTTGAACTATTTCGACTATTTTCTTAAATGCTTCATTATATTCGACAGGTGAGAGAACAATATCAGAATTCACTACTAATTTCTTAGATTTCCTTATAAAACGGAACATATAAACGAACACTCGCAACAGTTTTAGGAGAAAGGAATATCCCTCTATCTTTTTCAATAAATGTGAGGTAGAGACGACTGCGGTTCCAACCCCATTCTTTTTCGCTCCCATTTGTAGAAGTTCTGGTGAAAGATTTAAACGGGGGCCCGTAGGCCACTTTTCTTCCGGTTCCTTTACAAACAATGGACCTGTAAACCAGATCGATTCTACAGTCTCCTTTACGTCTCCCCCTCTGGACACTATATCTGCCGGGCTCTGTTTAGTTGGTACATGCCGCCATCTGACCACTCTTGAATTTCAGCAACTCTATTCGATATGAACGTTGACAACGGCGGTGGATGAGAACGAATCCAGTGAAGAGTAATTTCTGAATCCAACCAAAATACAGTTCATTCGATTAGAACATTTATTAGAGGCTTAGAGGCACGTAACTCATGACAGGGTAGCATCTTTGTCTTGAATGGCGCTACTTTAGACTTTGCTCTCATAGGCTCTCATTGATGCGTTAGAAAAGGCATGAATTTAAATCCGTGACATCGGCTCGGTAAACACGAATCACGGAATTGAGATATCCTCTAATTGCGACAAGGCAATGTCTTTTGTTGTATGAAATCATCCCAATCTAGCTTACTTCAGCCTTCAGAACCTGAGTTACTTCACACTTAATTGTCTTTAGCTTTTTAATGCAACCAGCACCCGTTAACATGTCGTCGACGTAAAAGTCGGTCCCAAGAACTTCGGCAGGGAAGTTATTGTCAAATACATTTTTCGAGGGAATTTATTTTTTTACAGATTCACTCCTCCAACCTCTTCAAACACCTTATGGCCAGTGTTTAGGTAAGGGGCCGTTGTGCCGCTCAGCTCAACTTAAGAGCGCATCGGCGCTGAAAAGCGCACCCGCGCTTAAAAGCTTATCCGTGCTGAAGAGCGCATCCGCGCTCGCCCCTCTATGCATTCTCCCTCTCTCGTCGGCCGTCGTCGATCGTCCGCTCTGGTTTATATTTACGTTTAGCGTTTATTCTTTCTAAGTTAAGTTTAGTACCATGTAAGCAGCCAAATAAAGCTGAACGCGTTGTTTTGATTTTACCAAAGACGCCCCCGACATTTAATCCTCATTTAATTCTCATTTAATCCTTACTCCTGGAGTCTTTTGCGGCAACAATGCCCCCCTACAACAGCCAGGAATGGGGCTGGCGCAGTGCCATATGTAACGGTGTTGAGCTTACACAGTTTCAAGGACTCTGATGGGTCTTTCCTCCACACTTTCGACTGGTATCGCCTATCGGCATCATTTACCATTACTTGGCGATACATCTTTTTTATTTCAACTATCAGAGCGAATCTGTTCAGTCGGAATCGAAGAAGAGTTGAATACAACTCTTCCTGGATTGTAGGACCAACCATCAACAGATTGTTTAAGCACTTTTGTGTTGATGTCTTACAAGACGCATCAAACACGACTCGTAATTTGGTCGATGTGCTTTGAGGCCATAAGACACACGGATAGGGTATGACGTAGTAGCAATGTAGCAATGAAATACCATAAATTCCAAATACATTTTCTTTAAAGTCGGATCTCGAGATAATCTTCTCGAGATAAGGCTAGAGACAGGCTGTTGAGGAGTTGAGGTATTAGCCTTATATTTTCTCGATACTATCCATCCAAGGAGAGTTTTTTGAGGATGGGATGGTTTGGACCTTGTTTTATTTGTTGTCCAACAGTTGGAAAAATGACTCAGCTCCAATTAACATGTCTATCCGCTGAGGTTTATAAAAATATGGATCTGCTAACGGCAAGTCAGACAACCCGAAACCCGAATATGTTCCGATATTTTTAGTTCTAACGCTTACGATCGACATCGCTAACAAAACCCTTTCTAGGAATGACGCATTCAAAGCATGTAGAAGGACCATCAAGATGTAGCGCTTTAGCTATTTCATTTGGTGGTGGTAACGCCAAATTATTTTCGGTTACGGTGAATCGGTGCAGAAGTATGTGGTGCGATCTTGCAAATATATGACACTTAGTCGATTTACACTTCGCAACCGTGAGACCTTTTCGCAGACTTTAATAAGGCTGTCTTGACAAACTCAAACCGTTGCATTACAGAAAGGCGAGCGAACGGACTACACTGGGCAAGACTATGGTCTTGTGCGTTGCAATGCATTTTTTTTCTGTTTTGGCTTGCCAGTCTCCAGTTTTTTTTAAATCGGATTACAGCGGCTATTCTTCATAATCCAGTAACTCTTCCCATTTTTCTCTTCCCAATTTTTAAATTAAAAATAGTTTCCACTGTATTTTGGCAATGCCAAACTGGGAAGTCGAGCACGAATTGGGGCTGAAGAAATTGCAGTAGCTGGTGGGGACTCTTCAGCTAAAGTGAAGGCATTTAATAATGACAACACCCTTGCCTTAGTTGTTATCTCTAATTCTTCTAACTCGGCTCCAAATTCAACTCTTGTAACTCATTTGCCTTAAAAATTGTCTCATTTAAAACCTAAGCCTGCACTCTAGCTCGGTCTTTACTAAAGGAACTTACCCAGCTTCCAAACGTTCCTCTAACCGGCGAATGCTTTTCACTCTGACATTTAATTTTCCTCTTCAAGTCAGCAAGAGTCGCGGGATTTAATTTCTGTTTATTATTATCCATTTTCTGATTTTATTTATTTTTAATAAAAACAGAAAAAAATATTAACACAACAACGAAAAAAATTTTAAAATTTATTATTTTTTTTTTAAGTAAAAATTTTAAAATTTATTATTTTTTTTTTTAAGTAAAAATTTTTATTTTATTTTATTAATTAGTACAAAATATTAATTTTTAATGATATAAAATTTTTTGTATTTTAATTATTTAATTAATTAAATTAAATAACAATGGCAAAAAAAAAAAAAAGAAATATTTAATGTAATATCTGACCGTCAGCCAACAGCCAATTGCGTACCGTTACTGTGTACACCGCTGGTAGGGCTGGTAACAGGTCCCGGTAAGGTCATGTCTCTGCCGAGGATGCTGGCTTATTGTAGACGCGCGGGGAGAAGAAAACTCCTTTCCTTTAATCATCCCAATCCAAGGTGGAACAGCATATGCCGAAGGATGCGTGTCCGTGGGGGGGTCCGGACGCTAATATTCGAACTCTGGGAAACCAGCCGACCTCCTAGTTTTAACCAGGTTTATCGTGACAAGCGGGCTATGTCATGATGGACGAACCCCTTTCCGCCTACTCGTGGGACCAAAACATGAGTACTACCTTACCAAATAAAAACCAAAGCGGAGAATGGAACTCCCTAAAAAAGTCCGGAAATGGGTTCAGTGACCCGTCAAACTCCAAGGCCCTCAAAAGCCAAAGAGTGGCTGAGATGGAGAAGCTCCCTCCAGAGGGGCAACATACCGGAGGCGGGACGCGCCGGTACGGAGGAGGATGCTAAGGCTTCTTTTTCGAAAGCGGGGCTAGCTATGGGGCCACCGAACGGCTTGGAGAGGAAGACCCCAGGGTCAACATCTGAACCAATCGGCGAGAAACCTAAGGTGATCCCTGGTACGGTAGCGTCTCACTCGACGCAGCGGAAAGGCTCCTATAAAGATAGGAGGAGAGCAACCTTCATCCTAATGAGGACGGACCCATCGGCAGAAGCCAACCCGGACCAGGCCGAGATTATGAAGTGAACAAGATCGACCTGATCATAGGTTGCGATGCCAACGCCCATCATCAACAGTGGGAAAGCACTGACATGAACGAGAGGGGTGAGTCAACCTTCGATTTTATCCTAGGCTCCAATCTTCTGGTGGGTAACAGGAGTACAGAACCCATCTTCATAGTCAAGAACAGAAGGGAAGTACTTGACATCACTCTTTACTCTGACTCCCTAGCAGACAAGATTGTTAGATGGGGAGTCCTAAAAAAACACACTTTCTCGGACCACCGAAACATAGAATTGGTGGTCAATTTTTAGAACTTTAATCGACTAACGGTACGCAACCCGAGGAAAGCGAACTGGGAGTTATACAGGAAAAAACTAGAAAGCTCCAACAAGGGACGTTGACAGTAGGGAAGCCCTGGATGCCATGGTGGACACACTAACGGCGGCGTGCGCCAGGGCATTCAATAAAGTCAAAGAAACCACCATTATGGTCGCAAACAATTGCGCCCACAACAAAGAACTGCGTAGGGCAAAAAGGAATGCCTGGACCAATTTCTGCACGAACATTCGGGAGACATTAGAGCCCTCCCGACTCAGGAAGGTCCTCGCAACAACTGCGCCAAATGTATGATACATCAAAACCTCGGAAGGTAGTTGGACCACGTTCAGCAAAGAAACTCTGGAGGCTCTCACAAATGCACATTTCCAGGGATGCTCTCAAGAAGAAACAACCCTGGAAACGCAGAGAATGGGGGCAGCCTTCGGAAACGCAGAGGCAGGGGGACAGCCGACAGCAACTCCAATACCTATTGAGTGATAGGTATCTCAGCTGGGCGATAAACAGCTTCAAGCCTTTCAAATCCCCAGGCCCAGATGACATTATCCCGGCAAAACTAATCAAAGCCGGACCCAATTTTCAGAATAGGCATCGTACCCGCAATGTGGGTCCAATAAGCCTATCGTCCTTCCTCCTCAAGACAATGGAGAGACTAATCAGCCTCCACATTAATCTTACCATCAAACCAGCTGATATCTCGGGATGACAGCATACGTATAAGAAGGGCCGATCCACGGAGACGGCACTCCACGAGATAACTACGTTCGCCGAAAAGGCACTTAGTGAGAAGGAATACGCACTGATTGCTTTTCTAGACATAGAAGGTGCGTTCAACGACATCCTACCATGCTCGATAATCAATCGAGTATTTAGGAGGAGAATGACGACTGTTGAGGCGTCATTAGGAGGAGAATCTATTCATAGATACGTCAGAAGAGGCACTCCGCAACGAGGCGTACTCTCCTGTGAAACATGGCGGTTAATAGCCTACTACAATCCCTAGAAGGTGGTGGTTGCAAAGTTATTGCTTATGCAGATGATATCGCAATTTCCAAAACTTAGGGGCCTCTCAACATGGGCAGTTAGGAATGGACTAGGTGTAAACCCATCCAAAACCAAGCTTTTCCTCTTCACCAGGAAGTACAAAATACCGAATTTAAGTCTTCCAACTCTATCAGGAGAAACACTCTCCCTCAGCGGTAGCGCCAAGTACCTATGGATTACGCTAGACAGGAAACTGGACTGGAAGTCAAACACTATGGATAGAGCTCACAAGACAACAATCGCGCTCTATACATGCCGAAAAGCCATTGGCCTTAAATGGAGAATGTCCCCAAAGATAATCAGTTGGCTTTACACAGTGGTAATAAGACCCATCCTTTTCTACGGGGTGGTGGTCTGGTGGCCTGCTCTCACAAACATCACATGTAGAGAGAGACTTAGGAAAATGCAAAGGATGGCGGAGGTCTGTATCACAGGCAGCCTACGTACCACATCGACTGACGCCCTAGATTTCTTACTCAATCTATTACCTGTAGAGTTAATGGGGGCCAAGATAGCCACGCTATCGGCAATTACGCTAAGCGAGACGGGCATATGAAAAAGGACCGACTATGGACATACTAAGTTGGACCTACATCACTGCACACCAACGGGGGCTACAGACTACTGCATACCTTTTCATCATTCCACCTTAAAATATAAGGAATCCATTCTAACAAGGGAGGAATCTAACAAGGAGGACCACACAAATCCCAAGACTAGCCGGTTCCCTTCATATTTACACAGACGGTTCAAAATTGAATGGCCAGGTGCGAGGCGGTTTCCATTGCGAACGGCTGTGTCTAAATGAGTCCTTCAGACTCCCCGACCACTGTAGTGTGTTCCAAGCAGAAGTAATAGCTATCGAGGAAGCACTCAGATCCCCCGCACTTACTGGCAATCAAGAAACAATCTGTACCTTCTCAGACAGTCAAGCGGCACTCAAAGCATTTGACGGATTCTCATCAAACTCTAGGACAGTAAATGACTGTCGCAGATCTCTTAACGAGATGGCAGAGCAGCATGACATCCACCTCATATGGTTGCCTGGACATAGGGATCACGAGGGTAATTGCGCCGCCGACGAACTAGCAAGAGCAGGTACTACCAATCCTCTCCTTCCGGAGAAGGAACCAGAAGGTATCCCCTTAGGTACGTGTAGGCTAAAATGCAGGGATCACTTTGACCGCGCATCACTGAGGAAATGGAAAAATCTCCAAAACTGCAGGAATTCACAAATGATATGGCCTATCCGCTCTAAGAAGAGATCAATGATGCTTATCGCCCTCAATAGGCAGGACTGCAGTCTGGCAGTCAAGGCCATCACGGGGCACTGGTTAATATGACTACTATGCACTATGACTACTGCAGGAGTTGTGGAAGAGAATGAGACAGTCGCACACTTCCTGTGTCAGTGCCCTGCGCTAGGGCGCAGCCGACTCAAATTCTTGGGCGCAGCAGCACTCACGAACCTAACAGACCTCGCGGAGATCGCGCCACGCAGACTCGTAGCCTTCATTCGTAAATCAGGAATAATAGCATAATTTTGGGCCCATTAGCAGATAGGAGGGGGGAGGTCCCCTGGTAAGACCTCTGCCTGCGCGGTACCACAAGGAGCCCTAGTGGATCAAGTGGATGGGGGTGTCAGTGACTGGCCCCGCATCGCCGCCTCAACCTAACCTAATATCTGACAAAAAACGAAAAAATAATTAATTAATATCTATCGAAAAAATGAAAATAAATAATTAATTAATTAGCAGTCGAATATAGCGAATATATCCGAATAAAACATCGGATATAGTTGGCCGATCCTTATGAAATTTGGTAGGATGGATCAAAATTTAATCTGTACCAAGTTCCAGCTTTCTATCTTCAAAAACACGAAAGTTGGGTCATTTCCGATCGTTCAGTTATATGGCAGCTATAGGATATAGTCGGCCGATCCTTATGAAATTTGGTACGTTGGATCAACTGACCAAAAATAGAATCTGTATTAAATTTCAGCTTTCTATCTTCAAAAAAACGAAAGTTGGGTCATTTCCGATCGTTCAGTTATATGGCAGCTATAAGATATAGTCGGCCGATCCTTATGAAATTTGGCATGTCGTAATGTTTTGCCAAAAATAGCACTCATGTCAAATTCTAACTCTAAAAACACCAAAGTTATACCATTTCCGATCAATCAGTTATATGGCAGCTATAGGATATAGTCGGCCGATCCCGGTCGTTCCGACTTATATACTGCGTGCAAAGGAAAGAAGGGTGTGTGCAAAGTTTCAAGACGATAGCTTTAAAACTGAGAGACTAGTTCGCGTAGAAACAGACAGACAGACAGACAGACAGACGGACAGACGGACATGCTCATATCAACTCAGGAGGTGATCCTGATCAAGAATATATATACTTTATAGGGTCGGAGATGTCTCCTTCACTGCGTTGCACACTTTTGGACAAAATTATAATACCCTCTGCAAGGGTATAATAAGTATACCCAACCAATTTTTGCGGTTTAACGGTTCCGTTAAAATAAAATGCGCCAAACTAATGCATATACATACATACATATAAATATAGCAGCGGACAACGGTTGAAGCGAAAACGACAAATTTTCCGATGAATAAAGTATTTGTATGTACGCCAAATTATATATGCATGTAAATATGTATTATATACACTGACGAGCAAAACTGTAACACGAGTTCAATATTTCAAAATATGACGCCAAACGGTAAAAAAAGTCAGATGTTACAGTTTTGCACTCTGGTTATTTTTTTTAACAAATATTTTTATTTATTTTTTTTAATAATGAGTCCACATTCCTTTGGACTTTTTGGAAGAGCTGACTTTTCTATGGGATTAGACATACTTTGGGTATACCGTTGTACCATTTCCGGTGGAACAGCATTCCATATGTCCTGTGTCCGTTCCCACAACTCCATCACTTTACTTGAAGGAACTGCATATTTCAACTGCTCCGATTTCACAGGACTCCACAAGTTTTTTTATTGGAGTCATGTCGGGAGATTGTGGTAGCCACTTCATAGATTGAAATTTCTGTTTTGCAATCTTATTTTTCACCATTATGGACGTGTGCTTCGGGTCGTTGCCTTTCCTTGAAAACGCATTTTTGTGCAAAAAGACCCATATTCTCAATAACCTTCGGAAGATTCTCTTGTAAAATGGCTAGATATTGCTCCTTTCGCATTATCCCATCGATTAATACTAAAGGACCAACTCCATTTAAATGAATTCATCCCCGAACCATGTTGGAACCACCACCGTGTTTGACGGTTTTTCGCACATTCCTTGGTGACCGCATCGCTTCGAGTCAGATGGACGCTCTTGGTATAGAATCTAGAAATCCTTTAAAGTTGAAACATTGAACTCGTGTTACAGTTTTGCTCGTCAGTGTATGTACACATATTTGTATACAAATAAATGTTTGGCTGCATTAAATTTAACTATTTTGTTAGGCGAAAAACGAACGAGGGGTAAAAGGGGGTGATGTGATGTGGATGATGTGATGTGGATATATCGACGCATTTCCGCAAAAGTATCGTAAGTCGCTCTTTTTCGAAATTGAGATTTTAATGCAAAATTGTTAGGCACCTATTGTCTCACTACCCTGTGAAATATTATAACTAAACACCCTATAGTTCCGATAAAAATTAAGTTTCAATTTTATCGTATGTTACAGTGATTTTCAATGTGCGCGCGAAATTATCGTATGTCCATACACAAATTTTTTGCATGGAAATACTTCAAACGCACAAAAATAAAGAAATATAATAACCGCTTTCTAATCGCTTAAACATATTATGATTTTGCTTATTGTTTGCAAGAGATTAAATAAAAAAAAGCTTTTCCTGTAAAATTGGATTTTTCAACATACGACACTTTTGCGGAAATGCGTCGATATGTATTTTGGGGTTTATTAATTTTTTCAACAGGCAGTTTGTTATTATTTATTTTATTCAAACTATTCAAATTGTTAGCTCTACTAGTTTTTAAGTACGTACGAGTTTAGGCTGATAAAAAGTCTGTTGTTTGGTCATTGAGCGTTTTCAATGCCGTAAATAAAAAAACGAATTTGTTAATTTTGAACGTTACAAATGTTTATTCCTGCATGCAGATGAAGCCGGATGATCCGCAGATAGACCAGCTTATGGTGCATGCAGGGACTCAAGTAAATACAGAGAGAGGCCCGACAAGTCACCTCGAGCTAAAGCTCTCGAAAATGGAGAGGGCGGCCTGACCTAGACATTGCCGAGCTAAAACTCTCTATAGAAAGCCCGTTGAGTCGAGCGGCCGAGAGAGAGTTGGCTTGCGATCAACAAAGCTTTTGTACAAACTTAGGCCTAATAAATAAACATTACACTAATCATTACACTAAACATTACATAAACATTATTTAAACATAAACATTAAACGCCGTGCTGCTGCTTGACCTGACATCTGCCTTACAAAAAAAAACATTTTTTTCTTAATTCGTTAATATTTTATTCGATTTGTGTTTTCTATCAGCTGATTACTGTGAAAGTTTCATGCGGTTTTATCAACGCTGGTAATTTTGGCGGGACTTTTAGCGCATTCACATTTGCATTGTCGTCAACATGAATAAAATCGAATATAAGATTTAAGTCATAAGATTTCTGTTTTTAAAAGAGAAATCCAACGACGATATTAAAAAGGAGTTAGACAAAGTTTATAAGGATTCAGCTCCATCGTTTTCAACAATAAAACATTGGACTGCTGAATTTAAACGTGGGCGGACAAGCATTTTTGACGATGATCGCCCAGAGAGGTGATAACACCAGAAATTGTGGATAAAGTCCATGGAATGATATTGGATGATCGCCAAATCAAGCTGCGAGAGATTGCAAATGCTCTAAACATTTCTGTGGAACGCGTTGGAAACATTTTACACAAATGTAAAATGTTTACACATCGTCAAGATGGGTGCCGCGGTTGCTCACAATGGAAAATAAACGCAACCGCTTGCACATTGCGAAGGAGAGTTTGGCATTGCTTAACGCAAACAAAAAAGAATTTTTTCGTCGTTTTGTGACTGTTGACAAACCTGGATTCATCCCCATACAACAGAGAGTATGGAACAGTCAAAGCAATGGATTTTTACTGGAGAAACGGCACCGAAAAAAGCAAGATCGGTTTGTCGGCCAACAAGGTGATGGCAACGGTTTTCTGAGATGCCCGAGGTGTAATTCATGTGGATTATCTGGAAAAAGGGAGAACAATTACGGGAGAATACTATTCCAATCTCTTGGGACGACTTGATTCGGAGCTGAAGAAAAAAAGGCCGCACCAGGACAATGCTCCCGCTCACAAGAGCGTTGTCGCCATGTCGAATTGTGTGAATTGCACTATGGGTCATTTCCGATCAATCAGTTATATGGCAGCTATAGGATATAGTCGACCGATCCCGGTCGTTCCGACTTATGTACTGCGTGCAAAGGAAAGAAAGTGTGTGAAAAGTTTCAAGTCCATAGCTTTAATATAACCCAATTTATTAAAATACAAAATCTAAAAAAAGTCCAAACATATTTCTTCAAATATACCAAAGTTGGTATTTCTACCAAAAACCATTTCCGATCGTTCAGTTATATGGAAGCTATAAGATATAGTCAGCCGATCGTTATAAAATTTGGTAGGTTGGATCAACTGACCAAAAATAGAATCTGCACTAAGTTCCTGCTTTCTATCTTCAAAAATACAAAAATTGAGTCACCTCCGATCGTTCATTTATATGGCAGCTAAAGGAAATAGTCGGCCGATCCTTATGAAATTTGGTAGGTCGAATCAACTGAAGAAACATTGAATCTGTACTAAGTTTCAGCTTTCTATCTTCAAAACACAAAAATTGGGTCACTTCTGATCGTTCAGTTATATGGCAGCTATAAGATATAGTCGGCCGATCCTTATGAAATTTGGCATGTCGTATTATTGTATGTCGTATTTGCCAAAAATAGCTTTCTTGTAAAATTTGAACTCTCTAACTCAAAAAACACTGCTATATATGTTATACTGTTATATGGCTGCTATAGGATACAGTCGGCCGATCCGGGTCGTTCCGACTTATATACTGCGTGCAAAGGAAAGAAGGATGTGTGCAGTTCGCGTAGCCTAGTTCGCGTAGAAACAGACAGACAGACGGACATTTCCGATCTTTCAGTTGTATGGCAGCTATAAGATATAGTCAGCCGCTTATTATGAAACTTGGTAGCTTAGACCAACTGACCAAAAATATAATCTTTAAAAACACAAAAGTTGGGACATTTCCGATTGTTCACTTATATGGAAGCTATAGGGTGTAGTTGGCCGATGCTTATGAACTTTGGTATGCCAAAAATTCAATTTGTACGAAATCTAAGCTCTCTAACTCTAAAAACACCGAAGTTATAGTCATATCATACAATATATGTATCATTATATCATTACAATACAAAATCTAAAAAAGTCCCAAGCTTCTATCTTCAAAAATACCAAAGTTGGTATTTCTACCAAAAACAATTTCCGATCGTTCAGTTATATGGCAGCTATAAGATATAGTCAGCCGATCCTTATAAAATTTGGTAGGTCGAGTTCACTGAACAAAAATATAATCTATACTACGTTTCAGTTTTCTATCTTCAAAAAAACGAAAGTTGGGTTACTTCCGATCGTTCAGTTATATGGCAGCTAGAGGATATAATCGGCTTATCCCGGCAGCTCAGACTTATAAACTGAGTGCGAAAGAAACACGGGTGTGTGCAAAGTTTCAAGCTTTAAACTGAGTCGATAGCTTTGAAACAGAGGGACTAGTTTGCGTAGAAACAGACAGACCGACAGACAGACGGACAGATGGACATGCTTATATCCACTTAGGAGGTGATCCTGATCAAGAATATATATGTATATGGTCGGAGATGTCTCCTTCACTGCGTTGCACACTTTTGACCAAAATTATAATACCATCTGCAAGGGTAAAAAATAATTTTTTTGTATTACAAAACAGATAAATAGCCGGCAAAAGGCGTTAACTTTTATTCCAATATACATATGTAGATTAACACATAAACCTCATTTGCAATACGACGTAATATCATTAGTTCTAACTTACGAAACACAGAATTTTTGGGGTTACGATCGATATAAAACATGTTAATATAAATCAACTAAATACAACAAATCAGTAGTTATGTAGAATAACTTGATGAATATTTTCCATACTTAAGATTAAAAATTATAGTGCAACAAACTTTGACCACGTGGAAGATAACCAGGCACAATCAGCTGACTTTAAATTGCTACTTAAAATCCAGGGATGGTCGCAAAAATTTGAAAAATATTTTTATAATGGTGCAAAAGTTTTTTAACGGAATTTCGAAAAAAACAAATTTTTTTATTTAACAAAATAATTTTGGATTTTATGCCGCAAAATCGGCGTTTCAGCCCAATGTGCAGTGATACCCTTGAACGACATGGCGGAAGTGCTTCCACAGAAAATCACCTTTAAATACCATAATCTATATTAACTGACTTTAACCCGTTCCAGCCATTTTCCCGTTTAAGTCATGCGCAGGGCAAAATTATAGATTTTTTAACGCGATATCTTACTACTTTGTTCTACACGTCAAACCGTAAATTATTGTTAAAATGGTTTTAAAATAATTTATAAATTCAACTTAAAATTACCTTTAAATCACGATGGACAACACCTTGCTCGTGCATATAGTCAACGGCTTCTAGTATTTGTCTTACAAGGTGAGAAGCATCTTTTTCAGTGTAAGATCCTTTCTCTACAATGCGATCAAATAGTTCACCTCCAGTTACCCTGCAAAACTCGCAAAAAAGAATTAGTCGTTTTCTGGGTTACGTAGCGTAATAAATAATTAAGATGCACATACAGTTCCATTACTAGGTACACCTTCAATTTATCCTCAAACGTCTCCAGAAGTTGCACAATGTTTGGGTGAGTTAGTCTGTAAAAATAATTTTAATTACTTGTTACTGAAAAGAAAAAATAATCATATGCTAAAAATTATTAACAAAATATGATTCCCAATTGATCAAAAAAATATATAAACTATAACTACGAACCTTCGAAGCCTTACCTATTCGTATCATTTAAATTTTATAGATTTTTAGTGGTATAATCTTGTCTATGTAAATTCTTAGGAAATTCTTATTAATCCAAAGGATTGGGGTATGAACTCACCGCGTTCCATTTGGACAATTGGCATCATTTTGATTAGCACTGAACCTAAATATGAAAAGAAAATAAAATTAAACAAAATAGAATGAGTTAAACAAGGAAAGCAATAAAAATTTTAAACAAAATGAATTAGACGAAATATTAAGAAATTGTTAATATGATTCTATTTTTTTTTTTATTTTATAGTAGATTTACTTAAAACTGAATATTATTTATAGAATTCAATCCCATAACACAGTGCGACAAAAAAAATTTGGAGGAACTTTTGAAGAGACCTAGTAGGAATTGTTTATTAGGTCGAATATAGAATAAAACCGTATTTGAAATTTTTTATACACACTCAAAACCTTGATTTATTTAGAAAAAACGGTTTTTCGGAACCTTTTTGCTCTTAAAAATTCCAAAGCGCGTAATTTTAAACCGCTTAAAAAATTTTTACGTTGTAGCTTTTGAAAAAAAATAGATCTTTCATTTATTTCAACAAAAAGGATAAACTTTTTACGCAAGAAACTGAAATTTTTGATTTTTTGTGTTTTTTGGACTTTGACGCCATTTTTTCGGTACAACTTCCAAGAAATGGTATAATTTTTGACTTATATCAATATTGTCTTGTTATTTCTGAATAAAACGAGACCAATTTCATTAGGAAATTATGTTGAAAATTGTTGAAGTTATAACGCTTTTCACAGGTCTCTTCAAAAGTTCCATATCACTGTCGCACTGTGTAATCTATCTCAAAACAATACAAAAGAATACACTTAACAAAAAATAAACAAAAATAAAAAAAATAATAGGTATTTTCTAAGATAGGCTAAGAAATTATAGGCAATAAGGCAATCGAATAAAAAAATAAGAGTCGTTTATGTTGTTGAATAAGCCTGCCTCTAAAATAAGCCAGCCGCTTTCGCAAAGCAATGACCCAAAATGCATATTGCAAAAATTGTGCTAAGATTATCAGCATTGAATTTAATCCTTCGTCGATATAAGATGCTTGTTGCAAGTTATCAAGTTCGGTTGTGATCGGAGCTGCTGTTTTTCTTCCTAGGTATATACCTTCTGTCAAAAAAATACCGGGACTGGATTAATTAAAACGCCTGTGCTAAACCGATTTCGGACATTTTTTTTTTTGTTATGTTTGTCGGGTCAAGCAGCAAGCAACTAATTTAAACACAAAAATTAATTAGTAACTGATGTTTTGTTGGTCGCAAGCCGACTCTCTTTCGGCCGCTCGGCTTTGCTAATTCGGCGTTTAAAGTTAGCGAGCATCCGCTCAGCCTATTCTGGAAGGTTGGCGCCACTCTCGTTCATCTTCTTACTGCGCTCGCATCCTAGATTGGATTTCCCATAGTGTTCATATATCCTCATAAATCCTAATTTCATATGCGGCCTGAATAAAGCTTATAGCGTTGAACCTAATTAAATTCTGATTTTTTATTTACGGCATTGAAAACGCTCAATGACCAAACAATGTTGCTAACACTGTTCTGCATTACTAAGTAAAGTTTGAGCGCGATCTGTGAAGTAGTTTGTTTACAAAATTACCTTTTCTAATTTATTTCTTTGGTTATTGATAAGTGAACGTGCATGGTTAAAGCAAAATGATTATGTTGGAAAATATGATTGCTCTTTGAGTTTTTGAGGAATATGCAATGAGGTGAAAAGTCTAAATGGAAGATTTAATCTGAAAATAATCTATTGCTGCAGATTTAATCTAATGCTGATGCGTAAGCATAAAACAACCATGAAAGCAGTGCTGAGCTGAGCGAAAAAACTTTCTTATTTCGGTTTTTCTTAATTTAAAAATTCGAATGTCGGTACTCGTTGAAAATTGAAAAAATAATTTTTATTTTCAATGTTTATACCCTTGCAGATGGTATTATAATTTTGTCCAAAAGTGTGCATCGCAGTGAAGGACACATCTCCGACCCTATAAAGTATATGTATTCTTGACCAGGATCACCTCCTGAGTTGATATGATTTTTGTATTCTTTTGCTTTATTAGTCTCGACAAAAAATTAACATACTTAACATAAATATAACCATAATAACGGGGGGGAAGGTGGTTGTTCATGGATGATGGATAGTGAGGGCTTGAGAACGGGCGGGACGACCGCTAGGCATTGTTTCGCCCGCCACAGGCCCCAACTCTCCACTCTACCACCTCTCCTGCTCGAAGCTCCTGAGCCTCTGCATTAACGCTGCAGCAAAATATGCTACTGCGTCCCAGAGCATCTGGTTCTCCAGCATTACCTCCACAAGGTTTCCTGGGTGGATTGATCGGCCGCCGTCGTCTCCAGTCGGTGGCGCTCTCGTGCAAACCGGCGGCCCTCAAAGACAACGTGCCTGGCGTCCTCGACTATCGATCTCCCGCACTTCGGGCACCAGTTCTCCTCCGCGTGGCCAAAACGCTTCAGGTATTGCCGGAAGCAGCCATGTCCACTCAAGACCTGGGTCAGCGTCCCAGCAATCCCGCCAGGCTGTGAGCGACCTCTCCTTGGCATACTCCCTTGCAGCTGTATTGGGGGTGCCGCCGGCACCCTCATTGCGAGCACGGGTTCCCTTAAGCTCCTTGAGCTCTCGAGCGCGCTCCTTCAGCGGGACCATCCCCGCAATAACCAGAATGGCGTCGTCGGAGACTGTCCTGAAGCCGGACGCGACTCTTATAGCACCAAGCCTGTAAACTGCATCTACCCCTCTCCTGTAGCTGGGCGTATTCATCGCTTCAGCCCAGATGGGCGCTGCATACAAAATTTGCGCCGAGGCAACGCTCACGAGGAGCCTTCTCCTGTTCTGCTTGGGGCCTTTGGTGTTTAGAAGGATCCTGGCGAGGCCCCTGGTAGTGGCTGCAGCCTTGCCCTGGATATATTCAAGGTGCTCGCGGAAGGAGAGCCGGGCGTCGATCATCACACCCAGATATTTTATGGCCCGCTGGGAGGTTATGGCCATTCCACCAACCCGGATCAGCACCGCTTCGGTCTTTTGCGGGGCTAGGCTTAGACCGGCATTTTGGAGCCAAATCTCCATTGCCTCGATTGCCTTGTTCGCCGCTCTCTCCACTTCCTCCCTGTGCTTGGCCACAATCACAAACGCTACGTCGTCTGCGAAGCCGATGACGTCGCATCCCGCTGGGAGCTGCAGCCTCAGGTTCCCGTCATACATGGCGTTCCACAGCAGCGGTCCTAGGACCGATCCTTGGGACCCACCCGCCGTAACGTCGTAGGACTCCGTGCCCATGTCCGTGTCGACCAGTAGCACTCTGCAGCTAAAGTAGCTACTGACGACGTTCATTATGGCCATGGGAACGTCGCCTTAGGGCTGCCAGTGTTTTGCCCCAGTCCGCCGTGTTGAAGGCGTTCCTGATTTCCAGGGAGACTATCAGGCAGTATTGCTTGGAGCCACCTTCCCACCTGGTTCCCGCAATTGCGTTGCAAGCAATGCCGACCACCTCTGCTATGGCATCCACCGTAGACCTTCCCTTCCGGAACCCATACTGCTTGGGAGACAGCCCTCCCGCCTCCTCTATGGCACCCTCTCGAAGACCTTGCCCGTTGTGTCCAGCAGGCAGATTGGCTTATAGGACGACGCCTCCTCCCTTGGTTTCCCTGGTTTGGGGAGCAGCAGGAGCTTCTGTACCTTCCACCTGGTGGGAAAAGTGCCTTTGCGGATACATTTATTGTACAGCTCCGCAAAGCTGCCCGGCTGCAGAGCTAGAGCCAGCTTCAGGGCTCGGTTAGGAACCGAATCCGGCCGGGTGCTTTGTTCGGGGCCAGACCTCTCCCTATGGCCAGAACTTCCTCTTCCGTTACCTCCTCAGCCGCTTCATTGTCTGCTGCGGGGGTGGGAAGCTGGGTGACCTGGTTGCCGGCTGGGAACAGTGCTTGCACTATGGTCCTTAGTACGTTCGGTTCCGTGGGGGACTGGCTTCCTGCGCGCAGCCTCTTCACCACTATCCGGTACGAGTTGCCCCATGGATTTTCCTCCGCCGAGTCGCATAGCTCCAGGAAGCATTTCCTTTTGCTGTCTCGGATGGCCACCTTCAATGCTTTGCGTCGGTCCTTGAAGGCTAGGTGCCGCTCCACAAAGGCGTCGGTGCCTCTCACGCGCTGCATAAGCCTCCTTGCTCTCATGCACTCAGCTCGGATGGAGCCAATCTCGTCGCTCCATCAGTAAACGGGAGCGCGGTTTTTACGGTAGCGGCTTCTCCGCTGCATGCTCGCCATGCACGCTGCCTCCAGCTTAGCAGCCAGGGTATCAGCCATTTCGTTGGCTCCGCTTGGTAAGACGTTGCCGATGTCGCGCGCTGCCTGCTGCCTCGGTGAAGTTCCTCGCCTGGAGCGTGCCGACTCTGTAGCCTCGTGGATTCGGATCCCTCGGTCGTTCTTGAGGGCTACCAATTGAGCACAATATTGCTTCGTGGTCGCTGGCCATAAAGCTGCCGCTTATCCTCCAGTTAGCGTCAGTCGCTAGCAAAGGGTTTGCGAACGTCAGGTCTATGATGGATCCTGCTCCGGCTCTGCTAAAGGTGTGCTGGTTTCCTTCGTTCAGCAGTACGAGATCGAGTGAGGCAAAGGTTTCTCTGACCACTCTCCCTCTCGCATTCATCCTCGGGCAGCCCCAGTCCTGCGCCCATGCGTTGAAGTCCCCTGCTACAAGGACGTCAGAACGGCCTCTAATATCATTTCCTAGGCAGTCCATCATGCGCTCAAACTCATTGGTGGTTAGATGCCATGTAGCAGCTGTAAAGCCATGCCCCACCTATCTGAGCCCTTACGAATCCCACTGCACTGTGCACTGAAAGCATTGTCGCGCCTGTTGCGCCGCAGCTCCAGATGGCAGCCTTCCCCGATAGGTCAACTGCCCAGCGGTTGTCTGAGCCAGTCCTATGGGGCTCGCTTAGGAGCGCTATGTCCGGCATACTGACTACCCAACCTTCACCTTGCCCACAGCAATGATGGCCTTGGCAAGGCTCGCGGGGAAAGTCTCGATAGCGTTCTGCGTCTGGCCATAACTGCTTCTCAGCTTCTTGACTTTCAAGGCGATGATGTCCAAGATTTACACGAGAGCTATTTTTGGCAAAAAAATTACGACATGCCCAATTTCATAAGGATCGGCTGACTATATCCCATAGCTTCCATATAACTGCTTCCATAATAGCTTCCATTCTTATTTCTAAACAATTCATCATTTACTTAACTTAAATTTTGTCAATTTCATTCGTCGTGCAAACATATGCACCAGGTCACTAAGACCATTCGGTCAACATCTCCCCTTTTGGGACACAGACGCACATTCACTTGTGCCGTCTTCATTCTCTTTCCCCTCTTGGGACACAGACGCACACTCACTCGGGCCGTCTTCATTCTCTTTCCCCTTTTGGGACACAGACGCACATTCTCTTGTGCCAACCGCAGGCTCTCCCCCATTTTGGGGCTCATCACTACCTCGTGTTTCTCCTGTTAATTCGCTGGTTAATTGTCTATTCGGTAGCGCTCTCAGAGACTCATGAGAGTATTTATATATCCGCTTATTGACTAAAGATTTCAGTTCGTATCTATCTCCATCTAACACTCTGACTACTTGAAACGGACCCTTAAACTTGGGATCAAGTTTTGTCTGATGGCGCTCTTCAGCTTTCAGCAAAACATGATCCCCTACCTTATGCGCAATAACCTTCGCCTTGTTCTTATCAAATCTTTCTTTATCGTACTGTGCATTTTTGTCCATGTTTCCTTTAGCTTCTATTCTAGCATTTTCTCTATTCACTATATTATCTTCTTCATTTATTTTCAGCATACCAAAAGGCCTAGCCTCTTTCCCTATTAGCAACTCTAGAGCACTAGATTTTGTAACTCTATTTGTGGAGCAATTCATGGCTAACTGAATGTCTTGCAATGCATCCTGCCAAGAACGCTCACTAGTTTCTACAGCAGTTAGCATAGCTTTTAGCGTGCTCATCACACGTTCCACCTGTCCATTAGCACGGCTTGCGCCCGTGGCTATTAAGTGCAAGTCAATTTTATTCGTTGAGCAAAATTCACGGAATTTACCACTAGAAAAGCTCCTGCCTTGATCTGTGATGATTCGACTGGGAACTCCAAAGAAAGATATACCTGACTTCACAGCTTTAATGCAATTTTCTGAGTCTAGATTAAGAGTGTGATACAAGTGAACAAACTGTGTAAATGCATCTACCTGTACAATGATATATTCCTTCAGGTCGTTTTTCCCGCTGAGCTTGCCACTTATGTCTACGTGGATAGTATGCCAGGGTATACTAATCTTAGGTATGGGGTGCAGTTCCATTTGTGCCTTTCCAGAAGGGGGCTTAGATAATTTGCAGGTTATACAATTTTCAACGAACTTCTTGACATATTTAGACATATGTTCGAACCAGAATTGTTCATAGACCTTGTCTAGAGTCTTCTGCCACCCTAAATGCATCATAGCCTCATGTACATGGTTTATAACGGACCACCTAAACGCCTTAGGAATCACTGGTAAACAACGAGTCATGCCGTTACGTTGTATCTTGCGATATAATAGCTCAGTTCTAATTTCATAAGTTTTCTTTACATCTGTCTCTATATCTTCGCTTTTTAACTGGTCCATGATTTTTATTATGCTATCATCTCGTTGTTCGGCTATCAGCCAATTATTTGTTATTGCAGCTAGATCTACACGAACCTCTGCTCTACGGATGACAGTTGAGACTACAGGAATTGGATTGCGCGATAAAAAGTCCACATGTGCCATTTGGCTACCCTTTCTATACTCAATGACAAATTCAAAAGCCTGTAAATACCCCCACCAGCGGTGTACTCTTGGGGTCAATTCAGCTTTCTTTTGTGTCGCTTTTAGTGAATTGCAATCGGTGTATACAGTGAATTTTCTACCATATAGATAATGTCTGAAGTGCTTCACTGCATTGTAAACGGCTAAAGTTTCTAGCTCATATGAGTGATATTTAGCTTCGGATACTGTTGTGCGTTTGCTAAAATATTCAACTACTCTTTGTTTACCGTCTATTTTGTGTATTAAGATTGCGCCATACCCATCAGCACTGGCATCTGTATGCAATTCGATTTGGAGCTCAGGGTCAAAAATTGTCAGTACAGGGTCAGTCGTCAGTACTTTGATAATCTTTTGTCGGATCTGCTCATGCTCCTCTTTCCAAATAAACGTTTTAAGTTTGGAGGTGAACTCATAAAGCGGCTTCATCTGCTCTGAGAACCGCGGGACAAATTGTCTGAAGTACGATGCCAGGCCTATAAATTGCCTTAACTGCGTTACAGTGGATGGTGGCGACAGAGCAGTCAGGGCTTCTATCTTACTTGGATTCGGTTTAATTTCACTATCTTTAATATAGAATCCTAGGTACTCTACTCCTGTACGAAGAAAGGTGCACTTCTTTATATTAAATGTAAAACCTGCCTCAGACAAGACTCTCAGAACTATACCTAACCTTTCATATGCTTCCTCCTTTGTTTCTGCTACAATCAGCACATCATCTATATAGACTACTACGTAGGAATAGGCTAAGTCACCCAGAGCTCGCACTATGGCACGCTGAAATATCGAAGATGCATTTTTTTAGCCCAAATGGCATCACCAGAAATTCATACTGACCCTCTGGGGTGACGAATGCTGTTTTTTAGGGTGCTGAGTTAGGGTGAATCGGTATTTGATAAAATCCGCTGGCCATGTCTAGAGTGGAAAAATATTTTCCGCCTCGCAAGCGATCTATCTGATCAGAAATCAATGGCAACGGGTACTTATCTGAGACAGTGTTTGAATTTAGCTCACGAAAATCAATGCACAGCCTGTCGCTGCC
Organism: Drosophila bipectinata; assembly: GCF_030179905.1. Lineage (NCBI taxonomy): Eukaryota > Metazoa > Arthropoda > Insecta > Diptera > Drosophilidae > Drosophila > Drosophila bipectinata. Next base: position 8,156,214 of record NC_091740.1, on the reverse strand, counting down.
ATCTTTCTTTTTAACTAATAGCATTGGACTTGCAAATGGCGAATTGCTTGGACGGATCACATTGGATTTAATCATTTGGTCTATTTTTTCCCTAACTAATAGCTTATCATCTGCACTAAGTCGATATGGGCGCCTTTGAACAGTTTTATTCTCGTCTATCAAACGAATTTCTAATGCCCCTGTGGTTACGCGCTTAGTTGGGATTCCATTTATAAAATTGCCAGAGTATTTTTGCAATACGTTCTTTAGTTTACATTTATCAATTTCACTTAATTCTATGTTAGTATCAAGTAAATTTTCAAAATTAGATGTATCTTCATGTATAGCATTAATAATCTTAGTTTTGTAAATATTTAGTTTGTCTGTTTCGATCATAACACCAAAACCAAGATGGAATATATCTTGACCAATCATTACGTCATGCTTTAAATAATTGTCTAATACGACATGGAACACGATTTCTAAATTAAATTCGGATATTTGAATCGTAGACAAAATCTGCAAATGGCTCTTAACAATATTGTCGCCAATTCCTCTTAGTACAATTAAATTATTAAATCTTTTTCCAGCAATTTTGTAACTTAATTTTTCCTTAATCAAGGAACACTCGGCGCCAGAGTCAAAAAAAATGGAAAGATCTCACCCCTTTGATGGAATAAACCTTTGGGCTGAAGAACTTCACATATGTCGACGCGCTTCTCCTTGTACTCGCCGTGTCCACTAGTACTGCCTTTGGAGCATACAGAAGCAATATGTCCAACCTCACCCCACTTGTAGCATCTTATGTTTGAACGCTCCTTTATTCCGGACCCACTGCTTCCACTCTGATTTTTTCCTTTGGTGAACGATGAGCTCTCCATGCGAGCACGGCACTGGGCATATTTGTGGCCAATCTTTCCACAATAATGGCATTTCACCTGCATCTGCATTCGTGGTTTCTTCTTGTCCGAGCTTGACGAATTTTCATCATATTCGTGTTTGCGCTTCTTGAAGGCGTAAGCTTGCAGCTGCCGCTGTAGTTCATTGCGCGTCGTTACATTCGTCGTAAAGACCCAATGCAGTAAATTAGTGTCAATTTGCGTCATGTGGGCTAACGCTATTGACACCGCAATCTCCTCCAGTTCCGTCGACTTCCACTTGGATAGCAACAGCGTAACTATGCGACTGCCATATTCTGCAAAGCTTTCTCCAGATCTGGGATGCCCGTTTAACACATTAATCAGTACGGCAGCCGTTGTCTCAATGCCCACGAATCGCTGAATGAACAGTTCCCTGAATTGGGTCCAGGTGATGCCAGCAAAGCAAACCTGGGACAGCCATTGCGAAGCACTGCCTTCCAACGCTTTGCTGAGTGCTATTACTAAGGCGCTGCCTTCGAGTGTATTACCATGCACCATGCTGATGCATCTGTTCCAGCGCCATCGGGATTAAATTTGGGTAGTGTCACGTGCGTGGTTTTCCCATCCGACGCCGAGGCTCTTGGCGCCTGCATGGTTTTTATAATTTCCATGAGATTTTTGTTTTGCTCCTCCAGCGCTGCCATATATTGAGCAGAGCTGTGCTCTTGTGGCGAAGGCGATCCCACTTCTGATGACGGATGACCGGGAATATCCTCCATTGTCCTTTAAACTTTTGTTACTTATGCGCGAGCACAGCGAGTTCCGCTCACCTACGTTACCCAAGCCAGAATGATTCTACTCTCCTCGATCATTACGCTCAACCCTGCTTTCGCAGCATTCTCTCTCTCTCGAGTCGAGCCTATATCGTTATCTCTTTTCATCTCACGACTTTCGGTAACTCGTCAACGGACCTCACTCATCAGCAGAGACTATCACCGTCTCTGCTGCTATGCCCTTCGCATTCTGTACTTTCCTGAACTAACTGTTTCCCGACATATACATTATTGGGTCGGAGATATCTGCTCCACTGCGTTGTACACTTTTGACAAAAAAATACCCTTCTGTAAGCCTTCTTCACATTATGTTATCTAGTGCACCTGTACTACCTCTTTCCTGTACATGTAGAGTTTCTTTTTACACTATTTTATTACTGTCTCTTTCAACAGGCTTTTTTCATTATTATTACATTACTATTTTATTTCTTAAATCCTTATCACCTCTTTTAAACTTAGCTGGTATTTGCCTATTCGGAATTTTCCTGATGTCAACATCATGTCAACATTCCGCTCTAACAATTCGGTTATTTGAAACGGCCCCCTAAACTTTGGACTTAACTTTGTTTGATTTTTTTTTCCTTATTACTCCTCTCGGGAGCTTAGGGCCTCTACAAGGGATCTTCACCAAACTTTATTTGGCGCTGTTTGTTTTATCGTGTCCCAGCTGATGTTTTCCCGGGATATTTCTAGGAGTGCTGTACGGCGCCAGGTCATCTTTTGGCGACCCACTCTTCTGCTTCCTTGTGGGTTCCATTTCAGAGCCATTCTTACGATGCTTCCTGGATCCTTCCTCAGAGCGTGGCCAATCCATTTCCATTTCCGTTTCTTTATTTGTTTCTGGATTGGCACCTCTCCTTTGCAGTGCTATAAGTCCTCATTGGATATTCTGTCTGGCCAGAATACCCCAAGTATTATTCTCAGGCACTTGTTGATGTAAGCCTGCAGCTTCATCAATATCCCTTGAGAGGTCATCCACGTCTCCGATCACTATAGCAGTATGGATTTTACACACGAGTTGAATATGCGCAGCTTTGTTTTTCTGTTTTTCTGCTGGTTTCTCCATACTCGGTGTAGTCTTCCCAATGCAGACCTCGCTTTGCGCAGTCGGTTCTCCACATCACTTTCCACTCCACCATTTGATGTTATGATAGTACCGAGGTATGTGAAGCTGTCGACGAAGTCGAATATCTCCGATTGTGATGTTGTTTGTGTTGGAGTTGTTGATCCGCATAGCTTTCGTTTTTGATGCGTTGATCTTTAAACCTACTGCGCCAGCTCGGATCTCGAGGTCCCTAGCTTTGGCTTGTATGTCTTCGAATTTGTGAGCCAAGAGACATATGTCATCCGCGTAATCCAAGTCTTCTAGATGTCGGGTGAAGTTCCAAGTGATTCCGCGTCTGTCCATGCATACTTCTCTCATAATTTCGTCGACTACCAAGTTGAACAGAAGTGGTGATAGAGGACATCCTTGCTTGACGCCTGTGTTCGTCTGGAAGGGTGCACTAATTTTCCCGTTGTGCAGTACCGCCAGCTCAGCAAGAGCCCTCCATATCGCTGCTCTGTCTACCGAATCGAATGCCTTCTGGAAATCTATGAACAAGAGGTACAGCGGCGAGAGCCATTCCACAGTTATTGCGCCATTCTCGGTTATTGCGCGTAGTGTGTTTGCCTGGTCTACGCAGCTCCTGTGTGGTCTGAATCCTCCTTGTTCATCTCGTAGTGTTGGCTCGATCTTTTCCTGAAGACGTTCGTTCAGTAGAGTGGCTAGTACCTTGTAACTTGTGTTCAACAGGGTAATGCCTCGCCAGTTGTTTCAGTCACTGAGGTCTCCTTTCTTCGGTAGCTTTATGATGGTTGCTTTTTTCCAGGATGTTGGGATCCGCTCCCTTTCCCATATATTATTGAAATGTGGATGCAGTGTTTCGGCCATTAGTTGCGTGTTAATCTGGAGAAGTTCGGCCGGTATCTCCAGCCGCTTGGTTGTGTTTTAATTTCCTGATAGCATCCTTTATTTCTCTAATTGATGGTCCCGTGGGTGATATTCTGAAGTTATTGCTCGGTACAATACTACTGAAGTTTTCTTGCGTGCTGCTCGGTTGTTCTGTGCAGCTGATATCCATAAAATGCTGTCGCCATCTTTGGAGTTGTGCCTCCAGGAGTAAGGAGTCTTCCATCTGGGTCCCGCACTGGTTGGGTTCGCCTATGGAAGCTTCCGATCAGTTGACTAATTATCTGGTACAATGAGCGCATGTTGTTCATGTTGGCTGCGCTTTCTGCATTTTCAGCGAGCCTGTCCAGAAATTTTCTTTTGTCGTTTCTTGCTGATTTCTTCACCAACATGCATAGCTCAAACTTTGTTTGATGACGCTCTAAATTTTTCAACAATACAAAATCTCCAACTGTGCATCCAACAATTTTAGACTTGTTATACCCTTGCAGAGGGTATTATAATTTTGTCCAAAATGTGCAACGCAGTGAAGGAGACATCTCCGACCCTATAAAGTATATATATTCTTGATTAGGATCACCTCCTAAGTTGATATGAGCATGACCGTCTGTCCATCTGTCTGTCTGTATCTACGCGAACTAGTCTCTCAGTTTTAAAGCTATTGACTTGAAACTTTTCACACACCCTTCTTTCCTTTGCACGCAGTATATAAGTCGGAACGACCGGGATCGGCCGACTGTATCCTATAGCTTCCATATAACTGATTGATCGGAAGTGGTATAACTTTGGTGTAGAGTTAGAGAGTTCATATTTAACATGAGAGCTATTTTTGACAAAACATTACGACATGCCAAATTTCATAAGGATCGGGTGACTATATCCTATAGCTGCCATATAACTGAACGATCGGAAATGACCCAACTTTCGTGTTTTTGAAGATAGAAAGCTGAAACTTGGTACAGATTATATTTTTGGTCAGTTGATCCAACCTACCAAATTTTATAACGATCGGCTGACTATATCTTATAGCTGCCATATAACTGAACGATCGGAAATGGTTTTTGGTAGAAATACCAACTTTGGTACTTTTGAAGATAGAAGCTTGGAACTTTTTTTAGATTTTATATTATAATAAATTGGGTTATATTATCATATTCTCATTAGGATCGGCAAACAATATTCGATGTTTGCGATATATATCCGTTTTAACTGCAAGGGTATATCAACTTCGGCTCCGTCCGAACTTAGTTTTCCTTGTTTTTTTTTCAAATTGTTCCTTGTTATATGACGGCTCGACCTCTCCTATCATATCGAAAGGTCTCAGTGAACACGTCTAAGAGGCTTGCCTTTGTCACTCGACTAATCGTACAGGTCAAAGCCAAATGAACTTCTCCTATTGCTTCTTGCCAAGATCGATTGCTAGTTTCAGCGGCACTTAATAAGTTCTTTAGGGTTCTCATAAGGCTTTCGACTTGTCCGTTTGCTCTACTTGCGCCCGACGCAATCAAATGCAAATTAATTTTTTGTTGAGACAAAACTCCCTAAATCTAGTGCTGGCGAAATATCTGACCCCAAACAAATGGTACTCCATTAATGCAATTTTCAGCATTTTCAATTTTAAACGTGTGGGTTAAATAGAAAACTTTAGTAGAGGGGTCCACCTTTTCAGTAATGTCAATGTCACCATGTATAATGTCATGTATAAAAATGAAAGTATCGGTAAAGTACTTAAAAAAAACTCATCACTAAGAACTTTACATAAAAGATGCTGGATCTAGAGAAAATAAACGTTCATAAAAAATAGTAGTTTTGTTAAGAGGTTATATACAGTTGTACCGCGCAAAAATATGGATTTTTATCGATTTTTTTTTGACACCATAGAAAATATTTATGAAAAATGTTTTACCGACGTTGTTTAGTTCATGTTTCTGGGTACTTAATTAAATTTTTTCATAAAAAAATATTACATAACAAAATTGTACCATCGAAAAAGATTGTTATCCGAATTCCCGGATCGTCTTTTTTCGATGGTGTCTTGCAATGGACATGATTTCCCGAAAACGGTTCATCCGAAATCCAAAATTCAAAAAAGTTTAGTTAGTATATTGTATTGTCTAGTCCATGAACGAGGGATTTTTAGAAATTTTGATTAAAAAAAAAATGGCGACGTTTTTAACAAAAAATGTACTTTTTCAACGTATAAGGTTTTCGTTTTTTGTGCTTTATAAAAGGAGATTTCAAAAAAATTAAAAATCCCTCGTTCACGGACTAGCTAATATCATAATAAATAAGTGGTCAAAATTTGGTGTTGATCGGATTAATAGTTTTTTAGTAATCGTGTCCACCGAAAAAACAAGATTCTGAGATAATCGCGTTCAAAGTTTCAAGTTTGTTCAAGTTTTATATGCAGAAAGTGCGCTATAAATAGCTACAGCTTCGGTTCTAACGCTCCGATCGTTATGAATTTTTGTGAGAGTATTCCCAATAGAATATACTTAAAGAATATGCAATAAAACTGATTTACCGATTTGGAAAACACGATAATTCTCTTGATGCGTTGGATAGAAGGATTGAAGAACCACTACCTTAAGGTGACACAGAAGAAGCAAAGGAGCACAAGGAGCTGACTGATTTCGTTCGCAAAGCCAAAAGCTACCGAAAATCCATGTTTACGTTTGCAGTCACGGACTAAGTTGTATTATAAATATTATGAATTAGACTGCACACGGTACATAGAAAGCCTTAAAGAATTTAAAGAAGATGCTTTAAAGAACTGTAAGCCTACAGAAATGCAAAAACCTACGTTTTCACAACGAGATATGCAACAAGTGTGTCTATTTTCATTGGAATCCAGCTAATGATGTTCCAAACCATATAGCAAAATCGCGTACTGTAAGCCTTTCAAAGAAAAAGAAAAAAGTTCGATGAACTAGTTCGATCAGGTTGTCATGTTTGGAATTTTAAATCGAACGAAAATGACAACATGGAGACCCAGGAGACTTTGGGTAACACAGAATATAAGGCCATTAGTCAGTATTCAGGATGCCACCGTTTAAAAAAGAAAGAGCATTGGTTCTGGAACTATATAAAATAGAAGAAGGATAGTCGTCCGAAGTAAAGAATTCAGAATGGTAAAGAAGAAACTGTGCAGAGCCTGCGGTGACTCTCGTCTCGGTTTGACAGAGAAGGTGGATGGAAAAAATCACGTGGTGAAATCCTCGAAGTAAATATTCCGATCATTTTTTGAGTTTGAAGATCCTAGATATCTAACCTACATAGATATCAGAGCAGCTGGAGATAAGAAATTGTCAGCATTTGGGCCAGGGCAAAAATAAATTTATAACGATTGCCAATGAAAAGCATCTTGTCATTCTTTTAAAAATGTATGGTTTTTCCGAAAAAAATAATAAAAATCCTTTTTCGGGTTTGGGCGCCAAGTCAAGACTCCAAATAACGCAGCACGCAATAACGCAAAAACAAAAATTGGAGTAACTTTTGAAGAGATCTAGTAGAAATTTTCTATTAGGTCGAATATAGTATAAAACCGTATTTGAAATTTTTCTAACACCGTCAAAATCTTGATTTATTTTGAAAAAACTGTTTTTCGGGACTTTTTTGCTCTTAAAAATTCCTAAGCGCATAGGAAATTTCTCTGCCCGACTCATACACTATAAATGTGTGAAACGTCATGCTCACAGCCTACTTTCTGCTTTTCGTTACTAATACTAGTGTGTTAAAATCATATCAATGTATTGAGTGCCGATCACTGCTTTAGGTCAATAATGCTGCTCGGAAATGCCATAACTTTGGTGTTTTTATAGTTAGAGAGTTGGCATTTTCTATAAATTCTTTTTTCGGCAACATGATACGAGAAACCAAATCGTTAAGGATCTGCCGTCTATATCCTATTACTCTTTTGGCACTGAGTCCATTCATGTGAAACACGATTCCCGACTGACAACATGCACCACCCCATCGTCCATCCATCCGACATCCAATAAAAACTGATCTTTAACGCTTTGATGCAACTGCAAACCACTCTTTGCTTGTTGATAGATTGCTGCTTTGCGAGCGCATTATAGCGAAATACTTTGACTGTGGTACAGTAAAAAAACTTTATGTTGCCAGAAAATATTTAAGTAATTTGCTTTTCATATAAATTTTTAAATTTTAAAAACATAATTCAGAGAATTTTTTAAAAATTGCAATAAATCGTTTTGGAATTTTTCCTGCCTTATTAATATGTTCGGCAAGAAGACAGGACAGGGGTATAAATATTTTCTCTGACCGAGCGCTGACGCGCACACACAGTATAAACCCACAGTACCCACAGTATAAAATGTATGAAACGTCATGTTCTCAGTCTACTTTCTGCTATTCGTTACTAATACTAATGCATTAAAATTATATTAATGAAACATATGAAACCTCATGCTCGCAGCCTTCTTTCTACCCTGCAGTACTGAAATTAATTTCGCTACCTCTTCCTCTACTGACTGGAATGGATCGCTACATCCAAATTAAGCTCAAGCTTAGCCCGCAGAGTAATCCGGCAGGCAATAAAACAAAAATTAAACACGTCCAGAAGTTCGACAAAGAACCTGGCAGATTAAGCAGTAACAGATTTGCCCTACTGGCGGAGGTTGAGGAAAACCAACTAGCCCAAAACACCGCAGAAAAACCCAAGCCCCTCCAATCCTTATCAGGGAAAAAAGCTCGAGGGCCCTGGTCAACCGAATTGCGGCGTTGATCGGGAAAGGTGATACCTTTCATGTTGTCCCGCTTATCAAAGGGAACATCCATGAACCAATGATGCAAACCAAGGCTGAATGTCGAGCTCGAGATAAAAAGCAGGTCGCTGAAGAAGAACGAGGTCAGTACCGTTAAGAAATGTAGAAACTGCGAAGGCAACCATACGGGAAACTATATAGGATGTATGGTGTACAAGGAGTTAAAGAGTCGCCTGCGTCAAGCGATTGGAACGCGCTACCAAAATCCACAGGATGTGTACATTGCGTCAAAAACTACGCCAGACGTCTTCTTCGCCAAAGCTTCGAGGTCCCTATTCCACTAAACATCACCAACGGCTTCTCCTATGCCGATGCTCTACGATCTGGAATGGAAATTCCAATTCACCCTAACTCACAAAGCGCTCACAAACTCCAGAACAGCCACACATCAAAACGGAAACGGAAACGGAAACTATGATGCTAACCCTCCAACAAAATATGATGGAGCTTATATCATTCGTGAAAACGACAATGCAAACACTTGTTCAAACCAGAACATGGTAATACAGCTGCTCGTACACAACAGTCTAAATAATCTATGCAGTCTCTACGAATTTCAATGTGGAACGCCAATGGTGTCCCACGGCATAAACTAGAATTGTCACAATTCTTGACCGAAAACCATATTGAGTGTATGCTACTGGTGAATACGAATCTTACAAGCAAATACAACTTTCAAATAAGAGGACATACAATCCAAATGGGAAAACCCACGTCGGCAATGGAATTCTAATCAGAGAACGCATGAAACACCATTTTCACAAAAGGTTTGCAACAAACTTCTTGCAGGCCACATCGATAGAAATTCAGTCAAGTAACGAAAGCCTTTTAATCGCTGTCGTTTACTGCCCCTTCTCGTTTCTCAATCCCGGAAAGACAATTCATGGACTTCTACAATTCACTTGGGGATCGTTTCATAGCCGCAAAAGACTACAACGCCAAGCAAACGCATTATGTATAACGTCTAGTGACTCGCAATGGAAGGCAATTTTACAATGCAATTATAATTATTATTTTTTTTTCTCGCGTTCTTATTATTATAAATGTGAGAAATAAAGTGGACTATGTTGCCTTTGGAAAGAACCGACTCACAAAAGCTCCCAGACCGTTTTGATTTTGCGGTGCCAAAAAACATACTTCGAATCTAATAAGTGTCAAAGCAGTCTCGGACTTATCATCAGACCACTCAGTGCCCACATAGAACTCGCCCCGGAGCGCCCTCATAGAAAGGAAGTAGACCGAAACAAATACTACAAATTTAATCAGCAACGTGTGTCACTAGCCGATGATGTACAGAAAATAACCAAACTTAATTTTTTGTTCTAGATCAAAAATTAAGGACGTTAGGTGTTCGAATAAAGGTTGCAGAGCCGCCATTTTGTTTTCGATTTATTAAAAAAAAAATTAATTTTGTACTTTAAATTTAATATAATAAAACCTCATTTACAAATTTTTGATTGGCTTTTTCATTTGGCCAAAAAAAATTCCAGAAAATCCTTTTTTTTCGCCTGTTACTCAGATGCCCCCCTTTAAGGGGTTATATACCTTTTTTATTTTCACAAAATCGAAAATTTTTTTATTGCTTTATCTTGAAGAAAAACTCCTTAAGAACATTTTCCCAAATTTTCATAGAGATTGGAGCAGTAGAAAAAAAGTTACAGCGCTCCTAACCGCGCGCCTCATTGCGGCTTTGAACTGAACTTGAAACTTTAAACGCGAATATCTCGAAATGGTGTTTCTTGAAAAATGACTTTGCGGTGACATGGATGGCGGAAAACTACTGAACCGATTTTGTTCAAATTTTTTTTAAAATGTTCGTAATGAAATTCTTCTGTGCTTGAACGATCGACTATTCACGCACAAACTTTTTTTCGCCGAAATGAATTTTTTAGTGAAATTTCTAGAGACCAAAAAGTTCATTTTTAGCATAAAACGTTCCCGTATGAATAAAAAAAATAAAAATTTTTAAATCGATCGTTCAAGCACAAGGAAATACACTAAACTAATGAAATTTTTTTACTTTTATGGTTTAAGTTGACCTGTTTGACCTGGGGAACTGTCACCGCAAGGCTCTAAAAAAAAAAAGCCTCTAAGGGAAACAGCCACCCCTTAAAAACTATTTAATATTTTTCCACCAAATGTTGCACCAACATTGTTAATAAAGTGTACTATCAAAAAATTAAAACATCCGTGTAATTAAATAATTGCTACATACCTAAAAAAAATCCGAACTTTGCTCTTTTTCTTCGACAAAGAAGGTATATAACCCCTTAATTCTCAACCTAGCCGCCGCAGTAGCCGTGTTGTGTTTTTTGGTGCTCTTTTTTTCCTTTCAGGTGAACTACGTACAGGGTGTCGACGGCATACCAGGCAGCGTAACAAATAAATTTAAAAAAAAATCAATTAATTATAAATTTCTATATTTATAATTTTAACTACTACAATTTATTAAATTATTATTTTCCGTTTGAGCGAAGGGCCAGTTTTTTTAATTCACCTTTCTGGCCACTCAATAATTAATCTCGAAAATTATAAATAATTTATTTATCAACCTTCTGTCCGAATAGAGCCGCGGCCCGCGGTTTCAATTCCACCTTTCCGGCTTCGTGATAATTAAATCCAATTAATTACAGATTAAGTTTTCGATTCCACCTTTCCGGCTCCATAATAATTAAATCCAACAATTAGTCAAAAATTAATCATTATTATTTATTTTTTTTTTTGTTAAATCCAAGCCAAAATCAAGTCCACCTTTCCGGCTCCGCAAGTTCGAAATCTATTCAAGTTCGAATGAATTCAATATCTACGTACGAGCCACACTTGTATAAATATACATACATACAGTAGCGGACACTGAAATCCGGACAGGCAGAAAATACTACTTTTTAAGTTTTTTTTCAGCTATCGTTTACTTTATGGAGTAAATTTGTTTTAAATCGATGAAATTAATATAAATGTTAATTTAAAACGTGTTGTTTTAAATTGAGTTTTGTTTTATTTCGAAATAAAGCGTATACTTCAATATTCGATGGAAATAACAAAAATGTAGGCAAACAATAACAACATTTTTATTAACTATTTAACAACAATCTTTGAAAATTATTTCTTAATAGCTTAGTATTTAACGTATTCAAAAATAATTTGGTTTTGGTTCTTTAGTATTTAGTTGGTCTTCCTTAAGTTTTTAATACGGCCTTTATTCTTGATACCATAAAATCTACCAAGAGTTCGTTAATTTTCTTAATTATGTCTTTATAACCGACACTTTCCACTGTTAAATTAAATTCTCTTATTTTTTTGGGTTTCTTTTTATGTATTTTAACTTTAAAATAGGACAACGATATTGAATCGGATAGAAATCAGGACTACCCTGGTCAGTCTAAGGTTGATACTCGATTTTTCTGCAAATAATTGATTACCTAAATTTAAAAAAAAAAAAACGATATTTAAAACATTAATTATCGTTTTAACAAATCCTTAAAGAATTAAAAAAAAATATATATCCCTTTTTTTTTGCACGATAGCAAGGACCTGAGTCGTCCTAAAGGATTATGTTTGGGACACGAGAAAGATGCTCCTCCATTGAGGGTAGAAGGTGACGATTCAGAACACCTTGGAACTTTTCAGCATTCACAGTTCCATCAATTAATGCCAGATCACCAACGCCATAGTAAAAAAAGCATCCCCGGACCATTCGGCATGCTCCTTGCCTGACCTTTCGCCCTAAGCAAGGTCAAGCAAGGCAATTTTTAAAGCGTTTGTCGCGGGGAAATGACGTCTCCCCAATCATGTACAGTTTTTTTTAACATAAGAAGTTTAATAATTAAAAAAATGATTTCAGATCATAAAAGCTAAATACCTTCCGGATATAACGAAAAAATTTCAACTCGATATAATAACACGCGCTCCTACCAAACTAATGCAAAGTTCACATTTAGTGCAAGCATTTAGGTGTCCGGATTTCATTGTCCGCTACTGTATATAGATTGTCATCAATTTTTTTTCCCAAACGAGCACGAATTTTCCGGTACTTGTCTATTTTCCGTGCCCCTAACGCTGCTTCTACTCTGCATCAGGCAACATCCGCCTACAATCTCAACAAACCTCGTCTCCTTTTTGTGTTTTTTTTGGTTCCTGAAGTTTTTTCCACATTCGAATTGTGCGCACACGACTTTCCTTTCGAGGTCGGCGCCACTAGTTCCCACTTGTTCCTTGTAATCGCAATTCATCCACGATCTCACCGTTCGCATCACATTAGTGTGACCGGCCACCGCTTTGTACAGTCGACAAGCGCTGACCAGCGAATTGGATTCTGAGAATGTCCACGGGAGACGACAAAAAGCCGCGTCCGATCCCAACCGTTTCCATTTTCGCTCCGTTGCGAAAATGGCTCCAAGTGCGGTCGAAGTGGCGCTGAAAAAGTTCATCGCCACAACAGATCGAATTAGCCAATTTGAGGCTAACATAAATACTCCGCGCGCCCCAGGAACGGAAATAGGCCCCCAATACATGTGCGAAGTCTATCGGGACCAAATTCGGGCACCGCCTATTCGAGGTGTATTGCTTCGGGAGAAAATTGCTTCCCAATCCACTCAGGCTTCCGTTAATGTCCACACGCCCGCGTTTACAGGCTGCCGGTTATCTAAAGTGGATACCGAGGTCTTTGCGGGTGATTATCTTCGGTGGCCCGCCTACAGAGACTTGTTTACGGCCATTTACATCCAAAACTCGCGGCTCACCCCGGTAGAGAAGTTGTTCAACTTACTGACCAAAACAAGTGGTGACGCCCACGCCATTGTTTCTAAGGCTCCGCTTACCCATGAGGGGTTTGTCGCAGCATGGCAAAGCCTCACAGACCGCTTTGAGGACCACCGGCTATTGGTCAACAGCCAGTTGAAGATCCTTTTCAACATCCAGGCTATTTCTCGAGAGTCCGGGGTCGCGCTGAAGGAGCTGCAAGCCACCATTCAGAGTTGTCTGACAGCCCTAGCAATGTCCTCCATCAATGTTGAGGCTTGGGACTGCCTCCTGGTATTTATGATTTCGTCAAAGCTCCCCAAAGTCACACTGTCTATGTGGGAGCAATCCGTACATAGTACATAATAAGGCCGAAATGCCAACATGGAAGGAATAAATTAACTTTCTGACAGACCGCCAGAACGAGACTCGTCCGCCCGCGTCATCCGCGCCTAGCCAATTTTCCGCCCTCTTGTCAAGGGCCCCCGCAGGACGCGGCCGCTGCGCCCACCCTATTGTCACTGCTGTAGCGGGACAGCGTCAACGTTGTGCCGACTGCGCTAGTGCGCATTGACACCGGGACCTGGATCTTCGACACGGTGGCCCTCATCGACCCGTGTAAGCCATCGAGATGCATTGACGCATCGCTAGCGGTGTTTCCGTCTGCCCACTACCAGCGTGGGGACGAACAAATTTGTTAGCGTTCGATGATAGCATTCGGCTGGAGGTCGTCTTCAAAATCGAGCCTCACGTGCGCGCTAGTACGCCGTCTCGAGAGCTGAGCGAGGCGGTGCGTGCCCACTTCCAAGGCGTGACATTGGCGGATGAGCGGTTCTATCTGCCAGCGACGATCTCGGCCGTCGTCGATCGTCCGCTCTGGCTGTAGCGTTTTTTTTCTAAGTTAAGTTTTAGTCCCATGCAAGCAGCAAAATAGGGATGTCGGAAATATATCAAAATATCAATATATCGATATATTTTCTCTTAAAAAAAATATTATTATCGGAATATTTTTTGGGCAAAAATAGTCGATAATAATATTTTTGAGTTGGTATATTTTGATATTTTATGTTTGGTCACTCTTAAGCCAGAAATTGGCATTAAGTTATCTTATCACGCCTGGAAGTTCGGTTCCATCTGAACGGTTGGCTTCTGCCATTAAATGTATTGTCTGTGACTCCCGTAGTCGAATGACAGACCAGCATATAACCGAAAGAGTTTTTTTTTAAATTATTGAAGAAAGATTTTTTTTGTAATTAAGAGTAATTAGGATCATTAAATAAGTGAATTAGGTAATTAGCATTATTTAGTACATATTCCATGAATTAATTAAGTTTTAAAGAACTTTTTTTTTATATTAATATTTTTTATAAATAAATTTGAATACAATGTCCTTAATAATTTTGTTATTTTTTATTTCAATGAACGTTAATAAAAGTTGCTTGAGAGTGGGTATAAATATTTGTTGTTTTTCAATTCACTTATTAAATAAAAAATAGCTCTTATTTGCAGTTTATGGATGAAAACACATATTAAAACCTTTTTTATACCCTTGCAGAGGGTATTATAATTTTGTCCAAAAGTGTAAAACGCAGTGAAGGAGACATCTCCGACCCTATAAAGTATATATATTCTTGATCAGGATCACCTCCTGAGTTGATATAAGCATGACCGTCTGTCTGTTTCTACGCAAACTTGTCTCTTAGTGAAGCTATGCTATGAACTTGAAACTTTGCGCACACCCTTCTTTCCTTTGCACGCAGTATATAAGTCGAAACGACCGGGATCGGTCCACTATATCCTATAGCTTCCATGTAACTGATTGATCGGAAATGGTATAAGTTTGGTGTTTTTAGAGTTAGAGAGTTCAGATTTCGTACGAATGCTATTTTTTGCAAAATAATACGTAAAGATTGGCCGACTATATTGTATATCTGTCATATAACAGAACGATCAGAAATGGTATTTGGTAGAAATACCAAAGTTTGGTATTTTTGAAGATAGAAGCTTGCGTTTTTTTTGTTTTTAGATTTTTTATTGTAATTAATTGGTTTTATTATGATATTCTCATAAGGATTGGCAAACTATATCCGATGTTTGCGATATATATCTGGCTTTAACTGCAAGGGTATATCAACTTCGGCTCTGCCCGAAGTTAGCTTTCCTTTCTTGTGTAAATTTACAAATAACCTTTTTTCAATTTTAGCTGACCATAAAATATATCAAAAATACTCGATATATCGATTTTTATACCCTTGCAGAGGGTATTATAATTTTGGTCAAAAGTGTGCAACGCAGTGAAGGAGACATCTCCGACCCTATAAAGTATATATATTCTTGATCAGGATCACCTCCTGAGTTGATATGAGCATGTCCGTCTGTCTGTCCGTCTGTCTGTTTCTACGCAAACTAGTCTCTCAGTTTTAAAGCTATCGTCTTGAAACTTTGCACACACCCTTCTTTCCTTTGTACGCAGTATATAAGTCGGAACGGCCCGGATCGGCCGACTATATCCTATAGCTGCCATATAACTGATTGATCGGAAATGGTATAACTTTGGTGTTTTTAGAGTTAGAGAGTTCAAATTTGACATGAGTGCTATTTTTGGCAACACATGTTGAATTCATGTCATGTTAAATTTCATAAGGATCGGCAGACTATATCCTATAGCTGCCATATAACTGAACGATCGGAAATGACCCAACTTTCGTGTTTTTGAAGATAGAAAGCTGGAATTTAATACAGATTCTATTTTTGGTCAGTTGATCCAACCTACCAAATTTCATTAGGATCGGCCGACTATATCCCATAGCTGCCATATAACTGAACGATCGGAAATGACCCAACTTTCGTGTTTTTAAAGATAGAAAGCTGGAACTTGGTACAGATTCTATTCTATATTCCGGTTTTAACTGCAAGGGTATATCAACTTCGGCTCCGCCCGAAGTTAGCTTTTTTTTTCTTGTTTTTTGTGATATTTCTTAATATTATCGTTTGATATTTTTTTCACAGCAAATATCATCAATACGATATTTTTTCAAAAACCAACAACCCTACAGCAAAATAAAGGTGATGTAAAGGTGATGCGCCTCCGACGATAAACCCACGATAAACCTCCGATAAACCCACGACGCCCCCGAATTCTTTCTTTTCGAGCCTCTCGAATTTCAATAGGATGGGCCGACTATATCTAATAGCTGTCATATAACTGACTTTTTTAAATTTATATTCTAAAAAACTGATTTTATAATAAAATTCCAATAGCGATAATTCGGCTTCGCCCGAAGGTAGCCTTTCTTGTTATAACCTTGCAGAGGACGTTATAATTTTTGTCAAAAGTGTGAAACGCAGTAAGGGAGACATCTCCGACCCTATAAAGTATATGTATTCTTGATCAGGATCACCTTCTGAGGTCTCTCAGTTTAAAATCTATTAACTTGAAACTTTACACACACCCTTCTTTTCTTTGCACGCAGTATATGTATAAGTCGGAACGGATCGGCCGAATGTATCCTAAAGCTGCCATATAACAGATTGATCGAAAATGCTAGAACTTTGGTGTTTTTAAGAGTTCAAATTTTGTATGAATCTTATTGTTGGCAAAATAATTAGACATAACAAATTTCATAAGGATCGGTTAACTATATCCCATAGCTGTCATATAACTGAACGATCGGAAATGACCCAACTTTCGTGTTCTTGAAGACAGAAGTTTGGATCTTTGTACAGATTCTATTATTGGTCAGTTGATCCAACCTATCAAATTTTATTACAATTGGCCAACTATATCTTATATAGCCGGAAATGGTATTTGATTTTTGGTAAAAACATCAACTTTGGTATTTTTGAAGATAGAAGCTTGGGACACTATTTTAGCTTTATTGTAATAAATTGGTTATATGTTTCAGGTTTTAACTGCAAGGTTTCCGGCCGAAGTTAGATTTCTTTTTTTTGTTTTTACGTAATTTCGTCATTTAAAAATTGCTTAAATTACATTTATTAAAATTTTTTTGTAAACACACCTTTAAAAATATTCCAAATAGAATGCAGCTCGGGTGAAGGAAACATTTTTTTATTGCCTGTACAGAATGCACCAAATCGCCAGATATCAGCTTAAACAGGCTTCAATTAAAGCTCTGAGTATATTTTTAAATATCGTGAGTCAGGTGAAATACCTAGAAAGGAAACAAGGATCGAGAAAGAAAATAGAAAAGAAAAAATCGGGAGATATGCAGTACGAAAACCATTTGCAAAGGAAGTTTTGGGCGGAACAATTCAATATCTTTAAACGAAGTCGGTTTGGGCATTGGGCGGAATTGGGCATAAGGCCTCTAGATTTATATCGCTATATATTTCTAGCTAGGAAATAGCCCCACTTTGAGACCAAGATCGGTTGACTATATCTTATGGCTGAAGATCAATATTTGTGTGAATTTTGCCAAGCCCAAAAAAATTGAATACCTTCTGCAACGGTATAATAATGCATGTCCATCTTTCCGTTGGGTTCTATGTATTTTTTTTTCGTGCAAGACTATAAAGCAGTTGGCGACAAGCCCCCACTACAGGGGCGTAGGAAATTTCTCTGTAGCACACAGTACAAACGAACCTAACTTCAAATGTTTCGACTTCAAAATTCAAATGAATTCCGGTTTTGCGGAATGTTGCATTACGTTTCTCGTTTCATTTCTTCTCATTCATTTCTCTGTGTTCACACGCTGTGAATTCGAGTGGCAAAATAACTTCGATTTCGCGTTTATTCACTTCAAATCAATACGATTAAGTCATTCCGATTTTTCAATGACCTTAATCCGAAATACAAAAAACACCATTATACAAAGACAAATTTATGGTCAATGGCCCAAAACGGTCAACTTTTTTCTTCGAGCTTGTTGGTGAGGGGGGAACGCACATGCGTTCGTAAAATAGAATCGTATCTATTTTTAGAACTCTTTACATGTACCCGTCAACAAAAATGTGAACCTATGTGTGTATGTGTGACTGCTCGCACGACGGCGTAAAAAGGTTTTGGCTTCCAAATTTCAATTTAAATTTCCCGTTTCTGTTTTCGATGCGCCGATGTGGTAGTTGGTAGAACAATTAGTATTTTTGATCGCCGCAGATCGAGACAGGATGGTAGCGTAATGCATAGAGTAGTTACTCTATGTGTAATTTTTCTGTGTTCAAATCCTCGTAAGGACTTTGAACTTTTTCTTTCTTTTCTAATTATTACAGTTTTTTTTTTTCTTTAATTGTAATATTTTTCTTTAATTTTACAATTGTAAAATTGTTTTATTCTTCCTTATGTCCCGCTAATAAAATGCTAATAAAATTTCAAGGGAGTCCTTCCAGCATTTTGTCAGCCGACAAGTCCGTCACTTATTTTTACAATAATTGTAATAGAATGCAATTAAAAATAATAATAATAACGTAAAAACAAGAAAGCAAAGCTAACTTCGGGCTGAGCCGAAGTTAATATACCCTTGCAGCTAAAACCGGATATATATCGCAAACATCGGACATAGTTGGCCGATCCTTATTATTACATCATAATAAAACCAATTAATTACAATAAAAAATCTAAAAAAAGTACCAAGCTTCTATCTTCAAAAATACGAAAGTTGATATTTCTACCAAATACCATTTCCGATCGTTCAGTTATATGTCAGCTATAAGATATAGTCAACCGATCGTTATGAAATTTGGTAGATCGGATTAACTGACCAAAAATAGAATGTGTACCAAGTGCTTTCTATCATCAAAAACACGAAAGTTGGGTCATTTCCGATCATTCAGTTATATGGCAGCTATAAGATATAGTCGGCCGATCCCTATGAAATTTGGCATGTCGTATTATTTTGCCAAAAATAGCTCTCATGTCAATTTATCCAGCTATAGGATATAGTCGGCCGATCCCGGCCGTTCCGACTTATATACTGCGTGCAAAGGAAAGAAGGGTGTGTGCAAAATTTCAAGTTGATAGCTTTAAAACTGAGAGACTAGTTTGCGTAGAAACAGACAGACGGACATGCTCATATCAACTCAGGAGGTGATCCTGATCAAGAATACATATACTTTATAGGGTCGGAGATGTCTCCTTCACTGCGTTGCACACTTTTGGACAAAATTATAATACCCTCTGCAAGGGTATAATTAAAAGTAAAACAAAAAAAAAATAAAGGTAAATATGTATAAAAAGAATCATAAAACTAAAACTTTATCAAAATTGGAAAAACCGCCCGCTAATGTAATCGAACCCAGGACCCCTTGAATAAGGACCGCGCACTATCCATCTAGGCTACCGTCGAAGTTGATTTTATGATACTTAAAATTGGTGTTAAAGGAGGCGCTAGAATCCATACCAAAAACAGAGCTGACGAGTAAGGATAGTAGAAGATATTTCTGATCTCTTTACTCTCACAGTGGTTCGGTTACAACGTTTCAAACTTTCATCGTTCCAAAGATGTTACGATCTAAAAATAGAATTCTCTCTCTCCCTATCTCATCTCCCAGCCGTTTGTCGTGGAACCCGCTCTCAAATGTTTTCATTATTACAGCGGGTTCCACGACGGAAAAAATGAAAACATTTGAGAGCGGGTTCCATGACGCGGCCTACCAAAATGCCGTAGAACCCGCACTTATAGACATTTTTACAGCGGGTTCCACTACGGACTGAGACGATGTTAAGGTTATTTTACAATTTTGTATTTTTTTTTATTGGATTATAAATTTAGGAAAACGCATTAAAATAATAAAACAATAATATAAATAGATTTAAAATTAAAGAAAAATGGACTTCCCGAGCCTGGTTTTGAACTCGTTTTACTTTGCACACCAGCCAAGCACTCTACCACTCGGCTATTCCTCATTCAATGTCGCGCGAAAAATTTCTCAAACTTAACTTCACTGTTGGAACCCGCCATAGAAAATTTTTCTTTGTATGAGATGTCCCATCTATGTACTTTATAATCTTTGATGATAGTAAAGCCTGGAAAAGACAACACAATTCCAACATCGTACAGACCAAAAAGCCTTATATCTCTCTGTTTGTCAAAACTTTTTGAAAAATGCTTGTTAACTCGCAAAATAGCACATCTGGAGCTTGCAATATTATCCCGTCAAAATAGTTTGAGAGAGAAGATTAGGAAATAAGGGAACAGATTAACATCACAAATATTCTCAGCCTTCGAACAACGAGAATACTGTAAAGATTCTTTGCTACTAGGTATCTTCAAAAGTTCCAAATCACTGACCCACTGTGTAATACACCAGGGCACAACTGAACTGCCGTTATGTTAATGTTTTTTTATTGATTATAATTTGTTTATTATTTTAAATAAAATTGATTGCTTGTTAGCCACTGATGTGCTGATATGTAGCGTACGCAAATTGTTCACCACATACTGTTCATGTAATGTTTAATTTACAAATTGTAGTTAATAATATTAACTATATCACGTCGTGGTCATCAATGTTTGGTCATTGAGATTTTTCAATGACCTGAACCCGCACCAAAATATAAAGACCAAATAATTTGTTTAAACGTTATAAGAATGTTTATTCTGCATGCAGATGAAACTGGATGATCAACATTAATAAACCATTTTATGATGCATGCTGGGACTTAATGTAATGTACAAAGAGTGCGGAGCTGCGAAGCTAAAACTCTCTGAAGAAGTCCCGTTAAAGTCGAGAGGCCGGGAGAGAATCGGCGTGTGACCAACTAAGCGATTTGTACATACTTAAACGTAATAAATAAATTATTTAGTCGAGTTGCCTGGCCCGACGTTTTAATTCATTCAAGCCATTCAAAGCGGTAGAGGTAGCCAAACCTAAACTTAAAATCGGATAACTTTCAAAATTTGAAACCTAAATTTTCCGACCGTATTTCCACCATGGTTAATAATGCAAATTGTGTGCTTGGTTTTATGACGAGATTTTTTAAAGAATTGAATTACCCTGATTTAACAAAAACCATTTGTGCCTTTGGTACGTTCGATAGTTGAATATGTATCGTGTGTCTGGAGTCCACAATGCAGAATGCACTAGAGCTGGGATACTATCGATGGTCGAAGCATTCGATAGTTTCGATGTTTTCAAAGCAAAAATTCGATAGTATCGATAGTATAGTCATATTTACTTTATTTTTTTCCATACATAGGGTTTTTGTTTTTTAAGCTATATACACAATAAAAAAGAGAAAATAAAGATCAAAATTATTCTATCTTATAGGGATGTCGGAAATATATCAAAATATCAATATATCGATATATTTTCTCTTAAAAAAAATATTATTATCGGAATATTTTTTGGGCAAAAATAGTCGATAATAATATTTTTGAGTTGGTATTTCCGATATTTTATGTTTGGTCACTCTTAAGCCAGAAATTGGCATTAAGTTATCTTATCACGCCTGGAAGTACGGTTCCATCTGAACGGTTGGCTTCTGCCATTAAATGTATTGTCTGTGACTCCCGTAGTCGAATGACAGACTAGCATATAACCGAAAGAGTTTTTTTTAAATCATTGAAGAAAGATTTGTTTTGTAATTAAGAGTAATTAGGAGCATTAAATAAGATAATTAGGTAATTAGCATTATTTAGTACATATTCCATAAATTAATTAAGTTTTAAAAAACTTTTTTTTATATATTAAGTGTTTTTATAATTAAAGTTGATCACAATGTCATTAATAATTTTGTTATTTTTTATTTCAAATAACGTAAATAAAAGTTGCTTGAGAGTGGGTATAAATATTTGTTGTTTTTTAAATTCACTTTTTAAATAAAAAATAGCTCCTATTTGCAGTTCATGGCGGATGAAAACACATATTAAAACCTTTTTTTAAATTTACAAATAACCTTTTTTCAATTTTAGCTGACCATAAAAAATATCAAAAATACTCGATATATCGATTTTTTTATGTGATATTTCTTAATATTATCGATTGATATTTTTTCACTGCAAATATCATCAATACGATATTTTTTTAAAAACCAACAACCTTACTATCTTATCATTAACATAAATTATAAGGTAGCTTCAACAGAGATCAAGAGATCTTCATGAGATATACAAAATTCAGGTCATTTTTGATATAAAATTAAAAAACAAAAAAAAAATTTTTTTATCCAGGAATTTTTAAAAATAAAATGTCCACATTATTCGCCTTAAGCGAAGCTCTGCGGTTATTCATAACGAGTCCAGCCTTGTTGAACATACGTTCTGACTCAGTCAAGGTTGCGGGAACAAATACAAATTTGGGCACTACCAAAACTACCTACCAAATTTGGGCACATTTCCGCGACCAAACCTCGTGTTTTATTGAAATTTCAGTGATGTGAAAAATGCCTAGCACCATCGATAGTGTCAAAAAACTATCGATGGCGGCTCAGAAAGGAAACAATTCGATATATCGATAGTGCCATCGATAGTATCCCAGCTCTAGAATGCACAGAGATCACATCGAACTGTCCATTTTCATGGCGGACTGCATGATTTTCGCCCTTAGAGGACTAAATTGGGATGGATATCTGCACTTCCCTTCCTATTATAGTAGGAATATACTTTTTATACCCTTGCAGAGGGTATTATAATTTTGTCCAAAAGTGTGCAACGCAGTGAAGGAGACATCTCCGACCCTATAAAGTATATATATTCTTGATCAGGATCACCTCCTGAGTTGGTAGGAGCATGTCCGTCTGTCCGTCTGTCTGTCCGTTTCTACGCGAACTAGTCTCTCAGTTTTGAAGCTATCGTCTTGAAACTTTGCACACATCCTTCTTTCCTTTGCACGCAGTATATAAGTCGGAACGGCCCGGATCGGCCGACTATATCCTATAGCTGCCATATAACTGATTGATCGGAAATGGTATAACTTTGGTGTTTTTAGAGTTAGAGAGTTCAAATTTGACACAAGAGCTATTTTTGGCAAAATAATACGACATGCCAAATTTCATAAGGATCGGCCGACTATATCTTATAGCTGCCATATAACTGAACGATCGGAAATGACCCAACTTTCGTGTTTTTGAAGATAGAAAGATGAAACTTAATACAGATTCTATTTTTGGCCAGTTGATTCAACCTACCAAATTTCATTAGGATCGGCCGACTATATCCTATAGCTGCCATATAACTGAACGATCGGAAATGACCCAACTTTTGTGTTTTTGAAGATAGAAAGCTGGAACTTGGTACAGATTATATCCGATGTGTTCGATATATATCCGGTTTTAACTGCAAGGGTATATAAACTTCGGCTCCGCCCGAAGTTAGCTTTCCTTTCTTGTTATAATTAATTTCGATTCAGTAACAAATTGATGGGTGTTCAACCTATGTGGTTCTTCAATCACTTGCCGTTACCTTATCACTTTGCTTTATTGAACTCTTGACTTTATATATTATATTCTTAAACTCTTATCTCTAATCTCGAACATTATGCGACAGGTCCTATTGGTGGGAGTTACATATATAACATATATTATAATATGTAATATATATAATATATAATATTATATGTATATACATACTTGGCGGGAGGTATATTATATATTTTGTTTTAGATCAGGGAGGCAGGCCCAAGCTCTGCATACGGCAGAGCAAACTTCCATACCAATGCAAGAAATCATCAATACACTGCACAGTGGCCGATTTGGGTAATTTGGTGTCAGATGTGGAATATCATTTAAATGTTAAAATGTTAGAAATTTCGTAATCGAAAATCGTAATCGAACTACCGAAGTGAGCGGACGTGCTTTGTCCGAGCTCCGGGAAAACTTCACTTCGCTTATATTTTCGCCAATATAAGCGAAAAGACACTGAAATACAATTTATTAAAAGCGACAGACAAGCTTTTTTTTTTTGTAACAGTTGTAATGTGCTAAACCAAAACTAGTGCATTGTTGAAAAAAAAAATACGTACCACGCAATGAGCTCATTGAGCAACGACCAAAAGAACGAGCGTAGAAGTTCAGTGAACCAAAGAAACGGCTTCTACTCTTACTTTTCAACCCGCGATACCGAAGTGGAAAAATCGGCGCTTAAAAGCAACCCGGCTTTACTGACCGCTGAAACCCAAAGGGCACGGTCTTGCTCACCCGCTCTGCTCACTCCGACTCCCGCGTCATGGAGTTCGCAGTGTAAAACCCCCCCTCCAATATCGGAAACAAATTTCGCACCAACAACAAGCAGCGCTACAACTTCTGCAACAACAGCGAAAACCCCTGCAACTCAAAGTACCACGACGTCAACGACTACAGCGAGTACAAAAACAACAACCTCGGAAAGTGCCAAAGCGGCAACGGCCACACAGACTGGAATGGATCGCTACATCCAAATTAAGCGCAAGCTTAGCCCGCAGAGTAATCCGGCAGGCAACAAAACAAAAATTAACCGTGTCCTGAATAACGATAATGAACCAGACAGATCCACTACTAACAGATTTGCCCTACTGGCGGAGGCTGAGGAAAACCAACCAGCCCAAGACACCGCAAAAAAACCCAAGCCCCCTCCAATCTATATTAGGGAAAAAAGCTCGAGTGCCCTGGTCAACAAAATTGCGTCGTTGATCGGGAACGGTGAAAACTTTCATGTTGTTCCGCTTATCAAAGGGAACATCCATGAAACAAAGGTGCAAACCAAGACTGAAGAGCACTTCCGAATAGTGTCAAAATATCTGGACACTGTACAGAAAAACTATTACACGTACCAGCTGAAAAGCAGTAAGGGCCTACAAGTGGTAGAAATGTGGAAACTGCGGAGGCAGCCATACGGCAAACTATAGAGGATGTATTGTGTATAAGGAGTTAAAGAGTCGCATGCGTCAAGCGACCGCAACGCGCAACCAAAATCCACAGAATGCGTACGTTTCGTCAAAAACCACGCCAGACGTCTTCTTCGCCAAAGCTGCGAGATCCTCATTCGGTCCACTAAACACCACCAACGGCTTCTCCTATGCCGATGCTCTACGATCTGGAAGGGAAATTCCAATTCAGCCTAACTCTCAAAGCGCTCAACAGGCCCCAGAACAGCCACACAGCAAAACGGAAACTATGATGCTTACCCTCCAACAAAGTATGATGGAGCTTATGTCATTCATGAAAACGACCATGCAAACGCTTGTTCAAAACCAGAACATGGTGATACAGCTGCTCGTAGCACAACAGTCCAAATAATCTATGCAGGCGCTACGAATATCAATGTGGAACGCCAATGGTGTCTCACGGCATAAACTAGAATTGTCACAATTCTTGACCGAAAACCATATTGACGTTATGCTACTGGTGGAAACGCATCTTACAAGCAAATACAACTTTCATATAAGAGGCTACACAATCTACCGCACAGATCATCCAGATGGGAAAGCCCACGGCGGAACTGGAGTTCTAATCAGAGAACGAATTAAACACCATTTTCACAAAAGGTTTGCAACAAACTTCTTGCAGGCCACATCGATACAAATTCAGTCAAGCAACGGAATCCTTTCAATTGCTGCCGTTTACTGCCCTCCTCGCTTCTCAATCTCGGAAGGACAATTTATGGACTTCTACAATTCACTTGGGGATCGATTTATAGCCGCAGGAGACTACAACGCCAAACATACGCACTGGGGATCACGTCTAGTGACTCCCAAAGGAAGACAATTGTACAATGCAATTATAAATGTGAAAAATAAACTGGACTACGTTTCCCCTGGAAGTCCCACATACTGGCCAACAGACTCACGAAAGCTCCCAGACCTTATTGATTTTGCAGTGACAAAAAACATACCTCGCAATCTAATAAGTGCCAAAGCAGTCTCGGACTTATCATCAGACCACTCGCCTGTGCTTCTAACGCTTCTTCAAAGCCCAGAAATAACCGAACACCCCTTCAGTCTGACGACGACAAAAACAAACTGGCTAAAATACAAAAAGTACGTGAGTGCCCACATAGAACTCGCCCCGGATTTTAACATGGAATCCGACATCGACTACACTACGAGCGCCCTGGAAGAAGTACTCGTTGCGGCAGCTAAAATCTCTACTCCTCATAGGAAAGAAGTAGACCGAAACAAACACTTCAAATCTAATCAGCAAATCGAACAGCTCGTGCGAGAAAAGAGGCGCACGCGTCGTGATTGGCAAATCAGCAGATCACCAGCTTCAAAACAACGCCTTAAGGAAGCAACCCGATCACTCGACCAGGCTCTTCACCAACAGGAAGAAAATGCACAGCTGAGGTACATCCAGAATCTCTCGCCAACAAAGTACCCCCTGTGGAGGGCCCACCCAAATCTTAGTGCCCCAATTGAAACGACCACCCCGATAAGAAACTCTTCGGGATGCTGGGCTCGCAGCAACGAAGACCGAGCTGAAACATTCGCCACACATCTCCAAAGTGTCTTCCAGCCAAACCCAGCCTCAAATTCATTCCTCCTGCCAGTAATTCAGCCAGAGTCCTCCCCTCAGCCAGCCGCACCTCCGTTCCGGCCGAACGAAATCGAAAAAGTCATAAGAGGGCTAAAACCAAAAAACGCTCCCGGTGGTGACCTATTGACCCCAAAGATGCTGATCGAACTTCCAAAATGCGCTATAGAGGTCGTCTGCAAACTATTTACTGGAATTATTAATCTTGGCTATTTCCCAAAAAAGTGGAAGAAATCCATTATTATAATGATACCGAAGCCTGGAAAAGACCTCACAATTCCGTCATCATACAGACCAATAAGCCTTCTATCTTGTTTGTCTAAACTGTTTGAAAAATGCTTGTTAACTCGCATAATACCACATCTGGAAGCTTGCAATATCATCCCGGCACACCAATTTGGCTTTCGAAGAAACCATGGAACCATCGAACAAGTGAACAGATTAACATCCGAAATACGCTCAGCCTTCGAACAACGAGAATACTGCAGCGCTATTTTCCTCGACGTATCTCAAGCTTTCGACCAAGTTTGGCTCATCGGACTCATGCACAAAATTAAAACGTATTTGCCAACATACACCCACAAGCTACTGGAATCATACCTCTTCAATAGGGTATTCTCAGTGAGATGCAACGCAGCTACTTCGGGCGACTACACCATCGAAGCTGGAGTTCCACAGGGAAGCGCACTCGGGCCGTGTCTATATGTTTTGTATACTGCGGATATTCCTACGAGCGCACAACTAACAACGTCAACGTTCGCCGATGATACCGCTATTCTTAGTCGCTCCAGATGCCCAACGCAGGCAACAACCCAACTGGCTAATCATCTCACAATAGTGGAAAGGTGGCTGTCCGACTGGCGCATTAAAATAAACGAACAAAAGTGTAAACATATAACGTTTACTCTTAATAGACAAACATGCCCTCCGCTTTTACTAAACGGTATGCAGATTCCTCAAGCTAACGACGTAACGTACCTTGGCGTTCACCTTGATAGACGACTTACCTGGCGTAAGCACATCGAATCCAAAAAGATGCATCTAAAACTGAAAGCCAGCAGCCTCCACTGGATCATAAACTCACGATCGCCACTGTGCCTGGACTACAAGCTACTACTGTACAATTCAGTCCTAAAGCCAATCTGGACGTATGGCTCCCAGCTGTGGGGGAACGCGAGCAGCAGCAACATAGACATCATACAGCGCGCACAATCAAAAATCCTGCGAACTATCACAGGGGCACCTTGGTATGTTCGCAACGAAAACATCCACCGGGATCTGGGCATCCTCGCAGTGAAAGACGAAATCCAGAAGCAAAAAGAGTCATACAAAGAAAAACTGTCTTCGCACCCAAATTTTCTCGCTCGGGGATTGACTCGGGTTTCTAGCGTATCCCGCCTTAGACGCAACGACCTCCCAACCCAGCAATCGATTTTTAGGGCCGTCTAACTCCGTATCAGTCAATATGACTGTTAGTTAAGTTAAAAATATAAGATTTGATACACCTCTTGTTAGTCTCGCAAAGAGAAGATTCAAGAAATAAAAGCAACGTTAAAAAAAAAAAAAAAAAAAAAAATGTTTAAAATTTGTATGGAATTTTAACCCAATTAGAAATAAAATTTATTAATTTAAATTAACAAAATTTTTTTATTTTTTTTAATTAAATTTTTTTTATTTTTTATTTTTTTTAATTAAATTTTTTTTTATTTTTTATTTTTTTTAATTAAATTTTTTTTATTTTTAATTTTTTTTTTCAAGATGCAGTTTTACAAAATAAACAATTTTTTATTGTCCTAGTCTGAATCTAAATTTTTTTTCTGACTCAGAATTCGAATTTTCTTCTTGAGCATTGTAGTCCAGAAGAAGATTTTAACCTTCAATGTCAAAGGAAACTGCCTTGCTGGAGTTATTGGCCGAACTTTTGGAAAAACTTGTAATAAGTGGATCTGAAGATACCGAATTACCTTCTTGAGCATTGTAGTCCAGAAGAAGATTTAGGCCTTCAATCTCAAAGGAAACTGCATTGCTGGAGTTATTGGCCGATCTTTTGGAAAAGCTTGTAATTAGTGGATCTGACGACACCGAATTTTCTTTGGCCTTCTTTGGAAAAGATTTTGGCCTTCAATCTCAAAGAAAACTGCCTTGCTGGAGTTATTGGCCGAACTTTTGGAAAAGCTTGTAATAAGTGGATCTGACGATACCGAATTTTCTTCTTGAGCATTGTAGTCCAGAAGAAGATTTAGGCCTTCAATCTCAAAGGAAACTGCATTGCTGGAGTTATTGGCCGAACTTTTGGAAAAGCTTGTAATTAGTGGATCTGACCATACTAACAATAAATGAAAGAGATCCTCCATTGTGTTTTGGCGAGAGTTTTTACGCGTAAGGCTTAATCTGACGCTAGAATAGCCACTGTGCACTGGGGCGAGTATTTTTTTTTGCAATTCATGTCGGTACACTGAAAAAAAATTATTGTAGAATTTACAGGGGACTAAAAAAAATATCATTATAATAAAAAATACATTTTTAAATATTTAGCAATATAAAAATGACCTACTTTTTTGACAACAGTCTACTATGACAAAAAATGCATAGCTTAAAGAAAATGGTTCTGCGAAAAAAAAAATGCATTGCTTCAATTCGACCATTTTGGCAGAAACAAGAATGCATTTCTTTCAGTGAAATGTTTTCGGCAATCCAACAACAAACTGCATTTGAATTAGCACAATTGAGAATAATAGGGAAAACACGAAAAATTGTTTTTTCATTTGGCCTTTGCCTATGCTGGAAGTTACACATGTACATATATGATTTTGCATTTTCCATATGAAAGAGCAATCAAACAACAAAGGAGGAACGAGAGCAATGGGAGTTGGCACCCCTGTTTTAGATACTTGCGTAGAGAACGCAAAGATTGTAGAAGGTAGAATTTTGAAGTTTTTAAAATTTTTTTCGGCCTGTGTAATGGGCATAATGTAAACATTTAGCCTTTTGAGATAGTCTCACCTCAAATTTCCTATCTCTCTTTAGCGACGCTACTTCTCGTGGCCGTTCTCCCCCCTTTCAAAACCAAAAGTCGAACGCAATTGTTCCCGTATATAATAATATAAGTTAAATTGGGTTGTCCATTAGAGGTCTGCACGATTGCACTCAAAATTTTCGGTTATTTGAGTATAATAAGTATTTTTTTTTGTTTGCTCTAGTTCTTGCCCTTAATCCCAAATCAAATTTAATGGGGATCAAAGAAGGAGCAGAATTTTGAAGGAAGAACTAATCAGAAATCAGGAACTAAAAATCAGTGGTATTATCATACGTCGATCTACGCAAGCTTTGGCCATGTCGCGACCAAAAATTCCGAATTTCTAATAAAATGGACGAAACCACACCTCCAAGTCGTCGCACAGCGTTCGGTCCCTGGCTAGTTTCACCGGCTTGTACCTTTTTCGCCAAAATCTTTAAAAATTTTAAGATTTTAAAATAAGGGATCACCCCAAATCACGTGTTTCTAACCTAAAGAAATTTTCCTAAGTGTAGAAAAATGAATAATTAATATTAATTAATTTTAAATTGCAAAACTTGTTTAGCGTCAAGTTCCAAAAAGTTTTGATATGAATTTTGAAGTTTAATTAAGTATATAATTTTTTTTGTTTTAACTTTATTTGAGTTTCAATTCTCTCCGTGTACATATGTGCATGCACATATAAGCTTAAAGCTTTTACATGTTATAGTAAGTCTCCCGCGCCCTCTACGATAAGGGAACTCTACATTTTTTGCGCAGAACGAAATTTCTTTTACCATCTAAGTCGAAGAAGACCGCTTTTGGGTCAATTTACAGCTTTCAGCTCGCGGAAGATCGATCTTTCTACGCTGGATCTGGAGTAAAATCGTGAGTCACTTTTATTGCATGCTTTTTATATTTAACGCTCTCTAAAGAACTAAAGATCTAAAACTCTGCCTAAATTATGAAATTCCCTCGTAGTGTATAAAACTAAAGCAAAGAATGCGACTTTCTGTATATTTCAAAAGCTAAAATTTATGTGTGGAGAAAATTTAACGTAAATAAATTTTGAATTATTCCTAGCTATTAAAACCATTTTATATATTTTTTTTAAGAACAACTTGAAGATATGGAAAGAAACCGTAAACTTAAATTTGAGAATTCTTTAGATACTTTTAGTTCAAATATCTTCTAGCGTTAATTATAAATCCTTTTATTTACTCTTCATTTTTATCATTTATATATAATTTTAACATTTAAATCTTGAACAAATCTTGGCCCTAATCAACATGTTATATTTTAAGTTTATCTCGAACATTAAACTGTGTCACTCTTGAATCATGAAAATTAACTAAAGTTTGAATATCTGAACTCGGCTAATGTCTTAGCGGTCGTGGGTAAAAGGGGTCACCAGAGTGGATCTCAAGGATGGTGATCATAGGTTGGGAGGGCTAAACGCGACCACATATACATCAGTGGTATCGCCTCGCTCACACTTTCGCGCACACACCCCTTTACTCTCTTCGATAAAATTTGAAACTTCTTTAAATTTCTACCGGTTCAATCTTACAATTTGTTTGTCGCTAGCACGCTCAATTTCTGGTCTTTAGATTATTAATGTGTAACCCGTGCGATCCGTCCGAAGCAAGACCACCACCCCCTAAGCCGACGAGCAAGAGCCGGACACTACAGCGTGCCCAAGCAAGGACGAGTCCTTCTACACACACCGTTACACGTTACAGTTTTTCTTATTAATAATCATAGAGAAAAGTGTAGATAGTATGTAGTATGTAGATAGCCAGCATTTACTAACACGCTTAAATTTCAACATTCCTAATAGAAGGACTCGAAACTTTAGTCCTCTGTTCCTTAGCCGTTGTAGTTCGACATATGCACTGCATGACCCTTTTAGGGTATTATGTTCGAACTACAATGGTCTCTACTCTATTACATCTCTTTCCTGTCCCTCTAATTTAAAATATAGAATTTTAAATTTCCTTACTAACTCCTCTTAGCTTAATAATTAACAAATAACT
Organism: Drosophila bipectinata; assembly: GCF_030179905.1. NCBI lineage: Eukaryota > Metazoa > Arthropoda > Insecta > Diptera > Drosophilidae > Drosophila > Drosophila bipectinata. The sequence continues at coordinate 8,124,631 of NC_091740.1, read as the reverse complement.
TAATATACTCTAACAAATCGTTTCTTGAGCGCCCCTCGGTCGTCTGGGCCTCTAAGCTTTATGATGAATACAGGAATGCTAGCTGATGCTCTTATTGATGCACAAGCCATTTCCAAATTCTGAAAGACCGCGAAAAAAAAAAAAAAAAAAAAAAAAAAAATAAGTTTAAGTCGCAATTAAGCGTGCCAAACCGTTTCAACAAAGTGAATTGCGGATTGGTAAGGGTTGTTTTCGTTGTGCGCGAAATGAGTGAAATTCAAACCAATGTGGAATGGATAGAATGAGTGAATGCAGAGTAAATGCTTAGAGTACTCGGATAAAATTTTGACATTCTCGTCATTCATTGCAGTTAGAGCAGAAGCTAAAACTAGTTGCACAATTTTTTGTATACCTGCAAGCAGCTCGGCAAGCAGGTAGCAAGCAGCTACCTGCAAAGAGCCTTTTCAGATGCTAGAAATTTAATTTCTGAAAAGCGATGTATTATTGCTAACAATGCAAATACAATAAAAAAAATTATGTTTTTGCATTCTGTTATGAAAAATTAAATAAATGACATACATACATATGTATATATAATAATTAATCCATGCCTTTCTATTTTTCTATTTCTTGCAGGGACTGCAAATAAGACTTATGAGTTCAAAAAAATTGAACGACAAAAAAGCCTTTGTGGGGAGTGGGAAAAGGACACATATACCATTTTTTAACGGTGAATCCAGAAACACAATAAACTTTTATTTCAATTTCTATTGCTTAAATTGAAATATAACTCTTATTTTCAATTTTTATAATAATAATTAAGAATAAGAATTATTTTTCAATTTTTATTAAAAAAAAAAAAATAAAAATTATGATTCAATTTTTATTAAAAAAATTGAAAATAAGTGTTATGATTCAATTTTTATTATAAAAATTGAAAATAAAAATTGAATGCCAATAACTTCTGAACCGAGTGGACTATTAAAAAACCGCTTACATATTTATGATCTGTGGCGCAGTACCTTTCAAATGATGTATCGAACGTCCTCAAAGGACATAATCAAGGATTCTTCAATTATTCAATGTATTTAGTTATATTTCTAGTGTGGGTCAACCATGTAAAAGTGCACATCAGGTTAACACTGCTATTTTAAGTATGAAATGCTTTGGTTAGCATCAAATTGTCGTTGATTTTTTCTTCATTTCATTTGGGTGCTGATCGCGATGGGACGAAAAACAGATTTAATTGTCCGCGAGTTTTTTAATTTTTCATTAGACGATAATGTGTCTAAATGTAAAATTTGTGGTCGTACCTTTAAAGGGCACTACTTAACGAATTTGAGAAGACATTTGCAGGAGGTGCATCCAGATAATTATAAACGTGAACTGGAAGAAAAAAATCCAAACGAGCCTCAAGCAAAGAAGAAAAAATTTTCCATTGCTCTTTCTTCTTTTGAAGTAAAAAAAAGCGTGTGTGCAACTTGTGACCGAGGAGAAGGTTCCCTTTGCTTTGCTGGATTCGGCTCCTTTTAAGAAGTTGACGGAACAAATTTTTTGTGGCTTGGACATGAGCCCCATAACATCTCGCAACGTTATGAATCATGTAAGCGAAAAATACCACAATATAAAGGAGACTCTTTCGAAGTTATTGAAGGATAGAGTACTTTCGCTTAAAATTGACATTGCTTCGAGGCATAACAGGGGTATATTGGGAATCAATGTCCAATACTATCGAGACCACCGCATTGAAGTAAAAACGCTTGGAGGGATTGAGCTGCATAAAAGGCATACGGGACTGAATTTAAGCATGGAAATTGAAAATGTGCTGAGCGAGTTTTTAATAAGAAAGGAGCAAGTCTACACTGTCACTTCAGACAATGGCAAGAATGTCATTAAAGCGATCGACTTCATGAACAAAGAATTGAATTCTGAATTTTGTGACGAGTTTGACGATGACGACCTTATGAACGATATTCGCGTTCACTCTATACATTCGATTAGATGTGCCGCCCATTCCATGCAATTAGCTGTTTATAACCTGCTAAAAGAGAAGAGTCGGAGATTCCTTGTCGATAGCGCACGATCCATAATAAAAACATTGCGAACTCCGACTTATAGGTAAACAAATTAAATGCATAACATTACACTTAAAAATTACAATACTATTTTAAAATTATGTTTAGGCTCGCCATTTCTTCACAAGGGCTACCCCAACCTCTACTGGATGTGCCAACAAGGTGGAACTCCACGTACACTATGTTGAAAAACGTATGCGTATTCAAGGAGTTTTCAGAAGAAAATCTAAGTGAAACTTTGCAGTTAACGGAATCAAATTGGGAGGAAATTAACTTGCTGTTGGCGGCACTAGAACCGATTTTTATAGCCACTCAAAAATTGCAAAGCGAACAATTATATTTCGGCGATTTTTATAAGCTTTGGCTTGAAACGAAGTTATCCATTAAGTCTATGGAGAGCACACACTCTAAGAACCTCGTCAAACACTTAGAGAACCGAGAAAAAAATCTTACCGAAAATGAAATTGTTCTATCCGCAATTTATTTGGATCCACGGATTCGACGGGTTTTAATTAAAAATCCAATTCAGTTGGTATGTGCTAAAAATCATTTAGCGGCATTAATGCGAAAAATACTAGCCCTAAATAAAAAGGTAATCGCGTATTGTAAAAGTAATGCAATAATTATTCTAAAATAATTTATATTTATTTTTAGGAAAGCATAGTAAAAAAAGAACTCGAAGTTTCATCTATAAGCCAAAGCCCGTCGTTAAGTGAGATTGATGGAGAATCCCAGAGTTCTCTACTGAAGGATTTCCTTAGCTCCATTGAGGTGAACTCGGAAAATGAGGAATCCGATGACGACGATGATCCTGAGTTAAAGTTGGCTATGACAGAGATCCACACATACTCTCCTAAGCAAATTGGACTGCAGGAGAATATAATGGAATACTGGGAAGGCAAAAAGTTTACTTATCCTCGGCTCTACCAACTAGCAAAAGTGTTGCATAGTGTGCCCGCTACCCAGGTTTCGGTAGAAAGAGCATTTTCTGCACTTAAATTAGTACTTTCGGATTTACGGTGCAACTTATCATCGGAGTCCATAAAGAAACTGTTGTTTTTAAAACTAAATAAATAGAAAATTAAAAAATATACAACAAATATTTCAATACAATCGAAAGAATCTTAAGAAACTCGGTGTGTACTTGAAAATGGGTGGGTACAGAGTTGAAAATTTCTAGTAGAAATATAACTAAATACATTGAATAATTGAAGAATCCTTGATTATGTCCTTTGAGGACGTTCGATACATCATTTGAAAGGTACTGCGCCACAGATCATAAATATGTAAGCGGTTTTTTAATAGTCCACTCGGTTCAGAAGTAGGGATGTCGGAAATATATCAAATTATCGATATATCGATATATTTTCTCTTAAAAAAATATTATTATCGTGATATTTTTTGGGCAAAAATAGTCGATAATAATATTTTTGAGTTGGTGTTCTCCGATATTTGTTGCGAAAGAAAGGAAATGCAGGTTTACTTGAGTATGCCATTTTGTAGTTGGGAGACAAATCCGTTGGAATTCTGGAACTCACAAATTTCAACGATGCCGATGCTAGCGAAGGTTGCTTTAAGTTTTCTTATCACGCCTGGAAGTTCGGTTTCATCTGAACGGTTGGCTTCTGCCATTAAATGTATTGTCTGTGACTCCCGTAGTCGAATGACAGACCAGCATATAACCGAAAGAGTTTTTTTTAAATCATTGAAGAAAGATTTATTTTGTAATTAAGAGTAATTAAGAGCATTAAATAAGAGAATTAAGTAATTAGAATTATTAAGTACATATTCCATGAATTCCATGAAACTTTTTTTTTTTGTATTAAGTTTTTTTTATAAATAAATTTGAATACAATGTCCTTAATAATTTTGTTATTTTTTATTTCAAAGAACTTAAATAAAAGTTGCTTGAGAGTGGGTATAAATATTTGTTGTTTTTTCAATTCACTTTTTAAATAAAAAAATATGTCTTATTTGCAGTTCATGGCGGATGAAAACACATATTAAAACCTTTTTTTAAATTTAAAAATAACCTTTTTTCAAATTTAGCTGACTATAAAAAATATCGAAAATACTCGATATATCGATTTTTTTGGGTGATATTTCTGAATATTATCGATTGATATTTTTTTCACAGCAAATATCATCAATACGATATTTTTTCAAAAACCAACAACCCTATTCAGAAGTTACTCGCATTCAATTTTTATTTTCAATTTTTATAATAAAAATTGAATCATAACACTTATTTTCAATTTTTTTAATAAAAATTGAATCATAATTTTTATTTTTTTTTTTTTAATAAAAATTGAAAAATAATTCTTATTCTTAATTATTATTATAAAAATTGAAAATAAGAGTTATATTTCAATTTTTGTCATAAAAATCAACAAATAATTTTTATTTTTTAATTTTTATTTTAAAAATTATAACAATTACGGTCCCTGATTTCTTGTATTGAAAAGCAACACAAAAACAAAAACAAAAAATAAATTTGACGTCACAAATGCGACGCACAACTAACCGAGTACTCGGTTACAAAACTCATTTGGTTATTGCGTCGCCGTTCGGATAGAGTAAATTTTTTACTCATGCCTTTACCACATTTGCCAAATCCGTTTTACTCAATGTCTCACTCAGTCAGTCAGAACTTTGAGTGAGAGTGCCAAATGCTGCTTTGACTGTATTCATGCAGACCTCTATTGTCCATACATGATAACGTAATAACCTCGCATCAGGTTACACGGCATCAGGCACTCTGACATGATTATATAAATTAATGTATTAAATAAATACTATTTATAGCTCCGAAAATATTTATCAGATTGTGTTCAAATCAGATTGTGTCGAGAGGACACAAACAAATGTAGATTATAACAAAATAGAAAAGCTAACTTCGGGCGGAGCCGAAGTTGATATACCCTTGAAATCTCGTAGCAACGAGATGCATAGAAATATTGCTCTGCTAATGCTACCGCTGTCACTTTTTAAGAGAGCTGGAGCGGAGCCGTAGCAGAAAAAGCTGCTCTGCTCTGCTCCGAGATACGGAGCTGTTTTTGCTTTTTACTATATGACTGAATAGCATAATTTTTTTTTATTTTGATTTAATAAGAAGTTTTTATTTTTTAACTTTTGTTTCTGAATAAACTAAATATTAAATATTATTATTTATTATTACCTTACCTAAACGAACGAAAAACTAACAACGTCAACGTTCGCCGACGATACCGCTATCTTTAACTCGTCGGATAGTTCCCTTAACCTTGCAGCTGACACTCTTTCAACGGCCCGTAAATTTAAGATCTCAGAAACATGGGTCAGCGAATGCTAAACCTTTTATTTAACAACAACAACGCCACGTCGTAATTGTTTTCTGTAAGCGCTGCAGCTTTTTTTCTCTACTGATAAAGAGGTTAATGTCCACCATCGTTGTAAATAACGATCGGATATCTACCCAATGTAGGTCGCATTAAAATCCGACACCAAAATTTCCAGCTCACCTAGTTGAACATATAGCATGGCGTCGGGAACCTGCTAAACTGATTTGCAAGAGGCCTGCCAACGCACCAGATCTTCAAAAAGAACATACGCACTCTGGTTTAAGAACTATAGTCTCTGGTACCGCGCTAAAAAATGAAATTTTGTCGATTTTTTTTTGACACCATAGAAAATGTTTATTAAAAATTTTTTGCCGACGTTGCTTACTACATGTTTCTGGGCACTTATTTAAATTTTTTCATAACAAAAATATTAAATAATAAAAGTGTTATAGCCGAATTCCAAAATCGTCTTTTTTCGATGGTGTCTTGCGGTGTACATCATATCCCGAGAATGGTTGTTCAAGGTCAGCGTGCAGTGCGTTGACAAGTAGTTTTAAATAGATTTAAGATTCTCGTGTATCGTACTTATAAGATAACTTTACCGAGTAAAATCAGTTTCCATAAGGAGCTCATTGGAGTAAGACCTATTATTTAGGGCTCCTCTTAACAATGGTTCATCCGAAATCACAAATTCAACAAAAAATTTCGTTAGTATATTGTATTGCCTAGTCCGTAAACGAAGGATTTGTAAAAATTTTGATAAAAAAAATGGCGACGGTTTTAACAAAAAATGTACTTTTTCCAGGTATAAGATTTTCGATTTTGATGCTCTAAAAAAGGAGTTTTCAAAACTCCTTCGAAAATCCTTTGTTCACGGACTAGCTATTATCATAATAAATTAGTGGTCAAAATTTGGTGTTGATCGGATTAGTAGTTTTTTAGTAATCGTGTCCACCGCAAAGGTAATTTTGAAAACAAGATTCAGAGATAATCGCGTTTAAAGTTTTAAGTTTGATGTGCAGTTAGTGCGCTATAAATAGCTAAAACTTCGGTTCTAATGTTCCGATCTTAATGAAGTTTTTTGAGAGTATTCTCAACAGTATATACTTAAAGAACATGTATATACTTATACTTAAAAAAAATCGATTTTTTCATTTATCACAACTGTATATAACCCCTTAAACATTAACGTTAAACCGCTGTGCTGCTGGCTGACCCGACAATACCCTCCACCAACCGGATATACATCGCAAAAATTGTAAACTGCTCCTAAAACTCATGGAGCAATTAAAATTATGCTTAGAGGAGTGCAAATTGGAAATTGTCGGCCTGTGTTAATGACAAAATCGTTTCCTAAACGTTACATAAGAGTAAAACAAGAAAGGTCAGGTTTAAACGAGTTCCCCGACTATGTTATATGCCGTATAATATATATATTTATATCACTTCCACTCCTCTTTGACTCAGCTTAAAAATTATGGATTCACATCAAAAATGTTTGCTGCATACTTTGGTAACAGTAAAAACCTGAAGGAATCCAGTAGGAAAGCAGAATATAACGTCTATGACTTCCCTAATTTTACAATTTGGCTAAATTTGTAGGTACGATATGTAGATAAGCCATTGGAATAGTTTGACAACTAAACTTAAGCCTAGTACTTAAAATAAGAAAATAACTTCACTTTAACAAAAATTCAATTTAAACAAGAAAGGTGTTTTGTAGGGGGGCGTGGTTGCCGCAAAAGATTCCAGGATTAGGGATGAAATGATAAATAAAGTCGGGGGCGTCTTCCAGTGGATATAACGCAAGTGGCGTTGAAAAAGTTCATCGCCACAACAGATCGAATTAGCCAATTTGAGGCTAACATAAGTACTCCGGGCGCCCCAGAAACGGAAATAGGCTCCCAATACATGTGCGAAGTCCATCGGGACCAAATTCGGGCACTATGGGAGAAGGTGGAGAAGAGCTATGAGAGCTGCTCCGATTTGCTAGCCGTGTCCGACGACAATGCGGCCGCCTCGACAGTGCTGGAAGCGAAGTACAGCTACTGTTACTCCGTCTATTCGAGATGTATTGCCCAGCTTCGGGAGAAAATTGCTTCCCAATCCACTCAGGCTCCCGTCAATGTCCACACGCCCGCGCCTACAGGCTGCCGGTTACCTCCGCTGGATACCGAGGTCTTCGCGGGTGATTATCTTCGGTGGCCCACCTTCAGAGACTTGTTTACGGCCATTTACATCCAAAACTCGCGGCTCACCCCGGTACAGAAGTTGTTCCACTTATTGTCCAAAACAAGTGGTGACGCCCACGCCATTGTTTCTAAGGCTCCGCTTACCCATGAGGGGTTTGTCGCAGCATGGCAAAGCCTCACAGACCGCTTTGAGGACCACCGGCTATTGGTCAACAGCCAGTTGAAGATCCTTTTCAACATCCAGGCTATTTCTCGAGAGTCCGGGGTCGCGCTGAAGGAGCTGCAAGCTACCATTCAGAGTTGTCTGACAGCCCTAGCAATGTCCTCCATCAATGTTGAGGCTTGGGACTGCCTCCTGGTATTTATGATTTCGTCAAAGCTCCCCAAGGTCACACTTTCTATGTGGGAGCACTGATAGACTCAGGCTCCGAAGCGACGTTCATAACGGAACGACTGTTCAACCTCGTCAAGCCTCCCTTCAAGACGATTCAAGCCCAAGTTTCCGGCCTCAATCAGACCATTTCCGCGCAGTCTACTAAATTGTGCCATTTTTCCATTCGGTCGCCGTCTAGACCCGGGCTACAATTAGAGACTGCGGCTTACGTTCTTTCGCAGTTGGCAGGAAATCTGCCATCATATCCGTTTTCGCGAGATCTTCTCAAGGGGCTGCCCGACATTCCCCTGGCGGACCCCAACTTCTTTGAGAGCTCCCAAATCGATGTGTTATTAGGAGCTGACATTCTTCCGTCAATTCTCCTCGGTAATTCCAAGGCTAACATCTGCGGGTCGCTTCTCGGTCAGGAGACCATTTTTGGATGGGTGCTGACAGGCCCATTGTCTCCAGCTAACCCCCGCAGCGTGTCTGTTTTTTCCGCACGAGTTGCCCGCAGCCTCGGTGACTCACTGGTTCAGGGTTTCGATTCAGGATGCGAGCACAATTCTGTCTCGACTCCTTCTTTGATTTACACATCGCATCACGCTGCACGGTGGCAATAAGCTGATGATCAGACTGATCCGGGCCAAATTCTGGATTCCAAGGTCATATTCAGAACGATATCGCCACGCCCACGTAACGCCCAGTCACTGGAGAGCAGATGTACTCGAGGTACACAATTCTACCGATGCCGAGTGTGCAGTGGGATCCATCCATTGAAGAAGTGTCGGTGCTTCCTACGCCTTAGTGCCGAGGAGCTGCTCCGAGCGGTTCTCGTGAACCGCTATTGCTCGATCTGCCTGGCCCACGAGCACTCCGACGGATCCTGTCGGCGTGGGGACGGCTGTAAGACGTGTGGTCAGGATCACCATACGCTGCTGCACCCCGTGACCAAGGAGCACAACACGCTGCTGCACCCCGTGACCAAGGAGCACCGGTCACCGCCCGCGGGAGACAGTACACTTGGTGTCTCGCTCTCTCGTCGGCCGTCATCCGCCAACTCCCGGCGCGGTTCGGGTGCTTCTCGCCCTGCGTCCGCCATTTTCCGGCATTCCCAAACCGATCCACGGCCGCCGACTTCCCGGCACTCTTCGATAACCCCTCGGCATTCTTCCGCCACTGGCCGGCAGCCGTCAAGTGCTCCACTGCATTCGTCCGCCACCCATCGGGTGCCGTCCACCGCTCGTCCGCCCGCGTCATCCGCGCCTAGGCAATTTTCCGCCTCTACTCGAGGACCCTCGCAGGACGCGCCCACCCTATCGTCGCTGCTGAACCGGAACAGCGTCAACACCGGGACCCGGATCTTCGACACGGGGGCCTTCATCGACCCGTGTACGCCCTCTAGCTGCAGTGACGCATAGCTAGCGACGAGGGATCAGTTGCAACCCGAGCGATTGCAAGGGGGGGAGGATGTTTACGTGAGGGGCCGTTGTGCCGCAACTTTAAGAGCACACCCGCGCTGAAGAGCGCACCAGCACTGAAGAGCGCACCCGCGCTGAAGAGCGCATCCGCGCTCGCCCCTCTTTCGTCGGCCGTCGTCGATCGTATTTTTGCTATTACTTTTGCCTTGTTTCTTTTTCTAAGTTAAGTTTTAATTCGATGTAAGCAGCCCAATAAAGCTGACGACCGCACTTGGAGCCATTTTCGCAACGGAGCGAGTCTGCCTCTGTGAAGGACCGGGGGTTGTATTGACGGATTCGTCACTCCTTGCCCTTGGACTAGCACTGGTAGCCTTAGGCTTCAAAAGAGGCGTCCGCGGAGATGCGGATTGAGATCTGTCCAAACGGATGGCTGGGATCGAACGCGGCTTTTTGTCGTCTCCCGTGGGCATTCTCAGAGTCCAATTCGCTGGTCAGCGCTTGTCGACTGACTCGCGCAACAGGTGCCTCGTACGAAGTGGTGGCCGGTCGCATTAATGTGATGAGAACGGTGAGATCGCGGATGAAAGGCAATTACAAGGAGCAAGTGCGAACTAGTGGCGCCGATGTGGAAAGTAAAGTCGTGTGCGGCACAATTCCAATGTGGAAAGAAAAACTTTAGCCACCAGAAAAAACCCAAAAGGAGACGAGGTTTGCTCGGATTGTAGGCGGATGTTGCCTGATGCGTAGTAGAAGCAACGTTGGAGGCACGGAAAATGGAAAAAGTACCGGAAAATTCGTGCTTGTTCGGAAAAAAGTGATGACGGTCTATATATGTATGTATATTTCGACTTGTGTGGTTCGTACTGAATTTAATATATACTGAAATATTAAATTCTTAACTATTTTCGAATTTGCGGAGCCGGAAGGTGGACTTAACCTTGGCTTGAATTTAACACACAAAAAATAAATAATTAATTTTTGGCTAACTGTCGGATTTAAATATGATGGAGCCAGAAGGGTGAAGTTGAAAATCTTAATTTTTAATCAATTGAGGTTAATTATCACGAAGATGGAACGGTGGAATTGAAACCTAAATATTTAATTAATTGAATTTAATTAACACGAAGCCGGGAAGATGGAAATAAAAACCGCGGCTCTATTCGGACAGAAGGTCGATAATTAAATAAATTAATTATAATTTTTCGATAAATAAATTTTCGACTTTAATTATTGAGTGGCCGGAAAGGTGAATTCAAAAAACCTGGCCCTTTGCTCGAACGGAAAATAAGAATTGAATAAATTTTCGTAGTTATAATTATAAACACATAAATTTATAATTAATTGATTTTTTAATCTATTTTGTTACGCAGCCGGTTATGCCGTCGGCACCCTGTACGTACCTCAAAGAAAAATAAACAGAACCGAAAAAACACAACACGGCTAGGTCGAGAATTTAAGCGACACAATCACGGATTTGTAGTGAAATGGCGGTTTATAATTGTTGGTTTTAGAAAATATTAATTTTTTTTAAATTTTATCGGCTATATATTTCCTGAAATTGGAGGCAGGAAATATTTGGAAATATATGGACATGCATGCAAGGGCATGTGGGGCATGGGCATGTGGGACAGTAGAGCTTCGATAAATGGACTGTATATGTTAAATTTTATCAGTTATATATTTCCTGGAATTGAAGGCAGAAAATATATGGACATGCATGCAGGTACGGATATATGTAAGGGCATGTGGGCATATGTTGGCACAGTGGAGCTTTGATAAGTGGACTTTATAATTGGGGGAACAGAAAAGTTATGTGGTGTAAAAAATGACACTGGTTGAGGAAGATAAAAACAAATATTACGACAGCGGCGGACTGTTCGGTGAATTTGGAAATTCCGGAACTAATTCACACCGGTGGCCAATATAAATTATGCCTTCTTTTTGTCACCACACAATTTCACTGTTCACTTGCGAATTTTTCGCGGATTAATTGCACCAAAAAAACATGTATGTGCGTATGTATGTATGTGGATGCACATATGCCTCGACCGTTGGCAAGCGAATGGATAACGGAGAGGCCGAAAACGGCGAGGAATAAGGGCAGCACACAAAACGGAGACGGATAGAAAAATTTGCGGCATTTTAAGATTATTATAGATTATTAGAAAATCTCAACCTGCCGTTGTGTCGGAAAACTCGGACTCGGAGGGAAAAACAATCTTGCAGCAGTGTGAACGAAATTTAATGTTCGGATCACTGCTGAAGACCGGCAGAGAGATGGGGACGGAAAAATGTACTTATCTTTTGGCGGAACAATGCCGAGAACTGCTGGCAGAAGAAAATCCAGGAATTATCCGGCTCGAAGGACCAATGTTTTGTAGGGGGGCGTGGTTGCCGCAAAAGATTCCAGGATTAGGGATGAAATGATAAATAAAAAGTCGGGGGCGTCTTCCAGTGGATATAACGCGGTCAGCTTTATTGGGCTGCTTACATCGAATTAAAACTTAACTTAGAAAAAGAAACAAGGCAAAAGTAATAGCAAAAATACGATCGACGACGGCCGACGAAGGAGCGAGAGCGCAACGAGGGGCGAGCGCGGATGCGCTCTTCAGCGCGGGTGCGCTCTTCAGTGCTGGTGCGCTCTTCAGCGCGGGTGTGCTCTTAAAGTTGCGGCACAACGGCCCCTCACGTAAACAAAAGGAAAGCTAACTTCGGGCGGAGCCGAAGTTTATATACCCTTGCAGTTAAAACCTATATCCGGTCGCCACCATCGGATATAGTTGGCCGATCCTTATGGGAATATAAATATATAATCCAATTTATTACAAAAGTCTTAAAAAAGTCCCATACTTCTATCTTAAAACATACCAAAGTTTGTATTTCTACCATTTCCGATCGTTCAGTTATATGGCAGCTTTAAGATATAGTCGGCCGATCGTTACGAAATTTGGTAGGTTGGATCAACTGACAAAAATATAATCTACACTAAGTTCCAGCTTTCTATCGTCAAAAACACAAAAGTTGGGTCATTTCCGATCGTTCAGTTATATGGCAGCTATAGGATATAGTCGGCCGATCCTTACGGAATTTGGCATGTCATATTATTTTGCTTAAGATAGCGCTCATGTAATCTAACTCTAAAAACACCGAAGTTATACCATTTCCGATCAATCAGTTATATTGCAGCTATAGGATATAGTCGGCCGATTCCGGTCGTTCCGACTTATATACTGCGTGCAAAAGAAAGAAGGGTGTGTGCAAATTTTCAAGTCGATAGCTTTAAAACTGAGAGACTAGTTCGCGTAGAAACAGACAGACGGACACACAGACAGACGGACATGCTCATATCAACTCAGCAGGTGATCCTGATCAAGAATATATATACTTTATAGGGTCGGAGATGTCTCCTGCAAGGGTATAAAAAGGAAGAAGAAATTTTTGCCCCCTAGATTTTGCCGGTACTGTGACGACGAAAATTATGGCTATCAAATTGAATGGCGTTGCGGATAAAAAAAAAATAAACAGCTGATCTCGGGGTGTAAAAAGAATTAATTTGATTTCTTTTGATAGCCAAAACATGGAGCGAAAATTAAGAGACAAAAATTGTCGGACCGAAAAATTTTCGACACGCGAGGATAAAGTGAAGTTAATTAGTGCGGTCAGGGCGAAGCCCATATTGTAACATGGGATTTGACCCCCAAGGGGCATTTTAATGCCATAAAATGGCATTGAAAAGATTTGTGATTGATTTTGATTTTGACCCAGTTTTCTTTTTCTTAATCAGCTCTTTAGCGGCGAAATACATAAAGAAAACACCAAAATCCAATCGGTTCGAATTCATTTTTGCTGATTTGTTTTTTGTTTACAAACAACAGCCGTTCAGTATTACCCTTTTCCTTAACTTTTTTGGTCACACTAGCTCGGTAGCCAAATAAAGAGCGATTTCGCTGGCACACGTTTAACAGGGGATTTTTGTCGTCAGAGTACTAGGCTTCAACAAGAATTCGTTTTGGGACCCCCCTCGAGTCAAAACTTTGACAGAATCTTCATCTGCGTGAATACCATAGGAGTCAATGTTCCAAATCGGATAGTTCCATCTTTTTTTTGAATCCGAGATCCATGCGTTTAAAATTTTAACACTTGAATATGGAAATTGGTAGTATATATCAATATTGAACCCTTGCACTCTTGCACTCTACAAGTAACGAGAATAAAATTTATAGTGGGCTATCATTATTAGGTGGTGAAGGGGCCTGTTAATATAACTTTTATAAAACAATTATACTTGTCTTGATTTTGTTCAATGCATTTTGTTATGAAATAAATATGTATGTATGTACATACCTTCTTAAAACTCGAATTTCGTTTTCCAAAGATTCCTCCTTCCCTTTAAGGGCTTTTTTGTCTATTATTTTTACTGCATAATGATCTCCAGGCGGATCTTTACTCTCGGCTAAACGCACTTCCGAAAATGCACCACTTTATGTTTGGTAAAATACTCTTTAATTATTAATATATAGATATTTAGATATTAGTACGTACGTTCCCAGAAGTCCATGCAGATTGTATTTCTCTTCAATTGACACTTGTTTATTCATCTCCTTTGTATCCTTTGCTTTGGCTTTTTTGCCAGAATCTTTTTTTCCAAAAAGTGGCATGTTTTTTTTTTTATTACTTTGCATAAATTTTGAAAATTTTCACTACACACTTATTATTTTTGCTTTAATTTGAATCAGATGACAAAACACATTAAAGAAAAACATTTTAAATATATATATTTTGTACTTCAAATATACATACAAACACGAATTTACTTAAAAACATAACACACATACATATGTATAAAACATCGGGCTTAGATGTCAAAGGCTATAGTTTTGCTGATTGCTGTGTTATATGTACATCTCACATTCTACACTTCAAGCCAAAGACGTACATACATATGCACATAAATACATATGTATAACTATTTTTACTTGACCTGTTATTATATTGAACTATTGTATAAAAATATGTTAGTATCATTTTATAGATGTAACAACGACCATGACAAATTGCTTTTTCACTATTATTTTAAAATCTGTCATTTCATATTTACGTATTTAAAAATTACATTTATCAATATGCAAATTAATGTAGATAAAAAAAAATTATTTTAGATCATTTTAAAAATTTATCACACGAATATATGTATGTATGTATGTACGTAACAATATCGTTTACATTAAGGAATTTATACACGCTTACTAACGATTTACCTGTAGTGACCAAATAATCTCAAAATTACATTTACATATAAAAGTGAATCTCTTTACATTAAAATACTGTATATTTTTTTTAAATTAGGACAAGAAGTTAAAATAGAAGTCGAAATTGTTTAATATTGATTTATTGATTATATCTCTGGCGCTAACCGTCAACTGCAATCTGGTTTTAAGAGTTCTGTTATTTAACAGTCACTGCAGAGCTTATACTTACAATAAGTTTTCAAATTTGTAAATAGTCTGGCATCCCTGATTTTTTATTTTGGTATTATACACATATGTACACTGGAATAAAGCCCGGCACTCTAGAGTGACCGAAGTTTTTGAGTTCCGTGCAATACGGTTGTACCGTTTTACCGCAATATGTTTGTATGGTTTTGGGCTATAGTCTAGTACTCAGAACTACAAAAACTTTTTCAGTCAGTCATTCGAATCAGTTTTATGTTTTTTTTCGTGTTCTTCGATCTTTGAACAATTTTCGAAAACTGCTTTAAAAACTTTCTTCTATGGGACAGAAAAAATCGGCATGGTTTGATGACTTTTCATCTTAATGATTTCATTAACAAATTTCATTAACAGCGTACATATTTTTTGCAAAAATGTAATGCTTTATTTCGCCAACAGCAATAGGTTAATATCTACTCAGATTGACTCAGATGATGTTTGACAACCAAAAAAGTATTTTCATTCCGCTGTCAACGAAAGTTTTTTCAAATGCTTCTTTCTAATAAAAATTCTTTAAACGATTTAATTTTTTATAATCATTTCCATTAATTTTTTTTTTTATCATTTTTATACCCCTGCACTGCAGGGCCTGTAGGTATTATAATTTTGGACAAAAGGAGGCAACGCGGTGAAGGAGATATCTCCGACCCTATAAACTCTATATGTATATATATAAAAATTCTCTGTTCGTATCTACGTCATTTATAAACTTGAAAAGTTTTGAACCGTTTAAGCCCAAATTTTTACCTAACATGCGTTGAGGTTCCAGCTCGGTTTATGTCTACTTTTGATGTTGATAGCTTATCTGCGTTTGCGAGTATATCAGTTTTTTTCGCGTTTCCGTTTTGCTTACAAACAACAGCTGTTCAGTATTACCCTTTTCCTTAACTTTTTTGGTCACACTAGCTCGGTAGCCAAATAAAGAGCGATTTCGCTGGCACACGTTTAACAGGGGATTTTCGTCGTCAGAGTACTAGGCTTTAACAAGAATTCGTTTTGGGACCCCCCTCTTCTCAAAACTTTGACAGAATCTTCATCTGCGTGAATACCATAGGAGTCAATGTTCCAAATCGGATAGTTCCATCTTTTTTTTGAATCCGAGATCCATGCGTTTAAAATTTTAACACTTGAATATGGAAATTGGTAGTATATATCAATATTGAACCCTTGCACTCTTGCACTCTACAAGTAACGAGAATAAAATTTATAGTGGGCTATCATTATTAGGTGGTGAAGGGGCCTGTTAATATAACTTTTATAAAACAATTATACTTGTCTTGATTTTGTTCAATGCATTTTGTTATGAAATAAATATGTATGTACATACCTTCTTAAAACTCGAATTTCGTTTTCCAAAGATTCCTCCTTCCCTTTAAGAGCTTTTTTGTCTAGTATTGCATGCATCTATGCATCTACACGATTAGCAAGTGCTCTCCCGGAATCCTCGCCGCCCATAAAGTAGATTTGTAAGAAATTATGTGGTTCGTTTGGCATTGGCAGCAGTGAGCCCATTTTATGATAAATCTGGCCTCTGATTTTGGATGTAGAGTTGTAATGTTGACCATTTGCATTAGTATTTCGAACTATTTCTGTTGCTCCGAATGATGTCATTTGAAAGTATAAATTGAATGTTAGAATTGACTTGGGAACACGTTAGAATCTGGATCCGTGCCGATAAGTAAGCCGTTGTTCAATGGTTCAGGTGGTGCCTTAATTTCTGGTATTTGCACTTTTCCTGACGAGCAACACATCCCAGCTGGCTTATTTTTGAATTTCAGAGCATGACAATTTGAACATTCCTTGTCCATAGCACCAATTACCATAGCATCGTACATCAGTATTTTGTTGCCTGATTTGTTTTTCGGTTCTTTCGGATCTTCTATTTCGAATGTATTGAGGCCTAATTGTATTGGATAACCATCTAACTACCGAACTGAGCGGACGAGCATTGCCCGAGCTCCGGGAAAACTGAAAATAAATAAAACAGCTAATCAAAAAAAAAACTGGGGCAACCCAATATAAGCGAACAGACGCTGAACCACATTTTGTGAACCACAGTTGTGATGTTCTAAACCAAAACTAGTGCATTGTTTTAAATAAATATGCAATGAGCAACGATTAAAAGAACGAGCGTAGAAGTTCAGTGAACCAAAGAAGCGGTTTCTACTCTTACTTTTCAACCCGCTATACCGAAGTGGAAAAATCGGTAAACACGGCTCTACTGGCCGCTGAAAACCAAAGGGCATGGTCACCCGCTCTGCTCACAACGACTTCCGCGTCATGGAGTTCGCAGTGCAAACCCCTTCAATATCGGAAACAAATTTCGGACCAACAACTAGCTGTACTACTACCGCGACGTCAACGACTACAGCGAGTAAAAAAACAACATCTTCGGAAAGTGCCAAAGGGGCCCCGGTCACACAGACTGGAATGGTTCGCTACATCCAAATTAGGCGCAAGCTTAGCCCGCAGAGTAATCCGGCAGGCAATAAAACAAAAATGAACAGTGTCCTCAAGATCGACGAAGAAGCAGACAAATCCACTAGTAACAGATTTGCCCTACTGGGGGATGTTGAGGAAAACCAACCAGCCCAAGACACCGCAAAAAAAACCCAAGCCCCCTCCAATCTATATTAGGCGCGAGCTCGAGTGCCCTGGTCAACCGAATTGCGGCGTTGGCAACGGTGACAACTTTCATGTTGTCCCGCTTATCAAAGGGAACCTCCATCAAACAAAAGTGCATACCAAGACTGAAGAGCACTTCCGAATCGGGTCCAAATATCTGGACATTGTTCAGAAAAACTATTACACGTACCAGCTGAAAAGCAGTAAGGGCCTACAAGTGGTAGTAAAGGTAATCGAACCCAATGTTACCGCCGCGGAAAAAAAACCGCCCTTAAAGAAAAGGGCTTCGCCGCCAAGAATTTTATTAACATTCTAAATAAAGATAAAAAGCCGCAACCCCTCTTCAAGGTCGAGCTCGAGCCGGAAGGCATATCGCTGAAAAAGATCGAAGTCCACCCAATCTACAAGCTGTAATATCTTTTGCATCGGAAAATCACTGTTGAAGAGCCATATAAACGTAACGGTCTAGAGCAATGCACCAATTGTCAAGAGTATGGACACACAAGGTCTTACTGCACACTTCTTACGGCTGGTCTTACGGCTGTCTGTGTAGTCTGCGGGGACGCCCAACTTCACCCACTGCACTACAAACGTGGACAGTACCGTGAAGAAATGTGGAAACTGCGGAGGCAACCATACAGCAAACTATATAGGATGTATGGTGTATAAGGAGTTGAAGAATCGCATGCGTCAAGCAATTGCAACTCGCAACAAAAATCCACAGGATGTGTACATAGCCTCAAAAACTACGCCAGACGTCTTCTTCGCTAAAGCCGCGAGGTCTTTATTCCACTAAACACCACCAACGGCTTCTCCTATGCCGATGCTCTACGATCTGGAAGGGAAATTCCAATTCAGCCTAACTCACAAAGCGCTTACAGGCCCCAGAACAGACACACAGCAAAACAGAAACTGTGATGCATACCCTCCAACAAAGTATGATGGAACTTATGTCATGCATGAAAACGACCAACAAAGTATGATGGAACTTATGTCATGCATGAAAACGACCATGCAGGCTCTATGCACCTCTATAAATAATCTATGCAGGCTCTACGAATATCAATGTGGAACGCCAATGGTGTCTCACGGCATAAACTAGAATTGTCCAGATGGGAAAGCCCACGGCGGAACTCTAATCAGAGAACGCATTAAACACCATTTTCACAAAAGGTTTGCAACAAATTTATTGTAGGCCGCATCGATCCCCATAGGCACTGGGGATCACGTCTAGTGACTCCCAAAGGAAGGCAATTGTACAATGTAAATTAAAATGTGAAAAATAAACTGGACTATGTTTCCCCTGAAAGTCCCACATACTGGCTAACAGACTTACGCAAGCTCCCAGACCTTATTGATTTAGCGGTACCTCGCAATCTAATAAGTGCCAAAGCAGTCTCGGGCCTATCATCAGACCACTCGCCTGTGCTTCTATTGCTTCTTCAAAGCCCAGAAATAACCGAATAACAGCTGACGACGCCAAAAACGAACTGGTTTAAATATATAATATAATATAATTAAGTCTGTCGTGGCCCATCACACTACGAGGTAGAGTTTTTATCCTTTTCATTGTTAAAAACGTTCTTTCGACGCTAGCCGTTGTGACTGGAAGAGTAGCCATGACCTTGAGAAGAAGATTTATCCCGCGAAAAAATTTTCCATCACAACACTCCAACAGTCTCAAAATTTCGGTCGATGGGTCAATTGATGAAATTTTGGTACACCATAACTTGTACTCAGCTTGAACTGCGGACAATGGCATTTCGTCTTGAAAGTATGGACCTAATTCTTCTAGTTCATCAATTTTTTTCTTGCAAGCATATCCTGGCAGTAGCAGTTGGAAACTGGATAAAATATCTTCGTTTTTGATGAATCTATCCGTCAAATTCTGTATCAAAGTATCGATGCAAGGAATGAATGTGGTGACTCTGAAATACTCTTCATTCGATGTCGTTTGCGGATTCGCACGAGATTTTTGTCGTGACGTAACTCTGGGAGCTTGAATTTCAGTGTCGAAAAGATCTGCAAAAAATTATGATGCTACTTGAAAAATTTCTCTGAAAGTGTCGTTAGCTGTTTCCCGCATTTGTCGGAGTGAACTCAATACTTCATTTGTATACTGTACAGCGGAAACTAAATCTGATTTTTTATTTTGGAGGAAAATCGACAGTGGAAGGGTCAAACTGAAAAGTTTTTCGCAAACAACAATGCTGACTAAAAATTCACTTTTTTGACTTGCTGCGTGAAGAGTTGATGCCGTTGAAGAAATAGTATACGTTTTTTGCGCGATTTCTTCTAAAGCTATAACAATGCATTCAAGAAGTTCCAAAAACACAATAATACTGTCATGCCTTTCGATAAATCTTGTGTCACAAAGGCGGAGAAGTCGTTTTTTTTTACTGTCTGGAGCATGTTTTTGAATAGTTTCTTGAAAAATTTTTTTTGCATTCGAATGATTTCTGAACAAATTTACAATTTGACTAACAACTCCAAGACAGTTACGTATTGCTGGAGCAGACATGGCATTCGACCGAGCAAGGTTCAAACGGTGACTGGCACAATGAATGTATCTTGCCTTGGGATAATTTTCTCTTATTCTCGTTTGGACTCCACTCAAATGACCTGCCATATTTGCTGCCCCATCGTATCCTTGCCCAACACACTTACTCATATCAAGATTGAGCTCATCACATCGCTGCAAAATAACGTTTGCAGGATTTTCAGAAGACTGATCGTTGATTGGGATGAATCTGACAAAATCTTCACGAAGAACACGAGCTTGGAGATCTTGGATATGGATCTCTATCTCTAAATATATCTGATCCCAAAAAAAAAACTTCTTAATTGTTATATTTTTTTTTTATTTGAAAACATCGGTATTCATCGTGCCTGTCTGGATACGTGCCTGTCGGTCATCGACTACACTATGAGCGCTTTGGAAGAAGTACACGTTGAGGCAGCTAAAATCTCTACTCCTCATGGGAAAGAAGTAGACCGAAACAAATACTTCAAATCTAATCAGCAAATCGAACAGCTCGTGCGAGAAAAGAGGCGCACGCGTCGTGATTGGCAAAACAGCCGATCACCAGCTTCAAAACAACGCCTTAAGGAAGCAACCCGATCACTCGACCAGGCTCTTCACGAACAGAAAGAAAATGCACAGCTGAGGCACATCCAGAATCTCTCGCCAACAAGCACAAAGTACCCCCTGTGGAAGGCCCACCCAAATCTTAGCGCGCCAATTGAAACGACCACCCCGATTAGAAACTCTTCGGGATGCTGGGCTCGCAGCGACGAAGACCGAGCTGAAAAATTCGCCACACATCTCCAAAGTGTCTTCCAGCCAAACCCAGCCTCAAATTTATTCCTCAGGCCAGTAATTCAGTCATAGGCTACCCCTCAGCTAGCTGCACCTTCATTCCAGTCAGGAAGGGCCGACCATTTATAGAAGAAGGGGTAGATGACTGGCGAGGGTAAAAAGAGGTCAAAATTTGTGAAAGTGTTGTGTGTGTTAAGAAGTGTAACTGAGCCATCATTTAGCACTAACTGCCTAACAAGAATACCCACTCCTTGCTTCGAACTTAAGTTTAGTGGTAAATTAGTAAAATAACCAATTGTATATTGTTTTGGGCAGATTATATTTTTTGAATTGTATGGTAAGTGGTTTTCCTGAAGACATATAATATCTGGCCTTTTAGTAGCTATTAAGATTTTTATTTCATCGTATTTGTTCATATAGCCATTTAACATATAGTCATCAGGGGCTTAGTTATATTAATTTTATAATAGTGGTTTAATAATTTAGTTATTATTCTGACATTGACCCGTCGGAGTCAAGATCAGAGATTTCGTTTTGTTAGTCATTAACTCCAGGGAGCCAATTTCAGAGTTAATATTTTCGAGGTTTATGTTGTTTAGTGTAGAGGTAGTGAATGTAAAAGAATGTGTGGGAATGATTTTTAGTTGTGTGTTTTGATATTGTCGCGAGTTCATCTGCAGCAGCTGATTTATTTTGGGTTGAGAAGCTCTGAAGAAGTTTTTCGCTTCGCGCATTGTACATTTTTTTGTTGTTTTTATTTTTAGTATTTCTTTTTGCTGTTTGAATTGCTTATCAGAGGCGGCGTGAGCTTCGGAACAATTAACGCATTTGGGGGTACAGTAACCGGAAAAAGGGGCTGCTGGTATCCGCATGTATTGCTGGTACATGCTGGCTCATTTTTTAAATTTTTTTGTGTGTGGCCAAGTTCTTGGCAAGACTTGCACTTCATTGGATTAGGGAAAAATTTCGAGACTTTAACATTATGCCATGAGATAATAATTTTGGAAGGGAGATTAAAAAAATAAATGTAAGCGATATGACTCCACTGGGCTGCGAGCCTTTTTCAGTTTGCTTCAGGAATTTGTACACTGATGTGACTTTTTGTGGGCTACATTCTCAACGATTTCGTCTTTGGGAATACCGTTTAAATAGGGTGCGTAGATTTTACCTTTTATAGAATTTAAAGATCAGTGAAGCTTGCACTCAATTTCGCATAAACCAGGCAGTTGTGTTGTTTTAATAAACGCATTTGTATCTGTTTTAGTCTTAACCAGCATTAATAAAATTAGAAATTGAGGTAAAATTATTATTAATAAGCTTAAGCGCTTTATGAACCGAAAAGCAATTGTATTCCAAAATAGGTTTGTCACTCTTTTTGGCGAAGATGATAATATATTTGGGGTTCGTTGTATTTTTTGTTGGAAGTTCCGGGAAGTCAGAGTAGAGTATTTGCGGGAGTTTTCGTTTCTTGGGTGGGGGGCTGACGTTTGAAGATAGAGCAGCAAACCGATTGCTCCCCAAATTGGGTGCCCCAGGACCTCCCATGTTTGTCTAACTAAGGCTAGGTTAGTCTTATGTTAGACACACTTCGCGGTCGAAGAATATAGAGGAGAGAACGAACGAAAGCAAGAGCGAAGAGGATCGAAATCACTGATAGCGACACTATTTGATAGCAACTGACGTCTGCTCACATATTAAACATAAACATATTACAAACATGGTCTGACCCCCGGACTCGAATATAATTTTGTATGAGGATTTTTGAGGTTACGTCGTAACCCTGAAATTCTGGTGTTTTTTAGATCTCGGATTCGGATTCGGCGACCCCGAAAACATATCATAAACAAGGTCTAACCCGCGGAATCGAACATAATTTTCAGCGAAGTGTTCGAGCCTGTACGGATCCAGGGCGAGCTGTCGACTAAAGGAGTCGAATGGATTTTCAATTGCCCGGCGAACCCAGCTGTGGTTGGCGCCTGGGAAAGAATGGTGCAGTGTGTGAAGAAGGTGCTGGCGCACACGATGAAGGAACTCGTGCCCAAGGAGCACGTACTGGTGAACCTGCTGATTGAGGCGGAGAGTATAGTGAACTCTCGTCCGCTCTCACATCTTCCAGTGACGGTTGACCAGGAGGCTCCACTGACACCCTGAAGGGAGCACCCGATGTCCCAGATCTTACCAAGCATGACGGACAGGAGCCCGTGAGATGCGCTACCAGGAAGCAGTGGCGCATACCGAGGATGATGCGGGATCGATTCTGGAAGCGATGGGTGCATGAGTACCTGCCGACTCTTGTGCGCAGGGAGAGATGGTACAAGCATGTCGAGCTCATTCGTTGAGGAGACTTGGTGTTCGTCTGTGATCCAGCCATACCACAAAAGGAGTGAAAACGTGGCGTCGTGGAGGAGGTCTTCACCGGGAGAGATGGAGTACCTCGTCGAGCGGCAGTGAGGACTAACGATCGAGCCATGACAACGCGTCCCGCTTCAAAGCTAGCTGTTCTGAACGTGGTGACTGCGGCTGCTTTACGGGGGTGGGGATGTCGCGGAACGGATTAGGGCTATCGATAGTCAGGATTTTTATGAAGTCAGAATTATTATGAAGTCTAGTAATTTTAGTTTAGGTTATTCGGTCGCACTAAAATCAGGCAAAAAGGAAAACAATATTTGCCGGTCAATTACACCGATTTCACGTACCAGCTGAAAAGCAGTAATGGCCTACAAGTGACAGTAAAGGAAATAGAACCTGATGTTACCGCCGAGGAAATAAAAACCGCCCTTAAAGAAAAGGGCTTCGCCGCCAAGAATGTTATTAACATTCTAAATAAAGATAAAAAGCCACAACCCCTCTTCAAGGTCGAGCTCTAGCCAGAAAGCAGGTCGCTGAAGAAGAACGAAGTCCACCCAATCTACAACCTGCAATATCTTTTGCATCGGAAAATCACTGTTGAAGAGCCACATAAACGTAACGGTCCAGTGCAATGCACTAATTGTCAAGAGTATGGACACACAAGGTCTTACTGCACACTTCGGGCTGTCTGTGTAGTCTGCGGGGACGCCCACAAGTCCCCTTGCTGCACTACAAACAAGGACAGAACCGTGAAGAAATGTGGAAACTGCGGAGGCAGCCATACAGCAAACTATAGAGGATGTATGGTGTATAAGGAGTTAAAGAGTCGCATGCGTCAAGCGACCGCATCGCGCAACCACAAAATCCACAGAATGCGTACATTGCGTCAAAAACTACGCCAGACGTCTTCTTCGCCAAAGCTGCGAGATCCTCATTCGGTCCACTAAACACCACCAACGGCTTCTCCTATGCCGATGCTTTATGATCTGGAAGGGAAATTCCAATTCAGCCTAACTCTCAAAGCGCTCAACAGGCCCCAGAACAGCCACACAGCAAAATGGAAACAATGATGCTTACCCTCCAACAAAGTATGATGGAGCTTATGTCATTCATGAAAACGACCATGCAAACGCTTGTTCAAAACCAGAACATGGTGATACAGCTGCTCGTAGCACAACAGTCTAAATAATCTATGCAGGCGCTACGAATATCAATGTGGAACGCCAATGGTGTCTCACGGCATAAACTAGAATTGTCACAATTCTTGACCGAAAACCATATTGACGTTATGCTACTGGTGGAAACGCATCTTACAAGCAAATACAACTTTCATATAAGAGGCTACACAATCTACCGCACAGATCATCCAGATGGGAAAGCCCACGGCGGAACTGGAGTTCTAATCAGAGAACGCATTAAACACCACTTTCACAAAAGGTTTGCAACAAACTTCTTGCAGGCCACATCGATACAAATTCAGTCAAGCAACGGAATCCTTTCAATCGCTGCCGTTTACTGCCCTCCTCGTTTCTCAATCTCGGAAGGACAATTTATGGACTTCTACAATTCACTTGGGGGTCGATTTATAGCCGCAGGAGACTAAAACGCCAAACATACGCACTGGGGATCACGTCTAGTAACTCCCAAAGGAAGACAAATTTACAATGCAATTATAAATGTGAAAAATAAACTGGACTACGTTTCCCCTGGAAGTCCCACATACTGGCCAACAGACTCACGAAAGCTCCCAGACCTTATTGATTTTGCAGTGACAAAAAACGTACCTCGCAATCTAATAAGTGCCAAAGCAGTCTCGGACTTATCATCAGACCACTCGCCTGTGCTTCTAACGCTTCTTCAAAGCACAGAAATAACCGAACACCCCTTCAGCCTGACGACGCCAAAAACGAACTGGCTAAAATACAAAAAGTACGTGAGTGCCCACATATAACTCGCCCCGGAATTTAACATGGAATCGGACATCGACTACACTACGAGCGCCCTGGAAGAGGAACTCGTTGCGGCAGCTAAAATCTCTACTCCTCATAGGAAAGAAGTAGACCAAAACAAACACTTCAAATCTAATCAGCAAATCGAACAGCTCGTGCGAGAAAAGAGGCGCACGCGTCGTGATTGGCAAAACAGCCGATCACCAGCTTCAAAACAACGCCTTAAGGAAGCAACCCGATCACTCGACCAGGCTCTTCACGAACAGAAAGAAAATGTACAGCTGAGGCACATCCAGAATCTCTCGCCAACAAGCACAAAGTACCCCCTGTGGAAGGCCCACCCAAATCTTAGCGCGCCAATTGAAACGACCACCCCGATTAGAAACTCTTCGGGATGCTGGGCTCGCAGCGACGAAGACCGAGCTAAAACACACATCGCCACACATCTCCAAAGTGTCTTCCAGCCAAACCCAGCCTCAAATTTATTCCTCAGGCCAGTAATTCAGTCATAGGCTACCCCTCAGCTAGCTGCACCTTCATTCCAGCTGAACGAAATCGAAAAAGTCGTAAGAGGGCTAAAACCAAAAAAGGCTCCCGGAGGTGACCTATTGACGCCAAAGATGCTGATCGAACTTCCAAAATACGCTATAGAGGTCGTCTGCAAACTATTTGATGGAATCATTAATCTTGGCTTTTTCTCAAGATTAGAAATGATGGAAGAAATCCATCATTATAATAAAACCGAAGCCTGGAAAAGACCTCACAATTGCGTCATCATACAGACCAATAAGCCTTCTATCCTGTTTATCTAAATTGTTTAAAATTTGCTTGTTAACTCGCATAATACCACATCTGGAAACTAGCAATATTATCCCGGCACACCAATTTGGCTTCCGAAGAAACCACGGAACCATCGAACAAGTGAACAGATTAACATCCGAAATACGCTCAGCCTTTGAACAGCGAGAATACTGCAGCGCTATTTTCCTCGACGTATCTCAAGCTTTCGACCGAGTTTGTCTCATTGGACTCATGCAAAAAATTAAAACGGCAAAAAAATGGCAAAAATTATTTGCCAACATACACTCACAAGCTACTGGAATCAGTGCACAATAGGGTATTCTCAGTGAGATGCAACGCAGCTACTTCGGGCGACTACACCATCGAAGCTGGAGTTCCACAAGGAAGCGCACTCGGCCCGTGTCTATATGTTTTGTATACTGCGAAAATTCCTACGAACGCACAACCAACAACGTCAACGGTCGCCGACGATACCGCTATCCTTAGTCGCTCCAGATGCCCAACGCAGGCAACAACCCAACTGGCTAATCATATTATAATAGTGGAAAGGAGGCAGTCTGACTGGCGCATTAAAATAAACGAACAAAAGTATAAACATATAACGTTTACTCTTAATAGACAAACATGCCCTCCGCTTTCACTAAACGGTATGTAGATCCCTCAAGCTAACGACGTAACGTACCTTGGCGTTCACCTTGATAGACGACTTACCTGGCGCAAGCACATCGAATGCAAAAAGATGCACCTAAAACTGAAAGCCAGCAGCCTCCACTGGATCATAAACTCACGATCGCCACTGTGCCTGGACTACAAGTTACTACTGTACAATTCAGTCCTAAAGCCAATCTGGACGTATGGCTCCCAGCTGTGGT
Source organism: Drosophila bipectinata (assembly GCF_030179905.1). Classification (NCBI taxonomy): domain Eukaryota; kingdom Metazoa; phylum Arthropoda; class Insecta; order Diptera; family Drosophilidae; genus Drosophila; species Drosophila bipectinata. Next base: position 8,097,867 of record NC_091740.1, on the reverse strand, counting down.
GGAACGCGAGCAGCAGCAACATAGACATCATACAGCGCGCACAATCAAAAATCTTGAGAACTATCATAGGGGCACCTTGGTATGTTCGCAACGAAAACATCCACCGGGATCTGGGCATCCTCGCAGTAAAAGACGAAATCCAGAAGCAAAAAGAGTCATACAAAGAAAAACTGTCTTCGCACCCAAATTTTTTCGCTCGGGGATTGACTCGGGTTTCTAGCGTATCCCGCCTTAGACGCAACGACCTCCCAACCCAGCAATCGATTTTTAGGGCCGTCTAACTGCGTATCAGTCAATATGACTATTAGTTAGGTTAAAAATATAAGATTTGATACACCTCTTGTTAGTCTCGCTTAAAAAAGATTCAAGAAATAAAAATAACGTTTAAAAAAAAAAAAATTTTATCACGGCTCAAATCACCCCCTTTGCGTTTTATTGGCATTGCTCATTGAACAAAATATTTATTTATTTAGTATTTATTTAATGATGAAGGATTTTGTCCCGTTTAATTGAGTAAAAATTCTATGGTAGCGTGATTTTATCAGTGTGATGAGGTAGTAACTCACTTTATATGCGATTTTTGGTATGTCGAACAGGATTTAAGAGGATGAAAAATAGATGTTGGTGGATTTTCAGACCTGCTTAATAGGCTCACAAAATATCATGAAAATCGATATAGCCGTTTGGGAGGAGTATAGTAACAAAAGCTGTGAAATTTATATGTGATTTTTGGTATGTCGAACAGGATTTAAGAGGATGAAAAATAGATGTTGGCGGAATCTCGGACCTACTTAATACGCTCACAAAATTTCATGAGAATCGGTAAAGCCGTTTCGGAGGAGTTTGGTAACAAAAACTGTGACATGAAAATTTCTATATATATAAATAATCAGGATCACCTCCTGAGTTGATATGACCATGTCCGTCTGTCAGTCTGATTGTCCATATGTCTAACCTCACAACTTTTCTCTCAGTTTTATAGCTATCGACTTAAAACTTTTCACACGTCCTTGATAATTGTAATGGTACTTTTACCAATTACCATTACTAAAAATATCAACTTTATTACTTATCTTTTTTTTTAATTTTGTATTCTAATAAATTGGTTTTATGTGTAAGGATATAATGTTTATGAGGATCGGCCAACTATATATTTAATGTTTGCGATATATGTATCCGATCTTCATATATCAATATCATCTCCGTCCGAAGTTGTGTATTTTCGAAGCTTTCCTTTTTTTTTTATTAATATTTGTACAGTCAAATAACTTTAAAATACAAAGGACGCATATGATAATAAATATCTATATGAATCATTTTGCCCCAACATTGTCTATTTTTATTCATTTCGAATAAGTAGTTGTATTGTTCGAAGCTAAAATGTGGAAAAGTATTAAAGTTTGTTAAGGTATATATGTGGGTCAAACTAGGGTCATTCAGCTAGCGTCGAAGCGAAGCGGTGGAAATGGAACACAGCAACAAACTTTTTGTTTTTAAATTATTTCAGTATTTAGCCACTTAATTGAATCAAATAAACGCTAGAATTGTAAAGAATTGAACAAACTTTTGTTTGTATACCCTTGCAGAGGGTATTATAATTTTGTCCAAAAGTGTGCAACGCAGTGAAGGAGACATCTCCGACCCTATAAAGTATATATATTCTTCATCAGGATCATCTCCTGAGTTGATATGAGCATGTCCGTCTGTCCGTCTGTCAGACGTTTCTACGCAAACTAGTCTCTCAGTTTTAAAGCTATCGTCTTGAAACTTTGAACACACCCTTCTTTCCTTTGCACGCAGTATATAAGTCGGAACGGCCGGGATCGGTCGACTATATCCTATAGCTGCCATATAACTGATTGATCGGAAATGGTGTAACTTCGGTGTTTTTAAAGTAAGAGAGTTCAAATTTGACATGAGAGCTATTTTTGGCAAAATACGACATGCCAAATTTCATCAGGATCGGCCGACTATATCCTATAGCTGCCATATAACTGAACGATCGGAAGTGACCCAACTTTTGTGTTTTTGAAGATAGAAAGTTGGAACTTGGTACATATTTTAGTTTTGGTCAGTTGATCCAACCTACCAAATTTCATAAGGATCGGCCGACTATATCCTATAGCTGTTATATAACTGAACGATCGGAAATGACCCAACTTTCGTGTTAATGATCATAGAAAGCTGGAACTTGGTACACATTCTATTTTTGGTCAGTTAATCCGATCTACCAAATTTCATAACGATCGGTTGACTATATCTTATAGCTGACATATAACTGAATGATCGGAAATGGTTTTTGGTATAAATACCAACTTTGATATTTTTGAAGATAGAAGCTTGGGACTTTTTTTTATATATTTTATTGTAATTAATTGGTTTTATGATGATATTTTCATAAGGACCGGCAACCTTTATCCGATGTTTGCGATTTATATCCGCTTTAAACTGCAAGGGTATATCAACATCGGCTCCGCCCGAAGTTAGCTTTCTTTTCTTGTTTTTTTTTTTGCTTTAAGCGGGTTCCACATTTTTTAAGTAGTTTAAAAATGTGTTTGAATAGGCCCCATAATGTCTTGCGTCTTATTTGGAAAAAGCCAACAAGTACGAGACATTATTTTTAAAATATGCTCTGAAAATTTCATTTAAATCGCTCCCTACGTTTGGGAGAGAATTGAATAAAAGTGGGCCAACCCTGTAAACAGCACATACAAAAATTACCCCAACAAATTGTTTTTAAAATTGTAAAACTCTCAGAGGATGCGCCCATATGAACGGTAGTGGAGTCGATGTAGTCGACCTTTTTAAGCACGTATGGAGCAAAAATCATAAAATCATAGAAAAATCATAGACAGCGCAAGTCACGAAAATTTCAGACCCTGATTCACGAGTACTGACCATTATCATTATCACGGGTTTTGACGCTGCTTAACACGGCAGCCACTATTATGAATATCTGTCTTTTTCTTTTAAAGAGGATGCGCCATAATGCACGGTATACCACGTGAAAGTTAATTTTTAGCCCAATCGAATGGCACCATTCCCATCCAAATCGCTACCACAGATTTTGAGCAATCAAGTTCCAATCAAGAGCAAGAGCAATCAAATTTCAGTCCCTGGTTCATCAATACTGGGCGTTTAACCGATTCACATGTTTTGAAGCTTTCCAAACCTAATCGCGGAAAAAAATGTTTGTTATTTTGGAAGAGTCAGAATCAAAAAAGGCATCATGAGAGATCGGGATCCACGTTCCACGTTAACAATTCTGAAAGTATTTATTTAATATGTATATATAAAAATTAAATAATAACTAAATGAAACTTTTTTTTTAGAAAACGATTTTTGTGATCAAAGGGGCGTCGGCTCTCGGAGGGAGCGCTGGGAGCGCTTTCTCAAAGAGCCCTACGAACAGCAGCTTTGGCTGCTGCTGCTCGGCGCTCGGTGTAACATAAAGCGATTTTCTTATATACATATAGATTTCTTTGATTATATTTTTTTTTCCTCTAGGCCGGCCTGGTCGTCGCTGGTCTGCTCATCGCTGGCCTGCTCGGCGCTGGCAGCCTAGAGAAAAAAATATATAATTAAAGAAATCTATATATATATAAGAAAATCGCTTTATGTTACACTTCTTATAAATCAATAACGGCAGAACAGATTTGAGCCAAAATTGATTGGGAGGTAGCTTAGAGGGAGGAAACGGACATATGATACTTTTTATGCCGTTCGACAATGGAAATTATAGGCTACATTGGGCCAGGCCCCAACGGCATTTAAGGTGGCTGTCCCGAGGAAGAAGCGGATTAACCCTAATAGGCGCATTGTGGGACAAGCACCCAGTTCATATTGGTCAATACCTTCATATTGGAAAATTCGCATCGTCTTCCCAACTAGACGCACTGAGCAAGTTTGTCACAGATAAGCTGAACGTGGAGCCGAGTGATTTAGCCTGTGCTAGGCTAATTAAAAAAGCTGGTGACATCAACGCCCTGATGTTCGTCTACTTTGGATTGGGAGTTCCGGAGCAACATTTCCCTACAGTCTTCAATGATGACTTTTGTCCTATGTCGGTAAAAGTCAGCCCGTTTGTGCATAGAGAGCCAGCTAAGGTTATTGACCTCCCGGCTATTCTACCTTTACCACAAACGCGATCGTCAAAAAACCCCCAGTAAGCGGTGCTCTCTGCTGCGCTACCAACAACAAACGCCGTGGACGTTAATAGTAACGGTTGACGATTTCTCCAATTCCTCCGATACCTTGCTTCGTTTGCTGATCGATATGCTCCAACAAAAACAACTATTTTCAAGGCGAGTTGTTTACATCTTACCTTCTCTTGTGGATGTCCATCAACAACAAGGCGGTCGTAATCGAGACGCTGACAGCGCATCGCTGCTCATCTTAACTATTTTCGCTGGGTCACTCGCTGTTGCTTTCTTTTCGCCGATGGAAGATGTTTATTTACCTTTTGGACGTGAGAGTGGTTCTTTGGTGCGTTTGGATGTGCCTGACTATGAACGCTCTATGTTTTCACCTGGAACTGGATTTGCCTTGAAACTGGACACTCGCAGGTCTACTGTTGAGTTTAATGGAAATTTTTATGTGTCCTCGTCGGCTATCTTGCAAGCTATGCGTATTGGATACGCCCCCACATGCACCAGTACTAGGAGTGTACTTTCATTATCACTGGCTAGCCTTCCAATTCCCAGTTTCGACTGTAGCTACTCGTTCTGGGACCCCAATAAAAGCTTCAAAGTTATATCTCAAAATAAATCGGGATTGAGGACCAAGTCCCAGATGGAATTCCTGCCTGAGGTTTTGATCTAATCATCCTTGTGGAAACGTGGCTCAATGACAACTTTAGCTCCTCTAAGTTCTTCGAGCCTAACTTGAACCATCTATTTCGAAAAGACGGAGATGTATTCACTACCCAGTGTGGGCGAGGAGGTGGTGTGATCATCGCTACCCGTCTTCTCTTTAGGCTACACCACTACATCTTCCGGTGGCTGACCCTCTACTGGATCAGCTTGCCATTTCAATCCAGGGCGTCCCTGGCCCGTTAGTCATCATTGCGTCGTAGATCCCTCCAAATAGAGCATTTAGTGTTTATCAGGTGCATATGGAAAACATCCCTAGTGTCTGCACAACTTGAACCATCTATTTCGAAAAGACGGAGATGCATTCACTACCCAGTGTGGGCGAGGAGGTGGTGTGATCATCGCTACCCGTCTTCTCTTTAGGCTACACCACTACATCTTCCGGTGGCTGACCCTCTACTGGATCAGCTTGCCATTTCAATCCAGGGCGTCCCTGGCCCGTTAGTCATCATTGCGTCGTAGATCCCTCCAAATAGAGCATTTAGTGTTTATGAGGTGCATATGGAAAACATCCCTAGTGTCTGTGCTAGAACGTCGGATCCTACTGATTTGATGGTAGCTGGTGATTTCAACTTAAGCTCCATTGTCTGGTCTCGGGACCCGGAGTCTCCCCACATGCTACCCAGCAACGTTCATTAAAGTTCATTCATCGCTGGCCTGCTCGGCGCTGGCAGCCTAGAGAAAAAAATATATAATTAAAGAAATCTATATATATATAAGAAAATCGCTTTATGTTACACTTCTTATAAATCAATAACGGCAGAACAGATTTGAGCCAAAATTGATTGGGAGGTAGCTTAGAGGGAGGAAACGGACATAGGATACTTTTTATGCCGTTCGACAATGGAAATTATAGGCTACATTGGGCCAGGCCCCAACGGCATTTAAGGTGGCTGTCCCGAGGAAGAAGCGGATTAACCCTAATAGGCGCATTGTGGGACAAGCACCCAGTTCATATTGGTCAATACCTTCATATTGGAAAATTCGCATCGTCTTCCCAACTAGACGCACTGAGCAAGTTTGTCACAGATAAGCTGAACGTGGAGCCGAGTGATTTAGCCTGTGCTAGGCTAATTAAAAAAGCTGGTGACATCAACGCCCTGATGTTCGTCTACTTTGGATTGGGAGTTCCGGAGCAACATTTCCCTACAGTCTTCAATGATGACTTTTGTCCTATGTCGGTAAAAGTCAGCCCGTTTGTGCATAGAGAGCCAGCTAAGGTTATTGACCTCCCGGCTATTCTACCTTTACCACAAACGCGATCGTCAAAAAACCCCCAGTAAGCGGTGCTCTCTGCTGCGCTACCAACAACAAACGCCGTGGACGTTAATAGTAACGGTTGACGATTTCTCCAATTCCTCCGATACCTTGCTTCGTTTGCTGATCGATATGCTCCAACAAAAACAACTATTTTCAAGGCGAGTTGTTTACATCTTACCTTCTCTTGTGGATGTCCATCAACAACAAGGCGGTCGTAATCGAGACGCTGACAGCGCATCGCTGCTCATCTTATCTATTTTCGCTGGGTCTCTCGCTGTTGCTTTCTTTTCGCCGATGGAAGATGTTTATTTACCTTTTGGACGTGAGAGTGGTTCTTTGGTGCGTTTGGATGTGCCTGACTATGAACGCTCTATGTTTTCACCTGGAACTGGATTTGCCTTGAAACTGGACACTCGCAGGTCTACTGTTGAGTTTAATGGAAATTTTTATGTGTCCTCGTCGGCTATCTTGCAAGCTATGCGTATTGGATACGCCCCCACATGCACCAGTACTAGGAGTGTACTTTCATTATCACTGGCTAGCCTTCCAATTCCCAGTTTCGACTGTAGCTACTCGTTCTGGGACCCCAATAAAAGCTTCAAAGTTATATCTCAAAATAAATCGGGATTGAGGACCAAGTCCCAGATGGAATTCCTGCCTGAGGTTTTGATCTAATCATCCTTGTGGAAACGTGGCTCAATGACAACTTTAGCTCCTCTAAGTTCTTCGAGCCTAACTTGAACCATCTATTTCGAAAAGACGGAGATGTATTCACTACCCAGTGTTGGCGAGGAGGTGGTGTGATCATCGCTACCCGTCTTCTCTTTAGGCTACACCACTACATCTTCCGGTGGCTGACCCTCTACTGGATCAGCTTGCCATTTCAATCCAGGGCGTCCCTGGCCCGTTAGTCATCATTGCGTCGTAGATCCCTCCAAATAGAGCATTTAGTGTTTATCAGGTGCATATGGAAAACATCCCTAGTGTCTGCACAACTTGAACCATCTATTTCGAAAAGACGGAGATGCATTCACTACCCAGTGTGGGCGAGGAGGTGGTGTGATCATCGCTACCCGTCTTCTCTTTAGACTACACCACTACATCTTCCGGTGGCTGACCCTCTACTGGATCAGCTTGCCATTTCAATCCAGGGCGTCCCTGGCCCGTTAGTCATCATTGCGTCGTAGATCCCTCCAAATAGAGCATTTAGTGTTTATCAGGTGCATATGGAAAACATCCCTAGTGTCTGTGCTAGAACGTCGGATCCTACTGATTTGATGGTAGCTGGTGATTTCAACTTAAGCTCCATTGTCTGGTCTCGGGACCCGGAGTCTCCCCACATGCTACCCAGCAACGTTCATTAAAGTTCATTCATCGCTGGCCTGCTCGGCGCTGGCAGCCTAGAGAAAAAAATATATAATTAAAGAAATCTATATATATATAAGAAAATCGCTTTATGTTACACTTCTTATAAATCAATAACGGCAGAACAGATTTGAGCCAAAATTGATTGGGAGGTAGCTTAGAGGGAGGAAACGGACATAGGATACTTTTTATGCCGTTCGACAATGGAAATTATAGGCTACATTGGGCCAGGCCCCAACGGCATTTAAGGTGGCTGTCCCGAGGAAGAAGCGGATTAACCCTAATAGGCGCATTGTGGGACAAGCACCCAGTTCATATTGGTCAATACCTTCATATTGGAAAATTCGCATCGTCTTCCCAACTAGACGCACTGTGCAAGTTTGTCACAGATAAGCTGAACGTGGAGCCGAGTGATTTAGCCTGTGCTAGGCTAATTAAAAAAGCTGGTGACATCAACGCCCTCATGTTCGTCTACTTTGGATTGGGAGTTCCGGAGCCACATTTCCCTACAGTCTTCAATGATGACTTTTGTCCTATGTCGGTAAAAGTCAGCCCGTTTGTGCATAGAGAGCCAGCTAAGGTTATTGACCTCCCGGCTATTCTACCTTTACCACAAACGCGATCGTCAAAAAACCCCCAGTAAGCGGTGCTCTCTGCTGCGCTACCAACAACAAACGCCGTGGACGTTAATAGTAACGGTTGACGATTTCTCCAATTCCTCCGATACCTTGCTTCGTTTGCTGATCGATATGCTCCAACAAAAACAACTATTTTCAAGGCGAGTTGTTTACATCTTACCTTCTCTTGTGGATGTCCATCAACAACAAGGCGGTCGTAATCGAGACGCTGACAGCGCATCGCTGCTCATCTTATCTATTTTCGCTGGGTCACTCGCTGTTGCTTTCTTTTCGCCGATGGAAGATGTTTATTTACCTTTTGGACGTGAGAGTGGTTCTTTGGTGCGTTTGGATGTGCCTGACTATGAACGCTCTATGTTTTCACCTGGAACTGGATTTGCCTTGAAACTGGACACTCGCAGGTCTACTGTTGAGTTTAATGGAAATTTTTATGTGTCCTCGTCGGCTATCTTGCAAGCTATGCGTATTGGATACGCCCCCACATGCACCAGTACTAGGAGTGTACTTTCATTATCACTGGCTAGCCTTCCAATTCCCAGTTTCGACTGTAGCTACTCGTTCTGGGACCCCAATAAAAGCTTCAAAGTTATATCTCAAAATATATCGGGATTGAGGACCAAGTCCCAGATGGAATTCCTGCCTGAGGTTTTGATCTAATCATCCTTGTGGAAACGTGGCTCAATGACAACTTTAGCTCCTCTAAGTTCTTCGAGCCTAACTTGAACCATCTATTTCGAAAAGACGGAGATGTATTCACTACCCAGTGTGGGCGAGGAGGTGGTGTGATCATCGCTACCCGTCTTCTCTTTAGGCTACACCACTACATCTTCCGGTGGCTGACCCTCTACTGGATCAGCTTGCCATTTCAATCCAGGGCGTCCCTGGCCCGTTAGTCATCATTGCGTCGTAGATCCCTCCAAATAGAGCATTTAGTGTTTATCAGGTGCATATGGAAAACATCCCTAGTGTCTGCACAACTTGAACCATCTATTTCGAAAAGACGGAGATGCATTCACTACCCAGTGTGGGCGAGGAGGTGGTGTGATCATCGCTACCCGTCTTCTCTTTAGGCTACACCACTACATCTTCCGGTGGCTGACCCTCTACTGGATCAGCTTGCCATTTCAATCCAGGGCGTCCCTGGCCCGTTAGTCATCATTGCGTCGTAGATCCCTCCAAATAGAGCATTTAGTGTTTATCAGGTGCATATGGAAAACATCCCTAGTGTCTGTGCTAGAACGTCGGATCCTACTGATTTGATGGTAGCTGGTGATTTCAACTTAAGCTCCATTGTCTGGTCTCGGGACCCGGAGTCTCCCCACATGCTACCCAGCAACGTTCATTAAAGTTCATTCATCGCTGGCCTGCTCGGCGCTGGCAGCCTAGAGAAAAAAATATATAATTAAAGAAATCTATATATATATAAGAAAATCGCTTTATGTTACACTTCTTATAAATCAATAACGGCAGAACAGATTTGAGCCAAAATTGATTGGGAGGTAGCTTAGAGGGAGGAAACGGACATAGGATACTTTTTATGCCGTTCGACAATGGAAATTATAGGCTACATTGGGCCAGGCCCCAACGGCATTTAAGGTGGCTGTCCCGAGGAAGAAGCGGATTAACCCTAATAGGCGCATTGTGGGACAAGCACCCAGTTGCGCTCAGCTTCAAGTGCTTCCCACCTTAAAATACCTTCATATTGGAAAATTCGCATCGTCTTCTTAACTAGACGCACTGTGCAAGTTTGTCACAGATAAGCTGAACGTGGAGCCGAGTGATTTAGCCTGTGCTAGGCTAATTAAAAAAGCTGGTGACATCAACGCCCTCATGTTCGTCTACTTTGGATTGGGAGTTCCGGAGCAACATTTCCCTACAGTCTTCAATGATGACTTTTGTCCTATGTCGGTAAAAGTTATAGGTTATTGACCTCCCGGCTATTCTACCTTTACCACAAACGCGATCGTAAAAAAACCCCCAGTAAGCGGTGCTCTCTGCTGCGCTACCAACAACAAACGCCGTGGACGTTAATAGTTACGGTTGACGATTTCTCCAATTCCTCCGATACCTTGCTTCGTTTGCTGATCGATATGCTCCAACAAAAACAACTATTTTCAAGGCGAGTTGTTTACATCTTATCTTCTCTTGTGGATGTCCATCAACAACAAGGCGGTCGTAATCGAGACGCTGACAGCGCATCGCTGCTCATCTTATCTATTTTCGCTGGGTCACTCGCTGTTGCTTTCTTTTCGCCGATGGAAGATGTTTATTTACCTTTTGGACGTGAGAGTGGTTCTTTGGTGCGTTTGGATGTGCCTGACTATGAACGCTCTATGTTTTCACCTGGAACTGGATTTGCCTTGAAACTGGACACTCGCAGGTCTACTGTTGAGTTTAATGGAAATTTTTATGTGTCCTCGTCGGCTATCTTGCAAGCTATGCGTATTGGATACGCCCCCACATGCACCAGTACTAGGAGTGTACTTTCATTATCACTGGCTAGCCTTCCAATTCCCAGTTTCGACTGTAGCTACTCGTTCTGGGACCCCAATAAAAGCTTCAAAGTTATATCTCAAAATATATCGGGATTGAGGACCAAGTCCCAGATGGAATTCCTGCCTGAGGTTTTGATCTAATCATCCTTGTGGAAACGTGGCTCAATGACAACTTTAGCTCCTCTAAGTTCTTCGAGCCTAACTTGAACCATCTATTTCGAAAAGACGGAGATGTATTCACTACCCAGTGTGGGCGAGGAGGTGGTGTGATCATCGCTACCCGTCTTCTCTTTAGGCTACACCACTACATCTTCCGGTGGCTGACCCTCTACTGGATCAGCTTGCCATTTCAATCCAGGGCGTCCCTGGCCCGTTAGTCATCATTGCGTCGTAGATCCCTCCAAATAGAGCATTTAGTGTTTATCAGGTGCATATGGAAAACATCCCTAGTGTCTGCACAACTTGAACCATCTATTTCGAAAAGACGGAGATGCATTCACTACCCAGTGTGGGCGAGGAGGTGGTGTGATCATCGCTACCCGTCTTCTCTTTAGACTACACCACTACATCTTCCGGTGGCTGACCCTCTACTGGATCAGCTTGCCATTTCAATCCAGGGCGTCCCTGGCCCGTTAGTCATCATTGCGTCGTAGATCCCTCCAAATAGAGCATTTAGTGTTTATCAGGTGCATATGGAAAACATCCCTAGTGTCTGTGCTAGAACGTCGGATCCTACTGATTTGATGGTAGCTGGTGATTTCAACTTAAGCTCCATTGTCTGGTCTCGGGACCCGGAGTCTCCCCACATGCTACCCAGCAACGTTCATTAAAGTTCATTCATCGCTGGCCTGCTCGGCGCTGGCAGCCTAGAGAAAAAAATATATAATTAAAGAAATCTATATATATATAAGAAAATCGCTTTATGTTACACTTCTTATAAATCAATAACGGCAGAACAGATTTGAGCCAAAATTGATTGGGAGGTAGCTTAGAGGGAGGAAACGGACATAGGATACTTTTTATGCCGTTCGACAATGGAAATTATAGGCTACATTGGGCCAGGCCCCAACGGCATTTAAGGTGGCTGTCCCGAGGAAGAAGCGGATTAACCCTAATAGGCGCATTGTGGGACAAGCACCCAGTTCATATTGGTCAATACCTTCATATTGGAAAATTCGCATCGTCTTCCCAACTAGACGCACTGTGCAAGTTTGTCACAGATAAGCTGAACGTGGAGCCGAGTGATTTAGCCTGTGCTAGGCTAATTAAAAAAGCTGGTGACATCAACGCCCTCATGTTCGTCTACTTTGGATTGGGAGTTCCGGAGCCACATTTCCCTACAGTCTTCAATGATGACTTTTGTCCTATGTCGGTAAAAGTCAGCCCGTTTGTGCATAGAGAGCCAGCTAAGGTTATTGACCTCCCGGCTATTCTACCTTTACCACAAACGCGATCGTCAAAAAACCCCCAGTAAGCGGTGCTCTCTGCTGCGCTACCAACAACAAACGCCGTGGACGTTAATAGTAACGGTTGACGATTTCTCCAATTCCTCCGATACCTTGCTTCGTTTGCTGATCGATATGCTCCAACAAAAACAACTATTTTCAAGGCGAGTTGTTTACATCTTACCTTCTCTTGTGGATGTCCATCAACAACAAGGCGGTCGTAATCGAGACGCTGACAGCGCATCGCTGCTCATCTTATCTATTTTCGCTGGGTCACTCGCTGTTGCTTTCTTTTCGCCGATGGAAGATGTTTATTTACCTTTTGGACGTGAGAGTGGTTCTTTGGTGCGTTTGAATGTGCCTGACTATGAACGCTCTATGTTTTCACCTGGAACTGGATTTGCCTTGAAACTGGACACTCGCAGGTCTACTGTTGAGTTTAATGGAAATTTTTATGTGTCCTCGTCGGCTATCTTGCAAGCTATGCGTATTGGATACGCCCCCACATGCACCAGTACTAGGAGTGTACTTTCATTATCACTGGCTAGCCTTCCAATTCCCAGTTTCGACTGTAGCTACTCGTTCTGGGACCCCAATAAAAGCTTCAAAGTTATATCTCAAAATATATCGGGATTGAGGACCAAGTCCCAGATGGAATTCCTGCCTGAGGTTTTGATCTAATCATCCTTGTGGAAACGTGGCTCAATGACAACTTTAGCTCCTCTAAGTTCTTCGAGCCTAACTTGAACCATCTATTTCGAAAAGACGGAGATGTATTCACTACCCAGTGTGGGCGAGGAGGTGGTGTGATCATCGCTACCCGTCTTCTCTTTAGGCTACACCACTACATCTTCCGGTGGCTGACCCTCTACTGGATCAGCTTGCCATTTCAATCCAGGGCGTCCCTGGCCCGTTAGTCATCATTGCGTCGTAGATCCCTCCAAATAGAGCATTTAGTGTTTATCAGGTGCATATGGAAAACATCCCTAGTGTCTGCACAACTTGAACCATCTATTTCGAAAAGACGGAGATGCATTCACTACCCAGTGTGGGCGAGGAGGTGGTGTGATCATCGCTACCCGTCTTCTCTTTAGGCTACACCACTACATCTTCCGGTGGCTGACCCTCTACTGGATCAGCTTGCCATTTCAATCCAGGGCGTCCCTGGCCCGTTAGTCATCATTGCGTCGTAGATCCCTCCAAATAGAGCATTTAGTGTTTATCAGGTGCATATGGAAAACATCCCTAGTGTCTGTGCTAGAACGTCGGATCCTACTGATTTGATGGTAGCTGGTGATTTCAACTTAAGCTCCATTGTCTGGTCTCGGGACCCGGAGTCTCCCCACATGCTACCCAGCAACGTTCATTAAAGTTCATTCATCGCTGGCCTGCTCGGCGCTGGCAGCCTAGAGAAAAAAATATATAATTAAAGAAATCTATGTATATATAAGAAAATCGCTTTATGTTACACTTCTTATAAATCAATAACGGCAGAACAGATTTGAGCCAAAATTGATTGGGAGGTAGCTTAGAGGGAGGAAACGGACATAGGATACTTTTTATGCCGTTCGACAATGGAAATTATAGGCTACATTGGGCCAGGCCCCAACGGCATTTAAGGTGGCTGTCCCGAGGAAGAAGCGGATTAACCCTAATAGGCGCATTGTGGGACAAGCACCCAGTTGCGCTCAGCTTCAAGTGCTTCCCACCTTAAAATACCTTCATATTGGAAAATTCGCATCGTCTTCCCAACTAGACGCACTGTGCAAGTTTGTCACAGATAAGCTGAACGTGGAGCCGAGTGATTTAGCCTGTGCTAGGCTAATTAAAAAAGCTGGTGACATCAACGCCCTCATGTTCGTCTACTTTGGATTGGGAGTTCCGGAGCCACATTTCCCTACAGTCTTCAATGATGACTTTTGTCCTATGTCGGTAAAAGTCAGCCCGTTTGTGCATAGAGAGCCAGCTAAGGTTATTGACCTCCCGGCTATTCTACCTTTACCACAAACGCGATCGTCAAAAAACCCCCAGTAAGCGGTGCTCTCTGCTGCGCTACCAACAACAAACGCCGTGGACGTTAATAGTAACGGTTGACGATTTCTCCAATTCCTCCGATACCTTGCTTCGTTTGCTGATCGATATGCTCCAACAAAAACAACTATTTTCAAGGCGAGTTGTTTACATCTTATCTTCTCTTGTGGATGTCCATCAACAACAAGGCGGTCGTAATCGAGACGCTGACAGCGCATCGCTGCTCATCTTATCTATTTTCGCTGGGTCACTCGCTGTTGCTTTCTTTTCGCCGATGGAAGATGTTTATTTACCTTTTGGACGTGAGAGTGGTTCTTTGGTGCGTTTGGATGTGCCTGACTATGAACGCTCTATGTTTTCACCTGGAACTGGATTTGCCTTGAAACTGGACACTCGCAGGTCTACTGTTGAGTTTAATGGAAATTTTTATGTGTCCTCGTCGGCTATCTTGCAAGCTATGCGTATTGGATACGCCCCCACATGCACCAGTACTAGGAGTGTACTTTCATTATCACTGGCTAGCCTTCCAATTCCCAGTTTCGACTGTAGCTACTCGTTCTGGGACCCCAATAAAAGCTTCAAAGTTATATCTCAAAATATATCGGGATTGAGGACCAAGTCCCAGATGGAATTCCTGCCTGAGGTTTTGATCTAATCATCCTTGTGGAAACGTGGCTCAATGACAACTTTAGCTCCTCTAAGTTCTTCGAGCCTAACTTGAACCATCTATTTCGAAAAGACGGAGATGCATTCACTACCCAGTGTGGGCGAGGAGGTGGTGTGATCATCGCTACCCGTCTTCTCTTTAGGCTACACCACTACATCTTCCGGTGGCTGACCCTCTACTGGATCAGCTTGCCATTTCAATCCAGGGCGTCCCTGGCCCATAGTCATCATTGCGTCGTAGATCCCTCCAAATAGAGCATTTAGTGTTTATCAGGTGCATATGGAAAACATCCCTAGTGTCTGTGCTAGAACGTCGGATCCTACTGATTTGATGGTAGCTGGTGATTTCAACTTAAGCTCCATTGTCTGGTCTCGGGACCCGGAGTCTCCCCACATGCTACCCAGCAACGTTCATTAAAGCCATAAAATTGTACTTTTAGATGATATTTTTAGTCTGGGCCTCTCCCATGTAAATATTTTTAATGATTTATCCAAAATTCTTAATTTTATATTTTTAAATAACGTGGTTAATAGTAAAGTAGAATTATGCAATGTACCATTAAGTCCATGTGATGTACACTACAAGCCGTTAGTAATTCATATTGAGCTTTATAGTTTTTTGCCTACTGCTTCACCCATTCCATATTATCATTTTAATGATATTAACTTGTCACTTATCAATGCATCTATTTCAGCTTTTGATTGGGTTTCCTTTTTTTCGGATGGCTCAATCGATATTTGTTATTCAAGTTCTTGGTTGCTTTTTTTAATATTATTGATACTTATGCCCCTGTGAGGGTACGAATATCTTATAGGCTTCCCTGTTATACAAAAGGTTTAAAAAACTTAAAGCATAAAAGGGATAAGCATTTAAAATGATTTATAGAGACAGGGGAGCCTCGAGCAGGAGAGCTGTACCGGCCATTTAGGCGGGAATTTGAATTCCTTAATAAGTTCCTTTACAATCACCTTAAACTTTTGGCAGCTTGTTAACAGCAAAAAGTCAAAATCGGACATACATTAATCCATACTTTATGGTAATTTAGCAGCCGACTCGGATCAGGCGGTTTCTGAACTTTTTGCAAAATACCTTGCCTCTAACTTGAAGCCGGAGCCGTCAGCCAACGGTTACAACAGGGGGACCTACGCGCAAGCAATTGCGTGCCGTAACTGTGTATACCGCTGGCGCTGGAAGTGGTCCCGGAACAGGTCCCGGTAAGGTCATGTCTCTGCCGAGGATGCTGGCAAATGGTAGTCGGGCGGGGAGAAGAACACTCCTTTCCTTAAATCGCCCCAATCCAAGGTGGAACAGCATATGCCGAAGGATGCGTGTACGAGGGGGGGCTCGGACGCTAATATGCGAACTCTGGGGGACCGGCCGATCTCCCAGTTTTAACCAGGCTTATTGTGACAAGCGGGCTATGTCATGATGGACGAACCCCTTCCCGCCTACTCGTGGGACCAAAATATTTATTATTTTTTTTTTTTTGTAATAGCAGGGTAACGTTTATTTAAAACGAGGAGCAATCATTAAATGTTATCACATAAACTTCACTTATAGATAATTTTAAATATTAATATGGTAGAAATAAATTAGAGTAGTAAGGGGAGGTCCAGCGGGTGTGTCCTTTTTAGTCTTCTGGGCTGCTAGCTGTTGTCCAGCAGGGAGCTGGCCAACCGGTTCGGGTGATTATGAAGCCTCTGCATGTAACGTGCGCCGCTTCTTTGTATCTCGTCCTTGACCCAAGGGAAATTGAGAACCTCGTGGATGGTGCGATTGTCATGATAGAATCCCAGGTACTTGGGATTGTCTACCTGTGGAATTGGAGAGCCGTTAAGGTTAACTGGAGGGCAGTTGCCTTTGCAGAGAGAAAATGTGGTGGCAGTGGACTTCTCATTATTGACGGCAATGTTCCATCGCTTTTGCCAGTCGCTGAGCAAGTCAAGCTGCAATTGCATCGTTTCGGCTGCCCCCAATGCGCTATCGGCGGTGGTAAGGAAGGCGGTGTCGTCTGCATAGGTTGCTGCGAGCAGGTCAGGCCTCTGAAGAACAGGGAGGTCGGCCGTGTAAGCATTGTACATCAACGGGCCAAGAACGCTGCCGTGGGGTACACCAGCGTGAGCTTCTCTTATACCGGAGATGGCCTCGCCACATCTAACAGCAAATTTACGGTCTTCCAAGAACGACTTTAGGAACTGGAAGTATGGTCGGGGTAGGCCAGTCTTTAATTTATATAGAAGACCGGGATGCCAGACTCGGTCAAACGCCTGCTCCACGTCCAGCGTGACGGCCATGCAGTACTTCTTGGTTTCAAACGCGTCCAGGATGCACTGCACTACCCGATGGCACTGCTCTGGCGTACCGTGTCGCCGCCTGAAGCCAAACTGGTGGTCAGGGATCAGTCCAGCCTCATCAAATACTGGCAGTGCTCTGCTTAAAAACACTCGCTTTGGAGAGCATTGGTAACAAACTTATTGGTCGGTAGGACAAAAGGTTTGCTTCGGGTTTCCCGGGCTTAGGTATCATAGTTACCTGGGCACGTTTCCATGTGGACGGAAAGTACCCTATCTCCAAGCATCTATTATAGATCCTCGTAATTAGCTGAATGCTTGGAGGTGGTAACATTTTTAATGCAATTGAATTGATACCATCATCGCCCGGGGCCTTGTTGTTGCTCATGATGGTTATGAGCTCAGCTGTTTCCTCCTCAGTCACTGGTGGTATTGGATCGGCGTCCCTGGAAGGCTCGGCTAGCAGACGGGCAGTTTCAGCAGCATCCTCCGGTGAGCAGCGATCGAAAGGCGTAAAGACACCTTCGAGGTGTTCGGCGAAAGCGTTGGCCCTGTCCATCTCCGATCTGCACCAGCTGCCGTCGGTTCTTTGTACAGGTGGGATCCTTTTCAGCGGCTGTCTGATAGATTCGGTGACTCGCCATAAGTTATGTTGAGGGTCGCCTGGCTCAAGTTGTTCGACGAATCCGTCAAAGGCCTGCTTTGTTAGTCTTGCCAGCGTTTCTGTCAGACATTTGGTCGCTCTATTGAAGGCGGTTTTTGTCCAAAGGATTCCTCGAGAGCATCCACACTCTTCGGAGTCGTCGCTTTTCAAGTTTGAGTTCTTCGACTTCTGGGCTCCAAAAATGGATGTCCCTGTCAAGCGCTCTTGGGCTGTTGGAGGGCCTTGGTGCTGCTTCAGAAGCTGCCGCCTGAATATGGGCTGTTAACTCTTCTACAACGGTGTCGATGTCAACCGGGGATTCAAGTGTCGGGCTGGGGTCAGTAACGTTGTTCAGGTAAGATTGGTACTTGTCAAGGTCTGTTGTCTTGTAGATCAGCTTTTTGCGGGCTGACCTGAGCAAGGCTGTGGTGAAAAGTGACACGGCAAAGGCGCTGTGGTCCGAGAAGAGGTCTTCTACTTCTCTCGCTTGAATTCCGGCAGAGTCCAGTCCTCCGGAGATGGCGAAGTCTAGGACATCTGGGATTTTGTGGGGATCCGTAGGCCAGTATGTGGGTGCACCGGTTGCGTGACAGCTCAAGTTTCGGGACTGAATCTGCCTGTATAGGGCCGAGCCCTTTGGGTTCCTAATTCTGGAGCCCCACCAGGTGTGTTTAGCATTAAAGTAGCAAGCCGAATTCCTGTTCGTGGATGTTGTGCCTGGGGGGGCAATATGGTGCAGCGATTGTTATGTCACCGTTGGTAGTGGAGATTTTAATTGGGCACATTGCACCCAGACTTCGCAGATGGCTGGAAGTGCCTCATACTTGATGCAGCTGCGAATAAGGATGGCCGCGCCCCCGCGACCTCTACCGTTCGGGTGGTTAGCGGCAATGAGGTCGTATCCTCTAATAGTCAAGTATGATCTGTTGGTAAAATGCGTTTCTGATATGAGGAGAACGTCTGCTTGGTGGGTCTTGCAACATAGCTCGACCTCTGGCCTTCTTTTTACCAGGCCGTTAGCATTCCATATGGTTATATCTAATTGCGTATGCATAAGGATTTGCAAACGGTGGCCATCATTTGGGCTATTTGGAACAAGACCTTCTCCATCATGCGCTCAAACATAGATTCCATCCTAGCTATTAGGGCGTTCATTGGATTACTTGGAAGACTGGGATCGGGATTGGGGTTGTAGTCAAACTGTGGTGCTCCGTTTTTGACTGCGCTAGCATAGCTGATGTTAAGGTTAATTTTGCTGAATTGAGGTTGCTGGCGTCTTGGGGCAGTCTGCTTGGGGGCGAACGTGCTCTTTTCCTTTTTGTAGGCTGGACAGCCCTTGTAAGAGGCCGCGTGTGATCCGTCGCAGTGGAGGCAGACGGCTGGTTTAGCAGCTTGACTTGAAAGGCCTCCTTGTTGTTTTTGGCTGGCTCGAGGTTAATAAAGAAAATGTTTAGTGGCTTCTTTGTACCTTTATGCGTAGGATTGTGTATATCCCTGACTTTGTGTCCATGGCTGCTGAAACCCAACTTAATATCCTCCGGGTCAGTGGAGAAGTGGAGGCCTTTAACGACGATCCGATAAGCGCGCTCGTCTCGGGGCTGGAATGTGTGGTATCGATGGTTATTTTCGCTCAGGAACTTTTTCAGAGTTGAGTTAGTATCCTTGTCTGGGGTCATGACGCGAATTGTGTTGTTAGTGCTTGCCTTGTAGGTCACTTTAACATCCCCGCGTAAGAGGCGGGAAATGTCTTTGGAGAGGCCCTTGATGCTGGATACGTCCGGGATAAAAATTGGGGGCGGTTTGATGATTTTCGCCGTTTTAACCACAGATTGCTTGGTCTTCTTGTCATCTTTTTTCTTCATACCGTCAACCTCCATGTCGCTGACACGATCTTCATCGTCTAAATCAGATAGAATTGCATAATAATTTTTTTCAATATTAGCTTTAAGTGCAGCTCTGGCTGCTTCGCTGGTGGTAGGTTCGTCTTCCATAATGGGTTTTTTAGCAGACTTCCGCTTCATTTCTCCATGCTCGGAGTCGCTGGAATCGTCATCTTGAAAATTAGAATAGGCTTTCTTTTTCGAAGGCGGCTTGATTTTGATGGAACTGGGAGAGTCTTGCCAGCCCATTGAGTTGGTTTTGCCCGAGAATGGCCGCAAGATTATGCAAATAAGAGTGGTTTTATATTTGTTTGGTGGTTGGAAAAAATTTTAAATTTTTTAAGCCCCCCATAGTGGGGCTAGCTATGGGACCACCGAACGGCGTGGAGAGGAAGACCCCAGGGTCAACTTCTAAACCAACCGGCGGGGCCCCTAAGGCTAACCCTGGCCCGGGAGCGTCTCACTCGACGCAGCGTAAAGGCTCTTATAATGACAGAAGATGAGCAGCCTTCATCTTGCGGACCCATCGGCAAAAGCCAACCCGCACCAGGCCGAGATCATTAAGTGGGCAATGGAGATCCTGCCGGACTTTATTCCGGAAAAGGCGGGAGTGAGGCTGGATCAGAACAAACGTACTAGGTCAGACCCTGCCAAGGAGACCACGCAAAGCGCGAAAAGGCAGAGGTCCACAGAGGAAGAAGCCCCCCAGGCCAAGAAGAGGAAGGCCCAGCCGCAGCCGTCCAACCGCTCGTTCGCCGAAGTAACGAAGGGAAGAACCCTAATTGGAGTCCTGGACAAGGGCTCCAAAGATGGGCTCATCCCCAAGGACCTTTGACGACAAGTGGTTAACGAGTTGCATGGACGCTTCGTGGAGGAGATGCTAGGGAGTGGAGTACCCCCACCAGAATGCGAAGATGGATGGTATTAGGGTAGCGTCCAGAAAATTGCCTGCCAAGACGCGCGTTCGGTAGAGACCTACAAGCGGATGGTTGCATCGCTTGCAGAGTTCTACCCTGGAGCTAAGCTAGTGGCGGTTGACTGAGACGAGATCCCTAGCAAACCGAAGGCGCGAGTGTGGCTCACTGAAAAGCCAGCCGACCCTAAAACCATATTAACGATGCTTAGGATGTGCAACCCGACGCTTCCCACGGCGGACTGGAGAGTCGCTAAGGTCGAGGAGGCGGTGAAACTGCGGAGGCTGGTCATCCTTAGACTCAACGAGGAGACCGTTAAAGCCCTGGAGAGGACGGAGCACCGGCTAAAGTACGGATTCGAACACGTTTCGGTCCGTATCTACAAATCCGATGCGAAGGCCAAGCCAGGAGGTATCGGGCTGGAGGCAGACACGCAAGAGCCAGACTTGGAGGAGGGGCACGAAGAGGGGCACCCAGAGGGAATGTCGGATGAGGGGGAGGACATCCTGGAAGGGTACACCTCGGAGGAAAGCGACTTGGCAAGGGCACTTAGTAGAGTCGGAATGGAAGAGGACTCTCTGCTGAGCTCCGAGACGGAGGCAGAAATTACTGTGGTGGAGATTTGTAAGGATGTCCCTGACGATCTTGCAAATAAACCTCCATCACAGTAAAGCGGCGTCAGCTGCCCTCCTACTCCACCTCGCCGAGAGTGGAGCGGACGTGGCCCTCATCCAGGAACCCTGGATCCTAGGAGACAGGATTCTTGGGTTGGGGGCGTCGGAGTTTAGGCTTTGCAAAGCCGATAAAACAGGTAAAAGGCGAGCCTGCATCCTCGCAAAAAAGAACCTTAACCTCTTTTTGCTACCCAATTTCAGCAATGAAGACCAGCCATAGAGAGCTCAAATGGCCCTTTAAGGATATGTTCGGCGTATATGGGCCACGACCAAGAGGCCCTCCCCCCGCACCCGCTAATCAAACACCTGGTGGAAGACAGCAAGGAGCACAAGATCGACCTGATCATAGGTTGCGATGCTAACGCCCATCATCATCAGTGGGGTAGCACTGACACAAACGAGAGGGGTGAGTCAATCTTCGATTTTATCCTAAGCTCCAATCTTCTGGTGGGTAACAGGGGTTCAGAACCCACTTTCATAGTCAAGAACAGAAGGGAAGTACTCGACGTCACTCTTTACTCTGCATCCCTAGCAGACAGAATTGTTAGATGGGGAGTCCTAGAGGAACACTCTTTCTCGGACTACCGACACATAGAATTAGTGGTCAACTTTGAGAACTTTAATAGACTAACGGTACGTAACCCGAGAAAAGCGAACTGGGAGTTATACTGGAAAAAACTAGAAAGTTCCTTAAGGAAACCTCCAACAGGGGACGTTTACAGTAGGGAAGCCCTGAATTCCATGGTGAACACGCTTACGGCAGCGTGCGCCAAGGCATTCAATAAAGCTTGTCCCAAAAGCAGATCGGGCAATAGCAAGTCAAAGAAACCACCATGGTGGTCGAAAACACTTGCGCCCTTTAAAACCAAGGCCCGCAAGGCCTTTAATTTTGCCAGCAAAACAAACTCGGAGGCAGCCTGGGAGTCGTATAAAGCGGACCTTAGGCAATATAACAAAGAGCTTCGCAAGGCAAAAAGGAATGCCTGGCCCAGTTCTGCACGAACATTCAGCAAACATCAGAGGCCTCCCGACTCAGGAAGGTCCTCGCAACGACTGAACCAAATGTAGGATATATTAAAACCTCAGAAGGTAACTGGACATAGTCCAGCAGAGAAACCCTAGAGGCTCACAGAGACACATTTCCCGGGATGCTCTCGAGAAGATACAACCCTAGAAATGCAGAGACAGGGGAATAGCCCCTCCCCCCCTCACCAACTTGAATACCTATTGAGTGACAGGTACCTCAGCTGGGCAATAAATAGTTTCAAGCCTTTCAAATCCCCAAGTCCAGATGGCATTGTCCCGGCTCAACTAATTAAAGCCGGTCCCAATCTGTCTTGGGTCAAGAAAGCTTTCTCAGCAATGTTCAGAATAGGCATCGTACCCGCAATGTGTTTGCGGACGAAAGTCGTATTTATACCCAAGGCGGGAAAACCATCTCACTGCACCCCTAAGGACTTCAGACCAATAAGCCTGTCGTCCTTCCTTCTCAAGACAATGGAGAGACTAATCAGCCTCCACATTAATTTAACTTTTAACCCAAATGATATCTCGGAATCACAGCATGCGTATAGGAAGGGCCGATCCACGGAAACGGCACTCCACGAAATCACTACTTTTGTCGAAAAGGCACTTAGTGATTAGGAATACGCACTCATTGCTTTTCTAGACATAGAAGGTGCGTTCAACAACATCCTACCAAGCTCGATATTCAATGCGCTGACAGGACTAGGAATAGACAATCAATCCATACGCCTTATAGAGCAGATCCTGGTAAACAGGACTGTTGAGGCGTCACTAGGAGGAGAATCAATTCATAGATACGTCAGAAGAGGCACTCCGCAAGGAGGCGTACTCTCACCCCTACTCTGGAACGTGGCGGTTAATAGCCTACTGCGATCCCTAGAAGGGGGTGGTTGCAAAGTTATCGCTTATGCGGATGATGTCGCAATTGCCTTCTCTGGAAAATTTGCTCAGACTCTATGTGACCGTATGACGGACACACTTAGGGTCCTCTTGGTCCTTTTGTACAGGAAGTACAAAATACCGAACATAAGGCTTCCAAAACTATTAGGAGAAACACTATCCCTTAGCGATAGCGCCAAGTACCTAGGGATTACGCTAGACAGGAAACTGGACTGGAAGTCAAACACTATGGATAGAGCTAACAAGGCAACAATCGCGCTCTATACTTGCAGGAAAGCCATTGGCCTTAAATGGGGAATGTCACCAAAAATAGTAAGATGGCTTTACACAGCGGTCATAAGACCCATCCTTTTCTACGGGGTGGTGGTCTGGTGGCCTGCTCTCACTAACTCCACAATTAGAGAGAAACTTAGGAAAACGCAAAGGATGGCGGAGGTCTGTATCACAGGTAGCCTATGCACCACACCGACGGATGCCCTAGACTTCATACTCGACCTATTACCGGTAGAGATAATGGGGGTCAAGATAGCCACGCTATCGGCAATCAGGCTACGCGAGACGGGCTCATGGAAATGGACTATTTATGGACATACCAAGTTAGATCTACACCACTGCACGCCAACGGGGTCTACTGACTACTGCGTACCTGGGAGGGGGAGGAATGGGCCACACAAATCCCGGGACCAGCCGGTTCCCTCCATATCGACACAGACGGTTCAAAATTGAATGGTCAGGTGGGAGGCGGTTTCCATTGCGAACGGATGTGTCTAAATGAGTCCTTCAGAATCCTCGACCACTGTAGTGTGTTCCAAGCAGAAGTAATAGCTATCGGAGAAGCACTCAGATCCCCAGAACTTACTGGCAATCAAGACACAATCTGTATCTTTTCAGACAGTCAAGCGGCACTCAAAGCCCTTGACGGATTCTCATCCAACTCCAGGACAGTACATAACTGTCGCAGATCTCTTGACGAGATGGCAGAGCAGCATGACATCCACCTCATATGGGTACCCGGGCATAGGGACCACGAGGGTAATTGCGCCGCCGACGAACTGGCTAGTACCTGCTCTTGCCAAATCTCCAAAACTGCAGGAACTCCCGCATGATATGGCCCATCCGATCTAGGAAGAGGTCAATGATGCTTATCGCCCTTAATAGGCAGGACTGTAGCTTGGCGGTCAAGGCCATTACGGGACATTGGTTAATAGAAGCACACGCGGCTAGACTAACGGTGCCACATTATGACTAGCAGGAGCTGTGGGGACGTAGAAGAGGAAGAGACAGTCGCACACCTCCTGTGTCAATGCCCTGCGCTGGGGCGCAGCCGACTCAAATTCTTGGGAGCAGCAATACTCACAGATCTTACAGACCTCGCGGAGGTCGCTCCACACAGACTCGTAGCTTTCATCCGTAAATCTGGATGGGACCGCGAGCCGCCGCAGGAAGGAAAGAACACCCTTGGGCACATAAGTAATGGGAAGGGAGAGGTCCTCTTGTAGGACCCTTGCCTGTGCGGTATCATAAGGAGCCTCAGCGGCTCAAGTAGATGGTCAGACCGGCCCCTCATCGCCGCCTCAACCTAACCTAACCTAACTTGAGGCCGAAGGTTTCTTGGAGTGATAATGAAACTCTTCTTAGCATTGAGCCTTTTCTCAATGTGAGTAGCATGGACGTATTGGACTGTGACCTAGTTTAACCCACAGGACATTTTATCGAGTCACACACACCTGACTTGGATGGTATCTCCCCATTCTTTCTTAAGAAGAGTATGGGTTCCCTTTCTACTCCCCTTCAACTGCTGTTCTCCTTGTTGCTCTCTGGTAGATCCCGCTATCGGTGGAAGATTACTTCTCTAACGCTTATTCACAAAGGGTGCAGTAGGTCTGATATTACCATCACTATCGACCTTTCGCCAAAATTTGCAACGTCGCTAAGATACTGCAGCGGATAGTTACTAAAAAGTTAACATTTCTGGCTCATAATTTTATATCCCCCAACCAGCACAACTAATTAAGCGGTCTTCTCTAAGCACTGCTTTGAAGCTTTTGAAAACCGACTTTAGGTTGATGCCATTGACACTGACTTCTCCAAAGCCTTTGACAAAGTGTGTCATGTTGCCCTTCTGGCCAAGGTGTATAAATTAGATATTCATTCCTACCTATTAAGTTGGTTCGAGTCTTATCTGGCTGACCGACCTTGCCACGTTTGTATTGGAGACGCTATCTCAAGTCCATTTGTCACCTTCTCTGGTCTTCCACAAGTCAGCTCTCTAGGACTTCTCATATTTATTATTTTTATACCCTTGCAGAGGGTATTATAATTTTGTCCAAAAGTGTGCAGCGCAGTGAAGGAGACATCTCCGACACTATAAAGTATATATATTCTTAATCAGGATCATCTCCTGAGTTGATATGAGCATGTCCGTCTGTCTGTCTGTCTGTCTGTCTGCTTCTACACGAACTAGTCTCTCAGTTTAAAAGCTATCAACTTGAAACTTTGCACACGTCCTTTTTTCCTTTGCACGCAGTATATAAGTCGGAACGACCGGAATCGGCCGACTATATCCTATAGCTGACATATAACTGATTGATCGGAAATGGTATAATTTAAGTGTTTTTAGAGTTAGAGAGTTCAGAATTTTACATGAGCGCTATTTTTGGCAAAATAATACGACATGCCAAATTTCATAAGGATCGGTCTACTATATCCTGTAGCTTCTATATAACTGAACGATCGGAAATGACCCTACTTTCGTGTTTTTGAAGATAGAAAGCTGGATCTGGTAAGCTGGTACAGATTATATTATTTGTCAGTTAATCCGACCTACCAAATTTCATAACGAGTCGACTATATTTTATAGCTCCCATATAACTGAGCGATCGGAAATAGTTTTTGGTATATATATAACCTTTGGTATTATTGAAGAAAGAAGTTTATGCCTTTTTTTAGATTTTGTATTATAATAAATTGGGTTATATTATCATATTCTCATAAGGATAAGGATCCAACTATATCCGAAGTTTGCGATATATATCCGGTTTAAACTGCAAGGGTATAGCTTTCCTTTCTTGTTATTAATGACATTTCATGCTTTCGTCATTCCCACTTCTTAATTTGTGCGGATGACCTTAAAATCTATAAAGCCATTAGTTGCATTAGTGACAGTTACTTGTTACAGGAGGATATATCCAGAATTTTCTCATGGTAATCTTTTTCAGTTAAACTTATCAAAGTGTCTGTTCAACCCACTAACAGCCACGCCAGCTTGTGGACTGTTCTCCTAAACTCCGCTCCTGAGCTAGTCCTGACGAGGTGGACCCTGACCCTTCCCTCCACGCCGTTGCTCCTACTCTTCCTGTGAGCCACTGTTGTGGCGGCTGGTGATCTTCTGCGATCAGGATCAGCTTGCCAGTCTAGATATTGTCCTCCTGGTTCTGCCACTTCGACCGCGCCTCTAGGCCCAAGACGTACTCCCGGGACCATCGCTGCCAAAACATTTGCTTGATTGACGAGACAAGCCGCCATCGCCGCCAGCACGTTAGACCCTGCTGGTCCGGGGTCCGCGGTGCTGGTGGGGCGATGAGCGGCCCGCCTGTCAACAGGTGGCAGGTAGTAAGCGCTTGGGTCCTGAATCAGAGCCCCCAGGGGTCGTGAGTTCAGGACGGCCTCGACTCCAACGAGGACGGTCTGCAGCTCCTCCGCGGTTAGCTTGGCGTTCCCTACCTCTCGTAGGAGTAGGTGCTTGGCAGACTTCACACCTGCCTTCCATAGTCCGCCCATGTGCTGAGCCCGCGGCGGTATGAACGCAAATACGCATCCTTTTCTTGATGATTATTGCGTGACTGCGTCGACCTCGGCCTCGATTCTCCGACAAAGCTCCGACGAAGCTCTGCGAAGTGGCGACTCGTCGCGTTGTCGCAATGCACGATCTGCAGACATCCTCGGCGCCCAACGAACCTTAAAAAAGCCAACAAAAAGGAATCAGTTGAAAGGTCGGAAACTAATTCTAAATCAACTGCCTTGGACGAAAATCAACCAAATAAGGCAATGTAGGACTTATAGGGTGGCCTACCACGAGAGCACGAATTCTATCTAAGGGTAAATCACCCATGATTTGAGTCATCAGACGAGGCTTGCATTTAAAGCAGTATTGTTTTGTCAACAATACTGGAAACTTGGCATCGTACGATATAGGGGCATTAGCTAGTTGCCCCCAACCCGCAACAACGCAAAGGTAAGCCCAGCCACTAGGCTGGGTTCCTTATAAAGC
Source organism: Drosophila bipectinata (assembly GCF_030179905.1). Taxonomy (NCBI): domain Eukaryota; kingdom Metazoa; phylum Arthropoda; class Insecta; order Diptera; family Drosophilidae; genus Drosophila; species Drosophila bipectinata. Next base: position 8,070,497 of record NC_091740.1, on the reverse strand, counting down.
GGAACATATAAACGAACACTCGCAGCATTTTTAGAAGAGAGGAATAACCTTCTATCACTTCCAATAAATCTGAGGTAGATACGATTGCGGTTTATCCGACCGCATTCTTTTCGCTTCCATCTGAAGAAGTTCTGGTGACAGATCAATTCGGGGGCTCGTCGGCCACTTATCTTCCGGTTTCTTTAAAAACGATGGACCTGTAAACCAGATCGATTCTACAGTCTCCTTTACGTCTCCACCTCTGGACACTATATCTGCCGGGTTCTGTTTAGTTGGTACATCTGACCACTCTTGAATTTCAGCTACTCTATTCGATACGAACGTTGACAACGACGATGGATGGGAACGAATCCAATGAAGAGTTACTTCTGAATCCGACCAAATCGGATCTTTTATTAGAAGCTTTATCTTGCGGCAGAGATCTGCGAGAAGGTGAGCGGCACATAACTCAAGACGGGGGAGCGTCTTTGTCATTAGCGGCGCTATTTTGGACTTTGCCGTCAACAATGAAACTTTAATACCTTCTGCAGATTTGCAACGAATATAGACGCAGGCTCCATAGGCTCTCATCGATGCCTCAGAAAAAGCATGAATTTGAATCGGTGACATCGGCTCGGTAAACACGAATCTAGGAATTAAGATGTCCTCTAATTGCGACAAGGCAAATTGCATTTTGTTCCACGCTGTTTCTAAGTGCAGTGGAATTGACTCATCCCAATCTAGCTTATTTAGCCAAAGTTCCTGCAATATGATCTTTCCCCTTTTATAAGTATAGGGCTTAATAAGCCAAGGGGGTCAAACAGCTTCGATGTCACCGAAAGGATGTTCCGCTTGGTCGCCCTTTGACCCATGACTGAAGCATTAATTTCAAATTTAAATATATCTTCTTTAGAAACCCAAGCGATTCCTAATGCTTTAGTCAGTTCTGAGTCCGAAAGTTTTATTGGTTTAACCGTGCTCTCGGATGCAGTAACTTCAGGCGAGTTTAAAAACCACTTCCTCAATTCAAACCCAGCGTTTTAAAGAACCTGAGTTACTTCAGACTTAATTGTCTTTAGCTCCTCAATGCAACCAGCACCCGTTAATATGTCGTCGTAAAAGTCGGACCCAATAACTTCGGCAGCTCGAGGGAATGTATTTTTCACAGATTCACTCAACCTCTTCAAACATCTTATGGCCAGGATTGGGGCTGGCGCTGTGCCATATGTAACGGTGTTGAGCTTGCACAGTTTCAATGACTCTGATGGGTCTTTCCTCCACTCTATCAACTGGTATTGCCTATCGGCTTCATTTACCATCACTTGGCGATACATCTTTTTTATGTCGGCGACATCAGAGCGAATCTGTTCAGCCGGAACCTAAGAGGAATTGAACAGATCGTTAAGGCACTTATGTGTTGATGTCTTACAAGACGCATCAAACACGATTCGTAATTTGGTCGATGTGCTTTGAGGCCGTAGGACACACTGATGGGGTATGACGTAGTGTGGAATAGCAAGAACATCGTTGCTTGTAGAGGACATATGACCTAAGGATTCGTATTCTTCCATAAATTCCATATACATTTTCTTTAAATTCGGATCTCGAGATAATCTTCTCTCGAGCGACAAAAAACGGCGTTTGGCTACCTCGAACGAGTTTCCCAAAACGCTTGGATCCGATTTAAATGGAAGCCTGGCTTCAAATCGACCTTAAGGCAGTAAAACTGTATTTTTCTGATAATGTTCCTCACATAACTCTTGTTCTGGTGACAAAGGCTTTTTGGAGGTTGGTACTTCTTCCAACGACCAGAATTTTTTTAAATTGCCATCTATCGCCTCGAGTAATTCTTCTTGGCAATTCAGGCTAGAGACAGGCTGTTGAGGAGTGGAGGCATTTGCCTTATATTTTCCCAATACTATCCATCCAAGGAGAGTTTTTTTTGACGATGGGATGGTTTGGCCCTTGTTTTATTTGGCCAACGGACAATAGTTCGAAAAATGACTCAGCTCCAATTAACATGTCTATCCGCTGAGGTTTATAAAAATATGGGTCTGCTAAAGGAAAGTTTTTTGGTAGATCCCAATCTTTCACGTTCACTGACTGGTCAGGGTGATAACCCGAGATAGATCTCAAAATCCAAAAGTCGAACGGAAACTCACTACCATTAATTGTTGACTTCACCACAGTGTGTACCTTTTTCTTAACCTGGGAATAAGCTTGACCAATTCCAAGCAAGTTTATACACGATTCCTCCCAACGGATCTGTAAGCGTTGAGCAAGTTCTTCAGTAATGAAGTTAATTTGTGACCCAGAGTCAAGTAATGCTCGCTATTTTTAGTTCTAACGCTTACGATCGACGTCGCTAACAAAACCCTTTCTAGGGTTGACGCATGCAAAGCATGTGACGTCGAAGGGCCATCAAAATGTAGCGCTGGAGGAGGATGTTCATTTGGTGGTGGTAACGCCAAGTTATTTTCGGTCACAGTAAATCGGTGCAGAAGTTTGTGGTGCGATCTTGCAGAAATTTGACACTTCGATTTACACTTCGCAACCGTGTGACCTTTTCGCAGACAATTTAAACATAATGATGCTGACTGCGAGCGAACGGACTACACAGGGCAAGACTATGGTCTTGTGCGTTGCAATAACTGCAAGCTTATTTGTTGGAAGCGGAGCAAACCAACGAACTCCTATTGTGCTGCTTCCCGAACCCAGTTTTCTCCTGTTTTGGCTTGCCAGTCTCTTCAGCGGACCACATCGGCAAATTTTCATTATCCAGTGACTCTTCCCATGTCTACTAATGTCTCAAAGAGACTCATAAAATTTTCAAACTCCGAATAGTTTCCACTGAATTTTGGCAATGCCAAACTGGGAAGTCGAGCTCGAGTTGGGGCTGCAGAAATTGCAGTAGGTGGTGGGGACTCTTCAGCTAAAATGAAGGCATTTAATAATGACAACACCCTTGCCTTAGTTGTTATCTTTAATTCTTCTAACTCGGCCCTAAATTTATGTCATCTAATTGCTCGATCTGGTCTTGCAACTCATTTGCCTTAAATATTGTCTCATTTAAAACCTGAAGCCTGCACTCTAGCTCGGTCTTTACTAAAGGAACTGACCCAGCTTCCAAACGTTCCTCTAAGCGGCGAATGCTTTTCACTCTGACATTTAATCTTCCTTTAAAGTCAGCTAGAGTCGTAGGATTTCATTTCTGTTTACTATTACAGACAACAACGATAACAAATTTAAAAATTTATTGTTTTTTATATTATTAAAAGAAATTAAATTTTTTTAATAATATAAAAATTTTTTTTATACCCTTGCAGAGGGTATTATAATTTTGTCCAAAAGTGTGCAACGCAGTGAAGGAGACATCTCCGACCCTATAAAGTATATATATTCTTGATCAGGATCACCTCCTGAGTTGATATGAGCATGTCCGTCTGTCCGTCTGTCCGTCTGTCTGTCTGTCTGTTTCTACGCGAACTAGTCTCTCAGTTTTAAAGCTATCGACTTGAAACTTTGCACACACCCTTCTTTCCTTTGCACGCAGTATATAAGTCGGAACGACCGGGATCGGCCGACTATATCCTATAGCTGCCATATAACTGATTGATCGGAAATGGTATAACTTTGGTGTTTTTAGAGTTATAGAGTTCAAATTTGACACGAGAGCTATTTTTAGCAAAACATTACGACATGCCAAATTTCATAAGGATCGGACGACTATATCCTATAGCTGCCATATAACTGAACGATCGGAAATGACCCAACTTTCGTGTTTTTGAAGATAGAAAGCTGGAATTTAATACAGATTCTATTTTTGGTCAGTTGACCCAACCTACCAAATTTCATTAGGATCGGCCGACTATATCCCATAGCTGCCATATAACTGAACGATCGGAAATGGTATTTGGTAGAAATATCAACTTTCGTATTTTTGAAGATAGAAGTTTGGGACTTTTTTTAGATTTTGTATTGTAATAAATTGGATTATATTTTCCTATTTCCATAAGGATCGGCCAACTATATCCGATGTTTGCGATATATATCCGGTTTTAACTGCAAGGGTATATAAACTTCGGCTCCGCCCGAAGTTAGCTTTCCTTTCTTGTTTTATTTTAATTATTTAATTAGTAAATGAAATACAAAAACGACAACAAACGAAATAAGATATTTAATTTAACATCTGGCGAAAACGAAAAAATAATTTATTAATATGGGGAAAAAGATGAAATAATTAATTAATTAATTGATAGTCGAGGCACTGAGTATCCAAAAAAATAGTTGGTTGCCAATGACACCGAAAAAGGTGTATACCCAACAATTATAAGGTAGCGCGTCACTTGGAGTTCCGGTAAAATAAAATGCAAATTATTTATGCACTTATATATGCATTATATATGATCATATATTTGCAATTATAATCAAATCTAGCATTGACTACAGCGGGATCGCAAGAAACCCCTGGGGGGAAAATGGCCGGACCTCCAAAAATGGCCGGACCTACTGGACTTTGCTATATCCCACGGAATTCATTGAAACCTACACAGGGTGGCTAAATAACGCTCTAGGCAATACATAGCCGGACCTCAACACAGGATTTGATATTGACAATGCCGTGGTCAACCTCACTCAGGAGATGCATAATGCGGCCTTTGTCGCAACACCAAGGGCTCCATGCAATAACAAAATCCTTCAAAGGCACCTACATTTGTGGTCTCCGGAGGTAGCTCTACTGCTCAATGAAAAGCGACGGCTTAGAAGGACCTGGTTCTGAACTAGGTATCCCAGCGACAAAACAGCTCTCAAACGTGCGACCAAAAGACTCACGAAGCTGTTCCAGAGGTTGCGGACTTGTGCTTTTGAAGAATACCTGCGTCAGGTTGAGCCCGGCGACCCCGAGAACAACTTGTGGCAACTGGAGGTGAACCAAGCTGAGACTGAGAGGTTCCTGTCTTTACCCTGCACGGATTTCTGTCAATTGGAGCCAGTCTCGGAAGAGGAGGTTCAAGGCTGGCCTCAACACCAAAAAATCCCCGGGTGCGGATGGCCTTGAAGCACTTGCCATTAAACTTCTCCCCCCATTAGGTATCCAAAGGCTTATGAGCATATTCAACGCGTGCTTAGAGATCGGCCACTTCCCCTCTGACTGGAAAAAGGCGGAGGTCATCCTCATTCCGAAGCCAGAAAAGCCTGAAGCTTATCTTGCCTCATACAGGCCGATAAGCTTATTATCAGTACTATCCAAGTTACTTGAGAGAGTATTTCTGTATTACTGTATTGGAGACTGTATTGGACGAGGCTGGCTTGATCCCAGACCATCAATTTGGTTTCAGGCGTTGTCACGCCCCCCCGGAGCAATGCCACAGGATTGTACAAAAGATCCTAAACAGTCTGGAGGAGAAGAAATATTGTTGCGCAGTTTTCCTTGACGTCAAGCAGACATTTGACAGGGTCTGGCATCCAGGACTACTAATGAAAATAACAAGAAAGGAAAGCTAACTTCGGGCGGAGCCGAAGTTTATATACCCTTGCAGCTAAAACCGGATATATATCGCAAACATCGGATATAGTTAGCCGATCTGAAATTTGGTAGGTTGGATCAACTGACCAAAAATAGAATCTGTACCAAGTTCCAGCTTTCTATCTTCAAAAACACAAAAGTTGGGTCATTTCCGATCGTTCAGTTATATGGCAGCTATAGGATATAGTCGGCCGATCCTAATGAAATTTGGTAGGTAGAATCAACTGACCAAAAATTTGAACTCTCTAACTTTAAAAACACCAAACTTATACCATTTACGATCAATCAGTTATATGGCAGCTATAGGATATAGTCGGCCGATCCCGGCCATTCCGACTTATATACTGCGTGCAAAGGAAAGAAGGGTGTGTGCAAAGTTTCAAGACGATAGCTTTAAAACTGAGAGACTAGTTCGCGTAGAAACAGACAGACGGACAGACGGACATGCTCATATCAACTCAGGAGGTGATCCTGATCAAGAATATATATACTTTATAGGGTCGGAGATGTCTCCTTCACTGCGTTGCACACTTTTGGACAAAATTATAATACCCTCTGCAAGGGTATAAAAAGGAGCGTACCCCATGAGCATTACGCCTTACTCAAGTATAGTGTGTAGATAATTGGTCCAAGGACACTACCCTGCGGGACACCTGCCTTAATGGGCCTATAATCTTACCTTACCTTGTCTCCACATCTGACCCTACTGGTTGATTGGACGAAAGTCAACCCGAAGCTGAGGGTAAAACTACTAATATATAAGTCAATGGTGAAGCCAGTTTGGACGTAAGGTATCCAACTGTGGGGCACAGCGAGTCTAAGCAACATGAAAGTCATTTAGCTCATCCTTACCATGACAATTTGACTATTCATGCTCAACTGGGCATCCCTACAGTCAGCACTGAATTTAGAAGATTCGCCGCTAAATACAAGGACAGACTAACACGACATCCCAACACATGTGACACCAATTTGCTGGACAGCAGCACCACCATCAGAAGAGTCAAGAGGAAGCATCCACGGCATGAAGGTAGCTGCTGTTCCTGGTGGGGATGATTCCTGCGGTGATGATCCTTGGATTGCGGCTTGAGGCCGCAATACGGTGAATTCACGATACGGTGAATTTTTTTTTTTTAGTTTAAATTTCACTTTACGGACGCGTTCCGAGCAGCTCTTTGAATTTTTGTACCTTTTTGGTCTTTGTTGTGTGTAATAACACAGTGTCACTGTCACTTTATGGTCATTTTAAAACCAACATTATTTTAAAATATTTAGCACTAGAGTCCACCCGGAGGCGCCAAAATGTTTAACGAGATTAGTTTATCCCACACTATAAAAAAAAATAATAAATAAGAGTGGCTGCTGAAACGGAAACTAAAAATCGATCTGTCCTCTTCAACATTATAATTCCGATTCTATTTTTCTCTAACAGTCTTCGACTATCTCTCATCGCGAGCGGACGTCTCTTATCTCCAAACAGAGCTTTTCGACCGGTCACTGTTCTTTTTGGGACCCACGTCATTCTTATCTTTCTTACTTTTTCATCGTGCTTTTTAAATAGTCTTCATTCCATTCTTTACAATAAACAACTAACGTACAAATATCAAAAAGCCCCATCATGGGCCCAGGGCCTCCAAACCTGGGCGACAATCGGTTTGCGCCGCTTGCCATTAGCCCACCATCAAAAAAAAAGTAGACAACCCCAAAAACTGGATATTGCATTTCCGGAACTTCCACCTACCTCAGTTGATAATCCAAGATATATAACAATCGCCTCCATCAATACAGAAAAGACCATTTCTCAATTCTCATGCTTCGCCGTCCACCTCGCCGTTAAAATGATCTACAAAAACATAGTTACCATTTCGAACCTCAGAGACGGAAATTTACTTATGCTAGTTAAATCTCAAGACAACGCTGATAAATTTAATATACTACCGAGCTCACCGGTATACGCAAAGTACAGTGTAAGCTCCACCAGGCACTCAATTTTGTGAAAGGGACAGTCTATGCCCCGTACCTCAGCGACATTCCCGAAAAAGAAATCGTCGATGAACTTAAAACACAAAAGGTTACGGAAGTTTATAAATTCATGAAATCTCCCACCAGTAATTCTTTCTCAGGAATACACACCCACCAAATTGTCGACCGCCTCTACAGACCTTGACTCAAATTTTTCCCTTAGTGAGCTTGAATATGCACTTCAGCATGCGAAAGGGAAAACACCCGGTATAGACCGAATTTCATACCCAATGCAGAAACAGTTGCCCTCCGAGGTCAAATACCGCCTATCAGAGATGTATAACGCTATGCTCGCTAGGGGTACCTACCCTCATGTGTGGAAATCCGCCGTAATTATCCCTATCCTAAAACCTAACAAACCAACCAAATGCCTTTTGATCGCGTAGGGGTGCATACAGTATTGGATTAACTTTCACGGTGGGGGGTAGGTCAAAAGACCTTCAACTTAGCGAAGGCTTTCATGAATAACCGTTCTATCCGATTAAGAGTTAACAACACTCTATCTATACTATATCTCTATCTATATCTCTATTCTATACTCTCCACAATGGGATCCCACAAGGATCGCCCCTCTCTGCGGTACTGTTCATTATAGCCTTACAGTCCTTAAACAACATAATATTAAGACATAAGCAAATTAAACTGGCAATTTATGCAGACGATGCCATAATTTTTACAAATATAAGAATACTACTGCACTAAATAATAAGTTTAAAGAAGTCCTTAATGAAATCCAAATCTGGGGTAACACCTCCGGTGTGACTCTTGCTGTAAATAAATGTAAAGTTATTTATATTTGTAAAAAACAGCGCTGTACATACCCACCATTATCGCACAATGACATAGATATAAAACGCGTATCTTTTCTTAAAATACTTGGCCTGACATTTGATAAACGACTCACATTTAAACAACACTGTAGCGAATTTAGGATTAAACTTATTAAGAGACTAAACATTATAAAATTCTTAACACCTAAGCGATCTCTCATCCACCGGACCACACTTATACAAGCGACAAGAGCTCTGTTGTTGTCCATTATTGATTATGGACTCCCCATCTACGGCTGGTGCGTGCCATCGAACTTAAGAAAAATCTTACCTCTTTAACATGCGGCCGTCACGCGTAGCATTGGCGCATTTCCAACGACCCCAACTAAATGCATCCTAGCCGAAGCAGGATTGCCGGGCATTATAACCAGAGTCACGCAAACTACCTTTAAATTAATTCCAAAACTCATGTGCTCAACCAACTCTATTCTGCTGAAGGACTATGAAGTTGCCTCAAAACACCGTAGGAAATTCAAAGTCCAATCTACAATTCGAAGATGTATAACCTTTACCAAAAGACACAACATAGGGTCGCCTTATCGTTGGAACAAAGTCATTCCATCCCCTCCGTGGAAAATACGCTTCACCGCCATTGACACTACACTTCATGATTTTTAAAAATCAAGGACCCCAATCACAACGTTTAAGCAGCTATTCGAAGAAGTTACCCATAAATACTCCAATAGGAAATGGCTTTACACCGATGGTTCAAAGTCCGATGCCACAAACATCTTTGCAGTGGTTGACCAACACAGATTAATTGTTTCTTGGGGTCGACTACCAAACCACTTCTCAGTTTTTGCTGCGGAAGCAGTAGCTATAATTAAATTTGCTCTAGAACTTAAAGGAAGTAATATCATCTGCAGTGATAGTCTGTCCACCCTGCAAGGAGTGCAAAACTTCTATAATAACAATAACCCTTATCCGAAATTCGTCACCTCTGCATCAAAAACAGTAGCAAAATTAAACTGTTATGGGTCCCGGCCCATATAGGAATAACTGGGAACGAGATGGCCGACAATGCTGCAAAATTAGCCGGACGGGCTCCGTACCATATAATCATACCTGGAGTACAACAGGACATCTGGAAAAACATCAAAAACATTTTGCGGGACATCGAACTGGAAGACTGGTCGTCGTTTAACCACTGGTATAAAAAATTTAACACTGACAAGAAAGACATCAAGTTCCCTTCTTCGCTCAACGGAAAGGAATGCGCCATTCTCACACGGATAATAACCGGACACACAAATCTCACGCATAAGCACATCCTTAATGGGGAAAGTCAGCTAAACTGCCCTAATTGCGGAGAAGAACTATCAGTAAAACATCTACTGGATACCTGTGGACACTACCAAAACAGCAAAACAAACCTATTCGGTCTCACCCCGCCATCAAATCTATTATCTGACCTCACAGCTGCCAACTCCAAACTATTATTATCTTTCCTAAATTACACACATTAATTTATCTAATATCCATTTCTTCAAATGTTCAATATCAAATACTAATGTAAACAAATTGTTATCAATTGTCGAGTCGATGGCCATAGTAGCTAGTTACTCCTTCCTTTAAATTAGTTATTATATTGTAAATTGGATTTATGTATTATAGCTAATATTGAAATAAATAAATCAATTTTTCTCTAATCTAAAGCCTAACTTATCTATTGTGGCGAAGCGGGGCGAATTCGCACTAGAGCTAATATGAGCTTTAACTCCCGCTCCGCCCTAAGCTATCTTAGAGTAAATTTAGAGACTAACAACTACAAAATACAATTCAAATTAAAACAACTTCAAATGATTTTAAATATAATTATATGCGACGAATCCGTTAACAGTAGCCATGTAAGGATTTATCCGTTGGCGAAATAAATAAATAAAAAAAGAGGAATAGGGCCTTGCCGACCCCTTATTTTTTTTATACCCTTGCAGAGGGTATTATAATTTTGTCCAAAAGTGTGCAACGCAGTGAAGGAGACATCTCCGACCCTATAAAGTATATATATTCTTGATCAGGATCACCTCCTGAGTTGATATGAGCATGTCCGTCTGTCCGTCTGTCTGTCTGTCTGTCCGTCTGTCTGTTTCTACGCGAACTAGTCTCTCAGTTTTAAAGCTATCGACTTGAAACTTTGCGCACACTTTTCTTTTTTTTCACGCAGTATATAAGTCGGAACGGCCCGGATCGGCCGACTATATTATATAGCTGCCATATAACTGATTGATCGGAAATGGTATAACTTCGGTGTTTTTAGAGTTAGAGAGTTCAAATTTCACATTTCACATATTTTTAGCAAAATAATACGACATGCCAAATTTCGTAAGGATCGGCCGCCTATATCCTATAGCTGCCATATAACTGAACGATCGGAAATGACCCAACTTTCGTGTTTTTTAAGATAGAAAGCTGGAACTTGGTACAGATTATATTTTTTGTCAGTTTATCCGACCTACCGAATTTCATAACGATTGGCCGACTATATCTTATAGCTGCCATATAACTGAACGATCGGAAATGGTTTTTGGTAGAAATACCAACTTTGGTATGTTTGAAGATAGAAGTTTGGGACTTTTTTTAGATTTTGTATTGTAATAAATTGGATTATATATTCATATTCCCATAAGGAGTGGCCAACTATATCCGATGTTTGCGATATATATCTGGTTTTAACTGCAAGGGTATATACACTTCGGCTTCGCCCGAAGTTAGCTTTCCTTTCTTGTTTTATATTAAGTTACTTCCTGTAGTGTAAGATTTATTTGGCCTCCCCGTTTGAACGGATTAACGCCACAGCCAATGCACATTGGGCGATTTTCCCAAAAAAGTGGCATAAAGTCAAAAAATGTATGATAAAATATTAAAAAAACCTTAATATTTATTAATAGTAAACACTTCAGGAAGCTTAAAAAATTTTTTGTTTTTTGCTGGGTAACAACTCTTTTTATGTGGCAGCCTCTTAAAGTCAGCTGATGGCAAGCAGCTTTCGATTGTAAAAGTTACCGCGAAAATTTTACTTCTGCAATTGATCAGTGTGCGTATGTTTTTATGCAGTTTAATATATATATTCAGTATGGAAAACAAAGATCAAGGTATATATAATCTGTATGTTATGGCAAAAGTACATAAATATTTGTGTTGTTGTTTTTGTCCAGTGTTGTTGTTGGTTGTATTTGAACTAAAATTTTAACAATTTTAATTGTGTTCCGTGAAGTATTTCTATATCAAGAGCAAGCCAGAGCAGGCAACTAATAATGGCAAGTTACTAACTTAAATGTCTACTTTCATTTGGTAAAAATCTAAAAATCTGATTTCCCCGGTTTCCCCCGTTTATATAAAAAATGCACTTGTAGTTGTTGTTGCGATTACCAACAGCGAGCTTGCCGATATTTGGAACGGCAACAATCGTAACGCAAGCGCTGTAACGTCGTTTATTTTAAAAAAATAAATAAGGATGATTTGAGCATATCGCACATGAATGCAATAGAAGCCAAAGTATCAATTTTTGTAAAACATATTAAACGGTATTTACGTTTAATTTGGGTAAACAAAAGCCCCCAGTCTGTACGCTTCTGCAGGCCGATTAAAATTGAACACGCCAAAGAAAGCATTGCAAAAATCCAAGAAGAAAAGCATAATTTAGATAAGCAAGTAGCAAACTTGCAAAATTTTAAATCACATAGCGCAAACATTTTGGTTAATTTTAAAACATATATGACATTGATTGACGGCAAGGTACTTAATGTTTTAACAAATACGAAATCTTCGCAATGTTGTCCTATATGTGCTATAAATCCAAAAGCGCTTCTGCACAATAATGATTTCAGTTCTAAAATTTTTAAACCTAAACCTGACTCTTTGAAATACGGCGTTAGTCCGTTGCACGCCTGGATCAGGTTTATGGAATTCGTTTTAAACATATCATATCGAATCGATATCAATGAATATTCGTTCGTTTTAGATGAGGAAGATTTTTAACTGCTTATTTGTAAAGTTTTTAATAATATAACTACATATAAGAATAAAAATTTGTAATCTTTTTTATTTAATATTATGTCTAAGTATAATAATATAAAGCTTTTTATTTTGTTTCAATTTTAGTTGAACATTTTTAATTTTTTCTTAAATAAATGCACTTATTATTGGCGGCCTACACATATGCGGAAAAAAGGAGTGACCCAATTGTCGAAAAAAATATCCGAAATTAGAGTTAAATATAACGAACATTTACAAAAAAAAATTATGTCTCTAGCTTTATTTTTAGACTTTATGCCGCCAAAATCGACAAATCGCCCATAGTGCAATGTATGAAATCTTATTTAAGGAGATCTAAAAATGGGGCTTGTTTTAAAGAAAATAATTTTTATATACAACTAGCTGACCCAGCAAACGTTGTTTTGCCACCAAATGATTTTATAATTTCTGTACAAAATTTACTCAGTTCTAGACTTATGTATTATAAAGTTATCTGGAGCACTGTGAACCATGATGGAATATAAAAATGACAAAAGGCAAACATTATTTTTAAGTAATTATTTGATCGTAATTCAGCAAGTCAATCTCTTAGTGCTATAGCGTGAACAATATTTTTTGTTAGTCCATCATAAGCTTACACAAACAAACTGGATGGTTTAACCACTCGAGAGCATGTCACGTATAATTGTCCGTGGTGTTCTTAAATCTAAGCCACAAATAGACATCGTTTGACTTGGGATTTGTTGATAGTCATTGCAAATGGCAATCTAATCGGAAACTGAATACGTTTGAATTGAATTGACGCATCTGTATGTATAATAGGAATCCGTGATATTAGTATATTTTCACCAGGGTATAAAAATAATTCACTATTTTTAAACTTTTTTATACCCTTGCAGAGGGTATTATAATTTTGTCCAAAAGTGTGCAACGCAGTGAAGGAGACATCTCCGACCCTATAAAGTATACATATTTATACCCTTGCAGAGGGTATTATAATTTTGTCCAAAAGTGTGCAACGCAGTGAAGGAGACATCTCCGACCCTATAAAGTATATATATTCTTGATCAGGATCACCTCCTGAGTTGATATGAGCATGTCCGTCTGTCCGTCTGTCCGTCTGTCTGTCTGTCCGTCTGTCTGTTTCTACGCAAACTAGTCTCTCAGTTTTAAAGCTATCGACTTGAAACTTGGCACACACTCTTCTTTCCTTTGCACGCAGTATATAAGTCGGAACGGCCGGGATTGGCCGACTATATCCTATAGCTGCCATATAACTGACTGATCGGAAATGGTATAAGTTTGGTGTTTTTAGAGTTAGAGACTTCAAATTTGACATGAGAGCTATTTTTGGCAACAAATTACGACATGCCAAATTTTATAAGGATCGGCCGACTATATCTTATAGCTGCCATATAACTGAACGATCGGAAATGACCCAACTTTCGTGTTTTTGAAGATAGAAAGCTGGAACATGGTACAGATTATATTTTTGGTCAGTTAATCCGACCTAGGAAGTTTCATTAGGATCGGCCAACTATATCCTATAGCTGCCATATAACTGAACGATCGGAAATGGTATTTGGTAGAAATATCAACTTTCGTATTTTTGAAGATAAAAGCTTGGGACTTTTTTTTAGATTTTTTATTGTAATTAATTTGTTTTATTATGATGTTATCATAAGGATCGGGCAACTGTATCCGATATTTGCGATATATATCCGGTTTTAACTGCAAGGGTATATAAACTTCGGCTCCGCCCGAAGTTAGCTTTCCTTTCTTGTTTTTATCAGGATCATCTCCTGAAATGATATGAGCATGTCCGTCTGTCCGTCTATCTGTTTCTACGCAAACTAGTCTCTCAGTTTTAAAGCTATCGACTTGAAACTTTGCATACACCCTTCTTTACTTTGCACGCAGTATATAAGTCGGAACGGCCCGGATCGGCCGACTACATCCTATAGCTGCCATATAACTGATTGATCGGAAATGGTATAACTTTGGTGTTTTTAGAGTTAGAGAGTTCAAATTTGACATGAGAGCTATTTTAGCAAAATATTACGACATGCCAAATTTCATAAGGATCGGCCGACTATATCCTATAGCTGCCATATAACTGAACGATCGGAAATGACCCAACTTTCGTGTTTTTGATGATAGAAAGCTGGCACTTGGTACACATTCTATTTTTGGTCAGTTAATCCGATCTACCAAATTTCATAACGATCGGTTGACTATATCTTATAGCTGACATATAACTGTACGATCGGAAATGGTTTTTGGTAGATATACCAACTTTGGTATTTTTGAAGATAGAAGCTTGAGACTTTTTTTAGATTTTGTATTGTAAAAAAAAAGGTATATTATTGTAAAAAACGATAAAAAGTTATTGAAGATTTTTAATATTAGCTCCCTTGACAGTCTATTGACATATTACAGACAAACTAAACCCACACCTAAACTTTTTGACGACCAGGACCATCAAGTTTTTGTTCAGCAAATTGCAATAGCTCCTGATACTCCAGGCTGTAAGCATTATAATTTTCCTCAATTTGAACTTGATTCCATAAATAATTCCAAATTCTTCGAAGGGATTAGATAATATTTCCTATAGTATGCTTTTAATTTAACCTCCTGAGCAAATTCTATTTTAACGAATGATATTTTTTTTTTGTTGATATTTTCGAATGATGATATTCTTAACGAAAGCAAAATACCCAATATATGGCGGAAAATTAAAATCGTGGCTGTTCCAAAACAATATGTGAATTCTTCTATTACAACCAACAACAGACCTATATGTCTATTAAGGGTAGTTTTTAAGTGCCTAACACATTAACACATTAAAGGTCTTACGCCTTCAGGAGAAACCACTCAACAGCACAATGCATTAATGATGTGATAAACAATGTTGTCAATCTTAAGGCCAAGGGCTTTCATGTTTGGCAGCAGTACTGGACCTGAGCAAAGCCTTTGACTGTGTCAATGTCTCCATTCTTTGCAGAGTACTTGTTGATTTTGGTTTCAACCACAGTTACATAATTTTATTTTTGACTTTTTGAGAAAAAGAATCCTTGTCTTCAGGAATTCCGAGGTCATTGTGAGCAAAGGAGTTAGACAAGGAAGTTGTCTTAGTTGAATTCTTTTTAACCTGTATACAACTGTCCTTCATACTTTTATTGATAGTAAAAGTTTCCTTTTTCAATACGCGGACGATTTTTTTCTTATTGCTTTTGACAAAGATTTTATGACTGCTGTCGCCGCTTGGCCGATCACGGGGAATGCCTTTAACAAACGTTGGACAAATTTTTGAAGTTCGAATCGTTCGTTTTATTCTGGAATAATTACAATATCTATTAGCTCTTACATTAACTTAAATGGCTAGCGTATCGCAGTTTTCTGTTCCCTCTCCTTGTGATGGCGCAAATCGGTGTAATTTTTTTTTTTTTTTTTTTTTTTTTTAACGTTGCTTTTATTTCTTGAATCTTCTCTTTGCGAGGCTAACAAGAGGTGTATCAAATCTTATATTTTTAACTTAACTAACAGTCATATTGACTGATACGGAGTTAGACGGCCCTAAAAATCGATTGCTGGGTTGGGAGGTCGTTGCGTCTAAGGCGGGATACGCTAGAAACCCGAGTCAATCCCCAAGCGAGAAAATTTGGGTGCGAAGACAGTTTTTCTTTGTATGACTCTTTTTGCTTCTGGATTTCGTCTTTCACTGCGAGGATGCCCAGATCCCGGTGGATGTTTTCGTTGCGATCATACCAAGGTGCCCCTGTGATAGTTCTCAAGATTTTTGATTGTGCGCGCTGTATGATGTCTATGTTGCTGCTGCTCGCGTTCCACCACAGCTGGGAGCCATACGTCCAGATTGGCTTTAGGACTGAATTGTACAGTAGTAACTTGTAGTTCAGGCACAGTGGCGATCGTGAGTTTATGATCCAGTGGAGGCTGCTGGCTTTCAGTTTTAGGTGCATCTTTTTGCATTCGATGTGCTTGCGCCAGGTAAGTCGTCTATCAAGGTGAACGCCAAGGTACGTTGTGTCGTTAGCATGAGGGATCTGCATACCGTTTAGTAAGAGCGGAGGGCATGTTTGTCTATTAAGAGTAAACGTTATATGTTTACACTTTTGTTCGTTTATTTTAATGCGCCAGTCGGACAGCCACCCTTCCACTATTGTGAGATGATTAGCCAGTTGGGTTGTAGCCTGCGTTGGGCATCTGGAGCGACTAAGGTTAGCGGTATCGTCGGCAAACGTTGGGGTTGTTAGTTATGCGCTCGTAGGAATATCCGCAGTATACAAAACATATAGACACGGGCCGAGTGCGCTTCCTTGCGGAACTCCAGCTTCGATGGTGTAGTCGCCCGAAGTAGCTGCGTCGCATCTCACTGAGAATACCCTATTGTAGAGGTATGATTCCAGTAGCTTGTGGGTGTACG
Organism: Drosophila bipectinata; assembly: GCF_030179905.1. Lineage (NCBI taxonomy): Eukaryota > Metazoa > Arthropoda > Insecta > Diptera > Drosophilidae > Drosophila > Drosophila bipectinata. Next base: position 8,053,720 of record NC_091740.1, on the reverse strand, counting down.
TTAGCAAATCCGTTTTAATTTTGTGCATGAGTCCGATGAGCCAAACTCGGTCGAAAGCTTGAGATACGTCGAGGAAAATAGCGCTGCAGTATTCTCGTTGTTCGAAGGCTGAGCGTATTTCGGATGTTAATCTGTTCACTTGTTCGATGGTTCCATGGTTTCTTCAAAAGCCAAATTGGTGTGCCGGGATGATATTGCAAGCTTCCAGATGTGGTATATGCGAGTTAACAAGCATTTTTCAAACAATTTAGACAAAAAAGATAGAAGGCTTATTGGTCTGTATGATGACGGAATTGTGAGGCTTCGGTATCATTATAATGATGGATTTCTTCCACTTTTTTGGGAAATAGCAAAGATTAATGATACCATCAAATAGTTTGCAGACGACCTCTATAGCGTATTTTGGAAGTTCGATCAGCATCTTTGGCGTCAATAGGTCACCTCCGGGAGCCTTTTTTGGTTTTAGCCCTCTTACGACTTTTTCGATTTCGTTCAGCTGGAATGAAGGTGCAGCTAGCTGAGGGGTAGCCTATGACTGAATTACTGGCCTGAGGAATAAATTTGAGGCTGGGTTTGGCTGGAAGACACTTTGGAGATGTGTGGCGAATGTTTCAGCTCGGTCTTCGTCGCTGCGAGCCCAGCATCCCGAAGAGTTTCTAATCGGGGTGGTCGTTTCAATTGGCGCGCTAAGATTTGGGTGGGCCTTCCACAGGGGGTACTTTGTGCTTGTTGGCGAGAGATTCTGGATGCATTTGCATTTTCTTTCTGTTCGTGAAGAGCCTGGTCGAGTGATCGGGTTGCTTCCTTAAGGCGTTGTTTTGAAGCTGGTGATTGGCTGTTTTGCCAATCACGACGCGTGCGCCTCTTTTCTCGCACGAGCTGTTCGATTTGCTGATTAGATTTGAAGTGTTTGTTTTGGTCTACTTCTTTCCTATGAGGAGTAGAGATTTTAGCTGCCGCAACGAGTACCTCTTCCAGGGCGCTCGTAGTGTAGTCGATGTCCGATTCCATGTTAAATTCCGGGGCGAGTTCTATGTGGGCACTCACGTACTTTTTGTATTTTAGCCAGTTTGTTTTTGTCGTCGTCAGACTGAAGGGGTGTTCGGTTACTTCTGGGCTTTGAAGAAGCGTTAGAAGCACAGGCGAGTGGTCTGATGATAAGTCCGAGACTGCTTTGGCACTTATTAGATTGCGAGGTATGTTTTTTGTCACTGCAAAATCAATAAGGTCTGGGAGCTTTCGTGAGTCTGTTGGCCAGTATGTGGGACTTCCAGGGGAAACGTAGTCCAGTTTATTTTTCACATTTATAATTGCATTGTACATTTGTCTTCCTTTGGGAGTTACTAGACGTGATCCCCAGTGCGTATGTTTGGCGTTTTAGTCTCCTGCGGCTATAAATCGGTCCCCGAGTGAATTGTAGAAGTCCATAAATTGTCCTTCCGAGATTGAGAAACGAGGAGGGCAGTAAACGGCAGCGATTGAAAGGATTCCGTTGCTTGACTGAATTTGTATCGATGTGGCCTGCAAGAAGTTTGTTGCAAACCTTTTGCGAAAGTGGTGTTTAATGCGTTCTCTGATTAGAACTCCAGTTCCGCAGTGGGCTTTCCCATCTGGATGATCTGTGCGGTAGATTGTGTAGCCTCTTATATGAAAGTTGTATTTGCTTGTAAGATGCGTTTCCACCAGTAGCACAACGTCAATATGGTTTTCGGTCAAGAATTGTGACAATTCTAGTTTATGCCGTGAGACACCATTGGCGTTCCACATTGATATTCGTAGCGCCTGCATAGATTATTTAGACTGTTGTGCTACGAGCAGCTGTATCACCATGTTCTGGTTTTGAACAAGCGTTTGCATGGTCGTTTTCATGAATGACATAAGCTCCATCATACTTTGTTGGAGGGTAAGCATTATTGTTTCCATTTTGCTGTGTGGCTGTTCTGGGGCCTGTTGAGCGCTTTGAGAGTTAGGCTGAATTGGAATTTCCCTTCAATATCATAAAGCATCGGCATAGGAGTAGCCGTTGGTGGTGTTTAGTGGACCGAATGAGGATCTCGCAGCTTTGGCGAAGAAGACGTCTGGCGTAGTTTTTGACGCAATGTACGCATTCTGTGGATTTTGTGGTTGCGCGATGCGGTCGCTTGACGCATGCGACTCTTTAACTCCTTATACACCATACATCCTCTATAGTTTGCTGTATGGCTGCCTCCGCAGTTTCCACATTTCTTCACGGTTCTGTCCTTGTTTGTAGTGCAGCAAGGGGACTTGTGGGCGTCCCCGCAGACTACACAGACAGCCCGAAGTGTGCAGTAAGACCTTGTGTGTCCATACTCTTGACAGTTAGTGCATTGCACTGGACCGTTGCGTTTATGTGTCTCTTCAACAGTGATTTTCCGATGCAAAAGGTATTGCAGGTTGTAGATTGGGTGGACTTCGTTCTTCTTCAGCGACCTGCTTTCTGGCTAGAGCTCGACCTTGAAGAGGGGTTGTGGCTTTTTATCTTTATTTAGAATGTTAATAACATTCTTGGCAGCGAAGCCCTTTTCTTTAAGGGCGGTTTTTATTTCCTCGGCGGTAACATCAGGTTCTATTTCCTTTACTGCCACTTGTAGGCTATTACTGCTTTTCAGCTGGTTCGTGTAATCGGTGTAATTGACCGGCAAATATTGTTTTCCTTTTTGCCTGATTTTAGTGCGACCGAATAACCTAAACTAAAATTACTAGACTTCATAATAATACTGGCTTCATAAAAATCCTGAGTTCTTTCATCGTGTGCGCCAACACCTTCTTCACACACTGCACCATCCTTTCCCAGGCGCCAACCTCAGCTGGTTTCACCAGGCAATTGAAGATTCATTCAACTCCTTTAGACGACAGCTCGCCCTGGATCCGTACAGGCTCGAACACTTCGCTGAACCTCTTGGCCTCGCGGTCGGCTCCAACAAAGTTCTTCCCATTGTCGCTCCTAATCCTGACGACGGGTCCACGTCGGAACTCATATGGCGATTATGCAGGAATCGGTGGACAAATCGTGAGCCATCTCCAAGTGGATAGCTCTTGTGGTCAGACACGTAAACAGTGCCACCCACCTCTTCTCCGTGCGATGTCCAACCGTCACAAATAGCGGTCCAAAATAGTCCAACCCGGTGAACTTAAATGGCCATCCGTTGGCCTCCAGCCGCTCCTCTGACAGGAGTCCCATCTCGGGTTGAGTTGGTCGTGCTTTTCGCAATTTGCAAACGTTGCACCCGCTCACCACCTTCCGTAGCAGCCTCCGTTAGTTCGTGATCCTGAATTTCTGCCGGATCGCTCCGATGGTTCCCTCCGTGTTTTGGTGGCACATCCTTTCGTGGTGGGACCTCAGTCCGTGCTCCTCTCCACCGCATTGTAGACCACGACACCGTCAAATGAATTTGAACACCCATGCGGTGCTCCTCCATCATCGATTGTAATTTGAAAACCTCTGCAAGGATATGAAATTTACCATCACCAAGGCAAACTCACATTTCATTTCCTCCTCGTCCATCGTCGGAGGGATCCATTCTTCGCTCGATCTTGACCAGCTCTCCTCTGGTCCTCGTAGTAATGGTGGACCACTTAGCCATCGCGAATCGATGCTTAGGTCCACGGCCTTGCGCAGCCTCATCGCGTCATCTGCCACGTTTACGGCAGACGGAATCCATCTCCACTGGGACGCCTCTGTGGATTCCAGGATCTCTGCCACCCGGTTACCGACGAATTGTTTGTATCTCCGGTGGGTGCTGCTTATCCAGTGCAACACCGTTTTTGAGTCCGTCCATAAGACGCAGTTGCTAATCGCCACACCGTGCTGCCGATTGTAGTTCCAGTCGCGGGATCGACATAGTCCTCATCGGAGCGCATTTCGTTTTGGAGCTTATGAAATGCGCCCGCACGTCTCCGTTCTCGTAAGTGGCCCGCCAATAGGCCGCTGCTGCGAATGCCGACTGACTGGAGTCCACGAAGATATGTAGCTGTAGCATTCTCACGCGTCCACCGCTGAAGTATTAGCGTGGACATCGGAACTCATCGATTTTGCTCATTCCTTGCCGCTAGTCTTCAAAGACAGCGGCCAAATTATGGGGTAGCAGCTCGTCCCAGTTGACTCCTCTTCGCTAAATCTCTCTCATTAACAATTTGGCAGTCACCATGTAGCAGCTCAGAAATCCAATCGGGTCAAACGTGGACATGACAAGGCTTAGGAACTCCCTCTTGGTAGGTACGGGTTCTCCTGTCATCACGCTTTTTGAGACTCGATTATACTTGACGCCGAACTTGAAATCATCTATAGCCAGTTGCCAGTACATTCCAAGAACCTTCTCCTCAGCTTCGGTCAATTTAAAGCTAGCGATGGGTTCAAGAGGGTTTAACGCTCTGACCACACTTTCCGAACTAGAAGTGAATCGACACAAGTCAAAACCTGCATCAGCATAAATCTCTCTCACCCGTGTTGAGATGGCGAGGGCTTCTTCTTCACTGCTGAAGCTGTTGACGTAGTCGTCCACGTAGTGGTATTCCTTAATATCCGTGCTGCTGTATTGCGAGGCATTCAGGGTCTTTACGTAGTCCGCCGAACATGGTGAGCAAGCTTCTCCGAACGTCATCACTTGCATCTCTTATACGTCCGGCCCCGTTGGCCATGTTGTAGCTCTCCGGCAGTATCACCTTGTCGTCTCTCCATAGCAGCCCGGTCTCGTAACGTCGTCCTACTCGCCTAGTCGTCTCCTCCAGGATACTCAGGTCCCGTGCGTTGCCGCCATCTGCGACTGACGGCGCCAGCGCTACTTCGCTAGCTGCGACTGGCTGTGCCGGCTTTACTCCGAAATTTTCGATTTCGAAATAGTCGCTCATCATCTTCTCCAAAGGTTTATCTTGACGCACTGCTAGGAGGCACGAACTCTGGAGCGGTGAGCTCGCCTTTCCGTTCACCGGTCCATACACCACCCATCCAAGTGCGGTGGCTGCTGCAAATGGTCCTCCAGATCCATAGCTTCTTGTTTTGAGTGGGGTTCCAAGATGCGCATGATCCAGCCCAATTAGGATCCTTGGCGTCGCATTGTTGTACGGCTTCACAGGTAGATGCGCATTCGCCTTCACTGCCTTTACATCCTCCCGACTCAGGCTCTGCATCGGAAGGTTCAAGTTGGCTACTCCGTACACATTCTTCAGCCCATGGCGCTTTGGCTTGCCCGCTTCACTGATCTGCAGGTTGACCACTTTCGTGTGCTCTTTGGCAGATTTCCCACCAAACCACTGCACGTTCAGTTGGCGACTCTCACCTTTCAGGTTCTGGCTGCGGATGAGTTCGTCGTCGATTAGCGTGACAGACGATCCTTTATCCAGCAGTGCGTAGGTGTCGATCTGCGTATTCTCCCCGTACAGCGTCACGGGTAGAATCCGGAATAGTAGGTGGCATCCAATCGACTCAACGCAGCTCAGGTTTTGATGCGGCAGTTCCTGGCGGTCACACGTCGATCGCCTTTCATCCTGCTTACGCCCGCGTCTATAACTGCGGCTGACGTAGGACGGCTCCTTTCGTTGGAATCCACTGGTCGTGGCATTCCTCTCCTGCTTCCTCCATCTGCGACTGGCGTCCGTCTGTGATGTCCAGGTGACTCGTGGAGGAGGTAGTGATGCCTTATTTGGCATCCATGGACGTTGCATCCGCGGCTCTTCCTGCCGAACCGGGACATGTGTCCGGGCTCCAGACACGAGAAGCATAGCCTCAGCTTCCTCGCGGACTCGATCCGCGTCGTTGTAGATGCGCTGTTAAACTCCTTGCAGTCCCTGATCTGGTGTTGTCCCTCGCATATAGGGCAACATATGGGGTGGTCGGCATACCGCTCCTCCTCGCGAGCAATATTTGCGTTGTTGTTGGTGCGTGTGTCCGTGTAACAGGTTGCCCGTATCGTTACGGCTACGGCTGTATCTTTATCGCGTCATTCGCCCAGTCCAACCTTCTGCTCAGCGGCAACTTGGCGATGAGCTCCTCCATTAGGGTTGGGTTCCCTAGGTGCTGGTTGCCGATCGGAGTTGACTGCAGGAACGCTGCCAGGTTGCTCACCTTCGTCGCGAACGGCACGATCCTTGCAATGTCGGCCTCCTGTATTGGCTGCACATCGCGCACGCTATCCAGTTGGCTACGGATGAGTAGCTCGGGACGTCCATACCGGAATCGGTACCGGGGCGATGACTTCACCGTCTCGCGGGCCTCGCCTCTCAGGGTTTTCACTAACCTTTGGTTGTTTTCCAATTGGGTGCACTAGTAGGCTGCCGTTGTCTCCGTGGACGTGCACGCGAATATTGGCCATTCCTCTGGCTGACCCTCGAAAACGGGAAGATCAGGCAGTCTACGTGGCGTCTATCCAGGTATGCTCGCCGTCGCCACTCCATTTGATAGGGGCGATGGTGCAGATACCTCCAAATTGTGTGTCGGCTCCCGTGGCGGATGAACATAACCAAGTTCAGGCTGCGCCGTGGCGGTCACACAAAATGGCTGAGAATAGCCCACTGTTATTGTTGGTGCGTGTGTCCGTGTAACAGGTTACCCGTTTTCCCAATGGCCGCCGAGCATCGGCGCCAAATTTTCACTCCATTGTGGCGGCAAATTTGCACTAATTTGTGCCGGCAACTGCAACGATGACGTCACTCCAAGCTCCGTTTGCAGATTGTCACTCATCTGCCTCTCACTTTGCCGTTGCGCTACTCCCTGGCGTGGAAGCATTCCCCCCAAACATGGCGGTGTATTCGCCGCACGGCTCACTCAAACGCCGCGTGCCCCGCTTCTAACGGGATCTCTGGCGGTCTCTGCTTGTCCTCCATTTGCCCTCGCCTTTTCCAGCTCCGACTCCAGACGTGCGATCCTTTCCATCAGAGCCGCCACTTGTACAGTTGTGGAGTCCGTAATCCCTCTCCTTGTGATGGCGCAAATCGGTGTTATTGACCGGCAAATATTGTTTTCCTTTTTGCCTGATTTTAGTGCGACCGAATAACCTAAACTAAAAATACTAGAGTTCATAATAATACTGACTTCATAAAAATCCTGGCTATCGATAGCCCTAATCCGTTCCGCGATAACTGCAAAAGAAATTCTTGAACACAAAGTAAATCTGTATATAGAAACTTGTGATTCTATTAATCTTAATTTTAATCCTACCAAATCATCTGTTATACATTTTAACAATATAAGACGTCCTTTAAATATTATGTGTAATAATCTAGTGATTAGGGAAGTAGACCATGTTATTTCCTTAGGAAGAACCATTAGTACTAACAACTCCCTCTATTAAACATGTTAGACAAACGCTAGCTAATGCCAATAAAACAAATATGTTTCTTAATATGCAGCGTGGTTTTTAAGTTTTTTAAAGCGTTCGTTAGATCCCAATGCGAATATGCATGCTCTTTCTTTGCCAATATCTCGAAGACTGTTGCATCTTGTATCCAAATAAATGCTAACTTGTACCTAAGGAAATCACTTGGACTTATAAAATCCACAACTGTTAATATTATTTACCACTTTCAGCAGAACTTCCCCCTACCTATAAAATGACCTTTGGTCATTTTCGGTTTTTAACCTTTGATTCAAATTTTGTTGAGGGTTCTTGCTAAAACAAGAAATCTAGCAGCCCTGACGTGGTGGACAATCTTTTTAAAGAAAAGCATAGTTTATTAATTAGTCAAAAGTTTGAAATTATTTACACGGATGGTTCCATTAGAGATAATTTCACGGGGTGTTCTTTTTACAATGTCAATAGTAACACAACTAAAAGTTTTGGAACGAAGTTTCTTATGGCGCGGTATGAGCTTGGCGGAGGAGAAAACCGTAACGTAACGTTAAACGGATATCTGTCTGCTTCTTCTTCGTTGAGTGAGAGAATATAACCATTTTTCCACTCTCTCGCTCTCCACAGTCGAGCGTTTCTCCACTGCCCTTGCTCATGAAAAGAAGGTTCTCGACTTTTTCTCCTTCCTTCTCAAGACAATGGAGAGACTAATCAGCATCCATATTAATCTTACTATCAACCCAGATTATATCTCGGGATCACAGCATGCGTATGGGAAGGGCCGATCCACGGAAACGGCACTCCACGAGATCACTACTTTTGTCGAAAAGGCACTTAGTGACAAGGAATACGCACTCATTGCTTTTCTAGACATAGATGGTGCGTTCCTACCAAACTCGATAATCAATGCGCTGACGGGACTAGGAATAGACAATCAATCCATACGCCTTATAGAGCAGATCCTGGTAAACAGGACTGTTGAGGCGTCACTAGGAGGAGAATCTATTCATAGATACGTCAGAAGAGGCACTCCGCAAGGAGGCGTACTCTCACCCCTTCTCTGGAACGTGGCGGCAAAGTTATCGCTTACGCGGATGATGTCGCAATTGCCTTCTCTGGAAACATTTCCTCAGACTCTATGTGACCGTATGACGGACAAACTTAGGGTCCTCTCAACGTGGGCAGTTAGAAATGGACTGGGTGTAAACCCGTCCAAAACGGAGCTCGTCCTCTTCACCAGGAAGTACAAAATACCGAACATAAGGCTTCCAAAACTATTAGGAGAAACACTATCCCTTAGCGATAGCGCCAAGTACCTAGGGATTACGCTAGACAGGAAACTGGAATGGAAGTCAAACACTATGGATAGAGCTAACAAGGCTACAATCGCGCTCTATACTTGCAGAAAAGCCATTGGCCTTAAATGGGGAATGTCCCCAAAAATAGTAAGATGGCTTTACACAGCGGTCATAAGACCCATCCTTTTCTACGGGGTGGTGGTCTGGTGGCCTGCTCTCACCAACTCCACAATTAGAGAGAAACTTAGTAAAACGCAAAGGATGGCGGAGGTCTGTATCACAGGCAGCCTACGTACCACACCGACGGGTGCCCTAGACTTCATACTCGACCTATTACCGGTAGAAATAATGGGGGTCAAGATAGCCACGCTATCGGCAATCAGGCTACGCGAGACGGGCACATGGAAATGGACTAACTATGGACATACCAAGTTAGATCTACACCACTGCACGCCAACGGGGTCTACTGACTACTGCGTACCTGGGAGGGGGAGGAATGGGCCACACAAATCCCGGGACCAGCCGGTTCCCTCCATATCGACACAGACGGTTCAAAATTGAATGGTCAGGTGGGAGGCGGTTTCCATTGCGAACGGCTGTGTCTAAATGAGTCCTTCAGAATCCTCGACCACTGTAGTGTGTTCCAAGCAGAAGTAATAGCTATCGGAGAAGCACTCAGATCCCCAGAACTTACTGGCAATCAAGACACAATCTGTATCTTTTCAGACAGTCAAGCGGCACTCAAAGCCCTTGACGGATTCTCATCCAACTCCAGGACAGTAAATAACTGTCGCAGATCTCTTGACGAGATGGCAGAGCAGCATGACATCCACCTCATATGGGTACCCGGGCATAGGGACCACGAGGGTAATTGCGCCGCCGACGAACTGGCTAGTACCTGCTCTTGCCAAATCTCCAAAACTGCAGGAACTCCCGCATGATATGGCCCATCCGATCTAGGAAGAGGTCAATGATGCTTATCGCCCTTAATAGGCAGGACTGTAGTTTGGCGGTCAAGGCCATTACGGGGTTATTGGTTAATAGGAGCACACGCGGCTAGACTAGCGGTGCCACATTATGACTATTGCAGGAGCTATGGAGACGTAGAAGCGAAAGAGACAGTCGCAGTCCTGTGTCAATGCTCTGCTCTGGGGCGCAGCCGACTCAAATTCTTGGGCGCAGCAATACTCACTGACGTAACAGACCTCGCGGAGGTCGCTCCACACAGACTTGTAACTTTCATCCGTAAATCTGGATGGGACCGCGAGCCGCCGCAGGAAGGATAGAAGAGGTCCTCTTATGGGGGTCAGTCACCGGCCCCACATCGCCGCCTCAACCTAACCTAACCTAAAGCTAGATCGTTTAAATGAGGGTACGTGGAATTCTGACATCCTAAGTAGAAACACCGAGTAAGGCGTGGAAGTTTATCTGAAACTAACTCGATGTTAGCAGTATTATGAAGATCAGTCGTAGCGTGGTGCCAAGGTAGGTTGTATATAATTTTTAATATTTTATTTTGGGACACTTGGATCTTATTTATATGACATTTCGCTATATCTGCCCAGACAGGTGCACCGTAAAAAATTATTGCTTGGAAAATTGATTTAAATAGAAGTAGTTTATTTTCTAAGCTCAGGCGGGCGTTTCTGTTTATGAAGGGGTAGAGAGTTCAAACCGTGATGTTCACCTTTTCAATGGTGTTTTTTATATGGTCGCCAAATTTCAGTTTTTTGTCTAAAATTAGTCCTAGATATTTGACGCTAGGTTCCCAGTTAACATAAGTATTCCCTAGCTTGATTGCTCCATGGGGATTGTAGATATTTTTCCGTTTTCTTGTAAAGTAGATTCCCTGGGTTTTATCAGAGTTCACGAGGATGTTAGTTTGTTCAAACGCTAGGGTTAATTTGTAGGTGATCTCCGATGATGGCCTACCTGAGCTTAAAATAGCTGTATCATCAGCGAATACCGACATGGAACAACCGGGCAGGACTGGAAAATCTGCTGTAAATATGTTATACAGGATTGGAGAAAGGCAGGATCCTTGCGGGCAGCCTGCTGGGATGTATTTTATAGTGAACGTTGCACTTTCTATGTGTACCGAGAACGACCTATTGGAAAGAAAGCACTTCACTATCTTAATGATTTCTGGGGGGAAGTTTAGAATGCGTATTTTATGTATCAGTCCATCGTGCCAAACGGAATCAAAAACATAAAAACTTCTATTTACGTATCTATCTACGTATTGTGCTCACGCCGGAACCCAAATTGAAAAGAAGGGTGGCAGGCATTATCCTCGAGGAAATATTCTATAATATTTTGCTTACTGAAGAAAGAAAGGAGAGGAGACTAAAGGAGACTATACGAAGAAGATAAATCTATCGGTTTGTTTTGTTTGGCAATGGGGATTACATTTGTTAAGCAGTACTGTAAGAAAACTTATACCCTTGCGAGGTAGATGCCTAAGACATAGGTTGTCTATTCCATCGACGCCAGGCGCTTTTTTAATTTTTACGGATTTTAAGACACCTTTTACTTGGTCTCTCGTTAGTGGTGGAATGTTTGTAAGATTTATAGGCGTATTCGCAAGGGCACGGTTAGAGCTGTTTACAGTGGAAGTGGTTGAAGGGTCACTAAGATCAGCGGACAAAGAATGGTTGCGATAGAACAACTGGGCCAATACTTCTGCTTTTTCCTCCGGATTGTTATATCGAGTAGAATTTTCCACAAGAGTGGGCATTACTATGCGTTTCTTCTTAATGACTTTTGTTAGTTCCAAAAGGGAGAAGAGCCCTTGTCTAAGGATGATAGTGTTGTGTTCCAAGCCTTATTTCTAAGGTTGAACAACGCTTGTGTGATCAAAAAGTTATGGAACTTAAAGAATTCTAGGTCGATATGATGTCCTTATCAAGTTGGTAACATCTCTAGGAAGCGGCTTGGGTGAATAGCGAATTCATTTTTGGGGTATGCTGGCAATTTTAGCTCCAGATATTGTGTTATTAAAGATGTTGATTTGTTCGTCAATGTCTTGGGGAAGACAGATTGAGCTGGGGTTTATTGTTGGTAGCTGAGAGTTGATAAGGCGCATATATTCTACCCAATTTACGCTTTTAGTATCGAAGTAATATGACTCTACTCTCTATTAAGTAACGTAATTTGGACTGGTAGGTGATCAGATCCCAGATCGTTTATTGCTCGCACATGTGAAAAGCGTTGCGGGCAATTTGTGATGAATAGATCTAAAGTTGACGGGAGACTTTGAGCTCTTGCTGGGATGTAGGTGTGGTCCGCTGGGTGGATTATATAGAATTTCTGTGAGTCTAGTTTCCGCTTCAATAAATTCCCCCATGAGTTAGCCCTGTAGCAGCCCCACGCACCGTGCCTGCAATTGAAGGCGCCGCCTAGTATGTAGTAACCGTTTAAACTAGTTAGATTGTGAATGTCCGCTTGGAAGAGTCTTCTAGCAGTAGGGATGGAACTACCTCCAGTACCACGTAGTACACTTTAGCCTCAGCACCTTGAGAATTGATTATTTTTATGCCTATGGTTTCTAGTACTGATGTATTGGGGAGAAATAGCAAAATGTGGCGTACATTATTCTTAACAAAGATTGCTACCCCTCCTCCTCTAATATCGGCTCGATCATGTCCATAGCATATGTAATTTCGTAATTTACTGGTCACTGGTAATTATTAGAGAAGTAATTACCTCTAGTTGATCGGTTCTAGATTTACAGTTTCTAAGCTGCTTAATAATTTCAAAGGTGAGATTTTTTATTTCTTCTAAAGAAAGTAGCTCATCGCTTTGTCGGTGTTGACTATTAGGCCAGGACGGATTTACTGGGGGAGGAGTATGCTTAGACAGCTTTGGAAAAGCAACTGGGCAATGCAGAGAAGGAGATTTAACTGGGTTACTTCTAGGTAGTCTAGGATAGCCCTTCGCTCTTAGCTGGATGTAATTCTCTCGAGAAGGATTTATACCTAAATTTATATACCTCAAATAAATAAGTAATAAATAAAAATCATTTTTGTATAAAGTTGTAAATTGCTGTTGTAAATCATTATTCGCCTTCAATCACTTCTGCCGCTCCTTCATTGCCAAACATGCCAAAGGAACTTCGTTCCTCACGCGTGTTCCTAGACACACACTGATTTTTATATCAATAAGAAGTTATTTTCACTTACTGCAGAGCTTACAGCCTTAGATAAAGCTATCCTGACAGATAGTTTGAGTGCTTTCAAAAGCGGAATTCATCCAATCGCATTGTGGCTGAAATTTAGAATTTTGAGAACTTTTCAAGTCCTCAACAGCCTGCCTCTAGCCTGAATTGGCAAGAAGAATCACTGGAGTCGATAGATAGCAATTTGAAAAAATTCTGGTCGTTGAAAAAAGTACCAACTTCTAAAAAGCTTTTGTCACGTGAACAAGAGTTATGTTAGGAACATTATCAGAAAAATACAGTTGTACTGTCTTCAAAAATTTAATTGTTGGCTATCCTTTTTTCAAAAAAAAAAGAAAAGAAAAGTCCAAAAAAAAAAGAAAAGAAAGTCCACAAAATCCTTTTTTACATGAATCCTTAGAGACTGGGCATACCTGGGCTTACCGTTGTTGTGCGTCGGGGGACGACTAGCTAATGCTCCTATATCGTACGATGCCAATTTTCCAGTATTGTTGACAAAACGCTCTCAATTTGTTCAGAGCTACGTCCGATACTTGCACGTGTGGAATTTTCATGTGGGTCCACGAGCACTTGTGAGTCTTTTGAGACAGCGCTTATGGATCGTAAATGCGCAGGAAGTCTGTAGTCAGATAGTATTGTCATGCATACGCTAATTTAAACGCAAGCCTCGTCTGATGACTTAAATAATGGGAGATTTACCCTTAGACAGAATTCGTGCTCTCCGCCCATTCTCCATATGTGGTGTTGATTTTTGTGGCCCTATTGATACGACATTCAAAATTCGTGGTAGGCCACCCTATAAGTCCGACATTGCCTTATTTGTTTGTTTTGCGTGCAAGGCAGTTCATTTAGAAGTAGTTTCCGACCTTTCAACTGGTTCCTTTTTGTTGGCTTTTTAAAGGTTCGTTGGGCGCCGAGGATGTCTGCAGATCGTGCATTGCGACAACGCGACGAGTCGCCACTTCGCAGAGCTTCGTCGGAGCTTTGTCGGAGAATCGAGGCCGAGGTCGACGCAGTCACGCAATAAGCATCAAGAAAAGGATGCGTATTTGCGTTCATACCGCCGCGGGCTCAGCACATGGGCGGACTATGGAAGGCAGGTGTGAAGTCTGCCAAGCACCTTCTCCTGAAGCAGAGTATAGGAGAAAAGTCCACAAGCTGGCGCTGCTGCCAGTTAGTTGAATCCGGATGGAGGCCTTCAACGGGGCCGGTGTTAACGGATTCGTCGTGTTTATATTGGATTGTTATTAATTTGAATTTTTTGTTAAATTGAATTGTTTTTTTTAGTTAGTTAGTATTTTTTTCTTATAAAAGATTTAGATAACTTCGATCTTGTGCGAATCTTCGATCTCGCCCCGCTTCGCCGCAATAGATAAGGTAGGCTTAAGACTAGAGAGAAATAATATAGATCGTATTATAACGTCGAAAAGGCCACTCGTTTTCGTTTTAGTTTTAATATTTTAGCAGCCACCATTATTTTCGTTTTTTATCATTTTTCGTGAGAGATAAACTAATCTCATTCAACACTATGGCTTTCAATGTAAACTACCTTATTATATATATAAATTTATATAAAAAATGGAAAAAGGCACCCCCCGAAAAAATGGAAAAAGGCACTGTAACATCTTATTTTGTAAAATTTCGAAAAAAATAAAGATACACAACATTGAAATGAGATCATTTTTGTTAATTTTGGCAGGTATAAATTAATTAAAGTATATACATATGCATATGGGCTATTCCGGCAGATGGTCAACCAGGACCAAAAAAATAAATGTCCATATTCCTCGATTCTTTTTTTGTATTTTTATTAATAAATATCCAATTTCATAATCTTTTGGATTTATAGCATAAATAGCTTTTTTTAAAAAAAAAAAGCCCAAAAAGTCAAAAAATGTAATTTTTCTCAAGGAACACATAAGATGTGTTTTCTCTCTTTGTTCTAAATCTCTTAATAACAATCTAATACGCCGAGAAAAATTCAAAGAGAGCGAAAAAATGTTCAATTACCTCTTAATTTGTATTTTGATTCGACAAAACGCTCTCAATTTGTTCAGAGCTACGTCCGATACTTGCACGTGTGGAATTTTCATGTGGGTCCACGAGCACTTGTGAGTCTTTTGAGACAGCGCTTATGGATCGTAAATGCGCAGGAAGTCTGTAGTCAGATAGTACTGTCATGCATACGCTAATTTAAACGCAAGCCTCGTCTGATGACTTAAATAATGGGAGATTTACCCTTAGACAGAATTCGTGCTCTCCGCCCATTCTCCATATGTGGTGTTGATTTTTGTGGCCCTATTGATACGACATTGAAAATTCGTGGTAGGCCACCCTATAAGTCCGACATTGCCTTATTTGTTTGTTTTGCGTGCAAGGCAGTTCATTTAGAAGTAGTTTCCGACCTTTCAACTGGTTCCTTTTTGTTGGCTTTTTAAAGGTTCGTTGGGCGCCGAGGATGTCTGCAGATCGTGCATTGCGACAACGCGACGAGTCGCCACTTCGCAGAGCTTCGTCGGAGCTTTGTCGGAGAATCGAGGCCGAGGTCGACGCAGTCACGCAATAAGCATCAAGAAAAGGATGCGTATTTGCGTTCATACCGCCGCGGGCTCAGCACATGGGCGGACTATGGAAGGCAGGTGTGAAGTCTGCCAAGCACCTTCTCCTGAAGCAGAGTATAGGAGAAAAGTCCACAAGCTGGCGCTGCTGCCAGTTAGTTGAATCCGGATGGAGGCCTTCAACGGGGCCGGTGTTAACGGATTCGTCGTGTTTATATTGGATTGTTATTAATTTGAATTTTTTGTTAAATTGAATTGTTTTTTTTTAGTTAGTTAGTATTTTTTTCTTATAAAAGATTTAGATAACTTCGATCTTGTGCGAATCTTCGATCTCGCCCCGCTTCGCCGCAATAGATAAGGTAGGCTTAAGACTAGAGAGAAATAATATAGATCGTATTATAACGTCGAAAAGGCCACTCGTTTTCGTTTTAGTTTTAATATTTTAGCAGCCACCATTATTTTCGTTTTTTATCATTTTTCGTGAGAGATAAACTAATCTCATTCAACACTATGGCTTTCAATGTAAACTACCCTATTATATATATAAATTTATATAAAAAATGGAAAAAGGCACCCCCCGAAAAAATGGAAAAAGGCACTGTAACATCTTATTTTGTAAAATTTCGAAAAAAATAAAGATACACAACATTGAAATGAGATCATTTTTGTTAATTTTGGCAGGTATAAATTAATTAAAGTATACACATATGCATATGGGCTATTCCGGCAGATGGTCAACCAGGACCGAAAAAATAAATGTCCATATTCCTCGATTCTTTTTTTGTATTTTTATTAATAAATATCCAATTTCATAATCTTTTGGATTTATAGCATAAATAGCTTTTTTTAAAAAAAAAAAGCCCAAAAAGTCAAAAAATGTAATTTTTCTCAAGGAACACATAAGATGTGTTTTCTCTCTTTGTTCTAAATCTCTTAATAACAATCTAATACGCCGAGAAAAATTCAAAGAGAGCGAAAAAATGTTCAATTACCTCTTAATTTGTATTTTGATTCGACAAAACGCTCTCAATTTGTTCAGAGCTACGTCCGATACTTGCACGTGTGGAATTTTCATGTGGGTCCACGAGCACTTGTGAGTCTTTTGAGACAGCGCTTATGGATCGTAAATGCGCAGGAAGTCTGTAGTCAGATAGTACTGTCATGCATACGCTAATTTAAACGCAAGCCTCGTCTGATGACTTAAATAATGGGAGATTTACCCTTAGACAGAATTCGTGCTCTCCGCCCATTCTCCATATGTGGTGTTGATTTTTGTGGCCCTATTGATACGACATTGAAAATTCGTGGTAGGCCACCCTATAAGTCCGACATTGCCTTATTTGTTTGTTTTGCGTGCAAGGCAGTTCATTTAGAAGTAGTTTCCGACCTTTCAACTGGTTCCTTTTTGTTGGCTTTTTAAAGGTTCGTTGGGCGCCGAGGATGTCTGCAGATCGTGCATTGCGACAACGCGACGAGTCGCCACTTCGCAGAGCTTCGTCGGAGCTTTGTCGGAGAATCGAGGCCGAGGTCGACGCAGTCACGCAATAAGCATCAAGAAAAGGATGCGTATTTGCGTTCATACCGCCGCGGGCTCAGCACATGGGCGGACTATGGAAGGCAGGTGTGAAGTCTGCCAAGCACCTACTCCTGAAGCAGAGTATAGGAGAAAAGTCCACAAGCTGGCGCTGCTGCCAGTTAGTTGAATCCGGATGGAGGCCTTCAACGGGGCCGGTGTTAACGGATTCGTCGTGTTTATATTGGATTGTTATTAATTTGAATTTTTTGTTAAATTGAATTGTTTTTTTTAGTTAGTTAGTATTTTATTCTTATAAAAGATTTAGATAACTTCGATCTTGTGCGAATCTTCGATCTCGCCCCGCTTCGCCGCAATAGATAAGGTAGGCTTAAGACTAGAGAGAAATAATATAGATCGTATTATAACGTCGAAAAGGCCACTCGTTTTCGTTTTAGTTTTAATATTTTAGCAGCCACCATTATTTTCGTTTTTTATCATTTTTCGTGAGAGATAAACTAATCTCATTCAACACTATGGCTTTCAATGTAAACTACCCTATTATATATATAAATTTATATAAAAAATGGAAAAAGGCACCCCCCGAAAAAATGGAAAAAGGCACTGTAACATCTTATTTTGTAAAATTTCGAAAAAAATAAAGATACACAACATTGAAATGAGATCATTTTTGTTAATTTTGGCAGGTATAAATTAATTAAAGTATACACATATGCATATGGGCTATTCCGGCAGATGGTCAACCAGGACCGAAAAAATAAATGTCCATATTCCTCGAATCTTTTTTTGTATTTTTATTAATAAATATCCAATTTCATAATCTTTTGGATTTATAGCATAAATAGCTTTTTTAAAAAAAAAAAAAGCCCAAAAAGTCAAAAAATGTAATTTTTCTCAAGGAACACATAAGATGTGTTTTCTCTCTTTGTTCTAAATCTCTTAATAACAATCTAATACGCCGAGAAAAATTCAAAGAGAGCGAAAAAATGTTCAATTACCACTTAATTTGTATTTTGATTCGACAAAACGCTCTCAATTTGTTCAGAGCTACGTCCGATACTTGCACGTGTGGAATTTTCATGTGGGTCCACGAGCACTTGTGAGTCTTTTGAGACAGCGCTTATGGATCGTAAATGCGCAGGAAGTCTGTAGTCAGATAGTACTGTCATGCATACGCTAATTTAAACGCAAGCCTCGTCTGATGACTTAAATAATGGGAGATTTACCCTTAGACAGAATTCGTGCTCTCCGCCCATTCTCCATATGTGGTGTTGATTTTTGTGGCCCTATTGATACGACATTGAAAATTCGTGGTAGGCCACCCTATAAGTCCGACATTGCCTTATTTGTTTGTTTTGCGTGCAAGGCAGTTCATTTAGAAGTAGTTTCCGACCTTTCAACTGGTTCCTTTTTGTTGGCTTTTTAAAGGTTCGTTGGGCGCCGAGGATGTCTGCAGATCGTGCATTGCGACAACGCGACGAGTCGCCACTTCGCAGAGCTTCGTCGGAGCTTTGTCGGAGAATCGAGGCCGAGGTCGACGCAGTCACGCAATAAGCATCAAGAAAAGGATGCGTATTTGCGTTCATACCGCCGCGGGCTCAGCACATGGGCGGACTATGGAAGGCAGGTGTGAAGTCTGCCAAGCACCTACTCCTGAAGCAGAGTATAGGAGAAAAGTCCACAAGCTGGCGCTGCTGCCAGTTAGTTGAATCCGGATGGAGGCCTTCAACGGGGCCGGTGTTAACGGATTCGTCGTGTTTATATTGGATTGTTATTAATTTGAATTTTTTGTTAAATTGAATTGTTTTTTTTAGTTAGTTAGTATTTTATTCTTATAAAAGATTTAGATAACTTCGATCTTGTGCGAATCTTCGATCTCGCCCCGCTTCGCCGCAATAGATAAGGTAGGCTTAAGACTAGAGAGAAATAATATAGATCGTATTATAATGTCGAAAAGGCCACTCGTTTTCGTTTTAGTTTTAATATTTTAGCAGCCACCATTATTTTCGTTTTTTATCATTTTTCGTGAGAGATAAACTAATCTTATTCAACACTATGGCTTTCAATGTAAACTACCCTATTATATATATAAATTTATATAAAAAATGGAAAAAGGTACCCCCCGAAAAAATGGAAAAAGGCACTGTAACATCTTATTTTGTAAAATTTCGAAAAAAATAAAGATACACAACATTGAAATGAGATCATTTTTGTTAATTTTGGCAGGTATAAATTAATTAAAGTATACACATATGCATATGGGCTATTCCGGCAGATGGTCAACCAGGACCGAAAAAATAAATGTCCATATTCCTCGATTCTTTTTTTGTATTTTTATTAATAAATATCCAATTTCATAATCTTTTGGATGTATAGCATAAATAGCTTTTTTTTAAAAAAAAAAAGCCCAAAAAGTCAAAAAATGTAATTTTTCTCAAGGAACACATAAGATGTGTTTTCTCTCTTTGTTCTAAATCTCTTAATAACAATCTAATACGCCGAGAAAAATTCAAAGAGAGCGAAAAAATGTTCAATTACCTCTTAATTTGTATTTTGATTCGACAAAACGCTCTCAATTTGTTCAGAGCTACGTCCGATACTTGCACGTGTGGAATTTTCATGTGGGTCCACGAGCACTTGTGAGTCTTTTGAGACAGCGCTTATGGATCGTAAATGCGCAGGAAGTCTGTAGTCAGATAGTACTGTCATGCATACGCTAATTTAAACGCAAGCCTCGTCTGATGACTTAAATAATGGGAGATTTACCCTTAGACAGAATTCGTGCTTCCGCCCATTCTCCATATGTGGTGTTGATTTTTGTGGCCCTATTGATACGACATTGAAAATTCGTGGTAGGCCACCCTATAAGTCCTACATTGCCTTATTTGTTTGTTTTTCGTGCAAGGCAGTTCATTTAGAAGTAGTTTCCGACCTTTCAACAGGTTCCTTTTTGTTGGCTTTTTAAAGGTTCGTTGGGCGCCGAGGATGTCTGCAGATCGTGCATTGCGACAACGCGACGAGTCGCCACTTCGCAGAGCTTCGTCGGAGCTTTGTCGGAGAATCGAGGCCGAGGTCGACGCAGTCACGCAATAAGCATCAAGAAAAGGATGCGTATTTGCGTTCATACCGCCGCGGGCTCAGCACATGGGCGGACTATGGAAGGCAGGTGTGAAGTCTGCCAAGCACCTACTCCTGAAGCAGAGTATAGGAGAAAAGTCCACAAGCTGGCGCTGCTGCCAGTTAGTTGAATCCGGATGGAGGCCTTCAACGGGGCCGGTGTTAACGGATTCGTCGTGTTTATATTGGATTGTTATTAATTTGAATTTTTTGTTAAATTGAATTGTTTTTTTTAGTTAGTTAGTATTTTATTCTTATAAAAGATTTAGATAACTTCGATCTTGTGCGAATCTTCGATCTCGCCCCGCTTCGCCGCAATAGATAAGGTAGGCTTAAGACTAGAGAGAAATAATATAGATCGTATTATAACGTCGAAAAGGCCACTCGTTTTCGTTTTAGTTTTAATATTTTAGCAGCCACCATTATTTTCGTTTTTTATCATTTTTCGTGAGAGATAAACTAATCTCATTCAACACTATGGCTTTCAATGTAAACTACCCTATTATATATATAAATTTATATAAAAAATGGAAAAAGGCACCCCCCGAAAAAATGGAAAAAGGCACTGTAACATCTTATTTTGTAAAATTTCGAAAAAAATAAAGATACACAACATTGAAATGAGATCATTTTTGTTAATTTTGGCAGGTATAAATTAATTAAAGTATACACATATGCATATGGGCTATTCCGGCAGATGGTCAACCAGGACCGAAAAAATAAATGTCCATATTCCTCGATTCTTTTTTTGTATTTTTATTAATAAATATCCAATTTCATAATCTTTTGGATTTATAGCATAAATAGCTTTTTTTAAAAAAAAAAAGCCCAAAAAGTCAAAAAATGTAATTTTTCTCAAGGAACACATAAGATGTGTTTTCTCTCTTTGTTCTAAATCTCTTAATAACAATCTAATACGCCGAGAAAAATTCAAAGAGAGCGAAAAAATGTTCAATTACCTCTTAATTTGTATTTTGATTCGACAAAACGCTCTCAATTTGTTCAGAGCTACGTCCGATACTTGCACGTGTGGAATTTTCATGTGGGTCCACGAGCACTTGTGAGTCTTTTGAGACAGCGCTTATGGATCGTAAATGCGCAGGAAGTCTGTAGTCAGATAGTACTGTCATGCATACGCTAATTTAAACGCAAGCCTCGTCTGATGACTTAAATAATGGGAGATTTACCCTTAGACAGAATTCGTGCTCTCCGCCCATTCTCCATATGTGGTGTTGATTTTTGTGGCCCTATTGATACGACATTGAAAATTCGTGGTAGGCCACCCTATAAGTCCGACATTGCCTTATTTGTTTGTTTTGCGTGCAAGGCAGTTCATTTAGAAGTAGTTTCCGACCTTTCAACTGGTTCCTTTTTGTTGGCTTTTTAAAGGTTCGTTGGGCGCCGAGGATGTCTGCAGATCGTGCATTGCGACAACGCGACGAGTCGCCACTTCGCAGAGCTTCGTCGGAGCTTTGTCGGAGAATCGAGGCCGAGGTCGACGCAGTCACGCAATAAGCATCAAGAAAAGGATGCGTATTTGCGTTCATACCGCCGCGGGCTCAGCACATGGGCGGACTATGGAAGGCAGGTGTGAAGTCTGCCAAGCACCTACTCCTGAAGCAGAGTATAGGAGAAAAGTCCACAAGCTGGCGCTGCTGCCAGTTAGTTGAATCCGGATGGAGGCCTTCAACGGGGCCGGTGTTAACGGATTCGTCGTGTTTATATTGGATTGTTATTAATTTGAATTTTTTGTTAAATTGAATTGTTTTTTTTAGTTAGTTAGTATTTTATTCTTATAAAAGATTTAGATAACTTCGATCTTGTGCGAATCTTCGATCTCGCCCCGCTTCGCCGCAATAGATAAGGTAGGCTTAAGACTAGAGAGAAATAATATAGATCGTATTATAACGTCGAAAAGGCCACTCGTTTTCGTTTTAGTTTTAATATTTTAGCAGCCACCATTATTTTCGTTTTTTATCATTTTTCGTGAGAGATAAACTAATCTCATTCAACACTATGGCTTTCAATGTAAACTACCCTATTATATATATAAATTTATATAAAAAATGGAAAAAGGCACCCCCCGAAAAAATGGAAAAAGGCACTGTAACATCTTATTTTGTAAAATTTCGAAAAAAATAAAGATACACAACATTGAAATGAGATCATTTTTGTTAATTTTGGCAGGTATAAATTAATTAAAGTATACACATATGCATATGGGCTATTCCGGCAGATGGTCAACCAGGACCGAAAAAATAAATGTCCATATTCCTCGAATCTTTTTTTGTATTTTTATTAATAAATATCCAATTTCATAATCTTTTGGATTTATAGCATAAATAGCTTTTTTAAAAAAAAAAAAAGCCCAAAAAGTCAAAAAATGTAATTTTTCTCAAGGAACACATAAGATGTGTTTTCTCTCTTTGTTCTAAATCTCTTAATAACAATCTAATACG
This sequence comes from Drosophila bipectinata, assembly GCF_030179905.1. Taxonomy (NCBI): domain Eukaryota; kingdom Metazoa; phylum Arthropoda; class Insecta; order Diptera; family Drosophilidae; genus Drosophila; species Drosophila bipectinata. The sequence continues at coordinate 8,031,273 of NC_091740.1, read as the reverse complement.
CCGAGAAAAATTCAAAGAGAGCGAAAAAATGTTCAATTACCTCTTAATTTGTATTTTGATTCGACAAAACGCTCTCAATTTGTTCAGAGCTACGTCCGATACTTGCACGTGTGGAATTTTCATGTGGGTCCACGAGCACTTGTGAGTCTTTTGAGACAGCGCTTATGGATCGTAAATGCGCAGGAAGTCTGTAGTCAGATAGTACTGTCATTCATACGCTAATTTAAACGCAAGCCTCGTCTGATGACTTAAATAATGGGAGATTTACCCTTAGACAGAATTCGTGCTCTCCGCCCATTCTCCATATGTGGTGTTGATTTTTGTGGCCCTATTGATACGACATTGAAAATTCGTGGTAGGCCACCCTATAAGTCCGACATTGCCTTATTTGTTTGTTTTGCGTGCAAGGCAGTTCATTTAGAAGTAGTTTCCGACCTTTCAACTGGTTCCTTTTTGTTGGCTTTTTAAAGGTTCGTTGGGCGCCGAGGATGTCTGCAGATCGTGCATTGCGACAACGCGACGAGTCGCCACTTCGCAGAGCTTCGTCGGAGCTTTGTCGGAGAATCGAGGCCGAGGTCGACGCAGTCACGCAATAAGCATCAAGAAAAGGATGCGTATTTGCGTTCATACCGCCGCGGGCTCAGCACATGGGCGGACTATGGAAGGCAGGTGTGAAGTCTGCCAAGCACCTACTCCTGAAGCAGAGTATAGGAGAAAAGTCCACAAGCTGGCGCTGCTGCCAGTTAGTTGAATCCGGATGGAGGCCTTCAACGGGGCCGGTGTTAACGGATTCGTCGTGTTTATATTGGATTGTTATTAATTTGAATTTTTTGTTAAATTGAATTGTTTTTTTTAGTTAGTTAGTATTTTATTCTTATAAAAGATTTAGATAACTTCGATCTTGTGCGAATCTTCGATCTCGCCCCGCTTCGCCGCAATAGATAAGGTAGGCTTAAGACTAGAGAGAAATAATATAGATCGTATTATAATGTCGAAAAGGCCACTCGTTTTCGTTTTAGTTTTAATATTTTAGCAGCCACCATTATTTTCGTTTTTTATCATTTTTCGTGAGAGATAAACTAATCTCATTCAACACTATGGCTTTCAATGTAAACTACCCTATTATATATATAAATTTATATAAAAAATGGAAAAAGGTACCCCCCGAAAAAATGGAAAAAGGCACTGTAACATCTTATTTTGTAAAATTTCGAAAAAAATAAAGATACACAACATTGAAATGAGATCATTTTTGTTAATTTTGGCAGGTATAAATTAATTAAAGTATACACATATGCATATGGGCTATTCCGGCAGATGGTCAACCAGGACCGAAAAAATAAATGTCCATATTCCTCGATTCTTTTTTTGTATTTTTATTAATAAATATCCAATTTCATAATCTTTTGGATGTATAGCATAAATAGCTTTTTTTAAAAAAAAAAAAGCCCAAAAAGTCAAAAAATGTAATTTTTCTCAAGGAACACATAAGATGTGTTTTCTCTCTTTGTTCTAAATCTCTTAATAACAATCTAATACGCCGAGAAAAATTCAAAGAGAGCGAAAAAATGTTCAATTACCTCTTAATTTGTATTTTGATTCGACAAAACGCTCTCAATTTGTTCAGAGCTACGTCCGATACTTGCACGTGTGGAATTTTCATGTGGGTCCACGAGCACTTGTGAGTCTTTTGAGACAGCGCTTATGGATCGTAAATGCGCAGGAAGTCTGTAGTCAGATAGTACTGTCATGCATACGCTAATTTAAACGCAAGCCTCGTCTGATGACTTAAATAATGGGAGATTTACCCTTAGACAGAATTCGTGCTTCCGCCCATTCTCCATATGTGGTGTTGATTTTTGTGGCCCTATTGATACGACATTGAAAATTCGTGGTAGGCCACCCTATAAGTCCTACATTGCCTTATTTGTTTGTTTTTCGTGCAAGGCAGTTCATTTAGAAGTAGTTTCCGACCTTTCAACAGGTTCCTTTTTGTTGGCTTTTTAAAGGTTCGTTGGGCGCCGAGGATGTCTGCAGATCGTGCATTGCGACAACGCGACGAGTCGCCACTTCGCAGAGCTTCGTCGGAGCTTTGTCGGAGAATCGAGGCCGAGGTCGACGCAGTCACGCAATAAGCATCAAGAAAAGGATGCGTATTTGCGTTCATACCGCCGCGGGCTCAGCACATGGGCGGACTATGGAAGGCAGGTGTGAAGTCTGCCAAGCACCTACTCCTGAAGCAGAGTATAGGAGAAAAGTCCACAAGCTGGCGCTGCTGCCAGTTAGTTGAATCCGGATGGAGGCCTTCAACGGGGCCGGTGTTAACGGATTCGTCGTGTTTATATTGGATTGTTATTAATTTGAATTTTTTGTTAAATTGAATTGTTTTTTTTAGTTAGTTAGTATTTTATTCTTATAAAAGATTTAGATAACTTCGATCTTGTGCGAATCTTCGATCTCGCCCCGCTTCGCCGCAATAGATAAGGTAGGCTTAAGACTAGAGAGAAATAATATAGATCGTATTATAACGTCGAAAAGGCCACTCGTTTTCGTTTTAGTTTTAATATTTTAGCAGCCACCATTATTTTCGTTTTTTATCATTTTTCGTGAGAGATAAACTAATCTCATTCAACACTATGGCTTTCAATGTAAACTACCCTATTATATATATAAATTTATATAAAAAATGGAAAAAGGCACCCCCCGAAAAAATGGAAAAAGGCACTGTAACATCTTATTTTGTAAAATTTCGAAAAAAATAAAGATACACAACATTGAAATGAGATCATTTTTGTTAATTTTGGCAGGTATAAATTAATTAAAGTATACACATATGCATATGGGCTATTCCGGCAGATGGTCAACCAGGACCGAAAAAATAAATGTCCATATTCCTCGATTCTTTTTTTGTATTTTTATTAATAAATATCCAATTTCATAATCTTTTGGATTTATAGCATAAATAGCTTTTTAAAAAAAAAAAAAAGCCCAAAAAGTCAAAAAATGTAATTTTTCTCAAGGAACACATAAGATGTGTTTTCTCTCTTTGTTCTAAATCTCTTAATAACAATCTAATACGCCGAGAAAAATTCAAAGAGAGCGAAAAAATGTTCAATTACCTCTTAATTTGTATTTTGATTCGACAAAACGCTCTCAATTTGTTCAGAGCTACGTCCGATACTTGCACGTGTGGAATTTTCATGTGGGTCCACGAGCACTTGTGAGTCTTTTGAGACAGCGCTTATGGATCGTAAATGCGCAGGAAGTCTGTAGTCAGATAGTACTGTCATGCATACGCTAATTTAAACGCAAGCCTCGTCTGATGACTTAAATAATGGGAGATTTACCCTTAGACAGAATTCGTGCTCTCCGCCCATTCTCCATATGTGGTGTTGATTTTTGTGGCCCTATTGATACGACATTGAAAATTCGTGGTAGGCCACCCTATAAGTCCGACATTGCCTTATTTGTTTGTTTTGCGTGCAAGGCAGTTCATTTAGAAGTAGTTTCCGACCTTTCAACTGGTTCCTTTTTGTTGGCTTTTTAAAGGTTCGTTGGGCGCCGAGGATGTCTGCAGATCGTGCATTGCGACAACGCGACGAGTCGCCACTTCGCAGAGCTTCGTCGGAGCTTTGTCGGAGAATCGAGGCCGAGGTCGACGCAGTCACGCAATAAGCATCAAGAAAAGGATGCGTATTTGCGTTCATACCGCCGCGGGCTCAGCACATGGGCGGACTATGGAAGGCAGGTGTGAAGTCTGCCAAGCACCTACTCCTGAAGCAGAGTATAGGAGAAAAGTCCACAAGCTGGCGCTGCTGCCAGTTAGTTGAATCCGGATGGAGGCCTTCAACGGGGCCGGTGTTAACGGATTCGTCGTGTTTATATTGGATTGTTATTAATTTGAATTTTTTGTTAAATTGAATTGTTTTTTTTAGTTAGTTAGTATTTTATTCTTATAAAAGATTTAGATAACTTCGATCTTGTGCGAATCTTCGATCTCGCCCCGCTTCGCCGCAATAGATAAGGTAGGCTTAAGACTAGAGAGAAATAATATAGATCGTATTATAACGTCGAAAAGGCCACTCGTTTTCGTTTTAGTTTTAATATTTTAGCAGCCACCATTATTTTCGTTTTTTATCATTTTTCGTGAGAGATAAACTAATCTCATTCAACACTATGGCTTTCAATGTAAACTACCCTATTATATATATAAATTTATATAAAAAATGGAAAAAGGTACCCCCCGAAAAAATGGAAAAAGGCACTGTAACATCTTATTTTGTAAAATTTCGAAAAAAATAAAGATACACAACATTGAAATGAGATCATTTTTGTTAATTTTGGCAGGTATAAATTAATTAAAGTATACACATAGGCATATGGGCTATTCCGGCAGATGGTCAACCAGGACCGAAAAAATAAATGTCCATATTCCTCGATTCTTTTTTTGTATTTTTATTAATAAATATCCAATTTCATAATCTTTTGGATGTATAGCATAAATAGCTTTTTTTAAAAAAAAAAAAGCCCAAAAAGTCAAAAAATGTAATTTTTCTCAAGGAACACATAAGATGTGTTTTCTCTCTTTGTTCTAAATCTCTTAATAACAATCTAATACGCCGAGAAAAATTCAAAGAGAGCGAAAAAATGTTCAATTACCTCTTAATTTGTATTTTGATTCGACAAAACGCTCTCAATTTGTTCAGAGCTACGTCCGATACTTGCACGTGTGGAATTTTCATGTGGGTCCACGAGCACTTGTGAGTCTTTTGAGACAGCGCTTATGGATCGTAAATGCGCAGGAAGTCTGTAGTCAGATAGTACTGTCATGCATACGCTAATTTAAACGCAAGCCTCGTCTGATGACTTAAATAATGGGAGATTTACCCTTAGACAGAATTCGTGCTTCCGCCCATTCTCCATATGTGGTGTTGATTTTTGTGGCCCTATTGATACGACATTGAAAATTCGTGGTAGGCCACCCTATAAGTCCTACATTGCCTTATTTGTTTGTTTTTCGTGCAAGGCAGTTCATTTAGAAGTAGTTTCCGACCTTTCAACTGGTTCCTTTTTGTTGGCTTTTTAAAGGTTCGTTGGGCGCCGAGGATGTCTGCAGATCGTGCATTGCGACAACGCGACGAGTCGCCACTTCGCAGAGCTTCGTCGGAGCTTTGTCGGAGAATCGAGGCCGAGGTCGACGCAGTCACGCAATAAGCATCAAGAAAAGGATGCGTATTTGCGTTCATACCGCCGCGGGCTCAGCACATGGGCGGACTATGGAAGGCAGGTGTGAAGTCTGCCAAGCACCTACTCCTGAAGCAGAGTATAGGAGAAAAGTCCACAAGCTGGCGCTGCTGCCAGTTAGTTGAATCCGGATGGAGGCCTTCAACGGGGCCGGTGTTAACGGATTCGTCGTGTTTATATTGGATTGTTATTAATTTGAATTTTTTGTTAAATTGAATTGTTTTTTTTAGTTAGTTAGTATTTTATTCTTATAAAAGATTTAGATAACTTCGATCTTGTGCGAATCTTCGATCTCGCCCCGCTTCGCCGCAATAGATAAGGTAGGCTTAAGACTAGAGAGAAATAATATAGATCGTATTATAACGTCGAAAAGGCCACTCGTTTTCGTTTTAGTTTTAATATTTTAGCAGCCACCATTATTTTCGTTTTTTATCATTTTTCGTGAGAGATAAACTAATCTCATTCAACACTATGGCTTTCAATGTAAACTACCCTATTATATATATAAATTTATATAAAAAATGGAAAAAGGCACCCCCCGAAAAAATGGAAAAAGGCACTGTAACATCTTATTTTGTAAAATTTCGAAAAAAATAAAGATACACAACATTGAAATGAGATCATTTTTGTTAATTTTGGCAGGTATAAATTAATTAAAGTATACACATAGGCATATGGGCTATTCCGGCAGATGGTCAACCAGGACCGAAAAAATAAATGTCCATATTCCTCGATTCTTTTTTTGTATTTTTATTAATAAATATCCAATTTCATAATCTTTTGGATGTATAGCATAAATAGCTTTTTTTAAAAAAAAAAAAGCCCAAAAAGTCAAAAAATGTAATTTTTCTCAAGGAACACATAAGATGTGTTTTCTCTCTTTGTTCTAAATCTCTTAATAACAATCTAATACGCCGAGAAAAATTCAAAGAGAGCGAAAAAATGTTCAATTACCTCTTAATTTGTATTTTGATTCGACAAAACGCTCTCAATTTGTTCAGAGCTACGTCCGATACTTGCACGTGTGGAATTTTCATGTGGGTCCACGAGCACTTGTGAGTCTTTTGAGACAGCGCTTATGGATCGTAAATGCGCAGGAAGTCTGTAGTCAGATAGTACTGTCATGCATACGCTAATTTAAACGCAAGCCTCGTCTGATGACTTAAATAATGGGAGATTTACCCTTAGACAGAATTCGTGCTCTCCGCCCATTCTCCATATGTGGTGTTGATTTTTGTGGCCCTATTGATACGACATTGAAAATTCGTGGTAGGCCACCCTATAAGTCCGACATTGCCTTATTTGTTTGTTTTGCGTGCAAGGCAGTTCATTTAGAAGTAGTTTCCGACCTTTCAACTGGTTCCTTTTTGTTGGCTTTTTAAAGGTTCGTTGGGCGCCGAGGATGTCTGCAGATCGTGCATTGCGACAACGCGACGAGTCGCCACTTCGCAGAGCTTCGTCGGAGCTTTGTCGGAGAATCGAGGCCGAGGTCGACGCAGTCACGCAATAAGCATCAAGAAAAGGATGCGTATTTGCGTTCATACCGCCGCGGGCTCAGCACATGGGCGGACTATGGAAGGCAGGTGTGAAGTCTGCCAAGCACCTACTCCTGAAGCAGAGTATAGGAGAAAAGTCCACAAGCTGGCGCTGCTGCCAGTTAGTTGAATCCGGATGGAGGCCTTCAACGGGGCCGGTGTTAACGGATTCGTCGTGTTTATATTGGATTGTTATTAATTTGAATTTTTTGTTAAATTGAATTGTTTTTTTTAGTTAGTTAGTATTTTATTCTTATAAAAGATTTAGATAACTTCGATCTTGTGCGAATCTTCGATCTCGCCCCGCTTCGCCGCAATAGATAAGGTAGGCTTAAGACTAGAGAGAAATAATATAGATCGTATTATAACGTCGAAAAGGCCACTCGTTTTCGTTTTAGTTTTAATATTTTAGCAGCCACCATTATTTTCGTTTTTTATCATTTTTCGTGAGAGATAAACTAATCTCATTCAACACTATGGCTTTCAATGTAAACTACCCTATTATATATATAAATTTATATAAAAAATGGAAAAAGGTACCCCCCGAAAAAATGGAAAAAGGCACTGTAACATCTTATTTTGTAAAATTTCGAAAAAAATAAAGATACACAACATTGAAATGAGATCATTTTTGTTAATTTTGGCAGGTATAAATTAATTAAAGTATACACATAGGCATATGGGCTATTCCGGCAGATGGTCAACCAGGACCGAAAAAATAAATGTCCATATTCCTCGATTCTTTTTTTGTATTTTTATTAATAAATATCCAATTTCATAATCTTTTGGATGTATAGCATAAATAGCTTTTTTTAAAAAAAAAAAAGCCCAAAAAGTCAAAAAATGTAATTTTTCTCAAGGAACACATAAGATGTGTTTTCTCTCTTTGTTCTAAATCTCTTAATAACAATCTAATACGCCGAGAAAAATTCAAAGAGAGCGAAAAAATGTTCAATTACCTCTTAATTTGTATTTTGATTCGACAAAACGCTCTCAATTTGTTCAGAGCTACGTCCGATACTTGCACGTGTGGAATTTTCATGTGGGTCCACGAGCACTTGTGAGTCTTTTGAGACAGCGCTTATGGATCGTAAATGCGCAGGAAGTCTGTAGTCAGATAGTACTGTCATGCATACGCTAATTTAAACGCAAGCCTCGTCTGATGACTTAAATAATGGGAGATTTACCCTTAGACAGAATTCGTGCTTCCGCCCATTCTCCATATGTGGTGTTGATTTTTGTGGCCCTATTGATACGACATTGAAAATTCGTGGTAGGCCACCCTATAAGTCCTACATTGCCTTATTTGTTTGTTTTTCGTGCAAGGCAGTTCATTTAGAAGTAGTTTCCGACCTTTCAACTGGTTCCTTTTTGTTGGCTTTTTAAAGGTTCGTTGGGCGCCGAGGATGTCTGCAGATCGTGCATTGCGACAACGCGACGAGTCGCCACTTCGCAGAGCTTCGTCGGAGCTTTGTCGGAGAATCGAGGCCGAGGTCGACGCAGTCACGCAATAAGCATCAAGAAAAGGATGCGTATTTGCGTTCATACCGCCGCGGGCTCAGCACATGGGCGGACTATGGAAGGCAGGTGTGAAGTCTGCCAAGCACCTACTCCTGAAGCAGAGTATAGGAGAAAAGTCCACAAGCTGGCGCTGCTGCCAGTTAGTTGAATCCGGATGGAGGCCTTCAACGGGGCCGGTGTTAACGGATTCGTCGTGTTTATATTGGATTGTTATTAATTTGAATTTTTTGTTAAATTGAATTGTTTTTTTTAGTTAGTTAGTATTTTATTCTTATAAAAGATTTAGATAACTTCGATCTTGTGCGAATCTTCGATCTCGCCCCGCTTCGCCGCAATAGATAAGGTAGGCTTAAGACTAGAGAGAAATAATATAGATCGTATTATAACGTCGAAAAGGCCACTCGTTTTCGTTTTAGCTTTAATATTTTAGCAGCCACCATTATATTCGTTTTTTATCATTTTTCGTGAGAGATAAACTAATCTCATTCAACACTATGGCTTTCAATGTAAACTACCCTATTATATATATAAATTTATATAAAAAATGGAAAAAGGCACCCCCCGAAAAAATGGAAAAAGGCACTGTAACATCTTATTTTGTAAAATTTCGAAAAAAATAAAGATACACAACATTGAAATGAGATCATTTTTGTTAATTTTGGCAGGTATAAATTAATTAAAGTATACACATATGCATATGGGCTATTCCGGCAGATGGTCAACCAGGACCGAAAAAATAAATGTCCATATTCCTCGATTCTTTTTTTGTATTTTTATTAATAAATATCCAATTTCATAATCTTTTGGATTTATAGCATAAATAGCTTTTTTTAAAAAAAAAAAGCCCAAAAAGTCAAAAAATGTAATTTTTCTCAAGGAACACATAAGATGTGTTTTCTCTCTTTGTTCTAAATCTCTTAATAACAATCTAATACGCCGAGAAAAATTCAAAGAGAGCGAAAAAATGTTCAATTACCTCTTAATTTGTATTTTGATTCGACAAAACGCTCTCAATTTGTTCAGAGCTACGTCCGATACTTGCACGTGTGGAATTTTCATGTGGGTCCACGAGCACTTGTGAGTCTTTTGAGACAGCGCTTATGGATCGTAAATGCGCAGGAAGTCTGTAGTCAGATAGTACTGTCATGCATACGCTAATTTAAACGCAAGCCTCGTCTGATGACTTAAATAATGGGAGATTTACCCTTAGACAGAATTCGTGCTTCCGCCCATTCTCCATATGTGGTGTTGATTTTTGTGGCCCTATTGATACGACATTGAAAATTCGTGGTAGGCCACCCTATAAGTCCTACATTGCCTTATTTGTTTGTTTTTCGTGCAAGGCAGTTCATTTAGAAGTAGTTTCCGACCTTTCAACTGGTTCCTTTTTGTTGGCTTTTTAAAGGTTCGTTGGGCGCCGAGGATGTCTGCAGATCGTGCATTGCGACAACGCGACGAGTCGCCACTTCGCAGAGCTTCGTCGGAGCTTTGTCGGAGAATCGAGGCCGAGGTCGACGCAGTCACGCAATAAGCATCAAGAAAAGGATGCGTATTTGCGTTCATACCGCCGCAGGCTCAGCACATGGGCGGACTATGGAAGGCAGGTGTGAAGTCTGCCAATCACCTACTCCTGAAGCAGAGTATAGGAGAAAAGTCCACAAGCTGGCGCTGCTGCCAGTTAGTTGAATCCGGATGGAGGCCTTCAACGGGGCCGGTGTTAACGGATTCGTCGTGTTTATATTGGATTGTTATTAATTTGAATTTTTTGTTAAATTGAATTGTTTTTTTTAGTTAGTTAGTATTTTATTCTTATAAAAGATTTAGATAACTTCGATCTTGTGCGAATCTTCGATCTCGCCCCGCTTCGCCGCAATAGATAAGGTAGGCTTAAGACTAGAGAGAAATAATATAGATCGTATTATAACGTCGAAAAGGCCACTCGTTTTCGTTTTAGTTTTAATATTTTAGCAGCCACCATTATTTTCGTTTTTTATCATTTTTCGTGAGAGATAAACTAATCTCATTCAACACTATGGCTATTCAACACTATACCCTATTATATATATAAATTTATATAAAAAATGGAAAAAGGCACCCCCCGAAAAAATGGAAAAAGGCACTGTAACATCTTATTTTGTAAAATTTCGAAAAAAATAAAGATACACAACATTGAAATGAGATCATTTTTGTTAATTTTGGCAGGTATAAATTAATTAAAGTATACACATATGCATATGGGCTATTCCGGCAGATGGTCAACCAGGACCGAAAAAATAAATGTCCATATTCCTCGATTCTTTTTTTGTATTTTTATTAATAAATATCCAATTTCATAATCTTTTGGATTTATAGCATAAATAGCTTTTTTTTAAAAAAAAAAGCCCAAAAAGTCAAAAAATGTAATTTTTCTCAAGGAACACATAAGATGTGTTTTCTCTCTTTGTTCTAAATCTCTTAATAACAATCTAATACGCCGAGAAAAATTCAAAGAGAGCGAAAAAATGTTCAATTACCTCTTAATTTGTATTTTGATTCTTATCTATGTTCTAATCGTACGTTCGCGTTCCCAAAACATAATTTTATGTTTAAAAATTAAAATTAAAATTAAAATTAAAATTAAAATTAAAATTAAAATTAAAATTAAAATTAAAATTAAAATTAAAATTAAAATTAAAATTAAAATTAAAATTAAAATTAAAATTAAAATTAAAATTAAAATTAAAATTAAAATTAAAATTAAAATTAAAATTAAAATTAAAATTAAAATTAAAATTAAAATTAAAATTAAAATTAAAATTAAAATTAAAATTAAAATTAAAATTAAAATTAAAATTAAAATTAAAATTAAAATTAAAATTAAAATTAAAATTAAAATTAAAATTAAAATTAAAATTAAAATTAAAATTAAAATTAAAATTAAAATTAAAATTAAAATTAAAATTAAAATTAAAATTAAAATTAAAATTAAAATTAAAATTAAAATTAAAATTAAAATTAAAATTAAAATTAAAATTAAAATTAAAATTAAAATTAAAATTAAAATTAAATTAAAATAAAATTAAGAAAATACAACTAGGAAATAATATCAAGTGTCCCCCCGATCCCCCTTCCGAGACGTCGAGTGCCCGGCGGATCCCCCTGCCGGGACGTGTAGTGCCTTCCCGATCCACCCACCGTGACGTGGAGTGTGAAATGTTTGGATGTTTGCTAAGTTTGGAATAACCAAAGATGAGAAAACAAAAAGCTTTTTCAACAAAAAAAAAAAGCAAAAAGTTTCTTATCTATTGATAATTAATATAATTGATAATTATTGACAATAACTGATATTATAATTGATAATGATAGATAATTATCTACCTATTAAATCTACCTATAATTAATCGATTGATCATTGGAGTATCGGTATAAGCATAGAATAAGCTGCGGCCAAGTTCTTTTCTCTTGTGGCTGCTAAGATAAGCGCATCGTTTGCGGTTCAACTCAAGTATATATTTAACCACCGGGAAAAAAAAAGGCACATGGTGGGAAATTTCCATACAAGTTTCCGCAGCTTAAGCGCTGAGGGAAGTAAGCAGCGCTTAGCAGTAAGCAGTAAGTAAGCAGTGCATAAAAGTTAAGTACAAGTTCGAATTAGCACCCAGTAAGAACCCATTTTTTTTTGTTCCTACATTGGAAGTAAGCGTATAAATACTCCATTTGATAGTTTTATCCCTGAAAGGGTCTCACAGCGCTCCATCGCGGGATCAGATGGATTAATTATAATTGGTGCGAGAAGTGGAATTTTCCTTTTCCTAGTCCTTACAATAGAAATATTGAAATGTAAGCGTGTTAGAAAATGCTGGATATCAACATCGCCATTTATGAGGCTGTAGAAAAACTACACCCAGCATTGTCCCAGCAGCATATGATTAGTTAAGAACATTAACAAAATAATGTTTTTGCATTCGAATTTAAATGAGTTGTAAATTATTGGAAATTTAGAAAAACATTAAATAAAAAACCATAATTATAAAACCTTTTAGGACTCGAGGAAAAATCACTGCATTTAATATGTTTTTATTTCCTTCTATTAACATTTGCAACTCGAATCATTTGAATGAAACGTCTCTGTTTTCAACATTCTCATTCAGTTTTCTTTCTCGTCTAATGTATCTAGTTACTAGATTCTAGGTTAAACAAATGAAAATGAGAAACTTAAGATAGTAGCGCGGGCGGGAGAAACTCCAATATGAGAACTCTTAAAACTAGCTTAAATTAGGGAATTATCGAACATTATTTCATTTCATATATCTTTTTCTTTGCTCTTCGAATAAAAAAATTAAAAATTACACCCCAAGCTCTTTTACAACGCTCCGTGGTGAAAGGCTAACTGCGCCCGGCGCACACGGTATCGCCACGTAGCTGCGCGATTTTCTACAATAAACTCGGTTTGGCGATGCCCTTATTTCATTTCGGGATCGGGCTTTTGCTCTATCGGATCGCTCGCGGTTTCAAGGTGAAGGCAATCGTTCACTCGGTGGACCCCTTCGGCCGGGAATCGGACGATGCGGTAGATTAACGAACGGAATATTCCGTGTCGCTTAAATTGGCTTTGTACAAAACTACTAGGATTTACTCACCCCTTTCATCCACGACGAGCTGGTCGAAGCGCTTCCACGTGCTCGAGGCTGGAAAGGAATAATATTCCGGGAAAGCTCCCGGTCAAAAAACAAAGTATCTACTCAGTCAGCCAATAGAAGCCAGCCTTTATTTGGACGGAACCCCCCGCTCACCAACTCTACACGTTTCTTCGTGGCACCACGAGGCCACCAGATGGACCGACTTCGCTCCCTTCTCTGTGGCGGAGTTTCCCTTATAAGCGCCGCGAACGCTCCGAGTCTAGCTCCCGAGATTGGCTGCCTCGGACCACACCTAGCGGCTTCTCCAACGAAACCTTTTTCGTCTTTTCGGCTCCCGCCTCTCCGCCGTCTACTCCGGCCAGGTTGTCTGGTAGGAACCCTATCCTCTCGGCGAACCCTCGCGGCCACGCCTCGTGGGCGGTTTCGCGCCGCGCACCGTCTTGATTTGTGCCGTAGATCGAACCGCTGGGAACCTCGCTCGACTCCAACTTCTCTTTTTACGAACGACCTGTACTCCTTGTACCAGGCCCTCTGAACTAAAGAGGCAAAAGATCATGTCAGACCCAATCGACCCCTGACCTAACCTCACACACTCACCGCCACTACGATTCGCAACCTGCCTCACTTAAGCGTCGACCCTTTGGCGCGTCTGCCAACAAGCTGCGGCTTTGGTTTTGCTGTTGTTTCCTGTCTTTGAAATCTGGTGATCTCCGAATGGGCTTGTTTTCCACCCTGCTTGTGCGCTTTTCACGTAAATCTTTTTGCTTCTCTAAGGGATGAACTTCCTTGGACCGCACCAGAAATGCAAAAAAATGCTATTTCTACGCGGATTCCTATTATTAGTTTCCAGCTTCCAATAACTGTTTCACACCGATTGCCAGACCCCCGGACATTGGCAACGCCTAACTCCCAACTTCTACGGTCCTACTACGGCAAAAGGCTCCCAGATAGTTTGCCATCTCCCCTCCTCGGGGTTGCCACCTACGCCGATCTAACGCCGACGTTACACTTTTTCCTATTATTTGTGCAAATGAGTAAGCGTAAAAGAACCAAATAACACCGGGTTTGCTTTGCTTATAAATTCACTTAACTCATTTTGAGCATTGTACATTTGAATGTGTGTTTTTGGATACTCATGCAGATGTCGAATAGATACGTTATGTAGATACAGAAGGTCAGGAGATTCTGAGGGTCATATAATTTTGAACAAATGTGTGCAACGCAGTGAAGGGGACATCTTTGACGCTATAAAATAGAAGTCGGCACGTACGTAAAATCTAGGCGTGCCAGTATGGCATGAAAATTAAATACTGTGTTTAAAGAGGAAAATACAGCAGTCGCTGGTCCTCTAACTTTATTTTTTAGTATTCGTACCGCCTGATAATGTCGGCTACTGCCATCATAAGGGTCAAAAATCTTATAAGCTGCGGTGGCGGCTTGCCTCCAAGAAACTAAAGCTGAATTCTGGGACTGATTTTACCATGTCAAGGGGTTCACTACACTGTATCTCTGTTTTTAATTCAATATCTTGAAATTTCTGAATATTGGGGGTGGTATCTCTACATTTAAGTGAGTTTAACTCCTTTATGACTGCGGCTCATTTGCTATCAAATAGTTCCTGTTGCTTTGGAGTGCGCCAGTTATGACGGCTTCCACACTCGCAATTATTTACTCGCGGAATCGATTTCAGTATTAACTATAATTCCCAATTATAATCCCAGTATTTTTTCCCAATGATAAAAATATAATAATCTATCTGCACTTTTTTTATGAATGTTACAAAATTCAATTATGAGCTTGATGAATATTCTTTATTAAAAATTGAATACCTAAATATAAGACAGATTTATTATTAAGTAATATACCTATTTTCTACAAAAAATGTTCTTTAATTGATGGAAGTTTTGTATAATGGAATTAATAATGATCCCTCTGTTAGATACTGGACAAAATTTATGCTCTGAATATCTTATTTACCGGCGATTGCCGGATTATTTATTGGCGAAGAATTTAGATAGCCTAAATAGCCTACTCACGTTTCTTATGATTATTAAGTCGTCGCAAAATTTTCATACGAACAAAGCAAACGGTTGCTCTCAGACTTTTTGATCAAAGTCTCATTGCACAACACCTATTTTGAGACCCCTCAGACATATATAGTATATATTTAATACATAAATGATGTATATTATATACTGTGTGTGTGTGGCAGAGCTCGGGGAGAGAAATTTCCTATGCCCTCGGCAGTCCCTGCATGCACCATAAGCTGGTCTATCTGCGGATCATCCGGCTTCATCTTGCCAACAGCACAACCACGAGACTTAGCACTGGCACAAGACTCTGAATCAAGTAACAAAAGAAGCGCCTTTGCGGCCACTTTCGCCCGACACAATGAAGAGAGAACATATAAACCGAACATCCAACGCAAGTAGGTTGGAAAAATCCCCAAACCCACTACGAACAGACCAGAAACTCAGGGGCGATAAAAAAATCCCCTCACTTCATTAGGACTCAAAAGGGAAACAACAACCAAAATGGTTCTTTTAAACAAAGACCCTACAACACTTAGGCTTAGCCAGCTCCGGAGCCAATGGAGGTTGACACCTCTTCCAGGTTTAGGCAGCCCACAACATGGCAAAAGAAGCACTCAGAACGATTCCAACAAAAAATAAACTTCATGCCGGAAGAAAAAACCGACGACGAAGACTATGACCCTGTAGCATAAACCTGTGTTACTGAAATAAAAGATGAGCTGGACACTTTTAGGGTAAAATCCCTGCTCCCTTAAAAAAATACGTTCCCCTGGCAATAAAAGCCACCTTTGTTAAAATGATTGTAAAAAATCATAAAGCCTTCGTCGATCCGGACGAAGTGCTGCCATTTAATATAAACACTACTATATAGCAACAATTAAAATTAATGGGGAACCGGTGTACTCCAGGTCGTACACGCACCTCATGGGTGTAACCGAATGCGAAGGTTAAACAACTTCTTGCGAACGGTGTAATAAGACCATCCAAATCCCCATATAATAACCCCACCTGGGTTGTAGATAAAAGGGAAAACACCCAAATGGGGCTAAGAAGAAGCGTTTGGTTATAGACTTCAGGAAACTAAACCAAAGAACTGTAGATGATAGAAATCCTATCCCTACAATTTTGACAATACTGTCGAACATGGGCGAGTCACAATTTTTTACAACGGTCGACCTCAAATCAGGCTTTCACCAGATAGAGCTGGCGGAAAAAGGCAGGGAAAAAACTGCCTTTTCTATAAAAAATGGCATATACGAGCATCCCCGAATGCCCCGAGAATCTTTCAAAGGGCTATCGATGACTCCCTAAGAGAGGGAATCTCTAAGTTATGCTACGTTTATGTAGGTGACGTCATAATTTTCTCAAAAACAAAAGAAGACCACGTAAATGACGTGATTTGGGTCTTAACAAAACTCTTAGAAGCAGGCATGAGAGTATCCCAGGAAAAGTCAAAGTTATTTAAAAAGAGCTTTGAATACTTGGTGTTCACAGTGTTACAGGGGGTACTCCGAACTTCACCCAAAAGCCATTAAGCATTTTCCCCTACCAAAAACACTCTTCAACCTTTGATCATTTCTGGGGTTAGCAAGCTACTATAGGTGTTTCATTAAAAACTTCCCGACAATCGCAAAGCCCCTAACAAATATTTTAAAGGGAGAAAATGGCAAAGTCAGCAAATATCAATCAAGAAAGATTGACATCAATATGAACAAAGAACAGAGAAAAGCGTTTGACAAGCTCAGGGAAATCTTGGCATCAGAGGACGTTTTGCTGTCATACCCAGACTTTAAAAGGCTGTTTGAATTAAAAACTTGGACTCGGTCTCGGACTCGGACTTGGTCTCGGACTTGGGGCGGTACTATCTTAAGATGACCAACCAATCACAATGATATCACGTAGCCTACGTGACAACGAAAAAAATTACGCAACCAACGAGCGAGAGCTCCTTGCCATTGTTTGGGCGGATCTTCACAGATCACCAACCACTTACCTTTGCCGTCTCAGAAAAAAACACTAACGTGAAATTGAAGCGCTGGTAAGGGATTATTGAAGATCATGGCGCAAAGGTGATCTATAAACCAGGCAAAGGAAATTTCGTGGCGGACGCGTTTTCTCGCCAGAACGAAAACACCCTAGAGGACGTTCCGGATTCAGATGTAGCCACCATTCATAGCGAACAGTCCCTGACATACACTATCGATACCACCGACAACCCAGTAAACTGTTTCCGAATTCAAATAATTATTACAAAGATAATTAGACCGGAGAACCTGCTAAATGCATTAAAGGAAGTGGTAAACGCAATATATATTGCATCCTACCAACACTGGCATTTATCCAGCAACGACTAATAGAGTCCTTTCCTAGCACTTCCTTCAAGTACACAAAAAGCTTCGTACTAGACATAACGGACACGACCAAACAGAAAGAAATCGTTATAGCACAACACAACAGGGCTCATCGAGCAGCACAGGAAAATGTAAAGTAAATTCTAAGGGATTATTTTTTCCCAAAACTGCTTCGGTTAGCAACGGAAATTACGTTGAACTGCAGAACCTGTTCCATGGCAAAATTTAAACGCCATCCATCTAGGCAGGTAGTAGCAAAAACACCTATACTTTCTTCTGAGAAGAAATCACATTGATACACATTGATATTTTCATTGGTATGTCAGGGACCTTTTCCTTACATGCGTCGATAAATTCTCGAAATTCGCCACTGTGCAAACCATCGCATCGAAGGCTATAGTGCACAAAAAAACCCCTCTGTAACACATTATAAATACCAAAAACAAAAACAATCTACTGCGATAAGGAAAAATCACTAAATTCCGAGACCATTAAATCAATTCTGTTAAATTACTTTAATATCACCATTTCCAATGCCCCGCTTTTACTTAACACCTCAAATAGTCAAGAAGAGAGGTTTCATAGCACTCTAGCTGAAATAGCCAGATGCCTAAAACTGGGACGCAATCTAAATGACACTGTAGAATCAATTCTTTTGGCGACTAACAAATATAATAACTCAATTCACTCAGCAACTGATAAAAAAAACCAATGGAAATTGTTCACTCAAAGTCCGCAGAATTCGAGAAAAGAATAAGTACGAAAATTCAAGAAGCCCAAGAAAAGACACTTGACCAAGTAAATAAGAATAGGACCTGTAGGGATTATCAAGTCGGCGAAAAGGTTTTTTTTAAAACAAATAGGCGACTACGAAACAAGCTATTACCGCTATGTTCGGAGTAGTTATTGAGGCAGACCTGGGGACCACGGCCCTAATTAAAGGGAGGGTGGTCTACAAGGACAATCTACGCTAATATTCCTCGCTAGACTCCTCACCTATTTTTATACATTTTACATTTTTTATTCATTTATATCTTTCTAGGATAGGAAAATACATTTTAGAATGGGCACTAACAGCTGCTAGAACAGACGCAACGGTGAAACTGAATGACTATACAAACGCAGACTACATCACTATAGAGGACTGTGACATTGTAGTTTGAGAATCTTACGGATACTTACAACACGCGACGAACATGACAACTTACGAAGACTACGCTGACCAGACCCAAACGTTGACAAGAACATTTACTGACGACCACAGGATACCAGTTATAATGACAGACCTCACAAACATTCGCAAGTTAGTAACAACCCTAAAAATTCATCATAGTGCCGCTAGGAGTATAAACTTAATAGGGACAGCTTTAAAGGTGTTGCAGGCACACCCGACTTTAATGATTGGGAGCAAATAAAAGTCAACCAAGATCAACTAATGAGAGCAGATGAAGGACAAACTGAATTGAATATCAAGTTTCAAGAACGTTTGAACGAACTTGTAAACGCAATGAAGCAAATTCCAAAATTCGAAACAAATAAAGAAACACACCATTTGGAAATTATTTTGGCTAATAACAGAATCATAATCACGGATTTGGAAAATATCCTAATGGGCCTAACCCTATCAAAACTAAACATTGTAAGTCCGGCAATAGCTCTGACATTGGCGATTTTAAAGACAAGCAGCATTAACATTAGATCAATAGAAATATTAGAAGTATATAGTTTTTTTTGTTTACCTTTTTGTTTTTATAAATAAATTTATATTTTCTTAAAAAATCAAGTTTCAACAATTTTTTTTTTATTTTTATTAAAAATTAAATTGTAATTTTGTTTTTAATTTTAATTTAATTTAATTTCAATTGTCACTTCTTTTATCCATCTACAAATAAATATATATAAGCTTGTTAAACAAAAAAAAAATTATTTTTTTTTTAAATAATATTATTTTTTATACCTACGTTATACATACGGTCGCAAACGTACGCCACTTTAACGTTTCCAACTTTCATCATTCTAAAGATGTTAAAATCTAAAGATAGAATTCACTCTTTCCATCTCTCATCTGCCAGCCGTTTGTCGCGGAACACGCTCACAAAGGTTTTCATTTTTACAGCGCGTTCCACGACGGAAAAAATGGAAACATTTGAGAGCGGGTTCCACGACGCGGCCTGCCAAAATGCCGTAGAACCCGCACTTATAGACATTTTTACAGAGAGTTCCACCACGAACTGAGAAAATGTTAAGGTGATGTTAAAATTTTGAATTTTTTTCGATTGGATTATAAGTTTAGGAAAACACATTAAAAGAATAAAAATATAATGTAAATAGATTTGAAATTAAAAAAAAATGGATGTCCCGAGCCTGGTTTGAACTCGTTTTACTTTGCACATCAACCAAGCACTCTACCACTCGGCTACCCCTCATTAGTTGTCGCGCGAAAAATTTCTCAAACTTAACATGTCGCGCTGTGGAACCCGCTCGTTCCAGCGGGTTCTAGCGCTGGAACCCGACATAAAAAACTTTTCTTTGTATGAAATGTCCCATCTTTGTACTTTATAATCTTTGGTAAAGACCAAGCTAGAGTGCAGGCTTCAGGTTTTAAATGAGACAATTTTTAAGGCAAATGACTTGCAAGAGCAGATCGAGCAATTAGAGGGGGAAGATGCATTTGGAGCCGAGCCAGAAGAACTGGAAATAACATATAAGGCAAGGGTGATGTCATTATTAAATGCCTTTACTTGACGATTCCCCTTCAGCTACTGCAATGTATGTCGTCCTAACTCAACTATTGGAGTTTAAAATTTTAACGAGTATCTTCGAGACATTAGTAGAAAAAGATGTGAACATTCCTTTTATTAAGAAATTTAATCATATAATTTCTTGCCTCTCTGTTGAACTGTTGAACTTAAGAACTATCAAGGCATTCCAAGTCGCCGAGAGTAATTATGACAAAGCTATCGCTAGTCTAAACGATAACAAATGTCTCATCTTTGCGAACCAAATAAGCAAATTATTCAGCCTTCCGAAAGTTTCGCAGCCGTCTGCGTCGTCTATGAGAGGTCTCATCGATTTACAGTGTCATCGATTATTCAGAGCAGATGACTCTAAAACAGTGGTCGGCACCCCAATACATTGATATAATTTTACCGCATTAGTGTTAGTAATGAATAGCAGAAAGTAGGCTTTGAGCAAGACGTTTCACACATTTATACTGTGTGTGTGTGGCAGAGCTCGGGCAGAGAAATTTCCTATGCCCCTGAGATAGGGCCGTGCCAATCTCTGCTCTAAAATTACAAGCTCAATGATTATTTATTTAGTTTTCAGTAATTTTTTGACAAAAATTGGAAGAATCACTGGATTATGAAGAATTGCCGATGTGGTCCGATTTCGAAAAAAATTAAATCGTAGGTAACAGCACCTGTCCGCGGAAGAGACTGGCAAGCCAAAACAGGAAAAAGGAAACATAAGCAGGAAACATTATAGAAGATCGTTGGCTTCTCCGCTTCCAACAATAAACAAGCTTGCAATTATTGTAACGCACAAGACCATAGTCTTGCCCAGTGTAATCAGTTCGCTCGCCTTGCTGTAATGCAAAGGCTTGAGTTTGTAAAGTCAGCCTCACTTGGTATAAATTTTCTGCGAAAAGGTCACAAGGTTGCGAAGTGTAAATCGACGAGGTGTCAAATTTGTGAAAGATCGCGCCACCAAAGCACTATGGGCGATTAGTTGATTTTGGCGGCATAAAGTCCACACATAGAGCTAGGAGCTTAATTTTTTTTTTAAGGTTACTAATATTTTAGTTTGTTTTCGGATTTTTTTTTTTTATTTAATTTGACCATGCCTTTATTTTCCGCCCCTTTATAGCCCCGGCACTTGTACAAAAATTTAAATTTTTATTATAAAGCAAAGCATAAAAATAGAAAAAATAATATTTTACCATGTTTTAACAATATTCTAAACTTAAAAAAACAAAAAGTTAATAATCTTCTTCATCTAAAACAAAAGAATTCTCATGTTTGTCATCGCTTTCGTTGTCTGATTCGGTGTCTTCATCATTAAAAAAATTGTATGAACTCAGCTCTGATGTTGGATGTTCAAGTGCATTTTTCTTTTAAAGGAACAAAAAAGAGCAAAAAACATGATTACTACAATAAACTAGACACTTTCGTTAGTAACTTGCCATTTTTAGTTGGATGTTTTGATATGCACTTTTCAAGAAATACTCCACGGAACACAATTAAAATTGTTAGATTTTTGCTAAAAATACAATCAACAATAACACTGGAAATTAAAAACACCACGAACATTTATACACATTTCTCGTAAATAAAAGATTCTAAATACGTTGAGCTTTGCTATCCATATTACACTTATTAATTTAAACGAAGCCAATAATAATTTAGGTACTTTCAACAGCATGAAATTTTTTGTGCCAATTTATATAATTCGAGCATCAACAGATCATCTGGTTTTGAAGGGCTGCCACAAAAAGAGAGTTGCTACCCGGTAAAAAAAAAAAAATTGTTTTTCAGCTAACTGAATTGTTTACTATTAATAAAAAAAAACATTTCCTTAATATTTCACCATAAATTTTATGACTTTATGCCGCCCATTATGAAAAATCGCCCATAGTGCAAAGTATAAAAATCCTCCTTCAGCGCTAAATCTTGATAGTCCTTCTATGTCACATGCTTTGCATGCGTCGTCCCTAGAAAGGGTTTTGTTAGCGACGTCCATCGTATGCGTTTGTATTGGTATTTTTACCGTTCAGTGATATGGCAGCTGTAAGATAATGTCGGCTGATCATAATAAAATTAGGTATGACGAATTATTTTGCCAAACTCTCATTTTCTATAGCACACGTGCATAGGGTAATCGAACTACCGAACTGAGCGGACGTGCTTTGTCCGAGCTCCGGGAAAACTTCACTTCGCTTATATTTTCGCCAATATAAGCGAAAAGACACTGAAATACAATTTATTAAAAGCGACAGACAAGCTTTTTTTTTTTTATAACAGTTGTAATGTGCTAAACCAAAACTAGTGCATTGTTGAAAAAAAAAATACGTACCACGCAATGAGCTCATTGAGCAACGACCAAAAGAACGAGCGTAGAAGTTCAGTGAACCAAAGAAACGGCTTCTACTCTTACTTTTCAACCCGCGATACCGAAGTGGAAAAATCGGCGCTTAAAAGCAACCCGGCTTTACTGACCGCTGAAACCCAAAGGGCACGGTCTTGCTCACCCGCTCTGCTCACTCCGACTCCCGCGTCATGGAGTTCGCAGTGTAAAACCCCCCCTCCAATATCGGAAACAAATTTCGCACCAACAACAAGCAGCGCTACAACTTCTGCAACAACAGCGAAAACCCCTGCAACTCAAAGTACCACGACGTCAACGACTACAGCGAGTACAAAAACAACAACCTCGGAAAGTGCCAAAGCGGCAACGGCCACACAGACTGGAATGGATCGCTACATCCAAATTAAGCGCAAGCTTAGCCCGCAGAGTAATCCGGCAGGCAACAAAACAAAAATTAACCGTGTCCTGAATAACGATAATGAACCAGACAGATCCACTACTAACAGATTTGCCCTACTGGCGGAGGCTGAGGAAAACCAACCAGCCCAAGACACCGCAAAAAAACCCAAGCCCCCTCCAATCTATATTAGGGAAAAAAGCTCGAGTGCCCTGGTCAACAAAATTGCGTCGTTGATCGGGAACGGTGAAAACTTTCATGTTGTTCCGCTTATCAAAGGGAACATCCATGAAACAAAGGTGCAAACCAAGACTGAAGAGCACTTCCGAATAGTGTCAAAATATCTGGACACTGTACAGAAAAACTATTACACGTACCAGCTGAAAAGCAGTAAGGGCCTACAAGTGGTAGTAAAGGGAATAGAACCTGATGTTACCGCCGAGGAAATAAAAATCGCCCTTAAAGAAAAGGGCTTCGCCGCCAAGAATGTTATTAACATTCTAAATAAAGATAAAAAGCCACAACCCCTCTTCAAGGTCGAGCTCGAGCCTGAAAGCAGGTCGCTGAAGAAGAACGAAGTCCACCCAATCTACAACCTGCAATATCTTTTGCATCGGAAAATCACTGTTGAAGAGCCACATAAACGTAACGGTCCAGTGCAATGCACTAATTGTCAAGAGTATGGACACACAAGGTCTTACTGCACACTTCGGGCTGTCTGTGTAGTCTGCGGGGACGCCCACAAGTCCGCTTGCTGCACTACAAACAAGGACAGTACCGTGAAGAAATGTGGAAACTGCGGAGGCAGCCATACGGCAAACTATAGAGGATGTATTGTGTATAAGGAGTTAAAGAGTCGCATGCGTCAAGCGACCGCAACGCGCAACCAAAATCCACAGAATGCGTACGTTTCGTCAAAAACCACGCCAGACGTCTTCTTCGCCAAAGCTGCGAGATCCTCATTCGGTCCACTAAACACCACCAACGGCTTCTCCTATGCCGATGCTCTACGATCTGGAAGGGAAATTCCAATTCAGCCTAACTCTCAAAGCGCTCAACAGGCCCCAGAACAGCCACACAGCAAAACGGAAACTATGATGCTTACCCTCCAACAAAGTATGATGGAGCTTATGTCATTCATGAAAACGACCATGCAAACGCTTGTTCAAAACCAGAACATGGTGATACAGCTGCTCGTAGCACAACAGTCCAAATAATCTATGCAGGCGCTACGAATATCAATGTGGAACGCCAATGGTGTCTCACGGCATAAACTAGAATTGTCACAATTCTTGACCGAAAACCATATTGACGTTATGCTACTGGTGGAAACGCATCTTACAAGCAAATACAACTTTCATATAAGAGGCTACACAATCTACCGCACAGATCATCCAGATGGGAAAGCCCACGGCGGAACTGGAGTTCTAATCAGAGAACGAATTAAACACCATTTTCACAAAAGGTTTGCAACAAACTTCTTGCAGGCCACATCGATACAAATTCAGTCAAGCAACGGAATCCTTTCAATTGCTGCCGTTTACTGCCCTCCTCGCTTCTCAATCTCGGAAGGACAATTTATGGACTTCTACAATTCACTTGGGGATCGATTTATAGCCGCAGGAGACTACAACGCCAAACATACGCACTGGGGATCACGTCTAGTGACTCCCAAAGGAAGACAATTGTACAATGCAATTATAAATGTGAAAAATAAACTGGACTACGTTTCCCCTGGAAGTCCCACATACTGGCCAACAGACTCACGAAAGCTCCCAGACCTTATTGATTTTGCAGTGACAAAAAACATACCTCGCAATCTAATAAGTGCCAAAGCAGTCTCTGACTTATCATCAGACCACTCGCCTGTGCTTCTAACGCTTCTTCAAAGCCCAGAAATAACCGAACACCCCTTCAGTCTGACGACGACAAAAACAAACTGGCTAAAATACAAAAAGTACGTGAGTGCCCACATAGAACTCGCCCCGGATTTTAACATGGAATCGGACATCGACTACACTACGAGCGCCCTGGAAGAAGTACTCGTTGCGGCAGCTAAAATCTCTACTCCTCATAGGAAAGAAGTAGACCGAAACAAACACTTCAAATCTAATCAGCAAATCGAACAGCTCGTGCGAGAAAAGAGGCGCACGCGTCGTGATTGGCAAAACAGCAGATCACCAGCTTCAAAACAACGCCTTAAGGAAGCAACCCGATCACTCGACCAGGCTCTTCACCAACAGGAAGAAAATGCACAGCTGAGGTACATCCAGAATCTCTCGCCAACAAGCACAAAGTACCCCCTGTGGAGGGCCCACCCAAATCTTAGTGCCCCAATTGAAACGACCACCCCGATAAGAAACTCTTCGGGATGCTGGGCTCGCAGCAACGAAGACCGAGCTGAAACATTCGCCACACATCTCCAAAGTGTCTTCCAGCCAAACCCAGCCTCAAATTCATTCCTCCTGCCAGTAATTCAGCCAGAGTCCTCCCCTCAGCCAGCCGCACCTCCATTCCGGCCGAACGAAATCGAAAAAGTCATAAGAGGGCTAAAACCAAAAAAGGCTCCCGGTGGTGACCTATTGACCCCAAAGATGCTGATCGAACTTCCAAAATGCGCTATAGAGGTCGTCTGCAAACTATTTAATGGAATCATTAATCTTGGCTATTTCCCAAAAAAGTGGAAGAAATCCATTATTATAATGATACCGAAGCCTGGAAAAGACCACACAATTCCGTCATCATACAGACCAATAAGCCTTCTATCTTGTTTGTCTAAACTGTTTGAAAAATGCTTGTTAACTCGCATAATACCACATTTGGAAGCTTGCAATATCATCCCGGCACACCAATTTGGCTTTCGAAGAAACCATGGAACCATCGAACAAGTGAACAGATTAACATCCGAAATACGCTCAGCCTTCGAACAACGAGAATACTGCAGCGCTATTTTCCTCGACGTATCTCAAGCTTTCGACCGAGTTTGGCTCATCGTACTCATGCACAAAATTAAAACGTATTTGCCAACATACACCCACAAGCTACTGGAATCATACCTCTTCAATAGGGTATTCTCAGTGAGATGCAACGCAGCTACTTCGGGCGACTACACCATCGAAGCTGGAGTTCCACAGGGAAGCGCACTCGGGCCGTGTCTATATGTTTTGTATACTGCGGATATTCCTACGAGCGCACAACTAACAACGTCAACGTTCGCCGATGATACCGCTATTCTTAGTCGCTCCAGATGCCCAACGCAGGCAACAACCCAACTGGCTAATCATCTCACAATAGTGGAAAGGTGGCTGTCCGACTGGCGCATTAAAATAAACGAACAAAAGTGTAAACATATAACGTTTACTCTTAATAGACAAACATGCCCTCCGCTTTTACTAAACGGTATGCAGATCCCTCAAGCTAACGACGTAACGTACCTTGGCGTTCACCTTGATAGACGACTTACCTGGCGTAAGCACATCGAATGCAAAAAGATGCATCTAAAACTGAAAGCCAGCAGCCTCCACTGGATCATAAACTCACGATCGCCACTGTGCCTAGACTACAAGTTACTACTGTACAATTCAGTCCTAAAGCCAATCTGGACGTATGGCTCCCAGCTGTGGGGGAACGCGAGCAGCAGCAACATAGACATCATACAGCGCGCACAATCAAAAATCCTGAGAACTATCACAGGGGCACCTTGGTATGTTCGCAACGAAAACATCCACCGGGATCTGGGCATCCTCGCAGTGAAAGACGAAATCCAGAAGCAAAAAGAGTCATACAAAGAAAAACTGTCTTCGCACCCAAATTTTCTCGCTCGGGGATTGACTCGGGTTTCTAGCGTATCCCGCCTTAGACGCAACGACCTCCCAACCCAGCAATCGATTTTTAGGGCCGTCTAACTCCGTATCAGTCAATATGACTGTTAGTTAAGTTAAAAATATAAGATTTGATACACCTCTTGTTAGTCTCGCAAAGAGAAGATTCAAGAAATAAAAGCAACGTTAAAATAAAAAAAAAAAAAACGTGCATAGGGTAGGAAATTCTGCTGCAGCGCTGTTGGCACACTGACAGTGTGAGCACTGAGCACTTGACGGAGCCGAAGTTGATATACCCTTGCAGTTAAAACCGAATATATATCGCAAAAATCGGATATAGTTGGCCGATCCTAATGAGAATATCATAATATAACCCATTTATTACAAAAAAAAATCTAAAAAAAGTACCGAACTTCTATCTTCAAGAACACCATAGTTGGTATTTCTACCAAAAACCATTTCCGATTGTTCAGTCATATGGCAGCTATAAGATATAGTCGGCCCTATGAAATTTAACATGTCGGATTGTTTTGCTAAAAGTAGCATTCATACAAAATTTGAACTTTTCAACTCTAAAAACACCAAAGGTATAGCATTTCCGATCAATCAGTTATATGGCAACTATAGGATATAGTCGGCCGATCCCGGTCTTTCCAAATTTTATTTGAAGAATGAAGTTACTCCATCCGAGACCACGTTTAAGCTAATAACACTTTTGGATTCAGAACTGACTAAAGCATTAAGAATCGCTTGGCTTTCTAAAGATGATATATTTAAATTTAAAGTTGATGCTTTAATCATGGGTCGAAGGGCGACTAAGCGGAACATTTTTTTGGTGATATCGCAACTGTTTGACCCCCTTGGCTTATTAGCCCCATACTTATATAAGAAAAGATACTATTGCAGGAACTTTGGTTAATTAAGCTAGATTGGGATAAGTCAATTTCTCTTCAATTGGAAACAGCCTGGAACAAAATACAGATTGCTTTGTCGCAATTAAAGTTTTAGATTGCACACAAAAGGTTGACTTGTTCCCAATGACGCCGTGAGCAAACTAAATGACACATAGCAATAAAAATTGACAGAATAGTGGCTGACAGTAATGCCAACCTGGGGAAAAAAATTTTATCGAAATATTCTCAAGAGAAAATTTATAATAAGAATTTCCGGATACATATTTGAGAATCCAATTGTCGCTTCACGATTGCTGTATTTGGTAATATATTTCGATATCGCGAGTGACAATAAACAATTTATTTAATTACAATTCCAAGCATAGCTCAGCTCTTCTTCCTCCACTTCTTTTGTTTTTTTCTTTCGTGTGCAATAGAGGTCTTATCTCTATTTCTGCAATTTTTCTTTGCTCTCTCCAAAGCTTTGCAAAGCTCCCGCTTCAGCTCCTATTTGGCACAGTGGTTCAAGGTATAGTGGTTTTTAAGTTTTTGTACATTTTTTTATATTATTAATTATTTATATGGAATTTAAACTGTTCTGTTCCATGAAGTCTTGTAACAAGATAATCTCCTCATCCCAGTCGACCATCCATCGCTGGCTATGCGAAAACTTAGTACACGCCAAGTGTACCGGGTTCACTGCCTCAGTCTCGGATGCCGTTTCCAGTAGGTCTGGTATACACTATTGTTGCCTTCAGCCTTCAGCTACTTACTGAGTCTCCTAAGCGTAAGAAATCCGCTGTTTGTGATCTGCCTCAGCCTACTCAGCCGTCACTAACGCAGCCGCTCATATCTTCGGCCACCCCAAGGGCTAGAACTGAGAACAATTCGCCGTCCGAATTTCTCAAGGAAAATGAGCAAAAATGAGTCTGATTTGTACTCTGTGGTATCCCTTCAAGTGAAGGGATGCCAAGATCATTAACCTGAGTTAATTTCTCTAAGGCAATCCCATAAATTAATTTATAAAAAACGTAAATAATAACGGGCCAAGATGACTTCCTTGAAGGACGCCAGATGTAGCACGGACCAGACGGGACTGTATGTTTTTAAAAAAGACTCTTTGTGTCCTTCCATCTAAGTAGCTGGAGATCCACGTTAATAGGTCTATAGGAAAACCCAGCATATTCAGTTTACTCAACAAGAAAGAGCGATTAACTGAATCAAATGCTTTGCTAAAGTCTGTGTAAATTACATCGGTTTGAGATGCATGCAAAAATTCTGCGAATAGATCGACAATGGCCTGATCAGAGATCGCAGATGAATTTTCAAACGCAAGCAGAGGTGGAAAAGATATATGTTTAGAATTCGTAGATTCCGATTATGGGGGACGATTTTCAGGATTTTTTGGACAGGAACAAATTGACCCGCCCTAATGTTTACGCTTTGTGTTTACAAAATTAAAAACTGCTTTGGATCCTGAGTAAATTGTATCCAGCAGCGGCGAATATAATTTCTTTAACATTCAGTGTTATGCACGGTAAATTTGACCGAGCTATTAGATATCTTGAGAAATCCATACTACTGCAGGTTTTTTTTATATTTCAGTAAAAGCCTTTTTTTAGTATTTTTTTGGGTTAGTGAGGCACCTTGTAAACCAAGGAAAATTTTTTGAAGCGGACGAATATTTCCATGGCACACAGGATTCAAAAAATTTATTTAAAATGTATAATGCATGCCAGAATATCGGACCAATCATATGTATCGATAAAGCTGTTAAGTTTTTGAAAATCAGCTTTACGGAAGCAGCGAATCTTGTTACCCACGCATGGAGGGGAAAGCTCTGGAGAGAGCGGTACCATCAGGATCAGATACAAAGCATAAGTCTAAAAGCCGACCTAACATGGTTTCTAACATATCCGAACAGGTCGAATTTCTAACATGGTTAATTTGACCTAAGGACTTGTCAAACATGGCCGCGGTGAAGTCATGTAAGTAATAAGTGATAAAGATG
This sequence comes from Drosophila bipectinata, assembly GCF_030179905.1. NCBI lineage: Eukaryota > Metazoa > Arthropoda > Insecta > Diptera > Drosophilidae > Drosophila > Drosophila bipectinata. The sequence goes on along the minus strand of NC_091740.1, from coordinate 8,001,763 downwards.
GTGAGTTATCGACGTTGGACCACTTTAATTCTGTCAGTCATAAGATTAAAAACGGATTGAATAGCGGACAAATGCTGCCAATATGTGGGCGGTTCGGACGAAGGCGGTATATATGCACATGTAATGTAAAAAGATTTCGCGGACAAATTGATTTGAATGCAAATAAATTCGATGTCACCAAACGCTTGTGATTTCACCTCTTCAGAAGCAAGAGTGGAGTCTACCGAAATGAGGACTCCCATCCCCCCTTCGCTGAGGTCGATGCCATCTAAAAGTGGTGTACTTACTTGGAAAAACTTCTGAGCTAAAGATCACCGGCTTTAAGTTTCTGTAAAGGCTCTAACATGGGATGCAAAGAAACAACTATCAGAATATAGTTTGGGGAGTTTGCGACGTGGCCTAGTATTCTGGTAGGTAAGTGTTAGTGACGATACTAGTTTTTTGGATTAGTGGACGAAGAGGAGGTGGAAGGTTGGTCAGTGGTTCTAATGTGGGGAAGTTTCACTCCCACTGGTTTTAAAAATTTTTTTTTCACATAACTAGGCTGATGCTTTTTTTGCGAAAATGTTCTCTGGGCAAAACTGGGTGAACAAATCGTCTTGAACATCAGAATTTTGAAAGAAGACGTGCGCCTTAAATAATTATATTTAAATTTCGCTATGTCCTCCACCTTTATATAGGCTTAAGTTTTGGCTTTGAAGCCGAGATGTCAATCTCTGAAGTATATAGTAAACAAATATATGATATAAATATATGTTACGAGAACTGCAGCATCAGTCGGTGCCGGTGGTCCGGACTGTGGAATACCATTTTGGGTAACTCTAACTGGGGTTTTATTTACTAAAACCTGTGGTATCACTTGAAGAGATGCCACGGAGGACATGTCGGACTGAGAAATTCGGACGGCGAATTGTTCTCAGTTTTAGCTCTTTGGGTGGCCAGAGAATGGCTGCGTTAATGTCGGCTGAGCAGGCAGAGGCGGATCACAAACAGCGGATTTCTTACGCTTAGGGTACTCAGCAGCTGAAGGCCGCTAAATTGAGTCTCAAGCGCACAGAGCTGGTCATTGATTTTACGAAAACCAGTGATCAATTCTTTATTCCATTTTAAAAATTAAGAGTATAAAAAAATATATAAAAAGTTAAAAAACACTATACCTTGAAGCCCTGTGCCAAATAGGAAGCCGAAGCGGGAGCTTTGGAGAGTGCAAAGGAAAAATGCAGAAATAGAGATAAGAAGGGGAAGAAGCAGAGCTGAGCTATGCTTGGAATTGAATTTAAACAAATTATTAATTCTCTTCCAAATATACCACAGCACACGCGAAGGGATACGGTTTAAGTTATAACTGAAGTTTCTCAAAAAATTCCAAGGGCAAAGGGAGATGTTCCTTGAAATGCAGATCATAATGCCGATGCCATATAACTGAACGATCGAAAATGGTATTTGGTTAAAATACCAACTTTGGTGTTCTTGAAGATAGAAGTTTGGGAATTTTCTTAGATTTTGTTTTGTAAGGAATTGGTTATATTATCATATTTTCATAAGGATCGGCCAACTAAATTCGATTAATGCGATATATATCCGGCTTTAACTGCAGGGTATATCAACTTCGGCGACGCCCGAAGTTAGCCTTCCTTTCTTGTTTTTGTATTTTATTTTTTTTCAAAGTTCAACTTAACTTATTCTAATGATGAACAAAAGTTTTGGGTGTTTATTGAACTCCGTCGTTCGCTTAGAATACATAGTAAAGCTGAAAATTATCTCTCAACAAATCTTTGAGTAGCCGGGTTGGCCAAGAATAAATTTGCAAGCGCACTTAAGTTTGGCGATTTTATTCTTACATTTACATATATGAAAATGTAGTATAACGTCGTCTAATAGTAAACGACGAAACATTTTGTCAAAGTTCTAATTTTTTTTTATTTCCCGTTCCATTTTTGTTTTAATTATTTTCTCTGAATGTCTAAATGTCACGAAGGAAAATGAAACAATGTCAACTCACTTTCACATTCACACATAAGTACATGCAAAAAAGACTTTGAATCGTCCCACAAAGTCAAACGGTCTTAGAAAGAACAGAGGAAATGGGAACAGAAAATATGACTCGTCATTTGAGCGAGAGCAAAATTTCTATACGAACAAAACAAACGGCTGCTCTCAGAATTTTTAGTTAAAGACTCATTGAACAACACTTCCGTTATTTGCGATCTATGCTACATATTAAATACAAGAAGTAAAAACATACAATATCTAATAAACTAAACTACATATACCTACAAGTATCTTGTATATATATATAATATATATATATATTGTATATAGTATATACCTTGTATATTAACAAAATTAGCATCTTAGCTTTCAAACACGCGTGATTTTAAAATAAACGACAATTAAATTACAGAATGCAACAAAAAAATGTACCGCTCTGAACGAGTTGAAGCAATTAAGCAGGTCGCAAACTGCTCTCGCTTCATCGCTTGAACTCGCAACTCGCTTCGCTTTCACTCTGACATCTTTCGTGCGATTGCATGTGAAAAAGGTTGGAGTGGTTTATCGCTCGTTCTCGCCCAATATTATCGCATCGCTTCTTTCGCGCACGTCAGCCCTACTTTAGTTTTTTTTAGTTTTTGGAATAGATGTTTAGATTCGATTTAAGCTTTAGGTTATTTACCATTCCATTCATTGTATTTGTGGTACAAAATGAATAGCTTTCAATTAAATTATAGAGTCTGATAGCCATATTATAGAGTACAATTTGTAATATCTTGTTGTTACATACATGAGCGTGACTTTCTCTAGATTGTTAAGCGTTGAGATCTTTTCTCTAATAACATGCATTTTGTTTTGTTTTTTTTTTGTTTTTTTTTTCACTATTGTATTATTCCACTTTACTTGGTGTCAAAATGTTCACAATTAGGATTTTTCGATCATTCCAAAAACTGCCAAGCATTGACTATAGTAAATTGAGACATTGTATCCCACAATGTGGCGTTTGCCGATGCACTCGCCAATGCACTATGGTCCCAGTGCGGCCAAAATTTTGATGAATAGACATTCCAAATAAATATAATTATAATTTTTTTTGAGCAACCCTTATTGCAAGCCTGTTAATTTAGCGCGGGGTCATTTAACCAGCTGATTCATTGCAATCCTGAAACTTGCAAATTGGCGGCAACTTTAAGGCAACTTTGAATTGTGTTACAATTGGCATAAATTGAGTGAAATTACCAGATTAAATATGGAAAACAAAGATCAAGGTATGAAAAATTAATAATAAAACTATTTCGTGTTCTCATTATATTTGTGTCTGTGTTGTCAAATGTTTTGTAAGTGTCTAATTAGCAGGAATGTGTAACAAAAGTAGTTGTGTTTTGTGAAGTGTTACTTTTTCAGCGCATATCGGCGCAAGCAACTAACCAGGTGAAGTTACCTTTAAATATATAGGAATTCAAATTTAATTCGTCTTCTTTGCCCGTTTTTGCCCCTTTTCGAAAAAACAATACATGTTGCAGGTGTTTATGCGTTCTCTCATGCAGCGCTTCTCGAAGTTTGGGGGGAGAGCCACCGGAAAGACGGCGCTGTTAGAGGTTTAAATTAAATATTATAACTAATAGAACCATATTTAGTAAAAGTTGTAGTTCTTTTTATGAAAAACTTAAGTTTATTTAAAAATTAAGTAAGAATGACAGTATGGCCAACTCGTGATGTAGGCGGCGGCCATAGGTGTGGTCAAATTTCCAAAACAATAAAATTCGAAAAAAATAGTTCAAGCATATATGTAAAAATTAAGCCAAGTATATCTTAAATTGGAGTTTATGCAAAAAAAAGTGGCGAAAAAATAGTTCAAGCATATATGTAAAATTTTAGCCAAGTATATCTTAAATTGGAGTTTATGCAAAAAAAAAAACGGCGTTTCCGCCCGAAGTGGACGTCGTCAAATTTAAAAAACAAAAAAATTCAAAATTCGACAAAAATAGTTTAAGCGAAAAGCGTATGTGCAAAATTTGAGGCCAGTATCTCTAAAACTGGAGTTTCTGCCAAAAAAACGGCGTTTCGGCCCATAGTGCAATGTACAACCAGAAATTGACCTCAGCGGTCAGCAAGGTGTTAAGCTAGGCCTCGCAAACGGTGAGGTTTTTGTAGGCGCAAGTCTTGGCTGCCTTGATGATGTTGCCAAGTCCCTGACGGATGGCCGGAATGTCGGCTGGCGTTGGGGGCGTAAACTCAACTTTGGGGTACTTCAGGAACACATCGAGCTGTGGCCTGGCCTGTGTAAGAAGCCTGTGTAAGAAGCCTGTTTACAAGTCCTGATCCCTTAGTAGCCAAACTCACCACTTTTCCGTATCGTTTCCAATGTGCTATGAAACAGAGATGAGATGAAAAATTGTTAAACCTGTTAAAGCCGCTCTCAAACCTAAAACGGTAAACAAGCTTACTTTTGCCAGTAAGAACCTATGAATTAAAGAAACTAAACTTTTTTTATGTTATGTTATGTATTTTTCGTTTTTATTTTGTTGAAACTTGAATTTTTAATTTTTTGTTTAAAAGAATTTTTGTTTGGTTTTCTTAATAAATAAGATTGATTAGTTTCAATATATACAGTATGACAAAAATAAATGTTTTTTTTTGTCGATTTAGTCAATGTTTTGTTTTTAAACATTAAAAATAAGAAATGCACTGAGAATCGATTTTTTCCCAGGTCTATTGATAGGCTTGCGTATCTTATATCGCCTGACCTTTTTTGTCTTTTCTGTCCGGTGCATTATCGCGGTATACTTCTCATATTTGTGCATAAGCTCCCTGTCACTTCTCACTTCATACAAATGCATCAGCCGCCAAACACCGGGAAGCTGCACTTGTCATAAGCTCCCAGCGCCGTTCTTGACGTTCTTGAAATGGCGTTTTATAATTGTTGTTTCTTAAAAAAATTGTATTATTATTTAGTTTTATCAGTTATATATTTCCTTTCCTGCTTGTCTTTCAACGAGAAAAGACGTGAGATGGCAACCTCTTCGCACCTCAATTGGTTGATCATTCGAAACAACAACGCCTTCTTGTTGAACAAGCGCGATGTGAAGAAACCCTTCATCACAGAGTCAAACAACTTGGACAGCATGCCCAGTATGCCCAGCGTCCTGCCAAGAACACTGTGCGCGTTGAGTTCAAGGCCGGTCCCTGTCGCTCCCTGAAAAAGCTGAAGAACCTGCTGATCGGCTCCAAATACCGCAAGGACCTGACACAGGCTGCTCTTCGCCGCGCCTCCGCTGTTCTGCGCTCCCAGAAGCCCACCCCGTCAAGGGAAAGAAGGTCGAGCAGGCCAAGAGTAAGAAGCCCGAATAAAATTTACCAACTGGGATTAAGCGGAGCTGTTTTCTACTCGAGAATAAAGAAAAAAATGTTAAAACACACTAGAAATAGGAGGCAGAAAATAATGGAAATATACAGTACCACTTCAACCTCTTAAGAGACAATTCGTATTACAAAGTAAACACCTGCGTGAACAAACCCCATAAAGCTTATCAGCAAAAATTGAACAAACAAATATTGACCACAAAGAAAAATTTTAAAACCCAACAACAAAAAACACGCGTATATTCCTCAACCCGGGTCCAAGGCCCCTGCAACTAACGATAAACCCAAAAAACCCCAGTATCTCTAAAACTGGAGTTTCTGCCAAAAAAAACGGCGTTTCGGCCCATAGTGCAATGTACAACCAGAAATTGACCTCAGCGGTCAGCCAGGTGTTAAGCTAGGCCTCGCAAACGGTTAGGTTCTTGTAGGCGCAAGTCTTGGTGATGCCTTGATGATGTTGGCAAGTCCCTGACGGATGGCCGGAATGTCGGCTGGCGTTGGGGGCGTAAACTCAACTTTGGGGTACTTCAGGAATACATCGAGCTGTGGCCTGGCCTGTGTAAGAAGCCTGTTTACAAGTCCTGATCCCTTAGTAGCCAAACTCACCATTTTTCCGTATCGTTTCCAATGTGCTATGAAACAGAGATGAGATGAAAAATTGTTAAACCTGTTAAAGCCGCTCTCAAACCTAAAACGGTAAACAAGCTTACTTTTGCCAGTAAGAACCTATGAATTAAAGAAACTAAACTTTTTTTATATTATGTTATGTATTTTTCGTTTTTATTTTGTTGAAACTTGAATTTTTAATTTTTTGTTTAAAAGAATTTTTGTTTGGTTTTCTTAATAAATAAGATTGATTAGTTTCAATATATACAGTATGACAAAAATAAATGTTTTTTTTTGTCGATTTAGTCAATGTTTTGTTTTTAAACATTAAAAATAAGAAATGCACTGAGAATCGATTTTTTCCCAGGTCTATTGATAGGCTTGCGTATCTTATATCGCCTGACCTTTTTTGTCTTTTCTGTCCGGTGCATTATCGCGGTATACTTCTCATATTTGTGCATAAGCTCCCTGTCACTTCTCACTTCATACAAATGCATCAGCCGCCAAACACCGGGAAGCTGCACTTGTCATAAGCTCCCAGCGCCGTTCTTGACGTTCTTGAAATGGCGTTTTATAATTGTTGTTTCTTAAAAAAATTGTATTATTATTTAGTTTTATCAGTTATATATTTCCTTTCCTGCTTGTCTTTCAACGAGAAAAGACGTGAGATGGCAACCTCTTCGCACCTCAATTGGTTGATCATTCGAAACAACAACGCCTTCTTGTTGAACAAGCGCGATGTGAAGAAACCCTTCATCACAGAGTCAAACAACTTGGACAGCATGCCCAGTATTCCCAGCGTCCTGCCAAGAACACTGTGCGCGTTGAGTTCAAGGCCGGTCCCCTGTCACTCCCTGAAAAAGCTGAAGAACCTGCTGATCGGCTCCAAATACCGCAAGGACCTGACACAGGCTGCTCTTCGCCGCGCCTCCGCTGTTCTGCGCTCCCAGAAGCCCACCCCGTCAAGGGAAAGAAGGTCGAGCAGGCCAAGAGTAAGAAGCCCGAATAAAATTTACCAACTGGGATTAAGCGGAGCTGTTTTCTACTCGAGAATAAAGAAAAAAATGTTAAAACACACTAGAAATAGGAGGCAGAAAATAATGGAAATATACAGTACCACTTCAACCTCTTAAGAGACAATTCGTATTACAAAGTAAACACCTGCGTGAACAAACCCCATAAAGCTTATCAGCAAAAATTGAACAAACAAATATTGACCACAAAGAAAAATTTTAAAACCCAACAACAAAAAACACGCGTATATTCCTCAACCCGGGTCCAAGGCCCCTGCAACTAACGATACACCCCAAAAACCCCAGTATCTCTAAAACTGGAGTTTCTGCCAAAAAAAAACGGCGTTTCGGCCCATAGTGCAATGTACAACCAGAAATTGACCTCAGCGGTCAGCAAGGTGTTAAGCTAGGCCTCGCAAACGGTTAGGTTCTTGTAGGCGCAAGTCTTGGTGATGCCTTGATGATGTAGCCAAGTCCCTGACGGATGGCCGGAATGTCGGCTGGCGTTGGGGGCGTAAACTCAACTTTGGGGTACCTCAGGAATACATCGAGCTGTGGCCTGGCCTGTGTAAAAAGCCTGTTTACAAGTCCTGATCCCTTAGTAGCCAAACTCACCATTTTTCCGTATCGTTTCCAATGTGCTATGAAACAGAGATGAGATGAAAAATTGTTAAACCTGTTAAAGCCGCTCTCAAACCTAAAACGGTAAACAAGCTTACTTTTGCCAGTAAGAACCTATGAATTAAAGAAACTAAACTTTTTTTATATTATGTTATGTATTTTTCGTTTTTATTTTGTTGAAACTTGAATTTTTAATTTTTTGTTTAAAAGAATTTTTGTTTGGTTTTCTTAATAAATAAGATTGATTAGTTTCAATATATACAGTATGACAAAAATAAATGTTTTTTTTTGTCGATTTAGTCAATGTTTTGTTTTTAAACATTAAAAATAAGAAATGCACTGAGAATCGATTTTTTCCCAGGTCTATTGATAGGCTTGCGTATCTTATATCGCCTGACCTTTTTTGTCTTTTCTGTCCGGTGCATTATCGCGGTATACTTCTCATATTTGTGCATAAGCTCCCTGTCACTTCTCACTTCATACAAATGCATCAGCCGCCAAACACCGGGAAGCTGCACTTGTCATAAGCTCCCAGCGCCGTTCTTGACGTTCTTGTAATGGCGTTTTATAATTGTTGTTTCTTAAAAAAATTGTATTATTATTTAGTTTTATCAGTTATATATTTCCTTTCCTGCTTGTCTTTCAACGAGAAAAGACGTGAGATGGCAACCTCTTCGCACCTCAATTGGTTGATCATTCGAAACAACAACGCCTTCTTGTTGAACAAGCGCGATGTGAAGAAACCCTTCATCACAGAGTCAAACAACTTGGACAGCATGCCCAGTATGCCCAGCGTCCTGCCAAGAACACTGTGCGCGTTGAGTTCAAGGCCGGTCCCTGTCGCTCCCTGAAAAAGCTGAAGAACCTGCTGATCGGCTCCAAATACCGCAAGGACCTGACACAGGTTGCTCTTCGCCGCGCCTCCGCTGTTCTGCGCTCCCAGAAGCCCACCCCGTCAAGGGAAAGAAGGTCGAGCAGGCCAAGAGTAAGAAGCCCGAATAAAATTTACCAACTGGGATTAAGCGGAGCTGTTTTCTACTCGAGAATAAAGAAAAAAATGTTAAAACACACTAGAAATAGGAGGCAGAAAATAATGGAAATATACAGTACCACTTCAACCTCTTATGAGACAATTCGTATTACAAAGTAAACACCTGCGTGGACAAACCCCATAAAGCTTATCAGCAAAAATTGAACAAACAAATATTGACCACAAAGAAAAATTTTAAAACCCAACAACAAAAAACACGCGTATATTCCTCAACCCGGGTCCAAGGCCCCTGCAACTAACGATACACCCTAAAAACATACCAACATAAAGATCCGAAATTTATAGTAGTAAAAAGAAAGGACAATGAATCATTTAGGACATTTTCCCCCTTCATAATCCAAAAATCCATAGACTATGCCTGCGAAGAAGAAGTTGATTCCGTAAAAAAAACACGTGACGGAACTCTTTTAATAAAAAAAAAAGCCACAAAACTGCACAAACTAAACAAAATCGCAGACATGGAAATACTGGTTACGGAAGAAAGGAGTGATCTACAGCAACGACCTCAGATATATTAATGTAGATAACATCCTTCAAGAGCTTAAACCCCAAAAATAAACCTCCAGGAATGTGTAACAAAAGTAGTTGTGTTTTGTGAAGTGTTACTGTTTCAGCGCATATCGGAGCAAGCAACTAAACAGGTGAAGTTACCTTTAAATATATAGGAATTCAAATTTAATTCGTCTTCTTTGCCCGTTTTTGCCCCTTTTCGAAAAAACAATACATGTTGCAGGTGTTTATGCGTTCTCTCATGCAGCGCTTCTCGAAGTTTGGGGGGAGAGCCACCGGAAAGACGGCGCTGTTAGAGGCTTAAATTAAATATTATAACTAATAGAACCATATTTAGTAAAAGTTGTAGTTCTTTTTATGAAAAACTTAAGTTTATTTAAAAATTAAGTAAGAATGACAGTATGGCCAACTCTTGATGTAGGCGGCGGCCATAGGTGTGGTCAAATTTCCAAAACAATAAAATTCGAAAAAAATAGTTCAAGCATATATGTAAAAATTTAGCCAAGTATATCTTAAATTGGAGTTTATGCAAAAAAAAGCTGAAAAATTTCCAAAACAATAAAATTGGAAAAAAATAGTTTAAGCATATATGTAAAATTTTAGCCAAGTATATCTTAAATTGAAGTTTTTGCAAAAAAAAAAACGGCGTTTCCGCCCGAAGTGGACGTCGTCAAATTTAAAAAACAAAAAAATTCAAAATTCGACAAAAATAGTTTAAGCGAAAAGCGTATGTGAAAAATTTGAGGCCAGTATCTCTAAAACTGGAGTTTCTGCCAAAAAAACGGCGTTTCGGCCCATAGTGCAATGTACAACCAGAAATTGACCTCAGCGGTCAGCAAGGTGTTAAGCTAGGCCTCGCAAACGGTGAGGTTCTTGTAGGCGCAAGTCTTGGCTGCCTTGATGATGTTGCCAAGTCCCTGACGGACGGCCGGAATGTCGGCTGGCGTTGGGGGCGTAAACTCAACTTTGGGGTACTTCAGGAACACATCGAGCTGTGGCCTGGCCTGTGTAAGATGCCTGTTTACAAGTCCTGATCCCTTAGTAGCCAAACTCACCATTTTTCCGTATCGTTTCCAATGTGCTATGAAACAGATATGAGATGAAAAATTGTTAAACCTGTTAAAGCCGCTCTCAAACCTAAAACGGTAAACAAGCTTACTTTTGCCAGTAAGAACCTATGAATTAAAGAAACTAAACTTTTTTTATATTATGTTATGTAATTTTCGTTTTTATTTTGTTGAAACTTGAATTTTTAATTTTTTGTTTAAAAGAATTTTTGTTTGGTTTTCTTAATAAATAAGATTGATTAGTTTCAATATATACAGTATGACAAAAATAAATGTTTTTTTTTGTCGATTTAGTCAATTTTTTGTTTTTAAACATTAAAAATAAGAAATGCACTGAGAATCGATTTTTTCCCAGGTCTATTGATAGGCTTGCGTATCTTATATCGCCTGACCTTTTTTGTCTTTTCTGTCCGGTGCGTTATCGCGGTATACTTCTCATATTTGTGCATAAGCTCCCTGTCACTTCTCACTTCATACAAATGCATCAGCCGCCAAACACCGGGAAGCTGCACTTGTCATAAGCTCCCAGCGCCGTTCTTGACGTTCTTGAAATGGCGTTTTATAATTGTTGTTTCTTAAAAAAATTGTATTATTATTTAGTTTTATCAGTTATATATTTCCTTTCCTGCTTGTCTTTCAACGAGAAAAGACGTGAGATGGCAACCTCTTCGCACCTCAATTGGTTGATCATTCGAAACAACAACGCCTTCTTGTTGAACAAGCGCGATGTGAAGAAACCCTTCATCACAGAGTCAAACAACTTGGACAGCATGCCCAGTATGCCCAGCGTCCTGCCAAGAACACCGTGCGCGTTGAGTTCAAGGCCGGTCCCCGTCGCTCCCTGAAAAAGCTGAAGAACCTGCTGATCGGCTCCAAATACCGCAAGGACCTGACACAGGTTGCTCTTCGCCGCGCCTCCGCTGTTCTGCGCTCCCAGAAGCCCACCCCGTCAAGGGAAAGAAGGTCGAGCAGGCCAAGAGTAAGAAGCCCGAATAAAATTTACCAACTGGGATTAAGCGGAGCTGTTTTCTACTCGAGAATAAAGAAAAAAATGTTAAAACACACTAGAAATAGGAGGCAGAAAATAATGGAAATATACAGTACCACTTCAACCTCTTAAGAGACAATTCGTATTACAAAGTAAACACCTGCGTGAACAAACCCCATAAAGCTTATCAGCAAAAATTAAACAAACAAATATTGACCACAAAGAAAAATTTTAAAACCCAACAACAAAAAACACGCGTATATTCCTCAACCCGGGTCCAAGGCCCCTGCAACTAACGATACACCCCAAAAACATACCAACATAAAGATCCGAAATTTATAGTAGTAAAAAGAAAGGACAATGAATCATTTAGGACATTTTCCCCCTTCATAATCCAAAAATCCATAGACTATGCCTGCGAAGAAGAAGTTGATTCCGTAAAAAAAACACGAGACGGAACTCTCTTAATAAAAAAAAAAGCCACAAAACTGCACAAACTAAACAAAATCGCAGACATGGAAAGACTGGTTACGGAAGAAAGGAGTGATCTACAGCAACGACCTCAGATATTTTGATGTAGATAACATCCTTCAAGAGCTTAAACCCCAAAAAGTCACAGAAGTAAAAAAAGTAATGAAGAAACAAACTACAAGCAACAACACCAACACCAATACCACCGACTCACTAACAGAAACTGGCCTAATAATTCTAACATTTGAATCCCACAAATTTCCCGAAATACTTCGTATTGGAAACACACCACTGAAGGCTTACACTGCCAGAAAGATAAAAAATGCCTCAACTGCGAGAACGATCCGGAAATCGACTCCCAACACAGCCCGCTCGACCGTAAATGTCCAACATTCCTTAAGCAACAGGAATTTACAAATATAAAAACTACCGAGAAGGTCGACCCCAAAACTGCTTTGAGGATATACTTCGAGCGACATGGATACCAAACTAGAGCCACGTATGCAACAGCACCACAACAGCACCACAACACAGGACCAAACAAAACCCCAATCTTTAAATGCCATCACACCAATAGAAAAAACTACACATAAAAATCACACACAAAACACCATAACCAAATCAACATCCCACGGAACCTCAACTAAAGCACCAAAATCACCCAAAGAACACCTCCAAAATCACACTCAACAGAAAGAGCAAGACGACATCGAGACCATGGATACCGACATTACAGACACCACACAAAAATAACCTTACGCATCACAAATTACAAAGAACTTAACATTAAAAATATTCTCCAAAGATAAGTCAAACTCTCTCTCCACTAACTTCAAACCGTCCAACCCAAAAACTAAACCCTCAACCAAAAACAAACACACCAATAACAGCGAACGCGAATCTATCTAAAATCCACCAACCTTATCCTAACCTAACCCGTTCTTCACCGCAAAAATGTCCCTTAATATAGTGCAATGAATTATAAAAGGTTATTCTAAAATTTATAACCAACTTCTAATATTGATAAAGAACTACTCCCCACACATCATAGCTCTCCAAGAATCACACATACAATACACCTATAACATACCTACCCCCGTAAACTACATCCTACTTACTAACATAGCCACGAACAGATTTGGCGGCGTAGCACTACTAGTACATAAATCGATCGAACATTCAATAATCAACACCACAAACGATCTCGAAACACTAGAAACACTTGTAAAATCCCAGAAAAACCTACACATATAGACAGTTTACAGACATCTCTCCGACCAAAACTATCACAAAACAAACACTAGAAAATACATTGAAAAAAGAAAATACATACATACATACATTTAATGGTTGGTAATTTTTAATTGGTAATTTAATAATTTTGTTTAATGGAGACTTTAATGGTTGGCACCCAGCCTGGCGGTTCCCTACCTCTAACCCAACTTATACAAAAATTTATCGATACATCCCAACTTATCCTCTTAAATGACAAATCACTAACATATTTTTGAACACACAACACATACACACACATTGACTATTCCCTTTGCTCGGGATCACTAGCTCCACACACCAAGTGGAAAATACTCAATGACCTTCATCGGAGCGACCACTTCCCAATAATCATCTCCCTTTTTCCATAAAACAAGGTAAACAAATTCAACAAACCCTTTTTTAAACCCTTTCTGAAAATGTAAACAAAGAGGCTGCCCCAATCAACAGAATCATTTTGCAAAGCGCGAACAGCTCTATACCGCAAACCTCACCGAATTCTAAACCATACAAGGTTCCCTGGTAGAATAAATACTTAGCTCATTTACAAAAAGAAAAACAATTAGCTTGGAACACCCTTAATCGCAACATAAACCTTCAAAACATAACAGATTACAGACGCAAGAATGCCAAATATAGATTTGAAATAAAAGAAAGTAAAAATGAAACATCAAACTCCTTTACATCCACCATAGATCCGTCAACACCCTTATCAAAAATATGGCACAATATAAGACGCTTTTGCGGACTTAACCCAGTCAATCAAATCCATGCAATACAAAATCCCGAAAATAACACCCCTACAACTTCTACCAACGACATTGCTAATATATTTTCAAGGGACTTCTCAGAGCTTTTAAACGATCGGAACTTCTCAGAGGAGTTCACCTACCACAAAAAATAGAATAAAAGACCTTTTTAACAAAATACTAGACAGTCACATACGCCAAGCCTATAAAACAAGCCTCGTCATACCGATCCTAAAGCCAATAACTGAAAAAACAAAAATAAATTCATACAGACCCATATCCCTTAACTGCTGTCTTGCAAAAACTCTCGACAAGATATTGCCAAAAGACCGTGGTGGTGTAAACGTGAATAAAGTGCTTAATCAAAACCAATTTGGCTTAAAAAAATGAAAATCGACTTCGGACAGTCTACTCTATGTGGACTACCTCATAATGAAGTCAAAGAAGCACACATCACTCATCTCTTTTGACTTCTCAAGAGCCTTCGATCGAGTAGGTTTTCACACCATTACAGACCAACTCCAGGATTGGCAAATAGGCCCTAAAATAATAAATTATATAAAAAATTTTTTGCTCAACAGAAAAATAATTGTCCGTGTGGGACCCCAAATATCCAATTGTCATCCCCTACATAACGGTATCCCCCAAGGATCACCTATATCAGTTAAACTATTCTTAATAGCGTACAATAAACCTTCAAATACTATAGCTTTACACAAAAACATTAAATTTAGCGCATACGCCGACGATTTCTTCCTCATAATAAACTGTCAAGAAAACAAAAATAAAAACCTCAACTTAGACTACATTTTAAATAATACAAACACCTGGTGGTCATATTCCGGAGCATCCCTTTCCCTAGCAAAGTGCAAGCACCTACACATTTTCAAAAAACGCAACTGCACTTGTACAATAACCTGCAATCACATACAACATACCGTCACCTCGATCAAAATCCTTGGATTAACAATTAACAATAAATACAAATGGAACACACACATAAACTCACTAATACCCTCACTCGACCAAAAACTTAATATAATAAAATGCCTATCAATCCATAAATTTAATTGCAATACCCACACACTCCTTCACGTCGCTAAAGCAACAGTCATCGCTAAGCTGGAATACGGTTTCTTCCTTTACGGACACTCACCGAAAAGCACCTCAAACAAATTAAAGATCCCGTTCAATGCTGCATTCCGACTGGCCCTTGGAGCCTACCGAACAACCCCCATATCTAACTTAATCAACGAATCCAATATTATCACAATAGAGCAAAAACGAGACCTAAAAACAGCCAAACTTAGCAAAAACTTTATTTTTTCCAGAGACACACCCATACACAAATTTGTTAAGCAACAAAAAATCTGAAAAAACCTAACCACCATAGCCCGAACCATACAACTCTGCTTCTCATTATACTTACCATACCAACCACAAAAACTACAAAATTTCAATCCACCTTGGGAGATACCCAATCTCATAGATACAACGTTCAGAATCCATAAAAAACAAACAACATCCCCTGACACATATCGAAAAATATACGAACATACCAAAGACAGACACAAATCCTACAAGTTTATATTCACAAAAATCAAAAATAAAAGATCAAAAATAAATTCCACAATAACTTACCCAGTCACAACAGAAAACCACATTATAAAATATGGTATGCTCCCCCATACTCTTCAGTACTCTCCGCCGAAATAATAGCCATCCAAGAAGCAATTGATCAATTGTGGATGTTAGCCGACCAAACCAGTAGCGAGTCAGCAGCGAAAATCCCTCTCATTTTCTCCCCAAACATAAATTGAACAGACATAAACAAGCATTTAAGGTCAGAATTCTCAACAAGACAGGAACAAACCTTTGAACAATGCAGCCAATAGTATAAATCCATAAACAAAGACAACACGAACAACGACAAATATTTTAACCCAAAATCGAGCAGGCTCGACCAAATAAAAATAGAACTCCTTAGACTAGGCCACACAAAACTTACCCACGAACACTACCTCAACCAGAACCAAACATCCCCATGCCTCTGTTGCCAAGGAGATAACACCATATCCCACCTACTCAACTCATGCCCATCACTCCACCAAATAAAACACTCTATCTTTAAAAACACAAACCCTCTTAACCTACTCAATGAACTAAACACAGATAACCTTCAAAAAATAATATCTTTTCTAAAAGAATCAAATTTGTTCCACAAAAATATGAAATCCATCCCAACACCAAAATCAGAAAATTGTAACTAAAGTGTCAGTCGGGAAACGGGGGAAGGCCGAGGAGCCACGCGCCATTTGCATCAAGGTACAGGCCAATCCGAAGAATTAGTGTTAAGCATATTAATCAAGTATTAGTAAATATAAATAGGCAGAGTCCAACTGTAGAAAGGTCTGATAGGAATCCAATTGGAGTGTGAGGTTCGGATTACAAGGAGGGTAAGCCGCGGTGTTTCCAAGAAGACCGATTAACTCCGAGAATCGAGCGTGCCCGGCGAAGGAACTGGCAGCAGAGGATATGTGCGACGATTCGAGCCGCGGTGAGCTGCGATATCAGGCCATTTCGAATCGTGGAGTTGGAGGGAAACAGTATCGAAGGCCTGTTAGATAGTGGTGCGACCGTCAGTCTCCTCGGTGAAGGATGCCTGGGGTTAATAGAGAGATTGGAATTGAGACGGGAAAAGACGCGAGCATCATGCAGTCCGCGGGCGGTGCAAAAAACCAGGTGCTTGGCAAGGTGAATCCGGAGATAAAATTCCAAGGGAAAACTCAGCGCATTCCGATCCTGCTTTGCCCCTCCTTGAAGCAGAAACTGTAGACTGGGCGTAGACTTTCGGAGGAAGTTCCACATCGCGCCCGAGCTAGGGGGCGAGTCGTTGGAGAACGTGGAAACCGAGTTCCACAGCAAAGGGTAACCAGTAGAGCCTCACACCCTAACTAACGTGCAACAGGAACGTCTGGATAAGGTAAAGGAAACCTTCTTTACATATGAGCATCAGGGATTCGGACTCACCACAATGAAACAGCACACCATACTGTTGGTAGAGGGGGGATCGCCAGTCAAGGAAAGGTTTTTTCCAGTGTCCCCAGTCAAGCAATAAGTCTTGTTCGCTGAAGTGGACGAAATGTTGAGACTCGGAGTCATCGATCTGAGTGAGATTCCTCGGAGCCCGGAGAACAGGCTGTGTTTGGACGCACGGAAGCTAAATGCTTTGACGGTGATGGATGCCTACCCGTTGCAAAATATAGAGTCCATCCTCAGCCGGGTCGATGACACGATTTTCATCAGCAGCATGGACCTGAAACATGCGTTTTGGCAAGAGGAACTGGATAAAAAGAGTCGTCCGTATACGGCTTTCACTATAACTGGTAGGCCGCTGTGTCAGTTCCGGAGAATGCCTTTTGGATTATGCAATGCAACGCAAAGACTGTGCAGGTTGATGGATAGAGTCATCCCACGGAGACTCAGAGACCGAGGGTTTGTATACCTGGATGACCTGTTAATGATCTCGAAGACCTTTGAGGAGCATTGTGAGTTGCTAGCAGAAGTAGGAAGATGCTTACGGAGGGCGAATTTGGGTTGCAGAAGTCAAAGTTCTGCTTTAAATACTTGCGGTATTTAGGGTATGTTCTAAGAGATGGCGCTCTGAAGACTGATCCACAGAAAATCGCCGCCATTAAAGAAATTGAGGCCCCGAAAAACGTCCGACAGCTGCGCACTTTTTTTGGCACAGCGAGTTGGTACAGAAGGTTTATAAAAAAAATGTTCCGAGATATCGCTCCCTAAACAGATTGCATGGAAAAAGGAAAAGGGCTACAGTGGACACCTGAAGCGGAGTTAGCTTTCCAGAGGCAAGTATTGACCTGTGCGCCAGTTTTAACCCACTCAGACTTCCGGAAACACTTCTGGATTCAGTGTGATGCCAGTCATATAGGTATCGGCGCGGTGTTGTTCCAGAAGGACGAAAATAAAGTGGAACGACCGATCGCTTTCTCTTCGGCAAAGCTGAATTACAATGTGACCGAGAAGGAGTATCATATTTCCAGAGGCTGAGGAAATCGATTCCCAGACTTACGGGTGGAAGAAGTCTTACTCTTTAAGAAGACTCGTTTTTGCTGGGAGGACAGCGAGGAGTTCGACTGGAAATTGTGGATCCCTGAAGAACTAACGAGTATTAGTACTACAATTAGTGCAGCAAGCGCATGAAGGGGAGATGGCGCTTCATGGGGGGATCCGGAAGACATTAGCGAGGCTACAGCGAATGTATTATTGGCCGAACATGGTGGTACAGGTGAAAGAATAGGTAACTTCATGCATCAGCTGTAAAGAAGGAGGACAGGCAACAGGAGGAAGACACGTGAGAAAAATTCAATTCGAATTTTTCAAGAATTTTCTTCGGAGCTCTGATGTAAGTACGAGGAAAACAAAAATGAAATCGAAGCCATGAGATCATAACGATTGTTAAATCATAATTGTAGTTTTTCAGTACATTTCGAAGAAATAAGATTTGGAGCTCATCATCCTACTGAAGGGTGAATGAATCCTACTGTTATTTATTTATTTTTTTAATTAAACCATTATCTGTATTTGTCCCAAGATGCCTAGGTTAGGTGTTAGGTTAATACATGTTAAATATTTAAGAGTGATAGAAAAGATAAAAGATAAAAAAAAGAATAAATATTAATTCCAATTAGCAAACAAAATGAATTGTGAGTAAAAACGCAGGCTCCATGTTTTGGACCAAGGAAGGGAAGCCTTCTCTGGGCCCAATACCGTGGTGTTCTCTCGTCAGCTGTCTTTTTTTTTTTTGTGAATTGATAAATGGTGTAACGTAGTCATTTTTACTTCCCTGTAGTTCTAAGCGCTAGTTCGTTGCTAGTGAAATAAGCACTTACCAGCAGACCACCACTACTTACAAAGTGGCGTCTAGCCATGCGTTTTTCAATTTCCGTTTTTGTATGAAATGTCCGCTAATAGGGTCAATCGCCACCGCCTCGATAACCCACGAACTTGTGAAATAGTGCAACATATTAGGGTCTTTAAAGAAACTACTTACATTAGACCCCATGGAACGGCCGGTAAAATAAGTGCTTACATGGGACCCCATGGAACGGCTGGTAAAATAAGTGCTTACATCGGACCCCATTGATGGGTCGGTAAAATAAGTGCTTACGTCGGACCCCATGGAAAGGTTGGTGAGGGGCCTGCCATTATAAATTAAAAAACATGTACAATTGCAATTACAGTTTTTATTTAATTTAAATTTTTCTTTATTCTACGGGTTTTGTTCTTTCATTACTTTTAGGCAGCTCGAGTTTTTCAAATACCATATTTCAAGTGGAACTGGATAAAAAGAGTCGTCCGTATACGGCTTTCACTATAACTGGTAGGCCGCTGTGTCAGTTCCGGAGGATGCCTTTTGGATTATGCAATGCAACGCAAAGACTGTGCAGGTTGATGGATAGAGTCATCCCACGGAGACTCAGAGACCGAGGGTTTGTATACCTGGATGACCTGTTAATGATCTCGAAGACCTTTGAGGAGCATTGTGAGTTGCTAGCAGAAGTAGGAAGATGCTTACGGAGGGCGAATTTGGGTTGCAGAAGTCAAAGTTCTGCTTTAAATACTTGCGGTATTTAAGGTATGTTCTAAGAGATGGCGCTCTGAAGACTGATCCACAGAAAATTGCCGCCATTGAAGAAATTGAGGCCCCGAAAAACGTCCGACAGCTGCGCACTTTTTTTTGGCACAGCGAGTTGGTACAGAAGGTTTATAAAAAAAATGTTCCGAGATATCGCTCCCTAAACAGATTGCATGGAAAAAGGAAAAGGGCTACAGTAGACACCTGAAGCGGAGTTAGCTTTCCAGAGGCAAGTATTGACCTGTGCGCCTGTTTTAACCCACTCAGACTTCCGGAAACACTTCTGGATTCAGTGTGATGCCAGTCATATAGGTATCGGCGCGGTGTTGTTCCAGAAGGACGAAAATAAAGTGGAACGACCGATCGCTTTCTCTTCGGCAAAGCTGAATTACAATGTGACCGAGAAGGAGTATCATATTTCCAGAGGCTGAGGAAATCGATTCCCAGACTTACGGGTGGAAGTAGTCTTACTCTTTAAGAAGACTCGTTTTTGCTGGGAGGACAGCGAGGAGTTCGACTGGAAATTGTGGATCCCTGAAGAACTAACGAGTATTAGTACTACAATTAGTGCAGCAAGCGCATGAAGGGGAGAAGGCGCTTCATGGGGGGATCCGGAAGACATTAACGAGGCTACAGCGAATGTATTATTGGCCGAACATTGTGGTACAGGTGAAAGAATAGGTAACTTCATGCATCAGCTGTTAAGAAAATAAGCACACTACGCAATTACAAGACTACGCAATTATATTTGGATTTCCTCGGAAAATACCCCGATCCTGGCGCGGCAACACCATGCTGTTTGTAGTAATAGACGACTTTACAAAGTTTGTCTAGCTTAAAGGTAAGCCCAAAGCAACATCGGTGGCGGCGGCCGGATTCCTTAGAGAACATGTTTCACGCAATTCGGAGTGCCTGATATTATACACACAGACAATGGCAGGCAATTTGTTTCTAAGGGATTTGAGGATATGATGCGGCTGTACGGGATATTACACATGAAAACGGGCAGATACTCACCGCAAGCAAATACTTCCGAGCGCGTCAACCTGTCGGTACTCCCGGCCATTATAATGATTATTGGCGAGGATCATGGGATGAGCGATTACCGGAGGTACACGCGGCACTGAGGGCAGCGTCACATTGCTCAAAATACAGGGGTGTCCCCGTATTTCGCAATGTTCGGGCAGTATATGTTTTCGAACCGTGGAGATTACCAGCTGGCCCGAAAGCTAATGGCGTTAAACGAGTCGGAGATTCAGCAGCTACGAAGGTCGGAGCAACAACAAGTCCAGGTTCCGGGATGAAGGAAAGAATTCACCAGGCATACCAAGAGGTGGCGCGGAGGTAAAACTTAAAAGCCAGGGAAGTCTTCTTACCGGGGCAAGAAGTGTATAAGCGGAACTTCGTACTCAGCAACCTATGGTTAGTGGTCAGTATATAAACAACCCATTTCAAACAACGAAAAAGGACGCACAAATTTCTTGTGACAGGCCCCAGCAGGCCCCAAATATAACAGGCAACAGGAGGAGAACACGTGGGAAAAATTCAATTCGAATTTTTCAAGAATTTTCTTCGGAGCTCTGATGTAAGTACGAGGAAAACAAAAATGAAATCGAAGCCATGAGATCATAACGATTATTAAATCGTAATTGTAGTTTTTCAGTACATTTCGAAGAAATAAGATTTGGAGCTCATCATCCTACTGAAGGATGAATGAATCCTACTGTTATTTATTTATTTTTTTAATTAAACCATTATCTGTATTCGTATAAGTTTTGATAGATCGAAGTGGATAATGATTATTAAATAATTATCTTTTAAAATACTCACCGATCATAACGCCAAAGAAATTGTCTTCTTTTCTTAGGGCCGCTTTCCCCTACATACAAAGAGCTCTCGGTTAGCGGTGTTTATATTCGAATTACCCTCAATAAGATCATCTACAGTTTGAATGGGAAAGTGGCATGCAAACTTCTGCCTCTGTCCATGGTCCTTAGTCATCCCCTTAATGGAGGCTGTTTGCTCCGAAGAAGCTTCTACAAGGATCTCTATTTTTTTTCCATGACTTTTTGTTCAGCTGAATTTAAATATATAAATATAGTATAATATAATAATGAATATAAAAATATAAAAATCATTAATCATTCAAACATACTCATACCTTTGATAGTCCTTACTTCATCCACAACTTTTTCGAGAGCCTCTTTTGTTTCGACTGCAAATAAAAAACAAATTCAAATTGGGCGAATTTAAAAAATAACTCGAGAGGAACTAACTTGTTCGGTGAGATTCCGAAATAATCTTCTCAAGGAGCTCAATAGTCTCTCCACTTTTGCACGATTTCTTATTTAAACAAGAAAGGAAAGCTAAATTCGGGCGAAGCCGAAGTGTATATACCCTTGCAGTTAAAACCAGATATATATCGCAAACATCGGATATAGTTGGCCACTCCTTATGGGAAAATGAATATATAATCTTATTTATTACAATACAAAATCTAAAAAAAGTCCCAAACATCTATCTTCAAACATACCACATACGCGAGTGCTGTGGTATATTTGGAGTCGAATTCATAATTTGTCAAAATTCTATTCCAAGCATAGCTCAGCTCTGCATCTTCCCCGGCTTATCTATATTTCTGCATTTCTCTTTTGCACTCTTTCAAAGCTCCCGCTTCGGCTTCTTGTTTGGCACAGTGGTTCAAGGTATTGTGTTTTTTAACTTTTTAAATATTAACTTTTTTTTTATTAAATAAAAAATAAAAATAAATAAATAAAATGGAATTTAAACTGGTCTGTGCCATTAAGTCTTGTAACAAGACAATTTCCACATCCCAGCCTAGCATCCATTGCTGGTTATGTGAAAACGTCGTGCACGCCAAGTGTGCCGGTTTCACTGCATCAGTTTCGGATGCCATTTCCCGTAGGTCTGGGATACATTATTGTTGTGAAAATTGTCGTGCTGTGCAAGGCGAAATGAGGTCGTTCATGAGACAGACCAAAAATGGATTTAAAGAGCTGATCACTGGTTTTCGTAAAATCAATGAACAGCTCTGTGCGCTGGACACTCAGTTTAGTGGCCTTCAGCTGCTAAATGAGTCCCCTAAGCGTAAGAAATCCGCTGTTTCTGATCCGCCTCAGCCTGCTCAGCCGACATTAATGCAGCCGCTTATATCTCTGGCCACCCCAAGGGCTAGAACTGAGAAAAATTCGTCCGAATTTCTCAGGGATAAAGAGCAATTGTCCGATATGTCCGCCATGGCATCCCCTCAAGTGATGCCACAGGTCCTAGGGAACGAAACCCCCATTAGAGTCACCCAAAAGGGTATTCCACAGTCCGGACCACCGGCACCGACTGATGCTGCAGTTTTCGTACCTGCGACACCAAAACCCTTACAGGTTTCCAAAAACCCTAAACCCCAGATTCCTCCATCGAAACATATATTTGTTTCTCGGCTTGCCCCTGATACTTCAGAGATTGATATCTCGGCTTATATCAAAGCCAAAACAAAAGCCGATATAAAGGTGGAGGACATAACTAAATTTAAATATAATTATACACGGCGCACGTCTTCTTTCAAGATTCGTGTGCCCGCGCTGATGTTCAAGACGATTTGTTCTCCCAGTTTTTGGCCAGAGAATCTTTTCGTCCAAGAACATCAGCCTAGTTCCGTGAAGAAAAAAGCCAGTGGGAGTGAGACTTCCCAATATCGGAACCACTGACCAACCCTCCACCCGCTCTTTGGCTACTAACCCAAAAAACTAGTTTCCTCACTAACTCTTACCTATCAGAAGTTTCCAAGTAAGTACACCACTTTTAGACGGGATCGATCTCAGCGAAGAGGAGGTGGAGTCCTCATTTCGGTAGACTCTACTCTTGCTTCTGAAGAGGTGAAATCCCAGGAGTTTGGTGACATAGAATTTATTTGCGTTAAAATCACTATGTCCGTTAAAGCTTTATACATTATATGTTCATATATACCTCCTATGTCTGAACCGCCTACATATTGGCAGCATTTGTCCGCCATTCGATACGTCTCTAATCTTATGACGGATCGTGACGAACTCGTAGCGGTGGGCGACTTTCCAGACTTATATCCCAGAATTAAAGTGGTCCAACGTCGATAACTCACCATCTTTGTCACTTATAACTTACCATGACTTCACCGCGGGCATGTTTGACATGTCCCTAGGTCAGATCAATCATGTTAGAAATTCGCTAGGTCGGCTCTTAGACTTATGTTTTGTATCTGATCCTGATGGTACTGCTCTCTCCAGAGCTTTTCCCCTTTCAACCCCAGAGGATCCATATCACCCAACGCTGGAGGTCGCAATCGAAACCACTCCTGGTATCGATCAGATGTCTTCGAGCGTGGTAAATAAGATTCGCTGTTTCCGTAAAGCTGATTTTCAGAAACTTAATACCCTTATCGATACATTTGACTGGTCTGATATTCTGGCGTGCACTGATCTTAATGTCACTTTAGAAAAATTTTATTTTACTTTAAATAAATTTTTTGACTCATGTGTGCCTTGGAAATATCCGTCCGCTTCAACAAATCCTCCTTGGTTTACAAGGTGCCTCGCTAACTTAAAAAATAAAAAAAATAAGCTTTTACTTAAATATAAAAAAACCTGCAGTAGTGTTGATTTCTCAAGATACCTACTAGCTCGGTCGAATTTTACCGTGCATAACGCTGAATGTTATAGGAATTATATTGAACGCTGCCGGATTCAATTTACTCAGGATCCAAAGCAGTTTTATAATTTTGTAAACACTAAGCGTAAACACGTATCTTTTTCACCTCTGCTTACGTTTGAAAATTCCTCTGCGACTTCGGATCAGGCCATTGCCGATCTATTCGCAGAATTTTTTCAAACAACTTATTCTCTTAAAAGGGGAAAAAGTCCGAGGCTGCCAACTACAGAGGCATCTCTAAGTTTTCGGCAATTCCAAAGTTATAGTCGGCAATTCAAAAATTAATTACCCCTCATTTGCAACACCTTTGCTCTTCGATCATCACTCCTTGTCAGCATGGCTTTATTAAGCGTCGCTCCACCACCACAAACTTATTGGAGTTGACATCCTTTGTCATAGATGGCTTTTGTAAGGGATATCAAACCGATGTAATTTACACAGACTTCAGCAAAGCATTTGATTCAGTTAATCACTCACTCTTGTTGAGTAAACTGAATATGCTGGGTTTTCCTAAAGACCTCTTAACGTGGATCTCCAGCTACCTAGATGGAAGGACACAAAGAGTCTTATTTAAAAACATACAGTCCCGTCTGGTCCGTGCTACATCTGGCGTCCCTCAAGGAAGTCATCTTGGCCCGCTATTATTCACGCTTTTTATCAATGACTTGCCCCCTGCTTTAACGAACTCTCTAGTTCTTATGTATGCAGACGATGTAAAGCTTTGTCTTCAGTACAAATCCATCTCTGCCCAATGCAGTCTTCAGTCTGACCTTGATAACTTTCAAAAATGGTGTTTAGCTAATGATCTAATACTTAATGGATCAAAATGCAAACATATGTCTTTTTATCGTTCTTGCCCTCTGCAAGCTACTTATTCTATTAATGGGATTGCCTTAGAAAAATTAACTCAGGTTAATGATCTCGGCGTCTTATTAGACATTAAACTCAAATTTGCCGACCATATTTCCTTAATGGTTAATAAGGCTAAAGGTGTCCTTGGTTTTATTAAAAGGTGGTCAAAAAAATGTTTTGACCCCTATATAACCAAAACACTATTTATTTCCTTGGTCCGTCCTATACTGCAGTACGGTTCATGTGTCTGGAGTCCCCAATACGGAGTACATAAGGACCGCATAGAATCCGTACAAAAGAACTTTT
This sequence comes from Drosophila bipectinata, assembly GCF_030179905.1. NCBI lineage: Eukaryota > Metazoa > Arthropoda > Insecta > Diptera > Drosophilidae > Drosophila > Drosophila bipectinata. The sequence continues at coordinate 7,976,545 of NC_091740.1, read as the reverse complement.
TAATATTTGCACTTAGAGGTCTATACTGGGATGCAAATCTTCAGCTTCCATCCTACAGTAGCAGACTTTTACTTATAAACTTACCTAGCTTAACAAATCATAGGACAATGCTCGGTGTAGTTTTTCTGCATAACCTTATTAACGGGGATGTAGATAGCCAGCATTTACTAACACGCTTAAATTTTAACATTCCTAATAGAAGGACTCGAAACTTTAGTCCTCTGTTCCTTAGCCGTTGTAGTTCGACATATGCACTGCATGACCCTTTTAGGGTATTATGTTTGAACTACAATGGTCTCTACTCTATTACATCTCTTTCCTGTCCCTCTAATTTAAAATATAGAATTTTAAATTTCCTTACTAACTCCTCTTAGCTTAACAAATTTCAAATAGCTTAATTCAAATTAAGCTTAACCAAAAACCATTTCCGATCGTTCAGTTATATGGCAGCTATAAGATATAGTCGGCCAATCGTTATGAAATTCGATAGGTCGGATAAACTGACCAAAAATATAATCTGTACCAAGTTCCAGCTTTCTATCTTAAAAAACACGAAAGTTGGGTCATTTCCGATCGTTCAGTTATATGGCAGCTATAGGATATAGTCGGCCGATCCTTACGAAATTTAGCATGTCGTATTATTTTGCCAAAAATATGTGAAATGTGAAATTTGAACTCTCTAACTCTAAAAACACCGAAGTTATACCATTTCCGATCAATCAGTTATATGGCAGCTATAGGATATAGTCGGCCGATCCGGGCCGTTCCGACTTATATACTGCGTGCAAAGGAAAGAAGGGTGTGTGCAAAGTTTCAAGACGATAGCTTTAAAACTGAGAGACTAGTTCGCGTAGAAACAGACAGATGGACAGACGGACATGCTCATATCAACTCAGGAGGTGATCCTGATCAAGAATATATATACTTTATAGGGTCGGAGATGTCTCCTTCACTGCGTTGCACACTTTTGGACAAAATTATAATATCCTCTGCAAGGGTATAAAAACAATAGTTTTAATTCACAATTTACTACAGATGTCTTAAATATTTTTTTAAACTTACCAGTGTTAAGAAACTCCAATCGCTGAATTTTTCTTGCTGGACTGTCCGACATCGTCCCGCCTCTTTATTCTTGAAGCTTTTATATAATATATATGATATAATTTAGGGTTGAACAGATAAAAGTACGACAATATCCTCAATCATCAATATGGCGAAGTAAAGGAATTTAAATCATATCCTTCAGCACGTGCATGTATTAACACGGTTACTTTAAATAGTTGACTATCGCATCTATCTTCATTATCGTTTATTTCCCATCCACATCATCAAGCCTCAAGTCATATTAATATAAATAATTTGTTCGCATTGTCATAACAAGTATCTTCAAATTTTTAATGTTACACATAAGCGTTGGCGTTTACCCGTCTTCACGGGACGGCCAAGGAATTCTTCCCCCTCTACTGAGCTGGGAAGTAACTTCATTTACAAACAAGAAAGGAAAGCTAACTTCGGGCGGAGCCGAAGTTTATATACCCTTGCAGCTAAAACCGGATATATATCGCAAACATCGGATATAGTTAGCCGATCTGAAATTTGGTAGGTTGGATCAACTGACCAAAAATATAATCTGTACCAAGTTCCAGCTTTCTATCTTCAAAAACACGAAAGTTGGGTCATTTCCGATCGTTCAGTTATATGGCAGCTATAGGATATAGTCGGCCGATCCTTATAAAATTTGGCATGTCGTATTATTTTGCCAAAAATAGCTCTCATGTCAAATTTGAACTCTCTAACTCTAAAAACACCAAAGTTATACCATTTACGATCAATCAGTTATATGGCAGCTATAGGATATAGTCGGCCGATCCCGGCCATTCCGACTTATATACTGCGTGCAAAGGAAAGAAGGGTGTGTGCAAAGTTTCAAGACGATAGCTTTAAAACTGAGAGACTAGTTCGCGTAGAAACAGACAGACGGACAGACGGACATGCTCATATCAACTCAGGAGGTGATCCTGATCAAGAATATATATACTTTATAGGGTCGGAGATGTCTCCTTCACTGCGTTGCACACTTTTGGACAAAATTATAATACCCTCTGCAAGGGTATAAAAATCATATCCTTTAAATATGGTATTGCGGCTGCTTTACAAATCAACTGGTTTAATTCAAAAATTGCTTCAGAAGATAAGGGCTCCGCATCTTCTACGTAAATACCCAAGTCATAGGCTCTGTATAAAAATTCCGCACATTCTTCCTCTTAATGTATCTTCGATGCAACAATAATTGTTTGGTTCCTTCTGGATTAATGTGCTTCCTTTAAATATTGTTACATTTTTTCTTTTTTCGGTCTCTAATCTCTCTTGTTTAGGTAAATTCTGTTCTTCTTCAATTCTCTAAAATGTTTGTTGGATTTCTGACAAAATTTTTCAAATGTTGCAAATAATTTTCAAAAGCATAAGCAGAGCCTTTAACTGGATCGCCAACCTGTTTCACCGTTTCTTTTACATGTAGTAAGCTGTGTATGTTATATGAGACACTATTTTCTCCAAATACAATTGGAAAATTTGAAACAAATAGGTTCAACATTCGCTGACAGGTTTACAAATAAATTGTTCGCTGATATGGGCAGCAAAGCCTTCTATACGCACAATGCAATAACAAAAACACATAATATTGGTCATCAGGTAATTCATTTTTGAGTACAAATATTCCCGTATACAGTAAAATAATTCAGTTGGTTTCCAGTTGTATAGTTCACTTAAGGGTCTTGGCTTTCTTGCGAATTCTTTAGGCATCTTTTTACGTATGTCAACTAATTTTTGGGATATTTTAGATTTCTTGTCGTTCGTCATCAATCGAACATGACTCCTAAGTCAAATAAATGCATGTAGTCAGTGGAATTTGGGAAACCATTTTTACATTCACGGTTTCAAAGGGTGTCACTTTTGTCAAATATTGTTTTAAGGATTTAGTCTCATGTGCCGGCCTACTTTTTAGAGGTTATTTCAAAAAATTTTTTTTGTAACAAAAAATAATGCCATCGTTTCAATTTTCAAATATGTTTTTATAAGCATCATAAACTATTTGAAAATATTTTGTTTAATTTATTCTTGTGTAGTTTAATACACTTTATAGCATGCCAAAGTATGCATATAAAAAAAAAAAGATAGGTCCCTGGCGCAGGTGATTTCGACTGCTAGAGTCATCCGAAACAAAAAATTAGAATAGATTATTGTTTTGTAAGCTAATGGCTCTGTCCCGTACTAGAATGAAATATTTTCATCAATAAACAACAAAATGGCGAACTCACAAAACAAAAAATTAAAAAAAATTAAAAAAATTTATCTTAAATTAATGATAAAAAAAAAACTAATCATTAAAAATAAATGATTCTAGTACGGGACAGAGGTGTTACTTTTTAGAACAACATATCCAAATTTCAGCTAGATCGGTACCATAGAATTTTGTGAATCACCTGCGCCGCACACAAAAATGTCGTTTCGAGAAAAACGCGTTTAAAGTTTAGACGCTACCGAGAAACTCATACTTTTCGGTGTAGGCGCGCTCTCGATTATGGGCTGTATCTCTGTCATTATTTGATATTTTTATTTGAAACTTTAACAGTACATTCATAATAAACAACACTATCAAAATATAAAAAAATTGATTTGTTCAACCTCATACATGAGACTACATCCTTAAGTGATGATCGGAATATTTCCTACTTTTGAAGTCCTCGTCGGTTATTAAGTCTTTACTCTTTGTTGTGTATGTTAAAACACTATTTATTTTTTTTCCGACTTGTATGCATTTTAAACATCCATGCGAAGATGTATGTTCGGGAGTCCCACTGATGTAAGCTAACTGGGGCATCACAAACAATAGCCCTTAATTTTAATTGGATATTTCTATCGTCTGTGTCAATTCCATTTTGAAGAAGATCTTTTAGCTCACAAGTAACTTGGCTTTAAAATTCGACCAGACTATTGCGCTTCGATTTTTCCAAAAATATTCAAACAGGGACAACAGGAGAATTTTTAATATTTGCCACTTTTATCAAAATTGGTCATAGTTGTGAATTTGAACTTTAGAATAGAGGATTTCCATCAATGTTTATGTCAATAGTTATGTCGTCAGGAAAATTATTTAAATTCAAAGCTTAGAAATCTGAGTTTTAATGCCAATGTGCAAATAACGGCCACCACTCATTTGCATTATTTCAGCTTTTTTAGGCGCACTGTATTTGTAAAATGGTCCGACATCTAAACTATTAGTTCATTGTCAATATTGTCTTCATAAATTATTTCCTCCAAAAAATAAGTTCACGGTCATTATTTTCATAATTTAAATTTAATAATTTCCAATAATTATTATTTATAATTATAATTAATTATTTATAATAAATGATAATTAATAATTAATAATTTTCTAATAATTTCCACTTCTTCGTTGGGCACATTTTTGTTCTCCACTGTGGAACTTAACTTTTCTTTATATTTTTTTTTTTGCTGCAGCTTTAGCCTTCTTTTATGTCGTTCACTATACATAATTTTAACTGCTTGTCGTACTTTTATTTTTTATTTAATATTGACACATTAGTACACATTTAATACAAACATATATTATTTTTTAGGTCACACACCTAATAATCAGTTGATCCGCTTTGCTCTTCTCAACGCAAATGCTTGCAAAAATTTCGTCAGCCAGTAAACACAGCTGCGTTTAAACGAAAGAGTAGCACAAAATAAAACAAACTGTTCTTTCTGGACAATTGTTTTTGTAAGCAGTGCACCGAAGACGGGTAAACAAACAGCGATGTAAAGCATTATCGAAGTTTTGTCTTTAATCTTGTGTGTGCTCTCTCCACAAAATAAAAAAAACAAAAGCGATGCTTGCCGTTATTTTGTACTTATGCTTACTATAGCTTACGATCGATTACTATAGGGTTAATCTAGTAAGTACCCATGTAGTGATCGACGAGGTAAGCACTTACCCAGGGCCAATCGCAAACTCGAGTCGACTAGGTGGTTCGACGTTCGTTTACTATAGGGTCACTTTAGTGAGTACCCATGTAGTGATCGACGAGGTAAGCACTTACCTATACACACTATCAACACCTCCAGTTCTGCAGGGTTGTGCTTGTTTGAATCTATTTATTTATTTTTTTTTTTGAATAAATTGAATTAGTTTATTTTTTTTGTGAGATTGTCTTTCGGGTTTTTCCGGGTGTTCCCATCCCTGCAGATGTTAACGCGTGCTAGCCGGCGAGGTGAAAAATCGCAATAGAAAAATGGGCAGACACTTACATAATTACACAATATTAGAAGCAGAACTAAAATATGGTTCTTACTCGGGCTATTCATTCGTCTTCGGGACCCAAAAGTTAAAATGTATAGGGAAATAAAAGCCTGAAAACTATTGTTTAGCTTTAGCTTTTTTACAGTAAGTACTGAGGAATTACAATATATCTGAGGAATAGGATAAATTATATGTATACTTTTTTTACTGATAAATTTAAATTTTTAATAGTGTGCAACACAAACGTCTAGGAAGTTATCTAAGATATCGTCACCACGATTGTACTGAATGCTAGCATGCAGACAATGGAATCGTTCATCAAATTCATCTAAGTTTTCGGAATTGTAACTAATTGTTTCATTTTCACAGCTTGATATTTCTGCTTGAATACTCCCGTATCGATTAATAATTGAGCTGGAAGAAAGTACAGGTGCAATGTCGTCATCGTCAACACTAATAAGCGGAAATTCTGGGGTTGGAATCTATTAAAAAAACTAAAAATATTCTTTGTCATTGTTTTTGGGATTTCAATATCTTACCAGTTGGTTACTGTCTGAAACATGACAACTTAAATTGTTTAAGGATTGGCGCGCATCAAGAATTTTTGCAGATCCTAAAGGGACCGAACCCAATTTATAATCCTTTTGAGAAATTTGTTTCTTAGAAAGAACATTTAAAGAGTTAATTTCTAATCGACCTTTGTTTAATAATGGGTTTTGATTGATTGGAATTTCACCTAACCCAACTTTTGCCAAAGTTAGTGAGGGAATTGAATCAATTGATACTGAACTTTGCTCAGTAAGCACAGACTGCTTAGGGGAACTTTCATTATATTCCCCCATACATGACCCGTGTTTTTTTTTTAATTCTTTATGCATTATTTCAAAGTCGTCCTTCTGAAAATACCCGGTCTTGCTGTCCAAGCTACTATTTAGCTTATGCTTATTGCACAGTTTTCTTTTACGAATCCGCTTTTTGTCACATTTTTTTGGGTCAATTCCCAATTCCCAGTAGCCACCTTTTCCTTTGTCCTCTCTTTTTCGGTTACGAAAACAGTGATGAAGTGATAAATTATGCCTAATAGAGTTCTAAAAAAAATTGTATAATAATAAAGATTCATTTATATTAGTTTAAAACTTACATTCCACCTTTTTCGAACGCGAAAATAAGCGAACTTTGACTCAATCCAAGCACACAATTGTTGTAATGTAACACGTCCTGTCTTCAACATTGCCATTCCAATTATATTTGAATAATTAAAAGGTGGTTTTTCAGTAACATCAGATTCGTATTTACTAGCTTGTTTTTCATATTCTGCTAAGTCACTAAAAACAAAAAAACAATTTAGAAACCAGAAAGGACAACTATAGTCGAGTTTCCCGACTTTATAATACCCGTTTCTCATCTTCCACTTATTCCTAAACAAATATAAAAGCATGCTGATTTTTTTTGGGTAGTAAGCCTAAAATGTTACAAAAAAATATAAAAATGAAATGAATGAAGTGTGAATTTTAGCGAAATAATAGTATTTGGCGAAAAGTTATTTGAAAATTCAATAACAATAACTCGTGTAAAGTTGAGGCTCTCGTCTCGTCTGTTTTTGTTATTCTTCACATTTTCTTTCACTTCTTTGTACATTATCATAAATAGTGAACGCGATTTAAGGGGTCATATACAGTTGTACCGCGCAAAATGATACAATTTTATCGATTTTTTTTGACACCATAGATGCTATAAAAAAAGGAGTTTTCAAAAAAATGGAAAATTCTTTGTTTACGGGCTAGCTATTATCATAATAAATAAGTGGTCAATTTGGTGTTGATCCGATCAATAGTTATTTAGTAATCGTGTCCACCGCAAAGGTAATTTCGAAAAAACAAGATTCTGAGATAATCGCGTTTAAAGTTTCAAGTTTGTTCACTTTTGATGTGCAGGTAGTGCGCTATAAATAGCTACAACTTCGGTTGTACTGCTCCGAATTTTTGTGGGAGTATTCTCAACATTATAGACTTAAAGAATAAGCAAAAAAAAAAGCTTTAAAATTCTTGAAGTAATTTTTGTTGAAAACCGTAGAGTGAGATAAATGATTCATTATTAATTTATAATAGGAAGTGTTTTACTAAGTAATGTAGCAAATAGCCTTTTATAAGAGAATTCCGATATTTGATGGGCGAACATTTTTTGAATTCCGATTCGGACTTGAACATTTTATAAATTCAATAGGATGCCCATTTCAGACCGTAGGCGAACATTTTGTGAATTCGCTGGGAGTCCGATTTCGTACTACTGACGAATTTACTCTAGGTTCACATGTAATCCGAAAAAGAATTCACGTTAGATGTTCGCTTTTGAAGAGCTCTGCTGCATCAAACTGAGCGACATGTGATTCGTTTGAAACCCGTTCTTGGAACAAAAAGAGATTTTTTCTTCGCTTTAAGTTCATTGTAGCTTCACTTATGGATCCGATGGCGAATGATAGGTTGGCTGGTGAAGCGCAGAGGCCCCTTCTTCATTTTTGCGTCCATTTTCGTTGTATGAAAGTAGTCCATACAAGTGTTGTAGTGGTTCTATGTAACAGAAATTTTTATAGAGGGCGCCATTGTTGAACTAAAACTCTGTAAAGACCATCATTTCGACACACTCTAAAGCAAATCAGCTTTTAGTCTTTTAAAATGATTAAAGATTGCATTTTACCAAGCAAAATAAGAATCTTTTGGATTGAAGTCCAAAAAGAGTTTTACGTAGTTGTCGCCGCTTGGCCAATCACGGGGAATGGCTTTAAATAAACACTTGACAATAGTTGGGGTTCGGTTCGTTCGCTTTATTCTGAAAGAATTACAATAGCTACTTAGAACTTACATTTACACCTACTTAGGCTAACATAACGCAGTTTCTCTTTCCTCTCCTTGTGATGGTGCAAATCGGTCTAATTGATCCGCCAAATTATTGTTGAATAACTTAAACTAAAAATACCAGATTTCATATAATACTGACTTAGACTATCGGCGCTATATTTGAACGGCGACTGACTATCGATAGAGCTAATCTTTCCGCGACATCCGCACCCCCGTGAAGAAGCCGCGTCCGGGACAGTTAGCTTCGAAGCAGGACGCATTGTCGTTTTGGCTCGATCGTTAGTCCGCACTGCCGCTCGACGAGGTACTCCATCTCTCCCGGAGAAGACCTCTTCGACGACGCCTCGTTTCCACTCCCTTCGTGGTATGGCTGGATCATAGATGAACACCAAGTCTCCTCAATGAATGGGCTCGACGTGCTTGTACCATCTCACCCTGCGCACAAGAGTCGGCAGGTACTCATGCACCCATCGCATCCAGAACCGATCCCGCATCATCCTCGCTATGCGCCACTGCTTCCTGGTAGCGCATCTCACGGGCTCCTGTCCGTCATGCTTGGGAAGATCTGGGACATCGGGTGCTCCCTTCAGCAAATCGATGGGTGTCAGTGGAGCCTCCTTATTCACCGTCACTGGTAGATGATTACGCGGACGAGAGTTTACTATGCTCTCAGATTCAATCAGCCGATTCTCCAGTACGTGCTCCTTGGGCGCGAGTTCTTTCATCGTGTGCGCCAACACCTTCTTCACACACTGCACCATCCTTTCCCAGGCGCCAACCTCAGCTGGTTTCACCAGGCAATTGAAGATTCATTCAACTCCTTTAGACGACAACTCGCCTGGATCTGTACAGGCTCGAACACTTCGCTGAACCTCTTGGCCTCGCGGTTGGCTACAACGAAGTTCTTTCCATTGTCACTCCTAATCCTGATGACGGGTCCACGTCGGCTCATGAAGTTCCTTATAGCGATTATGCAGGAATCGGTGGACAAATCGTGAGCCATCTCCAAGTGGATAGCTCTTGTGGTCAGACACGTAAACAGTGCCACCCACCTCTTCTCCGTGCGACGTCCAATCGTCACAAATAGCGGTCCAAAATAGTCCAACCCGGTGAACTTAAAGGGCTATCCGTTGGCCTCCAGCCGGTCCTCTGACAGGGGACCCATCTCGGTCTTAGTTGATCGTGCTCTTCGCAGCTTATGAACGTTGCAATTGCTCTCCACCCTCCGTAGCTGCCTCCATAAGTTCGGAATCCAGAACTTCTGCATGATCGCTCCGATAATTGCCTCCGTGTTTTGGTGGCACATCCTCTCGTGGTAATGCTGCACGATCATCTCCGCCAATGCCTCCTCGTGAGACAGTATGATCGGCCAACTTGCGCTGTATGGCACACACGTCGCGTCGTCGATCCTTCCGCTGGCTCGCATTACTCCGTCCTCGTCGAAGTATGGGGACAGTCAGCTGCCTTTGGCGGCTTTTCCTTGGTTGTCCTCAGCAAACGCTTCTCGCTGCGATTGCCGTACCAGTGCGCGCTCAATTTCAGCGCACTCCATCGACGTCAGTTCGAGATCCTCTCCACCGTATCGTAGTCCACGGCACCGTCGAATGAATCTGAGCACCTATGCGGTGCTCCTCACCAGTCGATTGTTGTTGGAGAATCTCTGCAAGGATATGAAGTTTACCAGAACCAAGGCCATTTCATTTCCTCTTCGTCGCTCTCGGAGGAATCGATCTTGGCCAGCTCTCCTCTGGTCCTCGTAGAAATGGTGGACCGCTTAGCTATCGCGAACCGATGCTCAGGTCCACGGCCTTCCGTGGTCTCAACGCCTCATCTGCCACGTTTTCTGCAGACGAAATTCATCCCCACTGGGACGCCACACCGTGCTCCTACTTGACGGTGTCCATCAGTCTCGTGCCCAATACTGCTGCTTGAAGTTCCATTCGCGGGATCGACATAGTCCTCATCGGAGCGCATTTCGTTTTGGAGCTTATGAAATGCGCCCGCACGTCTCCGTTCTCCTAAGTGGCCCGCCAATAGGCCGCTGCTGCGAATGCCGACTGACTGGAGTCCACGAAGATATGTAGCTGTAGCATTCTCACGCGTCCACCGCTGAAGTATTAGCGTGGACATCGGAACTCATCGATTTTGCTCATTCCTTGCCGCTAGTCTTCAAAGACAGCGGCCAAATTATGGGGTAGCAGCTCGTCCCAGTTGACTCCTCTTCGCTAAATCTCTCTCATTAACAATTTGGCAGTCACCATGTAGCAGCTCAGAAATCCAATCGGGTCAAACGTGGACATGACAAGGCATAGGAACTCCCTCTTGGTAGGTACGGGTTCTCCTGTCATCACGCTTTTCGAGACTCGATTATACTTGACGCCGAACTTGAAATCATCTATAGCCGGTTGCCAGTACATTCTAAGAACCTTCTCCTCAGCTTCGGTCCATTTAAAGCTAGCGATGGGTTCAAGAGGGTTTAACGCTCTGACCACACTTTCCGAACTAGAAGTGAATCGACACAAGTCAAAACCTGCATCAGCATAAATCTCTCTCACCCGTGTTGAGATGGCGAGGGCTTCTTCTTCACTGCTGAAGCTGTTGACGTAGTCGTCCACGTAGTGGTATTCCTTAATATCCGTGCTGCTGTATTGCGAGGCATTCAGGGTCTTTACGTAGTCCGCCGAACATGGTGAGCAAGCTTCTCCGAACGTCATCACTTGCATCTCTTATACGTCCGGCCCCGTTGGCCATGTTGTAGCTCTCCGGCAGTCTCACCTTGTCGTCTCTCCATAGCAGCCCGGTCTCGTAACGTCGTCCTACTCGCCTAGTCGTCTCCTCCAGGATACTCAGGTCCCGTGCGTCGCCGCCATCTGCGACTGACGGCGCCAGCGCTACTTCGCTAGCTGCGACTGGCTGTGCCGGCTTTACTCCGAAATTTTCGATTTCGAAATAGTCGCTCATCATCTTCTCCAGAAGTTTATCTTGACGCACTGCTAGGAGGCACGAACTCTGGAGCGGTGAGCTCGCCTTTCCGTTCACCGGTCCATACACCACCCATCCAAGTGCGGTGGCTGCTGCAAATGGTCCTCCAGATCCATAGCTTCTTGTTTTGAGTGGGGTTCCAAGATGCGCATGATCCAGCCCAATTAGGATCCTTGGCGTCGCATTGTTGTACGGCTTCACAGGTAGATGCGCATTCGCCTTCACTGCCTTTACATCCTCCCGACTCAGGCTCTGCATCGGAAGGTTCAAGTTGGCTACTCCGTACACGTTCTTCAGCCCATGGCGCTTTGGCTTGCCCGCTTCACTGATCTGCAGGTTGACCACTTTCGTGTGCTCTTTGGCAGATTTCCCACCAAACCACTGCACGTTCAGTTGGCGACTCTCACCTTTCAGGTTCTGGCTGCGGATGAGTTCGTCGTCGATGAGCGTGACAGACGATCCTTTATCCAGCAGTGCGTAGGTGTCGATCTGCGTATTCTCCCCGTACAACGTCCCGGGTAGAATCCGGAATAGTAGGTGGCATCCAATCGACTTAACGCAGCTCAGGTTTTGATGCGGCAGTTCCTGGCGGTCACACGTCGATCGCCTTTCATCCTGCTTACGCCCGCGTCTATAACTGCGGCTGACGTAGGACGGCTCCTTTCGTTGGAATCCACTGGTCATGGCATTCCTCTCCTGCTTCCTCCATCTGCGACTGGCGTCCGTCTGGGATGTCCAGGTGACTCGTGGAGGAGGTAGTGATGCCTTATTTGGCATCCATGGACGTTGCATCCGCGGCTTTTCCTGCCGAACCGGGACATGTGTCCAGGCTCCAGACACGAGAAGCATAGCCTCAGCTTCCTCGCGGACTCGATCCGCGTCGTTGTAGGTGCGCTGTTAAACTCCTTGCAGTCCCTGATCTGGTGTTGTCCCTCGCATATAGGGCAACATATGGGGTGGTGGGCTTACCGCTCCTCCTCGCGAGCACTATTTGCGTGCAGGATCCTTCGCTTCGGTTGCTCCTTGGCTCCAGCGTCCGTGACAGTGCACACCAGTCTTGCGAATTCGTGAAGCCATTCGCTCAGGTGCACGAATATTGGCCATTCCTCTAGCTGACCCTCGAAAACGGGAACGTCAGGCAGTCTACGTGGCGTCCACCCAAGTTTGCTCGCCGTCGCCACTCCATTTGATAGGGGCGATGGTGCAGATACCTCCAAATTGTGTGTCGGCTCCCGTGGCGGATGAACATCAACAAGTTCAGGCTGCGCCGTGGCGGTCACACAAAATGGCTGAGAATAGCCCACTGTTGTTGTTGGTGCGTATGAAAAAAGTAGTCCATACAAGTGTTGTAGTGGTTCTATGCAACAGAAATTTTTATAGAGGGCGCCATTGTTGAACTAAAACTCTGTAAAGACCATCATTTCGACACACTCTAAAGCAAATCAGCTTTTAGTCTTTTAAAATGATTAAAGATTGCATTTTACCAAGCAAAATAAGAATCTTTTGGATTGAAGTCCAAAAAGAGTTTTACGTAGTTGTCGCCGCTTGGCCAATCACGGGGAATGGCTTGACAATAGTTGGAGTTCGGTTCGTTCGCTTTATTCTGAAAGAATTACAATAGCTACTTAGAACTTACATTTACACCTACTTAGGCTAACATAACGCAGTTTCTCTTTCCTCTCCTTGTGATGGTGCAAATCGGTCTAATTGATCCGCCAAATTATTGTTTTTCTTTTTACCCGATTTCAGTGAGACCGAATAACTTAAACTAAAAATACCAGATTTCATATAATACTGACTTAGACTATCGGCGCTATATTTGAACGGCGACTGACTATCGATAGAGCTAATCTTTCCGCGACATCCGCACCCCCGTGAAGAAGCCGCGTCCGGGACAGTTAGCTTCGAAGCAGGACGCATTGTCGTTTTGGCTCGATCGTTAGTCCGCACTGCCGCTCGACGAGGTACTCCATCTCTCCCGAAGAAGACCTCTTCGACGACGCCTCGTTTCCACTCCCTTCGTGGTATGGCTGGATCATAGATGAACACCAAGTCTCCTCAATGAATGGGCTCGACGTGCTTGTACCATCTCACCCTGCGCACAAGAGTCGGCAGGTACTCATGCACCCATCGCATCCAGAACCGATCCCGCATCATCCTCGCTATGCGCCACTGCTTCCTGGTAGCGCATCTCACGGGCTCCTGTCCGTCATGCTTGGGAAGATCTGGGACATCGGGTGCTCCCTTCAGCAAATCGATGGGTGTCAGTGGAGCCTCCTTATTCACCGTCACTGGTAGATGATTACGCGGACGAGAGTTTACTATGCTCTCAGATTCAATCAGCCGATTCTCCAGTACGTGCTCCTTGGGCGCGAGTTCTTTCATCGTGTGCGCCAACACCTTCTTCACACACTGCACCATCCTTTCCCAGGCGCCAACCTCAGCTGGTTTCACCAGGCAATTGAAGATTCATTCAACTCCTTTAGACGACAACTCGCCTGGATCTGTACAGGCTCGAACACTTCGCTGAACCTCTTGGCCTCGCGGTTGGCTACAACGAAGTTCTTTCCATTGTCACTCCTAATCCTGATGACGGGTCCACGTCGGCTCATGAAGTTCCTTATAGCGATTATGCAGGAATCGGTGGACAAATCGTGAGCCATCTCCAAGTGTATAGCTCTTGTGGTCAGACACGTAAACAGTGCCACCCACCTCTTCTCCGTACGACGTCCAATCGTCACAAATAGCGGTCCAAAATAGTCCAACCCGGTGAACTTAAAGGGCTATCCGTTGGCCTCCAGCCGGTCCTCTGACAGGGGACCCATCTCGGGCTTAGTTGATCGTGCTCTTCGCAGCTTATAAACGTTGCACTTGCTCTCCACCCTCCGTAGCTGCCTCCATAAGTTCGGAATCCAGAACTTCTGCATGATCGCTCCGATGGTTGCCTCCGTGTTTTGGTGGCACATCCTCTCGTGGTAATGCTGCACGATCATCTCCGCCAATGCCTCCTCGTGAGACAGTATGATCGGCCAACTTGCGCTGTATGGCACACACGTCGCGTCGTCGATCCTTCCGCTGGCTCGCATTACTCCGTCCTCGTCGAAGTATGGGGACAGTCAGCTGCCTTTGGCGGCTTTTCCTTGGTTGTCCTCAGCAAACGCTTCTCGCTGCGATTGCCGTACCAGTGCGCGCTCAATTTCAGCGCACTCCATCGACGTCAGTTCGAGATCCTCTCCACCGTATCGTAGTCCACGGCACCGTCGAATGAATCTGAGCACCTATGCGGTGCTCCTCACCAGTCGATTGTTGTTGGAGAATCTCTGCAAGGATATGAAGTTTACCATAACCAAGGCCATTTCATTTCCTCTTCGTCGCTCGTCGGAGGAATCGATCTTGGCTAGCTCTTCTCTGGTCCTCGTAGAAATGGTGGACCGCTTAGCTATCGCGAACCGATGCTCAGGTCCACGGTCTTCCGTGGTCTCAACGCCTCATCTGCCACGTTTTCTGCAGACGAAATTCATCCCCACTGGGACGCCACACCGCGTCCGGGACAGTTAGCTTCGAAGCAGGACGCATTGTCGTTTTGGCTCGATCGTTAGTCCGCACTGCCGCTCGACGAGGTACTCCATCTCTCCCGGAGAAGACCTCTTCGACGACGCCTCGTTTCCACTTTCTTCGTGGTATGGCTGGATCATAGATGAACACCAAGTCTCCTCAATGAATGGGCTCGACGTGCTTGTACCATCTCACCCTGCGCACAAGAGTCGGCAGGTACTCATGCACCCATCGCATCCAGAACCGATCCCGCATCATCCTCGCTATGCGCCACTGCTTCCTGGTAGCGCATCTCACGGGCTCCTGTCCGTCATGCTTGGGAAGATCTGGGACATCGGGTGCTCCCTTCAGCAAATCGATGGGTGTCAGTGGAGCCTCCTTATTCACCGTCACTGGTAGATGATTACGCGGACGAGAGTTTACTATGCTCTCAGATTCAATCAGCCGATTCTCCAGTACGTGCTCCTTGGGCGCGAGTTCTTTCATCGTGTGCGCCAACACCTTCTTCACACACTGCACCATCCTTTCCCAGGCGCCAACCTCAGCTGGTTTCACCAGGCAATTGAAGATTCATTCAACTCCTTTAGACGACAACTCGCCTGGATCTGTACAGGCTCAAACACTTCGCTGAACCTCTTGGCCTCGCGGTTGGCTACAACGAAGTTCTTTCCATTGTCACTCCTAATCCTGATGACGGGTCCACGTCGGCTCATGAAGTTCCTTATAGCGATTATGCAGGAATCGGTGGACAAATCGTGAGCCATCTCCAAGTGTATAGCTCTTGTGGTCAGACACGTAAACAGTGCCACCCACCTCTTCTCCGTGCGACGTCCAATCGTCACAAATAGCGGTCCAAAATAGTCCAACCCGGTGAACTTAAAGGGCTATCCGTTGGCCTCCAGCCGGTCCTCTGACAGGGGACCCATCTCGGGCTTAGTTGATCGTGCTCTTCGCAGCTTATAAACGTTGCACTTGCTCTCCACCCTCCGTAGCTGCCTCCATAAGTTCGGAATCCAGAACTTCTGCATGATCGCTCCGATGGTTGCCTCCGTGTTTTGGTGGCACATCCTCTCGTGGTAATGCTGCACGATCATCTCCGCCAATGCCTCCTCGTGAGACAGTATGATCGGCCAACTTGCGCTGTATGGCACACACGTCGCGTCGTCGATCCTTCCGCTGGCTCGCATTACTCCGTCATCGTCGAAGTATGGGGACAGTCAGCTGCCTTTGGCGGCTTTTCCTTGGTTGTCCTCAGCAAACGCTTCTCGCTGCGATTGCCGTACCAGTGCGCGCTCAATTTCAGCGCACTCCATCGACGTCAGTTCGAGATCCTCTCCACCGTATCGTAGTCCACGGCACCGTCGAATGAATCTGAGCACCTATGCGGTGCTCCTCACCAGTCGATTGTTGTTGGAGAATCTCTGCAAGGATATGAAGTTTACCATAACCAAGGCCATTTCATTTCCTCTTCGTCGCTCGTCGGAGGAATCGATCTTGGCCAGCTCTTCTCTGGTCCTCGTAGAAATGGTGGACCGCTTAGCTATCGCGAACCGATGCTCAGGTCCACGGTCTTCCGTGGTCTCAACGCCTCATCTGCCACGTTTTCTGCAGACGAAATTCATCCCCACTGGGACGCCACACCGTGCTCCTACTTGACGGTGTCCATCAGTCTCGTGCCCAATACTGCTGCTTGAAGTTCCAGTCGCGGGATCGACATAGTCCTCATCGGAGCGCATTTCGTCTCGGAGCTTATGAAATGCGCCTGCAAACGTGGACATGACCAGGCTTAGGAACTCCCACTTGGTAGGGACGCGTTCCCCTGTCATCACGCTTATCGGAAGTCGATGATATATGACGCTGAACTTGAAGTCATCTGTAGCCGTTTTTTTCGGTTTTTCCGGCAGATGCTATAACTTGTTTTCCTGGAACCTCTGGACTTCTTGGGGCTCAAGTCGTCGTGCATACCCCTGCTTGACGTAATCGTCCATTATTCATTTATTGCTATATGAAGTCCACATCGCGCCTCAATTAGGTTCCTTGACATCGCATTGTTGTACGGCTTCACAGGTAGACGCGCATTCTTCTTCACTGCCCTTACATCTTCCCGACTCAGGCTCTGCATCCGGAATAGTAGGTGACATCGAAACAAATCAACGCAGCTCAGGTTTCGATGAGGAAATTCCTGGCGGTAACACGTCGATCGCTTTTCATCCTGCTCACGCCCCGCGTCTATAACTGCGGCTGACGTTGGACGGCTCCTCTCGTTGGAATCCACTGGTCGTGGCATTCCTCTCCGTTTGCTGCTGTCTCTGTACAGCCGTCGGACCTGACTGCTTCTCTGATCCCTCCTGCGTCCTCCATCTGCGAGTAGCGGCCGTCTGGGAAGTGCAAGTGACGCGTGGAGAAGGTACTGATGCCTCACTTGGCATCCATAGACGTTGCATCCGCGGCTCTTCCTGCAGAACCGGGACATGTTTCCGGGCTCCAGACACGAGAAACATAGCCTCAACTTCCTCGTGGACTCGATACCGCTCCTCCTCGCGAACACTTTTCGCGTGCAGGATCCTTCGCTTCGGTTGCTTCTTGGCTTCGTGACAGTGCACACCAGTATTGCAAATTCATGAAGCCATTCGCTCAGGTGCACCACTGTCGGATACGGCTGTATCGTCATCGCGTGCTTCGCCCAGTCCAACCTCTTGCTCAGCGGCAACTAAGCGATCAGCTCCTCCATTAGGGTTGGGTTCCCTAGTTGCTGGTTGCCGATCGGGGCTGACTGCAGGAACGCTGTCAGATTGCTCACCTTCGTCGCGAACGGCACGATCCTTATCTTCCTGAATTGGCTGCACATCGCGCACGCTATCCAGTTGGCTACGGATGAGTAGCTCCGGATGTTCATACCGGAATCGAAGCTGCTCCATAACAGCTTCTACGTTGCTGGGATGGATAAGCAACGACTTCGCTTTCTCGCAGGCCTCGCCCTTAAGGGCTTTAACTAGCCTCTGGTTGTTTTCCAATGTGGTGCACTGGTAGGCTGCCATTGTTTCCGTGAACGCGCACACGAATATTGGCCATTCCTCTGGCTGACCCTCGAAATCGGGAAGATCAGGCAATCTACGTAGCGTCCAACCAGGCATGGTCGCCTTCGCCACTTCATATGACAGGGGCGATGGTGCAGATACCTCCAAATTGTGTCCATGGCGGATGAACATAACCTAGTCCAGGCTCCGACTCGAAACGTGCGAACCTTTCCATTAGGACCGCCACTTGTACAGACGTAAAGTCCGTAATCTGCCCTGTTGCTTCGGACTACAGGTTACTCGCCACTTTCCTGGCGGCTGTTCCACTTTGCCAGGAAAGTGGCAAGTAGAGGTGGCCGAGATGCCAGTTGCTGTGGCGGTTTTGGTCGCAGTTGCGGGAACACCCGAGGCTTCTAGCCTGGGGCTCCGCCGTGGCGAATGCTTCGTGGGCATCATCTTGCAGAGTGCGAATAAAATATAATGTTGCCATTTGGCCGATCACGGGGAATGCCGTTAAAGAAACACTGGACAATAGTTGGAGTTCGGCTCGTTAGCTTTATTCTGAAAAAATTACAATAGCTACTTAGCACTTACATTTACTTAGTTGGATAAAATACCGCAGTTTCTCTTCCCTTTCCTTGTGATGGCGAAAATCGGTCTAATTAATCCGCCAAAATATTGTTTTTCTTTTTATTTGATTTTAAAAATACGCATCTTTTTATTCGATTTTAAAAAACGCAAACTAAAAATACCTGATTACATACATACTGACTGACTGATTACATGTATAATACTGACTTCGTTTACCGGCAATAAGTTTGAACCATGATACAACTATACAAGGTAGTTAATTCGTAGAATTATAGTCCCTTATTTTAATTTAAACATAGTAAGCGTTAAATAGTGTGAGTGAAACGGCTATGCAGTTTAACCCGCCATGGGGCTAAAAGTTTTTCTTAGTTATGACAAGAGTTTTAGTATTTATCATTTTATTTTAATTAGTTTTGAATTTGACCTTATTCTTTGTTTTTGTTTTTGGACAGCCATTTCAAAATGGAAAATACAGCCATTTTTTATTTATCGACCTGCTCAGTGGCGTTTAACAACGTCTGTTTTAAATTTTTAGTTTAAAAAACTAAAAAAAAAACAAACTAGCACGTGCTTAGCACGTACACGTGCCTAGCAAAAAAACGCCTAGCACGTGCTTTTGACAATAACTGAAAAAGTCATTTTTGGCTTGGCCACTTAGGGGTTAAAGTTTTGAAAAAAATATCACCTTTCAGTTTGACAAGTAGGCACGCACTGAAATTAGGGGACCAAAGCCCGAACGATTTGTCAGCCCTAATCCGTTCCGCGACAGTAGTATGTTTTAGATACGATACGAAAGATATACGCCCGCAATTTGTGTCTATCAGATTTATATTAGTGTCGATTTCTAATGTTTAAGTAAAGATAGGAGTAAAGAATGCTATTTTTGACTAAACAATCTGATAAATGTTATGACCAAGACAAATTTTACAAGGATCGCCCGACCATATATTAAAGCTGCCATATAACTGCCACTAACGAAAAAAGAGGATAGAAAGAAAAGATAGAAGATAGAAAGTTGGAACGTCGTTCTATTTTGCGTTCTAACAAATTATATTTTTGGTCGGTTGATCCGAACTACCAAATTTTAAATCGATCAGCCTTCTATATCTTTTACAGGAAATTCTGTCGCACCGCTGCCAGACTGGGAACAAAGCAACTGGGAGTAAATATACATAGAAGGGCAGAATTTTGTTCATTGCATGATACAAAAAGTATTCAATGTTCTCGTCGAAAAAATTAGTCCGTTAACCAAATTACAGATATTAAGTAAAACAGTGTTGACTTATGACTCAGTTGAATCAGTGTTGAAAGTATTATCCCTTAAATCAGTGGTAGGAAAACTCTCCATAGCACGCGTGCATAGGGCCAGAAATTTTGCTGCAGCGCTTCAGTGTGAGCACTTTCAAATTTTTTTAGAAGGGGTCTCATTTATTCTCATTTTTACTTATTTAACAGCCCAAACTTAATAATCAAAATACAGTATTCGTTTTACTTTCATTGGGAACGGTACTTCCTAAAAACAAAACAAAAAGTTTAACAAGAAAGCAAAGCTAACTTCGGGCGGAGCCGAAGTTGATATACCCTTGCAGCTAAAACCGGATATATATCGCAAACATCGGATATAGTTGGCCGATCCTTATGATTACATCATAATAAAACCAATTAATTACAATACAAAATCTAACAAAAAGTCCCAAGCTTCTATCTTCAAAAATACGAAAGTTGATATTTCTACCAAATACCATTTCCGATCGTTCAGTTATATGTCAGCTATAAGATATAGTCAACCGATCGTTATGAAATTTGGTAGATCGGATTAACTGACCAAAAATAGAATGTGTACCAAGTGCCAGCTTTCTATCATCAAAAACACGAAAGTGGGGCATTTCCGATCGTTCAGTTATATGGCAGCTATAAGATATAGACGACCGATCCTTATGAAATTTGGCATGTCGTATTAGTTTGATAGCTCTCATGTCAATTTTGAACTCTCTAACTCTAAAAACACCAAAGTTATACCATTTCCGATCAATCAGTTATATGGCAGCTATAGGATATAGTCGGCCAATCCCGGCCGTTCCGACTTATATACTGCGTGCAAAGGAAAGAAGGGTGTGCGCAAAGTTTCAAGTCGATAGCTTTAAAACTGAGAGACTAGTTTGCGTAGAAACAGACAGACGGACAGACACACATGCTCATATCAACTCAGGAGGTGATCCTGATCAAGAATATATATACTTTATAGGGTCGGAGATGTCTCCTTCACTGCGTTGCACACTTTTGGACAAAATTATAATACCCTCTGCAAGGGTAAAAAAATTGTGAGAATGGCCCACGAGGCCAAGTTCCATCCCTTCCTCGGAGCAGGCCTGTTTCAATCGACCGAAGCTATCACCTATTTTTAAAAACCAAAGAATATTTAACAATGAAGAGGATGTGCAAGATGTTGTGGAAATGAAGGACTTGCCTGGACCGAATGTGAATAATTCAACGATTCTATTTCAAAATAGGAAAAAAGAAGAAAAGAACAAAAATTAGAAAATTTTTGCTTAGAAGAAATTTTCAATTGGATAAAAATGGAATCTTGTATGACATTTCTCACAAAGGGCCCTCTGTGGTCTACATTGACAAAATCATGATACTGGCTTAGAGAGCCGGCAGAACAGAGTCCCAATTAACACGCTAGATTTGAATGCTACACTTCTGAAACTCAAAATCAAAAACATTGAATCCGTCAGTAACATTGGCTTTGGATGGTGCAAAGCTGAGTTTAAGCCTGCTGCGGCAGCTAATGACATTTTATTTTCAGATTTGAAAAATAATGGCTTCAGATTTGAAGATTTTAAAACACTTTTTTTTTTAAATGAGTATTATTTTTAATATTCTTACAATGTTACAAAGAGTACATTTCCTCCTCTGTACCATAATTTATTACCACTTCTAGGGGTAAAGTTATCTTTAAAGGTACACAAGTTCCCAGTGAAGTCTTCTTTTTATACACTTAGGTAAACGTTAGTCTGTATGTACCTTTCAGCCAATGTTATCGCTGTTTTAGATGGTTGCTCAAAATTTTGCTCAAAATTGCAAGCAAGCCGATCAAAAATGTAGTAGCTGTTCATTCTCTTACAAAAGAGCAGCAATGTAGCCAATTGTTATGCGGTAACAGCAAACAATCTCGCGTAGCCACCTCTCTTGATTGTTCTGCTTGTAAAAGAGCCTTTGCATTGAGAGGTAGAATTCAAAGCCACCAAAATCAGAAAACCGTGTGTATGCTTCGGAACTTTATTTTCGACTAAAAATGTATGCTAAGGAAAAATGAAAAAAAAAAAAATCTCTTCTTCTTAGAGAGGGACAATTATGACTACTTCAAGATCTCTATCTCTTTCCTATAACTATACAAGCGTGCATTGCATCATACTAATAGTGTACAGAGTACTTTATTTTTCTACACCCTTCCTCAATGCAAGCTTGTTTACAAAAAATTATTATCAAAACAAATTAAACATTTTTGTAAACTCTTCGTGTTTCGTTTTGGGAAGATTTTTTGACAAAATATCTGCAATCATTTCAGTTGTACTGAAAACAAAACAAAACTTGCCTTTTCTTTACATTTTCTCTAATGGTGAACAGGAGAAGCACTCTAATGGTGCTTCGTTCTGGAATGATGAACAGGATTCTTGGTTAACCCCTGCGCAATCAGATTATCCCCATACACGACGATCGGGGTGTCGTTGTCTCCGCAACCGATCTCCATAATCAGCCTTCGCTGTGCCAATTTTAACACCGAATGCAATATGTCTGGCCTTGTTGTAAGAGCTAGCCACATAAGCTCTCCTACTACGGACTGATAAGTAGTGGGATCCACCTTTTTGCATTGAGGGCTTGTACAGTCTACTTGGAAACCAGCATCCAAAGGTGTCTTTGCCGACTTGCAAAAATCACTTCCATGGGTATGCAAAAGGTACTTGATATATTGCGTATGCATCAAAGTAATTGCTCCAAGATTGCCGTCTCGTTCGATTTCCATGCCCAGGAAATGGTTAAGTTGACCCTTGTCAACACATTCGAATGATTGTGAGATGCTGCTCTTGATTTTCAGCAAATCCTCGTGCGATTGGCCAGCTACAATTATATCGTCAACATATACAAGGATTAGTACAAGATTACCTTCGCCACAATGTTTGTACAAACATGGTTCGTTATCACAGGCAACGAATCCCATATTAACCAATATGCCATTATGCTTCTCGTTCCAGGCCCTTCCCGATTGATTCAAGCCATATATTGCTCTCTTTAGAAGCAATACCTTGTCAGGATTTGATTCATCTGATCGCTATTGAGATACGCGGTGAGTACATCCATTTGATAAAGATGTAGCTTGAGGTACGCCAACAGTGCTATTATAAAGCGAACACTCTCCAATCGGCATACCGGCGAAAAAGTTTCTTGGTAATTTACGCCAAACTGCTGGGCGCATCCTTTTGCTACCAGTCGAGCCTTGAAACGTTCTTTTTGGCCATCTTTATCGCGCTTCACGTTGAACACCCACTGGCATCCAATGGCTCGCTGATTTTTGGGTAAATAAGTGACTTGCCAAGTCTGGTTGGCAACCAGAGAATCATATTCTCTTTCCATGGCTTCACGCCACTCCTTTGCATTTGTACTCTCCAGCGCCTCTTTGCAAGTTAACGGAATCAGAATATTTTACATATACAAGGGCGCCTAGGATATTGTACTGCTTCTTTGGACGTCCAAGTTTTCCAGTCCGGATGATCTTAGGGCGGCCGGGGCCCCTGCGTGCCTCCTCCTCGATATGCTCACCCTTTTCTTCAGCACTCTCGTACTGATCTGTGCTCTCATCGGAGCTGTCTAGTTGATGGGTCATATAGTCGATAACCTTTGGCTGCCACAGAGTACCCAGCCATAATGAACTCTTTTTCCTTAGGTTGAAATTTGCTGCCCTTCCTCGGACCCTTGTCCAGAGCAACTGCAAGAGATCCAAAAACTTTTAGATGTTTTGCATAAGGTCTCTTACCCGTCCACGCCTCCATAGGAGTCATACTCTCTAATGCGCTGGTAGGGTAGCGATTTCGCAGATAAACCGAAGTGTTGACAGCTTCTGCCCAAAAACGATCTCCCAGTCCCGCCTGGACCTGAAGGCATCTTGACATCTCCACTAGCGTACGATTTGCCCGTTCCGCAACTCCATTTTGCTGGGGAGTATACGCTATTGTTAGCTGTCTGACGATTCCATGCTGTCTTAGACATTCGTCAAACTGTTTATTGAAAAATTCTCCGCCATTATCACTCCACAGGCATTTCAATCTTCTTCCTGTCTGCCTTTCCATCAGATTCTAGAATTAGATGAATTTTGATAGCACCTCATTCTTTCCACGCAGGAAGTAAACAAAAATCCTCCTGGACTTATCGTCAATGAACGTCAGAAAATACTTGGAACCTCCGAGAGACGGTGTTGGAAAAGGTCCACAAACCTGTATCAGATCCAAAAGCTCCTTAGCCCGAGTACTTGTTGCAGATGGAAAAGGTTAAACATTGATTTTGTTAACCATACACGTTTTGCATTTAATATTCTCTGACAACCGAATATTATCTATTTCTCGAACTATCCCTTTGGACACCATCTCTTTCAAGATAGAGAAGTTAATATGGGCGTATCTCTTGTGTGGCAAGATTCCATGAACAGCTTACATTGCAAAACATTTACTTCGGCCACCTTCAAATAAGTAAAAGTTGCCAATCTTTTTGGCTTTCACTATGCATTCTCCATCTTGCATCACCTTTGCATTCTCTATGTCAAAGGCCACCTTGCACCTGTTCTGGACAGCAGTGTCAACATGCACTGCCCTGTCTGTATCTTGACGTCACCTATACCTTCTGCTTGAAGGAAACCAACATCGGCCAGTCCGATCTGTTCATTGTGCTTCTCAAACATTGTAAATAGCTCTCTTGCGCAACACATATGGCTTGTAGCGCCACTATGCAAGCACCATGTTGAATTGTCAATTTTGTTGACGTCACAGGCGTGCAACAGGCTGCTTTGTCGATTCACCATACTTCTTGATGCGGTGGTCTCCCTCACCCTAACTTCGACCCTGGAACTTAATGTGCCCTTGTTCACCACACTTGAAACAAACGATATTTTTTCGTTTCTTCTGTCCATATGTTTGTGTCTGTGAGTTGTGCTTGTGCGTTGCAGGAAATGCTTTAGTGTTTACTCGTTCCTCTGTTATTCCTTTTCTTCCGCTCTCCTTCTTTAAATTTATGGTGAGAACTTCGAACGAGGTTAACTGATCTCGTGTCTCAATAGCGACCACGAAATGTTCGAATTGCTCTGGAAGACTTGATAGCAAAACGAGAGTGCGAAGTTCGTCGTTTAACTCTATTCCAACTCCAGTTAGACAATCCAGAATTTCCACAAATTCACTTATGTAGGTCGTCATGCTCTGCCCTTGCTCCATCCGTTTATTAAGCAGTTTCTTGTATAACTGTACTTTTCGTATAGGTCCGCTTGGTTGATGAACTTCCTTCAACTTGGTCCATGCCTCCAAAGCCTTTAAGCAATTCTTGATGTAGGCCAATTGAGATGTCTTGACACTTAATGTTATTGTCGCCAAAGCCTTACTGTCCAAGGCCGCAAGCTGTTGTTCTTCCGGAACATTCGTTTCAGTTAGCTTTCCAGACGTAACACTCCACAGACCGGAATGTACTAATACAGATCGCATCTGTATTTTCCATGTGTCATAGTTTGTCTCCTCTAACTTATCAATTTGATAAAGAGCACTCATTGTTCTTAATCTTGAGTCACACACCGAATAACTTAAACTCTCAAGTGCCTGGGCCCATAACCAATTGAGCAGCAGAATTCGAAGCCACCAAAATCAGAAAACCGTGTGTATGCTTCGGAACGTTATTTGAGACTAAAAATGTATGCTAAGGAAAAATGAAAAAGTTGGTATACATAATTTCTTATTCTCTACTTCTTAGAGAGGGACAATTATGACTACTTCAAGATCTCTATCTCTTTCCTATAACTATACAAGCGTGCATTGCATCATACTATTAGTGTACAGGGTACTTTATTTTTCAACACTATGCAACTAAAAATAGCATGACACTTATAAATTTATCAAAATCAGAAGAGAAAATTAGATATCACTCTCTATTTCAAATTTTAGAAGAAGTTGATACTAACGACATCAATCATTTTCCACAGCCTTCATGGCAAAGAAAACCAACTACACCATATTTACAAAATAACACGAAATTAGCCAACAATTTTTTGAAAATAACTCTTTTAACAAAGTTGTTAAGATATCTCTTAAAAAAAATTAGAAAAACAATGCCAACGCCACAATGATAAGCTGGAAAGCTGCACTTAAAAAACATGAGAACTCTCTCAAAGAAAAATTGATTAATATCCAATTTAAAGAACCTGTTTCTGCTCAACAAGTTGAAATTTATAATTGCAACAACTTAGCTCTAGAAGCTGAAGGAAATAGTTTAAACCAACTAGCCCTAGACATTTCCTCTTTTTTATTCAACGAAAATTCGATTTTAATTCCTCAATAAAGAAACATTTTAGTTTATATAAAAGATCGTATATCTATTAAAAATTGAAAAATTGATTTAATTAAAATTAACCAATCAATACAATTGTTTTTTAACGTTGCTTGTCTATATTTTTTTCCTAGGTAAAATCCAAAATAACAATAATAAAAATTACTCTTAAAATCCTCTAATATAAAAATCATCCAGTTGTCCCTGTTGGACAGTTTTAAATAAAACCACACATGTTATGATAAAAAAAAAAAAAAATTTGGTCAGAAATCTGGATTTCAAAAAACTCTATGTGTAGCCTAGCAAATTATAATTTTGTCTGAAACCGTTGGAATTTATTTAAAACAAGAAAGGAAAACTAACTTCAGGCGAAGCCAAAGTTGATATACCCTTGCAGTTAAGCCTAGTACTCTGACGACGAATACAGCTGTAACACGTGTGATAGCGAAATCGCTCTTTATTCGGCTACCGAGCTAGTATGACCAAAAAAATTAAGGAAAAGGGTAAAACTGAACAGCTGTTCTCTTTCTCTCTCTCTCTCTCTCTAATATTTCTCTTTCAATTTTCGCTCCGTGTGTGGGGTGTAAAAATAAATCAAATGAATTATTGTTACACCCCGAGATCAGCTGTTTACTATTTTAATGCGGCAACGCCATTCAATTTGACAGCCATCATTTTCGTCGTTAGAGTACCGGCAAAATCTAGGAGGTACAAATTTCTTCTTCTTCTTTTTTTCACACCGTTTTTTTTATATTTTATTTTTTTATAAGTGGAACAAAGGACCTGATTTCAACCGAGAAAGTCGTTGGTTGAATGGGCCGAGATTTCTTTGGCAAGAGAGGCAATTTTGGCCGCTGACAGAGGCGGAAGAAGGAGACGAGTCACGAATAGAATTGAAAGCGCAATTCATCGGCGTGTGTGACGGATTCACAGACGTAGAACGCGCGATCCTCATAGACTCCGAGCGGTTCTCAATCTGGACCCGTTTGCTATGGAGTACCGCGAGAACGGTATGGTGTATGAGACGATGGAAGGCCAAGGCTCTTCAACTATCGGACATCGAAAATCAGCCATCACAAGAAGATACCAGGGTCGCGGAGAGTCTTCTGTGGTCGAACGCTCATGCGGAGTACTACCAGACGGAGATACGGCTAATTTTACAAGGAAAACCATTGAAGAAGAATAACCTACTATACAAGCTGGGACCGTATATGGATTCCGATGGAGTATTAAAGCTGGATGAACGTGCCAAGATGATCAAGGGAAGCGACCGCGTCGTACTCCCCTGCGGCAGCCACATTACGCAGCTTGTCATAAAGGAATTTCACCGAAGATTTCTGCACGCTAACCACGAGACGGTGGTCAACGAACTACGACAAAGATTTTGGATACAAAAGCTGAGATCCACCCTTGCTCGGATATGACGTTCCTGCCAACAATGCAAGAACCGACAGGCGTCCCCCAAACCGCCGCGCATGGCGGCCGCGCAAGAGTAGCAGCCTTTCAAAGAGCTTTCATAGAGCCTTTCAGCTACACGGTTGTGTACTACTTTGGGCCTCTGATGGTGCGGGTCAGACGC
This sequence comes from Drosophila bipectinata, assembly GCF_030179905.1. Taxonomy (NCBI): domain Eukaryota; kingdom Metazoa; phylum Arthropoda; class Insecta; order Diptera; family Drosophilidae; genus Drosophila; species Drosophila bipectinata. Next base: position 7,949,083 of record NC_091740.1, on the reverse strand, counting down.
AGTTCTGAGAAACGATACGGCGTGCTCTTCACCTGTCTCTCTACAAGGGCAATACATCTAGAGGTAGCGTATTCATTAACAACTGACTCTTGTATTCTAGCGGTGCGCAGTTTTATAGCCCGACGAGGGTGCCCAGTAAAACTCTGGAGCGACAACGGCACCAATTTTCAAGGAGCTTGCACGGAGTTGCGAAGGGCGTTCGAAGATGTGGACAAGAATCTACTCTCTCGCGAGTTCACTGGACCCCAGATGACATGGAAGTTCATTCCACCCGCATCTCCCCACATGGGTGAGGCCTGGGAGCGCTTAGTTCGTTCCGTGAAGATGGCGTTGGAATCAATCCTCCTTGACAAACGACCATCGGATGAGTTGCTGAGAGCCGCTCTAATGGAGGCGGAGGCGATCATCAACTCGCGACCCCTAACATACATCCCCATGGAAGATGAGAACGAAGAATCACTGACACCGAATCATTTCCTGCTTGGAAGCTCAACTGGAAGAGGACCGACGATGGAGCCACTACCCGAAGGAGTGCAGCTCAAGAAGAGCTGGATGGAATCACAACAACTGGCGGACTCGTTCTGGAGGCGATGGCTTCAAGAATACCTGCCAGTGATCACTAGGCGGACCAAGTGGTGCGAAAAGGCTAAGCCTCTTGTAGAAAGGGATATCGTGTATGTGTGAGATCCCGGACAGTCGCGTAGCCAGTGGCCGAAAGGAAGAATCCTGAAGGTGAACCTTAGCTCGGACGGTCAAGTGAGGAGCGCCGCGGTGAGGACCCTGCCGCGACGAAGCTGGCAGTTCTATCTATCGAGAGTAGTTTGGTAGATCCCTGGCGGAATATACAAGTGGGGAGTGTTACGATAGATAGCCAAACTGCTCCCGCGGCATCCGGCAACGCCGAAGTTGCAGAACCGATAGTTTAAGCGGGTGTTGAATCTCTGTTAACTCAGCCGGTAACCATGTGGCTAAGCTTTCTTTTTTATTTTACACTCGAGGGAAGCGGACGGAAAGTGAGATTAAGATTTTATTAAGATTTAAGATTTAATTATGAATGGTACCACCATTACTTTACTAGGAATTTAATGTGCTACTATCACTGCTTGGAGTGAAAGAGTGGTTACCGACTGTACCACTGTTAGCCCTTGCTGCCCTGTTATAAATGAAGAAAACAATAAACAATTATCAGCATCTACACGGGCGTCTTTACTCGGGCGGCGCTAAAAAACTTCGAATTCCCGCAACATTTCTTTAAATTCTTTTCTGGTGTATTCTTGGAGAATACTTGACTCTGAGAGCGAAATCAACATGGAGATGCCTACTAGATCCGGTGGAGAGGCAAGATTGCTTCCTCTTGCTTCCTCTGCGAAGTGGAGGACGAGCACGTGACAGTTGGCTGTATCGGCGCCGGCTGCGTGAGCATGTGCCATCCTAAGTGTACTGCTCTAGAGGATGGCGGCGTAGGATGGATCTTTGCAGAGTGTGACTAAGACGTCCATGCACAGAACTCGATGTTGATCAGGACAGAAAAGCTGACCAGCCTGACGGCTGGGGACAACTACCAGAGTTACTCAGGTGGCGACCAGATGAGGATCGGAACTAAAGACGTCAACGAGGCCTCGAAGGAAACGCAGAACCTGCAGACGGAGCTAAGGTTGTTGGAGGAAAAAGATCAGTTGCTGCAGTTGCGACAACAACTTCTACATTGGCGAAAGGCGCTCATGGGCAAGCTCCCAAGGGAGAGGCTATCGGAGACTGGCCACGCAGAAAATTCCCGAATTCCCGCAACAAGTACTCTTTTCCAGTACGCGGACGACTTTTTTTTAGTCTGCTATGACAAGGTTTTTTGATTGGTAAATCTAAATTAGAGAAAATATTAATCTCTTTATTAAAATGTGTACTGTGTTTCATCACCATAAAAAATGTAAATTGTGTCAACTATTTGGGTAGAATCATAAGTTCTAACGACTTGTCTTAACCACACGTTAAAAAATTTTTTGTGGTTGTCATTTCAGAGTTCATCCAAGTAAATCCCTTTTTATACCCTTGCAGAGGGTATTATAATTTTGGTCAAAAGTGTGCAACGCAGTGAAGGAGACATCTCCGACCCTATAAAGTATATATATTCTTGATCATGATCACCTCCTAAGTTGATATGAGCATGTCCGTCTGTCTGTCTGTCTGTTTCTACGCGAATTAGTCTCTCAGTTTTAAAGCTATCGACTGGAAACTTGGCACACTTCCTACTTTTCTTTGCACGCATATAAGTCGGAACGGGCGGGATCGGCCGACTATATCCTTTAGCTGCCATATAACTGAACGATCGGAAGTGACCAAACTTTGAAGTTTTGGAACGTGTTTTTGAAGAAAGAAAGCTGGAACTTAGTACAGATTATATTTTTGATCAGTTGATCCGACCTACCAAATTTCATAACGATCGTTCGACTAAAGCTGCCATATAACTGAACGATCGGAAATGGTATTTGGTAGAAATACAAACTTTGGTATTTTTGATGATAGAAGCTTGGGACTTTTTATACCCTTGCAGAGGGTATAATAATTTTGTCCAAAATTGTGCAACGCAGTGAAGGAGACATCTCCGACTCTATAAAGTATATATATTCTTGATCAGGATCACCTCCTGAGTTGATATGAGCATGCCCGTCTGTCCGTCTGTCAGACGTTTCTACGCAAACTAGTCTCTCAGTTTTAAAGCTATCGTCTTGAAACTTTGCACGCACCCTTCTTTTCTTTGCACGCAGTATATAAGTCGGAACGGCTCGGATCGGCCGACTATATCCTATAGCTGCCATATAACTGATTGATCGGAAATGGTATAACTTTGGTGTTTTTAGAGTTAGAGACTTCAAATTTTACATGAGTGCTTTTTTTTGCAAAATTTGTTATTATTTTGGTGCAAAATAATACGACATGCCAAATTTTATAAGGATCGGCCGACTATATCTTATAGCTGCCATATAGCTGAACGATCGAAATTGACCCAACTTTTGGTGTTTTTGAAGATAGAAAGCTGAAATTTAGTACATATTCTATTTTTGGTCAGTTAATCCAACCTACCAAATTTCATAACGATCGGGCGACTATATCCTATAGCTGCCATATAATTGAACGATCGGAAATGGTATTTGGTAGAAATATCAACTTTCGTATTTTTGAAGATAGGAGCTTGGGACTTTTTTTAGATTTTTTATCGTAATTTATTGGTTTTATTATGATGTAATAATAAGAATCGGCCAACTATATCCGATGTTTGCGATATATATCCGGTTTTATCTGCAAGGGTATATCAACTTCTGCTCCGCCCGAAGTTAGCTTTCCTTTCTTGTTTTTAGATATTTTATTGTAATTAATTGTTTATATTATGATATTCCCATAAGGATCGGTACACTAGATCCGATTTTTGCGATTTATATCCGGTTTCAACTGCAAGGGTATATCAAGCAAGATTTTTCAAGAAAAATCGCATATAAAGTGAGTTACTACCTCATCACACTGTCAAACTCACGCTACCGTAGCATTTTAACTCAATTTAAACTGGGGCAAAAATCATCATCATACACATCAGTTATATTTATAAATGTTTTGTACAGTGAGGAATGGCAAGAAAACGCAAAGGGGTTGATTTGAGCCGTGATACAATTAGATTTCGAAACATGCGAAATAGAAGATCCGAAAGAACCGAAGACAAATCCAGCAACAAGATACTGATGTACGTGTTAGAATAGCGCAATTGCATCAAGAAGAGCCACAAGATACACGAGATGAACGCAATGAAATCAGAAGATTAGAACAACGACAATCACGCCGCTTCACATTCAATAGACGCAGAACAAATGACCAACAACGATAACAGGTACATCGAGCATTTATTTCTGATTAATTCATGCGTCTAGCATTTCAGTACGAGCCTGATATTGAGTATTATGATCACTCAAAAGTGGTAATAGGTGTATGGACAAGGAATGTCCGCATTGTCATGCTCTGAAATTCAAAAATAAGCCAGCTGAGATGGGTTGCGGGTCAAGAAAAGTGCAACTACCAAAAATTGAAAAACCACCTGAACCATTGAACGGCTCACTTATCGGCACGGACTCAGATTCTAACGTGTTCCTGTAGTCAATTCGAACATTCAATTCATGCGTTCAAATGACATCGTTTCGGAGGAGTATGGTAACAAAAACTGTGATACAAAAATTTTATATTTATAGGGTTAAGTCTAGCACTGAGTAAATTTTGTACAGAAATTATAAAGTCATCTGGTGGCAAAATAACGTTTGCCGGGTCAGCTAGTGACTTATAAGATTTGTCAAAATCAGTTTTTATATTATGTAGTGTTTTATATAATTCGTCCCATTCCATTATCTAATGGAATGTTGGCTAGACTCTTGAAACCATCAATGAAAGATGTCTTTTCAAAGTATCTCAAATTCAAAAATCAGTAGAGCCTCTCCATTTTAAATTACGGATAATATATTATGGGTAAACTTAAGATATTATGTTGAGAGTTTGGTTCTAATGGTTCTAATGCACTCTGCAGAATTCATATTTTTTGATTTTGTTTCATTTATTTAATTAGATTATTTTTATACCCTTGCAGAGGGTATTATCATTTTGTCCAACAGTGTGCAACGCAGTGAAGGAGACATCTCCGATCTTATAAAGTATATATATTCTTGATCAGGATCACCTCCTGAGTTGATATGAGCATGTCCGTCTGTCCGTCTGTCTGTTTCTACGCGAACTAGTCTCTCAGTTTCAAAGAATAGTTCGCGAACGTCGGCGAGTGCAGACGTGCTTTCTTTTTATCTTCTTATCGTGCAACGAAAATTAAACAAAAACTAAGCATAGTGCAGTGCAAGCTCTAAACAAAAATACACAGTGGGCGAAAAGACGTTTAGTGCGATGAACTTCGTACTTTTTGTGTAAATAAAAAATTAGAAAATCAAAAACATTAAGCTATGAGTGAATTCGACACTCATACGGTGCTCCAACGTCAGCAAGACGAGCGTCGACTCTCTTTGCTACGTAACAACGCATACCACTCATTTATGTCAACGCAAGACAACGCGACCGCAAACCCAACAAAAAATAACCAACCGCGATCAATAACCCCAACCCCGAGTAATGAACTCTATCCAACATCGCAAGGCAGGGCGCGTTCTTGATCTCCTGCGCTCTCGTTGGATAAAACCCTATACCCTTCCCTCATGCCTGCCTGCATAGCCACGGTCACCAGTACAGTGACGTCATTAGCAACTGCAACGGCAACTATTACAAAAACTACAATGGTATCGACTGCTCGCGCAATACCATCTACCGTAATATCGGAAACTGCTGTGCAAGTAAATAATGTAGCACCTTACACCAGCGTGCCCCCTTCAAAACAACGTTCGGCTGTACAGACTGGTTAGCCCGCAGAACTCTAGACTTGGTAGCTCCGCTAAAATAACTCGAGGCACCTCAAAACAATCTACAATAGAGAAGCCCATAGAACCAAACAGATTTGCTATTTTGGCAGATAAATCCGATGATACACCTCCTGAAGTCATCGTAGGGGACAACAAAAAGCCTAAGCCGCCTCCGATTTACATCCGAGAGAAAAGTTCGAATGCTCTCGTAAACTCGATACTGAATCTAATAGGACCAGACAATTTCCACATAATTCCATTAACAAAGGGAAATATTCATGAAACTAAAGTTCAGACTAATACGGAAAGAATTTACAGAATTTTGTCGAAGTATTTAAACGACAATAAAAAAAACTTCTTCATTTACCAATTAAAAAGCAGTAAGGGCCAGCAAGTAGTACTAAAAGGTATCGAGCCGGAAGTAACACCAGATGAAGTTACAAGAGCACTGATGGAGAAAGGTTTTAATGTAAAAAATGTTATTAACATTTTGAATAGAGAAAGAAAGCCTCAACCTCTTTTCAAGGTAGAACTTGAACCCGAAACCAAATCCAAGCCTCTGAAAAAAAATGAAGTGCATCAAATCTTTACTCTCCAGTTCCTACTACACCGCAGAATTACGGTAGAGGAGCCGCATAAAAGAAATGGACCGGTGCAGTGTAGTAATTGTCAGGAATATGGCCACACAAGGTCTTATTGCACGCTTCGTCCAGTATGCGTTGCTTGTGGAGACCTTCATGAATCTCACAAATGCCCAAAAAATAAAGAGGATCCCAGCAGCAAAAAGTGCGGAAATGTGGAGGCAACCATACGGCTAACTACAGTGGCTGTCCAGTCTACAAGGAACTGAAGAGTCGTACACACCAAAGAGTGACCACTGCTCACTCACATACACCACCTATGAAATCTACACGTAATGTCTTCCCCCCTTCAGCTGTTAAATCTTTAGCCAATAATGAGGTCACCGACAAATCCGGAAGCTATGCAACTGCTCTAAAATTGGGTCTTAAAAGTACCACTCCCACCAATCCAAGATCATCAGTTTCCCCTCATCAACCAGAAGAACCGTCTACGAACAAACTTGAAACAATGATATGTAATCTTCAACAAAGTATCATAGAGTTCATGTCATTCAAACTCAAACTCATCTCACAAATAAATATAATTTTCAAATTCGAGGCTATCTTTTCTACAACACGAATCACCCAGACGGGAAAGCTCGTGGAGGCACTGGGATTCTGATTAGAAATCGCATCAAGCACTGCTTCCACAATAGCTTCGCCACTAACTTCATGCCAGCTACATAAATAGATGTGCAAATGGATTCCCGATCTTTAAAGCTTGCCGCCGTATACTGTCCTCCTCGGTTTACAATATCAGAATCCCAATTCATGGAATATTTCAACTCTCTGAGCGAACAATTTATAGCAGCAGGAGACTTCAATGCCAAGCACACGCACTGGGGATCTCGACTTGTGACTCCTAAGGGAAGGCAGTTGTACAATGCAATAATAAAAGCAAGCAACAAGCTAGACTGTGTGTCACCTGGGACACCTACATATTGGCCAACAGATCCTAGAAAACTGCCAGACTTGATAGATTTGGCAGTCACAAAAAACATTCCTCGCAACCTGATAAGTTCTAACTCCTTACCAGATCTATCGTCTGATAACTCGCCTGTACTTCTTCATCTAAATCTACATCCAGTTGCGGTAGATAAACCATTCAGACTAACAACGAATAAAACCAATTGGCTTAAGTACAAAAAATATATAAGTTCGCACATTGAGTTGAATCCACGTTTGAATGACGAAGCTGATATCAACTTATCCACAAACACTCTTGAATCCGTCTGGGTCGCAGCAGCTCGCGTATCAATTCCACAAACGCAAAAAACATCGTACAATAATAGATACACGAACGTTGAAATAGAGCAGCTCGTTCTAGCAAAGCGACGCCTACGGCGAGAATGGCAATCCAACAGATCACCATCCGCAAAACAAAGGTTAAAAGACGCTACAGAGAGGCTCTCAGCTGCACTTCGTCATGAAGAAGAAAGGACCCAAAAACATTACATAGAACAGTTATCCCCAATGAGCTCCAAGTTCCCACTTTGGAGAGCACACTCATCTCTCTGCGCACCAATCGAATCTGCAATGCCAATAAGGACATCCACAGGCAACTGTGCTCGAAGCGACGAAGAAAGAGCCGTCAGATTTTCAGAGCATCTTCAAAATGTATTTCAGCCCAACACATCATCAAACGGGATCTCACTGCCAGAAACATCAGATATCGACACATCAACGTATGAACCTATTGTATTTAGGCCACATGAGTTACTCAAAATCATAAACGAACTCAACCCAAAAAAATCTCCAGGATGCGACCTAATATCACCAAAAATGATTATTGAACTTCCTTTCTGTGCTGTTCGAGCTATTTGTCAACTCTTCAATGCAATAACGAGACACGGACACTTTCCAGAGAGATAGAAAAAGTCGATCATTATAATGATACCAAAACCTGGCAAAGACCGCACAATCGCTTCGTTATATAGACCAATTAGTTTACTAACGTGTCTATCAAAACTCTTTGAAAAATGCTTCTTGGCACACATTACCCCATATCTCAGAACACACAACAAAATCCCGATTCATCAATTCGGTTTTCGAGAAAAACACGGAACCATTGAGCAAGTCAACCGCATAACCTCAGAAATCCGAAATACATTTGAACAAAGGGAGTACTGCACTGCGATATTTCTGGACGTATCACAAGCTTTCGACAGAGTATGGTTAGAAGGTCTAATGCACAAAATTATAGAAATGCTCCCAACCAACACTCACAAACTTCTGAAGTCATACCTATACAACAGAAAATTCTCAGTAAGATGTACATGACTGTACATGTAATTCAGCCATTTATCATTAGAGCTGGAGTTCCTCAAGGCAGCCTGCTTGGACCAACACTCTACCTTATCTACACTGCGGACATCCCAACGAGCAGGAATCTAACCACATCCACTTTTGCAGATGACACAGCGATCCTAAGCCGCGCGAGATGCCCCAAGCAAGCAACGGCGCAACTGTCTATACACCTGGTGGCAGTGGAGAAATGTCTATCCGACTGGCGAATCAATGTTAACGAACACAAATGCAAACAAGTAACGTTCACTCTTAACAGGCAAGACTGCCCTCAATTTATTCTTAACAACACAGTGGTTCCGATAGCAAATGTAGTAACATATCTTGGCGTACACCTCGATAGACGGCTTACCTGGCGCAGCCACATTGAAGCCAAAAGGACGCATTTAAAGCTCAAAGCCAACAGCCTCCACTGGCTTATCAATAGCCGCTCGCCCCTTAGCTTGGACTACAAGGTACTCCTATATAACACCGTCTTGAAACCAATCTGGATGTACGGCTCCCAGTTGTGGGGGAATGCCAGTAACAGCAGTGTGGATATAATGCAACGAACTCAATCAAAGAACCATCACCGGGGCACCGTGGTACGTTCGGAATGAAAACATTCACAGGGACCTTCACATACCACTCGTCAGAGAAGAGATATCACAAATCAAAACAAAGTACAACAACAGGCTATCAGTACATCCAAATCATCTCGCGAGAGCCCTCACGCGAGTTTCCAGCAGTTCTCGTCTTCGCCGCAACGACCTCCCAATCCAGCGCTAATTATTAGGAGCACATAGTCTCTATTCAGTTCAAAACAAACTGTTAGAAATTGTATTATTTTAAGATTTGCACCTTATTGTTAGACTTATAAGACTCATAAGATAAGAGTGATCCAATAAAAACACACTAAGCTAAAAACCAGCTATAGTAGAATCTATACTAAATATAAAAACATTTTTAATCATATTGCTCCCATTAACCCTATTTTTAGTTTCCCCCGCAAATTATCCCTAGACACAAATTTTTTTAAGGGTTCCTGCGGTAACAAAAAGCAAGCTAACGAAGTCAATATTTTTAGTTTACTAAACGAAAAATTGAAGTCTTTTAATAACATGCACATGGAAATTTTTTACACGGACGGTTCAGTTTCGGAGAATTTTACAGGTTATGCATTTGTTCATTCAAATTCAAATACTGTTTATACATTCTTTACAAACAAAAATCTGTCGTCTATGACCACTGAGCTTCTAGCCTTGGAAAAAGCAATTGAATTTGCAATTTCCAACTGCTTTCCGAAAATAGCCATACTGACGGATAACCTTGGAGCTATTCAAACTCTACAAAATTGTAGAGTACAAATACAATCTCTCTTTAGCAATTATATTACCCGTATGTCGTATGTTTTCAAAGGTTGTAGTTCACAACATACCCAGCTATGCAAACATTTGGGAAAACGAAATTGCTGATAGAGCAGCAAAGATGGACAGATGAACATTAAATGACATTATTAGATGAACATTCATAATATTCAAGATGATTGGGAAAGAGATTATAACGTATTCCCTATGGAACGTAATAAAGGCTATTCAAACTTTAGGCCTTTCATCACCAAGAAACACTGGTTTTTATAAATGATATTTTCAACCGTGTAGAAACAACACGATTAAATAAAATTTTTAAATTTTTAATATTTTTTGCATTTAAAACAAGCGCAATATTAAGAGCTCCTGAAATAAGATTTTCAACGGAATTCTTCCACTAAAGGAAGTAACTTAATATAAAAAAAAAATTTTATATAATAGAACTAAAATTTCCTAAAAATTAAAACAACCGCCTAACTAATGAAATCGAACCCAGGACCCCAAGGATAATGAGCACGCGCTTTCCTTCTAGGCTACTCTCCAACTTAATTTAATGATACTTAAAATTGGTTTTAAAGTAAATGCGACAATCCATAGCCAAAACAGATCTGAAGAGTAAAGATAGTGGTAGATAGAAACCTTTATCGTTCCAAAAATGTGACGTTCTAAAAATAGTGTGACGTTCTCTCTTTCCCTCTCATCTGCCAGCCGTTAAAGATTTTTACAGCCTACGAACTGAGGCGATGTTAAGGTGATTTAAAATTTTGTATTTTTCTGCATAAGATTATAAATTTTAGAAAACACTTTAAAACAATTAAAATATAATTTAAATAGATTTAAAATAAAAAAAAGTGGATGTCCTAAGCCTGATTTAAGCTCATTTTACTCTGCACATCAGCCAAGCAATCTACCACTTGGCTATCCCTCATCCGTTGTCGCGCGAAAAAATTCTCTAACTTAATTTGTCGCGCTGTGGAACCCACTCGGTGGAACCCGCGCTGGAACCCGCCATAGAAAATTTTGTATTGTATGATATGTCCCATATATGTACTTTGTTGCAACTAAGTAACCCAAAGCAAAGATAAAACACTGTACACTGTGTGTGCCAATACTGAAACAAGTGCAGTCTATTAAGAAGACGTGTTGTGCTTATAGGACTTACCAAATAACTTTTCGCATCAAGAGCTGCCAGAAAAACATCTATTAAGTGATTTTCCAAGAAAACGATACAATCTATGACTATAACAAGAAAGGAAAGCTAACTTCGGGCGGAGCCGAAGTTGATATACCCTTGCAGGTAAAACCGGATATATATCGCAAACATCGGATATAGTTGGCCGATCCTTATGGGAATATGAATATATAATCCAATTTATTACAATACAAAATCTAAAAAAAGTCCCAAGCTTCTATCTTCAAACATGCCAAAGTTGCTATTTCTACCAAAAACCATTTCCGATGGTTCAGTTATTGGCAGCTATAAGATATAGTCGGCCGATCGTTATGAAATTTGGTAGGTCGGATAAACTGACTAAAAATATAATCTGTACCAAGTTCCAGCTTTCGTCCAAAAACACGAAAGTTGGGTCATTTCCGATCGTTTAGTTATATGGCAGCTATAGGATATAGTCGGCCGATCCTTATGAAATTTGGCATGTCGTAATTTTTTGCCAAAATTAGCTCTCATGTAATATTTGAATTCTCTTACTCTAAAAACACCGCAGTTATACCATTTCCGATCAATCAGTTATATGGCAGCTATAGGATATAGTCGGCCGATCCCGGTCGTTCCGACTTATATACTGCGTGCAAAGAAAAGAAGGGTGTGGGCAAAGTTTCAAGACGATAGCTTTAAAACTGAGAGACTAGTTTGCGTAGAAACAGACAGACGGACAAACAGACGGACAAACGGACGGACAGACGGACATGCTCATATCAACTCAGGAGGTGATCCTGATCAAGAATATATATACTTTATAGGGTCGGAGATGTCTCCTTCACTGCGTTGCACACTTTTGACCAAACTATAATACCCTCTGCAAGGGTATAAAAAGGATTAAAACCTTTCTGAGATGGGCAGATGCATTAATAAATTTATGGCTAAAAATAAATTGTAGACATTACCATTTTTGCCATTTCTCAAGAAAATGGTTAATGGGTATAAATGTAATATATTTGAAGCCAACCAAATAATTGACAGTGCGTCAAAAACCGTTTGTGAAGTCTGCGAAAAAGGAAACGGTTTTTGACGTGAAGGTTCACCAAGGCGGAAGAAAATCGTGCAAATAAAATACTTAGACTCGTTCAGCTCGTCTGCCGGGCTAATCACGATCCGTGTTCTTTTATTACCTGAAAACTCGAGTTAAATTAATAAAATAAAATAAAAATTTTATCAAGTTTTTGAGGTTATGTCGTAACCCTGACATTCTGGAGTTTTTAAGATCTCGGATTCGGATTCAGCGACCCCGAAAACATATAATAAATATGGTCGGACCCACGGACTCCAATACAATTTTGTATGAGGTTTTTTGAGGTTATGTCAGAACCCTGACGTGCTGGGGTTTTTTGGACCTCGGATTCGGATTCAGCGACCCCGAAAACATATAGTAAACATGGTCTGACCTCCAGACCCGAAAAAATATTTTTTTTTGTGTGGCTGTGTTATTTTCCTTATTCAAACCCATTGCGCGTTTTCTCAAAATCAAACGAGAGAATCTCTAAAAGCTGTTTGCAGCGATAAAAGCGACCTGAGTGACGAGTTGCAGAAAACTCTAGTTGAAATCTCTAGGAGCATGATTGTTCATTCAGGGGTAAGCGAGACATTTTGTGCAGAAGCAATTCGAAGTGCACCATACTTGCGCATTAGATCCCATAGCAGGACATTGAAATGCAAAACATCGGATAAGCTTTCGACGCGTAAGAAGCCGCCGAAGAGGGTATTCAGAATCTTATCCAACGTGGTGATTGAAAACAGAGACATAGTTTTTTTGGAGGAATTTATATGTGTACCTTGTGACCACGGGGAGACACCAATTGTAGATAGCGACGGCGAGGCGCCATAAGTCAGGAGATAAAGCACGCAGTGGTTGACAGGCTCGTTGCTCCACCAGCACCGAGGACCTCTCAGTCTTAGTCACTCAGTGCTTTCTGCGATGGCGGCTAACTCTGATCAAGTATAAGATAGCTTAGAGCGGAGCGAGAGAAACTCATATTCGTTCTTTTGCGAATTCGCTCCGCTATAGATAAGTTAGGCTTAAGATTTAGAAAATATAAAGAATTATAACGTTAAAGAGGCAGCCACCACCCAGCAGCCAGCCATCTGGAACTTAATTTACTATCCTCATCCATTAGAACCAAATGTTTGGTTAACCAAAGAGTTCTTGCTCTCGAAACGCTTCTTATACATACCTATTTGATTTTTTCCATCTTTTTTTTTTATAAAGAATTTTACAAAAAATTTTAACGGTGCATTCTATAGATGTCAAATCCATCTCAGAACATTTCCATTTTGTCAATTATATTTCTTGATGTGATCAACCACTACAGAACAGGGCGTCTGCTTCCCCATCCCATTCTGCAAAAATAGTTTTGGCGTAAAAAATTTTTTGATGGGCAAAACCATCCAAATGGGCTGGCAAGACCCCCCCCCAGTTCCATCAAAATCCAATCGCCTTCTAAAAAAAAGGCCTATTCTAATTTTCAAGATGACGATTCCAGCGACATGGAGAAATGAAGCGGAAGTCTGCTGAAAATCCCATTATAGAAGACGAACCAATCACCAGCGAAGCAGTAGAGCTGCATTTAAAGCTAATATTGAAAATATTTAGTATGCAATTCTATCTGATCTATCTGACAGCGACATGGAGGTTGACGGTATGAAGAAAAAAGATGACAAGAAGACCAAGTGATCTGCGGAAAAAACGGCGAAAATCATCAAACCGCCCCCAATTTTTATCCCGGACGTATCCAGCATCAAGGGCCTCTCAAGGGGATGTTGAAGTGACCTACAAGGCAAGCACTAACTACACTATTCGTGTCCTGACTCCAGACAAGGATACTCAACACTGAAAAAGTTCCTGAGCGAAAATAACCATCGATTCCCCACATTCCAGCCCCGAGACGAGCGAGCTTAGCGCATCGTCGTTAAAGGCCTCCACTTCTCCACTGACCCGGAGGATATTAAGGAGAGTTTTAGCCGCCATGGACACTGTGGGAGTCTGTACCTCCGGTGATTTCTGAGAGCGAGAGTGCGACCCATTATGACTCTCAATAAGGCCATACTTTGACTCTTTTCTATTCTTGTATTCTAATCTTATTCTTTGAGTCGGAGTGAACAGACCACCGCGCATAAATATACATATGAACATAATTAAAAATTGTTTCCATTATTGGTATTATTGGTTACTGGGTAATACATTGGCGACGAGGTAAATAATACTTAATAATGAAAGTGAAAGAAAATGAAATATATATATATAAACGCAGAATAAAAAAAAAAGATACGCAATTTTCAATTGCATTATCCTTTTTGGCACACCGTTCGTCATGTATGTAAACATAGAACTGGCGTTGACACACCGGCATACATATACGTGTATGCATGTTACACACGATACATGTATGTACATGTGCATGCAATTGAAATAAATAGAACAAGAAAATGTGCGAAAGCGAGAGATTATTTGTCAAAGATCAGAGGCAGTAAGCCCCGAGCTAAACTAACAAAGGTCAAAGACAGTAATAATAATAATGAAAAAAAAGGAAAAGGAGCTATCTGAAAAGAAGTTTTCAGAGGCAGTTATCCATACATGTATGTACATACATATGTACTAAGCTGACAAGGAGAGAGAAAAACAAAAAAACATATGTATGTACATACATACGTTTAGTAAAGTAGGTACACAGTATAGGATACGAACTAACCGAAGTCAGTGACAGAATTAAGTGAAGCGAAACTTAGTTTCATTAAATAAATTACATATATATATATATATATATATATATATATATATAGAAATATTCAAATTTTTACAGATGAACGCGGAATTACCCATTAAACCATTCTTGTGCGAAAGCATTGACAAAGCACTGCTTCGTTTGGAATGAGAGAAATGGCTGAGAGCATTTAAGATCTATGCTGAATCAGATGAGATCACTGCGTGCAAGCAAAAGAGGACCAAATTACTCCATTTAGGTGGAATACAGATGCAATCAGTAGCGTATTCATTATCCGATGCTGTAATCGAATTTGACGAAGCTGAACAAAATGATGTATTCCAGGTATTGGTAAACAAATTAACAGCGTTCTTCTCACCCAAACAAAACTCGTCGTTCGAAAGACACATGTTCAGGAGCATGATTCCATCTGGCGACGAAAGTTTTGCCAAATTTGTTTTGCGCCTAAGACAACAAATTAGGAGGTGCATGCACTGGATGAAATATTCGAGGCTTTCCAAGATGACGAGGAAATAAGAAAAGAATCAGCGATGATGACAAAGGGTACAGAGAAGCCGGTAAACAGAGTCGTGACAAGTAAGCCGAAATGAAATTGACGGAATATCGAATGCGAGAGATGTGGACGTACTGGCCACAAAGATGACTGTCCTACTTGTCCAGCTCAACAGTCGAAATGTAATCGAAGCGGTCGCCTGGGCCATTTCGGACGGAAGTGCAGGACGAATTTAAAAAGACAACACTCCCAATGGAGATCTACTAAGGAGGATTGTTTTAAAATTAATTGTGATGAGCAAGAAGAATGCATTAAATGCAAAGTCGGGGGGGTAGACATATCTCTGATCATTGATTCGGGGTCTCGATATAATCTCATCTGTCGAGACGACTGGTCCACTCTAAAGAGGAATAAAGCCACAGTGTTCAATGTTCGTCCCAACTCACAGACCCCGTTCAAAGGATACGCTTCGGACCAAATTTTAAATTTAATTTGCGTATTTGAGGCACCAATTTCTGTCGGTAAACAGGCTGAAATAATTCCCTCCTTCGTCATTGAAAAAGGAAAACAGTCATTGCTGGGACGAGAAACTGCAATTAAGTTGGATGTGCTACGGCTGGGTCTGCAGGTAAATCATATTGAGGAGGTATCGGGTTTTCCGAAGTGGAAGGGCGACAGTGTCAAGTTGGCAATTAATCAGGACATAAAACCAGTAGTACAGCCCATGCAAAGGATACCAAATGCATTAGAAGAAAAGGTGCGCAAAAACATTGAGGATGCTCTAAAGCGTGATATTATTGATCCTGCAAATGGCCCAAGTGCCTGGATCTCACCAATGGGTTTAGTTTTCAAAGAAAAAGGAGACATTCCTTTTTCTGGATTATGCCTGGAATTGCGGCGGGAAACCAATCCTTCACCGACGTTTGAAAGCGTTCATGACTCAACTCAGGGATGCTAGATATTTCTCCAGGTTAGACCTCAAGGATGCATACCACCAACTCGAGCTACATGAACAAAGCCGAGCAATAACAACGTTTATAAGTCCGTTAGGATTATTTCGTTACAAGCGATTGATGTTTGGAGAAGGCTTGATTAATTATTGTCGGGTTCCTCAAATGTCCTAAATTACATAGATGACATCATTGTTTTTGGAAAAACTGAGGACGAGCACGATGAAGCATTGAAAAGAGTTCGGGGCATTCTAAAAGAAAACAACGCAGTATTAAATGAAAAGAAATTTTTCTACAAAGCCTCTAAGTTACATTTTTTGGGTCACATTTTATCAAATCATGTCATCGAGGCCGATCCGGAAAAAGATAACACCATCAAATCTTTTCGACCTCCAAAGAACAAGGAGGAGACTCGGAGTTTTTTGGGCTTTGTAACATATGTAGGAAAATTCATTCCAAGTTAGCAAATAAAACTGTCCCATTGCGACGACTGCTCAGAAAGGACGAGAAGTTCATCTGGGGTGCTACGGAACAGGATGCGTTTGATAAACTGAAATCGTGTCTGGCGAAAATTCCAAACTTGCAGTATTGCAATCCAAAGCACAAAACACAGTTAATTGCAGACGCCAGTCCGGTTGCATTAGGAGCTGTATTGCTGCATTTCCATGGAGAATATGAACCGAAAAAAATATCTTTTGTCGAAGCCTAACAGATGTCGAAAAGCGCTATTCGCAGACCGAGAAGGAGAGCTTATAATTAGTGTGGGCAGTGGATTCTTCTATTATCTAGCTGGATTAGAGTTCGAACTAATAACCGATCATAAACGACTATCTTCAACGGTATATTGGATATCCGTCAATATGTGTGATCGTACCGTTAATAAAATCTTTAGGAAAACGTTTCGTACATTTTCCGTCTCCCATGCAAGGTGATGAACGATCTAGATTCCCGCACGGACTTTGAATCATGTTTGTAGTGACAATATCAAACTGTAATTGATAAACAGACGGATCTGGAATTTCTGCAGAAATAAAACTATCGACGCACTATGGTCCAGCCAATCACTTATGTTGGCCAAAATTCATTTTTTTTAATTTTAGATATTAATGAGATTTTGATCACATTCTAACAGAAAAAGAGTGACCATAAATGTTTTATACCAAAAATTTGCTTAGATGGCGCCACATTCGCAATATCAGGCTTTAAAGTCAGCTGTTTGAATGCAAAAGCTCGTGGAGTGAAATAACGCA
Organism: Drosophila bipectinata; assembly: GCF_030179905.1. NCBI lineage: Eukaryota > Metazoa > Arthropoda > Insecta > Diptera > Drosophilidae > Drosophila > Drosophila bipectinata. Next base: position 7,931,732 of record NC_091740.1, on the reverse strand, counting down.
CTTGTTACCGCCGTAATAGAATTAAGTTTATATTTGAAAAATGAAATCGTTAAAATTAGTGTTGAATAATGTTAGAATAAGTTTTGAAAAATGCTAGACGCAAGCTTATCGATATACGATAAAATGGGGAAGAACGAAGCGTTTGCGATAGCTAGGTGGAGCTAACAAGGCGAGGGAAAACGACGAAGTTTTTTAGCTCGCGCGCCATGATTTGAGTTTAAATAAAGGAAGGAACAACCAAATCCATGTTTGCTTAAAAAATCGTGCACCGACCTCGCCCCGACCTCAACATTTTTAAAAAACTTCCTCCAAAACTTCGTTACCTGCGGATTAAGGCAGAAAAACAGCGTCGCGTCGCTAGTAGACAACAGCTAGACCGACTGGAGGCGACAAATTTTGGAAGTAACGAAAGTGAAGGCGTCGCGTCCCTAGCAGCCACAGGCTAGGTCGAGTAAGCACGCAGCCAAGAAGAAGAAAAGCAGACGCCATTGTGCAAGCACGCCGGACGACGCGAAGCATGTACGTTGAAGTGTGCAGAATTTGCGAGGACAAAAACGAAACAGCGTCAGAAAATTGGGTACAGTGCGACGTTTGCGGAAGGTGGTACCATTTCGAGTGTGCCGGCGTAGAGGCCGACGTTGAGAGCAAGGATTGGAGCTGCGATTACTGTCTTGCGGGTTGCAGCCACACAGCACCGTTCAGCGGTATGCAACGATCACCAGTACAGCCTCAAACACGTGAAGACGCAATGGATACCCCTGAACCGCACGGCAAAGCGCTAGCCGTCGATACGCTAATCGATACTGCCGGCAATGGAGAGAACATGAATGTTCGGGAAGGCAATCCGGACACGAACAAGAACCAACTCTGCTCGATATGCTCGAGGAGATATGCTCGAGGAGAAAAGACAGTCTGAGGCAAAGTTCATAGAAGAAAAGTACAAAATTCTCAAGCAGATGAACCCCGCTGACGTAGCGGTAGCTGGGATGTTTCGAGCCACAGATTCACCTACAAGTACTCAAATAGCGGCCCGGAAAGCTATACCCAAGGACCTTCCAACATTCAGCGGGGATCCTAGTACGATCCTACAGTACGACAGCAGCGGGATATACGAATGTGGAAAACATGCTACGTCTGCAAAAGTCGCTTAAAGGGAAAGCTCGTGACTTGGTTAGAGATAAACTCCTACTTCCTAACCTAGTCCCAGAAGTCATCAGCACTTTGAAGATGTTCTTCGGCAGACCAGAGCACATCCTGGAAAGAATGGTGGAAAAGGTGCGAAGACTGGCACCACCCAAAGACAGATTGGAGGCGTTAATAGAGTACGCGCTGGCAGTGCGAAACGTCTGTGCCACTATGGAGGCGTGCGATCTGAAGGCGCATCTCAACAATCCAATGCTGGTCAAGGAGCTGGTAGACAAGCTTCCCAACCAACACAAGCTAAACTGGGCAATGCAACCCCGCGACGATAGAGTGGCCGCAGTCAAGGCATTCAGTGATTGGCTGTATAAAATCGAAGAGGCAGCGTCATTAGTGGTGGCGCCATCGTTTTACAAAAGGGAGGCTCATCAGGCTCATCTGCCCGGACAAGGGAGAGGCAGATGAGCCTGGACCAGCACGAGGACAAACACGATCGAACGCGATCCATACGGAAGCAGCTCAGCAGCAAGTTCAACAGAGGTGCAACCCGAGTCACAACCCAGCAGGTATTCTCGAACCTTGACGCGGAGCACAGGTGGCAGGTAATCAGAGCGGGTAAAGACTGTTTCTGCTGCCTCAAGGTACACCGGAACAGATGCCGAACCGAGAACTGTAGAATTAATGGCTGTACAAGGAGACACCATGAGTTATTTCATACAGAATACGTTCCTAACACAATCGGCCAAGACAGACCACAGAGTCATGTGAGTACGCAACGAGACGACAACCACGGAAGTCAGTTCTTTCGCATCATTCCAGTCAAGCTGCATTACGGCAGCAGGCAGCAGGATCTACGCCTTTTTAGATGAAGGATCATCCGTGACCTTAGCAGATGTATCCGTATTCCAAAGATTGGGAATACAAGGCCAGGCAGCGCCAATGTGTTTGCAGTGGACCGCAGAGACGACTCGACTCGAGAGTGGATCTGTGAAAGCATCCGTTCAAATCTCGGAAATGAACTGCGATAAGGTTTACTGGTTGAACAACGTCCAGACCGTTCAGAACCTAGCACTACCGAGACAGACAGTCAACATGAAGGAGCTATGCGACAGATTCCAGCATTTGAAAAACTTGCCGCTACGGTCCTACTCTGCCCAGCCGACTTTGCTAATCGGAACCAACAACTGGAAGCTAGCAGTCCCTCGCAAGATCCGCGAAGGAAAATGGAACGACACGATAGCATCGAAGTGCATGCTAGGATGGAGCATTCAACGATCGGCGAACCCACAACGATCCATTTTCATGCACCACTGTGACTGCGACTGGCAAGAACTCCATGATGACATCAAGGAACATTTCAACCTTGATGCACTCGTACCACGAAAGCTGCACTCAGCTGAAGATGAGCTGGCAGTGAAGATACTGGAAAGCACCTACCAAAAGAAGTCCGGAAAATATGAAGTTGGACTTCCGTGGCGCGGTGGTATCGACAAACTTCCTGAGGCCGGAGTAACGCTCTGAAGCGGCTTACTTGCATGAGGAAAAAGGTCTTTCAAGAACCAGATCTGTATGAAAAGATTGACGCCCAAATCAGGAACCTTCTAGAAAAAGGATACGCGGTTAAGCTATCTGAGGAACAAACCAGCCGGGAGAACAGCCGTACATGGTATCTGCCAATATTCATAGCGCTGAATCCAAACAAGCCGAAAAAGATAAGGCTCGTATGGGCTGCAGCCGCAAAGGCACACTGCTTCGCGCTAAATAACTACCTACTCAGAGGACCAGATTGCCTGAACCCACTCATAGACGTCTTGTTAGCCTTTCGGGTCAACAAAATAGCGATTTGTGGTGACATTTCGGAAATGTTTCACAGGATCAACATTCGCGAGGAAGATATGCAGGCACAGCGATTTTTGTGGTATGACAAAGGCAGCGACAAAGGCTGCGCGCCGTTTATAGCGCACTGCGTTCGAGATAAGAACGCGGAAACCCACCAAGAAGAGTTCCCATTGGCCTTAAACGCCATCCAAAGGGCGCACTACGTTCACGACTTCATCGATAGCATGAGGAACGAACCGGAGGCCATCCAAATCACCAGACAAGTCATAGAAGTCCATCGCAGAGGCGGATTCGAGATCCGTAACTGGTCGTCGGTACTTCGGAAGAAGTACTCAAAAGCTTGCAGGATAATGGCAACGCTGGAACCGAAAATCCGGTGGATTTTTGTGCAACAGAAAATATACTTGCCATGTTCTGGGACCCACATAATGATATTGTTTGGTCCTTGAGCGTTTTCAATGCCGTAAATAAAAAGACGAATTTGAATTTAGTATTAACGTTATAAATGATGTTTATTTCTGCATGCAGATGAAACTGGATGATCCGAAGATAGACCAGCTTATGGTGCATGCAGGGACGAAAGTAATATACAAAGAGAGGGCGGCCCGACAAGTCACCTCGAGCTAAAGCTCTCGAAAGTGGAGAGGGCGGCCCGACCTAGACATTGCCGAGCTAAAACTCTCTAAAGAAAGTCCGTTGAGTCAAGCGGCCGAGAGAGAGTCGGCTTGCGATCAACTAGCCTTTGCTGCATTTCCATGGAGAATATGAACCGAAAACAAGAAAGGAAAGCTAACTTCGGGCGGAGCCGAAGTTTATATACCCTTGCAGTTTAAACCGGATATATATCGCAAACATCGGATATAGTTGGCCGATCACTATGGGAATATGAATATATAATCCAATTTATTACAATACAAAATCTAAAAAAAGTCTCAAGCTTCTATCTTCAAAAATACCAAAGTTGGTATATCTACCAAAAACCATTTCCGATCGTTCAGTTATATGGCAGCTATAAGATATAGTCAGCCGATCGTTATGAAATTTGGTAGATCGGATTAACTGACCAAAAATAGAATGTGTACCAAGTGCCAGCTTTCTATCTTCAAAAACACGAAAGTTGGGTCATTTCCGATCGTTCAGTTATATGGCAGCTATAAGATATAGTCGGCCGATCCTTATGAAATTTGGCATGTCGTAATGTTTTGCCAAAAATAGCTCTCATGCCAAATTTGAACTCTCTAACTTTAAAAACACCAAAGTTATACCATTTCCGATCAATCAGTTATATGGCAGCTATAGGATATAGTCTGCCGATCCCGGCCGTTCCGACTTATATACTGCGTGCAAGGAAAGAAGGGTGTGTGCAAAGTTTCAAGTCGATAGCTTTAAAACTGAGAGACTAGTTCGCGTAGAAACAGACAGACAGACAGACAGACGGACAGACAGACGGACAGACGGACAGACGGACATGCTCATATCAACTCAGGAGGTGATCCTGATCAAGAATATATATACTTTATAGGGTCGGAGATGTCTCCTTCACTGCGTTGCACACTTTTGACCAAAATTATAATACCCTCTGGAAGGGTATAAAAATATCTTTTGTCGAAGCCTAACAGATGTCGAAAAGCGCTATTCGCAGACCGAGAAGGAGAGCGTATAATTAGTGTGGGCAGTGGATTCTTCTATTATCTAGCTGGATTAGAGTTCGAACTAATAACCGATCATAAACGACTATCTTCAACGGTATATTGGATATCCGTCAATATGTGTGATCGTACCGTTAATAAAATCTTTAGGAAAACGTTTCGTACATTTTCCGTCTCCCATGCAAGGTGATGAACGATTTAGATTCCCGCACGGACTTTGAATCATGTTTGTAGTGACAATATCAAACTGTAATTGATAAACAGACGGATCTGGAATCTCTGCAGAAATTAAACTATCGACGCACTATGGTCCAGCCAATCACTTATGTTGGCCAAAATTCATTTTTTTTAATTTTAGATATTAATGAGATTTTGATCACATTCTAACAGAAAAAGAGTGACTATAAATGTTTTGTACCAAAAATTTGCTTAGATGGCGCCACATTCGCAATATCAGGCTTTAAAGTCAGCTGTTTGAATGCAAAAGCTCGTGGAGTGAAATAACGCACTTGTTACCGCCGTAATAGAATTAAGTTTATATTTGAAAAATGAAATCGTTAAAATTAGTGTTGAATAATGTTAGACTAAGTTTTGAGAAATGCTAGACGCAAGCTTATCGATATACGATAAAATGGGGAAGAACGAAGCGTTTGCGATATCTAGGTGGAGCTAACGAGGCGAGGGAAAACGACGAAGTTTTTTAGCTCGCGCGCCATGATTTGAGTTTAAATAAAGGAAGGAACAACCAAATCCATGTTTGCTTAAAAAATCGTGCACCGACCTCGCCCCGACCTCAACATTTTTAAAAAACTTCCTCCAAAACTTCGTTACCTGCGGATTAAGGCAGAAAAACAGCTTATGGTGCATGCAGGGACGAAAGTAATATACAAAGAGAGGGCGGCCCGACAAGTCACCTCGAGCTAAAGCTCTCGAAAGTGGAGAGGGCGGCCCGACCTAGACATTGCCGAGCTAAAACTCTCTAAAGAAAGTCCGTTGAGTCAAGCGGCCGAGAGAGAGTCGGCTTGCGATCAACTAGCCTTTGCTGCATTTCCATGGAGAATATGAACCGAAAACAAGAAAGGAAAGCTAACTTCGGGCGGAGCCGAAGTTTATATACCCTTGCAGTTTAAACCGGATATATATCGCAAACATCGGATATAGTTGGCCGATCACTATGGGAATATGAATATATAATCCAATTTATTACAATACAAAATCTAAAAAAAGTCTCAAGCTTCTATCTTCAAAAATACCAAAGTTGGTATATCTACCAAAAACCATTTCCGATCGTTCAGTTATATGGCAGCTATAAGATATAGTCAGCCGATCGTTATGAAATTTGGTAGATCGGATTAACTGACCAAAAATAGAATGTGTACCAAGTGCCAGCTTTCTATCTTCAAAAACACGAAAGTTGGGTCATTTCCGATCGTTCAGTTATATGGCAGCTATAAGATATAGTCGGCCGATCCTTATGAAATTTGGCATGTCGTAATGTTTTGCCAAAAATAGCTCTCATGCCAAATTTGAACTCTCTAACTTTAAAAACACCAAAGTTATACCATTTCCGATCAATCAGTTATATGGCAGCTATAGGATATAGTCTGCCGATCCCGGCCGTTCCGACTTATATACTGCGTGCAAGGAAAGAAGGGTGTGTGCAAAGTTTCAAGTCGATAGCTTTAAAACTGAGAGACTAGTTCGCGTAGAAACAGACAGACAGACAGACAGACGGACAGACAGACGGACAGACGGACAGACGGACATGCTCATATCAACTCAGGAGGTGATCCTGATCAAGAATATATATACTTTATAGGGTCGGAGATGTCTCCTTCACTGCGTTGCACACTTTTGACCAAAATTATAATACCCTCTGGAAGGGTATAAAAATATCTTTTGTCGAAGCCTAACAGATGTCGAAAAGCGCTATTCGCAGACCGAGAAGGAGAGCGTATAATTAGTGTGGGCAGTGGATTCTTCTATTATCTAGCTGGATTAGAGTTCGAACTAATAACCGATCATAAACGACTATCTTCAACGGTATATTGGATATCCGTCAATATGTGTGATCGTACCGTTAATAAAATCTTTAGGAAAACGTTTCGTACATTTTCCGTCTCCCATGCAAGGTGATGAACGATTTAGATTCCCGCACGGACTTTGAATCATGTTTGTAGTGACAATATCAAACTGTAATTGATAAACAGACGGATCTGGAATCTCTGCAGAAATTAAACTATCGACGCACTATGGTCCAGCCAATCACTTATGTTGGCCAAAATTCATTTTTTTTAATTTTAGATATTAATGAGATTTTGATCACATTCTAACAGAAAAAGAGTGACTATAAATGTTTTGTACCAAAAATTTGCTTAGATGGCGCCACATTCGCAATATCAGGCTTTAAAGTCAGCTGTTTGAATGCAAAAGCTCGTGGAGTGAAATAACGCACTTGTTACCGCCGTAATAGAATTAAGTTTATATTTGAAAAATGAAATCGTTAAAATTAGTGTTGAATAATGTTAGACTAAGTTTTGAGAAATGCTAGACGCAAGCTTATCGATATACGATAAAATGGGGAAGAACGAAGCGTTTGCGATATCTAGGTGGAGCTAACGAGGCGAGGGAAAACGACGAAGTTTTTTAGCTCGCGCGCCATGATTTGAGTTTAAATAAAGGAAGGAACAACCAAATCCATGTTTGCTTAAAAAATCGTGCACCGACCTCGCCCCGACCTCAACATTTTTAAAAAACTTCCTCCAAAACTTCGTTACCTGCGGATTAAGGCAGAAAAACAGCTTATGGTGCATGCAGGGACGAAAGTAATATACAAAGAGAGGGCGGCCCGACAAGTCACCTCGAGCTAAAGCTCTCGAAAGTGGAGAGGGCGGCCCGACCTAGACATTGCCGAGCTAAACCTCTCTAAAGAAAGTCCGTTGAGTCAAGCGGCCGAGAGAGAGTCGGCTTGCGATCAACTAGCCTTTGTATAAACTTTAGCCTAATAAATAAACATTACCAAACATAACGCTAACATATTTAAACATTAAAATTACACCGGTGGGCTGCTGCCTGACCCGACAGATATGTTCAAATTTATCTGCAGATTTTCAAGGCTGAAGCGTGATGTGCTGGCGGAAAACGTAGACGCTACCAAGCGAGAAGTATTACAAGTTTTGATGTCGATCTTCGATCCACTGGGATTTTTATCATGCCAAACGATTGGACTAAAAATACTCCTCCAGTGTATATGGCGGCAAAAAATTGAATGGGATCAGGAGCTACCTGAGAGGATTCTAGAAGAATGGCGCCATTGGAAAACCATTTGGCAAAACATAAGGACTTTCGAGGTCGCTAGATGCTTTTCCCCAGCCACATCGGAGCCATGTCAAATTGGACTCCATACATTCGTCGACGCCAGCGAGCAAGCATATTCTGCAGTCTGCTACTTGCGCGTGGCAACGGATGACAGAGTCGTCGTATCTTTGGTAATGGCGAAATCTAAGGTGGCACCTTTAAAACCACCTTCGATTCCGCGTATGGCGCTGCAGGCAGCAGTTATGGGAGCACGCTTAGCCCAAAATGTGATGAGCACACGCAACCTACGAATTGACAACGCCACATACTGGTCGGACTCCAAGACAGTGTTGCAGTGGCTAACTATGGACCCCCGCAACTTTCATCAGTTCGTGATGCACAGAGTCGCCGAAATTCTGGAAACAACACTGGTCGAGCAATGGCGGTGGATTCCTTCAAAGCTGAACGTAGCAGATGGAGCTACCAAGGTCACCGGGCAAACTCAACAAGAGACGTGGATAACGGGCCCGGAGTTCCTGAAGACCGATGCGAGCAACTGGCCAAGATCCAAGAAGCAGGAGAGCATCATCGATACCTCGAAGTTCCGGAAGCATGTGATGACGACGCATACGAAATCAGTGGTTATGTTCAACGCGAACGATTTCTCAAATTGGCGGCTGTTATACAGAGCTGTGGCGCTAGTACTCCTGTTCATTGATCGGCTGCGAGCGAAATGTGCCGGACAAGACATGCCACCAACCACGACAATGGCTCATGTGAGCAAGGCAAAGATGCTGCTATACAAGCAATCTCAATTCATCGCCTTCGCAGCAGAACTAAAAACGTTATCCGCGGGAACGGCGCTTCTCAAGGGAAGAAGATTGGCTGGATTGAACGCGTACCTGGACAACGATGGAGTACTACGAACTAGAGGCAGATTGAACGCAGTTGACATAGCTGAGGACGCCATCATTCTAGCTCATGGATGCCGGATAACCAACCTCATAGTTAGGAGCTTCCACGAAAACCGGCTACGAGTACTGCACAAATCTGTGCGAAACACATGCCAACGATGCAAGATCGACAGAGCAATTCCCAGACCACCCCAGATGGCACCGATCCCGATGGCAAGAGTTGGAAGCTTCGAGAGACCGTTCACCTATATAGGCGTTGACTTTTTCGGCCCGTTATTGGTGAACGTCGGCCGACGCAAAGAGAAGAGATGGGTAGCTCTGTTCACCTGATCGCCTACAGTCTAGATACTAGTTCATGTATCCTGTGCCTAGCCAATTTTATGGCCCTTCGAGGGACACTGAGGGAAATATTCTCAGACAACGGTACAAATTTCAGAGCCACGGAAAAAGCAGTGCGCGAGGAGCTGAAAAAGATCGAGCACGATAAGATCACTATTAAGTTCGACGGCATAAAGTGGCGATTCAACCCACCAGGAGCACCGCACATGGGTGGAGCATGGGAGAGACTCGTCAGGACAACGAAAGGAATCTTGAAGAACATTTGCCCAAGTTACTCTTTCAACGACGAGGGGTTGAGAAACGCACTGATGGAGGCGCAATTTATTATCAACTCGCGACCTCTCACGTTCGTAAGTTTGGATTCCGAGGATGACGCTGCCCTGACTCCAAACCGCTTGCTGCTAGGATCAGCGAACGGATACAAGCCGCTGCCAAAAGAGGGAATGAATCTGAAGCGTAGATGGAACGAGACTCAGCGCTTCGGAGACCGCTTCTGGCAACGATGGGTTAAGGAGTATGCACCCGTATTAACCAGGCGCACCAAATGGTTCGAGAAGGTACCTCCAATCACCATCGGAAGCATCGTCGTAGTCGTGAATGAGCTTCTTCCCAGGAACCTGTGGCTAAAAGGACGCGTGACTGACGCAATGATGGCCAACGATGGATAAGTTCGGCGGGTGACAATCAAGACGCAGCATGGTGCTATAGAAAGACCAGCAACAAAGGTAGCAGTTCTGGACGTCGGCTTGGAGGATGGTAACTGACCACGGATCGGGATCAATTACGGGGGAGGGAATGTTACCGCCGTAATAGAATTAAGTTTATATTTGAAAAATGAAATCGTTAAAATTAGTGTTGAATAATGTTAGAATAAGTTTTGAAAAACGCTAGACGTAAGCTTATCGATATACGATAAAATGGGGAAGAACGAAGCGTTTGCGATCGCTAGGTGGAGCTAACGAGGCGAGGGAAAACGACGAAGTTTTTTAGCTCGCGCGCCATGATTTGAGTTTAGATAAAGGAAAGAACAACCAAATCCATGTTTGCTTAAAAAATTGTGCACCCACCTCGCCCCGACCTCAACAGCAACCTCTTAAGTGTAATTGAAAAATAAAAAAATTTGTTTAAAAAAAAAACAAAATTTGAATAAAATTTGTGATAGGTTCTAATTATTGGGGCTTGTACTACGTATTTTGTAACGTGAAATGTTTCAAATTGTTAGGATGTGTTATACAAGTGAGGAAAAGTATTATATTGAAATAAAATCTCATTTTTGAAAAGGTGTATAAAGTTAGTCCAACCTAGTCCAACCCTAAAACCTATTGTATGTCGTAAAGTTATCCATTCTTATTTAATTGTATATAGTTTGAATAGCCACTTTCAACCACTTTTTTGGAATATGCATTTTTAGTTCATAACCTCAAATTCAGCAACTCAGAGTTGTTTGCCCTGTGGAAGTCTATCAAGAGCCAAGTATCCAGGAAGAATGCTATTGTCGAATTTTTTAAAACGGCAAATAACAGCAATATTTCAGAGGAAATTATTCAAGATTTTGAAGATTCTGGCAAGAAATTTTGTTATCGTTTGGCGACAAAATGGAAAAGTTGCACGCAAAATTATTTCAAAGCAGACATTCTGATTGGCTAAACACACAAACGTGTGTACTAGTTGACCAGAAAAATAATTCAGTGGGACGCCCTGCATTGACATATAGTCGAAAATCTCGCAGGGCGTAACCTAAATAGGTTGGCAGATCTTGTGATATCTCTTGTAAAGTAACAAAAAAAGATTAATTGAAACGACCAATTATATTAAAAGCCTTCGTGTTCAAAATGACCTCAAACTTAAAAAAAAAACAAAACAAAAAAATGGCGGTGCCACGCCCATTTTTCCACTTCCTATGGATTTTATTAATCCAATAAAAAATATTAAATCTAACAAGAAAGGAAAGCTGGTTAACAATATTGTTGTGACGAAATGAGGTCGTTCATGAGACAGACTAAGAATGGATTTAAGGAGTTGATCACTGGTTTTCGTAAAATCGATGACCAGCTCTGTGGGCTTGATACTCAGTTTTGCAGCCTTCAGCTGCTAAATGAGTCACCTAAGCGTAAGAAATCCGCTGTTTGTGATCGGTAACGCAGCCTCCCGTTAAAGTCACCCAACGGGGTATTCCACAGTCCGAACCACCGGCACCGACTGATGCTGCAGTTCTATTACACCAAAACCCTTACTGGTGATTCCTCCATTGAAAAATATATTTGTTTCTCGACTTTCCCCTGGTACTTCAGAGATTGATATCTCGGCTTGAAGCCAAAAAAAGCCGATATAAAGGTGGAGGACATAGCTAAATTTAAATAAAAGGCACACGTCGTCTTTCAAGATTCGCGAGTCCGCGCTGATGTTCAAGACAATTTTTTCACGATATCCAAAAACCTTAAATCATTTTGTCCACTAAATCTTTATACATTACATCTTATACTACATTATATTACATGTAGCTGCCACATAACTGAACGATCGGAAATGGTTTTTGGTAGAAATATCAACTTTGGTATTTTTGAAGATAGAAGCTTGGGACGTTTTTTTTAGATATTTTATTGTAATTAATTGGTTTTATTATGATATTTTTATAAGGATCGACCAACTATATCCGATATTTGCGATTTATATTCGGTTTTAACTGCAAGAGTATATCAACTTCGGCTCCGCCCTAATTAAGCTTTTCTTTCTTGTTTAGTTTTAAAGTCAGTTTAATTAGGTGTTAAGATACAGTTTAAATAATTGTTAAGTGCATAGTTAAATAATTTCTGTTTAATTCAACAATTAAGTCAACGTTTTTTAGATGATACAATTTGATTGTATTTTGCATTGATGGTGAAAGTTATCCAACCCTCTTATGGCATTTATAAACAATTTTCCAAATTCAATCTCAGCTATCATTGCATTAGCCCTTGCCATTGCCTATGCCTTTGGCTTTGATGTCCGCTCTTGGAGCCCTATCCGAAATAAACAAATCAAACTTAAAGTAAACATCAGCTTCCGTTCGAAGCCCAGTCAATTGCGCTTTCCCCAGAAATTGCGCCTTCCCTATTTCAAGCCCCAAATAAACTGTATTGGTCAGCATAAATAAATTTCACTATAGGATGCGACACTTACATCATTAGCTAATATTTGAAACAAATAGAAACTTCTTGAAGTTCGAGAAAAGCTTTTGGCCGATGTTCTTTGGATCAGATTTAAGATTTGGCAGTAAGTAATATTTTAACCCGAGCCGAGATCAGTTTCGAAATTAAAAGTTAAGAGTAATCTTGAGTAAAGAATATTTCTAATAAAGGTTTATCATTAAATAATATTGAAAATAAAAAAATATTTTTTTTCAAAATGTTTTCGGAAAATAATAAACTTGCATATCTTAGAGGGAATAGGTGGCACTTAAGCCAAGATGTAACTGCTAAATCAAAGCGGAATATTGAAAGTGTATTAAGATATTCCACCGCTAAATGTATTTAATCATTAAGCAAAAGAGTTTTTGAGCAAAAGAGATTTTTGTGGCATCCCTGCTTATGTACAAAGTTATATTGTAAAGATTTTTAAAGTAGCATCATTCTTTAAAATAGTAATATTTAAAAAAATAAATTAATTTTTCTTACCACTTAATTTTGTTTAAAAATATTTCATAACGTTCATCGGGACTCAACCATCTTGATTTTGATGTTTTTGCTATTTGAGCATCAGAAACAGATTGCGTTTTGAACATTTTTGTTTTTTTAGTAAATATGTTTTCTTTGGTGCAGATAATTTTTACTTCGTCGTGAATTATTTTACAACTATTCAATATTTTTGTTTTTTCATTTTTTCTGTCTGTTTCAAAGATACAGATTGGATCATTTTCGGTTGACTCAATAGTCTTAGTCCAACTTAAGCTTTGATTTCCAATAAGCCAGCTAAGATTGGTCAGCTCTCGCTCTTCATCAGAAGCCTCCGATTCGTTTGTGTTATATTTTTTATTTGAATCGTCCCAATCTAATTTTGTTTGTATGTTTGCCATTATCTGTTTTGAAAAAACAATTAAAAAAAAACTTTTGTTAAGAAATGTAATAATTTAAATTAAATACTTTCGCAGATTTATTAAAAACATATGTAAAATTTTATCTGAAATTAGATTTGTTTTATAAGATTTATCATTAGTTTAATTTATTATCAATTTTGAGATTATTTATATTTTTTTTAAGTTTGGTCTTGAGGCAGCAGCATATATGTTTTCGACAGTGTTTTTCGAACACAAAACCAAGTGTTTCGACATCTTTGTCACGTATGAACATCATGTGACCACAAACGGTCCGTAGAAGTATGATAGTCTACGAAGGAGTCTACGAGGGCACCGAGGTTGTTGCGCTATCCGCAAGATCTACAACAATGAATTCGCCCTATATCTAAATTCTATGCGATACTTATTTTTTTTCCAGCATGACTTTTTGTAGTTTTGGCGGCAATACTCTTAACGCCTCTAAGTTCCAAATACACAAACAAAAATTCTCGGTAAATTTATTCATTTTGCCATTTTATGGATTTTATTATCACTGTGAATGGGAGTGTATGGGTGACAAACCGCAATCCTTAGCATGCGCAAGAAGGCATTATATACAGCCAAAGAATTAAAAATTTTCTTTGTGCGTCTGATTGAATGATATACCAATCGAAAGGTAATGCTTTCAAGGTCTTTCAGCTTGGGAGAAATTGGCGTAAAAGTAAAGGGATTTTGATTATTATTTTGAGCCAACTAATTTTTACTAGGAGGGACATTGGAGTCTTCAAACTAATATGTACAGAAACACATAACAGAAATATCTGTTTTTTTCAAATCTCGAAGACAAACGTTTTGTCTGATATTAGTTTGAACACACTGGCGTAAAAATTAACTCAAGGACGGCATAATGCCCTAAAACGAAAATCCTCCAAGCAGGAAGCAGAACGTTGTTCAGCAGGGCAACGACCGGAAACGAGAAAAGCCTTTAGACCGAAAATAAGGCCACCTACAAAAAAGACATCATAAAAGCGAAGAGCTTCCTTAATTGAGGCCAAGAATATGGCCTACGCGTCTGGTATATCCCACAGGCAAGCGACAACTCACTCGTTATATAAATGTGAAGACTTCCGTCCTATAACAGTATCTGAAAGACTGAATTCGGTAAAAACAAAAACAATAAATGTGCGTCAATTGTTTTAAAACCAACTACAAATCAAGGGAATGCCAACAAAGAAATTATTTCAAATATGACAAAAAACAGTATACCTTGTTACATCTAGAAACTACAAACCTTCAAGCTTCAGCAGTAGGTGCAGTAAGCAATAAAAATGACTACCTTTTTGGCACAGCAAAGGTAGCAGTCCAAGCAGGTAACGGGCAGGCAGCGAAGTTTCGAGCACTGCTGGATTCAGGATCGCAGATCAATTTGATCACCGAACGACTAGCATCAACGTTTTCGTTAAAACGCCACGAATTTTATACGCAAATTAATTGGGTGAATTCTTCCATTCATTTTTATACCCTTGCAGAGGGTATTATAATTTTGGACAAAAGTGTGCAACGCAGTGAAGGAAACATCTCCGACCCTATAAAGTATATATATTCTTGATCAGGATCACCTCCTTAGTTGATATGAGCATGTCCGGCTGTCCGTCTGTCTGTCCGTCTGTCTGTTTCTACGCAAACTAGTCTCTCAGTTTTAAAGCTATCGTCTTGAAGCTTTTCACACACCCTTCTTTCCTTTGCACGCAGTATATAAGTTGGAACGGCCCGGATCGGCTGACTATATCCTATAGCTGCCATATAACTGATTGATCGGAAATGGTATAACTGCGGTGTTTTTTGAGTAAGAGAATTCAAATTTTACATAAGAGCTATTTTTGGCATGCCAATTTTCATAAGGATCGGCCGACTATATCCTATAGCTGCCATATAACTGAACCATCGGAAATGGTTTTTGATAGAAATAGCAACTTTGGCATGTTTGAAGATAGAAGTTTGGGACTTTTTTTTTGATTTTGTATTGTAATAAATTGGATTATATATTCATATTCCCATAAGGATCGGCCAACTATATCCGATGTTTGCGATATATATCCGGTTTTACCTGCAAGGGTATATCAACTTCGGTTCCGCACGAAGTTAGCTTTCCTTTCTTGTTAGATTTTGTATTGTAATAAATTGGATTATATATTCATATTCCCATAAGAATCGGCCAACTATATCCGATGTTTGCGATATATATCCGGTTTTACGTGCAAAGGTATATCAACTTCGGCTCCGCCCAAAGTTAGCTTTCCTTTCCTGTTTTTTTGTATTTTGTTTTGAAAAATAAATTTTCTTCTAACAGTAGCTCATCATCTGATGAGAAATCCATTGCGACTAACAGCATAAAACTGCAACAAATTCGTCTTGCACTATGCAGCCTATTAGCTTGCTCGCAACTGATGCAATTCGTCTTCTGCTTCATCTTGAGCTTTGTCTTCGTCTCAGCGCGTACTATGTTTGCAGCCTTAGCGTTGGGAAAGAAACTGACGCATTTATTTTTGAAAATTGGACACCCTGGACAGTCGAACGGAAAATCGATCTCAGTCAGAAACACATTGTGAGAAACACTTTGTAAAAACCCTGAAAAGAGCAGCCGAAGGTTTGTTGTAAAGCTAAATTTGCAGAATTCAGCCCTAGAGGAGTCGAGAGACATTGCAATCAAAGGGTTTTAAGCGTCGATTGTCTGGTGACGTTCGGAAGGGCTATTCTTCATGGAAAAATACGAAACTTTGGGACATATGAAACTGGTCATATAAAGCCATATACCCAATGATCATTATTAGTAGCAAGGATTAGCCATGGCACCAAACTGTTGACATAGAAAAGATGTGCTTTTAAATTTGGATCAACCCGGATGATCAATTTAATAAACTCATAATTTGGCGAAAAAATCCGCCGGATGACCTCAGACTCCACCGGCTTTAAACAGTGACCTACGGCCCATTCTTGGAAACAAAATGCTTTAATTATCTAGCAATGTGGTCACGGGAATCCAAATCCAAATGCCTATGTTTCAGAACAAAGGGCTAGTTTTCGATATCAGAATTTATGTATTTCAAGTTCGTCGAAAATTTAAAATTTGTGTAGAATTTATTAAAAGTTTGGCTTCTTGTTATCTTTAAGGTATGTTTAAAAAAAAAAAACAATATTTGTGACCGGTCTATAAATGTGTAGCTCATAAAATGTAGTTGTAATTCAGTGTATTAACAACGAGTCAGGATTACCTTTCACCTGTCTTTCGTGTAGTGGAACTTACCTGATTCAAGTGGATTGAGTTTAATTCTTTTATTAGGCGAAAGTGTGAATCAGTAGCGTCCAAAATGGGTAATATGAGCTGCTATTACTTTCAAGCCTTCAAAGTAAGGTACTTTTAAGGGACAATGTCAGTAGCAAAAAGGGAATTTTTTTTATACTGACATTAGAGGTCATACCAACCGAGAAGTTTGTTTTACAAAAAACTTTGTATTTGGTACTGTCTTAAAAAACATTAAATATAGATATAGTCGACCGATCGTTATGAAATTTGGTAGGTCGGATAAACTGACATAAACTGAAAATATATTCTCTCTTCAAAGACACAATAGTTGGGTCATTTCCGATCGTTCAGTTATGTGGTAGCTATAGGATATAGGCCCGGCCGAACCGGGCCGTTCCGACTTATATACTGCGTGCAAAGGAAAGAAGGGTGTTTGCAAAGTTTCAAAACGATAGCTTTAAAACTGAGAGACTAGTTCGCGTAGAAACAGAGAGACAGACGGACAGACAGACAGACAGACAGACAGACGGACATGCTCATATCAACTCTGGAGGTGATCCTGATCAAGAATGTATACTTTATAGGGTCGGAGATGTCTCCTTCACTGCGTTGCCCACTTTTGGACAAAATTATAATACCCCATGCAAGGGTATAAAAATTTGCACGCCTTACTGAAAATGTCCCATCAGATGCATTGTTGGTAACTGGAAGCTGCAGCTTGTATAACATAGGAAAACGCATGGAATTTTTCAAAGAGAGCCGCCAAAGGTCAAAACTCCGATGTATATCCATGCTTCTATAAACTGCGTTTTGCGAAAAAATGGTATCCCAGTGTCACCACGGTCACTGATCATTTCGCCGAAGTAGCACTATAAAGCATAGTAAACCATATGATTGCTAGAATTATTGAAGCACACCCAGTAAGTTTTCCTAACCATATTAAAAAAAATAATAACACCCAATTAACTGCTACGTAAAACTGGGGCTGTAATGGCAGCAGCGGCCATTTTACATACAAGCAAAAATTTTATGACAATTTGTGTGGTACCGTTGACAGTGCAGACCTTGAAAATCAATCGACCTTCTTCTACTCGATATTGTCGATCCATAAAGATACTTTCCGAGAAAGAACCGACCGACTTGACTCGCAGAGAAAGGGAAAATATGAAAAGCCAAATATCAAATATTTTAGAAATATTAGTGGGTAGCTTTAGAATTGATCAAGAATTTCTAATGACCATGCTTGATGGCAAAGCGTACAGTGTCATATCCGAATCGCTTTGCAAAACATTATTTATTAAAAATAAAAACTTTTTTATTTTTGAAGGTAGAAGCTTGAGAATTTGTTTTAGAATTTTTATTCTTATAAATTGATTATATTATGATATTCTCGGTCATGATATAGGGTCGGCCAACTATATCCGATTTTTTTTTTTACATATCCGGTTTTAACTGCAAGGATATATTAACTGCGGCTCCGCCCAAAGTTAGCTTTCCTTTCTTGTTTTTATGATCACTTATTCACTATTACAATTTATTGATAGGTCGAACTTATTTAATAAAGTTTTCCCAATTTTTATTCTGCTCGGTTCGGATCTCAAAATCGGATTGATCTCTAGATCAATAATCAAACCTCGGCTTGAGAGATTTATCCAAAAAACTAATTAAGAGAATGACTCAAGGGAGTCGGAAAAAAGGATGATGCAATTTGTCAATTAAACTTGAAATCTGTAATTGGGGGGAAATTTATGTTTACGTTGGCGAGCATTACGGATCGCTTAGGGGATCTTTGTTGGGTTCAGTTGGAATCACTTAGCGGAAAGTGAACTGATATGGGTAGGAATACTTTGGAGGAGTACTTTACAGAAATAGCTGACCACGGATTTATCTCGGGTCTACTCGAGTTATTTGAAAATTAGTTCTTGGCTCAAAGATGTTTATAAATTGGGTAAAGGCCCTCGAGTAAGGTGTCATATAACTTGAACATGTAAGTTTAAAAATTTTGTGATTTAAAGTTTGTGCTTCTACTTGAAGTGTTTTTATACCCGATACTTGTAGGGTACAATATGGGGTACAATACCCAATTGTATTCGTGCATTCTATATTACATACATTCGTCAACATAGAGAAGGAATCATATCCGACCCCATAAAGTATATAAATTATTTGTCAGCATCAGCGTCGAGATAGCCATGCCCGTCTATTCTTATAAACGCGTGGATCTCAGAGACTATAAGAGAAAGAGCTATGGGATTTGGAATGGAGACTTTCACAATGTCCACACATTTCAAGTTTGTTTAAAAATTTGTTAAGTTATTTAAATTCTTCAACTTTAAAAAAATGCTTTTTGGCCAGAAAAATTTGCCAAATTTCCTATAGTGGTATGGCCGTAGGTTTGTTGTTATTGTTTTGCCCAAGTGGAATTATTTGCATTATTTGTTCCTGAGAATCCATCCATAAAGTTTAAACTATAAGTTACCACCTAACTCACTTACTATAGGTAAGTTAAATTGTGGGTGGAAGATATTATACCGGGTATAATATAGTCGGGAAACTCGGCTACGATACTGGATATTCGGCGGACGGAATTTGATGCGCAAAATCACGCGCAACTGCTTGGCGTGCTTTCGGCAGAGGCAACACGCAACGCATCATCGTATGGCAGATCTACCGCCGTACGCATCACGCAAGCACTCGGAAACTCGGCTATAGCCGGCCTTTCCTATTTTTACCTAAAGTGTGGTTAGAACAGAAGAGTACCGGATATAATATAGTCTGAGCTCCACTATAGCATGGTATCTGAAACTGTGGAAAGTTGTCTAAATAAGCCACATGTTTCAATTCAAACTTAAAAGCCAGAGTTATTGAAATAGTGTTTTGAGTTGATTGGGCCCAATAGTCCGAGAGGGTCAAATATCCGCGAGATATCTGACAGCACTTGCCTCTTTTTGCAGCTTGGACTCTTTGTTAGATTCACAGCGCACGACAATGTGTCCTTCTTTGGGTGCCAATGCAGCCCTACAACCTTGACCAATGATTGTAAGGAATCATTATTATCCTCCGACTCAATATATTTGCTATTCGATACCGAGATCTATGTGGTAAGTATAAATTCCTCGTGTTGAAAATTTTGGTCGATGAGATTTCTCGCATGTGTCCCAGATTTTGGCTACGTGACTAATAGTCATCGTTGAAATGTGTGCGTTAGGATAATCCTGATTCTCATCAGTTTAAGCGAGATGACAGTGATAGTGAATGATGCTAACCTTTACATTGTCCGCACTTGACCGCCGATTGGCATTTTCTGACTCCACGACCAGATTTCAGATAATTGTAACAGAGAGAGTTTAACTTGGCAAGCAAGATTCTCTGTCCTGCAGACATACCCAAGAATTGTGGAAATCCATGCAGACGATGTTTCCTTCAAGCGCTACCAACGAGTGTATGACCTTCTTTGCTTTCCACCAATAGAGGTTGCTTTCTTGCCCCAGTTGTTTGGCGTTTGTTAAGCTCCAGCCCCTCGCAACGTTTCTTCATTCGATCAAATTCGCCTTGTTATTAATTGTGCTCTAGTAAATGTCTTTGAAAGCTGGCCACTCCACGGAATTGCCACCGTGGCAATTGAACTGAACTTTTTTCCTTTGAGCTAACGCCTCTACTATTGGTACCATACCTGAACTCACCGCACTGACGCCACTGCAGGCCTCGTCAAGTTTTCAGTAACTCAATCTGCTTGAACTGCTCGATTATTGCGTCGTTATCAATTTTTAAGCCGCCGCTGCCGTTCTAGCTGTTCACAATGGATGGGCTATGTCTTGTACCTCCTATCGCAGAAAGTAATGCAGGCGCTCGTAGATATTTTTCGTCGTAAATAGGCTGTGAATTCACAAAGCATTCTTCTTTGTCTATAATGGCTATTTCATTACCAAATCGATTTAATTCTTTTCATGTTGTGTTGAGATCCTCCAGCCTCCGCCGATTTTGCGTCCGATTGGTGGGTGTCCTTAGCCCAAGCCAAGCTTCCCTTGACATTGGCCTTGAGTCTGGCGCGCCCTTGAAAAACCATTACGCCTGTGAGAACCACAGAAACGCACAGAAATCAACAAAAACATCCAGCTCGAAGGACCAAACAATGATCCTAAAGCAGTAGAGTCTTTTTAGTCGACTGCATGTTTTTATTGTTCTTGTCCTTATGCATAGTGTGTATACGTTGAAAGTGAATCTTAGGTCTAATGAGTATAGAAAATATAAAGATGGCTATTTAGCCAAAACCTAAATACTAATCGATAATTCGTGAAAAAAGCAATGGTTTCAAGGTTGAACCAAGTGCAGTTTCCAGAAAAGAAAGATTGCATAACGTGTATGAAATGTAAGTTTCATTCTCGACCTTTACTAGCTACATCGGAGAACAGATCCTAGGATATTCTTGATCTTATACATACAAATGTATGTGGACCGTATTTTTTGACTCTCATAGATGATTTGTCGAAGCGGATTTTCACATATTTTCTGAAGTCAAAGGGCGAAGAAATTAACAATTTTGTACAGTTCATAGTGGCAAACAGTAGAACTCTTAATGAACATGAAATTAATTATTCAGTAATAGAAAAAGAGCTTCTGGCTATAGTCTGGGCCACTAAATATTTTAGGTCTTATCTCTTTGGTAGAAAATTTGAAATTCTAAGCGATCATAGACCATTAGTTTGGCTTCATAATATAAAAGAACCAAATATGAAACTACACAGATGGAGAATAAAATTAAACGAGTTTGACTTCACTACTAAATATTTGCCGGGAAAGGAAAACCAGGTAGCTGAAACCAGGTAACTCTGTCAAGAGTAGATGAAAATTTTTTAGAAGAATCACCGGATAGTACCCCATCATTACCCACAATAGCAACAGTACATAGTGCACAAGAAGACAATCAGAATTATATAGAAATAACGGAAAGACCTTTAAACTATTACAATAGACTAATTGAATTTCATAGAGGAAATTCAAATGAAGTTAAATTGACTCAATACTTTCAAAAAACTAACCTAAAATAATAATGTAAATCAATCCAATCCAAGCAAAAAATGGATACTTAATTTTCCAAACAGATAACATAGATCTGCCTACTAATTATGAATATCATTGTCTAACAGTCAATTTAACTAAAACTGAAAAAACTTATAAAAATCTAATGAAACAAACACGAGAATTTGAACATTTGGATCAAATTCAATATCTAAAAGAAAAATTAAATAGAGAAATGAACGGAATCAAAATTGCTCAACGAAACAAAAGATGACATGCAAATTTCGTAGGTACCTTTTATAAATATTTATTTGGCACATTGGATCAACAAGATAGGGAAGAATAAGAATCAAAAATTGATAATTTGTCCGAAAATAGTATACAAATCAACGAATTAAATAAGGTAATTGATGCAATTAATAAAGGAATAGAAACAGTCAATCGTTTAAATGAAAACCAAAACAAAAACCAAAGGTTAGCAATCCTTATTTTCAATTTACAAGAATTTACAGAATACGTAGAAGACATTGAATTGGGAATGCAATTTACAAGATTAGGCATATTCAACCCAAAGCTGCTAAAACATGGCCCGCTTAAACATATTAATTCAGAAAAATTGTTAAATATCAAAACATCTACTTGGTTACAAGCTAATACTAACGAAATATTGATAAGCTCTCATATTTTTCGTACTATTATTAAAACCCCCATTTATAAATTTTTACCGTTTCCGGATCAGAATCAGAATATAATAACCGAAACATTGCATGATGAATATTTCATAAAAAATAAGCAAGTCTTTAAAGTAAAAACAAAAGAAATAGTAAATAATAAATGTATAATAGGTCTCTTAAGACAAACAAATACAGAATGTAGATATACAAAAATGTACAAGAACTTCGAATCAAATTATATTGAGCCCAACATTATTATAACATGGAATTTGCCAAAAACTTTGCTAAATCAGAATTGTATAAATAAATATTTAATTGCAGAAGGAAACAATATAATAAAAGCATTCAACTGTTCTATACAAATAGAAGATGTAATAATAACAAATACTATGCTTGATTACACCCGAACTATTTCAGAAGGAAGGAAACAATATAATAAAAGCATTCAACTGTTCTATACAAATAGAAGATGTAATAATAACAAATACTATGCTTGATTACACCCGAACTATTTATGTAAACAACAACATAACTAAACTCGAACCTTTATCCTATATCGTAGCCAAAGAAATATTCCAAAACCATTCAAAACAATATTTTACAACCCAAACAATTTTATTAATACTACTATCAATAATAATTATTATTATAATCATATTTTTGATTTATACATTTAAGAACATCCCAAAAAGGATAATAATTATTATAAAAAAACAAAAGGTTATTAGTCCCGAAGAAGAAACTAAAAGTTCAGAAAATAAAGAACATGACCTACAGTTATACCTCAAACTAACCGCCTGAGGACAGGCTAAATTCTTAAGGATGGGGAAGTAACATATCAACAAAATTTCTTTAAGTGTATATCAGTAAACTTTGTAAGCCGAAGCTGAAGCCTTTTGTATTAAAATTCGTAACCCAGCTGCAAATAGCCTCATTCCAATTTTTGTAAAAACATAAACATTTAATTCGGCTGAAAAAAGCCTCATTTCAGATTTCCAATTTCTAAGAGTCACTTCAGATTGAAAACCAAAACAATATTTGGGTAAACAGAAATCCCGACTCAAATCTTTCTCACTCCTTTTAAGTGAAATAAAACTAAACAGATCAAAACATTCTTAAATGGGAACCCACTTCACAGGAAATTTCACACTTTCTTGCCACCTCAAATAATTGAGACCCAAAGCCTTCCATGTCAACTGACACCTCAAGTAAAAGGTTCCGACTCAATCTATTCTCTTCAGAAAACAAAGCCTCTCAGAGAGAAAAGCTTCTTTCGAGCTTTGATCTGCAAAAAGCTTCAGCAAGGGTAGCTATAAAAAGGACCTAGAGCTCTAAAGATAAGGGGCCGTCCATATATTGCGTGACGCGAATTTCAGACATTTTTGACCCCCTCCCCCCCCTGCGTGACAAACCATGACACGAGGTTAGACCCCCGTGACCACAAACCGTGACGTTAACCCGGACCCTCTCCCCCCCCCAGGCGCGTCACGCAATATATGGACGGCCCCTAAGTTAGTTCTCAAATTCTAACATCCTAAGCAGTAGTTCTGAAATTCTAAGAAATTTGAAAGAGTCACACTGTATCAAAACCGGAACTCAAATAAAAATAAATTTTTTCAAACTATTTTGAAGAAGATATATAATTATATATTGCATATGTTGAATATGTTGAAGTTTCTAGCCCTTCTATTAGGAATGTTAAAATTTAACCGTGTTAGTAAATGCTGTCTATCTACATCCCCATTAATTAGGTTATGCAGAAAAACTACACCGATCATTGTCCAACGATTTGTTAAGCTAGGTTAGTTTATAAGTAAGATTCTACTATTATAAGATAGAAGGTGAAGATTTGCATCATTACGCGTCATTACATTTTTTTGACCACCTTTTAATAAAACCAAGGACTCCTTTAGCCTTATTAACCTAATTACTAGGGAAATATGATCGGCAAATTTAAGTTTAATTATAAGAAGTTAAGTTTAATTATTAGACATTAAACTTAAATTTGCCGACCATATTTTGTTAATGGTTAATTAAAATAATGGACGCCGAGATCCTTAACCAGGGTTTATTTTTCTAAGGAAATCCCATAGAGAGTATACGTATCATGCAGAGGGCAAGAACAATAAAAGCTTGCATTTTGATCCATTAAGTATTAAATCGTTAGCAAAACACCATTTTTGAAAGTTATCAAGATCAGACTGAAGACTGCATTGGGCAGAGATGGATTTGTACTAAAGACAAAGCTTTACATCATCTGCATACATAAGAACTAGAGAGTTCGTTAAACTAGGGGGCAAGTCATTTATAAAAAGAGTAAATAACAACGGGCCAATATGACTTCCTTGAAGGACGCCAGATGTAGTACGGACCAAACGGAAATGTATGTTTTTAAACAAGACTCTTTGTGCCCTTCCATCTAGGTAGCTGGAGATCCAGGTCTGTAGAAAATCCCACCATATTCAGTTTACTCAACAAGAGTGAGTGATTGACTTTGCTTTGCTAAAGACTGTGTAAATTGTCCCTTACGAAAGCCATCTATGACAAGGGATGTCAACTCCAATAAGTTCGTGGTGATGGGGCGACGCTTAATAAAGCCATGCTGACAAGAAGAGATGATCGAAGAGCAAAGGTGTTGTAGATGGAAAGTAACTAATTTTTCAAATAGCTTTGGAATTGCTGACACTTAAGAGATGCCTCTGTAATTGGCGGCATCGGAGTTTTTCCCCATTTTATGTAAGGGAATTATGAAAGATTCCTTCAACTTAAGGGGAAAAATCGGGGTTTCCAAAGATAAGCTAAAAAGTTTTAGAAGAGGTTTGCACAGAGCCCTGGCACAGTATTTTAGCACACAGCCTGGTACTCAATCAGGGCCTGGCGAATAAATGTGTTTGACCTTTAGAAGATCAGATAATAAGCTATTCTCGGAGAAAAACGGACAGAAAATAAGATTTGCTGATTGAATGTTGTATGCAAAGGCAATCTGTAAATTTAGGCGGAGAATAAGTTGTTTGAAAAAATTCTGCGAATAGATCCGCAATGGCCTGATAAGAGATCGCAGATGAATTTCGTAAGCAGTGGTGGGAATGATACATGTATACGCTTTGTGTTTACAAAATTCAAAACTGCATCGGATCATGAGTAAATTGGATCCGGCAGCGGCGAATATAATTCTTGTAACATTCAACGTTATGCACGGTAAAATTTGACCGAGCTAGAAGATATCTACTATATCTATTCAATACTACTGAATTTTTATACCCTTGCAGAGGGTATTATAATTTTGTTCAAAAGTGTGCAACGCAGTGAAGGAGACATCTCCAACCCTATAAAGTATATATATTCTTGATCAGGATCACCTCCTGAGTTGATATGAGCATGTCCGTCTGTCCGTCTGTCAGTCTGTTTCTACGCGAACTAGTCTCTCAGTTTTAAAGCTATCGTCTTGAAACTTTGCATACACCCTTTCTTTCCTTTGCACGCAGTATATAAGTCGGAACGGCCCATATAACTGATTGATCGGAAATGGTATAACTTTGATGTTTTTAAAGTTAGAGAGTTTGACACGAGAGTTTTTTTTTGGCAAAACATTACGACATGCCAAATTTCATTAGGATCGGCCGACTATATCCTATAGCTGCCATATAACTGAACGATCGGAAATGGTATTTGGTAGATATATCAACTTTCGTATTTTTGAACATAGGAGCTTGGGATTTTTTTTTTATATTTTTTATTGTAATTTATTGATTTTATTATGATGTAATCAGGCTCGGTGTAATCGGTGCATGGCAGAATATCGAACCAATCATATGTATCGATATTAAGTTTGTGAAAATCAGCTTTACGGAAGCAGCGAATCTTATTTGTCACGCATGGAGCCATCTGATCGATACCAGGAATGGTTTGGATTGAGACCTTCAGCGTGGGGTGATAAGAGTCCTTTGGGGTTGAAAGGGGGAAAGCTCTGGAGAGAGCGGTACCATCGGGATCAGTTACAAACCATAAGTCTAAAAGCCGACCTAACATGGTTTTTAACATATCCGAACAGGCTGAATTTCTAACATGGTTCATTTGACCTAAGGACTTGTCAAACATGCCTTCGGTGAAGTCATGGTGAGTTTTAAGTGATAAAGATGGTGAGTTATCGACGTTGGACCACTTTAATTCTGGGATATTAAAATCACCCACAGCTACGAGTCATAAGATTGAAAACGGATTGAATAGCGGACAAATGCTGACAATATGTGGGTGGTTCAGGGGAAGGCGGTATATTTGAACATGTAATGTATAAAGATTTTATAAATGTATAAAGAAAACTTCGGAGCTAAAGATCTCCGGCTTTAACCAAGTTTCTGTAAAGGCTATAATATGGGATGCGATAGGTAGGTGCTACGACAGGTTAGTAAGTGTTAGTGACGATACTAGTTTTTTGGGTTAGTGGACGAAGAAGAGGTGGAGGGTTGGTCAGTGGTTCTAATGTGGGAGAGTTTCACTCATATTGGTTTTAAAACTTTTTTTCACGGAACTAGGCTGATGTTTTTGGACGCAAATATTCTCTGGCCAAATCAAATGAACAAATTGTCTTCAACATTAGCACAGGCACACGAATCTTGAAAGAAGACGTGCGCCTTACATAATTAAATTTAAATTTCGCTATGTCCTCCACCTTTATATAGGCTTAAGTTTTGGCTTTGAAGCCGAGATATCAATCTCTGAAGTATATTTAAATATATGTTACGAGAACTGCAGCATCAGTCGGTGCCGGTGGTCCGGACTGTGGAATACCCTGTTGGGTGACTTTAACTGGGGTTTTATTTACTAAAACCTGTGGTATCACTTGAAGGGATGCCACGGAGGACATGTCGGACTGACAAATTCGAACGGCGAATTATTCCCAGTTCTATGCTATGCTTGGAATTAAATTTAAACAAATTATCAATTCGCCTCCAAACACACGCGAAGGTATACGGTTTAAGTTAAAACTGAAGTTTCTCAAAAAGAAGGGCCAAGGGAGATGTTCCTTGAAATTCAGATCATAAGCGACGGTAAGAGAGCTACTGATGTTTAGGAGGCACAACTTGCAAGACTGTAGAACGGTAAAAACCAGGTTTCCAGGAAACTTGCGAAACATACGAGTGCACATTGGAGGTTCCAGAGATGTATCAATCAATAATTGGCAGATTGACGTGGCTTGGGCTGGTATCGAGATATCTTTTTTTCAGTTGTAAAACATGTTGAACATGAAGTTGAGCTATTAAAAGGGACAAGGCTTTACAGGATTTGCCGATGCTGACTGAGCTGGAGACGTTGGAACTTGTAAGTCATACAGCGGTTTTTTATTTTTATTCGCAGGAGAACCGATTTCCTGGAACTCTGAGCCTGGCTGAGACATTGGCGACCAAAGTAGCATTGCACGAGATAGCAGTTGGATCCGAAAGTACTCCAATAGTTTTGTACGGGAACAATCAAAGCGCGCAGGATTTGGCCAAGAACCCTGACTTTAGACACTTGACTTTAAACACATAGACATTAGAAACAATTTCTTTCGGGAAATTGTGGAGAGAGGCGAAGTGGTATTGTAATATTTCGCAACAAACGATTTGATAGTGGATATCTTTACTAAGCATTTGGCAAAGCAAAAACATTGTTATTTTGACAAGTTAATGAACTTTTTATAAATAAAAACAAATTGTAAGCAGCTGACATTGAGAAGGGTATGAGAAATACAATGTTAACATGTTTGTTACGATAGTTTATATCAGAGTTGCCCATTGCTCTCGGTCCTCCGAAATTCATTCCTGAGTATTTTCTGCAAAAATGGTCGAATTGAAGCGATGAATTTCTTCTTCGCGAATATTTTTTAAGTACGAAAATATGGATTATTTGTTATAGTATAATAATAGGCTGTTGTAAAAATTCAAGGACATTTATTTTAAACTCCTTTTGAATGTAATCATAATTTTCTTTTTCTGTGTACAGATATGAATTGCAAAAAAAATATTCTCACATTGGTATGGAAGTTGGCTCTGCCGTATGCAGCGCTTGGATACCCCTATAATGTTAATGCTGTAATGTTACTGGGACACCGTTGAAGCACTAGCTGTTAGAAAAAGACAGACGCCTGAAGAAAACACAATTACAACTAAGTTTTTCGTTACTTTTACAATTAACTTTGTCTATTTTGCTTCTGCTCCTGATTTTCTGATTTCTGCTCCTGCGTCACCTGCAACCTGCTTAACCGCCGTTGACTGAATTTCATCAAAAGAGATTGTCAAGAATATAAATATAAATCCGTTCAAAAATACATTTCCTTTCTTTTTATACCCTTGCATAGGGTATTATTATTTTGTCCAAAAGTGTGCAACGCAGTGAAGGAGACATCTCCAACCCTAAAAAGTATATATATTCTTGATCAGGATCACCTCCTGAGTTGATATGAGCATGTCCGTCTGTCCGTCTGTCTGTCTGTCCGTTTCTACGCGAACTAGTCTCTCAGTTGAAGCTATCGTCTTGAAACACCCTTCTTTCCTTTGCACGCAGTATATAAGTCGGAACGGCCGGGATCGGCCGACTATATCCTATAGCTGCCATATAACTGATTGATCGGAAATGGTATAACTTTGGTGTTTTTAGAGTTAGAGACTTCAAATTTGACATGAGAGCTATTTTTGGCAACAATTACGACAATTACGACATGCCTAATTTTATAAGGATCGGCCGACTATATCTTATAGCTGCCATATAACTGAACGATCGGAAATGACCCAACTTTTGTGTTTTTGAAGATAGATGAAGATGGAATTTGGTACAGATTATATTTTTGGTCAGTTAATCCGACCTAGGAAAGCCTAGACCTAGAAAGAAAGGAAAGCTAACTTCGGGCGGAGCCGAAGTTGATATACCCTTGCAGTTTAAACCGGATTTATCCCAAAAATCGGATAAAGTTGGACGATCCTTATAAGAATATCACAATAAATCCAATTAAGTACAATAAAATATTAAAACAAAAAGTCCCAAGCTTTTATCATTAAAAATACCACAGTTGGTATATCTACCAAACACAATTTCGTATTGTTCAGTTATATGACAGATATAAAATAAAGTCGGCCGATCCTTATGAAATTTAATAGGTCAACTAACCAAAGATAGCATCTGTACGAAGTTACAACTTTCTATCTTCAAAAACACGAAAGTTGTGAAGTTGGTCATTTCTTATTGTGAATTTTTATGACAGCTATAGAATATATTCGGCCAATCCTTATGAAATATGGTACGTCGTATTTTTTTTGAACAATATCATTTTTACAAAATCTGAACTCTATAACTCTAAAATCACCAAAGTTATATTATTTTCGATCAATTAGTTATATGGCAGCTATAGGATATAGTCAGCCGATCCGATCAAATTTCATAAGGATCGACCGACTATATCCTATAACTGCCATATAACTGAACGATCGGAAATGACGCCACTTTCGTGTTTTGGAAGATAGAAATTTGGAACTTAGTAAAGATTTTTTTTTTTATCAGTTAATCCTTCCTACCAAATTTCATAACGATCGATCGACTATATCTTATAGCTGCAATATAACTGAAAGATCGGAAATGGTATTTGGTAGAAATACCAACTTTGGTATTTTTGAAGATAGAAGCTTGGTTTTATTATGATATTTTCATAAGGATCGGCCAACAATATCCGATGTTTGCGATATATATCCGGTAAAAAGTGCAAGGGTCATAGTTAGTCATAATATTAATAATATATATATCATTTTTTAAGTTTATGGGAGTGTAAAGAGACGCCTCAAAATTCTAAGTTAGATTAATTTGACAGCAACAGAATATATATAAAAATGCCAAAAATATCAAATTTGTTAAATTTTTTGTGGGCGGTTCTCGATATTTCGTACTCGTACAGTACAAGGGTATATTAAAGTCGTATGAATGCATGTCCGCGCTGCAGTCCGTCCTTTCGTCTGTCCGTATTAACGCGTGGATTTCAGAGTGACTTCACATGGAGACTTTTTTAATGCCCTCGCAGTTTAAGTTTGTTTAAAATTCTTTCCACGCACCCGCGAGTCCCAAATTTCCAGCATGTTTGTAGTAGCGTTTCTAGTTTCCAATATCGCAAGTAAAGGAAGGTTTTTAAAAAGAGTAGAGGAGATTTAAGAGGAGATATACCAATATATATATTATTTCCCATACAAACGGGATAAAATTTTGATGGATCTCGAAGAGATAGACCTATAAGAGATAGACCTATAAGAGATAGACCTATCCGATTTGGTACTTGGAATCATATGGTATCCGCGGAGATAAAAATTGTTCCACGCCCACTCACGCCTCTGTAGTATGGCCGTAGAGCAGGGGTCGGCACCCCAATACATTGATATGATTTTACCGCATTAGTGTTAGTAACGTGTAGCAGAAAGTAGGCTTTGAGCATGACGTTTCACACATTTATACTGTGTGTGTGTGGCAGAGCTCGGGCAGAGAAATTTCCTATGCCCCCGAGATAGGGCCGTGCCGACCTCTGCCGTAGAGGGTAAAAATGGGATCTCAAACGTAAAGATGTTGAGATTTCAAACTGTTAATTTTGAAACTTTAAAAATGAGTTAAAGTGTGGGGGGAAGAGATGAGTACCAGGTTTATTATAGTCGGAAAACTCAACTACAGCCGCCCTTCCTAGTTTATATTGGCTTTCTATAGTCTAAACAAACATAATACAAAAATCGTGCTTTAAAAACCTTTTTTGGTTTACTTGTAATATTTAATGCCAGAAAAAGTGGTTATATACCCCAGTGTACTGCTGTAAAGCGTTACGAATTTTGTAAGTAGACATGAATAAAGGTAAAGCTACGAAAATGGGTCGCTTTTGTTGCGTTTCAGCAGCGATTTGCATGCGTCAATATGGTCAAAGTTGTGTTTCTGTGTTAATTTGTGATGACTTGTGTATATCGAGCTTCTTTGTGAATCCAAGCTTCTTTAAATGCTTTATAACTATTTGATGGCTCATGCACAGCTCTTGGCCGATGCTACGACTGCTTTGTCGGCCTCTCGCCACCAATTCTGCGATTTTGTTGTATTCGTTGTGCGGTTGAAATAAAAATTGTATCGGGTCCATAAATTGCACGAATTTCTGTATCGAAAAAATGAAATTTAGATATATAAATATTTTTTATACCCGGTACTCGTACAGTACAAGGTTATATAGTCGTCGTGTGAATGCATTTAACAAAGAGAAGGAATCATTGACGCCATAAAGTATACATATATATTCTTATTCAGTCTATATTCAGTTCCATAATGTTTTTGGAAAATTGTTTGATGCCAAACTGTTACAATGGTAAAACCTACACTTAAAAATCAAAAAGCAGCTCTAAAATCAAAAATCTGATAATTTTTCGACTTTTTATTCTACTTCCTACTGATTCGGTAGTGTGGCGTAGATGGTAGTAGGTGGGCTGAAGTTGTTTCTTTGCCCTTGATTTAGTATTGATTATATCCCTGTTTCCAATTTTTATTTTTTGGTAGCGATTATACAGTGCGTTATTTTTTTCATAGGTATTAGGTATTATTTTGAAAAAAATGTTTGATATTATTTTGAAAATGTGTGTTTTGCCCACTATAATTTGGGAATTATAGGAATTCTGAGATGTATTTTAGAGATTTTGAGATGAATTCTGAATTTATAGTATTGATCGTTTCATCATGAGCTACCGTAGGATCGGCGATGGGGTGCTACAAAACTATAGGAAATCTGGGCTCTCCATTTCTTGAACTCTAGCTAAACCATTTGGAAACTCTGGTTTGGAAAGTAACTATTTTAGTAGTGAATTTATACCTGCATTTTGTCCAAATCGAGGATGAGGATTTCAAGGACTCAAAATCGAGGATTTTTTAGAGGGGATATAGCCATATACATACAACATACATACATATACAATTCTGAACGCGTAGATCTTGAAGACTATAAGAAATAGAACTACAGTCGAATCCCGATAATTCGTACCCCGCTAAATCGAAAATCGCGATAATTCGTTCTGACCCCTTGAAAAAAAATCGTTAATTCGTAAAAATTCCATACAATTTGGTCCCCTCATTAATTGTTAGTATTTGGCGCATCGCAAAGAATATTGAACCTCTTATAAATCGTAATTTTGTTTCGTAACCTCTTATAAATCGTAATGCGATGCGAAATTTTTTGTAGTTAAAGCACCGTTAGATTTTTCAGACAGCTATGCCGCCTTTATGTCGCTATGCATCATGAACCTTGTGTTTCTCTCACTGTTTTCGTTTAGTTTGCTGTTACCAATTATTGTTACAAAAAATTACCAATTATTTTAAATCTTGAATTTTTGTTTTTTATAATTTAATGTTTTTTCTTAATTGTTTAATTTTTTTGTTATTACAATTTAATCTTATTGTTTAATTTTCCCCTCATTTGAAAAATTTACATACTTATAATGTTTGTTTAATTTTAATAAAGATAAATACATATGTAAGCATAATGTGAAATGTAAAAACCCCGTTTATACGACTCTTTCATTTTTGAGCCCCGTTAAATAGAAATCTCGATAAATTGAATTCCCGTCTAATTCGTAAAAAAGTGATCCCCTTGCCATTTCGAATTATCGGGACTCGACTGTATTAGATTTGGAACTTGGACTGTTATGGTATTCACGTAAATCAACTTTGCGTCAAAATTTTACCACGTCCCCTTGCGCCCTCAAAATGGAAATCTAGTTGTAGCGAAAGTTCAATATTGTTTTTGGGAAATGTTTATCGGATATATAGTTGGCCGACAAATATCAACTATCCGACAAGTATTTGGACGATCCGGATATAGTTGGACGATCGTTAGAGAGCCTTATTATTAGACCAATTTTTTAGAAAACCAAATAAAAAAATATCGCAAGATTCTATCTTAAAAATACCAAATTTGGTATTTTTACCAAATACCAAATACCATTTCCGATCGTTCAGTTATATGACAGTTATAGGATATATACAGCCGAACCCAATGAAACTCGGAATGTCCAGTCAATTGACAAAATATATAATCTGTAGGAAGATTAAGCGTTCTACCTTCAAAAACACAAAAGTTGAGCCATATCCGAGCTTCTAGTTATATGGCAGCTAGTTTAAATAGTCGGTCGGTTCTTGGATGCTGAGTTTTCACTGACTTCCATACTGCAAACACTTCCGAGTTTTAGTCTATATATTTAGAAGTATAGTCAATTTTGACTATACTTTGTAACGTCCTGAAAGAAACTAATTGGTCCTGATAATACTGGTGAGTATTGTCTTCACCCAAAAACTCATCCCCGTTCGTTCCCCTTTTCTCACATTTTGTTAATATATAAAAACGTTTAAGTTTAGTTACAGTGAATTTTTCGAAATATGGCACACCAACAATCGAAAAATTCAAATAAAAAACACTGTGCAATCAAAGAAAATAAAGGAAATAGACAAAAAATCAGTAATTTTTATTCAAATAATTACATTTATCAAATTTAGAATTTTTGGAAGGAAACCTTTTTCTTTTATGTATTTGGAAAAACCCGTGGTAACCAATGTCACCATGATTCGCAAATAACTAGTTCACGGTTATCAAATTAATAAGTCAGCATTCATTTCATTAGGATGCTTAGTAGAAAATTCATTAGAAGCACGTAACAAAATGTACAAGAGAGACAGACTCTCACTCTCACAAAAAACAGTCGAATTATTACTACGACTGATCTTTTCCACAGGCGCTAAATTCTGCGGATCCTTTATTATCTGGTCTGGGTTTAAAAAAAAGAGAAAAAACTAAAACAAAAATGTTTTTCAAAGATATATTAAGTCTTGTGAAGTTGCCGACAACAACCTCTTTTTTTAAAAAGAGTTACAAGCTGATTCCGATTCTATCATATACCATCACCATATCCATGGAGTAACAGTTGTCAACGAGATTAGTTACCGCTCTTGTATACCAGGTCTTGGAAATGTGCGGGTTATTGAATCAGACGAACAACCAAAGCCACAAAGGAAATGGGAGATTGCCAAAGAATCGTAGATCACCGTATAAACTACCCTTCACCCACACGGGAGTGATTACTTCGGACCAATTTACACAGAAAATACATTTCTGGAAGTTCGTGCAGTCTATTTTGAATTTATTTGAAACTTTTTACTGCGCATCTCAAAGCCCAAAATAACTATTTACTGCGTTTACTAAAATGCTTTCGGACAATGAAGTGACGTGTAGTGCTATTGTGGCAGAAGAAGAACTTTGCGCCGGATTTGCTGATGTCTATTAAACGCTGAATTTAGGAACGTTAATGTAACATACACTCCCTGTTATTCAAGGCAGTTGACGTAAATGTTCATGGGAGAACTTTGGAAGGATTTGTTTACCGCTTTGCCGTAAAGTTGGCTAAATTGGACATCGTGAGAGATGGTGATTCTCGAGGTAGACACGCAGAATAATTACGAAGTGGGGAATGTTTCTGATCGTTCAGTTATGTGGCAGCTATGGGATATAGTCGACCGATCCCGGTCGTTCCGACTATATACTGCGTGCAAAGAAAAGAAGGAGGTATGCGAAGTTCCAAGTCGATAGCTTTAAAACTGAGAGACTAGTTCGCGTAGAAACAGACAGATGGACAGGCTCATATCAACGTAGGAGGTGGTCCTGATCAAGAATATATATACTTTATAGGGTCGGGGATGCCCATAATTAAAAAACCCTCTGCAAGGGTATAAAAAGGAACTGGTTTAATTTGATTTTAATAATTATGGTTTACAGGGTTTCAAAGAAATATTTTATCTTGATTATTTTCCACTACTTACACAAAACTTAACGTTTTGGTCCCTAAACCTTTATTTTCTTAACAGCAAAGCAATATTGTTCTATGGCCTTATATTCTGTGCCCAGCAGCACTTATTTATTTTAGTTTAAGCTTCTCATTTATCCGAAATTATCTTAAATTCTTGTAGTAATTGATTTTTAATTGAATAGTTAAATTAATGTCTGTATACGAAACACTGCATTCCTAATTTTGTATGCAGTTTTTAAGATCCAAAATAAAAGTGTATAACAAACATAAAAACGTATTTTCACTTTAATATTGAAAACCAAAAATAAACTTAAGAAAATATGTGGTACTTTTTCACTGGATTCTATTTTAGTCATTAAAAACCCTTACATCGTTTAGTTATGCGCAAAAAAAAAATATTTTGTCTACTTGTTTTTGAAGGAAAAACTTGAAATATACTGCACAAGTAGGTTATATTTGCACCTGCTTATAATATTATAAGCAACCCTATCTAAACTTGGTTAGCAAAGTATATAGGGTAGCTTTAATGGAATTTTTAGTATAAGAGCGTATTATTGCAGAGAACGAAAGTAGTAAACTAAACACACTATACTTGTTATATCCCTTCCAAGCACATTCCCCAACCCGAAAGTGGGCGATTGACCATCGACCGATATCCACGAACAACTTTATTCAGTAGAAACCACCCTACTTGAGTTTTTTGTAGTAGACGTATGGGTGAACCAAACACATTTTAATATCCCTCCACCACTTTTTCTATATTTTTTTGGAACTCTCAGAGAGAAAATTTGAACTTTTTTATATACAAATATAATTTTGGGCTTATAAAGCTTATGTACATTGTACATATTCTTAATTAAAATCTAAGGCAATAGCCAAGATAATCCGTCAGACTGTATTGCAGACTTTATATTAGTAATTTTATAACTTGACCCTAAGTTTTCAAGATTTGGCAGATTTGTTAATTTTTTTTTTCACACCCTTTATTTTTTTCGGAAATAAATAATTGGGTATGTATTTTCAAATACTATTTTGGGTAATCACATTTATTTGATTTTTTATTTAAAAAGTCTATGTATTTAAAAAAAGATTTTAATATATAACAAAAACGGAAAGCAAACTGCGGGCGGAGCTGAAGTCGATATACCCTTGCAGTTTAAACCGGATATACATCGCAGAAATCGGATATAGTTGGCCAATCCCTTTGAGAATATTATAATATAACCAATTCATTACAAAACAATATCTAACAAAAGTCGCAAACTTCTATCTTCATGAACACCAAAGTTGGTATTTCTACCAAAAACCATTTCCGATCGTTCAGCTACATGGCAGCTATAAGATATAGTCGTCCGATCCTTACGATATTTGGTAGGTTGGGTCAACTAAACAAAAATAGAATCTGTTCTATCTAAAAACACGTTTAGTTTAGTCATTTCCGATTGTTCAGTTATGTGGCAGCTATAGGATATAGTCGCCCGATCCTTATGAGAATATGATAATATAACCCAATTTATTATAATACAAAAACCAAACCTAAAAATGTCCCAAACTTCTATCTTCAAAAACACAAAAGTTGGGTCATTTCCGATCGTTCAGTTAGGATATAGTCGGCCGATCCTTATGAAATTTGGCATGTCGTAATGCTTTGCCAAAAAATGCTCTCATGTCAAATTTGAACTCTCTAACTTTAAAAACGTCAAAGTTATACCATTTCCGATCAATCAGTTATATGGCAGCTATAGGACATAGTCGGCCGATCCGGGCCGTTACGACTTATATACTGCGTGCAAAGGAAAGAAAGGTGTGTGCAAAGTTTCAAGACTATAGCTTTAAACTGAGAGACTAGTTTGTGTAGAAACGGACAGACAGTCAGACAGAAGGACAGACAGACGGACGGACGGACATGCTTATATTAACTCAGGAGGTGATTCTGATCAAGAATATATATACTTTATAGCGTCAGAGATGTCTCTTTCACTGCGTTGCACACTTTTCACCAAAAAATACCCTCTGCAAGGGTATAAAAAATGTACTTTAACCACAGGTGCCAGTAATTTAGCGCTCGGAGCCGTGTTTTCTCGAAATTTCTATATCCTTTATTAGCAGAACACTCAATGAACACAAATTAAATTGTAGTGCTATCAAAATGGAATTAAAATTACTTTGCCAATCGCTCTATTCAAAGTTCCCTTGAAATGAGACAATCTCGTCATCCCAGCTTACCATCCATTGCTGGCTATGTGAAAATTTTATACACGGCAAGTATGTGCCCTGCTCTGTTTTGGATGCCATATCCTGTAGTGGTGGTCTTCGTTATTGTTGTAATAATTTTCGTGCTGTCACACAGCGGCATTAGCGGCATTAAATTAATAACTTCTGAAATATTAGAGATATCTTCAATCGGTTTTTATTTTCGGCTTGTTACTCAATTTTGCATTATGTGGACAAAAATGAAATTTATAGTGTTTTATTTAATTTTTTTGTTATATTTAAATCAATACTTTTATTAAATTTTTTGTATTCTAAAGAAAAAGAGTAAGAAATAGAATTATAACTTATATTATGCAAGAAGCAAATAAGAAACATATACATTGTATACAAAAATTTTATATACATCATACACAAAAAAATTAAAATTCTGTGATTAGGCATGTCAAACCAAGGGTATTTATTAACAAAAATTTCGCCAGTTTCCATAGCGTACGATCCGAATGCATTGGTGTTTAAGTAATGTCCACAGGACAATGCTAAATCGGAATATTAAAATTTGGTTACTCTTTTTATGCGAGCAGCTAAATTTGCAAAAAATCTTCGTGCAGTGTTTCCATTGTTAGTACTTTCAGTACCGGCCGTACTTCCAGTTCTTATAATATCCCCGGTAAGCTCCTCGTCAGCATTCAGCTTCGACACAATTCTTGATGTATTTCCGTCCTTATATAGGCTTCTACTTGCAGCCAACAACAATACATCCGTCGGGACTTTCTCCGAAATGCCTGATAGTTTGTTGATTTGAGTTATTCTGCATCACTCTGAAATACTTTTCTCTGGGCGTCCAACATTTCTAAATGATGATCTTTTCATCAACACCTGAGGCGTGTCTAGCCATTCTTTATTCCTTTTTTCAAAAGCTGCCTTATTTACATCGCATTTCTTCCACTACTGGACAAGCCCACTATTAAAACTACTATTTTTCCCCAATTTTGCAAAACTCCTTTTCGTTACAATCATATTTGATTGTATCGGCTTCGCCGTGCCATACTAAGAAAAGTGCGCGCTTCGACACTGACATTCTTCATAAAAAGTGAAATAACTTGTAGATACGCAGGACTACGCACTTCATTTTTGATATTTCGGACAGATAATAATTCACACTTTAACAAACTATTGCAACCAGAGTGAATGCAGGTGAATTTGTTAAGTTCTACTTCACGAAAGACTGGTGTGCGCTCTATTCCGCACATTGTTAGTACACTCCAAATCCACTACAATTTATAAGTAACACATATACTGACACGTCACAAGCACAGATTTTCTATGTAGCACATACCTTAATAGTTGTTAAAAACCAAACTTGCACTAGAATAATCGTAAATTGCACTATTTATTCAAATATGCAACCAATAAGTTAAAGGGCGCCATAATTGTAAATATCAACTGCTGAAACATATGTTGACTTTGACAGTTCACAGCTGATCATTAGCTTATTGATGAGCTTATAAAACATCAATTAGCATCTAATCAAGGTGTATACTATCGATATATAAACTTAAATTAACGTTTATTTAAATTTGAAAATCATAATTAAATGCCGCTAGCGAGGCCAAATCGACCACTGTGTGTCAGGGACGAAATGGGGTCATTCATGAGACACACTGCTGCAGTTTTCTTACCTGCGATATCAAAACCGTTACAGGTGATTCCTCAAAAGGTGGAGGATTCCTATAAAAGTGAACACATAACATAACTTAATGCAAATATAAATATATCAAGGGAACGACTTTTTTCAATAGTCGTTTGCCTGCGCTGATGTTCAAAACGATTTTTCCCACTTTTTGTCCAGAGAACATTTTCGTCAGCTGTTCAAGAACATCAGCCTCGTACCGTAAAGAAAAAAGTTGGAAAACCAGTGGGAGTGAAACTACCACATATTAGAACCACTGATCAACCTTCCACCTCTTCTTCCACAAACTAAAAAAACTTATTTTCTACTAAAAAACTTGTCTTCATCTAACTTTCTTTGAGTTCGGACGTTTACTTTTTCGCTCATGTCGCTTCTCGTTTGCACCAAGTTCAGTGCAGAAGTTCCTGCTACCCAACTTCGTGAGTGTGAGGCCGTTCGGTGCGAATCGATCTCCCGGCGTTCCTACCTCGAAGGCTAGTAAACTAATTATTAACATTCACATTGCACATTGTGGGACAAGCACCCAGTTGCGCTCAGCTTCAAGTGCTTCCCACCTTAAAATACCTTCATATTGGTAAATTAGCGACGTTTACGCAACCAGATAAAATGTGCAAGTTTGTCACAGATAAGCTGAACGCGGAGCCGAGTGATTTAGCCTGTGCTAAGCTGATCAAAAAAGATACTGACATCAACGCCCTCAAGTTCGTCAACTTTAAATTGGGAGTTCCGGAGCCAACATTTCCAACATTTCCCTACAAACTTCGATGATGAATTTTAACCTATGTCGGTAAAAGTCAGCCGGTTTGTGCATAGAGAGCCTGCTAGGGTCCGACCTCCCGGCTATTCTACCTTTACCACAAACGCGATTGTCAAAAAACCCCCAGTAAGCGGGGCTCTCTGCTGCGCTACCAACAACAAACGGCGCGCACGTTAATGGTAACGGTTGACGCTTTCTGTAATTACTCCAATAGCTTGCTTCGTTTGCTGATCGGTTTGCTTGCTTCGTTTGATGCGCTGACAGCGCATCGCTGCTCATCTTATTTGTTTTCGCTGGGTCACTCGCTGGTGCCTTCCTTTCGCCGATGGAAGATGTTTATTTACGTTTTAGACGTGAGAGTGGAACTTTGATCAATGACAACTTTAGCTCCTCTGAGTTCTTTGAGCCAAACTTGTTTCATGTATTTCGACCGAAAAGACAGAAATCCACTCAGTACCCAGTGCGTGCGAGCAGACGGTGTGATCATCGCTATCCGACCCTCAACTGGATCAGCTTGCCGTTTCAATCCAGGGCGTCCATGGGCCGTTCGTCATCATTGCGTCGTACATCCCTCCAAACATCGCATTCCATTCCATATTATCATCTTAATGATACTAACTTGTCACTTATTAATGCCTCTAATTCAGGCTTTGATTGGGTTTCCCTTTTTTCAGATGACTCAATCGATGATTGTTATACTTGGTTGCCCTTTTTGAAAGTCCTTTTCTAAAGTCCTGTCCTTTTCTTGCCCTTTTCTAAGTTCTTGGTTGCCCTTTTTGAAATTATTGATATTTATGGTCTTATGTGAGGGTACGAAGATCCTATAGGCTTCCCTGTTATACAAAAGGTTTAAAAAACTTAAAGAATAGAAGGGATAAGCATTTAAAATGATTTATAGAGACAGGGGAGCCTCGAGCTGGAGAGCTGTACCGGCAATTTAGGCGGGAATTTGAATTCCTTCATTAATTGGACATACCTTAATCCATATGTTATGGTAATTTAGGAGCCGACTCGGATCAGGGCGTTTCTGAACTTTTTGCAAAATACTTTGCCTCCAACATGAAGCCGAAGGTTTCTTGGAGTGATAATGAAACTCTTCTTAGCATTGAGCCTTTTCTCAATGTTAACACTGATGTTAACACTCGCTGATAACACGATTGCCCTTTTTTATTGGGACTCATTAATTTTAATGTTCCTCAAAGGGATCTTCGTACTTTTGCCCCCTTTCGGAACAAGTGTTACATTGCCAATTACTTTTTTTAACAAGCCGATGGAGCGGGCTCTTTCTTATTTTAATTCTTTGCCGCCGAGCCTCCAAATTAAGTGTGGCTCTGATAAGGTTGTATTTGAACGCATGTTAATCTGACACTTATCCGTTGGCAGGATTTATCCGTTGGCAAAATAAATAAATAAATTTATTTCGTCATTAACACTTTCCTATCAGAATATTAAAGGGCTACGTAGCAGACTCTCTAAAGTATACTCTGATAGTTCTCTCTTTGCATCTCTTATTTATAAGCCTTTAGAGAAAACTCAGAAACTCAGCACCGAAATTTGTTCAAGTAAATACAGACGTGATACGAGACGTGACAGACGTCAAGGGGAGTGGAGTCTTATTTTGGAAGACTCCAATCTCGCTTCTGAATATCGAAAGACATAGACTTTGGTGACATAGACTTAATTTTCATTAAAATCATTTTGTCCTAAAAATCGTTATTTGAAGCTATTCAAATACTTTCTTCAACTGAACCGCCCACATACTGGCATTATTTGTCCGCAATTCAATCCGTTCTTAATCTTAGCTCTAGGTGATTTTAAAGTCTCAGAACTAAAGTGGTCGAGTGCCGATAACCACCACCACCGCGGACACCGATAGTACCAGTCTTTCCAGAGCTTTGCCCCTTTCAACCCCAGAGGATCCAGAATCCAGAGGACCCCAGAATTGAAACCATTTCTGGTATGGATCAAAAGTTTCTTTGCGTGGCGAATAAGATTCGCTGGGTCCGTAAGGCGTATTTTACAAACTCAATATCAAATATGATTGGTCCTTTGTAGTTGGAAAATCACTCGTTAAGGAATATATCCCAACAAAAAAAAAATTGGAAAAACTTTAAAAGAGACCTAGTAGGAACTGTTTATTAGGTCGAATATAATACAGGTCTTTTCAAAAGTCCCAAATCACTATCGCACTGTGTAATTAAAACGAAAATGGAACGCGAAATAAACAAAAAAGTTCAAAAATGTTACTTAATTTTACTACTCAAAACACGGAGAGATTTCTAAAGACGTTGGTCTAAAGAATTTGATGATCCTTTCACAACTAAAACTCTATACGTATCGTTTGTTCGTCCTATCTTGGAATACTGCTCTAGCGTTTGGAGTCCGCAATACTTTGTTCACCAAAGGAGGATTGAATCTGTCCAAAAGCAGTTTCTGCTATTTGCGTTAAAAAGCTTAAACTGGGATACTGCCACTTCCCTCCCGTCGTATAATTGCCGGTTAAAACTACTAAACCTTCCTCCTTTAAAAGAGCGCCGTACTTGTCCTGGGGTTATGCTACTTCATGTGCTTATTCTTGGACAGGTTGACTCACAAGTAATTCTTGAAAAATTAACTTTTTCTGTGCCTAATAGAGTAACTAGATCCTTCCGACCCCTTTGGTTACCGATTTCTAGGTCTTATTTGGCGGAACACGATCCATTTCGCGTTATTTGTAAAAATTATAACTCATTGTCCCATTTATTATCCCCTGAACTATCCCTAGATGTAATTAAATCCAAAATGAT
The DNA here is from genome assembly GCF_030179905.1 of Drosophila bipectinata. NCBI lineage: Eukaryota > Metazoa > Arthropoda > Insecta > Diptera > Drosophilidae > Drosophila > Drosophila bipectinata. The sequence goes on along the minus strand of NC_091740.1, from coordinate 7,889,253 downwards.
GGAATACCTTTTAACTTAATTTATCCTTACTTTTACTTTTACTTACTTTTAGTTATAATAATATAGAAATAACAGATCATTGTTAATAATAATAATAAACAATATTTGATCATTTCTCAATGTCAGCATGGCTTCATTAAGTGTCGCTCCACCACCATTTATTTATTGGAGTTGACATACTTTGTTATAGATGGCTTCAGAAAGATATTTCAATTACTCCGTCAATTACTCACTCCTGTTAAGTAAACTGAATTTTTTCGTATTTCATACAGACCTCCTAACGTAGAGGACCAGACTATAGTCTAAACAAACATACTACAAAAAACCTCATTAATAAACTTTCGCATCTCAAGCTAGCGAGAATCTGCTCAGCCTATTATCTAAGGCGGGCGCAAAGAGATAACGAACGAAATTGCAGAATATTCAACATCAGGCTTGTACTGGAATGCGAGTCAAAGAAATTTCCCTTATTTTAATGCTCGATTAACTTTTTGGCGTTGTTGGTCAATTCTTCTTCTTTTAACTTTCAATCTGCGCGTTTCTGTTCGTTGCAGTTGTCTTCGTTGATTACGTTCATCTCGTGCCTTTTGCGATTGTGATTCACGTAACTGGAACTGCTAACACGCTCATTTTCATTGTCTTCCCCGATTTGTTCGCGTAATCTTCGTGCTCTTCTACCTCGCGTGGCTCTAGAATTGACCGTTCGACGACTCAAATCGGCCCAATTGCGTTTTCTTGGCATTGCTGTCTGTATACTTTTACTTCGGCAGGCACTATTTCAGGGGCATATAACACACACATAAATGTACGATACGTTATGCTCACAGCCTACTTACTGTTATGCATTACTATAAGTGCAGCCATTTCGTAGGAGTATAATTTAATTAATTGTTTAACTCCGCTCTTAAAATTTAGTTAAATGAAAACTGACGGTGTCGGATTCTTAGCCCTAACCCAAATAAATAGGTCTTACTCCAATGAGTTCCTTTTGGAAACTGTTTTTATTTCTTAAAGTGCTCTTATATGTAATATACATGAAAATCTTAAATCTATTTAAAACTACTTATCAACACACTGCACGCTGACCTGCTATCCGACCCTTTCTCAAGTGCGATAAGCGCTCCACTTATGTATGTATTTGTGTTAGGCTGCAGGGGATCGGTTTTAGACCATGCTGTTTTACTCGTATTTCATGGATCCGATCCCATGAAACTCTATCTTAATGCTTGAACAACACATAATGTCACGAAAATCGGAGCCATTTCGGAGGAGTAGAATGACTAACACTCAACACTTTGTCGAACGGGATAAAAAGTATCTTATGTACGTCTCCGGACTCTAAGCTATGTACCTCCCTACCAATTTTCACCCAAATCTGTTCTACCGTTCTTGAGTTATAAATGGTGTAACTAACAGAACTTTCTTTCATATATGTAGATAAGGCATTTTTTCGTCACAGAAATGGATATACAAAATTGATTAAGTGTGTCTTGCGGGTTCGTCAAAGTTATTTTACCATGTCAGGGTTTTTTATAAGTACCTGGTACTCGTACAGTACAAGGTTAGTAGTCGTGTGAATGCATTTAACATAGAGAAGGAATCATCTCCGACCCCATAAAGTCTATATATCAAAGAGCAGCTCTAGAAATCAAAAAGAAGCTCTAAAATCAAAAATCTGATAATTTTTCGACTTTTTATTCTACTTCCTACTGAATTGGTTGTGTGACGTAGGTGGTACTAGGGGGGCTAAAGTGATTTCTTTGGCCTTGATTTAATATTGGTTATATCCCTGTATCATAAGTTTTTTGGTAGCGATTATACAGTGCGTATATTTCATAGGTATTTTTTCATAGGTATTATCCTATTCTTAGTTTTATTGTGAAAAAAATGTTTGATATGGTACTATTTTGAAAATTTGTATTTTCCTATTATAATTTTGGTAATTATTAGAATGTTTTTTTCTGAGATGTTTTTTTAAGGCAAGTCAGTCAAATTTTTATTATTAATCGTTTCATCATGAGCTACCGTAAAATCGGCGATGGGGTGCGACAAAATTATAGGCAATCTGGGCCCTCATCTGGTTGCTCTCCATTGTACTCTGGCCAAACCATTTGGCAAGTCTGGAGGGTTGGAAAAAATTTTGATGCCAAACTATTTTAATAGTGAATTTATATCTGAAGTTTGTCCAAATCGAGGAGGAGGATTTCAAGGAGTCAAAATCGAGGATTTTTTAGAGGAGATATAGCCATGTTCATACATATATACAAATGCCCATACAAACGTGTTAGAATTTTGAACGCGTAGATCTTGAATCTATACGAAATATAACTATTAAATTTGGAACTTGGACTCGTATGGCATTCACGTAAATCAACTTTGTGTCAAAATTTTGCCACGCCCACTTGCGCCCTCAAAATGGAAATCTAGTTGTAGCGAAAGTTCAATATAGTTTTTGGGAAATGTTTATCGGATATATAGTTGGCCGACAAATATCAACTATCCGACAAGTATCGGATATAGTTGGCCGATCGTTATAGAGCTTTATTATAAGACCAATTTCTTAGAATACCAAATAAACCAAATACCAAATACCATTTCCGATCGTTCAGTTATATGACAGTTACAGTTAGGTCCAGTCAATTGACAAAATATATAATCGGTTGGAAGTTTAAGCGTTCTATCTTCATAAACACGAAAGTTGAGTCATATCCGAACTTCTAGTTATATGGCAGCTATAGGATAAAGTCGGTCGGTCCTTGGATGTTAAGTCTTCACTGACTTCCATATTGCAAACACTTCCAAGTTTTTGAATTTGAGGTTATGGTTGAAAAGGGCAACTCTGACTATATACAATCGAAAAAGAATTAATTACCTAAAATTCGGTTCTTTAACAAATAATCGGTATCTCTAATAAATATGAAATCAGTGCCTTAGTTTTAGTGGACCTCCTAGCCAAGAAACTTTGCACTATGGGGAATTCAACCAGTTTTTGTGACAAAAACCCTAAATTCACTAATCTTCAGTGGTGCATAACAGAAATTTTGATAGAAGGCGCAACAACAAAGGAATCAGCTGACAAACACAGGTGTTGCATTTGCAAAGCACAGGCAACTGAAACATTAAGTTTTCTTTACAAAGCTTAAGCGGGCAGAAGTAAAAAGCTAAACAATATTCAGACATTTTTTGAAATGAATTCCAATCTTTGTGGCATATTTTGGATAAAGTGTCATGTTCCATAAGGGATTTAAAGTGAGTCCAGAAGAGTCCATCAACGAAACGTATTGTATGTTGTAGGATATTAAAGTATGTTTGAATGAATTTAATTTAAAATACCACTTTATTCGATTTTGCGAGAAATTTTCATTTTAAGGACATAAACTCAATTGGGAAAACACAGATTTGTTTGCGAAGTGGTTCGAAGCAAAGGGAAAAGGTGCAAAGGAGAATGCTATCTTTTATTTTATTAAAGATTCCATCCCAGGAGTGAATTTTGAAGAGTACAACGATATCGTAGACCAAGCGAGTAAAAAATGTTGCTACCGCTTGACGCAAATGTGGAAGAGGTGCTCTTTTAATTTAAGTCAGTTGTGCCGGAATCATGCAGTTTGGCTAAATTCAAAAACTGTTCTAAATTTTCCGAAAACCAAGAAGCCAGTAGGTCGGCCAACCCCCCCTTTTCATGTGAAGGGCAATATATCTCGCAAAAGGTACAAGAGATAGAAAAAAATGTGTCTTCCATTAGAGGTTTTGGACCTATTAGAGGGCTCATTAAATCCCGATGACACCACGGCGGGTGATGATGAAAGCTCTTTTGATATTGTGCATTTTGAACATCAATATAATATTGAGTTGGAAAACGAAGAGCTGGACTTTTTCTAAGATGTGTGTAGGAAATATATATGTGTTCTATACAATATTAAATGTCTTTCATTACAGGGGCGCAGAATGCATTATATGGACTTTCTTCTTAAAACTGTAATACATTGTTAAAGGCGTGCCACGCCCACTATTTTCTATGAAATACATCAAAGTACTGTCACAGAACTAGTTAATTATTACTCTAAAAATCGGCAGAAATGTACATTAGCTGACAAAAAAATAGTGGCGGTGCCACGGCCCATTTTGTCTATTGGTAAAAGATATTGGTCAATATAACCCCATGCAACTAACAGTCAAATATCTTGCTCCGATATTGAGTTATTAATTTATGTAACAAAACTGGCAAAACTTTTTTAATATTATATTAAAAAAGGCAACCAAAAATTTAGTGAAGCAATAAACAAATGAGCCATACGAAAAGACGAAACCCCAATCGAAAGCTGCAACTGAGGCATATTTTTTTTAAAATAACATGCTAGAATCATTCAGATAATAATATGGGATGGTTAAAGCAGAAGGCAAAAAACTATAAAATTCAATATTTCAATTCAATATATTTAATATCACAGACACTGGTGATATTTTTCATATTCCATATGAAATACTTGGTACAAGTTAGGCTCGAAGAACTCAGAGGAGTTAACGTTGTTATTGAGCCACGTTTGCGCAAGGATGATTAAATCAAAATCGCAGGCTGAAGAATTCAGGAATACCATCCGGGATCATTCCGGGATCATACATCCGGGATTTGTACTGGCGAATGTGGAGGCATAGTCAATACGATTAGTTTGCACACCCCATTCTCTTTGCCGAAAAAGAACTTGGGTGTCGAAAATACTAGGTATCTATCCGGTGGTTGTGTTGTTCCTGTGGCTCACTGCCGCTCTCTGTTGGAGACAAATCAGTAATTTATTTAATATTAATCCAAGCATTCTTGTGCAATAGAGGTTCTTATCTTTATTTCTGCTTAGGTATGAATGCAAATACGCATCCGTTTTTTTATGCACATTGTGTGACTGCGTTGACCTCGTCCTCGATTATCCGATGGGGCTCCGCGAAGTGGCTACTCGCTCCGACGTAGTTCGTCGCCTTTTCGCAGTGCACAATCTGCGGACATCCTCGGAGCCCAACGAACCTTTGAAAAGCCAACAAAAAGGAATCAGTTAAAGGGTTGGAAACTACTTCTAAGTTAACTGCCTTGGACGCAAAACAAAAAAATAAGGCAAGGTAGGACTTATAGGGTGGCCTACCACGAATTTTCAATTTCGTATAGGGGCACAAAAAACAACACAATATGTGAAATCCAATTTAGGGTGCAAGCGCAATAGAAAGACGAAATGAGAGTGGCGCCAACCTTCCAGAATAGGCTGAGCGGATACTCGCTAACTTTAAATGCCGAAATAGTAAAGCCGAGCGGATAAAAGAGAGTCAACTTGCGACCATCAATACCTCAGTTATTAATTAATTATTATGCTTAAACTAGTCGCTTGCTGCTTGTGCCGACATTCTTCCCCCAGTTGGGGGACTACTCCAACTTCATCCTTAAGGGGCAACAGGCACAGCTTAATCACTGCTCGCTTGGTAACTCCAGATGAGGTTTTTATCACCGCCACTCGAAAGATTCCATCTCGACCAGGGATTAACACCATTATTCATTAACACCAAGCGGCAATTTCATCGGAGGTATGTTCTCGTCCTTTACTAGCACCACAACGTTCGGGGCCAAGGCAACACCGGAGGCACGCCATTTGGAGCGCTGCTGGAGAAGGTTTAGGTACTCCTCCGTCCATCGGGACCAGAACGACTGCGGGACCAGCTGTCGATCCGGTTGAAGTTCAGCTTTGTGACATCAGGCTCGATAAAGCTGACTGACGGACCATCAGTTAAAAAATGAGCCGGGGTCAGAACATCAAGGTCTGCAGAATTTTCTGAAACAGACAATAAAGGTCGTGAATTTAAAACAGCACCAATATGGCACAGCAGCGTTCGCAGCTCCTCGAATCCAAGAACTGCAGATCTGACGGTTCGGTAAAAATCCACACCAGTAACTCCAAAGACCTGGGAGCCGCTAACTCTTTGCTCCGGGAGATCAGCTATAATGTGCTCCAACAACCGAGGCTTAGTCCGGAAGCATCGGATGCATTTGTGTATTGCCTTCGTCACGGTTTTTCTCCCCCCAATTGGTCAATATTAGGACCGAATGATTGCCAACAGCGCGCGAGGTTCCGTGTGTAAATTTCGCTCATGGAAGTCAACAATTATAGCCAGCGTAACTGGATGGCTTCTTGGAAGGATAATTGGACTATCAAAATCCAACGACAAATATTTTAGCCGACCGTCTACGCGCAACAGACCAAATTTATCCAAGAAGGGAGAGGATGAGGCGAGGGCACTGGATGCCGCTATCTCTTTTCCATTTTGAAGCGTCTTTATGCCCTCCCAAAAATGCACATGCTGCACTAATCGCAATAACAGCTGTGTTCCAGATTTTATATCGCTACCAGATTTTATATGGGCAGTGGAAACGAGTGATCTTCTCTGGACATGTGAACCGCCTCCACACACGACCCATCCAAGTCGAGTTGTCTGCAGCAATAGCAGGCCGAAGGTCGATGCGCTGTGGACGGAAAAATTCAGGATCAGCCAAAGAAAAATTGCAGGAATATTCCAACTGGAGACATCCAAACTGAAGCTAGGCTGCAGGTCCGTGATATTGGCGGCGATGACGGCGTTAACCAGGGCCGAGTATTCAGAGCAGTGGGACCGCAGGAGAACATCAACAGAGAATCCATCTGTCGCAAAGCCGGTATCGCCAATACCAGACACCGCCATGAATGATTTGTACCTCCGGAGCTGCAGCTGAATTGCCAGCCGGGAAGTGATCACGTGCACCTGCAATCCAGAATCCAACAGAGCTCGGCATGGAACAAGGGATCCAGCGCGACTACGAACAAGAATGTTCGCTGTAGCAAGCAACGATATATCGCCGCTGCGACATTGAGCAACTAGTGCATTAGCAGTGGTCGGCGAAGAGGCTACAGGCTCGGCGACCTCGGCTATGGTTGACGTGGGAGGACCACCCAAAGACTGGTCGCTATATGCCTGCGGCTCCAGAAAATGCAGCAGGCTGTGATGCCTCCTTCCACAACTGCGACAATTTGCAGCGAGGCTCTCACTCATGTGATGGCCCGTTTGGAGACTCTTCCGACAAAGACCGAGTCGCCTGCATAGAGCATAGAGCACAGGCAGAGGGAAGCGAATTAGTAACAATAAAGGATGATCTGCTATTATTTGCAACTCGATGCCCTTCCACGTGAGCGCCCGGGGCGTATGCAGCCATGGCCATAGCCTCCAGCGTCTTACACCGCTGCTCCGAAAATTCGGCCATCGACTCCCAAGTAGGAATGGCGTCTGAACCTGAGGAGTTTTGACTCTCCTCCCACTTAGTCTGGGTAGCTGGGTCCAACCTTTGAAGCAGAACCTGGACGATGATGCAGCTGGCGATTTGAACTGATGAAACCAAATTCTTTAAGGCTCGCATATGGGCATTGAATTTGTCCGAAAGACCTCGAAGAGCTGCTATTGAGCCACTTTTCAACAGACTGAGGCCCAGAATCTCGTTCACGTGTGCCTCAAATATTAAACGATGGTTATTAAATCGGCTCTCCAGTCAATTCATAGTTCTCGTCGGAGACTTCCAAGGAACGAACTGCTTCGAAAGCGGACTCCCGAAGGCAAGATCGCAATCTTTGCAGCTTTTCCACCTTACTAATACGAGGATTGCTGCCGACGATTGTAGAGAAGATCGAGTAAAATTCAGCCCATTCGGAATACCCACCGCTGAACGTAGGGAGCGGCAGAGGAGGCAGGACTTGATAACTTTGACCTAACCCTGGGTCAGCCTGAATGGTGAACATTCCGTTGGAAAGGGTGGAGTGGTCAACTCGTGCTCAATTTCGGCCTACATCGTCGCTACGAGCTCTGAAACAGTTCATCGAAGGTCACTGCTGATCTGCAAAATGTCCAAATCCTCAAGCTCCCCGTGGATGGCTTTGAAGTCGCTGAACATGGTGGCTATCTGACCATGTCGCACGAGTAGCATGGCATCATCCACCTTGGAAATAGGCTGAAGAGCTCCTTGGATCCTCTGTAAGTCCTGGAGAATACCCAGGGCCTTGCACTTTAAAATAGCACTACGGGTTGGAGTGGGTGCTCCTGTGACGGTGCCGCTGGAGTTCATGATTGATTATATTAAATTCCGAACAGTTCGAAGTAAAATTTATTTGCTTGCGGCGAACACGATCTGTCCCACTGTGCGATCAGAACCGTAGCGGAATTGTGGAATGTATATATATATGAAGTTATGTACGAGCGACTGCACTTGCATTTTGTAACGTATGTTTGTATGAAGTCTATGCGCGGGCGAATGCACTTGCGTTGTGGAACGTTTGTTTGTATGCGTGCTTGCGAGCTAATGTTTATGTTTATGTCTGTATGTATTTGTCGGAAAATATGGAAAAATATGGAAAACCATAACCCGAGCCCGACATCAGAAGTGGGATCAGTGCCAACTCTTGCATTTACTGAAGATCAGTGGCGTACCATTATGGAACTACAAAATCGCAATTTCGTCGAGATGTGTAAAGCTATGCAAGCGTCTGTGTGTCCACAAAATCAAGTGGTTTTGCCAAAATTTAACCCAGATGTATCAGGAGTGGATGCGACTCAATGGTGTGCAACTGCAAGCATTATCATGGACGAACAGAAGATTGATGGCAGCGCACTTATCATGATGTTGAGTAGTTGCATGCAGGGCAGTGCTTCATCGTGGCTTGCACAGATCTGCTATCCTGGCATTTATTGGGAGCAGTTTAAAGAACTATTTATACAGCGCTTCGAGATTAAGGAAACGCCGGCAGCTTTGTTCCTGAATCTACTGAACAGCCGTCCAGCCCACAATGAGTGCCCTGCAGTGTACGCAAGCCGTATGGTGACGTCATTGACCACAAAATGGCGCAATATGAACGTAGAGGAAATAGCTGTATCCACTATACTTGCGCATATGGCCAATTTTGACAACCGTTTGCAGCGTATGGTGTTTTCGTCTAACGTACAAACTAGAAGTCAACTTCAAATGGAACTGAAAGCATTTACATTTGACAAAAAGCGGAGTGCTGGAAATACTGATGGTAATAGCGGCGACTGCAAGCGAGCCAAAATTGTGTGCCACTTATGCAAGAAACCAGGACATAAAATGGCGGAGTGTAAATTAACGCAGTCTGGACCGGAGAATAAACAGCATCGCGATTTACAGAATGTGACCTGTTACCGGTGTGGACAACTTAGGCATCTTGCGAATCGGTGCACGAACAATGCAGCTAAATCTGGAGCAGTTACTGAGAAGAAATGTAATCAATGTTTTGTGGCTGAGCCAAAAGGAGTTTTGACACATCAGGGTGACATCTTTCCTATTTGTTTTGACTCTGGAGCTGAATGTTCGCTTATTCGAAGTAGTGTTGCCGAAAAATTTGATGGCAAACTTATTAATAATATTGTCATAATACGAGGTATTGGCGAAGCTGGCATTTCCAGTAAGCTACAAAAACTATCTAAATGTATTATTATGGAAATATTGTAGAAATACTGTTTCACGTCATAGCAGATAAGCATCTCACAAATGATATTGTAATTGGTAGGGAAATCCTTAGTCCAGGATACGATATCATCTTGACACCTGATAAATTTCAATTGGTTAAGTCTAAATCTGTAAACGTCTCTAAAGAATCTGAGCCTTGTTACTTAATGTTGATACTGAAATGATTGGTAATGACAAAGAAAACCTTATTAAATTACTTCAAAACTATTCAGCTGCATTTATTGATGGAATCCCTTGCACAAAGGTTAATACGGGTGAAATGACTATTAGATTAATTAATCCAAACAAAACTGTGCAGCGGCGTCCATATCGTTTGAGTCCAAATGAAAAAGAAATTGTACGTGAAAGGATAACAGAGTTGTTAAACTGTAACATTATTCGACCTAGTTGTTCTCCCTATGCTAGTCCTATACTCTTGGTTAAAAAGAAGAACGGATCCGATCGACTCTGTGTTGATTATCGCGAACTAAACAGCAATACTGTTTCTGACAGCTATCCCTCACCACTAATCAACGATCAGATTGCTAGACTTGCGGGTGCAAAATATTTTACTTGTCTGGATATGGCTAGTGGATACCATCAGATACCCATTCATCCCGATTCTGTTGAATGTGCTGCGTTTGTTACACCTGATGGCCACTATGAGTATCTGACAATGCCATTTGGCTTCAAGAAGGCCCGTCTGTTTTCCAGCGAGCCATTATAAACGCATTGGGAAATCTTGCATATTCTTATGTAATAGTCAATATGGACGATATAATGGTGGTGTGGACTGCATCGGGATTCTCTTTAAACATAGCAAAATGTGGATTTTTAAAAACTACTGTACAATACTTGGGGTATGAGGTACGAGCTGGAGAGTTAAGGCCTAATCCGCGAAAAATTATTGCGTTAAAGTCCTTGCCACCACCGCACACAGTTCTTAGCGTAAGACAGTTTATTGGATTGGCGTCTTATTTTCAAAAAATCGTGCCTCGGTTCTCACAGATTATGAAACCGATATATTCCTTAACTTTGAGTAAAAGTGTGTTTAATTGGAATAACGAGTTGGAAAATATTAGAAAAAATATTGTTGCTATTCTTGTAAATGAGCCTGTACTTGTTATTTTTGATCCACAACATCCAATAGAGTTACACACAGATGCAAGCTCTTACGGTTATGGAGCAATATTAATGCATCGAATCAATGGTAGTCCTCATGTAATAGATACCATTCATACGAATTAGAAACCTTGGCAGTGGTAGAATCCGTTAAACAGTTCCGACATTATTTAGTTGGTCGTACGTTCGTAGTGTATACTGATTGCCATTCTCTTAAATCATCGCGGACAAAAATTGATCTAACACCAAGAGTGCATCGTTGGTGGGCGTATTTGCAGCCGTTTCAATTTATAATAAAGAGAAATCATATTCAGGAAGCCAGCAAAGTTGAAAAGTCGTTAGTCCCTGAAAAGCGTGTAAACTTGGCAGAAATCTCAAGTGACTGGCTGGCTGCAGAACAGCGCCAGGATTCTGAAATTACTGATATCATTAACAAACTTAACTCCAAAGAGTTGACAGATGATGTTGCACAGCCTTATGAGTTGAGAAAAGGTGTCTTGTTCCGTAAAGTTCAGAGAAATGGAAGAACCCGTTGTCTGGCAGTAGTACCCCATGCATTTCGATGGTCAGTAATAAATTAAGTGCACGAGTCCATCATGCATTTGGGATGGAAAAAGACTCTTGACAAGACTTACCAATACTATTGGTTTGCTAAGATGAATAAATATGTTAGGAAGTTTGTTGATAGTTGCATTACATGTAAAACTGTTAAGGGTTCATCTGAGAAGAAACAAGACGAGTTACATCCAATTCCAAAAGTGAATATGCCATGACACACGGTGTATATCGACATAACTGGAAAATTAAGTGGTAAGAATGATCTTAAGGAGTACGTGATAGTACAAATTGATGCCCTAACAAAACTTGTTTATTTGTTCAATACTTTAAGACTAGATTCTGACAGTTGTATTCAGGCAGTGAAATCATCTATTTCTTTGTTCGGAATACCGCAGCGTTTAATCGGTGATCAGGGTAGATGAATTTTCAGAATTTTGTACATCACAGAAGATTAAGCTTCATCTTATAGCTACAGGAGGAAGCCGTGCAAACGTTCACTTGTGATGAGTGTGAACGTGTGATAAGTACACTTAAGAATCTACTGTCAGCGGTTGAATCGAGTCACCGATCTTGGCAGGATGCTTTAGGTGAGATACAACTTTCTTTGAATTGCACAGTTAGTAGTGTAACCAAAGCAAGTCCCCTAGAGTTACTTGTCGGCAAGGCGGCTCGTCCTTTGGGCTTAATTCCACCGTATGATACAGAGATGGAGGTAGATAAAGTTAATACTAGAGATAGGGCAATTGAAAATATGAAACATCAAGCTGGTTACGACAAAATAAGGTTCGATAAAAATAAAGCAGCAGTTGAACGACATAAAATTGGACATTTTGTGTTACTTAAAAATGAAGAACGACATCAAACTAAATTGAATATTTGTTAATTCTGTGTTCATAGTGCTGGATTCAATTTTGATTATTACATTTGCTGTGGAGTCCACTTGTTTTACATCTACTAAACTTATTTTGGGTATTTTCTCTAGAATTGGTATATAATTTTTTGTGTAAATTGTATGATTTAATTTATAATTTATTTGCCATTCAGTTTGGCTCATTTAAAGACTTGCCTTATTTGGCTATGTGTATATTGTGTTTTATTTTTTTTTTTTATTTGTACCTTTTTTTTTAAAACCTGCCTATAATTTTTTTTATATATATATTGGTTGTTTTTTCATTGTATTTTTTTTTTTTACATAAAAACCTGCCTATTTTTTTGTATGGTTTTCAGGCCACACTCTAATCGGGCAACTTTAATGTCGCTTAATTTTACAAAGGATTTTATTTTTATACTAAAAAAAAAATATGCATCGCAGTGCAATATAAAAAAATATGCAACGCAGTGCATGGGGAAAAAAAATTTTTGCGCTCTTGGTAGCCCTGTCGGTTCACTGTCCCGGGCTTAGCTTGGAGCGCTAAACGCGGCCGGTGCTGGCTGCACAGGCGTTTCTTCTTTATTTGGTTGTTGGGGCACCGGTGTTGGCACAGGTTTGTTCGCAGAAGGGTGATTCCAGGGGTCCTCTGCAGTCATTGGGGCATTTTTTCTTTAGTTTCGGTAACTCCTGTTTTGGTGGTGGATTAAGTTTTATTTTGTCTTTGGATATGTTGGGTATTGCAGTGTAGGTGGATGTGTGTGTGGCTGTGGTTTTTTTTTTTCTTTGTGTTAGAAGGTTTTTAATGTGTTCAACTTCGGCGTGTATTTTCACCGAGTTGTTCCATTCTAGTTTACTTCCGCTATTTAGTAGCTTCAGTAATTCAGCCTTTCTGGCTTTTAAACGTTGAACCACGCCACTACGTTTAGCACACATCGCACTCTACTTACTGCGATATTTTGTTTTTTTTTCATTTAGATTATTGGGATTCCATTTAAAAGTGGCTGCTGCTGCCTTCGATAGCTCAGTTGGTAGAGCGGTGGACTGTAGTTGGAAACATGCAATAGAAATCCATAGGTCGCTGCTGCTGTGTGTGTTGTTTTTTTTTTTCGTTGATTTTTTTTTTCAATTGTTGATCCTTATGATGCCTTCTGTGGGGTTCCCTCGATGTCCTTTGGTCCTGTCACGGTCGCCATGTAATAGATTCTTCAAAGGCTCTTTATTTGGTTTTAGGTTTTTTTATTAAACGGAGCAACTGTTGTTGCCGCTCCGAGCTCAAGGGAGTTTCTGATCTTACAAATTTACTTATGAGTTAAAGGAAGTCTAAGTCCCGTAGCTGCGCTGCCCAAAGCGGCAGCGGAGGGACGGTTATGTATTCTTAAATATTTATATATGAATATATATTTATGTTATGTTCGCTTAGGCGGAGGTATGTGGACATGCATAAGGTCCACTCGTGTTACGTATATGCGGACATATGCACTTTTTTGGCGTACAGCAAAGGCACAGCGGGCGATTCATATTTCGGTGAACTTAGGTTTATGACCGAGACCTTGGATAACATAAACACTGCGACAAAGTGTTACAGTGTGTACCCTTTAAGTACTCTTGGTACAGTGGGTGGTCGATATATATACATATGATATTAATAGTGCATATATGAGCATATTACAGGGGCTTCCAGGTGAGCCTCCTGTCTAGGGTGAATCCCAGGTACTTGGGATTGTCTACCTGTGGAATTGGAGAGCCGTTAAGGTTAACTGGAGGGCAGTTGCCTTTGCAGAGAGAAAATGTGGAGACAGTGGTCTTCTCATTATTGACGGCAATGTTCCATCGCTTTTGCCAGTCGCTGAGCAAGTCAAGCTGCAATTGCATCGTTTCGGCTGCCCCCAATGCGCTATCGGCGGTGGAAAGGAAGGCGGTGTCGTCTGCATAGGTTGCTGCGAGCAGGTCAGGCCTCTGAAGAACAGGGAGGTCGGCCGTGTAAGCATTGTACATCAACGGGCCAAGAACGCTGCCTTGGGGTACACCAGCGTGAGCTTCTCTTGTACCGGAGATGGCCTCGCCACATCTAACAGCAAGTTTACGGTCTTCCAAAAACGACTTTAGGAACTGGAAGTATGGTCGGGGTAGGCCAGTCTTTAATTTATATAGAAGACCGGGATGCCAGACACGGTCAAACGCCTGCTTCACGTCCAGCATGACGGCCATGCAGTACTTCTTAGTTTCAAACGCGTAGATGTAGGTATGTATTTATGTTTTTTTAATTATTTGAACTAAACTATTCAAATTTTCAGCTCTACTAATTTCAAGTACGTATGCGCCAAGAATTGAAAGGAGGGTGCAATTTTGCAGCACAAGACGAAGATTTAATTTGTCTTTTCTCAACTTTCAATTTTTTGCACAAATACAAGGTTCTGCCTTGGGATCCTTTAATCCCGCTGCCACTTTCGTTGTGCAGTCAATGCAGGTGCACATTGTAGATGGTTTTCCTGGTGGTGATGATCCTGCGGTGATGATCCTGGAGGCTTGAGGCGGTTTCACGACGCCGTGAATTTTGTTTTTTATTCTGCACTTCACAGACGCGTCGCGAGCAGCTCTTTGAATTGTAGTTCTTTTTTGTGTGTAATGACACAGTGTCACTGTCACTTTTATGTATGTTTATTTTTTAATTATTTCGCACTATAGTCCACCCGGGGGCGCCAAAATGTTTAACGAGATTGTTTTATCTCACACTTTTGAAAATAACAAAAAAAGGGTAGCTGCTGAATGTTCAAAAAAATGGGCGAAAATCGAGAACGAAGGAAACGATCTTGCCTCTTCAACGTTATAATTTCGATTGTATTTTTCTTTATTCTTAAGCCTAACTTATCTATTGCGGCGAAGCGGGGCGAATTCGCAAAAGAGCGACTATGAGCTTTCGCTCCCGCTCCGCCCTAAGCTTTCTTAAAGTAAATTTAGAAACTAATAACTACAAAATACAATTCAACTATAAACTATACTTCAAATTTTCGACAGCTTCAAAATAATGACAAACCATTTAACACCGGCGCCGTTGAAGGCCTCCATTAGGCTTCAACCAACTGGCAGCCGCGCCAGCTTGTGGACCGCTCTCCTGTATTATGCTCCAGAGCTAGTTCTGACGACGGCGACCCTGACCCTTCCGTCCGCGCCGGCGTGTGTTGCTCCTACTCGTCCTGTGAGCCACTGTTGTGGCGGCTGGTGATCCTCTGCGATCAGGACCAGCTCGCCCTTCCGGATGTCGTCCTCCTTGTTCTGCCACTTCGACCGCGACTGTAGGCCCAAAACGTACTCCCGGGACCATCGCTGCCAAAACATTTGCTTGATTGACGAGACGAGCACGTTAGACCCCGCTGGTCCGGGGTCCGCGGTGCTGGTGGGGCGATGAGCGGCCCGCCTGTCAACAGGTGCCCGTGAGTAAGCGCCTCGCCGTCGCTTGAGTTCTGACTCAGAGCCCCCAGGGGTCGTGAGTTCAGGACGGCCTCGACTCCAACGAGGACGGTCTGCAGCTCCTCCGCGGTCAGCCTGACTTTCTCTACCGCTCGTAGGAGTAGGTGTTTTGCAGACTTCACACCTGCCTCCCATAGTCCGCCCATTTGCGGAGCCCGCGGCGGTATGTTCATACCGCAAATGCAAATACTCATTCGATTTTTGATGCGTATTGCGTGACCGCGTCGACCTCGTCCTCGATTCTCCGATGGGGCTCCGCGAAGTGGTGACTCACTCCGACGAAGTTCCTCGCGGTGTCGCAGTGCACTATCTGCGGACATCCTCGGCGCCCAAAGAACCTTTGAAAAGCCAACAAAAAGGAATCAGTTGATTGAAAAGTCAAGCTAGTTACGACAAAATAAGGTTCGATAAAAGTAAAGCAGCAGTTGAACGACATAAAGTTGGAGATTTTGTGCTACTGAAAAATGAAGGACGACATCAAACTAAATTGGATGTATAGTTAAAAGGGCCATTTTTGGTTAGTGAAGTTCTAGAAGGAGATAGATATATTCTGAAGTCATTGCATAATAAGAGAACTTATAAATATTGTCATGAAGATTTGAGAAAGATGCCAGATGGTTATGTTCCGAGTGAATTGGACTTGCCCGCCTGAGACTTGTTGAAATGGTTATGATATATCCGTGTGAGAGGATATGTTATATGAAAATCAAATGTCCATATAGAGTATGGAATGATTGAAATGAAGTTGCAATAGTTTTCGATAAGAAATGTTTGTGAATGGCGGATGTGTTTGAGAATTCAAATGGAAATAACCTGGCTGATGTAAAGTTTATGCATGATTTATGAACCATGACAATATTTTATTGAAATGTATGACTTAAAGATATGGTTTTGAGATTTGAGCTATCTGCGTCATTGGGCAAGCACAAGTGAAAGACGAAAGTTGGAACATGGCGTGTGGCGCTCTTGACGGGACTATGCTCTTAATCAAAAGGAAATCATAGTGACATAAACTAGAGTCGAATTTTGAATTGCTGAGAAGCAAATGAAATAAATTAAACGTTAAAATGAATTTAATTATGTAATGAGAATAAGAATTAAAACTTGCTAATAATGTTGTGTAGAATGTAAAATAATGAAAGATTTTGAAGTAAGTAAAAATGTTTAGTATAAGGAAATATATCAAATAAAAATGGTATTCGAAAATGATGAGTAAAAGAAAACAGAAGGTATAGTCACCGACTTATGTCATATTTGTAATATTAAGATTACAGTACACGAGGACGTGTAAATTGTCAGAATGGCCGTGTCGGATCTTAAATTATGGTAGTCAGTGTAATAAAGAACAATTCTCGTCCCTGCAATTGTTGATTGTTAGTACACTTTGTTCCTTCTATTCGCCAGATGGTCAGGATAGTTCGATGCGAATAAGGAAGAGAGATGTGACATGAGGTTGGATGTTTAAGAGAGAGAGATGGGCACTACGATTGTTGTGCGTGTATGCTTGAGCCACTGCGAGAGACAGAGATACAAGTATGTTCGTTTTAGCTGGAGGACAATTTCGGTAAGCTAGAATTGCTGGGGCAGTCTCAAGTTGGCAGTGGCACGATCAAGTATATTCGCCGTATACAATCCGTTAAAAATATGGAAAACCATAACCCGAACCCGACATATTTATAATATATAACATATTATATTTTGTTTATTATTATAAACAAACTTATTAGCCACGTATGAAAATTGTTCACATAACACTGTTTAAAAATTGTTTAGTTTTTGTTTTAGTAATTTGTTTATGTGTATATATGTAAATATATTAACGATCACGTCGGGGTCATCAATGTTTGATTATTGATAATTTTCAATGCCAGTAATTAAATCAGCTTGTATTAAGTTAAACGTTATAAATCATTATTTGGGTCGCATATCAATTGGGATTTATGTTACAATATGTGAAATCCAATTTAGGGTGCAAGCGCAATGGAAAGACGAAATGAGAGTGGCGCAAACCTTCCAGAATAGGATGAGCGGATGCTCGCCAACTTTAAATGCCAAATTGGTAAAGCCAAGCGGCCGAAAGAGAGTCGGCTTGTGACCAACAATACCTCAGTTTATAATTAATTATTATGTTTAAACTAGTCGCTTGCTGCTTGACCCGACAATCAGTATCTCTAATAAATATGAAATCAGTGCCTTAGTTGTAGTGGACCTCCAAGAAACTTAGCACTATGGGGTATTAAACCAGTTTTTGTGACAAAAACCCATTTTGTGAAAGTCTTGAGCTTGAGCGGGCAGAAACAGCTAAAAAATATTCCAACATTTTTTGAAATGAATTCCAATCTATGTGGCATATTTTGGATAAAGTGTCATGTTCCATAAGGGATTTAAAGTGAGTCCAGAAGAGTCCATCAACGAAGCGTATTGTATGTTGTAGGATATTAAAGTATGTTTGAATGAATTTAATTTAAAATACCACTTTATTCGATTTTGCGAGAAATTTTCATTTTAAGGACATAACCTCAATTGGGAAAACACAGATTTGTTTGCGAAGTGGTTCGAAGCAAAGGGAAAAGGTGCAAAGGAGAATGCTATCTTTTATTTTATTAACGATTCCATCCCAGGAGTGAATTTTGAAGAGTACAACGATATCGTAGACCAAGCGAGTAAAAAATGTTGCTACCGCTTGACGCAAATGTGGAAGAGGTGCTCTTTTAATTTAAGTCAGTTGTGCCGGAATCATGCAGTTTGGCTAAATTCAAAAACTGTTATAAATTTTCCGAAAACCAAGAAGCCAGTAGGTCGGCTAACCCCGCCTTTTCATGTGAAGGGCAATATATCTCGCAAAAGGTACAAGAGATAGAAAAAAATGTGTCTTCCATTAAAGGTTTTGGACCTATTAGAGGGCTCATTAAATCCCGATGACACCACGGCGGGTGATGATGAAAGCTCTTTTGATATTGTGCATTTTGAACATCAATATAATATTGAGTTGGAAAACGAAGAGCTGGACTTTTTCTAAGATGTGTGTAGGAAATATATATGTATTCTATACAATATTAAATGTCTTTCATTACAGGGGCGCAGAATGCATTATATGGACTTTCTTCTTAAAACTGTAATACATTGTTAAAGGCGTGCCACGCC
Source organism: Drosophila bipectinata (assembly GCF_030179905.1). Taxonomy (NCBI): domain Eukaryota; kingdom Metazoa; phylum Arthropoda; class Insecta; order Diptera; family Drosophilidae; genus Drosophila; species Drosophila bipectinata. The sequence goes on along the minus strand of NC_091740.1, from coordinate 7,870,576 downwards.
CACTATTTTCTATGAAATACATCAAAGTACTGTCACAGAACTAGTTAATTAGTACTCTAAATATCGGCAGAAATGTACATTAGCTGACAAAAAAATAGTGGCGGTGCCACGGCCCATTTTGTCTATTGGTAAAAGATATTGGTCAATATAACCCCATGCAACTAACAGTCAAATATCTTGCTCCGATATTGAGTTATTAATTTATGTAACAAAACTGGCAAAACTCCACACAGTGCCTCACAGGGAATAAGTATCAATAATATTATATTAAAAAAGGCAACCAAAAATTTAGTGAAGCAATAAACAAATGAGCCATACGAAAAGACGAAACCCCAATCGAAAGCTGCAACTGAGGCATATTTTTTTTAAAATAACATGCTAGAATCATTCAGATAATAATATGGGATGGTTAAAGCAGAAGGCAAAAAACTATAAAATTCAATATTTCAATTCAATATATTTAATATCACAGACACTGGTGATATTTTTCATATTCCATATGAAATACTTGGTACAAGTTAGGCTCGAAGAACTCAGAGGAGTTAACGATGTTATTGAGCCACGTTTGCGCAAGGATGATTAAATCAAAATCGCAGGCTGAAGAATTCAGGAATACCATCCGGGATCATTCCGGGATGGAGGGATCATACATCCAGGATTTGTACTGGCGAATGTGGAGGCATAGTCAATACGATTAGTTTGCAAGATAGCCGACGAGAATACAGATCTTTAATTGCCGAGATTATTGCCGAGTGTTTACTCACACCCCATTCTCTTTGTCGAAAAAGAACTTGGGTGTCGAAAATACTAGGTATCTATCCGGTGGTTGTGTTGTTCCTGTGGCTCACTGCCGCTCTCTGTTGGAGACAAATCAGTAATTTATTTAATATTAATCCAAGAATTCTTGTGCAATAGAGGTTTTTATCTTTATTTCTGCTTAGGTATGAATGAAAATACGCATCCGTTTTTTTATGCACATTGTGTGACTGCGTTGACCTCGTCCTCGATTATCCGATGGGGCTCCGCGAAGTGGCGACTCGCTCCGACGTAGTTCGTCGCCTTTTCGCAGTGCACAATCTGCGGATATCCTCGGATCCCAACGAACCTTTGAAAAGCCAACAAAAAGGAATCAGTTAAAGGGTTGGAAACTACTTCTAAGTTAACTGCCTTGGACGCAAAACAAAAAAATAAGGCAAGGTAGGACTTATAGGGTGGCCTACCACGAATTTTCAATTTCGTATAGCGGCACAAAACACAACACCACATATGGGCGGAGAGCACGAATTCTATCTATTTCAGACGAAGCGTTTAAAGCACATTTATAAAGCACATGCGCATTTACGATCCATATTCGCTGTTGTAAAAAAATCACAAGTGCTCGTGGACCCACATGAAAATACGTCTCGGAGAAGTATCGGACGTAGCTTTGAACAAATTGAGAGCGTTTTGTCAACAATAATTGAAACTTGGAATCGTAAGATATTCCTATATTCCTATTCCTATCTAGGGCCAACAATTAAACTTTTTCAGATCTCTTCTTTTTGTTATTAATACTTATACATTTCGTGAATTTCTGCAACTTTATTCGATACGAACGTTGATAACGATGATGGATGGGCGAATCTGATTCAGAGTAACTTCTGAATCCGACCAAAACACACTTCGTTCGATTGAAACTTTGATTAGAGGCTTTATCTTGCTTATCTAGATTCGCAACGAATACAGACGCAGGCTCCATAGGCTATAATCGATGCGTCAGAAAAGGAATGAATTTTAATAGATGACATCGGATCGGTAAACACGAATCCCGGAATTAAGATGTTCTCTAGTTGCGACAAAGCAATCTGTATTTTTTTCCACGCTATTTCCAAGTGCAGTCTAGCTCATTCCAATGTAGTTTATTTAGCCGAAGTTACTGCAAACGGATCTTTCCTTCTATAACTTTGGGGCTTAATAAGCCAAGGGGGTCAAACAGCTTTGATGTCACCGAAAAAATGTTAGTTGCCTTTTGACCCATGACTGAAGCATCAATTTTAAATTTAAATACATTTAATACATTTTCTTATTTGGTTTGAGATGATGAGACATTCGTTATCGTAAACTCTTTTTAGACTAGCGGTAGCTTTGTCATTATTACTCTCGGTGACTTGGAATGCCTTGATAGTTCCTAACGCTTCACCCGAGAGGCAAGGAATTAAATGATTAGATTTATCGATAACAGGAATGTTAACATCTTTATCTACTAATGTCTCGAAGAGACTCATAAAATAAGCTCTGAATAGTTTCCTCATCCGCTCTGCTTACTCGGACTCCCGCGTCATGGAGTTCGCTGGCAATTGTATAATGCAATTATAAATTTGAGTAATAAACTGGGTTATGTTTCCCCTGAAAGTCCCACATCGAATATTGATGTGGGAAACCAACTCACGCAAGCTCCCAGACCTTTATGATTTTGCGGTGAAAAAAAACATACCTCGCAATCTAATAAGTGCCAAAGCAGTCTCAGACTAATCATAAGACCACTCGCATGTGCCCTTAACGCTTTTTCAAAGCCCAGAAATAACCGAACAGCCTTACAAAATGTATGTGATTGGCCACTGATTGTGAGCTTAAAGTAGAGTATGTGATTGTGAGCTAAAATCTCTACTCCTCATGGGAAAGAATTAGACAAAACCAAATACTATAAAATCAACCAGCAAATCGAACAGCTCATGCGAGAACAGAGGCGCAAGCGTCGTTATTGGAAAAAATAGCGGATCATCAGCTTCAAAAAAACGCCTTAAGGAAGCAACCCGATCACTCCACCAGGCTCTTCACCAACAGGAAGAAACTGCACAGCTGAGGTACATCCAGAATCTTTCGCTAACAAGCACAATGTATCCCCTGTGGAGGGCCTAGCCAAATCTTAGCGCCCCAATTGAAACGACCACCCCGATAAAAAACTCTTCGGTATGCTGGGCTCGCAGCGACGAAGACAGAGCTGAAATATTCGCTGCCTTAAATTCATTCCTCCTGCCAAATTGCGCTATAGAGGTCATCTGCAAACTATTCAAAGGAATCATTAATCTTGGCTATTTCCCAAAAAAATTGGAAGAAATCCATCATTATAATGATACCGAAGCCTGGAAAAAAAAAACCCACAGGCATCCGGCATCATACAGATCAATAAGCCTTCTATCTTGTTTGTCTAAAATGTTTGAACAATGCTTGTTAACTTACATAATACCACATCTGGAAGCTTGCAATATTATTCCGTCACACAAATTTGGCTCCCGAAGAAACCATGGAACCTCAAACAAGTGAACAGATTAAAATCCGAAAAACGTTCAGCCTTCAAACAGTGAGAATACTGAAGCTCTATTTTTCTCGACGTATCTCAAGCTTTCGAGCGAGTTCACTCGTGCACAAAATTATAACGTATTTACCAACATTCACCACAAGCTACTGGAATCATACCTCTACAATAGGGTATTTTCAGTAAGATGCAACGCAGCTACTTCGGGCGACTACATCATTTGTTTCTCCTGGTTTCTCCTGGTTCTGAGCTGTTTCTCCTGGTTCCGCCCGGCTCCGTCGTCGGAGCATCCTGTTGGTCGTTTCGGGTGTCCCCGTCACTGCCGCTGCTCCGTCGCCTTAGGTTCCCCCAGCCGTCGCCTTTTCGCTGGCCACACGCTGGCCTTCCTACCTCTCGGAACGCCCCCTTGGGTCGATTGCGAGCCTGGATTGGGAATTGGCCGCGGACTTTCACACCTCCGGTACTCCAGAGATCAACCGGGAGTGATTAGGAGTTGCCAGTGGTTGACGCACCTGGGAACACCGCACATACGCGCTAGCGAGTCAGGATTGGAAGTTGCCGTCGATTACCGCGCATCGCGCTCTCGCTACACCGTGGACGCACCGCGCATACGCGCTAGCGTACCAGGATTGGGAGTTGCGGCTGGTGGCCGGGGCTGGTGGGGCGGTGACCGGGGTGTTCTCGATTGGGGTATCGGGGTGTTCTCGATTGGGCGTGTGTTCGCGGGTCGGCCTATTGTTTTGTTTGTTTGTTGGTTTTGCAGGACTACGCCAGTCGGCAACGGATCCCTTCCTAGCTCGTTATTTACGTCCTCCTCTCTTTTGGCTGTTGGACTCTCTAAAGGCGGTCCTTCAGCTCAAACTACCGAGTCCTTTTTAAAATCGCTCTAACCCATGCATGTCAGACTCTCCAAAAGCGGTCCTCCAACTCAATACTACAAGCTTCCTAAAAAGACTTGTCCCGATTCGCTCCAATGGGTCTCCTTTTATAAGGGCCGGAAGGATGTGAGGCATCAGACTGGAAGGAGAGGCTGCCCCATGTCAGCGAAAGAAGGTGGACCTAGGACGTCAGGATGCTAGTGCTTCAGCTGAACTTGAACCACTGCAGGGCGGCTCAAGATGTGCTGTCGCAGGCTGCGAGGGAGACGAAGACGGACATAGCGCTCCTAAGCAATCCCCATAGGACTGGCTCAGACAACCGCTGGGCAGTTGACCTATCGGGGAAGGCTGCTATCTGGAGCTGCGGCGCAACCGGCATGACAATGCACTCAGTGCACAGTGCGGAGGGATTCGTCAGGGCTCAGATAGGTGGAGGATGGCTTTACAGCTGCTACATGGCACCCAGCCTAACCAGCAATGAATTTGAGCGCATTATGGACTGCCTGGGAAAAGACATCAGAGGACGTTCTGCCGTCCTTGTAGCAGGGAACTTCAACGAGTGGGCGCAGGACTGGGGCTGCCCGAGGACAAATGCGAGAGGGAGAGTGGTCAGAGAAACTTTTGCGGGAACGGAGTCCTACGACGTTAGGGCGGGTGTGCCCCAAGAATCGCTCCTAGGACCGCTGCTGTGGAACGTCATGTATCCTAAGGCTGCAGCTCCCAGCGGAATGCGACGTCGTCGGCTTCACAGATGACGTAGCGTTGGTGATTGGGACCAAGCATAGGGAGGAAGCGTAGAGAGCGGCGAATAAGGCAATCGAGGCGATGGAGATGTGGCTCCAAAACGCTGGTCTAAGTCTAGCCCCGCAAAAGACCGAAGCGGCACTGGTCAGCAGCCGCAAGGTGCTGGAAACGATACAGCTGCAAGGGAGGAGGCCAAGGAGAGGTCGCTCACAGCCTGGTAGAATTGTTGGGACGCGTCGTCGAAAGGACGATGGACACACACCCTCATTCCTAGCCTTAGAAGGTTTTTGATTCGAAGCCTCGGGCAGGTCGACTTTTACTTGACCCAGGTCTTGAGTGGACATGGCTGCTTCCGGCATAACCTGAAGCGTTTTGGCCACGCGGAGAAGTACTGGTGCCCGGAGTGCGGGAGATCGATAGTCGAGGACGCCAGGCACGTTGTCTTTGAGTGCCGCCGGTTTGCACGAGAGCGCCACCGACTGGAGACGACGGCGGTCCGATCAATCCCCCCAGGAAACCTTGTGGAGGTAATGCTGGAGAACCAGATGCTCTGGGACGCAGTAGCATTTTTTGCTGCAGCGTTAATGCAGAGGCTTAGGAGCATCGAGCAGGAGAGGCGGTAAGGTGGAGAGTTGGGGCCTGTGGCGGGCGAAGCAATGCCTAGCGGTTGTCCCGCTTGTTCTGAAGCCCCCACTATCCATCATCTATGACCAACCACCACCCCTTCATGGTGGTGCACATGCCCCATGTGACACAACGGCAAGTAGCTTACAGTTGAACAGCCTTTACTTCGTGTGACTTGTTGCCCTTTCGATGCATTACCGCCCAAATATGCAGGCAAGCTTATACTCAATTGTGGCGGCAGATTTGCACTCAATGTTTCCGGCAACTGTTCATCGTAAGATGGTGTCACTGACTCTGGTGGTCTTGTTGCCAGATTTTCACTGAATATCTGCCTTACTTTTGCGCTTATATAAGGATCCTTTCTTAGCAGTGTATTTGCCCCACCTTGCTACCAACGCTTGTCCTTCATTTTCCCTTGCCTGTTGGATCTTCTTCTCCAGACTAGCGATCCTTTCCATGAGCGTCAATCAGTAAAGTCGTGGGGTCCATAGCCTGTACTGGTGGTTTTGCTTATACAGTACTCATGGTGCTTTACTACACTTTCATTTGAAGTCCATGGCGTGTGCCATCCACCATCTGCATTCGTTAAGATGGCCGGTGTGCCTGACGTTGCATGTGGTTGTTCTAGCTGCGGTAGCCTCAGGTTGATCTGGGGCTCCGTCTGGGCGAATTTGTCGTCGGCATGTCGCACGTTTCGCTGTGTACGTGCGCTTCCAAAATGCCGTTAGAGTTCCAAAACGTGCGAATAAAAGAAATGGCGCCGATCTAAGTCCCGGGAGTTTCCTCTAACACTTTACACTTCACCGAAACAAGATATATATATGGACATTTCCTGGGGTCGCATTTCCAATTAGTGCCAAAAAATTCAAGAAAAAAACATTTTCTGATTTATTTTTTTTTATTTTTTTGTTTGTTTCCGATAGCATTTAGTGAGTTGTTTTCTAAAAGTAAATTATCAAATTATATTGGCAAAAAACATGAGGTCGCGAACGTACGCGAAATGGAAGTCGGTTTTGGCTTGCTCTAGCAAAATCAAAAAATCTTCGAATTAGAATAGAATATTTTAGTGCAATAACTTTAGTGTTAAAATAGAGGCGTGTAGCTTTCTATCGAGTCTATTCCCAATAAAATATCTCCATCAGTTTTTTTTAAATTAAATTAAGTACGGGTCGCGAACGTACGATTAGAACATAGATAAGAATCAAAATACAAATTAAGAAGTAATTGATTAATTTTTCCATTTCTTTGAATTTTTCTCGTCTTATTAGATTGTTATTAAGAGATTTAGTACAAAAAGAGCAAACACATCATATGTTTACCTTGAGAAATAAATAAACATAAAAATGTCTTTAAAAGTAAAAAAAAAGGTGAAAATTACATTTTTTGACTTTTTGACCTTTTTTTTTTAAAAAAAAGCTGAGTATGCTATGAATCGAATAGATTATGAAAATTTCGATATTTATTTATGAAAATAAAATAAAAGAATCGAGGAATATGAACATTTATTTTTTCGGTCCTGGTTGACCATCCGCCGGAATAGCCGATATATATATGCACACATGAGCGTGTGTGCATGAATGTCTCATTCTGTTGGGGAAATACAACTTAGAATTAGCCTCAACTTAATATATTTTTACCTACCGCAGTATCTCCTCCCTCTTTCTCCGGGATTGCTGATCGGGGTGTCAGTGGCGCCAAACTTAACTTTAGACCACAATCAGTGTGGCCAGATACAATCATAATGTAAGCCGCGAATACATACTGAATGAAAGTGCGGCGCGTAGTGGCGCGTAATTTGAACTGACTGACCAATTTCTGTATGCAAAATAATTATTTTTGATTCTCCAGTCTCCACAATTTTGTTGACAATACACACTTCATTTTGAAGTTTCAAAGGTAAATCGTCTTAGTTGATAATGTCCTACAATACTACGTTGCTCAAAAATGATCAGGCCTTATTAATGTTAAGACTATTGTATTGGTTTGTTTCTTACAGCTATATCTGTGAGGAAGCTTTGATTACTGTGTGTGTTTTCAGTTGTGTTCTGAATTTTTTATTATTATTAGTATATTATTTCTATTATTAGAGATTATAGATTATTTATTATTATTAGATTAAATTAAAAACGCGTTTATATTATCTAGAAAAAAATGTTTATGGCTTATACTTTTTTGCATTAGAAACAGCTTTTGTCGATCTGACTAATGACTTTACATTCTTCCAAGTTGACTCCAAATAAGTGGTGGGAAAACTTTCATTTTCCATAGCTCGCGTGCTTATCAGCTGATACTGCACACGACATACAGATATAACCTTTCGACGTCATTTTTACTGCCAGACGTCTTTTTTTTTTTAATTTGTCTCGTAGTTTAACAATTCAGGGTCTCTTATCTGCTCGGTTTGCAACTATACCATCCTTGTGGGTATCAGATCCGATCAAGTCACATTTTTTGACGTAAAATGGACCAAAATGTAGGCATCTATCAGTAGAAACGATACAGAGCTTACAGATATCGCGGTTCCAATGGTCAACCAAGTCTAAAAGTTTTTTGGACTTACATGGATTCATGGGGCGTTTTTATGGAAGGTTTTTTTTATACGTTTTTATTCTAACGTTTTTATGGATTCGCAATCGCTATCCTGTTAGGGAACGGTCATGGACACTCTTAGGATGTAAATTAAGGATACACGATTAACAACTACATATAATTGATTCAACCTTACTCCCTACCAACTGGAACCGATACTTATCTTTAACATCGTTGACGCATTTATCACACGCAATGGCGTGTCCCAGCAATGGTGTGATGGAACTGCTTGCAACCCTTGACAACTCTTTGACGTGTTGCCCTTCACACGTAAGGCAACCTCTGCGGTGGTCCTTGTCTGTTCTATGCCTTCCCGATGGTCAGTTTTCATCGGAAGATCCAGATTTGCGTTCGCATGTATCACCCGTACATGCAAGCTTATCGAGCTCACGTAGCCACTCGCTAAGATGCACTTCTGTTAGATATGGTTCTGTTAGATATGGTTTGGCCCAATCCAACCTCTTACTGTGTCACAACATGGAGGCGATTAGCTTACAGGTGTACAGCCTTTAATTCGTGTGACTTATCGCTGCATTCCCGCCCAAATATGGCAGCAAGCTTCCACTAAATTGTGGCAGCAGACTTGCACTTAATTGTTCCTGCAACTGTCCATCGTAAGATGGCGTCACTCACTCTGGTGTTCCCGTCGCGAGATTTTCACTGAAAAGCCGCTCGATCCGATACCATCGGGGTTTCTTACGACCGTCGCCAGTCCTTTATTTAACCGTGCCTGTAGGAGCTCCTTCTCCAGACTTGGGATCCTTTCCATGAGCGTCGCAATCTGTGTAGTCGTGGGATCCATAGTCCGTACTGCTGTTTCCACCTATGCAGTACTCATGGTTCGTTTTCTTTGGAATCTCAACTATCGCTCCTCATCTTGACCACCCGTCTTCGCCCGCTCATAAAATTCTTCAAAGCGATGATGCAGGAATCTGTTGATATATCATGGACCATCTCCAACGGGATGGCCTTTGTGGTTAAACAGGTGAACAATGCCACCAACCTTTTCTCGATGCGACGTTCAATCGTCACGTGCAACGATCCTAAATAACATTGTGTACTTTTTTTTTTAACCTTGCTTTTTTATCTTGAACCTTCTCTTTGCGAGACTTAGAAGTGTATCAAATCTTAAATTTTTAACTTAACTAACAATCATAATGACTGATACAAAGTTGAACGGCTCTTAAAATCGATTGCTGGGTTGGGAGGTCACTGCGTCTAAAGGCGGGATCCGTTGGAAACCAGAGTCAATCCTCGAGCGAGAAAATTTTAGTCGAAGACAGTTTTAGGAAATAGCCTCTTTTATTTAAAAGTTTTATTTTGCTTGTAACAGTGACACACAATTAAATTATGACACCCGAGAGACACTTTTGGCGATCCACATTGATTCTTAGAGGCTTCATGTATTATTTGAACTGTTGTTTACGAGCAACTGTATTAACATGTTCTGTTTTTGAACAAGAGTTTGGATGGTCGGTTTTATGAATGACATAAACTCCATTATAGTGTTCGATTTGCTTTGTAGCTGTTCTAAGCCCCGTTGAGCGCTTCGTGGGTTAGGCTTTCCATTCCAGATCGTAGAGCATCAGCATAGGAGAAGCCGTTAGTGGTGCTAATGGAGGACAAAAGACGACTGGCGTAGTTTCTGATTAATTACGCGGCAGTAATATCAGCTCCGATTTCTTTACTACCACTTGTAGGCCCTTGGTACTTTTCAGCTGTTACGTGTAGTAGTTTTTAAAATAGTCCAGTTAATTGGACACGACTCGGAAGTGCTCTTCACTTGTTTCATAAATGTTGCCTTTGATAATTTTTGCCTACGAACTCAACACCGGGGTTTCAGAGCTTTTCTCCCTGACATAGATTGAAGGGGGCTCGGGTTTTTTTTGCAGTGCCTTGCGCGTTGTTTTTCCCCAACCTCCGCCATTAGGGAACTGGCTGGTTGGAACTATCTGTTGTTATTGGATTTGCATTGTTCTTTAACGATCTTCTGAACGCGGTTAGTTTTTGTTTTGTTGCCTGCCGGACTTACTCTGGGGGCTTAGCTTGCGCTTAATTTAAATGTAGCGATCTATTTCATCCTGTGTCGCCGGTCTGCTTTGACACATTCCGAAGGTTGTAGGTGCTTTTAATTGCCGATTTTTCCATTTCGGTATCTCGGGTTGAAAAGTAAGAGTAGAAGGCCTTTTTTTGGTTATCTAAGTTTCTACGCTCTATTTGATTGTTGCTCATTGATCAACTTTTAATTTTTTTTTTTGTTTTTTTTTTCGATCTATTTCAGCATCAGCTCGCATTTCTGTATTCATCATAAAGCTTTAAGGCCCAGACGACCGAGGGGCGCTCGAGAAACGAATAATTAGTTAATAGTAAGCTAGTTGTAATATATTAAGCTAGAAGGAGTTAGTAAGGAAATTTATAATTCTATACTTTAATTCTAAAGCAGAGGTCGGCACGGCCCTATCTCGGGGGCATAGGAAATTTCTCTGCCCGAGCTCTGCCACACACATGTGTGAAACGTCATGCACACAGCCTACTTTCTGCTATTCGTTACTAACACTAATGCGGTAAAATCATATCAATGTATTGGGGTGCCGATCCCTGTTCTAAAGTATAAATTCTATACTTTTTATACACTTGCAGAGGGTATTATAATTTTGTAATAATTTTTGTATAATTTTGTGCAACGCAGTGAAGGAGACATCTCCGACCCTATAAAGTATATATATTCTTGATCAGGATCACCTCCTGAGTTGATATGAGCATGTCCGTCGGTACGTCTGTCTGTCCGTCTGTCTGTCCGTTTCTACGCGAACTAGTCTCTCAGTTTTAAAGCTATCGTCTTGAAACTTTGCACACACTTTTCTTTCCTTTGCACGCAGTATATAAGTCGGAACGGCCCGGATCGGCCGACTATAGCCTATAGCTGCCATATAACTGATTGATCGGAAATGGTATAACTTTGACGTTTTTCAAGTTAGAGAGAAAACTTCGATTTCTTCGACAATGGCTGTCCGGTAGTTAACTGCTTGTACTCCACGTTGAAGAACTCCTCTTGAGCGTGCGTAAAGATCTTAGCTCGTGCATATTGTAGCTCCCACGCCGTTAGGAATGGTGAAAGTCGATTCCTCTCAAGAAGACGATGAACGAAGCGAAAGCAGTAGCTGACTATCCTTAATAAACGGGACCATGAGGAGGATTTGTTGATCATACAAGATAGCGAAGATAGCGATAGCGATCCGTCGTCGGAAATGTGTAGATTAACTTTCGTTTCAGCCTTCATCTCTAGGCAGGCCTCTTCTTCTGTCGACAGAACAAACTTAGCTTTAACAGGTGGCCAAGCTGAACGTGACTGAGATAGCCAAGGTGGTCCATTCGACCATATTTGATGATCCACGAGGTCCTTTGGCAGTACTCCTCGCGATGCGCAGTCTGCGGGATTATCACCACTTTGAATATGTTGCCAGCAGCTGCGTGGGAAAACCTCTAGAATTTCAGCAGTGCGGTTGCAAACATAGGTGTTCCAAGTCCTAGGCGGAGAAGATAGCCAATGCAGGAATATTTCAGAGTCTGACCAACAATTGATTCTGGAAATAGGAACAGTTAATGATTGCTTGACCAGATAAATCAGTTTAGAGCGTAAATGAGCTGCGTTTAACTCTTGTCGCGGAATAGAGATAGGCCTAATAGGGGCTACGCGAGTTTTAGCCATAATCAGTTTGACAGCATATCCATTGTTGACTTCGACGCGGCTATAGATGACGGCAGCATACGCTTGAGATGATGCATCAGCAAATCCGTGCAGTTCCATTTCTTGATGTAGTGCAGATATGTAGCGAGGAACTCGACAAGTTTCCAATAAATGCATTTCCGATACAAACTGTTGCCATCGTGTACATAATTGCTGCGGTAGTACTTCATTCCAATCGACAGAACTTAGCCAACTATCTTGAAATAGGATCTTCAGAAAAACAACAGTTGGCGAAAGCAAACCCAGCGGGTCGTAGATCTTGGCTAGTTCTGAAAGCAATATGCGTTTAGTAAGAGCAGTTGTAAATGCGGGGGTTTCTAATTTGAAGAAAATATAGTCCGGTTTTGGTTCCCAACACAATCCCAGGACTTTAACAAATCGAAATGAGCGGTCTTCCTCTAAATCCTCTGGTGGATACTCACAAATCTCCTTTGGCAACGACTTTAAAAGGGCGTAACAGTTTGAGCTCCACTTTCGCAATTTGAATTGAGCTTCGCTAAGAAGCAGAATCAATTCATCTTTGAGTGCAATGAGATCCTTGATGTTGTCGCATCCAGTAGGAATATCATCAACGTACGCGTCTCTGTTGAGCACGACAGCAGCGGTGGGATACAATTCGGCATAGTCATTCGAGAGCTGTTTAAGAACTCGAACTGCAATAAACGGCGATGAAGCTAATCCATATGTTACTGTTACAACAGTCGATAATGATCCAGCGTAGCGTTTTCATCCTTCCTCCAAACTATGCGTTGGTACTGTGTATGTTCGTCCGACACCAAAATGCCTCTAAACATCTTCTCGATGTCTGCACAAAATACATAACGATGCTGACGAAATCGAAGGCATACTCCAATTAAGTCCCTTTGAATAGGTGGTCCTATATGCAGTCGCGAATTAAGAGAATGACCCGTGGAATCCTTTCCAGAGCCGTCAAATACCACTCGCCAACGTGTGGTAGTACTATCTGGCTTAAAAACTGCATGGTGTGCCAAATAGTTGTAGCGTGCGGGATCCTCACCGCCTGCAGCAGCCGGAATCAATACCATATGTCCTCGATTTAAATAATCATCCATGAAATCCACATATTGTTTTTTGAGTGCGGGGAATCTTCTAAATTTCCTTTCCAAAGCGGCGAAGCGGTTTAAAGCCTGTGGCAAAGTGGAGCCAATTGGCGTGCGGGGCTCCTTGAATGGGTATTGAACAATATAAACACCATCTTCTCTACGAGCATGTGTTTTCAGAAAATGTTGTTCGGCGGGATCACTGGCGTCTATCGTTCTTTTACTCGGATGCACTTGTTCCATGTCCATAAATGAGCGAACTAAGGAATCCAAATCTTCATAAGCGTGATGAACTTGTGCGTGCGTAGATGCTTCGTTACAATCAGTATAGCTGCCTGTAATAACCCATCCAAAATTAGTATGCAGTGCGATGGGGTATTCGATACCAAACTCTCGGCGATGTCCAGTATATAAGTTCCACAGCTGATCAGCGCCTAAGATAACGTCGATTTTCCCCGGAGATCCAAACGTCGGGTCAGCTAGCGGTAGGCTGCGAATCTTGGTCCAAATAGTTGCATTTAATTTGACCTGCTGAGCCGGGTTAGCACCTAAACCAACTACCGAAAGGCGGGCATGCGTGCGAGGAATTCCGATCCTTTGGATAAAGGACTCAGATACCATGGTTATTGTTGATCCAGTATCGAGCAATAACCTACATGAGGTCTCGTTTCCCCATGTGTCAATTACATCGGCGACAACAGTTGGCAGTAGGGCTGGATTGTTGGCCCTCCCCAAAATATGATGGCTAACAGCGGCAGTATTCGTATCAGCGGCAGTCGAGTGCGCAGGTGCCACAGGAACCGATCTTGCTTCAATCGGGTGTACTAACGTGTGATGCTTAGCGTTGCACTGACGTCAAGTGTTCGATGAATTACAATCCCTGACTTGATGCGATCGACTCAAGCAGTTGAAGCATAATTTTGTATCCTTGGAGAAGGTGCGGCGGCTGACTACATCCAGTGCCTTGAATTCATTGCATGAATATATAGAATGCTGTCCTTGGCAATATATACATTCGCGAGACGACTGAGTTGATCCACTGGCATGAAAGGCGGCTTGGCGGCGTCTACTCTGGGCTGGTCTTGAGGGTTGCATTGCGGGTAAATCCTGACAAGACTCCAAAGTATCACAATGAGCGAAAAGAAGGCAAACAGATCATCTATGGGGACGTCTTCAGTGGCCGATATACTACAGTTGGCCCAAGCTTGTTTAATTTCTGAACCTAACTTTGAGGTTGTTTTGTCCCTTAAATAGGCGTTCCACTGTACTTGAAAGTAGAATGTTCGACTGGTCCTGTCCATGATCTTGACCTCCCATGTCCTTGATGGCGTTACTAAAAATAGCATGCGCGGCGTAGAACTTGTCTTCGTATTCGGGTATGTCCAATCTAGGGTCTTCATATCCCTCCTCCAAGTGAAATTCCACTAAATCATCTGAGAGCTCCATCAAGTGGTTGAAAGTGGCGACCAAACGCTCCAGCTTGAATTGTAATGTTTCCACATTTTCACATCTTTGTAAAAAACTCCACAGCACTGTTGAGGGTGCGCGTTATTTGCCCCTTGCAGGCACCTCGTTCTTGAATCGTTCTATGCATTATCGCGTTCATGACAAAAAAGCGGTAAATTTGTCTCCAATGTTCACAAAAGTAAATGCACAAATAAACGCAGGCATCCGGCTCGAAGGACCAAAATTTGTTATGTTTTGAATAGTGGACTGTATTATGGTTTTTATTATAGTTTTATGCATTTATTTTCACTATTTAGCGGGTTTACAATGTTTTTAAGCGGGGTTGCTAACAGCGAGCGGTTGCGGTTAATGTCAACTAGAGAATGCGGCCGGCTTGCAAAACGTGCAGAAAAAGAAGTGAAAAACGATCGCGTGATGTTCTAATACTAACGCATTGCACTGCAATTTCGGCTATGCGTGTGAGCTTAAAGCTCCCAAATGGTAAACAAGACAATGATGTGCGCAAAAATAGGTACGATAATAAGAAATTAATTAACAAGTAAAGAAGCAAATGTAATACTATTTAAATGCAAAATAAAGACGAACTAGTTCTCAACACCGGGGTTTCAGAGCTTTTCTCCCTGACATAGATTGAAGGGGGCTCGGGTTTTTTTTTGCAGTGCCTTGCGCGTTGTTTTTCCCCAACCTCCGCCAGTAGGGAACTGGCTGGTTGGAACTATCTGTGTTATTGGATTAGCCTTGTTCTTTAACGATCTTCTGAACGCGGTTAGTTTTTGTTTTGTTGCCTGCCGGACTTACTCTGGGGGCTTAGCTTGCGCTTAATTTGAATGTAGCGATCTATTTCATCCTGTGTCGCCGGTCTGCTTTGACACATTCCAAAGGTTGTAGGTGCTTTTAATTGCCGATTTTTCCATTTCGGTATCTCGGGTTGAAAAGTAAGAGTAGAAGGCCTTTTTTTGGTTATCTACGTTTCTAAGCTCTATTTGATTGTTGCTCATTGATCAACTTTTAATTTTTTTTTTTGTTTTTTTTTTTCGACACACACTTTTCTTTCCTTTGCACGCAGTATATAAGTCGGAACGGCCCGGATCGGCCGACTATAGCCTATAGCTGCCATATAACTGATTGATCGGAAATGGTATAACTTTGACGTTTTTCAAGTTAGAGAGAAAACTTCGATTTCTTCGACAATGGCTGTCCGGTAGTTAACTGCTTGTACTCCACGTTGAAGAACTCCTCTTGAGCGTGCGTAAAGATCTTAGCTCGTGCATATTGTAGCTCCCACGCCGTTAGGAATGGTGAAAGTCGATTCCTCTCAAGAAGACGATGAACGAAGCGAAAGCAGTAGCTGACTATCCTTAATAAACGGGACCATGAGGAGGATTTGTTGATCATACAAGATAGCGAAGATAGCGATAGCGATCCGTCGTCGGAAATGTGTAGATTAACTTTCGTTTCAGCCTTCATCTCTAGGCAGGCCTCTTCTTCTGTCGACAGAACAAACTTAGCTTTAAAAGGTGGCCAAGCTGAACGTGACTGAGATAGCCAAGGTGGTCCATTCGACCATATTTGATGATCCACGAGGTCCTTTGGCAGTACTCCTCGCGATGCGCAGTCTGCGGGATTATCACCACTTTGAATATGTTGCCAGCAGCTGCGTGGGAAAACCTCTAGAATTTCAGCAGTGCGGTTGCAAACATAGGTGTTCCAAGTCCTAGGCGGAGAAGATAGCCAATGCAGGACTATTTCAGAGTCTGACCAACAATTGATTCTGGAAATAGGAACAGTTAATGATTGCTTGACCAGATAAATCAGTTTAGAGCGTAAATGAGCTGCGTTTAACTCTTGTCGCGGAATAGAGATAGGCCTAATAGGGGCTACGCGAGTTTTAGCCATAATCAGTTTGACAGCATATCCATTGTTGACTTCGACGCGGCTATAGATGACGGCAGCATACGCTTGAGATGATGCATCAGCAAATCCGTGCAGTTCCATTTCTTGATGTAGTGCAGATATGTAGCGAGGAACTCGACAAGTTTCCAATAAATGCATTTCCGATACAAACTGTTGCCATCGTGTACATAATTGCTGCGGTAGTACTTCATTCCAATCGACAGAACTTAGCCAACTATCTTGAAATAGGATCTTCAGAAAAACAACAGTTGGCGAAAGCAAACCCAGCGGGTCGTAGATCTTGGCTAGTTCTGAAAGCAATATGCGTTTAGTAAGAGCAGTTGTAAATGCGGGGGTTTCTAATTTAAAGAAAATATAGTCCGGTTTTGGTTCCCAACACAATCCCAGGACTTTAACAAATCGAAATGAGCGGTCTTCCTCTAAATCCTCTGGTGGATACTCACAAATCTCCTTTGGCAACGACTTTAAAAGGGCGTAACAGTTTGAGCTCCACTTTCGCAATTTGAATTGAGCTTCGCTAAGAAGCAGAATCAATTCATCTTTGAGTGCAATGAGATCCTTGATGTTGTCGCATCCAGTAGGAATATCATCAACGTACGCGTCTCTGTTGAGCACGACAGCAGCGGTGGGATACAATTCGGCATAGTCATTCGAGAGCTGTTTAAGAACTCGAACTGCAATAAACGGCGATGAAGCTAATCCATATGTTACTGTTACAACAGTCGATAATGATCCAGCGTAGCGTTTTCATCCTTCCTCCAAACTATGCGTTGGTACTGTGTATGTTCGTCCGACACCAAAATGCCTCTAAACATCTTCTCGATGTCTGCACAAAATACATAACGATGCTGACGAAATCGAAGGCATACTCCAATTAAGTCCCTTTGAATAGGTGGTCCTATATGCAGTCGCGAATTAAGAGAATGACCCGTGGAATCCTTTCCAGAGCCGTCAAATACCACTCGCCAACGTGTGGTAGTACTATCTGGCTTAAAAACTGCATGGTGTGCCAAATAGTTGTAGCGTGCGGGATCCTCACCGCCTGCAGCAGCCGGAATCAATACCATATGTCCTCGATTTAAATAATCATCCATGAAATCCACATATTGTTTTTTGAGTGCGGGGAATCTTCTAAATTTCCTTTCCAAAGCGGCGAAGCGGTTTAAAGCCTGTGGCAAAGTGGAGCCAATTGGCGTGCGGGGCTCCTTGAATGGGTATTGAACAATATAAACACCATCTTCTCTACGAGCATGTGTTTTCAGAAAATGTTGTTCGGCGGGATCACTGGCGTCTATCGTTCTTTTACTCGGATGCACTTGTTCCATGTCCATAAATGAGCGAACTAAGGAATCCAAATCTTCATAAGCGTGATGAACTTGTGCGTGCGTAGATGCTTCGTTACAATCAGTATAGCTGCCTGTAATAACCCATCCAAAATTAGTATGCAGTGCGATGGGGTATTCGATACCAAACTCTCGGCGATGTCCAGTATATAAGTTCCACAGCTGATCAGCGCCTAAGATAACGTCGATTTTCCCCGGAGATCCAAACGTCGGGTCAGCTAGCGGTAGGCTGCGAATCTTGGTCCAAATAGTTGCATTTGATTTGACCTGCTGAGCCGGGTTAGCACCTAAACCAACTACCGAAAGGCGGGCATGCGTGCGAAGAATTCCGATCCTTTGGATAAAGGACTCAGATACCATGGTTATTGTTGATCCAGTATCGAACAATAACCTACATGAGGTCTCGTTTCCCCATGTGTCAATTACATCGGCGACAACAGTTGGCAGTAGGGCTGAATTGTTGGCCCTCCCCAAAATATGATGGCTAACAGCGGCAGTATTCGTATCAGCGGCAGTCGAGTGCGCAGGTGCCACAGGAACCGATCTTGCTTCAATCGGGTGTACTAACGTGTGATGCTTAGCGTTGCACTGACGTCAAGTGTTCGATGAATTACAATCCCTGACTTGATGCGATCGACTCAAGCAGTTGAAGCATAATTTTGTATCCTTGGCGAAGTTGCGGCGGCTGACTACATCCAGTGCCTTGAATTCATTGCATGAATATATAGAATGCTGTCCTTGGCAATATATACATTCGCGAGACGACTGAGTTGATCCACTGGCATGAAAGGCGGCTTGGCGGCGTCTACTCTGGGCTGGTCTTGAGGGTTGCATTGCGGGTAAATCCTGACAAGACTCCAAAGTATCACAATGAGCGAAAAGAAGGCAAACAGATCATCTATGGGGACGTCTTCAGTGGCCGATATACTACAGTTGGCCCAAGCTTGTTTAATTTCTGAACCTAACTTTGACAGCAAAATATAAATGAGCCATACATCGCGGCTGTCACAGTTCAGCGCATGTAAGCCTCGAATGCATTCATCGGCCGAGTCAATTACCTTGCGTAATTCTGCAATATTCGAATTGTTAGCGGTTGGCAACGATAAAAAATTCTGAACAAACGATCGAGCGATGAGCGACCTTTTATTATAACGATTTTCTAATTTTTCCCATGCGTCTTGGTAATTATCATTACAGACGGCAATATGTTTAATTAGGGACAGTGCTTCTCCCTCCAGATATGATTTGAGATAATGAAACTTTTGGCACTTGGAGAGCTTTTCGTTACTATTTACTGAGCTTAAGAACAAATCACTAAACTAGCTCCAATCCTCATATTTACCAGAAAATGTGGGAATCCGAATTTTCTCAAACCTTAAATCAGCAGTTCCCGATGAAGTATAAATTTTCTCCAAAAGGTTGTTTTGTCCCTCAAATAGGCGTTCCACTGTACTTGAAAGTAGAATGTTCGACTGGTCCTGTCCATGATCTTGACCTCCCATGTCCTTGATGGCGTTACTAAAAATAGCATGCGCGGCGTAGAACTTGTCTTCGTATTCGGGTATGTCCAATCTAGGGTCTTCATATCCCTCCTCCAAGTGAAATTCCACTAAATCATCTGAGAGCTCCATCAAGTGGTTGAAAGTGGCGATCAAACGCTCCAGCTTGAATTGTAATGTTTCCACATTTTCACATCTTTGTGAAATCTCCACAGCACTGTTGAGGGTGCGCGTTATTTGCCCCTTGCAGGCACCACGTTCTTGAATCGTTCTATGCATTATCGCGTTTATGACGAAAAAGCGGTAAATTTGTCTCTAATGTTCACAAAAGTAAATGCACAAATGCGGGTTTACAATATTTTTAAGCGGGGTTGCTATCAGCGAGCGGTTGCGGTTAATGTCAACAAGAGAATGCGGTCGGCTTGCAAAACGTGCAGAAAAAGAAGTGAAAAACGATCGCGTGATGTTCTAATACTAACGCATTGCACTGCAATTTCAGCTATGCGTGTGAGCTTAAAGCTCCCAAAATGTTAACAAGGCAATGATGTGCGCAAAAATAGGTACGATAATAAGAAATTAATTAACAAGTAAAGAAGCAAATGTAATACTATTTAAATGCAAAATAAAGACGAACTAGTTCTCAACACCGGGGTTTCAGAGCTTTTCACCCTGACATAGATTGAAGGGGGCTCGGGTTTTTTTTGCAGTGCCTTGCGCGTTGTTTTTCCCCAACCTCCGCCAGTAGGGAACTGGCTGGTTGGAACTATCTGTGTTATTGGATTAGCCTTGTTCTTTAACGATCTTCTGAACGCGGTTAGTTTTTGTTTTGTTGCCTGCCGGACTTACTCTGGGGGCTTAGCTTGCGCTTAATTTGAATGTAGCGATCTATTTCATCCTGTGTCGCCGGTCTGCTTTGACACATTCCAAAGGTTGTAGGTGCTTTTAATTGCCGATTTTTCCATTTCGGTATCTCGGGTTGAAAAGTAAGAGTAGAAGGCCTTTTTTTGGTTATCTAAGTTTCTACGCTCTATTTGATTGTTGCTCATTGATCAACTTTTAATTTTTTTTTTGTTTTTTTTTTCGATCTATTTCAGCATCAGCTCGCATTTCTGTATTCATCATAAAGCTTTAAGGCCCAGACGACCGAGGGGCGCTCGAGAAACGAATAATTAGTTAATAGTAAGCTAGTTGTAATATATTAAGCTAGAAGGAGTTAGTAAGGAAATTTATAATTCTATACTTTAATTCTAAAGTATAAATTCTATACTTTTTATACCCTTGCAGAGGGTATTATAATTTTGTAATAATATTTGTATAATTTTGTGCAACGCAGTGAAGGAGACATCTCCGACCCTATAAAGTATATATATTCTTGATCAGGATCACCTCCTGAGTTGATATGAGCATGTCAGTCGGTACGTCTGTCTGTTCGTCTGTCTGTCCGTTTCTACGCGAACTAGTCTCTCAGTTTTAAAGCTATCGTCTTGAAACTTTGCACACACTTTTCTTTCCTTTGCACGCAGTATATAAGTCGGAACGGCCCGGATCGGCCGACTATAGCCTATAGCTGCCATATAACTGATTGATCGGAAATGGTATAACTTTGACGTTTTTCAAGTTAGAGAGAAAACTTCGATTTCTTCGACAATGGCTGTCCGGTAGTTAACTGCTTGTACTCCACGTTGAAGAACTCCTCTTGAGCGTGCGTAAAGATCTTAGCTCGTGCATATTGTAGCTCCCACGCCGTTAGGAATGGTGAAAGTCGATTCCTTTCAAGAAGACGATGAACGAAGCGAAAGCAGTAGCTGACTATCCTTAATAAACGGGACCATGAGGAGGATTTGTTGATCATACAAGATAGCGAAGATAGCGATAGCGATCCGTCGTCGGAAATGTGTAGATTAACTTTCGTTTCAGCCTTCATCTCTAGGCAGGCCTCTTCTTCTGTCGACAGAACAAACTTAGCTTTAACAGGTGGCCAAGCTGAACGTGACTGAGATAGCCAAGGTGGTCCATTCGACCATATTTGATGATCCACGAGGTCCTTTGGCAGTACTCCTCGCGATGCGCAGTCTGCGGGATTATCACCACTTTGAATATGTTGCCAGCAGCTGCGTGGGAAAACCTCTAGAATTTCAGCAGTGCGGTTGCAAACATAGGTGTTCCAAGTCCTAGGCGGAGAAGATAGCCAATGCAGGACTATTTCAGAGTCTGACCAACAATTGATTCTGGAAATAGGAACAGTTAATGATTGCTTGACCAGATAAATCAGTTTAGAGCGTAAATGAGCTGCGTTTAACTCTTGTCGCGGAATAGAGATAGGCCTAATAGGGGCTACGCGAGTTTTAGCCATAATCAGTTTGACAGCATATCCATTGTTGACTTCGACGCGGCTATAGATGACGGCAGCATACGCTTGAGATGATGCATCAGCAAATCCGTGCAGTTCCATTTCTTGATGTGGTGCAGATATGTAGCGAGGAACTCGACAAGTTTCCAATAAATGCATTTCCGATACAAACTGTTGCCATCGTGTACATAATTGCTGCGGTAGTACTTCATTCCAATCGACAGAACTTAGCCAACTATCTTGAAATAGGATCTTCAGAAAAACAACAGTTGGCGAAAGCAAACCCAGCGGGTCGTAGATCTTGGCTAGTTCTGAAAGCAATATGCGTTTAGTAAGAGCAGTTGTAAATGCGGGGGTTTCTAATTTGAAGAAAATATAGTCCGGTTTTGGTTTCCAACACAATCCCAGGACTTTAACAAATCGAAATGAGCGGTCTTCCTCTAAATCCTCTGGTGGATACTCACAAATCTCCTTTGGCAACGACTTTAAAAGGGCGTAACAGTTTGAGCTCCACTTTCGCAATTTGAATTGAGCTTCGCTAAGAAGCAGAATCAATTCATCTTTGAGTGCAATGAGATCCTTGATGTTGTCGCATCCAGTAGGAATATCATCAACATACGCGTCTCTGTTGAGCACGACAGCAGCGGTGGGATACAATTCGGCATAGTCATTCGAGAGCTGTTTAAGAACTCGAACTGCAATAAACGGCGATGAAGCTAATCCATATGTTACTGTTACAACAGTCGATAATGATCCAGCGTAGCGTTTTCATCCTTCCTCCAAACTATGCGTTGGTACTGTGTATGTTCGTCCGACACCAAAATGCCTCTAAACATCTTCTCGATGTCTGCACAAAATACATAACGATGCTGACGAAATCGAAGGCATACTCCAATTAAGTCCCTTTGAATAGGTGGTCCTATATGCAGTCGCGAATTAAGAGAATGACCCGTGGAATCCTTCCCAGAGCCGTCAAATACCACTCGCCAACGTGTGGTAGTACTATCTGGCTTAAAAACTGCATGGTGTGCCAAATAGTTGTAGCGTGCGGGATCCTCACCGCCTGCAGCAGCCGGAATCAATTCCATATGTCCTCGATTTAAATAATCATCCATGAAATCCACATATTGTTGTTTGAGTGCGGGGAATCTTCTAAATTTCCTTTCCAAAGCGGCGAAGCGGTTTAAAGCCTGTGGCAAAGTGGAGCCAATTGGCGTGCGGGGCTCCTTGAATGGGTATTGAACAATATAAACACCATCTTCTCTACGAGCATGTGTTTTCAGAAAATGTTGTTCGGCGGGATCACTGGCGTCTATCGTTCTTTTACTCGGATGCACTTGTTCCATGTCCATAAATGAGCGAACTAAGGAATCCAAATCTTCATAAGCGTGATGAACTTGTGCGTGCGTAGATGCTTCGTTACAATCAGTATAGCTGCCTGTAATAACCCATCCAAAATTAGTATGCAGTGCGATGGGGTATTCGATACCAAACTCTCGGCGATGTCCAGTATATAAGTTCCACAGCTGATCAGCGCCTAAGATAACGTCGATTTTCCCCGGAGATCCAAACGTCGGGTCAGCTAGCGGTAGGCTGCGAACCTAAACCAACTACCGAAAGGCGGGCATGCGTGCGAAGAATTCCGATCCTTTGGATAAAGGACTCAGATACCATGGTTATTGTTGATCCAGTATCGAGCAATAACCTACATGAGGTCTCGTTTCCCCATGTGTCAATTACATCGGCGACAACAGTTGGCAGTAGGGCTGGATTGTTGGCCCTCCCCAAAATATGGTGGCTAACAGCGGCAGTATTCGTATCAGCGGCAGTCGAGTGCGCAGGTGCCACAGGAACCGATCTTGCTTCAATCGGGTGTACTAACGTGTGATGCTTAGCGTTGCACTGACGTCAAGTGTTCGATGAATTACAATCCCTGACTTGATGCGATCGACTCAAGCAGTTGAAGCATAATTTTGTATCCTTGGCGAAGGTACGGCGGCTGACTACATCCAGTGCCTTGAATTCATTGCATGAATATATAGAATGCTGTCCTTGGCAATATATACATTCGCGAGACGACTGAGTTGATCCACTGGCATGAAAGGCGGCTTGGCGGCGTCTACTCTGGGCTGGTCTTGAGGGTTGCATTGCGGGTAAATCCTAACAAGACTCCAAAGTATCACAATGAGCGAAAAGAAGGCAAACAGATCATCTATGGGGACGTCTTCAGTGGCCGATATACTACAGTTGGCCCAAGCTTGTTTAATTTCTGAACCTAACTTTGACAGCAAAATATAAATGAGCCATACATCGCGGCTGTCACAGTTCAGCGCATGTAAGCCTCGAATGCATTCGTCTGCCGAGTCAATTACCTTGCGTAATTCTGCAATATTCGAATTGTTAGCGGTTGGCAACGATAAAAAATTCTGAACAAACGATCGAGCGATGAGCGACCTTTTATTATAACGATTTTCTAATTTTTCCCATGCGTCTTGGTAATTATCATTACAGACGGCAATATGTTTAATTAGGGACAGTGCTTCTCCCTCCAGATATGATTTGAGATAATGAAACTTTTGGCACTTGGAGAGCTTTTCGTTACTATTTACTGAGCTTAAGAACAAATCACTAAACTAGCTCCAATCCTCATATTTACCAGAAAATGTGGGAATCCGAATTTTCTCAAACCTTAAATCAGCAGTTCCCGATGAAGTATGAATTTTTATGAATTGCTTGAATTGTAATGTTTCCACATTTTCACATCTTTGTGAAAACTCCACAGCACTGTTGAGGGTGCGCGTTATTTGCCCCTTGCAGGCACCACGTTCTTGAATCGTTCTATGCATTATCGCGTTCATGACAAAAAAGCGGTAAATTTGTCTCTAATGTTCACAAAAGTAAATGCACAAATAAACGCAGGCATCCGGCTCGAAGGACCAAAATTTGTTATGTTTTGAATAGTGGACTGTATTATGGTTTTTATTATAGTTTTATGCATTTATTTTCACTATTTAGCGGGTTTACAATGTTTTTAAGCGGGGTTGCTATCAGCGAGCGGTTGCGGTTAATGTCAACAAGAGAATGCGGCCGGCTTGCAAAACGTGCAGAAAAAGAAGTGAAAAACGATCGCGTGATGTTCTAATACTAACGCATTGCACTGCAATTTCGGCTATGCGTGTGAGCTTAAAGCTCCCAAATGGTAAACAAGACAATGATGTGCGCAAAAATAGGTACGATAATAAGAAATTAATTAACAAGTAAAGAAGCAAATGTAATACTATTTAAATGCAAAATAAAGACGAACTAGTTCTCAACACCGGGGTTTCAGAGCTTTTCACCCTGACATAGATTGAAGGGGGCTCGGGTTTTTTTTGCAGTGCCTTGCGCGTTGTTTTTCCCCAACCTCCGCCAGTAGGGAACTGGCTGGTTGGAACTATCTGTGTTATTGGATTAGCCTTGTTCTTTAACGATCTTCTGAACGCGGTTAGTTTTTGTTTTGTTGCCTGCCGGACTTACTCTGGGGGCTTAGCTTGCGCTTAATTTGAATGTAGCGATCTATTTCATCCTGTGTCGCCGGTCTGCTTTGACACATTCCAAAGGTTGTAGGTGCTTTTAATTGCCGATTTTTCCATTTCGGTATCTCGGGTTGAAAAGTAAGAGTAGAAGGCCTTTTTTTGGTTATCTACGTTTCTAAGCTCTATTTGATTGTTGCTCATTGATCAACTTTTAATTTTTTTTTTTGTTTTTTTTTTCGATCTATTTCAGCATCAGCTCGCCTTTCTGTATTCATCATAAAGCTTAAAGGCCCAGACGACCGAGGGGCGCTCGAGAAACGAATAATTAGTTAATAGTAAGCTAGTTGTACAATATTAAGATAGAAGGAGTTAGTAAGGAAATTTATGATTCTATACTTTAATTCTAAAGTATAAATTCTATACTTTTTATACCCTTGCAGAGGGTATTATAATTTTGTCCAAAAGTGTGCAACGCAGTGAAGGAGACATCTCCGACCCTATAAAGTATATATATTCTTGATCAGGATCACCTCCTGAGTTGATATGAGCATGTCCGTCGGTACGTCTGTCTGTCCGTCTGTCTGAAACTTTGCACACACTTTTCTTTCCTTTGCACGCAGTATATAAGTCGGAACGGCCCGGATCGGCCGACTATATCCTATAGCTGCCATATAATTGATTGATCGGAAATGGTATAACTTTGACGTTTTTAAAGTTAGAGAGTTCAAATTTGACATGAGAGCATTTTTTGGAAAATCATTACGACATGCCAAATTTCATAAGGATCGGCCGACTATATCCGTTAGCTGCTATATAACTGAACGATCGGAAATGACCCAACTTTCGTGTGTTTGAAGATAGAAAGTTGGAACCTGGTACAGATTCTATTTTTGGTCAGTTGATCCAACCTACCAAATTTCATTAGGATCGGCCGACTATATCTTAAAGCTGCCATATAACTGAACGATCGGAATTGACCCAACTTTTGTGTTTTTTAAGAGAGAAAGCTGTAACTTGGTACAGATTTTTTTTTGGTCAGTTAATCCGACCTGACCATATCTTATAGCTGCCGATCGAACGATCGGAAATGGTTTTTGGTAGAAATACCAACTTTGGTATTTTTGAAGATAGAAGTTTGGGACTTTTTTTTAGATTTTATATTATAATAAATTGGGATATATTATCATATTTTTATAAGGATCGGCCAACTGTATCCGATGTTTGCGATATATATCCGGTTTAACTGCAAGGGTATATCAACTTCGGCTCCGCCAGAAGTTAGCTTTCCTTTCTTGTTTAGGTTCGTGTTGTGCATATGTCAAACTACAACGGGTAAGGAATAGAGGACTTAAGTTTCTAGTCCTTCTATTAGGAATGTTTAAATTTAAGCGTGTTAGTTAATGCTGGCTATCTAAATCCCCATTAATTGGGTTATGCAGAAAAACTACACCAAGCAGTGTCCTACGATTTGTTAAGCTAAGTCAAGGTAAGTTTATAAGTCTACTATTATAAGATGGAAGGTGAAGATTTGCATCCCAATTTAGACCCCTAAGAGAAAAAGTTAAAAAATTCTTTTATACGGATTCTATGCAGTCCTGATGAACTCCATATTGGGGACTCCAGACACATGAACTGTACTCCAGTATCGGACGGACCAAAGAAATGAATTATGTTTTGGTTATATATGGGTCATTAAATTCTTTTGACCACCTTTTAATAAAACCAAGGACTCCTTTAGCCTTATTAACGTCTTATAGGAGGCCGAGATCATTAACCTGGGTTAATTTTTCTAAGGAAATCCCATAGAGAGTATACGTAGCCTGCAGGGGGCAAGAACGATAAAAGCTTGTATTTTGATCCATTAAGTATTAAATCGTTAGCTAAACACCATATTTAATAGTTACCAAGGTCAGAGTGAAGACTGCATTGGGCAGGATTTGTACTAAAAACAAAGCTTTACATCATCTGCATACATAAGAACTAGAGAGTTCGTTAAACCAGGGGGCAAGTCATTTGTAAAAAGAGTAAATAACAACGGGCCAAGATGACTTCCTTGAGGGACGCTATATGTAGGACGAACCAGACGGGAATGTATGTTTTGTGCAAGACTCTTTGTGTCCTTCCATTTAAGTAGCTGGAGATGCACGTTAAGAGGTCTGTAGAAAATCCCAGCATATTCAGTTTACTCAACAAGAGAGAGTAATCACTCACTCTTGAATCAAATGCTTTGCTAAAGTCTGTGTAAATTACATCGGCTTGATATCCCTTACGAAAGCCATCTATGACATTGGAATAAAATTCCAATAAATTCGTCGTGGTGGAGCGACGCTTAATAAAGCCATGCTGACAAGGAGAGATGATCGAAGAGCAAAGGTGTTGCAGATGGGGAGTAATTAATTTTTCAAATAACTTTGGAATTGCCGACAATTTAAAGATGCCTCTGTAATTGGAGGCATCGGAGTTTTTCCCCTTTTTTATGAAAGGGAATTATGAAAGATTCCCTCCACTTGGGGGGAAAAATCGAGGTTTCCAAAGATAAGTTGAAAAGTATTAGAAGAGGTTTGCACAGAGCCCTGGCACAGTACTTTAGAACATAGCCTGGTTCTCCATCAGGGCCTGGCGAATAAATGGGTTTGACCTTTAGAAGATCAGATAATAAGCTATTCCCGGTGAAAAACAGACAGAAAATAAGATTTGCTGATTGAATGTTGTATGCAAAGGCAATCTGTAAATTTAGGCGGAGAATAAGTTGTTTGAAAAAATTCTTCGAATAGATCGGCAATGGCCTGATAAGAGATCGCAGATAAATTTCTAAACGTAAGCAGTGGTGGGAATGATACATGTATACGCTTTGTGTTTACAAAATTATAAAACTGAATCGGATCCTGAGTAAATTGCATCCAGCAGCGATTATATCGCTATAATTATAATAAGCGGAAACATTCAGCGTTATGCACGGTAAAATTTGGCTGAGCTAGTAGATATCTTGAGAAATCAATACTACTGCAGGTTTTTTTATATTTTAGTAAGAGTCTATTTTTAGTATTTTTTAGTATTTTTTTTATTTTTATTTTTAGTGAGGCACCTTGTAAACCAAGAAGGATTTGTTGAAGCGGACGGATATTTCAATGGCACACAGGAGTCAAAAAATGTATTTAAAGTACAGTAAAATTATTCAAATGTGGCAATAAGATCGATGCATGGCAGAATATCGGACCAATCATGTGTATCGATAGGGCTATTATGTTTGTGAAAAACAGCTTTACGGAAACAGCGAATCTTATTTGTCACGCATGGAGCCATCTGATGGATACCAGGAATGGTTTCGATTGAGACCTTCAGCGTGGGGTGATAAGAGTCCTTTGGGGTTGAAAGGGGGAAAGCTCTGGAGAGAGCGGTACCATCGGGATAAGTCTAAAAGCCGACCTAACATGGTTTTTAACATATCCGAACAGGCTGAATTTCTAACATGGTTCATTTGACCTAAGGACTTGTCAAACATGCCTGCGGTGAAGTCATGGTGAGTTTTAAGTGATAAAGATGGTGAGTTATCGACGTTGGACCACTTTAATTCTGGGATATTAAAGTCGCCCACAGCGACGAGCTGGTCACGATCAGTCATAACATTAAAAACGGATTGAATAGCGAACAACTGCTGTCAATATGTGGGCGGTTCAGACGAAGGCGGTATATATGAACATATAATGTATAAAGATTTCACGGACAAGATAATTTAAATACAAATAGCTCCACCCTCCCTTCGCTGACATCGAACCCTTCTAAAAGTGGTGTACTTACTTAGAAAAACTTCGGAGCTAAATTTCTCCGGCTTTCTGTAATTTTAACCAAGTTTCAGTTAAGGCTATAATATGGGATGCAAAGAAAGAACTATCGGAATATAGTTTGGGGATACATGTTGGGCTACATAACCCCCTAGTATTCTGATAGGTAAGTGTTAGTGGCGATACTAGTTTTTTGGGTTAATGGACGAAGAAGAGGTGGAAGGTTGGTCAGTGGTTCTAATATGTGGAAGTTTCACTCATACTGGTTTTAAAACTTTTTTCTTTACAGTACTAGGCTGATGTTCTTGGACGAAATTATTCTTTGGACAAAAACTGGATGAACAAAACATCTAGAACATCAGAATCTTGAAAAAAGACGTGCGCCTTACATAATTATATTTAAATTTCGCTCTGTCCTCCACCTTTGTATCGGCTTTAGTTTTTGGCTATGATATAAGCCAAGATATTAATATCTAAAGTATGAGGGGCAAGCCAAGAAACAAATATATGTTTCAATGGAGGAATCACCTGTAAGGGTTTTGGTGTCGCAGGTACGAGAACTGCAGCATCAGTCGATGCCGGTGGTCCGGACTGTGGAATACCCCGTTGGGTGACTTTAACGGGGGTTTCATTCACTATTACCTGTGGTATCCCTTGAAGGGATGCCACGGGGGTGATTGTCGGACAATTAATCATTTGTCTGGCCCTTGGGGTGGCCAGAGATCGGCTGCGCTACTGTCGTTACCGATCACAAACAGCGGATTTCTTACGCTTAGGTGACTCATTTAGCAGCTGAAGGCCGCTAAACTGAGTATCAAGCCCACAGAGCTGGTCATTGATTTTACGAAAACCAGTGATCAACTCTTTAAATCCATGGTAGGCTGGTAGGCTGGGATGAGGAGATTGTCTTGTTACAGGACTTCATAGAACACACCAATTTAAATTCCATATTATTAATAAACAAAACAAAATTATTATATAAAAAGTTAAAAAAAACACTATACCTCGAACCACTGTGCCAAATAGGAAGCCGAAACGGGAGCTTTGGAGAGTACAAAGGAAAAATGCAGAAATAGAGATAAGACGGGTATGAAGCAGAGCTGAGCTATGCTTGGCATTGAATTTAAACACATTATTAATTCGCCTCCAAATATACCGCAGCACACGCGAAGCGATACGGTTAAGTTAAAACTTAAGATTCTCAATAAATTCGATTCACGAGCGAGTAAACACCGGTTTACCAATATTTATAAACGCAATATTTATATAAATGCAACGCGGACTGTTCGCTTAAGAAAAAGAGAGAGAAGTGAAGAGTTGAGAGAAGAGTTTAACATGTCACATCTATTGTATTAAGCTTGTCTATTGCTTTTATTATTTTGTAGTTCAGCGTCTGTTCGCTTATATTCGGTTACCCCAGAACTGCAATTTTTTCAGTTTTTCCGGAACCCGCGCAAAGCACGTCCGCTCAGTTCGGTAGTTAAAATTGTATGTGTACTTATTCAAACTATTCAGCCGTATATTGGCTTCCAGTCTGTCGTCTGGCAGGGGACCCATTATTGTCTGCATTGGCTGTGCCCTTCGCAACTTTCAAATGCGGCAGTCAGTCCTTCCGTAGCTGCTTCCGTAAGCTCGTTATCCAGAACTTCTTTCGTATCTCGCCTATGATGGCATCCTGGTTCTGAAGCCCCATATTCTCGAGGTAGTAGCGTACTACCATCTCCATCAGCGTGTGTCTGTGGGACAGTATAATAGAGCGCCGAGCACTGTATCGTAGTGTCGATCCTTCAATTCTATCGTCGTCTAGATAGGACAGTCTATACTCCTCCCTGTCGACATCGTCGGACAAATCGTTGAACCCAAGCTGTGGTCCTTAATAGCCGGTTGTAGTTTAAAAATCTCTAAGATACAAAGAAACCGTTAAAGTCAAACTCATGGTATGTCTTCCTCGTCGGTTTCTCCCGTGCGGCAACTCTTTGGCCAATACTCTTCCGGTTCTCGTAGGAACGCAGGTCTGCATAACCATCGGGACTCTCGACTTAGGTCGACAGAGCGTTGCAGTCAGGTTGCCGTTTCCCTACCACGGCCGTCCCTTTATGTTGACTATTAGCGATACGCCATTGCAGCGAACGCCGACAGTCCAGTACCAAAGAAGTAGCAGGGACATCGGAACTCACTCACATCACTCTCTCTTTGGCCAATACTCTTCCGGTTCTCGTAGGAACGCAGGTCTGCATAACCATCGTGACTCTCGAATTAGGTCGACAGAGCGTTGCAGTCAGGTTGCCGTTTCCCTACCACGGCCGTCCCTTTATGTTGACTATTAGCGATACGCCATTGCAGCGAACGCCGACAGTCCAGTACCAAAGAAGTAGGAGGGACATCGGAACTCTCTCACATAGTTCATCTATTGCCGCCAGCTCTCGAAAGCTGCGGCAAGCTCGGTTGGCAACGGCCCATCCCAGGTGACTCCTCTCCGCCAAATCTCTCGCATCAGTAGCTTGGCGGTTACCATGTAGTAGCTGCTCAAAAACTCGATCGGATCAAAGGTGGAATCGCTTAGCTGAGGAACTCCATTTGGGAGGGACTCGTTCCCCGTTTATCACGATGCTGGGAGACGGATGGTATTTGACACTGAATTTGAAGTCATCTGTGACCGGATGCCAATACATGCCCAATAAGTTTTGCTAGAATTCGGTCCACTCGACGTTCTAGTTGCTGCCTAGCGGTTTTGTGGCTCTGAACACTCTCGTTGAAGTGCCAGAAAGCCGGCACAGATCGAATCCGGCTTTGGCATGTATTTCTCTTTGTCGTCCAAGTAGTAGTACTCATCTATGGACATGACCGCCCGGGAAACACATTCCAGAAACACATTGATTCCTTGAAGGAACCTTGGAGGTCTTATGGTCTTCACGTACTCCGCTGAGTATGGCAAACATGCTACTCAAAACGTCATCACAGCCATCTCGTAAATCTCCGGGTTCTTTCGGTCATCTTCATACCTCCACAGGAATTCCTGTGCGCATCTCTCCTATGACCGTATTATACTTGTTTGCAACATCTCCTTTTTGTCCGCACAGACTCTTATGTCTCTTTCCCTAGAGTGGAAAAAGACAGCCCTACAGTCACTCGCAACATTTTGTTCTGAGAGGATAGGAAAAAGAATAAAACGGCACCACTCTTCTGAAGGCCTCTCAGAACAGTGTTGTCGTTTTATCTTTTTTCCGGACAGATCTGTCCGGTTTTTAACTGCGTCAGCCGGAAAAAAATTTTAAACATCTCTTAGCCCTTTATCTGCCCTTTTCTTATTTTCGCCTGGCCTTTTTTATCCGCTTTTTTTTATGTGCTTTTTTAAGTGCTGAAAAGTAATCCAAATGTACATTACTTTTATATCGATAGCAGCACTTTTAAATTAATGCAACCCTGTTTTAATCGTAAATCGTAAATGTTTTAATCGATATACAGTGCTACAATTGTTACTTTTATTGTGAAATTTGTGGGGGAAAGATGCCAAAAGAAATTTACAAGCAAAAGGTTCGTGATTTATGGCTAAATCAGCCGGATCTGGTGCAGTGGATGTGTCGTGTAAATGCAGAAGTTGAGCGTGTTTTTAGCCAAGCTAATTTGGTAAAAACCAAATTGCGCAACCGACTGAAAATAGAAACTTTAAATGCGATTTTATCGATCAGGTAAATATTTTAATAATCTTTTGTTCCACAAATTTATTTAAATTGTTTTTTTCTTCTTTAGGTTTGGGCTACGCCGGAAAGGCGTATGTTGCCATGAATATGAAATTCCTCTGGCTCTGGCTCTCATTTTCCAAAAACCCTGCGCTTCTCAGGCTTGTTGCATGGGAAATGGAAGTGTTTCTCACTGTGGGATTCGTAGGCTGCGGCATACGCTTACGTTGACTGATGACCTCGTGCAGATCCCGTCTCTGGCTGGCCCGTAGATCCCTCCTGTGGCCACCGTCTGACTGTTGTGACCGTCTGGGGCTACCGGCTTCGTCATGCAGGAAATAGTGATACTTCCTCTGGCATCTGTAGACGTTGCATACACGGCTCCTCTGGCAGAACCGTGCCATGTGCCCGGTGTCAAGGCACGCGAAACAGCTTCGATGTTTCCTGACAAACTCCATCCGCGTCTTGACAGTGGCGTGATTGAACGGCTTGCTATCCTCAACAACGTGTTGCCTTTCACACATGAGGCAACCTCTGGGGTGGTCGTTGAACCCATGTCGGCGATAAGCTTACAGTTGTACAGCATATACTTCGTGTGACTTGTTGCCCTATTGCCACATCACCTAGCCCCCAAGGGTGGCGGCAAGCTTCTACTCAATTGTGGCGGTAACTGTTCATCGTAAGATGGGGTCACTGACTTTGGTAGTCCTGCTGACAGATTTTCACTCAAGAGCTGCCTTTCCGCACCGCTCATACCGACGCCGCTCGACCCGATAATAACGGGATTTCTGGTTGCGTCGCCTGTCCCTCATTCACCCTTGCCTGTATGAGCTCATTCAGACTTCTCCTTCTTCAGATTTGCGATTTTTTCCATGAACGTCTGTTGCGTATGTTAACGAGTATTCAGTTGGGAAAATGAAATTTAGGATTAACGTCAACTTAATTTATGTTGAACTACCGCAGTATCTCCTCCCTTTTCTGTGGGATCTCTGATCTGAGTGTCTGTGGCGCGAAACTTAATGTAACTTTAGACCACAATCAGTGTGGCCAAATACAATTATAGTGTAAGTCATGAATACAAATTCGCGGTATAAATGTAATGTTTAACTTTATATTTAAAGTTATTTGGTTATTAAAAAAAAAAAAATTTTTTTTTCTTTTTATTTCTTCTCTAACGAAATCTTTTTTTGACAAAAAACACACATATTAATACATTTATCCTTAAGATCCAGTAATGAGTTGTCAAGAACATAAGCACTATTATGAACCATCATTAATTGTTTTAACGATCCCTGAAATATGTAAAGGTAGGGTTATAAATTAAATAGATTAGAAGTATTTTTTACTCCGGGAAACCCAAAGTTATTACAAAAGAACCGTTGCAGAAGACACAAGTTCTATAAGATTTAATAACACCCAAAAAAACTCATTGGAACGAATAAACAGGATATATACAATTTTAAGTGTTTAATACACTAAACCAAACAACCCTACTTTTACTTCGTCCTGCCTATACCTGTCGTTCTTTAGCTTTTTTATGCTTTCATGTATGTATCATGCGGTACAATTTGTAAAATCTTTTAAAAATAAATAAAAAATAATCAAAAATATGACTATTTTTGAGGACATGCAAATATAAATTGAACTCTATTTTATGGTGTCTCTTCCCATCGGCTTGTCTGTATCTCAGCAAGGTAGTCCCCCATTTTAAAATCTAACGACTTTAAACTTTGCACACGTCTTTTTTACTTTGCACGCAGTAAAATAGTCGGAACGGGATCGGCTATCCTATGGCTGCCGCATAACTGATGGATCGAAAATGTCTATCCTTTCTTATGTTAATATGGTATATAATGTTATTGGTTATTGGACCACCTCTACCATATATTGATCATATATTGACCTGAGATTTGTTCTGAAACTCTGAAAATATCCTCACGACATTGACTGGAGTTTCACACCTAATATAATATTATAATGTACAGAAGCACACCTGCTTGTGCTATCACTTTTAAAAGCACCTACTTTTCAAAAAAATTTTTTTTTTTATCGGTTTGTTAAACGTCAATGCGTCAATTATGATTATTTGGGCTTTTCCTGTAATACAAAATATTTTAGATATTCCCTTGCCTTGATTTTACCAATTTCTGAATGCAAAGTTATTATTTTTGATTCTTCAATCTCCACAATTTCGTTAACAATGCACACTTCCTTTCGAAGATTAATAAGTAAATCGTCATAATTGTTTTGTATGGTTTCATGATTTTTCTTTCCACATAACTGCGGTCGAAAACCCAACGATTTTTTTCGTATCTGTAAAAAAAAAAATGATTAAGGACAGTCTCTTAATTCTTATTGCACTAACCTGGTTTAGTAAGTCAGTATCGATGTGAATTTTCGACGTGTTCAGAATCAATGCATCCTTTAATTTAGTGTGTCCTATAATACCACTTTGCTCAAAAAATGATCTGGCCTCATTAATGTTTAAATTATTGCATTGGTTGCTTTTATTTTTTACAGTAATATCTATAAAGAAGCTTTGATTACTGTGGTCTTCTGTGTTTTTGGTTGCATTGTGTGGTTTTTCAACCATATTTTGGTAATTTAACATTGTACTTGATTCGCTGTAATAATGAAATTGTAAGACGATTTCTGTGGATTGACTTTAGGAATATATAAAAATATCTGAAGGAGGAAGGAAAGAGGAGAATCGAACGAAGCCAATTCTTATTTTTATTAGATTGCATTAAAATAGTGGTTAATATTATCTTTAAAAAATAATTATTCTCTATGCTTATATTCACGTCAGTCCCACATAACAGGCGAGACAAGTACGCAAAGTTCATCCAAGTGGAGCTATTGGGAACAAGTACATAGGAGAAGAGTCGAGCTGCGAGCAAAGGTGAAGGTTCAAAAAACATAGAAAACTTCCAAGGTTTAATCATGCATAGGTACTTAGTTCAGTGGTCGGCACGGCCTTATCCCGAGGGCATAGGAAATTTCTCTGCTCGAGCTCTGCCACACACACACAGTATAAATTTGTGAAACGTCCTGCTCATAGCCTACTTTCTGCTATTCGTTACTAATACTAATGCGTTAAAATCAAATCAATGTATTGGGGTGCCGACCACTAACTTAGTTCATTAATTTTTGTTTCGTTTCTTTTTGGCTATTGCGAGTTTTCAATGCCGTAATCCGCATCAAAATAAATGGCCGAATTTAAGTAATTTTGGTAATGCTTACATATTTTAATCGGTAAAATTAAAAACCTAAAAAAAAAAAAACAAGGAAGGAAAGCTAACTTCGGGCGGAGTCATACCCTTGCAGTTAGGATCGGATAAAAATCGGCATCCTATCGGCATCCTATAGCTACCGTATTACTGATTAATCGGAAATGCTATAACTCTGGTATTTTTAGATAGTTGGTGTTTTCTATGGATTCTATATTTGATTCGACCATCCAGCCAATTGATCCGACTATGTCCTATAGGTTCCATGCTGTGACAAATGCCAGTACATGGCGCCCCCGGAATGGTAGGATCAGCATGATATGGCTAACTTAGTGCTTGGACTTCCTTAGATCTGGCGTAGTATAGGTGGATATTGACCATGGACATAGGTTGGAAATCACTCTTATAGGTTCCAGAAACAGTCTTCAGTGGGGCGACGCGAACTAGTCTATCTTTTCCAAGATGTAAATCGAATTTTCTACCCATCTTGCACACGTTTGGGGGGACTTAAATCATCAATTTGCAGGTTGATTTGTTCTTGGGGCAATTTCGGACGTTCTTGTGGATGTGAGTGCCAGTCTCCATCAATGCCAGAATTTTCACATTAGTTTTAAGTCAGATAAGTTTTAAATGCCCTTACGTTCGCCTCCCAGTCCCCCCGTAAGATTGGGTGCGATGCCAGTGTCTATGGTATTTCAAAACTCCTTTTGCCAGATGCGAAGAGAAATGTCTGCTCCCATCAAATTGTTTCCTCCATTTTTGTATATATGCTTGCACAAAGCTTTATGTTCGATAAAGCTTTGAAGAGCTCAAAGGAAATTTTGAGTAGATAATCCTGTGACTGCTTCTAGATGTATCGCCTTGGTTGCTAAGCATATGAGCAATGCGCCGGAAGGCCTAAAAATAAAAAGGAGCCCGATAAGTCGACACCAGTGGCTTCAAAGGCTCGACCAGGGTGATTGAGGAATGTTTGAAGCATTGAACGCATTGTCGTAAAATCCTTCTTATTGCTTGTTTTCCACTAACTATCAAGAATTTAATTATCAGGTTGTTGCTGAGGTAGCTCGGTGTTTCCGTGAAGGTGTGCATTTCCTATCACAAGTTCAGTAAAATTATGAGTTTTGGGTAAAATTATCGAAATTTTCTGTGCTTGGGCCTGTTGTTGGGCATTTTTTAGTAGCCTTTTAATTCGCATAATCCAAAATTCGTCTAAAAGACGGGAGCGCGGGGGGAACGCTCAGGGAGCTGTGCCTGGATAGAGAGTTTTTTGCCTCGGCGAATATCTGTTTAAAAAGCTTCTTTTTACACCATCCTTACAATTAGGTGGAGAGCTCGTTATTCTGCTACTCGAATGGCAGCCACAATAATATATCCCTACTGATCGCGTGAGTTATCTAGATTTCTTCGGAAGTAAGCCATAACGAATAAAAGTTTTTTATATGATATATTAGCTTGTTGGTTATCTTATTTATTCTTGATTTTGGTAGGGTAAGTGGCTGAGAGTAAGTGTTCTTCGCCCACCGTTTCTCGTCTTCCCGTTACCATTCGGGATCGAATTACCAGAGGTAAGAAATCAGGTCATCATCAGGTCATTAAGCCTGTGAGCAAAGCGCCATCGGCTGGGTTTTCTACGAAAGGTACATGTCATTAGGCTGTCGCATTTCGTTCCAAAATCTTGCCAATTCGGTTGGAGACGAAAGTCTTCCCTCATGTCGGATTTCTAATATTATTTCAGGCATAATAATATGCCTGCGAGGAACCGTCATAAAAGAAGTGTAGCTGATGTGACTATGATTGACCGGTCTGGTGACCAAGCCATCAAGGTATTTTCAACTTCTCAATGTTTGCTAAATGGATTCAGAATTCTTTACATTAGGCTTGAGAGTACCGGGCCGTCCCAATTAAGAGTGGAATGGTTTTTGTCGGATGTCTTGGGCCGCCACTGCCAAATTTCTTTTAGAATGCTCTTGGTAGCAGTAGTGACAGGAACTATAAAGCCTAAGAAATTAAAGAGGCGAGCGACTCCTAAAAGAAATGAACGTTTAGTAAAGGTGGCCGGAATGACCCAGAGCTTTAATGGTCTCCTGGGAATTAATTTCTACATTTCTTTTTTGGTCCATATGCTGGTTAGGAATGCCGGATAAGTTCTGTGGATGATTTTATGCATATTTACTGAGTTCCATTACTGGCAATTTTAGTGCTGCGATTTGGACGTACTCGCATATATTTCATTCAACAGCACTGAAGTTGCTTGATGGTATCAATGGAGCAAATTGATGGACCACTGTATAATGCTATTACGGTGCTGATGAAGTGCCAAATGTGACAGTATTTAGGGTGTACTCGGCCACTTCGTTTTGATCATAAGATGCGTTGAATTTTTTTATTCGAATTCATGAAGGCATCTCTTGAAGCAGTGGTACAGTGAAGGTACAGTGGTACAGCTTTTACAGTTGACGTAGGTGGTCTAACGATTGAGTGATGGACTATCCATTACGTGCTAGAATGGACGTTAGTTTTGAGACGATTGATCTCGTTGATGCATATGTTGGTTACGTTTAGCACATGTTTGATCTCTAATGAGCTTTTCCTTGAGATAAAAAAAAGTCGTAGAGGGTACTGACAACTTTGGAAGTTTGTCAAGTTTGTCAAGGAACAGCCGTGGCTTGTTGCCCGGCACACGCTGGAAGCTGGCTGGGGAAAAGTGTTTCGTACACCGTGGATATTAAACAGAACACTGGGTTAAATCCACACTGGGTGTGTATGGTAGCCAGAGCTTACAAACTTTTGAAGATTCTTGTCGAATTGCTGGCTTAGTAAGTTGAGCTTTAAAAAGCGCAGTTGAACTTTTTGAACTTCATTTCAAAGTATTTTGAAATAATTTATTTTCAAAGTTTATTTTAAAGGAGTTGGTTGAGTGGATTATGAAGTTTTTTCTGGAGCGCAAATAAGCTGTTGGCGTTGCTACCCGTTACTATTTTTTTAGACTCCTTACTGGAGGTTATAGCTGGCGTGGGCGTGGACTTATGTATGGTCTTCCAAAGTGAGGGAGCGACACTAGGCTAGCGTGTTACGACACGTACGATGCGAAGTTTGATCCCGTTCTTATCGCTTCCTCTTTGTCGAGGAGAATAAAGGAATTGAGGAGGTAAGGTTTCCATTAAAGACTTTAAGAGGACTTTGATGGAACTGTCCGAGATGACCGGTGTCATATATGCAAAGTTCCCCTCACTGATACTCACCAAAATGTTCTGATATATACATTTCATGGGCGAAATGTCAAACTTTCTTCAAATGCAAAATTTCTTCAACTTTCAAATACAAATGACTAGCCAGAGTTAAATACATGAAATTCATTCATATATTTACTTTCTACTTGCTTAGGGCTAAAAATATGGTAACAATTGTTGATTTTTGAATGGGTCAGCTTATATCCCTTGTATTTTACACCAGAACATTCTCTACCACTGCCATCGCTTTGCTTGCTCCGCGACTCTTTTAAGACAACTACTTTACAAAGGGTAGAGCAAGGCAAAGTAAAGTTTTGCGGAGATTACACGGACAAAAATTGATTTAAAGATAGAGCGATATATGTAAAAACAAATAACGTGACCAAACAATTATGTTTTTAAGATGTAACGATGCGACCTCCCACATATTTTTCTTTTGGCCATTTGATCCGATCTGCCTATTTTCATAGGAATTTTTATATTGGATTTATGTTATCCGATATTTGGGGTAAATATTTATATCCGATCTGAACTGTAAGTGTTACCGCCGTCATAGAATTAAGTTTATATTTGAAAAATGAAATCGTTAAAATTAGTGTTGAATAATGTTTAGAATAAGTTTTGAAAAACGCTAGACGTAAGCTTATCGATATACGGAAAAATGGCGGAAGAACGAGTTTTTTGCGATCGCCAGGTGAAGCTAACAAGGCGAGGGAAAACGACGAAGTTTTTTAGCTCTCACTCTCGCGCGCCAGGATTTGAGTTTAAATAAAGGAAAGAACAACCAAATCCATGTTTGCTTAAAAAATCGTGCATCAACCTCGCCCCGACCTCCACCTTTCCAAAAAAACTTCCTCCAAAACTTCGTTACCTGCGGATTAAGGCAGAAAAACAGCGTCGCGTCGCTAGTAGACAACAGCTAGACCGACTGGAGGCGACAAATTTTGGAAGTAACGAAAGTGAAGGCGTCGCGTCCCTAGCAGCCACAGGCTAGGTCGAGTAAGCACGCAGCCAAGAAGAAGAAAAGCAGACGCCATTGTGCAAGCACGCCGGACGACGCGAAGCATGTACGTTGAAGTGTGCAGAATTTGCGAGGACAAAAACGAAACAGCGTCAGAAAATTGGGTACAGTGCGACGTTTGCGGAAGGTGGTACCATTTCGAGTGTGCCGGCGTAGAGGCCGACGTTGAGAGCAAGGATTGGAGCTGCGATTACTGTCTTGCGGGTTGCAGCCACACAGCACCGTTCAGCGGTATGCAACGATCACCAGTACAGCCTCAAACACGTGAAGACGCAATGGATACCCCTGAACCGCACGGCAAAGCGCTAGCCGTCGATACGCTAATCGATACTGCCGGCAATGGAGAGAACATGAATGTTCGGGAAGGCAATCCGGACACGAACAAGAACCAACTCTGCTCGATATGCTCGAGGAGATATGCTCGAGGAGAAAAGACAGTCTGAGGCAAAGTTCATAGAAGAAAAGTACAAAATTCTCAAGCAGAT
The DNA here is from genome assembly GCF_030179905.1 of Drosophila bipectinata. Lineage (NCBI taxonomy): Eukaryota > Metazoa > Arthropoda > Insecta > Diptera > Drosophilidae > Drosophila > Drosophila bipectinata. The sequence goes on along the minus strand of NC_091740.1, from coordinate 7,830,121 downwards.
GAACCCCGCTGACGTAGCGGTAGCTGGGATGTTTCGAGCCACAGATTCACCTACAAGTACTCAAATAGCGGCCCGGAAAGCTATACCCAAGGACCTTCCAACATTCAGCGGGGATCCTAGTACGATCCTACAGTACGACAGCAGCGGGATATACGAATGTGGAAAACATGCTACGTCTGCAAAAGTCGCTTAAAGGGAAAGCTCGTGACTTGGTTAGAGATAAACTCCTACTTCCTAACCTAGTCCCAGAAGTCATCAGCACTTTGAAGATGTTCTTCGGCAGACCAGAGCACATCCTAGAAAGAATGGTGGAAAAGATGCGAAGACTGGCACCACCCAAAGACAGATTGGAGGCGTTAATAGAGTACGCGCTGGCAGTGCGAAACGTCTGTGCTACTATGGAAGCGTGCGACCTGAAGGCGCACCTCAACAATCCAATGTTGGTCAAGGAGCTGGTAGATAAGCTTCCCAACCAACACAAGCTAAACTGGGCAATGCAACTCCGCGACGATAGAGTGGCCGCAGTTAAGGCATTCAGTGATTGGCTGTATAAAATCGCAGAGGCAGCGTCATTAGTGGTGGCGCCATCGTTTTAAAAAACTGGCGCAGTTAATTCCCACAACAGTCGCCGCCCGGACAAGGGAGAGGAAGATGAGACTGGACCAGCACGAGGACAAACACGATCGAACGCGATCCATACGGAAGCAGCTCAGCAGCAAGTTCAACAGAGGTGCGTAGCTTGCGGCGACACGAGTCACAACCCAGCACAATGTCAGGTATTCTCGAACCTTGACGCGGAGCACAGGTGGCAGGTAATCAGATCGGGTAAAGCCTGTTTCTGCTGCCTCAAGGTACACCGGAACAGATGCCGAACCGGGAACTGTGGAATAAACGGCTGTACAAGGAGACACCATGAGTTACTTCATACAGAATATGTTCCCAACATAATCGGCCAAGACAGACCACAGAGTCACGTTAGTACGACAACCACGGAAGTCAGTTCTTTCGCATCATTCCAGTCAAGCTGCATTACGGCAGCAGGCAGACTGAGATCTACGCCTTTCTAGATGAAGGGTCATCCGTGACCTTAGCAGATGCATCCGTATTCCAAAGACTGGGAATACAAGGCCAGGCAGCGCCAATGTGTTTGCAGTGGACCGCAGAGACGACTCGACTCGAGAGTGGATCTGTGAAAGCATCCGTCCAAATCTCGGAAATGAACTGCGATATAGTTTACTGGTTGAACAACGTCCAGACCGTTCAGAACCTAGCATTACCGAGACAGACAGTCAATATGAAGGAGCTATGCGAAAGATTCCAGCATTTGAAGGACTTGCCGCTACGGTCCTACTCTGCCCAGCCGACTTTGCTAATCGGAACCAACAACTGGAAGCTAGCAGTTCCACGCAAGATCCGCGAAGGAAAATGGAACGACACGATAGCATCGAAGTGCATGCTAGGATGGAGCATCCAAGAATCGGCGAACCCACAACGATCCATTTTCATGCACCACTGCGACTGCGACTGGCACGAACTCCATGATGACATCAAGGAACATTTCAACCTGGACGCACTCGTACCACGAAAGCTGCACTCAGCTGAAGATGAGCTGGCAGTGAAGATACTGGAAAGCACCTGCCAAAAGAAGTCCGGAAAATATGAAGTTGGACTTCCGTGGCGCGGTGGTATCGACAAACTCCCTGAGAGCCGGAGTAACGCTCTGAAGCGGCTTACCTGCATGAGAAAAAAGGTCTCCCAAGAACCAGATCTGTATGAAAAGATTGACGCCCAAATCAGGAACCTTCTAGACAAAGGATACGCGGTTAAGCTATCCGAGGAAGAAACCAGCCGGGAGAACAGCCGTACATGGTATCTGCCAATATTCATAGCGCTGAATCCAAACAAGCCGAAAAAGATAAGGCTCGTATGGGATGCAGCCGCAAAGGCACACGGATACGCGCTAAATGACTACCTACTCAGAGGACCAGATTGCCTGAACCCACTCATAGTCGTCTTGCTAGCCTTTCGGGTCAACAAAATAGCAATTTGCGGTGACATTGCGGAAATGTTTCACAGGATCAACATTCGCGAGGAGGATATGCAGGCGCAGCGATTTTTGTGGTATGACAAAGGCAGCGACAAAGTAGACACATATGTCATGCGAGCAATGACTTTTGGGATTAGCTGCGCGCCGTTTATAGCGCACTTCGTTCGAGATAAGAACGCGGAAACCCACCAAGAAGAGTTCGCATTGGCCTTAAACGCCATCCAAAGGGCGCACTACGTCGACGACTTCATCGATAGCATGAGGAACGAACAGGAGGCCATCCAGATCACCAGAGTAGTCATAGAAGTACATCGGAGAGGCGGATTCGAAATCCGTAACTGGTCGTCGAATTCGGAAGAAGTGCTCGAAAGCTTGCAGGATAATGGCAACGCTGGAACCCAAAAGCCGGTGGATTTTTGTGCAACAGAAAAGATACTTGGCATGTTCTGGGACCCACATAATGATATGTTCAAATTTCTCTGCAGATTTTCAAGGCTGAAGCGTGATGTGCTGGCGGAAAACGCAGTCCCTACCAAGCGAGAAGTATTACAAGTTTTGATGTCGATCTTCGATCCATTGGGATTTTTATCATGCCAAACGATCGGACTAAAAATACTCCTCCAGGGCATATGGCGGCAAAAAATTGAATGGGATCAGGAGCTATCTGAGAGAATTCTAGAAGAATGGCGCCAATGGAAAACCATTTTGCAAGACATAAGGACTTTCGAGGTTCCTAGATGCTTTTCCCCAGCCACATCGGAGCCATGTCAAATTGGACTCCATACATTCGTCGACGCCAGCGAGCAAGCATATTCTGCAGTCTGCTACTTGCGCGTGGCAACGGATGACAGAGTCGTCGTATCTTTGGTAATGGCGAAATCTAAGGTGGCACCTTTAAAACCACTTTCGATTCCGCGTATGGAGCTGCAGGCAGCAGTTATGGGAGCACGCTTAGCCCAAAAGGTGATGAGCACACGCAACCTACGAATTGACAACGCCACATACTGGTCGGACTCCAAGACAGTGTTGCAGTGGCTAACTATGGACCCCCGCAACTTTCATCAGTTCGTGATGCACAGAGTCGCCGAAATTCTGGAAACAACACTGGTCGAGCAATGGCGGTGGATTCCTTCAAAGCTGAACGTAGCAGATGGAGCTACCAAGGTCACCGGGCAAACCCAACAAGAGACGTGGATAACGGGCCCGGAGTTCCTGAAGACCGATGCGAGCAACTGGCCAATATCCAAGAAGCAGGAGAGCATCATCGATACCTCGGAGATCCGGAAGCATGTGATGACGACGCATTCGAAATCAGTGGTTATGTTCAACGCGCACGATTTCTCAAATTGGCGGCGGTTATACAGAGCAGTGGCGCTAGTACTCCTGTTGATTGATCGGCTGCGAGCGAAATGTGCCGGACAAGATATGCCATCAACCACGACAACGGCTCATGTGAGCAAGGCAAAGATGCTGCTATACAAGCAATCCCAATCCATCGCCTTCGCAGCAGAACTAAAAACGTTATCCGCGGGAACGGCGCTCCTCAAGGGAAGCAGATTAGCCGGATTGAACGCGTACCTAGACAACGATGGAGTACTACGAACAAGAGGCAGATTGAACGCAGTTGACACAGCTGAGGACGCCATTATACTAGCTCATGGATGCCGGATAACCAACCTCATAGTTAGGGGCTTTCACGAAAAGTATCACCATCTCGCTCACGAAACTATAATAAACGACATAAAAAATTCGTTTTATATCAGCCGGCTACGAGTACTGCACAAATCTGTGCGAAACATATGCCAACGATGCAAGATCGACAGAGCAGTTCCCAGACCACCCCAGATGGCACCTATCCCGAGGGCAAGAGTTGGAAGCTTCGAGAGGCCGTTTACCTATACAGGCGTTGACTATTTTGGCCCGTTATTGGTTAACGTCGGCCGGCGCAAAGAGAAGAGATGGGTAGCTCTGTTCACCTGTCTTACGTTGCGCGCGGTGCATTTTGAGATCGCCCACAGTTTAGATACAAGTTCATGTATCATGTGCCTAGCCAATTTTATGGCCCTTCGAGGGACACCGAGGGAAATATTCTCAGACAACGGTACAAATTTCAGAGCCACAGAAAAAGCCGTGCGCGAGGAGCTGAAAAAGATCGAGCACGATAAGATCTCTATTAAGTTCGACGGCATAAAGTGGCGATTCAACCCACCAGGAGCACCGCACATGGGTGGAGCATGGGAGAGACTCGTCAGGACAACGAAAGGAATCTTGAAGAACATTTGCCCAAGTTACTCTTTCAACGACGAGGGGTTGAGAAACGCACTGATGGAGGCGCAATTTATCATCAACTCGCGACCTCTCACGTTCGTAAGTTTGGATTCCGAGGATGACGCTGCCCTGACTCCAAACCACCTGCTGCTAGGATCAGCGAACGGATACAAGCCGCTGCCGAAAGAGGGAATGAATCTGAAGCGTAGATGGAATGAGACTCAGCGCTTCGGAGATCGATTTGGCAACGATGGGTTAAGGAGTATGCACCCGTACTAACCAGGCGCACCAAATGGTTTGAGAAGGTGCCTCCAATCACCATCGGAAGCATCGTCGTAGTCGTGGATGAGCTTCTTCCCAGGAACCTGTGGCTAAAAGGACGCGTGACTGACGCAATGATGGCCAACGATGGACAAGTTCGGCGGGTGACAATCAAGACGCAGCATGGTGCTATAGAAAGACCAGCAACAAAGGTAGCAGTTCTAGACGTCGGCTTAGAGGATGGTAACTGACCACGGATCGGGATCAATTACGGGGGAGGGAATGTTACCGCCGTCATAGAATTAAGTTTATATTTAAAAAATGAAATCTTACAAATTAGTGTTGAATAATGTTTAGAATAAGTTTTGAAAAACGCTAGACGTAAGCTTATCGATATACGGAAAAATGGCGGAAAAACGAGTTTTTTGCGATCGCTAGGTGAAGCTAACAAGGCGAGGGAAAACGACGAAGTTTTTAGTACTACCTCAACAGTAAGGATTTATCAACTTCGGCTAGTTCCGACGTTAGCTTTCCTTTTCTTTTATAATAAATTATGTAATAAAATGATTAGAATTTAGTAGGTATTCTTAATTTCGAAATCCGAACTCCAGCCTTGATTCTTTCGAAATCAGCTTTGATTTTGACTAGCGTTTTAGGGCTTACTCAACTATATGTGTAAATTCTGAATATGCATTACTTTGAGAGCTTTTACAGCAGAAAGATGTGTTTACTTTTTAAACTACATTTTTTCTCACTTTCTTTAAAGGGCGGTGACATGAACTTAAGAACGACACGGATTAAACAGGGCCATATATAACAAGAAAGGAAAGCTAACGGGCGGAGCCGATGTTGATATACCCTTGCAGTTAAAACCGGATATATATCGCAATTCGATATAGTCGGCCAATCCTTATGAAATTTGGAAGGTTGGATTATCTGACCAAAAAGAATTCCACTACTCAAACTAATTTTAAGGCTATCGACTTAAAACTTTACACACACCCTTCTTTTCTTTGCACGGAGTAAATAAGTCGGAACGACCGGGATCGGCCGATCCGTATAGCGTATAGCTGCCATATGACTGTATGATCGGAAATATCACAACTTTGGTGTTTTAAGAGTTGTGGTTTTTTTACAGATTTTATTGTTTGGAAAATAATCCCATTCACCAAATTTCATTTGCCTCCATAAACTAAACGGTGTAAATGGTATCTAATATTTGCTAAATATACAAACATTCCCAAGCTTGGGACTTTTTATCCTTTTTATCACACCCTTGCAGGGGGTATTATAATTTTATCCAAAAGTGTGCAACGCAATGAAGGAAACAAATCCGACCCTATAAAGTTCAGGATCCTTCAGTTGATCAGGATCAACTCCAGAGTTGATATGAGCATGTCCGTTTGTCCGTCCGTCTGTTACTACGCGAACTAGTTTCTCAGTTCAAAGCTATGGACTTGAAACTTTGCACACACCCTTCTTTCTTTTGCACGCAGTATATAAGTCGGAACGGCCGGGATCGGCCGTCTAAATCTTATAGCTGCCATATAACTCTTTGATCGGAAATGGTATAACTTTGGTCTTTTTAGAGTTAGAGGTTCAAATTTTACACGAATGCTATTTTTGGGCAAAAAAGGTTCTATTTTTGGTCAGTTGATCCTAATTTCATCCTTCCTAATTTCACAACGATCGGCCGACTATATCTTATAGCTACCATATAACTGAACGATCTGAAGTGGTATTTGGTAAAAATACTAACTTTGGTATTTTTCAAGATAGAAGTTTGTGATTTTTTTTTTAGATTTTGTATTCTAATAAATTGGTTTGCGATTTTTGAGATTTACGAGGTGTGTTCATAACGTAAGATGGCTTTTCAAATTTCGCGGGAAAAATATTTTTGATTATAGATATTTTTGTTTTAAGTTGGTACACTCTTCCCTAACATCTGTACCAAGTTTCAATTGAATCGCAAGTTGTTACAAGTTGTTTTGCTCGGCGTGCTCGGCGATTTTTTGGAATCAAGGAATATGGATCAAATGATTTGCATACAATTTTGTGTAAAAAATAAAATTAAGTGCTCCGAAGCACTTGAAATGTTGACAATGGCGTAGGGTGAAACTTTTCTGAGTAAAAAAGAATGTTTAAAAGTGATAAAAACTCTTCCAAGATGGCCGGGAAGATGCCAATGACGAGCCTCGCTCTTGACGCCCAAGCACGTCAACTACTGTTGAAAACGTTCAAGAAGTGAAGAAAATTGTTTTGTAAAATCATCGTCGAATCACTATCAGGAGTTGATAAAGATGCCGGTATATCGCTTGGCTCATGCCATGAAATTTTTTCAAACGTTTTGGGCATGAGTCGTGTGTTGTCGAAGTTTGTTCCGAAATTGCTGATTTTGACCAAAAGAACCGTCGCATGACCATCGCATGAAACATCTCCAATGCTCGCAGCCCATTTTCCGGAAGACGTCTCACAGTCGTCGTTGGACCATCTAGTTTCGACCCTGCGTAGCATGGTACATGATATGCGTGACCTTTCGCTTGGAAGAAGAATGGGACAAAGAGATCGTGTGAGAAAAGTTTTTTCGGAAGGAAGCAGATGGCCGTTTGGATTCCGCCAAGGATGATGTGTCGATGATGGCTGGAATCATGTGAAGAGCAGTGTCGCCGGCATGCAGGCAAGATACGTGGTCGGAATCTTCGCCGACTTCAAAGGAGCGTTCGACAGTGCGCCGAATTGCTGACTTGAAATGCCGAAAGTTGAGCTTGTGGCAGAGCTTCTTCTCAGACAGAAGGGCAGAGTAACTAGAGGCTACAGGGATTCATCAGTATGTGGATGACCTGGTGCTTTTTATCGACGGCGAGTCTCAAGCCTCGCTGGAAGAAAAAAGAGCGCAAATAATATCCATCTTTGAAGCGTGGGGTACAGAAAACAGTATTACCATTTTCCCCAGCAAGACGAGGAATGTGCTGCTAAAGAGGTCCCTCCCGCGCACCCAGTGTGTAAGATCTCCAGGAGCAAGTCTCCCATACGTACGCAGCTGCCGGTACCTTAGAATTACGGTCAGCGAGCGCATGCATTTTTTTCATGACCGGAGCCGTTGGAGCTTTGGCGCGTGTGCTGCGAGTTGACTGCCAGGCGGCCTATATATGCCGGACTCATGGCATTTTATTTTTGTTATTTTTTTTTAATATAATTAAATAATAATAATATAATTAATATAATTAATATATTATTAAAACAAGAAAGCAAAGTTAACTTCGGGCGGAGCCGAAGTTGATATACCCTTGCAGTTAAAACCGGATATATGTCGCAAACATCGGATATAGTTGGCCGATCCTTATGATTTTATCATAATAAAAGCAATTAATTTAAATAAAAAATCTAAAAATGAGTCCCAAGCTTCTATCTTCAAAAATACAGAAGTTGATATTTCTACCAAATACCATTTCCGATCGTGCAGTTATATGGCAGCTATAAGATATAGTCGGCCAATCCTTATGAAATTTTGCATGTGGTAATGTTTTTTAAAAACAAGAAAGCAAAGCTAACTTCGGGCGGAGCCGAAGTTTATATACCCTTGCAGCTATAACCGGATATATATCGCAAACATCGGATATAGTTGGCCGATCCTTATGATTACATCATAATAAAACCAATTAATTACAATAAAGAATCTAAAAAAAAGTCCCAAGCTTCTATCTTCAAAAATTCGAAAGTTGATATTTCTACCAAATACCATTTCCGATCGTTCAGTTATATGTCAGCTATAAGATATAGTCAACCGATCGTTATGAAATTTGGTAGATCGGATTGACTGACCAAAAATAGAATGTGTACCAAGTGCCAGCTTTCTATCTTCAAAAACACGAATGTTGGGTCATTTCCGATCGTTCAGTTATATGGCAGCTATAGGATATAGTCGGCCGATCCTAATGAAATTTTGTAGGTCGGATTAACTGGCCAAAAATATAATCTGTACCAAGTTCCAGCTTTCTATCTTCAAAAACACGAAAGTTGGGTCATTTCCGATCGTTCAGTTATATGGCAGCTATAAGATATAGTCGGCCGATCCTTATGAAATTTGGCATGTCGTATTATTTTGCCAAAAATAGCTCTCATGTCAAATTTGAACTCTCTAACTCTAAAAACACCAAAGTTATACCATTTCCGATCAATCAGTTATATGGCAGCTATAGGATATAGTCGGCCGATCCCGGCCGTTCCGACTTATATACTGCGTGCAAAGAAAAGAAGGGTGTGTGCAAAGTTTCAAGACGATAGCTTTAAAACTGAGAGACTAGTTTGCGTAGAAACAGACAGACGGACAGACGGACAGACGGACAGACGGACAGACGGACAGACGGACAGACGGACAGACGGACATGCTCATATCAACTCAGGAGGTGATCCTGATCAAGAATATATATACTTTATAGGGTCGGAGATGTCTCCTTCACTGCGTTGCACACTTTTGGACAAAATTATAATACCCTCTGCAAGGGTATAAAAAGCTCTCGTATCAAATTTGAACTCTCTAATTCTAAAAACACCAAAGTTATACCATTTCCGATCAAAGAGTTATATGGCAGCTATAGGATTTAGACGGCCGATCCCAGCCGTTCCGACTTATATACTGCGTGCAAAAGAAGGAACGGTGTGTGCAAAGTTTCAAGACGATAGCTTTAAAACTGAGAGACTAGTTCGAAAATCTTATACTATGAAAAAGTACATTTTTTTTAAAACCGTCGCCATTTTTTTTTAATTAAAATTTTTAAAAATCCCTCGTTTACGGACTAGACAATACAAATGTACTAACTACATTTTTTTGAATTTTGGATTTCACATGAACCGTTTTCGGGATATCATGTCCACCGCAAGACACCATCGAAAAAAGTTGATCCGGGAATTCGGCTATAACATTTTTATTATGTAATATTTTTTTATGAAAAAATTTAATTAAGTACCCAGAAACATGTACTAAACAACGTCGGTAAAACATTTTTCATAATTATTTTCTATGGTGTCAAAAAAAATCGATAAAATTCCATTTTTTTGCGCGGTACAACTGTATATAACCCCTCAATATTAATTATATATAAATGCACGAAAAACACTCAGTATTTTAGGCACCCGAGTTTCTTTTATGCACGTATAAGTATAAGTATTGGGTACAAGTATTTATCCTGCATGCCTTTTTTTTACTCGGTAAGTTTCATGAATGTGGATCGGAAGCACACATAAACAAGAAAGCAAAGTGAACTTCGGACAGAGCCGAAGTTGATTTGCCCTTGCAGTTAAAACCGAATATATATTGCAAAAATCGGATATAGTTGGACGATTCTAATGAGAATATCACAATATGCGTGCAAAAGAAAGAACGAAAGGGTGTGTGCAAAGTTTTAAGTCGAAAGCTTTGAAACTGTGAGACTAGTTTGCGTAGAAACCGACAGACAGGACACGCTTATATCAACTCAGGAGGTGAGCCTGATCAAGAATATATATACTTTATAGGGTCGGAGATGTCCCATGCTCCCCCATCCCCCCATGCTTTTTTTCAACGATCTTTTTTTTTTACTTATTCTCGCATTCCACTCTTTTTAAGGGTGGCAGGTTTGATCTGCACAAGCGACCGAAAAAAACCCGGGTGTTTTACGTCTTAAGGGGTTATATACAGTTGTACCGCGCAAAAATATGGATTTTTATCGATTTTTTTTTGACACCATAGAAAATATTTATGAAAAATGTTTTACCGACGTTGTTTAGTACATGTTTCTGGGTACTTAATTAAATTTTTTTATAATAAGATATTACATAACAAAAATGTTATAGCCGAATTCCCGAATCGTCTTTTTTCGATGGTGTCTTGCGGTGGACATGATTTCTCGAAAACGGTTCATCCGAAATCCAAAATTCAAAAAAGTTTAGTTAGTATATTGTATTATCTAGTCCGTGAACGAGGGATTTTTTAAAATTTTGATTAAAAAAAAAATGGCGACGTTTGAAACAAAAAATTTACTTTTTCAAGGTATAAGATTTTCGTTTTTTGTGCTTTAAAAAGGGAGTTTTCAAAAAAATGGAAAATCCCTCGTTCACGGACTAGCTAATATCATAATAACTATGTGGTCAAAATTTGGTGTTGATCGGATTAGTAATTTTTTAGTAATCGTGTCCACCGCAAAGGTAATTGCCCAAAAAAAAGATTCTGAGATAATCGCGTTTAAAGTTTCAAGTTTGTTCAAGTTTTATATGCAGATAGTGTGCTATAAATAGCTACAGCTTCTACAGGATCTAATGCTCCGATCGTTATCAATTTTTGTGGGAGTACACCCAATAGAATATACTTAAAGAATATGCAATAAAAAAAAATCGATTTTTTCATATATCACAACTGTATATAACCCCTTAAGAAACACAGGCACAAAATGCAAATGCAAAATGCGAGTGCAAGAAAGGCAAAGCACACTTTGTACTTATGCAAAAATTATGTGTGTCGGTATTGCCTTTTGTCTTATGAGTGGAGAGTCCACTCGAGTGGTACTCTCACACAAATTTTTATGGGTATGCAGAGGGTGTCGAAAAGGGTCACCCGTGCCGTTCTGTGGTACATATGTATGTATGTATGTATATAAATACGTAACTACGAGTTATATTGTATTTTGACTGGATTATATTTAGCGACATGAAAATAAATTCATAAATTTTTAGAAATAGCTATACAGCCTCAGATGGGCAATTTTTCTTCATATACCTTTGTTTTGAATACATCTCAATTATTCGTAGAAATTAAACGTTTGTCTTAGCGATGACACAACTCTTATATATCGATAGAATAAGTACCCACCTACATAGTTAAATTTGAAGCCTAGTACTGAGATCGAAGAACATGTGTGTTGTGTAGAAACGGTTATTCTTTCCAGTATAAGACGTATATTTACCAGATATGCACTAAGGTCCCTCCTAAATTATTTTGTATTTGAATTTAAACATTGATAATGTTGGAAACGACATCGATTCGGCCTCGCTAGCGGCATTTAATTAATAACTTCTGAAATATTAGAGATATCTTCAATCGGTTTTTTTTTCGGTTTGTTACTCAGTTTTGCATTATGTGGGCAAAAATTAAATATATAGTTTTTTTTTATTTTCTTTTTTTATATTTAAAAAAAGACTTTTATTACATCTTTGTTTTTCAAAAGAAAAAGAGTAAGAAATATAATTATAACTTTTATTATACAAGAAGAAAATAACAAAAATAAACATTATATAAAAAAATTTTAAATAAAATTATTATTCTGACTTTCTTGACTTGACTTTCAGAGTCTGACAAATCGGTTCCAAGATTCTCTGCTGAAAGCCAGCTCTTAACGTCTTTGTCCATAATAATATTTTTCGATGACGAAATTGATGAGCCATTTTACATTGAAGATATTAGAGGATCAGAAGAAACAAAACGCGTATCCATTATATCCTCCATTGTGTTTTTTCCTGAATTTTTCCTCTTGAATTTTTTTTTCTTGAATTATTCTCGCTTATGTTGCGATAATCTTTATTTCTTGCTTTAGGCATGTCCTCTGACATGATACCAATTGGAAGACAAAAACTGTTTATTATGTCTGCTCCATGAATTAAAATTCTGTGAACAGACGATTGGGTATACCAAAGGTATTTATTAACAAAAATGTCTGGAGTTTCCATAAAGTACGATCCGAATGCATCCGTGTTTAAGTAATGCCCACCGGCCAATGCTCGCAGGACAACGGTAAATCGGAATATTAACATTTGGTGTACTCCTGTTATGAGCGCAGCAAAATTTGGTTGCTGAAAAAATCTTCGTGAAGTGTTTCCATTGTTAGTACTTCCAGTACCGGCCGTACTTCCAGTACTTATAATATCCCCAGTGAGCTCCTCGTCAGCATTCAGCTTCGACACAATTCTTGATGTATTGCGCCTTCCGTCTATATACAAGTTGCTACTTGCAGCCAACAACAATGGATCCTTCGAGACTTTCTTCGAAATGCCTGTTAGTTTGTTGATTTGAGTTTTTCTGCAACACTTTTTCTGGGCGTCCAACATTTCTAAATGAAGATCTTTCCATCAACACCTGAGGCGTGTATAGCCATTCTTTATTACTTTTTTCAAAAGATTCCTTATTTATAACCCATCGCTTCGACATTCAGCTTCGACTGACAGTCTTCCTAAAAAGTGAAATAACTTGTAGATACACAGGAAAACGCACAAAATGACATACGCAGGTCAAAAATGTCATTTTTAACATTTCGGACAGATAATGATTCACACTTTAACAAACAATTGCAACCAGAGTGAATCCAGGTGAATCTGTTAGGTTCTATTTCACGAAAGACTGGTGCGGGCTCTACATATAAACATATATTTGTTTCTCGGCTTGCCCCTGATACTTCAGAGATTGATATCTCGGCTTATATCAAAGCCAAAACTAAAGCCGTTATAAAGGTGGAGGACATATTTTAATTTAGTTACAATTTAATTTTACATTACATTTAATTTACATAAAATTTAAATATAATTATACAAGGCGCACGTCTTTTTTCAAGATTCGTGTGCCCGCGCTGATGTTCAAGACGATTTGTTCTCCCAGTTTTTGGCCAGAGAATCTTTTCGTCCAAGAACATCAGCCTAGTTCCGTGAAAAAAAAAGTTAATAAACCAGTGGAAGTGAGACTTCCCAATATCGGAACCACTGACCAACCCTCCACCTCTTCTTTGGCCACTAACCCAAAAAACTAGTTTCCCCACTAACTCTTACCTATCAAAATACTAGGGGGCTACGTAGCAAACTCCCAAAGCTATATTCTGATAGTTCTTTCATTGCATCCCATATAATAGCATTTACAGAAACTTGGTTAAATCCGGAGATCTTTAGCTCCGAAGTTTTTCCAAGTAAGTACACCACTTTTAGACGGGATCGATCTCAGCGAAGAGGAGGTGGAGTCCTCATTTCGGTAGACTCTACTTTTGCTTCTGAAGAGGTGAAATCCCAAAAGTTTGGTGACATAGAATTTATTTGCGTTAAAATCACTATGTCCGTGAAAGCTTTATGCTGTTTCACATGTCCCTAGGTCAGATCAATCATGTTAGAAATTCGCTAGGTCGGCTCTTAGACTTATGTTTTGTATCTGATCCTGATGGTACTGCTCTCTCCAGAGCTTTTCCCCTTTCAACCCCAGAGGATCCATATCACCCCACGCTGGAGGTCTTAATCGAAACCACTCCTGGTATCGATCATATGTCTCCGAGCGTGGTAAATAAGATTCGCTGTTTCCGTAAAGCTGATTTTCAGAAACTTAATAGCCTTATCGATACATTTGACTGGTCTGATATTCTGGCGTGCACTGATCTTAATGTCACTTTAGAACAATTTTATTTTACTTTAAATACATTTTTTGACTCATGTGTGCCTTGGAAATATCCGTCCGCTTCAACAAATCCTCCTTGGTTTACAAGGTGCCTTACTAACCTAAAAAATAAAAAAAATAAGCTTTTACTTAAATATAAAAAAACCTGCAGTAGTGTTGATTTCTCAAGATACCTACTAGTTCGGTCGAATTTTACCGTGTATAACGCTGAATGTTATAGGAATTATATTGACCGCTGCCGGATACAATTTACTCAGGATCCAAAGCAGTTTTATAATTTTGTAAACACTAAGCGTAAACACGTATCTTTTTCACCCCTGCTTACGTTTGAAAGTTCCTCTGCGACTTCGGATCAGGCCATTGCCGATCTATTCGCAGAATTTTTCCTAACAACTTATTCTCCGCCTAAATTGACAGATCAGCCTTACGCATATAACATTCAAGCAGCAAATCTTATTTTCTGTCCGTTTTTCTCTGAGAACAACTTATTATCTGGTCTTTTAAAGGTAAAACCCATTTATTCGCCAGGCCCCGATGGAGTACCAGGCTGTATGCTAAAAACTGTGCCAGGGCTCTGTGCAAACCTCTTCTTAGACTTTTCAACTTATCTTTGGAAACCTCGTTTTTTCCCCTTAAGTGGAAGGAATCATTTATAATTCCCCTACATAAAAAAGGGAAAAAGTCCGGCTGTAGGCTGCCAACTACAGAGGCATCTCTAAGTTGTCGGCAATTCCAAAGTTATTTGAAAAATTAATTACCCCTCATTTGCAACACCTTTGCTCTTTGATTATCACTCCTTGTCAGCATGGCTTTATTAAGCGTCGCTCCACCACCACAAACTTATTGGAGTTGACATCCTTTGTCGTAGATGGCTTTTGTAAAGGATATCAAACCGATGTAATTTACACAGCCTTCAGCAAAGCATTTGATTCAGTTAATCACTCACTCTTGTTGAGTAAACTGAATATGCTGGGTTTTCCTAAAGACCTCTTAACGTGGATCTCCAGCTACCTAGATGGAAGGACACAAAGAGTCTTATTTAAAAACATACAGTCCCGTCTGGTCCGTGCTACATCCGGCGTCCCTCAAGGAAGTCATCTTGGCCCGTTATTATTTACGACTTGCCCCCTGCTTTAACGAACTCTCTAGTTCTTATGTATGCAGACGATGTAAAGCTTTGTCTTCAGTACAAATCCATCTCTGCCCAATGCAGTCTTCAGTCTGACCTTGATAACTTTCAAAAATGGTGTTTAGCTAATGATCTAATACTTAATGGATCAAAATGCAAACATATGTCTTTTTATCGTTCTTGCCCTCTGCAAGCTACTTATTCTATTAATGGGATTGCCTTAGAAAAATTAACCCATGTTAATGATCTCGGCATCCTATTAGACATCAAACTTAAATTTGCCGACCATATTTCCTTAATGGTTAATAAGGCTAAAGGAGTCCTTGGTTTTATCAAAAGGTGGTCAAAAGAATTTAATGACCCCTATATAACCAAAACATTATTTATTTCCTTGGTCTGTCCTATACTAGAGTACGGTTCATGTGTCTGGAGTCCCCAATATGGAGTACATAAGGACCGCATAGAATCCGTAAAAAAGAATTTTTTCATATTTGCACTTAGAGATCTATACTGGGATGCAAATCTTCAGCTTCTATCCTACAGTAGCAGACTTTTACTTATAAACTTACCTAGCTTAACAAATCGTAGGACAATGCTCGGTGTAGTTTTTCTGCATAACCTTATTAACGGGGATGTAGATAGCCAGCATTTACTAACACGCTTAAATTTTAACATTCCTAATAGAAGGACACGAAACTTTAGTTCTCTGTTCCTTAGCCGTTGTAGTTCGACATATGCATTGCATGACCCTTTTAGGGTATTATGTTTGAACTACAATGGTCTCTACTACTACTACTATTACATCTCTTTCCTGTCCCTCTAATTTAAAATATAGAATTTTAAATTTCCTTACTAACTCCTCTTAGCTTAACAAATTTCAAATAGCCTAATATGTACTAACAAGTCGTTTCTCGAGCGCCCCTCGGTCGTCTGGGCCTCTAAGCTTTATGATGAATACAGGAATGCTAGCTGATGCTCTTATTGAAGCCATTTCCAAATTCTGAAAATCCGCGAAAAAAAAAAAAAAAAAAAAAATATACTGACACGTCACAAGCACAGATTTTCTATGTAGCACATACCTTAATAGTTGTTAAAAACCAAACTTGCCCTAGAATAAACGTAAATTTCACTATTTATTCAAATATGCAACCAATAAGCAAAAGCGCGCCAAAATTGTATATATCACCTGCTGAAACACATGTTGTCTTTGACAGTTCACAGCTGATTGATGAGCTAAGAAAACATCAAATATTGTTAATTGATTTGTCATTATTTTGAAGTTGTCGAAAATTCGAAGTATAGTTTATAGTTGAATTGTATTTTGTAGTTGTTAGTCTCTAAATTTACATTAAGATAGCTTAGGGCGGAGCGGAAGCGAAAGCTCATAATCGCTTGTCGCTAGTTAAATTAAGTGCAGCCAAAAATTTATTTATATACAAATATATGTACATATATAATACATATTTACGTCCATAAATAATTTGGCGTACAAACAAATATATGCAGCGGTAAAATTTTCGTTTTCGCTCCAAACGTTTTCCGCTGCTATATATGTATGTATATGCATTAGTTTGACGCATTTTATTTTAACGGAACGCCAAGTGGCGCGCTACCCTATAATTGTTGGGTATACACATTTTTCGGTGTCATTGGCAACCAAATATTTTTTTTGGATACTCAGTGCCTCGACTATCAACATTATTCGATTATCAATTAATTACATAATTATTTCATCTTTTTCGCCATATTAATTAATTATTTTTCGTTTTCGCCAGATATTAAATTAAATATCTTTTTTCGTTTGGTTTCGTTTTTGAATTTAATTTATTATTTAGATAATTAAAATAAAAAATGTTTATATTAGTCAAAAAATTTTATTTTTACTAATTAACAAATACATTAAAAAATTTGTATTAAAAAAAAAAAATTAGAGTTTTGCCGGTTAGAGGAACGTTTGGAAGCTGGGTCAGTTCCTTTAGTGAAGACCGAGCTGGAGTGCAGGCTTCAGGTTTTAAATGAGACAATATTTAAGGCAAATGAGTTGCTAGACCAGATCGAGCAATTAGATGTGGAACTTGAATTTGGAACCGAGTTGGAAGAATTAGAGATAACAACTAAGGCAAGGGTGATGTCATTATTAAATGCCTTTACGTTAGCTGAAGAGTCCCCACCAGCTACTGCAATTTCTGCAGCCCCAACCCGATCTCGACTTCCATTGCCAAAATTGGCATTGCCAAAATGAAGTGGAAACTATTCGGAGTTTAAAAATTTCATGAGTCCCTTTGAGATATTAGTAGACAAGGATGTGAACATTCCAGTTATCGAGAAATGTAACCATTTAATTTCTTGCCTCTCTGATGAAGCCTTAGGAACTATCAAGGCATTCCAAGTCACCGAGAGTAATTATGACAAAGCTATTGCTAGTCTGAAAAGAGTTTACGATAACGAATGTCTCATCTTTGCGAACCAAATAAGAAAATTATTCAGCCTTCCGAAAGCTTCCCAGCCGTCTGCGTCGTCGTTGAGAGGTCTCATCGACACAGTGTCATCGATCTATGGGTCACTATTATCCATAGGAGATGACACTAAAATTGCAAACTCAATGATCATTCACTTAGTTTTGAGTAGAGTAGATCCAGTGACCAGAGAAAAATGGTAAGTGTCACTGGATTATGCGGAATTGCCGCTGTGGTCCGATTTCGAAAAAATATTAAATCGTAGGTACCAGCACCTGTCCTCTAAAAAGACTGGCAAGCCAAAACAGGAGAAAATTGGGTTCGGGAAGCAGCACAATAGGAGTTTGTTGGCTTGCTCCGCTTCCAATAAACAAGCTTGCAGTTAGTGCAACGCACAAGACCATAGTCTTGCCCAGTGTAGTCCGTTCGCTCGCCTTGCTGTAATGCAACGGTTTGAGTTGTCAAGTCAGCCTCATTATGTTTAAGTTGTCTGCGAAAAGGTCACACGGTTGCGAAGTGTAAATCGACTAGGTGTCAAATTTGTGCAAGATCGCACCACAAACTTCTGCACCGATTTACTGTATAACTTGGCGTTACCACCACCAAATGTACATTCTCCTACAGCGCTACATCTTGATGGCCCTTGTACGTCACATGCTTTGCAGGGGTTTTGTTAGCGACGCCGATCGTAAGCGTTAGAACTAAAAATGGCGAGCACATATTGGCCCGAGCATTACTTGACTCTGGGCCACAAATTAACTTCATTACTGAAGAACTTGCTCAACGCTTACAGATCCGTAGGGAGGAATCGTGTATAAACTTGCTTGGAATTGGTCAAGCTAATTCCCAGGTTAAGAAAAAGATACGCACTGTGGTGAAGTCAACGATTAATGGTGGTGAGTTTCCGTTCGACTTTTGGATTTTGAGAACTATCTCGGGTTATCACCCTGACCAGTCAGTGAACGTGAAAGATTGGGACCTATAAAAGAACTTGCCGTTAGCAGACCCATATTTCTACAAACCTCAGCGGATAGACATGTTAATTGGAGCTGAGTCATTTGTCGAACTGTTGTCCGTTGGCCAAATAAAACAAGGGCCAAACCATCCCATTCTCCAAAAAACTCTCCTTGGATGGATAGTATCGGGAAAATAAAAAGCTAATACCTCAGTTCCTCAACAGCCTGTCTCTAACCTGAATTGCCAACAAGAATTACTCGAGTCTATAGATGGCAATTTGAAAAAATGCTGGTCGTTGGAAAAAGTACTAACTTCTAAAAAGCTGTTGTCACCTGAACAAGAGTTATGTGAGGAACTTTAGCAGAAAAATACAGTTGTACTGCCTTCAGGTCGATTTGAAGTCAGGCTTCCATTTAAATCGGATCCAAGCGTTTTGGGAAACTCGTTCGAGGTAGCCAAACGCCGTTTTTTGTCGCTTGAGAGAAGATTATTTCGTGATCCGAAATTAAATAAAATGTATTTGGAATTTATGGAAGAATACGAATCCTTAGGTCATATGTCCCCTACAAGCAATGATGTTATTGCTACTCCACACTACGTCATACCACATCAGTGTGTCGTACGGCCTCAGGGTCGTGTTTGATGCGTCTTGTAAGACATCAACACAGAAGTGCCTAAACGATCTGTTGATGGTTGGTCCCAAAATCCAGGAAGAGTTGTATTCAACTCCTCTTCGGTTCCGGCTGAACAGATTATCGCCAAGATTACCATAAAAAAAATGTATCGCCAAGTTATGGTAAATGAAGCTAATAGGCGATACCAGTTGATAGTGTGGAGGAAAAACCCATCAGAGTCCTTGAAAGTGTGCAAGCTTAACACCGTCACATATGGCACTGCGCCAGCGCGATTCCTGGCCATAAGATGTTTGAAGAGGTTGAGTGAATGTGTGAAAAATACATTCCCTTGAGCTGCCGAAGTTATTGGGTCCGACTTTTACGTCGACGACATGTTAACGGGTGCTGGTTGCATTGAGGAGCTAAAGAAAATTAAGTCTGAAGTTACTCAGGTTCTTCAAAACGCTGGGTTTAAATTGAGCAAGTGGTTTTCAAACTCGTCTGAAGTTACTGCATCCGAGAGCACGGTTAAGCCAATAAAACTTTCGGACTCAGAACTGACTAAATCATTAGGAATCGCTTGGGTTCCTAAAAAAGATGTATTTAAATTTGAAATTAATGCTTCAGTCATGGGTCAAAGGGCGACCAAGCGGAACATCCTTTCGGTGACATCGAAGCTGTTTGACCCCCTTGGCTTATTAAGCCCTATACTTATAAAAGAAAAGATCCTATTGCAATAACTTTGGCTAAATAAGCTAGATTCGGAGGAGTCAATTCCACTGCACTTAGAAACAGCGTGGAACATAATACAAATTGCCTTGTCGCAATTAGAGGACATCTTAATTTCGAGATTCGTGTTTACCGAGCCGATGTCACCGATTCAAATTCATGCCTTTTCTGACGCATCGATGAGAGCCTATGGAGCCTGCGTCTATATTCGTTGCGAATCTGCAGAAGGTATTAAAGTTTCATTGTTGACGGCAAAGTCCAAAGTAGCGCCGCTAATGACAAAGAAGCTCCCCCGTCTTGAGTTATGTGCCGCTCACCTTCTCGCAGATCTCTGCCGCTCTCTGCCGATCTCTTTATCTTGATAAAGCCTCTTATAAAAGTTCCGATTTGGTCGGATTCAGAAGTAACTCTTCATTGGATTCGTTCCCATCCATCGTCGTTGTCAACGTTCGTATCGAATAGAGTAGCTGAAATTCAGGAGTGGTCAGATGTACCAACTAAACAGAACCCGGCAGATATAGTGTCCAGAGGTGGAGACGTAAAGGAGACTGTAGAATCGAT
Source organism: Drosophila bipectinata (assembly GCF_030179905.1). NCBI lineage: Eukaryota > Metazoa > Arthropoda > Insecta > Diptera > Drosophilidae > Drosophila > Drosophila bipectinata. Next base: position 7,809,702 of record NC_091740.1, on the reverse strand, counting down.
CTGGTTTACAGGTCCATCGTTTTTAAAGGAACCGGAAGATAAGTGGCCGACGAGCCCCAGGTTTGATCCGTCACCAGAACTTCTACAGATGAAAGCGAAATAAAATGGGGTCGGATTAACCACAATCGTATCTACCTCAGATTTATTGGAAGTGATAGAAGGTTATTCCTCTCACCTAAAACTGCTGCAAGTGTACGTTTATATGTTCCGCTTTATAAGGAAATCGAAGAAATTAGTAGTGAATTCTGATATTGTATTCTGATATTATATTCGACCCTCACCTGTCGAATATAATGAAGCCTTTAAGAAAATAGTCGAAATAGTCCAAGAGCACGAGTATCAAGATGAAATAGAAAAGATCCGGAAAAATTTAAGTGTTAGCCCTAGTCAACAAAAGCTAAATCCCTTTCTACACGGCTGGGGGCTGGGCTTACCTTTTCGTTGTTGCGGGTTGGGAGGCGACTAGCTAATGCTCCTATATCGTACGATGCCAAGTTTTCAGTATTGTTGACAAAACGCTCTCAATTTGTTCAGAGCTACGTCCGAGACTCAAATCATGGGTGATTTACCGTTAGATAGAATTCGTGCTCTCCGCCTATTCTCCATATGTGGTGTTGATTTGTGTGGCCCTATTGATACGACATTGAAAATTCGTGGTAGGCCACCCTATAAGTCCTACATTGCCTTATTTGTTTGATTTGCGTCCAAGGCAGTTCATTTTAAAGTAGTTTCCGACCTTTCAACTGATTCCTTTTTGTTGGCTTTTCAAAGGTTCTTTGGGCGCCGAGGATGTCCGCAGATCGTGCACTGCGTCACCGCGAGGAACTTCGTCGGAGTGAGTCACCACTTCGCGGAGCCCCATCGGAGAATCGAGGACGAGGTCGACGCGGTCACGCAATACGCATCAAAAATCGAATGAGTATTTGCATTTGCGGTATGAACATACCGCCGCGGGCTCCGCAAATGGGTGGACTATGGGAGGCAGGTGTGAAGTCTGCAAAACACCTACTCCTACGAGCGGTAGAGAAAGTCAGGCTGACCGCGGAGGAGCTGCAGACCGTCCTCGTTGGAGTCGAGGCCGTCCTGAACTCACGACCCCTGGGGGCTCTGAGTCAGAACTCAAGCGACGGCGAGGCGCTTACTCACGGGCACCTGTTGACAGGCGGGCCGCTCATCGCCCCACCAGCACCGCGGACCCCGGACCAGCGGGGTCTAACGTGCTTGCGGCGATGGCGGCTTGTCTCGTCAATCAAGCAAATGTTTTGGCAGCGATGGTCCCGGGAGTACGTTTTGGGCCTACAGTCGCGGTCGAAGTGGCAGAACAAGAGGATCACCAGCCGCCACAACAGTGGCTCACAGGACGAGTAGGAGCAACACACGCCGGCGCGGACGGAAGGGTCAGGGTCGCCGTCGTCAGAACTAGCTCTGGAGCGGAATACAGGAGAGCGGTCCACAAGCTGGCGCGGCTGCCAGTTGGTTGAAGCCTAATGGAGGCCTTCAACGGGGCCGGTGTTAAATGGTTTGTCATTATTTTGAAGCTGTCGAAAATTTGAAGTATAGTTTATAGTTGAATTGTATTTTGTAGTTATTAGTTTCAAAATTTACTTTAAGAAAGCTTAGGGCAGAGCGGGAGCGAAAGCTCATAGTCGCTCTTGTGCGAATTCGCCCCGCTTCGCCGTAATAGATAAGTTAGGCTTAAGAATAAAGAAAAATACAATCGAAATTATAACGTTGAAGAGGCAAGATCATTTCTTTCGTTCTCGATTTTCACCCTTTTTTTTAAATATTCAGCAGCTACCCTTTTTTTGTTATTTTCAAAAGTGTGAGATAAAACAATCTCGTTAAACATTTTGGCGCCCCCGGGTGGACTATAGTGCGAAATAATTAAAAAATAAACATACATAAAAGTGACAGTGACACTGTGTCATTACACACAAAAAAGAACTACAATTCAAAGAGCTGCTCGCGACGCGTCTGTGAAGTGCGGAATTAAAAACAAAATTCACGGCGTCGTGAAACCGCCTCAAGCCTCCAGGATCATCACCGCAGGATCATCACCACCAGGAAAACCATCTACCTCCATGCCGTGCACCTGCATTGACTGCACAACGAAAGTGGCAGCGGGATTAAAGGATCCCAAGGCAGAACCTTGTATTTGTGCAAAAAATTGAAAGTTGAGAAAAGACAAATTAAATCTTCGTCTTGTGCTGGAAAATTGCACCCTCCTTTCAATTCTTGGCGCATACGTACTTGAAATTAGTAGAGCTGAAAATTTGAATAGTTTAGTTCAAATAATTAAAAAAAAACATAAATACATATCTACATCTACGCGTTTGAAACTAAGAAGTACTGCATGGCCGTCATGCTGGACGTGAAGCAGGCGTTTGACCGAGTCTGGCATCCCGGTCTTCTATATAAATTAAAGACTGGCCTACCCCGACCATACTTCCAGTTCCTAAAGTCGTTCATGGAAGACCGTAAATTTGCTGTTATATGTGGCGAGGCCATCTCCGGTATAAGAGAAGCTCACGCTGGTGTACCTCAAGGCAGCGTTCTTGGCCCGTTGATGTACAATGCTTACCTCCCTGTTCTTCAGAGGCCTGACCTGCTCGCAGCAACCTATGCAGACGACACCGCCTTCCTTTCCACCGCCGATAGCGCATTGGGGGCAGCCGAAACGATGCAATTGCAGCTTGACTTGCTCAGCGACTGGCAAAAGCGATGGAACATTGCCGTCAATAATGAGAAGTCCACTGCCTCCACATTTTCTCTCTGCAAAGGCAACTGCCCTCCAGTTAACCTTAACGGCTCTCCAATTCCACAGGTAGACAATCCCAAGTACCTGGGATTCACCCTAGAAAGGAGGCTCACCTGGAAGCCCCTGTAATATGCTCATATATGCACTATTAATATCATATGTATATATATCGACCACCCACTGTGCCAAGAGTACTTAAAGGGTACACACTGTAACACTTTGTCGCAGTGTTTATGTTATCCAAGGTCTCGGTCATAAACCTAAGTGCACCGAAATATGAATCGCCCGCTGTGCCTTTGCTGTAGCAAAAAGAGCGATTAATAAAAGCCAGGCTATCGATCTGGACAAAATATAAAAAAAAAATATAACGAAAAAAAAAAAAAAATTAATTTTTCGACATATATATATATAAAAAAAAATATAAAAAGCACCTATGATATATACACAAAAAAAAACGATTCCATATGAATAATCTTATCTTTATGTACAATGAAAATAAAATATAAAAAATAAATAAAATGAAGAAAGTTTAAAAGAAAATAATTCCAGTATGAGTACACAAAGGGCCATAGACAAAACATACGAAAAGGACCCCTATTTCCAGAAAAGGATCAAGCAGTTAGTATCAACAACCCCAGTTAGTGTGTTTGAGCTAGAAATACTTTATATAGAAACATTTAACTGCCACGTTTCACCATTGTTTCACTGCACTGCAACCCAAAAAGGAATAGTATTAACAACAATTCCGGGTGTGCTAGTAAAATCAAGAATAGACGAGCATCTACTTTTAGTAAAATCAAGAATAGACGAGCATCTACTTTTAGGTAGAACGATTGTTATGATGGTTTCTAAAAGATAATCCATACCCTAAATATAATGGAATGGAATGAATTATCGAAAGAACTATCAAGCATTAAAGCAGAATTCGACAAATCTCATAAGTCACTAACACAGAATAGACCGATACAAAAAACAACGGTCAATAAACACGTAGAAATATAAGTTAAATGCTTTAATGAAGCTCGAATATTAATATATGAACACAGAGAAAAGTAAAATCCGGAACACTGGTCTCGAGTATCAAAGTTTTTGATCAGACTAAGATCTAATCTAACATCTGTTAAAAAAAGGTTCAAGCTAGATATTTCAATACCTACTATTCTCAATACTTCAATAGCAATTGAAGCTGGTGACGAACCAGAATCAAAAGAGGAAATTGACCAACAAGAAATAGAAAAAAGCGATATTAACAACCTTACGGTTCAGGCAGTCCTTATTCAATCTGAATTATCAGACCAGGACTTGTCCGACTCTGAATTTAACGACAGCATTGTAGAATTAAAACCAACCGCAATGGCTGACGACAGCATTGCCCAAAGGGCATACATTAGAGAAATATCGAATGCCATCCCGGAATTTAACGGGCAAAGGTTACACCTTCAAAGATTTATAACAGCTTTGAGGTTAGTTAACCTAACGAAAGGCACATTCGAGAATTTGGCTGTAGAAGTAATTAAATCTAAAATAATTGGATCAACTTTATACAGAGTCCAAAATCAAGGAACTATAGAAGCAATAATCAGAAAACTACAAGACACTATATTCGGAGAAACCTCTGACATAATTAAAGCCAAAATGGCGAAAACAACCCAGAAAGGCAAAACCGCGGAAAAATTCACGACGGAAATAGACAACTTAAGGAAGCTCCTAGAAGCTTCGTACATTGACGAAGGCCTATCGGCCGAACACGCTGACAAATTCAGTACCAAGGAGGCCATAACCACAATGGTTAAAAACTGTGAGCATGGCCGCCTCAAAACAATATTGGAAGCAGGCACTTTCATAACTATGAATGAAGCCGTCACAAAGTACATACAATGCAGTACTGAAATGACAGGTAATGCCAATTCAATATTATACACCCAACGAGGAAATAATTATCGCGGTAATAATTTCAGAAACAATTATCGCGGTAGAGGTAATTATCGAGGTAATTATAATAATACCAGATATTACCAAAATAACGGTTATAATCAAAACAATAACTACTACACGACCCCTGGGGGCTCTGAGTCAGAACTCAAGCGACGGCGAGGCGCTTACTCACGGGCACCTGTTGACAGGCGGGCCGCTCATCGCCCCACCAGCACCGCGGACCCCGGACCAGCGGGGTCTAACGTGCTTGCGGCGATGGCGGCTTGTCTCGTCAATCAAGCAAATGTTTTGGCAGCGATGGTCCCGGGAGTACGTTTTGGGCCTACAGTCGCGGTCGAAGTGGCAGAACAAGGAGGACGACATCCGGAAGGGCGAGCTGGTCCTGATCGCAGAGGATCACCAGCCGCCACAACAGTGGCTCACAGGACGAGTAGGAGCAACACACGCCGGCGCGGACGGAAGGGTCAGGGTCGCCGTCGTCAGAACTAGCTCTGGAGCGGAATACAGGAGAGCGGTCCACAAGCTGGCGCGGCTGCCAGTTGGTTGAAGCCTAATGGAGGCCTTCAACGGGGCCGGTGTTAAATGATTTGTCATTATTTTGAAGCTGTCGAAAATTTGAAGTATAGTTTATAGTTGAATTGTATTTTGTAGTTATTAGTTTCTAAATTTACTTTAAGAAAGCTTAGGGCGGAGCGGGAGCGAAAGCTCATAGTCGCTCTTGTGCGAATTCGCCCCGCTTCGCCGTAATAGATAAGTTAGGCTTAAGAATAAAGAAAAATACAATCGAAATTATAACGTTGAAGAGGCAAGATCATTTCTTTCGTTCTCGATTTTCACCCTTTTTTTTAAATATTCAGCAGCTACCCTTTTTTTGTTATTTTCAAAAGTGTGAGATAAAACAATCTCGTTAAACATTTTGGCGCCCCCGGGTGGACTATAGTGCGAAATAATTAAAAAATAAACATACATAAAAGTGACAGTGACACTGTGTCATTACACACAAAAAAGAACTACAATTCAAAGAGCTGCTCGCGACGCGTCTGTGAAGTGCGGAATTAAAAACAAAATTCACGGCGTCGTGAAACCGCCTCAAGCCTCCAGGATCATCACCGCAGGATCATCACCACCAGGAAAACCATCTACCTCCATGCCGTGCACCTGCATTGACTGCACAACGAAAGTGGCAGCGGGATTAAAGGATCCCAAGGCAGAACCTTGTATTTGTGCAAAAAATTGAAAGTTGAGAAAAGACAAATTAAATCTTCGTCTTGTGCTGGAAAATTGCACCCTCCTTTCAATTCTTGGCGCATACGTACTTGAAATTAGTAGAGCTGAAAATTTGAATAGTTTAGTTCAAATAATTAAAAAAAAACATAAATACATATCTACATCTACGCGTTTGAAACTAAGAAGTACTGCATGGCCGTCATGCTGGACGTGAAGCAGGCGTTTGACCGAGTCTGGCATCCCGGTCTTCTATATAAATTAAAGACTGGCCTACCCCGACCATACTTCCAGTTCCTAAAGTCGTTCATGGAAGACCGTAAATTTGCTGTTATATGTGGCGAGGCCATCTCCGGTATAAGAGAAGCTCACGCTGGTGTACCTCAAGGCAGCGTTCTTGGCCCGTTGATGTACAATGCTTACCTCCCTGTTCTTCAGAGGCCTGACCTGCTCGCAGCAACCTATGCAGACGACACCGCCTTCCTTTCCACCGCCGATAGCGCATTGGGGGCAGCCGAAACGATGCAATTGCAGCTTGACTTGCTCAGCGACTGGCAAAAGCGATGGAACATTGCCGTCAATAATGAGAAGTCCACTGCCTCCACATTTTCTCTCTGCAAAGGCAACTGCCCTCCAGTTAACCTTAACGGCTCTCCAATTCCACAGGTAGACAATCCCAAGTACCTGGGATTCACCCTAGAAAGGAGGCTCACCTGGAAGCCCCTGTAATATGCTCATATATGCACTATTAATATCATATGTATATATATCGACCACCCACAGGTAGAACAAATAGGAGATAGGGATAATATAACTATATCAGACAATAAAAATAAAAAACAAATAGTACATAAAGATAGATTAAAACTTTTTATTTCATAATCAATCAACATTTCACGTATGTATCACGTATGGCCGTACATAAATAAAAAAAAAAAAAAGAAAAATAAGCATACCGAATATACAAATACAAAAAAAAAATGATTTTTAACATCATTTATTAAATTTTGTACAATCTATGTTAGAAAATAACTTCATTATATTACGTTATTTTTCAAAAGGAGGGAGATGTAATATGCTCATATATGCACTATTAATATCATATGTATATATATCGACCACCCACTGTGCCAAGAGTACTTAAAGGGTACACACTGTAACACTTTGTCGCAGTGTTTATGTTATCCAAGGTCTCGGTCATAAACCTAAGTGCACCGAAATATGAATCGCCCGCTGTGCCTTTGCTGTAGCAAAAAGTGCGATTAATAAAAGCCAGGCTATCGATCTGGACAAAATATAAAAAAAAATATAACAAAAAAATATAAAAATTAATTTTTAGACATATATATATATAAAAAAAAAAATATATAAAAAAGCACCTATGATATATACACAAAAAAAAACGATTCCATATGAATAATCTTATCTTTATGTACAATGAAAATAAAATATAAAAAATAAATAAAATGAAGAAAGTTTAAAAGAAAATAATTCCAGTATGAGTACACAAAGGGCCATAGACAAAACATACGAAAAGGACCCCTATTTCCAGAAAAGGATCAAGCAGTTAGTATCAACAAGTTAGTATAACAAATGTTATATAGAAACATTTAACTGCCACGTTTCACCATTGTTTCACTGCACTGCAACCCAAAAAGGAATAGTATTAACAACAATTCCGGGTGTGCTAGTAAAATCAAGAATAGACGAGCATCGACTTTTAGTAAAATCAAGAATAGACGAGCATCTACTTTTAGGTAGAACGATTGTTATGATGGTTTCTAAAAGATAATCCATACCCTAAATATAATGGAATGGAATGAATTATCGAAAGAACTATCAAGCATTAAAGCAGAATTCGACAAATCTCATAAGTCACTAACACAGAATAGACCGATACAAAAAACAACGGTCAATAAACACGTAGAAATATAAGTTAAATGCTTTAATGAAGCTCGAATATTAATATATGAACACAGAGAAAAGTAAAATCCGGAACACTGGTCTCGAGTATCAAAGTTTTTGATCAGACTAAGATCTAATCTAACATCTGTTAAAAAAAGGTTCAAGCTAGATATTTCAATACCTACTATTCTCAATACTTCAATAGCAATTGAAGCTGGTGACGAACCAGAATCAAAAGAGGAAATTGACCAACAAGAAATAGAAGAAAGCGATATTAACAACCTTACGGTTCAGGCAGTCCTTATTCAATCTGAATTATCAGACCAGGACTTGTCCGACTCTGAATTTAACGACAGCATTGTAGAATTAAAACCAACCGCAATGGCTGACGACAGCATTGCCCAAAGGGCATACATTAGAGAAATATCGAATGCCATCCCGGAATTTAACGGGCAAAGGTTACACCTTCAAAGATTTATAACAGCTTTGAGGTTAGTTAACCTAACGAAAGGCACATTCGAGAATTTGGCTGTAGAAGTAATTAAATCTAAAATAATTGGATCAACTTTATACAGAGTCCAAAATCAAGGAACTATAGAAGCAATAATCAGAAAACTACAAGACACTATATTCGGAGAAACCTCTGACATAATTAAAGCCAAAATGGCGAAAACAACCCAGAAAGGCAAAACCGCGGAAAAATTCACGACGGAAATAGACAACTTAAGGAAGCTCCTAGAAGCTTCGTACATTGACGAAGGCCTATCGGCCGAACACGCTGACAAATTCAGTACCAAGGAGGCCATAACCACAATGGTTAAAAACTGTGAGCATGGCCGCCTCAAAACAATATTGGAAGCAGGCACTTTCATAACTATGAATGAAGCCGTCACAAAGTACATACAATGCAGTACTGAAATGACAGGTAATGCCAATTCAATATTATACACCCAACGAGGAAATAATTATCCCGGTAATAATTTCAGAAACAATTATCGCGGTAGAGGTAATTATCGAGGTAATTATAATAATACCAGATATTACCAAAATAACGGTTATAATCAAAACAATAACTACTACAGAAATAACGGTAACCAGAATAACAGGTATTACACAAACAACAACCGCGGCGGAAATAACCGTGGTGGAAACAACCGCGGCGGAAATAGCCGTGGGGGAAACAACAATAATCACCATAATAATAATAATAATCAAAATAACAATATAAGAATAGCCCAAACGAATTCGGAAAACTACCAAACACCTTTAGATACACGTCAGTAAAAAACAACAAGATTCACACTATAAATCTCAGTCAAAGTACATTCGTTAGTTTCATAAACGCAGCAACAGGAAAAGAATTAGTTTTTCTACTAGATACAGGTGCAGAAATTTCCATATTAAAGGAAAATTCTGATAATTTTTAAAACATTTAAGATAATAAGATATCATAAACATACAGGGTATAAGCCAAGAGGTTACCAAATCAAAAGGCATAACTTCTATTGAAATTCAGACTTCTAAGTACATCATCCCACATGATTTCCATATAGTAAATGTGCAATTCGCTATTCCTTGTGATGGGATACTGGGAATAGATTTTATCAAAAGGTACAATTGTCAATTAGACTTCAAGCCTTCTGAAGACTGGCTTGTAATTAGACCAAATAATCTCAAATATCCAATTTATGTTCCGATAACATACAGTTCTGGCAACAACTCCCTAATTCTGCCAGCAAGATCCCAAGTCATCCGAAAAGTTAAGATAAATTCCGAAGAAAATAGTGTATTGATTCCGAATCAAGAGATTCATAAAGGTATCTATATAGCAAATACCATAGCAACAGTCCAGAATGCATATGTAAGACTACTAAATACCACAAATATAGATCAGGTAGTTAATATTAAAAATATTCATCATGAACCACTTTCAAACTACGATGTAGTAAAAACAGACCCCGAAAACCGTAAAAAAACTGTATTATCCCAACTTACAAAAAACTTCCCACCTCAATTCAATGATCAACTTACAAAATTATGCACCCAATATAGTGATGTATTCGGACTAGAAACCGAAGCGATCACTACAAATAATTTCTATGAACAAAAACTGAGATTAAGTGATGATGAACCCGTATATACAAAAAATTACAGAAACCCTCATAGTCAACAAGACGAAATTCAAAAACAAGTCCAAAAACTCATTAATGATAAAATAGTAGAACCCTCTGTATCACCTTATAATAGCCCACTTTTGCTAGTACCAAAAAAGTCACTCCCAAATTCAGAAAATAAAAAATGGCGATTAGTAATAGATTATCGTCAAATTAATAAAAAACTCTTATCTGATAAATTTCCACTCCCTAGAATCGATGACATTTTAGATCAACTAGGTAGAGCAAAGTATTTCTCATGTCTCGACTTAATGTCCGGTTTTCACCAAATTGAACTCGAAAAAAATTCACGAGATATAACATCCTTTTCAACGAACAATGGTTCATATCGTTTCACGCGATTACCATTCGGTTTAAAAATAGCGCCAAACTCCTTTCAAAGAATGATGACTATAGCTTTCTCTGGATTGGAGCCTTCCCAAGCATTTCTTTACATGGATGACTTAATAGTCATAGGTTGCTCCGAAAACCACATGCTCAAGAACCTAACTGATGTTTTTGAGAAATGTAGGAAACACAACCTAAAGTTACCATACATCCCGAAAAATGTTCATTTTTCATGCATGAAGTCACCTTCCTAGGACATAAATGCACAAATAAAGGAATCTTGCCCGACGACAAAAAATACGACGTCATTCAAAATTACCCAGTCCCACATGATGTGGACAGCGCTAGAAGATTCGTTGAATTTTGCAATTATTACAGACGTTTCATAAAGAATTTTGCAGAATACTCCCGTCACATAACAAGATTATGTAGGAAAAATGTAAAATTCAAATGGACAATAGAATGTCAAAACGCTTTCGAACATCTAAAATCAGCATTAATAAACCCAACTCTGTTGCAATACCCAGATTTTAGTAAAGAATTTAGCATAATTACAGATGCTAGCAAATACGCTTGTGGAGCAGTACTAACTCAGAATAAAAATGGATTACAGCTCCCAGTTGCATACGCATCAAGATCATTTACTAAAGGTGAAAGCAACAAGAGCACTACAGAACAAGAATTAGCAGCTATTCATTGGACAATAACATACTTCAGACCATATATATATGGTAGACACTTCACTGTCAAAACAGACTACAGAGCACTAACCTATTTATTTCAATGATAAATCCCAGTTCCAAACTAACACGAATGAGACTTGAATTAGAGGAATATAATTTTACAGTAGAGTATCTAAAGGGTAATTATGTAGCCGATGCGCTGTCTAGAATAACAATCAACGACTTGAAAAACATACATTTAAACATTAAAATTCTGAAAGTCACTACCAGAAACCAAAGTAGACAAAAATCCTGCGCAGGAAAAGAAAAAATAGAATTGCATAAGCAATCCATAGAAAAAGCTTCAAAGCCCAACGTATATGAAGTCATTAATAATGATGAAGTACGTAAAGTAGTGACCTTGCATGTAAATGACAATATGTGTTTATTTAAGCACGGAAGGAAAATTACAGCAAGATATAATGTTAGCGATTTGTCTACTAATGGAACCCTTGACTTAGGTCAATTCTTTCAAAGGCTTGAAAAGCAAGCCGGTATGCACAAAATCAGCCAACTTAAAGTGGCACCGTGGGAAAATATCTTTGAACATGTTTCAATTGATAATTTTAAAAATATGGGCAATTATATATTGAAATCATTAAGAGTAGCGCTACTCAACCCGGTGACCGTAATAAAAAATAATAAAGAAAAAGAAGCTATATTGTCTACATTTGATCCACGATGATCCAATACAAGGTGGTCATACAGGCATTACAAAAACCTTGGCCAAGGTCCAGAGGCACTATTACTGGAAAAATATGTCCAAAGACATAAAAGAGTACATAAAGAAATGTCCTAAATGCCAAAAGTCTAAAATGACTAAACATACTAAGACCCCATTAACCATAACCGAAACTCCGCAAAGAGCTTTCGATAGAGTAATTGTGGATACGATTGGTCCACTACCCAAATCTGATAATGGAAACGAGTATGCAGTAACACTCATATGCGATTTAACCAAATACCTGGTAGCGATACCAATACCAAATAAAAGTGCAAATACGGTAGCAAAAGCTATATTTGAAGATTTTATTCTAAAGTACGGTCCAATGAAGACGTTCATTACGGACATGGGAACGGAATATAAAAATTCAATTATTGAAGGTCTATGTAAAAATTTAAATATTGAAAACATAACTTCTACTGCACATCATCACCAAACTGTAGGTACCGTGGAGCGAAGCCACAGAACACTCAATGAGTACATTCGTTCATACATCTCAGTTGACAAAACGGATTGGGATGTATGGCTACAATACTTCGTCTATTGCTTTAATACGACACCCTCGATGGCACATGACTATTGTCCATACGAGCTAGTTTTTAGTAAAACTTCAAATTTACCTAAGCATTTTAATAGCATAGAAAACATAAAACCTCTTTATAATATAGAAGACTATGCTAAGGAATCAAAATTCAGATTAGAACAGGCATTTAAGAGAGCCAGACTAATGCTAGAATCTCATAAAATAAAACAAAAAATTATTTACGACAAAACTAGTTTAGATTTTGAGTTGAAAATAGGAGATAAGGTCTTATTAAAAAATGAAACTGGACATAAGCTAGATTTTAAATATACAGGTCCCTATAAGGTAGAACAAATAGGAGATAGGGATAATATAACTATATCAGACAATAAAAATAAAAAACAAATAGTACATAAAGATAGATTAAAACTTTTTATTTCATAATCAATCAACATTTCACGTATGTATCACGTATGGCCATACATAAATAAAAAAAAAAAAAAAAAGAAAAATAAGCATACCGAATATACAAATACAAAAAAAAAATGATTTTTAACATCATTTATTAAATTTTGTACAATCTATGTTAGAAAATAACTTCATTATATTACGTTATTTTTCAAAAGGAGGGAGATGTAATATGCTCATATATGCACTATTAATATCATATGTATATATATCGACCACCCACTGTGCCAAGAGTACTTAAAGGGTACACACTGTAACACTTTGTCGCAGTGTTTATGTTATCCAAGGTCTCGGTCATAAACCTAAGTGCACCGAAATATGAATCGCCTGCTGTGCCTTTGCTGTACGCCGAAAAGTGCATATGTCCGCATATACGTAACACGAGTGGACCTTATGCATGTCCACATACCTCCGCCTAAGCGAACATAACATAAATATATATTCATATATAAATATTTAAGAATACATAACCGTTCCTCCGCTGCCGCTTTGGGCAGCGCAGCTACGGGACTTAGACTTCCTTTAACTCATAAGTAAATTTGTAAGATCAGAAACTCCCTTTAGCTCGGAGCGGCAACAACAGTAGCTCCGTTTAATAAAAAAACCTAAAACCAAATAAAAAGCCTTTGAAGAACCTATTACACCCCATCTGATTAAGAAGAGGAAACAGGCTAATCAAAGACTTCGATCCTTCTACTGGCTTATGGGTAGGAGATCGAAGCTGAGAACTTCCACTAAACTCCTCATTTACAAGGCAATAATACGCCCAATCCGGACGTACGGCATACAGCTCTGGGGCACTGCGAGCAAGACGAATGTCCGAACAATACAAGCTTTCGAAAATAGAGCCCTTCGAATCGCCACTGAGATACAAAGAAGCAGCGCACGTTACATGCAGAGGCTTCATAATCACCCGAACCGGTTGGCCAGCTCCCTGCTGGACAACAGCGAGCAGCCCAGAAGACTAAAAAGGACATACCCGCTGGACCTCCCCTTACTACTCTAATTTATTTCTACCATATTAATATTTAAAATTATCTATAAGTGAAGTTTATGTGATAACATGTAATGGTTGTCCCTAATGGACAGTTTTAAATAAACGTTACCCTGCTATTACAAAAAAAAAATATCTACATCACTGTCGCCCCCCTTTTACCGCTCGTTCGTTTTTCGCCAAAAAAAAATAGTTAAATTTAGTGCAGCCAAAAATTTATTTATATACAAATATATGTACATATATAATACATATTTACGTCCATTAATAATTTGGCGTACATACAAATATATGCAGCGGTAAAATTTTCGTTTTCGCTCCAAACGTTTTCCGCTGCTATATATGTATGTATATGCATTAGTTTGACGCATTTTATTTTAACGGAACGCCAAGTGGCGCGCTACCCTATAATTGTTGGGTATACACATTTTTCGGTGTCATTGGCAACCAAATATTTTTTTTGGATACTCAGTGCCTCGACTATCAACATTATTCGATTATCAATTAATTACATAATTATTTCATCTTTTTCGCCATATTAATTAATTATTTTTCGTTTTCCCCAGATATTAAATTAAATATCTTTTTTCGTTTGGTTTCGTTTTTGAATTTAATTTATTATTTAGATAATTAAAATAAAAAATGTTTATATTAGTCAAAAAATTTTATTTTTACTAATTAACAAATACATTAAAAAATTTGTATTAAAAAAAAAAAATTAGAGTTTTGCCGGTTAGAGGAACGTTTGGAAGCTGGGTCAGTTCCTTTAGTGAAGACCGAGCTGGAGTGCAGGCGTCAGGTTTTAAATGAGACAATATTTAAGGCAAATGAGTTGCTAGACCAGATCGAGCAATTAGATGAGGAACTTGAATTTGGAACCGAGTTGGAAGAATTAGAGATAACAACTAAGGCAAGGGTGATGTCATTATTAAATGCCTTTACGTTAGCTGAAGAGTCCCCACCAGCTACTGCAATTTCTGCAGCCCCAACTCGATCTCGACTTCCATTGCCAAAATTGGCATTGCCAAAATGAAGTGGAAACTATTCGGAGTTTAAAAATTTCATGAGTCCCTTTGAGATATTAGTAGACAAGGATGTGAACATTCCAGTTATCGAGAAATGTAACCATTTAATTTCTTGCCTCTCTGATGAAGCCTTAGGAACTATCAAGGCATTCCAAGTCACCGAGAGTAATTATGACAAAGCTATTGCTAGTCTGAAAAGAGTTTACGATAACGAATGTCTCATCTTTGCGAACCAAATAAGAAAATTATTCAGCCTTCCGAAAGTTTCCCATCCGTCTGCGTCGTCGTTGAGAGGTCTCATCGACACAGTGTCATCGATCTATGGGTCACTATTATCCATAGGAGATGACACTAAATTGCAAACTCAATGATCATTCACTTAGCTTTGAGTAGAGTAGATCCAGTGACCAGAGAAAAATGGTAAGTGTCACTGGATTATGCGGAATTGCCGCTGTGGTCCGATTTCGAAAAAATATTAAATCGTAGGTACCAGCACCTGTCCTCTAAAAAGACTGGCAAGCCAAAACAGGAGAAAATTGGGTTCGGGAAGCAGCACAATAGGAGTTTGTTGGCTTGCTCCGCTTCCAATAAACAAGCTTGCAGTTAGTGCAACGCACAAGACCATAGTCTTGCCCAGTGTAGTCCGTTCGCTCGCCTTGCTGTAATGCAACGGTTTGAGTTGTCAAGTCAGCCTCATTATGTTTAAGTTGTCTGCGAAAAGGTCACACGGTTGCGAAGTGTAAATCGACTAGGTGTCAAATTTGTGCAAGATCGCACCACAAACTTCTGCACCGATTTACTGTATAACTTGGCGTTACCACCACCAAATGTACATTCTCCTACAGCGCTACATCTTGATGGCCCTTGTACGTCACATGCTTTGCAGGGGTTTTGTTAGCGACGCCGATCGTAAGCGTTAGAACTAAAAATGGCGAGCACATATTGGCCCGAGCATTACTTGACTCTGGGACACAAATTAACTTCATTACTGAAGAACTTGATCAACGCTTACAGATCCGTAGAATGGAATCGTGTATAAACTTGCTTGGAATTGGTCAAGCTAATTCCCAGGTTAAGAAAAAGATACACACTGTGGTGAAGTCAACGATTAATGGTGGTGAGTTTCCGTTCGACTTTTGGATTTTGAGAACTATCTCGGGTTATCACCCTGACCAGTCAGTGAACGTGAAAGATTGGGACCTATAAAAGAACTTGCCGTTAGCAGACCCATATTTCTACAAACCTCAGCGGATAGACATGTTAATTGGAGCTGAGTCATTTGTCGAACTGTTGTCCGTTGGCCAAATAAAACAAGGGCCAAACCATCCCATTCTCCAAAAAACTCTCCTTGGATGGATAGTATCGGGAAAATAAAAAGCTAATACCTCAGTTCCTCAACAGCCTGTCTCTAACCTGAATTGCCAACAAGAATTACTCGAGTCTATAGATGGCAATTTGAAAAAATGCTGGTCGTTGGAAAAAGTACTAACTTCTAAAAAGCTGTTGTCACCTGAACAAGAGTTATGTGAGGAACTTTAGCAGAAAAATACAGTTGTACTGCCTTCAGGTCGATTTGAAGTCAGGCTTCCATTTAAATCGGATCCAAGCGTTTTGGGAAACTCGTTCGAGGTAGCCAAACGCCGTTTTTTGTCGCTCGAGAGAAGATTATCTCGTGATCCGAAATTAAAGAAAATGTATGTGGAATTTATGGAAGAATACGAATTCTGGGGTCATATGTCCCCTACAAGCAATGAGGTTCTTGCTACTCTACACTACGTCATACCCCATCAGTGTGTCTTACGGACTCAAAGCACATCGACCAAATTACGAGTCGTGTTTGATGCGTCTTGTAAGACATCAACACATAAGTGTCTTAACGATCTGTTGATGGTTGGTCCTACCATTCAGGAAGAGTTGTATTCAATTCTTCTTAGGTTCCGGCTGAACAGATTCGCTCTGATAGCCAACATAAAAAAGATGTATCGCCAAGTAATGGCAAATGATCGGCTTCATTACCAGTTGGCGATACCAGTTGATAGTGTGGAGGAGACCCCCATCAGAGTCCTTAAAAACTGTGCAAGCTCAACACCGATCCTATTGCAGGAACTTTGGCTAAAAAAGCTTGATTGTGGAATACGATTTTCATTTTTATCTAAAGTTTGCTGAGACCTTAGATTGATAGAATTTTCATTATCGATCGCTGAGTGAGGAACATCGTTTTTGGGAGTACATATATTCTGTGAAAAGTTAAAAAAAAATATAATAATTCGTCCATTCATCCATAATTCCATAATAACATCCAAAAGTGTGCAACGCAGTGAAGGAGACATCTCCGACCCTATAAAGTATATATATTCTTGATCATGATCACCTCCTGAGTTGATATGAGCATGTCCGTCTGTTTGTCTGTCTGTTTCTACGCGAACTAGTTTTAAAGCTCTCAGTTTTAAGGCTATCGTCTTGAAACTTTGCACACACCCTTCTTTTCTTTGTACGCAGTATATAAGTAGGAACGGCCCGGATCGGCCGACTATATCCTATAGCTGCCATATAACTGATTGATCGGAAATGGAATAATTTTGGTGTTTTTAGGGTTAGAGAGTTCAAATTTTACATGAGAGCTATGTTTGGCGGAATAATACGACGTGCAGGATCGGACGACTATATCCTATAGCTGGCATTTAACTGAACGATCGGAAGTGACCAAACTTTGAAGTTTTGGAACGTGTTTTTGAAGATAGAAAGCTGGAACTTGGTACACATTCTATTTTTGGTCAGTTTATCCGATCTACCAAATTTTATAACGATCGGTCGACTATATCGTATAGCTATATATATATATATATATTACTGAAAGATCGGATGTGGTACTTGGTAGAAGCTTGGGACTTTTTTTATACCCTTGCAGAGGGTATTATAGTTTCGTCCAAAAGTGTGCAACGCAGTGAAGAAGACATCTCCGACCCTATAAGGTATATATATTCTTGATCAGGATCACCTCCTGAGTTGATATGAGCATGTCCGTCTGTCCGTCTGTCTGTCTGTCTGTTTCTACGCAAACTATTCTCTCAGTTTTAAAGCTATCGTCTTGAAACTTTGCACACACTCTTCTTTCCTTTGCACGCAGTATATAAGTCGGAACGGCCGGGATCGGCCAACTATATCCTATAGCTGCCATATAACTGATTGATCGGAGATGGTATAACTTCGGTATTTTTTGAGTAAGAGAGTTCAAACTTTACTTTACTTTAAACTTTACTTTACTTACTTCAAACTGGGTACCCAGGGGTTTTTGGGGTCGCTGATTACGAATTTGAAGTCAGATTTTCAAAATTCAATATGGCGGACGAATTTTCAAAAAATTCGTGGATTTTCATTGTTGAAAATTCGTCCGCCATATTGAATCCGCCATATTGAATTTGGGAAATCTGACTTTAGATTCGTAATCAGCGACCCCAAAAACCCCTAAGTACCCAGTTTCATGAAAATCCAAAAATTGTTCAAAAATTCGTCCGCCATATTGGATCCGCCATATTGAATTTTAAAAACTGACTTCAAATTCGTAATCAGCGACCCCAAAAACCCCTGGGTACCCAGTTTCATGAAAATCCAATAAATTAAAAATAAAGTCGCATACCTCCAAAAATGTAAAACTTTTTTTGAGGTTAGGAAGAAACGTACACGTGCAGGACCAAAACGGGCTTCAGATTCGTGTTCAGCGGTCCAAAATACATGGGGATAAGGTACTCTGATCTCCCAACCCGGACACTTTTTTTTTTTGTGTGGCTGTGTTATTTAAGAGCTCGCTCTGGCCAAAATGCTGACACAGCGTCTGGCCGGATGCCCATACATAGCGGCGAGCACTGCATATTTGCGTGGCCGCTATGAAATACATTTTGTTAGCTTTAAGTTTCAGTTTGTATCAGAACATCACTCAATAAAGAGGACTTGATTTTAATACTCCGGCTCAGCCGTTAAATAGTAAATTCATTTTATTGAATTGGTCACCGCGCCTCAAGGGCCGTGATAACGGAGCAAATGCAAGCTGCTCCCACCGTAATTCCTATCATAGAAGGAATTTCCCTCGGCAACCGCCAGGGACCCAAACATCGCTTACTACCTACAAGGAGAAGCATCCCCCTCAGCAATCGCCAGGGACGATCATCTCTCTAGCTCCTGCGACACCACTGACTGCAGCGAAGGATAACCGATTATAATATAATATACCACCCCATATTTTAATTTACTTATACTTTTTTACGTTAATCGTGTGGTTTAATTTGTTATTTGTTCGCCATTTAGCTTAGCTCATTTAGTTAAAAATTGCTTTGGAAATTTAGTTGAAAAATGGCCTTATTTGGCCATATTTTTATTTTTTGTTTTTTGTTCTCTATTTTTATACCCTTGCAGAGGGTATTATAAATTTGCCCAAATGTGTGAAACGGAGTGAAGGAGACATCTCCGACCCTATAAAGTATATATGTATATTCTTGATCAGGATCACCTCCTGAGTTGATATGAGCATGTCATTCTGTCCGTCTGTCCATCTGTATGTCTGTTTCTACGCGAACTAGTCTCTCAGTTTTAAAACTATCGACCTGAAACGCAGTATATAAGTCGGAACGGCTGGGATCCACCGACTATATTCTTTTTGGTGATTGGTGATTTTAGAGTTAGAGAATTTTACACGAAGGCTATTTTTGGCAAAATAACGACATGCTAAATTTCATAACGATCGGCCGACTATATCTTATAGCTGCCATATAACTGAACGATCAGAAATGGTTTTTGGTAGAAATTCCATCTTTGGTATTTTTAAAGAAATAGGTTTTGGACTTTTTTCATATTTTGTATTATAATAAATTGGGTTATATTATCATATTCTCACAAGGATCGGTCAACTATATCCGATGTTTGCGATATATATCCGGTTTTAACTGCAAGGGTATATCAACTTCGGCTCCGCCCGAAGTTAGCTTTCCTTTCTTGTTTTTATATGGAGTTTGTCAGCTGTCACATTTTTGACAGCGGATTTTCGTCAACTCAGTACTAGGCTTTAAAGGAATTTTAATAATTTGAACTGCATATCATTCACAATAGATTAATTTTTAATGTTGCATACCAGAAATTGTCATAGATGGCGCCACTGCGAAGAAATCAGCTGTTGGTGTTAACATTTACATGAGCTTAAAATTTACGATTTTTTGGTGCAATTTTAAAAACGCCAATACTGAAAATTTTATGGACAAAACCAAAAGTTTTGAAATGGATACTTTTCAATGTGGTTTGTATTATGTGTTTGTGTATGTGAAGTGTCCAAAAAACTTTTGTTGTCTTTTTAATAAAGTGAAAACTTAAGCAGTCTAGCAAAAGAAATTTTTAGAAATAAATCACATTTTTAAAAAGAGATTTAAACTAAGTCAAACCGAGTCGGACATTGAAATTTAGTCCATGTTGTAGATTGTTTAATTTTCTTCATTTGAGTGAAATATGAGCATGCACTTCTATGCGCTTTTGAAGAAATTCATAATTTAAGAAGGCAACCTCAAAACCTTGAATTTGAATCTGTTAGCTGTGAGACTAGTGCAAAACCGATTTAAATAAAAAAAAAAAAAAAGAATATTAATTAAAAACCACACCTACTTTTCCAAAAGAAGACTATGGCTTTATAAAACACTAAAAAAGAACCAAATCGAAATATCTTGCTTAGTTCTACAGTTAGCATGTTATTTATAAATAGGGCGCGGTGCCACGCCCACAATTTTTTCAAATCTGAGTTCTTTTGACCATATAAACTCAAATCAAAAATTGAAATCTAAATATCTTGCTTGGTTTTTGAGTAAGAATGTTTCTTAAAAAGTAGGCGGTGCCACGCCAGGCGGTGCCAGGCGGTCTCAAATCAAAAATTACAACTTAAATATTTTGTTTCGTTCTTGAGATTTTATTTTTGGCCAGAAAAAGTGGTCATACCATTTCCTATAGTGCCCTGCACTAGACGATTCATAATTTACCACAAATATACGCTTATTGCGGGCTAAGGCGGCCAATTCCTCTATGTTTTCCTCTACAGAAGTTGACATTGCTGGTTTTAAACATAAATTATGAATGCAACGGCCACAAAGTCCACGGTAAAGGGATTTCTTTGATATTTTATCGAAGTATACAGCTTCATTTTTGTGAATTATTGCGTGCCAAGTAGCTGATTTTTGTGATGCAAAATACAACCCACACGTTTTGCATATGCGCTTTTGAAGTTGGCTTTGTACCGACGGAGAATTCAAGTCGTAGGGAATCTGGAGTAAAAGAGGGGAGTGTGATATTAACACATTCAATATATAAAATGTAGATAAAGCTTACCTGCAAATATTTGTTGTGTTTATTTATTGATATCACGAGAGCTCTGCGTTTTAGTAGGTCCAGAAAATCGCCCTTCTCATTGTTCTCGGAAACCATTATTTTAGAGACACCCTGAACAACACGTATAGGAGAAAGGAAAAATCTACCAGGTAGAATTTGAAGTTATCTACTTCTTAATTCTCCACAATATTCTTTAGAAAAGCTTTTCAAAATTTTCAGAAAGTATTGACTCTCACGAACATGTTCTTGATACCAGTACTGATCTTTTACATCCAGTTTTGCCTTAGGTAGGTAGACAATATTTGGCAGTCACAGAAATGTCATCGAGAACCATGTTGCCCCAAACTTTGGCCAATGTTCTCCCGGCGAATTCAAAATTTTTTTCCTCTAAGTCGAAGTTTGTGGTTCCGCCTTGGTTATCCAAAAGGCATCCAACCCAGACAATTCCCGGCTTAGTAGCGCCATTCTCCTTTCGACTCGGTTAAAAGCATTTCATCCTAAAATAAAAATGGATTTTACAATATAATTTAGCTATTACTTAGATATAAATTTTACCTGTATCATTTGTGGCAACAAAAATTGCATCCAAATTGTATGCCTTAAAATGTTGTACTGCATGGGAAATAACCTTCCCATACCTGGGATTTTCATCAGGGCCACCCTCGGAAGTTACAATCACCACAGGCTTGACTAGTCCTTCATCGGTCCTTGCTTTTGATTCAAAAGACTCTAGATTCACAATACTGTCAAAATCTCTAGCATGAGTTCCAGCAGTAGATGAAGAATGTTTTCCACTTCTTATTCTTATAAAGGTGGGGCCAAAATAACCAACAGCTTTCGGGTCTCCCATTTTTTGTGGACTTATAATTACCATCGCATAAACTGATGGGATTAGCTTATGCTTTGAGGCAACAACCCAATCGTGATCTAGCAGCATGACCTTCTATCAAAGATTATAAAGTACATAAATGGGACATCAGGGCCCAAAACGGTCAACTTTTTTCGTCGAGCTTGTTGGTGAGGGGGGAACGCACATGCATACGATTCTATTTTTTAAATAGACCGTCTGTCTGTCCGTCTGTCTGTCTGTTTCTACGCGAACTAGTCTCTCAGTTTTGAAGCTATCGACTTGAAACTTTGCACACACCCTTCTTTCCTTTGCACGCTTTTTCCTTTCCTGTGGTGATTATAGTATATAAGTCGGAACGACCGGGATCGGTCGACTATATCCTATAGCTGCCATATAACTGATTGATCGGAAATGGTATAATTTTGGTGTTTTTAGAGTTAGAGAGTTTGAATTTAACATGAGAGCTATTTGTGGCAAACCATTACGACATGCCAAATTTCATAAGGCTCGGCCGACTATATCTTATAGATGCCATATAACTGAACGATCGGAAATGACCCATCTTTCGTGTTTTTGAAGATAGAAAGCTGAAACTTAATACGGATTCTATTTTTGGCCAGTAGATTTATCCTACTATCCGACTATATCCTATAGCTGCCACATAGCTGAACGATCGGAAATGGTATTTGGTAGAAATATCAACTTTCGTATTTTTGACGATAGAAGCTTGGGACTTTTTTTTAGATTTTTTATTTTAGTTAATTGGTTTTATTATGATGTAATCATAAGGATTGGCCAACTATATCCGATGTTTGCGATATATATTCGGTTTTAACTGCAAGGGTATATAAACTTCGGCTCCCCCCGAAGTTAGCTTTCCTTTCTTGTTTTTATATTTTTTTATACCCTTGCAGAGGGTATTATAATTTTGTCCAAAAGTGTGCACTTCACTTTGCTTATATTTTCGCCAATATAAGCGAAAAGACACTGAAATACAATTTATTAAAAGCGACAGACAAGCTTTTTTTTTTGTAACAGTTGTAATGTGCTAAACCAAAACTAGTGCATTGTTGAAAAAAAAAAAATACGTACCACGCAATGAGCTCATTGAGCAACGACCAAAAGAACGAGCGTAGAAATTCAGTGAACCAAAGAAACGGCTTCTACTCTTACTTTTCAACCCGCGATACCGAAGTGGAAAAATCGGCGCTTAAAAGCAACCCGGCTTTACTGACCGCTGAAACCCAAAGGGCACGGTCTTGCTCACCCGCTCTGCTCACTCCGACTCCCGCGTCATGGAGTTCGCAGTGTAAAACCCCCCCTCCAATATCGGAAACAAATTTCGCACCAACAACAAGCAGCGCTACAACTTCTGCAACAACAGCGAAAACCCCTGCAACTCAAAGTACCACGACGTCAACGACTACAGCGAGTACAAAAACAACAACCTCGGAAAGTGCCAAAGCGGCAACGACCACACAGACTGGAATGGATCGCTACATCCAAATTAAGCGCAAGCTTAGCCCGCAGAGTAATCCGGCAGGCAACAAAACAAAAATTAACCGTGTCCTGAATAACGATAATGAACCAGACAGATCCACTACTAACAGATTTGCCCTACTGGCGGAGGCTGAGGAAAACCAACCAGCCCAAGACACCGCAAAAAAACCCAAGCCCCCTCCAATCTATATTAGGGAAAAAAGCTCGAGTGCCCTGGTCAACAAAATTGCGTCGTTGATCGGGAACGGTGAAAACTTTCATGTTGTTCCGCTTATCAAAGGGAACATCCATGAAACAAAGGTGCAAACCAAGACTGAAGAGCACTTCCGAATAGTGTCAAAATATCTGGACACTGTACAGAAAAACTATTACACGTACCAGCTGAAAAGCAGTAAGGGCCTACAAGTGGTAGTAAAGGGAATAGAACCCGATGTTACCGCCGAGGAAATAAAAACCGCCCTTAAAGAAAAGGGCTTCGCTGCCAAGAATGTTATTAACATTCTAAATAAAGATAAAAAGCCACAACCCCTCTTCAAGGTCGAGCTCGAGCCTGAAAGCAGGTCGCTGAAGAAGAACGAAGTCCACCCAATCTACAACCTGCAATATCTTTTGCATCGGAAAATCACTGTTGAAGAGCCACATAAACGTAACGGTCCAGTGCAATGCATTAATTGTCAAGAGTATGGACACACAAGGTCTTACTGCACACTTCGGGCTGTCTGTGTAGTCTGCGGGGACGCCCACAAGTCCGCTTGCTGCACTACAAACAAGGACTGTACCGTGAAGAAATATGGAAACTGCGGAGGCAGCCATACGGCAAACTATAGAGGATGTATTGTGTATAAGGAGTTAAAGAGTCGCATGCGTCAAGCGACCGCA
The DNA here is from genome assembly GCF_030179905.1 of Drosophila bipectinata. NCBI lineage: Eukaryota > Metazoa > Arthropoda > Insecta > Diptera > Drosophilidae > Drosophila > Drosophila bipectinata. Next base: position 7,785,337 of record NC_091740.1, on the reverse strand, counting down.
ACGCGCAACCAAAATCCACAGAATGCGTACGTTTCGTCAAAAACCACGCCAGACGTCTTCTTCGCCAAAGCTGCGAGATCCTCATTCGGTCCACTAAACACCACCAACGGCTTCTCCTATGCCGATGCTCTACGATCTGGAAGGGAAATTCCAATTCAGCCTAACTCTCAAAGCGCTCAACAGGCCCCAGAACAGCCACACAGCAAAACGGAAACTATGATGCTTACCCTCCAACAAAGTATGATGGAGCTTATGTCATTCATGAAAACGACCATGCAAACGCTTGTTCAAAACCAGAACATGGTGATACAGCTGCTCGTAGCACAACAGTCCAAATAATCTATGCAGGCGCTACGAATATCAATGTGGAACGCCAATGGTGTCTCACGGCATAAACTAGAATTGTCACAATTCTTGACCGAAAACCATATTGACGTTATGCTACTGGTGGAAACGCATCTTACAAGCAAATACAACTTTCATATAAGAGGCTACACAATCTACCGCACAGATCATCCAGATGGGAAAGCCCACGGCGGAACTGGAGTTCTAATCAGAGAACGAATTAAACACCATTTTCACAAAAGGTTTGCAACAAACTTCTTGCAGGCCACATCGATACAAATTCAGTCAAGCAACGGAATCCTTTCAATTGCTGCCGTTTACTGCCCTCCTCGCTTCTCAATCTCGGAAGGACAATTTATGGACTTCTACAATTCACTTGGGGATCGATTTATAGCCGCAGGAGACTACAACGCCAAACATACGCACTGGGGATCACGTCTAGTGACTCCCAAAGGAAGACAATTGTACAATGCAATTATAAATGTGAAAAATAAACTGGACTACGTTTCCCCTGGAAGTCCCACATACTGGCCAACAGACTCACGAAAGCTCCCAGACCTTATTGATTTTGCAGTGACAAAAAACATACCTCGCAATCTAATAAGGGCCAAAGCAGTCTCGGACTTATCATCAGACCACTCGCCTGTGCTTCTAACGCTTCTTCAAAGCCCAGAAGTAACCGAACACCCCTTCAGTCTGACGACGACAAAAACAAACTGGCTAAAATATAAAAAGTACGTGAGTGCCCACATAGAACTCGCCCCGGAATTTAACATGGAATCGGACATCGACTACACTACGAGCGCCCTGGAAGAGGTACTCGTTGCGGCAGCTAAAATCTCTACTCCTCATAGGAAAGAAGTAGACCAAAACAAACACTTCAAATCTAATCAGCAAATCGAACAGCTCGTGCGAGAAAAGAGGCGCACGCGTCGTGATTGGCAAAACAGCCAATCACCAGCTTCAAAACAACGCCTTAAGGAAGCAACCCGATCACTCGACCAGGCTCTTCACCAACAGGAAGAAAATGCACAGCTGAGGTACATCCAGAATCTCTCGCCAACAAGCACAAAGTACCCCCTGTGGAGGGCCCACCCAAATCTTAGTGCCCCAATTGAAACGACCACCCCGATAAGAAACTCTTCGGGATGCTGGGCTCGCAGCAACGAAGACCGAGCTGAAACATTCGCCACACATCTCCAAAGTGTCTTCCAGCCAAACCCAGCCTCAAATTCATTCCTCCTGCCAGTAATTCAGCCAGAGTCCTCCCCTCAGCCAGCCGCACCTCCATTCCGGCCGAACGAAATCGAAAAAGTCATAAGAGGGCTAAAACCAAAAAAGGCTCCCGGTGGTGACCTATTGACCCCAAAGATGCTGATCGAACTTCCAAAATGCGCTATAGAGGTCGTCTGCAAACTATTTAATGGAATCATTAATCTTGGCTATTTCCCAAAAAAGTGGAAGAAATCCATTATTATAATGATACCGAAGCCTGGAAAAGACCACACAATTCCGTCATCATACAGACCAATAAGCCTTCTATCTTGTTTGTCTAAACTGTTTGAAAAATGCTTGTTAACTCGCATAATACCACATCTGGAAGCTTGCAATATCATCCCGGCACACCAATTTGGCTTTCGAAGAAACCATGGAACCATCGAACAAGTGAACAGATTAACATCCGAAATACGCTCAGCCTTCGAACAACGAGAATACTGCAGCGCTATTTTCCTCGACGTATCTCAAGCTTTCGACCGAGTTTGGCTCATCGGACTCATGCACAAAATTAAAACGTATTTGCCAACATACACCCACAAGCTACTGAAATCATACCTCTTCAATAGGGTATTCTCAGTGAGATGCAACGCAGCTACTTCGGGCGACTACACCATCGAAGCTGGAGTTCCACAGGGAAGCGCACTCGGGCCGTGTCTATATGTTTTGTATACTGCGGATATTCCTACGACCGCACAACTAACAACGTCAACGTTCGCCGATGATACCGCTATTCTTAGTCGCTCCAGATGCCCAACGCAGGCAACAACCCAACTGGCTAATCATCTCACAATAGTGGAAAGGTGGCTGTCCGACTGGCGCATTAAAATAAACGAACAAAAGTGTAAACATATAACGTTTACTCTTAATAGACAAACATGCCCTCCGCTCTTACTAAACGGTATGCAGATCCCTCAAGCTAACGACGTAACGTACCTTGGCGTTCACCTTGATAGACGACTTACCTGGCGTAAGCACATCGAATGCAAAAAGATGCATCTAAAACTGAAAGCCAGCAGCCTCCACTGGATCATAAACTCACGATCGCCACTGTGCCTGGACTACAAGCTACTACTGTACAATTCAGTCCTAAAGCCAATCTGGACGTATGGCTCCCAGCTGTGGGGGAACGCGAGCAGCAGCAACATAGACATCATACAGCGCGCACAATCAAAAATCCTGAGAACTATCACAGGGGCACCTTGGTATGTTCGCAACGAAAACATCCACCGGGATCTGGGCATCCTCGCAGTGAAAGACGAAACCCAGAAGCAAAAAGAGTCATACAAAGAAAAACTGTCTTCGCACCCAAATTTTCTCGCTCGGGGATTGACTCGGGTTTCTAGCGTATCCCGCCTTAGACGCAACGACCTCCCAACCCAGCAATCGATTTTTAGGGCCGTCTAACTCCGTATCAGTCAATATGACTGTTAGTTAAGTTAAAAATATAAGATTTGATACACCTCTTGTTAGTCTCGCAAAGAGAAGATTCAAGAAATAAAAGCAACGTTAAAAAAAAAAAAAAAAAAGTGTGCAACGCAGTGAAGGAGACATCTCCGACCCTATAAAGTATATATATTCTTGATCAGGATCACCTCATGAGTTTATAAGTTAACTGAAGTTAACCGAGCAGCGGCAATGTCCGATTATTTAAAAGCTCGCTCTGACCAAACTGCTGACCCAGCGTCTGGCCGGAAGCCCATGCATAGCGGCAAGCACTGCACATTTGCGTGGCCGCTATGAAATAATTTTTGTTAGCTTTAAGTTTCAGTTTGTGTCAGAGTCTCATACAATAAAGAGCACATAAAACCAATCTCCGGCACTGCCGTTAACTTGTAAATTCATTTGTTGAATTGGTCACCGCGCCTTAAGGGCCGTGACAACGGGGCTCCCATCATAACTCCCGTCACAGAACGGATCTCCCCTCGGCAACCGCCAGGGATCTCAACCACTACCTACAAGGAGTAGCAACACCCCCGGCAACCGCCAGGGGTAATTACCTTACAACATATCTCCAGCATCTACGGCATCACCGACTGCAGCGAGGGATAACCAACAACAACATCATATACCAAACACCAAAATTATATTATTTTATATAAGCATGTCCGTCTGTCCGTCCGTCCGTCTGTCCGTCTGTCTGTCCGTCTGTCTGTTTCTACGCAAACTAGTCTCTCAGTTTTAAAGCTATCGACTTAAAACTTTGCAGCAGGGACCGTAATTGTTATAATTTTTAAAATAAAAATTATAAAATAAAAATTATTTATTGATTTTTATGACAAAAATTGAAATATAACTCTTATTTTCAATTTTTATAAGAATAATTAATAATAAGAATTATTTTTCAATTTTTATAAAAAAAATAAAAATAAAAATTATGATTCAATTTTTATTAAAAAAATTGAAAATAAGTGTTACAATTCAATTTTTATTATAAAAATTGAAAATAAAAATTGAATGCGAATAACTTCTGAACCGAGTGGACTATTAAAAAACCGCTTACATTTTAATGATCTGTGGCTCAGTACCTTTCAAATGATGTATCGAATGTCCTTAAAGGACATAATCAAGGATTCCTTAATAATTCAATTAATTTAGTTATATTTCTAGTGTGGGTCAACAGGGGTATATTGGGAATCAATGTCCAATACTATTGAGACCACCGCATTGAAGTAAAGACGCTTGGAGTGATTGCGCTCCATGAAGCATGAAAATTGAAAATGTGCTGAACGAGTTTTTAATAAAAAAGGAGCAAGTCTACACTGTCACTTCAGACAATGGCAAGAATGTCATTATAGCGATCGACTTCATGAACAAAGAATTGAATTCGGAATTTTGTGACGAGTTTGACGATGACGACCTTATTAAAGATATTCGCGTTCACTCTATACATTCGATTAGATGTGCCGCCCATTCCATGCAATTAGCTGTTCATGACCTGCTAAAAGAGAGGAGTCGGAGATTCTTTGTCGGCATCGCACGATCCATAATAAAAACATTGCGAACTCCGACTTATAGGTAAACAAATAAAATGCATAACATTACACTTAAAAATTACAATGCTATTTTAAAATTATGGATACATCCCCAACCTCTACTGTATGTGCCAACAAGGTGGATCTCAACGTACACTATGTTGAAAAACGTATGCGTATATAAGGAGTTTTCAAAAGAAAACCTAAGTGAAACATTGCAGTTAACGGAATCAAATTGGGAGGAAATTACCTTGCTGTTGGTGGCACTAGAACCTATTTTTATAGCCACTGAAAAATTGCAAAGCAAACCGTTATATTTCGGCGATTTTTATAAGCTTTGGATTAAGATTATTCAATATAATCGAAATAATTTTAAGAAACTAGGTGTGTACTTTTACATGTTTGGCCCACTCTTGAAAATTTCTAGTAGAAATTAGCTAAATAAATTGAATAATTGAGGATTCCATGATTAAAACATTTTTAGGACCTGTTTTTTTAATAAAGAGTAATATTGTCATTGCAGATGCCATTATTAAAAAATTGTTCTTCACATAATTTACATAATCGAGTCTTCCTTTTGTAATGAACACTGTTATTTATGGAATTATTAAGGAATCCTTGATTATGTCCTTTAAGGACATTCGATACATCATTTGAAAGGTACTGCGCCACAGATCATTAAAATGTTAGCGGTTTTTTAATAGTCCACTCGGTTCAGAAGTTATTCGCATTCAATTTTTATTTTCAATTTTTATAATAAAAATTGAATCGTAACACTTATTTTCAATTTTTTTAATAAAAATTGAATCATAATTTTTATTTTTTTTTTTTTTATAAAAATTGAAAAATAATTCTTATTATTAATTATTATTATAAAAATTGAAAATAAGAGTTATAGTTCAATTTTAGCTATATAAATTGAAATAAAAGTTTATTGTGTTTCTGGATTCAGCGTTAAAAAATGGTATATGTGTCCTTTTCCCACTCCCCATAAAGGCTTTTTTGTCGTTCAATTTTTTTGAACTCATAAGTCTTATTTGCAGTCCCTGCTTTGCAAACACCCTTCTTTCTTTTGCACGCAGTATATAAGTCGGAACGACCGGGATCGGCCGACTATATCCTTTATCTGCCATATAACTGATTGATCGGAAATGGTATAACTTTTGTGTTTTTAGAGTTAGAGAGTTCAAATTTTACAAGAGAGCTATTTTTGGCAAATTAATATGACACGCATTGCATAAGCATAAATTGCATAAGGATCGGCCGACTATATCCTATAGCTGCCATATAACTGAACGATCGGAAATGACCCAACTTTCGTGTTTTGAAGATAGAAATCTGCAACTTTGTACAGATTCTGTTTTTGGTTAGTTAACCCGACCTACTAAATTTCAGATAGAAGTTTAGAAGATAGAAGTTTGGGACTTTTTTTAGATTTTATATTATAATAAATTGGGTTATATTATCATATTCTCATAAGGATTGGCCAACTATATCCGATGTTTGTGATATATATCCGGTTTTAACTGGAAGGGTATATCAAGTTCGGCTCCGCCCGAAGTAGCTTTCCTTTCTTGTCATTGCATCTTTTATATATTTTTGAAAATCTTTTTGTTATTTTTTTTCTGATTTTCATATTGCCGTTGCTTCTTTTTGTTTGTATGATTTAAAAAACGATTGAAATAGTTCACTTAGGTTTGACGTGTCACAACCGAAACTTTAAAACAGATTACGGTTAATTCCATAATTTCACAACGAATGGCTGATTTTCGATATACAAAAAAATACTGGGTGTGTCAGACTCACGCACGGCAGAAGTGAAACTTCTAAGTTGGTTGTTCCATGCATGCGAGCCCCGGTTTAGATCTCTCCCCCCTCTCTCGTTTTAAATTCAGGTTTCCATATTTTTTTTCAGAAAAGCGTAAATATTACTCATAAATTTTAAATTATACATTTATAAAATATAGTTATAATTACAATGGAATCATAGGCACCTTTTCAACACATTTCTAGTATATACATCGATTGTATTCACAAATTATTCACATGACATCGCAAAATTTTCAGGATCACTCTCAAAATGGTTATTTCCTAATATACTAATAATCAGCTTATGATAGCTAAAGTGGGAGATATATACATTTGCGCTCAAATTGTTGATGAATCGTGCGAAAACTGCGTCTATTGTCGTTCCCTGTCTAGTTGTACCAACATTTATATCGTTGAAAATATCTAGATTCTAGATCAGAGGTCGGCACGGCCCTATCCCGAGGGCATAGGAAATTTCTCTGCCCGAGCTCTGCCACACACACACAGTATAAATGTGTAAAACGTCATGGTCACAGCCTACTTTCTGCTATTCTTTACTAATACTAATGCGTTAAAATCATATCAATGTATTGGGGTGCCTACCACTGTTCTAGATCAAAGACTTCTTTGAAAATTTTCAAAAGTTCCAACGATACTTTGCTCGCGTTATTGACATTAAAATCTACGGTAACGATCATTGGCAACTTCATTTAACAGTCTTGAACCACCTTCCGTGTATGCCAAGAGTACATGGTGAATGAACTTTTTTGATATATTTATTTGATATATTTACTTAATATATGTCGGCGCATTGAAACTGCGTGGTTGCGAATGTATGTGTGTGTGTGTGCGAATACACATTTTCGGGTATTTCACCAGAGTCCTCTTGCGCTGTGAGTGTGTGGTTGCCGGGCAACCGACCGTTGGATGTTGGCAGGCGACCGTTGCTAGGATGTTGTCGCTTTAAAAAAGTATCATTGTAGCGAGGCGACAGCGTTGTGTCGCTGTCGCCGATCGAGGTTCGGTAGTATGCACAGTAGGTAGAGAATTAGACGCAGGCAGTTGCGTACCAGAACTTGAAGTGTGTACAAGGCTGAAACTCGTTGCGCCACAATGGAAGACAACAACAACAACAACAACGATCATAATTCGACATCAGAAGTGGGATCTGGCCACCAGCCTTCAACACTAGATGGACCATGGCGTACCCTGATGGAATTGCAAAATAAAAATTTAATTGAACTAGTGAGAGCCATAAAAACAACTGTACCTTATGCAGGGCAGAACAAAACTGTGCAATTACCCAAATTCAACCCAGACAATCCAGGCGCCAACGCATCATCGTGGTGCTCAACGGTGGACATAATTTTACAAGAAAACACATTGAGAAGCAGTGCGTTGGTTATGGCTTTGAGTTCGGCTTTAGAAGGAAGTGCTTCGCAATGGCTTTCGCAAGTGTGCTATGCTGAAATTACTTGGCCTGAGTTTAAAGAATTGTTTATACAACGCTTCGACACTATAGAAACACCAGCCGCTATGTTTCTTAATATGCTATCAAATCGAACGACTGATGGCGAGAGTCTGGCTGTTCATGCAAGTCGCATGGTTACCGAACTAACGACGAAATGGCGCCAAATGGATAACGAAGATATTGCTGTGTCTGTGACCCTTGCGCTGCTGGCAAGCTTCGATCACCGATTGCAGCGTTTAAGTTTTACATCAAATGTTTGAACCAGAGGCGATCTACAGTCCGAATTAAAAGCATTCACTTTTATTAAAAGGAAAAGCGGCGCTATGGAGCATCAGTCTGAAACTTATTCTAAACGGCAAAAACAATCACCGATAGAGTGCCATTTCTGCGGAAAAGTGGGCCATAAAATGTCTGAATGCAGATTCAGGAAACAACAGAATCAATTCGCGACTGATAAAACCCAACATGGCAGGCATGATATTCATCACCGTGGAAAATCAAATTTAACTTGCTACAAGTGCGGAGAATTGGGTCACATATCCACCCAATGTACAAAGAAGGAAGCTGACAGGAACAAGGCATTCAATCGAAGCGAGAGAAGCGAGTGGAACAGTGCAGCGTTGCAGTACCAAAGGGATGCCTGAACCATAGAGGCCAAACTTTCGAAATCACCTTCGATTCGGGATCGGAATGCTCGTTGATAAAAGAAAATCTAAGTACCAAATTTGCTGGTAAAAGATTCAATAATATTGTTATCCTAAGATGTATCGGCAGCAATGGAATATGTAGTACTTTACAAATATTAAGCAATGTAAAAATTGATGATTATTGTATCGTAATTTTGTTTCATGTATGATGAAGATGTACAAAACGACATTGTAATTGGCCGTGAGATATTAAATCAGGGTCTTGGTATTGTCATTTCATGAAACCAATTTAGGATCTCAAAGACCAAAGTAGTTAATTTGTGTACCGGCAATACGCCAGCCGATATTGATACTGATCTTGAGGGACAAGATAAAATAAAACTACATTCACTGTTGGCAAAGTAATCAAATTCATTTATAACTGGGATCCCAAGTACTAAAGTCAGAATTGGCGAAATGAAAATTAGGTTGATTGATCCAACAAAAACCGTACAGAGAAGGCCATATCGTTTAAGTCCATGCGAGCGAGATTTGGTTAGCGACAAAATTAATGAACTGCTAAAATGCAATATAATTAGGCCAAGCTGCTCACCTTATGCAAGCCCTATATTATTAGTGAAGAAAAAAAATGGTACGGACAGACTTTGTGTTGACTTTAGAGAGTTGATTCAAATGGGGGAGTTAATTACTTTACATGTCTAGACATGGCCAGCGGATATTACCAAATTCCTTTACATTCAGATTCTATCGAGTACACGGCGTTTGTGACTCCGGATGGTCAATACGAGTTCCTGACCGTGCCATTTGGGCTCAAAAACGCACCTTCCGTTTTTCAACGATTAGTAATACAGGCGCTAGGGGATCTAGCAAATTCCTTTGTCATCGTCTATATGGATGATATCATGATAGCCGACTCAACAAAATGCGAGGCGCTAGAAAGATTACAGATCGTTCTAGATGTTTTGACAAAGGCTGGGTTTTCATTCAATCTTACAAAGTGGTCATCCATGAAAACATCGGTTCAATATTTGGGTTACAATATAAGTGCGGGTGAGATTCGTCCAAACCCACAGAAAGTTGTAGCGTTGACTGCTCTTCCGCCTCCACAGTCAGTCACTTCACTTAGACAATTCATTGGGCTAGCTTCCTATTTCCGACAGTTTATTAAGGGATTTTCACATTTAATAAAACCGTTATATTTCTTAACTGCAGATAAAAACAAATTTATTTGGAAAACAGAGCATGAACAGATACGGAAAAAGGTCATTGCCACTCTTACTGACAAACCAGTCCTTGTTATTTTTGACCCTTATTATCCAATCGAATTACACACAGACGCCAGTTGCAGTGGCTACGGTGCAATTTTATTTCACAAAATTAATAACAAACCCCAGGTAATAGAATACTATAGCAAAACTACTTCACCGGAAGAATCAAGATATCACTCGTACGAGTTGGAAACCTTAGCTTTCGTGAACGCCATTGGGCATTTTCGACATTATTTGCTGGGCAGGAACTTTGTAGTTTATACTGACTGTTTAAGGCGTCGAGAAATAAACGAGATTTAACCCCCAGAGTAAAGCGTTGGTGGGGTTATTTGCAGTCATTCACATTCGATATTCATTATAGAGAAGGGAAAAGGATGGCACACGTTGGCTTTTTATCGAGAAATCCCCTTTCAAAAAAGTCTACTACAACCGCAAAAATAGTTGAAGAGAAAAGAGTAAATTTAGCTGAAATTTCAAGCAACTGGCTTATTGCTGAAGAACGGCGAGATTTGGACATAATCGAAATTGTTAAACATTTTAAAAACTTTTCTCTGCCTGAAGATATTGCGAAAACCTATGAATTAAGGGCAGAAGTTCTTCATCGAAAGATACAAAGAAATGGGAGAACACGTTGCTTACCAGTGGTGCCACGAGCTTTCAGATGGTCTGTCATAAATCAAGTGCATGAGTCCATAATGCATTCAGGTTTCGAAAAGACATTAGACTTAGATTAAACTTACGATTTCACTGGTTTGACAATATGTCAAAATCCACTTCAGGAAAAATACAGGCGGAACTACATCCAATACCAAAAGTCACTATACCTTGGCACACTATCCACATCGATATCACTGGAAAATTAAGTGGCAAGAGTGATCAGAAGGAATATGTTATTGTTCAGATAGACGCGTTTACCAAATATGTCTATCTTAGTCATAGTCTTAAATTGGACAGTGAGAGTTGTATAAGGGCCGTTCAATCTGCCTTTTCATTGTTTGAAGTACCAAACCGAATAATAGCTGACCAGGGGAGGTGTTTTACAGGCGCAAAGTTCAGTCAATTTTGTTCAGATCAAAAAATAAATTTGCATTTGATAGCCACTGGTGAAAGTCGAGCTATGAGCACGTTGAAGAATATGTTAACAGCGGTTGAAACGGGAACACAGTCTTGGCAGGATGTGTTGGGAGAGGTGCAGTTGGCAATCAATTGTACAACCAATCGCTCTACGAAAGCAAGTCCTTTAGAAATTTTATTGGGAAAGGTAGCATGCCCATTGGGATTACTTCCACCTAGTGATATAAAAAATGTTATTGATTTGTTAAACGTAAGAGCGCAAGCTGCAAAGAATGTATTAGCCAGTGCAGCTTATGATAAAAAACGATTTCATAGAAATAAGGCAAATGTAAAAAGGCACAAAATTGGAGATTTCGTATTACTTAAGAGCTAAGAAAGACACCAGACCAAGCTAAGTCCAAAATTTAGAGGGCCTTTTGAAATAGTAAAAGTTCTGGAAGGTGACAGGTACATTTTAAAGTCTTTAACTAATAAAAGAAATTATAAATATGCACATGAGGATTTAAGAAAATTACCAGAGGGGCAAGTGCCCGAAGAGATAAATGTGTACGATGATTATAATAATTTAGATGTTAGAAACGTAACCGCTACAGAAGAGAGTGAAAATGAAAATATTGAGAATATTGAAGAAAAGAGTGAAAATAAAAATATTGAAGAAAAGAGTGAAAATGAAAATACTGAGAGTATTGAAGAAGAAAATGAAGTACACCAATAAGGGTAACAAAGTTCATTGCTGGCCAATGAAAATGGCAGAGTACTGAGTCCATAAAATATAATGCAAGCACAAGTGCAAAACATATTGTTTGTTTTGATCATGGCGTGTGGGGTATTTGATTATGCGACTATAAGAGTGAATAACGAAGAAGAATGGATTATATAAAAGAAGAAGAATAACAAAGAAATGGAAAGAAAGAAAGAAAAATTGAATTGAATTGATGAAAAAAATTATAGTTATGGAACTGAATACTGTTTTGTGAAACTGTTAATATGATAATTTGTTATGAATTAAGATAAGACAATTGGATTTTGTTATGAAACTATTTAATGTTCAGTCTAATAATTAAAAGAAAGAAAGAAAATTCGAATGCTGCTATTTTCTACACGAGGTCGTGTTAGGGTCAGGATGGCCGTGTCGGCGCATTGAAACTGCGTGGTTGCGATTGTATGTGTGTGTGTGTGCGAATACACATTTTCGAGTATTTCACCAGAGTCCTCTTGCGCTGTGAGTGTGTGGTTGCCAGGCAACCGTTGGCAGGCGACCGTTGCTAGGATGTTGTCGCTTTAAAAAAGTATCATTGTAGCGAGGCGACAGCGTTGTGTCGCTGTCGCCGATCGAGGTTCGGTAGTAGGCACAGTAGGTAGAGAATTAGACGCAGGCAGTTGCGTACCAGAACTTGAAGTGTGTACAAGGCTGAAACTCGTTGCGCCACAATGGAAGATAACAACAACAACAACGATCATGATTCGACATATATATTTACCTATGATTGCCATGTATTTCATCAGGCATATTTGAGACAACTATCTGTTGATGAGTCGCATCTGATGCGCAAGTTTGCGTCACATCAGTCTCTCTCTAACTCATTTTGCCCGTAACTTAATTGTTCACCAACACACACTGAATTTCCTCTAAATAGTTACTCAATAAAGAAAAATCAATAGCCATATTGTTAAAAAACTATTAAGAGTATCGCTTCGTTCACTGCGAATCACAGGTCAACGCAATATCCTAACCTCGCTTCACACTTACTGAACGGCTGATGCACGGCGTGGGTAGTTTGCTATAGAGCAAACAGGAGAGAAAGAAAGGCATTCGAGAGAGAAGGGGAGAGACGGCGTGTCTCGGTGGCTCCCTCAAATCGTTCAGCGCTTGCGATGCGAGAGAGCGAATAGGCGAAACTGGGAAAAAGCAGCTGCTTTTTGGCCCTGCCCATTTGACGGATTTCGGTAACGCTCCGAACTTACCGTTTCACTCGCCTATTTTCGATCTGCCTTGGGGCCCCCGACGAGCCTAAAGAAGTTTCACTTCAATAATAGAATATTTACATCGACTTAATTATAGAGTTGCATTCGGTACTTATTGACGTAGCAATCGGGGCGAAACCAATTTTTGAATAAATACTTTTAACAACGAAATTTGTACAAAATGATTACGTAATCATTGTCCAAGACCCCTACCTCCCCATGTAATTAAACATAATCATTTCTTTGACCAAAATTTTAATGAATTTTAACAGTTGAAAATTTGCTTAATCTGACGCTAGAATAGCCACTGTGAGACGATTGTGTATTCTTAAGTATATAGCTATGATCGCTTAGGCGGAGGTCATGCACATATTAGAAGTCCGCTCGTATTACTTCTATGCCGACATAGCAGTTTCGGCGTGCGGCTAAGGCACAGCGAACGTTTCACATTTCGGCCACTTAGGTTTATGACCGATACCTCGAATTATGTAAACACTGCGACAAAGTGTTACAGTGTGTGCTGTACATATACAAATATACAAATTACAAATATGAAATGATGTAAAATGAAATGTAATATTTTTGTTGTTTTTTATTGTCTCACAAGCTGACCCGGCCAACGTTGTTTTACCACCACATATTTTTATAATTTCTGTACAAAATTCACTCAGTTCTGGACTTATGTATTATAAAGTCATCCGGGGCGCTGTGAACCATAAGGGAATATAAAAAAAAAACAAGAAAGGAAAGCTAACTTCGGGCGGAGCCGAAATTGATATACCATTGCAGTTAAAACCGGATATATATCGCAAACATCGGATATAGTTGGCCGATCCTTATGAGAATATCATAATAAAACCAATTAATTAAAATAAAAAATCTAAAAAAAGTCCCAAGCTTCTATCTTCAAATATGCGAAAGTTGATATTTCTAACAAATACTATTTCCGATCGTTCAGTTATATGGCAGCTATAGGATATAGTCGGCCAATCCTAATGAAATTTGGTAGGTTGGATCAACTAAAAATATAATCTGAACTAAATTCCAGCTTTCTATCTTCTAAAACACGAAAGTTGGGTCATTTCCGATCGTTCAGTTATATGGCAGCTATAGGATATAGTCGGCCGATCCTTATGAAATCTGGCATGTCGTAATGTTTTTCCAAAAATAGCTCTCATGTCAAATTTGAACTCTCTTACTCTAAACACACCAAAGTTATACCATTTTCGATCATTCAGTTATATGGCAGCTATAGGATATAGTCGGTCGATACCGGCCATTCCGACTTATATACTGCGTGCAAAGGAAAGAGGGGTGTGTGCAAAGTTTCAAGACGATAGCTTTAAAACTGAGAGAATAGTTCGCGTAGAAACAGACAGACAGACAGACGGACATGCTCATATCAACTCAGGAGGTGATCATGATCAAGAATATATATACTTTATAGTTTCGGAGATGTCTCCTTCACTGCGTTGCACACTTTTGGACAAATGTATAATACCCTCTGCAAGGGTATAAAAAGCAAACATTATTGGTAAGTTATTATTTGCAAGTCAATTCAGCAAGTCAATCTCTTAGTGCTATAGCGTGAAAATATTTTTTATACCCTTGCAGAGGGTATTATAATTTTGATCAAAAGTGTGCAACGCAGTGAAGGAGACATCTCCGACCCTATAAAGTATATATACTCTTGATCAGGATCACCTCCTGAGTTGATATGAGCATGTCCGTCTGTCCGTCTGTCTGTTTCTACGCAAACTAGTCTCTCAGTTTTAAAGCTATCGTCTTGAAACTTTGCACACAGCCTTCTTTCCTTTGCACGCAGCATATAAGTCGGAACGGCCCGGATCGGCCGACTATATCCTATAGCTGCCATAGAACTGAACGATCGGAAATGACCCAACTTTCGTGTTTTTGAAGATAGAAAGCTGGAACTTGGTACAGATTATATTTTGATCCATCCTACCAAATTTCATAAGGATCGGCAAAATAGAGTCTGGAATTTAGTACAGACTCTATTTTTGGTTAGTTGATCCAACCTACCAAATTTCATTAGGATCGGCCGACTATATCCTATAGCTGCCATATAACTGAACGATCGGAAATGACCCAACTTTTGTGTTTTTGAAGATAGACAGCTGGAACTTGGTACATATTATATTTTGATCCATCCTACCAAATTTCATAAGGATCGGCCAACTATATCCGATGTTTGCGATATATATCCGGTTTTAGCTGCAAGGGTATATAAACTTCGGCTCCGCCCGAAGTTAGCTTTCCTTTCTTGTTGTTAGTTCATCTTTAGCTAACACAAACAAACTGGATGGTTTACGCACTCGAGAGCATACCACGTATAATTGTCCGTGTGGAAAACATGGTGTTCTTAAATCTAACCAACAAATAGACATCGTTTGACCTTGGGATTTGTTGATTGTTATTGCAAATGTCAATCTAATCGGAAACTGAATACGTTTGAATTGAATTGGTGCATCTGCAAGTATAATAGGAATCTTAGGTATTAGTATTTTTCACCTCTGAACTTTCCATTTTAAATGCTGGCTTCGATTACGTCTTTCTTTAATTTTTGAATGACTATTATCGTACCGTTGCACAGTCGGGGCAGGCTCAAACTACGAAGTAGGATAATTGGAGATCCAACCTTTAATTGTACATTATGCGTTGGCATGCCTTGCGAATCCAGTGAGCTCCAAAACTCTGTAGGAAAATTTAACTCTGTAGCTTCGTTTCAACAATTCAACAATTCGTTTTAACGATACGTCTGGCATAAAATGAATCAAGGTTATTATAATCAAAACGTGCATTCACGCGATTGGCAAGTGCGCTTCCGGAATCCTCGCCGCTCATAAAGTAGATTTTTAAGAATTTATGTGGTTTACTTGGCATTGGCAGCAGTGAGCCAATTTTATGATAAACTTGGCCTCTGATTGTGAATGTAGAATTGTTATGTTGACCATTTTCATTAGTATTTCGAACTATTTCTGTTGCTCCGAACGATGTCTTTTGAAAGCATAAAATAAGGGGTTATTTAGGTAGCAGTTATTTAATTTAGTTTTAATTTTTTGATAGTACACTTTATAAACAATGCTTGTGCAAAATTTGGTGGAAAAATATTAAATAGTTTTTAAGTGGTGGCTGTTTTCCTTAGAGGCTTTTTTTTAGAGCCTTGCGGTGACAATTCCCCAGGTCGAACAGGTCAACTGGAACCATAAAAGTAAAAAACTTTCATTAGTTTAGTGTAATTCCTTGTGCTTGAACGATCAATTTAGAAATTTTTTTTTTATGCATATGGGAACGTTTTATGCTAAACATAAACTTTTTGGTCTCTAGAAATTCACTAAAAATTCATTTCGGCGAAAAAAAAAGCTTGTGCGAAAGTCGATCGTTCAAGCTCAGAAGAATTTCATTACGAACATTACGTAGTTTTCCGCCAATCCATGTCACCGCAAAGTAATTTTTCAAGAAACACCATTTCAAGATATTCGCGTTTAAAGTTTCAAGTTCAGTTTAAGGCCACGACAAGGCGCGCGATTAGGAGCGCTGTAACTTCTTTTCTAGTGCTCCAATCTCTATGAAAAATGTTCTCAAGGAGTTGTTCTTCAAGATAAAGCAATAAAAAATTTTCGATTTTTTGAAAATAAAAAAGGTATATAACCCCTTAAATGTTCGAATTGACTTCAGGAACACATTAGAGTCTGGATCCGTGCCGATAAGTAACCCGTTCAATGGGTCAGGTGAAGTTTCAATTTCTGGTAGTTACTTTTTTCCTGACGCGCAACACATCCGAGCTGGATCATTTTTGAATTTCAGAGCATGACAATGCGGACATTCCTTGTCCATAGCACCAATTACCACTTTTGAGTGAGCATAATATTCAATATCAGGCTCATACTGGAATGCCTGACGCAGGAATGAATGAGATATAAATGCTCGATGTACCTGTTGTCATTTTTGGTCATTTGTTTTGCGTCTATTGACTGTGAAACGGCGTGATTGTCGTTGTTGCGCATTTCTAACACGTATATTAGTATTTTGTTGCTGAATTTGTTTCTCGGTTCTTTCCGATCATCTATTTCGCATGTTTCGAGATCTATTTATATCACGCCTCAAATCACCCCCTTTGCGTTTTATTGGCATTGCTCACTGTACAAAACTCTCAATGTGTTTACTTAATGATGAAGGAGTTTTGCCCCAGTTTAAATTGAGTTAAAATGCTATGGTAGCGTGATTTTGTCAGTGTGATGAAACTGGTAGAAACTCACTTTAAGTGCGATTTTTGGTATGTCGAACAGGATTTAAGAGGATGAAAAACAAATGTCAATATATATATTATACCATATATTATATTATTATACAATATATATTCAATATATATAATATAAAATTATATTGAATTGAATATTGAATATTCAATATTATAATTGAAGTATTATTAAATAACCAAAGTTTTTGCATATTAACATTTTTTATATTGCATTTTTCAATAATCATTAAAATAAAAAATATAAAACAAATTTATTTGAAAACTGAGTGCGTCTATCCAAGACCAGAAGTGTATATAGATTACACTATTATTATAAATAAATTTCATTAATACTTTTTGGATAACTAATTAACACTTAGAGCTTATAACACAAAATGTTCATTTTTTTATGTAAAAATACTTTTGTCCACGATTGTACGTTTACCTTCCAAAGAACGTAAAAAACAGAACACTTTTTTAAGACTTTTTAAATGATCTCCTTAAAAATAATTATGTTTAATATATATGTAATAATTGTTGAAGATTAATGTTTCAAATTCAAAATTACCCAGAGGGTAGTCAGAGGGTAATTTTCAGAGGGTAAATTTCTAAATATCATTTCGATAGTATCGAATTAAAAACACAAAACCTAAAAGCTGTCGAAGAGAGTAAATAAACAAGAGTTTGAGTTTCAAGAAATATCGTTTATTTACTGGCCTAAATAACTAAATAAGTAAAAGTTATAATAGGCTATGGGGTTTATAATTATAATAGTTTAAAGTAAAAGAAAAAGTAAATTTTGCGGTGTAGGGATCGTTCGAAGTTGAAGAGACCGGAGCATCTGGATGACTACATAGCAGCAGCCGAGAATTTTGTGCTGGAGAGTCCAGATTCCTTCCATGAAACCATCAACAGTGGAAAAAGGCAATGGACAGGAAAATTGATTCCTTACATCAGAATGAAACATGGAACTTGACAAGACTCCCCAGAGGCTCGAAAGCACTTCCGTGAAAGTGGGTCCATCGAGTCAAAACCCACCCCGACGGAAGTATCGACAAATACAAAGCTCGCTTGGTCATCAAAGGATTCGCCCAGGGACGAGGGATTGATAACGACCAAACTTTTAGCTCTGTCGCAAGAATGGAAACAATCCGCGTTGCAGCCAAAAATGATATTTTTTTGGTCCAGTTAGACGTCTCGGCAGCTTTTTTATTCGGTGAATTGGAAGACAAGGAGATTTTCATGCAACAACCTGAGGGATACGAGCAAGGACAGGGGCTTGTTTACAGATTGAAGAAGAGGCTCTACGGGCTTAAGCAAGGGCGACGATGTTGGCAAGAACGCTTCGGAGGTTTCCTGTGGAAACACAATTTCAAATTCAGCGAGGCAGATCCATGTCTCTACATCAGGGAAAGAAATGGAAAAAAGATTCTACTCGTTGTTTACGTAGGTGACGGACTCGCCGCAGCAACAGATACGCAAGCTTTGGAAAAAATTTTGGACGAGTTAGAATCTGAGTTCAAAATTGTCTCAAGCAAGGCTGAGTGCTTCTTGGGACTCGAAATCAAGAAACAAGAAAATGGACTAAAAAATTTAGTAAAAATTATCAACTAGGAGATGCCACAAGTATTTTGGAGCGATTCAGATTCTCGGATTGCAAAGCTTATCGCCAAGCCATCGGAGCTCTCATGTATCCATGCTTGGAACTAGGCCAGACTTGGCTTTCAGCATCGGATTTCTTTTAAGAACGCTTGAAAATCCTGCAAAAGAAAAAATTGCTCAAGTGAAGAGGGTTTTCCGTTACATTTCCGGAACAATCAACGTTGGGATAGTCTATCGGAAACAGATGAAGGGAATCCTCGGATGCTACAGCGATGCTGACTTTGGTGGCTGCACGAAGACTGGGAGATCTACATCAGGGATCATCATCATGTTTGCCTCAGGAGCCATTTCATGGAAAAGTCAAAGGCAGGCTATGGTGGCCATTTCTACTACAGAGGCTGAGATCGTAACAGCCAATGAAGTTGCAAAAGAAATAATTCGGCTTAAAAGATTGTTTCAGGAAATTTGTATTAGCACAATTGAGGAGAATAGGGAAAACACGAAAATTTTTTATTGTAATTGCCCTTTGCCTATGCTCAGAGCAACGAAGCTTGTGGCGTGAGCAACGAACCTTATGGCGTAAGCATTCATACACAACTCTGTATTCATGAGCATTTGCAAAAACAAATGGGCAGCGAGAGCAATGGGATGAGCAACACTGACCTATAAGCAAAATTTTGCGTCTAGGTAGCTGTTTCACGACAAAGGATTTTGAAGAGTTCATAACAAGAGCAAAGAAATGTCAATCCCCAGTCTGTTTCAAACAGATGGCACTTCCACTAAAATTAGTGAAACTTTTAATTCTATTAATAACTCACGCTTTTTAAGTAAGCTCTTAATATTTCCTGTAGACCTTCATGAGTGGATTTCTAGCTACTGATTTCAAAGCACCCAACGAGTCCTTTTCAAAGATTCACACTCCCACCTAGTCCGAGCTACAACTGGAGTCTCTCTGTTATGCTGTTATGCTGTTATCTGTTATCTGTATCTGTTATCTCTGTTATCTCACTCAAGTGAGATGTAAATCTACATTTCCTTTCCTACCATAGTAGACTTTTACTTCTAAACCATTATAATTTAAGAACAGTTTGTCTGCCTGTTTCTACGCCTCAGTTTTTAAGCTATTGAACTTTCCACATACCCTTCGTTCCATGTATGCAGTATATAAGTCGGAACGGTATAATGTCTTGAATAATGTCTGAAATCTAAAAGTGACAGATCGAAACTAAATTGTTTTGTTGGTATTTTTGGTGACTTAAATTACCAAGTAAGCTTTAGCTGTTAAGCTGTTTCATTGCAGAAAAATGTTTTATGTTTTACTTATGTCTTATGTTGTACTTTCTTATGATAAAAGTTAAAAAAAAATAAATAAAAAAAATAATCAATAAAAAAAATTAAAAAATAATAAATAATCTTTTATTGGTTCATTAAAAATTTGAAGTGGCAACCGTGCCTATAGCTGATATAAAGCTGAACGATAAGAAAATACCCCACTTTTTGTATTCAAGATATTTTTGAAGATAGAAACTTGGGAAAATTTTTAAATTTTTTATTCTAATAAATTGGTTTTTATTAAAATTCTCATAGGGATCAGCCAACTATATATCCGATATTTGCGATTATATCTGATCCGACCGTAACTTCGGCTCTTCTCGAAGATACCTTTACTTTTTTGTTAAGAAAAAGAGTTGAAATTCCTAAAAGAGGTCAACTTTATCCGAATTATTTTCGATATTAACTGCAATGGTATATAATAGCTTTCATTTCTTGTTTTTTTTTCATATGCTTACGAAAATTTGGACGACCTGCATTAAAGTCATCTGCTCAACATTAAGAGCAGTTCGACAAAAAAGTAGACAAGCTTTTTGAACGAAAATAGCTTTTTCCTAAATATACAACGTATACACGTGTATAGTGCTCAAAAAGTTTTCTGCCCATTCTTAATCAATTAAAATTTTGGCTTTAGAAAGCTTTTGTGCTTCAAAAGTACGAAGTATTTTGTAATGATCATAACATAAAAATGGAAATAACAGAATTTGTTAAATTTTAAATTTCAATTAAAACTGAAAAACAAAACTATAAAACGATGTTAGAATTGGCACGTTTGAGTTTCTATATCAAATATTCTATAATGAATGTTGAAAATATTCTATCATACGTTGGATTTTTACCAAAATTACTTTATACTTAAAAATAGACAAACGAAATCATAAATGGTGTGGTATGCGCGACGCAGTGCTTTTTAAATTTGTTTTGATATAGAAACAAACTGAAAACACTATATTATCGTGTTCATAAAAAAACTGCAGTTAAAATTAACTTATAAGTAAAATTAAAAAAATGAGCAATGTTTAAAAATGTGAAAAACCATAAAAACCCGCCAAAATGCATTTAAAGGAAAATCTTAAGTAAGTCTTAATTAAGACATCTTTTCGTAAATATTAAATGTTTAATGTGATATTAAGGAAAAAAGAAAGGAAAGCTAACTTCGGGCGGAGTCGAATTTGATGTACCCTTGCAGTTAAAACCGGATACATATCGCAAACATCGGATATAGTTGGCCGATCCTTATGAGAATATGATAATATAACCCAATTTATTATAATATAAAATCTAAAAAAAAGTCCCAAGCTTCTATCTTCAAAAGTACCAAAGTTGGTATTTGTTCCAAAAACCATTTCCGATCGTTCAGTTATATGGCAGCTATAAGATATAGTCAGCCGATCGTTAAAATTTGGTAGTTTGGATCAACTGACCAAAAATAGAATCTGTACTTTCTGTAAAGTAAAGTTTCTGTAAAGTTTCAGCTTTCTATCTTCAAAAACACCAAAGTTATACCATTTCCGATCAATCAGTTATATGGCAGCTATAGGATATAGTCGGCCGATCCGGACCGTTCCGATTTATATACTGCGTGGAAAGGAAAGAGGGGTGTGTGCAAAGTTTCAAGACGATAGCTTTAAAACTGAGAGACTAGTTCGCGTAGAAACAGACAGACGGACAGACGGACATGCTTATATCAACTCAGGAGGTGATCCTGATCAAGAATATATATACTTCATAGGGTCGGAGATGTCTCCTTCACTGCGTTGCACACTTTTGACCAAAATTGTAATACCCTCTGCAAGTGTATAACAACGAGCTCTACCATTAACTTTAAAAAAATTAAATGATTTACGATTGTGCTCTAGGTTTTCATACTTCGGGCGGAGCAGAAGATGATATACCCTTGCAGTTATGATCGGATATATCTCGTTATGAGAATTTTATTATAAAACCCATTTATCGGAATATATTTATCTTCAAAAATACCAAAGATGGTATTTTTACCAAATACCATTTCCGATCGTTCCATTTCCGATATGGTACCTATAGATATTATCGGCCGATCGATCGTTTTGAAATTTTGTAGTTAGGCTCAACTGAGCAAAATCTCTTACTCTAAATCTCTTTTACCCACAATTTGACTAACCATTCAAGTTTAAACTTTAACGGTAGGAATTCTCAGCAACAAAATTTGGTGGAATACTTTTGCGCTTGGGCAAAACAACCACACCACCTATTCAGTAGGGAAACAGACTAAAAAGTCTATAAGTCCTCTAAAAATCATCCGATTTGGCTGATTTTAAATTTGACAAAATTTAAATTAAAATTTAAATGCGAAAAAATTTTGACACAAGCTTTATCTTCGAGGATATTTTACGACTATTAGACTCTTATAGTCTTCGCGATTGACGCGCTCAAAATTTTTGCCCATTTGTATATACATATACACTAGTCGGCATAATTATTTTGACGAAAAACAAATGGTTCAAGTTTGTATGTAACTTTGCAATTGTTTAATATATTTCAATGATTTTTTTTTCTGTATTACTTAGTGCTAATATAAACTTAAAAATAATGAACTCAACATTTTGTCATATGAACTTGCAAAAATAGAAGCTAAAGTAATTTTTATGTCGTGGCATAAGTATTTTGACAAGTACCTTTTAATGTGAATAACAAAGTTTAAACTCAAAAAAACTAAGGCAAAAATAGGAATTAAGTAAAATATATAATTTCCTTTAGTTTTAATAACTTTTTCCAGGCGTCCCGGTACTGAATCGATTAAATTTTGGATGATCTCTGGAGATATCTCTGTCTCCTCTCTGGTTTTATTCAACGATACTGTTCTTTTACGTTTTATAAGAGACAAGGCGTTTTCAATTATATTTAAATCTGGACTTTGAGGTGGCCAGTCCAAAGTGGTAACACCAAGCTCCTTCAAAAATGATGTAATCATCTTGGCTTTGTGGCATGGGGCGTTATCCTGTTGCAGAATGAAGGATTGACCAATAAGCCTGTCTCCAGAAGTAAATGCGTTATCATTTAGAATCCGTAATTATTGACCTTGGTTCATTGAACAAGTGACAGGAACGAAGTCACCCAGTCCATTATACGCGACACATCCCTAGAACATCACAGAGCCTCCACCATGGCTTACTTTTTGGCAAACCGCCTTTGGACCACCTTTTCTGCCTTTGTTCCATTGGTAATCTTACAAAAAAATGTGTTTTTTGATGAGTTATACTTAAAGGAGCTTTCATCTGTCCATAGAAAGCTCCTCCAGAACCCCTTTGGCTTATGGACATATTCCTTTGCGAAAGCCAGTCTTTTGAGCTTGTTTGCTTTTGTTATGTATGGTACTTCCTTGACTTTATAAGTCTTGAAATCACTTTCTTTTAAACGTCGACGGACTGTGCGCTCACTAATTGGTGTTTTAGTTGTCAAATTAAATTGATCTGCTGTGAATTGGGGCTTTAGAAAAACATTTTTTTTAATTCCCGTACAAGAACTTGGTCTTCACTGAGATCTGTTTTTCGTTTGGACCTGATCTTCTTAAATTACGCAGGTCATTATGCTTCTTAAATTTTTTAATTTGGTAGTGCACAGTTTGGCGCGACACTTTAAACTCATGGGCAATGTCTTTGATTGCTATTCCAGCGTTAAACTTTGATACCATTGAGGATCTGGTAACCAAACTTAGTTCAGCAGTTTAACCCATGTTATTTAATAATTTTTAATAACTTTTTACTTTTATAACAACGTTTAATATTCCTCAAAGTTAAGCACAGAAGTTCTTTAATTCTGGCGTGCTTAAAAGTGTGAAAATGTTTCCATTAAGATCCTGTCAAAATACTTATGCCACGCAAAAAGCCGTTGTCTGCATGCATTATTATCAGTAGAAAGTAAATGCACAATGTAAACGAAATAAAATTTGGCATGCACATAGCTACTTATAGATTCCTTCCTTTGCGCCTAATTTTGGCACCTTTTTTTTAACGGTTTTAAGGATAGCAAAGTCTGATAGTCAAAAATAGGGCTCCTCAAAATATTTATGCCAACTAGTATATGGGTTAGAGGAGATACTAAAAATTGTGCTAAAAATCGTGGACGTAAAAACGGTAACTAACCCGTATGCCACTCTTAAAATATCTATTATATATTTTGGGGACCAAAATATAGGTATATGAAACTTCACAAATAACAAGAAAGGAAAGGTAACTTCGTTCCAAACCGAAATGGACATACCCTTGCGGTTAAGATCAAATATATCGCAAATATTGAATATAGTTGGTCGTTCAATATGATAATTTCACAATAAAAACAAATAACTAGAATAAAAAATTTTAAAAAAGTACTAAGCTTCTATCTTCAAAAATACCAAAGTTGGTATTTTTAAAAATACCATTTCCGATCGCACTTACATATATGTATGTATGTATATGGCAACTATGGGACATAGACGGCCAATCTTTATGAAATTTATTAGGTCGGGTCAATTGTTAAAAAATCTTTAGTTATATGGCAATATTTAAATGTATGTTATATTTATGTAATAGATTATATCCGCATCGATTATATCCTAATCGGCCGATTCTTATGAAGTTGAAAATTCGGTTATATGGCAGCTATAAAATATAGTTGCCTGATCCCGACTGATTCTACTTATATACTGCGGCAAAAAAAGAAGGGTGTCTGCAAAATTTCAAGTTAATAGCTTTAAAACTGAGAGTCTAGAGACAGTCCCGTCGGAAATCAATTTTTCTACATTTTTTTTATTATGACGAGAGTGAATTTATTTAAAACTGTCCAACAGGGACAATCATTAAATATTTTGACAGAAAACTTAAAGATAGAGGTGCAATAAAAGGAATAAGAATAAGAATGTCTAAGAGTTATTCCGGGGGAGGTCCAGCGGGTGAGTTCTGCGCAGCCTTTGCATCTGTCCGCTGTTGTCGAGGAGAATGGTCGCCAACTCGTTGGGGTGGTTGTGTAGCCTCTGGATGTACTTGCGGCTGCTTCTCTGTATCTCCTCCTTCACCAATGGGAAGCCATGCACCTCGTGGATTGTCTGCTTGTCGTTGTAGACGTGGGCCACAGTGGCGATACGGAGGGCTCTATTTTCAAATGTCTGGATAGTCCGAATATTAGTCTTGCTGGCCGTGCCCCAAAGTTGGATAGCTCCTCAATGCAACCAGCACCTGTTAAGTCGGACCCAATAACTTCGGCAGCTCGAGGGAATGTATTTTTCACAGATTCACTCATTCTCTTCAAACACCTTATGTCCAGGATTTTCCTACATGCTTTTGTATTTATTTCATACACTGGTTTATCATCTTTTAATTTTACTTTTTGCTTTAAAAATTCTTTGTAATTGGTGGTTCAGTGTCCAATCCGAATATATCGCTTTATTGCATAATAGCTTTAAAGCTGTGACTTAAATGTGGAGGACAATTTTTTGAAAGGTGTGATAATAGAGACTTTTCTCTATTTCCTAGATTGGTTTTGACTACATCGTAATTGATCCGAAATTGTTGTATTAAGTAGTCTAATGAAAGCGTTTTTGTAAATACCATGCTGAATTTCTTGATTTTAAATCAGCACCCATTACCCATCAATACCCACCCAGTACCCATCAATTTAAATAAATCGGGACGATTTAATTTAGTATATGACGCCTTACCCAACTTATAAACAACTTTGAGCCAAGAGCTAACTTCCAGAGAGCTCGGATAGACCTGAAATGAATCCGTGGTCAGCTCTTTCTGTCAACTACGCCTCCAAAGTATTCTTACCCAGATCAGTTCACACAGTCCGCTAAGCGATCCCTAATGTTCGCCAATGTAAACACAAAGATCCCCTTAGCGATCCCTAAGGGGATAATGTAAACAAGAATTTCCACCAAATTTCACATTTAAAATTTAATTGACAAATTGCAATATCCTATTTTCCGATTATTCTTTCTTGAGTAATTCTTTTAATCAATTTTTGAGATAAATCTTTTAAGCCGACATTTGATTATTGATTATTGAGTCGGAGAGTTCTATTTTGATCGAGACTGCGATACCGCGATTTGTAAATAGGCTTGTATTTATTGTCTTTTATGAATAAGTTTTAACATCTTAGTTGCATAAAAAAAAAAAAAAAAAATTTTTTTTAAATCATCGTCCAACAAAAAATTAAATTTGCTAAGGACGTAGGATATACGGTCACTAGATAATTCCCTAAGAGTGGTGAGCATGTATTAGAGAGTTCCCTTGTAAGCTCCTCAACACTGGTACTGTATAGCGGTGGGGTAAAGGGACTTTTCAAAAAAAGAAAAGAAAACGGGATAAAAATAATTTATAGAATGACCGTTAATTATGAATTTTCTAGGAAGGCGTTCTTTAGAGGGTACAGATCACCCCTTTGTACTTTGGAGAGATGTACCATAAGTGGGGCTAGGTAAACTAGGTGTAACCGGTTAAGCTAATTAGACTTCCGTAATTAGAGTATTAATCAGGGAGGATTAGATTGGGGTCAATTCTGCTGTAGCTGCAATTAAAAGCTCTAATGCGACCCGGTTCGGTCTTTTTATGGTGTGCGCAGTCGTAAATGACCGTCGAGTCTTCGCCAACTTAAAATCAATATTTAACTCGTATATTTTTCAATTCAAACCAAAATTGGAGTTGTATTCTGTTGGAAGAAGTCTCCACCGGCGAGCGATCCACTCTTCTGGATATTTATTTGGCCACCCCACGGTCGGCCAACCGGCCCATAACAGCTATACTTTTGAGGGGCAGGAACCCTAGGTACGTTGAAAATACGAGCAGTGCGGATCGGTGCTCCCTTACATTAGGGTTATTATTTTTATATCCTTTCAGAAGGTATTTTAATTTTGGTCAAAAGTTTGCAACGCAGTGAAGGAGAAATCTCCGACCCTATAAAGTATATATTTTCTTGCTCAGGATCACCCCCTGAGTTAATATAAGCATGTCCGTCTGTCTGTTTCCACGCAAACTAGTCTCTAAGTTTTAAAGCTATCGACTTGAAACTTTGCACACACCCTTCTAGCCTTTGCACGCAGCATATAAGTCGGAACTGCCGGGATCTACATTCCCCGACTATATCCTATAGCTGCCATATAACTGGCCAAAATGGCATAACTTTGGGGTTTTTCGAGCTAGAAAGTTGAGATTTTCTATGGATCCTTTTTTTTAAATAAAAAAATATTACGCAAAATATTACGACCTATTAAGTTTCATAGGGATCGGCCGACTATATCCTATAGCTGCCATATAACTGATTGATCGGAAATGTTATAACTTTTGTGTTTATAGAGTTAGGGAGTTATTTTGCATGAATGCTATGTTTGGCAAAATAATACGACCTGCCAATTTTCATAAGGATCGGAAGACTATATCCTCTAGTTGCCATATAACTGAACGATATCCTCTAGTTGCCATATAACTGAACGATCGGAAATGACCCAACTTTCGTGTTTTTGAAGATAGAAAACTGGAACTTAGTACAGATTATATTTAAGGTCAGTTAACCCGACCTACCAAATTTCATAACGAACGCCCGAAGTTAGCTTTGCTTTCTGGTTTTTTTTTTTAATTTACTTTGATATTCACTAGCTTTGGCCACGTCGCGACCAGGTAAACGGTAAACGTCTTGCTGCAACCGTCGCAATACCTTACGCTCTCTGGCCATATTCACCTGCTTATACCTTTTTCTTAATATCTTTTTATTTTAATATTCCGAAAATTGGGATTACCTAAAATCACGTGTTCCTAACCTAACCTAGTTTTGTAAGACTTATTTAGCGTTGAGTCATTTGTAACATGATTTTGAAAATTTTAATTTAGTATATATTTTTATAGTTTTAAATTTTATTTGAATTTAATTTCTCTCCGTATAAATATCTGCACATACATATAAGCTTAAAGCTATTATATGCTAAAGCAGAACATAATTCTTTTACAACCTAATTCGGAGATGACCGCTTTTGGGTCAATTACAGCTTTCAGCTCTCGGAAGATCGATCTTTCTACGCTACGCGAGATCTTCTACGCGAGTAAAAATCGCGAGTCGGTTTATTGCATGCTTCTTACATTATATCACATTATCCCTAAATAACCTATACAAAGAATGAAACCAAGTAAAAATAAATAAGAACTGAAGATTTAAAACTCTGCCAAAATTCTTGGCAACTCTTCAAAAATTATTTCAATTATGAAACAAAAGTAAAGCAATTCGACTTTCTTACTAAAGCATTTGTGTGCGAGTAAAATCGCTTCGTTCACACTTTCGCGCTTATATAAATTTCTACTCTTTCCGTTAAAATTTGGAATTTCTATTAATTTCTACCGGTTCTGTCTTGCAATTAATTTGTCGCTAGCACAATTGATTCTCGGCTTTAGATTATTAATATGTAACTTGTGCAATCCGTCCGGAGCAAGACCACCACCCCCCTAAGCCGTCGAGCAAGAGCCGGACTATATAGCGTGCCCCAGCAATGGCGGGTCCTTCTCAACACACACCGTTACACGTTACAACTGAACACATTCTAATGTTCAGCAATGTTAAGCCTTAGCAAGCATTTAGCACTCACATATACAAAAAGAGATACTTGCTTCGATTGTACTTGTTCAATCGGTATGATGATGACCGGTCTTTCTACACATTGTATTTTGTTGCCAGTTTTTTGCTTGTTCAATCGAAATGATTTAACACCGGGTTTTCTACAGATTGTATTTTTTTTTCAGTTGACCCGACCTACCAAATTTCAAAGGGTTGGGCTGTTTATATTCTATAGCTGCCCCAGCTGCCCTTCGACATTGCTTTTTAATCGATAAATCTGTTACCGTAGTTTCATTTCCGAGTTTATGGCAACACTGTTTGCTCCAAATTGGCAAACTGCGAAAATGCCTATTTCAGACCAGCAACTTTGGTCCCAGTAAAAACGCATCAACCAAATTCAATGAAAGTTCATTTATTACTAGTTTCTCTCTGCTTCTTGTCTTCTTTCATTCGCAATTGCGATGAAGCGAGTAACAAGAAAAAGTATTTAACAGAGCGATAACAAATTTAGGCGGTATAATTCAATATTTTTCATAGACAAGAGCGTAAGGAACACACGTAGATATCTTGCAGCTCAGGCTCGTTGGGGGTTATTTTCTTCGCTCGTAGCTTGCTATGCCTCGTCGCATAGCTAAGTAGCCCAAGTTGCGAGCTCTACGTATTTCCCTCACAAATTATTTTTATAAACAAGTTACGACTAGTTAGGGCGAGTTCTACGTATTTCCCTCACATATTATTTTTGTAAACAAGTTACGACTAAACTTCGGCCGCGTTCCATTTTCCATTTTTATTTTTGACGATGGCCACCCGGACCCTGTAAGCATCGGAGCACCTGTAATTGTTTCAGTGATGATGCCCAAAAGCCATGTCCGAGGTGGCAGGTTGTCCTCCTGAATTGCGACAACGGTCCCAGCAGTTAAATTTGGCGACTCCCTATTCCATTTCACGCGTTGTTGTAAGCTCAACAAGTAGTCTCGTGACCAATTCTGCCAAAAGCGTTGTTTTATCGCAGACACCAGATGCCAGTGCTGAAGAAACGATCAATTCGGTTCCACATTTGCCTGAGCGGATGCTGGAGGCAAGGTCGCCAAGCTGGTCCCGACGAGGAGGTGCCCAGGGGTTATAGCTTCACCATCGTTTGGGCTTGAGCTGTCAGCGATAATCGCCCGCGAATTCAGCACCGTCTGGAGCTCGTCTTCCTTTAGCAACGCGTTACCCACAGCTCGGAGAAACAAGTGTTTAGCCGATTTGACGCCTCCCAAAGCCCTTCAAAATGTGGGGCTCTGGGAGGGATGAAGATAAATTCGAATCGACAAAGTGCTCCAAATATTGTCATAGCGTCCTTATGGGTTTCCAATTTTCTCATAAGGTCGTGGTTGATGCGAAACGAGCCCGAGAAATTCGTGGCATTATCGCAATACAAGTAACTAAATAATAAAAAAAAAAAGTTACGACTAAACACCAAGTATTTTCCTGTTGCTATTAAAATCTACAGTATTCTGCGTAAATTGAGCCAATTTTGTACAAAGAGTGTGTTGGGGGGGCGTTGTTGCCGCAAAAGATTCTCTTAACACCCGAACCGCTCCGGGAGTTGGCGGACGACGGCCGAGCGCCAGCTGAGACACTCCGTGTACTGTCTCCCGCTCCTCTTGACGTGCATTGCCCGCGGCTTCTCCACGAGGTGCTGCAGCGTATGGTGATCCTGACCACACGTCTTACAACCGTCCTCACGCCGACAGGCAGCTCGAGCAATTCCGGTTCACGAGAACCGCTCAGAGCCGCTTCTCGACACTAAGGCGTAGGAAGCGCCGACACTTCTTCAATGGATGGATCCCATTGCAGACTCGGCATCGGTAGGATTGTGTACCTCGAGTACATCTGCTCTCCAGTGACTGGGCGTTACGTGGGCGTGGCGATATCGTTCTGAATATGACCTTGGAATCCAGAATTTGGCCCGGATCAGTCTGATCATCAGCTGATTGCCACCGTGCAGCGTGATGCGATGCGTAAATCGAAGAAGGAGTCGAGACAGAATTGTGCTCGCATCCTGAGTCCGATTCCGAACTGATCCGTGTGGGCACCTCTCCCTGATCCAGTGAGTCACCGAGGCTGCCGGCAACTCGTGCGGAAAAAACAGACACGCTGCGGAAGATAATGGGCCGGTCAGCACCCATCCGAAAATGGTCTCCTGACCGAGAAGCGACCCGCAGATGTTAGCCTTGGATTTACCGAGGAGAATGGACGGAAGAATGTCAGCTCCTAATAACACATCGACTTGGGAGCTCTCAAAGAAGTTGGGGTCCGCCAGGGAAATGTCGGGCAGCCCCTTGAGAAGATCTCGCGGAATCGGATATGATGGCAGATTTCCTGCCAACTGCGGAAGAACGTAAGCCGCAGTCTCTAATTGTAGCCCGGGTCTAGACGGCGACCGAATGGAGAAATGGCACAATTTAGTAGACTGCGCGGAAATGGTTTGATTAAGGCCGTAAACTTGTGCGTGAATCGTCTTGAAGGGACTTGACAAGGTTGATCAGTCGTTCCGTTATGAAAGTCGCTTCGGACCCTGAGTCTATCAGTGCTCGTGCCTGGACGGTGTACCCCAAATGGCACACGGTGATAAGGGCCGTGCCCAGTAGGACGGCTCCTGACCCGGAAGCGAAACACACCTGCACATTCGACTGATCCTCTGAGCCGTTTGCTGGCGTAGGCGGACTTGGAGTCGTGCAGTCTCGCTGCTGGTGCAATCGGGCAAAAAAGTTTAAACATAACTGCTTCCTCCTTATGTAGTCAGAGCGCCCATTTATATCCATTTCTAGGAAACGTGGACATAAGCGAATGGGGTGGTCCTCCCTCGAACAGAGATTGCAGCCCTTTTGGCCCGGAACCACTCGAGTCTCGTATGAAGTGAGCCTCCGAGCAGAGGCAGAAGGAAGTCCCGACCTTGGCGGAAATTGCACGGAGCCACTAGGCCTGATGTCACCGCGTGGACATTGACGGAAGCCTGAGTGGATCGGGAAGCAATTTTCTCCCGGGCACTACACCTCGAATAGACGGAGTAACAGTAGCTGTACTTTGATTCCAGCACTGTCGAGGTGGCCGCATTGTCGTCTGACACGGCTAGCAAATCGGAGTAGCTCTCATAGCTCTTCTCCACCTTCTCCCACTGTGCCCGAATTTGGTTTCGATGGACTTTGCACATGTATTGGGAGCCTATTTCCGTTTCTGGGGCGCCCGAAGTATTTATGTTAGCCTCAAATTGGCTAATTCGATCTGTTGGTTAATGGCGATGAACTTTTTCAGCGCCACTTGGACCGCACTTGGAGCAACGGAGCGAGTCTGCCTCTGTGAAGGACCGGGGATTGAATCGACGGATTCGTCACTCTTTGCCCTTAGAATGGCACTAGTCGCCTTAGGCTTCAACAGAGGCGTCCGCGGAGATGCGGATTGAGATTTGTCCAAACGGATGGTTGGGATCGGACGCGGCTTTTTGTCGTCTACCGTGTGCATTCTCAGAATCCAATTCACTGGTCAGCGCTTGTCGACTGACTTGCGCAGTAGGTGCCTCGTACGAAGCGGTTGCCGGTCACACTAATGTAATGAGGCCGGTGAGCTCGCGGATGAAATGCGATTACAAGGCACAAGTGGGAATTAGTAGCGCCGATGTCGAAAGGAACGTCGGATGCGGCACAATTCGAATGTGGAAGAAAACTTCAGGAACCAAAAAAAAAACAGATGGGACGAGATTGTTGAGAGATTGTTGAGAGATTCTAGGCGGATGTTGCCCGATGCGGAGTAGAAGCAGCGTTAGAGGGACGAAAAATGGACAAATACCGGAAAATTCGTGCTCGTTCGGAAAAAAATTGATGGCTGTCTATATATGTATATTTTGACCAGTATGGCTCGTACGTAAATATTGAATTCCTAACTATTTTCGAATTTGCGGAGCCGGAAAGGTGGACTTGACCTTGGCTTGGATTTAACACAAAAAAAAATATATAATTAATTTTTGTCAGATTTAATTATGATGGAGCCAGAAGGGTGGAGTTGAAAATCTTAATTTTTAATCAATTGAGGTTATTGAGGAACGGTGAATAATAATTAAAAAAATTGTGACGGATATAATTATAAATATAAAAATTTATATTTAATTGCTTTCCTTTTTTTTTAAGTAATCTGTTACGCAGCCGGTTATGCCGTCGGCACCCTGTACGTACCCCAAAGAAAAAAAACCAGCACCAAAAAAACCCAACACTGCTTCTAAGACGGCTAGTTCGAGAATTTATGCGACACAATCACGGATTTGTAGTGAAATTAAATTAGTTTTAGGAAATTAAATTTTTTTTTTTTTAATTTTATCGGTTATATATTTTCTGAAATTGGAGGCAGAAAATATTTGGAAATATAATGCATGCAGGTACGGATATTTGTAAGGGCATGTGGGCATATGTTGGCACAGTGGAGCGTCGATAATATGTAACTGGGGGAACGGAAAAGTGATTTGGTGTAAAAAATTGGGGAAGAAAAACAAATATTACGACAGCGGCGGACTGTTCGGTGATTTTGGAAATTACCGGAACCACTTCACACCGGCTGGCCAATATTAATTATGCCCTATTTTTCACCACACACTTTCACTGTTCACTTGCGTATGAACAGTGTATGTGTGACAATGTACAAAAACAATGTATGTGTGTATGCATGCACATATGCCTCAACAGTTGGCGAGCGAATGGATAACGGAGAGGCCAAAAACGGCGAGGAGTAGTCCAGGAGTAGTTGAAATGAGAAGTCAGGGGCGTCTTCAGTAAATTCAAAAGAAGCGCGTTCAGCTTTATTTGGCTGCTAACAGAACATAAACGGACGATCGGTGACGGCCGACGAGAGAGCGAGAGTGCATAGAGGGGCGAGCGCGGATGAGCTCTTCAGCACGGGTGCGCTCTTCAGCGCAGTGACTTTAATGCTATCGCGCTTACTGAAACTTGGCTTAATTCCTCTGTCTATGATTTTGAAATTTTTGTTCCTAAGTTCACTGTATTTTAATTGGATCCTCCATCTTTTGCAAGTGGTGTCCTCATTGCTATTAATAATGAGTAACCTGCTGAACTTATTCCTTTCTCGAATGAGTTCGGAATAGAGTTCATTGCGGTGAAAATTTTAACTGGCTCGTCTCATATTTTCCTGACCTGTACCTACATTCCTCCCATGGTTGAAGATATTGTATATTTTCACCACCAAGAGGCCACCTAAGTCTGTTTTTTCATTAGTCAAGGACTTTGATTAAATCCTAACCATAGGAGATTTCAACCTTCCCCTCATTTTCTGGATCCCATCTGAGGAAGACAAACCATCGACTTTATCGATGGCTTAACTGTTTTTGCCCTATTCAAACTTAACCCAATTCATAACACTCATGGCAGATTTCTGGACCTTACATTTTAAAAAGTGCCATCCTCTGTGACAGTCAAGACGTTCACCATCCTACACTATTAGCATCGGTGTTAATTGATGTACCTCATAATGATGCTGGCTTTTATGTTCAATCTCGTTTCAAATGCTTTAGAAAGCACCTACAAGCACCTATTCGTTGAATAAATTTGTTCCTGAAGTCCCATCATCATTGTCTACAAAGCCCCTTTTTCGCCTTAAGAACAGGAAATCTAGAGCTTACAAAAACTTTCTTAGGTCCGGATCCTTGTTTCATCAGTCAAACTTTCTGTATATTGGCAGCCAGTTTATTATTTTCAACAATCAACTTTATAAGCGGTATATTATGAATTGTAAGGTAAACTTTCGAAATGATCTAAGCTCCTTCTATTCTTTTGTCAATATGAAACGTAAATCAAATCTTTTTTCTCCTTCGTTATCATATAAAACTTTCTCACATTTTTCTGAGCTAGGTATTGTTAATCTCTTTGCGTCATTTTCTCAAACAATTATTCGTCCGATTCATATAACTTCAATTTTTCTTATCCCTATAAATTACCACACATAAACAACATTTATTTGTCAAAATTTCGATTTCAGGATGTGTTCAAATCTCTCTCAACAATAGATATCTCATTCTCTCCTGGTCCTGATGCCCCTAGCTGTGTTCTAAGACATTGCTTAGATATCCTTTTGCTATCCTCTTACTATCTTATTCAATTTATCCTTGGAGCTTGCATGTCTTCCCAAGCGATGGAATGAATCATTTATTATTCCGCTTCATAAGAAAGGCTCTAAAGCACTTATTGAGAACTACCGAAGAATTTCACAGCATGGTTTTGTCAAGCATCGCTCTACCACAACTAACCTTCTTTAATTTACTTCGATCATCCACAAAGGTTTTCTGAGCCGCATGCAAACTGATGTGGTATACACTGATTTTAGAAATGCGTTGGATTCTGTGAATCATCATCCTCTCCTTCATAAGCCGTATCTTATGGGGTTTTCTCCACAAATCCTACAGTGGTTGACCTCCTATATATCGAACCGTACGCAGCGTGTTTTTTTTAAACAGATTATCACAGACTATAAACGTTTCATCTGGTGTCCCACAAGGTAGTCACTTAGGACCTCTTCTGTTTGTTCTTTTTGTTAACGATTTA
Organism: Drosophila bipectinata; assembly: GCF_030179905.1. Taxonomy (NCBI): domain Eukaryota; kingdom Metazoa; phylum Arthropoda; class Insecta; order Diptera; family Drosophilidae; genus Drosophila; species Drosophila bipectinata. Next base: position 7,750,170 of record NC_091740.1, on the reverse strand, counting down.
CCTAGTGTTATAAACTGTGCTACTACATTTATTTATGTTGAGGATGTCAAGTTATGATTTTCTTTTTCAGAGCATTTTCTTCAAAGACACCTGCAATTAGACCTCAACGAAGTCTTCTTGTGGTGTTCAAACAATCTCCTTATATTGTTCGTGCGTTTTGAGTCCGCAATACTTGGTTTATCAAAAAAGGATTGAATCTGTCCAACAGTTTTCTGTTTCTGTTATTGCATTAAAAAGTTTAAATTGGGATACCGTCACTTGCCTTCCGTCGTATCGTTTCATGACTTCCGCTACTTCATGCGTTTATTCTTGGACAAGTGGAAGGACTAGATCCTGCCGACCCCTTTGGTTATCAATTTCTAGGTCTAATTTTGTTGAATACGATCCATTTCACGATATTTGTAAAAATTACAACTCATTGTCTCATTTATTATCCTCTGAACTATCCCTTGATTGGTAATTAACACAAAAATTATGGAATCCCTTTTAGTTTACCTAATTATCCTTACTTCTAGTTATAATAATAAAGAATAACAGATCATTGTTAATAATTAAATAAATAAATAAATAAACCCTAATGAATAGGTTGTATGGCCTTAGGTTTGTTGTTGTTGTTTTGCCCAATCGCAAAAGTATGCAAAAAATGTGTTGCTGAGAATCTATACCGTTACAGTTTAAACTTTAAAGGTAAGTTCAATTGTGGGTAGAATAGAAGAGTACCGGATATAATTTAGTCGGGAAACTCGATTAAAGCTGTCCTTTTTATAGCCTTGCAGAGGGTATTTTAATTTTGTCCAAAAGTGTGCAACGCAGTGAAGGAGACATCTCCGAACCTATACAGTATATATATTCTTGATCAGGATCACTTCCTGAGTTGATATGAGCATGTCCGTCCTTCCGTCTGTCCGTCTGTCTGTCTGTCTGTTTCTACGCGAACTAGTTTTAAAGCTCTCAGTTTTAAAGCTATCGACTTGAAACTTTGCACACACCCTTCTTTTCTTTGCACGCAGTATATAAGTCGAAACGGCGCGGATCGGCCGACTATATCCTATAGCTGCCATATAACTGATTGATCGGAAATGGTATAACTTTGGTGTTTTTAAAGTTAGAGAGTTCAAATTTCACATGAGAGCTATGTTTGGCGGAATAATACGACGTGCAGAATCGGCCGACTATATCCTATAGCTGCCATATAACTGAACGATCGGAAATGACCCAACTTTCGTGTTTTTGAAGATAGAAAGCTGGAACTTGTTAAACATTCTATTTTTTGTCAGTTAATCCGACCTACCAAGTTTCATAACGATCAGTCGACTATATCTAATAGCGTCCATATAACTGAGCGATCGGAAATGGTTTTTGGTAGAAATATTAACTTTGGTATTTTTAAAGAAAGAAGCTTTGGACTTTTTTTAGATTTTGCTTTATAATAAATTGGATTATATTATCATATTTTCATAAGGATCGGCTAACTATATCCGATGTTTTTGATATATACCCGTAGTTTTAACTGCAAGGGTATATCAACTTCGGCTCCGCCCGAAGTTAGCTTTCCTTTCTTGTTTGTTTTGGTTTAGTGTCCTTGTGGTTTTATTGGTTTACTTGAATTAAAGTGTTTTTAATTATTTTAAAAACATTTTTTTAGCGCTAAAATTTTTTTGGGATAAAAAGTATTTATGAATATTAAAAATATTTCTACATGCCTTTTAATTTAGAAAAGCAATATGTAAAATAAATTATACGAAATACCTTTAAACATTACTGAAACAAATAACCATAACTTGCATCCACTTTTCATTTATTTTTTTAATATTTCAACGTCTACAAGTACCGACAAATATGCATTCGAAACAATTCGGCCATACCCAGGAGGTCGAATGAGTCATATATCATTCGTCTTCATAAATCCAAAGTTAATGTCGAAAAGTACGGTGCTAATAAAAAAATACGGTGTGAATAAAAATATTTCATAATACCAAAACTATGTGAGTAATTCTGCAGAAGTATTCGTTCGCCATCTTAGAATGTCTTTATTAAACCTCGTTGCATAACTACTAATTTGTTAGAACTCTATCCGTCGTGCATTTCTAAACCGTCTGCAGGCTTCAGTAAAGCTTTTGATTATATGAATCATATCCATCTGTTACGAAAACTTTCAATACTTTGGTATTGAAAAAGTTTGGTTTTCCATCCAATTACATGGGGTTCTCTTAGGAATCAGGTCGTGCATCCTCTATTCTTCAGTCTTATTTTATCACAGGATGTATTTTAACGTCCAAATCTCTCTTACGGTGAATAAAGCAAAATAGGATTAATGGGATTTATAAAACGATGATCAAAAGCAATATTGGCTTTCATAAAACGATGATCGTTATAAGTTCCTTATAAAACCAAAATACTTTGCATATTTCTAGTTCGTCGTATTTTCAAATACACTATACTTACTCTAATTAATTTATAATTTACTATGCTAAACTCTATACTACTCTATACTAAAGTTAAAGTTTTTTATTCGATCTTTTTTAATTTCTTTTAATTTTTTAAGATACTATAAAACTATTTGTTAAAGAATTAAAACAAATGAGATAGTGGTAAAGGCAAGGGTGTATTAACTTTGCTTTTGCCCGACGTGAGCATGCTTTCCGAGTTTATTTAGAGTTAGGATTTACCAAACCATTTTTAAGGTTCATTTTTTGGGTCTTACTCAACAATAATTTTTTTTGTGTGCGCAAAGAATTTTTGAAAAACAGTTATTAATAAATTCCTACATAAGGGAAGAGATTTATATTAGTTATACAAAATTGATATATTTAAATAATAAAATAAAAATAAAAAAAATAAAAAAAGTTGTAAAAAATTTTTTTTTTTTGTTGTCCTGTTGAACGATAACCATGGATGCATTTATCGAATATATCCTTGCGCTTCATTTGAGCATGCGCTAAATATCTTGGAAGATGGAAACTTTTTTTGTGTCAGCTGGCCTTAAATTTATTTGCAGGGAAATTTTCTTGGAAGTGAAAGCACCCTAAGCTTACCAATCAATACATTTTATAAAAAAAAAATTCAGTTTAAAAACTATTTCGGTGATTACCGCGGTGTTTTTGTGCGTGGAATAATATAATCGGAATTTTCATACATGTGGATTTGTAAATCTCTTTCTTCTTAATAAGGCAAGAAAAAATAAATAATCGTATTAAAGGCAAAAACACGCCCTCGTTTAACACATTAATACAAATTGTGCATTAATTGCCTTATATAGAGCCCTTTTATACATATGTATATGAAGATATTTTATAATTTAGCTACTTACAGATAATAAATTCGACTTATACATTTATGCCTTACGTTTTTATTTATAGCTTGTCGTATCCAATTTTAAAAATTCACATTTTCTATGGTTTTATTTGTTGTGCAAAACCAAACAGGGTTGTTTTTCAAGAGGGAAAAAATTTCCCGAAATGGTTCCTATGGTACCAATAAAAATATTGTTTTTATAGAAAAATCAAAATCATGCTAAATAAATATATTAATAAGACAATATATTGTTTAAATAAAAATATTGTTAAAAAAAATATAAAACAAAAATACAATTTGTTTAAGTTGACCTTGTAAAATTTTAATATAAAAATTATATTGATTTATGTAATTTACAAATTTTTTCCCGGATTAAAAGGGTTTATTTCGGTTTATTGGTATCAAGTTGTTTCATGAGGAATGATGTAGCTTTTATTAAACCTCTTCTGCTATAAGCATTGCAGTCTGTCTGTTTCCAAACAAATATCTTAATTTACGCCAAGGATCAGTCGTCTATATTCAATAGCTACCATTTAACTGAACGCCAGGAAAATGAGGTGAATTTGAACATAGAAGGTTGGGACTTGCTACAGACTGCCTATTTTATTTTGGAATCTTATATGAAGATATATAACTAAACGATAAAAAATAGTACATTTTTCTCAAAACAATTCAGAGTTTCAGAACAATTCTCTAAAAAAGAGTTTTAATACAAAAAAAAACTAGAGAGGACGGCTATTTTTGAGTTTCCCGAGTATTTTATACCCTGTACTGATCTCTTTCACCCCACATTTACTTTTAAATTTTAAAAGTACAGACAGTCAGCAAAAACAACATCACAAAATATTTCTGTTCCATACTTCGGTGCTTGGGGAAATAATAACTAAAACAAGAAAGGAAAGCTAACTTCGGTCGGAGCCGAAGTTGATATACCCTTGCAGTTAAAACCGGATATATATCGCAAACATCGGATATAGTTGGCCGATCCTAATGAAATTTGGTACGTTAGATGAACTGACCAAACCAAAACTAGAATCTGTACCAAGTTCCAGCTTTCTATCTTCAAAAACAAAAGTTGGGTCAATTCCGATCCTTCAGTTATATGGAAGCTATAGGATATAGTCGGCCGATCCTTATGAAATTTTGGTAGGTTGGATCAACTGACCAAAAATGGAATCTGTATTAAATTCCAGCTTTCTATTTTTAAAAACACGAAAGTTGGGTCATTTCCGATCGTTCAGTTATATGGCAACTATAGGATATAGTCGGCCGATCCTTATGAAATTCGGCACGTCGTATTATTTTGCCAAAAATAGCTTTCATGTCAAATTTGAAAAAACTAATTTGAACAAATTTGAACTCTAACTCTAAAAACACCAAAGTTATACCATTTCCGATCGATCAGTTATATGGCAGCTATAGGATATAGTCGACCGATCCCGGTCGTTCCGACTTATATACTGCGTGCAAAGAAAAGAAGGGTGTGTGCAAAGTTTCAAGTCGATAGCTTTAAAACTGAGAGACTAGTTCGCGTAGAAACAGACAGACAGACGGACAGAAGGACAGACGGACAGACGGACATGCTCATATCAACTCAGGAGGTGATCCTGATCAAGAATATATATACTTTATAGGGTCGGAGATGTCTCCTTCACTGCGTTGCACACTTTTGGACAAAATTATAATACCCTCTGCAAGGGTATAAATATTCTGTAGGGAAGCGGAAAAAAGTCCATAACTCCCCTAAATATTGTCCGATTTGTCTGAATTTTGATTTTTAGGTAAATACGTATTAGCCATTGGAATATTTATAATAATTTGCCGCTACAACATGATTTCTGTTTTGGAGCGGAATTGGCATGAACAAATTTTAGCCATACGAGTTTCAAATAGAACAATTATATCTCCTATAGTCTTCGAGACCCAAGTTTGTATTTGGATTGGTAGATAAAGATACATATGTATGTACATGTCTATGTCTCCTCCAAAAATTGTCCGATTTGGCTGAATTATGTTTTTCAGATGTACATTAGCTTTATAAATAGTTTAGCATCAAACGTATTATAGAATCAATAGTACTAAAATAGTTTAACAGTTAAGTACTCTAGCATCGTTGAGTAAAAGGGTATATTGAAGTAGAACATATCTATATATATAAAAATCAATTGCTGTTCGTTAGTCTCGCTAAAACTCGAGAATGGCTGAACGGATTTATCTTATCTTGGTCTTGAATTATTCGTGGAGGTCTAGGGAAGGTTTAAAAGGTGAGAAAAATTCGAATAATTGCCGGGAAAATCCTCAAAACAGTATTTTTCTATTTCCCATACAAACGTTTTCTAAATAAAATGGAGAGTCAATTTGTAATTTATTACCGCTGTATAAAGTTCAAATTCGCATGCGCGTTGGAGGATCTAATATCGCGTTCCGAAACTCAACAAAAGTGAAAGTGAATCGCGAACGCGACAAAATTGCATAGTCTCACAGCTTCATATAGCTTCGAGAAAATTAATTTTAGCTAACTTCAGTTGTTAATCTGTCCGATTATTTTTTTAATAAGACTATATAGAAATCGAAAGATAAATCTTAAGTTTTGTCACAAACGTTAAATTATAAATCTTAAGTTAAATTTCTGAACGCAATCATAATATTTGACATTAGATTTGACGCAGTGGCGCAGTTACGTGAATCACAATCGAAAGATGCACAAGAAAATGTCAAATGAAAATGTCAAAATGTCAGCAGCTAGGCTTGAGCGAACACGATTGAGAGTTAGGCAAACGCGTTCTGCAGCAATCGATTTGATTCGGATGTTTAATTAATAATGCCGCGACCAAGACGATCGAATCTTTCCCGACAAAGCCGTAATGCAAGAAGAATACAAAATACTGCAAATGAAAGGACTGAAGAAGAACAAGAAATTGCACGTGAACAGCGCCGCAATAGTATGGCTCGACTTCGTGCTTCTCAATCACGAGAGCAAAGTGAAGCAGCCCGTGAAACAGCTCGGTTGGCAATGCAGAATCGTCGAGCGAACAACAGAAGTCAACAAATAGATAATTTGCGACGCAGAACAAGATATTTAGCTGATTTGAATTGACAGAACCAGGCGTTGTCAAATATTCAGCGATTCCATTTCTTCAAGCAAGCACTGCCTAAAGAGCAGGACCAAGATGTACACCAAATGGAACTAACGGATGGCCCTTACACAATCGCATGGGATCTCATCATCAAACGCTATGAAACCCCCGTTTACAATTCATGCACCACATGAACGCCCTCTATGGCTTATCCTTTATCTCAAGGGAAAGCTCATCAGAGATCAAACATATGCTGAACGTAACCAACGTATGCATCATTGAGTTCAATCGTCTCAAAACGAATATCCATTCTAGCATGCAATGGATAGTCCATCATTTGATCGCTAGATTGCCTACGAAAACTGTACAAGCCTGGGAGCATGCTTGGGAAACTCCAGCGACATTCCGAGATTCCTTGATTTCCTCAAAAATCGCTTCGTCAGCATGAACATCATTGAGAACCGAAAATGTTCACAGCCCACGCAAAACTCTACGATCAACAAATCAACAAATTATCCACGCCAAAATCCTAATCCTAAGGGCAGCACGTTCCACACCACGACTGGAACCGGCGGTCCCATCTCTTGCGTAAACTGTAAGGGGCAACATATTTTGCGGCGATGTCCTGATTTTTTGTCCAAGGATTGCTTTGCCCGCAAACGAATCATTGACCATACAAAGGCATGTTTAAATTGCCTCAGCATCCATCATCTCTTGTCGCAGTGGCAGTAACAAGAATTTTTTACGATGTGGACATCGTCACCATACCCTGCTTCACTTCCCTACGACGTATACCAGCTCATCACCGATTATTCAGAGCCCAGCATGCGAGAGCTCCGATCCTGCTCATCCTTCCGATTCCACTATAGTGCTGATGGCCACTGCCGCGCAGTCAACTCGATCCATTTAGCTGGACACAGCTCTAGTACAACTACATAATAACAGCACCGGACAAACTGCCGTTATTCGAGCCTTGATCGATTATGGCTCTGAGGGCACGTTAATCACAGAACGTGCCGCTCAGTTACTGGGACTTCCACGTCACCGAGTCACAGCACAGATCACCGGGATCGGTGATAACTCAAAGAACATCTGTAAATTTAGTACGGAGTTCTCCATAAGCTCATGTACGGACCCTCAATTTCACCACCTGGTGCGACAAGCGTATGTCTTAACTCGATAACCTCTCATTTACCAAGAAGCAATGTCAACGTGGACACTTGTCAGCATCTTCAGGGATTACACTTGGCCGATCCCACCTTTACCAGGCCAGGCCGCATCGACGCGTTATTTGGAGTAGATCTAATACCATATTTGTTGCTGCCAGATTTACGGGAAGGAGCTTCAAATCAACCAATTGCTCAACTCACTCAATTGGGTTGGATCGTGTTTGGCCATAGCAATGAAACAAAGGCAAATGTGGTATGCACTGGTAAAGGGTTTCTTTGATCTCGATCAAATCAGCTCTGAGAGGACCTTAACAGCAGAAGAACAATGGTGTGAGGATCATTTCCGGCGTACCTGCACCCGACAACCCAATGGAAAATACCTGGTCCGGCTTCCGTTGGAACAAGTCATCGGAAAGTCTCACCAAATCGCACTCAATAGATTCCATCTCTTAGAACGTCGGCTAAACAGAAACGACACACTTAAACAACAATATCACTCCACCATTAAGGAATATTTTGATCTTAAGCAACTCTCCAAAGTCACTACCGCTGAAACTCGACATCAAATGATCACTCCAAGAGGTCAACAGTATTTCTCATCATGTTCTCTCCCACACCATGTCATGGTAAAGGAGGACAGTACAACGACCAAAGTTCGGGTGGTGTACGATGCATCATGTACCACTTCGAACGGAAAATCCCTTAACGACATATTGTGCATCGACGTATATCCATACGCGTAATCCGTCAACTCGCTCACGACGAACAACATCGCTACCTCTAGCAACTCCAGTCTTATTAAATGAAGTATATGTCGACGACGTCCAAACTGGTCACAATACTGTTCATGGAGCGTCTCCCAGGCTGTCTCCGATTTTGCTTGCTGGCAAAATTAAAGACCTTGCAGGCCTTGGTCTTAAAGGGCGCAAGTGTTTGCGACCACCATGGTGGTTTCTTTGACTTGTTATTGCCCGATCTGCTTTTGGGACAAGCTTTATTGAATGCCCTGGCGCACGCTGCCGTAAGCGGGTCCACCATGGCATCCAGGGCTTCCCCACTGTCAAGGTCCCCTGTTTCCCCAAGGAACTTTCTAGTTTTTTCCTGTATAACTCCCAGTTCGCTTTCCTCGGGTTGCGTACCGTTAGTCGATTAATGTTCTCAAAATTGACCACTAATTCTATGTTTCGGTGGTCCGAGAAAGAGTGTTTCTTTAGGACTCCCCATCTAACAATGTTGTCTGCTAGGGAGTCAGAGTAAAAAGAGATGTCAAGTACTTCCCTTCAGTTCTTGACTATGAGTTCTGTAGGTGGGTTCTGTACCCCTGTTACCCACCAGAAGATTGGAGCCTAGGATAAAATCGAAGATTGATTCACCCCTCTCATTCATGTCCGTGCTTCCCCACTGATGATGATGGGCGTTAGCATCGCTAACTATGATCAGGTCGATCTTGTGCTTCTTGCTGTCTTCCACCAGCTGTTTGAGTAGCGCGTGCGGGGGGAGGGCCTCCTGGTCGTGACCCAAATACGCCGAACATACCCTTAGAGGGCCATTTGGGCTCTCTGTGGCTGCAGCTATGTGGTCATCATTGCTGAAATTGGGTAGCAAAAAGAGGTTAAGGTTCTTTTTTGCGAGGATGCAGGCTCGCTTTTTACCTGTTGTATCGGCTTTGCAGAGCCTATACTCCGACGCCCCAACCCAAGAATCCTGTCTCCAAGGATCCAGGGTTCCTGGAGGAGGGCCACATCAGCTCCACTCTCGGCAAGGTGGAGTACGAGGGGCAGCTGACGTCGCTTTAGTGTGATGGAGGTTTATCTGCAAGATTATCAGGGACATTCTTACGATTCTCCACCACAGTAACTTCTGCCTCCGTCTCGGAGCTCAGCAGAGAGTCCTCCTCCATTCCGACTCCACTAAGTGCCCTTGCCAAGTCGCTCTCCTCCGAGGTGTACCCTTCCAGGATGTCCTCATCCGACATTCCTTCCGGGTGCCCCTCTTCGGTCGGCTCCTCCAAGTCTGGCTCTTTCGTGTCTGCCTCCAGCCCGATACCTCCTGGCTTGACCTTCGCATCGGATTTGTAGATACGGACCGAAACGTGTTCGAATCCGTACTTCAGCCGGTGCTCCGTCCTCTCGAGGGCTTTTACGGTCTCCTCGTCGAGGGTGAGGACGACCTGCCTCCGCAGTCCCACCGCCTCCTCGACCTTGGCGACTCTCCAGTCCGACGTGGGAAGCGTCGGATTGCCCATCCTAAGCATCGTTAGTATGGTTATTATTAGTATGGTATGGCTTTTCAGTGAGCCAAACTCGCGGCCTTGGTTTGCTTGGGATCTCCTCCCAGTCAACCGCCACCAGCTTAGCTCCAGGGTAGACCTCTCCAAGCGATGCTACCATAGGCTTGTAGGTATCTACCGATCGCGCGTCTTAGCAGGCAATTACCTTAACGCTACCCTTGTACCGTCCTGCGTCTTTGCATTCTGGTGGGGGTCCTCCGCTTCGCAGCATCTCTTCCTCGAAGCGCCCATGCAACTCGTTTACCACTCGTCGCCAAAGGTCCTTGGGGATGAGCACATCCTTGGAGCCCTTGTCCAGGACTCTAATTAGGGTTCTTCCCTTCGTCACTTCGGCGAACGAGCGGTTAGCCTGGGGGGCTTCTCCCTCCGTGGACCTCTGCCTTTTCACGCTTGGCACGATCTCCTAGGCAGGGTCTGACCCAGCACGTTTGTTCGGATCCAGCCTCACAGAGCCTTTACGCTGCGTCGAGTGAGACGCTCCCGGACCTCCACGCCGTTCGGTGGTCCCATTGCTAGCCCCGCTTTGGAAGAAGAAGCCTTGGCAACCTACTCTGCACCGGCGCGTCCCGCCTCCAGATGTTGCCGCTCTGTGGGGGGCTTCTCTATCTTAGCAACTCCTTGGCTTTTGAGAGCCTTGAAGTTTGACGGGTGACTGACCCCATTTCCGGACTTTTTTAGGGAGTTCCGTTCTCCACTAAGGTTTTTATTTGGAATGGTAGTGTTCATATTTTGGTCCCACGAGTAGGCGGGAAGGGGTTCGTCCATCATGACATAGCATGCTTGTCACGATAAGCCTGAGACGTCGGCCTGGGATAAGCCTGGGAGGTCGGCCGGTCCCCCAGAGTTCGCATATTAGCGTCGGAGCCCCCCTTCGAACACGCATCCTTCGGCATATGCTGTTCCACCTTGGATTGGGGTGATTTAGTCAGCATCCTCGGCAGAGACATGACCTTACCGGGACCTGTTACCAGCCGCCCTCACGTGGAGAGTACAGTTGCACTACTTGCGGTGTACACGGTACGCAATTGCTTGCGTGTAGGTTCCCCTGTTGTACCCGTTGGCTGACGGTCTTTAAAAGGGATAGCTACAGCATATTTTTCAATTGAATTTTTTTTTAAATATTTTTTTTTTAATTTTCACAAATTTATCTCTAAGTCAATGCTATCCTCTTCTTCTACCTCCCAACATCGGTCCATATGTTTTAGCTCGATACTGTAAAATTAGGGGATATAAATCCGCACCAATTAGAAGGTCAATTCGACCAGGTTAATCGAAATTGGGATCCGCTGAATAGAACTCTTTCCAATCCGACTAATTAATAAAAAATTCATTTGTGGGAAGATATTTCATAAGTTTTGGTAAAATAATTGCGTTTGTGCTAAATTCTTTTGAATAGTTACTGTTATTTTTTATTATCAATATTAATTTGTGATCTGAAACACATGCACCTATTGGTGATACTCCACTCATTTCTGTGTGCGGTTTTTCTTTTGGCATTTTAAGTTTTTGTGCCGTTTCTTCAGAATTCAGAGTGCTAAATGATGCCCGGGCATATTGCACATCGGGCATGTTTGGTTTTATTTATTATATTTTTTTGTTGGTAACTCATTATACCCTTGCAGAGGGTATTATAATTTTGTCCAAAAGTGTGCAACTCAGTGAAGGAGACATCTCCGACCCTATAAAGTATATATATTCTTGATCAGGATCACCTCCTGAGTTGATATGAGCATGTCCGTCTGTCTGTCTGTTTCTACGCGAACTAGTCTCTCAGCTTTAAAGTTATCGACTTGAAAGTTTGCACACACCCTTCTTTCCTTTGCACGCAGTATATAAGTCGGAACGACCAGGATCGGCCGACTATATCCTATAGCTGCCATATAACTGATCGATCGGGAATGGTATTTGGTAGAAAAATCAACTTTCGTATTTTTGAAGATAGAAGCTTGGGACTTTTTTTTAGATTTTGTATTGTAATTAATTGGTTTTATTATGATGTAAACATAAGGATCGGCCGACTATATCCGATGTTTGCGATATATATCCGGCTTTAACTGCAAGGGTATATCAACTTCGGCTCCGCCCGAAGTTAGCTTTCCTTTCTTGTTACGTGTCATTTTCCTTCTTACAGAGAAACAGGTTTGACTTAAGTATAACTTAAGTATGTTTTTAAACAGGAATGCAGGTTTTATACCTTCAGCTGGTAGTCCTTGCTCCTAGCCAAGAAACTCTTCCTCCTACCAACTTGGGTTCCTTGATTAAGACGATGTCTGTTCCATCCTCAGCCAGATGAAGCAGGAGAGCAGCTGAGGCTGGCTTACGGTGGTGGAGGTTTATTTGCAGAATCCATAAGAACATCTGCGAAATTCTCCTACATCACTGTGCCTTCCGCCTCTACGTCGTTTGATATGTGTACATCATTCATCCGACTTGCTGCCATTCAGTGTGGCAAAGAAGCGTGAGTTGTGAAGCCTACCTTCAATATCTGAGGTTAATCTCCTTTGAGATTTCGGCTGATGTTCTGTCGCAGATCGGGAGTCAGATTTGTACACCTTTACGGTGACGTCGCACCACCTCAGCGCAACAAGTTTGGCGTACTCATAGACCTCACCAAGCTCTCCTTCCGCAGCTACCCTCCCTTTTACAGCGTCACGAATTCTACATCGCCGCACACCACCACTTTGATACTGCCCTGAAACCACCCCATGTCCTTACAGACTGGGGATTTGCCTCGTTCTTGCTTGAATGCTTTGGCGGCTTTCACCCATCTCCTCTTGTCCCGAGGTATCGCAAAACGAAACTATGCCAACTAAAACAAAACCAATATCAAAAACATATTTTTTGCACAAAATATAAATATAACACAAATATAAAATATTCCTGTTTTTCGTTATTTATGTATTGGAAATTAAAATCAACAAAACCTCAATTATCCTGCATGCATTGTAAACCGTACCGAAAAATATAATTCGTATAATTTACTATTTAAACCATAATTTAAAAAAAAAACAAATTGAAAACCTTTAACCCAAGAGACAAGCTTCTTTTTTCTCGTCAAGCTAATGAAATAATTTTAGTGTTATTTAGCATTAATAAATTTAATACATTCGACATACATACAAGTATTACGACTATGTGTAACAAAATGTTGCTTTACCTTTATATCCCGATATAATAAATGTAAAAATTTTACTTTTTCCAGAAACGACGAACATACAGCAGTGGACCATACCAATGTGGACCTTTCGGTTGTTACACCCTTTAACAGAGCGCAGTATCTTATTTTAAATCATGAAAACAGGAATCGGCTCAGATTACATCCGCCACCATCCTCAAAGCCGCCATCTGTTGGTACAGCTCTTCAATCCTGTCATCAGCAACGATTTTTTTTAGATGCTGGGGCTGACGAAACAGAAATTTTAAAGCAGCCTTCTCCAAATGTCCTTCAGCGGTCAGTGACTCTGCCAGCCAAACACAGCCGGTTAGGCGTGCGGAGTCGTGTTACTTTTCAACTGCCGGCAAAAATTCGACTTACATCTCAAGCTACAGAACTCGAAAAAACTAGAATCGTGTTAGGCCCCAAAGAAAAGCAAGCCACCAAAATGACTTCAGAAGACTTGCTACAACCGGGTCATGTAGTCAAAGAGCGTTGGAAGGTACGTTTTCATTTAATATAATATGTATTAAATATATATACATTTATTTTATTTAGTATTATAAATTGTTTAATGTGTTTCAAATTAGTTTCAAACCAAAATAAAGAATTAGTAACAAAAAACAAGAAAGTAAAGCTAACTTCGGGCGGAACCGAAGTTGAAGTTACCCTTGAAGGTAAAACCGGATAAATATCGCAAACATCGGATATAATTGGCCGGTTCTTTTGACAATATCATAATATAACTAATTTATTACAATACAAAATCTTAAAAAAAAAGCCACAAGCTTCTATTTCAAAAAATACAAAAGTAGTTATTTTTACCAAATACCATTTCCGATCGTTCAGTTATATGGTCAGTCATTTCCGAACGTTCAGTTATATGGCAGCTATATGATATAGTCGGCCCATCCTTATGAAATATGGTATGTCGTATAACCAAAAATAGCATTCGTACAAGATCCGAACTCTTTAACTTTAAAAACACCGGAGTTATAGCGTTTCCGATAAATCAGTAATATGGCAGCTATAGGATATAATCGGTCGATCCAACTTATATACTGCGTGCAAAGGAAAGAAGTGTGTGTGCAAAGCTTCAGACGATAGCTTTAAAACTGAGAGACTATTTCTCGTAGAAGCAGACAGACAGACGGACAGAAGGACCAAAATTATAATACTGTCTGCAAGGGTATAATTAATACAATCATTGAACGCTGACAGTCAAACGGCTTTTCCGCTCTGTTCACTCCGACTGTCATGAAATGCGCAATGTGAAACCCCCACCCCCCTTTCCATGGCCGCCGGCCAATTCTCTCGCCGTCCAATTCGCCGGCCAGTTTTTCTATGGATGCAATATTTTGTGAATTAGGATTTCCATCCAACCGAGGTCGACAGCCTTGGGATCCTTAAATTTTGTATACACGATGCAACCCCAAAATTTGCAGTATGGGTTTCTCCGAAAGTGTCCTTCCTCCGTATTTCCTGCTTGCAGCGATGAATTTGTTGTGGGAGAAAGTAAATAGGAATCGCGTATAGTGAAGAACGCGTTGTTAATCAATCGTGGTCAACGATGTCCTTTTTGAATTTTGCATTCGCTAGTTGTATTTGTTTTTAAAGAAGTTTTCGTGGCTTATATTGACGTATACAAATCAGTGTGTATTAAATGAGATTAGTTTATCTCCCACGATAAAGCACAAAAAAAAAATAAAAAATAAGAGTTAGCAGCCACTCTTATTTTTTATTTAATATATATAAAAAATAAGAAAACCAAAACGAAAAAGATGTGTCCTTGTCAACGTTATAATTCGATCTATATTTTCTCTAGTCTTAAGCCTAACTTATCTATTTCAGCGAAGCGGGGCAAATTCCCACAAGAGCGAGTATGAGCTTTCCGCCCTTAGCTATCTTATACTAGATTTAGATACTAACAATTCAACTACAAAATAAAATTCAAATAAACAACAACTTCAAATTAATATCAAATCCAATCGACCACGACGAATCCGTTAGCACTGGCCCCATTGAATGGCTCCATCCGGCTTCAACTCACTGGCAGCCGCGCCAGCTTGTGGACTGCACTCCTATATTCCGTTCCAGAGCTTGTCCTTACGCGACCCTTCCGTCCGCGCCGGCGTGCGTTGCTAATACCTTTCCTGTGGGCCACTGTTGTGGCGGCTGGTGATCCTCTGCGATCAGGACCATCTCGCCCATCCGGATGTCGTCCTCCTGGTGCTGCCACTTCGACCGCGCCGGTAGGCCCAAGACGTACCCGGCACCATCGCTACCAAAATGTTTGCTTGATTTTCGAGACAAGCCGCCAAGCACGTTAGACCCTGCTGGTCCGGGGTACGTGGTGCAGGTGGGGCGATGAGCTGCCCGCCTGTCAACAGGTGTCCGGGAGTAAGCGCCTCGCCGTCGCTTGGGTCCTGACTCAGAGCCCCCAGGGGTCGTGAGTTCAAGACGGCCCCGACTCCAATGACGACGGTCTGCAGCTCCTCCGCGGTCAACCTGGCGTTCCCCACCGCTCGTAGGAGTAGGTGTTTTGCAGACTTCACACCTGCCTCCCATAGTCCGCCCATGTACGGAGCCCGCGGCGGTATGAACGCAAATACGCATCCGTTTCTTAATGCGTATTGCGTGACCGCGTCGACCTCGTCCTCGATTCTCCGACGAAGGTCTGCGAAGTGGCGACTCGCTCTGACGAAGTTCGTCGCGTTGTCGGGTTAACATTAAGCCAGCGTTTTGAAGAACCTGAGTTACTTCAGATTTAATTGTTTTTAGCTCCTCAATGCAACCAGCACCCGTTAAAATTTCGTCGACGTAAAAGTCGGACCCAATAACTTCGGCAGCTCGAGGGAATGTATTTCAATGTATCAGAGCGAATCTGTTCAGCCGGAGCCGAAGAATAGTTGAATACAACTCTTCGTGGATTTTAGGACCAACCATCAACAGTTCGTTTAGGCACTTCTGTGTTGATGTCTTACAAGACGCATCAAACACGACCCTGAGGCCGTAAGACACACTGATAGGGTATGACGTAGTGTGGAGTAGCAATAACATCATTGCTTGTAGGGGACATATGACCTAAGGATTCGTATTCTTCCATAAATTCCAAATACATTTTATTTAAATTCGGATCCCGAGATAATTTTCGCTCGAGCGACAAAAAACGGCGTTTGGCTACCTCGAACGAGTTTCCCAAAACGCTTGGATCCGATTTAAATGGAAGCCTGACTTCAAATCGACCTGAACTGTATTTTTCTGCTAAAGTTTCTCACATAACTCTTGTTCAGGTGACAACAGCTTTTTAGAAGTTAGTACTTTTTCCAACGACCAGCATTTTTTCAAATTGCCATCTATAGACTCGAGTAATTCTTGTTGGCAATTCAGGTTAGAGACAGGCTGTTGAGGAACTGAGGTATTAGCTTTTTATTTTCCCGATACTATCCATCCAAGGAGAGTTTTTTGGAGAATGGGATGGTTTGGCCCTTGTTTTATTTGGCCAACGGACAACAGTTCGACAAATGACTCAGCTCCAATTAACATGTCTATCCGCTGAGGTTTGTAGAAATATGGGTCTGCTAACGGCAAGTTCTTTTATAGGTCCCAATCTTTCACGTTCACTGACTGGTCAGGGTGATAACCCGAGATAGTTCTCAAAATCCAAAAGTCGAACGGAAACTCACCACCATTAATCGTTGACTTCACCACAGTGTGTATCTTTTTCTTAGCCTGGGAATTAGCTGGACCAATTCCAAGCAAGTTGATACATGATTCCAAGGTGAACAAGGTCTTCAGTAATAAAGTTCATTTGTGACCCAGAGTCAAGTAATGCTCGGGCCAATATGTGCTCGCCATTTTTAGTTCTAACGCTTACGATCGACGTCGCTAACAAAACGCATTCAAAGAATGTGACGTAGAAGGGCCATCAAGATGTAGCGCTGTAGGAGGATGTTCATTTTGTGGTGGTAACGCCAAGTTATTTTCGGTCACAGTAAATCGGTGCAGAAGTTTGTGGTGTGATCTTGCACAAATTTGACACCTAGTCGATTCACACTTCGCAACCATTTGACCTTTTCGCAGACAATTTAAGCATAATGACGCTGACTTGCAAAAACTCAAACCGTTGCATTACAGCAAGGCGAGCGAACGGACTACACTGGGAAAGACTATGGTCTTGTGCGTTGCAATAACTGCAAGCTTGTTTATTGGAAGCGGAGCAAGCCAACGAACTTCTTTAGTGCTGCTTTCCGAACACAGTTTTTCCTTTTTCGGCTTGCCACTTTCTTCGGCGGACAGGTGCTGGCACCTACGAATTAATGTTATTTCGAAATCGGACCACTGCGGCAATTCCTCATAATCCAGTGACTCATCCCATTGGCGACAGTGATGTCGATATATGTATTTTGATGTTTACTAATTTTATCCATTGGCCGTTTGTTAGTTATTTTTTTTTTACCGCTTTTTCAGAATTTGGAAATGGCTTGTGCATCAATAAGAGCATCAGCTAGTATTCCTGTATTCATCATAAAGCTTAGAGGCCCAGACGACCGAGGGGCGCTCAAGAAACGATTTGTTAGAATATTAAGTTATTTGGTAATTATTAAGCTAAGAGGAGTTAGTAAGGAAATTTAAAATTCTATATTTTAAGTTAGAGGGACAGGAAAGAGATGTAATAGAGTAGAGACCATTGTATTTCGAACATAATACCCTAAAAGGGTCATGCAGTGCATATGTCGAACTACAACGGCTAAGGAACAGAGGACTAAAGTTTCGAGTCCTTCTATTAGGAATGTTAAGATTTAAGCGTGTTAGTAAATGCTGGCTATCTACATCCCCGTTAATAAGGTTATGCAGAAAAACTACACCGAGCATTGTCCTACGATTTGTTAAGCTAGGTAAGTTTATGAGTAAGAGTCTACTACTATAAGATGGAAGTTGAAGATTTGCATCCCAGTTTAGACCTCTAAGTGAAAAAATTAGGAAATTCTTTTGTACGGATTCTATGCGGTCCTGGTGTACTCCATATTGGGGACTCCAGACACATGAACCGTACTCCAGTATAGGACGGACCAAAGAAATGAATAGTGTTTTGGTTATATAGGGGTCATTAAATTCTTTTGACCACCTTTTGATAAAACCAAGGACTCCTTTAGCCTTATTAACCATTAAGGAAATATGGTCGGCAAATTTAAGTTTGATGTCTAATAGGATGCCGAGATCATTAACCTGGGTTAATTTTTCTAAGGCAATCCCATTAATAGAATAAGCAGCTTGCAGAGGGCAAGAACGATAAAAAGACATATGTTTGCATTTAAATCCATTAAGTATTAGATCATTAGCTAAACACCATTTTTGAAAGTTATCAAGGTCAGACTGAAGACTGCATTGGGCAGAGATGGATTTGTACTGAAGACAAAGCTTTACATCATCTGCATACATAAGAACTAGAGAGTTCGTTAAAGCAGGGGGCAAGTCGTTTATAAAAAGCGTAAATAATAACGGGCCAAGATGACTTCCTTGAGGGACGCCGGATGTAGCACGGACCAGACGGGACTGAATGTTTTTAAATAAAACTCTTTGTGTCCTTCCATCTAGGTAGCTGGAGATCCACGTTAAGAGGTCTTTAGGAAAACCCAGCATATTCAGTTTACTCAACAAGAGTGAGTGATTAACTGAATCAAATGCTTTGCTGAAGTCTGTGTAAATTACATCGGTTTGATATCCCTTACAAAAGCCATCTATGACAAAGGATGTCAACTCCAATAAGTTTGTGGTGGTGGAGTGACGCTTAATAAAGCCATGCTGACAAGGAGTGATGATCGAAGAGCAAAGGTGTTGCAAATGAGGGGTAATTAATTTTTCAAATAACTTTGGAATTTCCGACAACTTAGAGATGCCTCTGTAGTTGGCAGCCTCGGACTTTTTCCCCTTTTTATGTAGGGGAATTATAAATGATTCCTTCCACTTAAGGGGAAAAATCGAGGTTTCCAAAGATAAGTTGAAAAGTCTTAGAAGAGGTTTGCACAGAGCCCTGGCGCAGTATTTTAGCACACAGCCTGGTACTCCGTCGGGGCCTGGCGAATAAATGGGTTTTACCCTTAAAAGACCAGATAATAAGTTGTTCTCAGAAAAAGACAGACAGAAAATAAGATTTGCTGCTTGAATGTTATATGCATAAGGCTGATCAGTCAATTTAGGAGGAGAATAAGTTGTTTGAAAAAATTCTGCGAATAGATCGGCAATGGCCTGATCCGAAGTCGCAGAGGAATTTTCAAACGTAAGCAGAGGTGAAAAAGATACGTGTTTACGCTTAGTGTTTACAAAATTATAAGACTGCTTTGGATCCAGAGTAAATTGAATCCGGCAGCGGTCAATATAATCCCTATAACATTCAGCGTTATGCACGGTAAAATTCGACTGAGCTAGTAGGTATCTTGAGAAATCAACACTACTGCAGGTTTTTTTATAAAATTTTTCTAAAGTGACATTAAGATCAGTGCACGCCAGAATATCAGACCAGTCAAATGTATCAACAAGGCTATTAAGTTTCTGAAAATCAGCTTTACGGAAACAGCGAATCTTATTTACCACGCTCGGAGACATCTGATACCAGGAGTGGTTTCGATTGAGACCTCCAGTGTGGGGTGATATGGATCCTCTGGGGATGAAAGGGGAAAAGCTCTGGAGAGAGCAGTACCATCAGGATCAGATACAAAACACAAGTCTAAAAGCCGACCTAGCGAATTTCTAACATGATTGATCTGACCTAGGGACATGTCAAACATGCCCGCGGTGAAGTCATGGTAAGTTATAAGTGACAAAGATGGTGAGTTATCGACGTTGGACCACTTTAATTCTGGGATATTAAAGTCGCCCACCGCTACGAGTTGGTCACGATCCGTCATAAGATTAGAGACGTATCGAATGGCGGACAAATGCTGCCAATATGTAGGCGGTTCAGACATAGGAGGTATATATGAACATGTGATGTATAAAGCTTTAACGGACATAGTGATTTTAACGCAAATAAATTCTATGTCACCAAACTCATGGGATTTCACCTCTTCAGAAGCAAGAGTAGAGTCTACCGAAATGAGGACTCCACCTCCTCTTCGCTGAGATCGATCCCGTCTAAAAGTGGTGTACTTACTTGGAAAAACTTCGGAGCTAAAGATCTCCGGATTTAACCAAGTTTCTGTAAATGCTATTATATGGGATGCAATGAAAGAACTATCAGAATATAGCTTTGGGAGTTTGCTACGTAGCCCCCTAGTATTTTGATAGGTAAGAGTTAATGAGGAAACTAGTTTTTTGGGTTAGTAGCCAAAGAAGAGGTGGAGGGTTGGTCGGTGGTTCCGATATTGGGAAGTCTCACTCCCACTGGTTTTTTAACTTTTTTCTTCACGGAACTAGGCTGATGTTCTTGGACAAAAAGATTCTCTGGCCAAAAACTGGGAGAACAAATCGTCTTGAACATCAGCGCGGGCACACGAATCTTGAAAGAAGACGTGCGCCGTGTATAATTATATTTAAATTTAGTTATGTCCTCCACCTTTATATCGGCTTTTGTTTTGGCTTTGATATAAGCCGAGATATCAATCTCTGAAGTATCATGGGCTGCCGAGAAACAAATATATGTTTCGATGGAGGAATCAGCTGTAAGGGTTTTGGTGTCGCAGGTACGAGAACTGCAGCATCAGTCGGTGCCGGTGGTCCGGACTGTGGAATACCCTTTTGGGTGACTCTAATGGGGGTTTCGTTTCCTAGGACCTGTGGCATCACTTGAAGGGATGCCATGGCGGACATATCGGACAATTGCTCATTATCCCTGAGAAATTCGGACGAATTTTTCTTTTTTTTTTTAAGCGGCTGCATTAATGTCGGCTGAGCAGGCTGAGGCGGATCAGAAACAGCGGATTTCTTACGCTTAGGGGACTCATTTAGCAGCTGAAGGCCACTAAACTGAGTGTCCAGCGCACAGAGCTGTTCATTGATTTTACGAAAACCACTGATCAGCTCTTTAAATCCATTTTTGGTCTGTCTCATGAACGACCTCATTTCGCCTTGCACAGCACGACAATTCTCACAACAATAATGTATCCCAGACCTACGGGAAATGGCATCCGAAACTGATGCAGTGAAACCGGCACACTTGGCGTGCACGACGTTTTCACATAACCAGCAATGGATGCTAGGCTGGGATGTGGAAATTGTCTTGTTACAAGACTTAATGGCACAGACCAGTTTAAATTCCATTTTATTTATTTATTTTTTTTTTTTTTTATTTAATAAAACAAAAATTAATATTTAAAAAGTTAAAAAACACAATACCTTGAACCACTGTGCCAAACAAGAAGCCGAAGCGGGAGCTTTGAAAGAGTGCAAAAGAGAAATGCAGAAATATAGATAAGGCGGCGAAGAAGCAGAGCTGAGCTATGCTTGGAATAGAATTTAGGCAAATTATTAATTCGACTCCAAATATACCACAGCACTCGCGAAGCGATACGGTTTAGGCTTTAAGAGGGTTAAGATTCACAAGATTTAATTCACAAGTATGTAAACACCGGTTTACCAATATTTTTAATAAAACGCAGTGCGCACAAAAAAAACACGACCGTTCGCTTGAAAGAAAGAGAGGGAAGTGTTTTAAAATTGGAAAAAATTTTCCAATTTTTTTATTTATGAATACTGCCAATACTGCACAGGCACATAAGCGGATAAACATATATATAAAAGGATATATATATATATATATATCAATCGAAACCATTCCTGGTATTGATCAGATGTCTCCATGCGTGGCAAATAAGATTCGCTGTTTCGGTAAAGCTGATTTTCACAAACATAATAGCCTTATCGATACATGTGATTGGTCAAACATTCTGACATGCACCGATCTTAATGTCACCTTAGAAAAATTTTACTGTTCTTTAAATACATTTTTTGACTCATGTGTGCCACTCATGTGTGACTAAAAATAGACTCTTACTAAAGGATGCAGTCTCATCATCAGCCCTACTATTAGAGGTTATTTAAACAAAAATTTGTTGTAAATAAAAATAATGCGATCGTTTCAATTTTCAAATTTGTTTTTATAGGCATTAAAACCTATTTGAAAATATTTTTTTAAATTTATTTTTTTGTAGTTTAATACACTTTATAGCATTTCAAAGTATACTAGACTTAGAATGAAATATTTTTATCAATAAACAACAAAATAGCAAACTCACAACAAAAAAATTTAAAAGAAAAACAAAAAATATTTTTTTGTAAATAATAAAAAATAAAAAACTTATTATTAAAAATAAATGATTCTAGCACAGGACGTAAGTGTTAATTTTTAGAACAACATATCCAAATTTCAGCTAGATCGGTACCATAGAATTGTGTGAATCACCTGCGCCGCACACAAAAATGTCGTTCCGACGGTAAACGCTACCGAGTAACTCATACTACTCGGTGTTGGTGCGCTCTCGATTATTGGCTGTATCTCTGCCATTATTTGATATATTTATTTGAAACTTCCACAGTACATTCTCAAAATACAATTCTTTCGAAATACGTGAAAAGAAAAAAATCGATTTTTTCAACCTCACACATGAGACTACACCCTTAAACATAAAAAAAAACTTGCAGTATTATAGATTTTTCAAGATATCTACTAGCTCGGTCAAATGTTACCGTGCCTAACGCTTTGTAATACCTAATGCCTATTACAGGAGTTATATTTGCCGCTGCCGGATACAATTCACTCAGGATCCTAAACAGCTTTATAACTTTGTATACATTAAGCGTAAACACGTATCTTTTCCACCCCGCTTACGTTTAAAAATTCATCTGCGACCTCTGATCAGCCATTAGCGATCTATTCGCAGAATTTTTTCAATCAACTTATTCATCGCCTAAATTGGCAGATCAGCCTTACGCATACATTCGATCAGCAAATCTTATTTTCTGTTAATTTTTCTCCAAAAATAGCTTATTATCTGATCTTCTAAGGGTGGTAAGGCTGGAATTTTCTACAGACCTGTTATGGTGGAACTCCAACACAAAGAACAGTGGAAGAACACAAAGAGTCTTATTTAAAAACATGCA
The DNA here is from genome assembly GCF_030179905.1 of Drosophila bipectinata. Classification (NCBI taxonomy): domain Eukaryota; kingdom Metazoa; phylum Arthropoda; class Insecta; order Diptera; family Drosophilidae; genus Drosophila; species Drosophila bipectinata. The sequence continues at coordinate 7,727,088 of NC_091740.1, read as the reverse complement.
TTTCCGTTTGGTCCGTGCTACATCTGGCGTCCCTCAAGGAAGTCATCTTAGCCCGTTATTATTTACTCTTTTCATGCATGACTTGCCCCCTGCTTTAACGAACTTTCTAGTTTTTATTTATGCAAATGATGTAAAGCTTTGTCTTCAGTAAAAATCCATCTCTGACCAGTCTGACCTTGTTAACTTTCAAAAATTGTGTTTAGTTAACGATCTAATACTTAATGGATTAAAATGAAAGCATATGTCTTTTTATCGTTTTTGCCCTCTGCAAGCAACTAGTTGAAAATCCGCCTTTAGAGAGTTCAACATCCAAAAAAGAGCAGAACGTAAAGAACGAGCTAGGAAAGGATCTTTTGCCAACAGGCGTAGTCCTGCAAAACAAGGAGAGGTCGACTCGCGAACTCACGCCCAATTAGAGACCAATCAAGAATACCTTGGTCACCAGCCACGCAACTCCCAACTCCGGACTCGCTAGCTCGTATGCGTGGTGTGTCCACTGTGTAGCGAGAGCGCGACGCACGATATTCGACAGCAACTTTCAATCCTGGTACGCTAGCGCGTATGTGCGGTGATCCCAGGTGAAGTAGGGGCGACAACCACAGGCAACTCCCAATCCTGGCGTTAGCGAGTATGCGTGGTGTCCAGGTGGAGGAGGCGGCAGTCCGCAGCCAACTGTAATAAGTCTAGTATTCCAGGGATTCCATCCAGTTGGTATCAAGTCGATTTGTATGAATATTCTTTGGGTTCTTTATTATTGATCTTTATTTTTGGAGCAGCCGTTGTTGCCACTCCAAGCTCCCAAAAGGTTCTTCTCCTTTACAATATTTCTAGGAGTTGGGAAGTCTAGGTCTCGTAGCTGCGCTGCCAACAGCGGCAGCGGAGAGATGGTTATATATTCTTAGGTATATAGCTATGATCGCTTAAGCGGAGGTTTACGCACATATAAGTGGATTGCTTGTATTACATTTATGCTGCATATGCCGTTTCGGCGTGCGGCTAAGGCACAGCAAACGTTTGGAATTTCGGTCACTTAAGGTTTATGTCCCAGGCTTAACATTACATAAAACAAGAAAGAAAAGCTAACTTCGGGCGGAGCCGAAGTTGATATACCCTTGCAGTTAAAACCGGATATATATCGCAAACATCGGATACAGTTGGCCGATCCTTATAATTAGATCATAATGAAACCAATTAACTTAAATAAACAATCTAAAAAATGTCCCAAGCTTCTATCTTCAAATATACGAAAGTGGATAAACGAATGAACTCATTGAGTGTTCTGTGGCTTCGCTCCACGGTGATTCTCTGGTGATTATGTGCAGTCGAGGTTATGTTTTTATACCCATGCAGAGGGTATTATAATTTTGTCCAAAAGTGTGCAACGCAGTGAAGGAGACATCTCTGACCCTATAAAGTATATATATTCTTGATCAGGAACATCTCCTGAGTTGATATGAGCATGTCCGTTTGTCCGTCTGTCTGTCTGTCCGTTTCTACGCGAACTAGTCTCTCAGTTTTGAAGCTATCGTCTTGAAACTTTGCACACACCCTTCTTTCCTTTGCACGCAGTATATAAGTCGGAACGGCTCGGATCGGCCGACTATATCCTATAGCTGCCATATAACTGATTGGTCGGAAATGGTATAACTTTGGTGTTTTTAGAGTTACAGAGTTCAAATTTGACATGAACTCGTGCTACTTTTGGCAACACATTACGACATGCCAAATTTCATAAGGATCGACCGACTATATCTTATAGCTGCCATATAACTGAACGATCGGAAATAACCCAACTTTCGTGTTTTTGAAGATAGAAAGCTGAAACTTGGTACAGAATATATTTTTGGCCAGTTGGTCCAACCTACCAAATTTCATTTCATAAGCATCGGCCGACTATATCCTATAGCTGCCATATAAATGAACGATCGGAAATGGTACTTGGTAGAAATATCAACTTTCTTATTTTTGAAGATAGAAGCTTGGGACTTTTTTTAGATTTATTATTTTAGTTAATTGGTTTTTTTATGATGTATTCATAAGGATCAGCCAACTATATCCGATGTTTGCGATATATATCCGGTTTTAACTGCAAGGGTATATAAACTTCGGCTCCGCCCGAAGTTAGCTTTCCTTTCTTGTTTTTAAATTGTTTTAATTAAAATAATGCAGAAATGTTGTCAATATCAATGGTGTCCTCGACCGAATCTTTATATTTATCAGATTCTGATACCATTTTTAAATATTTTGTTGGTAATGTGTAGTTGAAACAACACATCCCACTTCTTTTGAGTCCATATCTGTAAATGAACATTCATTTTGTTAGTATAAATTTTAGAATTTTAGTTATTAATGTAGCCTACCTTATGGCTAAAATAGCATTTAAAGTTTTCAAATGCATTATATTTCTCATTTTATTTTTTACCATCTGCACTTGGCTTAATACGCGTTCTACCTCTGCGTTCGACCAAGGAAGACTCATAATTTTGAGTGCGAAGTGTGCCAACGGTGCGAATGTATTGACTCCTCCGGCATCTCTGAACTCTAAAACTTCTGTCCAAAACTTAACTGTGTTAGTCGTATTTTCCCATTTTACAAAATTAATTTTCTCATAACACAACCTAATAGCTTCAACATTTTTACATTGAAGTTTTTTACTACCTCAATAACGTCTGGTTTGTTCGTCCGCAGTATCTTATCGACAGAGAAAATGATTCATTTCTTTAGAACATTAAAGTTGTCTGGCAATCTAAAAGCAGATTAAAGTAAACTTAATAGATAATTAACCATATTATATAGTTACCGTTCTCTTAATTGCGTAATTAATTTAATGGCGAAATTTATGCGATTTCTGCAAATTGTTTATTCACTGGATTTAAATAAACCTTCTTTGACTTTCTTCTCAAATTCGTAGCCTAAGACTAAATCATGTTCCACCACGCTTTCAAAATCATCTACTAAAATATCTATTTGAACATTAGGAGGAATTATTTTAGACTTCAAGGAATTAATGCAAAGTATTAAATTGTCCAACAATTTTGTAGAATTAACATGATTACTTTAAAACAACTTATTTAGGGCTTGCATATCTATCAATATAGGTTTTAAAAATATCAAATATAACAAGTTGTCATCATTGCAATATAATTCATGCAAAAGTTTTGCCTTGTGACAACTTGTGGATTGTAAAGAAAAATGTAATTTCAGCTCGGTCCACTGATCTAAAATACAGCTCGTTCAATTGACAGCCATCTGGTATCAGAAACTCTTGGAATCTTTAATGGAGCCTATTTAAAAAAATATATAATTTTAATTATATTTTTAAGAAATCAACAAAAACGGCTTTAAGAAATATTTCATAAAACAACATCTAAAACATGGGTTAGCTAAAACACAGTGGCATATTAGAAAATGACCCAACTTTCGTGTTTTTGAAGATAGAAAGCTGGAACTTAGTACAGATTATATTTTTGGCCAGTTGATCCATCCTACCGAATTTCATTAGGATCGGCTGACTATATCTTATAGCTGCTATATAACTGAACGTTCGGAAATGGTATTTGGTAGAAATATCAACTTTTGTATTTTTGAAGATAGAAGCTTGGGACATTTTTTTAGATTTTTTATTTTAGTTTATTGGTTTTATTATGATGTAATCATAAGGATCGGCCAACTTTATCCGACGTTTGCGATATATATCCGGTTTTAACTGCAAGGGTATATAAACTTCGTTTCCGCCCGAAGTTAGCTTTTCTTTCTAGTTAAAATTATCAATTGAAACATGTTCAAAGATATTTTTCCACGGTGCCACTTTGAGTTGGCAGATTTTGTGAATACCGGTCTGCTTTTCAAGCCTTTGGAAGAACTGACCTAAGTCAAGGGTTCCATTTGTAAAAAAAATATCTACCATAAATATATGGTCTGAAATGTGTTATTGCCCAATGAATAGCTGCTAGTTCTTGTTCTGAAGTGCTCTTGTATCTTTTGATAAAATCGATTCCTAGTATTCCATCACTTGGAATAACGAATTGCAAATTTACGATATGGAAATCATGTGGAATTATGCATTTAGAAGTTTGAATTTCAATAGAAGTTAAACCTTTTGATTTGGTAACTTCTTGACTTATAACCTGTATGTTTATTATGTGATTATCTTTGATGTTCTGAAAAATATCGAAATTTTTCATTAATAAAAGTGCTGAAGTGCTCTTGTATCTTTTGATAAAATCGATTCCTAGTATTCCATCACTTGGAATAACGAATTGCAAATTTACGATATGGAAATCATGTGGAATTATGCATTTAGAAGTTTGAATTTCAATAGAAGTTAAACCTTTTGATTTGGTAACTTCTTGACTTATAACCTGTATGTTTATTATGTGATTATCTTTGATGTTCTGAAAAATATCGAAATTTTTCATTAATATGGATATTTTTGTACCTGTATCTAATAGAAAAACTAATTATTTTCCTATTGCTACGTTTATGAAACTAACAAATGTACTTTGACTGAAATTTATAGTGTGAACTTTGGTGCTTCTTACTGTTGTGTACCTAAAGGCGTCTGGGAGTTTTCCGAATCTGTATGGACTACCCTGACGTTATTGTTACGGTTGTGGCTATTATTGCCATTATTATTGTGGTTTTCACCACGGCTGTATCCGCCACGATTGTTTCCACCACGGTAGTTGTTTCTGTAGTTATTGTTGTTATGGTTATTATTGTTTCTGTAGTAACCATTATTTTGGCTATTTTGATTATTTTGGTAATATCCGGTATTGTGATAGTTACCTCGATTATTACCTCTACCACGATAATAATTTTTGTAATTATTACCGCGATAGTTATTTCCTCAATGGGTGTATAATATGGGTGTATCAATGGAATTGGCATTGACTGTCATTTCAGTACTGCATTGTATGAGAGATTTAAAGTGTGAAGTTTGGTGCTTCTTACTGTTGTGTACCTAAAGGCGTCTGGTGACGGCTTCATTCATTCTTGCGAAATTGCCTGTTTTCAATATTGTTTTAAGGCCGCCATGCTTACAATTTTTAACCATTGTGGAAATGGCTTCCTTGGTGCTGAATTTGGCACCGTGCTCGGCCGATAGACCTTCATCAATATACGAAGCTTCTAGGAGCTTCCGTAGATTGTCTATCTCGGTTGTAAATTTTTCTGCCGTTTGGCCTTTCTGGCTCGTTTTTGACATTTTAGCTTTAACTACGTCGGACGTTTGTCCGACTATAGTATCTTGCAGCTTTTTAATTATTGATTCTATAGTTGTTTCATTTTGGACTCTGTACAAAGTTGATCCAACTATTTTGGATTTAATTACTTATACAGCCAAAGCTTCGAATGTGCCTTTCGTTAGGTTAACTAACCTCAAAGCTGTTATGAATCTTTGAAGGTGTAACCTTTGCCCATTAAATTCTGGGATGGCATTCGATATTTCCCTAATGTATGCCCTTTGGGCAATCGTTTCGTCAACCATTGCGGTAGGTTTTACTTCTACAATGCTGTTGTCTAAATCTGACAATATATTACACAGTGCGACAGTGAATTGCAACTTTTGAAGAGACCTAGTAGGAATTGTTCATTAGGTCGAATATAGTATAAAACCGTGTTTGAAATTTGTCTAATAACCTCAAAATCTTGATTTATTTTAAAAAAAACGGTCGGGACTTTTTGCTCTTAAAAATTCCTAAGCGCGTAATTATAAACCGATTTAAAAATTTTTTTAAACTTTTTTTAATAGTTAAATGTTGTATTTTTTGAAAAAAAATAGATGTTTAATTTATTACCACAAAAAGGATACAATTTTTACGCAAGAAACTAACATTTTTAAAATAAATTAAAAATGTACCTTAAAAATAAATTTTGTTCTTTAATATAGTATTTAATATGTCTCTATATGGATATACATATTATCAATATTTTTTTTTATTTCTTTGCAGAACATATGTTCTTTGCATATGCTAATATGTTTTTTTTCTCAATTTAATTGTGTAATTTAATTTTTTATTATTTTTCATCTACTTTGGCTCATTTATTTTTAATTTCTTTTGAATTCCTTCTTTGAAAAATTTCTCTGTATAAAAATAGCTTTATTTGGACATATTTTTAAAATTTTTTTTTTTCCTCTTTCCTATATTATTTTTTAACATAAAGAAACCTGCCTAGTTTTGTATGGTTTTTAGGCCACACGTTAATTGGGCAACATTAATATTACTCAATGTACAATTATTGTTTATATTATATAAAAAAAACATGTGCATCGCAGTGCAATATAAAAAAAATAGGTAACGCAGTGCATGGGGTAAAAAAAAAATATGATGTGCGCTCCAGGCGGGGCTGGTGCTGACTGCAGGCTGTTGTCCTTTGATGGGGCACCGGTGCTGGCTTCACAGGTGCATGGCTAAAATAACGGAGTGCGCTCTAGGAAGCGCTGTCGGTCTTCTTTTTTGCTCTGGTCTTCTCTGTAGTTGCTTGGAGGTTTAATTATTCGTTGCTCAGTTTGTTTATATGTGAGGGCTGAGTGAGTGTCAGATCGTTTGGGTATTTTTTTTTGTTCATTTTGATTTTAGTAAGTCATGTTCAGCTTGTAACTCTAGCCTTGTTGACATGTACTTGTTTACGAGTGTAGAAACCATTTGAGGTGTGCAACTCTCTTTTTTTTAATTTTGTTTTGTACACCTCCGCGTTTACCCATCACTGCACTTCACTCACTCAGATTCTTTTTTTCCTCGTTGTCTTTTTTTTTTTTTTGTCGCGTCTTGAGTTTGTGCACTTGTATTTTACGGTCGTGTTAAGCTCCTAATTAGCAACCACAGAGTGATCCTCAACTTCTTCTGTTGTGCTTATTGTTGTGCTTATTGTTGTGCGCCGAGTGTACCGAGTCCGACCTATTTACCACTCGAGCATAGTGCAAGCGCTGTGTACGAATTTGCCCACTGGGCTCGGTCTTGTCTCTCGCTTGCGCTTCCACTGCCCAGCGAGACATAAGAAATAAAAGGCTTTTGAAGATTTTGAATTTGATTTCTATAATTTTCGTAATCGAAAACTATAGTTATTTAATAAATGGATGACAACACACCTTCTTATCCGCCTCTTCAGAAAGAGCTGCCCGGATTTGATAAGATGAAGAAAATCGCTGGCCAATCTCCAGCGGAACTTAGAGCCAATCTTGCAAGAGACTTGGCTCAACGGCAATTGGACTCCCTTGGTCAACGAATCTCAGACGCTGTTAAATCTAGCTCTGCAAAACCGTTACAACTACGAGTGCCAGTTCTGGTACCACCACGTACACCGTCGCAGCTTCTTCACATAGCAGCCCAGTTTCTTCAGCAGGAAGGTCTCTGCCTTTAGAAACCAACAATCTCCCGATATTACCCGCTATGGGGTGCTCGTTTGCAGGGGGTGCAGACAAGCAACAAGTACCTCTCGCAGCAGCAAACGAAACCCTCCAAGCTGCGGTAAAGACAGAGATGACGTAAAGAAGACTAAGGGAAATGTAAATAATCCCAAAATTAAAATTTCCTTCGACGTCCAATGGACTGCGCAACAACCGATTCGCATCTTTGGCTAAAGAAACGAACGCAATTGAGGAGATGGAGACAAATGAGGAGACGAATGATCCTATTGGCCAAGCGCAAATTTCAAGCCAAAAACCTCCACCCATATATATTCCAAAGGTCACTGACATCCTCACTCTGGAACGAACTCTTTATGAAATTATTGCAGCAAGTAGTTATAAGATTCGTACATCTAAATTCGGAATTACTCGCATATACACTGACGGTGCAGAGTCATTCCGCAAGGTGGTTCGTAACCTGACTGCTTTAAATTGCGAGTTTTGGCATCATCAACTCCGTGAGGTCAACCCATTTAAGCAGGTGCTAAGGAACATACATTCCACAGTTCCAAAGGAGGAAATCAAACGTTGCTTCACGGACAAAGGTTTCGAGGTTGTGAATATCTACTGTCCAAGAAAGCCAGGCAGTCGCAGCTCTACGGCCGACGTTAATGTTGATGATAGGCAAAATCTATTTTTTGTCAATCAATAACGATTGTCGCCGAGTCGCTTAAAATTAAGCAAATCGGGAGCCACAGAGTAACAGTGTAAAAGGCTACCCGAAACAAGGACCTCGTACAATGTATAAATTAAATGCCAAAATTTTGGGCACACTCAAAATTGCTGCTTCATAAAGCTTGTGTGTGGGAATTGTGCCGGGGATCATCAAAATCATCCTAACTCCAAATCGTGCGAGGCAATCATGAACAACCAATGTTTGTGTGCAAACTGCGGTGAAAATCACCCTGCAGGTTTTAAAGGCTGCAAAGTTAGGATGGAACTAAGCAGGAAACTTAAATCTGGAGTAAGGCTAAGCAACCCAACAAACACCAGGACCAACGAAAGCCGACACGGACAACTATTCTCCATGTCAGCTACCAGAAAGCGCGTTTCTTATGCAGACATATACCAGGAGGCGACCGCAACCCCAACAGGAGTTTGTCTACTCTGGAAAAGTCAATCGTCGATATAAACACTAGGCTGGATCAACTGTTCAAATTAGTCATGGAAACGATAGAGTCGAACAAGGCTTTTCGCAACCTGGTTCAGATTTTAATTTCTAGGAAATGACATTGTCAAAAATAAAAATCGGATTATGGAATGCAAGAGGTATAGTACAGAAAAATAAAGAACTTCGTCTTTTCCTTATTGATAGCTCAATAGATATAATGCTCATTACCGAGACACACATGCGTCCCGGTCTTAACTTTTACATTCCTGGTTATGACCAACACTTTGCCAATCACCCTTGCAATACCGCAAAAGACGACTCTGCTATCCTTATCAAGACCGGCATTATCCATACGCAGTGTGAGCCCACGACGAGAACAGACTTAACTAGACTTACAGACTTGCGTTGATATTCAAACAAATGGAGGCCTACTTAAAATAGCTTCCATGTATCTTCCGCCCAGCGAGCCTTGGAAAAAACACGGTTTTGACCAGCTACTAGTCTCTCTAGGCTAGTAGTTTTAAAATTTTTAGCTGGAGGTGACTTTAATGCCAAGCATCAATGGTGGGGAAATTTAAGGTCCTGTTGCCGGGGAAAGCGTCTCCAAGAGGCCATAGTTTCAAGCTCAAGTCAAGTGCTAGCTACTGGGGAACCAACTTTTTATTCTTCAAATACCAGGCTCACACCAACCGCTCTGGACTTTTTCATCGTAAATGGGGTACCACTCAACAAACTTGCAATCGAAATGAAATACGAGCTGTCCTCGGATCATTTGGCCATCGTCGCAACGCTAAGCCAAAGACCGCAATGCAAGGCCAAAAAGAAATCAATACTCCCGCCCGACTCCTCTGTTGAAAAGTTTAAGGAGTCCCTGGACAGAAGCATTAACCTCAACGCGGTCATCAACCATCCAGACGATCTTGAAGCTGCGGTGGCACCCTTCATGAAAAATATACACACTGCTGCGACAGCTGCTATCCCGAACCAAAGTCACCTTTCGAATCACAATAGCAGCAATAGCATACGGCTTAGAAGAAGAGTCCGTCGACAATTCACAAGAACAGGAGATATTCGCTTCCACAAGGTTTATAAAAGACTGTCAAACCGGCTAAGCAAAGTCCTGACCAAGAAAAAGCAAGACCATAGAGACCAGATGTTGGAAAATGCGAGTCCAGATGCATCTACCAATTACTCCTTATGGAAAATCACAAGTCGATTTAAGAGACAGGTCATCCCAAAGGCTCCACTCAGAAATCCCGCTGGCGGTTGGTGTAGGTCAAGTCAGCAGAAGGCGGATATATTTGCTGATAATCTGGAAAACAGATTTAAGCCGCTAGATCTACCTCCGATGGAAAATCGCAAACCTGCAAACCTGCAAACCTGTAACCCTGGAAGAAGTCAAGGCACAGATCGGAAAGCTCAAAAACAAAAAAACGCCAGGAGAGGACCTTCTAGACAACAAAACGCTGAAAATTTTTCCCATCAAGGCACTACTATTCTTAGTGCTATTGTTTAACAGCATCCTAAGGCTGAGTCATTACCCGAGAGCATGGAAGAATGCTATAATCACGATGATACCCAAGCCTGGAAAGCAACCCACTGAGGTAGATGCATACAGGCTAATTAGTCTCTTACCTGCATTGGGTAAAATGATCGAAAGAGTCATGGCACACCTGAACAGCTACATCGCGTGGTTCAATTTCGCTCTGGAAACCATGGAAAACAAAATGTATGCAGTTGCTGTGTTCATGGACATTCAACTAGCTTTTGATAGGGTATGGCACGATGGTCTTTTAAGCAAGCTGAAAAACCTTTAAACGCCTCAGCTCTTTCTCCTCGTTCAGAGCTTCTTATCGGAGAGAAAATTCAGTGTGGTTGTCGATGGAGAAAAGTCGTCAAAACGCCCAATCTCAGCCGGTGTACCCCAAAGTAGTGTACTAGGTCCGACGCTTTACTCTCTATACACATCAGATATGCCAGACTCCTGGGCCTGTACCGAAGTCGACGATGGTAACATGCTGATCGCAACGTACGCTGACGACACTGCTGTTATGGTCAGAAGTCCAAGCATAGAAATCTCAACCTTTGGCCTGCACGAGTACGTGACTCGTTTTGAAAAGTGGACTAAAGATTGGAGCATAGGCATCAACTGCAGCAAATGTGCTTGTGTCACATTCTCCACAAGGCCAAAAAACTGCCCAGGCATCTCCATGCTTGGCCCTGTGCTTCGTCACGAGGCCTACTACAAGTACCTTGGTGTGATTTTGGATAGAGGACTTAATTTCCAGAGACACACAACGATGATCAAGCAGGCCGTGCTTTCAAAGGCAGCAAGTATGGCCTGGCTATTATCACCAAGAAATAAGCGTTCACTTTCCAACAAAGTTAGGATCTACAAATCTATTCTCAGCCCAATCTGGAAATATGCATTACAAGTCTACGGCATAGCGTCTAAGTCAAACCTGAAAAAAATACGAGTAGCGCAAAATAAGATTGTCAGATTGATTTGTAATGCCCCCTGGTTCATAAGAACTAGTTATATAGAACAAGATCTGAAAATCCCAAAGATAGGCGATATAATACGTATACATTCAGATTAAAACAAAGTTGATATACCCTTGCAGTTAAAACCGGATATATATCGCAAACATCGGATATAGCCGATCCTTATAAGAATATGATAATATAACCCAATTAATTATAATACAAAATCTAAAAAAAATCCCAAACTTCTATCTTCAAAAATACCAAAGTGGGTATTTCTACCAAAACCCATTTCCGATCGTTCCGAATATGGCAGCTATAAGATATAGTCAGCCGATCGTGATTTAATTTGGAAGGTCGGATTGACTGACCAAAAATATAATCTGTACCAAGTTCCAGCTTTCTATCTTAAAAAAAACGAAAGTTGGGTCATTTCCGATCGTTAAGTTACATGGCAGCTATAGGATATAGTCGGCCGATCCTTATAAAATTTGGCAATATTGCATTATTTTGCCAAATATAGCTTTCATTTGAAATTTGAACTCCTCAAAAACTCAAAAAACACCAAAGTTATACCATTTCCGATCAATCAGTTATATGGCAGCTATAGGATATAGTCAGCCGATCCTGACCGTTCCGACTTATATACTGCGTGCAAAGAAAAGAAGGGTGTGTGCAAAGTTTCAAGTCGATAGCTTTAAAACTGAGAGACTAGTTTGCGTAGAAACAGACAGACGGACAGACAGACGTACAGAAGGACATGCTCATATCAACTCAGGAGGTGATCCTGATCAAGAATATATATACTTTATTGGATCGGAGATGTCTCCTTCACTGCGTTGCACACTTTTGGACAAAATTATAATACCCTCTGCAAGGGTATTCCACCATCCACATGACCTTCCTTTAAGATTCATATAGCCGTTGTAGTTAAAAAATTTAAAATTAAAATAATATAGAATTATATATAGATAATAGAAATAATTAGATATAGAATTAATGTATAATCATTTATACCTACTTATTGATATTCCCCTGTAAATTACAACCTGTTCAAGCTGCCACAAAGGTAGCAGTATACCCGTTAATGTTAAATAAATATACACCTTTTACACAAAAAAAAAAAAAAAAATGTTTTTCGCAAGTATTTTTTGTAGAGTTTTTCTAGTTTTCGGCATGTATTTTTTCCCATGTGCTCCTGGGTCCTAGTCCTTGGATGGACAATATTCTTTGTCCATCGCTGTCACGGTCACCATGTAATAAGTCTAGTCTTCCAGGTCTTCTAGTCATTTGTATGAATATTCTTTGGAATCTTTATTATTGATTAGGTTCTATTATATTGATCTAAGCTCCCAAGAGGTTCTTCTCTTTTACAATATTTCTAGGAGTTGGAAAGTCTAGGTCTCGTAGCTGCGCTGCCAACAGCGGCAGCGGAGAGATGGTTATATATTCTTAGGTATATAGCTATGATCGCTTAAGCGGAGGTTTACGCACATATAAGTGGTTTGCTTGTATTACATTTATTCTGCATATGCAGTTTTGGCGTGCGGCTAAGGCACAGCGAGCGTTTGGAAATTCGGTCATTTATGGTTTATGACCAAGGCTTCAAATTACATAAAGAAACATAATATGTCAATATATGTATTTCTATATATGTGAATATTACGCAACTCCCAATCCAGACCCGCTGGAGTAGTGGAGGTGCGAAAGTACGCGGCCAACTTCCAATCCAGGCTCGCAGTCAATCCAAGGGGGCAAGAGGGAGGAAACCCCGCGTGTGGCCAGCGAAAGGGCGACGGTTAGGGAAAGCAACGCAGCACGAAGAGTAACAGCGGGAACGGAGCAGCGGCAGCGACTGGGACACCCGTAACGACCAACAGAAGGCGCCGACGACGGAACCGCGCGGAGCCATTAGGAGCAGCAAGAATACGGAGCGGAACCTGGTATTGAGATGAAGCTATTGTATTTTGGGAAAAGCCTCTGAACAAACACTTTGTAAAGTTGTATGCTATTTGTATTATTTCTGGGCTTGGACAATCACGTCGAACTATAAATTCGGTGGAACAGACCCACAAACTCTGTGAGCTAGCCGCGGCAAATTGTTGCGAGCGGGAAGCAGAAAAACAGTTCGTAACATTATGTAAATAACACCACTTTGAAATTCTTTTTGGAAGCCATCTATGACAAATGATGTCAACTCTAATAAATAAGTAATGGTGGAGCGACGCTTATTGAAACTATGCTGAATTGGAGAAATGATAGAATGGATAAGGTGTTGCAAAATGTTGTTTTTTTTTAAGAAGTTGCTTTTATTTCTTGAATCTTCTCTATCGCGTGTAAGAGGTGTATCAAATCTTATATTTTCAACTTAACTAACAGTCATTTTGACTGATACTGAGTTAGACGGCCTTAAAAATTGATGGCTGGGTTGGGAGAAAATTTGGGTGTGAAGACAGTTTTTCTTTGTAGAACTCTTTTTGCTTCTGGATTTCATCTTTCACTGTGAGGATGCCCAGTTCCCGGTGGATGTTTTCGTTGCGAGCATACCAAGGTCCCCAGTGATAGTTTTCAAGATTTTTGATTGTGTTTTTTTGTTTTTTGTATGATGTCTTTGTTGCTGCTGCTCGCGTTCCCCCACAGCTGTGAGCCATACGTCCAGATTGGCCCCAATTGAATTGTAGAAGTCCATAAATTGTCCTTTCGAGATTCAGAAACGAGGAGGACGGTAAACGGCAGCAGTTGAAAGGCTTCCGTTGCTTGACTGAACTTGGATCGATGTGGACTGCTAGAAGTTGTTGCAAACCTTTTGTGAAAATGGTGTTTCATGCGTTCTCTGATTAGAACTTCAGTTCCGCCGAGGACTTTCCCATCTGGATAATCTGTGCGGTAGATTGTTTTTTTTTTTTTTAATCGTTTGTTAACAAAAACTTACAAGAGCTAACAATAAAGTGCCGCTTAAGTCCCTGTCTCCTGCGGTAATGCCGCTAGAGATCAGGACGGCCTCCGTCATGTGGTGGGCTGTATTGAAGGCGTTCTTGATGTCCAGAGTGGTGATCAGGCAGTACTCCTTGCTTCCGGCCGCCCATCTGGTCCCCTCGATTGCCTTGGCTACGATCCTCCTTATCAGGGAAATTGCATCGACCGTGGAATGGTATTCCCTGAACCCGTATAGTAATGGGAAGAGAATTTCCTCGCAGTTTACAGCCTCCTGGAGCCTCCGGCATATGCAGCGCTCTAGGGCTTTGCCGGCATGGTCAATGAGGCAAACTGGCCTTAAGGACGTCGGAGCCTTTGGCGGCTTGCCTGGCTTTGGATTTTCCACCTTCTAGGGAATAAGCCTTCACGTAAACATCCGTTTAACACCCTGGCGAACCGATCCGGACCGGTCATCGCCAGTTTAATCGCGCTGTCTGGGATGCCATCTGGACCGAGAGCTTTTCCGACCTGAAAAAGAAAGCGAAGCAGGCAAAGCCGTTAGCTCCAAAAGCAGCCGCCACAATGAGAGCGATTGTAGATCACCTTTTCCCGACGCAGACCTACGCAGTGCCAAGTGCAGCAAGAGAACCTGTCGGCTCTACGCCGGCCCAGGAAATAAGCGTTGTTAATTGTTTTGCTATTGTATTGAAGTTGTCGAAAATTTGAATTATAGTTTATAGTTGAATTGTATTTGTAGTTGTTAGTTTCTAAATTTACTCTAAGATAGCTTAGGGCGGAGCGAGAGCGAAAGCTCATATTCGCTCTTGTGCGAATTCGCCCCGCTTCGCCGCAATAGATACATATGAAATTAGTAGAGCTGAAAATTTGAATGTTTTAGTTAAAATAATTAACAAAACATAAATACATATCCACATCACTAATTATTTTTCGTTTTCGCTAGATATTAAATTAAATATCTTTTTTCGTTCGTTTTCGTTATTGAATTTAATTTATTAATCAAATAATTAAAATAAATAATTTTTATATTAGTCAAAAATTTTTATTTTTATTAATTAACAAATAAATTAAAAAATTTTATTTAAAAATAAAAAACAATAAATTTTAAATTCTTTATCGTCGTCTGTTTATTAAAAAATAAATAAATTTTCAAATGGAAAGTAATAAACAGAAACTAAAATCCACGACTCTTGATGAATTAAGAAGAAGATTAAATGTCAGGGTAAAAAGCATTCGCCGGTTAGAGGAACGTTTGGAAGCTGGGTCAGTTCCTTTAGTGAAGACCGAGCTAGAGTGCAGGCTTCAGGTTTTAAATGAGACAATATTTAAGGCAAATGAGTTGCAAGACCAGATCAAGTAATTAGATGAGGAAGATGAATTTGGAGCCGAGTTGGAAGAATTAGATATAACAACTAAGGCAAGGGTGATGTCATTATTAAATGCCTTTACGTTAGCTGAAGAGTCCCCACTAGCTACTGCAATTTCTGCAGCCCCAACTCGAGCTCGACTTCCCAGTTTGGCATTGCCAAAATTTAGTGGAAACTATTCGGAGTTTAAAAATTTCACGAGTCTCTTTGAGACATTAGTAGACAAGGATGTGAACTTTCCAGTTATCGAGAAATGTAACCATTTAATTTCTTGCCTCTCTGGTGAAGCCTTAGGAACTATCAAGGCATTTCAAGTCACCGAGAGTAATTATGACAAAGCTATTGCTAGTCTGAAAAGAGTTTACGATAACGAATGTTTCATCTTTGCGAACCAAATAAGCAAATTATTCAGCCTTCCGAAAGTTTCCCAGCCGTCTGCGTCGTCGTTGAGAGGTCTCATCGCCACAGTGTCATCGATCTATGGGTCACTATTATCCATAGGAGATGACACTAAAATTGCAAACTCAATGATCATTCACTTAGTTTTGAGTAGAGTAGATCCAGTGACCAGAGAAAAATGGGAAGAGTCACTGGATTATGAGGAATTGCCGCTGTGGTCCGATTTCGAAAAAATATTAAATCGTAGGTACCAGCACCTGTCCGCTGAAGAGACTGGCAAGCCAAAACCGGAGTAAATTGGGTTCGGGAAGCAGCACAATAGGAGTTCGTTGGCTTGCTCCGCTTCCAATAAACAAGCTTCCAGTTAGTGCAACGCACAAGACCATAGTCTTGCCCAGTGTAGTCCGTTCGCTCGCCTTGCTGTAATTCAAAGGGTTTGAGTTTGTCAAGTCAGCCTCATTATGTTTAAGTTGTCTGCAAAAAGGTCACACGGTTACGAAGTGTAAATCGACTAGGTGTCAAATTTGTGCAAGATCGCACCACAAACTTCTGCACCGATTTACTGTGACCGAAAATAACTTGACGTTACCACCACCAAATGTACATACGAGAGAATGTCTGTACGAGAGAAGATTATCTCGAAATCCGAAATTAAATAAAATGTATGTGGAATTTATGAAAGAATACGAATCCTTAGGTCATATGTCCCCTACAAGCAACGATGTTCTTGCTACTCCACACTACGTCATACCCCATCAGTGTTTCTTACGGACTCAAAGCACATCGACCAAATTACGAGTCGTGTTTTATGCGTCTTGTAAGACATCAACACATAAGTGTCTTAACGATTTGTTGATGGTTGGTCCTACCATCTAGGAAGAGTTGTATTCAATTCTTCTTAGGTTCCGGCTGAACAGATTCGCTCTGATAGCCGACATAAAAAAGATGTATCGCCAAATAATGGTAAATGAAGCCGATAGGCGGTACCAGTTTATAGTGTGGAGGAAAGACCCATCAGAGTCCTTAAAACTGTGCAAGCTCAACACCGTTACATATGGCACTGCACCAGCCCCATTCCTAGCCATAAGGTGTTTGAAGAGGTTAAGTGAATCTGTGAAAAATACATTCCCTCCAGCTCGAGTTATTGGGTCCGACTTATACGTCGACGACATGTTAACTGGTGCTGGTGGCATTGAGGAGCTAAAGACAATTAAGTCTGAAGTAACTCAGGTTCTTCAAAACGCTGGGTTTGAATTGAGCAAGTGGTTTTTACACTCGCCTGAAGCATCCGAGAGCTCGGTTAAGCCAATAACACTTTCGGACTCAGAACTGACTAAAGCATTAGGAATGGCTTGGGTTCCTAAAGAAGATTTATTTAAATTTTAAATCGATGCTTCAGTCATGGGTCAAAGTGCGACCAAGCGGAACATCCTTTCGGTGACATCGAAGTTGTTTGACCCCCTTGGCCTATTAAGCCTTATACTTATAAAAGGAAAGATCCTATTGCAGATACTTTGGCTTAATAAGCTAGATTGGGATGAGTCAATTCCACTGCACTTAGAAACAGCGTGGAACAAAATACAAATTGCCTTGTCGCAATTAGAGGACATCTCAATATCGAGATTCGTGTTTACCGAGCCGATGTCACCGATTCAAATTCATGCCTTTTCTGACGCATCGATGAGAGCCTACGGAGCCTGCGTCTATATTCGTTGCGAATCTGCAGAAGGTATTAAAGTTTCATTGTTGACGGCAAAGTCCAAAGTAGCGCCGCTAATGACAAAGACGCTCCCCCGTCTTGAGTTATGTGCCGCTCACCTTCTCGCAGATCTCTGCCGCAAGATAAAGCCTCTAAAAAAAGTTCCGATTTGGTCGGATTCAGAAGTAACTCTTCATTGTATTCGTTCCCATCCATCGTCGTTGTCAACGTTCGTATCAAATAGAGTAGCTGAAATTCAAAAGTGGTCAGATGTACCAACTAAACAGAACCCGGCAGATAAAGTGTCCAGAGGTGGAGACGTAAAGGAGACTGTAGAATCGATCTGGTTTACAGGTCCATCGTTTTTAAAGGAACCGGAAGATAAGTGGCCGACGAGCCCCAGGTTTGATCCGTCACCAGAACTTCTACAGATGGAAGCGAAATAGAATGGGGTCGGATTAACCACAATCGTATCTACCTCAGATTTATTGGAAGTGATAGAAGGTTATTCCTCTCACCTAAAACTGCTGCAAGTGTACGTTTATATGTTCCGCTTTATAAGGAAATCGAAGAAATTAGTAGTGAATTCTGATATTGTATTCTGATATTATATTCGACCCTCACCTGTCGAATACAATGAAGCCTTTAAGAAAATAGTCGAAATAGTCCAAGAGCACGAGTATCAAGATGAAATAGAAAAGATCCGGAAAAATTTAAGTGTTAGCCCTAGTCAACAAAAGCTAAATCCCTTTCTACACGGCTGGAGGCTGGGCTTACCTTTTCGTTGTTGCGGGTTGGGAGGCGACTAGCTAATGCTCCTATATCGTACGATGCCAAGTTTTCAGTATTGTTGACAAAACGCTCTCAATTTGTTCAGAGCTACGTCCGAGACTCAAATCATGGGGGATTTACCGTTAGATAGAATTCGTGCTCTCCGCCTATTCTCCATATGTGGTGTTGATTTGTGTGGCCCTATTGATACGACATTGAAATTGCCTTATTTGTTTGATTTGCGTCCAAGGCAGTTCATTTAAAAGTAGTTTCCGACCTTTCAACTGATTCCTTTTTGTTGGCTTTTCAAAGGTTCGTTGGGCGCCGAGGATGTCCGCAGATCGTGCACTGCGACAACGCGACGAACTTCGTCGGAGGTAGTTGCCACTTCGCAGACCTTCGTCGGAGAATCGAGGACGAGGTCGACGTGGTCACGCAATACGCATCAAGAAACGGATGCTTATTTGCGTTCATACCGCCGCGGGCTCCGTACATGGGCGGACTATGGGAGGCAGGTGTGAAGTCTGCAAAACACCTACTCCTACGAGCGGTAGGGAACGCCAGACTGACCGCGGAGGAGCTGCAGACCGTCGTCATTGGAGTCGGGGCCGTCTTGAACTCACGACCCCTGGGAGCTCTGAGTCAGGACCCAAGCGACGGCGAGGCGCTTACTCCCGGACACCTGTTGACAGGCGGGCAGCTCATCGCCTCACCAGCACCACGGACCCCGGACCAGCAGGGTCTAACGTGCTTGCGGCGATGGCGTCTTGTCTAAAAAATTAAGTTTTGTTAGTTTTCCATACATCAACAGCTATCGACAAACGTAGGATTTTGCGATACATGGATTTTTTGCCAAAAGGTGAAAGATAGAAAAATAGTTAAAATTTTTACGAAAAAAAAGTCACAAAGTTATTAATAGAGAAAAAGTAAACAGCATCTTAGGGTATATTATTTTTAAAACACTAAAAAATTTGTTAAGCGAAAAAAAAAATTTTGGATTTTTTAAAAATGTTACTCAGATGTTCTTGGTGGTTTCATCCTTGTAAAGGCAACCGTGCTGTCCTCGATGTCGCAGACCATTTTGTGGTCGCTCGCAGTGTATTTCTCACTGAGGGACCACTTTGACTTCCAGAACAGTCCGCCTTTGCAGAAGGTAAGCTCCACGATTGACCCGTACCCCGCTCTGCTAAGTGTGTTCTGGGAGCCAGTGTTAAGCAAGACTACGTCGAGAGTCGCAAAGGTCTCCTTGAGGGTGCGACCCCTGGCGTTGGTGCGCGATGAGCACCATTCCTCCGCCCAGGTGTTAAATCGCCTGCGATCACCACCTTTTATCTGTACCTCGCGTCCTGGACTATCTCGTCTAGGGTGTGGGTGAACTGCTGCAGAGTTAGGCGCGGGTAGCAGTTGTAAAGCCAGAACTTGCCCATATTGGCCCGGATAAAAACTTTGGATTAACGAGAGAGCATCTCTTGCTGCCAGCTATGTGGGCACGCTCTGCCTTGTTTTCAGCTGAACAGAGGAAGCACTCCGCCACATTCGTGCAGGAAGCTACTTTGTGTCCTGGCTTTACGCATCTGAGACACCAGTCGCTTCTATTCGTCCGCTCTTTGCAGAAAGCGGCGATGTGCCCGAAGTGTGGAAGATTGTATAGCCTCTTATTTAAAAGTTGCATTTGCTTGTAAGATGCGTTTCCACCAGTAACATAACGTCAATATGGTTTTCGGTCAAGAATTGTGACAATTCTACTTTATGCCGTGAGACAACGTAGGCGTTCCAGATTGATATTGGTAGAACCTGCATAGATTATTTAGACTGTTGTGCTACGAGTAGCTGTATCACCATGTTCTGGTCTTGAACAAGTGTTTGCATGGTCGTTTTCCTGAATGACATAAGCTCCATCATACTTTTTTGGAGGGTAAGCATCATAGTTTCCGTTTTGCTGTGTGGCTGTTCTAGCGCCTGTTGAGCGCTTAGGCTGAAATGGAATTTCCATTCCTCATACACCATACATCCTCTATAGTTTGGCGTGTGGTTGCCTCCACAGTTTCCACATTTCTTCACGGTACTGTCCTTGTTTTTAGTGCTGTGAGCGGAGTTGTGGGCGTCCCCGCAGACTACACAGACTACACAGTATGACCTGGTGTGTCCATACTCTTGGCAATTAGTGCATTGCACTGGACCGTTGCGTTTATGTGGCTCTTCAACAGTGATTTTCCGATGCAAAAGATATTGCAGGTTGTAGATTGGGTGGACTTCGTTCTTCTTCAGCGACCTGCTTTCTGGCTCGAGCTCGACCTTTAAGAGGTTTTGTTGTAGTCTCCTGCGGCTATAAAACGATCCCC
Organism: Drosophila bipectinata; assembly: GCF_030179905.1. Taxonomy (NCBI): domain Eukaryota; kingdom Metazoa; phylum Arthropoda; class Insecta; order Diptera; family Drosophilidae; genus Drosophila; species Drosophila bipectinata. Next base: position 7,706,573 of record NC_091740.1, on the reverse strand, counting down.
AAATTCTTCCCCGATCCCCATAAATTGTCCTTCCGAGATTGAGAAACAAGGAAGGCAAGAAAGGTAAACGGCTGCGATGGAAAGGCTTCCGTTGCTTGACTGAATTTGTATCTGATGTGCCCTGCAAGAAGTTTGTTGCAAACCTTTTGTAAAAATGGTGTTTAATGCGTTCTCTAATTAGAACTCCAGTTCCGACGCGGCTATTTTTTGTTTTATTGCCTGCCGGATTACTTTGCGGACTAAGCTTGCGCGTAATTTGGATGTAGCGATCTATTTCAGTCTGTGTGGCCGGGGACGCTTTGGTACTTTCCGAAGTCTTTGCTTTTGCACTCGCTGTAGTCGTTGACGTCGCGGTTCTTTGAATTGCAGTGATTGCCGCTGTGGTTGCAGAAATTGTAGCACTGCTTGTTGTGGGTATGAAATTTTTTTTTGATATTGGAGGGGGAATTTTACACTGCGAGCTCCATGACGCGGGAGTCGAGTGAGCAGAGCGGGTGAGCAAGATCGTGCCCTTTGGGTTTCAGCGGTCAGTAGAGCCGGGTCGCCGAGAGCTCTTAATCGCTGATTGAAAAAATAAGATTTGCTGTTATATGCGTAAAGTTGATCTGTCATTTAAGGCAGACAGTAAGTTGTATGAAAAAATTTTGCGAATAGATCGGCTTGACAAGAAGTCGCACATGAATTTTTAAACGAAAGCAGTGGAGGAAAATATACATGCTTACGTTTAGTGTTTACAAAGTTATAAAACTGCTTCGGATCCTGAGAAACCTTACCTAGGGACATATCAATCATGCCCGCGGAGAAGTCGTGGTGGGTGATAAGTGATAAAAAATGGGGAGTTATCGACATTAGAACAATATTAAAGTTCTGTTAATATTAAGTTATTATTAAGAATATTAATAACAATATTAGTTCTGCAATATTAAAGTCACTCAGAGCTACAAGCTGGTTACCATCGAACATAAAATTAAATACCTTAAGTCATAAGTATTGAATTACGGACAACGCTAATTTACGCTACTAGGCCGATGTTCCTGGACGAAAATGTTCTCTAGCCAAAAACTGGGTAACCAAATTGTCTTGAACATCAGCGCGGACCCACGAATCTTGAAATAATACGTGCGCCTTATACATTTAAAAGTTAGTAACCAAAGTTGGTATTTTTGCCAAATACCAAAATACCCATTCCTGCCTTCAAAATACACGAAAGTTGGGTTATTTCCGATTGTTCAGTTATATAGCAGCTATAGAATATATTCTTATAAAATGAGAATATATCCTTATAAAATTTGGTGCGTAATTTTATTTTGCCAAAAATATCATTTATCCGAAATCATTCATACTCTCTAACTCTAAAAACACTAAAGTTATAGTTTTTCCAATAAATGAGTCATATGGCAGCTATAAGATATAGTCGGGCGATTCCCGCCATTCGTACTTATATACTTCGAGTAAAGGAAAGAAAGGTGCGGGCAACGCCTTAACTCTAAAGCAGTGGTGCCCAAAACTGCCTTACGGCAGAGCATGAAACAATACATATGAACGAAATCACACGCACACATAGAACGAAAAAGTCGGTGTGTTTCAAGAAGTTCACTGAGAGAAAAGAAATGTGTAGTTTTTTTTTATTATAGTTATTATATTATTAATAGGTAGCTTTAAAAAAAAAAAATAGGTATTAAATAAAAAAAATAGGACAAAAAAAAAAAAATTAATAATAAAATAAAAAAAAAATTATAATAATAAAAAATAATTAATTCTTGTTTAAAAATTAAACTAAATTTAAAAACTCATCAATATTTATATTAATTTTAGTTGTAGATAATTTTAAAAGGGCCTCCAAATTGCTATTAGTTAATCGGTTTCTATGATTATTTTTTATTAACTTAAGAGTGGAAAATGCGCTTTCACAAACATACGTACTCCCAAACATAGAATACATATTCGCAATATGTTACTACGCAGAGACGTGTATTTTTTGACACCTTCACATTTCCAAAAATCAAGCCCTGTTAAATTGCATGCCCTTAGTTCATAATCGGATTGCATATCACACAACTCCAATTGAAACGCAGGATTTTGATCTAGTATTTTGCAATTCATGGGGTTATAAAAAATATCCATACTATTTTTAATATCATCAAAGTCCATAAAACGTTTTTCAAAATTAAGTTTTAAAAAATTAATATGGTTATTAAATTCAGTAAAATCATAAGAAATAATATAAAATTCGTCAAAAACTAATTTTAATGAAGGAAAACTACTTAACTTACTGGGTTGTAAGTCAAATAAAAATACATCGATTTTTTTCAAAAACCCTTCAATGGAACCCATTAACTGAAAAATATGCCTATTTTGACCTTGAAGGTTGCAGTTCAAATTGTTAAGGTGAGAAGTTAAGTCTGTTAAAAATCCAAGACTGATGTTGAAGTATTGTGATTTTATTTCGCTTAAAAATTCGAAGCTTGCATGTTCTGTTCCAAGAACTCAACCAACTCCTTTCTAAGCTCAAAAAAGCGCTTAAGGCATTTTCCACGACTTAGCCATCTCACCTCCGTGAACAAAAGCAGGTCCTTATATTGGGTCTCGCACTCTTCAAGAAATAATTTAAGTTTACGGTGGTTTAATGAATTGTGTCCACCACGCAACTTATTAATAATTTTAATAACCACATTCATAGTGTGTATGTTACTTGTCCATTTGCAGCACAAGGACTCCTGATGAATGGCACAATGAAAAGATGGTACCTTTATGTCATTTTTAACCAATTTCCCTATAAACCCATTGTTTTTTCCCAACATAGCAGGAGCACCATCTGTGCATACGGATGCTAATTTTTTTATTTCTTTGGCTAACGTTAATTTTTCTGATACCGCATTATAAATATCAATTCCACGTGTATTTTCTAGAAGTGGAATTAGTCCAAAAATTTCTTCAGTAACATTGAAGTTATCGGCGACCATTCGGGTTGCTAATATTAATTGACTGATGTCGCAATTGTCGCAAGACTCATCTAACGCAATAGAAAAATAAGAACACTACTTTAACTTTTCCCTTAAGAAAGAATTTAAATATGTGTTTAAATTTTCAACTCTACGTGTTACAGTAGCTCTGGACAATGACACGGTATCGATTATTTTGGCTGTCTGATCACCAATTTCCCCAAAACAACCTAACATTTCTAGGCATACCTTTTTAATAAAAGGGCCATCGCAAAAGGGCTTACAATGTTTGGCAATGGCTAAGCTGGCTACATACGATGCTTTTATTGCCGCTTTACTATTAATGTCCTCAGTTAAAATAATTTTTTGTTGCTGCATGGATATTTCTTCAACATTATTTTCTATATGTCAAAGTATTTCTTCTGCATCATCGCTGTAAAATTTTTGAATAATGGCTTTGTGGTCTGGAATCAATCCATTCACGACATCCGCCCTATGGCATAATCGGAAATGTCGCTCAAAATTGTATTTCTTATCCCCAATCAAAACCTTTTTGCAAATTACGCATTGCAATTCGCATTTAAAATTTTGTGCAAAGAAAATGGTCTCAAAATTCTCAGTCATTTTTCAGATCAAAATAAGCATCAACCGCTCGCCTCGCTTGCTCGCTAATAAGTGCAGTCCAGCTAAATCTCAGTGTAGGCAAGAGACCTGCCTCGTGAGAAGGCAATATCTCCATCTCTTTTGCACACACATAAGAAGTATCGGAACTCCAACAACAAAATTCATTCGGATTAGTACGATTGAGGAGAATAGGGAAAACACGAAAAATTGTTTTTGTAATTGCCCTTTGCTTATGCTGGGACCAACGATGCTTATGGCGTGAGGAACGAGTCTTATGGCGTGAGCAGTCGCACACAACTCGGTAGGCATGAGCATTTGCAAAAACAAATGAGCAGCGAGAGCAATGGGATGAGCACCACTGCTCTAAAGCTTTAAAACTGAGAGACTAGATTTCGTAGAAACAGACAGACGGACAGACGGACATGCTTATATCAACTCAGGGGGTGATCCTGATCTATTCTTGATCAGTCTTCTATCTTACAGTCAGAATAGTTACAATCTATTCTTACAGTCTTTATAGGGTCGGAGATGATTCCTTCACTGCGTTGCACACTTTTGACTAAAATTTTAATACCCTCTGTATAAAAATAAACAAAATAAAAAAAAACATTTTAAAATATTTTTTTTTAGATAAAGTATAAAAAGACACTTGTTGTGCAAGAAGAGCTTACTAAAACTAAGTTTATACATCAAGTATAAATTATGTAATTATACATATGTGTATGATAATCTTAATAAAATCATATTTTTTAATTTTAGGTCATGCGAAAAATCGGAGGTGGTGGCTTTGGAGAAATTTATGAAGGTCAAGACCTTATTACTCGCGAGCAGGTGGCTTTAAAGGTAGAATCTGCTCGGCAGCCAAAACAGGTGCTAAAAATGGAAGTGGCAGTTTTAAAAAAATTACAAGGAAAGGAACACGTGTGCCGTTTTATAGGATGCGGTCGTAATGATCGATTCAACTACGTTGTGATGCAACTGCAAGGAAAAAATTTAGCTGAGCTCCGTCGAGCTCAGCCCCGCGGAGCTTTTTCTCTCAGTACAACTCTTAGGTTAGGCTTACAAATTTTAAAAGCCATTGAATCGATACATTCTGTAGGTTTCCTTCATCGTGATATAAAACCGGTAAGCTACTTTTTTTGCAAATTGTAATTTGTAAAAGAAAATTTGCATATTTATTTATTTTTTCTCCTAATTATTCTCCTATTTTAATTTGTACTACAATTAAACTTACAATCGTCAATCAAATAAAATATAATACATTTACTGAATATAATTGCGCAATTTTCCAACTTTGCAAGGGACAATCGTACGTATTTTAACTAAAAACAGTGTATACTGTTGTATGCTGAATAGAGACTGAAAAACAGAAAGCATTCAATGAGAATATGAGCGTAAGATGAACGAAAGATGAGCGTAAGAAAGAGAGTAAGATCTCGGTCTGGGGACTGATGGGGCCTGTATTCATATTTGCGACTATATCGATGTACATATGAAATGGGTAGTCTATATGCTGTATGGTTAGTGCCGGAACTCATCCCTTCCAACCAGTATTTAACTTACCTTTTTACCTTAAAGCTAACTTCGGGCGAGGCCGAAGTTGATATACCTTTGCAGCTAAAACCGGAAACTTCGTATATAGTTGCTCGATCCTTATGAGAATATCATAATATAACCAATTTATTACAGTAAAGCTACAACTAAGCTTCTATCTTCAAAAATACCAAAGTTGGTATTTTTAGCAGTTATATGACAGCTATAGGATTTAGTTGGCCGATCCTTATGAAATTTGGTATGTCGTATTTTGCTAAAAATAGCACTCATGCAAAATCCGAAGTCTCTAACTCAAAAAACAACAAAGTTACAGCATTTCCGATCAATCAGTTATATGGCCGTTCCGACTTATATACTACGTGGATCCGGCTTTCCTGTCTTCTTTTTGTACCCTTTTTTTTAAACTTTTTTAATGACATTGAGCCATTCACTTTTAACAATGCGCCAATTAAACCATTCAGCCATTGTTGAAATTGAAAATCTAATGTTGCAATTACACTTGGTATTTACATTCGCGTCCTTTTTCGTTTGTATGGTCTTAATTGGAGTATAAATAATTAGCACAAATATCTTTGACGGTATATAAAATACAAAATTTAAAATATATTGAAGATGTACAAAATATATCGACATCTTTTACGAAATTTTTGGTCAGTGGGACGTAGTTAAGTCCCTAAACTATATTCTGATAGTTCTTGCTTTTAAAGTTTTTCTAAGTACACCACTTTTAGAGGTTATCGATTCTGCAAAAGGGGGAGGAGTCGTCATTTAGGTAGACTCTAACCTTGCGTCTGAAGAGGTAAAAGCACAAGATTATGGTGATATTAAATTTATTTGTGTTAAAATCATTTTGTCAGGTAAATCTTTATTACCTATTCATATCTACCTCATCATTTGTACGCTATTTAATCTTTTGTCCGATTGTGGCCAACATGTAGCTCTAAGTGACATTAATATCCCAGATCCAAAGTGGTTGATAACTCACCATCTTTATCACGCACCACGACTTCGCCGCGGGCATGATTGACATGTCCCTAGGTAAAATTAACCATGTTCAAAATCCGTTAGTTCAGCTAATATTACTTATGATTTGTATCTGATCCGGATGATACCACAGCATTTCCCTTTTCAATCCCAGATGATCCTTGCGTGGCAAAAATATCAGCCTTACGGAATTCAGATCTCAAACCTAATAGCCTAATCGATACATTTGATTGGTCCGATATTTTGGCATGCACCGATATAAATGTCACCTTAGCAGGTTACCATGGTTAGGTTAGCATAGATTGAGGCGGGGATACCTGTAGCTGGCCACCCATATCCACTTGAACAGAAGGTGTGTGACCGTCTCCTCCTCCTCTACAACACAGCAGCTCCTACAGTATCGTAATGTGGTACCGATACTCTAGCCGGCCAGTGGCACATGATGCCATCGCGTTGAAAGATATTCGACAGTCAATCACTGTCCTAGGCTTATGTCAGAGTACGCGCGGCAAGCGAAGCGATGCCAAAAGTGATGAGCAAAGCGATAAGATGGCAGAGTGAGAGCTTTGCGAGAAGTGACCTACATTGTTCTATTTTTAAGTTATTATTGTGATCGTGATGTATTCGAACTAAGATTTTCTTGCTTTAAGTGCAACACTTAACTTTTTGTAAAAAGTTGGGAAAGGAAAAAGGAGAGTTCAACAATTTAAATAATGACTTGCAAAACCACCCAGAAAAGTTTTTTAACTATTCACGGATGTGTATTTCGACTTTTGACACTATATAAAATAAAATATATTAAATAATAAATATCGCTTTGAAAACAAATAGTAATTAAATTACAAAATACACCATTCGTACGCTCTGAGCGAGTTTAAGCGATAAAACAGGGTGCAAACGGCTCTCTCGCTTTATCGCTTGAACTCGCAGTTCGCCTCTTTCTGTCTCTTGAGCAATAGCGTATGAAAATGGTTGCAATGGTTTATCGCTCGATCTCGCCCAATATAAGGGCTGACATCAGCCCTAGAGTTGGATGAAAATCCGCCAATAGCTGGGGATCTAAGTGCTTTCCGGGATTTATGCAGCTCAATCCTTTCTCGATGGAATGGAGGGATTAAGGTGGGATAATCGACGGGTATACGATAGTCCGTAACTACACAGTAGTCCCACAAGCGTCAAACGGCATAAATCCAACTTGGTATGTCCATACTTAGTTCTTTTTCATAGGCGCGCCTCAAGTAGACTGATTGCCGATAGCTTGGCTACCTTGACCAGAGTCCGTGGAAATTTCCCAGTGAAGGCAATTGCTACATCATATGCATAGGCGTTAACTTTGAAACCGCCACGTTTCAGAAAATGGGGGAGAATACACCTCCCTGGGAAGTGCCTCTCCTGACGAATCTTTGAATAGATTCTCCTCCTAGTGTCGCCTTAACAGTCTTGCTTACCAGGATCTGCTTTATTAGGTGTTCGGATTGATCGAGACTTTCCACTTTCTTGAGGAAGAAAGACGACCTGTTCTGAATCTTCAGAACAGTAATCTTGCTGTGAAGATTTTCCTGATTTATAACCTCAAATTAGTCCCGGCTTTAGTTAATTGGGCCGGGAAGATGCCATCCGGTCTTAGAAACTTAAAGGGCTTAAAACTTTTTATCGCCTAGTTGAGATTCCTTTAACTTAGAAGCTATTCGAGCTGACTCGAGTCTCCCTGTCCCCTCGATTTCTGGATTGTTATCACCTGAAAACACCCTGGGAAATGTGCGCTTGTGAGAGTCCTAGGATTTCTTTGCTGGACGTGGTCCAACTACCATCCGAGGTTTTAATCCTACATTGGGTGCAGGGGTTGTGAGGGCCTTCCTAAGGCGGGAGGCCTTCGAAGTCCCCTGGGTGCTTGTGCAAAACTTGGTCAAGGCATTCCTCTTTTCTCTACGCAATTTCTTGTTATACTACTTAAGGTCCGCGCAAGTGTTGGCAACCACCATGGTGGTTTCTTTGACTTGATACTGCCCGATCTGCTTTTGAGACAAACCCTATTGAATGCCTTGGCGTGCCTCTATAAGCCACCTTTTGATTTTCTAGTCTAGTTTCTAGTCATCTAGTTTGATTTTGTAAGCCTTCCAGTTTGCCTTCCTAGGATTTCGAACGGCTAACTGAGCGAAATTTACGAAATTGACCACTAATTCTATGTATCGGTGATTCGATAAGGAGTGTTTCTCTTGGACTTTCTATCTTACTCGATAGAGTGCAAGGCTGTGTGCTAAAATATTGTCCTTGGGCACTATGCAAAAATCTACATAGACTTTTCAACTTATCTTTGGAAACCTAGATTTTTTCTCGTATAAAGAAGATATTATTTATAATTCCCTTCCACAAAAAAGGGGAAAAGTCTGATGCTGCCAACTACAAAGGCATCTCTAAATTGTCGATAATTCCAAAATTATTTGGAATCACTTGGAAAAATTATTCACCCCTCCCTTGCAACACCTTTGCTTTTCGATAATTTTTCCATATCAGCATGGATTTATTCGGCGTCGCTTTAATACTTTTTATTTATTGGAATTGACATCCTTTCTTATAGATGGCTTTGAAAGGGATTTCTAACTAATGTTAGTTTCGCAGACTTCAGTAAAGCATATGATTCAGTCAATCACTCACTTCTGTTGATTAAACTGAGTCCCCTGGGATTTTCTACAGACCTCTAAACGTGGATATTTAGCTACTAAGATGAAAGAAAACACAAAGAGCACAATCATTTAAAAATGTACATTCCCGCTTGGTCCGTGCTACATCTACTCTTTTTATAAATGACTTGGCCAGTGCTTTAACCAACTCTCTAGTACTCATGTATGCATATGATGTTATGCTTTGTCTCTAATACAATTCCGTTTAGCCCAATGCAAACTTCAGTCCGATCTCGACAATTTGAAAAAAAAAATGATCAGCGAATGATTTAATACTTAATGGACCAAAATGCAAGCACATGACTTTTTATGGTTCTGTTTCTCTCCAGGCTACGTATTTTCTCTATTGAAAGATCCTTAGAAAGATTAACTCAGGTTTGAGATCATTGTGTCCTTTTAGACTTAAAACTCAAATTTGGGACCATATTCGTTAAGGCTGAAGGTGTCCTTGGTTTTATTAAAAGGTGATTTTAAACATAAATTTGTTTCCTGGTAATCTTCCACCCTTTACCTTATCCTTCATATATATCTCCGCGAAGCAATATGTGGGTGTCATGTACGTTATGTGAAAGCGTTCACATCGTTCAGGAATTGAGCTATTCATATTCAGTAAAAACGGCGCGAAAAAAAAATAAAACAAAGAAAATATAAACAGAGAAATTAGACGTAGAAAAGAGGTAGAAAGTAGTGGTAGTGGCTTGACTGACATCGAGACACTTTCAAGTGTTTTCAAGTAAATTTTTGTATGAGCCGCACCGTTGAAATTCGGTGTCCATCCATGAATTTCACGCTTAATTTATAATTCTCACATCTTGAATTGATTCCTACCAATTTTCCTACCAACCGCTAAAAGAGCAGAAAACCAATGATACAAGGAATATATGAAAAAAAAAAATTCCTCCACTTGCACTTTACATTCGTATCTAATTTTTCGTATAATCTATTTTTCCCATTTTTAGAGTAATTTTTCCGTTGGTCGTTTACCTTACAACTGTCGTCGTGTATATATGCTGGATTTTGGCTTAGCGCGTCAATATACCACAGGCACGGGGGAAGTGCGATGTCCAAGAGCAGCAGCTGGTTTTCGCGGGACTGTTCGATATGCTTCCATTAATGCACATCGTAATAGAGAAATGGGACGACATGACGATTTGTGGTCTCTTTTTTACATGCTTGTTGAGTTTGTAAATGGACAATTACCTTGGCGTAAAATAAAAGACAAAGAACAAGTTGGCTTAACAAAAGAGAAGTATGATCATAGAATATTATTGAAGCACTTGCCTTCAGATTTAAAGCAATTTCTGGAACATATACAATCCCTAACTTATGCCGACCGTCCAGATTATACGGTAACTGCAATAATGACTACAAAAAAACATTTACTTTTTATCAAAAATATATATTTATTTTTTTAATAGATGCTTATCGGACTATTTGAGCGCTGTATGAAAAGGCGGGGAGTCAAGGAGTCTGACCCATATGACTGGGAAAAGTTAGACCCTACAGCAATTGGTAATATCACTTCAACAGTTGTTAATACCTTAGCTGCTGTTAAAACTGATTATATTCATGGAAATTTGACACAAATGACCGTGGCAGCTTCTAACGCGAGCGGGACCGAATACGTAAGTATAAAAATTTCTGTCATATACTTTATAGTGAAAAATAGTGAAAAATTTTATATTTCATTGAATCGAACACTTTCCATGACAATCCTATTCCATCCTATTGTTTTAACATCTAACTTTGCGTTTTTTATTTTCTTTCAACCAGAATTCAAATTTTGGTTATGATGTTTTTTGTTTTGATGTTTTAAATGGGGTAGTATAATAGAAAAATAAAGAAAACCGTTTCATCATTTGAACCAGGTTCGAAAGCGGAATGACATTGAAACTGCTCATATTACAGCAACTGAACCCGTACAAATAAAGGAAAAAGTAAAAGACTTAAAACATGAAACATTTGAATTTTTTTTTAATGTATTGTATACGTTTCAGGTTGATAGAAATTGTAATGCCAGCGCCTCAATCCCTCATCCAAAACCTTTAGTCGAAGCCACATCTCAACATGGAATTAATAATCAAAATACACTTAGGAAAGAATTGTTACACGAAACACATGGAACGCCTAATACCCAAAACGCACTGATAAAGTCATCAAAGATGAGTATTGGTAAAAATGATAACCAGGAAATAATAAATACAAAAAACTCTCAGCCGATAATTCCACCGGAATCACTTTCAACAAATAACCAACACAACTCCGCCCCTGTTTATGGAAATTCCGTAAGTCTTACGGGTCATTAACTTAAAAAAAATAATTTAATATAATTTGAATTTATTCACAGTATTTAAATTCAGAGGCTCAGAAGTGTGAATGTCTTTTAGTGGAAAGTGCTTTAGAGCAAAATAAACCGGCCACTAATCCCATAGAAAGTACTACAAAGTCTTCCCTTGGTGTTATTAAAGAGGCACAAAAATCTCAAGAAAAAAAACAGAATTCTCCAAGCTTTACCGATGAACAAAAACAAAAATTAGAAGTTTTAGAAAAATGTGTCGATGGAAAAAAGTCACTCGATGAACAAAAAGCAATGTTTGGACGACTTCGAGTTCTTACAGCGCCGCCTATGAGTGTACATGAATTGACTGTAGGTGGGGGACATTCTAAAACAAACGAAAATGAGCCAAATCTCCTTCTCGCAGCTAGTACTAGCACTGGTGTGACCGGAAACACTTTATCATCGAAACTTATCAATCAACATGGACAAGCTGTACCGATAGTTTCAATACCACCAGTAAACCGGCGTTCTGCCACATCTACAAATTTACGACCATCTTCTTCTGGAGGAGGCTCGAGTTCTATTCAAAGATTTAATAGCGGATCAACCTGCTTTGTACCTTCAGGCACTATGAGCAATGCAGCCCGAAGCAGTGGTTGTGATCATTCAGTCACGCAATTCGCTTTAATAGACGATGAAAACGTGTCAGCATTGCAACAGGTAACTAGAGGAGGTGCTCTTACGCTTGCATCTCAATGGAAAAGCCAGTTCGATGACTCTGAGGACACAACCGATAATGAATGGAACAGAGAACCCCAGGTAAATCATCTTTACTCATCTCAAAATAGCCAGCGTTTGGTAGCTCTAAACATTAGTTGAATTCGTTTTCGAAATCAAATTTAAAATTTAAGCTTGAATAAAAATAATAAAAGTTGGCCCGTTGCCACCGTCGTCGCGTCTATCGTTGGTATCTTCTCTCTGCTCGATCTCTGTAGTTCTCTCTGCAAACAGCTTCCAGAACTTATTATCGGTATCTTGAAACCCATGTTTCACGAACTGGTTTTGTGTAAAAAGTGCTAAACGCAGTGAAGAGAAATTTCCTACCCAATAAAGTATATATATTGTTGATCAGGATCACCTCCTGATTTAATAAAAGCATGTTCGATGGTCTGCCTATCACACTTTTTTTTCCTTTGCATGCAGTATATAAATCGGAAGAAGTCGGATCCCCCGACTACATCCTATGGCACTGTGCCCACAACTTTGTTATTATACCCTTGCAGAGGGTATTATAATTTTGGTCAAAAGTGTGCAACGCAGTGAAGGAGATATCTCCGACCCTATAAAGTATATATATTCTTGATCAGGATCACCTCCTGAGTTGATATCAGCATGTCTGTCCGTCTGTCTGTCTGTTTCTACGTGAACTAGTCTCACTTTTAAAGCTATCGACTTGAAACTTTGCACACACCCTTCTTTCCTTTGCACGCAGTATATAGGGATCGGCCGACTATATCCTATAGCTGGTATAACTGGTAATGGTATAACTTTGGTGTTTTTAGAGTTCGAGTTGTAATTAATTGGTTTTATTATGATATTCTCATAAGGATCGGCCAACTGTATCCGATGTTTGCGATATATATCCGGTTTTAGCTGCAAGAGAATATCAACTTCGGCTCCACCCGAAGTTAGCTTGCCTTACTTGTTTTTGGATTGTATTTTCTAAAGGTTCTTGGCGAATTGAAATTTCTTTTCAGCTGCCATAGCACTAAGCTATTTGAAGCGACCCAAATTTGGTATTTTTAAAGACGAAGGGTTGGTATGTTTACAGTGAAACTTTACGCGGTACTCGTAGAGCACAAGGGTATATTGCATTCGTTTGAATGTATGCAACATAGAAAAGAAATTATCTCCGACTCCATATATACATATATATATTCTTGATCAGGACCAACAGCCACGTCGATATAGCCATGTCTGTCTATCCATATAAAAGCGTGCATCTGAGATATTATTAGCGACAAAGCTGTAGGATTCGGCAGTTCAAGTGTGCTTCATATATTTTGCACTCCTGCCTTCACAAAAGTTTTTTGAAAAAGTGTCGATGATAAATTTTTTGTAATATTTCCCCACATTTATAACTTGACACGTTATGGTATTCAGACCCAGTTTGTTAAAAAATTTGGCACGCAGACTCCTGCTCCCAAGTTTATTCAAGTTTTTCGGAAATATTTTGATTTCAATTTATTTCATTTGCTAATTTTCAGCTAAAAACCAAAAGAGAGTCCAAGCTTTTAAACTTTAAATTTTAGTTAAAGTGTGGGTTAAAGAGATGAGTATGTATGTAATATGTACGTATGTACGGGTATGTAAACAGTCTACACCAGTCCTTTCTTATTTTAATGTTACTTTCATACTTTTTTATTTGCAAATGAAGCATAGCATGTTTGTTTTTCATTGCAGTCGCAACATAATTTGGAACAAATAATTAAAGTGGATATTTCATTGCCTCTGATAAATGAAGTCACTCACCTTACCAAACCTAGAACGACGTGTACAGGGAAGACATCTATATCAAAACTGGATGTAAAAAGCAGAAAAAAGAGGTAAATTTCGAGGCTTTCTAAAACTAAAAATTCCTTTACACTGTCTTTATTAATATCGTGCATCTTTAATCCAAATTTATAACAAGTATTATTTGAGTATTATTTTGAGTATTATTATCTGTATAATTAAAATGGATTTTTTTTAAAATAATTTGGACTCGTGTAATTTACGAAAAAAAATATCTAAAATTAAAGTCTATTATTTCGTATTTATAATATTTTCTCTTTAGAAAATATTGAACAAAATGTAACAAAAATATCAATATTTTCAATAAAAATAAAACCGATTGAAAAACTGAAACACTGGTGACAAACTCGCATTCTGCGCCTAAAATATCTGCCGAATCAGGTAGCAGTCACCTGCAAACTAAATTTAATTATTATGCATAAGTATTTAATCGCCTAAGATGGACGCAACACGACTCTTGTTTGGCCACTGGACGGATAAACGATAAAGATAAACGGTCATATCTTTAGAAAGTTTCAGCTCCGCATTGGCTAGGTCTCCATAAACTGGTCTATCTTCGGATCTTCCGAAGATCATCGGAAGATCATGTTTCATCTGCCTGCAGAATAAATAACTTATAATAACTGAAATCTGACTTTTTATTTTGGAGTGGAACAATGTTATTGAAAAATCTCAATGACCACAAAATATCCAGCACCAATTATGGCAAAAAAGTTAATTAATAATTAAATGTAAATAAAAATTAATTATCAGGTTAAACCACATTGATTTTTTATTTTTTTGTGCGAAAAGACTAAAAAGTAAATTAGCAATAGAAGGACTCCAAATCTTTTACGTTTACTTTCATTTATTCCAAGCCTAACTACTTTTGGAAAATATTTATATAAAAACTTGGTAATAAAATTTCATAATATATTTCATTTGGTATATAAATTTTGCATAAAGGAACACAAAACTCATCGGAATAACCATGAAAAGATTTTGATTCACTACATTGCGTCTAGTGGGGACACAGGAGTCTGTAGACCAGTGGTCGGCACCCAACACATTGATATGTTTTTTTTTTCGCGGTCTTTAAGAATTTTGGAAAAGGCTTGTGCATCAAAAAGTGCATCAGCTAGCATTCCTGCATTCATCATAAAGCTCGAGAAACGATTTATTAACATTTATTAAGCTTTTTGTTATTTGTTAAGTTAAGGTCAATTTGTTAAGTTAAGGTTATTGTTAATTTGGTCAAGGGCCTATCAACTACGTTGTTTAAATAATTAGTTAGTGTGTCTAAATTAAAGTTTATCCTATTAATACATATGTTCTTATAAATTTCTGTTATTTTTTTCCTCCCAAAGTTTGTTAAAGACAGAGTTTTTTCAGGTCATATTGATCATTGAGTTCGTCCGGAAGAAAATGTACTTCTCTAGTAAGCTAGAGAGTAGAGTATAGTCGCTGGAGGTTTATCATGTCATCATGTCATGCTTTGATGTCATCCCAACTGATGAGTACATCGCAGACACAGAGCGCTTTATCTGACCTGCTTTTAATTTTTTCAAAGATAGTTCCCTGCCAATCGCTGAGAAGGTCTAGTTGCTTCTGCGTGACAGCACCTGCCTCGAAAGCGGTCAGTAAGGAGGTGTAGTCCGCATAGGTGGCTGCCATTATATTGGGGCTCTGCAAGACTGAAGACTCCTTTTTTTAGCCCGCTGCAATTCTGACCATGCTTTTGGTCTTAGTCTCCAGACGTTGCCAGCGTTGTCCCTTCCCACATTTAGCGGAGGGTTTTCCGGATGGCTTGAGCTCCGGTCGATATTCTCAGCTATTGTAGATGCCAACCCATTTATCGGTCGAGTTGAGAAACTCCAGCGGCTGCGGTACTGCTTTCGTGATTTAGCGCTGGAAACAGATCGCTTAATGGAATTTACAGACGGAAACTATGATGAGGCTATGTATCTTTTAAATAAGTTGATTAGCAACCGCCGTCTTATATTTCAAGGGCATGTGAAGGAAATTTTGAATTTGGGATCAGTCAAAGTTTTATCATCGAGAGGACTTTTTGAGCTGTCCGATAAAGTCAACGTGCATTTTCGGGCCCTCTTTAACATGGGCTCCACTTATTGCGGGATGTATCATCGCCCAGGTGCTGCTGCAGACGCTGGAACCATCCGCTCAAGATAAAGTGAACGGGATGCAGGAGGAGCCGAAGACGTAAGACTGAATATGCGGTAATTTCAGACAATTTGGGAAAGGCTTAATATTTTCCAAAAATTTATTTGGAATCAGGGTTTTACCAAATTTTAATGGCAGAACAAGATATTGAAAAAAAACAAACATTTCTATAAAAAACGGATAATTCGACTTTTAACGTATGCCATATGGGTTTACAAATGCCCCCAAAACTTTTCTAAGAGCTATGGATGATATTTTAACTAGTTTAAAAATTGTTCATGTTTATATGGATGAATGGAACAACGATATAACTGACCTAGCAAAAGCGAGTATGAACATTTTCCTTGTAAAATCTAAATCTTTTAAACTATAAACCTCATTTTTAGGATACTTTGTTTCGCATATACAAATGAAACCGACCCTGAAAAGATTTATAATATTACAAGTTATTGGAAATTCCATAAAATCACCAAACCAATTTTTTCAGCTATAAAAGCTGTTGTATAAGACAGCAGCCGCTGAATTATTTTACAAAAGTAGTTTATTTATTATGCTTAAGTATGTACTTACATGTCGCCTTAGTTGTTCGGAAGCCGACTCCTTCTCGGCCGTTCGACTTCATTGAGCCTATCTTAAGAGAGCTTTAGCTCTGCAATATGTATTTCGAGCCGCCCTCTCCCCTATCAAAAGATTAAGCCTCACTTTCTGTCCATATCAATAAGTCACTGCATAGCATCATAAACTGGTCTACGAGGGTAGGCTGATAAAAAGTCTTACGGTCTTACAAAGTTTTTTTTTTTAATTTTGCTTTTTATTTCTCAACATAATCTCCTTTTAGACGTATGCACTTGAACCACCGATTCTCCAGATTCCAAAAACTTCCATAAAATAGGATTTGTCGAGGCTGTGGGGTCCCAAGGAAAATCGTTTAGTTTTAGTCGCAACGGCAGTCGGAAATGCTTTCACCCTAAGGTAGGGTGCTGAATTCAGCAAAAGGGAGCGCGATATAGACGCCTCGCTCCAACTCGAAGATGTACGAAACTAACTCTCTCTTTCTGGCGCGCTCAATGGTAAAGAACTGGGGGCCAGATATAAGGATCAGGAAAAGTTCCGTTACTGGAAGTTTTAGAGATTTTCACGGTCACGTAGCAGCGAATGTTAGCCTAGAACTTGTCGGTCATTTGAATTTGCGATCGAAAGGGAACAGACGCATTGAAATCGAGAAGAACCGATACCTAGCGTTACTGGACTCAGGGGCATCCATAAGTTGCATAGGTGGCAAAGCTGCTATTGAAGCTATTGAAGTGACAAAGAATTTCAAAGTGCGCAAGTGCTCAGGTAGGATTAAAACAGCTAACGACGCATTATGCAACGTCATGGGAAAAATAAGGACGGAGATAGTGTATTGGGATCTTAGAAAGTCATTTGAATTTTTTGTAATCCCAGATCTTAAGCAAGACGTCTATTTAGGCATAGATTTCTGGCGAGAATTCGGATTATTAGATAAAATTGTGGCAAAAGAGCAATTAGTATCGGAAATTGCAGAAGACAGAGAGGAGTCAGAGTGTGAAGTTCCCAAAATAATCGCGCTTTCAAAGACAGATGCTAGATTTGGTCATAGCTAGGTGACCCTCTTATGAAAGAAACGGCTTAGAGCAACGGTTTACGGGACTAGATATGAAACACGCGTTCTGGCAAATACCATTGGAAGAGAAGTCACGGCAGTACACAGCCTTCACTATTCCCAAAAGACCATTGTATCAGTACAAACTAATGCCTTTTGGTTTTTGCAACGCGGCTCAAACTCTGTGCAGATTAATGGACATAGTGATACCACCAACCCTGCGCACGAGAGTATTTGTATACTTAGACGATTTACTAGTTTTGTCAGAAGATTTCGAGTCACATTTGAAACTGCTCGAAGAAATCGCAAGCCATTTGCGAAAGGCAAACCTGACAATTAATATAGCCAAATCGAAGTTTTGCATGACTGAGATTAGATATTTAGGATATGTCATTGGGCACGGCCAATTGAAAGTCGACCCAGAAAAGGTCAGTGCGGTTGAGAACTTTCCAGTTCCCAACTCAGCGAAACAGCTGAAACGATTCCTCGGTTTATCAGGGTGGTACAGGCGTTTTGTGGACAACTACGCTACAATCGCGACCCCACTGACAGAACTTCTCAAAAAGAACAAGAAACTCGAATGGAATAAGCAAGCCGACGAGGCATGCAAGACGCTAAAGCAGATGTTGACGTCGTCACCAATTCTGCGGACGCCTGACTTGCAGAAACAGTTCATTTTGTCGAAAAATTGTCGAAGGCCCAACGCACCTATTCCGTTACGGAACTAGAATGTTTAGCGGTTATAAAGGGAATAGAGAAGCTTAGAGCCTATATTGAAGGGCAGGATTTCCAAGTCGTCACTGATCATGCCGCACTTTGGTGGCTTTTGAAGCAGAAAGACTTGAGAGGTCGGTTGGAAAGATAGGCTATGAAGTTACGCGGACTTAAATTGAAAATAGAACACCGCAAGGGCTCACAGAACATCGTAGCAGATGCATTGTCGCGTAGAGAAGAAGGAACAATAGAGGATATAATGGATAGTGGACCTATTATTGACTTAGATTCCAAAGAGTTTAATTCAGCGCAATACAAAGAGTTATGAGAAAAGAACAGAGCTAATCAAGACAGGTTGCCGGATTTTAAAATTGTCGACCAGTTTGTCTACAAAAAGACAAAAGCATCAAACGGAGATGAAGTGCAAGAACAACAAGCGTGGAAACTGTACGTTCCAGTCAACTTAGTTGACGATGTGATATCGCGAGGTCACAATCCTCCCGATTCGGCTCACATTGGCATGGCCAAGATGATCGAGAAGCTAAAGCGATATTTATACTGGCCAGGGATGGTAACTCAAATTCGTAGCTACGTCTCTGAGTGCCCTGTTTGTAAAACAAGTAAGAGTGCGAACACCATACTGAGACCACCGTTAGGGAAACCCACAGTATCGGAAAGACCGTTCCAGAATCTTTACATCGACTTGCTAGGACCTTACCCTAGGTCCAAAAAGGGAAATATTGGATTGTTGATCATATTGGATCATAATACGAAATTTCATTTCCTACAGCCTTTGCGGAAGTTTACCTCCAATAGGATCTGTGACTACCTAGAAGAACAAGTGTTTTATACATTTGGTGTTCCGGAGTCAATTTTAACAGATAACGGATCCCAATTCAAGTCAGGCCAATTTAAAGCATTTTTAACTCGGTTTGGAGTCAAGCACATATGCACAGCTATCTATTCACCACAAGCTAACGCGAGGAGCGAACGTGTAAACCGATCTATACTAGCAGCCATTAGGGCGTATATAGACAACGATCATACAAACTGGGATTCAAACATCGATCAGATAAGTGAATCCCTAAGGGCGAGTGTGCATCGGAGTACGGGCTTTTCGCCGCATTTCCTTTGTTTTGGTCAAAACATGATAGTAGACGGACGAGATTACGAATTGCTCAAGAAATTAAATGCTTTAACGGACGATGTAGCGTTAAAACCACCGTACTTATAATTGTTTGCTCGAAAGAAAGCGAAAGAAAGAATCAAACAGTCATGAATCAAATGCCTAAAATTTACAATTGACGCAGTCGCTCTATAAAGTTGAAAGAAGGAGATACAGCTTATGCACGTAGCTTCGCGCAAAGCAATGCGGCGAAGAAGTTCAGCAGTGAGCTAGCACCAGTGTTTATCAAAGCAACGATTAAGAAGAAGATAAGCCCAATTTATTACGAAATAGTTAGCGACATGGAGAAACCCCTAGGCGTGTACCATTTGAAAGATATCAAAACATAAAAGTTAATAAGGCAGATAGTAACCTACAGGACCCTTTTTCAGTTAACGCATCCTTCGACGAGCTTCGGCTTTATTAACTGTGGCTGTGGGGTCCCAAGGAAAATCGTTTAGTTTTAGTCGCAACGGCAGTCGGAAATGCTTTAACCCAAAGGTAGGGTGCCGAATTCAGCAACTGGGAGTGCGATATAGACGCCTCGCTCCAACTCGAAGATGTACGAAACTAACTCTTGGTGCGCTCAATGTGAGAGAACTGGGGGCCAGATATAAGGATCAGGAAAAGTTCCGTTACTGGAAGTTTTGGAGATTTTCACAGTCACGTCGCAGCGAATGTCTAGAACTTATCGGTCATTTGAATTTTCGATCGAAAGGGAACAGACGCATCGAAATCTGTGAAATGATCTGTGAAAAATCATAAGAAACCGCAGCCACGTGCCCAAGTAGTTGGCCTATGGGTCTATTGTTATTGAGCAAAGACCAGAAGTAGTGAACATATAGCTAAAAGGTAAATACAAGGGATAGATTGTGAACAGTCCGGTGAGACATATTTGTGTTACAGTGGGGACCCGTAGAGTGATCACCACCGGCCGGTTAGCCTCGCGCAAGTCGCGTGGTGCGTTCGCTCTTTTCCCATATTTGCAACGGTGTGGCAGGTGGTCACTAGCCAAATACAAAGGCAACCGGTCGGTAGGAGGAAGCGGCGTAAGGTGGAGTAGGAGAAGGACAGAGGGATAAAGATCACGTGGAAGAGGGGCCGAGCACACGTGCCAACTAACCCCAATCTGGTGACGCAATATGCGCTAAGCGAAGCAGCCAATCTTAAACTGGCTCATCCGTGTGTATCGGCGTAGCCCAAACTGCTAAACCACGCCATGATATTGTTGCTCCGACCGCGTACCACTATTCCACATTTCCCACAATGGCTCACATCCAGAACTGATCCCAGCAATGACCAAGCACATACTAGGATAAGAGAAGTTTAACACGTTTTATTAATTGGAATTTAGTATTAAGAGTTTAAGAGACATTTATCTAGGTTAATTTCTATTTCTATTTAGCATCTAAATGTAACTGCACAGGCACCACACAGCCACCTTATTCCTTTACTTGTAACACGAGAAGCGACCTTTTTACAGGAATCTGCATCTTCGATGGGCCCAACGAACCTGCTTCGCCGGAAACGAGCGTAAGTCCGTAAAAACAAACGTAAATGTTTAGCTCTGTATATATATATTATTATATATATTATATATATATATATATATATATATATATATTTATAAGTGAATGCGGTGACTATCGGTGTGGCAGATAGGATAAGATAACGTAAGATGAAGCTGATACAATTTTTGAATTTTACCTTTTTGTTTTGAATTTTGATTTATAATTTCGATATTTTGTTATGGCGCAAATGCCTATGAAGTTTATTTTGAATTTAATATTAAAGAGAGAACTTATTGTAATGGAATAGACGGTTATTATTTGGATCTGTTGCTTTTGTGTTGCGGGTTTCAGGGACCTCCGAAGTCGTTTGAATCGGTAGAGAACATTTGTACAAGAGATACAAGGTAGGGAGGGTAAAGAAAGGGGAGCGAACGACACCTTAGCCACCTTGATCTAACGATAGTTTCTCTGTTCCTGAATGCAACCCGACGTCTGTCCGTTTCCAACAGGTCCCATTTACACTATTTTCCAGATCATTAACGAACAGTGAAGTGCACTTAAGTAATTAGACAAGGAAGAACCCCCACCGTTTCGACGAGCTTAGAACCGAGCAACGCTAGAAGTGCACAACACCGAAATCTCCTATACACCGTGGGTAAAGACTACCGTCGATCCCAGGGTGAACGCCGACAGTAAGACCATTCGCAGCCAGGCTTCCTTCGTAAATATCGTAAAGCGGAAGGAAAGGACGGGGAGTGTTTTAAGGCCCCATGCGATAATTGGATAATTGGCGATAATTAATATGGCGCCCAACGTACGGGGCCTGAGAATATAAATATTATTTATAATATGACATAAAATTTGTGAAACCGTTACTTAGTTTCGCGCCCGAAGTGGACGTTTAAGCAAGTTTACTAGGCCCCGGAAGTGTGTTGCGAGACTCACTTAGTTGCTCTATTTTTGTAAAGGTTTTAAGGATTTAGATTCAGATTGAATTCAGGAGCAGCCTGACAGAAAGATCTGAAAGTTCGCGCATTGGAATTGCGACCGCGATTCGAGTACGTACGGTTCGGGACGACCACGTGAATATCAGATACTAAAAAGGGCCTTCTTAGCATGTGAATGAGAACCAGCTAAACAATTTATTGTGGAATTGATGAGGTGATTCAGGATACCGTATCAAGGAATCTCGGCTTTATTTCGAGGTAAACGAAATGGTCGACCAGAACGAACCGACACTTCATACCCGATAATTTCTTGCAGTCCAGTAGTGAAAGTATGGGACATTTGTTTGAGGAGTTACATCTTTCGGAGATACTTCAATCGAATAGTACCGGAACAAAAAAGACACACTTAAGCCGCTAATTCAACATTGATGTTTTTATTTTTATTAAATGATGTAGAGTTCAGGGAATCAACAGTAGGAGATTCTTTAGACCGCAGTCTAAGGCACAGACCCATATGGAAGGATATAGTCAGATAGTAACAGAATGTCAGTTAGCCACAGTAACTCAAATCTGGCAGCAGCAGCAGACAAAGTCTATCAGCTGCTATCAGACTATCAGTCTATTAGCAGAGCTATCAGCTGCAGAATACGTAGTGGGTACGGCACCATCAGGCAGTAACAACATTGTAGTAGAGGTAGATCCAAATCCAAGCAGTAATCCTGCTAGGACAAGGTCACGTAGAGGCAGACCAGTAGTACCAAGAAGAGAAGTTATACAGCGCACAGGTATGACGCTCAGGTCGAACCGACAACAAAACGAGACGGATTGCCTGGAGCAGAGCCTTGGCACGGAGTCAGCTGTAGATACGTCGAGATCAGCTAGTATTGAAGAAATAAGCAAAATAGATCAAGCCGCCATGCAAGCACAGCAGCAGATACTTAAGCAAGACCTCACGCAATTTATTCAGTTGCAATTTGAATAAGTTATTGAATATTTAGGAATAAGTTCAGAGACAGTGATTCGGATATGGATATTTGGGAGTTGATTAACAGCAGACGACAGGCAGAAAAAGAACCTTTCGAAGAATACAAATTCCAAGTAGAGAAGCTCGTAGCCCGATTAAATACCCCGATTACAGAAGAGTCGTTGGTAAAGCTTCTTATCAGACACGCCAAGCCATCAATTCGATATGAGCTTATGGATTTGCACGTGCCCACCTTAACACAATTAGGGGCGGAGATCCGCACACATGAGCAGCTTTGTAGACAGATGCGACCTCAAGTAGGGAGAAACAGCTTTCATCAGCGTCCAATAGTTTCGCAATTGGAACCAAACATCGAAAATGAAGATTTCAGTGAAGTAGCGGCAACTTAACGAAAGCAGTTGAAGTGTTGAAACTGCGACAAGCCCGGACATCGCTTCGACGACTGTCTCGACGTCCGCAGTATCTTTTGCTGTGGATGCGGGGCAAAAGACTCTTATAAGCCCCGATGTCAAAAATGCAACCAGTCGGAAAATCAGAGAGGGGATGCGACGAGCAACGTGAAGGTGTCGCATCCAAGACAACGGATCCTAGGGAACTTCAACTCTTGTGAGAGCGAGACTGGACGTTCGAAAAGAAGAATACAGAGATTTTGGAGGAAAGTTCAGATCTGCCGGCAGAAGTTAGTCTCGGCGGTAATTTTGAACTCAGATAACAGGCTTTATACAGAGATTGAAATCGAGAAGAACCGATACCTAGCGTTACTGGACTCAGGGTCGTCCATAAGTTGCATAGGTGGCAAAGCTGCTATTGAAGCTATTGAAGTGACAAAGAATTTCAAAGTGTGCAAGTGCTCAGGTAGGATTAAAACAGCTAACGACGCATTATGCAAGATAGTGTATTGTCTATAGTGTATTATCTCCGTCTAGTGATAGACGGAGATAGTGTATTGGGATCTTAGAAAGTCAATTGAATTTTTTGTAATCCCAAATCTTAAGCAAGACGTCTATTTAGGCATAGATTTCTGGCGAGAATTCGGATTATTAGATAAAATTGTGGCAAAAGAGCAATTAGTATCGGAAATAGCAGAAGACAGAGAGGAGTCAGAGTGTGAAGTTCCCAAAATACTCGCGCTTTCAAAGACAGATGCTAGATTAAGTCATAGCTAGGTGACCCTCTTATGAAAGAAACGGTTTAGGGAGAACACCTTTGTTGGAACATAGCATTGATGTTGGTGATGCAAAGCCTGTCAAGCAGCGACATTGGCCGATCTCACCAGCAAAAGAGGAAATGATGTTTAAAGAAGAGAGAACATGTTGAGATTAGGAATAATAGAGGAATCCAAGAGTCCATAGAGCAGCAATTGCATTCTTGTTAGAAAAGGACCCAAAGTTAGTTAATGCTTAGATTCTAGGGAAGTGAACAAACTCACGATCAAGGATGCGTATCCTCTACCTCATGTGGATGACATACTTAGTCGCTTACTACCAGCTTGCTACATTACGGGACTAGATATGAAACACGCGTTCTGGCAAATACCATTGGAAGAGAAGTCACGGCAGTACACAGCCTTCACTATTCCCAACAGACCATTGTATCAGTACAATGCTCTGTTATGCCTTTTGGTCTTTGCAACGCGGCTCAAACTCTGTGCAGATTAATGGACATAGTGATACCACCAACCCTGCGCACGAGAGTATTTGTATACTTAGACGATTTACTAGTTTTGTCAGAAGATTTCGAGTCACATTTGAAACTGCTCGAAGAAATCGCAAGCCATTTGCGAAAGGCAAACCTGACAATTAATATAGCCAAATCGAAGTTTTGCATGACTGAGATTAGATATTTAGGATATGTCATTGGGCACGGCCAATTGAAAGTCGACCCAGAAAAGGTCAGTGCGGTTGAGAACTTTCCAGTTCCCAACTCAGCGAAACAGCTGAAACGATTCCTCGGTTTATCAGGGTGGTACAGGCGTTTTGTGGAAAACTAAGCTACAATCGCGACCCCACTGACAGACCTTCTCAAAAAGAACAAGAAACTCGAATGGAATAAGCAAGCCGACGAGGCATGCAAGACGCTAAAGCAGATGTTGACGTCGTCACCAATTCTGCGGACGCCTGACTTGCAGAAACAGTTCATTTTGTCGAAAAATTGTCGAAGGCCCAACGCACCTATTCCGTTACGGAACTAGAATGTTTAGCGGTTATAAAGGGAATAGAGAAGCTTAGAGCCTATATTGAAGGGCAGGATTTCCAAGTCGTCACTGATCATGCCGCACTTTGGTGGCTTTTGAAGCAGAAAGACTTGAGAGGTCGGTTGGAAAGATAGGCTATGAAGTTACGCGGACTTAAATTGAAAATAGAACACCGCAAGGGCTCACAGAACATCGTAGCAGATGCATTGTCGCATAGAGAAGAAGGAACAATAGAGGATATAATGGATAGTGGACCTATTATTGACTTATATTCCAAAGAGTTTAATTCAGCGCAATACAAAGAGTTATGAGAAAAGAACAGAGCTAATCAAGACAGGTTGCCGGATTTTAAAATTGTCGACCAGTTTGTCTACAAAAAGACAAAAGCATCAAACGGAGATGAAGTGCAAGAACAACAAGCGTGGAAACTGTACGTTCCAGTCAACTTAGTTGACGATGTGATATCGCGAGGTCACAATCCTCCCGATTCGACTCACATTGGCATGGCCAAGATGATCGAGAAGCTAAAGCGATATTTATACTGGCCAGGGATGGTAACTCAAATTCGTAGCTACGTCTCTGAGTGCCCTGTTTGTAAAACAAGTAAGAGTGCGAACACCATACTGAGACCACCGTTAGGGAAACCCACAGTATCGGAAAGACCGTTCCAGAATCTTTACATCGACTTGCTAGGACCTTACCCTAGGTCCAAGAAGGGAAATATTGGATTGTTGATCATATTGGATCATAATACGAAATTTCATTTCCTACAGCCTTTGCGGAAGTTTACCTCCAATAGGATCTGTGACTACCTAGAAGAACAAGTGTTTTATACATTTGGTGTTCCGGAGTCAATTTTAACAGATAACGGATCCCAATTCAAGTCAGGCCAATTTAAAGCATTTTTAACTCGGTTTGGAGTCAAGCACATATGCACAGCTATCTATTCACCACAAGCTAACGCGAGGAGCGAACGTGTAAACCGATCTATACTAGCAGCCATTAGGGCGTATATAGACAACGATCATACAAACTGGGATTCAAACATCGATCAGATAAGTGAATCCCTAAGGGCGAGTGTGCATCGGAGTACGGGCTTTTCGCCGCATTTCCTTTGTTTTGGTCAAAACATGATAGTAGACGGACGAGATTACGAATTGCTCAAGAAATTAAATGCTTTAACGGACGATGTAGCGTTAAAACCACCGTACTTATAATTGTTTGCTCGAAAGAAAGCGAAAGAAAGAATCAAACAGTCATGAATCAAATGCCTAAAATTTACAATTGACGCAGTCGCTCTATAAAGTTGAAAGAAGGAGATACAGCTTATGCACGTAGCTTCGCGCAAAGCAATGCGGCGAAGAAGTTCAGCAGTGAGCTAGCACCAGTGTTTATCAAAGCAACGATTAAGAAGAAGATAAGCCCGATTTATTACGAAATAGTTAGCGACATGGAGAAACCCCTAGGCGTGTACCATTTGAAAGATATCAAAACATAAAAGTTAATAAGGCAGATAGTAACCTACAGGACCCTTTTTCAGTTAACGCATCCTTCGACGAGCTTCGGCTTTATTAACTGTGGTTGTGGGGTCCCAAGGAAAATCGTTTAGTTTTAGTCGCAACGGCAGTCGGAAATGCTTTAACCCAAAGGTAGGGTGCCGAATTCAGCAACTGGGAGTGCGATATAGACGCCTCGCCCCAACTCGAAGATGTACGAAACTAACTCTTGGTGCGCTCAATGTGAGAGAACTGGGGGCCAGATATAAGGATCAGGAAAAGTTCCGTTACTGGAAGTTTTGGAGATTTTCACAGTCACGTAGCAGCGAATGTCTAGAACTTATCGGTCATTTGAATTTGCGATCGAAAGGGAACAGACGCATCGAAATCTGTGAAATAATCTGTGAAAAATCATAAGAAACCGCAGCCACGTGCCCAAGTAGTTGGCCTATTGGTCTATAGTTATTGAGCTAAGACCAAAAGTAGTGAACATATAGCTAAAAGGTAAATACAAGGGATAGATTGTGAACAGTCCGGTGAGACATATTTGTGTTACAGTGGGGACCCGTAGAGTGATCACCACCGGCCGGTTAGCCTCGCGCAAGCCGCGTGGTGCGTTCGCTCTTTTCCCATATTTGCAACGGTGTGGCAGGTGGTCACTAGCCAAATACAAAGGCAACCGGTCGGTAGGAGGAAGCGGCGTAAGGTGGAGTAGGAGAAGGACAGAGGGATAAAGATCACGTGGAAGAGGGGCCGAGCACACGTGCCAACTAACCCCAATCTGGTGACGCAATAGGCGCCGTGTGTATCGGCGTAGCCCAAACTGCTAAACCACGCCATGATATTGTTGCTCCGACCTCGTACCACTATTCCACATTTCCCACAATGGCTCACATCCAGAACTGATCCCAGCAATGACCAAGCACATACTAGGATAAGAGAAGTTTAACACGTTTTATTAATTGGAATTTAGTATTAAGAGTTTAAGAGACATTTATCTAGGTTAATTTCTATTTCTATTTAGCATCTAAATGTAACTGCACAGGCACCACACAGCCACCTCATTCCTTTACTTGTAACACGAGAAGCGACCTTTTTACAGGAATCTGCATCTTCGATGGGCCCAACGAACCTGCTTCGCCGGAAACGAGCGTAAGTCCGTAAAAACAAACGTAAATGTTTAGCTCTGTATATATATATTATTATATATATTATATATATATATATATATATATATATATTTATAAGTGAATGCGGTGACTATCGGTGTGGCAGATAGGATAAGATAACGTAAGATGAAGCTGATACAATTTTTGAATTTTACCTTTTTGTTTTGAATTTTGATTTATAATTTCGATATTATGTTATGGCGCAAATGCCTATGAAGTTTATTTTGAATTTAATATTAAAGAGGGAACTTATTGTAATGGAATGGACGGTTATTATTTGGGTCTCCGAAGTCGTTTGAATCGGTAGAGAACATTTGTACAAGGGATACCCCATAAATCCATATCGAGGTATCAAGGTAGGGAGGGTAAAGAAAGGGGAGCGAACGACACCTTAGCCACCCTGATCAAACGATAGTTTCTCTGTTCCTGAATGCAACCCGACGTCTGTCCGTTTCCAACAGGTCCCATTTCAACTATTTTCCAGATCATTAACGAACAGTGAAGTGCACTTAAGTAATTATTAGAGTAGAGTGGTGTTAATTAGAAGACAAGGAATAACCCCCACCGTTTCGACGAGCTTAGAACCGAGCAACGCTAGAAGTGCACAACACCGAAATCTCCTAAATACCGTGGGTAAAGACTACCGTCGATCCCAGGGTGAACGCCGACAGTAAGACCATTCGCAGCCAGGCTTCCTTCGTAAATATCGTAAAGCGGAAGGAAAGGACGGGGAGTGTTTTAAGGCCCCATGCGACAATTGGCCACTGCTGTTACTAACTGTACACTACAAGATCCTTAAAATAGGCGTTTGTTTCACAGGTTACCTACTCATTTGACTTAAATTTCTTACCCCGAAGCTTTTCTTTTAAGTTTGGAAATAAATTACAGTCACAGAGTGCTAAATCTGGAGAATAGAGTAGATGTGGTAGAATTTCGTAGTGCCATTTACACAATATCGAATTACACCTCGGGCATCCCAGATTGCATTGACTGTTCCTTACTCTCTGGTGTATGGTGATGAATCCAGGCTTGTCAACAGTCACAAAACGACGAAAAAATTTGTTTTTGTTTGGGTTAAGCAATGCCAAAGTCTTCTTCGCAATGTGTAAGCGGTTGCGTTTATTTCTTCTCCATCTTGACGAAAGCTTACTCATGTGTAAAAATTCGTGTAAAATTTTTCCAACGCGTTCCCTAGAAATGTTTAGAGCATTTGCAATCTCTCGCAGTTTGATTCGGCGATCATTCAATATCATTCCATGGACTTTATTCACAATTCCTGGTGCTGTCGCCTCTCTGGGACGACCTGGGCGATCATCGTCAAAAATGCTTGTCCGCCCACGTTTAAATTCAGCAGTCTAATATTTTATTGTTGAAAACGATGGAGCTGAATCCTTACAAACTTTGTCTAACTCTTTTTTAATATTGCCGCTGGATTTCTCTTTTAAAACAGAAATATTATGACACCACTATATTCGATTTTATTCATGTTGACGACGATGCAAAAGTGAATGCGCTAACATAAAAGTCCCGCCAAAATTACCAGTGTTGATAAAACCTCATGAAACTTTCACAGTAATCAACTGATAGAAAATTCTAATCGAAAAAAATATTTACGAATTAAAAAATTTTTTTTTCTTTGTTAGGCCGACTTTTTAACAGCCCACCCTCGTATCTGGTCGATCTGGTCTTACTGGTCAAAATAAATAAATTATAACGTTCAATTCGTCGTACAATTCTTAAATTCGTCCTTTTTATTTTGGAGCGGATTAACGTAATTGAAAACCCTCAATAGCTTTCGACCCTCAATGAAAACCCTCAAACAAAAGCTTTTAACTAGCTTAAAAAAACTTAATATAACAAGTAGAATTAGCTCAACGTGATTATACATCAGAAGTAGCTTTCGGGGCTACATCTTAAGACAATAAACCAATAACCGTAGTTTTCAAAACATGAAATAATACCGAAAAATAAAAATAAAATAATAAAAATAAATGAATTAAAAAAGAATCGTTGGCCCTAGGATGGCTAATAGGTCTTAAATGCAAAAAAAAGCAATAGGTTTATGGGGCATGTCCCCATTCATTGTGAGCATATGTTAACACTGCCATATTCTGACTCATACTACACTACGGCGTCCTGATATGGTGGCCAGCCCTCAAAAAGAAACCTACTTAAAATACATAGTTGGAAAAAAAAGCACTCCAAACACAGTCCTGAAAGCCATACCTAACCTACCCAATCCAGATCTCGCTGGTATGAAGCTGGCGAAAGTAGCGGCAATCAGGCTAAGAGAAACACATCAGTGGAGTTTGAACAACGCCAGGCATTGCACTCTGTTACTTAACGATATCAAAATTCCTAGCAGCACAGTCAGTACAATCATTTCCAAAAGGGAAGAATGGGATGATCAAACTCCCGGTCAAAAAAACAATGAGTGCAGAGCATATATATATATATATTCTTGATCAGGATCACGTCCTGTGTTGATATAAGCATGTCCTTCCGTCTGTCTCAAACTAGTCTCTCAATTTTAAAGCTATCGACTTGAAACTTTTCGAAACGGGATCGGCCGACTATTTCCTATAGCTGCCATATAACTGATTGATCGGAAATGGTATTTGGTAGAAATACCAACTTTGGTATTCTTGAAGATAGAAGTTTGCGACTGGATTTGTAGTATTTGTTTCGGTCTACTTCTTTCCCATGAGGAGTCGAGATTTTAGCTGCCGCAAAGAGTACTTCTTCCAGGGCGCTCGTAGTGTAGTCGATGTCCGATTCCATGTTAAGCTCCGGAGTTCTATGTTGGTACTCACGTACTTTTTGTATTGCAGCCAGTTGGTTTTTGGTTCGGTGCGGTTATTTCTGGGGTTTGAAGAAGCTTTAAAAGCACAGATCAGTGGCCTGATGATAAGCCCGACACTGCTTTGGCATTTATTAGATTGCGAGGTATGTTTTTTATCACCGCTAAATCAATAAGGTCTGGGAGCTTGCGTGAGTCGGTTGGCCAGTATGTGGGATTTCCAGGGGAAACATAGTCCAGTTTATTTTTCACATTTATAATTGCATTGTACAATTGCCTTCCTTTGGGAATCACTAGACGTGATCCCCAGTGCGTATGTTTGGCGTTGTAGTCTCCTGCGGCTTCAAAACCATCCCCAAGTGAATTGTAGAGGTCCATAAATTGTCCTTCCGAGATTGAGAAACGAGGAGCGCAGTAAACGGCAGCGATTGAAAGATTTCCGTTACTTGACTGAATTTGTATCGATGTGGCCTGCAAGAAGTTTGTTGCAAGCCTTTTGTGAACATGGTGTTTAATGCGTTCTTTGATGAGAACTCCAGAACCACCGTGGGCTTTCTCATCTAGATGATCTGTGCGGTAGATTGTTTAGCCTCTTATTTGAAAGTGGTATTTGCTTGAAAGATTCATTTCCACCAGTAGTAAAACGTCAATATTTTTTTGGTTCAAGAACTTTGACAATTCTAGTTTATGACGTGAGACACCATTGGCGTTCCACATTGATATTCGTAGAGTCTGCATAGATTATTTAGACTTTTGTGCTACGAGCAGCTGTATCACTATGTTCTGGTTTTGAACAAGCGTTTGAATGGTCGTTTTCATAGTCTCCGTTTTGCTATTTGGCTGTTCTTGGGCCTGTTGAGCGCTTTGTGAGATCCTAAAGCATCGGCATAGGAGAAGCCATTGGTGGTGTTTAGGGGACCGAATGAAGACTTCGCAGCTTTGGCGTAAATAGTGTACTTTATTCTTCAATGCTTTTCTAGAAACAGTTCTGAAACAAATGAAAAACTAAGCTTCCCTTTCTATATTTTCCTACGGAAAAAACTTGTTCCAACCCAATTTCTGAGACAAATTTTCTCAGTGGAAACATTTTTTTCAATTGAGGCAAAATGGGAGCAAATGAGAAAGCTTCTAAAAAAAATTTGAGAGCGCTCACACTGTCAGTGTGCGGCCAGCGTTCAAAATGAGAATTTGTAATGCACTGTTCGACACAGATGGCTCAAAAAAAGAAAATGAAGTATAAGGAGGTGTATACTACGAACAACTAGGCATCAGAGCTAGGAGGCTTAGGGTCTAAAGGATTAGGCTACCCAATCACTGCAACGTCTTCCATGCTGAAGTGATAGCAATAAGGCAAGCACTATAGGATCGAAATTCTTTCAATCTAGCACGCAGCGAAGTCAAAATATACAGTGACTATTAAATCGATCAGTTCGATAAACAGCAACAAGAAACTGCGTAGCAAACGAACTGGCTGACGAACAGACGGTACCACAGCACCACTCAAGTCTGAGATTGAGGGTACTACCAAAGCCCCCTACAAACTCCAGCTTAGGAAAGCCAATAAAAGAAAAATCCAAGTCGACTGGGATCTGTCCTAAATTGCCGGTTGGCCCGCCAACTCTGTCACAATAACTCATAGAAACAAACATCCCAATTATTAAGGATGGGTAGGACCAGAATCCACACGACTTCTTGTCATCGCGAGGCGTCGGCTAAAGGGAACACAACCTAGGCGAATGATTTTACCCCATAACGACTACAGCCGCAGTTTTAAGGACGGAGAAGAGGAAGAAACCATTGAGAATCTTTTATATCACTGCCCAGCGCTCAAGCTATGATACTCGGCGGGTGGCGAGCTCTGCAGCAAGGTGGGGAAGGAGTTAAAGAATTGGGAAGGGCGGTTAGGCAGGTGGGCCGTCCTGAGCCAAGTGCTTCCATGTACGCGAAAACTCCATCTAAAATTGGCTACATTGCTTGAGTGGTATAAAGTAAATTAAACTGTATTAAATGTTTTAGTAAATTTATTGCCAAAAACTTCACGCATAATTTAAATAATGCGTGTTGCATAATGCGTGTTATATTAGTTCTATGTTGATTATAACTTTAACATTTAGCACGATTAATAAAAGTTTGACACCAAAAAATATGATAAACTAAATTTTTTTTTTTTTTAATCATCAATAAAGATATCAGCTTGGATCGTCTCCGATTTTAGTACCTTGCGGCTGCTGACTAGCGCCGCTCCCGTTTTCTGCGGGACTAGGCTTAGCCCAGCATTGTGCTCCGTAGATTCTATTGCATTATTTGCCACTCTCTCCGTTTCCTCCCTCTGCATGGCCACTACCACCACCGCCACTTCGTCTGCGAAGCCGATGACGTTGCATCCGGTTGGGTGCTGCAGCCTCAGAATACCGTCGTACACGATGTTCCACAGCCGTGATCCTAGGACCGATCCTTGCTTTCACTGTTGAGACATCAGAGCGGCCTCGGCATTGTCCATAATGCGCTCGAATGCACTGCTGGTAAGGCTAGGTGCCAGGTAGCAGCTGTAAAGCCATGTGCCGCCTGTGCCATATGCTGTTCCACTGAGTGCATTGTGCCGCTTTGAAGTTGTTCAGGTTCAGTTAAATCACTAGCATCCTGATATCCTTGGTTCACCTCCTTGCATTGACGTGGGGCAACTTCTACTGCCAGTCTGAGGTCCCACGTCTTTCCGGCCCTTGTCTTTACAAGAGAATCACCGGGAGCCACTTTTACTTTTACCATTCGCCAAAAATTTTCTCCTGGTGGGAGTAGTGGACGTTATACAATAGACTTCTGCATGAATGTACCCATTTTTGGCATAACAGATCAGTACAGTAGTGTAGTGTTTTTAAACACTGCACTGATTCTGTACTGTACAGTATACTCCATAGGTCAAAAGAAGATTTCACAACATGATCAGTGTACTCACTTCAGTTGCCCCTTTTTAAACACGCTGTACAGTTTGGGTGTTGACTGTGTACAACTATGCCGATAAGTGCAGTATTTTTTTTATAAATGCATACTTGATCGTTTATTCAGGATGAGCTTCAAATATATAAAAATGTTAATAAAGCGCATATCGTATGACGATTTTGATGTTCTGCAGTGGTGGTCAATAAATAAATACCGTTTTCCGCTGCTTTATCAAATTAGCTGCAAGATACTAGCAGCTCCAGCGATCAGTGCAGCATCGAGACGGCCATTATCTGTTGCCAAAAATTTAATTTGCCAAAAACGGTCAAAAATTGCCACCACTAAAGACATGGTAAATATGGTAAAATAATGTTCCTTCATTACAATATTAATAATTTAAAATAAATATGGATTCGTTATTAACATAAAATAGTTATTATAATTAGTTTCATTATTACAATATTAATAATTTAAATATAGATTCTTTATTAACATAAAATAATTATTATAATTAGTTTTAATTGAAATATTAATAATATCTTAATTCTTTATTATACCCTTGCAGAGGGTATTATAATTTTGTCCAAAAGTGTGCAACGCAGTAAAGGAGATATCTCCGACCCTATAAAGTATATATATTCTTGATCAGGATCACCTCCTGAGTTGATATGAGCATGTCCGTCTGTCTGTTTCTACGTAAACTAGTCTCTCAGTTTTAAAGCTTTCGACTTAAAACGTTGCACACACCCTTCTTTCCTTGGCTCGCAGTATATAAGTCGTAACGACTATATCCTATAGCTGCCATATATCTGATTGATCGGAAATAGTATAACTTTGGTGTTTTTAGAGTTAGAGAGTTCCAATTTGACATGAGAGCAAATTTCATAAGGATCGGCGGACTATATCTTATAGCCGCCATACTGAACTATCGAAAATGACCAAACTTTCGTGTTTTTGAAGATAGGAATCTGAAACTTAGTACAGGTTATATTTTTGCTTAGATTATATTTTTGCTTGTTTTATATTAAATCCATTTGAAACGAAAATACAAATCAATTTTTAAATCGGACATAGATTCACTCGAGAATTATTTATGTGTCTATGTTCCAGTTATAACACCAAAACACTGTACAGGGCGTTGACTCGCAAACTCTTATATGTTTAAAGAGATTCTACCCAGCGATCTGTCTTCCCGTGTTGTACACTAATATTGAAAACATATGTAAATAATTGTAAATTATTGTATATAGTCTAGGCCCATATTCCATATGTACCATACCAACCTCATCTTCTAAACGCCCGGATATGTTCAAATGGTCCTAAACGTTTCCGGCGATAATAAGAAAAATTTAACTTGTTTAAGACAGTGCATTGACGACTGCACACCAATTTTGCTGTACTCATTAACAGCTGTACAACTATGGAATGAGTGGAACCCTACCCTATGGAACCCTACCCACTCACACCCAAATACACTGTGCAGAACAAAGGTGTGCCCACTCTTAGAATAAGTGATTCATTTGTCGTTTTGGATGCATTCATGCAGAAGTCTATTAAATATTATTATCTATTATCTATACCAGCTGATTGTCGACCACCTGCCGTGATCTGCGCAATTGTAGTGGGGGCAACCACGTATATTTGGCTGCTATGTACAAGGTGACATACAACAAATTTGCGTTTTAAAATAGCTATGAAAAAACAACGAGTAAATATTTTTCAACATTTTTTTTTATTTTATTGGATAGCTTAAACATTGCGGTGTATGTATGAAAAAACGCTTTGTTTATATGGCTGCTTCGGCTGGCTTACCGCGCAAAAGATCGATTGTGGCGTTGGCTGTGTGGCACGTAGCGCCGTCCGGATAGAACCATATGTCGGTTATGTCTCCTCTTCCATTCGGAAAAAGAAAAAGTTTTTCAACATGCCGCGATAACATACACAATTACCGGCTACGACGCGTCGCGACGGCTCACTCCCCGTTTTCA
Source organism: Drosophila bipectinata (assembly GCF_030179905.1). Classification (NCBI taxonomy): domain Eukaryota; kingdom Metazoa; phylum Arthropoda; class Insecta; order Diptera; family Drosophilidae; genus Drosophila; species Drosophila bipectinata. The sequence goes on along the minus strand of NC_091740.1, from coordinate 7,671,246 downwards.
AAGAAAAACGGCCCAATGATGCGACCCAACCACATAACGCACCAAACAGTCACTCGTTGTGAATGCATTGGCTTCGAAAGACGACATGTGGATTTTCTGAACCCCTAATGCGACAGTTTTGCTTAGTTTCAGAAAACATGGTAATACGGTAAAAATGGTCATCTTCGACCAAACCCTCCTGAGCCCATTCCGCGAACCGAAAACGCATTGGATGGTCATGTGGGTTAAGCTACTAAGCCAACTGAATCTTATATGGCCTTAGATGGAAGTCTTTTATTAAAATCCGTTGCAGGGAAGTGCGCGAAATGTCCAACTCTTGAGCACGGTGCCGAGTTGACGTGTTGTTTTATCAATCAGCGCTCCAGTCTTAAGCACACGCTTCACAAAACTATTTAAAAACTTCCTGGAAGGCATGGAATTTCGACCGAAATTTTCTTCCAGTTTCTTGCGGTTTCAGGCTCTCGTGTGTAATTTGTTTCTTCCACTTTTCGAGCGTAAACTTAACCATTTCGTAAGCCGCAAACCGTCTTAATATTTGAACCATTGACAAAAACATTCGAAATGTCAAAGTCAAAATTATCGATAGTTCAAAAAGAAAACGCTAGATGGGCCACCCTGCGTGGGCTACTCTCTCAGAGAGAGAGTTCCTGGAAGAGAAAGCTCTTATCGCGCCTCTTACATCAGCGGTTTGATTCCTCGCGGAGGCCTATCAGAAGTCCTACCCAGGAAGAATTTAACGCAAAAACAAATTTTTTTTTGGTCTTGTGTTTTTTTTGGTTTTCTTACGAGACTAACAAAATGTGTTAAAATCTTTAAGTACAAAATTATTGTGTACTTAAATCCTTAAGTACAAAAACAATTTGTTTAACTGTATTTATGTTATGTTAGACTCTCCTAATAATTGTCGCTGGATAAGACGGTCGTTATGACGAAGGCGGGAACGGTTACATACCAACGTTAATGATCTAGCGAGGTGGTTTCGATGGGTTAACAGTTATGTGTGATATAGTTCTGATAGTTAGTCAGAACTATACGGTGATAGGTCTCAGGATCTTTGCTTGGGCTCTCTGCACGATTTCTACATTGCTATTGCTGGCGCTCCCTCACAATTGGTTTCAAAACGGAGTTGTAGAGAAGGATCTTGTTGTCCATACTGAGGGGGAAACGGAAGTTTATAAACCAATACAGACTGTTTGCCTTCAGCCTTAGTTGAGTTTGTTTAGCTTAAATATGCGAGCGCCAGGTAAGCCGTCGGTCAAGATGTACGCCAAGATATGTTACTTCATCTGACTGAGGATACACGGTGTTGTTGGTGTAAGGTTTGGGAAATTTCATCTATTGAATACGCCATGTTTTATACGTCAGTCTGAGAGCCATTTCTTAACTACACCAAGATGATTCGCAAATTGCGCTGAAGTTTGTTGTGGACATTTAGATCGGCTGAGGATCGTGGTGTCGTCGGCAACCGTTTTGAAAGATGCATTTAAATATTTATTCCTTTACTCGAGATATTAATAAAATTCCGCCACCCTTTGAGCACTATTTTTCTTATTGTAGCCGTGTTCGGACGCGCTTTTGTCGACCGCTTTTGTCGACCCGCACTCCAAATCCGCCTCCAAAACAGAAATCTCGTCAGTTTGTTAATGTTTTTGAAAAATGGTTTGATGCCAATCTGTTTCAATGTCTAATCTACACCCACAAAGAATACAAATTCAGCCAAATCGGATAATTGTAAGAGGAGTTATAGACTTTTTAGTATGCTTCCCTACTAAATCGGTAGTTTTTCTTTAAGGGGTTGTAGGGTGGATGTATAAAAATTCTTGCTAAGAATTCATACCGTTGAGAATTAAACATTAAAGGATAAGAATTCATACCGTTGAGAATTAAACTTTAAAGGATAAGGGATAAAGCACACCAAACTTGAGGGTTAGCTTTACTCCAATTGCGGCAGTTTTGTTTGGCTTCACTTCTTGAGCGAGTTGGCAAGCACGCAAACCAAGATCCTGCCGCAAAATCTTCCATAAAGTGGACGAATACAGATTTAATTCCGGTGCTCAATGGCGGACGGACTCATTCCGTCCTTTTTCAATGCTACACTCTACAGTAGCAATAGCTTTTTCTGTACGCACCTCTGGGGATGCAAGTTATCAATAAGAGTAAACGTGGTGCGAAAACGTTCCATGGTTAATCGAATTAACTACTCTGATGGAAGATTTTGTGGACGGTAACGAAACGTAATGTATTCGAAACGTATTCCGCACAGAACCATTATTTTCGAAATAATATTGCACTATTAGCAAGTGCTTTACAGGCATGAGTCTTTTCATGATGAATTGCCAAACCAAAATGAGAATAAATTATCTGACAGTTGGTAAATTGGATGCCATCTTGAACAATAATACCAACTTTGTATACCTCTTAAAAAAAAGCCCTTTACATTTGTGACTCCCAGCAAGGCAATTTCAAAACCAAATTTTTCGTTTTTTCCCTATACTCCGCGATCGATTTAAGCCGAATCAAAGATTCTAAAGTACATAGATGGGACATCTCATACAAAGAAAAATTTTCTATGGCGGGTTCCAGCAGTGGAACCAGCAGAAGGGTTAGAGCCCGTGGAACCCGCTCTCAAATGTTTTCATTTTTTCCGTCGTGGAGCCCACTGTAATAAATACAACATTTGAGAGCGGGTTCCACGACAAACGGCTGGCCGATGAGAGAGGGAAAGAGAGAATTATATTTTTAGATCGTAACATCTTTGGAACGATGAAAGTTTGAAACGTTGTAATCGAACCAATGTAAGAGTAAAGAGATCAGAAATATCTTTTACTATCCTTACTCGTCAGCTCTGTGTTTGGTATGGATTCTAGCGCCTCCTTTAACACCAATTTAAAGTAACACCATAAAATCAACTTCGAGGGTAGCCTAGATGGATAGTGCGCGGTCCTTATTCATGGGGTCCTGGGTTCGTTTTCATTAGCGGACGGTTGTTTAAATTTTAATAAAGCTTTAGTTTTATGATTCTTTTTATATTTACTTATATTTTTTTATTAATTTTTTTTTTTACATTTAATTTTTACGTTATTATTATTATACTGCAATTGTTGTAAAAATAAGTGACGGACGTGTAGAATGACAAAATTCCGGAAGGACTCCCTTGAAATTTTATTAGAATTTTATTAGCGGGACATAATGAAGAATACAACAATTTTACAATTGTAAAATTAAAGAAAAATATTACAATAAAAGAAAAATAAAAAATAAAATAATTATAAAAGAAAGAAATAGTTCAAAGTCCTTACGAGAATTTGAACACAGAAAATTTGACATAGAGTAACTACTCTATGCATTACGCTACCATCCTGTCTCGATCTGCGGCGATCAAAAATACTATTTGTTCTACCAACTACCACATCGGCGCATCGAAAACAGAAACGAGAAATTGAAATTGAAATTTGGAAGCCAAAACATTTTTACTCCGTCGTGCGAGCAGTCACACATACACACATAGGTTTACATTTTTGTTGACGGGTACATGGTAAAGAGTTCTAAAAATAGAATCGTATGCATGTGCGTTTCCCCCCTCACCAACAAGCTCGACGCAAAAAGTTGACCGTTTTGGGCCCTGATGTCCCATCTATGTACTTTATAATCTTTGGTTATACTTTTCTCTTTATTTTTTTTTATCCAAAATTATTAGAACGTTTTTATATATTAATATTTTTGCATATTATAACATAGCTAAGTTTCGAAAACTTAAAAATAAGTACATAAACTTGTATTAATATAAACGTTTTTCTAAATCAAAGTAAAAAATGGTATACTTTTAATCTCGTCTTCAACACTATATACTTGGGCTGCATCTTCCGGTTTTGGAGAAACTAAAAATGCAATAACTTCACTTGACAATGAGTGTGATTTTTAACGTAGTTTTTGCCTTCTTTGCAGACATAGCAGCTTCTTCAACAAGTAGAAGTGTTGAATTTTTCTTTGCATGTTCGGAAGCAAATTTTTTTTTATGCCGTAAACTTCCTTCTTCATAAGAGACTAATATTTCTGTGTGCTTTATTCAGCAGTCTCTTAATTTGAACAATAAGGTTTTTTTATTTTGTTTTTAATCACCTCGTTTAATCACAAATCGTTTTCCGGAAAATTATTTGGAATTACTTAGACGCAAACCCAGTCAAAAGTAGCGTTGAAATTCCGATTTGCATCCAGCCAAACTTCTAGTATCACCTCAACGAATAGCAACCTTGCTTGAATCTGTTGACATATTTATTAAATGCCAATTATTTAAATGCTATCTGAATATACACATAATAACTCATACTACCACATAAGTTGTTATTTGAATCCTGTTGTATCTTGCTAGATATGCTCCACGAAACACAAATATTTTCAGGTTAGAATCAACAAAACTACTGTTTACGTATTACATTAAAAACATGACAACACAAAAGCACATATAATTAAACACTTATTAAAATATTTTCTACATACCATGCAAATCATTTTTTCATTTTAAGGTATTTTAATTGGTCAAACTGTTTAAAAATTCGAGAACGCCAAAATTTAGGAACTTCACTAATCAGCAAGCTTGCACGCACCACGTGGCAAGAACAGCTCACTTTCAAGAGCTGATGCAAGACTCCACAGGGAGGAGGGCTCAAAAATAAAATACAAAATAAATATTTTCGATGTCTAGGGACTTTTCTTAGCTAGAAATAATTGTAACATTATTGATATATTAACACGAACTTTTCCGGTTTTGGGCAAAATAAAGGCATTTCATCCCAATGTTTTTTGGAAGCTGCTTACTCTGGCCTATATTCAGGATAAATTGGTTGGGCTATTTCCCGTTACCAAGTTCTGGTAATGCATGCTTTGGGTGACAGATCTTATTAGGAGAGACGAGCAATAAAAATTAATGGTCTTAAAGGGTGACAGGTCGGCTGCCCAGGTAAAAGTTAAACAGGTCTTGCTTGTCTATTATTTTTCAAAAATGGGCAAGAAAGCAGTTCACGACGGGGAAGAAAGCAGGGAAAATACCCGTGTAGGTGAGATTTTGCACGTAAATATATTCGGCCGGAAAATATTTTCTTAAGGGAGTTGACAAGTTTTCCAATTTCTCATTGGTGCAGCATATTGCTTCGCGCACTATTGAAGACTTTGAAGTTTTTATTTTGCTCTTGGTTAATGTTTTTCCCAGCATTAAAACCATATACTGTGATAATAAACCAGCTTTTGTTTTTACTTTCTTTACATAAAGGGCTCCTCCGTTACATAGCACTTCAAACGGTCACGTGAAGAGAACTGAAACGATAGATTGTTCATGTTGTCCAATTATTTCGCCTAGCAGCCATAGTGCTGCGCCGAGTACCATACGAAAAAATCGGAATCGGTCTATAATGGGCGAAGACTAGCAGCCGAATAGCAAGCATCGGGCGAACATCGGAAGAAAAAAGGTTCGAAAGGTTCGAAAAAAAAAGGGAAGAAAAAGATCCGTCAACAAAAATGTGAGCCTTTATATGTATTCGTGACTGCTCGCACGACGGCGTAAAAATGTTTTGCCTTCCAAGTTTCAATTTCAATTTCTCGTTTCTGTTTTCAATGCGCCAATGTGGTAGTTAGTAGAACAAATAGTATTTTTAATCGCCACTGATCGAGAAGGGGTGGTAGCGTAAATCATAGAGTAGTTACTCTATGTATACTTTTTTGTAAGGACTTTAAACATTTTTTTTCTTTTATAATTAATATTTTTTTTATTTTTCTTTAATTGTAATATTTTTCTTTAATTTTAAATTGTAAAATTTTTTAATTTTTCATTGTGTCCGGCTAATAAGGGAGTAGGGATTCAATAAGAGGATTCAAGGGAGGGGATTCTAGGGAGTCCGTCCGGCATTTTGTCATCCGACACGTCGTTCACTTATTTTTACAACGATTGTAATAGTATGCAAATAAAAAATAATAATAAAGTAAAAAATAAAAGTAAATATAAAAATAATCATAAAACTACAATTTTCTAAAAATTAAAACTACCGCCCATTATGAAATCGAACCCAGAACCCCAAGAATAAGGAGCGCGCACTATTCATCTAAGCTACCCTCGAAGTTGATCTAATGATACTTAAAATTGGTTTTAAAATTGGCTCTTCATGAGCTGAAGAGTAAGGATAGTAGAAGATATTTCTGATTTCTTTGCTATCACATTGGTTCGATTTGAATGTTTCGAACTTTCATCGTTCCGAAGATGTTACGATCTAAAAATAGAATTCTCTCTTTCCCTCTCTCATCTGCCAGCCGTTTGTCGTGGAACCCGCTCTCAAATGTTTTCATTTTTACAGCGGGTTCCACGACGGCTAAAAATGAAAACATTTGAGAGCGGGTTCCACGACGCGGCCTGCCACAATGCCGTAGGACCCGCACTTGTAGGCATTTTTACAGCGGGTTCCACTACGAACTGAAACGATGTTAAGGTGATTTTAAAATTTTGTATTTTTTTTATTGAATTATAAATATAGGAAAACACATTAAAAGAATAAAAAAATATAATATAAATAGATTAAAAATTTAAAAAAAAAATGGATGTCCCGAGCCTAGTTTGAACTCGTTTTACTTTGTACATCAGCCAAGCACTCTACCACTAGGCTACCCCTCATTCGTTGTCGCGGTGTTTTAGTTCCAGCGCTGGAATCCGCCATAGAAAATTATTCTTTGTATAAGATGTCCCATCTATGCACTTTATAATCTTTTACATTACATGCATTTGACATAACATTTGAGAATATGGCCTTTTGAATAAATAAATTGAACTTTAATAACTATATATTTTATGGTTGCCTATATTTAAAATTAATTGGTTTTGAAATAAATATGGAAGGTATGTTGTTAATAATTTGGTTTTGCTGTGGAAAAAAATTGTATACTGATTTAATAAATTAAAAAATAAAAAATTATTGTATTTTGATTTTCTCTCATGTAGACATACGCTTAACATAACCGGAATTGAGAACTACCACACCTTAAGAGTTTCTATACCGCACTGCTGGTCTGAGCCTGCTATGGGTAATGTACTGAGAAAGAACCTAGAGCCACCCGCTGTGCAGCAAGCCGCATTTGAAGACACAGTAAGAATTTCTAATAGCTTTTTTTGTTAATTTAGCTAGTAGGTTTTTTCAGAAAAAAGTGTGAAAGAAATTTTAACCAAGAGCTATGGTTAAGTACATTTAAATACTAGAAGACTTTTAAAAAAGTTTTTAAAAATATTGTGTTTTATCATATTTTTCTTAAATTGCAGGTGTATCAGATGGATATAGCTAGAAACATATGTGTGCGAGAAAATTGTTCGGAACTTACATCATTTGTTAAAAATAGTCCAACCGCATCGAAAGTCACACGACAAATTGAACCATCGTCTTTTAAAGAAGAAACTTTGTTTCAGTCAAAGTTGTCGACGGAAAGAAAAACTATGTTAAAATATCGACACAGCCTTCCAAATATTTCAGTATCGTATTACGAAGAACAAAATAATACAAAAAATTTAGATGCTCTTCTTTTAAAAGATACAGCGATACCACGGCATGTGAAAACCATTCCCTCTCAAAGAAGCAACTTTCCTTCAGGTAGTAATGTAAATGAAAGAAACGCTTGTGTTAGTGGGCGGTTGCAAATTCGAGTGGTTCCCAAAGGTAAGTAATTTTTTCTTTATACAAATTGAGATAGGAAAAACCATAATAATTTAATGAAACACAAATATACAGCGGTGACACCTAAACTTCATGTTCACTTCTGGGTGGCACCCAGAAGTTTAGGGGTTTATGAACATGAAGTTTAGGGGGCCCCTGCCCATCCACAGGAGAGCATGTTCGGCGAACATGTTGTGCTCGACGAAATTTTTCCTGTGGATGGTAGTGTGCGTTGTCAAATTTTGTGTTCGTCAAAATGTTCGAATGGAATTGAAATCGTTCCATTTTGACAACGTTTGCAACAACATGCTCGCCAATGGATGGCAATGTTGGCACGAACGTCAGTTTGAAAAAACGTTTTGGTAGAGAAAAATGAATAAAAAGTGCAATATTATTTTGCAATATTATTTATGGCAAATACTTATTGCCGTAAGTGCAATTAGAGTGCCGCTATAGTTGTCCGTTGACATATTGATAGTTTGAAAATTTATCGAAAAATGATGTTCGCACGAATGTTGGCTCTAGTTAGTGATGAAAATGAAATTCAAGTAGGCGAGCATGTTGACGAACAAGCTCGCCTGTGGATGGGCCCCTTCATTAAAAAAGTAGTTTCGTTTTTTAAACTGTTTTCAATATTAATACATTCCGTGGACTTAACTAGAACAAGAAAGAAAAGCTTACTTAGGGCGGAGCCGAAATGGTTATACCCTTGCAGTTAAAACCGGATATATATCACAAACATCGGATATAGTTGGATCGGATATTTCCGATCAATCAGTTATATGACAGCTATAGGATATAGTCGGCCGATCCCGGTCGTTCCGACTTATATACTGCGTGCAAAGGAAAGAAGGGTGTTTGAAAAATTTCAAGTCGATAGCTTTAAAACTGAGACAAGTTTGCGTAGAAACAGACAGACAGGCGGACAGTCGGACATTCTTATACCAACTCAGGAGGTGATCCTGATCAAGATCAAGGGGTTGCGCGTCCCTCAGGTCGGTCGCTGGGTGGGAAAGTCATTGCGACGAAGGCGTGATTGGTTGCTCAACCTTGTTAGACCTCTCGCCAGGTGGTTAGGGTGCACCGATAGCTTGGTTACTTTACTTTTACAGAAGTACTTTACCTTCTGTTCTGCGATCGCTTCTTTGACTGGTAGAATGTTTAAGTCGCGGTGTATGTTTTCGTTGCGAACGTACCACGGTGCCCCGGTGATTGTTCTCAAGATCTTCGACTGAACTCTTTGAACTATGTCAATGTTGCTATTGCGTTCCCCCATAACTGAAGGCCTTACATCCATATAGGTTTTAGTACCGAGTTGTACAGCAGGACTTTATATTCAAGACTAAGAGGTGACCGAGCGTTGATAAGTCAATGAAGGCCGCTGGCTTTTAGCTTTAGGTGTGTTCTTTTGGCTTCAATGTGCCGGCGCCATGTGAGTCTTCTGTCGAGATAAACTCCTAGGTATGTTATTTCGTTTGCTTGTGGGAGTAGAGTGTTGTTTAATGTTATCGGCGGGCAGTTTTTCCTGTTCAGAGTGAACGTAACATGCTTGCATTTTAGTTCGTTCACTTTAATTCGCCAGTCTGACAGCCATTTTTCGACATCGACCATATGATGAGCTAGCTGCGCAGTTGCTTGAATCGGGCATTTTGAGCGGCTAAGAATAGCTGTGTCATCGGCAAACGTGGATATTGTTAGACGTGTGCTTGTCGGGATATCTGCTGTGTAGAGGACATATAATATTGGCCCTAGCACGCTGCCTTGAGGAACTCCAGCTCCAACAGTGTAATCATCGGATATAGCGGTGTTGCACCTCACGACAAATTTTCTGTCGTGAAGGTAAGACTTCAAAATCTTGTGGGTGATGTGGGTGAGCATTGTCTTGATCTTGTACATTACACCTTCCAGTCAGACTCTATCGAATGCTTGAGAGACATCTAAAAGTATGGCAGTACTCTCGTTTTTCGAACGCGTTCCGAATTTCGGATGTTATCCTGTTGACCTGCTCAATTGTTCCATGCTTTTCACGAAACCCAAATTGGTGTGACGGGATTCCTTCCTGGATTCTCAGGTATGTGTTTATCCGAGTCATTAAACATTTTTCAAAGAGTTTAGATAGGCAAGAGAGTAGGCCTATAGGTCTATACGACGTGGGGATAGTGTGGTCTTTTCCCGGCTTTGCTATCATTATTATAATTGACTTTTTCCATCTCACTGGAAAGTGGCCAAAGTGAGAGTGACAACGGCGCAGTATGGGAGCTCAATGATCATTTTGGGAGTTATGAGGTCGCAGCCCGGGGATTTTTTCGGATTCAGTTGTCGTTTGATGATGTTAACCATTTCGTTTGGGCGAAATTCAATCGGCTCATGTTGAGGCTGGGGCTCATCTGATAGAGTCGGTAAAGTAAACGCATTGGTGGCAGGATTTCGTTGGAAGACATTTTGAAGGTGTTTGGCAAACGTGCTGGCTCTGTCTGCGTCGCTGCGCGCCCACCCGCCTGTGGAATTTCTAATAGGCATCACGGTTTCTTTCGGTGAGCTCAGAGTTGGGTGTTTCGTACCGTTAGTTGACAATTGCTCTATGTAGCGGTGGTGGACATACGTTTTTTCTTGCTGTAGAGCTTGATCAAGTTGATGTTTCAAGCGTTGCTTAGCAAGTTGAAGCGTTGCTTAGCAGATGGCGATCTGTGACATTGCCATTCTCGACGTAAGCTTCGCTTTTCGAGGACGAGCTGTTCGATTTGTAGATTTGTCTTCTTTTGAAAGGGTTGTGTGTTTATAGTTTGAGGTGTTGAAACTCGAGCTGCAGAGACGAGTACAGACTCCAGCGAATTAACAAAGCTGTCTACGTTGGCTTCGTCGCTGAGGTGAGGACTCAGCTCAATGTGTGAGCTGATGTACTTCCTGTACTTAACCCAATTGGTTTTATGTGAGGTCAGATTTGATGATTGTTCGCATGTTCCTGGGTGTTCGAGTAGAATAAAAAGGACAGGCGAGTGATCAGATGAAAGATCCGAAAGGCATTCGGCGCTTATCAGATTTTTAGGAATGTTTTTGGTAATCACAAAGTCAATTAAATCGGGAAGTTTCTTTGGGTCTGCCGGCCAGTATGTTGGTGTGCCAGAAGAAGCATAGTCTAGCTTGTTCTTAGCTTTGATAATGGCATTATAGAGCTGCTTTCCTTTTGGGGTCACGAGACGAGATCCCCAGTGTGTGTGCTTGGCATTGTAGTCTCCTGCTGCTATGAAGTGGTCTCCGAGTGAGTTGAAAAACTCCATAAACTCATCTTCGGCTATGGTGAAGCGTGGGGGGCAGTATACGGCAGCTAGAGTTAATTGCTTGCCAGTATTTAGGTGTATATTTATTGATGTGGCCTGTAGGTAGTTTTTTCAAATTTCGTATGATAATGGTGCTTGACACGGCTTCTGATTAAAATTCCAGTCCCGCCGCGTGCTTTACCGTCTGGATGATTTGTTCCATAGAATGAATATCCTCGTAGTTGGAAATTGTATCTGTTCGTAAGATGTGTTTCTGAAAGCAGCATTACGTCGATTTGATTGTCTAGTTGGAATTGCGCTAACTCGAGTTTATGCTGCGAAACGCCGTTAGCGTTCCATGTAGATATTCGTTGGGAAGTCATTATTTGGATTGTTGTGAAACCAGCATTTGTATTAATAGATTTTGGTTTCGCATTAGATCTTGCATAGTTGTACGCATAAACGACATGAACTCCGTAAGGCTTTGTTGTAGACTGCATATCATAGCTTCAAAGTTACTTTTTGGCTGCTCCGGCGGTTGATGCTGCTGAGCCGTGTTCGGTTCTTGGTGTGCTGATTGCGGCAGTGAGCTTTTTGAGGCTGGGGTAGCCAATCCTGATTTTAAAGCGCTTGCGTATGTGACATTTTTGTCAGAGTTTATGGGTCCTAGTGAGGATCTGGCTGCAGTCGAGAAGAAGACTTCAGGGTTTGACCTGGAGGCTATGAACTGATTATTTTGGGTGCTGGCAGTAAATCCCCTCTGGTGGATACGACTTTTCAGCTCCTTATAAACTGGGTAACCTCTATAGTTAGCAGTGTGATTTCCACCGCAGTTGCCGCACTTTTTCGAGATTTGGTCATCTCGCTGGGCAGTGTGCGGAGTCATGAAGCTCACCACAAACTACACAGACTGGGCACAGTTACAGTAAGACCTTGTATGGCCTTATTCTTGGCAGCTCGCACATTGTACCGGGCCATTGCGTTTGTGCGGCTCCTCAACTGTAGTTCTGCGGTGCAGCAGGAACTGAAGATTGTATATAGGGTGCACTTCGTATTTCTTTAGGGGCTTAATTTGTGGTTCGAGCTCAACCTTCAAGAGTGGCTGTGGCTTTCTATCCCCGTTAGAGATATTGAACACTGTCTTAGCGCTAAATCCCTTCTTTTGTAGCGCCTTTGTTATCTCTGCAGGCGATACTTCGGGCTCTATGCCCTTAAGTACGACTTGCAAGCCCTTGCTGCTTTTTAGCTGATACGTATAAAAGCTCTTTTTTTTGTCGGTGAGGTATTTCGATAATACTCTGTAATTATCTTCAGACATCGTTTGAACTTTTGTTTCCTGGATGTTGCCCTCTACGAGTGGTATTATGTGGAAGTTGTCCTTGCCAATGAGCTCTATAATTTTGTTGACAAGAGCGTTGGAACTTTTTTCTCGTATGTATATTGGCGGGGGCTTAGGCTTCCTTTTTTCGACTTCTGTAGATTCGGCGTCATCCTCATAGTCTGCCAAGATTTTAAAACGGTTTGAGTTCGTGCGCGTTTCTATTGCGGCTCTAACATAGCCGCATGCTAACATCATTGCCACGGGTTATTTTGCGTTGAGAGTTTAGGGGGCTCAGCTTTCTTTTTATTTGGATGTAGCGATCCATACCAGTCTGCACAGCCGGCTTAATATTTTCCTTGTTTTTGTTCTCTTTTTCGGGCAGCACAGCGGCAGAAGTATCAATGTTTGCGCTGCTAGCTGATGACGTCGTTAAACGCGCTGTCGTTATAGTAGCGGTTGTTGTTGTTGTTACCGTTGACGTTGTCAAAGAGGTTGCGGTGCTAGTTACTGCGCTCTTTGGCTGCAGAGACATCGATGGTAGCGAGGGGAAGCTAGAACAGGCTCCCGGCAAGAACGGAAAAAATATTTCCTTTCCTTAAAAATAAAAAGTTTTTTAAGAATTAATAAATATTATTAATATAAATAAATAAATTATAATGCACATATGCAGGGCCGTAGCTATCATGGGGCAGGTGGGGTGGTGCCCCAGGGCCCCCGATATACAGGGCCCCGCCGGGGCCCCTTCTTATCGACCACTTTTTTAGTTCTGAAAAAGCCTTACCATGGCTTTCGAACTTTCTGAATGTGCTTTAAATGGATCACAATAGTCTAACAAAATAAAAAAATTCTAAATTTTTTACATTTTTCTTAAATAATGTACAAAAAAACATGTTTTCGCTTTATTTCAACATATCTCAGTATCTCATTTGGTAAATACCATTAAAAACGCCGCTTTCTCGCTTTGCAAGCCGCAAATTCGTCGATCGCTTGGCTGAAATCGATCTTTCTTGCTCGGTCATTTTCAATCGATAATAATGCCAATCCACACAATCGCTTTTGCCCCTTAACGCTTCTCAAATAATGTTTAATCAATTTCAATTTCGAAAAAAATCTTTCCGCCGTTGCAACTGTTTGCACACCTTCACATACCTTGAACAGTTCCCGTATCAAGAGACGATGCAGAAGTGGATGATAACCAATTAACGAATTTCCCGGAAATCTTTTTTGCTTCATTCTCTTTCTTTCGTTTTGCTTTCGCTCCGCTGTGATAGATACGATTCATCGCGCAAGTTAACAATTATATAATTGTACGCAGAATAATTATACAATTGTCTGATTCTATTGTTTGTCAATAGCACCTCAATTGAGCAGCTGATTCGCGTCAATCGAGGTATCAAACAGTGTTCGGGACTGTACTGGCGACTGAAGCATTAATCAAGGTTTATATTTACAAAAAAAAAAAAAAAAAAAGGAAAAAAAAAAAAGAAGAAAATTTTTTTTTTGAAAATATTGATTTTTGGCGCCATAATTCCCCAAAAATAACCGATTGAATAGGTGGGGATGCCATTAATTAAGTGGCACCGTTCAGTGGCCCAGGCTTGCACTGGAAAGCTTTTACATGCCATCATGGCGAAAGGCTTAGCCGGCTTGCATTTCCGCTTGGAACCTTAAAGTTCTTTTCAATCTAACCGGCGAGGAAGACAGACGTTTCCGAAAGCTCCAGCCAAATCAAAGCCGCCTGGCCATCTTCCTGAATCCCGGACAGAAACCGCCGGAACGGATTTCTTCAGAGTTTTTGCCCAAATTGGAGAACACCCTCTGTCTCCGACAAGATTCCCACGTGGATCACGTGGATCACTGGACCAGCATCCCGTCTAAGGCGGATCGACGTCCCTGCTGGCTAAAGGAGCCTAACTAATCCTCTAGAGCCGTGGACACCACGGGAATCAACGGCCGCTTTTCCGACTTGGATCGCCGTCATCTGTCCCTGGGAGCACCCTCGACGTGGACTGGCGAATCCGGGGATTTTACGCCCAAAGGGGAGCTCATCGATCACCAACCGGAGCGACCCCAAGTGCCGTGAACCCGCTCGTGTCCCGCTGAGCACCTTGCCTTCGATCCCAATTGGGAATCGGCTGCTCCGCGGGTCAATCGCCAGAGTTGGGAAAAATTAGGGCTAGGTAGGGCTTCTAGCGAACACAATAACACCAGTGTCTCGCAAACTCTAAATTCTCACTTCCTATTTTTTCTTTCCTTCTTCTGTCCGTCTGGAATTGTGCCCTTAGTTCTTCCGGTTTTTATAGCTCCTTTTATAACATTTTTTTTTGTTGTTGTCGCAAGCACGCTAAATTCTATTCTAATTAATAATAATGTGTGGCTAGTGTTAGGTTTTACATATACGCAAGACCACCACCCCCAAAGCCGACGAGCTAGAGCCGGATAATAAAGCGTGCCCCGCAATTGTAGAATCTAAAGATACGTCCGATCACGGCTACCCGTTACACGCTACAGGACCACTATACGCGCGGGAAATTCAAACGTTCCACACATAGACAACCCTAAGCGTACTTTAAAATTTGACAAAAGACTTCCGTATAGGGGGCCCCAAATTTACTTGTTGCCCCAGGGCCCCCGAGGCCCTAGCTACGGCCCTGCACATATGTAAATACAAAAAAGGCTTTTCGGAACAAAAAACGCAGTGGTCGGAACGGCCCTATCCCGAGGGCATAGGAAATTTCTCTGCCCGAGCTCTGCCACACACACACAGTATAAATGTGTGAAACGTCATGCTCACAGCCTACTTTCTGGCATGATGAAGACTATACATTTTTGCAAATATATTTTATGAACAATTCAACAAGAGAACTCGATTAGCGTTGTGCACACAACAACTCAGTGAAAAGATCCATTGTGAAACAACTTCAAAGATCTTTCCAACAACACAATGAATTAGTTGCATTCCATCAGATAGTCATAAAATTGTCATCAGAGCCGATAAGGCGCCTGCAGGACAACATGCTGGATGTTTTAATGCGCGGTGATGGTGAGCATTGGGGTCACATCCTACAATATTAGGAGGCCAATGTTGCACTTTTCGCTATCTTCCGCTAGCCTTGTCACTAGCTCGTCTGGGGGTTTCGGCCTTTAGTAGGCTATGTCCAGTGACCCTTCCTACTAACCAGGGTTCCTGGACCAGGGCGATGTCGGTTCCATTCTCAGCCAGAAGGAGAAAGAGGGTTGCTGCCGATACTGCCTTCCAGTGAAGGAAGGTTTATCTACAAAATCCGTAGGAACATATGCTCAATCAAGCTCCACTACTGTGATTTCTGCCCCTTCGTCGTCGGAGATTTCATCGTCATCCATGCGACTTGCTGCCATGCAAAGAAACAAAAAAAGATCAGTATTGTTGCCATCAGTGGTCGGCACCCCAATACATTGATATGATTTTAACGCATTAGTGTTAGTTCCGAATAGCAGAAAATAGACTGTGAGCATGACGTTTCACACATTTACACTGTGTGTGTGTGGCAGAGCTCGGGCAGAGAAATTTCCTATGCCCTCTGCTCTATGCCGGGCCTTGCCGACCTCTGATATATATACATATATATATATTTATGTTTTTTATACTCTTGCAGAGTGTATTATAATTTTGGTCAAAAGTGTGCAACGCAGTGAAGGAGACATCTTCGACCCTATAAAGTATATATATTCTTGATCAGGATCACCTCCTGAGTTGATATGAGCATGTCCGTCTGTCCGTCTGTCTGTCTGTTTCTACGCGAACTAGTCTTCATCTCAGTCTTCATCTAGCTTTCTTTGAGTTCGGACGTCTACTTTTTCGCTCATGTCGCCTCTCGTTTGCACCGAGTGCAGTGCAGAAGTTACTGCTACCCAACTTCGTGGGTGTGAGGCCGTTAGGTGCGCGTCGATCTGCCGGCGTGCCTATCACACCGCTTGTGTTGATTTGCCCTCGGAGGCTATAAAACTACTTATTAACATTCCGAACTTAATGTGGCAATGTGATAGCTGCGTCATTGGAAATGATTCGCATTCCAAAATTGATGAGCTAAATCATAAAGTTCAAGATCTGGAGTCCCGCTTCGAAAGCCTTAATGCGGGCTGTGCCCGCTGGACGCGCCTCCTCGGCTGGGGTGCAAGTTGTTGCTCCCCCTGCTATGCCCACCAGCACTGGGAGCATAAAGGCTACTCTGGGGCAGGCCCCAACGGCATCTAACGGGGCTGTCCCGAAGAAGAAGAAGCGGATCAACCCTAATAGGCGCATTCTGGGACAAGCTCCCAGTTGCGCTCAACTTCAAGTGCTTCCCACCTTGAAATACCTTCATGTGGGTAAATTCGCGACGTCTACCCAACCGGATGCATTGTGCAAATTTGTCGCAGATAAGCTGAACGTGGAGCCCAATGATTTAGTCTGTGGTAGGCTGATCAAAAAGGATGCTGACATCAACGCCCTCAAGTTCGTCAATTTTAAATTGGGAGTTCCGGAGCAAAATTTCCCAACAGTCTTCAATGACGATTTTTGGCCTATGTCGGTAAAAGTCAGCCGGTTTGTTCATAGAGAGCCGGCTAAGGTTTTTGACCTCCCGGCGATTCTACCTTTACCGCATTCGCAATCTTCAAAAAACCCCCAGTAAGCGGCGCCGCTGGCGCCGTTACATCGTTTTCTTCTCAAGCTGCAGTTCGTCACCCCGATTGCTCTCTGCTGCGCTACCAACAACAATCGGCGTGGGCGTTCATGGTAACGGTGGACGCTGTCTTCAATTCCTCCAATAATTGGCTTCGTTTGCTGATCTATATTCTTCAACAACAACTTTTTTCAAGGCGAGTTGTTTATTTCTTATCTTCACTTCTTGTGGATGCCCAGCAACAACAAGACGATGGTAATCGAGACGTTGGCAGCGCATCGCTTATCTTATCTCTTTTCGTTGGGCCACTCGCTGGTGCTTTCTTTTCGCCGATGGAAGATGTTTATTTACGTTTTGGACCCGTGGGTGGATCTTTGCTGCGTTTGGATGTGCCTGAATATGAACGCTCAATGTTTTCACCTGGCACGGAATCTGCCTTGCTACTGGACTCTCGCAGGTCTACTGATGAGTCTAATGGAAATTTCTATGTCTCCTTGTCGGCTATTTTGCAAGCTATGCGTATTGGATATGCCTCCACATGCACCAGTACCAGGAGTGCACTTTCACCATCACCGCCTTGCCGTCCAATTCCCAGTTTGGACTGTAGCTACTCGTCGTCCTTGGACCCTAATAAAAGCCTAAAAGTTCTATTCCAAAATATATCGGGAATGAGAACCAAGACCCGGATGGTATTCCTCAATTCTTCTGCCTGCGATTTTGATGTAATCATCCTTGTGGAAACCTGGCTCAATGACAAATTCAGCTCCTCTGAGTTCTTCGAGCCTAATTTGTACCATGTATTTCGAAAGGACCGAGATGCATTCAGTACCCAGTGTGAGCGAGGTGGAGGTGTGATCATCGCTATCCGTCGATCTCTTCAGGCTACACCACTGCGCCTTCCGGTGGCCGACCCTTTACTGGATCAGCTTGCGGTCTCAATCCAGGGCTTCCATGGCCCGTTCGTCATCATTTCAACCTGAGCTCCATTGTCTGGTCTTGGGACCCGGAATCTCCCTGCATGCTACCTAGCAACGTTCACCAGAGTCATGAAATTGTAGTTTTAGATGATATTTTTAGTCTGGGCCTCTCCCAAGTAAATAATATTTTTAATGATTTATCCAAAATTCTTGATCTTATATTTTTTGATAATTTGATTAATAGTAAAGTAGAATTATGCAATGTACCATTAAGTCCTTGTGATATGCACCACAAGCCGTTGGTAATTAATATTGAGTTTTATATTTTTTTGCCTTCTGCTTCCCCCATTCCATATTATCATCTGAATGATACTAACTTGTCACTTATTAACGCCTCTATTTCAACCTTTGATTGGGTTTCCCTTTTTTCGGATGGCTCAATCGATGATTGTTATACTAAGTTCTTGGTTGCCCTTTTTAATATTATTGATACTTATGCCCCTGTGAGGGTACGAAGATCCTATAGGCTTCCCTGGTACACAAAAGGTTTAAAAAACTTAAAGAATAGAAGGGATAAGCACTACAAACGATTTATATTGACAGGTGAGACTCGAGCAGGAGAGCTGTACCGGCAATTTAAGCGGGAATTTGATTTCCTTAATAAGTTCCTCTACAATCAGTATATATCCGATGTCGAAGCTAGCCTTCGATCCAATCCTAAAGCTTTTTGGCGGTTTGATAACAGCAAAAAGTCAAAATCGGACATACCTTCATCCATATGTTATGGTAATTTAGCAGCCGACTCGGATCAGGGCGTTTCTGATCTTTTTGCAAAATACTTTGCCTCTAACTTGGAGCCAAAGGTTCCTTGGAGTGATCATGAAACTCTTCTTAGCATTGAGCCTTTTCTCAATGTGAGTAACATGGACGTTTTGGACGGTGACCTAGTTGAAGCCACTGGACATCTGACCGAGTCGCTCACACCTGACGTGGACGGTATCTCCCCATTCTTTCTTAAGAGGAGTATCGCTTCTCTTTCTACTCCCCTTCAACTGCTGTTCTCCTTTTCGCTCTCTTCTGGTAGATTCCCCCACCGGTGGAAGATTACTTCTATAACGCCTATTCACAAAGGTGGCAGTAGGTGTGACGTTACTAACTATCGACCTATAGCCAAAATTTGCAACGTCGCTAAGATACTGGAGCGGATAGTAACTAAAAAATTGACTTTTCTGGCTCGCAATTTCATATCCCCCAACCAGCATGGTTTTCTGCCTGGGAGGTCCACTACCACTAATTTAGCTGTCTTTTCTAAGCACTGCTTTGAAGCTTTTGAAAACCGATTTCAGGTTGATGCCATTTACACCGACTTCTCCAAAGCCTTCGACAAAGTGTGTCATGCTGCCCTTCTGGCCAAATTATATAAATTAGGTATTCATTCCTGCCTATTAAGTTGGTTCGAGTCTTATCTGGCTGACCGACCTTGCCACGTTACTGTTGGAGACGCTATCTCAAGTCCATTTGTCACCTCCTCTGGTCTTCCACAAGGCAGCTCTCTTGGACCTCTTCTATTTATAATTTTCATTAATGACATCTCGTCATGCTTTCGTCATTCGCACTTTTTAATGTATGCGGATGACCTTAAAATCTATAAAGAGATTAGCTGCATTAGTGACAGTTACTTGTTACAGGAGGATATATCCAGAGTTTACTCATGGTGCTCCCGCAATCTTCTTCCATTAAACTTATCTAAGTGTTTGTTTACCCGTTACAGTAGGCGGTCTCTTGAAATCTGTACGGGTTATTCCATCAACAATTATAATTTGGCAGCTAAAGAAGAGGTGTTAGACCTTGGTGTCTTATTCGACAGCAAATTTAAATTTTCGGGTCACTTAGACTACATTTTACCTAAAGCGTATGCTATGCTGGGCTTTGTTAAGAGGCACGTGAACCAGTTTAAAAGTCCATACTCGAGCCTCAGCGTCTATGCTGCATTCATTCGGTCGAGGCTGGAATATGCCTCAATCATTTGGAATCCGGAGTGTAAAGTTCGTTCCAATAGAATTGAGCGACTCCAGAAAAAATTTTTAAAATTTGCACTTCTGCCTCTTAGGTTTCAGGATCCTGTTCCCTCATACCAGAGCCGTTGCCTTCTTCTGAACGTTTGCACGTTGGAGGATCGGCGTAAACTGGCAGCGTTAACCTTTTTAAATAATTTAATCGTTAATAACATTGATTGTCCTTTTTTGTTGGGACTCGTTAATTTTAATGTTCCTCAAAGGGATCTTCGTACCTTTGCCCCCTTTCGGGTCAAATGTCATAGGGCCAATTATTTCTTAAATGAGCCGATAGAGCGGGCTCTTTCTTATTTTAATTCTTTGCCGCCTAGCCTCCGAACTGAGTGGGGCTCAGATAAGGGTGTGTTAAAACACAAGTTATTAAGGCATTTATTAAGTTTTTGTTAATTTTGTAGTTTTATTTATTAGGTGTAAGTTGTTATGTTATGTAGCCATGTAAGGATTTGTCCATTGGCGAAATAAATAAATAAATAAAAAACTAGTCTCTCAGTTTTAAAGCTATCGACTTGAAACTTTGCACACACCCTTCTTTCCTTTGCACGCAGTATATAAGTCGGAACGGCCGGGATCGGCCGACTATATCCTATAGCTGCCATATAACTGAATGATCGGGAATGGTATAACTTTATATAACGTCAAAATAATACGACATGCCAAATTTCATAAGGATCGGCCGACTATATCCTATAGCTGCCATATAATTGAACGATCGGAAATTACCCAACTTTCGTGTTTTTGAAGATAGAAAGCTGGAATTTATTACAGATTATATTTTTGGTCAGTTAATCCGACCTACCAAATTTTATAACGACCGGCTGACTATATCTTATAGCTGCCATATAACTGAACGATCGGAAATGGTTTTTGGTAGAAATACCAACTTTGGTATTTTTGAAGATAGAAGTTTGGGACATTTTTAGGTTTTGTATTATAATAAATTGGGTTATATTATCATATTCTCATAAGGATCGGCCAACTATATCCGATGTTTGTGATATATATCCGGTTTTAACTGCAAGGGTATATAAACTTCGGCTCCGCCCGAAGTTAGCTTTCCTTTCTTGTTTTTTTTTTTAAATTTGTTTTGTTTTGCTTCTTTGTATACCTTTGTTATAATTTTGGTTAAAAGTGTACAACACAGTAAAGGAGACACCTTTGGAACCTACAAAGTATATGTATTCTTGATCAGGATCACATCCTGTCTGTCCGTCTGTCTGTCTTTTTCTACGCGAACTAGTCTCTCAGTTTTAAAGCTATCGACTAGAAAATTGCTTGAATTGACTTAAAACCCTTTTTTCTTTGTATGCAGTATATAAGTCGGATCCCGGCCGATCCCGGCCGACTTTATCCTCTAGCTCCCATAAAACGGCGGATTGATCGGAAACTTTGGTGTTTTTAGAAAGTTCAGACTTCGTACGAATGCTATTTTTTCAAAATAATACGACCTACCAAATTTCATAAAGATCGGCCGACTACATCTTATCTGAACTGAACGATCAGAAATCGTATTAGGTAGAAATAATAACTTTGGTTTTTTTTAAGATAGAAGTTTGGGACTTTTTTTTAGATATTTTATTGTAATGAATTGGTTATATTATGATGTTCTCATAAAGATCGGACAACTATATCGGATTTTTGCGATATATACCCGGTTTTAACTGCAAGGGTATATCAAGTTCGGCTCCGCACGAAGTAAGCTTTCTTTTCTTGTTTTTTTAGATTTCATATTGAATTGAAAATTTTAGGTCTTTCTTTATGTACTTTTAACTTTTTATTATAATTTCCGGAAAAACCTTTATATCTATCTTCCATCCTATGTCTTACTTCATTTCTTAAAACTTAATCTCCTGTAGATATACGTAATAATGTCGTTACGTTTTCAATTTTTGGTTTCTTCATTTTTTTTTAAGACTATGGGTTAGTAGCATTTTTTTAGTTCTTTTTTTTGCTATTTCTAATCTATACATAATTTCTTTTGCGTAATCTTCTAGGTTACATAGTTGTTCTATGATTTGTATGCTATTAAAGTACTTGAGTAGATTACTAGTTTAACCAAAAACTAACTCATATGAACAATAACTGTGTGCCATAGAGGGGGTCGTAGGGATTATAGAAAATAACTATAAACAAAATATTGGAGCCATACACTCAGTTGTATTTACTGATTTGTAAGATCGTATATATTCATAAAATGTTTTGTGGCTTCCCTCTATTCTTTAAACGGTTTGGTGATAGTGTGCAATTGATTTTATCTTCTGTATTTTTAAATACTTGCACAAGTCGTTTATAACAAAGTTCTTATATTCTGTTTCCATGTCCAATATGAACGCCTTCATTGGACCGTACGTTAGAATAAAGGTTTTAAATATTGCAGTTGCTAATATTTCGTCACTAAGTTAGTAACTAATTATTTCGTCAAATCACATATGAGTGTGACTGCATATTCATTTCCTCTTTCCGATTTAGGTAATGGACCAATTATATTCACTATCACTCTGTCGAAAACCTTCATAGGGGTTTCAGTAATGGTTAGAGGAGTCTTTTTTATTTTTTTTTTTTATTTTGGCATTTTTTATGTACTCAGTTATATCACGTATCATACCTTTCCAATAATAATGTCTTTTTACCTTGGTCAAGGTTTTTGTAATGCCTGTGTGACCTTCTTTATTGGATCATCATATAATGTAGACAATATAGCTACTTTCCTTTAAAAATTTGTTATTGTGGTCACCGGGTTGAGTAGCGCTACTCTTAATGTTTTTAATATTTTATGGCCCATCATTTAAAAATTATCTTTTGAAATTTGTCCAAATATATTTAGGTACCTAACTGTAAAATCCAATTCCTTTTATTCAAGTCTCACAAGTGTTAATTTGGAGCTGGGATTTGTTATTGGAAACTTGCTTTCTATGCTTTCGATGCATAGGCAACTGGTTTAATTCCATTGTAGTCTTGTGTTGGCACTGCACCACAAGCTATCTTCAATGCATTTGTGATTATACAAAATTCTTTTGTAAAAACTGGGTACTGTAGCAGAGTTGGGCTTTGAGATATTCAAATGCATTTAGACATTCAGTCTTTTTTTGTTCTTATATTTATTATTCACTATACACCTATATTTAAAACTAGAAGAATAATTAAAAAGAGAATGTGGCAAAGACTCAGCGGTGGCGCCTGGGTATTTTAATATGACATAAAAATTTGTGTCGTCTTGTAATATCCCAGTAACGTGACTTCATGCATGAAAAATTAGAATTTTTCAGGATGTAACTTAAAGTTGTAGCAAAGATTATAAAGTACATAGATGGGACATCAGGGCCCAAAATGGTCAACTTTTATCGTCGAGTTTGTTGGTGAGAGGGTACGCACATGCACACGATTCTATTTTTAGAACTCATTACATGTATCCGTCAACAAAAATGTGAGCCTTTGTATGTATGTGTGACTGCTCGCACGACGGAGTAAACATGTTTTGGCTTCCAAATTTCAATTTCAATTTCTCGTTTCTGTTTTCGATGCGCCGATGTGGTAGTTGCTAGAACAAATAGTATCTAATCGCCGCAGATCGAGACAGGATGGAAGCGTAATGCATAGAGTAGTTACTCTATGTCAAATTTTCTGTGTTCAAATTCTCGTAAGGACTTTGAACTATTTCTTTCTTTTATAATTATTTTATTTTTTATTTTTCTTTAATTGTAATATTTTTCTTTTATTTTACAATTGGAAAATTGTTGTATTCTTTATTATGTCCCCCTAATAAAATTTCAAGGGAGTTCTTTCGGTACTTTGTCATCCGACACTTATTTTTACAACAATTGTAATAGAATGCAATTAAAAACAAGAAAGGAAAGCTAACTTCGGGCGGAGCCGAAGTTTATATACCCTTGCAGTTAGAACCGGATATATATCGCAAACATCGGATATAGTTGGCCGATCCTTATGAGAATATGATAATATAACCCAATTTATTATAATACAAAAACCAAACCTAAAAATGTCCCAAACTTCTATCTTCAAAAACACAAAAGTTGGGTCATTTCCGATCGTTCAGTTATGTATATGGCAGCTATAGGATATAGTCGGCCGATCCTAATGAAATTTAGTAGGTTGGATCAACTGACCAAAATAGAATCTGTACTAAATTCCACCTTTCTATCTTCAAAAACACGAAAGTTAAGTCATTTCCGATCGTTCAGTTATATAGCAGCTATAAGATATAGTCGGCCGATCCTTTTGAAATTTGGCATGTCGTAATGTGTTGCCAAAAACAGCTCTCATGTCAAATTTGATGTCTCTAACTCTAAAAACACCAAAGTTATACCATTTCCGATCATTCAGTTATATGGCAGCTATAGGATATAGACGGCCGATCCCGGCCGTTCCGACTTATATACTGCGTGCAAAGAAAAGAAGGGTGTGTGCAAAGTTTCAAGTCGATAGCTTTAAAACTGAGAGACTAGTTCGCGTAGAAACGGACAGACAGACGGACAGACAGACGGACAGACGGACATGCTCATATCAACTCAGGAGGTGATCCTGATCAAGAATATATATACTTTATAGGGTCGGAGATGTCTCCTTCACTGCGTTGCACACTTTTGGACAAAATTATAATACCCTCTGCAAGGGTATAATAATAATAATAACGTAAAAATTAAAAGTAAAAAAAAAAATTAATAAAAAATTGATAATTAATTAATTAATTGATTAGTTAATTAATTAACTTGATAAAATTTTTATTTTCCGAGTTCTGGGCTCAGATCATGTTTACCATATGTTTTTACATGGTCTTACCCACGGACTCGAATATAATTTTGTATGAGGTTTTTTGAGGTTATGTCAGAACCCTGACGTGCTGGGGTTTATTTGGACCTCGGATTCGGATTCAGCGACCCCGAAAACATATAGTAAACATGGTCTGACCTCCAGACCCGAAAAAATTTTTTTTTTTGTGTGGCTGTGTAATCTTTGTTTGCAGTTCCTACACATGTCAAAAACATTGAATGTTTTTATTAAATCATCCATAATAAGGAATGCTTGCGAGGGTTCAAGTCCAGAGAATGCAAGATTCATCATTCTTTGGAATGAATTTTGGCGCGATTTTAAGTCCAACAGGTTTTAGCGATAAGACCCATTGTTTGGTCATTGAGCGTTTTCAATGCCGTAAATAAAAAGACGAATTTGTTAATTTTGAACGTTATAAACAATGTTTATTCCTGCATGCAGATGAAGCCGGATGATCCGCAGATAGACCAGCTTATGGTGCATGCAGGGACTCAAGAAAATACAGAGAGAGGGCGGCCCGACAAGTCACCTCGAGCTAAAGCTCTCGAAAGTGGAGAGGGCGGCCCGATCTAGACATTGCCGAGCTAAAACTCTCTATAGAAAGCATGTTGAGTCGAGCGGCCGAGAGAGAGTCGGCTTGCGATCAAGAAAGCTTTTATACAAACTTAAGCCTAATAAATAAACATTACACTAATCATTACACTAAACATTACATAAACATTATTTAAACAAACATTAAACGCCGTGCTGCTGCTTGACCCGACACCCATTGTTCGTTGAAAAAGAAGTTATATCTCTTGATTTTACGTCTCGTTCTATTTTATGAAAACCTGACTATTGTCAATAATGGGCTATTGTACTTTGACACTGATGGTTCTACTATTTTGTTATACCCTTGCAGAGGATATTATAATTTTGGTCAAAAGTGTGCAAGCATATGGAGACATCCATGACCCTATAAAGTATATATATTCTTGACCAGGATCACCTCCTGAGTTTATAAAATCATGTCCGTCTGTCTGTTTCTACACGAACTAGTCTCTCAGTTTTAAAGCTATCGACTGAAAATTTGCTTGAACTTGATTTAAACCGATTCTTTACTTTACACGCAGTATATAAGTCGGAACGGCAGGGATCGGCCGACTATATCCTACTTTCCTATAACTTTGGCGTTTTTTAAGTTAGAGAGTTCCTATCTTGTACGAAGGCGAAATAATACGACATACCAAATTTCATTAGGATCGGCCGACTATATCCTGTAGCTGCTATTCAAGTGAACAATCGGAAATTATTCAACTTTCGTGTTTTTGAAGAAAGTGGAATTATATATTTAATAGATAGCATTTCTATAGATGTTAGTCCTTGGGATTGAATGAATCCTTGATTGATTCCTTGAATATAAATTTTATGGTCAATGTTTTTAACATTGAAAATGTCTGAATTTTCTTTTATCAACGAAATTTCAGTACTACATTGTAAGTACTTAGTAATAGTTTCGTTCATTGTTACGAAATTTCCTGTCTCAGGGATTGTTATACCCTTGCAGAGGGTATTATCATTTTGTCCAAAAGTGTGCAACGCAGTGAAGGAGACATCTCCGACCCTATAAAGTATATATATTCTTGATCAGGATCACCTCCTGAGTTGATATGAGCACAGTCCGTCTGTCTGTCTGTCCGTTTCTCCGCGAACTAGTCTCTCTCTAGTTTTAAAACTATCGTCTTGAAACTTTGCACACACCCTATTTTCTATTGCACGCAGTAAATAAGTCGGAACGGCCCGGATCGGCCGACTATATCCTGTAGCTGCCATATAACTGATTGATCGGAAATGGTATAACTTTGGTGTTTTTAGAATGAGAGTGTTCAATTTGACACGAGAGCTATTTTTGGCAATTTTTGGTAATCATAAGGATCGGCCATCCGATGTTTGCGATATATATGTATCTGGTTTTAACTGCAAGGGTATATCAACCCTTCGTCTCCGCCCGAAGTTAGCTTTCCTTTCTTGTTTTTAGTTTGCCATGCTCACAATTTTTGATCATTTTGCTTATGGCTTCCTTGGCTCCCAAAAGCTTACGTAAATGATCAACTTCTGCTGTGAACTTTTCCGCCGTTTTTCCTTTCTGTGTAGTTTTTGGCCTATTTCGCCTTTAATACATGATATGTTTCCCCTTGTATAGTGTCTTGCAATTCTTTTATAATTTCAGTAACTGTTGTTTCATTCTGTACTTTGTAAAAAGTTAATCCCAATATTTTTGATTTTATAACCTCGACTGCTCGCTTCGAATGTGCCTTTTGTCAAGTTTACAAGATTCAGAGCTGTTTTAAATTTTTTAAGCTTTATCCTCTGCCCGTTTAATTCTGGTATGGCATTGGAAATGTCTTTTTCACATAGACTAATCCATAGGAATAACTTTGAGGCATATGACCAGTGCAAGTGGTTTAGTTTCTCATTGTTATTGTATACTAGTGTTTGTGCTTCATTACAACATTCCACTAGTATTTTAGCATGTTTATTGTACCTCCTTGTATACTTATATTTTGATTTACGCATTTACAGGATTTTTCAAACGTAAGTTTAAGTAAGTTTCTGTAAGTTTATCCTTTATTTCTTTCTGTTCCATGCTGTTTTTATCACTATTCTAAAATAAATGTTACACTTTGGTACTGTAGACACAAAAATTTTTTTTTGTGTTTCAGTGCAACAGATCAATGAAGAAAATTCTAAGTAATATTTTGCAATGTATTCGTTTACGATTTCATTAAATGACATTGGGGCGTTGTGTAACTGAAGGGTAGCTTACACTCGCCAAGAAAATTCGGGGTCCCTTCTAAAGGTTTCCCTCATTGCCACCTTATAAAGTATATATTTTCTTGATCAGGTACACCTCCTGAGTTGATATGAGCATGGCCGTCTGTCGGTCTACCTGTGTGTTTCTTCGCGAACAAGTCTCTCAGTTTTAAAGCTATTGACTTGAAACTTTGCACAAGCCTTCGGAAGTCGGAACGGCCGCGATCGGCCGACTGACTATATCCTACATATAGTAGGCTGCCATATAACTGATTGATCGGAAATGCTATAACTTTGGTGTTTTTCGAGTTAGAGAGTTCGATTTTTTATTAATGAAAAATTTCATAAGGATCATCCGACTATATCCAACATCTGCCATATAAATAAACGATCGGGAACAACCCAACTTTCGTGTTTTTGACGATTTTTATTTTATTTTTAGAAAAGTTGAAGCTCCGTACAAATTCTTTTTTTAATCAGTTACTCCGATCAACCAAATTTAATAACGATCGGCCGACTATATCTGAACCATCGGTATTTGGTAGAAATACCAACTTAGGTATTTTCGAAGATAAAAGCTTGGGACTTTTTTTTTTTTTATTGTATTAAATTGGTTATATTATTATGTGTTCATAAGGATCGGACGAATATATCCGATTTTTGCGATATATATGCGGCTTCATCTGCAAGGGTATATCAACTTTGGCTCCGCCCGAAGTTAGCTTTCCTTTTTGTTATACCCTTGCAGAGGGTATTATAATTTTGTCCAAAAGTGTGCAACGCAGTGAAGGAGACATCTCCGACCCTATAAAGTATATATATTCTTGATCAGGATCACCTCCTGAGTTGATATGAGCATGTCCGTCTGTCCGTCTGTCCGTCTGTCTGTTTCTACGCAAACTAGTCTCTCAGTTTTAAAGCTATCGTCTTGAAACTTTGCACACACCCTTCTTTCCTTTGCACGCAGTATATAAGTCGGAACGGCCGGGATCGGCCGACTATATCCTATAGCTGCCATATAACTGATTGATCGGAAATGGTATAACTTTGGTGTTTTTAGAGTTAGAGTTAGTTCAAATTTGACATGAGAGCTATTTTTGGCAAAATAATACGACATGCCAAATTTCATAAGGATCGGCCGACTATATCCTATAGCTGCCATATAACTCAACGATCGGAAATGACCCAACTTTCGTGTTTTTGAAGATAGAAAGCTGGAACTTGGTACAGATTATATTTTGATCCATCCTACCAAATTTCATAAGGATCGGCCAACTATATCCGATGTTTGCGATATATATCCGGTTTTAGCTGCAAGGGTATATAAACTTCGGCTCCGCCCGAAGTTAGCTTTCCTTTCTTGTTTTTTCTTGTTATCTAAAGTTTGTATATAAAAGGGTAAGTGATCGTAAAAATTTTTGGATAGAACAAGAAAAATAATAAGAATAATAACTACAGTTATTATAGTAAAGTAAAGTGTGGTAAGGTTTTTTTTAAATTAGTTTTAAAACATTATTTTTTACCATTTTTATCTTAGTTACATTAATTGATAGTTAAATTAATTAATATAACCAATAATATAATTTCTTTCGTCACCACCACCAAATAACGAATACCCCAATTTTGTTAGGGTCAAAATCAAAATTTTTGTCCGCTTTGGGACAAAAATTATGTGTGACACGCATACATACAAAGATCCAAGCGCAGACCAACCTTCTTCATTGCGCTCCTTTCGGAGACAGAAAAACGGAAGCACTCGATGAGAATATTAGCGTAAGATGAAAGAGCAATGAGCGTAAGAAAGAGAGTAAGAACTAGCTCTGGCGCCTGCTGGGGCCTGTCGCCAGAAATTGTTCCGTTCATTTTCGTTGTATGAAAAGGGTTGTCTATATGCTGTATGGTTAGTGCCCTTGCCTGTGATAAGAGAAACGAAGCTTATGGCGTGAGCAACGAACCACAACTCCGTATGCATGAGCATTTTCAAAAACAAATGAGCAGCAAGAGCAATTGCTAATTGCTTTGCTATTATATTGAAGTTGTCGAAAATTTGAATTATAGTTTATAGTTGAATTGTATTTTGTAGTTGTTAGTTTCTAAATTTACTCTAAGATAGCTTAGGGCGGAGCGGGAGCGAAAGCTCATATTCGCTCTGGTGTGAATTCGCCCCGCTTCGCCGCAATAGATAAGTTAGGCTTAAGATTAGAGAGAAATACATTCGAATCTATAACGTTGATGAGGCACGACCATTTCTTTCGTTTTCGTTTTTCGCATATTTTTAAATATTTAGCAGCCACCCTATTTTTGTTATTTTGCAAGTGTGAGATAAAACAATCTCGTTAAACATTTTGGCGCCCTGGGTGGACAATAGTGAAAAATATTTAAAAATAAACAAAGTGACAGTGACACTGTGTTATTACACACAAAAAAGACTTACAATTTAAAGAACTGCTCGCGACGCGTCCTTGAAGTGCAAAATAAAAAACAAAATTCACCGCGTCGTGAAACCGCCTCAAGCCTCCAGGATCATCACCGCAGGATCATCGCCACTAGGAAAACCATCTACTTCCATGCCGTGCACCTGCATCGACTGCAAAAGGAAAGTGGCAGCGGGATTAAAGGATCCCAAGGCAGAACCGCAGGTATTTGTGCAAAAAAATTGAAAGTTGAGAAAAGACAAATTCCTTTTAATTCTTGGCGCATACGTACTTGAAATTAGTAGAGCTAAAAATTTGAGTAGTTTAGTTAAAATAATTAACAAACTGCCTGTGGTTAAATTGACAATAAACATTAATACATATCCACATCACTGTCGCCCCCACCCCCTTTACCCCTCGTTCGTTTTTCGCCAAACAAAATAGTTTAATTTAGTGCAGCCAAACATTTATTTATATAAAAATATATGTACAAATATAATACATATT
The DNA here is from genome assembly GCF_030179905.1 of Drosophila bipectinata. NCBI lineage: Eukaryota > Metazoa > Arthropoda > Insecta > Diptera > Drosophilidae > Drosophila > Drosophila bipectinata. The sequence goes on along the minus strand of NC_091740.1, from coordinate 7,640,852 downwards.
TACGTGCACAAATAATTTGGCGTACAATTTTCGTTTTCGCTCCAACCGTTGTCTGCTGCTATATATGTATGTATGTATATGCATTAGGTTGGCGCATTTTATTTTACCGGAACGCCAAGTGTCGCGCTACCCTATAATTGTGGGTATACACCTTTTTCGGTGTCATTAGCAACCAACTATTTTTTTGGATACTCAGTGCCTCGACTATCAACATTATTCGACTATCAATTAATTAATTAATTATTTCATCTTTTTCGCCATATTAATTAATTATTTTTCGTTTTCGCTAGATATTAAATTAAATATCTTTTTTCGTTCGTTTTCGTTTTTGAATTTAATTTATTAATTAAATAATTAAAATAAATAATTTTTATATCAGTCAAAAATTTTTATTTTTATTAATTAACAAATAAATTAAAAAATTTTATTTAAAAAAAAAAAAATAAATTTTAAATTCTTTATCGTCGTCTGTTTATTAAAAAATAAATAAATTTTCAAATGGAAAGTAATAAACAGAAACTAAAATCCACGACTCTTGATGAATTAAGAAGAAGATTAAATGTCAGGGTAAAAAGCATTCGCCGGTTAGAGGAACGTTTGGAAGCTGGGTCAGTTCCTTTAGTGAAGACCGAGCTAGAGTGCAGGCTTCAGGTTTTAAATGAGACAATATTTAAGGCAAATGAGTTGCAAGACCAGATCAAGTAATTAGATGAGGAAGATGAATTTGGAGCCGAGTTGGAAGAATTAGATATAACAACTAAGGCAAGGGTGATGTCATTATTAAATGCCTTCACGTTAGCTGAAGAGTCCCAACTAGCTACTGCAATTTCTGCAGCCCCAACTCAAGCTCGACTTCCCAGTTTGGCATTGCCAAAATTTAGTGGAAACTATTCGGAGTTTAAAAATATCATGAGTCTCTTTGAGACATTAGTAGACAAGGATGTGAACATTCCAGTTATCGAGAAATGTAACCATTTAATTTCTTGCCTCTCTGGTGAAGCCTTAGGAACTATCAAGGCATTTCAAGTCACCGAGAGTAATTATGACAAAGCTATTGCTAGTCTGAAAAGAGTTTACGATAACGAATGTTTCATCTTTGCGAACCAAATAAGCAAATTATTCAGCCTTCCGAAAGTTTCCCAGCCGTCTGCGTCGTCGTTGAGAGGTCTCATCGCCACAGTGTCATCGATCTATGGGTCACTATTATCCATAGGAGATGACACTAAAATTGCAAACTCAATGATCATTCACTTAGTTTTGAGTAGAGTAGATCCAGTGACCAGAGAAAAATGGGAAGAGTCACTGGATTATGAGGAATTGCCGCTGTGGTCCGATTTCGAAAAAATATTAAATCGTAGGTACCAGCACCTGTCCGCTGAAGAGACTGGCAAGCCAAAACCGGAGTAAATTGGGTTCGGGAAGCAGCACAATATGAGTTCGTTGGCTTGCTCCGCTTCCAATAAACAAGCTTGCAGTTATTGCAACGCACAAGACCATAGCCTTGCGCAGTGTAGTCCGTTCGCTCGCCTTGCTGTAATTCAAAGGGTTTGAGTTTGTCAAGTCAGCCTCATTATGTTTAAGTTGTCTGCGAAAAGGTCACACGGTTGCGAAGTGTAAATCGACTTGGTGTCAAATTTGTGCAAGATCGCACCACAAACTTCTGCACCGATTTACTGTGACCGAAAATAACTTGACGTTACCACCACCAAATGTACATCCTCCTCCAGCACTACATCTTGATGACCCTTCTACGTCACATGCTTTTCCTGCGTCATCTCTAGAAAGGGTTTTGTTAGAAACGTCGATCGTAAGCGTTAGAACTAAAAATGGCGAGCATCATTGGCCCGAGCATTACTTGACTCGGGGTCACAAATTAACTTCATTACTGAAGAACTTGCTCAACGCTTACAGAACCGTTGGGAGGAATCGTGTATCAACTTGCTTGGAATTGGTCAATCTAATTCCCAGGTTAAGAAAAAGATACACACTGTGGTGAAGTCAACAATTAATGGTAGTGAGTTTCCGTTCGACTTTTGGATTTTGAGAACTATCTCGGGTTATCACCCTGACCAGTCAGTGAACGAAAAAGATTGGGACCTACCAAAGAACTTGCCGCTAGGAGACCCATATTTCTACAAACCTCAGCGGATAGACATGTTAATTGGAGCTGAGTCATTTTTCGAATTGTTGTCTGTTGGCCAAATAAAACAAGGGCCAAACCATCCCATCCTCCAAAAACTCTCCTTGGATGGATAGTATCGGGAAAATAAAAAGCTAATACCTCAACTCCTCAACAGCCTGTCTCTAGCCAGAATTGCCAAGAAGAATTACTCGAGTCGATAGATGGCAATTTGAAAAAATTCTGGTCGTTGGAAGAAGTACCAACTTCCAAAAAGCTTTTGTCACCTGAACAAGAGTTATTTGAGGAACATTATCAGAAAAATACAGTTGTACTGCCTTCAGGTCGATTTGAAGTCAGCTTCCATTTAAATCGGATCCAAGCGTTTTGGGAAACTCGTTCGAGGTAGCCAAACGCCGTTTTTTGTCGCTCAAGAGAAGATTATCTCAAGATCCGAAATTAAATAAAATTTATGTGGAATTTATGGAGGAATACGAATCCTTAGGTCATATGTCCCCTACAAGCAACGATGTTCTTGCTACTCCACACTACGTCATACCCCATCAGTGTTTCTTACGGCCTCAAAGCACATCGAACAAATTACGATTCGTGTTTGATGCGTCTTGTAAGACATCAACACATAAGTGTCTTAACGATTTGTTGATGAATGGTCCTACCATCTAGGAAGAGTTGTATTCAATTCTTCTTAGGTTCCGGCTGAACAGATTCGCTCTGATAGCCGACATAAAAAAGATGTATCGCCAAATAATGGTAAATGAAGCCGATAGGCGATACCAGTTTATAGTGTGGAGGAAAGACCCATCAGAGTCCTTAAAACTGTGCAAGCTCAACACCGTTAAATATGGCACTGCACCAGCCCCATTCCTAGCCATAAGGTGTTTGAAGAGGTTAAGTGAATCTGTGAAAAATACATTCCCTCCAGCTCGAGTTATTGGGTCCGACTTTTACGTCGACGACATGTTAACGGGTGCTGGTTGCATTGAGGAGCTAAAGACAATTAAGTCTGAAGTAACTCAGGTTCTGCAAAACGCTGGGTTTGAATTGAGCAAGTGGTTTTTAAACTCGCCTGAAGTTACTGCATCCGAGAGCACGGTTAAGCCAATAACACTTTCGGACTCAGAACTGACTAAAGCATTAGGAATGGCTTGGGTTCCTAAAGAAGATTTATTTAAATTTGAAATCGATGCTTCAGTCATGAGTCAAAGTGCGACCAAGCGGAACATCCTTTCGGGTACATCGAAGTTGTTTGACCCCCTTGGCCTATTAAGCCCGATACTTATAAAAGGAAAGATCCTATTGCAGGAACTTTGGCTAAATAAGCTAAATTGGGATGAGTCAATTCCACTGCACTTAGAAACAGCGTGGAACAAAATACAAATTGCCTTGTCGCAATTAGAGGACATCTCAATATCGAGATTCGTGTTTACCGAGCCGATGTCACCGATTCAAATTCATGCCTTTTCTGACGCATCGATGAGAGCCTACGGAGCCTGCGTCTATATTCGTTGCGAATCTGCAGAAGGTATTAAAGTTTCATTGTTGACGGCAAAGTCCAAAGTAGCGCCGCTAATGACAAAGACGCTCCCCCGTCTTGAGTTATGTGCCGCTCACCTTCTCGCAGATCTCTGTTAGATCTCGCTGCAGACCGTCCTCGTTGGAGTCGAGGCCGTCCTGAACTCACGTCCCCTGGGGGCTCTGAGTCAGGACCCAAGCGACGGCGAGGCGCTTACTCCCGGGCACCTGTTGACAGGCTCATCGCCCTACCAGCACCGCGGACTCCGGACCAGCAGGGTCTAACGTGCTTGCAACGATGACGGCTTGTCTTGTCAATCAAGCAAATGTTTTGGCAGCGATGGTCCCTGGAACACGTCTTGGGGGTACAGGCGCGGTCGAAGTGGCAGAACAAGGAGGACGACATCCGGACGGGCGAGCTGGTCCTGATCGCAGAGGATCACCAGCCGCCACAACACAGGCTCACGGGACGAGTAGGAGCAACACACGCCGGCGCGGACGGAAGGGTCAGGGTCGCCGTCGTCCGAAATAGCTCTGGAGCGGAATACAGGAGAGCGGTCCACAAGCTGGCGCGGCTGCCAGTTGGTTAAAGCCTGATGGAGGCCTTTAACGGGGCCGGTGTTAATTGCTTTGCTATCATATTGAAGTTGTCGAAAATTTGAATTATAGTTTATAGTTGAATAGTATTTTGTAGTTGTTAGTTTCTAAATTTACTCTAAGATAGCTTAGGGCGGAGCGGGAGCGAAAGCTCATATTCGCTCTGGTGTGAATTCGCCCCGCTTCGCCGCAATAAATAAGTTAGGCTTACGATTAGAGTGAAATACATTCGAATTTATAACGTTGATGAGGCACGACCATTTCTTTCGTTTTCGTTTTTCGCATATTTTTAAATATTTAGCAGCCACCATTTTTTTGTTATTTTGCAAGTGTGAGATAAAACAATCTTGTTAAACAAAGAGCAATGGGATGAACAACACTGATTTAGACGGTTGTGCCACGAGCAACTGTATTATCATTCTCTGGTTTTTAACAAGTTTTTGCATGGTCGTTTTTATGAATGACATTAGCTATTTCATAGTTTATGAAAGAAACTTTGTTAAACACCATAGTTTCCGTTTTAATATGTGTTCTGAGGTCTGTTGAGCGCTTTGTGAATTAGGTTGAATTGGATTTTCCGCTCCAGATCCTAAAGCATCCGCATAGGTGAAGCCGTTGGTGGTGTTTAGAGGACCGAATGAGGACCTTTAACAAATAAGACGTCTGGCGTAGTTTTTGATCCAATGTACACATTCTGTAGATTTGGATTGCGCTTTGGGGTCGCTTGTCGCATGCCACTCGTCAACTCCTTGAACACCAAACATCCTCTTTGTTTTGCCATATGGTTGCTTCCGCAGTTTCCACATTTCTTTACGGTGCTATCTTTGTTTGAAGAGCAGTGAGCGGAGTTGTGAGCGGAGTGTTGAGCGTCCCCGCAAACTACACAGACAGCCCGAAGTGTGATGTATGACCTTGTGTGTCCATACTATTCGCAATTAGTGCATTGCACTAGACCGTTGCGTTTATGTGGCTCTTCTACAGTGATTCTCCGATGCTAAAGATATTGTTGCTTTTGCCTTTGATTAGAATGTTAGTAACATTATTGGCGGCGAAGGCCTTTCCTTTAAGGACGGTTTTGGTTTCCGCGGCGGTTTGATTCCCTTTACTACCAATTGTGATCCCTTGCTGCTTTTCAGCTGTCGTGTCTTTGTTTGCGCCTTTGATTCTTGGATGTTCCTTTTGACGATCAGGACAACATGAAAGTTGTTACCGTTACCGATCAATGCTACAATTTGGTTGTCCAGGGCGTTCGAGCTTTTCTCCCCGGTATATGGTAGATTGGATGGAGCTTTTCTTTTTTGCGGTGTCTTTCGCAGATTGGTTTTCCTCAACCTCCGCCAGTATGACAAATTTTATGCTATTGTATCTGCCTGGTTCTTCGTCTATCTTCTTTTTATTATCCGCTGTTTATTACCTGCAGGCAATCAAGTTTTTATTTTGAACAACAAAAATTGAATGTAGCGATTCATTCCAGTATATGTGGCCGGGACCACTTTGGCACTTTCCGAAGATGCTATTTTGGTACTCGCTGCAGTAGTTGACATCGCGGTATTTTGAATTGCAGTGGATGTCGCTGCGGTTGCAGAAATTGTGCACTGCTTTATGTCGGTGCCATATTTGTATCCGCCATTCCGCAGGGGTTTTACATTGGTAACTCCATGATGCAGAAGTTGGAGTGAGCAGAGCGGGTTATCAAGACCGTGCCCTTTTGCTTTCACCGGTCGGTAGGGCGGAGTTGGTCTTAATCGCCGATTTTTCCATTTCGGTATCGCGGGTTGAAAAGTAAGAAGAAGCTCAGAAAAACAAAGAAATTGGGTTCGGTCTTTTGATCGTTGCTCATTGAGCTCATTTGCGTGGCACTTTTTTTTTGTAGTTTGTGTTTTTTGATTTGGTTAACTGCGATTTTTTTGCAGTTTTCCCGAAGCTCGCGCAAAGCACGTCTTCTTAGTTCGATAGTTAATCAATTAATCGCGTAAAAAAAATTTAAATTAAATTTTTTTGATAATGATACGAAAACCAATAGTACAAGGCTTTCATATGTTTATTTTTGATTGATTAGTTATTTTATTTAAAACGAAAAGAAATCAACAGATACGAAATTGGTCAGATACGAAAATTATATACCCTTGCAGTAGGATACTGATACCGATGAAATATCTGCTTTGTAGACCGGTCCGTATAAGAATTCATTGAAAAACGAATTTCTTAAAAAAAAATATTAAAAAGAGAGTCAAAAGCTTCTATCTAACAAGAAAAATCTGTCTGCGCCTACCTTTTTTTGCATTCGGGCGATTATTATTAAGCTTGTGTCTCTTCAGGCTACATCACTACGCTTTCCGGTGGCCGACCGTCTACTGGAACAACTTGCCGTTTCAGACCGGGCCGTCGATGGACCGTTCTTCATCATAGCCTTGTACATTCGTTCTAACAGCGTATTTGGCATCCATCATGCTTTCCCGTGTGGTCTCGGGACCCGGAGTCACTCTGCATGCTATCTATCAATGCTCAGCAAAATCTTGACACTGTACTTTTAGATGATACTTTTAGACTGGAACTCTTCCAAGTAAATATATATAAAGATATATTTACATATTTAGTTATGTATCAAGAAATAAAAATATGCAGCGTATGCGATCCCACGCTGAATCAATGTGAACGTGACATATTCAGTTATGTACCAAGAACTAAGAATATGCAACGTATGCATTCCACACTTAATCAATGTAAATAATCGACATCTAGAGCGGGCGACTTCGCTTCCATATTTTTGTAAACAAAGGGCAGCACAAGTAAGATTTTTCCAACAAGAAATTAGTATTAAGTTGATATCAATCGAATAAAGACTTAAAACTAAATCCTCGTTCACAATTTCTATTTAGCGTTGTTCTTATTCAACTGACGGGACATTAGTTCGACTCATTTAAATAGTAAACAATTTTACTATATTATATATATATTATATATATAGTTATATACTTGAATTTATTAATTATAATATTTTTATACCCTTGCAGAGGGTATTATAATTTTGTCCAAAAGTGTGCAACGCAGTGAAGGAGACATCTCCGACCCTATAAAGTATATATATTCTTGATCAGGATCACCTCCTGAGTTGATATGAGCATGTCCGTCTGTCCGTCTGTCCGTCTGTCCGTCTGTCTGTCCGTCTGTCTGTCCGTCTGTCTGTCTGTTTCTACGCGAACTAGTCTCTCAGTTTTGAAGCTATCGTCTTGAAACTTTGCACACACCCTTCTTTCCTTTGCACGCAGTATATAAGTCGGAACGGCCCGGATCGGCCGACTATATCCTATAGCTGCCATATAACGGATTGATCGGAAATGGTATAACTTTGGTGTTTTTAGAGTTAGAGAGTTCAAATTTTACAGGAAAGCTATTTTTGGCAAAACATTACGACATGCCAAATTTCATAAGGATCGGCCGACTATATCTTATAGCTGCCATATAACTGAACGATCGAAAATGACCCAACTTTCGTGTTTTTGAAGATAGAAAGCTGAAACTTAATACAGATTATATTTTTGGCCAGTTGATCCATCCTACCGAATTTCAATAGGATCGGCCGACTATATCCTATAGCTGCCATATAACTGAACGATCGGAAATGACCCAACTTTCGTGTTTTTGAAGATAGAAGTTTGGGACATTTTTTTTAGATTTTTTATTTTAGTTAATTGGTTTTATTATGATGTAATCATAAGGATCGGCCAACTATATCCGATGTTTGCGATATATATCCGGTTTTAGCTGCAAGGGTATATCAACTTCGGCTCCGCCCGAAGTTAGCTTTCCTTTCTTGTTTTAAAATAACTTTTTTATGCAATGTACCATTAAGTCCATTTGAATTTTATAGTTTCTTGCCTTCCCATCTCATAGTATAATCTGAATGAATTTAACTTATTAACGCGTCTATTTCAGCTTCCTGCTTGGCTTTCCAATTCAAAGGATTTGGCCGCTAGTAGCTTTTCGCATACTTTTGGTTTTTGTCCTCTCCTTGACCAGGAAAATTATAAACATGCGCACAAAAGAATCTTTGGTTAAAAAAAAAAATAATAATGTTATTTTCGTTGCTAAAAATATTGTTCATGAATCAATTTTTATACCGTTGCATAAGGTGTCCAAAAGTGTGCAACGCAGTGAAGGAGACATCTTCGAACCTATAAAGTATATATATTCTTGATCAGGATCACCTCCTGAGTTGATATAAGAATGTCCGACTGTCCGTCTGTCTGTTTCTACGCAAACAAGTCTCTCAGTTTTAAAGATATCGACTTAAAACTTTGCACACACCCTTCATTCTTTTGCACGCAGTATATAAGTTGGAACGGCCGGGATCGGTTGACTATATCCTATAGCTGCCATATAACTGATTGATACAAAATGGTATAACTCTGGTGTTTTTAGAGTTAGTTCGAATTTTGTACGAATGCTATTTTTGACAAAATAATACGACATGCCGAATTTCATAAGGATCGGCCGACTATATCCTATAGCTGCCATATAACTGAACGATCGGAAATGAGAATAGAGAATAGAAAGTTGGAACTTCGAACAGTTTTTTTTAAGATTTTGTGTTGTAATAAATTGGTTATATTATGATATTCTCATAAGGATCGGTCAACTATATCCGATTTTAGCGATATCCGGTTTTAGCTGGAAAGTTCGGCTCTGCCCGAAGTTAGCTTTCCTTTCTTGTTTTTAAAATGTTTTTGTGCGGAGCTCCGCAGATGGGCGGTGAACCACATGGGCTGAGTCCATTTTGTGCGATCCTTCTTAAAGCTCCTATTTTATATCTCATATGAAACATCGGCATGGCCCTATTCCGTTTTTCCCTATTCCGGATTTTCACCATAGTTATTTAAGCTAGGGTATTATTATGTTATTATAAATGACTTTCTTAACATATTCGTTATGTATGCAAATGTTAAGTCTGTCAGATACGAGAGCATTGAAAGTCCTTGAATCTGTACAATACTAAATCTGAACTGGGAAGGGAAGGTGATCTTTGCCTCTCTGTTGGTCTTAGTAAATCTAAATCTGAACTGGGAAGGGAAGGTGATCTTTGTCTCTCTGTTGATCTTAGTATACTTTTGTTTAATAATTTACGTACATTAAAAATCCTTCCTTGTTAATGCCAAGCATTAAGCACATTGGTATCGTTGTCTAAATTAACCATATTGATGGTTATATTGACCATTGAAGGCAATTTCGATAGCTATACTTGGATTCCAGCATATACTAGCACGCTTAATATTATAAACTAGATGAACTAGATTATAAAGTCATAAACAAATAAACTTATTTGATAAACTAGAAATTTTACTTGTAAAATTCGCAAAATAATCCCTTTTTTCATTCCATACGCTTCATTAAATAAACATATGTGTTAAACTTATGTCTAAACTATGTCTTCAACATTTTATTTAATTCATTTTACTTTTTTTTTGATTCATCAGAAACTAACTACATGGAGGATACTTTGTACAAGGAAGCTTTAGATGCTGTTAAAACTACTCCGGAAGAAAACCAAGCCGAAAAAAGGGGCAAAATGGTAACAAATTATGATGAAATAGAATCACTATTAGAATCAAGATTAACTTCAAAAATTAGCCCAATTAACAAACTCGACCCTCAAGAGGCAAACAAAATAGGTTCTAATACAAAGCTGGATAGTTATGATGGTAATTTTCTTATAATAAATGGAAATAATAAACTTCGAAAAACAAAAAAAGAAGAGATAAATTTAATTGAATCGGAATTTACAAACGAACTAAAAATTATTAACTCCACTGTTGTTTATGGTGGAATTGAGGTTGAATCTGAAGTTCCTACACATACACCAAGTAAAATTCCAGTGCGCCAATCAAAGTGCACATCATGGGCAGGTGCAGATACAACACCTAAGCAAACCACATTTGAATCACCTTACTCCTATAATGCAATGGAAACAACAAGTACAGAAACGGAATTATTTCCTCGAAATAATAAATACTCTATTGGATTTGAAAACACTTCTAATATTAAGGATTTGACACCAGGTAATTAATAAGAAGACTTACTACAATAAAAAATAAGAACAAGCAAAAGTTTTAAACCAAAAATGCATTACAAACAAAGCTATACAAATTCAGACATTGTTTTTCACTTTTCAATTAAAAAGTAAATTTTGTAAGGGTTTTTGAACATTTTAAGAAATTGCGTATATATGATATTTTTTTTAATAAAAAAAAATGATAATATATAAGATATCATAAAAAAATATTGACATATTTAAAATTTTCTGTGTTAAATAAAACAAAAAAGGAAAGATAAATTTGGGCGGAGCCAAAGTTGATATATCCTTGCAGTTAAAGCCGGATTTGTATCTAAAAAATCCGATATAGTTGGTCGATCCTACATATATCATGGCCGAGATTTTCAGAATAAAACTAATTTATTAGAATAAAAAATTTAAAAAAAAATAAAAAGAAGCCAAGCTTCTATTTTCCAAAACACAGTATAGGATATAGACGACCGACCCCGGCAAAGGAAAGGGTGTGTGTGCGCACATCGACAGCTTAAAAACTGAGACACTATTTTGCGTAATAACAGATAGACATACGCACATGCTCATATCAAATCAGAAGGTAATCCTGATCAAGGATATGTATACTTCTGTAATTGGACGATCGCTATCTGCCTATCGTTGCTCGAGGCGGAGAGTTATGTGACTTAGGGAATCCTTTTATAATGTCTACAAAGCCCCCTTTTGCTTTTGCCACTGGGGTGTTAAACATGGTAAATGAGATATCCTGGCAAGTAGATGTGCTGACCAGCGCGCATGTGTGATTCTGTGGCATGCATTATGTCTATGTTATGAGCGCTGGGGAATAGTCGAAGCTCCTCAGATACTCTGACTAGTCCACGAGCGTTCCACAATCCGATATTTAGTGATTGTTGAATCATTTCGGCAATCGCGCAACGAGTACCTGAACCAGCTCTTTGAAGGTTTTGTTGAACTCTGTATTTTCCTGCATCAGCTAAAACAGAGTGTCCAGTTTGGTATTTATGTCGCGGATGAATATCTATCGCTGTGAACTTATGGCTGAGCGTAGGGTCGGAAAAAGAGCTTGCGTCAGTCTGCAGGGTTGAGCCAGTCCTTGCTGGACTCTCTTTGGGTCGAGCTATATCAGCATACGATATATTCCTTCTTAAGGATTCCGTTGGTATGAATCCACGCGAAGCGCGTGCTGGATGATTGGTTGTCGGGAGTCTAGGCCTCGGCTCGTGTTTTTTATTTTGTTCTATTCTGACTGAGCCGCTTATATCTGTCGTAGCGTGGTTACCGCTACAGTTTATGCACAAATATGTGTCGCTCACACAGTAAGAAACCAGTAGCGTGAGGCCCAATACCGTTACAACAAACAGGGTCCAGGACACAGTAGTTTTTCGAGTGCCCAAAAATTTGACATCTTTGACATTAAAGCAATTCCTTTCTAAGGGCTCGGCAGTGACTCTGTATCTCCCAGGATTTGTTATTTTTAGGAAATCTGCTACGTTTTCTCCCTGCTTTAGGTTAACATAAAACAAGTTTTTCCTATTTTTAAAATTTATTGTGGCTTATCAACGTTACCAATCTGTCTTTTTGGGGCAGTATAAGTTAAGGAAGGTTATGCTCGAAGCCGTCGTCAGTAAATCCCTGTTCAATCTGTGATTTCGGTACCTTTGAATGGATTCCTTTGCGAACTACTCTGAAAGCCTTGTCTTCTTTTAGCTTATGGTGCCAAAATTGGCAGTTAAACGATGTCAGTGTTTTTACAGCTACCTTAAAAGCGTCAGAGTTGGACGCATATATTCTGGAAACACCAAATTTGGAAGTGCGAATGTTGTAGTTTGAGGAGCCAATGGTATGATCAAGAAACTTTTGCAATAAGACTGGATTGCTTTCACAGGTATCTTGTTGGATTTTTGGATTTTTGGTCACCACCAGGAGAAATTGTATCCCCATTGATAGAGTTAACATCCTCCAGGTCCTGTTCCATTTGTTCTGCTTCAGCAGCCAGAATCGTGAATCGATTTTTACCCAATGCGTTTGTGGAGGAAGAATCGGCCGGCTTGTTGATCGCCGTTGTGGTCTGCAATTTAGTTTAACGGATCGGGAGCGGAGTGAGGACTGGTGAAGAGTGCTGAGCCAAAAGTGCTGAAGAGTGCTGAGACATTCACAGAAAATGTTTCTATACTTTTAAATGTGAATATCACCATTTTGGTATCTAATTCTAGAACTGAATACCATTTTGGAGTCAGGGCTTTCAAAAAATATAATTTTACAAAATAAAAAAAAGGAAAGGATGCCACAGGATTATACAAAAGATCCTAAACAGCCTTGTTGTAAATATTGTTGCGCAGTTTTCCTTGACATCAAGCAGGCATTTCACAGGGTCTGGCATCCAGGACTACTAATGAAAATAAAAAGGAGCGTACCCCATGAGCATTACGTCTTCCTCAAGTCATACCTGAACGACAGGTCATTTGGGGTCAGATGTGGAGACGCAAGGTCAGATTATAGGCCTATTAAGGCAGGTGTCCCGCAGGGTAGTGCCCTTGGTCCAATTCTCTACACACTATACACAGCAGATATGCCTGTTATAGATGAAGGAGGTTTGCTAGCTGTAACATATGCACACGATACAGCTTTTCTAGCTTCGGCAAGCTTGTCACAGGATGCCTCTGACTGTATATAGCGTCAGCTCGATGCCCTTGACCCTTGGCTTCAAAGATGGAACATTACGATTAATCATGATAAGTCCGCCCAAACTACATTTACCTTGAAGAGAGGCGACTGTCCACAGATTAGCATTGGAGGCACTGCCATACCACCTAACTCAACCCCTAAATATTTGGGAATGACGTTAGATAGGCGTCTAACATGGAGGACCCATCTACTGCGCAAACGAAAGCAAGTACAAGAAAAGCTGCAGCGGCTTTACTGGTCGATTGAACTTAAGTCAACCCTGAAGCTTCGGGTAAAACTACTAATATATAAGTCAATAGTGAAGCCAGTTTGGACGCATGGTATCCAACTGTGTGGGCATCCCTACAGTCAGCGCTGAAGTTAGAAGATTCGCCGCTAAATACAAGGACAGACTAAGACGACATCCCAACACTTGTGCCACCAATTTGCTGGACAGCAGCACCATCATCAGAAGACTCAAGAGAAAGCATACACTGGATTTACTAAATTAACTTTTTAGATTCATAGCTTGTATTTATCAAACTCCTATTGAACCTTGACAATTAAAAAAATTGACTAAGAAAATTAAATTATTGTCCTTAACTGAGGACAGATTGTAAATAAAACTTTCAAATGTTGCAAAAAAAATAAAAAAAAAGGAAAGAATTCAAAAAAAAATTTAAGTCTTTAAATTGGAAGAGGTTACTACTATTTTATGTGGTTAAGTATATTAATAGTGATTTTATCCTACGAGTTAAATATAAAACAAATGGTAAATATTGTTTAATAATATAAATAAATATCGGCTTAAAGTTTTTGGAAAATTGTGGTTCTAGGCTATGTATAAAACCTGACTTAGAATTCTTTTTCATTCCTGATTCAGCCATCTTTTTCGAGCCACATTCAGACATCTTTTTCAGTTCAGATAAAGCTTTCTATTTGTGGCCTGTTTTATTCACTTCTGAATTCTTGCCAGTCTAAATCAGGGTGCATTTCTAAAAAAAAAAAAAAAAAAAAAATTTCCACAAAAAAAATAAAATAATCACTCCTGCATTCGTATTCGTAATCAGTGCTGAATTCCTTGTGATTCAGGCCTTACAGTGAAATTCCGGGTCGAGAGGACGATTATATATACCAGTGCATGTCGTAATGTTGTGCCAAAAATAGCTCTCACCTAAAACTTGAAATCTCTAACTCTAAAAACACCAAAGTTATACCGTTTCCGATCAATCAGTTATATGGCAGCTATAGAATATAGTCAGCCGATCCCGGTCGTTCCAACTTATATACTGCGTGTAAAGGAAAGAAGGGTGTGTGCAAACTTTCAAGACGATAGCTTTAAAACTGAGAGACTAGTTTGCGTAGAAACAGACAGACGGACAGACGGACATGCTCATATCAACTCAGGAGGTGATCCTGATCAAGAATATATATACTTTATAGGGTCGGAGATGTCTCCAAAATTATAATACCCTCTGCAAGGATATAAAAAAAAACCACACCTACTTTTCTAAAAGAAGACTTTGGCTTTATAAAACACTAAAAAAGAACCAAATTGAAATATCTTGCTTAGTTCTACAGTAAGCATGTTATTTTTAAATAGGACGCGGTGCCACGCCCACAATTTTTTCAAATCTGAGTTCTTTTGGCCATATAAACTCAAATCAAAATTCACAATCTAAATATCTTGCTTGGTTTTTGAGTTAGAGTGTGTTTCTTAATAAGTGGGCGGTGCCACGCCCAATCTTAAATCTTAAATCTATTGACCATGTGAACTCAAATCAAAAATCACAACTTAAATATCTTGTTTCGTTCTTGAGATATTATTTTTTGCCAGAAAAAGTGGTCATATTTCCTATAGTGGTATGTATGAACACTGGCCTTTGCAGTTTCACTTATCCATTGTAAGAGATATATCAAAAGTTCCGTTTCTCTTACCAAATGTAAGCGATATTTAAAAAGTTTCTCCATTTCAAGGGCTACTAATACACTTTCAAAACTAATACAAATATCATCGTTAGAGCCAATTTCGAATACAATAATTTCTCTTATTTTAAAAGAAGTAAAGGATGTTTCGATAGTTTTATTGGTTGGAAAGCTATTTAACGTAAGCATATAATAGTTAAAACAAGAGAGAAAAACATACTTTTGGTGGGGTTGAATTTTATATACCATTGCAGATGAGATCCGATATGTATTACACATTTCGCATGTATAAATGTAAAATTATTCATCTCCTCCTTTGACCATTTTGTGTCAAGACACCTGCAAATCGACTTTCCTCATGGTGTTTAACTTTACTCATGGTGTTCCAACAATCTCCTCGTCCTGAATTGCTCCAAGTTCCGGCTTAGGACTTATCATCGCTTTCATCGTACTCCATCAAATATAACGTCCTAAATCGTGTATCTTCGACAAATGATTTTGGGACATTATTTCATCACAAGTTGTCATTTAACGACCACAACTCTGTGATGGCGAACAAAGCTACAAGAATATTCAAATTTATAAAACTATGGTCAAAAGAGTTTGACGGTCCTTATACAAATTTTTTACGTAATACGTAATACCACAAATACTGCTCTTGTGTTTGGTTTCCCCTTTTCTCTATTGAATTTGTGCTACAACAATTATTTTTAACAATTAAATACAACAAGTGGGTCTTCTCCCACTAAAACGGTATTAAATAGTTAAACATACCAACAATGCAGGGTGGAAGATTCTATGCTGGTGCCTTGCTTCTTAATGCTTTACTACAGGGTTAAGAAACCTCAAGAGGTCAATTATAATAATTATTTTCTGTCTACGGCGCTCATTGTAATAATTAGATCCTCTTAAGTCGCCGTCAAATAAATAGATCCTTTTCAGTTTCTTTCTATTAATTTCTTTTATTTTAAGTGAGCCACATTTCGTTTCGGTACTCTGGGTTATTCGTAAGTGTTCTTTCGATACAATTTTACTTATTCTAAACCTTTCATGAAAATACTTTTACTTTTTACACTTTCCAGAACCTTTCAACCTCTGCGGTTACAGATTCGCAGAAAAGAGAATATGTATTTTTTAAGAGGGAGGACTTTTTCCAGATTGGATTTAGGACTGAATTGTAGAGTAGTAACTTGTAGTCTAAACACAGTGGCGATCGTGAGTTTATGATCCAGTGAAGGCTGCTAGCTTTTAGTTTTAAGTGCATCTTCTTGCATTCGATATGCTCACGCCAGGTTAGTCGCCTAAGAAGGTGGGTGCCAAGGTACGTTATTTCGTTAGCTTGAAGTATCTGCATAACATTTAAATGTTAAATTTTTACACTTTTGTTCATTTATTTTAATGCGCCAGTCGGACAGCCACCTTTTCACTACTATTAGATGATTAGCCAGTTGGTTTGATGCGTGCGTTGAGCATCTGTACCGACTAAGGATAGTGGTATCGTCAGAGAACGTTGACGTTGTTAGTTGTGCTTTCGTAGGAATATCCGCAGTATACAAAATACAAAGACACGAGTGCGCTTCCTTGTGCAACTCCAGCTTCGATGATGTAGTCGCCCGATGAAGCTGCGTTGCATACCCTATTGTAGAGGTATAATTCCAGTAGTTTGTGGGTGTGCATTAGTCCATCAAGCCAAACTCGGTAGAAAGCATGAGATACGTCGAGAAAAAAAGCGCTACAGTATTCTCGCTGTTCCAAGGCTGAGCGTATTTCTGATGGTAATATGTTTACATGCTCGATAGTTCCACGGTTTCTTCGGAAGGCAAATTGGTGTGCCGGGCAAGCTTCCAGATATGGAATTATGCGAGTTAACAAGCATTTTTCATTGGTCTGTATGAAGTCGGAATTGTGTGGTCTTTTCCAGGCTTCGGTATCATTAGGATAATGGATTTCCTCCAACTTTCTTTTGGAAACAGACAAGAGTAATGATCCCATTGTATATGACAGATGACCTCAATAGCTAATTTCAGAGGTTCGACTAACATCTTTGGGGTCAGTACGTCACCACCGGGAGCCTTTTTTGATTTTAGACCTCTTATTACTTTTTTGATTTCGTTCGGCCGGAATGAACGTGTAGTTGGCAGTGGGGTTACTTCTGGCTGAATTAGTGGTAGAAGAAATGAATTCAAGGCAGGATTTGGCTGGATGACACTTTGGAGATGGGTGGCGAATATATTAATTTTCTCTTTGTCGCTGCGTGCCCAGCATCCTAAGGAGTTTCTTACCAGGGTGGTCATTTCGGTTGGGGCACTACAATTTAGGTGGGCCCTCCACAAGGGATACTTTGTACTTTTTGACAAAAAATTCTGGTTGTACCTCAGCTGTGCATTTTCTTCTTGATGGTGAAGAGCCAAGTCAAGTGATCGGATTGCTTCTTTAAGGCGTTGCTTTCAAGGTGTTGATCTGCAGGTTTCCCAATCACGACGCGTGCCCTTTTTTTTTGACCAGCTTTTTGATTTTGCTGATTGGATTTATAGTACTTGTTTGGGTCTACTTCCTTCCCTTGAGGAGTAGAGGTTTCAGCTAGCGTAACGAATTCTCCTTCAAGGGCGCTCGAAGTGTAGTCGATGTCCAACTGCATATTAAGTTCCGGGGCGAGTTCAATGTGTGCACTTACGTACTTTTTGTATTGAAGCCAGTTAGCTCTTGGCAACGTCAAGTTGAAAGGGTATTCAGATATTTGTGGAATTTGAATAAGCGTAAATAGAACAGGCGAGTGGTCTGATGCTAAGCCCGAGACTACTTTGGCACTTATTAGATTGCAAGGTATGTTTTTTTGTTATCGCCAATACAGTCTGGAAGCTTACGTGGGTCCGTTGGCCAGTATGCGGGACTTCCATGGGAAACATAGTCCAGTATATTTCTCACATTTATAATTTCATTGTACAATTGCCTTGGGTTATCACTAGACGAGATAAAGTATGTTTGGCATTGTAGTCTCCTGCGGCTATAAAAATATTCCTAAGTGAATTTTAGAATTCTAAAAGTTGCCCGGGGAATTAAGAAGCAAGAAGTGCAGCAATTCCGTTACTTCCGTTCCGAAAGGCCTTCGTTACTTGACGTATCAAGTAATGTTTATCTTAATATATACGTATATATTCGTATCAAGAAGAAGAAGAAGTCCAAGAAGTTTATTGCAGACCTTGTTCGGTCATTGAGATTTTTCGATGACGGTAAATGAAAAAGTCCGAATGTATTTAATTTGGACGTTATAAAATATTTGTTCTGCATGCAAATGAAGCTGGATGATCAACAAGATAGACCAGCTTATGGTGTATGCAGCGACTTCATGTTATACATATATAAAGACAACGGCTCGACTAGTCATTGCGAAGCTAAAACTCTCTAAAGAAAAAACCTTTTAAAATAAAGCGGCCGATAAAAAGACGGCTTGCGAAACACTAATCTATTTGTACATAAAAATATTAAGGGGTTATATACCTTTTTATACCCTTGCAGAGGGTATTATAATTTTGTCCAAAAGTGTGCAACGCAGTGAAGGAGACATCTCCGACCCTATAAAGTATATATATTCTTGATCAGGATCACCTCCTGAGTTGATATGAGCATGTCCGTCTGTCCGTCTGTCTGTCCGTTTCTACGCGAACTAGTCTCTCAGTTTTGAAGCTATCGTCTTGAATCTTTGCACACACCCTTCTTTCCTTTGCACGCAGTATATAAGTCGGAACGACCGGGATCGGCCGACTATATCCTATAGCTGCCATATAACTGATTGATCGGAAATGGTATAACTTTGGTGGTTTTAGATTTAGAGACTTCAAATTTGACATGAGAGCTATTTTTGGCAACAAATTACGATATGCCAAATTTTATAAGGATCGGCCGACTATATCCTATAGCTGCCATATAACTGAACGATCGGAAATGACCCAACTTTCGTGTTTTTGAAGATAGAAAGCTGGAACTTGGTACAGATTATATTTTTGGTCAGTTAATCCGACCTAGGAAATTTCATTAGGATCGGCCAACTATATCCTATAGCTGCCATATAACTGAACGATCGGAAATGGTATTTGGTAGAAATATCAACTTTCTTATTTTTGAAGATAGAAGCTTGGGACTTGTTTTAGATTTTTTATTTTAGTTAATTGGTTTTATTATGATGTGTTCATAAGGATCGGCCAACTATATCCGATGTTTGCGATATATATCCGGTTTTAACTGCAAGGGTATATAAACTTCGGCTCCGCCCGAAGTTAGCTTTCCTTTCTTGTTTTTCTTCAAAAAAACGAAAAATTTTTTTTTGCTGAATCCTAAAGTTTATCCCCTAGAGAATATTTTCCCAAAGTTTCATGGAGATCCGAATAATAGTTCGATAGGAAAACAGCGTTTTGAGGCGCGGTTCGTCACGGCTGCGGATAGCCTCAAGCAACTTTGAATGCGAATATCTCAAAGTCGTGTTTTTCCAAAAGTGCCTTCGCTGTGACCACGATTACACAAGAACTATTTGATCGATCTTCTTTAATTTTTTTTTAAATTATTCGTAATGATTGTGCCGAGTTCGTGAACGATTCAGTTTTTTTGCGTCCATTTTTATTTCGCAGATACAAATTTTTTAATAAAATTTTTAGAACTGAAAACATCAATTTTTTGGAAAAATGTTTACTGTATGCAGAAAAAACCAAATATTCTTGAAAATAATCGTTCACGAACGGGAAATAATACTTTAATAATACAAAATTTTTGGTTTTTTGATTTTGGTTGACCTGCTGGACTTCTATCGTGGTCACCGGAAGCCGCTATAAAAAAAGGGTTCCGAGAGAATTGCCATAACTTTGTAAATTGTTTACATTTTTTCAAGAACAAACGCTTATTGTTTCGATAAAAACATGTACTATCAATAAAAAATAACTTCAGTGTCATAAAATAATTGCTACACACCTGAAATAAAAATCCAAAGTTCCCTCAATTTTTTCGCTCAAAAAGGTATATAACCCCTTAATAAACAATTAAAAAAAACAATCAATAAATAATAAAAAATAAATTATAAACTAGTTAAGCGGCTGCTGCCTGTCCCGACTACTTTGCACTTATGTGAAAATTTGGTTTTTCTTATTAGAACTCCGAATAGTGCCGAATAGAATAGTGCTCCGAAAAGTGGAATAGTGTATATAGAATATAGAATTTTGGCCTTTGGCATAGGAAAAGCCGATAGTGGTAATTAGAGGACCGAATGAAGACTTCGCAGTTTTGGCGAAGAAGACGACTGGCGTAGTTTCTGGTTAATTTCGCGGTGATAACACCTGATGTTACAACCGAACCCGTTCGATTTCCTTTGATATTTCAGTTGGTTCGTGTAGTTACAAATTTTTAGAATTGTACAGATAATTGGACACGACTCTAAAATGTTCTTCCTTTGATTCATAAATGTTCGCTTTGATAACCGAGACAACACGAAAATTGTTACCGTTCGGGAGGCTCGGGTTTTTTCTGCAGTGTCTTGCGCGTTGGTTTTCTTCAACCTCTGCCAAGAGGGTAAATCTGATGTTGCTGTCTGCCTAGTAGTAGACAAATAACTTTTAAAATAGACATTAAGGCTTTGTCCCAAAGGATGAGAATGGTAGATTCAGTAGATACACAGCGCGGAGCGTAAAAGTCCAATTCAGCCACAGAAGATCCACAAAGGCGTTGTCTGAAGGCATCTGAAGGCGTTATGTTAGCTATCCTGACTACAATAAGGAATTCGAATTTACTACGGATGTCTCTGTATACGACATTGGTGAGGTGGTATCCCAACAAAGGGATATTACAATGATCTCAAGGACTTTGTCGCCAAAATAACTCAATTACGCCACCAAAGCAAGCGAATTACTTTTAATCGTATCGGCTCTTTCTAAGTTGATACACTTCCGAAGCATATGCGCGTTAGCTACACAGCAATTAAACAATATATTTAAAAATATAATTCTGAAAGGTGCCCACTTAGCATATCAGGTATACCATGCAAGCAACTGACAAACTCTTATACTGTTTTTGAAACCAAAGAAGCCTGCTCCTTCGAAAACAAAATATAAGGGCGCAAAGTCAAGCGCAAAGTAAATCAATTTCAAACCGAATACTTCTTCCCAAAGATGGCAAAAATGGAAAATGAAATCGTCATTAATTGTAAATCCTGCATTAAGCTCAAGTACTACAGGCATAAAAAAAAAACAAAATATTTCGGTTTCTCGGATCCCTACAGAAATATGGAGATGATACAAATTGATATCTTCTCCACAGACAAAAATTTTGTCTGACTTGCATTGACAAGTTTTCCAAATTCCCATCGTTCAGCACATCTTCTCAACAATTGATTGCTCCAGCGCCTGCCCCAGCTCATGAGCTCCTTTCCAAAAGCTAAAAGAATTTTTTTGTGACAATGAAACATCATTGAATTAAACACAATACTCACCATTTTGAGTAACCACTTTGAATATCTAGGAAAAAAAAGTCCCTGGATATAAGTAAAAAAGTGTTTCCAAAATAAGACTTGGAAACAAGCTCACAGCCTTATGTGAGGAAAGGTCAGTAGACGTAGACTTTATTAAAATGAATGTGGTTCCCAAAGACTATCTCAAGTAACCAACTTTTCATTTCTAACTCTACGGAATTACCCTGTAGCAATAACCAAAGGAAAGTAAAAAATAAAACAAGTCAAATAATTCGGTAGTGGTTCCCCATGCCTTCCAAGACATATTCATAACCTTACCTTTCAATACATCTTACAGGATCAAAATCTTTCTAGGTACTAGCTTTGGCGTTAGCACAAAAAATGAAATATTTCCAAGCACATTGCCATAATTGATGGGGTAGAAAGATTTTGCCGCTTACGTTTCTCCGAGTACAGGTAAATAGCAAAAAAAACTTCCAAAATGAGTGACAGTCGCGTATGAAAATATCCAGGTTATCGGCACAAGCCACCTGTGGGTTCTGGTCGAACCGTTGAGCGTCCATCACCTAAGCAATTGAAACAATAAACAAATAGAAAGGTTTTACGAGGGCTGACAATAAAGTAAGGTTTCCAATATTTTTTTTCACACAAAATGACATTTATTTACAAAAAGCGATACACCGTTGGAAAGGCCAAGGTGTTGGCTACTTTTCTACATAATCGCCATTTTTTTCCAAAACCTTGCGCATCTGCACGATGAACTTGTCTATGCCGGCAGAATACCACTCTCCATCCGCCTCGCGCAGCCAGGTGTTGACCTCTTTCTGAACCTCCGCGTCACTATCAAACTTCTTCCCTCCGAGAGGTTTTTTCAGGGCGGGGAACATGTGGTAGTCACTTGGGGCCACGTCGGGACTATAAGGAGACCGACGGTCGGCCACTTCTCTCCTCGTCGTGAATATTAGTGCGCCCGGAATTGAACTCGCGGCTCCACTTACACACGTTTTTTATGTTCATACACTTTTCCCCGTAAACTTCAACTAGTTGATGATGGATTTCAATGGGTGTCACCTTTTTCGCACTCAAAAAACGTATTACAGAACGCAATTCACACTTGGACGCTGACGCGAGGGGTACCTCCATCGTTGACGGCTGCTCAGCCAAGACTGAGCGGTTGGGGAAGCCTCACCCAGCAGCAAAGTGGTAGTGGGGGAACCAAGAAATACGGCGGTGTTGCCAGATTTCGCCTAGCGCGTGATCCGGCGAAGTTGCAGCGTTGGAGACCTTACTTTATTGTCAGCCCTCGTATATGGAAACAAATCCTTTAAGATGGGAAATTTTACCATATTTGGTTGTTCGATCCTCATGAGAATTTTTTTAGAAAACAAATTTCATAAATCAAAAAATTTACAAAATGTTTTCCAAAGCTTTTTTCTTCAAATACACCAAATTTATGGCATTGTCGATCAATCATTTATATGGCACATTCAGGATACAGTCGACCGATCCAGCTCTTAAAAATTGTACATTTTCCTAGCACCAGTACAAAGAGGTTTTTAAGAAATAGTTTTTATGCCAAACTATTTATATAAATTGAGCTTATTTGCGACATAAGCTCCTGGCCGTATCTTATTCTTTAGCCCATAGTGTGTGACCCCTCTTCTTAGCCGCTATATATGACGTTTCCGCTCTCCGAGTATCTCATCGCGGTAGCCCGTCATCCGTCGCAACTTTGGTGCAATTTTCGTCATCGTCGCTGGAATGGATGCTGGAGCAGATTATCGAGTTTCGACCATCATTAACAGTCAAGACCATACGGGACGAAAGGCTGATGAGCTCTGGGAAAAGCTATGGGAATTGGGAAAAATGGCAATACTGCAAGAAGTATGGAGTACACCAGGCTGCGTTATTTGCTGGACTGTGCCCCGATTGTGACTGAGTCACTCTAGCGCTGCCTCTAGATGCGCCCGTTGCCGATTCTTGCAAGATATCTCCGCGATCATCACAGTTGCTGCGTCGATCATCACGCACTTTCTCTCGCCCATCGCCCGGGATTGCCTTCATCGGGAGTACGTATGGATCTCCCATTCATTCCCATTCCCCATGTGTAGCAAGTAGTAGAGCTTATTCGACAGTCCCGTAATGGCGGGAGTTTCGAGACTGAGTTAATTCAGAAAGCGTTCGTGTGCTGCCGGCTCGTCCGCCAAATCTTGCCGGTGGATTTGTTCAAAAGGTTTCGATCAATCACCCATCTTCACCCGTGATTTGCCTAAGCATTCATATGGTATGGAAGCCAAAGGACAGGGTTCTTTGGCTGATTCTGGCGGAACCGAAAAACTAATGGCAGCAACGATCCTCATTACAAGCCAGCTAAATTGCCCGCCGATCCCGCCACTAGCAACGACGAAGCTTATAGGATGGATGTCGATTTATGACAGAGTCAATTTTTTTATATTTTTTTTTTTTTTAAACATTTGAAAGTTTTTTTTACAATCTGTCCTCAGTTAGGGACCAAATTTAAATTTTTAAGTTAACCTTGACAGTAGGAGTTTGAAAAATACAAGCTATGAATCTAAAAAGGTTAATTTAATTCAGTGGATGCTTCCTCTTGAGTCGTCGGATGGTGGTGCTGCTGTCAAGCGAATTGGTAACACATGTGTTTGAATGTCGTGTTATTCTGTCCTTGTATTTAGCGGCGAATCTTCTAACTTCAGCGCTGACTGTAGGGATGCCAGTTGAGCATGAATAGTCAAATTGTCATGGTAAGGATGAGCCCCAGACAGCGTCCTGAGAGCTCTGTTCTGTGCCAGCTGAATGACTTCCATATTGCTTGTACTCGCTGTGCCCCACAGTTGGATACCATATGTCCAACCTGGCTTCACTATTGACTTATATATTAGTAGTTTTACCCGAAGCTTCAGGGTTGACTTAAGTTCAATCAACCAGTAAAGCCGCCGCAGCTTTTCTTGTACTTGCTTTCGTTTGCGCAGTAGATGGGTCCTCCATGTTAGACGCCTATCCAACGTCATTCCCAAATATTTAGGGGTTGAGTTAGGTGGTATGGCAGTGCCTCCAATGCTAATCTGTGGACAGTCGCCTCTCTTCAAGGTAAATGTAGTTTGGGCGGACTTATCATGATTAATCGCAATGTTCCATCTTTGAAGTCACGGGTCAAGGGCATCGAGCTGAAGCTGGAGACAGTCAGAGGCATCCTGTGGCAAGTTTGCCGAAGCTAGGAAAGCTGTGTCGTCTGCATATGTTGCGGCTAGCAAACCTCCTTCATATATAACAGGCATATCTGCTGTGTATAGTGTGTAGAGAATTGGACCAAGGACACTACCCTGCGGTACACCTGCCTTAATGGGCCTATAATCTGACCTTGCGTCTCTACATCTAACCCTAAATGACCTGTCATTCAGGTATGACTGCAATGTCAAGTCAATGCTGCAGCATCTCATGCCCAATAGATTCTTAGTTAGGAGCGGGTCTTTCAATCGGTTTATTTTATTAAGCGATTGTGTTATTGGATAGATTAATTTATAGCGACAGCGGTTTCGGTCGATTCGAACAGTGACTTTTTTTTTTAACTTTTCATATCAATTAATAAATAAATAACATTTTGTTCTCTTAAATAGGTAAGTATACTTTGAAAGCCATAAAAAATCAATATGGTACCTGAAAAGGTGGTACCATTAAATCTTCGAGATCGCCTCCCTAAAATATGAATTTCTTCAAAAGTGCATAAAAGTGCACATTTTAAATATATTCATTTGAAAAAAATTGAATTCTTCTTAACAAAGAATCCCTTTTTATATTATCATGTTGCATAAAAAGCAAGAAAGCCGTAGTTGAAAATATACTTCAAAATTCGTCTCTTACGAAGAGAACTTAAGATTTTTACAGACTGTTTGGGAACAAGGCAGCCCATTATTAAAGTTTAT
Organism: Drosophila bipectinata; assembly: GCF_030179905.1. Classification (NCBI taxonomy): domain Eukaryota; kingdom Metazoa; phylum Arthropoda; class Insecta; order Diptera; family Drosophilidae; genus Drosophila; species Drosophila bipectinata. The sequence goes on along the minus strand of NC_091740.1, from coordinate 7,615,560 downwards.
ATTTTTCGTCCTGATTCTCAGTTTGTTTTGATTCCTTTTCTTAGGCATGTAAATTGCACCTCTTATTAATGTACAGATCTGCATTCACCTTGCATAAAAGCGCATGATCTTTGAGCTTTCGTTGTAACGTTACTGTATTCACAATCACGCCACTTTATCTTATATAAGCTTTAAATTCTTCTAAGCTAATCTTTTGTTATCTAACTCTGGCCCGCGATCGGAAAAAAATTTGCTTATCAATTTGTTAGAGCTTTGGAATCTATCTCAACGATCGTCTTCACATTGGACCATTTATTCAGCGAAATCTTATTGGCGTTCTTTTGCGATTTAGGCAGCATCGATTTTTTTATCGATGCTAACAGTCACTTATCGCCTGGAACCTTCTCCATTCCTGGCCTGCTAAACAACAGTTCGATCACCAAACACTAAAAATACTTGGGATTCATTGGAACCCCTGAATGGATGAACTATTGGTCAAGTTGCTTCCAAACGCTAAGCGGGCTTCTCTAACAAAACGAAAGCTGCCGTCCAACTTGTCACGAATTTACGATCCACTCGGCATGATAGCTTAAGACACGGTCATGCGAAAGCTACTATTTCTGAAGAGCTGTACGGTTGCGCTTCGGCAATGAGGCAATGGGATGAGGCGATTACTGGATGATGGTAAACCATCAGTGGCCAATGCTATCAAACTGCCATGTTCCCAGAAACATTGTCCTATCTGGTCAACCGATTGAGCTAAATGGGTTCACAGATGGCTCATTTAATTCATACGGTGCTTTTATCTCAGCCGAGTTCTTAAAGGTCATTGGACCCCTAATGGTTGGGCAACCCTCACCGGGATTGGACATTTTTAAAATCTAATTTATTCCGGAGAAATACAAAAGCGAGGAACGAATTATCAAGCCCAAAACTCTACATAGCTTTACGGTTAAAAGCTTGGAGGAGTTCCTGATCAAGAAGATTTAATCGTGTACCCACCTCATCCGAATAGTAAGTTTCTGCTATCCGGAGGTCGAGTTGAACGAGCCGCCGTCAGCTACAACATTAGGCATCCTATTTTGATCCCGAAACAATCTACTTTAGCAGATCTACTAGCTCAACATGTTCATGTTAAATATATACATACTAGCGTGGACGCAAAATTCAATGTTCTTCGGCCATCAGTATAATAATTAGAAGCTTCAACTACGCATTGAGTGATGAGTGGCTGAGCGACGCTCTCTCAAGCGACGTAAAATATTAAAGCTTATGAGAAAGCATGGAGTGGCCACGCAGCCGCTGAGCGATGAGCGAAGTGCTTGAGTGTCAGAGCGACCTCGTTCAGCGCTAGAATTAGTCTTAATTTTTGGTGCATCGCTGAGCGACAAAAAGCAAACGATGCAAAAAATATGCGCGAAATCTTTAATTTTGGCTGTTCAAAGCCGAACCGTTTTATGGAACGACACTCATAAAGAGTACAAAAATAAAAATACTACTGATAAGGAATGGAATGAAGTAGGAGTTATTTGTAACTGTAAAGGTAAGCTCTTATTTAACGCCATGCCTTTGTATTCTCATTAGGTGGCTATATTTACTGTAATGGTTTTCAAACAGATTTCGTAGAATCAACTCGAGTGATGTCGCTCAGTGCGTGGCCACCTCACTCAAAGCGATTGCTCGTTAACCTCGCTCGGGAGAGCGTCGCTCAGTCGCTCAGTATTGGGTCCTTGGAGCTCTAAATATTATTCGAAAAACTGTATTTCGATGCAATCCTTGTTTTTTTTACTGCGAAAGGCAGTCCCACAGGTCCAACCGATTAGATGTTTCATGCAAACAGGACTCGACTACGCTGTACCCATAGCAATAAAGGAAACAAAGGGACAAACTCCAAGGATGGGAAAGGCCTGGTTCGTGGTTTTTGTCTTCCTTGCCATAAAGGCACTCCATCTTGAGGTAGTTAGCGATCTGAAGAAGAAACCATTTACTACAAGGCATACAGCATTTCAACTGGAAAAGATGGCGGAGTATTTAACATTGCTGCAGGTCCGCACGAAATAGACAAGATAGACGGATAAATTGGAAGTTGACACTCTTGTCGTACTCAAGGAGCCAACTTTACCCGCATCGAAACGGATTCTTGGACGAGTGGAAAAAGTACACCTTGGAATGGATAACAATGTCTGTGTCGTGACCATCAGGTCTGGACAGGGACTCCACAAGCGGCCCATCCCAAATATAGCTGTCCAATATATTTATTTATCTTTTTTAAGATAAATATTTATTTTTATTTTTGTTTTTATTCTCTTTCTTAGGCATGTATATAGGGCAACTCGTATCAATGTACAGTTCTGCGTACTCCATGCATTAAAGCGCATAATCCGTTGTATCGTAACAGTATTCACAATCACGCCACTTCATCTTATGTTACCTTTAAGTTTTTTAAAGCTATTCTTTTGCAATCTGCGCAATAAACGGCAGTCAAATTTTTGTGACTTATTATTTTTTTTAAGCCCAGTGCATCGGAAATAAATTTAATTTATTAAAAATTCTGTAAATCCAGATTATATTATACAAAATACAGAGTTAGATCTGGTGGATCCGGTGGTTCGATTCACAGACAATTATTATTTACCTAAGTAGAAACTGCTTGTAAGCGGGTAAAAGCATGTTGATCATGTAACAATATTATCTAATTATACTTCTATGGCCGTTGTAAGAAAAGCTTTGAAAAATGGAGCTTTGCGGCGATCTCGGTTGAGAATATCCAAAATAGAAAATTTTTATTGATTCTTTTAAGGAGCACAATAAAGGTAATTAACGAACCAAAAATTTTCGTTTTTAGAAAAATTGCTTCACTTTGAAATAAAAATTTGTTTTTCTCCTGATTCTTTTGTTCATTATATTCAAGAAGATTGTTTTAAAATTTTATCGATTGAAACTTTGCACACACCCTTCTTTCCTTTGCACGCAGTGTATAGGTCGAAACGGACCTGCTATATAACTAATTGATCGGAACGCTATAGCTTTGGTGTTTTTAGAGTTGGAGTTATTTGGAGGAATAACTTTGGAGTTATTTTGAGAGTTCGGATTTTGTATGAATGCTATTTTTGGCAAAATAATACGACATTCCCAGTTTCATAAGGATCGTCCGATTATATCCTATAGCTGCCATATAATTGAAAAATCGGAAATGACCCCACTTTCGTGTTTTTGAAGATAGAAAGTTTGAACTTCGTACAGATTATATTTTTGGTCAGTCGATCCGACCTACAAAATTGCATAACGATCGACCGATCGTGTAGCTGCCATATAACTGAACAATCGGAAATTGCGTCGAATATACTGGTACTTAGTAAAAATACCAAAATTAGTATTTTTGAAGATAGAAGATTGGGATTTTTTTTAGATTTTGTGTTGCAATAAATTGGTTATATTATGATATTCTGGTAGGGATTGGCTAACATATATTTAATTTTTGCGATATTTTAACTGCCGCCAGAAGTTAGCTTTCTTTTTTTGTTATTTCTTTCTCTGCTGGAGAAAGATGTTTTTTATTTTTTGCGAAGTTGATGCGATTTGTTTTGCTTTTGTTTCTGTACTTTTGTTTGATTAATTTAATAACTTAAAAATTATAATTAGAAGTTACCATAATTTATAATTAAAATTTAAAAATTGGTTTTTATAAATTCTGAGTCGTTTTGTAATTTTTTTTTTCTACAACATTATAATTTTGAATTCGCGTTGATTGTCAACATGGAAAAGTATCTTCGGCTTTAACCAAGTTTCTGTAAAGGCGGAAATAAGGGATGCAAAAGAGAGATCTATGAGAATACAGGGTGGGCCACGTAGCGGTCACTTTTTGAACTAATAGTTATTTCGAGAACGTCACCACATATGTCAGTCGCATATTGATAGTTGTTCAGTTTATCAACTCCGGTTCACGAAATGGAACGTGAAAATTTCCGCTGGGAAATGGTAAAATTTTACTTCCAAAGTAATGAATCAGATTTTGACGAAAAATCATCTTCTCGGACGAGCCGCATTGCCGTATCTGGGGAACGGAAAACCCTCAAAACTGCCGTATCAGGGGAACGGAAAACCCTCATGTGATCGTGGAGAAACCAATGCATCCCGAACGAGTGACTGTTTGGTGCGGATTATGGGCTGGTGGTATCATTGGGGCGTTTTTCTTCTACTATTATCTCTGGGGTGCCGTTATATGTTAAATAAATGTTATGCCAAGAATCCATAAACAATTAAGGTCCTGAAAGCCGAAATCGGCGAAGTTATTGGCCAGATACAGCCCCACACGCTCGAGAATGTCGTCAAAAATTGGTCTGATCACATCGGCTACTGCCACGCCATTCGCGGCAGCCACATGAATGATGTTTTGTACCATTATTAAACCGGAAGAATTAAGCTTTACAATACAAAAATCAGAATTGAAAAATATTGACGCGTTTTCATTTTATAGCCATTTCAAAGGGAAGGGAAGAGTAGGAGTAGGAAGGGAGTAAGAGTATTTAATTTTCCATTTTGTTGTTACTATTAAGCTAAAAGGTAAAACAATTTTCAAGTTAAGTTTGTTGTTACATTACCCGAAGCAGTTTTATAACCTCGTTCACATTAAACACGTATCTTTTCCACCTCTGCTTATGTTTGAAAATTCATTTGCGCCCTCTGATCAGGCCATTACCGATCTATTTAAAAATCTTTTATAATTCTCTTACATAAAAAAGGGAAAAGTTCGATGCTATCCATCACTAAATTTTCCTCAATATCATCAAGTTCTTTGAAAAATTAATTACTCCTCATTTAATTGGTCCTTTACTCTTCGACCATTTCTTCACTAACTTATTGGAGTTGACATCCTTTGTCATAGATGGCTTCCGATAGCAATATTTGTTTCTTCAAACTGATGTTTGATACTTTAGTAAAGCATTTAATTTAGTAAATCATTTTCTCCTGTTGAGTAAACTTATTCTTTTGAGATTTCCTACAGACTTTCTTACTTAGATTTCGATCTACATAGATGCAGGAACACAAAGAGTTTTTTTTTTAAATTTACATTCCTGCTTAGTCCGTGCTTCATCTGGTTTTCCTCAAGGATGTCATCTTGGCCCGTTACTGTTTATTCTTTTTGTTAACGACTTGCCCCTTGCTTTAACGAACTCGCTAATATTTATGCACGCAGACGCAGATTTTAAAATAGAGTAGTTACTCTATGTATAATTTTTTTGTGTTCAAATCCTCGCAAGGACTTTGAACTTTCTTTTATAATTATTATTTTTTTATTTTTCTTTAATTGTAATATTTTTCTTTAATTTTAAAATTGTAAAATTTTTTAATTTATCATTGTGTCCGGCTAATAAAATTTCAAGGGAGACCGTACGGCTTTAAAGTAAGCGAATCCATACCAAAACAAGAAAGGAAAGCTAACTTCGGGCGGAGCCGAAGTTGATATACCCTTGCAGTTAAAACCGGATATATATCGCAAACATCGGATTATTGGACGATCCTTATGAGAATATCATAAAATAACCAATTTATTACAATAAAAAATCTAAAACAATGTACCAAGCTTCCATCTTCAAAAATTCCAAATTTGCTATTTTTACCAAATACCATTTCCGATCGTTCAGTTATATGGCAGCTATAAGATATAGTCGGCCGATCGTTATGCAATTTGGTAGGTTGTATTAACTGACCCAAAATAGAATCTGTACGAAGTTCCAGCTTTTTATCTTCAAAAACACCAAAGTTTGTTAATTTCCGATTGTTCAGTTATATGGCAGCTATAGGATATAGTCGGCTGATCCTTATGAAATTTGGCATGTTGTATTATTGTGCCAAAAATAGCATTCGTACTAAATCCTAATTCTCTAGCTTTAAAAACACCGAAGTTATAGCATTTCCGATCAATCAGATATATGGCAGCTATATGATATAGTCGGCCGATCCTTATGAAATTTGGTAGATCGTATGATTTTGCCAAAAGTAGCATTCGTACAAAATCTGAACTCTGTAACTCTTAAAACACCAAAGTTATACCATTTCCGATCAATCAGTTATATGGCAGCTATAGGATATAGTCGGCCGATCCCGGCCGTTCCGACTTATATACTGCGTGCAAAGGAAAGAAGGGTGTGTGCAAAGTTTCAAGACGATAGCTTTAAAACTGAGAGACTAGTTCGCGTAGAAACAGACAGACAGACGGACAGACAGACGGACAGACGGACAGACGGACAGACGGACAGACGGACATGCTCATATCAACTCAGGAGGTGATCCTGATCAAGAATATATATACTTTATAGGGTCGGAGATGTCTCCTTCACTGCGTTGCACACTTTTGACCAAAATTATAATACCCTCTGCAAGGGTATAAACATGAGCTGAAGAGTAAGGATAGTAGAAGATATTTCTGATCTCTTTGCGCTCCCATTGGTTCGTTTTGAACGTGTCAAACTTTCATCGTTCCAAAGATGTTACGATCCAAAAATAGAATTCTCTCTTTCCCTCTCTCATCTGCCAGCCGTTTGTCGTGGAACTCGCTCTCAAATGTTTTCATTTTTACAGCGGGTTCCACGACGCGGCTTGCTAATATGCCGTAGAACCCGCACTTATAGAGATTTTTACAGCGGGTTCCATGAAGAACTGAGGCAATGTTAGGGTCATTCTAAAATTTAGTATTTTTCTTGATTGGATTATAAATTTTGGAAAATACTTTAAAATAATAAAAATAAAATATAAATAGATTTCAAATTAAAACAAGAAAGGAAAGCTAACTTCGGGCGGAGCCGAAGTTTATATACCCTTGCAGTTAAAACTGGATATATATCGCAAACATCGGATATAGTTGGCCGATCCTTATGATTACATCATAATAAAACCAATTAATTACAATAAAAAATCTAAAAAAAAGTCCCAAGCTTCTATCTTCAAAAATACGAAAGTTGATATTTCTACCAAATACCATTTCCGATCGTTCAGTTATATGGCAGCTATAGGATATAGTCGGCCGATCCTAATGAAATTTCGTAGGATTAACTGAACAAAAATATAATCTGTAGCAAATTCCAGCTTTCTATCTTCAAAAACACGAAAGTTGGGTCATTTCCGATCGTTCAGTTATATGGCAGCTATAAGATATAGTCGGCCGATCCTTATGAAATTTGGCATGTCGTAATTTGCCAAAAATAGCTCTCATGTTAAATTTGAAGTCTCTAAATTTAAAAACACCAAAGTTATACCATTTTCGATCAATCAGTTATATGGCAGCTATAGGATATAGTCGGCCGATCCCGGCCGTTCCGACTTATATACTGCGTGCAAAGGAAAGAAGGGTGTGTGCAAAGATTCAAGACGATAGCTTCAAAACTGAGAGACTAGTTCACGTAGAAACGGACAGACAGACAGACGGACAGACAGACGGACAGACGGACAGACGGACATGCTCATATCAACTCAGGAGGTGATCCTGATCAAGAATATATATACTTTATAGGGTCGGAGATGTCTCCTTCACTGCGTTGCACACTTTTGGACAAAATTATAATACCCTCTGCAAGGGTATAGAAAGTGGACGTCCCGAGCCTGACTTGAACACATTTTACTCTACGCATCAGTTAAGCACTCTACCACTCGGCTATCCTACATTCGTTGCCGCGCTGTTTTAGTTCCAGCGCTGGAACCCGCAATAGCAAATTTTTGTTTGTATGAGATGTCCCATCTATGTACTTTATAATCTTTGGTTTTATTAAAAGGTGGTCACAAGAACTTAAAGTTTATTCATTTCTTTGGTCCGTCCGATTCTGGAGTACGGTTCATGTGTCTGGAGTCCCCAATATAGAATACATCAGGACCGCATAGAACCCGTACAATAGAATTTCTTGACTTTTTTACCTTTTACCTTTAGACTTTTCAGAGGTCTAAACTGGGATGAAAATCTTTACCTTCCATTTTATAATAGTAGACTATTACATATAAACTTACCTAGCTTAACAAATCGTAGGACAATGCTCGGTGTAGTTTTTTTGCATAACCTAATTAATGGTGATGTAGATAGCCAACATTTACTAACACGATTAAATTTCAATATTCTTAATGGAACGACTAGAAACTTTAGTCCTCTATTCCTTAGCCATTGTATTTCGACATATGAACTATATTTTGACCGTAACTGAATATTCGTTAGTTAAACATTCGTACACTCGTTAACTAAAATAAAAACATATTAAAAAATTAAAATATCCCATAAAAGTGTTTCGTAATAAATAAAGATTAAATTTCATTTTAGCATTAAGACGGCGGCGTGAGTCTATGGAGGGAAAATATGCGACAGACACTCAATTACAACTAAGATTTCAAAGACCGCGATCAAGAACATCGAGCCGGTAGCTTATCCTATGGAAATTGTTTAATTAATTTTTTTGTTGATAATTTGTATCATTAAAGGAACCGTGGTACATTAAACCACGCACCAGAAAGTTGTGATGGAAACATATTTAAAACTAATGAAGAGCATTTTGGAAAGCATGAAGGGTCAAGCTGTCTTTCATGGAGTGAGCTGAAACCTAAAGCAAATATTTCGTCGCCCCTTGAAGACCCTCAAATTGAAAATAATGCGCGGCCTCGTCATCACAGGCATCATATAGAATAACCACGTATAATATAAAAGTTGAACGCAATAATAAGGTGTTGGTATTGTATTTCGAAGTGAAGGCAGATCTCCTCTAATATTTTATTCTTTTATTGTTATAACGACGTCCACGTTTCAAATTAATTCACGTATTTCTTTTATATGCAAATATAAAAATAAATAAAAGTGCCCATATTAATTAATTTTGATAAGGCCTGTAGGAATTATTTAAAAAATTATACATTTATGAGTAAATATAATATATCTTCGGGCAGATTCGAAGTTAATATACCCTTGCAGTAAGGTGTCAAATTTTTTGTATATGATATATATGGGATTAGATCTCAAAAATAATCATTATCGAAATAATATGGTAAGAAAATCATCATCAGACCAAAGTAATGACGGTTCTGATCAGTTGAACGACTAAGCAGCTATGGGATATTGTCGGACGATCCTTAGAAATTATTAATTATTAAACCAATTTATTAATCCAATATAGAAACTGTAGAAAGTCGCTACCTTCTAACTTAAAAAACACAATAATGGTGTCATTTCCGATCGTTTCGATATAGGATATGGCTTCTAAACGATACGAGGTGTGTTCAAAAAATAAAGCGACTCTGTATTTTCAAGAAAAACTGTTAATTTATTTATCAATATTTATGTTGTCTCCTTCAAAATAATCTCCTTCTGATACAATACACTTATGCCAACGGTACTTCCAATCCTCAAAGCACTTCCCAAAAGCACTTCCCTTTTCGGTATAGCCGTGAGCTCTTCCAGCGATGCAGTCTTTATCTCTTCAATCGCTGCAAATCGATTGAATTGAGCTTTGGCTTCTATATCATAAATTGGCTTCCAATCGATTGAATTGAGCTTTGGCTTCCATATCATTCCATATACCTATGATTCGTCACCAGTTATGAACCTTTTCAGTAAATCTGGTTCGTCGTTGACGTCATTCAACAGATCTTGAGCGAAGCTCATGCGACGGTTCTTTTGGTCAAAATTCAGCAATTTTGGAACAAACTTCTCTAACTCAAGTTCAAAAATTTCAAGGCACGAGCCATGCGATATGCCGACATCTTCACCAACATCTCTGATAGTTATTCGAGGATTTTCCAACAAAAATTTCTTCACAGCTTGAACGTTTTCATCAGTTGTTGACGTGCTTGGGCGTCCAGAGCGAGGCTCGTCATTGGCATCTTCCCGGCCATCTTGAAAGAGTTTGTTCCACTTGTAAACATTTTTTTTACTCAGAACAGTTTTACCGTATGCCACTGTAACATTTCAAGTGTTTCGGAGCACTTTATTTTATTTTTTACACAAAATTTGATGCAAATCCTTTGATCCATATTTTTCGATAGGAAAAAATTGGCGAGTACGCAAAACAACTTGCAACCTTTACGCCTCTCAAAACCAAACAAAAAAAGGCATTTAGTTGAAACTTGGTACAGATATTAGGGAAGAGGGCACCAACATAACAAAACAAAGAAATCGATTATCGAAAATATGTTGCCCGTGACAGTTTAAAAGTCATTTTACTTTTAAACACACCTCGTACAATCGGCTTGTTAAAAGACTCAATAGTATTTCTATAAAATACAGAAAAAATTGCAACTCTCTAACTTAAGCAAGAAAGGAGGGCTAAAGTCGAGTATAGTCGACTATGTTATACCCGGTACTCATCTCTTCCACACACAAGTAACCTTTATAATTTAATCTTTAAAAGTATGGGTTCTCAGCAACAAATTTTTACATTAGCTTGACCTTCACGAACACCATAAGAGTCCAAGTTCCAAAACAAATAGTTTTATATTTTATAGTCTTTGACACTCGTTTTTTTTTAATTTAAGTCCTTTGTACGGAAAATGGTATATCTCTTTTTAAATTCGGTTGATTTGGATAACATTTGAACATACCTATAAAAATAGTTTGGCATCAAAAGTTTTTCAGAAAACTTTCCAAAACTTCGTAGGCATTGTAGGAGTCTCCGTGCCAAAGCTCTATCTCTTATAGTCTCTGAAATCCACATTATACCTTTTCAATCGACGAGTACCGGGTATAAAAATACCAAATAGCATTTCCATTAACAGTCATAGTATATATTAGGCCGATGTGAAAGAAGAAGGATGTGTGCAAAGTTTGAAGTCGATAGCTTAAAAAATGAGAGATTAGTTATGTTAAAAGTTTTCTGTTTAACTTAAAACAGACATCGAACATGCATATATCAAATCAGGAGGTGATTCTGATCTATACTATATATACATTATTGAAGATGTCAAAGATACTTTGCAAACTTTTGACGAACATTAAAATACACTCTGCAAGGGTATAAACAAAAGAAAATGATTTTTATACTATCTAAGAATAAACCAGAATTATTTACTTTTTATCCTTATAGCTTGCAACCATATAATATGATTAATTATTTGAATTAACAACATAAAAATTAAAAAAAAATTCATGTTTACTCAAATAATTATTTTTTTACTACGTTATTTAGTTTTATATGGTTTTTAAGCTAAAAATTTTACCTGCTCCACATAAATTTTTTTTTGAACCGTGTGCATGAGCACAAGTGTAAAATTCTTGTTTATAACTGACCTTAAAAAGTGCTTTCTATGTATTTTTAAGTTAAAAATATAAAAAAAAAAACATAAAATTAAATTATTGTATATAACGGTATTGTCGAAATGTAATAGAAAAATTTAACCTCAATAAAGTGTAACATTAATTCTCATAAATTATTATTTGATTAGTTTTAGCTGTATTGTCGCAATATCATAAATGAATACTACCAATTAATGTCAATTATGGCTCAGTACCCAGCGGGCCACCTCGCGATCGTTAGAAAAAGGGTTCTTACAAGATTCGCTTGCAGATCTAAAAGCGCGCTATAGAAATGTGAATTTGCACGAAATAATAATAGAATATAGAATACATAGAATAGAATACATAGTAGAAGTAAACTTGTGCGACGTTGCCAAATTTTCACTCGTGATTAGCTTGTCAATACGACAGGGAACCAAAAATAATAGAACAGTGAACTCATTTGAAGCATTAATATAAAGTTGATCGGTTTCTCATTATTAAATTAAAAAACGGATCACAGAGACATAGACGACAAAAACGGCGCGTGGCGCATATTTTGAAAGTGCAATAACATGAACTCGTGTAAAGTTGTGTAAAGTCTGGTCGCGGTTGTTTCCGTTGTTCTTCACATTTTCTTTTACTTTGATATCAAGTATTATTAATCGTAGACGCGATTGGAATTGTGAAATTTGCCATGTGATTTGAATTAAAAATTTTGAATTAAAAACAAGAAAGGAAAGCGAACTTCGGGCGGAGCCGAAGTTGATATACCCTTGCAGTTAAAACCGAAAAAATGGGATATAGTTGGTCGATCCTTATGAGAATATCATAATATAACAAATTTATTACAATAAAGCTAAAAAATAAAATAAGCATCCATCTTCAAGAACACGAAAAATGGGTCATTTCCGATTGTTCAGTTATATGGCAGCTTTAAGATATAGATAACCGATCCTTATAAAATTTGGCATGTCTTATTATTTTGCCATAAATTCCATAAGCACTCGCATAATTCGAACTCTCTTACTCTCGAACTCTCTAACTCCTTCTCTCTCTCATCCTTTTAAGCGAATGGTCGTGTTTTTTTTTTTTGTGCGCACTGTGTTTATGATACATATTGGTGAACCTGTTTACTTGCTTGAGAATCGAATTTTTTGAGAAACTTCAGTTTTAAATCAAACCGTATCGCTTCGCGTGTGCTGCGGGATATTTGGAGGCGAATTAATAATTTGTTAAAATTCATTCCAGGCATAGCTCAGCTCTGCGTCTTTCCCGTCTTATCTCTATTTCTGCATTTTTCCTTTGCACTCTCCAAAGCTCCCGCTTCGGCCTCCTATTTGGCAGCGGCGAATATAATTGCCGTAACATTCAGCGTTATGCAAGGTAAAATTTGACCGAGCTAGTAGATATCTTGAGAAATACTGTAGGTTTTTTTATATTTCAGTAAGAACCTATTTGTAGTATTTTTTAGGTTAGTGAGGCATCTTATAAATCAAGGAGGATTTGTTGAAGCGGACGGATATTTCCATGGCACATAGGAGTCAAAAAATGTATTTAAAGTTCAGTAAAATTTTTCTAAGGTGACATTAAGATCGGTGCATTCCAGAATATCGGACAAATCATATGTATCGATAAGGCTGTCAAGTTTGTGAAAATCAGAATCAGAAATTTACGGAAGCAGCGAATCTTATTTGCCACGCATGGCATGGTATCTGATCGATACCAGGAATGGTTTATTAGTTTAATTAGTCGATTGAGACCTCCAGCGTGGGGTGATATGGATGCTCTGGGGTTGAAAGGGACAAAGCTCTGGAGAGAGCGGTAGTATCGGGATCAGATGCAAAGCATAAGTCTAAAAGCCGACCTTACGAATTTCTAACATGGTTAATCCGGCCTAGGGACATGTCAAACATGTCCGCGTTGAAGTCATGGTAAGTTATAAGTGACAAAGATTCTGAGTTATCGACGTTGGAGCACTTTTATTCTGGGTTGTTAAAGTCGCCCACCGCTACAAGTTGGTCACGATCCGTCATAAGATTAAAGACGGATTGAATAGCGGACAAATGCTGCCAATATGTGGGCGGTTCAGACGAAAGCGGTATATATGAACATGTAATGTATAAAGATTTCGCGGACAAAATGATTTTAATTCAAATAAATTCTATGTCACCAAACTCTTTTGATTTCATTCGTATCTTCGGATCTACTTGGGAGTCTACCGAAATGAGGACTTCGCCCTCCCTTCGCTGAGGTCAATCTCGCCTAAAAGTGGTGTATTGACTTGGAGAAACTTCGGAGCTAAAGATCTCCGGCTTTAACCAAGTTTCTGTAAAGGCTATAGCATGGGATGCAAAGAAAAACTATCAGAATATAGTTTAGGAAGTTTGCTATATAGCCCCCTAGTATTCTGACAGGTAAGTGTTAATGACGATACTAGTTTTTTGGGTTAGTGGACGAAGAAGAGGTGGAAGGTTGGTCAGTGTTGATATCGGGTAGTTTAACTCCCGCTGGTTTCAACAATTTTTTCTTCACGGAACTAGGCTGATGTTCTTGGACGAAATGTTCCAAATCAAATGAACAAATTGTCTTGAACATCAGCGCAGGCACATGAATCTTGAAATAAGACATGCACCTAACATAATTATATTTAAATTTTGCTATGTCCTCCACCTTTATATCGGCTTTAGTTTTGGCTTTGATATAAGCCGAGATATCAATCTCTGAAGTATCAGGGGCAAGCAGAGAAACAAATATATGTTTCGATGGAGGAATCACCTGTATTTGGAGGGTTTTGGAGTCGCAGGTACGAGAACTGCAGCATAAGTCGGTGCCGGTGGTCCGGACTGTGGAATACCCTTTTTTGTGACTCTGACGGGGGTTTCATTTACTAGGACCTGTGGCATCATTTGAAGGGATACCACGGAGGACATATCAGAAAATTGCTCAGTTTCCTTGAGAAATTCGGACAGCGAATTGTTCCTAGCCCTTGGGAAGGCCAAAGATATGAGCGGCTGCGTTATTGACGGCTGAGCAGGCTGAGGAGGATCACAAACAGTGGATTTCTTAAGCTTAGAGGGCTCAGTTAGCAGCTGAAGGCCGCTAAACTGAGTGTAAAGCGCACACAGCTGGTCATTGATTTTACGAAAACCAGTGATCAACTCTTTAAATCCATTCTTAGTCTGTCCCATGAACGATCTCATTTCGTCTTGGACAGCACGACAATTTTCACAACATTAATGTAGACCAGACCTACCGGAAATGGCATCCGAAACTGCGGCAGTGAACCCGGCACACTTGGTGTGTATGACGTTTTCACATAGCCAGTTTTCACAAAAATAGGATGGGATGAGGAGATTGTCTTGTTAAAAAGACAAAAAAAAACACTATACCTTGAACCACTGTGCCCTCAGAATCCTCAGGATCCTACTCAGTTTTAAAATTTTGTAAACACAAGGCGTAAATATGTATATGTAAAATATGTAAAATTCCACCTGCTTACGTTTGAAAATTCATCTGATCTATTCGCAGAATTTTTTCCAACCACTTATTCTCCCCCTAAATTGACAGATCAGCCTTACGCATACCACTATCAGCAAATCTTATTTTCTGTCCATTTTTCTACGAGAATAGCTGATTATCTGATCTTCTAAAAAACGAACCCATTTATTCGCCAGGCTCCGATGCAGTACCAGGCTGTGTGCTAAAATATTGTACCAGGGCTCTGTGCAAACCTCTTCTAGGACTTTTCAACTTATCTTTGGGAACCTCGATTTTTCCTCTTAAGTGGAAGGAATCGTTCATAATTCCCCTACATAAAAAAAGGAAAAAGTTCGATGCTGCCAACTACAGAGGCATATCTAAGTTGTCGGCAATTCCAAAGCTATTTGAAAAATTAATTACCCATCATTTGAAACACTTTTGCTCTTCAATTATATCTCCCTGTCAGCATGGCTTTATTAAGCGTCGCTCCACCACCACAAATTTACTGGAGTTGACATCCTTTGTCATTGTTGGGAAATAGTTCGTCTTTATGTTGAATTTAAATAGTATTACATTTGCTTCTTTACTTTTGCCTATTTACCTATTACCTATTTTTACCTATTACCTATAGTACCTATTTTTGCGCACATCATTGTATTGTAACCATTTGGGACCTTTAAGCTCGCACGCATAGCCGAAATTGCAGTGCAATGCGTTAGTATTAGAACATCACGCGATCGTTTTTCTGTTCTTTTTCTGCACGTTTTGCAAGCCGGCCGTATTCGCTTGTTGACATTAACCGCAACCGCTCGCTGATAGCAACCCCGCTTAAAGTATTGTAAACCCGCTAAATAACTATAATAAAAACCATAATACAGTCCACTATTCATAAACATAACAATTTTTGGTCCGTTCGAGCCGGATACCCGCGTTTATTTGTGCATTTACTTTTGTGAACATTAGAGACAAATTTACCGTTTTTTCGTCATGAACGCGATAATGCATAGAACGATTCAACAACGTGGTGCCTGCAAGGGGCAAATAACGCGCACCCTCAACAGTGCTGTGGAGTTTTCACAAAGATGTGAGAATGTGGAAACATTGCAATTCAAGCTGGAGCGTTTGGTCGCCACTTTCAACCACTTTATGGAGCTCTCAGATGAGTTAGTGGAATTTCACTTGGAGGAGGGATATGAAGACCCTGGATTGGACATACCCGAATACGAAGACAAGTTCTACGCCGCGCATGCTATTTTTAGTAACGCCATCAAGGACATGGGAGGTCAGGATCATGGACAGGACCAGTCGAACATTCTACTTTCAAGTACAGTGGAACGCCTATTTGAGGGACAAAACAACCTTTTGGAGAAAATTCATACTTCATGGGGAACTGCTGATTTAAGGTTTGAGAAAATTCGGATTCCCACATTTTCTGGTAAATATGAGGATTGGAGCCAGTTTAGTGATCTGTTCTTAAGCTCAGTAAATAGTAACGAAAAGCTCTCCAAGTGCCAAAAGTTTTATTATCTCAAATCATATCTGGAGGGAGAAGCACTGTCCCTAATTAAACATATTGCCGTCTGTAATGATAATTACCAAGACGCATGGGAAAAATTAGAAAATCGTTATAATAAAAGGTCGCTCATCGCTCGATCGTTTGTTCAGAATTTTTTATCGTTGCCAACCGCTAACAATTCGAATATTGCAGAATTACGCAAGGTAATTGACTCGGCCGACGAATGCATTCGAGGCTTACATGCGCTGAACTGTGACAGCCGCGATGTATGGCTCATTCATATTTTGCTGTCAAAGTTAGGTTCAGAAATTAAACAAGCTTGGGCCAACTGCAGTTTATCGGCCACTGAAGACGTCACCATAGAGGAGCTGTTCGCCTTTCTTTTCGCTCATTGTGATACTTTGGAGTCTTGTCAGGATTTACCCGCAATGCAACCCTCAAGACCAGCCCAGAGTAAACGCCGCCAAGCCGCTTTTCATGCCAGTGGATCAACTCAGTCGTCTCGCGAATGTATATATTGCCAAGGACAGCATTCTATATATTCATGCAATGAATTCAAGGCACTGGATGTAGTCAGCCGCCACACCTTCGCCAAGGATACAAAATTATGCTTCAACTGCTTGAGTCGATCGCATCAAGTCAGGGATTGTAATTCATCGAACACTTGCCGTCAGTGCAACGCTAAGCATCACACGTTAGTACACCCGATTGAAGCAAGATCGGTTCCTGTGGCACCTGCGCACTCGACTGCCGCTGATACGAATACTGCCGCTGTTAGCCATCATATTTTGGAGAGGGCCAACAATCCAGCCCTACTGCCAACTGTTGTCGCCAATGTTATTGACACATGGGGAAACGAGACCTCGTGTAGGTTATTGCTCGATACTGGATCAACAATAACCATGGTATCTGAGTCGTTCATCCAAAGGATCGGAATTCCTCGCACGCATGCCCGCATTTCGGTAGTTGGTTTAGGTGCTAACCCGGCTGGTGTTAGCCGAGGTCGCGCTAGCTTCACCTTACTCTCAAGAACCACGACTGCATCATTGGAAGTCTCTTGTCTAATTATGAGTTCTCTAACTTCTACGATTCCAGCTCAGCAGGTCAAATCAAATGCAACTATTTGGACCAAGATTCGCAGCCTACCGCTAGCTGACCCGACGTTTGGATCTCCGGGCAAAATCGACGTTATCTTAGGCGCTGATCAGCTGTGGAACTTATGGGTTATTGGGTTATTACAGGCAGCTACACTGATGGTAACAAAGCATCTACGCACGCACAAGTTCATCACGCTTATGAAGATTTGGATTCCTTAGTTCGCTCATTTATCGACATGGAACAAGTGCATCCGAGTAAAACAACGATAGACGCCAGTGATCCCGCCGAACAACATTTTCTGAAAACACATGCTCGTAGAGAAGATGGTGTTTATATTGTTCAATACCCATTCAAGGAGCCCCGCACGCCAATTGGCTCCACTTTGCCACAGGCTTTAAACCGCTTCGCCGCTTTGGAAAGGAAATTTAGAAGATTCCCCGCACTCAAACAACAATATGTGGATTTCATGGATGATTATTTAAATCGAGGACATATGGAATTGATTCCGGCTGCTGCAGGCGGTGAGGATCCCGCACGCTACAACTATTTGGCACACCATGCAGTTTTTAAGCCAGATAGTACTACCACACGTTGCCGAGTGGTATTTGACGGCTCTGGAAAGGATTCCACGGGTCATTCTCTTAATTCGCGACTGCATATAGGACCACCTATTCAACGGGACTTAATTGGAGTATGCCTTCGATTTCGTCAGCATCGTTATGTATTTTGTGCAGACATCGAGAAGATGTTTAGAGGCATTTTGGTGTCGGACGAACATACACAGTACCAACGCATAGTTTGGAGGAAGGATGAAAACGCTACGCTGGATCATTATCGACTGTTGACAGTAACATATGGATTAGCTTCATCGCCGTTTATTGCAGTTCGAGTTCTTAAACAGCTCTCAAATGACTATGCCGAATTGTATCCCACCGCTGCTGTCGTGCTCAACAGAGACGCGTACGTTGATGATATTCCTACTGGGTGCGACAACATCAAGGATCTCATTGCACTCAAAGATGAATTGATTCTGCTTCTTAGCGAAGCTCAATTCAAATTGCGAAAGTGGAGCTCAAACTGTTACGCCCTTTTAAAGTCGTTGCCAAAGGAGATTTGTGAGTATCCACCAGAGGATTTAGAGGAAGACCGCTCAATTCGATTTGTTAAAGTCCTGGGATTGTGTTGGGGACCAAAACCGGACTATATTTTCTTCAAATTAGAAACCCCCGCATTTACGACTGCTCTTACTAAACGCATATTGCTTTCAGAACTAGCCAAGATCTACGACCCGCTGGGTTTGCTTTCGCCAACTGTTGTTTTTCTGAAGATCCTATTTCAAGATAGTTGGCTAAGTTCTGTCGATTGGAATGAAGTACTACCGCATCAAATATGTACACGATGGCAACAGTTTGCATCGGAAATGCATTTATTGGAAACTTGTCGAGTTCCTCGCTACATATCTGCACCACATCAAGAAATGGAACTGCACGGATTTGCTGATGCATCATCTCAAGCGTATGCTGCCGTCATCTATAGCCGCGTCGAAGTCAACAATGGATATGCTGTCAAACTGATTATGGCTAAAACTCGCGTAGCCCCTATTAAGCCTATCTCCATTCCGCGACTAGAGTTAAACGCAGCTCATTTACTCTCTAAACTGATTTATCTGGTCAAGCAATCATTAACTGTTCCTATTTCCAGAATTAATTGTTGGTCAGACTCTGAAATAGTCCTGCATTGGCTATCTTCTCCGCCTAGGACTTGGAACACCTATGTTTGCAACCGCACTGCTGAAATTCTAGAGGTTTGCCCACGCAGCTGCTGGCAACATATTCGAAGTGGTGATAATCCCGCAGACTGCGCATCGCGAGGAGTACTGCCAAAGGACCTCGTGGATCATCAAATATGGTGGAATGGACCACCTTGGCTATCTCAGTCACGTTCAGCTTGGCCACCTGTTAAAGCTAAGTTTGTACTGTCGACAGAAGAAGAGGCCTGCCTAGAGATGAAGGCTGAAACGAAAGTTAATCTACACATTTCCGACGACGGAAATTCGCTATCTTGTATGATCAACAAATCCTCCTCATGGTCCCGTTTATTAAGGATAGTCAGCTACTGCCTTCGCTTCGTTCATCGTCTTCGTGAGAGGAATCGACTTTCACCATTCCTATCGGCGTGGGAGCTACAATATGCACGAGCTAAGATTTTTACGCACGCTCAAGAGGAGTTCTTCAACGTGGAGTACAAGCAGTTAACTACCGGAC
Source organism: Drosophila bipectinata (assembly GCF_030179905.1). Taxonomy (NCBI): domain Eukaryota; kingdom Metazoa; phylum Arthropoda; class Insecta; order Diptera; family Drosophilidae; genus Drosophila; species Drosophila bipectinata. The sequence goes on along the minus strand of NC_091740.1, from coordinate 7,595,981 downwards.
AGCCATTGTCGAAGAAATCGAAGTTGATCCGCTACACACCCTTTTTAGACGAGCAGAGAGTAATGCGTGTTGGTGGTCGCATCGATAATTCTATAGCTACTTATGACGCAAAGCATCCCATTCTCCTTCCTAAGGAATCTCCAATAGCTGGTCTGCTAGTTCGCTATCAACATGCTGCATTGTTACACGCTGGAGTCGAATACACGTTTCATAGTCTACGCCAAAGGTATTGGATTCTAGGAGCTCGGAACCTCGTCCGCAAAACTGTATTCAATTGCAGAACTTGCTTTCTGCAGCGAAGACACACGAGTTCTCAACTTATGGCTGATTTACCGGAGTTTCGAGTTCAACCCGCCCGTTGTTTCCTGCACACTGGATTGGATTATGCTGGACCTGTGTCAATCAAAACATCGAAAGGCCGGACACCAAGATTTGGCAAAGCTTGGTTTGCGATCTTTGTCTGCCTATCTACAAAATCGATTCACATAGAATTGGTCAGCGATTTGACGACATCCGCCTTTTTAGCCGCTTTCAAACGCTTTTGGTCTCGACGTGGACCTATATCGGATTTATACTCGGACAATGGAACGACTTTCCATGGAGCCAAAAGAGATTTAGCTGAAATGCAACGAATGGCAATAGCTCAAAGTCAAGATGAAGAAATTTCAAGCTTCATGGCCAGCCACGAGATTAATTGGCATTTCATTCCGCCATCTGCTCCCCATTTCGGAGGCATTTGGGAGACTGGTTTGAGATCCATAAAGCTGCACTTAAAACGAGTCATTGGCAGCAGTGCCTTGACATTCGAGGAGTGTTCGACCCTGTTAATTCAGATTGAAGGGCTTCTGAACTCTCGCCCTTTATGCGCACCTAGCGATCACAGTCTTAACCCGCTAACTCCTTCTCATTTTCTAACAGGTCAGCCTCTCACTTCGGTACCAGAACCATCTTTCCTGGATGTAAATATCAACAGACTGCAGCGCTGGAGACAACTACAGGCCAAGGTTCAAGGTTTCTGGAAACGTTGGAATCTCGAGTATCTCAGCACGCTTCAACCTCGCACGAAATGGCATCAAGATGCTCCAAATGTTGCCGTGGACACACTGGTTGTGCTGAAGGAGCCCAATCAACCGCCAAGCAAGTGGATGCTAGGACGAGTCACCGAAGTTCATCCTGGCCAGGATCAGAGGGTTCGGGTGGTCACCGTTAAAACCGCCAAGGGAATCTACAAGCGCCCTATTACGAAAATTGCTGTGCTTCCTTTGAACTGAACCGTCGTTCAGGGGGCCCGGTATGTTGGGAAATAGTTCGTCTTTATGTTGAATTTAAATAGTATTACATTTGCTTCTTTACTTTTGCCTATTTACCTATTACCTATTTTTACCTATTACCTATAGTACCTATTTTTGCGCACATCATTGTATTGTAACCATTTGGGAGCTTTAAGCTCGCACGCATAGCCGAAATTGCAGTGCAATGCGTTAGTATTAGAACATCACGCGATCGTTTTTCTGTTCTTTTTCTGCACGTTTTGCAAGCCGGCCGCATTCGCTTGTTGATATTAACCGCAACCGCTCGCTGATAGCAACCCCGCTTAAAGTATTGTAAACCCGCTAAATAGTGAAAATAAATGCATAAAACTATAATAAAAACCATAATACAGTCCACTATTCATAAACAGTCATAGATGTCTTTTGTAAGGGATATCGAATTGATATAATTTACACAGACTTCAGCAAAGCATTTGATTCAGTTAATCACTCACTCTTGTTGAGTAAACTGAATATTCTGTGTTTTCCTAAAGACCTCTTAACGTGAATCTCCAGCTACCTAGATGGAAGAACACAAAGAGTCTTATTTAAAAACAAACAATCTCGCCTGGTCCGTGCTACATCTGGCGTCCCTCAAGGAAGTCATCTTGGCCCGTTATTATTTACGCTTTTTATAAACGACTTGCCCCCTGCTTTAACGAACTCTCTAGTTCTTATGTATGCAGATGATGTAAAGCTTTGTCTTCAGTACAAATCCATCTCTGCCCAATGCAGTCTTCAGTCTGACCTTGATAACTTTCAAAAATGGTGTTTAGCTAATGATCTAATGGATCAAAATGCAAGCATATGTCTTTTTATCGTTCTTGCCCTCTGCAAGCTACGTATTCTATTAATGCCTTAGAAAAATTAACCCAGCTTAATGATCTCGGCGTCCTATTAGACATTAAACTTAAATTTTCCGACCATATTTCCTTAATAGTTAATACGGCAAAAGGAATCCTTGGTTTTATTAAAAGGTGGTCAAAAGAATTTAATGACCCGTACAAAAAAAAACATTATTAATTTCTTTGGTACGTCCGATTCTGGAGTACGGTTCATGTGTCTGGAGTCCCTAATATGGAGTACAACAAGACCGCATAGAATCCGTACAAAAGAATTTCTTCACTTTTTCACCTTTCACCTTTAGACCTTTCAGAGGTCTAAACTGGGATGAAAATCTGTACCTTCCATGTTACAATAGTAGACTCTTACTTATAAATAGGGTTGTTGGTTTTTGAAAAAATATCGTATTGATGATATTTGCTGTGAAAAAAATATCAATCGATAATATTAAGAAATATCACCAAAAAAAATCGATATATCGAGTATTTTTGATATTTTTTATGGTCAGCTAAAATTGAAAAAAGGTCGTATGTAAATTTAAAAAAAGGTTTTAATATGTGTTTTCATCCGCCATGAACTGCAAATTTTTTATTTTTTTATCAAGAGCTATTTTTTATTTAAAAAGTGAATTGAAAAACAACAAATATTTATGTATACCCACTCTCAAGCAACTTTTATTTACGTTCTTGATGGACTAATGCACACCCACAAACTACTGGAATTATACCTCTACAATAGGGTATGCAACGCAGCTACTTCGGGCGACTACATCATCGAAGCTGGAGTTGCACAAGGAAGCGCACTCGTGTCTTTGTATTTTGTATACTGCGGATATTCCTACGAAAGCACAACTAACAACGTCAACGTTCTCTGACGATACCACTATCCTTAGTCGGTACAGATGCTCAACGCACGCATCAAACCAACTGGCTAATCATCTAATAGTAGTGAAAAGGTGGCTGTCCGACTGGCGCATTAAAATAAATGAACAAAAGTGTAAAAATTTAACATTTAAATGTTATGCAGATACTTCAAGCTAACGAAATAACGTACCTTGGCACCCACCTTCTTAGGCGACTAACCTGGCGTGAGCATATCGAATGCAAGAAGATGCACTTAAAACTAAAAGCTAGCAGCCTTCACTGGATCATAAACTCACGATCGCCACTGTGTTTAGACTACAAGTTACTACTCTACAATTCAGTCCTAAATCCAATCTGGAAAAAGTCCTCCCTCTTAAAAAATACATATTCTCTTTTCTGCGAATCTGTAACCGCAGAGGTTGAAAGGTTCTGGAAAGTGTAAAAAGTAAAAGTATTTTTATGAAAGGTTTAGAATAAGTAAAATTGTATCGAAAGAACACTTACGAATAACCCAGAGTACCGAAACGAAATGTGGCTCACTTAAAATAAAAGAAATTAATAGAAAGAAACTGAAAAGGATCTATTTATTTGACGGCGACTTAAGAGGATCTAATTATTACAATGAGCGCCGTAGACAGAAAATAATTATTATAATTGACCTCTTGAGGTTTCTTAACCCTGTAGTAAAGCATTAAGAAGCAAGGCACCAGCATAGAATCTTCCACCCTGCATTGTTGGTATGTTTAACTATTTAATACCGTTTTAGTGGGAGAAGACCCACTTGTTGTATTTAATTGTTAAAAATAATTGTTGTAGCACAAATTCAATAGAGAAAAGGGGAAACCAAACACAAGAGCAGTATTTGTGGTATTACGTATTACGTAAAAAATTTGTATAAGGACCGTCAAACTCTTTTGACCATAGTTTTATAAATTTGAATATTCTTGTAGCTTTGTTCGCCATCACAGAGTTGTGGTCGTTAAATGACAACTTGTGATGAAATAATGTCCCAAAATCATTTGTCGAAGATACACGATTTAGGACGTTATATTTGATGGAGTACGATGAAAGCGATGATAAGTCCTAAGCCGGAACTTGGAGCAATTCAGGACGAGGAGATTGTTGGAACACCATGAGTAAAGTTAAACACCATGAGGAAAGTCGATTTGCAGGTGTCTTGACACAAAATGGTCAAAGGAGGAGATGAATAATTTTACATTTATACATGCGAAATGTGCAATACATATCGGATCTCATCTGCAATGGTATATAAAATTCAACCCCACCAAAAGTATGTTTTTCTCTCTTGTTTTAACTATTATATGCTTACGTTAAATAGCTTTCCAACCAATAAAACTATCGAAACATCCTTTACTTCTTTTAAAATAAGAGAAATTATTGTATTCGAAATTGGCTCTAACGATGATATTTGTATTAGTTTTGAAAGTGTATTAGTAGCCCTTGAAATGGAGAAACTTTTTAAATATCGCTTACATTTGGTAAGAGAAACGGAACTTTTGATATATCTCTTACAATGGATAAGTGAAACTGCAAAGGCCAGTGTTCATACATACCACTATAGGAAATATGACCACTTTTTCTGGCAAAAAATAATATCTCAAGAACGAAACAAGATATTTAAGTTGTGATTTTTGATTTGAGTTCACATGGTCAATAGATTTAAGATTTAAGATTGGGCGTGGCACCGCCCACTTATTAAGAAACACACTCTAACTCAAAAACCAAGCAAGATATTTAGATTGTGAATTTTGATTTGAGTTTATATGGCCAAAAGAACTCAGATTTGAAAAAATTGTGGGCGTGGCACCGCGTCCTATTTAAAAATAACATGCTTACTGTAGAACTAAGCAAGATATTTCAATTTGGTTCTTTTTTAGTGTTTTATAAAGCCAAAGTCTTCTTTTAGAAAAGTAGGTGTGGTTTTTTTTTATATCCTTGCAGAGGGTATTATAGTTTTGGTCAAAAGTGTGCAACGCAATGAAGGAGACATCTCCGACCCTATAAAGTATATATATTCTTGATCAGGATCACCTCCTGAGTTGACCGTCTGTCTGTTTCTACGCAAACTAGTCTCTCAGTTTTAAAGCTGTCGACTTGAAACTTTGCACACACCCTTCTTTCCTTTGCACGCAGTATATAAGTCGGAACGGCCCGGATCGGCCGACTATATCCTATAGCTGCCATATAACTGATTGATCGGAAATGGTATATTTTTGGAGTTTTTAAAGTTAGAGAGTTCAAATTTTAGGTGAGAGCTATTTTTGGCAAAATAATACGACATGCCAAATTTTATAAGGATCGGCCGACTATATCTTATAGCTGCCATATAACTGAATGATCGGAAATGACCCAACTTTCGTGTTTTTTAAGATAGAAAACTGGAACTTGGTACAGATTATATATTTGGTTAGTTGATCCGATCTACCAAATTTCATTAGGATCGGCCGACTATATCTTATAGCTGCCATATAACTGATTGATCGGAAATGGTATATTTTTGGTGTTTTTAAAGTTAGAGAGTTCAAATTTTAGGTGAGAGCTATTTTTGGCAAAATAATACGACATGCCAAATTTCCTAAGGATCGGCCAACTATATCCTATAGCTGCCATATAACTGAACGATCGGAAATGACCCAACTTTCGTGTTTTTTAAGATAGAAAACTGGAACTTGGTACAGATTATATATTTGGTTAGTTGATCCGATCTACCAAATTTCATTAGGATCGGCCGACTATATCTTATAGCTGCCATATAACTGAACGATCGGAAATGGTATATTTTTGGTGTTTTTAAAGTTAGAGAGTTCAAATTTTAGGTGAGAGCTATTTATGGCAAAATAATACGACATGCCAAATTTCCTAAGGATCGGCCGACTATATCTTATAGCTGCCATATAACTGAACGATCGGAAATGGTATTTGGTAGAAATATCAACTTTCGTATTTTTGAAGATAGAAGTTTGGGACTTTTTTTAGATTTTGTATTGTAATAAATTGGATTATATATTCATATTCCCATAAGGATCGGCCAACTATATCCGATGTTTGCGATATATATCCGGTTTTAACTGCAAGGGTATATAAACTTCGGCTCCGCCCGAAGTTAGCTTTCCTTTCTTGTTTTAAATGATTTAAAAACACGCTTAAATTTCAACATTCCTAATAGGGGGACTTGAAACTTTAGAACTCTTTTTCTTAGCCATAGTAGTTCGACCAATGTTCAACAGGGGCTTAAGCTTTTTAGGGTCTTATGTTCGAACTACAATGGTCTCTATCCTATCATCTCTCTTTTCGGTACTTTTAATTTAAAAACTTGTATTTTAAATTTTCTAAGTAATTCTTCATAGTTATCATTCTGACTTATCTATTTAGTTTGTAACTTGATTCTGGAGCCCCCTCGGTCGTCTTGGCCCCTAAGCTTTGTTATGAATGCAGGAACGCAACCTGATGATCTAATTGGTGCAGACCGCGAAAAAAAAATTTTAAAAAGTAGGACGAGAAAATTTAGAAAAGTAGTCCTAGTCCTAGTCCTTGTGTAGGATTTAGGCCCGTCAAGAAAACCGATCAGAGACACCACGGTCCAGTCAGAAAACTCCTCATCCAGGCTCGCTGGTCCTCGCAGAGACCTAGTCTCTGCCCACGAATCCAGCAGTGCGGAGGTGTGAAAAGGCTGGTGAACGTAACGTGTGTGTGTCCTGAGAGATCAGGCTGCTCTACGATCCGAGATCCGACACTCTACGGAATACTTGACGTGCTTCGTGACACAGGAAAGGGAGCCAAATATGCCGGGAGCCATATTCGACAAAAACACAGGCTCAGCAGTACATCCTGGAGAAATGGAAGTGGAGTGTAAAAGTTTGCGACACTGCAGTATCGACACACAGTGCACTGTGTGGGCAAAGGAGCATTACTAGTCCAAGGCTACCAAGGGATTCGGGGCGAAACTAGGCTCTCTCCAACCATATAACAAGGCACAACTCTACACCCAAGGCTGATAGTCCTAGGCGAAACGTCTAAAAAAGTTAGAAACCAAAAGTCTCAAGGCAACTGAACTCAACAACATAAATGTCAAGTGGGTAATTCAAAGCGAATCAGGTCGTTACCCTGTGTTGTAATCACTGTGGATGCCTGTCCACTGGTGACGAACCGTATGCCTTAGCGTGCGCAAAGAGACACTTTATTATTTTTCCCTATATTATTACACTTGTCTGGTCTCGCAGACTTAAATAATCCGAGCACCTCTTACCAAGCTTGGTGCATTTAAGAGCAGCGTAATTCTATGACGTCAGATCGAATTTTTGAATTACTCCCTCACTCGCCCCTCAGTTGATCGACTCTTGAATCTGCTTCTTGTTCGGGACTGTCTCTCACTTTCTAACTCTCTCATGTTGGTCTCTGTCGCTCCGTTGAACGTGTTAAGCATTGTGCTACGCTAAATTATTATTATTCTCTCGCCATCCTTCTATACGCAATCGTATTGAGTATTGTAAATTTAAGTTACTAATATAAGATATGCTTTACTTTGTGAAGATGTTTTTTAAGTTACTATTGAACTTTAAAAGCGAATGCATTTAAGATGATGGAAGGATATGTTGAATTTTTTTAAAGTTCCCTGCAGTACTGGAGATGGCTATTGGCCCTATGGTCATAACTTACCACACTGCTTACTGTGTAAACGTGAGCACTGTAAGATCGGTAAATAAACGTGACAAACGCTTTCTCAAAAAAAAATTGTTTTTAAGTAAAGTAGTTTAACCTGTGCTGTAGTGTTTCCTGGCAGGATCGACATGTAGTGTTATTTAGAAGATGTTTGTTGACTTAGGAGAAGGCGTCAGCCTGCTTCGATCGATCTTTATTGAAGGAATTATTAGATTTTGCGCTGTTCACTATGTAGCAGTGAGCATCGCTTACATTATTTTGTTTTCACTTATTATGTACAGAAACGGGAACATTGCTGACTACCTGAGGGAGTCATGCGCGCACATACATATTTATACACAGCGCCGGTCAACCCGACTTAGCTATTGGGCCGTCGCTGTTATCCAAGTGCGAATCATATTTCGTCTGCACTTGAGTATGTGCAGATGGCACTTAGTGCTGCGACGAAGTCTCCGGTCTGGTCTGGTATGAATTCTTTTGGCATAACAACAAAGTGTTTCAGCCTTACTTATATGTATGTATATACATATATGTACGCATGTTATAGTGCTTTTGGTTTTTGCTATGTTGTGGAAAGAGCAAAAACACGAAACACTGTTACACGTCTAGAATGCACTGTTCCAAAATTTGCTAAAACCAATTTAATGCAAGCACCGTTCGTTTTTTTTTTTGCTTTGCGGTATTTTACAACGCTGTGTTTTAGAATACAACAATTAAAAAGAATCCCAAACTTATATCTTCACAAAAAAAACCAAAGTATCTTCAATATACCAGTTATATTCAGTTATATGGCATCGGATATAAACGGCCGATCCTTATGAAATTGGGATTGATCAAATCCCTCATCAACTCCAAGTGCACGACCTTCGTTGTAAAACAAACAAATACGCTTTCGTAACAATTATGGGGGCCTTAGTGCGCACCTCTAATTTGAAAAAAAACCGGCTTTCGCTATTTCATCCTCTTACGGCCAAATATGATGCAGGCTTAGTTTTGTAGATGACCGTATCCAACTTATTGGTCAGGAGCTCATTATGGGGTGAGAATACTTTGGTAATTAAATCATCATTTATCAATAGTCCCGAGCGGAACCACGAATCAAAACTTGCAGTTGTAGCAGCGGAACCACCAATCACCACTCTAAGATTAATTGTGGAACTTTCCTTCTTCAACACACAATAATGAGGTAGAAAATACTTGCAGGATAGCTCCAGCTTAGAGGAAACAGGAACAAAGGCGGAATACTGGATCTGTATTTCTGGCTGACGAAACAACTTCCTTTCCAGAGGATGGAAGCGTCTCAAAGCATGTGTGTAAGCTGGTTCGCTTATCGTAAAGAAATAAGATGCACTTGGAAACCAAAAGCAATAATGATCGGCAGTGAAACAATCCCCCAGGATGACTTCTGACAAAGACATTCGAAGTTTACAACAACACCGGCTCGCTGAGATGACCAGTAGCTACAAGAGAGAGCTTACTGCAGCAAAAGGGGAAGAAGAATACAGGCTGCCGCTGGCTAGTGGAACCTCTGAAATAAAGGACAGCCCTTAAATGCCAACTGGAAGATATCTGCCAGAAAGCAGCCGGCTGTGGTGCATACGACAACACATACGACTCAGGTAACTATAACAGAGCAGGTACGCGACAAACGCCAGGATAAAAACGCTTGCGATACATACCCAGCCGTCTCACTTTTTAAAGTCGATTCTCAGGAGAAAGGATTAAAGACCTACGACTCGAACTGATCCACCAGAGAGGAATGACTGCCCGCACCCAAAATAAACAGACCAAACCTCCAGATCAAACCCTGAAGTCTTCTTTCCAACTACAGCCAGATTATCACTGGCTAAACTCTGATAAAGATGTGACATACGCAAACGCTTTAAAATCAGGACTGGCCACCCCTGACTCAAAAAGCTCATTTCTGTAATAAGCATACCAAGAACCGAACACAGCTTAACAGCATCAATCGCCAGAGCAACTTATCCAGACGGTAAAGCACATGCTGGGTCTGGAATTCTAATCAGAAGCCGTATTAAGAACCACTATCAAAACAAATTTGCTAAAAACTACCTACAGGCCACATCTATAAGAATACAATTAAATACTGGCACCAACTTACACTAGCCACCGTATACAGCTCCCTTCGCTTCACTATATCTAAAGATTAGTTTATGCAGTTATTCAACTCACTTTGCGACCACTGCATAGCAGCAGGAGACTATAATACCAAGCACACACCTGGGGATCTCGTCTCGTGACTCCAAAAGGAAAGCAGCTCTACAATGCAATTATCAAAGCCTAGAACAAGCTCGACTATGTTTCTTCTGGCACACCAACATACTGGACGGCAGACCCAAAGAAACTACTTGATTTAATAGACTTTGCGCTTGCCAAAAAAAAAATCAAAAACCTTATAAGCGCCCAATGCCATTTGGATCTCTCATCTGATCACTCGCCTGTCTCCTTTATTTTACACCAACATAGAGGAACCAAAGAAAACAAATTGGATTTAGTACAGAAAGGATGTTAGCTCACACATTAGGCTGTTCTCATCTCAACAATGAATCCAACGAAGCTTTGTTAATTCACTGGGGTCTGTACTCATCTCTGCAGCTCGAGGCTTTAACTATAAATACACAATGAAATCAAAAGAAGACAAGTCTACAAATCGAACAGCTCGCCCTCGAAACGCGACGCTTACGTAAAGAGTGGCAATCCCACAGATTGCCATCTGCTAAGCAAAGCTTAAGACATGCCCCACGTCAACTTACTGAAGCTCTACATCCAAAAGAAATACATAAACACCGCCGCTATATAGAGCTATAATCAACTTCTAGTACAAAACACTTACTATGGAGAGCTCATCAGACTCTGAGCTCATTGAAAAAAACCGTGATTAACGGTAACGGCTTACCGCGTAAGCCACCTTTAAAATGTCTTTCAACCAAATCCTGCCATTACGTCGCTTACTTTGCCGACTTTACCGGCTATGAGCTTCAGCTTCAATATAAGCCAATTGAGTTTCGCCCAAAGGAAATCGCTAACAACATAAAAAATCAACAGAATCCGAAAAAAATCTCCTGGCTGCGACCTCATAACTCGCATTAGGATAATTATGTTCGCAAAATTTGGCAACTTTCCAGTAAGATGGAAATGGTCAATTTTCATAATGACTAATCCCCAAATCGCATAGACCTATAAGACTACTTTCATCCGTATCTAAACTTTTTGAAAATGCGTATTGTATCAGATAAACACGAATCTTCTTCCTAAGAATCCAGGAAGAAATACCGTCACATTAATTTGGGTTTCGTGAAAAGCACGAAACAATTGAGCAGGTCAACCGGATAACATTAGAAATTTGGAACGAGTTCGAAAGACGAGAGTACTGCACTGCAATATTTTTACATTTTTCTCAAGCATTCTATAGAGTCTGGCTAGAAGGTCTAATGAACGCGATTAAGACAATGCTCTCCTACAACATACACAAGCTTTTAACGCTTTACCTTTACGACAGAAAATTTGCTTTGAGGTGCAACATTGCTATAGCTGATGATTTCACAGCGGACATCCCGACAAACACCCGACTAACAATACCTACGTTTGCTGATGATGCAACTATTCTTAGCCGCTCAAAATGCCTGATGCAAGCTACTGCGCAACTAGCTCTTCATCGGGTAGATGTTGAAACAAACAAAAATGCAAGCACGTTACGTTCACATTGATCAAGCAAAGCTACCCGCCGCTTAGTAACAGTGAAGTGACATATCTAGGAGTACACTTCGACAGAAGACTTACATGGCGCCGGCCCATTAAAGCCAGCAGAACACACCTAAAGCCTAAACCCAGCAGCCTTCATTAGCTTATCAACGTCCAGTCTCTTTTTAGCCTTGAATATAAAGGCCTGCTGTTTAATTCGGTACTAAAACCTATATGGATGTACGGCTCGCAGTTATTAAGGTACAATACACCTGCTAAATATAGGTATAGAAATATTTACATAGTCCAGCGAGCATAGTTGAAGATCTTGAGAGCAATCACCGTGGTACGTTCGCAACGAAATCGTGACTTAAACATTCTACCAGCCAACTAAGTGATCGCAGAAGAGAAAGAAAAGTACTTTGCCAAGTTATTGGCTATTAACCACCTGGCAAGAGGTCTAACAAGGTTGAACACCCAGCAACCGATTTGAGGGACGCGCTCCCAGAATGCCATCTTGGTATAGTCTTAGTTAAAATTTAATGCTTCAATTGGTTAACTTATTGTAAGTCTCAAAATAAAGAGAAGATTAAATAAAGAATAGCAAAGTTCAAAAACAAAAAAAAAATGTCCTGCATCGTTGCTTCAGAAAACTAGTCATTGGCGACGTCCAGGTTCGAACCCGGCAGAGGGTATTATAATTTTGTCCAAAAATGTGCAACACATACATCCGAACTTATAAAGTATATATATTCTTGATCAGGATCACCTCCTGAGTTGTTATGAATGAGCATGTCCGTCTGTCTGTCTGTTTCTACGCAAACTAGCATGTTAGTTTTAAAGCTATCGACTTGAAACTTTGCACGACTGAGCTTCTGTCCTTGGCACGCAGTATATAAGTCGAAACGGTCGGGATCAGCGACTATATCCTATAGCTGCCATAAAATTGAACCTCGGAAAAACCCCTTTTTTTCGTATTGTTGAAGATAAAAAGTTCGAAGCTTGTGATTTTTTTTACATTTTATACTATTATAAATCGGTTACATTATTATATTTTCTTAAGGGTCGACCAACTATATCCGATGTTTGCGATATATATCCGGTTTTAACTGCAAGAGTATATCAACTACGGCTCCGCCCGAAGTTAGCTTTCCTTTCTTTTATTTTCTACATTTTTTTTTATCCAAAATTGTAAGAACATTTTTATATTAATATTTTTGCATATTATAACAAAGCATAATTAACGAAAACATAATAATAATCATAATAAAATAAAATCGTTCTTCTTCTAAATCAAAATCAAAATGTGGTACACTTTGAAGCTCGTTTTCAACACTTTCTACTTGGGCTGCATCTTCCGATTTTGGAGAAACTAAAAGTGCAAAAACTTCACTTGGCAATGAGTCAAAAGAATCAAAAGCTTGGTGAAATACGTCAGATAAATTGTTCACTCGGCTATTTTTTCTGGCATACAAGAGCCTTTCGCGCTTGTAATATTTGTTTTGAGCCTCAGATGCGTTTTTGCCTAAGCAACAAACAGGAAACACAGATGATTCAATTATTTGTGGACCATTAACTACAATTTTGTGGACCGTCATTGGATACCACAGATATTTGTTTAAATGAAAAATTCATAATGCATAAATTCTTCACAAAATTTCTTAAACTTATTTACACAAACGTCATATTCGCAAGATTAAACTATTAAAATGATATGTAGTTTTTATACCCTTGCAGAGGGTATTATAATTTTGTCCAAAAGTGTGAAACGCAGTGAAGGAGACATCTCCGACCCTATAAAGTATATATATTCTTGATCAGGATCACCTCCTGAGTTGATATGAGCATGTCCGTCTGTCCGTCTGTCTGTTTCTACGCAAATTAGTCTCTCAGTTTTAAAGCTGTCGACTTGAAACTTTGCACACACCCTTCTTTCCTTTGCACGCAGTATATAAGTCGGAACGGCCCGGATCGGCCGACTATATCCTATAGCTGCCATATAACTGATTGATCGGAAATGGTATAACTTTGGTGTTTTTAGAGTTAGAGAGTTCAAATTTGACATGAGAGCTATTTTTGGCAAAATACGACATGCCAAATTTCATAAGGATCGGCCGACTATATCCTATAGCTGCCATATAACTGAACGATCGGAAGTGACCCAACTTTTGTGTTTTTGAAGATAGAAAGTTGGAACTTGGTTGACGACGATCGATCGGTTGACTATATCTTATAGCTGACATATAACTGAATGATCGGAAATGGTTTTTGGTATAAATACCAACTTTGATATTTTTGAAGATAGAAGCTTGGGACTTTTTTTTATATATTTTATTGTAATTAATTGGTTTTATGATGATATTTTCATAAGGACCGGCAACCTTTATCCGATGTTTGCGATTTATATCCGCTTTAAACTGCAAGGGTATATAAACATCGGCTCCGCCCGAAGTTAGCTTTCTTTTCTTGTTTTTTTTTTTGCCTTAAGCTGGTTCTACATTTTTTAAGTAGTTTAAAAATGTGTTTGAATAGGCCCCATAATGTCTTGCGTCTTATTTGGAAAAAGCCAACAAGTACGAGACATTATTTTTAAAATATGCTCTGAAAATTTCATTTAAATCGCTCCCTACGTTTGGGAGAGAATTGAATAAAAGTGGGCCAACCCTGTAAACAGCACATACAAAAATTACCCCAACAAATTGTTTTTAAAATTGTAAAACTCTCAGAGGATGCGCCCATATGAACGGTAGTGGAGTCGATGTAGTCGACCTTTTTAAGCACGTATGGAGCAAAAATCATAGAATCAAGTCACGAAAATTTCAGACCCTGATTCACGAGTACTGACCATTATCATTATCACGGGTTTTGACGCTGCTTAACACGGCAGCCACTATTATGAATATCTGTCTTTTTCTTTTAAAGAGGATGCGCCATAATGCACGGTATACCACGTGAAAGTTAATTTTTAGCCCAATCGAATGGCACCATTCCCATCCAAATCGCTACCACAGATTTTGAGCAATCAAGTTCCAATCAAGAGCAAGAGCAATCAAATTTCAGTCCCTGGTTCATCAATACTGGGCGTTTAACCGATTCACATGTTTTGAAGCTTTCCAAACCTAATCGCGGAAAAAAATGTTTGTTATTTTGGAAGAGTCAGAATCAAAAAAGGCATCATGAGAGATCGGGATCCACGTTCCACGTTAACAATTCTGAAAGTATTTATTTAATATGTATGTATAAAAATTAAATAATAACTAAATGAAACTTTTTTTTTAGAAAACGATTTTTGTGATTAAAGAGGCGTCGGCTCTCGGAGGGAGCGCTGGGAGCGCTTTCTCAAAGAGCCCTACGAACAGCAGCTTTGGCTGCTGCTGCTCGGCGCTCGGTGTAACATAAAGCGATTTTCTTATATATATATAGATTTCCGGCCTCTAGGCCGGCCTGGTCGTCGCTGGTCTGCTCATCACTGGCCTGCTCGGCGCTGGCAGCCGAGAGAAAAAAATATATAATTAAAGAAATCTATATATATATAAGAAAATCGCTTTATGTTACACTTCTTATAAATCAATAACGGCAGAACAGATTTGAGCCAAAATTGATTGGGAGGTAGCTTAGAGGGAGGAAACGGACATAGGATACTTTTTATGCCGTTCGACAATGGAAATTATAGGCTACATTTGGCCAGGCCCCAACGGCATTTAAGGTGGCTGTCCCGAGGAAGAAGCGGATCAACCCTAATAGGCGCATTGTGGGACAAGCACCCAGTTGCGCTCAGCTTCAAGTGCTTCCCACCTTAAAATACCTTCATATTGGAAAATTCGCATCGTCTTCCCAACTAGACGCACTGTGCAAGTTTGTCACAGATAAGCTGAACGTGGGGCCGAGTGATTTAGCCTGTGCTAGGCTAATTAAAAAAGCTGGTGACATCAACGCCCTCATGTTCGTCTACTTTGGATTGGGAGTTCCGGAGCAACATTTCCCTACAGTCTTCAATGATGACTTTTGTCCTATGTCGGTAAAAGTCAGCCCGTTTGTGCATAGAGAGCCAGCTAAGGTTATTGACCTCCCGGATATTCTACCTTTACCACAAACGCGATCGTCAAAAAACCCCCAGTAAGCGGTGCTCTCTGCTGCGCTACCAACAACAAACGCCGTGGACGTTAATAGTAACGGTTGACGATTTCTTCAATTCCTCCGATACCTTGCTTCGTTTGCTGATCGATATGCTCCAACAAAAACAACTATTTTCAAGGCGAGTTGTTTACATCTTATCTTCTCTTGTGGATGTCCATCAACAACAAGACGATGGTAATCGAGACGTTGGCAGCGCATCGCTGGGCCACTCGCTGGTGCTTTCTTTTCGCCGATGGAAGATGTTTATTTACGTTTTGGACGTGTGGGTGGATCTTTGCTGCGTTTGGATGTGCCTGACTATGAACGCTCAATGTTTTCACCTGGCACTGGATCTGCCGTGCAACTGGACTCTCGCAGGTCTACTGATGAGTCTAATGGAAATTTCTATGTGTCCTTGTCAGCTATTTTGCAAGCTATGCGTATTGGATATGCCTCCACATGCACCAGTACCAGGAGTGCACTTTCATCATCACCGCCTTACCGTCCAATTCCCAGTTTGGACTGTAGCTACTCGTCGTCCTCGGACCCCAATAAAAGCCTAAAAGTTCTATTCCAAAATATATCGGGAATGTGAACCAAGACCCGGATGGTATTCCTCAATTCTTCTGCCTGCGATTTTGATGTAATCATCCTTGTGGAAACGTGGCTCAATGACAAATTCAGCTCCTCTGAGTTCTTCGACCCTAATTTGTACCATATATTTTTAAAAGACCCAGATGCATTCAGTACTTAGTGTGGGCGAGGTGGTGTTGTGATCATCGCTATCCGTCGATCTCTTCGGGCTACACCACTGCGCCTTTCGGTGGCCGACCCTCTACTGGATCAGATTGCGGTTTCAATCCAGGGCGTCCATGGCCCGTTCGTCATCATTGCATCATACATCCCTCCGAATAGCGCATTTAGTATATATCATGCGCATATGGAAAACATCACTACCGCTTTGATGGTAGCTGGCAATTTTAACTTAAGCTCCATTGTCTGGTCTTGGGACCCGGAATCTCCTTGCATCTCCCTAGCATCGTTCACCAAAGTCATAAAATTGTAGTTTTAGATGATATTTTTAGTCTGAGCCTCTATAAGTAAATAATATTTTTAATGATTTATCCAAAATTCTTGATCTTATATTTTTAAGTAATGTGGTTAATAGTAAAGTAGAATTATGCAATGTACCATTAAGTCCATGTGATATGAACCACCAGGCGTTAGTAATTCATATTGAGTTTTATAGTTTTTTGCCTACTGCTTCACCCATTCCATATTATCATTTTAATGATATTAACTTGTCTCTTATCAATGCATCTATTTCAGCTTTTGATTGGGTTTCCTTTTTTTCGGATGGCTCAATCGATATTTGTTATTCAAGTTCTTGGTTGCTTTTTTTAATATTATTGATACTTATGCCCCTGTGAGGGTACGAATATCTTATAGGCTTCCCTGTTATACAAAAGGTTTAAAAAACTTAAAGAATAAAAGGGATAAGCATTTAAAATGATTTATAGAGATAGGGGAGCCTCGAGCAGGAGAGCTGTACCGGCCATTTAGGCGGGAATTTGAATTCCTTAATAAGTTCCTTTACCAATCACAATTGTTTATTAAGGGGTTATATACCTTTTTGAGCGAAAAAATTGAGGGAACTTTGGATTTTTATTTCAGGTGTGTAGCAATTATTTTATGACACTGAAGTTATTTTTTATTGATAGTACATGTTTTTATCGAAACAATAAGCGTTTGTTCTTGAAAAAATATAAACAATTTACAAAGTTATGGCAATTCTCTCGGAACCCTTTTTTTTATAGCGGCTTCCGGTGACCACGATAGAAGTCCAGCAGGTCAACCAAAATCAAAAAACCAAAAATTTTGTATTAGTATAGTATTATTTCCCGTTCGTGAACGATTATTTTCAAGAATATTTGGTTTTTTCTGCATACAGTAAACATTTTTCCAAAAAATTGATGTTTTCAGTTCTAAAAATTTTATTAAAAAATTTGTATCTGCGAAATAAAAATGGACGCAAAAAAACTGAATCGTTCACGAACTCGGCACAATCATTACGAATAATTTTAAAAAAAATTAAAGAAGATCGATCAAATAGTTCTTGTGTAATCGTGGTCACAGCGAAGGCACTTTTGGAAAAACACGACTTTGAGATATTCGCATTCAAAGTTGCTTGACGCTATCCGCAGCCGTGACGAACCGCGCCTCAAAACGCTGTTTTCCTATCGAACTATTATTCGGATCTCCATGAAACTTTGGGAAAATATTCTCTAGGGGATAAACTTTAGGATTCAGCAAAAAAAAATTTTTCGTTTTTTTGAAGAAAAACAAGAAAGGAAAGCTAACTTCGGGCGGAGCCGAAGTTTATATACCCTTGCAGTTAAAACCGGATATATATCGCAAACATCGGATATAGTTGGCCGATCCTTATGAACACATCATAATAAAACCAATTAACTAAAATAAAAAATCTAAAACAAGTCCCAAGCTTCTATCTTCAAAAATAAGAAAGTTGATATTTCTACCAAATACCATTTCCGATCGTTCAGTTATATGGCAGCTATAGGATATAGTTGGCCGATCCTAATGAAATTTCCTAGGTCGGATTAACTGACCAAAAATATAATCTGTACCAAGTTCCAGCTTTCTATCTTCAAAAACACGAAAGTTGGGTCATTTCCGATCGTTCAGTTATATGGCAGCTATAGGATATAGTCGGCCGATCCTTATAAAATTTGGCATATCGTAATTTGTTGCCAAAAATAGCTCTCATGTCAAATTTGAAGTTTCTAAATCTAAAACCACCAAAGTTATACCATTTCCGATCAATCAGTTATATGGCAGCTATAGGATATAGTCGGCCGATCCCGGCCGTTCCGACTTATATACTGCGTGCAAAGGAAAGAAGGGTGTGTGCAAAGTTTCAAGACGATAGCTTCAAAACTGAGAGACTAGTTCGCGTAGAAACGGACAGACAGACGGACAGACGGACATGCTCATATCAACTCAGGAGGTGATCCTGATCAAGAATATATATACTTTATAGGGTCGGAGATGTCTCCTTCACTGCGTTGCACACTTTTGGACAAAATTATAATACCCTCTGCAAGGGTATAAAAAGGTATATAATCCCTTAATATTTTTATGTACAAATAGATTAGTGTTTCGCAAGCCGTCTTTTTATCGGCCGCTTTATTTTAAAAGGTTTTTTCTTTAGAGAGTTTTAGCTTCGCAATGACTAGTCGAGCCGTTGTCTTTATATATGTATAACATGAAGTCGCTGCATACACCATAAGCTGGTCTATCTTGTTGATCATCCAGCTTCATTTGCATGCAGAACAAATATTTTACAACGTCCAAATTAAATACATTCGGACTTTTTCATTTACCGTCATCGAAAAATCTCAATGACCGAACAAGGTCTGCAATAAACTTCTTGGACTTCTTCTTCTTCTTGATACGAATATATACGTATATATTAAGATAAACATTACTTGATACGTCAAGTAACGAAGGCCTTTCGGAACGGAAGTAACGGAATTGCTGCACTTCTTGCTTCTTAATTCCCCGGGCAACTTTTAGAATTCTAAAATTCACTTAGGAATATTTTTATAGCCGCAGGAGACTACAATGCCAAACATACTTTATCTCGTCTAGTGATAACCCAAGGCAATTGTACAATGAAATTATAAATGTGAGAAATATACTGGACTATGTTTCCCATGGAAGTCCCGCATACTGGCCAACGGACCCACGTAAGCTTCCAGACTGTATTGGCGATAACAAAAAACATACCTTGCAATCTAATAAGTGCCAAAGTAGTCTCGGGCTTAGCATCAGACCACTCGCCTGTTCTATTTACGCTTATTCAAATTCCACAAATATCTGAATGTACAATGAAATTATAAATGTGAGAAATATACTGGACTATGTTTCCCATGGAAGTCCTGCATACTGGCCAACGGACCCACGTAAGCTTCCAGACTGTATTGGCGATAACAAAAAACATACCTTGCAATCTAATAAGTGCCAAAGTAGTCTCGGGCTTAGCATCAGACCACTCGCCTGTTCTATTTACGCTTATTCAATTTCCACAAATATCTGAATACCCTTTCAACTTGACGTTGCCAAGAGCTAACTGGCTTCAATACAAAAAGTACGTAAGTGCACACATTGAACTCGCCCCGGAACTTAATATGCAGTTGGACATCGACTACACTTCGAGCGCCCTTGAAGGAGAATTCGTTACGCTAGCTGAAACCTCTACTCCTCAAGGGAAGGAAGTAGACCCAAACAAGTACTATAAATCCAATCAGCAAAATCAAAAAGCTGGTCAAAAAAAAAGGGCACGCGTCGTGATTGGGAAACCTGCAGATCAACACCTTGAAAGCAACGCCTTAAAGAAGCAACCCGATCACTTGACTTGGCTCTTCACCATCAAGAAGAAAATGCACAGCTGAGGTACAACCAGAATTTTTTGTCAAAAAGTACAAAGTATCCCTTGTGGAGGGCCCACCTAAATTGTAGTGCCCCAACCGAAATGACCACCCTGGTAAGAAACTCCTTAGGATGCTGGGCCCGCAGCGACAAAGAGAAAATTAATATATTCGCCACCCATCTCCAAAGTGTCATCCAGCCAAATCCTGCCTTGAATTCATTTCTTCTACCACTAATTCAGCCAGAAGTAACCCCACTGCCAACTACACGTTCATTCCGGCCGAACGAAATCAAAAAAGTAATAAGAGGTCTAAAATCAAAAAAGGCTCCCGGTGGTGACGTACTGACCCCAAAGATGTTAGTCGAACCTCTGAAATTAGCTATTGAGGTCATCTGTCATATACAATGGGATCATTACTCTTGTCTGTTTCCAAAAGAAAGTTGGAGGAAATCCATTATCCTAATGATACCGAAGCCTGGAAAAGACCACACAATTCCGACTTCATACAGACCAATGAAAAATGCTTGTTAACTCGCATAATCCCATATCTGGAAGCTTGCCCGGCACACCAATTTGCCTTCCGAAGAAACCGTGGAACTATCGAACAAGTGAACAGATTAACATCCGAAATACGCTCAGCCTTCGAACAGCGAGAATACTGCAGCGCTATTTTCCTCGACGTATCTCAAGCTTTCGACCGAGTTGGACTCATCGGACTCATGCACAAAATTAAACGTATTTGCCAACATACACCCACAAGCTACTGGAATCATACCTCTACAATAGGGTATTCTCAGTGAGATGCAACGCAGCTACTTCGGGCGACTACACCATCGAAGCTGGAGTTCCACAAGGAAGCGCACTCGGCCCGTGTCTATATGTTTTGTATACTGCGGATATACCTACGAGCGCACAACTAACAACCTCAACGTTCGCCGACGATACCGCTACCCTTAGTCGCTCCAGATTCCCAACGCAGGCAACAACCCAACTGACTAATCATCTCACAATAGTGGAAAGGTGGCTGTCCGACTGGCGCATTAAAATAAACGAACAAAAGTGTAAACATATAACGTTTACTCTTAATAGACAAACATGGCCTCCGCTTTTACTAAACGATATGCAGATTCCTCAAGCTAACGACGTAACGTACCTTGGCGTTCACCTTGATAGACGACTTACCTGGCGCAAGCACATCGAATGAAAAAAGATGCACCTAAAACTGAAAGCCAGCAGCCTCCACTGGATCATAAACTCACGATCGCCACTGTGCCTTGACTAAAAGTTATTACTGTACAATTCAGTCCTAAAGCCAATCTGGACGTATGGCTCCCAGCTGTGGGGGAACGCGAGCAGCAGCAACATAGACATCATACAGCGCGCACAATCAAAAATATTGAGAACTATCACAGGGGCACCTTGGTATGTTCGCAACGAAAACATCCACCGGGATCTGGGCATCCTCGCAGTGAAAGACGAAATCCAGAAGCAAAAAAAGTCATACAAAGAAAAACTTTCTTCGCACCCAAATTTTCTCGCTCGGGGATTGACTCGGGTTTCTAGCGTATCCCGCCTTAGACGCAACGACCTCCCAACCCAGCAATCGATTTTAAGGGCCGTCTAACTCCGTATCAGTCAATATGACAGTTAGTTAAGTTAAAAATATAAGATTTGAAACACTATTCTTTAACTCCTTGTACACCATCCATCCTATAGTTTCCCGTATGGTTGCCTCCGCATTTTCCACATTTCTTCACGGTACTGTCCTTGTTTGTAGTGCAGTCAGCGTCCCCGCAGACTACACAGACAGCCCGAATTGTGCAGTATGACCTAGTGGGCCCATACTCTTGGCAACTATTGCATTGCACTGGACCGTTGCGTTTATGTGGCTCTTTAACAGTGATGCTCTGATGCAAAAGATATTGCAGCTTATAAATTGGGTGAACTTCATTCCATTTCAGCGACCTACTTTCTGGCTTAAGCACGACCTTGAAGAGGGGTTGTGGGTTTTAGCGTTGTTTAAAATGTTAATAATATTCTTGGCGGCCAAGTCCTTTTCTTTAAGGGCAATTTTTATTCCTCGGCGGTAACATCGGGTTCAATTCCCTTTACTACCACTTGTTGGCGCTTACTGCTTTTCAGCTGCTTTCTTTTTGCTAACTAGTACTTTTTACTACTACTACTACACTAAAACTTCTTTTAAGTAGTTTTCTTTGCATTGTCGAGATTTTTGGCCACGATTCGGAAGTTCTATTTAGTCTTTTGCATCTATAATTTATGTTCCTTTTGATAAGCGGGACAACATAAAAGTTGTAACCGTTCCCCATCAACGCCACAATTCGGTTGACCAGAGCATTTGATGTTTTCTAAAGAAAGAATGATACAGAATGGTGTCTTGCGCTGGTCGGTTTTCAAAAGTAGGGCAAATCTGTTACTACTGGATCTGACTGGTTCTTCGTCGATCTTCTGGACGCGGTTAATTTTTGTTTTATTTCCTGCCAAATAAGTCTGCGGGCTAAGCTTGCGCTTTATTTGAATGAAGCGATATATTCCAGTCTGTGTAGCCGGTCCGCTTTGGCACTTTCCGAAGTTGTTGTTTTTGTACTCGATGTAGCCGTTGACGTCGCGTTATTTTGAATTGCCGTGGTTGACGCCGTGATTGCAGAAATTGTAGCACTGCTTTGTGTTGGTCCAAAATTTTTTTCCGCAATTGGAGGGGGTGTGTTACACTGCGAACTCTATGACGCGGGAGTTAGAGTGAGAAGAGTGGTGTGCAAGACCGTGTCCTTTGGCTTTCAGCGGTCAGTAATGCCAAGTTGCTCTTAATCGCCGATTTTACCAATTCGGTATCGCGGGTTGAAAAGTAGCAGTCGAAGGTGTTTTTTTGGTTCACTGAGCTTCTACGCTTGTTCTTTTAACCGTTGCGCAATGAGCTCATTGCGTGGAATTTATTTATTTAAGACAACTATGCCCTAGTTTTTGTTTTAACATATCACTACTGTTATATAAACCTTGTCTATTTATCTTAATAAATTATGGCTCAGTCCTTTCGTTTGTATTGGCTTACTCCAGGTTTTTAGTTTGGTTAACTGCGATTATTTTGCAGTTTTCCCGGAGCACGTCCGCTCAGTTCGGTTGTTCGATTGAACTTTATTTAAATTTATTTTTGTTTCGATTGAAATATTTTTTTAATTTAAATTAATAATTAAACATTTATTAAAATTAAATATTTAAAACAAAACAAGAAAGCAAAGCTAACTTCGGGCGGAGCCGAAGTTGATATACCCTTGCAGCTAAAACCGGATATATATCGCAAACATCGGATATAGTTGGCCGATCCTTATGGGAATATGAATATATAATCCAATTTATTACTGTCGGGTCAAGCAGCAAGCAACTAATTTAAACACAACAATTAATTAGTAACTGATGTTTTGCTGGTCGCAAGCCGACTCTCTTTCGGCCGCTCTGCTTTGCTACTTCGGCGTTTATAGTTAGCGAGCATCCGCTCAGCATATTCTGCAAGGTTGGCGCCACTCTCGTTCGTCTTCTTACTGCGCTCGCATCCTAAATTGGATTTCAAATATTGTTCATAAATCCTAATTTCATATGCGGCCTGAATAAAGTTTATAACGTTGAAATTAATTAAATTCTGATTTTTTATTTACGGCATCGAAAACTCTCGATGACCAAACATTGGTGAACCCCGACGTGATCGTTAATATATTTCTATATACATAAACAAATTACTAAAACAAAAACAAAACAATTTTGTAAACAGTGTTATGTAAAATTATTATCATCAAATTATCATACGTGTCTAATAAGTTTATTTACAATAATAAACAAATTATAATATATTATTATATTATACATACATACAGGCATAAACATAAACGTTAGTTCACAAGCACACATACATATTTACGATCCACAACGCAAGTGCATTCGCTCGCACATAGCTTCATATATATTTACATTCCACAATTCCGCTACGGTTCTGAGCGCACAGTGGGACAGATCGTGTTCGCCGCGAGCAAATAAAATTTATTTCAGTTGTTCGGAACTCAATATAATAAATCATGAACTCCAGCGGCGCCGTCACAGGAGCACCCACTCCAACCCGGAGTGCAATTTTAAAGTGCAAGGCCCTGGGTATTCTCCAGGACTTACAGAGGATCCAAGGAGCTCTTCAGCCTATTTCCAAGGTGGATGATGCCATGCTACACGTGCGACACGATCAGATAGCCACCATGTTCAGCGACTTCAAGGCCATCCACGGGGAGCTTGAGGATTTGGACATTTTGCAGATCAGCAGTCACCTTCGATGAAGGCGGAAATTGAGCACGAGACGACCCTTCGCTCATCTCGAATTGCTGCCCACTCCACCCTTGCCAACGGAATGTCCACCATGCAGGCTGACCCAGGGTTAGGTCAAAGTTTTCAAGTGCTGCCTCCTTTGCCGCTCCCTACGTTCAGCGGTGAATACTCTGAATGGGCTGAATTTTACTCGATCTTCTCTACCATCGTCGGCAGCAATCCTCGTATTAGTAAGGTGGAAAAGTTGCAAAGGTTGCGATCTTGCCTTCGGGAGTCCGCTTTCGAAGCAGTTCGTTCCTTGGAAGTCTCCGACGAGAACTATGATGTTGCGCTGAATTTATTGGAGAAACGACTTAATAACCGTCGCTTAATATTTCAGGCACACGTGAACGAGATTCTGGGCCTCAGTCTGTTGGAAAGTGGCTCAATAGCAGCTCTTCGAAGTCTTTTGGACAAATTTAATGCCCATATGCGAGCCTTAAAGAATTTGGGTACTTCAGTTCAAATCGCCAGCTGCATCATCGTCCAAGTTCTGCTTCAAAGGTTGGACCCAGCTACCCAGGCCAAGTGGGAGGAGAGTCAAAACTCCTCAAGTTCAGACGCCATCCCTACTTGGGAGTCGATGGCCGAATTTTTGGAGCAGCGGTGTAGGACGCTGGAGGCTATGGACGTGGCCATGGCTGCATACGCCCCGGGCGCTCATGTGGGAAGGCGTCGAGGTGCAAATAACAGTAGATCATCCTTTATTGTTACTAATTCGCTTCCCTCTACCTGTGCTCTATGCGGTGGATGGTCCCATATAATGTCTGCATGCCCCCGATTTCTATCAATGCCCCCTGAGATTCGCCTTGGTGAGGCCAGGCGACTCGGTCTTTGTCGGAAATGAGGTCGCCGAGCCTGCAGCCTCTTCGCCGTCCACTGCTAATGCACTAGTTGCTCAAGGTCACAGCGGCGATATATCGTTGCTTGCTACAGCGAACATTTTTGTTCGTAGTCGCGCTGGATCCCTTGTTCCATGCCGAGCTTTGTTGGATTCTGGATCTCAGGTGCACGTGATCACTTCCCGGCTGGCAAATCAGCTGCAGCTCCGGAGGTACAAGTCATTCATGGCGGTGTCTGGTATTGGAGATACCGGCTTTGCGACAGATGGATTCTCTGTTGATGTTCTCCTACGTTCCCACTGTTCCGAGTACTCGGCCCTGGTTAACGCCGTCATCGCCGCCAATATCACGGACCTGCAGCCCAGCTTCAGTTTGGATGTCTCCAGCAGGAATATTCCTGGCCATCTTTCTTTGGCTGATCCTGAATTTTTCCGCCCACAGCGCATCGACCTTCTTATCGTAGCCAGTCTGTTTTATGAGCTGTTGTGTGTTGGGCAAATTAAGCTCTCAGCCGGCCTGCCATTGCTGCAGAAAACTCAACTTAGATGGGTCGTGTGTGGAGGCGGTTCACATGTCCAGAGAAGATCACTCGTTTCCACTGCCCACAAGGATGTTCCGGAGAGCGCAACAATGCTGGATGATCAGCTGGATTCTTTGCTCCGCCGGTTTTGGGAAATCGAAGACTGCTCCGAGCCTATTGTGAAGCGGACGAAGGAAGAGCTAGATTGCGATGCGCATTTCGTGCAACATGTTGCTCGGCTTGATTCCGGCGCTTACGCTGTGCGGCTTCCGTTAAAATGCGGCTCTAAGCTGCTGGGAGAGTCGTACCCCCAAGCCGTTCGACGATTTCTTTCCCTCGAAAGAAAGCTCTGTCGCCGTCCTCAATTAAAGGAGCAATATGCTGCCTTCATAAAGGAGTATCTGGAGTTGGGTCACATGTCTCTAGTCCCTTCTGATGCGAGCGTCACTGGTCAATACTTCCTTCCACACCATTGTGTTTTAAAGGAGGACAGTTCAACAACCAAGCTCAGGGTTGTCTTTGATGGATCTGCTGTCACAACTTCTGGATATTCATTGAATGACGTGTTGATGTCTGGCCCAGTTATTCAGCCAAAGTTACTGCATATTCTGTTAAGGTTCCGATGCCATCGGGTGGCCATTACTGGAGATATTTGTAAAATGTATCGTTGCGTCAGGGTTTTTCCTGAGGACAGCTATCTTCAGTGTATTCTTTGGCGGGATTCCACCCAGGATGAGTTACAGGTTTTTAAGCTGGACACGGTCACCTACGGAACGAAGCCTGCCTCATTTTTAGCAGTTCGGACAATGCATCAGTTGGCAGATGATGAGCAAATAATGTTTCCAAAGGGGGCCGAAATTCTGCGTCGCGACTTTTATGTGGATGATCTGCTTTCCGGAGGCGACTCTATAGATGAAGCTATTAGCATAATGCAGCAAACATCCGCGATCCTTGCCAAAGGCCATTTTCGGTTAAGGAAGTGGTGCACCAATGTTGCTGACGTTCTGGATAAGGTGCCTGAAGAAGATCGGGAGTCTTTCCTTAAGTTTGATGATGGTAGCAACTTCACAAAGACACTGGGTCTTGCTTGGGATCCTGCAACTGACCGCTTGCTACTTTCTTTTGAAGGGATTTAGTCAATCTCAAAGCCCACTAGGCGCATTGTGATTTCTTCAGTCGCTCGGCTTTATGACCCCTTAGGCCTTGTTGGTCCTGTAATTTCAAAGGCAAAGATCTTTCTCCAGAAGCTGTGCCGTGAGAAGTTGTCCTGGGATGAAAGTCTTCCTCAAGCTCTTCACTGCGACTGGAATATGATTTGTAGCAGCTTTGGTAGTACGCAGCGCGCCGAATTCCCTAGATGGGTGCTAACATCGAAATCCGAGGTGGAGGTCCATGGATTCTGTGATGCCAGCATTGAGGCGTATGGGGCATGCGTTTATGTCGTGTCCAAGGGCGCAGGATCTGCAAGCTATTTACTCTGTTCGAAGTCCCGAGTTGCGCCGTTAAAGACTGTTACGGTGCCTAAGCTGGAGCTATCGGGAGCCGAGTTGTTGGCTCGACTTATGTCGGAAGTAGAGCAGTTGAAGGTCTACGTTGGAAAGTATTTTTGCTGGTGCGATTCTGCTGTGGCT
The DNA here is from genome assembly GCF_030179905.1 of Drosophila bipectinata. NCBI lineage: Eukaryota > Metazoa > Arthropoda > Insecta > Diptera > Drosophilidae > Drosophila > Drosophila bipectinata. The sequence continues at coordinate 7,568,662 of NC_091740.1, read as the reverse complement.
CTGTCTTGGATTCGAGAAGAACCCTCTCGGTTTAATGTTTTCGTCGCCAATCGAGTTTCGACCATTCAAAAGCTAACTAGAGAAATGGAGTGGCGGTATGTTCCCACTTCTTTGAACCCATCAGATATCCTGTCGCGTGGTGCTCTTCCCAATGAATTGGTTGAGAATAAGCTGTGGTCTCATGGTCCTCCGTTTCTCGTTGGATCCCAAGAGAAGTGGCCAACCGCGGTCCCATCTGAGAGATCAACCCTGGAGTTACGTGCAAGGGTCCTGCTCATTCAGTCTCCGTACGTGGATATAATAGCGGTTTCTAAGTACGCTAATTCGTTTCCAGCACTGCAGAGGGTATTCGCTTACGTATACAAGTTTTCTCAACGAATTCACCACAACGGTGTTACGGCTAGCGATATAAAATCTGGAACACAGCTGTTATTGCGGCTAGTGCAACGTGTGCATTTTTGAGAGGAAATAAAGGCTCTTCAAAATGGAAAAGACATAGCGGTATCCAGTGCCCTTGCCTCATCCTCTCCCTTCTTGGACAAATTTGGACTGTTGCGCGTAGACGGTCGGCTAAAAAATTCGTCGTTGGATTTTGATAGTCAGCATCCAATTATACTTCCAAGAAGCCATCCAGTTACGCGGGCTATAATTGTTGACTTCCATGAGCGAAATTTACATACGGGACCTCGCGCACTGTTGGCAATTATTCGGTCCCAATATTGGCCAATTGGGGGGAGAAAAACCGTGACGAAGGCATTACACAAATGCATCCGATGCTTCCGGACTAAGCTTCGGCTGTTGCAGCACATTATGGCTGATCTCCCGGAGGAAAGAGTTAGAGGCTCCCAGGTCTTCGGAGTCACTGGTGTGGATTTTTGTGGACCGTTCTATTATAAGCCGGAAGTGCGTAATAAGGTTTCAGTAAAATGTTACATTAGCATTTTCATTTGTTTTGCTACCAAAGCCGTCCACCTGGAGCTTGTAAGGGATCTGTCCACAATGTCTTTTTTGCAGGCTTTGAAGCGGTTTATATGCACCCGCCGAAGGCCTCAACATATTTGGTCTGACAACGCAACCAACTTTGTTGGAGCCAAAAACGAGCTAAAGGAGCTGCGCCGATTATTTCTAAGCGAAGAGCATCAACGGGCGCTGCTGGAGTTTTGCTCTATGGAGTCCATCGAATGGCATTTTATTCCTCCTCGATCTCCGCATTTCGGTGGTCTGTGGGAAGCGGCTGTTAAAACCGACAAGCACCATTTTTACCGAGCTGTCGGATCTGCAGTTCTGGGATTCGAGGAGCTGCGAACGCTGCTGTGCCATATTGGGGCTGTTATAAATTCACGACCCTTATTGTCTGTTTCAGAAAATCCTGCAGACCTTGATGTTCTGACCCCGGCTCATTTTTTAACTGGTGGTCCGTCAGTCAGCTTTATCGAGCCTGATGTCACAAAGCTGAACTTCAACCGGTTGGACAGCTGGCAGCGCGTGTCTTTCCTGCAGCAGTCTTTCTGGTCCCGATGGAAGGAGGAGTACCTAAGTCTTCTCCAGCAGCGCTCCAAATGGCGCGCCTCCGGTCCTGCCTTGGCCCCGAACGATGTGGTGCTAGTAAAGGACGAGAATCTACCTCCGATGAAATGGCCGCTTGCGAGAATAATGGAGTTAATCCCTGGTCGGGATGGTATCTTTCGAGTGGCGGCGATAAAAACCTCATCTGGAATTACCAAGCGAGCAGTGACTAAGCTGTGCCTTTTGCCCCTTAAGGATGAAGTTGGAGTAGAAGCCCCAACTGGGGGGAGAATGTCGGGTTAAGCAGCAAGCAACTAATTTAAACACAACAATTAATTAGTAACTGATGTTTTGCTGGTCGCAAGTCGGCCGCTCGGCTTTGCTACTTCGGCGTTTATAGTTAGCGAGCATCCGCTCAGCCTATTCTGCAAGGTTGGCGCCACTCTCGTTCGTCTTCTTACTGCGCTCGCATCCTAAATTGGATTTCAAATATTGTTCATAAATCCTAATTTCATACGCGGCCTGAATAAAGTTTATAACGTTGAAATTAATTAAATTCTGATTTTTATTTACGGCATCGAAAACTCTCGATGACCAAACAATTACAATACAAAATCTAAAAAAAGGCTCAAGCTTCTATCTTAAAAAATACCAAAGTTGGTATTTCTACCAAAAACCATTTCCGATTGTACAGTTATATGTCAGCTATAAGATATAGTCAACCGATCGTTATGAAATTTGGTAGATCGGATTAACTGACCAAAAATAGAATGTGTACCAAGTGCCAGCTTTCTATCATAAAAACACGAAAGTTGGTTCATTTCCGATCGTTCAGTTATATGGCAGCTATAGGATATAGTCGGCCGATCCTTATGAAATTTGGCATGTCGTAATATTTTGCCAAAAATAGCTCTCATGTCAAATTTGATATCTCTCTAACTCGAAAAACACCAAAGTTATACCATTTCCGATCAATCAGTTATATGGCAGCTATAGGATATAGTCGGCCGATCCAGGCCGTTCCGACTTAAATACTGCGTGCAAAAAAAGAAGGGTGTGTGGAAAGTTTCAAGATGATAGCTTTAAAACTGAGAGACTAGTTCGCGTAGAAACAGACAGACAGACAGACGTACAGACGGACAGAAGGACATGCTCATATCAACTCAGGAGGTGATCCTGATCAAGAATATATATACTTTATAGGGTCGGAGATGTCTCCTTATAATACCCTCTGCAAGGGTATAAAAATCCATTTTAGCGTTTACTAAATTCACGTTCATTCAAAGCCTACAAAAATAATGTTGACCTTAGGAGTCTGATTTAATTTGATTTTTAAAATTGGTGCAAAAATAATACTTATATACGAGCCAATATTATAAATATTTCAATAACGTAGAATTATTTAGTGGAAAAAAAAATTTCAAGCTGATATCTGTATTGAAAGTATTTTTGGCCTCATTCTACCTACAAGAAAAGATAAGAAAAGTCACGATAAAAAGAAAAGATAAATAACGCCTTGAATTATTACAAGACACTGAAACTGAATTATTACAAGACACTTTCGACTTTCTTAAATATTTTCCGTCAACCATTCGCGGTCTCGGTCAAAAAAGGACTCACTTCATAATTCTAAATCTTATCCAATGAACCTTATCCAAAGAACCTCGGCCACGAGTCTTGTTTAGATTAAAGGCTGAAAAAAGGATGGATGAAACTGTCGCATCTCATTGTGAAATTCGATTAAGCTGATCGATGCAATTTGGTGGGTACTTGAAACGCAAAAGGCGCAATTGATTGGTCTTCGGAGGAAAGTTGATGTTTACTTTTATTTTTGATTTTTTTATGGGGAACCGAGATCGGACCTCAGAGCCAAAGACAAAGCTTAAGGCAAATGCAGAGTTTGAAAGTACTGTTTATAAAATCCATAAGTGGAAAGCCATAAGTGGCCTGTATTTACGGGTTGGATAACTCTCACCCTTCTAAAATGGATCGTCCCGATTCAATATGAAATTCGTTGAAATGATCTCTTAATTCTGTTTAAAAATTTTCTTGATTAATAGATTTTTCTAGTTTAAGCCGATGTTTTTTGGTTACAAATAATATGGCACTTTTTTATTTTATATTAAGTGAAAAAATCAAATATATAATGATTAAAATGAATAATATAAAGTTTAATGATATTTTTGTATTCTTAATTTGTTATTAAAAACGAATCGTTTAGATGGAAGTTGTTAACAACATTGTTCCCTTTTATAAGAATGGCACCATCTTGTATGATGTCTATTTTTATACCCTTACAGAGGGTATTATAATTTTGGTCAAAAGTGGAAGAAGGAGACATCATCGACCCTCTAAAGTATATATCTTCTTGATCACGATCACCTCCTGAATTGATATCACGATCGGCTGCCATACAACCGAACGATCGGAAATGGTTTTTGGTAGAAATACCAACTTTGGTGCTTTTTGAGACTTTTTTTTAAATATTTAAAAAAAAAGGTTTTATTATTAATTGGTAATTAATTGGTTTTATTATGATATTCTCATAAAGATCGGCCAACTATATCCTATGTTTGCGATTTATATCCGGTTTTAACTGAAAGGGTATATCAACTTCGGCTCCGCCCGAAGTTAGCTTTTCTTCTTGTTTTTTATATTTTTCTCTTATTTTTTTACAAGTTGATTTCTCACCATTCAATAAAATTCAATAATTATTTAAAAGTTCGTTCTTAAAATTAGACATTTCATAAAACATATTTTCCCATTTTGCGACTTGATTGCTCAATACTAGTTTTCCATCGATTTGGGAAACCGCTCTAGCGTGATATATTTCACATCTGCTTTACATTATTTATTGAACAATTTTGCCAACGGATAAATCCTTACACGGCTACATAATAACAACTTACAAACTAATAAATAATACTACAATATTAATAAAAACTTAATAAGTGACTGATTAACATGCGTTTAAACACAACCTTATCAGAGCCCCACTCAATACGGAGGCTAGGCGGCAAAGAATTAAAACAAGAAAGAGCCCGCTCAATCGGCTCATTTAAAAGATAATTGGCCCTATGACACTTGATCCGAAAAGGGGCAAAGGTACGAAGATCCCTTAGAGGAACACTAAAATTAATTAGCCCCAATAAAAAAGGACAATCAATGTTATCAACGACTACATTATTTAAAAAAGTTAAAGCTGCCAGTTTACGCCGATCCTCCAACGTGCAAGCATTGAGAAGAAGGCAGCGGCTCTGGTATGAAGGTAGAGGATCCTGAAACCTTAGAGGCAGAAGAGCAAATTATAAATATTTTTTTTTTGGAGTCGCTCAATTCTGTTGGATCGAACTTTACAATCCGGATTCCAAATGATTGAGGCATATTCCAGCCTCGACCAAAAAAATGCAGCGTAGACGCTGAGGCTCGAGTATGGACTTTTAAATTGGTTCACGTGCCTCTTACCAAAGCATACGCTTTATGCAGAATATAGTCTAAGTGACCAGAAAATTTAAATTTGCTGTCGAATAAGACACCAAGGTCTAACACCACCTCTTTAGCTGCCAAATTATAATTACTGATGGAATAACCCGTGCAGATTTCAAGAGACTGCTTAATGTAACGGGTAAACATACACTTAGATAAGTTTAATGGAAGAAGAATACGGGAGCACCATGAGTAAACTCTGGATATATCCTCCTGTAACAAGTAACTGTCACTAATGCAGCAAATTCCTTTATAGATTTTAAGGTCATCCACATACATTAAGAAAAAGGAATGATGAAAGCATGACGAGATGTCATTAATGAAAATAATAAATAGAAGGGGTCCAAGAAAGCTGCCTTGAGGAAGACCAGAGGAGGTAACCAATGGAATGGAGATAGCGTCGCCAATAGAAAAGTGGCAAGGTCGGTCAGCCAGATAAGACTCGAACCAACTTAGTAGGCAGGAATGAATACCTAATTTATATAATTTGGCCAGAAGGGCAACATGACACACTTTTTCGAAGGCTTTGGAGAAGTCAGTGTAAATCGCATCAACCTGAAATCGATTTTCAAAAGCTTCAAAGCAGTGCTTAGAAAAGACCGCTAAATTAGTTGTAGTGGACCTACCAGGCAAAAAACCATGCTGGTTGTGGAATATATAAATAACAAGCCAGAAAAGTCAATTTTTTAGTTACTATCCGCTCCAGTATCTTAGCGACGTTGCAAATTTTGGCTATAGGTCGATAGTTGGTAACATCAGACCTATTGCCACCATTGTGGGAATCTACCAGATGAGAGCGACAGGGAGAACAGCAGTTGAAGGGGAGTAGAAAGGGAAGCGATATTCCTCTTAAGAAAAAATGGGGAGATACCATCCACGTCAGGTGTGAGCGACTCGGTAAAATGTCCTGTGGCTTCAACTAGGTCACAGTCCAATTCGTCCATGTTACTCACATTGAGAAAAGGCTCAATGCTAAGAAGAGTTCATTATCAATCCAAGAAACCTTCGGCTCCAAGATAGAGGAAAAGTATTTTGCAAAAAGATCAGAAACGCCCTGATCCGAATCGGCTGCTAAGTTACCATAACATATGGATGAAGGTCCGATTTTGGCTTTTTGCTGTTAAAAAACCGCCAAAAAGCTTTAGGATTGAATCGAAGGCTAGCTTCGACATCGGATATATACTGATTATAAAGGAACTGCTAGAGACTCACCTGTCATTATAAATCGTAATGCTTATCCCTTCTATTCTTTAAGTTTTTTAAACCTTTTGAATACCAGGGAAGCCTATAGGATCTTCGTACCCTCACAGGGGCAAAGGTATTAATAATTTTAAAAAGGGCAACCAAAAATTTAGTATAACAATCATCGATTGAGCCATCCGAAAAAAGGGAAACCCAATCAAAGGCTGATATATAGGCATTAATAAGTGACAAGTTAGTATAATTCAGATGATAATATGGAATGGGTGAAGCAGTAGGCAAAAAACTATAAAACTCAATATGAATTACTAACGCCTGGTGGTTCATATCACATGGACTTAATGGTACATTGCATAATTCTACTTTACTATTAACCACATTACTTAAAAATATAAGATCAAGAATTTTGGATAAATCATTAAAAATATTATTTACTTGGGAGAGGCTCAGACTAAAAATATCATCTAAAACTACAATTTTATGACTTTAGTGGACGTTGCTAGGGAGATGCAGGGAGATTCCGGGTCCCAAGACCAGACAATGGAGCTTAAGTTAAAATTGCCAGCTACCATCAAAGCGGTAGTGATGTTTTCCATATGCGCATGATATAAACTAAATGCGCTATTCGGAGGGATGTATGATGCAATGATGACGAACGGGCCATGGACGCCCTGGATTGAAACCGCAAGCTGATCCAGTAGAGGGTCAGCCACCGAAAGGCGCAGTGGTGTAGCCCGAAGAGATCGACGGATAGCGATGATCACACCACCACCTCGCCCACACTAAGTACTGAATGCATCTGGGTCTTTTAAAAATATATGGTACAAATTAGGGTCGAAGAACTCAGAGGAGCTGAATTTGTCATTGAGCCACGATTCCACAAGGATGATTACATCAAAATCGCAGGCAGAAGAATTGAGAAATACCATCCGGGTCTTGGTTCTCATTCCCGATATATTTTGGAATAGAACTTTTAGGCTTTTATTGGGGTCCGAGGACGACGAGTAGCTACAGTCCAAACTGGGAATTGGACGGTAAGGCGGTGATGATGAAAGTGCACTCCTGGTACTGGTGCATGTGGAGGCATATCCAATACGCATAGCTTGCAAAATAGCCGACAAGGACACATAGAAATTTCCATTAGACTCATCAGTAGACCTGCGAGAGTCCAGTTGCACGGCAGATCCAGTGCCAGGTGAAAACATTGAGCGTTCATAGTCAGGCACATCCAAACGCAGCAAAGATCCACCCACACGTCCAAAACGTAAATAAACATCTTCTATCGGCGAAAAGAAAGCACCAGCGAGTGGCCCAGCGATGCGCTGCCAACGTCTCGATTACCATCGTCTTGTTGTTGCTGGGCATCCACAAGTGAAGATAAGAAATAAACAACTCGCCTTGAAAAAAGTTGTTGTTGTTGAAGAATATCGATCAGCAAACGAAGCCAATTATTGGAGGAATTGAAGACAGCGTCAACCGTTACCATGAACGCCCACGCCGATTGTTGTTCGTAACGCAGCAGAGAGCAAACGGGGTGACGAACTGCAGCTTGAGAAGAATAAGAGGTAACGGCGCCAGCGGCGCCGCCTACTGGGGGTTTTTTGAAGATTGCGAATGCGGTAAAGGTAGAATCGCCGGGAGGTCAATAACCTTAGCAGGCTCTCTATGAACAAACCGGCTGACTTTTACCGACATAGGCTAAAAATCATCATTGAAGACTGTAGGGAAATTTTGCTCCGGAACTCCCAATTTATTGACGAATTGGTATTATTGACGAAAATTGACGAACTTGAGGGCGTTGATATCAGCATCCTTTTTGATCAGCCTAGCACAGGCTAAATCACTGGGCTCCACGTTCAGCTTATCTGCGACAAACTTGCACAGTGCATGTGGTTCGGTAGACGTCGCGAATTTACCAACATGAAGGTATTTCAAGGTGGGAAGCACTTGAAGTTGAGCGCAACTGGGTGCTTGTCCCACAATGCGCCTATTAGGGTTGATCCGCTTCTTCTTCGGGACAACCGTTGGGGCCTGCACCAGAGTAGCCTTTATGCTCCCAGTGCTGGTGGGCATAGCAGGGGGAGCAACAACATGCACCTCAGCCGAAGAGGCGCGTCCAGCGGGCACAGCCGCTCCATTTACCAGGGCAAGGTCAACTTTGGCATTAAGACTTTCGAAGCGGGACTCCAGATCTAGAACTTTATGATTTAGCTCATCAATTTTGGAATGCAAATCATTTCCAATGACGCAGCTATCACATTGCCACATTAAGTTCGGAATGTCAATAAGTAGTTTTATAGCCTCCGAGGGCAAATCAACAAAAGCGGTGTGATAGGCACGCCGGCAGATCGACGCGCACCGAACGGCCTCACATCCACGAAGTTGGGTAGCAGTAACTTCTGCACTGCACTCGGTGCAAACGAGAGGCGACATGAGCGAAAAAGTAGACGTCCGACCTCAAAGAAAGCTAGATGAAGACTAACGACCTACCAAGTTCATCCAACCTACCAAATTTCATAAGGATCGGCCAACTATATATATATCCGGCAGAAGAAACCTTAGAGGCAGAAGAGCAAATTATAAATATTTTTTTTTTGGAGTCGCTCAATTCTGTTGGATCGAACTTTACAATCCGGATTCCAAATGATTGAGGCATATTCCAGCCTCGACCGAAAAAATGCAGCGTAGACGCTGAGGCTCGAGTATGGACTTTTAAATTGGTTCACGTGCCTCTTACCAAAGCATACGCTTTATGCAGAATATAGTCTAAGTGACCAGAAAATTTAAATTTGCTGTCGAATAAGACACCAAGGTCTAACACCACCTCTTTAGCTGCCAAATTATAATTACTGATGGAATAACCCGTGCAGATTTCAAGAGACTGCTTAATGTAACGGGTAAAGATACACTTAGATAAGTTTAATGGAAGAAGATTACGGGAGCACCATGAGTAAACTCTGGATATATCCTCCTGTAACAAGTAACTGTCACTAATGCAGCAAATTCCTTTATAGATTTTAAGGTCATCCACATACATTAAGAAAAAGGAATGATGAAAGCATGACGAGATGTCATTAATGAAAATAATAAATAGAAGGGGTCCAAGAAAGCTGCCTTGAGGAAGACCAGAGGAGGTAACCAATGGAATGGAGATAGCGTCGCCAATAGAAAAGTGGCAAGGTCGGTCAGCCAGATAAGACTCGAACCAACTTAATAGGCAGGAATGAATACCTAATTTATATAATTTGGCCAGAAGGGCAACATGACACACTTTTTCGAAGGCTTTAGAGAAGTCAGTGTAAATCGCATCAACCTGAAATCGATTTTCAAAAGCTTCAAAGCAGTGCTTAGAAAAGACCGCTAAATTAGTTGTAGTGGACCTACCAGGCAAAAAACCATGCTGGTTGTGGAATATATAAATAACAAGCCAGAAAAGTCAATTTTTTAGTTACTATCCGCTCCAGTATCTTAGCGACGTTGCAAATTTTGGCTATAGGTCGATAGTTGGTAACATCAGACCTATTGCCACCATTGTGGGAATCTACCAGATGAGAGCGACAGGGAGAACAGCAGTTGAAGGGGAGTAGAAAGGGAAGCGATATTCCTCTTAAGAAAGAATGGGGAGATACCATCCACGTCAGGTGTGAGCGACTCGGTAAAATGTCCTGTGGCTTCAACTAGGTCACAGTCCAATTCGTCCATGTTACTCACATTGAGAAAAGGCTCAATGCTAAGAAGAGTTCATTATCAATCCAAGAAACCTTCGGCTCCAAGATAGAGGAAAAGTATTTTGGAAAAAGATCAGAAACGCCCTGATCCGAATCGGCTGCTAAATTACCATAACATATGGATGAAGGTCCGATTTTGGCTTTTTGCTGTTAAAAAACCGCCAAAAAGCTTTAGGATTGAATCGAAGGCTAGCTTCGACATCGGATATATACTGATTATAAAGGAACTGCTAGAGACTCACCTGTCATTATAAATCGTAATGCTTATCCCTTCTATTCTTTAAGTTTTTTAAACCTTTTGTATACCAGGGAAGCCTATAGGATCTTCGTACCCTCACAGGGGCATAAGTATCAATAATATTAAAAAGGGCAACCAAAAATGTAGTGTAACAATCATCGATTGAGCCATCCGAAAAAAGGGAAACCCAATCAAAGGCTGATATATAGTTAGTATCATTCAGATGATAATATGGAATGGGTGAAGCAGTAGGCAAAAAACTATAAAACTCAATATGAATTACTAACGCCTGGTGGTTCATATCACATGGACTTAATGGTACATTGCATAATTCTACTTTACTATTAACCACATTACTTAAAAATATAAGATCAAGAATTTTGGATAAATCATTAAAAATATTATTTACTTGGGAGAGGCTCAGACTAAAAATATCATCTAAAACTATAATTTTATGACTTTGGTGAACGTTGCTAGGGAGATGCAGGGAGATTCCGGGTCCCAAGATCAGACAATGGAGCTTAAGTTAAAATTGCCAGCTACCATAAAAGCGGTAGTGATGTTTTCCATATGCGCATGATATATACTAAATGCGCTATTCGGAGGGATGTATGATGCAATGATGACGAACGGGCCATGGACGCCCTGGATTGAAACCGCAAGCTGATCCAGTAGAGGGTCGGCCACCGAAAGGCGCAGTGGTGTAGCCCGAAGAGATCGACGGATAGCGATGATCACACCACCACCTCGCCCACACTAAGTACTGAATGCATCTGGGTCTTTTAAAAATATATGGTACAAATTAGGGTCGAAGAACTCAGAGGAGCTGAATTTGTCATTGAGCCACGTTTCCACAAGGATGATTACATCAAAATCGCAGGCAGAAGAATTGAGAAATACCATCCGGGTCTTGGTTCTCATTCCCGATATATTTTGGAATAGAACTTTTAGGCTTTTATTGGGGTCCGAGGACGACGAGTAGCTACAGTCCAAACTGGGAATTGGACGGTAAGGCGGTGATGATGAAAGTGCTCTCCTGGTACTGGTGCATGTGGAGGCCTATCCAATACGCATAGCTTGCAAAATATCCGACAAGGACACATAGAAATTTCCATTAGACTCATCAGTAGACCTGCGAGAGTCCAGTTGCACGGCAGATCCAGTGCCAGGTGAAAACATTGAGCGTTCATAGTCAGGCACATCCAAACGCAGCAAAGATCCACCCACACGTCCAAAACGTAAATAAACATCTTCCATCGGCGAAAAGAAAGCACCAGCGAGTGGCCCAGCGATGCGCTGCCAACGTCTCGATTACCATCGTCTTGTTGTTGCTGGGCATCCACAAGTGAAGATAAGAAATAAACAACTCGCCTTGAAAAAAGTTGTTGTTGTTGAAGAATATCGATCAGCAAACGAAGCCAATTATTGGAGGAATTGAAGACAGCGTCAACCGTTACCATGAACGCCCACGCCGATTGTTGTTCGTAACGCAGCAGAGAGCAAACGGGGTGACGAACTGCAGCTTGAGAAGAATAAGAGGTAACGGCGCCAGCGGCGCCGCCTACTGGGGGTTTTTTGAAGATTGCGAATGCGGTAAAGGTAGAATCGCCGGGAGGTCAATAACCTTAGCAGGCTCTCTATGAACAAACCGGCTGACTTTTACCGACATAGGCTAAAAATCATCATTGAAGACTGTAGGGAAATTTTGCTCCGGAACTCCCAATTTATTGACGAATTGGTATTATTGACGAAAATTGACGAACTTGAGGGCGTTGATATCAGCATCCTTTTTGATCAGCCTAGCACAGGCTAAATCACTGGGCTCCACGTTCAGCTTATCTGCGACAAACTTGCACAGTGCATGTGGTTCGGTAGACGTCGCGAATTTACCAACATGAAGGTATTTCAAGGTGGGAAGCACTTGAAGTTGAGCGCAACTGGGTGCTTGTCCCACAATGCGCCTATTAGGGTTGATCCGCTTCTTCTTCGGGACAACCGTTGGGGCCTGCACCAGAGTAGCCTTTATGCTCCCAGTGCTGGTGGGCATAGCAGGGGGAGCAACAACATGCACCTCAGCCGAAGAGGCGCGTCCAGCGGGCACAGGCGCTCCATTTACCAGGGCAAGGTCAACTTTGGCATTAAGGCTTTCGAAGCGGGACTCCAGATCTAGAACTTTATGATTTAGCTCATCAATTTTGGAATGCGAATCATTTCCAATGACGCAGCTATCACATTGCCACATTAAGTTCGGAATGTCAATAAGTAGTTTTATAGCCTCCGAGGGCAAATCAACAAAAGCGGTGTGATAGGCACGCCGGCAGATCGACGCGCACCGAACGGCCTCACATCCACGAAGTTGGGTAGCAGTAACTTCTGCACTGCACTCGGTGCGAACGAGAGGCGACATGAGCGAAAAAGTAGACGTCCGAACTCAAAGAAAGCTAGATGAAGACTAACGACCTACCAAGTTCATCCAACCTACCAAATTTCATAAGGATCGGCCAACTATATATATATCCGGCAGAAGAAACCTTAGAGGCAGAAGAGCAAATTATAAATATTTTTTTTTTGGAGTCGCTCAATTCTGTTGGATCGAACTTTACAATCCGGATTCCAAATGATTGAGGCATATTCCAGCCTCGACCGAAAAAATGCAGCGTAGACGCTGAGGCTCGAGTATGGACTTTTAAATTGGTTCACGTGCCTCTTACCAAAGCATACGCTTTATGCAGAATATAGTCTAAGTGACCAGAAAATTTAAATTTGCTGTCGAATAAGACACCAAGGTCTAACACCACCTCTTTAGCTGCCAAATTATAATTACTGATGGAATAACCCGTGCAGATTTCAAGAGACTGCTTAATGTAACGGGTAAAGATACACTTAGATAAGTTTAATGGAAGAAGATTACGGGAGCACCATGAGTAAACTCTGGATGTATCCTCCTGTAACAAGTAACTGTCACTAATGCAGCAAATTCCTTTATAGATTTTAAGGTCATCCACATACATTAAGAAAAAGGAATGATGAAAGCATGACGAGATGTCATTAATGAAAATAATAAATAGAAGGGGTCCAAGAAAGCTGCCTTGAGGAAGACCAGAGGAGGTAACCAATGGAATGGAGATAGCGTCGCCAATAGAAAAGTGGCAAGGTCGGTCAGCCAGATAAGACTCGAACCAACTTAATAGGCAGGAATGAATACCTAATTTATATAATTTGGCCAGAAGGGCAACATGACACACTTTTTCGAAGGCTTTGGAGAAGTCAGTGTAAATCGCATCAACCTGAAATCGATTTTCAAAAGCTTCAAAGCAGTGCTTAGAAAAGACCGCTAAATTAGTTGTAGTGGACCTACCAGGCAAAAAACCATGCTGGTTGGGGAATATATAAATAACAAGCCAGAAAAGTCAATTTTTTAGTTACTATCCGCTCCAGTATCTTAGCGACGTTGCAAATTTTGGCTATAGGTCGATAGTTGGTAACATCAGACCTATTGCCACCATTGTGGAAATCTACCAGATGAGAGCGACAGGGAGAACAGCAGTTGAAGGGGAGTAGAAAGGGAAGCGATATTCCTCTTAAGAAAGAATGGGGAGATACCATCCACGTCAGGTGTGAGCGACTCGGTAAAATGTCCTGTGGCTTCAACTAGGTCACAGTCCAATTCGTCCATGTTACTCACATTGAGAAAAGGCTCAATGCTAAGAAGAGTTCATTATCAATCCAAGAAACCTTCGGCTCCAAGATAGAGGAAAAGTATTTTGCAAAAAGATCAGAAACGCCCTGATCCGAATCGGCTGCTAAATTACCATAACCATTTTGGCTTTTTGCTGTTAAAAAACCGCCAAAAAGCTTTAGGATTGAATCGAAGGCTAGCTTCGACATCGGATATATACTGATTATAAAGGAACTGCTAGAGACTCACCTGTCATTATAAATCGTAATGCTTATCCCTTCTATTCTTTAAGTTTTGTAAACCTTTTGTATACCAGGGAAGCCTATAGGATCTTCGTACCCTCACAGGGGCATAAGTATTAATAATTGTAAAAAGGGCAACCAAAAATTTAGTATAACAATCATCGATTGAGCCATCCGAAAAAAGGGAAACCCAATCAAAGGCTGATATATAGGCATTAATAAGTGACAAGTTAGTATAATTCAGATGATAATATGGAATGGGTGAAGCAGTAGGCAAAAACTATAAAACTCAATATGAATTACTAACGCCTGGTAGTTCATATCACATGCATAATTCTACTTTACTATTAACCACATTACTTAAAAATATTAAATAAATAAATTCTACTTTACTATTAACCACATTACTTAAAAATATAAGATCAAGAATTTTGGATAAATCATTAAAAATATGATTTACTTGGGAGAGGCCCAGACTAAAAATATCATCTAAAACTACAATTTTATGACTTTGGTGAACAAAGTTCACCTCCCTTTGCTAGGGAGATGCAGGGAGATTCCGGGTCCCAAGATCAGACAATGGAGCTTAAGTTAAAATTGCCAGCTACCATCAAAGCGGTAGTGATGTTTTCCATATGCGCATGATATATACTAAATGCGCTATTCGGAGGGATGTATGATGCAATGATGACGAACGGGCCATGGACGCCCTGGATTGAAACCGCAAGCTGATCCAGTAGAGGGTCGGCCACCGAAAGGCGCAGTGGTGTAGCCCAAAGAGATCGACGGATAGCGATGATCACACCACCACCTCGCCCACACTAAGTACTGAATGCATCTGGGTCTTTTAAAAATATATGGTACAAATTAGGCTCGAAGAACTCAGAGGAGCTGAATTTGACATTGAGCCACGTTTCCACAAGGATGATTACATCAAAATCGCAGGCAGAAGAATTGAGGAATACCATCCGGGTCTTGGTTCACATTCCCGATATATTTTGGAATAGAACTTTTAGGCTTTTATTGGGGTCCGAGGACGACGAGTAGCTACAGTCCAAACTGGGAATTGGACGGTAAGGCGGTGATGATGAAAGTGCACTCCTGGTACTGGTGCATGTGGAGGCATATCCAATACGCATAGCTTGCAAAATAGCTGACAAGGACACATAGAAATTTCCATTAGACTCATCAGTAGACCTGCGAGAGTCCAGTTGCACGGCAGATCCAGTGCCAGGTGAAAACATTGAGCGTTCATAGTCAGGCACATCCAAACGCAGCAAAGATCCACCCACACGTCCAAAACGTAAATAAACATCTTCCATCGGCGAAAAGAAAGCACCAGCGAGTGGCCCAGCGATGCGCTGCCAACGTCTCGATTACCATCGTCTTGTTGTTGCTGGGCATCCACAAGTGAAGATAAGAAATAAACAACTAACAACGCCAGCGGCGCCGCTTACTGGGGGTTTTTTGAAGATTGCGAATGCGGTAAAGGTAGAATCGCCGGGAGGTCAATAACCTTAGCAGGCTCTCTATGAACAAACCGGCTGACTTTTACCGACATAGGCTAAAAATCATCATTGAAGACTGTAGGGAAATTTTGCTCCGGAACTCCCAATTTATTGACGAATTGGTATTATTGACGAAAATTGACGAACTTGAGGGCGTTGATGTCAGCATCCTTTTTGATCAGCCTAGCACAGGCTAAATCACTGGGCTCCACGTTCAGCTTATCTGCGACAAACTTGCACAGTGCACAATGCAACTTTGGCATTAAGGCTTTCGAAGCGGGACTCCAGATCTAGAACTTTATGATTTAGCTCATCAATTTTGGAATGCGAATCATTTCCAATGACGCAGCTATCACATTGCCACATTAAGTTCGGAATGTCAATAAGTAGTTTTATAGCCTCCGAGGGCAAATCAACAAAAGCGGTGTGATAGGCACGCCGGCAGATCGACGCGCACCGAACGGCCTCACATCCACGAAGTTGGGTAGCAGTAACTTCTGCACTGCACTCGGTGCAAACGAGAGGCGACATGAGCGAAAAAGTAGACGTCCGAACTCAAAGAAAGCTAGATGAAGACTAACGACCTACCAAGTTCATCCAACCTACCAAATTTCATAAGGATCGGCCAACTATATATATATCCGGCAGAAGAAACCTTAGAGGCAGAAGAGCAAATTATAAATATTTTTTTTTTGGAGTCGCTCAATTCTGTTGGATCGAACTTTACAATCCGGATTCCAAATGATTGAGGCATATTCCAGCCTCGACCGAAAAAATGCAGCGTAGACGCTGAGGCTCGAGTATGGACTTTTAAATTGGTTCACGTGCCTCTTACCAAAGCATACGCTTTATGCAGAATATAGTCTAAGTGACCAGAAAATTTAAATTTGCTGTCGAATAAGACACCAAGGTCTAACACCACCTCTTTAGCTGCCAAATTATAATTACTGATGGAATAACCCGTGCAGATTTCAAGAGACTGCTTAATGTAACGGGTAAAGATACACTTAGATAAGTTTAATGGAAGAAGATTACGGGAGCACCATGAGTAAACTCTGGATGTATCCTCCTGTAACAAGTAACTGTCACTAATGCAGCAAATTCCTTTATAGATTTTAAGGTCATCCACATACATTAAGAAAAAGGAATGATGAAAGCATGACGAGATGTCATTAATGAAAATAATAAATAGAAGGGGTCCAAGAAAGCTGCCTTGAGGAAGACCAGAGGAGGTAACCAATGGAATGGAGATCCATTGTCGCCAATAGAAAAGTGGCAAGGTCGGTCAGCCAGATAAGACTCGAACCAACTTAATAGGCAGGAATGAATACCTAATTTATATAATTTGGCCAGAAGGGCAACATGACACACTTTTTCGAAGGCTTTGGAGAAGTCAGTGTAAATCGCATCAACCTGAAATCGATTTTCAAAAGCTTCAAAGCAGTGCTTAGAAAAGACCGCTAAATTAGTTGTAGTGGACCTACCAGGCAAAAAACCATGCTGGTTGGGGAACATATAATTACAAAACAAAAAAATCAATTTTTTAGTTACTATCCGCTCCAGTATCTTAGCGACGTTGCAAATTTTGGCTATAGGTCGATAGTTGGTAACATCAGACCTATTGCCACCATTGTGGGAATCTACCAGATGAGAGCGACAGGGAGAACAGCAGTTGAAGGGGAGTAGAAAGGGAAGCGATATTCCTCTTAAGAAAGAATGGGGAGATACCATCCACGTCAGGTTTGAGCGACTCGGTAAAATGTCCTGTGGCTTCAACTAGGTCACAGTCCAATTCGTCCATGTTACTCACATTGAGAAAAGGCTCAATGCTAAGAAGAGTTCATTATCAATCCAAGAAACCTTCGGCTCCAAGATAGAGGAAAAGTATTTTGCAAAAAGATCAGAAACGCCCTGATCCGAATCGGCTGCTAAATTACCATAACATATGGATGAAGGTCCGATTTTGGCTTTTTGCTGTTAAAAAACCGCCAAAAAGCTTTAGGATTGAATCGAAGGCTAGCTTCGACATCGGATATATACTGATTATAAAGGAACTGCTAGAGACTCACCTGTCATTATAAATCGTAATGCTTATCCCTTCTATTCTTTAAGTTTTGTAAACCTTTTGTATACCGGGAGCCTATAGGATCTTCGTACCCTCACAGGGGCATAAGTATTAATAATTGTAAAAAGGGCAACCAAAAATGTAGTATAACAATCATCGATTGAGCCATCCGAAAAAAGGGAAACCCAATCAAAGGCTGATATATAGTTAGTATCATTCAGATGATAATATGGAATGGGTGAAGCAGTAGGCAAAAAACTATAAAACTCAATATGAATTACTAACGCCTGGTGGTTCATATCACATGGACTTAATGGTACATTGCATAATTCTACTTTACTATTAACCACATTACTTAAAAATATAAGATCAAGAATTTTGGATAAATCATTAAAAATATTATTTACTTGGGAGAGGCCCAGACTAAAAATATCATCTAAAACTACAATTTTATGACTTTGGTGAACGTTGCTAGGGAGATGCAGGGAGATTCCGGGTCCCAAGATCAGACAATGGAGCTTAAGTTAAAATTGCCAGCTACCATCAAAGCGGTAGTGATGTTTTCCATATGCGCATGATATATACTAAATGCGCTATTCGGAGGGATGTATGATGCAATGATGACGAAAGGGCCATGGACGCCCTGGATTGAAACCGCAAGCGGATCCAGTAGAGGGTCGGCCACCGAAAGGCGCAGTGGTGTAGCCCAAAGAGATCGACGGATAGCGATGATCACACCACCACCTCGCCCACACTAAGTACTGAATGCATCTGGGTCTTTTAAAAATATATGGTACAAATTAGGGTCGAAGAACTCAGAGGAGCTGAATTTGTCATTGAGCCACGTTTCCACAAGGATGATTACATCAAAATCGCAGGCAGAAGAATTGAGGAATACCATCCGGGTCTTGGTTCTCATTCCCGATATATTTTGGAATAGAACTTTTAGGCTTTTATTGGGGTCCGAGGACGACGAGTAGCTACAGTCCAAACTGGGAATTGGACGGTAAGGCGGTGATGATGAAAGTGCACTCCTGGTACTGGTGCATGTGGAGGCATATCCAATACGCATAGCTTGCAAAATAGCCGACAAGGACACATAGAAATTTCCATTAGACTCATCAGTAGACCTGCGAGAGTCCAGTTGCACGGCAGATCCAGTGCCAGGTGAAAACATTGAGCGTTCATAGTCAGGCACATCCAAACGCAGCAAAGATCCACCCACACGTCCAAAACGTAAATAAACATCTTCCATCGGCGAAAAGAAAGCACCAGCGAGTGGCCCAGCGATGCGCTGCCAACGTCTCGATTACCATCGTCTTGTTGTTGCTGGGCATCCACAAGTGAAGATAAGAAATAAACAACTCCCCTTGAAAAAAGTTGTTGTTCTTGAAGAATATCGATCAGCAAACGAAGCCAATTATTGGAGGAATTGAAGACAGCGTCAACCGTTACCATGAACGCCCACGCCGATTGTTGTTCGTAACGCAGCAGAGAGCAAACGGGGTGACGAACTGCAGCTTGAGAAGAATAAGAGGTAACGGCGCCAGCGGCGCCGCTTACTGGGGGTTTTTTGAAGATTGCGAATGCGGTAAAGGTAGAATCGCCGGGAGGTCAATAACCTTAGCAGGCTCTCTATGAACAAACCGGCTGACTTTTACCGACATAGGCTAAAAATCATCATTGAAGACTGTAGGGAAATTTTGCTCCGGAACTCCCAATTTATTGATGAATTGGTATTATTGACGAAAATTGACGAACTTGAGGGCGTTGATGTCAGCATCCTTTTTGATCAGCCTAGCACAGGCTAAATCACTGGGCTCCACGTTCAGCTTATCTGCGACAAACTTGCACAGTGCATGTGGCTCGGTAGACGTCGCGAATTTACCAACATGAAGGTATTTCAAGGTGGGAAGCACTTGAAGCATAGCAGGGGGAGCAACAACATGCACCTCAGCCGAAGAGGCGCGTCCAGCGGGCACAGGCGCTCCATTTACCAGGGCAAGGTCAACTTTGGCATTAAGACTTTCGAAGCGGGACTCCAGATCTAGAACTTTATGATTTAGCTCATCAATTTTGGAATGCGAATCATTTCCAATGACGCAGCTATCACATTGCCACATTAAGTTCGGAATGTTAATAAGTAGTTGTATAGCCTCCGAGGGCAAATCAACAAAAGCGGTGTGATAGGCACGCCGGCAGATCGACGCGCACCGAACGGCCTCACATCCACGAAGTTGGGTAGCAGTAACTTCTGCACTGCACTCGGTGCAAACGAGAGGCGACATGAGCGAAAAAGTAGACGGCCGAACTAAAAGAAGGCTAGATGAAGACTAACGACCTACCAAGTTCATCCAACCTACCAAATTTCATAAGGATCGGCCAACTATATATATATCCGGCGATATATATCCGGTTTTAACTGAAAGAGTATATCCTTTCTTGTTTTTTTGTATATTTGTATTGGTTTTTTTTTGTGCCCTATACTTTCTTACTTTAATTATTATTATTATTTTTTTTAGATATATTTTTTTCCTTCCTTTTATTTTCTTTTTTATATATTTGTTTGTGTGCTTTTTTTCCTTATGGCCTTTCTGCGTCCTCATCCTTCCGGCCCTTCAACTGGCTAATATGCGCCCTCTTCTCTCTTTCACCTCTTTCAGCTTAATCGCGTTCTTCGATGGCGTGCCTTGTCCAGCTCCTGTTCCTAAGACATTTTCGTCGAACAGAGCTCGCGGCATTTTTGGCCTGTCTAAGAAAACACGGCGAATATCCCGTGGACTCCGATACTCTTACCAGCATCAACTTTAGTCAGTGCTCGTCCCACGTTCTTTGGTCCTTTCCAGCGAACTGGGCGATCATCGCCCTCGCCCTAGTGACGCTCGCCGAGCTCCTCGAGAAACTTTTTGAAGCTTTGGCTGGTGAACTGCACGCCGTTGTCAGTCACCAATACCTTTGGCACTCCATATCGAGCGCCAATTCTTTTCCGGATCGCTCTATGTAGCTCCTCGGTCATTGCCTTTCGAAGTAGCACCAATAATCATGACCAATAACATCGTGTTTCCATGTTTAGATCTGCCTATGGCTTTTCCGGGACCTGTATCAGCATCTTTCCCGCCGCTTGCATCTGTCTCGGCTTGCGCCTCATGCACGTTTCACACCTCCTGACATATTTTCGGATGTCTCTCTGCTTCTCTGGCTAAAAGTATCTGGCGGCCACTTTGGCGATTATCTTTCTCAGGCCTGAAGCGTCTTGTCCGCAGGCACGCCGGATAATCCGGATACTTCGGCCGGCTCATCTTCATTTTGTCCTTCAGCGCGCTTATCCACACGCATTCTTCGACTCCTACTGCCGTGGCGGTAAAGTGCGTCTAAAGAGGTATAGCAGCGCCTGCCTGAAGAAATGACACTTTTCCGCATTTATTCTTAGGTTTTCTACCTTTAACCTCCAGAGCTCCTTCTTTAGGTTTTCCATGTATTTCTCCCTGGTGCGTCCGACCACGATGATATCGCCCTGATATGCGAATAATGTGTGGAGCTTCCCTTCTTTCTGGATTTCCTGACTTGCTGTCGACAGCTTTTTCTCCAGACAGATCTCTCCCTTTTGGTGGCGCATGTTACGGTTGTGCCAAACCAGACTGCCCTCCATGCCTGACATCCTAAATTGCCTAAATTTTATTTCTTAATTATACAACTTGGTGCTAAACCTTTATTTATTAAACGTAATTATTAAATATTTTTTGTCAACCGTTCGCGGTCTCGGTCAAAAAGAGACTGGCTTCTTAATTCTAAATCTGATCCAAAGAACCCCGGCCATCAGTTGTGTTTAGATTAGAGGCTTAAGATAAAACTGTCGCATCTTATTGTGGGGAACCGAGATCGGACCTCAGAGCCAAAGGCAAAGCCGAAAGCAAATGCAGAGTTTGAAAATATTGTTTATAAAATTTATAAGTGGAAAGCCATAAGTGGCCTGGATTGTGGCAGAGATTGAAAATATCGTTTGTAAAAGCCATAAGTGGCCTGTATTTACGGGTTGGATAACCTTCCCCCTTCTAAAATGGATCGTCCCGATTCAATATGAAATTCGTTTAAATGATCTCTTAATTCTGTTAAAAAATTTTCTTGGTTAATAGACTTTTCTGGTTCAGGCCTATGTTTTTTGGTTACAAATAATATAGCATTTTTGTATTTTATAATAAGTGAAAGAATCAAATATATAATGATTAAAATTAATAATATAAAGGTAAGTGATATTTTAGTATTCTTAATTTTAACGAAAGGGTTTAAAATGTTTATATTATCTAAAGAAAGATCAGAGTTATTTGATAATATGTAATCGGATATTTCATAATTTTTAAAGTGGTTCGTAGTTACGTATTCAAGAATTTTATTTTCCAAATTGGTATATGAGATATTATTAATTTTAGTTGTACCATTAAATGTTATTAAAAACGAACCGTTTAAATGGGAGTTGTTAACAATATTGTTTTCACTTATAAAAATGGCACCATCTTGTATGATGTCTATTTTTTTATTTTTTTCTCTTATTTTTTTATAGGTTGATTTCTCTCCATTTAATAATCGAGTAAAACACGTTTTTTTGTTACTTAAAGTGCAATAATTATTAAAAAGTTCGTTCTTAAAATTAGACATTTCATAAAACATATTTTCCCATTTTGCGACTTGATTGCTTAATACTAGTTTTCCATCGATTTGGGAAATCGCTCTAGCGTGATATATTTCACATCTGTTTTTTAATATTGGGTATATATACTATTATATAAATTATGAAAAGTTCTTTATGCAATGCGATTTTAAAAGAAGAGATGTCCATTAAATCAGTTATAATTACTGGTTTTTGTTCATGTTTTAATATTTCCAATATGTCATCATTGTTTAAAATTTTGGTATTAAAAACGTCTATTTTTGCTAGAGTGATTGTGTCAATTAAATTTTGCAGATCAAATGTTAATAATCGCAAGCGATGTTTTCGAAGTGGAAGATCTTGATCAATAAATACTTTTTTAAAATCATCGGAAAGAGATTCTATTTCTTTGAATAATCGGGAATTGATAATAGACTGCTTATTATTGTTTTCAATTAATTCAATAATTTTATTCTGAACTGTAATAAAATCATCTTGGTCCGGAGTTCCAGCTAACCATTTCCACACGGTGCCTAACTCATTTATATCTCTTTTTGATCTAGTTGATATTAATTGTGATAAAATTAGTTCTATTACTTTTATGTCATACTAGCGACCCCGGCAAACGTTGTTTTGGCCTTTTTTGTTTTCTATAAGGGCTAGCTGTTTTTTCTTCATTTATTTTGGTTAACAAATGTTTTTCAGTATTTCAAGTACATCCAGTATTTTCACGTACAACAAAATTCCCCTCGCCAATATCTAACAGTTGTTTAGAGAAAGGATGGATCCTGAAGCATTTGATCGCGCATATTCTTGGTCAGTTCTTTTTCAACATTACGCCACAGTTGCGATGATTTTTAGCAAGCATTGAATTCATCAGCGTACGTTAACCGTGAACACCTGAAAGGAGTAACAAAGGGCCGTAAAATAGTTTATCATTGTTCCTTATATCCCTTAATGACCAATCCAATTCCCCAAGCGAATTTTTACGTCCTATAGTGCATTCATACAAAATATGGGCACTATGCCCATAGACGATTGTTTTTATGTTGCACACTGCATCTGAATTATTTTGAATGTTCAATGACAGATTAAGTGCTGAATGAGCTGTTATGCCTCCATCTAATAAGGTTGCTGCAACGCCAGAAGATGCAATGGCCAATGCGTTGCCATTTTTTTTAATCGTAACTCGGAAGGAAGAAGCGAAATAAGGAATGTTCACTTTGGAACTTTCACTTTGAATGTTCACAATAATATTTTTGGAATAAGCAGAATTTTCAACATCAGGCTCTTACTGGAATGCTAGTCGAAGAAATTGCCCAGATGTGAATCCTTGATAAATTTGTTGCCGTTGTTAGTTAATTCTTCTAACTATTAATCTTTGCGCTTCTCTTCTTTAAAAAGTGGTCTTTGTTGATTATGTTCATCTCGTGCATCTTTCGATTGTGATTCACGTAACTGCGCCATGCTTACACGCGCCTTTTCATTACCTTTATAAATTTGTTCTCCTGATCTCGTATTCTTCTATCTCGCGCAGCTCTAGAATTGACTGTTTGATGACTAAAATTGGCCCAATTGCGTTTTCTTGGCATTGGTGACTGTAGATAAGTAATCGGCGGACCCCTATTTCAGGGGCATATGACACACACATAAATGTACAATACGTTACGCTCACAGCCTACTTATTGTTATTCATTACTATAAAAGTAGCCATTTCGGAGGAGTATAATTCGCGTTGTCGAACGGGATGAAAAGTATCCTATGTCCGTCTCCTGGCTCTAAGCTACCTCCCTACCAATTTTCAGCCAAATCTGTTCTGCCGTTCTTGAGTTATAAGTGGTGTAACTAACACGACTTTCTTTTATATATATAGAAGATAGATTTAATTTCTCATTGTGACCTTTTATTAGTATCCCTTTTAATATTATCTGATTCCAACTTTATTATTACTTTATAGAAGCTTAAGTTAGTTATGTGGAATAAATCTGCGTATGAATCGTACATCAATACGTCTTTATTGTCCTTAAATAAAAGATATTCGTGACTTGTATAGTCAATTATTTCTGATTTTGTTAATAAAATAAGGTGTAGTATGAGCACCTGATAAAACATTTTCTGGGAAAAAAAGGAAAAAAAAGGATGATATATAAATACTTAGAATTTTATATTATCTTTGTGAATAATTCTATTTCTATAGTTGATTATTATTTTGTTGGGTTAATTTTCTTAAACTATTTGTTTTTTATATCTGGTTTTAAGTTTATTTCTTTCCCCGTGTTTCTTTTCATAGACTACGTGTCCTACATCCTTTTTCTTTTCTGTTTTCGTTATGTGTTTCCAACATTTTCTCTTGAGTATTTTTCAAAAGTTGAGAAATGTTATCGTGCTCTATTTTATTATATAGTACGTCAAAGGTTTTTGGTTCGTTGTAGAATGAATGCTCTGATTATATTCTTGAGCGGCTCTTATTACTATTTCGGAAAAGTCAGTTAAATTAAATTCTTCTTTAATGCATCGAGCTAATTCTGTTAATGTAGAATGTGCCCTTTCAACTTGTCCGTTTGACGTGCTATGCCTCGGGTCTGCGAGGTTAAATTGTAAAGTTAAAGTGTAAAGTTGTAAATGTAAAGTTAAATTGCACCTTTGTGCGAAAGATTTAAATTGGGCCGAGGTAAAGCTCGGTTCATTATCGGTCATTATTACTTTGGCTTGTGGTAAATGTAAAGAAGTTCCATTACTTTATTTTCGATATTTAATTTATTTTGGATTTCTTTTACTACTGGAAATTTTGAGTAAGCGTTAATACAAGTTATGAAAGTAAGACCTTGCGCGTAATATATGTCAATGTGTAAATTTTCTCCTTCTTTACTTGGAATTGGGGTTTCCCCAATTGGAATTTTTAACGGGTATTTTCGTTACAAATCACACAATTTTTAATATATTCTTTTAATTTTTTAAAACAGTTTGGCCAATAATATAATTTACTGATCTGTTTGTAATTCTCTTCTAGCCCCCTAAGAGCACGGCTGTGTATTTCTTCTATTATTATAGCTTTATCTTCCTCGTTTTCCACGCCTTGTAAAAAGATTCTTGTAAAAAGGAATGTGTTTGTGAAATTGTTTTTTAATGGTAATTGAATTTGATATAAGTCCTCTAAGGTACAATGAATTCCTACCGTAATGTTAGGTGGAAAATACTCTCTTAATATAGTTATTACATTTTCTGGTCGTGTCCTGTCAAAGATTTTCAGTGACTCATGTATTGTATAACTCCCCGTTGTTAACAACAGTTGTTGTTTAAATTGATATAACGGTTTACGGGTCTCTTGTATTACATTTTCAAAGCTACTTTCAGCTGAATGCTGTGTGTTCTGATCTGAGTCTGACTGGTCTGTTTGTTCTATATCGCTGTTAGTAATATTATTTATCTGAATTCGAGATAATGCATCTGCAACTACATTTGTTGTACCAGGCTTATACCCTAAAGAGTACCCTCCTTTCATATCTACATTGGGATTTTTATCCGAAATTGTGTAAGATAAAGATTGATGGTCGGTTTGAATTTCAATTCCAATAACTCCGTATAAGTAATTTCTTAGATTTTTAAGAGCCCATACTATCGCTAAAAGTTCCTTCTTATTAGTAGCATAAGCTTGTTCTGTTTTAGACAAGGTTTTTGAAATAAAAGTAATTGGTTTTCCTTCTTGAGATACAACTGCACCAATTGCGACGTCTGAAGCGTCGGTGGTCAAGGTAAATTTTTTATTATAGTCCGGTTGAAATAGTTCTACTTGAGCAATGAGAGTTTCTTTCAGCTCGTTAAAAGCTTTAATTGCTGGTTCATCCGGCTGAATTAACATTTTTGTTGACATTCTTTTTGAGATTTTGCCATTATGACCTCCAAGATATTTGTGTGTGTGTGTGCGAATACATATTTTCGGGTATTTCACCAGAGTGATAATATGGCATCAACCTCTTGCGCTGTGAGTGTGTGGTTTCCAGGCAACCGTTGGCAGGCAACCGTTGCTTGGATGTTGTCGCTTTAAAAAGTATCGTTGTAGCGAGGCGACAGAATTGTGTCGCTGTCGCCGATCGAGGTTCGGTAGTATGCACAGTAGGTAGAGAATTAGACGCAGGCAGTTGCGTACCAGAACTTGAAGTGTGTACAAGGCTGAAACTCGTTGCGCCACAATGGAAGACAACAACAACAACAACGATCATAATTCGACATCAGAAGTGGGATCTGGCCACCAGCCTTCAACACTAGATGGACCATGGAGTACCCTGATGGAATTGCAAAATAAAAATTTAATTGAACTAGGGAGAGCCATAAAAACAACTGTACCTGATGCAGTGCAGAACAAAACTGTGCAACTACCCAAATTCAACCCAGACAAACCAGGCGCCAACGCATCATCGTGGTGCACAACGGAGGAAATAATTTTACAAGAAAACACATTGAGAAGCAGTGCATTGGTTATGGCTTTGAGTTCGGCTTTAGAAGGAAGTGCTTCGCAATGGCTTTCGCAAGTGTGCTATGCTGAAATTACTTGGCCTGAGTTTAAAGAATTGTTTATACAACGCTTCGACACTACAGAAACACCAGCCGCTATATTTCTTAATATGCTATCAAATCGACCGACTGATGGCGAGAGTCTGGCTGTTCATGCAAGTCGCATGGTTACCGAACTAACGACGAAATGGCGCCAAATGGATAACGAAGAGATTGCTGTGTCTGTGACCCTTGCGCTGCTGGCAAGCTTCGATCACCGATTGCAGCGTTTAAGTTTCACATCAAATGTTCCAACCAGAGGCGATCTACAGTCCGAATTAAAAGCATTCACTTTTGTTAAAAGGAAAAGCGGCGCTATGGAGCATCAGTCTGAAACTTATTCTAAACGGCAAAAACAATCACCGATAGAGTGCCATTTCTGCGGAAAAGTTGGCCATAAAATGTCTGAATGCAGATTCGGGAAACAACAGAATTAATTCGCGACTGATAAAACCCAACATGGCAGGCATGATGTTCATCACCGTGGAAAATCAAATTTAACTTGCTACAAGTGCGGAGAATTGGGTCACATATCCACCCAATGTACAAAGAAGGAAGCTGATAGGAACAAGACATTCAATCGGGAGAAGCGAGTGGAACAGTGCAGCGTTGCAGTACCAAAGGGATGCCTGAACCATAGAGGCCAAATTTTCGAAATCACCTTCGATTCGGGATCGGAATGCAAATTGGCAAAATACGGACAGCACAAAAAAATTTTGGGTTGAAGTCAATTTCTATAATGATTTTGGACGCAAAAACACATTTGCAGAGTTGGCCTACGTTGCCATTAATATTTTATCGTTGCCTTGGTCCAACGCCGAAGTGGAACGTATATTTAGCCAAGTCAACCTTGTCAAGTCTAAACTCCGAAATAGACTACATTTAAGTACACTTAACAGTATACTTCACGGAAGGTAATTGGTTTAATTGTTTCCTATTATAATGAAAATAAATTATATTCTAAATTATGCATTTACAGATATGGCTTGCGCAGACTTAACAAGTGTTATACGTATAAGCTGTCTAATAAATTCTTAAAAATGTAAGGAACACCATTAACGTATATGAATATAAATGAAGAGAATGAGGACTGTATTGATGAAATTTTGAAAATATTGTAAAATTCAGAGCAGCTGCTGTTTAAATTCTACATGTTTAAAATGTTTTCATATAACTGATTTCGTGTGCTCAACCTGTGCCTACCAGAGAAATATAAGGAATATTATGATTTGAAAAACCAGCTTTTTTTATAACTTTTTTTTTCTAATTTTTCAGCTTTTTTGCTGAAACATTCTTCCCGACAAAAACTTGTTTTTCTCGACAAACTTTGGCAACACTGTCTGGCGTAAGCACATCGAATGCAAAAAGATGCACCTAAAACTGAAAGCCAGCCGGCTCCACTGGATCATAAACTTACGATAGACACTGTAACTACAAGTTACTACTCTACCATTAATTCCTAAAGCCAATCTGGACGTATGGCTGGCAGCTGCGGCGGAACGAGAGCAGCAGCAACATACACATTATACAACGCCGGGATAGACATAGACATCAACATCCACCGGGATCTGGGCATCCTCGCAGTAAAAGACAAAATCCAGGAGCAAAAAGAGTTCTAACATAAAAAGAAAAACTGTTTTCACTCCCCAATTTTCTCGCTCGGTCTGACTCGGGTTTCTAGCGTATCCCGCCTGCGACACAACGACATCCCAACCCAGCAATAGATTTTTCAAACTCTGTATCAGTCAATAGGACTGTTAGTTAAGTTTAAAATATAAGATTTGATTCACCTCTTGTTAGTCTCGCAAAGAGACTGTCATTGGTCGGCACCCAATACATTGATATGGTTTCAACGCATTAGTATTAGTATAGCAAAAAGCAGAAAGTTGGCTCTGAGCATGACGCGTCATGACGTTTCACACACTTATACTGTGTGTGTGACAGAGCACGGGCAAATAAATGCAGACTGATCTATATTATATTTTATACATAAAGTTTTAACATGTTAAATACAAAAAATCATGTCAAGAAATAATGTAACGATATTTGAACTATCAAATATAGCACAAACAACGGAGTCTTCCTTCTCTAAGATGTTGACATTACAAATTTATCAAAAAGTTTATTTAACAAGTGCTGAAGGATTCCTTGCTGAAAAAGATAAACTGAGAAGCCTTTTCTTTTTTTTTTGTTTTTCGCTGGTAAGTTACTAAAAAAGAAACTAATTTAATAAGTAATTTAATTTAATTACTAATTTAATTAAACTAGAGCTAATTGTGGAAGTGCACGATAGATCTTAACATCGGCAAAAAGCTAGAAGAACTGTTGTATAGGGCAAAATTTATAATTTGAAAGCTAACAAGAAAAAGTTATCAACTGGTAAATTCAGGTAACTGAGGTTTCACAAATACATTTTCAGGTAATATGGCTGATGTTCAATAGTGAAGAGGTGAAGCCTAGCCTTGTGAAAAGGTCAAAGCAAAATTGGATCTTACTTTTGAGTGGCGCAAAAGTTTCTTTTTCTCAGACGATACAAGTGTAGCTACACTAAGCTTATCGAGGAATTGCCCATTCTTAAGCAGAATTGTGAACACAAATTGGTAATATTTTTTATACATTTATTTTGTTTTATTTAATGCATTTATTAAATAAATTCTTAGATTGTGGCAATTTTTTCTCTCATTTCTTTAAAAGGAAGTCCAGAGTTTTATCTTGCTAAAAACATTCCCTCTACAAAGCGAAGGTAAAAAGGCAATAAAGGTGATTTTCCACAGATAAAGAGGACGCACATGATTCACGCTATTCTAACCCCCACCAAAAGGGGAAAACGTGGTGCTACTGGAAATTTAAAAGTCAAGTATACAATTAAAGATTCGAGGGTCAAATTTATTATATACCATAAATAAAGTCTTATGTGAAAGTAAGAACTGAAGAGAGCTATCAAATGAAACAAATGTAAATGTAAAAAAAAATAATGTACAAATATGTAAATGTAAGATGTAATCACTTCCCTCTCTTTCTTTCAAGCGAGCGGTCGTGTTTTTTTTGTGCGCACTGCGTTTTATTAAAAAAATTGGTAAACCGGTGTTTACATACTTGTGAATTAAATCTTGTGAATCTTAACAATCTTAAAGCCTAAACCGTATCGCTTCGCGAGTGCTGTGGTATATTTGGAGTCGAATTAATAATTTGCCTAAATTCTATTCCAAGCATAGCTCAGCTCTGCTTCTTCCCCGGCTTATCTATATTTCTGCATTTCTCTTTTGCACTCTTTCAAAGCTCCCGCTTCGGCTTCTTGTTTGGCACAGTGGTTCAAGGTATTGAGTTTTTTAACTTTTTAAATATTAATTTTTGTTTTATTAAATAAAAAATAAAAATAAATAAATAAAATGGAATTTAAACTGGTCTGTGCCATTAAGTCTTGTAACAAGACAATTTCCACATCCCAGCCTAGCATCCATTGCTGGTTATGTGAAAACGTCGTGCACGCCAAGTGTGCCGGTTTCACTGCATCAGTTTCGGATGCCATTTCCCGTAGGTCTGGGATACATTATTGTTGTGAGAATTGTCGTGCTGTGCAAGGCGAAATGAGGTCGTTCATGAGACAGACCAAAAATAGATTTAAAGAGCTGATCACTGGTTTTCGTAAAATCAATTAACAGCTCTGTGCGCTGGACACTCAGTTTAGTGGCCTTCAGCTGCTAAATGAGTCCCCTAAGCGTAAGAAATCCGCTGTTTTTGATCCGCCTCAGCCTGCTCAGCCGACATTAATGCAGCCGCTTATATCTCTGGCCACCCCAAGGGCTAGAACTGAGAAAAATTCGTCCGAATTTCTCAGGGATAATGAGCAATTGTCCGATATGTCCGCCATGGCATCCCTTCAAGTGATGCCACAGGTCCTAGGGAACGAAACCCCCATTAGAGTCACCCAAAAGGGTATTCCACAGTCCGGACCACCGGCACCGACTGATGCTGCAGTTCTCGTACCTGCGACACCAAAACCCTTACAGGTGATTCCTCCATCGAAACATATATTTGTTTCTCGGCTTGCCCATGATACTTCAGAGATTCATATCTCGGCTTATATCAAAGCCAAAACAAAAGCCGATATAAAGGTGGAGGACATAACTAAATTTAAATATAATTATACACGGCGCACGTCTTCTTTCAAGATTCGTGTCCCCGCGCTGATGTTCAAGACGATTTGTTCTCCCAG
Source organism: Drosophila bipectinata (assembly GCF_030179905.1). NCBI lineage: Eukaryota > Metazoa > Arthropoda > Insecta > Diptera > Drosophilidae > Drosophila > Drosophila bipectinata. Next base: position 7,537,598 of record NC_091740.1, on the reverse strand, counting down.
TTTTTGGCCAGAGAATCTTTTCGTCCAAGAACATCAGCCTAGTTCCGAGAAGAAAAAAGCCAGTGGGAGTGAGACTTCCCAATATTGGAACCACTGACCAACCCTCCACCTCTTCTTTGGCTATTAACCCAAAAAACTAGTTTCCTCATTAACTCTTACCTATCAGAATACTAGGGGGCTACGTAGCAAACTTCCAAATCTATATTCTCGTAGCAAACTTCCAAATCTATATTCTGATAGTTCTTTCTTTGCATCCCATATAATAGCATTTACAGAAACTTGGTTAAATCCGGAGATCTTTAGCTCCGAAGTTTTTCCAAGTAAGTACACCACTTTTAGACGGGATCGATCTCAGCGAAGAGGAGGTGGAGTCCTCATTTCGGTAGACTCTACTCTTGCTTCTGAAGAGGTGAAATCCCATGAGTTTGGTGACATAGAATTTATTTGCGTTAAAATCACTATGTCCGTTAAAGCTTTATACATTACATGTTCATATATACCTCCTATGTCTGAACCGCCTACATATTGGCAGCATTTGTCCGCCATTCGATACGTCTCTAATCTTATGACGGATCGTGACCAACTCGTAGCGGTGGGCGACTTTAATATCCCAGAATTAAAGTGGTCCAACGTCGATAACTCACCATCTTTGTCACTTATAACTTACCATGACTTCACCGCGGGCATGTTTGACATGTCCCTAGGTCAGATCAATCATGTTAGAAATTCGCTAGGTCGGCTTTTAGACTTATGTTTTGTATCTGATCCTGATGGTACTGCTCTCTCCAGAGCTTTTCCCCTTTCATCCCCAGAGGATCCATATCACCCCACACTGGAGGTCTCAATCGAAACCACTCCTGGTATCGATCAGATGTCTCGGAGCGTGGTAAATAAGATTCGCTGTTTCCGTAAAGCTGATTTTCAGAAACTTAATAGCCTTATCGATACATTTGACTGGTCTGATATTCTGGCGTGCACTAATCTTAATGTCACTATAGAAAAATTTTATTTTACTTTAAATAAATTTTTTGACTCATGTGTGCCTTGGAAATATCCGTCCGCTTCAACAAATCCTCCTTGGTTTACAAGTTGCCTTACTAACTTAAAAAATAAAAAAAATAAGCTTTTACTTAAATATAAAAAAACCTGCAGTAGTGTTGATTTCTCAAGATACCTACTAGCTCGGTCGAATTTTACCGTGCATAACGCTGAATGTTATAGGAATTATATTGACCGCTGTCGGATTCAATTTACTCAGGATCCAAAGCAGTTTTATAATTTTGTAAACACTAAGCGTAAACACGTATCTTTTTCACCTCTGCTTACGTTTGAAAATTCCTCTGCGACTTCGGATCAGGCCATTGCCGATCTATTCGCAAAATTTTTTCAAACAACTTATTCTCCTCCTAAATTGACTGATCAGCCTTACGCATATAACATTCAAGCAGCAAATCTTATTTTCTGTCCGTCTTTTTCTGAGAACAACTTATTATCTGGTCTTTTAAGGGTAAAACCCATTTATTCGCAAGGCCCCGACGGAGTACCAGGCTGTGTGCTAAAATACTGCGCCAGGGCTCTGTGCAAACCTCTTCTAAGACTTTTCAACTTAACTTTGGAAACCTCGATTTTTCCCCTTAAGTGGATGGAATCATTTATAATTCCCCTACATAAAAAGGGGAAAAAGTCCGAGGCTGCCAACTACAGAGGCATCTCTAAGTTGTCGGCAATTCCAAAGTTATTTGAAAAATTAATTACCCCTCATTTGCAACACCTTTGCTCTTCGATCATCACTCCTTGTCAGCATGGCTTTATTAAGCGTCGCTCAACCACCACAAACTTATTGGAGTTGACATCCTTTGTCATAGATGGCTTTTGTAAGGGATATCAAACCGATGTAATTTACACAGACTTCAGCAAAGCATTTGATTCAGTTAATCACTCACTCTTGTTGAGTAAACTGAATATGCTGGGTTTTCCTAAAGACCTCTTAACGTGAATCTCCAGCTACCTAGATGGAAGGACACAAAGAGTTTTATTTAAAAAGTTTAAAAGGAAGTCATCTTGGCCCATTATTATTTACGCTTTTTATAAACGACTTACCCCCTGCTTTAACGAACTCTCTAGTTCTTATGTATGCAGATGATGTAAAGCTTTGTCTTCAGTACAAATCCATCTCTGCCCAATGCAGTCTTCAGTCTGACCTTGATAACTTTCAAAAATGGTGTTTGGCTAATGATCTAATTCTTAAAGGATCTAAATGCAAACATATGTCTTTTTATCGTTCTTGCCCTCTGCAAGCTACTTATTCTATTAATGGGATTGCCTTAGAAAAATTAACCCAGGTTAATGATCTCGGCATCCTATTAGACATCAAACTTAAATTTGCCGACCATATTTCCTTAATGGTTAATAAGGCTAAAGGAGTCCTTGGTTTTATCAAAAGGTGGTCAAAAGAATTTAATGACCCCTATATAACCAAAACACTATTCATTTCTTTGGTCCGTCCTATACTGGAGTACGGTTCATGTGTCTGGAGTCCCCAATATGGAGTACATCAGGACCGCATAGAATCCGTACAAAAGAATTTCCTAACTTTTTCACTTAGAGGTCTAAACTGGGATGCAAATCTTCAACTTCCATCTTATAGTAGTAGACTCTTACTCATAAACTTAGCTAGCTTAACAAATCGTAGGACAATGCTCGGTGTAGTTTTTCTGCATAACCTTATTAACGGGGATGTAGATAGCCAGCATTTACTAACACGCTTAAATTTTAACATTCCTAATAGAAGGACTCGAAACTTTAGTCCTCTGTTCCTTAGCCGTTGTAGTTCGACATATGCACTGCATGACCCTTTTAGGGTATTATGTTCGAACTACAATGGTCTCTACTCTATTACATCTCTTTCCTGTCCCTCTAACTTAAAATATAGAATTGTAAATTTCCTTACTAACTCCTCTTAGCTTAATAATTAACAAATAACTTAATATATTCTAACAAATCGTTTCTTGAGCGCCCCTCGGTCGTCTGGGCCTCTAAGCTTTATGATGAATACAGGAATGCTAGCTGATGCTCTTATTGATGCACAAGCCATTTCCAAATTCTGAAAGACCGGTTAAAAAAAAAAAATAAATAAAAAAAAAAAGTATGTAATGTAAAATGTAGAAATAAAATTTCTAGAATTTAGAAAAGGTCACCTTTAATTTAAGAAATATTTGTATATATTGTAGAAAGGGTTTTCTTAATTTTAGGGCGCCTTGCCTTGGGGCTTAGAAAAAAATCGCCATGAAATCAAGAAATTTTTTTCTTAGTTTTAGAAAAGTAATTTCTAAAACCTAGAAAAACAAACCCTAAATTTAAAAAAAATTTTCTTTGTTTTAGAAATTGTTTTCTTATTTTTAGGGCACTTTGCCCTAGGTTTTAGAAAGAAAACGCCATTAATTTTTGAAAAATACAACCTAAATTTTATGGTGCGTTGCCGTTAAAGACTAGGGCGAACTTCTCAATCTTAGGGTTAATTTTATTTTGAGTGTAGAAATAACAGATCATTGTTAATAATAATAATAACTCCCGCTGGTTTTAACACTATTTTCTTCACGGAACTAGGCTGATGTTCTTGGACGAAAATATTCTCTGGCTAAAAACAGCGTGAAGAAATCGTCTTAAACATCAGCGCGGGCACACGAATGTTGAAAGAAGACGTGCGTCTTTCATAATTATATTTAAATTTGGCAATGTCCTGCACCTTTATATTGGCTTTGATATAAGCCATGATATCAATCTCTGAAGTGTCAGGGCAAGCCGAAAAACAAATATATGTTTCGATGGAGGAATCACCTGTAAGGGTTTTGGTGTCACAGATACGAGAACTGCAGTATCAATCGTGGCCGGTCGTCCGTACTGTTGAATACCCTTTTGGGTGAGTCTAACTGGGGTTTCATTTACTAGTACCTGTGGTATCACTAAAAGGGATACCATGGAAGATATATCAGGAAGACAATTGCTAATTTTCCTTGGAAAATTCGGACGGTAAATTATTCTCAGTTTTAGCCCTTGAGGTGGCCGAGATATGAGCGGCTGCGTTAATGTCGGCTGAGGTGCATCACAAACAGCGGATATCTTTCGCTTAGGGGACTCATTTAGCAGCTGAAGGCCGCTAAACTGAGCGCACATGGCTAGTCATTGATTTTACGAAAACCAGTGATCAACTCTTTAAATCCATTCTTAGTCTTTCTCATGAACGACTTCATTTCGTCTTGAACAGCACGACAATTATCCCTACAATAATGTAAACCAGACCTACGGAAAATGGCATCCGAAATTGATGCAGTGAATCCGGCACACTTGGCGTGTACGGCGTTTTCACAAAGCCAGCAAGGGATGGTAGTCTGGGATGAGGAGATTATCTTGTTGCAAGACTTCATCGAACAGACCAGTTTAAATTCCATATTAATAATTAACAATAAAAAAATAATGTATAAAAAGTTAAACAACACTAAAATAAGTTCTTGATTCGCCTTCTTGATTCGCCACAGCATACGCGAAGCGATAGGGTTGAGGATAAACTAAAATTTCTCAAAGTTCTATTCTCAAGTTAGTACAGCAAGTTAGTCAAATTAAACGCAGTGCGCACAAAAATAACACGACCGTTTGCTTTAGAGGCAAAGATCACCGTCTGGGTGTAAGCTCCAACTGTACACACGTACGATCGCAAGCGCGTCTGTGAAACTTTTTTTTTCGCTCATTAGTCTCCTCAATCTTAATCATGATCGAAGCCGAAGCCGCTATGTCGCCGCGACCAAAGAAAAAAATGCAAGTAACGAAGTCAGGGCAGCTCCCCAACAACAGCAACTATTACTCGCCGCTCCAAACTGTTAAAGATAGAGAAGATGATAAGGAAGACAATTGTACGGAACACATTGTTGAAAAACCAAAAAATTATGTACCTCGAATAACGGTGCTTAAATGCTCTATAGAGCAATTCAAATTATTTTTAAAACATTATTTATGGAAGACTATTCAATTAAAAAAATTCCGCTTGGAATCAAACTTTACTGTGATGAGCGATGAGTGACTACATGAAAGCCTGCAAAATATGAATTCTTTTCCTATGCAATTTAAAATGAAAAACCGTATAAAGCTATTCTTATGGATCTTGATAGTGACCATCCAGAGCACGTCAAACAGAAACTAGTTGGCATGGGTCTCCAATGCACAGATGTGAAGCTCGTTCGTAGAAAAAGGGCAAACGATACCACCTTTACCTTCTTCTTAGTTTATTTCGTCAACAAGTCCATAACACACAGCCATCTCAAGAATACTCATTCCGTCATCGACTATGTTCGCGTCAAGCGGGATTACCTTACGCCTTTGAAGCAACAAGATAACATAGTGCTACAACTGCCAAATGTGCGGGCATGGATCAAATCAATGTGCTGTTAAGGCGAACTGTGCTGTATGCGCTGGAAATCATAAAACTACCCACTGCAACCAAAACTCATGTGTTAAGTGTGCCAACTGTCATGGAAATCACAATTGTCCTCGCTCGAGTGTCCTTCTCGAAAGAACTACATCCAGCTAAGATCGAGGGGCTATCCAATACTACCCAGAAGTAACCCAGTTTAATCTCCTTCTCTGCCGACATAAAACTACCGACTGCAACGACAACTCATGTGTAAAGTGTGCCAACTGTCATGGAAATCACAATCGTCCTCGCTCGAGTGTCCTTCTCAAGACAATTACAACCCAGAAGTAACCTAGTTAAATCTCCTTCTCTGCGTTTCCCAGTTGCTTTTCCAAAGCTGCCTAATCATAATCCACCCCCAGTAAAGCCGTATTGGCCTAATAGCCAACACCGAAAGAGCGATGAGCTACTTTCTTTAGAAGAAATACAAATCTCACTTTTGAATTTACTAAACAGCTTAGAAACTGTAATTCTAAAACCGATCAACTAGAGGTAATTACTTCTCTTGCATTCAAATTCAGGTTAAAGTGTATTCATGATATATTTATGCTAATACCAACTCTCCTGCTAGAATACTTTTCCAGGCGAACATTCGCAATCTAACTAATTTAAACGGTCACTTCATACTAGGCTGCGACTTTAATTGCAGGCACGGTGCGTGGGGCTACTAGGGGGCAAACAAATGGGGAAATCTAGCTCAAACTAGACTTACAGAACTTCTATATAATCCACTCGGCGGACCACACCTACATCCCAGAAAAAGCTTAAGGCCTCTCTTCAACATTAGATCAATTCATCACTAATGGCCCGAAACGCTTTTCACATCCGCGAGCAATAAACGATCTGGGATCTGATCACCTAGCAGTCCAAATTACTTAATTCCCCGGCAATAGTAGAGTATACTACTACTATTACTTCGATACTAAAAACGCAACTCGGGTATAATATATGCGCCTTATCAAATCACAGCTACCAACAATAAGCCCCAGCTCAATCTGTGTTCCTCAAGAAATAAGTGTTGGAACACACTATCATCCTTAGACAAGGGCTCTTCTCCCTTTTGGAAACTAACAAAAGTGATTAAGATGAAACGCATAGAAACGTATTCTCTATCTTAGAGAAATCTCTAAATCTTACAAACATTCCACTGGTGTGGAATAGACAACCTATGTCTTAGGCACCTACCTCGCAAAGGTATAAGCTTTCTTACAGTACTGTTTAACAAATATCTTCAACTCTGCTACTTTCCTACTTTCCAATGGCATGGAAGAAGTTGGAGGAAGTGTCCATTGCCAAACAAAACAAACCGATAGATTTACCTTCTTCGTATAGGCCAATTAGTCTCCTTTCCTCAGTAAGCAAACTGTTACAGAAAATAATTTAAGAGCGGCTTATCCAGTCTCTTTTTAAAGAGACGTTTGGCGTTTCCGGTAGTTTTAATTACTTTCAGGCACAATGTGCATTTTGCTGAAGTAGCTTTCACCTCCGTGTAAAACTCTTTTTCCGAACTCATTTTTACTACTTGTTTTCTCACTTTCTGGCTTAAGAGTGACCAAACATAAAATATCGGAAATATGAGTTGATATTATATCAACTCAAAATATCAATAAAAGCTTAATTTTTTAAAATTTTCACAACAGGCCTCAGAATGCTAATGATATTTTCCTAGAGAGGTAAAAATTCAAAGATGTGGATTTCCCGAGAATTTTATTTTTTTAGAACTGTAGACAATTACACTAGAATCGAAACAAAAATTGTATATTAAGCTATCGCTAATTGGTGTTACTATTATAACAAAACAGCTAATAACAAAAAATTAATAGTTTTTTAAACAAGAAAGGAAAGCTAACTTTGGGCAGTCCCAAAGTTGATATACCCTTGCAGTTAAAACCGGATATACATATTTCGCAAACATCGGGTATAATTGTCCGATCCTTATGAGAATATCATAATAAAACCAATAAATTACAATAAAACATCTAAAAAAAAAAGTCCCAAGCTTCTATCTTCACAAATACCAAAGTTGGTATTTCTACCAAAAACCTTTTGTGGCAGCTATGTGGCAGCTATATTTACAGTCGGCCGATCGTTATGAAATTTGGTAGGTCGGATTAACTGACCAAAAATATAGTCTGAACTAAGTTCCAGCTTTCTATCTTCAAAACCACAAATTTTGGGTCATTTCCAATCCTTCAGTTATATGGCAGCTATAGGATATAGTCGGCCGATCCTTATGAAATTTGGCCGGTCGTATTATCTTGCTCTCATGTAAAATTTGAATTTTTCTAACTCTAAAATCACCAAAGTTATACCATTTCCGATCGTTCAGTTACATGGCAGCTATAGGATATAGGATCGGATCGACTATCCTTATGAAATTTTGTAGGTTGTATTATTTTGACAAACATAGCACTTATAGCCCTCATAAACATAGTCGGCCGGCCGGTGAATTAAAATTTAACAAGCTTATTATTATGTTTCATTCATATTTTCAGAATATTTCATTGATTATTTTTAAAATCCTATCAATGATACATGCCAGACTACATATGGTCCCAATTCAAGAGGAGGCAGGATACGTCCCTTTACATATTCATTCCACTGAAATTGTGAATAAAACTTTTATAATTTTACACATTATTGAAACTAATCAGATCACCATAATTAGCAATCAAATAGAGGATAATATAAAATATATTGGCATAGAAAACCAAGAATTGATCACTAATCAGAGCCAAAATCTAATCAATTACTTCAACCACAAGAACAGGACTTATTAATGGTGCTTTACAAATGGCTTTTTGGAATAATGGACAATGAAAATGGGGAAGACATATTAAATTAGAACACTTTAATATTATAGACCAGAATGACGAAAATAAAATTACAAATTTGAACAAACAAATTTACAATAACACACATTTTAACGACACGAATTCGTCAAGATAGATTATCTTGATACTTCTAGATTATACGCCTTTTATCAGAAAAAATAAATGGACAAAGCAAGGACACAATAAAGAAAATCTTACTTAATGACCAAGGGATGACCCCAACGCCGGCAAGGCAAACAGATGCACCATCAATGTGCCACACATGCTAAAATATTTAGCACAAAAGAAGACATTTGGGCTATGACAAAAAATTGCGAACGTGATAAAATGAAAACCGAGGAAATAACCGAAGTAATTCCAGAAATGACCAACACCAAAACAATAACGTGAGACACGCCCAGAGCACGTCGGAACACCAACAAGGCCCGACAGCTGCTCAAAACCAATAGATACAAATGTAGTTCGACAAGTCAATCTCAACTTGAACATATTCATAAAATTAAGAAATGAATTCACAAATAAACCACTTACGTTCCTTGTGGACACTGGTGCAGACAGATCCATTATTAAAGAAAATTCAGATAATTTTTCCGATATTGATCAAAATACCATAACTCATATTACCGGAGTGGGAAAAGAGTAACAAATTCATTACGATTACAACTAATCGAGCTAAGAACAACAGAATTCATAATACCACATAAATTTTACGTAGTATCAGAAAACTTTCCAATACCAGGTGATGGACTTATTGGAATAGATTTTTTTAAAAGATTCAATTGTCAACTTGATTTTACACCAGAAGCAGATTCATTTATTTTGAGACCAAATAATATAAATTATCTGATAAATATACCGATTGCTCATAGTGATGAAAGCAATAAGATGGTCGAACCGTCTCGATCCGAAGTGATAAGAAAAGCCACAATAGACAAAAATAGCGAACTGATTTTGATTCCAAATCAATAAATTGAACATGGAGTTTTTGTTGGGAATAATATTTCCGACTCGAGAGACACATTCATAAGAATCCTCAACACAACAGATTCAACAAAGATTTTAAATTTTAATAAGCTTTAGTTCGCGCCGTTGAGTGATTATAAAATAGTTGGAAGTGATGATTTGCCAAGAGCTATCTTGTCTACATTTCATGACGACCCAATTCAAGGAGGTCATACTGGTATTTGAAAAACTCTGGCCAAAGTTAAAAGACACTACTACTGGTGTTCAAGCATTGAACACTGTTTTTTATAGAAATTCCTAAGTTAGAGTTTCAAGGTGGTCCTATCAAAATTAAAGAAAAATTTTCCCCCACTTTTCAATGAGGTACTAACAAGATTGTGTACCAAATACACAGATGTTTTCGGATTGGAAACTGAACCAATCACAAAAAATAATTTCTATAAACAAAAGCTGAGATTAGGAGACGATGAACCGGTATACATAAAAAATTACAGAAACCCACATAGCCACAGGGAAGAAATAGTAAAACAGGTAGATAAACTAATTGAAGACAATGTGGTGGAACCGTCTGTGTCTTAATATAATAGCCCCTTGCTACTGGTTCCGAAAAAATTCCTACCGAATTCTAACACAAAGAGGTGACTCCGGTGATTGATTATCGCCAGATCAATAAGAAATTGTTAGCAGATAAATTCCCTTTACCAAGAATTGACGACATCCTGGACCAATTGAGTCGAGCAAGGTATTTTTCATGCCTAGATTTGATGACGGGATTTTACCAAATAGAATTGGATGAAAACTCAAGAAACATAACTTCATTTTCAACGAGCCATGGCTCTTATCGTTTTACACGATTACCATACGGCTTAAAAATAGCACCAAGTTCGTTTCAACGAATGATGAAAATAGCATTTTCCGGGCTGGGATTAATTTCGCGGATTACTCCCGCTATATAACAAGGTTATGTAAAAAGAGCGTACAATTCGAATAAACACAACAATGTCAACAAGCCTTTGATTATCTAAAATCAAAACTAATGAGTCCAACATTACTTCAATATCCCAATTTTACGAAGGAATTCTGTATAACAACGGATGCAAGCAAACAGTCTTGTGGTCCTGTGTTATCGCAGGAGAAAAATGGTCAACAACTACCGGTCGCATACGCGTCCAGATCATTTACGAAAGGAGAATCAAACAAAAACACTACGGAGCAAGAATTGACTGCGATACATTGGGCGATAAATCACTTCAGACCATACGTATACGGAAGACATTTTCTAGTTAAAACAGACCACAGACCACTTACATTTTTATTTTTAATGATAAACCCAAAATTAACCAGAATGCGATTAGATTTGGAAGTGTACGAATTAACAGTGGAGTATCTGAAGGGCAAAGACAACCACGTAGCCGATGCGTTATCAAGAATAACCATCGAGGAACTAAAATCAATAAACAAACACATACTAAAAGTCAGTACAAGACAAGAAAGTAGACAGAAAAAATCCTGCGCAGGAAAAGATCATAAAACGGAATTGCATGAGCAACCGAAATCTTCTAACCCAATATATACAATTTTCTTCGAAATATTTTTTTTTTTTTGTAATAGCAGGATAACGCGTATTTAAAACTGTCCTTTAGAGACAACTATTATATGTTATCACATAAACTTCACTTATAGATAATTTTACATATTAATATGGTAGAAATAAATTAGAGTAGTAATGGGAGGTCCAGCGGGTGTGTCCTTTTTAGTCTTCTGGGCTGCTCGCTGTTGTCCAGCATGGAGCTGGCCAACAGGTTCGGGTGATTATGAAGCCTCTGCATGTAACGGGCGCTGCTTCTTTGGATCTCGTCCTTGACCCAAGGAAAATTGAGAACCTCGTGGGTGGCAATTCGAAGGGCTCTATTTTCGAATGTTTGTATGGTTCGGACAGTGCCCCAGAGCTGTATGCCGTAGGTCCGGATGGGGCGTATTATGGCCTTGTAAATGAGAAGTTTTGTGGACGTTCTCAGCTTCGATCTCCTACTCATGAGCCAGTAGAAGAATCGAAGTCTAGACAGGAGGTGAGGGTGGATCCCAGGAACTTGGGATTGTCGAATGTTCTTCGAAATGAAGACGTTAAAAAAGTAGTGACCTTGCACCTTACCCCGACCAAATGTTTTTTTTACACATGGAAGGAAGGTAATTGCAAGAATAAAAACTTAACAGTAGCGCTACTCCATCCGGTGACCACAATCATTAATGATAAAAAGAAAGAAGATATCTTGTCTACATTTCATGACGACCCAATTCAAGGAGGTCATACTGGTATTTGAAAAACTCTGGCCAAAGTTAAAAGACACTACTACTGGTGTTCAAGCATTGAACACTATTTTTTATAGAAATTCCTAAGTTAGAGTTTCAAGGGATCAGACCCATGGAAATATGAGTCAAACAGCATAATCTAAAACCGATCCCCTGCAGCCTAACATAAATAACACAAACATAAGCATCATAAATAACACAAACATAAGCGCATCCGCACTTGAGAAAGGGTCGCATAGCATGTCAACGTGCACTGCGTTGATAAGTAGTTTTAAACACATAGGTTTAAGATTCTCATGTATCGTACTTATAAGAGAACTTCACCGAATAAAATCAGTTTCCATAAGGAGCTCATTGGAGTAAGACCTATTTATTTAGGGCTCCTCTTAACAACTGGAAAAATATGACTCGTGATATCAAGTACGTACGTAGCTGTCAGAAATGCCAAAGAACAAAAACACTGACCCATACAAAAACACCAATGACATTGACAGAAAAACCAGCTAAGGCATTCGATAGGGTACTGATTGACACAATAGGACCTTTGCCTAGATCTGAGAATGGAAACGAATACGCCGTCACATTAATATGTGACCTCACCAAATTCCTAATAGCCATCCCTATAGCAAATAAAAGCTCAAAAACTGTTGCTAAAGCTATATTTGAATCATTTATTCTAAAGTACGGTCCGCTGAAGACGTTCATTACGGACATGGGAACAGAATATACAAATTCTATAGGAACCGATCTTTGTAAATTCATGAAAATAGATTATATTACATCGACAGCTTACCATCACCAAACACTTGGAACTGTCGAGAGAAGCCACAGAACATTCAATGAATACGTACGATTTTACATATCTGTAGATAAAACGGATTGGGACGTATGGCTACAAAACTTTGTCTATTGTTTCAAGACGACACCATCAATGGCGCATAACTATTGCCCATATGAACTTGTCTATGGACGTAACCTAAACCTGATTGAACAATTTAACACAGAAACAGATAGAATAGATCCCATTTATAATTTTGACGATTATGCTAAGGAATTTAAATTTATGATAGAATTAGCCTACCTAGAACGAGAAATATGCTCGATAGGGAAAAAGAAAAGCAAAAAACACTATTTGATAAGAACATTAAAGATATCAAAATAGAAATAGGTGACGCCGTTTTATTAATAAATGAGACAGGTCACACGTTAGAACACAAGTATAAGGGACACTATAGAGCAGGGATCGGCACCCCAATACATTGATATGATTTTACCGCATTAGTGTTAGTAACGAATAGCAGAAAGTAGGCTGTGTGCATGACGTTTCACACATGTATACTGTGTGTGTGTGGCAGAGCTCGGGCAGAGAAATTTCCTATGCCCCCGAGATAGGGCCGTGCCGACCTCTGCTATAGAGTAATTACTATCAATGAAAATTACAACAAAGGAATCAAAATAGACAGAAAGAACTTAATAGTTTATAAAAATAGATTAAAAATTTATAATAAATAATATTAAAACAAATCAAAAAATTTTTTTTCAAACATAATGATTAAAACGTTTAAGATTTTTACTAATTTACACATCATACAATCCCAAATCATAGGCCTTTTCATTAAAACCCCAAAAATTTTATAACACCAACTATTTCAATAACTCCATATATTACGTTATTCTTTTTAAGAAGGGAGGTGTAGCGAGCATGAGTACATATATAATACATATACTTGCATATAGTATAAACATATGCAAAGTAACTACAAAGTGTATACAAACTGTATGTACATAATATTTCATTTACATAAAAAACCAATTGTATAAGCGCTGCGCAGGCATTCCATTCCCGTGGAACTGTCTGCGCGCGTAACTTAAAACCCCACGCTGACCACTTAGGCAGCGCAGCTGCGCGTGTGCCGCGTAAGCATAATCCATGCTCACTGCTCTCTCTCTCTCTCTGCTGACTTATGTCTTGGCAGAATTATTCTAAGTAGCTTAAGAAACATTTTTGAAATAAACGAAGAGTCCCACTTTGGGTGCAAAACCAAAAAGACCTATTCTTCTTCTATACACGGGTAAAGTTGGCATTGCAATTTTAAAGCAGATATCAAATTAATCACCCCAATACCAAATGTTAAACATATTGAAATTTATCAAGAAAATGTACTTAGATAGGTTAGGTTGAGGCGGTGAATCGGGGCCAGTCACCAACACCCCCATCCACTTGAGCTGCTAGGGCTCCTTGTGGTACCGCGCAGGAAGAGGTTCTACCATAGGATCTCCCCCTCCTATCTGCTAATGTGCCTGTGGCAGCTCGAGGTCCCATCCGGATCTAAGAATGAAGGCTACGAGTCTGCGTGGAGCGATCTCCGCGTGGTCGGTTAGGTCCGTGAATGTTGCTGCGCCCAAGAATTTGTGTCGGCTGCGCCCCAGCGCAGGGCATTGACACAAGAGGTGTGCGACTGTCTTTTCCTTTTCTTTCCTTTTTCTAATGTGGCACCGCTAATCTAGCCGCGTGTGCTCCTATTAACCAGTGTGCCGTGATGGCCTTGACTGCAGTCCTGCCTATTGAGGGCGATAAGCATCATTGATCTTTTCCTTGAGCGGATAGGCCATATCATAGCCTACACGTAGTTGAGGGGACTGAAGGACTCATTTAGACACAGCCGTTCGCAATGGAAATCCCCTCCCACCTGGCCATTCAATTTTGAACACTCTGTGTAAATATGTAAATATGTAAATATGTAGGGAACCGGCTGGTCCCGGGATTTGTATGGTCCATTCCTCCCTTGTTGGAATGGATACCATAAGAAAATGTACTTACTACACAAATGAATAATAAAACTTTTAAATAAAAAGAAAAGTATTTTTAAAAGAACTAAAGTTAAGTTAAAGCTTTATCCTTTTTAATAGTTGCAGATTTATATTTAATAACAAACCCAGCGTAGAACAAAGAGATGAAGAAACATTAGTCGTAAGGAACGCAAAAAACGAAAAACTATAACAAAATTGCGACCAAAGAGAAAGAAAACATAATGGAAATTACCTAATACAATTTATAAATTGCCAAATTCAAATTTCATCAGAAACCTTTTCAAATGAACAGATAGATTTTTCTATACTACAAACAGTAATATATACTACAGTATACTACAGTAATAATTTATTTATACATAAAATTAAGAAAAAAACAAGAAAGGAAAACTAACTTCGGGCGGAGCCGAAGTTTATATACCCTTGCAGTTAAAACCGGATATATATCGCAAACATCGGATATAGTTGGCCGATCCTTATCTGAATAGGAATATATAATCCAATTTATTACAATACAAAATCTAAAAAAAGTCCCAAACTTCTATCTTCGAAAATACGAAAGTTGATATTTCTACCAAATACCATTTCCGATCGTTCAGTTATATGGCAGCTATGAGATATAGTCGGCCGATCCTAATGAAATTTGGTAGGTTGGATTAACTGACCAAAAATAGAATCTCTATTAAATTCCAGCTTTCTATCTTCAAAAACACGAAAGTTGGGTCATTTCCGATCGTTCAGTTATATGGCAGCTATAGGATATAGTCGGCCGATCCTTATGAAATTTGGCATGACGTAATGTTTTGCCAAAAATAGCTCTCATGTCAAATTTGCACTCTCTAACTCTAAAAACACAAAAGTTATACCATTTCCGATCAATCAGTTATATGGCAGCTATAAGATATAGTCGGCCGATCCGGGCCGTTCCGACTTATATACTGCGTGCAAAGGAAAGAAGGGTGTGTGCAAAGTTTCAAGACGATAGCTTTAAAACTGAGAGACTAGTTCGCGTAGAAACAGACAGACGGACAGACAGACGGACAGACAGACGGACAGACAGACGGACAGACGGACAGACGGACATGCTCATATCAACTCAGGAGGTGATCCTGATCAAGAATATATATACTTTATAGGGTCGGAGATGTCTCCTTCACTGCGTTGCACACTTTTGACCAAAATTATAATACCCTCTGCAAGGGTATAAATATTAGAATTAATGTGAATAGAATTCAGAATTCAAATTCTAGCGGTGGAGGAGTTATACAATTGTCACCCCCTCTCTATGCACTTCTAATAAGGACAACGTTGCAATCCAAATTATTGTAAACAAAAGCGGACTTAATAAAATTAAAAAATATAGAAACCAAATTACGAATATGCAGAGTCAATCCGAAGATTTAAACATAAACAAGAAACCACTTTACCACATGAATCACACTCTCCAGTTAGAACCCAAAACCAGACTCTGCACTCTGAAATTAGATCAGACTTAGCACTTAGATCTTCAACCCAAACAGAAATACGATACATAAGACACCGATTGTATAGTTTTAAGTTCAGTTTAATTGGAAAATAAATGATTACTATCACCCGCGGACTAACACGTCAGTGTCATCAAAATTAAGTTACCGAGCGTTTTCTATAACTGCGAAATAAGTCCAAAAGATAGATCAAACAAGGCGGATTTATATAGGGTCTCCAAAAATAATGGCTGTATAAGATGGCTGTATACAGCAGTCATTGAACCTATCCTCTTAATGGGGTAGTGGTCTTGTGGCAAACTTCATATGTAGGGAAAGGTTGAAGAAAACGCAAAAGATGGCGGAGATTTGCATTACAAGCAGTCTCCGTACCACACCACTAACGCCTTATACTCGTTCTTTTGACTTTAAAGTTATTGGGAGTCAAAATAGCCACGCTATCGGCAATCAGGCTATGCGGACTTTCCAGTCCTTTTCCATAGTAATGGACCACCATGTAGGATTTAAGCCGTTTCACGCCTATGGAGGCTACAGACTACTGTAGACCCGTCGATCATTCCACTTTAAACTATAAGGAGTCCATTCCTTCGAATGAGGAATGCGCTACACAAATCCCGGGAAAAAGCAGGTTCCCCTTATATATAAAATAATATAAATTGGTTTGTGTAATTATGTTGTTGTTGGTTATCCCTCGCTGCAGTCGGTGATGCCGTAGATGCTGGAGATATGTCGTGAGGTAATTACCCCTGGCGGTTGCCGGGGGGTGTTGCTACTCCTTGTAGGTAGTGGTTGAGATCCCTGGCGGTTGCCGAGGGGAGATCCGTTCTCCGTTCTGTGACGGGAGCACTTGCCCCGTTGTCACGGCCCTTGAGGCGCGGTGACCAATTCAACAAATGAATTTACAAGTTAACGGCAGTGCCAGAGATTGGTTTTATGGTGCTCTTTATTGTATGAGACTCTGACACAAACTAAAACTTAAAGCTAACAAAAAGTATTTCATAGCGGCCACGCAAATGTGCAGTGCTTGCCGCTATGCATGGGCTTCCGGCCAGACGCTATGTCAGCAGTTTGGCCAGAGCGAGCTCTTAAATAATCGGACGTTGCCGCTACTTGGTTAACTTCAGTTAACTTATACACAGATGATTCAAAGATGAATGGCCAGGTGGGAGGCGGTTTTCACTGCGAGCGGCTGTGTCTTAATGAGTCCTTCAGACTCCCCGACCACTGTAGTGTGTTTCAAGCGAACTGCTATCAGGGAAGCACTTAGATCCCCAGTTGACAATAAAGAAACTATTTTGTATCTTCAGTCACACACCTCCTGTGCCACTGGCCTTGCGCCTAATCGACTTAAACTCTTAGGTGCAGCAACACTTACGGACCTAGCAGACCGCACGAAGATCACTACACGTGATTTAGAAACATAAAATGATAAAATTGCATTAGATTGATCATATCCACTGGGTTACTAGGTAACCCCAAAGCAGTGATTGCATCACAGAATTGGGATTGCATGTGCTGTACATTTTGGAATTTAATCGACTCAAACTCTTAGGTGCAGCAACACTTACGGACCAAACAGACCGCACGAAGATCGCTACACGTGATTTAGAAACATCAAATGATGATAATTGCATTAGATTGATCATATCCACTGGGTTAATAGGTAACCCCGAAGCAGTGATTGCAGCACCTAATTGGGATTGCATATGCTGTAAATTTGGTAGCCCTGAAGTAAATTAAATTTTTTTAAATTAAATTTCCGGTTTTTTATACATTTAAAACTACCTGCAAGTGTTAAGATAATTCTACCGTTGATAGAGGCAAAGTTTCGGGATTTCCGGTTTTTTATACATTTAAAACTACCTGCAAGTGTTAAGATAATTCTACCGTTGATAGAGGCAAAGTTTCGGGATGAAGACCAATAGAATCTGAGTTAATGAACTGTTGCTGCTTAAGCAAAGATGTCAATGTAGCAAAGTGCTGCTGCTGCGACTTAGTTTCCAGAGTACTTGGACTAGATGGTAAAGGCGTCGATTCCTTACTAATGGAGTGAGCTTGTTCCATGGGCTTCTGCAACGCCTGTGTACTACGAAAGCTCCTTTGACAAACTGAACACTTTCTCGTATGATTGTATGATGTAGCATGTAACCAGTAAGCTTATCCTGAGTTTTGAGAGCTAGCAAACATTGTTTGCAATGATATTTATATTTATTCTAAACTAACTAAGCTTATATGGGAGTCTTGATGGCTTATCATAGACTAAAAAAATTCAAAACCTCATTTGACAAGGTCGGCTGATGTGGTTCGCTGCAAGGCTAGAGTACTCTCCATTTTGCAAAGAAAAATTCTGATTCTGTTGAGCATGTTGAAGCAACTGTTCTTCGTGTGCTTCGTGCTTAATTTTGGCTTCGCAATGCTGACATGAAAGACATTTAATTCCGGGCGGCTTACTAATCATGACTTTGTAACTCACTCGACTGTAGTCACTCGAATTTGCCCATGCACCTTGGTCTACTAGGAGTAGAAGCCGAGAGAGACCATCTTTGGTAAAGAGAGAGACCATCTCTGTTAATATTCGTCAAATGGCTTTCTAGGGACGTTTTTCGCAAAAACGTTTCTCCAACAAATGGGACATTATACGGGTGCATGTCATAACGCCTATGACACAAACAATTGTCACAGCGCCCGTGGGCCTTATGACATTTTCAACCTGTGTCATAACGCCTTTAATTTCTTAAAACTTGCAAAGTTTAACAAGAATCAATGAAAGTACCGTACAGTTAATTTAATAATACAGTTTAATGTGTTATCTCAATCGTTTGCAATCGCAAAAAAATGATTTGATTAGGTGGGACACCACATTTGAAGAGCAGTCATGCTCAGATAATACTGAAGATAAAGATAAGGACAATACTTTACACTTCAGTCAAATGGTTGAAGTTCTTAAATGTATAATTTGTCTTGACACTCCGCGTGATATGATACTATTACCTTGTAGACACTTCAAAATATGTTTTGAATGCTACAAAGTGATGAAAATGAAAGCGTCGAAGTTTGCTATTGCTCTGCCCATATTGCAGGCAAATAGTAGACAGCCAAATCAAAGTTTATCAATAATGTTTAAATGAAATAAATGACATGCTAACACAATTTTGTATTTAAATTTACTTTATTAAAAGTGCAAGTAAAAATTGTTGCCTGCGGTGTTTCTTACGCTATTGAGCACTCGATTCTCACGATAAGTTATGCTGGGCGGCTTTTTATACCAGGTATTTCATTACTATTAGGTTCGGGCTGCTCCCTCCTGAGTCGATTGACTCTTTACTCGGCTCTTAAATCTCTGAGTTGCAGAGGTTAACGTTAGAGGTTTGAGAGAGAGAGATGGGCACTACGATTGTTGTGCGTGTATGCTTGAGCCACTGCGAGAGACAGAGATACAATATGTTCGTTGTAGCTTTTCTGGGCAACATTTTCGGTAAGCTAGAATTGCTGGAGGAGTCTTAAGTTGTCAGTGGCACGATCAAGTCTATTCGCCGTATAAAATCTGTTAAAAATATGGAAAATCATAACAATAACCCTACATCAGGAGTGGGATCAGTGCCAACTCCTGTATGTTCTGAAGATCAGTGACGTACTATTATGGAACTATTAAATCGCAATTTCGTCGAAATGTATAAAGCTATGCAAGCGTCTGTGCGTCCACAAAATCGGGTGGATTTTCCAAAATTTAACACAGATGTAACTGGAGTGGATACGACTCAATGGTATGCAACGGCAAGCAATATTATGGACGAACAGCAGATTGATGGCAACGCACTTATTATGATGTTCAGTAGTCGCATGCAGGGCAGTGCTTTATCGTGGCTGCACAGATCTGCTATCCCGGCATTTATTGGGAGCAGTTTAAAGAACTATTTATACAGCACTTCGAGATTAAGGAAACGCCGGCAGCTATGTTCCTGAATCTGCTGAACAGCCGTCCAGCCCACAATGAGTGCCCTGCAGTGTACGCAAGCCGTATGGTGACGTCATTGACCACAAAAAGGCGCAATATGAATGCCGAGGAAATAGCTGTATCCACTATACTTGCGCATATGGCCAATTTTGACAACCGTTTGCAGCGTATGGTGTTTTCGTCAAATGTACAAGCTAGAAGTCAACTCCAGATGAAACTGAAAGCATTTACATTTGACAAAAAGCGAAGTGCTGGAACTACTGATGGTAATAGCGGTGACTCCAAGCCAGCCAAAATTGTGTGTCACTTCGGAGAACGTCTGGATTGGAGAATAAATAGCATCGCGACTTACAGAATGTGACCTGTTAGCGGTGTGGACAACTGGAACAATGCAGCTAAATCTGGAGCAGTTACTGAGAAGAAATTTAATCAATGTTTTGTGGGCGAGCCAAAAGAAGTTTTGACACACCAGGGTGAGATCTTTCCTATTTGTTTTGACTCTGGAGCAGAATGTTCGCTTATTCGAAGTAGTGTTGCCGAAAAATTTGATGGCAGACTTATTAATAATATTGTCATAATACGAGGTGTTGGCGATGCTGGCATTTCCAGTAAGCTACAAAAAATATCTAAATGTATTATTGATGGGAATATTGTAGAAATACTGTTTCACATCATAGCAGATAAGAATCTCACAAATGATATTGTTATTGGTAGGGAAATCCTTAGTCCAGGATGCGAAATCATCTTGACACCTGATAAATTTCAATTGGTTAAGTCTAAATCTGTAAACGTCTCTAAAGAATCTGAGCATTGTTACTTAATGTTGATACTGAAATGATTGGTAATGACAAAGAAAACCTTATTACTTCAAAACTATTCAGCTGCATTTATTGATGGAATCCCTTGCACAAAGGTTAATACGGGTGAAATGACTATTAGATTAATTAATCCAAACAAAACTGTGCAGCGGCGTCCATATCGTTTGAGTCCAAATGAAAAAGAAATTGTACGTGAAAGGATAACCGAGTTGTTAAACTGTAAAATTATTCGACCTAGTTGTTCTCCCTATGCTAGTCCTATACTCTTGATTAAAAAGAAGAACGGATCCGATCGACTCTGTGTTGATTATCGTGAACTAAACAGCAATACTGTTTCTGACAGATATCCCTTACCACTAATCAACGATCAGATTGCTAGACTTGCGGGTGCAAAATATTTTACTTGTCTGGATATGGCTAGTGGATACCATCAGATACCCATTCATCCCGATTCTGTTGAATGTACTGCGTTTGTTACACCTGATGGCAACTATGAGTATCTGACAATGCCATTTGGCCTCAAGAACGCCCCGTCTGTTTTCCAGCGAGCCATTATAAACGCGTTGGAAAATCTTGCATATTCTTATGTAATAGTCTATATGGACGATAATGGTGGTGTCATCTACCATACAATCAGGTATAGAAAGATTGAGGATTGTTTTGGATGTATTGACTGCAGCGGGATTCTCTTTTAACATAGCAAAATGTGGATTTTTAAAAACTACTTTACAATACTGTGGGTATGAGGTACGAGCTGGAGAGTTAAGGCCTAATCCGCGAAAAATTATTGCGTTAAATTTCTTGCCACCACCGCAAACAGTTCGTAGCGTAAGACAGTTTATTGGATTGGCGTCTTATTTTCGAAAATTCGTGCCTCGGTTCTCACAGATTATGAAACCCATATATTCCCTAACTTCGAGTAAAAGTGTGTTTAATTGGAATAACGAGTTGGAAAGTATTAGAAAAGATATTATTGCTATTCTTGTAAATGAGCCTGTACTTGTTATTTTTGATCCACAACATCCAATAGAGTTACACACAGATGCAAGCTCTTACGGTTATGGAGCAATATTAATGCATAGAATCAATGGTAGTCCCCATGTAATAGTGTATTTTAGTAAA
Organism: Drosophila bipectinata; assembly: GCF_030179905.1. Taxonomy (NCBI): domain Eukaryota; kingdom Metazoa; phylum Arthropoda; class Insecta; order Diptera; family Drosophilidae; genus Drosophila; species Drosophila bipectinata. The sequence continues at coordinate 7,515,837 of NC_091740.1, read as the reverse complement.
ACTACTTCCCCTGCAGAGTATAGATACCATTCATACGAATTAGAAACCTTGGCAGTGGTAGAATCCTTTAAACAGTTCCGTCATTATTTAGTTGCTCGTACGTTTGTAGTGTATACTGATTGCAATTCTCTTAAATCATCGCAGACAAAGATTGATCTAACACCATGAGTGCATCGTTGGTGGGCGTATTTGCAGCCATTTGAATTTAAAATAGAATATAAAGAAAGAAAGCGCATGGCGCATGTGGATTTTTTATCGAGAAATCATATTCAAGAAGCCAGCAAAGTTGAAAAGTCTTTAGTCCCTGAAAAGCGTGTAAACTTGGCAGAAATCTCATGTGACTGACTTGCTGCTGAACAGCGCCAGGATTCTGAAATTACTGATATCATTAACAAACTTAACTTTAAAAAGTTGACAGATGATGTTTCACAGACCTATAAGTTGAGAAAAGGTGTCTTGTTTCGTAAAGTTCTGAGAAATGGAAGAGCCCGTTATTTGCCAGTAGTACCCCATGCATTTCGTTGGTCAATAATAAATCAAGTGCACGAGTCCATCATGCATTTGGGATGGAAAAAGACTCTTGACAAGACTTACCAATACTATTGGTTTGCTTAGATGAATAAATATGTTAGGAAGTTTGTCGATAGTTGCATTACATGTAAAACTGTTAAGGGTTCATCTGGGAAGATACAAGCCGAGTTACATCCAATTCCAAAAGTGAATGTGCCAAGGCACACGGTGCATATCGATATAACTGGAAAATTAAGTGGAAAGAATGATATTAAAGAGCACGTAATAGTACTAATTGATGCCTTAACAAAATTTTTTTATTTGTTCCATACTTTAAGACTAGATTCTAACAAGTATTCAAGCAGTGAAATCATCTATTTCTTTGTTCGGAATACCGCAGCGTATAATCGATGAACAGGGTAGATATTTTACTAGTGGGAAATTTTTAGAATTTTGTACATCACAGAAGATTAAGCTTTATCTTATACCTACAGGAGGAAGCCGTGCAAACGGTCAAGTTGAACGTGTGATGAGTACACTTCAGAATCTACTGTCAGCGGTTGAATCGAGTCACCGATCTTGGCAGGATGATTTAGGTGAGATACTACTTTCCTTGCATTGCACAGTTAGTAATGCAACCAAAGCAAGTCCCCTAGAGATACTTGTCGGCAAGGAGGCTCGTCCTTTGGGTTTGATTCCACCGTATGATAGAGAGATGGAGGTAGATAAAGTTAATGCTAGAGATAGGACAATTGAAAATATGAAACATCAAGCTGGTTACGACAAAATAGGGTTCGATAAAAATAAAGCAGCAGTTGAACGACATAAAATTGGAGATTTTGTGTTACTTAAAAATGAAGAACGACATCAAACTAAATTGGATGTAAAGTTTAAAGGGCCATTTTTGGTTAGTGAAGTTCTAGAAGGAGATAGATATATCCTGGAGTCATTGCATAATAAGAGAACTTATAAATATTGTCATGAAGATTTGAGAAAGATGCCAGATAGTGAATTGGAGTGCCCGCCTGAGCCTTGTTGAAATGGTTATGATATATCCGTTAACCAAATGTCCATATAGAGTATGGAATGATTGAAATGAAGTTTCAATAGACTTCAATAAGAAATGCTTGTGTATGGCGGATGTGTTTGAGAATTCGAATGGAAATAACCTGGCTGATGTAAAGTTTATGCATGGTTTATGAACCAGGTTAATATTTGATTGAAATGTTTTGTTAAAGATATGGTTTTGGTATTTTAGCTATCTGAGTCATTGGGCAAGAACAAGTGAAAGACGAAAGTTGAAACATGGCGTGTGGCGCTCTTGCCGGGACTATGCTCTTAATCAAGAGGACAATAACTAGAGTCGAATTTTGAATTGCTGAGAAGCAAATGGATTAAATTAAACGTTCAAATGAATTTAATTATGTAATGAGAATAAGAATTGAAATTTGTTTATAATGTTGTGTAGAATGTAAAATAATGAAAGATTATGAAGTAAGTGCAAATGTTTAGCATAAAAGAATATATTGAAAAAAATGGTATTTGAAATTGATGAGTAAAAGAAAACACAAGCTATAATCACGGATTTATGTCATATTTGTAATATTAAGATTACAGTACACGAGGACGTGTAAATTGTCAGATTGGCCGTGTCGGATCTTAAATTATGGTTATAAGTAAACTATAAGTAAATATATAAGTAAAATTATAAGTAACAATTCTCGTCTCTGCAATTGTTGTTTGTTAGTACACTTTGTTGCATCTATTCGCTAGATGGTCAAGATAGATCGATGCGAATAAGGGAGAGAGATGTTGCATGAGGTTAGAAGTTTGAGAGAGAAATAGGCACTACGATTGTTGCTTGAGCTTGAGCTTGTGCTTGATGCTTGAGCCACTGTGAGAGGCAGAAATACAAGTGTGTTCGTTTTAGCCTTTCTGGGAAACATTTTCGGTAAGCTAGAATTGCTGGAGGAGTTGGCAAAAATATGGAAAATCATAAGCATAACCCGACATATATATAAAAAAATACATTTTTTCAGGTGGCCCACTTGACATAGCGTAACCCTATACCAATCAAAAGATATTGCGTAATTAGATAATTTTTGTCAGAGGTAAAAATAAGGGGATTGTGATTTACTAAATTTTGGCTATGGGGGCATTAGAGTGTTCAGACAAACGAAATTTGATTTTTCTTCTTCTCAAAAGAAAACAAAACAAGAAAAAAAAGCTAACTTCGGGCGGAGCCGAAGTTTATATACCCTTGCAGTTAAAACCGGATATATATCGCAAACATCGGATATAGTTGGCCGATCCTTATGGGAATATGAATATATAATCCAATTTATTACAATACAAAATCTAAAAAAAAGTCCCAAACTTCTATCTTCAAAAATACGAAAGTTGATATTTCTACCAAATACCATTTCCGATCGTTCAGTTATATGGCAGCTATAGGATATAGTCGGCCGATCCTAATGAAATTTGGTAGATCGGATCAACTGACCAAATATATAATCTGTATCAAGTTCCAGCTTTCTATCTTCAAAAACACGAAAGTTGGGTCATTTCCGATCGTTCAGTTATATGGCAGCTATAGGATATAGTCGGCCGATCCTTACGAAATTTAGCATGTCGTATTATTTTTCCAAAAATAGCTCTCACCTAAAATTTGAACTCTCTAACTTTAAAAACACCAAAGTTATACCATTTCCGATCAATCAGTTATATGGCAGCTATAAGATATAGTCGGCCGATCCAAGCCGTTCCGACTTATATACTGCGTGCAAAGGAAAGAAGGGTGTGTGCAAAATTTCAAGACGATAGCTTTAAAACTGAGAGACTAGTTTGCGTAGAAACAGACAGACGGACAGACAGACGGACAGACAGACGGACAGACGGACAGACGGACATGCTCATATCAATTCAGGAGGTGATCCTGATCAAGAATATATATACTTTATAGGGTCGGAGATGTCTCCTTCATTGCGTTGCACACTTTTGACCAAAATTATAATACCCTCTGCAGAGGTATAAAAACTGGCTATAGTCGAGTTTCCTAACTATATTATTGTACATCCGATACTCATCTCTTCCCCCCATAATTTAACTAACCTTTAAAGTTAAAACATTCATGTTATGGATTCTCAGCAAAAAATGTTTGTTGCTTACTTTTGCGCGTGGTCAAAAAAACAACATCCGCCCCCCCTAAGGCCATACTACCGATTCAGTAGAGAAGCAGACTAAAAAGTTTATAACGCCTCTAAAAATGATCCGTGTCGGGTCAAGCAGCAGCACGGCGTTTTAATGTTTATGTTTAAATAATGTTTATGTAATGTTTAGTGTAATGATTAGTGAATTGTTTATTTATTAGGCTTAAGTTTGTACAAAAGCTTTGTTGATCGCAAGCCGACTCTCTCTTGGCCGCTCGACTCAACGGGCTTTCTATAGAGAGTTTTAGCTCGGCAATGTCTAGGTCGGGCCGCCCTCTCCACTTTCGAGAGCTTTAGCTCGAGGTGACTTGTCGGGCCGCCCTCTCTCTGTATTTACTTTCGTCCCTACATGCACCATAAGCTGGTCTATCTGCGGATCATCCGGCTTCATCTGCATGCAGGAATAAACATTGTTTATAACGTTCAAATTTAACAAATTCGTCTTTTATTTACGGCATTGAAAACGCTCAATGACCAAACATTGGTGACCCTGACGTGATGTAGTTAATATAATTAACAATTTAAAACACTATTGACCCGCGAAAAAACATTTAAAAACATATATACATACGATCCACTTGCAAGTGCATTGGCCCGCGCATTACGCCTTCATACATATATATGTTCCACAACGCTACTTGCGGTTCTGAGCGCACAGTGGGACAGATCGTATTCGCCGCGAGAAAATATGTTTGAGCTCAAAATATGTTTGATATGTTCAAAATTAACAAATTCGTCTTGTTAATTACGGCATTGAACACGCTCAATGACCAAACAATCCGATTTGACTGCTTTTTAATTTGAAGGTGCCATTGGATTAACCGTTGGAACAGTTTGGTATCAAAACATTACCGAAAAACATTAACGAACTGGCGCTACAACAAGATTTCTTTTTTTGGGGCGGGAGTGGGCATGCCATTTGGACACAAACTTCATCTACACGAATATAATACAAGTCCAAGTTCCCCATCTGATAGTTATATCCCTTATAGTCTTCAAGATCCACGAGTTCAAAAATTTATCCCGTTTGTATGGGGAGTAGGGGTAAAATGTAGGTAATGTAAAATGTATATCCTCTTAAAACCGGATGAAATTTCTTTTTCATATATAATCAATCAATTATAGAAATAGTTTGGTATCAAAAGTTTTTCAACTAACCTTTCGTACTGTCGCTACAGAAATTCTTAGTTTGTGGTGGTATTGAAAAGAAACTTTAACTTCGTGTGTATTGAAGGAGTCTCCATGATCCGAATGATTCGAGCTTCTTGATCCTTCTATTCTTTTGCCAATATTTAACGTAAATCTTTATCCTTCTTCGCTGTCATATAAAAATATCTCATATTCTTCTTAGCTAGGTATTGCGTATCTCTTTGTCTCATTTTTCAAGCTTATTTGTCATTTCATTTGATCTCAATTCTTCTCATTCCTATAAATTACCAAAAATAAACCACTTTTATTTGTCAAAATTTCAATATCATGAAGTTCTCAAGGCTCTTTCAACTATAGATTTCTCATTTTCTGCTGTTCCTGAAAATGTCCCTAGTTGTGTTCTTAGGCACTGCTCCAATATCCTTTGCTATCCTCTTACTATCTTATTCAATTTATCCTTGGAGCTCGCAAGTCTTCCCAAGAGATGAAAATCATCATTTATTATTCCATAATAACCGCGGTTTCGGGTGGAAGCATAGAATTTCTAAGCTATCTGCGATTCCCAAACTGCTGGAAAAACTGATTACTTCACAACTGCAACATTTTTGCAAGAACATCATATTCACCTCAAAGTGTAGTTTTATAAATAATCTACTAAATTTATGTATGCTGATGATTTCACGTTATTATTTTTTTTGGGTTCGTAAATTATGACTATGTTTTAAAACCCACTTTTGTGGGTGTACCCATGAAAAGTTGTCGCTAATAGGTAATAGGTGTCGCAGCTGTGCGACCAATAGAAGGGTGGGCAAGCGAGAGTCGCCCATAAACACCTCGGGTCTTAGTCTAACTAGAAGAGGCTAAGAAAAGAAAATCTCTCTCTCATCATATAGGATATCGGGTAGTTCCGTTCCATTCAGGAGAGAGTCATTTCGTAACTACGCAAATATAAAACAGTACATTTATTTTTTTGAGGCAGCTTTGGGTGTCAGCATTTGACACCCCCTTTGCCTACAAGCTGAAGCCGGATATCACAGAGTGTGCTTGATCCCAAAATCAACAACAGCCCTTCCCATATAAATGCTATTTATATAAGTAATATAAAATATATATAAATAGCGTTGTTACGCAACGCATGCGAAAATAATTAATACATAATTAAAAGGGCTCAATTAATTAAAGCATATTGGAAACATTAAAGATTTTGGAAACAACACTGGCGTCCCTTCGAAAGCTTGAAAATAAAAGCTTTAAACACACCGTGTAATTAAGTAAGATGTCAGAGGTATAATCTACTTGGATAATTTCTTATGAATGAAGCCGAAGTAAGATCCAATTTCCATTTTGCCTTAAATCAGTAATATTTTATTTCAAATATATTCAGTTTCCCAACCCTAAGAAGGGAACTGGTTTTAGAAAAGTTTGCAAATGCCATTGTTAAATGTAAAGAGCGCCAATCCACAAATGTAAGCAAAAATATATTTAAGTCTTAAATTTTATTATACATTTCCATAAAGATTTCAGCGTTTCGTGTCAGCTTGATTTACGTGGGAGGCTCAAGGGACCCAGGGGTGTCTCAACATTCTGAAATACTTTACCATCCGAAAAACCACCTGCCAAGAGTGTACGGCTTCTGGAAATCATTTATTTAACTTTACCATGGGTGTGAAAGGAAAGAGGGCGTATTTAGTATACTATATAAGATAATAAGGATTAATAAAGGGGTGGGGGATATGTAGGTGGTGGGATATCAGACAATCAATATACTTAGGTACAAAGATCTTCATAGGATTTTATGTTTTCTGGACTCATATATCCCCCTGTCCCCCCTCCGCGCCTATCTACGCCACTGATTACCAGCCAGTAAAGAATGACGTCAAAAATTGTCAAATGGATAAAAATATAAGAAGCGAATCTAGCGATCAACTTTCCCAAAATGTTGTGGTTGGATTAGGGTCAATAGGAAGCTCAGGGTGTAGTTTCACTGGACCGTTCGCTAGAATTGTTAATGAAACTTTGTCAAGGCAAACAATGATAAACAGTTCGTGTCGCTTGAAAGTACAAGTCGCGCGGGTATGCGCGAACCAAATAAATTACGTTGTGTCTTTACCAAATGATGAAATAGCTAAACAAATAGCTAGATAAATATGAGCGTCACACGAACGCAGGCATCAAAAATGCTCAAAAGGTAACGACTTCTAATATGCAGCAGAGAGCTATGCTAGACTTATACCAAGTGAAGCAACATAAATGGTTTCATTGTGGAATACGGCTATCCAGCCGTCCATCCACAAACCAAAGGCGCGGCTGTATTCATGCTGAATAGTGGTGCGCAGACGGTTCTTCCTCAGAGTGCCCACGAATTCATAAAAAACGACTCAGCCAAATTTAGATACAATGCAATTCAGCAGCATTTTTTGTTGAAGTCTTTTGGCGTCCAAGAATCCAAGAAAAATTAATAGTCGCTAAAAAAAACACGAATGAAAAAACAAAGTACATTCCCACCGAAAGTGGTTGGGAATCCAGTCTGTAGTGGAAATATAAGAATGTAGAATAGCTTGAACCCTTTTATTCCATGGCTCTCAAACGCCTCAAGTGCTAAACAATATCAAGTTGATCCATCCGCGAAGGGTTATCAAATTCCAAACTTTTTAAGGACTTTCTAACTCGCTTAACTATACCTAAGATTCTTCAGAGGTCCGCCAGCAGTACCCCACAAAGCGTCGGGTACTGAGTACAGTAATGTGCATTTTTGATCCTCTCGGACTACTTGGACTCTTTAACATTCGTGCTGAAATAATCCTTCAGAACATATGGAGATCCGGTTTGATCAGGATGACGCAATCAAAGACTCATAAGAATGGCTAGCGGGCATGGCAATCCTCACTGTCCAAACTGTGATTTGCGTATCCCACGATATATGTATTGCTCAAAGAGTGCAGAAAGTGTGCAACTGCATAAATATGCGGGTACTTGCGAGTTGAAGATGGCGGCAAAAGACATGGTCTTTATTCGAGCATGCCAAAAAGAAATGTTTATGATGAAATACGGTTCATAAAGAAGGTTGGTTCTCTATCGAGCCGAAAAAGCAGCATATTGAAATGTTCGTCGTATCTTTACGAGAGTGAATCGTATGCAAGTCCAGAATCTGGTTCTAAACAAGTTCTAATTCTGCAAATGACTTTATATAACGCATTTGTTAAAAATATATTAAATTTATAAATTTTATTCTTTATTTTTGTGTTTCGTGTACAAAGTCAGCTCGATTTAGGTAGGAGGCTCAAGTGAACCGGGAGCGTCCAGGTTAAAGTAAACTTTATAGATTAATTTGTTATCCTGTACAGGGTTGCCCATATTCGACGGACCCATGTTTTTTTTTTTTTAAATCAAAGAAAAAAATAAAAATTTGGCGGTTGGCAATCTTAATCATTTAATTTGTTCCAAGTAGATTTGTTTACATCAATTTTTGAATATGATATCTTTCAAATGGCCGCATCTGGCGTTGATGGCGTATTGTGCCCCTTTTTGCAGCATTTTCCATCGTTTTCGCCAACATTTCGGCCGGAATAGCGGCTATTTCTTCACGAATGTTGTCCTTGAGCTCTTCTAGGGTCCTTGGCTTGTTAACGTAAACCTTTGACTTCAAATATCCCCACAAGAAGAAGTCAGGCGGCGTCAAATCGGGCAAACGCGGTGGCCAGTCCAAATCACCACTTTTCGACATCAAACGGCCCAATGACCGTTTTCGAACTAATGCCGCACCAAACTGTGACTTTTTCGTCGTGAAGAGGCACTTCTTGAATCTTCTCAGGATTTTCAGCAATTTACGGCAATACGGCAATTTTGCTTATTTACGGTCCCATTCAATGTGAAATGGGCTTCATCGGACATGATAATTTTGATAATGCAAAAAGGGCACAATACGCGATCAACGCCAGAGGCGGCCATTTGAAAGATATCATATTCAAAAATTGATGTAAACAAATCTACTTGGAACAAATTAAATGATTAAGATTGCCAACCGCCAAATTTTTATTTTTTTCTTTGATTTAAAAAAAAAAACACGGGTCCGTCGAATATGGGCAACCCTGTACTTATCCATGTACATTTTTTTTTACAAGTGTGTTACGTTCCTACTTTTTTAATCGGTAGATTAGTGAAAGATACACTATATAGCAAGTAAATAAGTCAGCCTAAAATCCTTTAGGATATTAGTATGTATAAGTTAACATTTAAGTTAATTTTTGGTCTTTTTCCTTTACAGAGTGTTGGATAAAAAAATGTAAAACAGTTGGTTGTTTTACGATTAATTAGAAAAGTTGCAAATTAAACACTTGCGAAATTTACTCTGAGAAGATATCAGCCCTATGCAGAGGATTGGTAAAAATTGATAGATTTGTAAAAACCTAACAACTATTAGAAGATCCAGCGGATCCAATTCATATCTTCGGTACCAGGTACTCATTCTTTCCTTGAATGATAACAATAAAATGCATGTTTTTATATATCTTTATTGAGTTATAATTTTATAATATATGCACATTTTTCGCCAATTAGTAAATATATAGGAACTTTATAGTTATGTATTTATGTATATCTTTTTCATTTTTTAATATTTTCAGTAACTCCTCCAGTATTACATCATTTTACTTTACAATTATGTTTAAATGATTTTTTTTTTCATGAACTGCACTGTATTCATTGGATGAGTAACTATACAAACGTATGGAGAAGTATTCATGAAGATTTATATACTAAGAATATAAGAAATTAGGATTGCAATATGAAATAGTTGGGCATTAACGCCTATAAGAATCCCAATGAGACTTTACTTATGAAAGGTTCAAAAAATCGATATACTTTTAAATTATCAATTTTAATTACAGACCAAAATATAAGTATTTTTGTATATTTACCTTATACCCTGATATGTTATATACTCATACATATGTGATTCTATGAACTGAGCAATGAAACAAGTCCACCAATTACTATGCGAGGTCTTGGTTTTCTGTGTATAAGTATGCATGTTTTCAATTTTTTAACTAATATTTTGTGTGCGTAAGCTAATAATTTTTTAAACATTCCTTAAATTTCAATATAAGAAACTAAAATCGATACCGCTTGGAAAGCTTGTATTTCTCTTAAAATGAAATGAAATTTTAAAATTTTTTAAATTAAAAAAAGTCTGTGGAAGATCGTTACAGTGATAATTGAAAAATGATTTATTATGTTAACAAAAACGCTTCCACAATTTTGATTTAAAAAAAAAAAGCCTCCAACATTTAAGAATATGATTAATATATATACCACTTTTCTTATTTAACACTATAGGAACATCATAGTAGTTTTTAATGTATCTCAACACTTTATTTTAAGTTAGTTTGTAAACATTTTTTATGGGAACTAAATGTGTTTACACGAATATTGTGTTATACAAATGTTGTTAAAAAATCAGTCTAATGCAATATCGTTGAAAATTTTTATTCCATTTTACGAAATTAATCATTATTTCGAATAAAGATAACGGTACTATAATAAGCTTAAAAGTTCACAATCATATAAGCTTCTTAGTGAAAAACTTATTAATTTAACGTAGAAAGAATAATATATTTAAAAAAAAAAAAGTAAAGTGTAAATTTTGTAGTAGATCATCCACAAAGCTAATGAATATATAATATAAGATCAAAAGATGGGTGATAGATTGTAACAAACATTTAACAAGAAAACGATAGATAGATTTAACGAAATAAAACATTTTAAATTACTCTTTGCTGTGTTACAAAATTCTTCTCATTGTTGGAAATTGAAACATATTAATTATTAAACTAATTAAGATACGAATTTAAAAGAATTAAATATCCTTTTTTTTATTTTACGCAAAATAAATCATTGGCACGTTTTTTTTCTCATCAATGATGATAGATGATCAAAAATTTTTCTTAGTTCACATATTTTTAAAACTGAATTGAAGTTTCTTAAGATTTTATGGTGGGGTAATAAGTGCCTTTAAAATATGTTTTGAAGAACAGGACATTCGGCAAGCCGAAACAGATCTTAGTATCTTCATTTATTCATTGTACTCTTAAAAATAAAACAAAGGCATAAAGCAATCAAATGCTAGGAACTTAGTTTGCGTTTCATTAAACCTAATACTTTTATTACTTAATTTTATTTTTTTTTTGACATTGCGACATGATTTATGTTTTTTCATTTGTAATTCGCAAAGATGACCACAATTGTGTACATATTATTTTTATTTCTACGTTACATTTAAAATAAATAGGAACACTTCCGTATAATTTAGAGTTTCTTACTAGTGTTATGTTAGGTATTCGTAAGATTTATTTTAGAAATATCTTTATATACGTATGGTATCGTGGAATGCCTATGATTTTGTAATATTTCGATAAAATAGGAACTATCAAGTTTTCGTATTAATATATACGGCTATATATGCTCATCTTTTATGCACATATATATGTGTTTATTTTCCTTATTTCATTTTCGAATGCGTTTTTGAGTCCTGAAATAAGATTCTATTTAGCTCTTCATAAGTATAAAAAGTATAAAACATACCTGTGTATTAGTCCATTGTTTGTTGCGAAACTCACAATCCATTTCACTTTCCACCTATAACTAATAAAATAATAGTTACTATTTATGTTATGTCCCTGTTAATATTCAATATCCTAATAAAACTGAAAAATACTTATTTTATTTTGTAAAATTATTTTCTAGAAAAACAAATTAAGAAAACGCAGAAACGAAAAAACTTATTTTTTATAAAATAAATGTTTATTTTTTTGTTGTACATATTGTCAGCATTCTAATATAATTCAATTTTATTCATTTTTATATATAAATTAAAATTACGAATTTTCAATAAAATTATTTTTAGCACCAATAAATGGAATTTATACAGACGAGTATTAAAGCAAACTTATATATTGATTTTGTGGAAGTGGGGCTGTTTGGAATGGAGCAAGTACACCCAAGTACCATGTACTTCTCAGTTCATATAAAATAACACTAAGTGTTTCTATATATGTATTTATTTTAGTTCTCATTATAGTTTTAGGTATCCTATCCCATATGCGGGGGTCTATTAATTACATAGGTTCACGAATTCGAACAAATTTTACAATTTTCCCACTGAAGAGTTTTTTCTTAAAGATTTTAGTTTTCAAATCATTGCCTTAGAATTTGTTCACCAGGGTTTCAAAATATTTCTTAAGAAATATTTTTTTGACAAAACTCTTTAAATACAGTCCAATTGGTGGAATTCACATACTTCGGCCGTAGCTGAAGTTTACATAATCTTGCAGCTAAGATTTGATACACATATATCGCAAATATCGGATATAGTTGGCCTATCCCTTATTAAACCAATTTCTTATAATACCAAAAAAATAACAAATAAAACATATATTTTCAAAAATACCAAAGTTGGGTATTTTCCGATCGTTCAGTAATACGGCAGCTAGAGAATAGTCGGCGGATCCCATCCATTCCAACATATATAATAAAGGTAATTGCAAATAGCGATAATTGTCGATAGCTGTAAAACTGAGAGATTTGTTCGAGAAGAAACAGCCAGACAGACGTCCTTGCTTATATAAACTCAAAAGGTGGTTTCAAATATATATACTTTATAGGGTCGGAGATGTCTCCTTCACTGCGCTGCACACTTTTGATCAAACACTTTTGGCTGATCCGAAGTTGATATACCCTTCCATTAAAATAACAGTTCATATTATATCCATATCGAATCGGATATTTATCGATGTGCGGAATTGACAGCTTAGACAAGTTATTTCTCAAGAAAAATCGAAGATATCGACAAATATTCAATTGTTTATAAGTGTAAACTTTTTAATAAAATTAAAAATACCTTTTTTTTTACATAAAATAAAAGTTACTTATTTGTAAAATTTACATTCATTTAATACCCAATGCCACAGAGTGGTGCACTACCATATATCGTGGACGCCTTAGAAATCAAGTATTGCTGCCTGGCTGTAATGCTGGATGTCAAACAAGCCTTCGACCGGGTCTGGCACTCCGGTTTCCTGCTTAAATTGAAGAATACCCAAAAGACTGGCCAGACCTTACTACCTCTTCCTGGAACTTGCGGTCAGATACGGAGAGGCCACTTCCGGACTCAGGGAGGTCCGCGCCGAAGTCCCCCAAGGCGTGCTGGACCCTTTATTATACAATGTCTACACGGCCGACCTCACAGTCTTGCAGAGCCCCAACATAATGGCAGCCACCTATGCGGACGATACCGCCTTCCTGACCGCTGCTGACAACGCTACAGAGGCAGCTGCTGTCATGCAGGAGCAATCTTCTCGGCAATTGGCACATAAGGTGGAAGGTGGATAAATCCACCGCCACCACATTTTCTCTACGTCCAGGAAATTTCCCACCGGTCCACCTCAACAGCTCCGCAGGTAGAAAACCCAAGAAACCTGGGCTTTACGCTATACAGAAGTCTTACTAAAAAGCCTTACCTAGACAAAAAGCGAAAGCAGTATGAAGTAAGATTAAAGGCTTACTATTAGGTGATGGATAGGAGGTCGAAGCTGAGGACTTCTTCAAAAATCCTAATCTAAAAAGGCGATTATTCGGCCAATTTGGACATATGGGATCCAACTTTAGGCCACGGCCAGCAAGACTAATATTCGGACTATCCAGACATTTGAAAACATAGCCCTCCGTATCGCCATGGGGGTACACGTCTACCACGACAACCAGAATAATTTCTGGTTAGAAGCCAACTAGAACTAGAAGCCAAGTTTTCTATCACAATATTTAATGGTATAATTAATTTAAGGGTATAATTGTGAATATACAAATGTTGCATTAGAAGGCAGATTCCGGTGTTTACTTTTTGAAGTAAATTACTTTTTTTGGCAAAAAGTAAAAGTAACGTTCCCGTGTTCAATTTTATATTTCCTCTTTTCTTTTCAAAACGACAGGTTTCGTTCAAGTAAAATGAAAAGTATGTGACTTTTTCACCCCCAAATCGACATCAATCCTTGACAAGGGCATTATAATTTTGCTCAAAAGTGTGCAACGCTTCTCTGAATGGCCGGAATATATCCGTCAATGGCCAACTTATTCTAAAACTGCCATCTAACTGGTTGACCAAAAGGGATATATCTGTGGTTTTTTTTTTGAAGAAAGAAGCTTGGGACATTTCTTTAACTTTTGTATTTAAATAAATTGGTTTTATTATGGATAAGGATCGGGCAACTATATTCGATATTTTCTATATTTGTTCAATCTTAACGGCAAGGGTATGTCAAGATTCTGTCCGCCCAAATTTAGTTTTATATTCTTGTTATACTCTTGGAGAGGGAATTTTAATTATAAAATTGGTCAAAAGTTTGCAACGTAGAGGAGTGTAATACGTATAAGTTATCCATCTTGGTTTCCGTCTATTGGTCTGTTTTTCCGTGTGTCTGTTTCTTCACGAGCTAGTCTCTCAGTTTTTGGAGGAGAGGTGGAGTTTTTGTTATTGAGTCGACCTAATAATTTTATATGGATCAGCCGACTATATCTATAGTCGCCATATAACTGAACGATCGAAATTAACACAACTTTGATATTTTTTAAGAAGTATCGGCCGACTATATTTGACATTTACAATACATGTCTCATCTTATTTTTAAATTTGTGTTTTAACGGCAAGGATGAGTCTGAAGTTCAAGACTTCAAAAAGTGGGTTTTTGGCTTTTAGCCCCCTGGGAAGGCCATATCTTGGCCAATTCTCATCCGATTCTTGCAAGGAGTATCTTAATCGATTTGTGCATAGATTTCCCATCATTCTGCATCCAAACCTTTAGAAAGATTTTAAGCACTTTTCTTTAATATATCATTTATAGATCTTGAAATATTTTAATGAAAAGACGTATACACTAGGTATAAATTAGCAAGTTTGAATAAAAAAATTTTTCATTGTCAGAATTTTCAAAAGGATGACTATGTATTTATATAAAACAATAAATAAACCCGAAAATATATTCTAAAAGTTTCAAAGTTTCTGATCATCTGGTCAATACCAGCTGGTCGCTCGAAAACGACCTTTTTTTACATATTCGGCAATGTTGACCAATTGAGCGAAAACTATTGATTGATTGACGTGATTGAAGCGGTGATTATAATCATAATCATAAAAAAAATACGTCAATTGGAAAATGAAATTTTTGTTGACCTGTGTTATTATATTTTTTGTAATTGCGAGGCATTAAATCTACATGCTTATTTTTATTAGTCATTTTTAGTTAAAATTTTAAATTAAAGAAATAGTGAAATGTATGTAAACCATAAAAAAAACTGATATATTTTGATTTATGTTATACTAAAAAGAGTCACATGTAAGAATAGCTTTTAGAAATATGATAATGAAAAAAAAACTAAATGTTGACTACACATGTTGGCAACAGGCAGTTATCAAATGAAATACATTTTCTTATGCACCGGAAAGAATAAAAATGTACACCAAATAGAGGTGGGATCATTCTAGAAATCTCTGTCTTTTAATGTCAGCGAGCAAACAATTTAATTTATATTTGAAATACATTAGTTAAATTGAATTATTACACCAACTAGAGGAAAACAAAACATAAGTATTTTTTCAACTTATACATGAGTGTAATGGTAAAAAAAAAAGATTCGATCAATAGATTCGACCAAAGAGGTCAAGTTCGCCGACACTCTTACCGGTGATATGATTTCGGTTGAATAGTTGTTGAATAAGATCCTGGTTACCAGCTACGTTTTTTTCGTTTTCAGACTCAACTTGGACTGTGGAGCCTTTATTGCAGGTAGTAGTGTCACAATTTAACATGATGTTGTCTTCATGCAGCCTCTTTGTATCTGCCCCGGTTCCTGATATATGAGTCGAAGCAATGCTTGTTGCATTTGAAACAACATGCTGTAACAGAAAAGCCTTTGATAAATTGTAAAAGCGTTTTTCTCTATCTGAGTCATTGTCATCGCTGCCGCTGCCATTGCTGTTGGAGTAAAGCTCGGTGGTTTGTTTAAAAAGCTTTTTCATCTTGCAAATATGTTCATCACTAAAAGCGTGTTTTTGAATGTTGACTTGGGTGACTTGGCACAACTCACAGTCTTGCAAATTTCTATCAGAATCCAGTTTCTTAGAAGCGTAGTTACTTTTGAGGTCGTTGGCTACTTCCTTGCCACTTGAACCATCATAACTATTGTCATCTGATATATGTGCGTAATGGCGCTGATTACGGGTTTTTTTATCTTTGGCTCGAGAGTTTTGAAACCAGACCTAAAAATGAAAAAAAAAATCAAAAAAAATTGGAACTTAGTCAAATAAGAACATTTGAAAAATTATAACACAGATTACCTTTATAAATATTTACATTATGCAATCTTGAAAATTGGGAACAAATAAAAGCAGTCGTTTTCCAATAACTATTTAGAGTGTATTTTTGTCGTAAAATTTCAATTCATTACAAATAAAAGCAGTCGGTTTCCAATAACTATTTAAAGTATGTTTTTGTTTCGTAACATTTCAATTCCTTACGGCTTCTTCACTAAAATAAATTATAAAAGCAATAAAATTATAAATAATTGATTATGAAAAAGTTTTTTAAGAATTAATAAATAAAGATGTGTTCAATTAATATAAATAAATAAATTATAATGCACATATGTAAATAAAAAAAGGCTTCAGTTTCGTTATAATTCGGAATTATTAATATGTTATTATAATTTTGTTTTAAAGCAGACCACTGCAGTGGTCGGAACGGCCCTATCCCGCGAGCACAGGAAATTTCTCTGTCCGAGCTCTACCACCCACACAGTATAAGTGTGTGAAACGTCATGCTCACAGCCTACCCAGCAGTTCGGCTGGTGGCAATAGTTCTTTTTGGGTATGGATTTGGGTACTCTTTTGTGGGTACCCATATCGCTTACTATTGGTATAGCGGCTTGGGTACTCTCTGCTTCATGTCTTTTTTGTATAACGCTGCGGTCGCACCACAACAAAGCGCAAACGAAAATTAGCATTTAAAGGAAATGACCGCTTAGAAAGTGGACTTGCAGTTAATTGTTTGTTTTTGTTGCTAGAAGCAGTTAAACAGATGCGAGTATATACTTTGGACTCCTTTTGGGTACGACGGTCGGACCACCACAAAGCACAAACGAAAATTTTCGCTGCTTTTTGGTGCCATAAACAGATAAACAGTAGCAAGCAGATTCAGAAAAACTGTTTTTTGTTATTTTGTTTCTTATTCTTCTCTTTTTTTGATTTTTGCTTCACTATAACTTGAGCATATTTTGTGACGCGTCGTGAAAGCGTGAAAGTGTGGTAAATATTAAATAAATAATAAATACACAATAAAAACTATATTAAAATAATAAAAATAAATATTTAAAACAGTGACAGTGAATCAGTGAATCAGTGATAAACAAAGGATTAAAAAGGTAATAATTATAATTATGGTTGGCAAAAGGCAACTAGGTAGACTCAAAAAACAAGAAAAAGACAAATATGTAGGGCGACTTAGGCAAATTGCCCAACGAAGACGAGGACAAATTAATGAAGAAAATAGAGAAGAAATAGACGAAATTAATCTGACAATAAACAATGACAATGACAATTTAGTTAATATTGAAATGGGTGAAGAATTAAACTGGCAGACTGACGAACCCAATGACATTTTAAACCAAAATTTAAAAAAGTGGTTTATTAAGCATAAGCCTAAGCGTGACTGTGTGTTAGATTTAATTAAAGTTCTTAAGACAAGTAACATCAATGTTGACGGCTTTTACAAATTTAATTGTAGTTCAAAGCCAGAAATACACCGAATTAGTGGTGGTAATTATTTAAATGTTGGTGTTGCTCGTCAAATAAAAAAAGTTCTTAGTGTTGTTGATTGTCCAAGTGATTTAAGTGTTGATTTCAATATTGATGGGTTGCCTTTATTTAAAAGCTCAAGCACTCAACTTTGGCCTATTTTGTGTAAAATTAATAACTTAAAAAATTCACCTGTTTTGCCAGTAGGAGTGTTTTTAGGAGAAAAAAAGCCAGAAAGTTTGGATGAATTTTTAGGATTTCTAGTAGATGAATTGGACAATATTTTAAAAAATGGAATAGAGCATAATGGTAAACATGTTAACATACAAATTCGGGGATTTATTTGTGATGCACCTGCGAGAGCCTTCATTAGCGGTGCTCCTGGACACACTGCTTCTGATGGCTGCGCAAAATGTACGCAAAAAGCGAGAAAAATTGACCATGTCTTAACATACAGTACAGTAGCGGAAGACATTATTACCGATGCGGATTTTTCGAACAGAAAATATCCCTTTCATCACACTCCTCAATTTCAGAATAAAAAAACTCCATTAGAGCGCATCAATCTACAGATGGTATCGCAAATACCTCTAGATTGTATGCATCTAATGGATTTAGGAGTTGTGAGAAAATTTTTGATTCGTTTAATGCGAAATAAAATGCGTGTAAAAATTAATAACGAACAGAAGAAAAATATATCAAAATCCTTGGTTTCTCTGAGAAAATATGTTCCAAAAGAGTTCCAGAGAAAACCAAGAGAATTGTCTGAAATTTCATATTGGAAAGCAACTGAATTTCGTCAATTTGTTTTGTATACTGGTGTATTTGTTTTAAAAACCGAAATTCCGTCTGATCATTATTATGTCTTCTTGTTACTTCATTGTGCGTATAGATTGTTATGTTCCGCAAAGTATAGTCCGTCCAACTTAGGTATGTGTCAAAATATGCTCGAGCTCTTTGTCCAAAATTTCCCAGCCATTTTTGGAGACAACAGTGTAAGCTATAATGTGCACAGCTTGCTTCACATTAAAGACACTTTTGATCTGGTGGGAGATCCCGTAGAAGGCTCAGCGTATAAGTTTGAAAACTATTTACAAACGTTGAAACGTTGCATACGCAAGCCTACAAAGATTCTACAACAAATCCACAGAAAAATTGAGGAAGACTCAATTGAGTCTTTCACTGAGGATTATGGGGCCAAAATAAAAAAGAATTACATTTTATTTAAGGGGTGTACAATAACAAACACATCACCAAACAATTATTGTTACATAAAAGACAATACACCAGTTATTGTTACAAAAATTTCAACTGAGAATGGGGGAGGTTTTACTGGACGAAAATTGCAAAACATTCGAAGCTTCTATGACGAACCCATAAATTCAATAGATATAGGCGTATATTTAGTTGACGTAGCTACGACTGAAAATGACGAAAATTTTATTTTGGAAGACCTTACATGTAAGGCTTTTGCCATCCCCCATGAAAATAGTATTTTGTTGTTGCCTTTGCTCCATAATTATACCCTTGCAGAGGGTATTATAATTTTGGTCAAAAGTGTGCAACGCAGTGAAGGAGACATCTCCGACCCTATAAAGTATATATATTCTTGATCAGGATCACCTCCTGAGTTGATATGAGCATGTCCGTCTGTCCGTCTGTCCGTCTGTCTGTCCGTCTGTCTGTCTGTTTCTACGCAAACTAGTCTCTCAGTTTTAAAGCTATCGTCTTGAAACTTTGCACACACCCTTCTTTCCTTTGCACGCAGTATATAAGTCGGAACGGCCCGGATCGGCCGACTATATCCTATAGCTGCCATATAACTGATTGATCGGAAATGGTATAACTTTGGTGTTTTTAAAGTTAGAGAGTTCAAATTTTAGGTGAGAGCTATTTTTGGCAAAATAATACGACATGCTAAATTTCGTAAGGATCGGCCGACTATATCCTATAGCTGCCATACAACTGAACGATCGGAAATGACCCAACTTTAACCCAACTCGTGTTTTTGAAGATAGAAAGCTGGAACTTGGTACAGATTATATATTTGGTCAGTTGATCCGACCTACCAAATTTCATTAGGATCGGCCGACTATATCCTATAGCTGCCATATAACTGAACGATCGGAAATGGTACTTGGTAGAAATATCAACTTTCGTATTTTTGAAGATAGAAGTTTGGGACTTTTTTTAGATTTTGTATTGTAAAAAATTGGATTACATATTCCTATTGCCATAAGGATCGGCCAACTATATCCGATGTTTGCGATATATATCCGGTTTTAACTGCAAGGGTATATAAACTTCGGCTCCGCCCGAAGTTAGCTTTCCTGTCTTGTTTTTAATTAATATCCTTTAATGTATCCTGAAATTTATCTAAGATGTCCGAAAGCCTTCGTAAAATTCAGCGTCTTGCTTTCAACAATATCCGTAAGTTTTTAATGATTAATTTTAAGTGTTTAAACTAATGTTTAAAAAATTCATATTCTAGAACCACAATCAAAATGCAATTGTCTGGCGAACTTGGAGAGAAAATTAGATCTTCTCATCGATAAAGTTGAAAAATTGGAAGGAAAGTATTAATTTTATTTATATTGTATTCACATTTACTAATTAAAATTTTTATTACTTTTAGTGGAACACAGTATAACCCACGACCAAATACAAATAGTTGTGGAAGCGCTAGCCGAGCAAAAAACCGATATCAGATTACTTCAGCAAGGTCACATAAATGTGAACGAACTGCGAAGCCAGTTCCCAATTAAAAACGGAGAGGATCTCAATATTCTTAATTCTAAAATAAACGAGAACAACAAAAATAACTATGTAAGTATCATCAGAAAGCTGCCTTGAATTATTAATAAATGAAAATTTATTACAGGTGTCAATTGTAAGGCATTTGTTGCAGCCTGGTGGAGTTGCTAAAAACTTAAAAAATATTTTAAGCGATTCATTGATGATGCATTATAACGTCGATGGAGTGCAGGGGAAATCCTCATTGAAAACAGCGCAAAATGTATTTTCTGTACTAATTGGTAAGAATTTAAAAACAATATTGGTTTTAATTTTAATAATGATTTTTTTTATAATATTAGATGCAATTACTGCTGATGGCGGCAATGGAACCGCAGACAGTCAACTTCGCCGGGCAATTCAATTGCAAAAAAAAAGGCAATTAAAAAAAAAATATGCCTCAAGCAACAACAACAACGACAACAACAACAACACATAATTTTTTCACAAATAACATAAGTATTTTTAAGCCAAATGAAATAAAATGGAAATAATTTTATAAATTTGGAAACATGAATTAAATGTATTTTTATTATATTAAACAATTTTATGAATTTTGAAACATGAATTAAATGTATTTATATTATATTAAATAATTTTATATATAATAAAAAACAAAAATTTATAAGAAAAAAAAAATCTTTTTCTGGGTATGTAAATCGCTGTCCCTTGGTAGATACCCAAGTGGCTATACTGTATAGAGTATGTAAATCGCTGTCCCTTGGTAGATACCCAAGTGGCTATACTGTATAGAGTACCCAATTCCGTACCTAAATCGATGTCCCTTAGTAGTATGTATTTGGGTACTCCTTTTGGGTACCCCAATTCGATACTCATTGGTATACGAAGAGGTGACGATTGTACACCGCCTATGACATGCCTTAGTTAAATTCGCCTCTGAAATACATGTCTTAGGTATTGACTGGTGGGTACTCGTCTACCCCAGGGGCATAGTGAATTCGACACCCATGCACTAGTTTTTTGTTACTAATACTAATGCGTTAAAATCATATCAATGTATTGAGTGCTGATCGCTGTTTTAAAGTAAGCTAAGCATTAAAATAAACATATTCAACACTCAAATCAAAAAAGGCTCGTTGTTATAACTGTTAGCATAAAGGTTGTTATTTTGTTGTGACGGTTGTAACGCATTAATGGAATAATCTTCAGCCCAATAATATATGTATACATACATATGGGCATTTTCTTTCGGTTTTTTATTAGCTCTATGCGTAATGAAAATAATGGGATTCATCATGTTTAAGTTTTCACAATAAATATTTTGAAAGAGGATACATATAGCACACCGTAAAAAAAATAATAGGATTCATCATGTTTCAGTTTTCACAATAAATTTTTTTAAAATGGATACATATAGCACACCGTAGAGTGTTTAAATAAGAAAATTCACATCTTCACTTTTCTTTTATTTACTATTATATATTATTTATTCTTTTTATACCCTTGCAGAGGGTATTATAATTTTGGTCAAAAGTGTGCAACGCAGTGAAGGAGACATCTCCGACCCTATAAAGTGTATATATTCTTGATCAGGATCACCTCCTGAGTTGATATGAGCATGTCCGTCTGTCCGTCTGTCCGTCTGTCTGTCCGTCTGTCTGTCCGTCTGTCTGTCCGTCTGTCTGTCCGTCTGTCTGTCCGTCTGTCTGTTTCTACGCAAACTAGTCTCTCAGTTTTAAAGCTATCGTCTTGAAACTTTGCACACATCCTTCTTTCCTTTGCACGCAGTATATAAGTCGGAACGGCCCGGATCGGCCGACTATATCCTATAGCTGCCATATAACTGATTGATCGGAAATGGTATAACTTTGGTGTTTTTAAAGTTAGAGAGTTCAAATTTTAGGTTAGAGCTTTTTTTGGCAACATTATACGACATGCCAAATTTCATAAGAATCGGCCGACTATATCCTATAGCTGCCATATAACTGAACGATCGGAAATGACCCAACTTTCGTGTTTTTGATGATAGAAAGCTGGCACTTGGTACACATTCTATTTTTGGTCAGTTGATCCGATCTACCAAATTTCATAACGATCGGCCGACTATATCTTATAGCTGACATATAACTGTAAGATCGGAAATGGTTTTTGGTAGAAATACCAACCTTGGTATTTTTGAAGATAGAAGCTTGAGACTTTTTTTAGATTTTGTATTGTAATAAATTGGATTATATATTCATATTCCCATAAGGATCGGCCAACTATATCCGATGTTTGCGATATATATCCGGTTTTAGCTGCAAGGGTATATCAACTTCGGCTCCGCCCGAAGTTAGCTTTGCTTTCTTGTTTTTTATTTACATTTCGGTACAGAACGTACGGGTAGAGCATGTGTATGTGTTTTTTAAAACATAGATAAAAGGTAAAATTTAAATAACCCGTTAAATAACCAATTTTTCATTTTTTTATGCGTTTTTCTTCTCTTGTAAGGGAAGTATAAAGATATTTGACATAAAGACTGCAAACACATAAATAGTATAAATAGTAGCTAAGGAAAATTATAGTAGCTAAGGAAAATTATTAAATTAAACATAAATTTTAGTACACTGCAAATACCAATATAAACACAAAAAGCTCTATAAAGAATATAAAAGGAGCATAGATTTTTTATAGAAAACTAAAAACTTATTTTCTTTATATTTTAATATTTATAAAAACAAGAAAGGAAAGCTAACTTCGGGCGGAGCCGAAGTTGATATGCAGTTAAAACCGGATATATATCGCAAACATCGGATATAGTTGGCCGATCCTTATGATTCCATCATAATAAAACCAATTAATGAATACTAATGAAATTTAGTAGGTTGGATCAACTGGCCAAAAATAGAATCTGTACTAAGTTTCAGCTTTCTATCTTCAAAAACACGAAAGTTGGGTCATTTTCGATCGTTCAGTTATATGGCAGCTACAAGATATAGTCTTCCGATCCTTATGAAATTTGGCATGTCATAATGTTTTACCAAAAATAGTTCTCGTGTCAAATTCGAACTCTCTAACTCTAAAAACACGAAAGTTGGGTCATTTCCGATCAATCAGTTATATGGCAGCTATAGGATATAGTCGGCCGATCCGGGCCGTTCCGACTTATATACTGCGTGCAAAGGAAAAAAGGGTTTGTGAAAGGTTTCAAGACGATAGCTTTAAAACTAAGAGACTAGTTCGCGTAGAAACAGACAGACAGACGGACATGCTCATATCAACTCAGGAGGTGATCCTGATCAAGAATATATATATTTTATAGGGTCGGAGATGTCTCCTTCACTGCGTTGCACACTTTTGGACAAATTAATAATACCCTCTGCAAGGGTATAAAAAATTGTATACCCTTGCAGAGGGTATTATAATTTTGGTCAAAAGTGAGAAACGAATTGAAGGAGAAGTCTCCGACCCTATAAAGTATATATATATACATATATATATATATATATATATATACCATTTCCGATCAATCAGTTATATGGCAGCTATAGAATATAGTGGTCCGATACTGCGTGAGATGTCGGAGATGTCTCCTTCACTGCGTTGCACACATTTGGAACCTCTTTTGGAACCCTCTGATAGGGTATAAAAATTGAAAAGAAAATGAAACCTTAACACATGTTCTACTGTTTAGTCCACTTGACTACAGAGTAGAGTAAAGAGAGTAGAGCTGAGTTAACTCCTATAGCCTGCTAGCCTACCAAAAATATTTAATATTACGAACGAATTTTAGAACATACATTAAATAAAGAATGTAAAACATATTACATTTGGCCGGACCCGAAGCCTCTATACCCTTGCAGTTAAGATCTGATATAAATCGAACATATCGGAAGTAGGCGGCCGGTCGTTATTTGTAGTCCTTTATAAAATCAATTTCTCTTAACACAAATTTTGAAAAATGCTCCACATTTCTATCTTCAAAACACATAAGATAGGTCATTTACGATAGTTCAATTATATTGCAGCTATAAGATTTAGTCAGCCAATCCTTAAGAATTTTGGCAGGTAATGACATTTCCGATTAATCAGTTATTTGGCAGCTATATAGTCGGCCGGTTTTGTCCGTACCAACTGGTATAATGCGTGGAAAGGAAACAAAGATGTGTTCAATGTTTCAAGTCGATAGCTTTAAAGCTAAGAGACTAGCTTCCGTAGAAAGAGAAAGACAGACGGATATGCTTATACTTAGGACTTAGTTAATGCTGATAAAGAATATATATACTTTATAGGGTGGGAGAAGTCTCCTTCAATTCGTTGCTCACTTTTGACCAAAATTATAATACCCTCTGCAAGGGTATACAATTTTTTATACCCTTGCAGAGGGTATTATTATTTTGGTCAAAAGTGTGCAACGCTGTGAAGGAGACATCTCCGACCCTATAAAGTATATATGTTCTTGATCAGGATCACCTCCTGAAGGAGATGTCTCCTTCACTGCGTTGCACACTTTTGACCAAAATTATAATACCCTCTGTAAGAATATAAAAATACGTCACAATAGCGTAAAAATAATGTTTGAAGTCAAAATTTACAAACAATTATTAAGTATACTTACTTGTACAACACGTTTCTTAAGATTTACTTTTTTAGATATCTCTTCAAGCATTTTCCGGCTTGGGTTTGATTCGGATTGATAACATTCGTATAAGAAATTTAATTGTTCTGGAAGAATGGTAGTCCGAAGGCGTTTGTTTTGTTTTGATGAGACATTGATAGGGGAATCAGAAGACTGTTTTTCCATTTCGTTAGTTTTCGGTGCAACAGATATACTCGTTTCATCCTTTTTACTTTCATCCTCATTTTCCAGAAACGTTAAGGTCTGAGAATGGTTCTCTATCATTGTTGCATCCAAAAATTCTTCAAGATTATTTAAATATTGGGTGTTGCTCTGGATATTGTTATTGCCTTCATTACTCGGTTCTTTCAAGGTAACATTTTCTGTATTTCCAATGAGTACGTTTTTGATTCCATCATTTAGATCTGATGTGGTTAAAAAAATATTATTAGTTTCGTCTTTGTCCTTCATCATATATGTGTTCTTTTTGAACGATTTCTCTGTAAGCTGTTGGTCTTCTACAGATTCTTGCTCCAAAATAAAGTTACTGATAACGGTTAAAGGCTCATCAGTAGTTAATTTAGGTATCTGCATTGATTGTGTACTACCTACGCCCTCCGAAATTGCTCGTGGCGAGGCAACTAAGTGAAAAAACTTTTTTGATTCATTTAATTTATAATATTGAAGTAAAAACTCAATAGAGGGTTTTTGGCTCGAACTAAAAGAATGTTCCTGCTGTTTTGGCTTCATTTTTAAATTTGATTCTTCCTGCTTTCGGTAGTACTCTAGCAAAAAATCATAATTGCTAACTTTCTTTAATTCCATTTTTTGATAGAAGTTAGTAAGAAATTCCAATTGTAAGTCGAGCTCATGTCCTTGTTCTTGTGGCTGAAGATGACTTGGATGTTGCGATTGTGTTAAAAATTGCTGTTTAAGTTCTGAATTTGATTCATGCTGCATAAAATATTTATGAAGAAATTCAAACTTTTTATTCCGGTCTTCACGTTCGTTAATTAAAGAATTATCTTCGGCATTTGATGAGCTATCAGAGTATTTTCGCCTTTTTGTTGGGGGAGATTCAGGTTGTGTTTGATTTTTTGCCGCTGCGTGGTGTAAACTTTGCAGTATACTGCCAAATTGACCAAATTGTGATTCAATGCTCGAACTATGAACTGTAGAGGCGAATAGTGTTGCTGGGTTCATAAGATGCATTAATTGATGCTCTCTTAGTTGCTCTAAGTGGTTAAACTGCGATTCACATTTCTCACATTCATATTTTGCAGACCTGTT
The DNA here is from genome assembly GCF_030179905.1 of Drosophila bipectinata. Lineage (NCBI taxonomy): Eukaryota > Metazoa > Arthropoda > Insecta > Diptera > Drosophilidae > Drosophila > Drosophila bipectinata. Next base: position 7,489,490 of record NC_091740.1, on the reverse strand, counting down.
TGTGTGGTCTAAACTATTGCTACGCTCCCGTTGAGGGGGTGTGGGAGTTGTAGAAGGGCTAAAATCAGTAAGCGAAGTAGACTTAGCAAACACATTTTGTGGGGAAGGCGATGCACTAAATGACTGCGTTCCAATCGTGGACGTACCGGTGGTAGCGGGTTGCTGGATAGCTGTTGATCCTGACTGAAAAATACCTACGTGGTGAACGTCCAAGGACGAGTTTGAGTCTTCTGAGCTTAAATTTTGAGCAATTTGAGCGGCAGCGATTTGTGCTTTAGCTGACTTTTTATTGTTCTCTTCTTTAAAACAATGGTTCTTCTGATGACGTATTAGCTCATAGTATCGTTGAAATACTAAGCTACACTTTTTGCAAGCATAATTTATATTCTGCTTCTTGGACTCCTCGTTGTCAAACAATGAATTGTTTGGTTGATTTTCATAAATTTTTCGTTGCTTCTGGCGTGCATTTTGAAACCAAACGACTATAACCCGAGGAGACAACAACAAAAGTTTGCTTAAGTATTCAAGGTCACTGTCTTTTGGATATGAATTGTTTTCAAAAAATTCTTGCAAAACTTTTATTTGATAATCTGTGAAACGTGTTCGATTCGCTCTTTTACCACCTGAAGACGACGAAGATGAGCTTGGGCTATTGTCATACTGTTGGCATGAAGTGGAAGGCAAAACGGGCGTCGACATTTTTTCAAATGTTTTTCCCGCAATCTGCAGTTTTTTGGGTGGTCCCATATTGCTGCCCAAGTTATCTAAATGTTGATTCATTAGGTCGTTTACGTTTCCATATATATTGCCTGCAGCTACACTATTAGGAGTAGGCGGGCGTGAAATTACATCGGAACTTCCGCTTTCTGATTTTGTTTCAAATGTCTGCTGTAAACTATGGCTGGTATGTGAATCCATTTCTGAATTTGGTGTAGACTTATCTGAATGATCAATTTGAAGTTGTTGTTTGACCAGGTTTTGTTTTTGCTGTTTATTATTAAACGTGAATTCAACCGAGTTGATCCCGCAATCTTGTTGCTCTGGTTTTATTTGAGTTTCTTCAGGGCATAGCAATTCTTGGACTTTACCTCCCTGTTGTCCTAATATCAAATTATTACTTAAAAAATCGGATATGTTCCCACTTGAGTTTGCCGATCCTGGGCGGGATAATGGTGTTAAATTCTCTGTTAAAAGCACGGGTAATGATGTAGGTATGTTACTAGAATTTTCTGACGAAGCATTTTTTTCATTTGTGTTTGCAGTATTGTGTTCAGTAAATGCTGAAGACATCGTAAGTGTCTTTGTAATTAATGTAGGTGTCCCAATATCGCTAAGGTTCGTAACTTTAGCATGACCAGTACGTTCATATTCCTCCAAATTTAGAGTCGTCGACGGCGGATTATTAAAATTATATGGCGAGTCTTTGTTACGTTGACGTTCTTTAAATAAAGTATTTCTAAACCAGTGTTTGACAACCTGAAATTATATACATTTGTTTTTCATGCTTTTTCTACACAAAATAATTCTCACCTTCATTGGTAGATTGGACTTTTGTGACATTTCCACAATGCTCTCCTCGCTCGGCGAATTGTTTATATCGAAATGTGCTCGTAATATCTTTAACTGATCATCTGTTATACGTGTTCGCGCCCTTTTTTGATTGCTGGCCAGCTGGAATGAAAATAAATAGGGGAAAACAATAAAGGACGGCTATAGTCGAGTTTTCCGACTGTATTATACCTGGTACTTATCTCTTCCACCCACAATTTAAATAACATTTAATGTTTAAGCTTAAAAGGAGTGGTGGACAAGAGAAAACTTGTTCCATCTTGTTCCAATTTCGGAAAAAATGTTACGCAGTAAAATCTCTTTTTTTTTTTTTAAGTTTGGGCTGTCTAGTGAGGCAAAATAAGAGTAAATGAGAATAAACTAAAAAAAAAAAAATTAGGTCCAGAATTTCCGACCCTATGTACATGATATGGTAAATAAGAGTTTGCGCACCACTGCTTTAAATGTATGGATTCTCCGCAACCATTTTTTGTTGCTTACTTTTGCGCTTGGGCAAAACAACAACTTCAGACCCCCTAAGGCCATACTTCCGGGAAGCAGTCTAAAAAGTCTATAACTCCTCTCAAAATTATCCGATTTGGCTGATTTTTAGGTGTAGATTAGCCATTGGAACATTTTGGCATCAAAACACAAAAAAAATAACGAACTGAAGCTACAATGAGATTTCTGTTTTGGGGGCAGGAGTGAGCGTGGATAAATTTTGACAGAAACTTGAACTGTGTAGGTATTGAAGGAGTCTCCATACCAAATGCTATAGCTATATCTCATAAAGTCTCTGAGTTTCATGCGCTCATACGGACGGATGGACAGACAAACATGGCTATATCGACTCGGCTGTTGATGCTGATCAATAATATATATACTTTATGGGGTCCAAGATGATTTTCTCTATATGGGCATTTCCACAGAAAGGTCCACCGCGGCCAAAAAATTAAAAGTTCTTGAAAATGATTTTTTTCAACATGGTTACATAAGGAAATGTTCAAGTTTATTAAACTTGAAAGAATTTTGCATTCATCTTTTACAGATTTCAAAATATTCGAATGCAAAGTCGCGCAAACGCAGCTGTTGTCCGTATTTTGTTTTTATAACAACTTCTAAAATAAATGCATATATATGTTATATATATATGTTATATATATATGTTACATATATATATGTTATATATATATATGTTATATATAACATATATGTTATACACATTCACACGGCTACGATATACCCTTGTATTCTACGAGCACCGGATATAATAAGTGAATAAGGGTTTTACATAATCTTTTATATTTTCCTCGGGCCTGTAGGAGTGGTCGGCACCCACTTCATTCATATAATTTTAATCCATTAGTGTTAGTAACGAATAGCAGAAAGAAGAAAAACAATTCCCCTTCAGAAACAAATTTTCGGCGAAACCGTTCCGATCAGGAATACATCGCAAATATCGAAATATCTATTTATCTTTATGTTAATCTTTTACAAATACATTAAATATTTGATTTTAATAATCATAAAAAAAAATTTTTGACAGCTTTATCCTCAAAAACAGTAAAGTCGAGTCGTTTTCGATTGTTCATATATAGGATAGGATAGGATATTTTGTAGGATATATAGAATCTTTAGGATATATTCGCATATATGATAAAATGTTGTAAAACAACTTAATTAACCCAAAAGTAATATCAACAAAATTGGGCTTCATTTTTTTTTAAATTACCAATTATAACCCACCACGGTGAAATACAGACAAACAGATATCGTATATATATTGATATGTATTAGGAGTCCTATGTATTTTTTACCCAAAGACCAGGTGAATACAGTTTTGGATGGGGGCTTTCTTTGCCCTCAATGTTTCTTTTGCTATGCATAGCTTAAATATATATACTTTTTTAATTCTTTTCTTTGGTATTCCTTATTAAATAAGAAATTTGTAAGCAAACCTGAGAGTTAACTTGTTGAGTTTGAGTTCTCGTCGGCATTGGGTTTATGTTAACTGAGTCTCCAATTAAGGCGTTTGATGGGATGGGATTTTGTAACTCTGTCATTCCCATACTATTTGAGCTGGAAGTCATGTTACTGTTTTGAGCGGATGTAGCATTGTTGCCAGCCGAGATTCCCCCAAACACCAATGGTGGGGCCAAGTTCATAAAATTTAGAGACATCAAATGATGAAATTGCATTAGATTGATCATATCCACTGGGTTAATAGGTAACCCCGAAGCAGTGGTTGCATCACCTAATTGGGATTGCATATGCTGCAAATTTTGTAGGCCCTGAAGTAAAATTTGTTTAAATTAAATTTCCGGTTTTTTAAACATTTAAAACTACCTGCAAGTGTTGGGATAATTCTACCGTTGAAAGAGGCAAAGTTTCAGGATGAAGACCAATAGATTCTGAGTTAATAAACTGTTGCTGCTTAAGCAAAGATGTCAATGTAGCAAAGTGCTGCTGCTGCGACTTGGTTTCCAGAGTACTTGGACTAGATTGTAAAGGCGTCGATTCCTTACTAATTTGTGACTCTGACTGCAGCGGAGAAAGAGAAGGTCCCGCGATATCAGCAGACTTACATTCTGTAAATAAAGAAGTTCCTTATTTTATTTTTATATTTTCTTAATAGAAAGAATAGTTTAATATAACCTTTTTCAATATTAATGGCCTCTCCTGAAGAATGTTTGTCTATTTCGTCTGTGTTAGGTGTCAGGGGACGAGGACTTCTAGCAATGACATCCACGGAGTGAGCTTGTTCCATGTGCTTCTGCAACGCCTGTGTACTACGAAAGCTCCTTTGACAAACTGAACACTTTGTAGCATCTCGCATTGTATGATATAGCATGTGACCAGTAAGCTTTTCCTGAGTTTTGAAAGCTAGCGAACATTGTTTGCAACGATATTTATAAACGTGCCGTTCTGAGATTACTAAGCTTATATGGGAGTCTTGATAATGGCTTATCATAGACGAAAGAATTCTAAACCTCATTTGGCAAGGTCGGCTGATGTGGTTCGCCGCAAGGCAAGAGTACTCTCCATTTTGTAAAGAAAAATGCTGATTCTGTTGAGCATGCTGAAGCAACTGTTCTTCGTGCTTAAAGTTGGCTTCGCAATGCTGACATGAAAGACATTTAATTCCGGTCGGCTTACTAATTATGGTTTCAGAATTGATTTTTATATTTTCTAAAACATTGGTGTTGTCTGAGGTCGTCATTCCGGTAAGGCTCCTAGCACCGGCTGGTACTGTCTCACTTGACTTTGGCCATGCAGTTTGGTCTACTAGGAGTAGAAGCCGAGAAAGACCATCTTTGGTAACGCTGTGAATATTCGTCAAATGGCTTTCTAGGGACGTTTTTTCGCAAAAACGGTTCTCCAAACAAAGCGGACATTGAGCCGCGTATAGCGTATTCGGTTGAGGTGATAAATTTTCAGCTGCGGATGGTATCGTTTGTGCGGTAAAATTATCTAAAGTCTTATTATTCTCGATGTTAGATATTTTATCATCATCCTCTTCAAATCGCTCAGGACATTTATTCCTATTAATTTCCTGGTCCGACACTAAAGGACCTTGGTTAATTGAGTTGCATTGTTGCTGAACAACTGCTATAGCAGCTGCGGCTACAGCAGTTTGGAAAGCTTGAAGTGCAGCTGTGTTTGTTGGTATACTTATAAAATCATCATTGTCTGCACTGGGGTGCAAAGTTTCAATGTGTGCTGCCATGTCTGTTTTTGATTGTACGAAATATTCGCATATATTACATTTGAATACTGTGGTAGGAACGCTCACAGATGAATCTATTCCATAAATGTTAGCATTTTGAGACTTTCCTTTATCATCTGATATAGAAGGTGATGGCGGACCGAAGAAGCTTCCATCTGCAGTGGTGGTTGGCGTTGTTGCAGATCCTGATGCCACGGGACTGACCGCTACTATTGATTCGTTAGTTGCGGTTCTAGCCAAGTCTAATCCAGCTTCAAAATTATTATCTAGAACCATACAAAAATAAATTTATTAATTATAATAACATGAACAAATATTTTATATGAGACCTTTACCTCTGTATATTTACGTTTAAAATTTTTTTTAATAGGTATCTTCATGTAGAGCACCACTTTTCGGTCGAAAAAATGGATAACTTTTTTTTATCAATAAGCATAATAATAAATATCAATAAATATATTTATATACATATATTTTTTACCCTTGCAATGGGTATTATAATTTTGGTCAAATGTGTTAAACGTAGTTAAGGAGCTTTATAGTTATAAAGAGACATCATAGAAAACATAAAGTTATAGTATTTCCAAATAGGATATAGTGGCATATAGGATATAGTCGGTCGATCTCATCCGTTCCGGCTTACGAGGTGTGGACGAGGTGGAGAAGGAGGCGATCCTGATCAAGAATATATATACTTCATAGGGACGGAGTTGTCTCCTTTACTGCGTTGTACACTTTTGAACAAATTTATTATACCTTCCGCAAGGGTATAAAAAAAATATATATCTACATAAATATATTTGTTGAGGCACCAAATTTTGATTATCGATAAAAAAACAACATCGGTTTTTTCGAACCAAAATTTCTTTTGGTTTTACTTTAAGATGCTATTAAAAAAACTTTGAAACGTATATATAAAACAAGAAAGCAAAGCTAATTTCGGGCGAAGCCGAAGTTGATATAACCTAGCAGTTAAAACCGGAATATAGAATAGAATCTGTACCAAGTTCCAGCTTTCTATCTTCAAAAACACGAAAGTTGGGTCATTTCCGATCGTTCAGTTATATGGCAGCTATAGGATATAGTGGGCCGATCCTTATGAAATTTGGCATGTCGTAATGTTTTGCCAAAAATAGCACTCGTGTCAAATTTGAACTCTCTAACTCTAAAAACACCAAAGTTATACCATTTCCGATCAATCAGTTATATGGCAGCTATAGGATATAGTTGGCCGATCCCGGTCGTTCCGACTTATATACTGCGTGCAAAGGAAAGAAGGGTGTGTGCAAAGTTTCAAGTCGATAGCTTTAAAACTGAGAGACTAGTTCGTAGAAACGGACAGACAGACAGACGGACAGACAGACGGACATGCTCATATCAACTCATGAGGTGATCCTGATCAAGAATATATATACTTTATAGGGTCGGAGATGTCTCCTTTACTGCGTTGCACACTTTTGGACAAAATTATAATACCCTCTGCAAGGGTATAAAAATACATTTTATTATAGCAATCATAAATAGGCCCTATATTTTTCACAACAGTTTATTATTATACTATGCCAATAAATGCCTAACTTTTTACTTTAAAAATGTTCTGCAAAGAAGAAATTCATCGCTTCAAGTCGACCATTTTGGCTGAAAGAAAAGCAAGAATGAATTTCTTGCAGGGATAAGTTTTCGGCAATCCAACAACAAAATGCGTTCGGATTAGCACGATTGAGGAGAATAGGGAAAACACGAAAAAATTTTTTTGTATTTGGGCTTTGCCTATGCTGGGAGGAACACACGTATATGAAATTTCGTTTCTCATATGAAAGAGCAATTCCAACAACAAAGGAGCACCGAGAGCAATGGGACTGGACACCCGTGGTGTAGAGTCTACACTGTAGACTAGCCATTGAAACAGTTTGGCATAAATACATTTTCCAGAAATATTAACAAACTGGCACAAACACCAGAATTTTATTTTGGGGAAAACTTCAACGATAAAAACTCCATACGATCCCAAATGCCAAGGCTTTTATAATCTGTGAGATCTTGGCATTTAAAATTGGCCGATTTGGATGCAATGTGTTTTTTCAGATATACATATATTAATCATAGAAATATTATGGCATCCAAAGTTTTTCAAAAAACCTTCCTAAACTGGCGCTACAGAAATTGCAATTTATGCCATTTTTGTAGGCGGGAGGGGGCGCGGCAAAATTTTGACACAAACTTGAACTGCGTGGGTATTGTAGAAGGCTCTATGGCCAAATCCTATCCAGTCTCTGAGATCCACGCGTTCTTACGGCCGGGCGGAAAGACAGACATGGCTTTATCGACTCGTCTGTTGATGCTAATCAAGAATATATATACATATGTTATGTTAATTTACTTCTCCATGTTACATACATTCACACGACTACAATATACCCTGTACTCTACAAGTACCGGGTAAAAAACAAGAAAGAAAAGGTAACTTCGGGCAGAGCCCAAGTTGATATAGTTATGATCGGATATACTTCGTTATCAGAATTCTATTTAAAAAGGAAGGATTTGTGTAAAGTTTCAAGTCGATAGCTTTAAAACTAAGAGACGAGTTCGCGTAGAAGCGGACGAACAGGTAAACTGACATGCTTATATAAAATCCGGAGGTGGTCCTAATCTCCAATATAAATAAGCGGAAACCAAAATACTCTTTTTATGAATGCTATTTTTGGGAAAATAATACGACCTACCAAATAAGGATCGGCCAACTATAGCTGCCATATATGTAAATGAAATGACCCAACTTTCGTGTTTTTGAAAATAGAAAGTTGGAACTTCGTACAGATTCTATTTTTGGTATATTTGGAGATAGAAGCTTGGGACTTTTTTTTAGATTTTGTATTTTAATAAATTGGTTTTATTATGATATTCTCATAAGAATCGGCCAACTATATCCGATGTTTGCGATATATATCCTATTTCAACTGCAAGAGTATATCAACTTCGGCTCCGCCCGAAGTTAGCATTACTTTCTTTTTATGTTCTCATTGTGTACCTTTGCAAGCATTTTATGTTTCACGCTTTTATAACTCAAAGTCAGATCAAAATTTTAATAAGCTCTGCAACGTTATAAAAAATAGCCTTGCTAAAAATTTTGGTTTGCTTTTATTATTTTTCTTTTGTATCGAATCAAATCATTATCAAATGAATTAAATTTTAAGATTAACGATCTATGTATACACAAACAAAGCTGATATATTATACAAAAACAAAAAATAATAATAAAACGAAAAAGAATAGTTCTAACCCTTAATTAAGTACATTTATGTAACAAAAAAAAGCAATATAGGTATATAACACTAAACCTTATAATAAAACTCACCAAGCAACAACTTTTGATCCTTTATAAGGACATAGGACAATATTGGCAAAACTCACCAAGCAACAACTTTTGATCCTTTATAAGGACATAGGACAATATTGGCAATATCCTTAAAGGATCAAAAGTTGTTGCTTGGAGAGTTTTATTTTGAGCAAAAAAAATAAAAATCACGAATAATCATTATTTTTGAGTTTTATTTTTTTTGCTCAAGCTTAATGATTATTTGTGATTTTTATTTTTTTTCTCAAAAATAATTATTAGTCTTGATTTAAAAAATTAAAAATCGATAAGTAATCATTACAAAGTAATTTTTAAAATATTACCCTGATATGTACATTATATTTAAAAAATATTTTCAGCAATTTAAATTGTATAGGTTAGCAATTTTAAAATACATATATATACAACTAGCAAATATAAAAACAAAATTAATTTACCTAGACATAGTTTTAGCATCTTCTTAAATGCTCATGCATAACGACTTTAAAGATTCCTTTGATAGGTCAATGAAAAGAATGCTAAAGGAAATTTGAGCGGGCAAGACGAAGAATATGTTTATGTTCTCATTGTCTGCCTTTGCAAGCATTTTATGTTTTGCATATAAGCCCGAAACACCCTGAATTTGTGCGGAGAAGCATACGCAATTATCAACTTCTAAAGACGAGTGGGCGAGGGTATGAGTGGGGGTGAGAGTTGTTGGTGGAATGGTATAAAGGATGGGGTGATAAGGGTGTGCAGCAATCCGGTCTGCCTTCAGATTGATGTGGCGTTGGAATGAGCAAGTTTGTTGGTGCGGTGCTGTATGAAACAACGGCGGTGTACCAACTGTTTGTTGTGTCTCTGCGCGTTTCTTGCTTGCTCGATGCTTTGTGGTTAGGTGCTATACCTGCGGTGCAGTCCGGCATGGTGCTGAGTATCTGATAGGGGAATCTTACTGGAGTGTATGTGTTTCTTTCTCTGAATGTAGGCATCGAACCCAAGAAAAGAAAGACTACCCTGAATCTGCCCACGATTCATCGTCTGAACTGGAGGCTAAGGTTAAAGCTGGCTTGAAGTAAAGTGTGCACGTCACTAATTGCAAATTCGATGGATACACATAATCGTTTTTGCATTCTTAAGTAATTTGTAATAATTTCCTTGAGGGTCAGCGTCAGCGTATAAATCGCACAACGCATATAAGTTGCTACAAAAAAAAAGAGGGAAAAGGAAAAGAAGAATTTACTTGAGGATGGGTAAGGGGAAGACTCAGGGGCAAAGACGATTATTATCGAAGAGTGAAGCAAAGAAATTGAACCGAAATCAGTGCTTAATGATGAGTTACGAAAGAACGAGCTGTGTTATACAATGTGTTGTAGTTATATTGTGCGTGTGTATCATGGTTTTTGAAGATCATTTGCAGGATATTTCTGTATGAATGTGTGAATATTGGTATACATATTTTTTAATTTATATTCTACCTTACATATGAAATGAATCGAAATAAAAGCATCATAATACATTTTTACTTTTTAAAATGTATGAAAAAAAAATCACAAACTTTTCAATATACGCTATGCGTAAATTAAAAAATTTTTTTTTTATGTTTGACTTTTATTGTTAACATATCACAAAAAAAGCTTCCCGGTCCAAAGAACCGAAAAAATTAACTCCACACATAATTAAACGCATTCTATAACCACTATGCTGTCCTGCAGAGGATATTATAATTTTGGTCAAAAGTGTGCAACGCAGTTAAAGAGACAACTCCGACCCTTTCAACGCGTGGGTCCCGAAGAGTATCAAGTTTGTGTGTTAGTGCCAACACAAAACCAGTGTTAGTGCCAGTTCGTTAATGTTTTGATAGAAAACTGTTCCAATGGCCAAACTACACCTACAAATCAAAAAGCAGCCAAATCGGATAACTTTTGGAGGAGTTATACATAGACTTTTTAGTCCGCTTCTCTCCTGAACCGGTAGTATGGCAAAAGTAATGAAACAAAAATTGCAAACAGCAAAAGTATGCAACAAAAATTTGTATCAGGTATAATATAGTCGGGAAACTGGTTTTATGACTTATTTTCAGTCATTTATATCTCGAACTCCCCTTGAATCCCTGCCAAACCTTGGCTCTGTAAAGCTTTGCCAATATTTTAGGAAGCCATAACATAAAAAATCAAGAAAGGAAAGTTTGATTCGGGTGGAGCCGAAGTTGATATACCCTTGCAGTTTAAACGAAAGTTTGAATTTTTACCAAATATCATGTACCATTTCGGATCGTTCAGTAATATAGTAGCTATAAGACCTACAAAATTATCTAGCAAAATATATACAAAATATACAAAATACATTATATAAAAGTATGTAGCATTTCCGTTTAATCAGTTATATGGCATATAATCAGTTATATGCATGCAAAAAAAAGAAGGGTGTGTGCTAAGATTCAAGTCGATAGCTTTAAAGATAAGAGACTAGTTCGCGTAGAAACAGACAGACAGACGGACAGACGGACAGACGGACATGCTCATATCAACTCAGGAGGTGATCCTGATCAAGAATATATATACTTTATAGGGTCGGAGATGTCTCCTTCACTGCGTTGCACACTTTTGACCAAAATTATAATACCCTCTGCAAGGGTATAAAAACACCAAAGTTATACCATTTCCGATCAATCAGTTATATGGCAGCTATAGGATATAGTCGGCCGATCCCGGCCGTTCCGACTTATATACTGCGTGCAAAGGAAAGAAGGGTGTGTGCAAAGATTCAAGTCGATAGCTTTAAAGATAAGAGACTAGTTCGCGTAGAAACAGACAGACAGACGGACAGACGGACAGACGGACATGCTCATATCAACTCAGGAGGTGATCCTGATCAAGAATATATATACTTTATAGGGTCGGAGATGTCTCCTTCACTGCGTTGCACACTTTTGACCAAAATTATAATACCCTCTGCAAAGGTATAAAAACACCAAAGTTATACCATTTCCGATCAATCAGTTATATGGCAGCTATAGGATATAGTCGGCCGATCCCGGCCGTTCCGACTTATATACTGCGTGCAAAGGAAAGAAGGGTGTGTGCAAAGTTTTAAGACGATAGCTTTAAAACTGAGAGACTAGTTCGCGTAGAAACGGACACACAGACGGACAGACGGACATGCTCATATCAACTCAGGAGGTGATCCTGATCAAGAATATATATACTTTATAGGGTCGGAGATGTCTCCTTCACTGCGTTGCACACTTTTGACCAAAATTTTAGTACCCTTTGCAAGGGTATAATGAAATTAATAATAACAATTTTTTCGAACTAGCGCTACAACACAGTTAAGATGGGGGGCGAGAGAAGGAGTACCTTAAGAGCCTAAGGTAAAAATGGGATATTTCTATCTTTTTTAGTCTGTATGGATACGGATATATCGACACGGCTGTTGATGTTGATCAAGAATATATAAACTCAGAGGGCTGAACATTTCGGTCAGAAGTGCCCAGGGCTGTGAAGGAGACACCTCCTACTTTATAAAGTATATATTATTATTATTATTATATTATATAATTTCATAAGGATAAGCCGACTGAATCATATAGCTTTAAGAACACTGAAATAAGTGTTTTTGAAGATAAGCATCTGGGTATATATTTTCGATTTATATATATCAATATTTTCCATTTATGTATATCGATATTTTTCATTTAAGTATAGGTGCGATCTTAACTTTAAAAATTAACTCTTTAAAAATTTTTAAAACTGCAGCGCAACAATAAGTTTATCTTTTGTTAAGTTTATCTTAACTATTAAGTTTATTTAAAGATTTTTGTATCCTACCTTCAGTATTACGAGTCCATTCGGTCACTTTGAATACTTCGCTTAATCCAGGTATCTCTTGGTTTTCACTACGTCGTTGAAAGCACATGAACTGTTCTACTTGCATATGCCTTATCCCCTTAACATGCTGTATCATCGCATGGAGATTCTTAGCTGAAAAATTGCAGAGCTGACAGAGAAGAAGTTTCTCAGTTTCTTGCAGAGGCGGATGATCTTCATTCGGACTGGGACATTGTCGAACATCTGCTCCAGGCTCAAAAGAATCTTTAAGCATTTGACTCTGTTGGGCTACATAAAGAAGATGCTGGAATATCATTCGCATCGTTTCATGGCGCATCTGTTGGGTATGAAGAGATAGTTTCTGAATGGAATTTGTGTGGAAATCACAGCAGTTGCATTTAATTTGGACCACATTTGCTACATGTTGCTGATACTGAAGTTTTATTTCATTCCTAGGTCCGCCTTCCCTTATATGGTTAATAAAGTTAAGCTTTTGCAAATGCTTATCTGTCTTACTGTGAAGTTGGAAATTGGCCTTGAGATTTGTTTTATAATTACACAGACGACAGATATAGTTGTTGTTGTGGATAACCATTATATCAGAAGATGCGCTAGAAGAATGACGAGTTCTATCTACCAACAAATGCTGATTTAGATCTTCCAAGTTATTGGTACTGAAACATTCGCATATTAAACAACTATAGTATGCGGAAGGCCACATCTCAGGTTTTGTCAACGAATTAAAATCACTCGTCGAATCAATGGCTACTTCATTTGCGTGGTTGGTCCCAATTGGTATTCCAAGGCCCATATTCATTGCAGTACCAAAACCCAAGCCCATTTTTATTAACTTCGGTGAAAAAGAAAATGGTTCTGGTGTACTAACTGGAGAGGATCCAGGGGATGGTTTTGGGTTGGAAGTCTGCTGGTTCTGTTGTTGATGTAAAAGCTGAATCATTAGTGCTTGATTATATGCCAAATCAGCTAATGCAACCTCAGGCAAGAAGCTATTTCCCGAATTCGAGCCTGAAGTATTACCACTGGTATTTTGTTGTTGCAAAAAGTTCAATGCTTGAATATGTTTAATGTTATTTTGAAGAACTGCCATGTTGTGCGTATGTTTTTCACTAGTCATATGTATGCGCAAATTACGGGCAACAGATGTTTCATAGCTGCAAATATCGCAACGAAATGATGGTTTTGGCTTGGAATTGACACTGCTTCCTACATTAACACCAGGATTTATTAATCCTGGTCCAGCTACATTGGGATTAATGGAAACGGTGCTTCCTATGTTGCTGCTAGCTCCACTCGAAATTGAGCCACAATGTGTGCTAGCGCTACCCGACCCGCTGGTACTAGAAGTAACAGTACCAGTTGATTGAGACGTTGTGCTAGTTAGCATAAATTTTCCTGTCGCAGATGCCGCAGCGGCAGCAGCCACCATATTTTGCGAACTGTTAAGTTCCTGCATATTGTTTAAATGCTTGTCCGACTGCATATGTATAGATAAATTTCCTTTGGTGGTCGTCGAGTAGTTGCAAATTTCACATCGGTACGGCTTATAGCCACAAGAATACGACTCCCCACGTGCAAGTCGGGGATGCTGCTGTCCTAAAATAAAAATAATGCAAAAAAAATTGACAATAATATAAGAAAAGATTAAATGAAAACAAAAACTTCATACGGTTTTTGAGAACATTTGGATTAACTTCCTAAAAGCTTAAAAGCTTAATTTTTTAAAATTTTCACAACAGGCCTCAGAATGCTAATGATATTTTCCTAGAGAGGTAAAAATTCAAAGATGTGGATTTCCCGAGAATTTTATTTTTTTAGAACTGTAGACAATTACACTAGAATCGAAACAAAAATTGTATATTAAGCTATCGCTAATTGGTGTTACTATTATAACAAAACAGCTAATAACAAAAAATTTATAGTTTTTCAACCAAGAAAGGAAAGCTAACTTCGGGCAGAGCCGAAGTTGATATACCCTTGCAGTTAAAACCGGTTTTATATCACAAAGTCGGATATAGTTGGCCGACCATTATGAGAATATCGTAAAATAACCAATTAATTACAATAAAAAAAATTAAAGAAGTCCCAATCTTCTACTTCAAAAAAACTTCTATCTTCAAAAGTTGGTATTTTTACAAAAGGTTCAGAACAAAATGAATACCCTCTGGTATAATTAAAATATCTGCAAGGGCAGACAAAATCTTGCAAGGGCCGATCCTTATGAGAATATCATAATAAAACAACTAATTTGTATATAAAAAAAAAGTTCCAAGCTTCTATCTTCAAAAATACCAAAGTTGGTATTTCTACCAAAAACCATTTCCGATCGTTCAGTTATATGGCAGCTATAAGATATAGTCGGCCGATCGTTATGAAATTCGGCACGTCGTAATACTTTGCCAAAAATAGCTCGCATGTATTGAACTCTTTAACTCTAAAAACACCAAAGTTATACCATTTCCGATCAATCAGTTATATGGCAGCTATAGGATATAGACGTTCCGGATTATATACTGCGTGCAAAGGAATTAAGGTGTGTGCAAAGTTTTAAGTCAATAGCTTTAAAACTGAGAGACTAGTTCGCGTAGAAACAGACAGACAGACGTACAGACAGACATGCTCATATCAACTCAGGAGGTGATCCTGATCCAGAATTTATATACTTTATAGGGTCGGAGATGTCTCCTTTACTGCGTTGCACAGTTTTGGACAAAATTATAATACCCTCTGCAAGGGTATAAAAAATTAAAATATTCAAAAACAAAATTTTGATATATGTAATTATCATTAGAATCATTAGAACTAGAATCCGACCCAAAAATTTTGGATCAAAACGGTTAAATTACTCGTTGAACACTAATGGGACTCAGATTCGGAGGTGCAAATACCATTCTGACATATTTGAAAGTTCTCATACTTTGATTATACTTTTACACACCAACGGAATTTAAAATAATTAAATTAAAATATTTACCTGCTAGACAATATCCGCAAGCGCTCTCCCCGTCGGGATGTTTTTCTCTCATATGAATCTCTAGTGTCTCCTGATATTTGTAGTGCCAATTACACTGAGGGCATTTAAGAGTCTTGCATGAATTACGCGTAGACATTTGAACGCTGCTATTTAAGCGAGCTGAATTAAGGAGCATTTCGCAGCTGTAATAAAAAATATATTGCAATATTTAGCGGTATTAAATATTTGTTTCCTGTAAAAAACGGTACAAAAATAAAGTAGTGCTAAATTGATATCATTGACTTTGCAATATAGTTATCTCATCATTATTTTAGTACCGGCATACAAATAAGTGCCAGAAATACTAATGATCCTAATCTAATAGGGGAATCTGTTCTCTGAATAAAAGACCCAACCGTCATCATCAAATTGTGACAATTGAGGACGGTCAGCTGAGAGTAAAATTTATTAAAAGAAATCAGCACAATTGATTTAATTTTTGTTAGTTAAGCCACTTTTTTTCCTGTCCCGAACAGAAATTCCGAATCAGTCTATAAAATGTAAAACCTCACTGATTTCCTAGATTAATGAAAAACTAGAAAGGAAAGCTAACTTTGGGCGGAGCCGAAGTTTATATACCCTTGCAGGTAAAACCGGATATATATCGCAAAAATCGGACGTAATGGGCCGATCATTATAAGAATATCATAATGTAACCAATTTATTACAATAAAAAATCTTAAAAAAAAGACTCAAACTTCTATTTGTAATATACAAAAGTTGGTATTTTTACCAGGTTTGGTAGGTCGGATCAACTGACCAAAAATAGAATCTGTACGAAATTCCAACTTTTTATAACACGAAAGTTACGTCAATTCCGATCGTTCAGTTATATGGCAGCTATAGGATATAGTTGGCCGATCCTTATGAAATTTGCTGGGTCGTATATGTTAAAAATAGCATTCGTACGAAATACGAACTCTTTAACTCTAAAAACACCGGAGTTATAGAATGGGAGGGGCTATGGGAGGGGCCCCATAGCCTAGTGGGTAGTGTAGCTGCACGCTAAGCGTGGGGTCGTGGGTTCGAACCCCACTCATGTCAATCATGACCTCCAAAGTTTTTCGCCATCATTATGCTTAGTGGACTCTTTTCCGATGCTACTAAACATGTGATGTCGAAAAACGGTACTCCCACAGATCGACAGGTGGCAGCCCCACCTCTGGGATTGGTCGCACCTGGCTAATCACCGGATCGACTGAAAAACAATTGATTAACGAAACCAATACAAGAGAAGTAACCAACCTCCCCCCCAATCCGTGGACGGACCGGACCATTCGCACATCGAAACGGACACAAATTGGACAATGGAACGTGAAGACTTTAATGGAATCAACCAGACTGGCGCAGTTTGAAGGAGAAATGAAGAAAATGCAGTGATTGGGTCGCCCAAAAAGATGACCTGGCGCCGTACAGCACTCCTAGAAGCAGCCCGGGAAATACATCAGCTGGGACACGATAAAAACAGACAGCGCCAAATAAAGTTAGGTGGAGAACCCTTGTAGAGGCCTTAAGCTCCCAAGAAAAGTAATAAGGGGGGGGGAAAAAAAAACAAGAAAGGAAACAAATATAATTAAATATTTATATTTTTTGATAATAATTTCTCGTAAATGAATTAAAAAAAAAGGTTTTTTTTCGGAAAAAAATGTTTTTTTTCTTTTAAGTTTGAAGTGGTTACCGATAACACAGTGCGACAAAAAACAAGAAAGGAAAGCTAACTTCGGGCAGAGCCGAAGTTGATATACCCTTGCAGTTAAAACCGGATATATATCGCAAACATCGAATATAGTTGGCCGATCCTTATGAGAATATGATAATATAACCCAATTTATTATAATACAAAAACCGAACCTAATAATGTCCCAAACTTCTATCTTCAAAAACACAAAAGTTGGGTCATTTCCGATCGTTCAGTTATATGGCAGCTATAGGATATAGTCGGCCGATCCTAATGAAATTTGGTAGGTTGGATCAACTGGCCAAAATATATACTGCGTGCAAAGGAAAGAAGGGTGTGTGCAAAGTTTCAAGACGATAGCTTCAAAACTGAGAGACTAGTTCGCGTAGATACGGACAGACAGACAGACAGAAGGACAGACGGACATGCTCATATCAACTCAGGAGGCGATCTTGATCAAGAATATATATACTTTATAGGGTCGGAGATGTCTCCTTCACTGCGTTGCACACTTTTTGACAAAATTATAATACCCTCTGCAAGGGTATAAAAATAGAATTTCCGATCAATCAGTTATATGGCAGCTATAGGATATAATCGGTCCGGGCCGTTCCGACTTACATTCTGCGTGCAAAGGAAAGTAGGGTGTGTGCAAGGTTTTAAGACGATAGCTTTAAAACTGAGAGACTAGTTTGCGTAGAAACATACAGACAGACAGACGGACAGACGGACATGCTCATATCAACTCAGGAGGTGATCCTGATCAAGAATATATATACTTTATAGGGTCTGAGATGTCTCCTTCACTGCGTTGCACACTTTTGACCAAAATTAGAATACCCTCTGCAAGGGTATAATAAAACAACAAGAAAGTAAAGCCAACTTCTCATAAGCTTACTCGCGTATAAACAGACAGACGGACATGGTTATATCAACTCAGGAGGTTATCCTGATCAATAATATACATACTTTATAGGGTCGGGGACCCTATATGTCTCCTTCACTGCGTTGCGCACTTTTGACCAAAATTATAATACCCCCGCAAGAGTATAAAAAATTTCAAGCTTCCAAAGTTGGTGTTTTACCAAATACCATTCCCGATCGTTCAGTTATATGTTTGCTTAAGATATAGTCAGCCGAGCGTTATAAAATTTGGTAGGTCGGATTAACTGACCAAAAATATAATCTGTACAAAGTTCCAGCTTTCTATCTTCAAAAACACGAAAGTTGGGTCATTTCCGATCGTTCAGTTATATGGCAGCTATAGGATATAGTCGGCTGATCCTTATTAAATTTTTCATGTCGTAATGTTTTGCCAAAAATAGCTCTCATGTCAAATTTGAACTCTCTTACTTTTAAAACTGCGTGCTTATGCTGCGACTTATATACTGCATGCAAAGGAAAAAAGGGTGTGTGCAAAGTTTCAAGTCGATAGCTTTAATACTGAGAGACTAGTTTGCGTAGAAACAGACAGACGGACATGCTCATATCAACTCAGGAGGAGATCCTGATCAAGAATATATATACTTTATAGGGTCGTAGATGTCTCCTTCACTGCGTTGCACACTTTTGGACAAAATTATAATACCCTCAGGTATAAAAAGGTTTAGAAATAAGAAAAAAATAATTTGTTATTTTTGATTGTTTAATGGTAGCTTACGACCCAATAAAACTTTGGTTTTAAATGTGAACTCAATCCGATAAATAAATTAAATAGAATAAATTTTCGAAGCTATACATTAATTTGTATACTCATGTCAGAGTGACGTAATACATATTAGCCGGATAACTTTGCAATGCGTTTTTCTAAAATCAGTGTTCCTAAAGTAGGTGATGTCAATTTCTCGCAAATTGATTAACTGATTGTTCCGAAATCATTTTTATATGTTTTCATTCCCCTAGTCATATATCCAATTTTCTTGAAAGCGAACACAGGAGTTCATTTTCAAAAACTTATTCATATTCATATTCATATTCGATCAAATTCATATTTCATATTCACTTGAAACTGCTTTTGTCCCGCTTTTAATTTTTGCGTTTTTTATACCCTTGCAGATGGTATTATAACCTATGTTGTAATTATTTTAGTGTTGGCTTTCGATGGATAGGACTGTCGTGTTTTTGGAGATGGAAGGTTTAAACTTTCTACAGATTATATTTTTTGCCAATTGATCCGACCTAACAAATTTAATTAAGATCGGCTGTCTATATCCTATAGCTTCCATATAATTATACGATCGGAACTGGTATTTGGTAAAAATACCAACTTTGGTATTTTTTTTGGATAGATGCTTGGGTTTTTTATACGCGGTACTCTTAGAGTATGTATGTAACATAAGGAAGGAATCATCTCCGACCCCATAAAGTACATAAATTCTTGCCCAGAACAAACAGCAGATCCGTCCGTGGATCTCAGAAACTGTAAGAGATACCGCTCTGCTCCACAATACCCTCTTGCATATCAATATCCATATTGTTATGATTATTAACAGGATGATTAGGTTTTTTAAAGAATGTAGGGTCTGGAGTAATTGATGAGATCCGTTATTGGATTAAGGATTGGTCATTAAGACTCCTACAGTAACTAGCAGCTCAAGTTTGTGTAAAATTTTTCCAGGCCCACTCCCGCCTCAAAACAGAAATCATTGTAGCGCCAGTTTGTTAAAGTTTTTATACCCTTGCAGAGGGTATTATAATTTTGGTCAAAAGTGTGCAACGCAGTGAGGAGACATCTCCGACCCTATAAAGTATATATATTCTTGATCAGGATCACCTCATGAGTTGATATGAGCATATCCGATTGTCCGTCGGTCTGTCTGTTTCTACGCAAACTAGTCTCTCAGTTTTAAGGCTATGGACTTGAAACTTTGCAAAACCTCTTTTCCTTTGCACGCAGTATTTGTTTGTGTTAGGAAAATCTTATAAGGATTGGCCAACGATAATCGATATATATCCGATCTTAACTGCAGGGGTATATCAACTACGGCTCCGCCCTAAGTTAGTTTTTCTTTCTTGTTTCTTTTTTATCGCGTACCATATCGCGTTATTTTCTAAAATTGTTGTAGCCCGGGCAGAGGGTATTTTAATTTTTGTCAAAAATCCGTCTGTTTCAACGCAAACTAGTCTCTCATTTTTAAAACTATCGCTTTGAATTTTTCACACACCCTTTTCACCTTTTCACGCAGTATATTTTGCCCGCCGAGATCGGCGGACTATATCCTGTAACTGCCATACAACTGATTGATCGGAAAGGCTATTCCTTTGGTGTTTTTATACCCTGTACTCGTAAAGTATAAGGGTATATTGTATTCGTGTGCATGTGTGCTGCGATCTGTAAGGCAGGAGTGTACACGAAGAGAGTAAAACAAAAATAAAAAGGGTATTGGTAAGAGATGCGCAGTTCTGCACTGAGCCGACACAGGCCGACAATTTCCACTTATCCATAACCTTTAGACTTCCGTAAGCCAAAGTTCAAAACTAACATCACCCACAGTTTTCGCGGTACACCTAGGGTGACCAGATAGCTGAAATGAAAAATACGGACGAAAAGTGTCCGTGAAAAAAAAAAAGTGAAAAAACGCGTTCGCAATTCGCGTTTGCGTTCAGAACATGATTCAAGACAACTGTTAGCAGAAAGAAAATCACAGACTTTTTCATTGCAACTTTTTTTGAAAAAATCATCTCTTGCTTCCTTTTGCTGCTTTTCTTTTTCATTCAAAAATTTTTTCAAATGAACATACTGGTCGAACAATTTTGAATCATCAATTTGAATATTTTTGAATGCGAGAAATGTAACAGATTTTTCAACAGATTCCTACCTTTCAAATCTTTTCCTGGCTTGAAATTTAACCATTCGAAGTCTTTCAAGCGCGGGCTTTCGAATGTTTAAGTCTAGAAACTCATTTCGGAAAAATTGCAGGTGCAACCTGTTTTTTCGTCAAAAACTTGAAAAATACGGACATTTTACAAAAAATACGGACTAACGGACATAGAGCTGAACATACGGACATGTCCGTACTAATACGGACGCCTGGTCACCCTAGGTACACCTAAGAGAAGAAATTAATCAAATTTTGTCATATAATGAATTACGAAGGCCATGTAATGAACCATAGATCAATGAACTAAGCTTGGTATTTTTTTTTTAAGGTAATAAATTATTTATAATTTATGTTATATGTATACCAGTGGGTGGCAAACTCTTTTTCCTTAGCACGCGTGCATAGGGTCGGAAATTCTGCCGCAGCGCTTAGAGATACTGACAGTGTGAGCTCTCTAAAATTTTTTTTGGAATCTCGCTCATTTGCTCCCATTTTGCCTCATTTAACAGGCCAATCTTAAAAAAACTTTTTTCACTGAGAAAAATTTTCTCAAAAATAGGGCTGGAACAAGTTTTCTCCATAGAAAATATAGATAGGGAAGCGTAGTCTTTCCTTTGTTTAAGAACTGTTGCTAGCAAAGCTTTTTTAAAATAAAATAAACTATTTTAGCGCCCATTTAAAAATGAAACCTTTTTTTCGTTCAGTAAATGCTCA
Source organism: Drosophila bipectinata (assembly GCF_030179905.1). Taxonomy (NCBI): domain Eukaryota; kingdom Metazoa; phylum Arthropoda; class Insecta; order Diptera; family Drosophilidae; genus Drosophila; species Drosophila bipectinata. The sequence goes on along the minus strand of NC_091740.1, from coordinate 7,467,807 downwards.
TTGTTTTTTACTGCGACGCATTTACTCAAATTTTAAACATGTGTGCGTTTTGCCGCCCACTGTTATATTTCAACTTTGGCTCCGCCTGTCGCTTGCTTTCTTTTCCTTTCATAAAATATATTTTGTAATAGATTTTTTAAACACATCCGTAGCTTTAAAATTTGCTTCATTACTTTAGTAAAAAAAGCGAAAAAATTTCCGTTAGATATTTGGTTAAGGAAAAAATTTGGGTCCACTTGATGCTAGCACTCCTTTCTAAATTATTAATGCAAACTAGATCCAGCGGTTCTTCAGAGTTGGATGAGTTCTTATATTATTTGAGTTTTATGCAATCAATAAGGTGAATATCAAAAATGTTTCGATTCAAATCCCAAAGTTCATTTATGTGTAAATCAGTGGGGGGCAAACTCTCATAGCTATAGAAAACCATAGCATCCATAGGGTAGGAAATTTAACCGCAGCGCTGCCGGCACAATGACAGTGTGAGCACTTTCAAATTTTTTTAGAAGCTCTCTCATTTGCTCTCATTTTGACTCATTTCATGTTTCTACTGAAAAAAATTTTCTCAGAAATCGGGTTGGAAAAAGTTTTTCCCATAGAAAATATAGATGGGGAATCGTAGTTTTATATTTGTCAAAGAACTTTTGCTAGCACAGCTTTAAAATAAAATACACTATTTTAGTACTGATTCCAACTTTTGAATTAACGAAAAATTAAATAAAAAACTACGTTTTTCGCTCAGTGAATGCTCTGCTCTTATTGTTTTTGTCTGCTACGCATAGTTACACTCAAATTTTAAACATGTGTGCGTTTTGCTCCCCACTGGTATAAATGAACAAGCCTAAGTTGGAAAATCCAAGGGCATGTTTCACAGCTATGACAATTACTGCTTATTGGCCTAATGACGTATTGTTGAACAGCAATGCAATACCAGTCAGAAGTTCAAACAGTGACTATAATTACGCATATTAAAGTATTGAGGAAAGAGAATATTTTCAACCCCTTCTGTCAGTCAACTTTCTGCCTTCACAGTCATATGTGACCAACCCTTTATTAATGAAGCGCTAAGGGCTATGATGCTGCCTGACCATAACAAAATGGTCCCCCCATTTCCCCAGAAAAAACGTATCGAAAATATCTTACCGAGCGCAGTCTACTCCTTGGGGCCGACCATTTATGTGTTCGGAGCAAGCACCGATCGTAAAGCAGGATGTAGTGTTTGACGCATTTCCCACACTATTTGCCGATGAAGTACTGGGAGAATTAGGTAGACCACCACTGTTGCTGCCAGGAGAACGGTTGGGAATTTGTGGTGTCTGAATTTGGACCTGATGTTGAGGCAAAGATTGAGCTATATGCTGATGGGAGGATGGTGATGAAATGGAAAACTGGTTAACTTCCAGAAGTTCGCAGCTTTTACAATCGATGCCCTTTGTATCCGGATGATCGGGACATATGCTAGTAAATAATAAAGATTGTTTCTGGTGTTGCACCTGTTGCTGGATAAATTCTGTTAATAGTTTTACTCGGTTTCCATTAGACTCTTTAGCAGCCAAAGCTGCCAAGGAAGAGTGAAATGAACTGATTTGAGAAGGAAACGTGGTAGATGTTGGTGTTCCTATTGACTGTTGTAAAAATTCAGAGCTGGTGGCATCTAACTCATTTAGATGAGATGATGGACTTATAGATCCTCCGAACAGTGGGCATTTTATTTCAAGTCCTGCCGGTGATGATAGCTCCATTTCATGGGTATATTTGGGTGACTTATTATTACTTATATTATCAGTACTGTGTAATGAGACCTCTCCGGTGGCTGATATTAATGAGGGTGCAGGTGAGTTTGTTAAGGATACTATCAATAGGTTAGTCTTAGCTGTTTCTGAATTTAAGGAACCAAGTTTTGCAGATGTTTTTACTCCTACTTTAGGTGATGATATTGGTATCTTTGCACTAGGTGCGACCATACATCCACTACTACCGTCAAGTTTTGGCTGAAGATCTGATTCATGCAATTGATCCATGTTTGAGTACATTTCAGACCTGCATTCATTGTCTTTTTCATTAGTCTGTGTTTCTTTCTTTTCTGGCTCCGAATCATTTGGAAACTCTGATTGTGGTGACACCGACAGGAGACCTTTTCTATCTTCTCTGGATAACTGCAGTTTTTCGGTTTCATCACTGGAACTAATATCCAGAGGCTGCAAAAAAGATATCTGTGGCTTTTCATCCATGTTACGTTGTATAATGGCACTGGAGTACTCTCGATTAAGCAGCTGCTGCTCTAGCTCCTTCAAATTAAGCCTGTGATCTGTGTTTGCATGCAAGCCAAAAGTTTTAACGTTACCAAAAGACAATTTGCAAATAAAGCACATTAAAATGGGTTTTTCGATTTTGAATGCTTGTCTTGGACAATTAGAGTTTGCATCTTGCGCAGACACAACCCGGAAGGAATGTATTTTTGGGCTGGATCTATAGGTACCGCCGGATCCTGCTAGTAATTTTCTACCAAGATCAGAAACTTCGTCAATTTGATCAGGCTCATCTTTAGTCTGTTTATATGACTGAATATTCTGGTATCCTTTTTTTTTTTCCTGGCCGCTTATGGAAAGTTTTGTTACTGAAATCGAAGTTGAGGCTTCAACATTTTGAATATACTCCAATCCACTTCCATTTGCATGGTCTGCGTCAATAATATAAGCACTGCCATCGAGATTGTAAACTATTTTGCCTTCAAAAGTTTCCACATCAGATTTGGACATTGGAGAGCCGTCGTCATTACCATTATTAGAGCTGAAAAAAGTGAAAACGTTTTAAATGTTGGTACTCTTTTAATTTACATATTATTTTAATTTTTACACCCTTGCAGAGGGTATTTTAATTTTGTCCAAAAGTGTGCAACGAAGTGAAGGAGACATCTTCGACCCTATAAAATATATATATTCTTGATCAGGATCACCTCCTGAGTTAATATGAGCATATCCGGTTGTCCGTCGGTCTGTCTGTTTCTACGCAAACTAGTCTCTCAGTTTTAAAGCTATGGACTTGAAACTTTGCACACACCCTTCTTTCCTTTGCACGCAGTATATAAGTCGTATATCCTATAGCTTTCATATAACTGAATGATCGGAAATGGTATAACTTTGGTGTTTTTAAAGATAAAAAGCTGGAACTTAGTACAGATTCTATTTTTGGGCAGTTGAACCTACCAAATTTTATAAGAATCGGCTGACTATATCTTATGGCTGCCATATAACTGAACGATCGGAAATGGCATTTGGTAGAAATATCAACTTTCGTATTTTTGAAGATAGAAGCTTGGGACTTGTTTTAAATTTTTTTATCGTAACTGGTTTTATTATGATATTATAAGGATCGGCCAACTATATCCGATGTTTACGATATATATCTGGTTTTAACTGCAGGGGTATATCAACTTCGTCTCCGCCCGAAGTTAGCTTTCATTTCTTGTTTTTAAATGTAATAGTGAGAAACGACACATAAAGTATACTTTTGATTATAATCAGAATTCTGAGACCAGGTCAGATCGAAAGATGTCTATTTGCACATACCGTTTGAAATTTTTATTGTGTTCCCCTTTTGAACCGCTGCACTATGGTCCAAAAGCCCAAATTTTTGCACAAATGATGTTTTTTTTTTCTGAAATAATTTAATTTTGTTTAGTGCATAGTGCGCTAATCCATACCATTGGACGAGAAAAGAAAGGTGCATCATAAGATAAAAAAACATGACTATACCCCTTTCAATTTTTTATGCTTCCATTGCAGATGGTATTGTAATTTTTGTAAAAAGAGTTTTTGACACTTTTGTATATATGCACAAAATACAAAATCTATGCGATTGCTATGAATTTTAAAAATCTAAAGGACTGCTATAGTCGACTGTTTTTCGTCTATATTATACCCGGTTTTCATATCTTCCATTCCACATTAACTAACGTTTAAGTTTTAAAGTTCTCAATTATACAAGAGTTCTACAAAAAATACTTCCACTCAAATGTCGCTTCAATTTTACTTTGTGGTGCCACACATGACTCTTTTGGGTGTTTTAAAAAATACCGACAATCTTGCTAGTTTTTTTCTAAAATCAGAAATGAACTTGAGTTTAAAAACAATGAAGAAAGGCTAACTAATAAAGAAATGCCTAAGAAAGGCAAAACAACAAAAACAAACCTACGGCTTACTACCGATTCAGCAAGAAAGCAGACTAAAAAGTCTATAACTCCTCTAAAAATTATCCGATTTGGTTGATTTGTAGGTTTAGACTAGCCATTAGAACAGTTTGGCATAAAAACAATTTTTTTTAAAAACATTAACAAACTGGCGCTACAATGAGTATCAGAAGTGGGCGGGAGTGGGACAAACTTGAACTTGCGTAGGTATTGTAGGAGTCTTCATGCCAAATTCTATAGCTCAGATAAATGCAGATCAAGAATATATTCTTTATGAGGTCGGAGATGATTGCTTCTCTATTTTACGTAGATTACACGACTACAATATACCCTTGTACTCTACGAATACTGGGTATAACAATTATTAACAAATTATTACAACAAAGAATATATGTATATAAAAGGGTATATATATAATATATATAGGGTAAAACAATGAAAACAAAATATAAAAAATATTCCAAGCTTGTATCTGGAAAAGTACCAAAGTTGGTATTTCTACCGTATATAATACTATAATAGTACAGTCGTAGTATTTTGCCAAAAAAAAATTCATCGGAAATCTCAACTCTCTAAATCTAAAAACACCAAAGATTGGCTCCGTTTTTTAAAAAACCCAAAACAGGCATGTGTGGTACCCAAAAGTGAAGTTGAAGTGAAATTTGAGTCGAATTGTTTTTTGTAGCACCCAATTTTCAATAGATAGCACAGTGCAACATTGATTTGGAACTTTTAAAGAGACATAGTAGGAATTGTTTATCAGGTCGAATATAGCACATAACCGTGTTTGAAATATTTGTACCACCCTTAACATCTTTATTTATTCAGAAAAAACCGTTTTTCCGCACTTTTTTGCGCTTAAAAATTCCTAAACGCGTAATTTTAAATTTAATTTAAAATTTTCACACAATGTTTTTCAATAGTTTAATGTTGTTGCTTTTAAAAAAAGATACATCTTAAATTTTTTTAAACAAAAAGGATAAACTTATTAACACAAGAAAATGACATTTTTGCATTTTTGCCGTGTTTTTCGAACTTTGACTTTCGTTACAACCTACAAGAAAAATGTATCAAATATTCTTATAATTCTTGAATAAAACGAGACCAATTTCAATAAGAATTTATGAAAATTGTTGAATCTATAACGTTTTTCCCAAAACAAGCCAGTTTAATCTTGCTAGCGTTCCATCAAGCTTCACAGCTGTACACAGTTGGCCAAACAACATTGGTAACTCCACTTATGAATATAACTATATCTTGATAGCTGACTGGTACTGGTAATGGGAATGTCGATCACTGATTTACATAAAAATACAGAACTTAAAGATTTAAAAAACGTATAATACAAAAAGCAAATAATATACATATTTTTTATCAGAATTATAAATATATTTAAAGTCTAAGAATAATAATTTGAATAATTTTTCAATAGCATTTTGCACTACTTTACTAAAAGTCGCGGGAAGATTTAATATAAAAACTTAGGAAGTTTTGGTGGCGGCAGATATACCGCAAAATTTGCGAGTGGGAGTACTGACTATATAAACCAAAAACAAGAAAGGAAAGCTAACTTCGGGCGGAGCCGAAGTTGATATACCCTTGCAGTTAAAACCAGATATATATCGCAAACATCGGATATAGTTGGCCGCTCCTTATGGGAATATGATAATATAACCCAATTTATTATAATATAAAATCTAAAAAAAGTCCCAAACTTCTATCTTCAAAAATACCAAAGTAAGACTAAAACAAGAAAGGAAAGCTAACTTCGGGCGGAGCCGAAGTTGATATACCCTTGCAGCTAAAACCGGATATATATCGCAAACATCGGATATAGTTGGCCGATCCTTATGGGAATATGAATATATAATCCAATTTATTACAATACAAAATCTAAAAAAAGTCCCAAACTCCTATCTTCAAAAATACCAAAGTTGGTATTTCTACCAAAAAACCTTTCTGATCGTTCAGTTATATGGCAGCTATAAGATATAGTCGGTCTATCGTTATGAATTTTTGTAGGTCGGATCAACTGACCAAAAATAGAATCTGTACTAAGTTTCTATCTTCAAAAACACGAAAGTTGGGTCATTTCCGATCGTTCAGTTATATAGAAACTCTCTAACTCTAAAAACACCGAAGTTATACCATTTCCGATCAATCAGTTATATAGCAGCTATAGTATAGTCGATCCAAGCCGTTCCGACTTATATACTGCGTACAAAGGAAAGAAGGGTGTGTGCAAAGTTTCAAGTCGATAGCTTTAAAACTGAGAGACTAGTTTGCGTAGAAACAGACAGACGGACAGACAGACAGACGTACAGACGGACATGCTCATATCAACTCAGGAGGTGATCCTGATCAAGAATATATATACTTTATAGGGTCGGAGATGTCTCCTTCACTGCGTTGCACACTTTTGACCAAAATTATAATACCCTCTGCAAGGGTATAAAAAGATGCCTCGGTAAAACCAGTTAAGAGATATGAAAACTAAAACAAGAAAGGAAAGTTAACTTTGGGCAGAACCAAAGTAGATATACTCTTGTTTATGTCAAATTATGTTGTTTATGGTACTTATGGTTTATAATTTATACTGATGACTATAAAATGATAACATAAAAAACTATGACTATAAAATTATTAAAAATCATTTAAAACTCAGAAACTTGAAATACGGAATATTGCTTAAAACTAAAACAAAAGAAAAAGGCAAACTGGCAGACAGTCATATGGACATATATGGTGACGATATATAAACTTAGGTGATGATGTTATAGAATATATATACATACTTCATAAGGCTTAAAATGTTTCCTTCACTGCGTTGCACACATTTTACATACATTTTACCTTTACAATACTATATTTAAATTCTCTCTATAAGAGCATTTAAACCTATGGCTTAAAAAAAAGGTCCAATAAAAAAAAATAAAAACCAATAAAAAAAAAAGTAAAAACCACGGAAATGGAAACCATTAAAAATATAACTTTTTGCATCATAAACAAAATTTTAGTAAACTGGTGAACTTTCTGATGCAATTGAACAAAAAATAGGTAACCAATCGTAATTTGGTTTATAGACAGATACATTCATACACATTTTTTTTTTAAGTATACATTTTTATAAGTATATATTTTACACACATACATTGAAGTGCGGTGGTTTTTATAAAAAACGAGAAAGAAAAGCTAACTTGGGCGGAGCCGAAGTTGATAAGCCCTTGCAGTTAAAACCCGATATATGTACATATATCGCAAACATCGGATATAATTGTCCGATCCTTATGAGAGTATCAAAATAAAACCAATTAATTACAATAAAATATCTAAAAAAAAAAGTCCCAAGCTTCTATCTTCAAAAATACCAAAGCTGGTATTTTTACCAAAAACCATTTCCGATCGTTCAGTTATATGGCAGCTATACCAGCGATATGTATATATGCAAGGGTATATCAACTTCGGCTCCGCCCGAAGTTAGCATTCCTTTCTTGTTCTATATAAAAAGGGGAAAAAAACTTTAGAAAACTCTCTGAAATTTACGTACGTCTGAAGTTTACTTATCCTACTTGTTGGTGATTAAAAAGTATTAACGATCGCCGATCCAGTGACCATAATAATGGTAAAGTATTATATACAAGCATGTACATACATACATAAATATGTACATATTTAGTGACAAGGGGTGGAGTAGGTACAATAGCCAAGTACAATACACAATCGGTATGCCTGTGATTGTGTTCAAGTTTTTTTTTACTAAGAAATTGCCTTTTGTTCTCAGACATGCAGCATAAAAAGTAGCGAATATAAAACAAAAGTGTCACTTGCCCAGAGACTGGGGATGCCAGACGAAGTTCAGCTTGCATTGTTATTCTTCTTTGTTAGCTTGGCTTGTGTTCGTATTAAAAGTATGTATTTATGTATGTGCATACAAATGTACATATGCCAGAATATGTGCCCGTTTGATTTTTTACTTTTGGTTCTACCAAGGCCCCAAAATCATTCTTTTCGGTAAGATCAATGATTCGATACGATGTGCTTTGCCACGTACAGTAGAAAGCCAAGAGGTATACGTTTTCGAGATGGGATCGACAAGGCTCAGTTGATGAACTGTTCTTAAAGCTATCAAAGAAAGAAACAATAAATTTAATTCGATAAGATTTCGATGATTTTTGAAGATGCGACACATAAATACATATGTTAATTAGTATTTTTTTAGCTTTGCAAAGGGTATTATAGGGGTTTTTTTTTTAATTTTTAACTTTTGGTACTAAACAATATCTATGTATGTATACTCACCATGTCGCACGTGGCCAACTTTAATTCTCAGTATAAATTTGTAAGATTAAGAAAACGTACCGTTTCTATTAGACTGTTTTAGTCAATCTACAAATTTTTGTATTGAAAATGTATTCCTATGATAATTTTATTATAAAAACCTTTTCTTTGAATACCAATTTAAAAAAAAAGACCAAGATATTATTCATATCCTATACCTTGCAGAGGGAGTTATGATTTTGGTCAAGAGTGTGCAACGCAGTAAAGAAGACATTTCCGAACCCGTAAAGTACATATGTATATATATTCTTGATTTCGTCGACCTCCTGTTCAAACAATATCCTCTTACTTAACTGTTCAACGTTCAATCGCAGTGTGCCTCACATCGTCTCGTACTACTTGGAAATAACGTCCTAGACAGTGTTTCATTAGTTAACGATCTTGGAGTCCTTTTTGACCATAAGCTGTCGTTTAATGAACATATATCATTGACAGTTAATAAAGCCAAAGGTTGTTAACTTTTATCAAACGTTGGTCAAAACAATTATGTTCCTTTCACCGCTAAGGTACTTTGACTGAACAGGTATGTTTTACCTTGGAATATTTTTCGTGCGTTAGGAATCCGCAATATATTTGGTTCATCAAAAAAGTATTGAATCTGTCCAAAAGGAGTTTCTGGTTTTGCATTAAAAAATTTTAATTGCGATACTTGCCTTCCGGCGTCAGTTCCGAATATGGTAACTATGCATTTTCGACCCTTTTAGTTACCAATTGGTAGATCTAATTTTGCCGAAAACGATCCATATTGTAAATTATGTTTCACTACGTTATTTGTAAAAGTTACAACTTATTTTCCTATTTACTATCCCTGAACTATAGGGCAGTGGTTGGCACTCAGTACATGTGCTTGAGAATATGAACAATTAATTGGATGGCTTTGAAAGTGCGAAATTCAAATATGAAAAATATTGACTTTTCAGAGACTTTAAAAAATATATAATATATCGTTGTTTAGGTGTACTTCAGAGTTTATGTCGTAGCATGTCTTATTCTGCACTTATCCGATGCAACCAGGGACCGTAAATAATGATTATGAGTTTAAAAAAATTGAAGCCCAAAACAGTCTCCAAAAAAATTGAAAAAAATTGTCATAAGTTAAATTTTCATGGCAAATTCAAAAACAAGATAAATTTTTTTTTTCAATTTTTATGAAAAAAATTGATTTTTAATAATTAAAATTAATTTTAATAATAAAAAATTAGTAATAATTATTAAGTATCAATTTTTATATAAAAATTACGCAATAACTTTTATTTTGTAATTTTTATTATATAAATTGGAAAATAAAAATTATTCGATAACTTTTATTTTAAAAATTGAAAATAAAGATTGAATCTATATATCTTTTAATCCGTTGAAGCCAGATTCAATATATATGTATATATATGATTTACACATCAATACCTTTCAGATGGTATATAATAAGTATGTATATATGTTTATCCGCTTATGTGCCTGTGCAGTATTGGCAGTATTCATAAATAACTATTTATAATAACTGTACTATAATAACTAACCCAACTATTGTTGCGGCGGCTGAGAAAGAGTAGTTCATTAAATTATTAATCAAGATTAAATTACAAAAATTTATTAGTTTTTAATATATAAATGGCTAATTATTTAATTTCAAGAACATTAACTTTTGCACGGAGTCTTCGGCAAGGTTGCATCTAAGATCAGTAATTACTAATTTAAGGGCCGAAAATGCCCTTTCAACCTATATAAACATATATACATACTTATTATATACCATCTGAAAGGTATTGATGTGTAGATCATATATATACATATATATTGGATCTGGCTTCAACGGATCAAAAGATATATAGATTCAATCTTTATTTTCAATTTTTAAAATAAAAGTTATCGAATAATTTTTATTTTCCAATTTATATAATAAAAATTGAAAATAAAAGTTATTGCGTAATTTTTATATAAAAATTGATACTTAATAATTATTACTAATTTTTTATTATTAAAATTAATTTTAATTATTAAAAATCAATTTTTTTCATAAAAATTAAGAAATAACTTTTATTTTGTAATTTTTTGCTTTTTTAATTATAACCGTTACAGTCCCTGGATGCAACCTCCAAGTTTTCAAAGTAGAAAAACATCTGCTACAATCGCCTCTGTTAACGCCCTAAAAACTCTTTCTTTAATAACTTCAATTTTTTTTATCCAATCGGTACAAAATAAAAAATATATATATAAAATATAGCTAATATATTTATATTATTTATATTAAAAGGTTTATATTATTGGTATTATTGGTTGGTACGCCCACTTTTTTAAAACAGGTTCTTAGGGCGTCAATCAATACAACAAAAGAAAAACAATAAAATATTTTCATGGTTTATTTTAACATTAAATAAGAAAAAATATGCACAACATATTTTTTTACAATTAAAAAATATTAGTTTTTTAAATTAATTACTTAAAATTTATATGCATATTATAAGCTATATTAGCCAAAATTAACAAAAATTAAATATTTGCTCGATATATTCATCAAAATCTTTTTATCAAAATTTTGAACAATTTATTTTTTAATATTTAAGTTTGTAATTTTTTTTAAATAGATATCTTAATGCAGAGCACTCACACAACTTGGTGTTGTCAAATACACCACCGATGATTTTTCATCGATGTTCAGTATTCAGTAACTCAATATATATACATAATTCAATATTTCTATTTTTTATGTAATTTATATTAATATCACTTCAACATCATCAGTCTGCGAGACGAAAATATATTCTAAAATTTTCTGTCTATTTATTAAAAATGTTTAAAACTTATAAAAAAATGTTTGGGTGTGATAATAAACTGGGACCTTTTTAAGATTTTTTAAATTTAAGCCCACAATAATAAATAACACAGTACGACAATGGTTTGGAACTTTTGAGAAGACTTAGTTGAAATTGTTTATTAGTTCGAATATACATATTACAAAACCTAGTATAGTTTGAAATATTTCTAACACCCTCAAAATCTTAACTTATTTGGGAAAAACGGATTTTTGGGACTTTTTTGCTCTTAAAAAATTGCTCTTAAATTTAAACGCGTTAAATTTATAAATTTCCGACGTTTTTTAATAGTGAAATGTTGTAGCTTTTGAAAAAAAATGTCTTACATTTGGGAATGAATGACTTGTTTTGGGAAAAGCGTTTTAACTTCAAACATTTTCATAATTTCCTAATGCAATTGGTCTTGTTTTATTCAGGATTAATGATACAATATTGATATTTCATTTCTTGGAAGTTGTACCGAAAAAATGGCGTTAAAGTCCGAAAAACACAACAAAAATTCAAAAATGTCAGTTTCTTGTGTAAAAATGTTAAGCTTTTTGTTTTAATTAATTTAAGATCTATTTTTTTTCAAAAGCTACAACATTTAACAATTAAAAAAGTCAGAAATTTTAAAATGCGTTTAAAATTACGCGTTGAGGAATTTTTAAAAACAAAGAAGTCCTGAAAAAACGTTTTTTCTAAATAAATCAAGATTTTGAGGGTGTTAGAAATATTTCAAACACGGTTTTGTACTATGTTCGACCTAATAAACAATTCCTTCTAGGTCTCTTCAAAATTTCCTTCAATTTTTATACCCTTGCAGAGGGTATTATAATTTTGTCCAAAAGTGTGCAACGCAGTGAAGGAGACATCTCCGACCCTATAAAGTATATATATTCTTGATCAGGGTCCCCTCCTGAGTTGATATGAGCATGCCCGTCTGTCCGTCTGTCTGTCCGTTTCTACGCGAACTAGTCTCTCAGTTTTAATGCTATTGTCTTGAAACTTTCCACACACCCTTCTTTTTTTGCACGCAGTATTTAAGTCGGAACGGCCCGGATCGGCCGACTATATCCTATAGCTGCCATATAGCTGATTGATCGGAAATGGTATAACTTTGGTGTTTTTAAAGTTAGAGAGTTCAAATTTTACACAAAAGCTATTTTTGGCAAAACATTACGACATGTTAAATTTCATAAGGATCGGCCGACCATATCTTATAGCTGCCATATAACTGAACGATCGAAAATGACCCAACTTTCGTGTTTTTAAAGATAGAAAGCTGAAACTTAATACAGATTCCAGTTAATCCAACCTACCAAATTTCATTAGGATCGGCCGACTATATCCTATAGCTGCCATATAACTGAACGATCGGAAATGGTTTTTGGTAGAAATGTCAACTTTCGTATTTTTTAAGATAGAAGTTTGGGACTTTTTTTAGATTATTTATTTTAGTTAATTGGTTTTATTATGATGCAATCATAAGGATCGGCCAACTATATCCGATGTTTGCGATATATATTCGGTTTTAACTGCAAGGTTATATCAACTTCGGCTCCGCCCGAAGTTAGCTTTCCTTTCTTGTTTTTTGTCGCACTGTGTTATCGATAACCACTTCAAACTTAAAAGAAAAAAAAATTTTTTTTTTTAATTCATTTACGAGAAATTATTATAAAAAAATATAAATATTTAAAATAAATAAATCGGTTTATTTTAAATTTATTAAAATAAATAAATCAATTTTATCATTGATAAAAAAAAAGTCATCGATTTTTTCCAAATAAAAGTTGTGCTCTACATAAATTTTCCTGTTAAAAAAATTTGAAACGTAAAAATTAAAAAATTTCAATGTGGCCAACTTGGTATGTCACGACCCCATAGAGAATAGAATAAGTACCAAAAAGGTTACAGAGATTAGGTTTTAAAAAGACTGCATCGCTGGAAGAGCTTAAGGCTATACCAAAAAGTGTTTATGGGAAGTGCTTTGAGGGTTGGAAAAACCGTTGGCATTAGTGTATTGTATCTGAGGGGGATTAATTTGAAGGAGACAACATAAATATTGATAAATAAATTAATAGTTTTTCTTGAAAATACAAAGTCACCTTACTTTTTGAACACATCTCGCATACCTGTGAGGCATCGCTGCAGAATGGAAAATTTTGACACAGACACTTTTGCCGGGCTCTATAAATGAGTCTGTTATTTTTATAAAAGGGTATGTTATTTTTAAGACACTACAGAATTTTTGAAGCAAATTTTCGATTTTTTAAAAATGTTACTCAGATGTCCCCCCTTAAATTATCCCAATATAGCATAATGTTTTTTGCTATCATAATGCCTTTGATCGACAACTTTAAAGTAACCATAGCTTAAACGAAAAATTGAACATTGATCTATTGTAAATAATTTTCATCTTAAATTATTTTAATAAAAAATGGTTTTTGCCAGAAGAAGTGGTCAACTTTCCTATTTTGCAAAAATATTGTACACCGCTCGTAAACGAACTAAATTGTGATATAAATCTGCGAGCAATGACAAAAATCTTGCAAAATGTTCGGAAACGGACTCGGATCGTTTATTTTCACTTACATTTTTAACTTTATATATCCGGGTTTCACAGTATATATGTTTCGGACGTTTTACGAAATTTTTTTTTGATTTTTGCTCGATGATTTTTATATTTCAAATATTTATATTTCCAATATATTTCTATTTTATTACCATATCATTATATAAATAAATGTACCAAATTGATAACGCAGCAAAAAAAAAACTTTAAGCGACACGGAGCAATAACTGAACTTTAGAAAATTTACGTGCGACATGGTCTCAGGAATAGCTAAGCGGTAGAGTTTTCGGTTGATATAACTCCTTTTTAATTGTATTAAATTATTCCTGTTGTTAATTATATTAAGTTATTCCTTTTTGTTTTAAAAAATTTTTTTTATACTTAATATTTATACTCCGATTAAGACCATAAAAGCGAAAAACGACGCCACAGTACCCCCATGTATAATTTAATGGGCTGAATGGACGTAGGTGTCTCAGACCAAAAATAAATTATCATTATTAAATTTTAAGATAAGGAACGAAATTTTAATATAATTTGTTAAACTAAAAACAGTTTGTCACCTATGTGACCTGTCGTCGTTCTTCACCCCATAATCCAAGCCTAGTGTACTTAGATTGACAAAAACTGTTTTTCAGGTTTGGGAATGAGCGGGAGTCAAAAAGGTAAAAAACCGTTTTTGATCTGCAAGGTTTTATCTGCAAGGGTATATCAACTTGTTTCTCTTGTCTTTCTTGTTTAATAATAATTTTGTATTTCTAGTAATATAACTTTTAAGTTTTTATGATTTTAAAATCGTTTCGCTAAAAATATCATAAAAGTCTCGCAAACGGACCCGTTTTCGAGCTATCGAACACGAAACTATTACTGCCACGAACTTAGCGACCGAGATTCGTTTTTTTACCGTTTCGCCTACCTCTCGTTTTCGATATTTTTTACAAAGCTTTGGCCAACTAGGCTGGTGTAAACTAATTTTCATAATTTTCAAATAGGTAATTTATTTTGACTTATTAACTTATTATCAAATTTTCAAAAGGGGACTTAGGTTAATCAATCCAACTTGTTAATCAAAATTCAAGCATACCTGTGCTCTGTATTTTGTTTTGCGCAGCTTTTTCTCTGAAGGAGGGTCTTATCTCTATTTTTGACACGTTGGTGGCAAATTAGTATGAATAACAAATAGCAGAATGGTGATGTTTCGTTTATACATATACTCTAAAAGAGAGTATTATAAATTTGGTCAATGGTGTGCAACCCAGTCATTTTAGACCGTAAGACTGTATATGTACATATACACTGTGTTATGTCCGTCTGTCTTTTTCTTTGTACACATTCTTCTTTCTTTTGCACTGAATGCAATGTCGGAATAAAAATTTTAAAAGAATCTGTCAACTTCTACTTAACTTTCTATTTAAATTTGTTTTGTCAAAAACTTAGTTTGAACTTTTGTGAGCAGCGGAAATGGTATATTTTTATCGTTTTATTAATTTTAATAATCTGTTGCATTATTGAATATACTTAGTTGAAGCGGCATCGGCTTCAGTCGATTGCGCATCTATCTGCTTAGTTTTATCTGTCCGAACCGTTATCGCGGTATGTAATGTCTTCTCTTGAGCTTTGCTCATGTGCGCCCGACCATAGCACGCCCAGGCGTTCTTTGTACATACATATATGCGACATAAGCTCCCTGTCCCTATTTTGTTCTTTCGCCCATAGTGAGCGATGCCTCTATTAGAATGAATTTGATCGCTAAGCTCCAGGAAGCTGCACTTTTCCTAAGCTCATCGCGCCGCTCCAACCACTGCCGTTGACCTCCGCTTCGCTCTCTATATTACCGCAATAAAGGGCATTTAATTGAAAGCGGTGATTATTTATTGGGAACTGGGAAAACTACCGGTACCAAAGACGCTCGGTAATGCAGCAAACTTTTTTGAACATATTTGCCATATACCCGATATTTTTATACCGTTGCAGAGGGTATTATAATTTTGTCCAAAAGTGTGCAACGCAGTGAAGGAGACATCTCCGACCCCTTAAAGTATATATATTCTTGATCAGGATCACCTCCTGAGTTGATATGAGCATGTCCGTCTGTCCGTCTGTCTGTTTCTACGCAAACTAGTCTCTCAGTTTTAAAGCTATCGACTTGAAACTTTGCACACACCCTTCTTTCCTTTGCACGCAGTATATAAGTCGGAACGGCCGGGATCGGCCGACTATATCCTATAGCTGCCATATAACTGATTGATCGGAAATGGTATAACTTTGGTGTTTTTAGAGTTAGAGAGTTCAAAATTGACATGACAGCTATTTTTGGCAAAATAATACGACATGCCAAATTTCATAAGGATCGGCCGACTATATCTTATAGCTGCCATATAACTGAACGATCGGAAATGACCCAACTTTCGTGTTTTTGATGATAGAAAGCTTGAACTTTGTACAGATTCTAGTTTTGGTCAGTTAATCCGACCTATAAAATTTCATTAGGATCGGCCAACTATATCTTATAGCTGCCATATAACTGAACGATCGGAAATGACCCAACTTTCGTGTTTTTGAAGATAGAAAGCTGGAACTTGGTACAGATTATATTTTTTGTCAGTTAATCCGATCTACCAAATTTCATAACGATCGGTTGACTATATCATATAGCTGTCATTTAACTGAACGATCGGAAATGGTATTTGGTAGAAATATCAACTTTCGTATTTTTGAAGATAGAAGCTTGGGACTTTTTTTTTTAATTTTTTTATTGTAATTAATTAGTTCTATTATGATGTAATCATAAGGATCGGCCAACTATATCCGATGTTTTGCGATATATATCCGGTTTTAGCTGCAAGGGTATATCAACTTCGGCTCCGCCCGAAGTTAGCTTTGCCTTCTTGTTATTTATCCCGATGTATAAAATCTTACCAGACAAACCGACACTTAACTGTAAGGCTTTATCAACACCGGCTCTGCGAGAAGTTAGCTTATACTTTTGTTTTATGCAGTGTGTTACCATTATTAAGGCCAGATATTTTGGGCGTTGGCACGTTTAGCCCTAAACTTTTTAAGTCGACAAGGTTTTTTTGGAAAAAGTGACAATTTAAAGAATTTGTTATAAAAATACTGATAGCGAAAATTAATTAACATCTTTAAATTTTATGGAACAAACATTCATGAACGTTAAAAAAAATCAAAGAATATTTTGAACAATTTTAGAATAGTTAGAAATGTTAAAACTACAACCACGGAAATAAATAATTTTTCTCCCTCGTTTCAGATTTTGTGTGAGAGCGCCCTTTCGGATTCACGGTTTCTGAAATTGCCATTCACCATAATTCATATATTGTAATTTATAGGGTCCGAGATGTCTCCTTCACTACGTTGCACATTTTGGGACAAAATTATAATACCCTCTGGAAGGGTATACAAAGTCTATCCATATTTGATGATTTTATAATTACTTGTGATTCATGTTTACCAACCTGAACAAAAAATCATGCTACTGCTTTTAATTTCATAATTTAATTGAAGGGCAAAACTGTGTTTTGGTCAACGGAAACGCATACGATAATGGGAAAATTACCAGTCGAAAAGACCCAGACTGACAAGCTCTAATTTGTTGTCATTAAATTTTTCAACGAATTTCGTATTTATTGTACCCTTAATTAAATTATCTTTATAATTATTAGAGAAATTGTTATTAAATTGGCGAATCATTATCATCTTCCCTTATGTGGTAATGTGTACGTTTCACAAAAATTTTCGAAATGTTGAGGAAATAAAGGGTCTGAATGCTTGAATGCGATTATTAAGCCCTAAAAGTCGTTGGTTCTATATTTTAACACCAATTTTTACACTAGGATATATTAATTTCCTAGCAATGGAATATATGAATTCCAAATATGGAAATAATTCTGCTTAATATACGGTACACGACGTGTACTACACGTAGAGTACAAGGGTACATTTTATTCGTGTGACGAATATTCGTATGTAACATAGTGTAGGAACATATAACATATACATACATAAGTATCTCCGACGCCACATACATAGCACTATGGAATTCGACCAGTTTTTGTGACAAAAACCCATTTTCTGAAAGTCGGAAAATTAAAATAAGTTTCAGTGTAACGCATTCCAAATTCACCAATTCAATTCACCAGTGGTGCATGACAGAAATTTTTAAATCAGCTAACAAAGACAGCAGTGGCAAATCAAAGGCGACTGAAATATTAAGTTTTGTTTACAAAGTTTGAGCGGGCAGAAGTAAATAGCTAAACAACATTTATTGAAATTAATTAATTCTAATCTTTGTGTACTATGCATAGTATACAGCCCCGCACTAAAGTGATAGCACACTTTTTACTTTTTCCTAACGCTATTAAATTTAATTTTAAATGAAAAGGAAAACAAATTGTACATATGTATACAATGTATGGGCAAAAGTTCGTTGTATGGAAATTAAAAAAAAATCCATTTCGTTGTATGGAATGGTACCAATGGTATCATTGGTCAAATGAAGTGACTGGTTGAGCAAAAGAGCTAAAACTTTAATTTTTTTAGAGTTAGAGAGTTCGGATTTTGTATAAATGCTATTTTTGGCAAAATAATACGACATACCAAGTTTCACAAGGATATAACCATATAGCCATATAACTGAACAGTCGGAAATGGTATTTTGGAAAAATACCAACTTTGGAATTTTTGAAGTGATGTTCGTGTACACATGTACATATGTACATACATACATATACTTCTTCGATTAGACATTTTTGTGACATTTTTTTTAGACATTGAATTTGAATATTGTGCTTAATCGTTTCTTAAAAGGTAAATCTTCAAATTCTTACTGAAGTCCTTTTTTAAAAAAAATGAATAAGCCAATCCCGCAATACATACATATTTAATTCATAATAAAATAAATAGAAGACAATAGAAGACGAAGGCACGTGTCGTGAAAAAAATTTTTGCATGTATTATTTTGAATACATACAACGTATAATCATTATAATGGCATTAGTATTACCATTATAAATACCATTTATCCCTAATATTTTAACTCGTCTTTAGGTATTTTTATTTGATTACTTCAGGGGAATACGGTTAATTCGGAAAAAGTGACAAATTTTGAAGAATTTGTTTTGAAAATACTAATAGCGGAACTTAATTTATTATCTTTACATTTTATCTTACATTGTTTACCTTTAAAAAAAAAAAACAAGAAAGGAAAGCTAACTTCGGTCGGAGCCAAAGTTGATATACCCTTGCAGTTAAAACCGGATATATATCGCAAAACATCGGATATAGTTGGCCGATCCTAATGAAATGTGGTAGGTGAGATGAACTGACCAAAACTAGAATCTGTACCAAGTTCCAGCTTTCTATCTTCAAAAACGCAAAAGTTGGGTCATTTCCGATTGTTCAGTTATATGGCAGCTATAGGATATAGTCGGCTGATCCTTATGAAATTTGGCACTTTGTAATGTTTTGCCAAAGATAGCTTTCATGTCAAATTTGAACTCTCTAACTCTAAAAACACCAAAATTATACTATTTCCGATCAATCAGTTTAATGGCAGCTATAGGATATAGTCGACCGATCCCGACCTATATACTGCGTGCAAAGAAAAGAAGGGTGTGTGCAAAGTTTCAAGTCGATAGCTTTAAAACTGAGAGACTAGTTCGCGTAGAAACAGACAGAAAGACGGACAGACGGACAGAAGGACATACGGACAGACGGACATGCTCATATCAACTCAGGAGGTGATCCTGATCAGGAATATATATACTTTATAGGGTCGGAGATGTCTCCTTCACTGCGTTGCACCTTTTGGACAAAATTATAATACCCTCTGCAAGGGTATAAAAAATGAGGTCGATATTTTCCTTTGCAGTTAAGATCGGATAAATATCAAAAATATCGGGTATACATAGTTTCTTATTGCAAAGCCTTAAGAAAATTTTATTATAAAACGATAATTCTTAGAATACAAAATTTAAATAAAATTCCAAGCGTCTATCATCAAACTACCAAAGTTACATTAATTTCGAACGTTTAGTGATATGCGAGCAGACAGATTGGCAGATTCCGGTCTTTCCAACTTACATACATACATATGTACAATATGTTTATACATTTATATACTTTATTTACATACTGCGTGCAAAGAAAAGAACTGTGTGTCCAAAGTTTCAGACGTTAGCAGGAGGTCATCCTGATCATATTTACTCTATAGTAGGGATGTCGGAAATATATCAAAATATCGATATATCGATATATTTTCTCTTAAAAAATATTATTATCGTGATATTTTTTGGGCAAAAATAGTCGATAATAATATTTTTGAGTTGGTGTTCTCCGATATTAGTTGCAAAAGAAAGGAAATATAGGTTTACTTGAGTATGCCATTTTGTATTTGGGAGACAAATCCGTTGGAATTCTGGAACTCACAAATTTCAACGATGCCGATGCTAGCGAAGGTTGCTTTAAGTTTTCTTATCACGCCTGGAAGTTCGGTTCCATCTGAACGGTTGGCTTCTGCCATTAAATGTGTTGTCTGTAGTCGAATGACATACCAGCATATAACCGAAAGAGTTTTTTTTAAATCATTGAAGAAAGATTTATTTTGTAATTAAGAGCATTAAATAAGAGAATTAAGTAATTAGCATTATTAAGTACATATTCCATGAATTCATGAATTCATAAGTACATTCCATATTCCTTTTTTTTTTGTATTAAGTTTTTTTTAATCTTTTTAAAATAAATTTGAATACAATGTCCTTAATAATTTTGTTATTTTTTATTTCAAAGAACTTAAAAAAAAGTTGCTTGAGAGTGGGTATAAATATTTGTTGTTTTTTCAATTCACTTTTTAAATAAAAAATATGTCTTGTTTGCAGTTCATGGCGGATGACAACACATATTAAAACCTTTTTTTAAATTTAAAAATAACCTTTTTTCAGTTTTAGCTGACTATAGAAAATATCGAAAATACTCGATATGTCGATTTTTTTTGGTGATGTTTCTGAATATTATCGATTGATATTTTTTTCACAGCAAATATCATCAATACGATATTTTTTCAAAAACCAACAACCCTACTCTATAGGGTCGGAGATGTCTCCTTCACTGCGTTGACCGAACTTCTGACCCTCTGCATGGGTATAAAAGCAAGGTCTTTTTTTATAGAAACAAATTTTAACTCCTCTAAAAAATGACAGATTGGGATGAATTTTCATTAGTACTTTTTTCATACTTTAGTAAATCGGTAAAATGTCAATAACTCCTCTAAAAATTTGGCGATTTGATTTCCTTATATGTTTGTATGAATGTACGTATATGTATGTATATGCATCAAGTGATTTTCAAAATATCTAGCGCAACATCACGATTTAAGTTTTAGGGGGAAGTTGGCTTGGTAAACATAGTTTTATCTCTTTTTGTCTTCGAGATCTCTATATCTGCCCTAATAATTTACCGATTTGGCTTGAATTTTTTTTAAGATATTGTATATTATATATATTAATATTTATATATAAAAAAAATTACCGATTTGGCTTAAATTGGTTTCAACGTATATATTATCTATATATATAGATATATATACATAAACTATGCAAATAGTTTGGCAACATGTCTTAAGATAGATCTTTAGTGGCTAACGGACAAGGCTTTTCGACTCTGATGTGGATGCTGATCAATAACACACATACATATGTATATATGTACTTTATGGGGTCTGAGTAGATTTCTTCTCTATGTTACACTACAAAATACACGACTACACGACTACAAAATACCCTTAGAGTACAATACGAGTACTGGGTTTAAAAATTAAAAATATCTTTTTTCAATAAAAAAATTAAAATAAGTATTCAATTGGTCAGAAAAATTGAAATATCTTTAAATAATCAGTTTTTTTCAAGTTTTTATATTAGCGCAGTGATATATAAATGAAATGTAAATACAGATTACCCTCAAGCATCTTCAAAGTGACAAGTGCTGACCAATTAGAATCTCGTGTCGAAGCTTACATACATATGTATATAATTAAGTACAGAATCTAATTAATGAAGCCGCCCACGACAGAGCAAGAAGGCATTATGTGACAAGGGGGAAAGGCGGGAGCACTCAGCGCACACTTAAACGACCAATCAGAAGATGTTATGCGGTAGCCCATACCGCATCAGTGTGCGAAATGCTTAGCTTACACATATACATATGCACACTGCCTCTGGGTGAGTGCGATTTATGTGCCACTAACTGTGAGAGCCAAAAGTTGGAATGGGTGGAGTGTGGGTACACATATGTATGTATCTTATTTATGTATAAATATGTACATATATTCAAATTGATAAAATTTCGCATGTGCGTGTATTAGCATATAAGGAACATAAGATATGAGATTAATCCAACATCCTCCAAATGTGCTGTAGAATCGTTATATGTATGTTTTTACGTATGTACATCATTTAAATTATTTACTGTAGACATGCGCTGGAAGCGTTATTAATGGCTCACATATGTACATATGCTATGCAGATTTGTATCGTTCGATTTTTCAACCGAATTCAAAGTTTGAGCCATGAAATCGTTATTGTGCCACGCCTATTAACGCCCACGCACATAAGTGAGAAAAAATGATAAAGAGAAGAATAGAATAAAAACTTTTCAAAAAGGAAACGGAAACTCAAGCTCTCAGTCTCAGCTCTCGTCCCCATCCAATTCCAACTTATTCCCATCCGTTCACAAAAAACAATGAGAACGACTAAATCATTACCACCCATTTTCTCTCTCGCTTACACTTGTGGCGTTTCCAGAATCTTGTATACATACATATATTCATATATGTAAGAGAAGGAAATACTCTCAAGCGACATGGAGAGCAGAGAACTTGTTTGGATAGACAGAATAATGCCTTGGAGTAGAGAGAGAATTCAGAAGAGAAACTTCCTAATTTAATTAGTATTGACAAACAGAGAGAGCGTCAGTGTGAGAGGAAAAGAACAGAACTTCATTATTGTGAATACGAACACATTGCACGCCACCACCCCCCACACAACCATCACCAAAAATCATTTTTACCATCAGAGAAATTCACGCTGACAACCAGCATAAAAAAGAAAACAGGTTTTACGAACAAAAAATCTCTCAGACCTTGGCAATTGTTTCGAATTCTGGTAAGGTTCAGAACGTAGAGTTCGGCTTCGCCTTCGTACTTGGCTTCCTTGCTAATTTCCATTTTCTTGCTTGAAATTTGGTTCTTTTTTCATTTTTGTTCATTTTATTTTTTTCTATACGTGAGCCTAGTATACATAAGTAAATTCGGCTCCCAATAGGGTATGCAAAAGCACAGGAGTAAAAAAGCATACAGTCTTGGATGAGACACAGTGGCGGCTCGTTGTTCGTTTCGTGCCACTCATTGGAGAAGTATACCTACATACATTTGTATGTATATGTATATACACCCCAACCCCTTTGAACCAAACCAAACAGTGCTCGAGCTCAAATAAATGTGAATGTAAATAAATAATTTCTACATAATGCGCTGGCTGCGCTTCTCTTTGCTATAGAAAAGATTCAGAAATTCCTTTGAAACCAATGTTGATTGTGTCTCTTTTCTGCATATTTTGAGGCTTTTCTAACTGGGACCGTCCCTTACGTTTTTTTATATCGTTTTCGGAGTAACTTAGGGCAACATAATAGAAAATGTACATACATATATGTGTAAATAAATATATGCGTGGGGATATAGAGAATATATTCTTGAAGAGATATTATAATTTTGGACAAAGGTGTGCATGCAACGCAGTGAAGGAGATATCTCTGACCCTATAAAGCATATAAATATATTTTTGTTCAGGATCATCTCCAGAGTTGATATAAACATGTCCGCCTGTCTGTCTGTTTCTACGCAAACTAGTCTCTCAGTTTAACGTTTTTGTATTGTTTTAGTTTTAGGTTTTAGTTTTTGTATTGTAATAAACTGGTTATATTATGATATTTTCATAAGGATCGGCCTACTATATCCAATGTTCGCGATATATGTATGTACATATATATATACATATATATATATATGCATATATCCGCTTTGAACTTCAAGGGTATATGAACTCCGGCTCCGCCCGAAGTTACCTTTCCTTTCTTGTTATTAACTTTAAACTGTTTTATTTTTTATTATAAGCTTTAGTAGAAGCTATTTTTAACGTCCTCGAAAAAAAGGTGCTTTGGGATTGTCTTCGTCGGTTTGGAACATTCAAATCCAAAAATTTTTAAAATGTTCTTTCCAAGAATTGAACAACAATTTTTACCTAAAATATATATTATAATAAAACAAGAAAGTAAAGCCTAATTCGGGCGGAGCCGAAGCTGATACACAGTTGATATTGGACGATCCCCTTGAGAATTTCATTATAAAACCAATTTAGTTGGATAAAAAATTTAAAAAAAAAGAGTTTCAAGCTTCTAAACTGAAAAATATCATAAAAAATACCAAAGTATGATTATTTCCGATTGTTCGGCTATATGGAGCTATATGATATAGTCAATAGATCTTTATAAAATTTTGTAGATTGAATCAATTGACCGAAAATAGAATCCGTATCTCCCAATTTTTAGACTCCAAAAATACCAAAGTTTTGGCATTTCCGATCGATCAATCAATATGGCAGCAATATGATATGTGTACTGGGCCTCTCGCGGCCGTTTCTTACATGGTTCGCGTAGAAACAGACAAACGGACAAGCTTATATTAAATTAGGAGGTCATCCTGATCATATATCATATGATCATCCTGATAATATATACATGTACCTTATAGGGTGGGAAATGTACTTCACTGCGTTGCACATTTTTGACAAAAATTATAATACGCTCTTCAAGGGTTTTTTTTGAAAATTTTTTGAAAATCCTAACTGCGTATAACTCACCAAGTTTATTTGAAGACCAAGAATTTTTAATGTCTACGATTTTTGATGAATTTTCAATCCTGCGATTGACGAACTATAATTGTTTACTATTTTTATTTTAATTCAGCCTGCCATGGTCAAAAAGTAACTAATAAACAAAAAACAAACGAGGGAGCTGTAGAACATGAGAATTGTCGTTTGTTCTGCTGTCCTCATACTCAAAAATTATTACTACTTCTATGGCCACGGGAAGCAGAGTAGTAGGCACGGAAAAAGCTCGGAGCAGAGCAGAGCTTACATATATTTTTATAAATCTGTCTGCAATATAGTAGTAAATCCAAGCTCTGGTGTTGATTAACAGATATGTTTGTTCTTCATGCTTAAACGATGGGTAGGGTTTAATGTCGCCTCTTATACTGACAATTTCTCTATAATTTTTTGCAATATATTTCCATAATTTGATTTTTAATTATTTTGAATTCGAATATATTCGATGTTTTAGTTTTGGTACAAACAATGTTAAATAGAAAATAAATCCCTTTTTTTTTTTATAAATTTTGGTCTTCATCTGAATTTTTATTTTAATCTATGGTGTATCTAAGCTGGGCTTTCTATCTCCACTAGAATTTATGAATTTAATGTCTCAAATGAATCTGCAATAAAAACTGGAAGAAAGTCTTTTTTTCTTCTCTCAGGGTTAAACACATATGTATGTATATTAAACAAAAAGGGACGGCTGTAGTAAAGTTCCCGTCTATATTATACCGACTCTATTATAGAGATTTGGGCGAAATATATGTATCTACCAAATACCATTTCCGATCGTTACATCTATAAGATATAGACGGCCGATCACAATGAAATTTTGTAGATCAATTAAATCGCCAACAAATAGAATCTGTAGAAAGCTCAAACGTTTTATGTTTAAAAACACGAAAGTTGGGTTATTCCCAATATTTCAGTTATATGGCAGCTATATGATAAGCCGGCCGTTCCGAATTATATACTGCGTGCAAATAAGAGAAGGGTGAGTGCAAAGTGGTAAATGTATAGCTTCAAACCTGAAAGATAGTTTGCGTACAAACAGACAGACGGAAATGCTTATATAAACTCAGGAGGTGAACCTTATCATGAATACATATACTTAATAGGTTCAGAAATGTCTCCTTCACTGCGTTACACACTTTTGACCAAAATTATTATAGCTCTGCAAGGATATAAAAAGGCGGATATAGTCGAGTTTCCCGATTACATGCTACCCGGGAATTCATCTCTTCCACCAACAATTAAAATTTTTTTAGCATGCTTTTCTGTTTTGAAGTAGCATAAGATAAAAAAAAAGTATATTACTCCTTTACAATTGTCCGATTTCTATTAATTTTGTATATATGAACATATATATTTTCTTCACAGTATAGATTATCCATTAAAATAGTTTGCCATCAAAACTTTTTAAAAACAAGAAAGGAAAGCTAAGTTGAACAACCTTTGCAGGTAAAACCGGTTTTATATCACAAAGTCGGATATAGTTGGCCAATCCTTATGAGAATATCATAATATAACCCAATTTATTAGAATACAAAATCTAAAATAAGTCCTAAACATCTATCTTCAAAAATACCAAAGTTGGTATTTCTACCAAAAACCATTTCCGATCGTTCAGTTATATGGCAGCTATAAGATATAAGCCGATCGTTATGAAATTTGGTAGGTGGGATCAACTAAATTAAATCCGAACTCTCTTACTCCGAAGATATAGCCGGAGTTATAGCATTTCCGATCAATCAGTTATATGGCATACTATAGTTATACTATAGGATATAGTCGGCCGATCCCAGTCGTGCCGGCTTATATACTGCGTGCAAAGGAAACAAGAGTGTGTGTTAAGTTTCAAGTCGATAGCTTTAACTAGTTTGCGTAAAAACAGACAGACGGACATGCTCAAATCAACTCAGGAGGTGATCTTGATTAAGAATATACATACATATGTACGTATATACCTTTTAGGGTCGGAGGTCGGAGATGTCTCCTTTACTGCGTTGCACACTTTTAACCAAAATGATTATAAAGGGTATAAAAGGGTAATCTTAACGGGTATAAAAATCTTGAAAAATTCGAAACATACTGGAACTGTGTGGGTTATGAGTATAGAGACAATTTCTTTTTTATTTTGTACACATTAACACATGTACATTTGTACTCTCCCAGTACCGGGTATAAAAAGCCACTTGAGTTCTTGGGTATTTAACTTTAGTCGCTAAATTATAATTTATCGAACCCCTTCCATATATTCGCTCTTATACAACTGAAAATTAAAACGTAGACAACCACCTTTCACATATGTATAAAAGTATATTCACATTTGTGTTCTCACTTAAACGCACAATACCTTCTCTTATAACTAATATACATACATATGTACGTATATGTACATACAGAAGCACCGTAAGTTGGCGTTTGTAATAGTTTGGTCAATAGACGGTCAAAATACATTAATGTTATTTTTATTTTAAATTATTTTAAACATGCAAAAATACATACACAAGTTCATCGAAATATGTATAAATATATATGTACACCAAAAAATTTTAATAATTAAGATTTCTTGTTACTTTTTTATTTTAATTTCCCTACCATATACCTAACGTGAAATAAAATATTTCATTGGTTTACAATTATCGATTTTTGTATTTTTCATCGAAATTTGCGACATTATTCAAATAAAACTGGTATTGTACTGTTTGCGAAAGCTAACAAAAATTTGACCTAAAATCATAAACAATTAGTTTTAAGCTTGCGAATATGGGAAATGCGATTGGCTAACGTATTCCTTTAATTATTTAATTTTTCGGCAAATCAGCTACATAGACCTTGTTCCTTTAACATACCTTAAACATAAGAGGGTGTGGAACTTCATCTGACATTGGCAACGAATCCAAGATCCCAGCCAGTAACAACATAAACATATAGTGTGTGCTTGAAGTCAGCAATTATGTGTACTCAACAAACCCAACCACCCACGCAAGAAAGAATGTACATAATGCAAGTCCAAGCGACACCAAAGAGGAGGTAGCAGGTGCGGCATAGTATCGGTGCAGAGGAAAAACGAAGCAAAAAAAAATGAGAAGATGAGGACTCCAACAAGCGACAACCGACCAATCAAGACGCGTTTTGGTGGTTGACGTTCGCTAGTGCTTTGCTCTTCTGTTTCTGTTTCCGCTGTTTCACCTTCTCGCTTTTGCGTCGCAACAGTCTGAGATTTATCAGAGAATATGCGGGGCAATAGCTCTCTTTAGATGCCTTCGTTACTATCATCATTGTTTTTGGCCCTGCTTAATTATTCGGTCAACTTCGGGTATCAGCTTAATGTTTGCTCTTTTCCTCTCGGTTCGGTTAATTTCGGAAAAGCTCGTTTCGTTCATCGTTCTAGCTGCCCCAACCCAATACGATACCACACTACCACTCATTCAAACTGGAAACTCAGTCATTGGCTAATTAGACTCAGCTTTTAATTAACTAGAGTCTAAAGGGTGATTCGCTACTGAGTACCGGGAAATTTAATTGGTGCGTCTCTTTTGACTTTTCCTATCTACATACAAAAAACTCAACTCTGTCCAGTGGAATAGAAATTTTTGTACACGAATAATAACATTCATATGAATAAACATGTTTATATGTAAAGTATTTCTGGATGTAAACAATAACATACAAACAAAATAATTAAATCAAACAAATTCGTTTTATTTTGACGTGCAGGATTCATCTTTTAAAATACTCACCTGAAGTTTTTAGTAGCCGTCGATTCCGAAGTCAGCTGCTTGATAAGTTGGTCCTTTTTACAATTGTAAATTTTAATTATGATTTTTTTATTTTTCCGTGGGCATTGATTTGCTTACTATTACTAAGCAATGATGATTTTGTACTATTGTATGCTTTAGACTTAAATATTATAGGAACTTTTCATTCGAGCGATCGTAGTCGTGAGTGAGTTTTTACAATAGCCTGCAAAAACTAAATTTTTTTTTTCATTGAGAAAATAAGTGAACAAAATTAAAGGAAAGATAAAATAATTATAGTTTGATCAATGACAACTGAACGGAATAAAACACAAAAAAAATCGGTAAAATAATGAAAAATAGAGTTCCATTCTGTATTATTGATTTTTTTTTTATTGTACATACAGCTTTTTATTTTATAATATATATTCATTATATATATTAAATATATATACTGTATATATTAACAGAGACAGGTGATAATAACTGGTGATACTGATATTGAACAGGATGTAAAAACAGCATATGTGTATTAGGTCATGGGTTCCAAAGAAAAAGCAAAAAAATAGGGTGTATTATATGTGTACATATGTATGTAAGAGACAGGTGGCCAATGACCAGTTGATTGACCGTATCGGAAAATGTATTGTTTGCAAAAAACAAAAAAGGTTCTTAAAAACGTTGAAAATATACATTTTTAAGTCACAAATTTACATAAATTCATAACAGATAAATGACGTATTTAAAGTAAACTTCTTGTGTTCTTATACACAGTGAACTCATCTGCATGTGCGTACGTATGTATGTACATGAACCATTGCCCTGAAAAACCGAATCCGAATTTGCCCGTTAGGTATGGTGCGTATATGTGGGTAGGTTAGTGCATACTCGCATGATACGCCCAGCGATTTAATTTGCCAACTTTTTCTTCTTTATTTTGCATTTTTAATATCAACACTTTTTCTATTTGACTGCTTATATCGAAAGCGAGACAGTTGTCTCTTTTTTATACATACATTTGCACACACGCACATTTAGACATACATGAATGGTAACTCCTAATTTTAATATCCCCCAATAAAAAGCGGCAGAGAGAGATTTGCTAGCAAGAACGATAAAGACAGAAACAGAATTGAGAAAGAGAAAGACTTTTTTTGCATACACTTCTCTCGTGGACCACTAACTCATTAAGTATTCGCGAACGTGAAATATAGAGAATTCATCTACCCTTTCACCCTTTCACTGCACGCTCTTTTTAATTTTTTTTTTTTTTTTTTATTTTAATCGCGCACTCTTTGCACTTGGTGTGCTTAGGGAGATTTTGGTTGAGTTTTTTGATTGTTTTTAATACAATTTATGATGAAAAACATTAAACCGTCCAAACCTGATTTTTTTGTTATATATACGCATATGTAATTTCACTTGGTTTTATCATTATAATATAATATGTAATATAATAAGTATATAGAGTTTATGTCTGAAATACGAATAGTTCTGTTGCTAAGCAAAATCAGGGTTAGGCTTAGCTTTTATTGTCACCAATAAAACAATAATAAATGTGGATACAAGCACATTGTTACATTTTTACAATTTTTATTCGAATAGTTTGCAGTTTCAAAAAATGACTTTGGGAAGTCTGTTTTATTGTCTTTGTAGCTGAGACGTAGTTAACGAGTATTATTATTATGTTATTTTCTCCGCTTTCATTCATCACTGGGTACATTGTTCATTGTCAACCTCAGGTAGACGCGAAGCAACGAGCACTCAGATATAAAATTCTTTGCGTTATTCGGCGAATGAAATAGCACTATCCATGCAATAAAATCTGTATTTAACCGATTTACGTTACCGTTCATGTACGTAGACCGGTAATTATATATGTGGGGCATCTATTTTATTTAATCGCATAATTACGTGGGTTTATATAAAACTTCGAATCAGGCTAGGTAGATCACAATAACAGACGCGACAAAATAATTAGCGTGAACATCCCCACATGAAAAACACTGTGTATTAGAACTCAGAACTCACCATCCGACCCGCATCTGACTCATTCAACGGCTTTTTTCGACTGACTTGAGACACAGATACAGATATTTTTGCCAACCTTGTTTCACATTTTACTCGATATTTTTAAAGTGTTTCATAGCTCGTTTCTTTGCTTCGTGCCTTCGCTCCGAACATACTCGGCCTATCGAACAAGGTTCGTTTCAGTTGCGGCCGAGTAGCCGAAATAGATCCGCTATTTACCTCTCCCTCGCACGCAACGAGAAATTCGAATCCATCCCTGTTCTATCATACTGTACTATACGCAACATGTCGTGTCGAGCGATTGTCGAGCGAGTGTTACATGTTTATTTACCTCTAACGGTCATGTTACTCTCCCTCTCTTTCTGTCTTTCCTGCGCTCTCGCACATAAAAGATGCCTTCCTTACCCCTCAAAACGAACCACACAAAAAGGGGGGATATCATACATACATAGCGAGATTTTGAATTCAGAGAGTTTTTGCGAGGTAATCTAATGGGGTAATTATTTCCACGCAGAGTGGTAATTACGAAAGAGGGAGACGGAAACTGATTTGAAAAACAATGTACCAATGCGCTTTACTCTCATCAAAGAAGCTCTTTTTTTCCTTCGTAACCCCTAAGTACATAAAGTGTTCATATGTGGGTGCAGCATGAAAATCAGCATTTATAACTTGGGTATCATTGCCGTCGGGATTTGAAGAGTCGAAATTGTAGAGTTTTCGTAGGTTAAAAAGTCAGACAATGTAATATAATATATGTAGCCTATACAATGTAAAGTAGCCTGTAAAGTAATTTGAAGGGAGGCCCTTTATAAGGAGGAGAAGTTAAAGATAATCCACGATTCAATTTTTAATATTTGAACGCTTTCAGGTTTCAACACGAACTAGTGACTTAGTTTTAAAGCTATTGACTTGAAACTTTGCCCATATAATTTCTGTAAACTTTGATCTTGGCCGACTAACAAAACCTTTTAAGTATCGCCTAACTATATCCTGTAGCTTCCAGTTAACTGAAGGACCAGTTGACTGATGGTGTTAGGATTTGTATGATTTCTATTTTTGGCAAAATAACACGACATACCAAATTTCATAAGGATACTACTATCCCATAGCTCAAAACCACGAAAATTGGGTCATTTCCGATTGTTCAGTTATATAGCAGCTAAAGGATATAGTCGGCCGATATTTATGAAATTTGATATGTGGTATTATTTTGCCAAAAATCAAGCTCAAGAATATATATACTTTATAGGGTCGGAGATGTCGCCTTCACCGCGTTGCACACTTTTGACCAAAATTATAATACCCATTCCTCATAATAAGGGGTGGATATGGTAACAACTGAAGCAGTTTCTTAGGGAAACAGAATAAAATTGATAAATAGTTTGGCAGATTTTCCAAAAACTTTTTTAATCTGTCGCTTCTACAATATATATACAACAATACGCGAAAATTTTAAAACGCTATTATGGGAATATACTGAAATATAAATGTCCATAACTCCTATTAAAATAGGCCGATTTGGCAGAAGTTTGTTTTTTATCAAAATGTAAATTAGGCCACTATTTTCTGTAGTGGCACTAAAGAAAATTAAATTGGTATGCTTGGCACAAGTATATAAAATATATACATTCCATAATAAAAGTTTTTATGCAAAATCTTATACCTCTATGTCTTATACCATAGTCCTAGACGAACAGGTAGGGAACAAGTCTAAATCGACTTTTGAATATATCTATGGAGTGAGAGATGATTGTTTATGTTACATTATTAGGACATTAATAGGCCACTGAAAATGATAATATCAATTTTCTTAGAAAAAGTTGCATGCGTTTTTTTTTAATTGTTTGATCACCTGTATTTATTTAAAATATCTTACACAAAAACCTTAGCGCTCTTCATTTAAGTGTTTATTTTTAAGTACACACACGGTAATTGTAAATACATATTTGATAAGCACGAAATGTTTGGGTACTCTAAAAACAAATAAACATTTTACTGCTATTTAGTTTCTGATCACTCCCTTCTCATATATGTATCATGTGCTTTGCTAGTCTTTTCCTTTTCTAGACTTTCTTACCAAGGTGTTGTTACCCTCATGTGAACATAATTTTTTTTTTTTTTTGCGTTCCAAAAAAAGTGGAACTTAAATTGCCTGTGTATCAATTTAAGTAGCTTAAAAGCAATATACTTACTTTGAAAGTCGCTTTTATGCCTAATATTTAATGCTAAAAAAAATCCGTAATAATAATTATTCCCGATTTTTATTGTAAAAATCAAAAACAAAAATAAGTACTATCCCCTACGTTATAACGGCCACTATGAGGCCAACGACCACTTTTTGTGGCTCAATCTCATTTTTTAAAAGTCCTTAAAGTAAGGATCCAATCACGTCATTACCTTAAGATAACATCAAGCTTCAATGGTTCATATTA
Source organism: Drosophila bipectinata (assembly GCF_030179905.1). Classification (NCBI taxonomy): domain Eukaryota; kingdom Metazoa; phylum Arthropoda; class Insecta; order Diptera; family Drosophilidae; genus Drosophila; species Drosophila bipectinata. The sequence continues at coordinate 7,434,770 of NC_091740.1, read as the reverse complement.
AAAAAAGTTAACAGACAAAGCCACTGCTAAGATATAAATTGTTAAATGTCACTGTTCTTACCGGAGAATAACACATGGTTTGACGAGCAAACTACTGGCGTTTTTTTAATTTATTTAAATGTGAACTAAAAGGATTTAAATTTGAAATATTTTAAATACAGTCAATTCAGTGGTACTTGAAGAAATTTTTTTTTTTAAGGAATTGATCGGTTTGTTATTGGATGTATATGGGTACCCCTTTCTTAATGGGACAATGTAAAACATGTAAATGGGTAATCTAAACATCTAATAGAGAAACAAAACAATTACACCTAATATTCACCCTAACAACCCTAATATTTATACTGTGTTTTAGTTGGGTACCCCTAGGGTAATTTAGTAGGGTAGCAGACCAAAAATTTATAAAACTCCTCTACAAATTTTTGAATATTAATTTGTAGGTGTAGATTACCCATTGGAAAAGTTTGGCATCAACACATTTTCAAAAAACATTAATGAACTGCCGTTATAACGAGACAGCTCTATCTATTAGATGTCTGCATGAATAGCTAAAAAACGACATTCAAATGCACAACATTGAAAATGAATTGAGTGAGGATGTAAACCGAATTGAATGAGTTAGAGTTACAGTTCGCATTCGATTTGTTTTGAATGCATTCTAGAATGTACGTAAAAGCAAGACATTGTTTTTTTAAATATTCATTATTACGTTGTACATATTTTACATATATTTTACTTATACGAATGTAAAAATATGTTCAATATTTATTAATAAATAATTTTCCAACATAATTTTTCCGCTAAAAATTTTTTTAAAATAGTTTAATTTGGAAAAACTCACAAGAAAACTAAACAAAAAACACAAAGAAAATAATAATAACAGTTAAAACCATAAGTGTAAAAGAATTAATTATACATTCGCTAAAAAAAAATTGTATTATAGTTTACCTCTCGGTAACTCTCTCATTATAAAAGAAGTATTAAATGAAGCGTTTTGCTCAACAGAAGACAATAAATGAATGCATAGAGTGTGTTAAAAACCATTCAAGACATTCGGCTGCATTCCTCATTCCAAAAGCACTCTTCTTACTTCCCACCCCAACTCACTCGGTTTCAAAGCTAGAGAATGTCCATGAGGAGAGAGCATTCTTCTTACTCTCTCACTCAATTCGTTGTGTCTCTTGCACTCATTCATTCTATTCCATTCGGATGTATTCTATGGCTGAGGCAATAAGAATGTGTTCCTGCAGACCTCTACTATACATTACAGTTTTTGAGATCCAACCGTTCATATGGACAGACGGATGGTCTAACTGTATATTCTATATATACCTTTAATTTGGAATATGATACGTATATAAAATGGCATGTGCATACTCTATATGGGTTTCGTAACAATTAAAATTTAATTTTTTACCTATGGCAAAAGCCAAGACGACCGATAAATGCAAGTACAAAAACATATGCAAGTACAAAATGTATTAAAACATAGAGATAGAACCAGGGACAACTACAATTTTTATACCCTTGCAGAGGGTATTATAATTTTTGTCAAAAGTGTGGAACGCAGTGAAGGAGACATCTCCGACCATAGGGTACTTTATATACTTTATAGAACTTTATAGAAGTATACTTTATAGAACTTTATAGAAGAAGTATATACATATACTTTATAGAAGTATATACATATATTCTTGATCAGGATCACCTCTTGAGTTGATATTAGCATGTCCGCCTGTCTGTCCGTCTGTTTGTTTCTACGCAAACTAGTCTCTCAGTTTTCAAGCTATCGTCTTGAAACTTTGCACACACCCTTCTTTCCTTTGCACGCAGTATATAAGTCGGAACGGGATCGGACGACTATATTTTATAGCTATATATACTATATATTCTATATTCTATATATAACTATATTCTATAAAGCTGGAATATAACTGAACGATCGAATGTGGTATTTAGTAAAAATAGTCTTGAAGATAGAAGTTTTGGACATTTTTTAGATTTTGTATTGTAATAAATTGGTTATATTATAATATTCTCATAAGGATCGGCCGACAATATCCGATTTTAGCGATATATATCCGGTTTTAACTGCAAGGGTATATCAACTTCGGCTCCGTCCGAAGTTTGCTTTCTTTGCTTTTCTTGTTTTTTTAAATTTAAAACAAAAAAAAAAGAAGAAAGATTTTAAATCTTGATTGATATAATTAAAATTGAAAATAAAACTTTTGTTTTATTTAATAAGAGGTAGGTAGTATATTTAATAAGCTTTGAGAGGGTGAGGGGTGTAATTATGATTCGCATTATTGTTATGATTAGTATTACCTCCTGAGTCGAAAAAAGTATGTCCTTCTGTTTGTCGGTTTCTACGCGAACTAGTCCTTTAGTTTAGAAGCTGTCTTGTGATTGAGGTTCTTCAATGACATTAAGCAGTGACTTAATGTAATGTAGAGAGACTGAGGTCCGACTAGGCATTACTAAGCTAAAGCTCTCGACAGGGCGGCATGAACTAGACGTTACGGAGCTAAAACTCTGTAAAAAAAAAACCCGTTGAAGACGAGCGGCCAAGAAAGAGACGGGTTGCGACAAACTAGGCGATTTGTACATACTTAAGCCTAATATTCAAAATTAATACTAAAAGAGCGGCTGCTTTCTGACCCGACAAAAGCTTTTGCAATTTTGGCTTCTAATATACATATGTACAAGAAAATACAAATGTATAATATAACAAGAAAGGAAAGCTAACTTCGGGCGGAGCCGAAGTTTATATACCCTTGCAGCTAAAACCGGATATATATCGCAAACATCGGATATAGTTGGCCGATCCTTATGATTACATCATAATAAAACCATTTAATTACAATGAAAAATCTAAAAAAAAGTCCCAAGCTTCTATCTTTAAAAATACGAAAGTTTATATTTCTACCAAATACCATTTCCGATCGTTCAGTTATATTGCAGCTATAGGATATAGTCGGCCGATCCTAATGAAATTTGGTAGATTCCACTGACCAAAAATAGAATCTGTACTAAGTTTCAGCTTTCTATCTTCAAAAACACGAAAGTTGGGTCATTTCCGATCGTTCAGTTATATGGCAGCTATAAGATATAGTGGGCCGATCTGATGAAATTTGGCATGTCGTAATGTGTTGCTAAAAATAGCTCTCGTGTCAAATTTGAACTCTCTAACTCTTAAAACGCCAAAGTTATACCATTTCCGATCAATCAGTTATATGGCAGCTATAGGATATAGTCGGCCGATCCCGGCCGTTCCGACTTATATACTGCGTGCAAAGGAAAGAAGGGTGTGTGTAAAGTTTCAAGTCGATAGCTTTAAAATAGAGAGACTAGTTTGCGTAGAAAAAGACAGACGGACAGACGGACATGCTCATATCAACTCAGGAGGTGATCCTGATCAAGAATATATATACTTTATAGGGTCGGAGATGTCTCCTTCACTGCGTTGCACACTTTTGGACAAAATTATAATACCCTCTGCAAGGGTATAAAAATTTTGCATCTAATATATGTACATATACACATATATAGTATATATATAGTGTGGGATAAATGGATAGGTTTAACATTCTTAGACTAGTTTTCACCGAGTAAAACAGAATTTTTTTCTTATTTGCTTTTGATTTTTTTTTATTCTCCATCATTCCCAATTAGTCATATCAACTCCCAAAAGTTTTAAGTCGATAGCTTCAAAACTGAGAGACTAGTTTGCGTAGAAACAGACAGACGGACAGACGAACAAGCTCATATCAACTCAGGAGATGATCCAAGAATATATACTTATAGGGTCGGAGATGTCTCCTTCACTGCGTTGCACACTTTTGGACAAAATTATAATACCCTCTGCAAGGGTATAAAAAGTCCAAAACTTCTATCTTCAAGAACACCAAAGTTAGTATTTTTACCAAATACCACTTCCAATGGTCAGTTAAATAAAATTTGGTAGGTCAGATAAAAATTATAATCTGTACGAAGTTTCAACTTTCTATCATCAAAAACACGAAAGTTGAGTCATTTCCGATTGTTCAGTTATATGGGAGCTATAGGATATAGTCGACCCATCCTTTTGAAATTTGGTATGTCGTATTATTTTGCCAAAAATAATACAAATAATTGCCATTCATACAAAATACGAATTTTTTAGCTCTAAAAACTCCGAAGTTTTAGCATTTTCGATCAATCAGTTATATGGCACCAATAGGATATAGTACCGATTCCGGTTCCGACTTATATCCGACGATTCCGTGCAAAGGAATGAAGGGTATGTCCAAGGGTGTAGTTTTAAGTCAATAGCATTAAAACTGAGAGACTACTTTGCGTAGAAATAGACAGACAGACGGACAGACGGGAATGCTCATATCAACTCAAGAGGTGATCCTGATCAATAATATATTTTTTATAGGGTGGGACATGACTCCTTCACTGCGTTGAACACTTTTAGAAAAATTTATAATACCCTCTGCAAGGGTATGAAAATGATTTCTTATTAGCCGATGATGTGCTGATATGCAGCGTATGAAATTTTTTCACCAAAAAAAATATTTTTTTTAGTAAATTTTATTTAATTATAGTAAATTATAGTAAATTTTATTGACTAGACAGGGATGACCCATGTTTGGTTATCGAGATTTTTTAATGACTCTAATCCACACCAAAATACAAAGACGATTTAATTAATTTAAACGCTATAAGAATGTTTATTCTGCATGAAGATGAAACTGGATGATCAACATTGATAGACTAGTTTATGCAGGGACTTATTATACCGAGAGTGCGGCCCGACTAGACATTGCGAAGCTACAGCTCTCGATAACAGAGAGGGAAGCCCTCTGTTAGCATCATTGAAGGGACTAGGCACCAAAGAATCCACATGGGATGCGTTCCTGATTTTCTTGCTTACTGACAAACTCGATATAACCAACAGGGGCCTATTTGAGCAAACAAAAGGAAAAACAGTAGAAGTCCAGCCCTTGCAGACAATGCTTGAATTTCTGGAACAAAGAGTCAGAGTCTTAAGCTTAGGAAAAGATACGCCTTCACAAAAAAGGGAAGCAAAACAATTTGGCCTGCTCGTCCCGTACATCCGGCAGGCAAGCATCGTGATACTTTTAAAACTCTTGTGCTAAAACTCACTCGTTATATACTTATGAAATTGTGAAAAATGTGATATTTGTAAATTGGGTCCAAAAAAGAAAAAAAAATTGTTTTAAACAAATCGAGGTAATGTAAAAAAGGTAAAAGGTAAAAAAGCATCATACCTTATTACAACTAAAGCCTTTAACTTTCCGTACATATACTAGCTGAACAACCAGCTCAACCACTCCCTCATTGCGATTTGTGCATTAGCATTAGAATTGATCTACTAATACTAATTGAGCTACTACGAATCAATAAAAAATTGGAAGAGAAAAATTAGGGAAGAAACAGACGCAATAATTGAAATGTATTGCAAATTGGATAACCTGGACAATCTACCAAAACATCGATCTACGATGGAAATACATTGTGAGAATAACTTTGTAGAAAACCTGAAAAGAGGAACCGACGGAAGGTTTATTGCCATTCCATTAAAGCTGCCATTTGCCGAACCCCCTCCAACCGTAGGGGAGTCAAAAGACATTGTTAATAAAAAAGGTCTACAGCACTTGAGCACTTGGTGACGTTCGGGAAGGCCATCTAGCCAAATACCTAAGGATCATTATTTTATTCCTCATCACTGTGTCTTGAATCCTGACAACAATAGCAACAAACTGCGAGTATTAGGTTAGGTTGAGGCGGCGATGAGGGGCCGGGTGTGACCCCCATCCACTTGAGCCGCTGGGGCTCCTTGTGATACCGCACAGGCAAGGATCCTACAAGAGGACCTCTCCCTTCCCATTACTTATGTGCCCAAGGGTGTTCTATCCTTCCTGTGGCGGCTCGTGGTCCCATCCCGATTTACGGATGAAAGCTACGAGTCTGTGTCGAGCGACCTCCGCGAGGTCTGTTAGGTCTGTGAGTATCGCTGCGCCCAAGAGTTTGAGTCGGATGCGCCCCAGCGCAGGGCATTGACACAGGAGGTGTGCGACTGTCTCTTCTTCGTCCCCACAGCTCCTGCAGTAGTCATAATGTGGCACCGCTAGTCTAGCCGCGTGTGCTCCTATTAACCAATATCCCGTAATGGCCTTGATCGCCAGACTACAGTCCTGCCTATTACGGGCGATAAGCATCATTGACCTCTTCCTAGATCGGATGGGCCATATCATGCGAGAGTTCCTGCAGTTTTGGAGATTTCTCCATTTCCTCAGTGATGCGCGGTCAAAGTGATCCCTGCATTTTAGCCTGCACGTAGCTAAGGGGATACCTATTGGTTCCTTCTCCGGTAGGACAGGATTGGTAGTACCTGCTCTTGCCAGTTCGTCGGCGGCGCAATTACCCTTGTGGTCCCTATGCCCGGGTACCCATATGAGGTGGATATCTCGTTAAGAGATCTGCGGCAGTCATTTACTGTCCTGGAGTTGGATGAAAACCCGTCAAGGGCTTTGAGTGCCGCTTGACTGTCTGAAAAGATACAGATTGTGTCTTGATTTCCAATAAGTGCTGGGGAACTGAGTGCTTCTCCGATAGCTATTACTTCTGCTTGGAAAACACTACAGTGGTCGGGGAGTCTGAAGGACTCATTTAGACACAGCTGTTCGCAATGGAAACCGCCTCCCACCTGGCCATTCAATTTTTAACCGTCTGTGTAGATATGGAGGAAACCGGCTGGTCCCGGGATTTGTGTGGCCCATTCCTCCCTTGTTGGAATGTAGACCTTGTATTTTAAGGTGGGATGACCGATAGGTACGCAGTAGTCTGTAGACCCCGTTGGCGTGCAGTGGTGTAGATCTAACTTGGTATGTCCATAGTCAGTCCGTTTTCATGTGCCCGTCTCGCGTAGCCTGATTGCCGATAGCGTGGCTATCTTGACCCCCATTATTTCTACCGGTAATAGGTCGAGTATGAAGTCTAGGGCACCCGTCGGTGTGGTACGTAGGCTGCCTGTGATACAGACCTCCGCCATCCTTTGCGTTTTACTAAGTTTCTCTCTAATTGTGGAGTTGGTGAGAGCAGGCCACCAGACCACCACCCCGTAGAAAAGGATGGGTCTTATGACCGCTGTGTAAAGCCATCTTACTATTTTTGGGGACATTCCCCATTTAAGGCCAATGGCTTTTCTGCAAGTATAGAGCGCGATTGTAGCCTTGTTAGCTCTATCCATAGTGTTTGACTTCCATTCCAGTTTCCTGTCTAGCGTAATCCCTAGGTACTTGGCGCTATCGCTAAGGGATAGTGTTTCTTCTAATAATTTTGGAAGCCTTAAGTTTGGTATTTTGTACTTCCTGGTGAAGAGGACGAGCTCTGTTTTGGACGGGTTTACACCTAGTCCATTTCTAATTGCCCACGTTTAGAGGACCCTGAGTTTGTCCGTCATGCGGTCACATAGAGTCTGGGGAAATTTTCCAGAGAAAGCAATTGCGACATCATCCGCATAAGCGATAACTTTGCAACCACCCCCTTCTAGGGATCGCAGTAGGCTATTAACCGCCACGTTCCAGAGTAGGGGTGAGAGTACGCCTCCTTGCGGGGTGCCTCTTCTGACGTATCTATGAATAGATTCTCCTCCTAGTGACGCCTCAACAGTCCTGTTTACCAGGATCTGCTGTATAAGGCGTATGGATTGATTGTCTTTTCCTAGTCCTGTCAGCGCATTGATTATCGAGCTTGGTAGGATGTTGTTGAACGCACCTTCTATGTCTAGAAAAGCATGAGTGCGTATTCCTTATCACTAAGTGCCTTTTCGACAAAAGTAGTGATTTCGTGAAGTGCCGTTTCCGTGGATCGGCCCTTTCTATACGCAAGCTGTGATTCCGAGATATCATCTGGGTTTAAAGTAAGATTAATGTGGATGCTGATTAGTCTCTCCATTGTCTTGAGAAGGAAGGACGACAGGCTTATTGGTCTGAAGTCCTTAGGGGTGCAATGAGACGGTTTTCCCGCCTTGGGTATAAATACGACTTTCGTCCGCAACCACATTGCGGGTACGATGCCTATCCTGAAAATTGCTGAGAAAGCTTTCTTGACCCAAGACCTCAGATTGGGACCGGCTTTAATTAGTTGAGCCGGGACAATGCCATCTGGGCCTGGGGATTTGAAGGGCTTGAAGCTATTTATTGCCCAGCTGAGATACCTGTCACTCAATAGGTATTGAAGTTGGTTAGGGGGGGAGAGGCTATTCCCCTGTGTCTGCATTTCCAGGGTTGTGTCTTCTCGAGAGCATCCCGGGAAATGTGTCTCTATGAGAGCCTCTAGGTTTTCTCTGCTGGACGATGTCCAGTCACATCTGAGGTTTTAATGTATCCTACATTTGGTGCAGTAGTTGCGAGGACCTTCCTGAGTCGGGAGGCCTTTGATGTTTGCTGAATGTTCGTGCAGAACTTGGCCCAGGCATTCCTTTTTGCCTTGCAAAGTTCTTTGTTATATCGCCTAAGGTCCGCTTAATACGACTCCCAGGCTGTCTCCGAGTTTGTTTTGCTGGCAAAATTAAAGGCCTTGCGGAACTTGGTTTTAAAGGACGCAAGTGTTTGCGACCACCATGGTGGTTTCTTTGACTTGCTATTGCCCGATCTGCTTTTGGGACAAGCTTTATTGAATACCCTGGCGCACGCTGCCGTGAGCGTATCCACCATGGCATACAGGACTTCCCTACTGTCAACGTCCCCTGTTGGAGGTTTCCCCAAGGAACTATCTAGTTTTTTCCTGTATAACTCCCAGTTCGCTTTCCTCGGGTTGCGTACTTTTAGTCGAGTAAAGTTCTCGAAGTTGACCACTAATTCTATGTATCGGTGGTCCGAGAAAGAGTGTTTCTCTAGGACTCCCCATCTAACTATCCTGTCTGCTAGTGATTCAGAGTAAAGAGTGACGTCAAGTACTTCCCTTCTGTTCTTGACTATGAAAGTGGGTTCTGTACCCCTGTTACCGACCAAAAGATTGGAGCCTAGGATAAAATCGAAGATTGACTCTCCCCTCTCGTTCGTGTCAGTGCTTTCCCACTGATGATGATGGGCGTTAGCATCGCAACTTATTATCAGGTCGATCTTGTGCTTCCTGCTGTCTTCCACCAGCTGTTTGATTAGCGGGTGCGAGGGGAGGGCCTCCTGGTCGTGGCCCATATACGCCGAACATATCCTTAGAGGGCCATTTGGGCTCTCTATGGCTGCGGCTAAGTGGTCTTCATTGCTGAAATTGGGTAGCAAAAAGAGGTTTAGGTTCTTTTTTGCGAGGATGCAGGCTCGCCTTTTACCTGTAGTAGCGGCTTTGCAGAGCCTAATCTCCGACGCCCCCAACCCAAGAATCCTGTCTCCTAGGATCCAGGGTTCCTGGATGAGGGCCACATCAGCTCCACTCTCGGCGAGGTGGTGTAGGAGGGCAGCTGACGCCGCTTTACTGTGGTGGAGGTTTATTTGTGGTGGAGGATCGTCAGGGACATCCTTACAAATCTCCACCACAGTAATTTCTGCCTCCGTCTCGGAGCTCAGCAGAGAGTCCTCCTCCATTCCGACTCCACCGAGTGCCCTTGCCAAGTCGCTTTCCTCCGAGGTGTACCCCTCCAGGATGTCCTCCTCCTCATCCGACATTCATTCCGGGTGCCCCTCTTCGGTCGGCTCCTCCAAGTCTGGCTCTTGTGTGTCTGCCTCCAGCCCGATCCCTCTGGCTTGGCCTTCGCATCGGATTTGTAGATACGGACCGTGCTCCGTCCTCTCCAGGGCTTTAACGGTCTCCTCGTTGAGTGTGAGGACGACCTGCCTCCGCAGTCCCACCGCCTTCTCGACCTTGGCGACTCTCCAGTCCGCCGTGGGGAGCGTCGGGTTGCACATCCTAAGCATTGTTAGAATGGTTTTAGGGTAGGCAGGCTATTCAGTGAACCACACTCGCGCCCTTGGTTTGCTAGGGATCTCGTCCCAGTCAACCGCCACTAGCTTAGCTCCAGGGTAGACCTCTCCAAACGATGCAACCAACCGCTGGTAGGTCTCTAGGTCGCCAGTACGTCTATTCAGATCCAGCCTCACTCCCGCCTTTTCCGGATTAAAGTCGGGCAGGATCTCCCTTGCCCACTTAATGATCTCGGCCTGGTCCGGGTTGGCTTCGGCCGATGGGTCCGCCCTCATCAAAATGAAGGCTGCTCTTCTTCTGTCCTTGTAAGAGCTTTTACGCTGCGTCGAGTGAGACGCCCCCGGGCCAGGGTTAGCATTAGGGGCCCCGCCGGTTGGTTTAGAGGTTGACCCTGGGGTCTTCCTCTCCACACCGTTCGGTGGTCCCATAGCTAGCCCCGCTTTGGAAGGAGTTGCCGCCTCCAGATGTTGCCCCTCTGTGGGGGGCTTCTCCATCTCAGCAACTCCTTGGCTTTTGAGGGCCTTGAAGTTTGACGGGTCATTGACCCCATTTCCGGACTTTTTTAGGGAGTTCTGTTCTCCACTTTGGTTTTTGGTTATTTAAGTAGAATTCATATTTTGGTCCCACGAGTGGGCGGGAAGGGGTTCGTCCATCATGACATAGCCCGCTTGTCACAATAAGCCTGTTTAAAACTGGGAGGTCGGCCGGTCCCCCAGAATTCGCATATTAGCGTCCGAGCCCCCCCTCGGACATGCATCCTTCGGCATATGCTGTTCCACCTTGGATTGGGGTGATTTAAGGAAGGGAGTGTTCTTCTCCCCGCCCGACTACCATTAGCCAGCATCCTCGGCAGGGACATGACCTTACCGGGACCTGTTACCAGCCGCCCTCACGTGGAGAGTATAGTCGCACTACCAGCGGCGTACACAGTTACGGCACGCAATTGCTTGCGCGTAGGTCCCCCTGTTGTTCCCGTTGGCTGACGGCCAACTGCGAGTATTAATAATCGCAGAAACTGCCCACACGGCTTGAAGCTTCGAAAATAGTGTTCCAACAATGCAGACCTAATGCAGGAGTACCTAAGTTAGATACTGTGAGGGACGTGAAATTAGGTGAGTCACTGGACCAATACAGGGGAAAAACCCTTGGACTCATATGGATGTCCAACAAAGAGCAACTTTACAGCAGTTCTAGGGGCAGAGCTATTTAGCCAAATCATGGAAATTTTAACAGCCGAAAGGATCACGCAGACTCGTCCATTACGCCCCTATATGGATTCATCACAAGATTCGAGCCAAACGACTGGACAAGACTACATCGCAGTTTTCTATTGTTTCTTCAAAAATGCGGCTCGTTTAGAGTTGTTGAGTGATCTCACCTCTGATGCTTTTCTGGCCGCTCTCCGCCGCGTCCTGGGACGTCAAGAAAAATACCAGACGATCCATTGCGATTATGCTACGAATTTTATTGGGGCTAACAACAAATTTAAGCAGTTAGAAAACGCGGGTTTTTCCAGTGATTCTAAGGAAAGGATCGTTCTCTACTGAAACAAAATCGGTAAATCGAAAAGCTGCTGTGAGATCCGCAAAATGGCTTAAAGTATCCTTCACTCTCACTGCTTCCCTAATATTGGAAGAACTTTACACAGTAATCGTTAAATAAGAGGTAATTCTCAACTCGCGCCTTTACGACTAAGATGTCATACACAGACAAATCGGTTTAAGGCCAGGACTTTGACGGCTCCTCCTGATGGAAACTTTTAAAAATGTGGGAACTGGTTTCATGACTTAAGAATTCGTGGAAGTGTTAGATTGTGCCAGAGTGGTAGTGTTAGATGATAGTCTACTACGACCTGGACCCATATTGGAAGGTCATGAAGGTTCTATCGGATAGTTTGATTGAACTGTCAAACAAGTGTCAAGAATTAAAAAGCATGGTATCCTGCAGATCAATGTTTGACAATTATAATTATCTGTACGCGGAGCTTGATTCAGGATATAACCTATTGTATCACTCCCGACAACCCCGATTAAAAGGACAACCAATAAATTGTTTGGCGTACTTGATCCACGTTCCCAGAAGATATGGTCAAAACTATCGCAAAGGTAAAAGGCAACGAGGATTTCCTCCTCCAGCTGCTCCAAAACCAAACGTCCATTGTTGACTCTAACATTACGGAACTACTCTTCCTACGTAACTACGAGAGCAACTCTACCAAATCCGTGATCATTAGCCCCCGGTTCAAATCTTGCCAGTTGCCACTACTGACGTTCTTCAACTGCATTAACTAATGCCAGCACAACAGACAATCACGTTATCTTTCGGATAAAAATACTTTGTTTGTCTTCGGAACAATTATACATTTTCAGTTTCGTTCCTAATCGAACACTAATCAATCTTCAAACAACAATAATTGCCGTCAACGCTCATAGAGATCGCTTTATGAAAACAAATTGAATCAATGTATAACTGTCAAAGTTGAGCGGCACATCTTTTGTTTCAACCAGCAAACGGCCTACAATGTTGACAAGTGACAAGTGAAAAAAAAAGTGAAAAAAAAATGTCAGAGCAATCCAGTGCACTCCAGCATGATATGGCTGAAATTCCACCAATAGATGTATGCATCAAAGGACCCAATGAAACTTCAGGCTATATGCCACCGGTTAGTTGAGCATGCCTTCTGGTTATAAGTATGTCAATATAAGCTTGACGATGTTTGGCACTATGACTACTTAGATACGAACTTAGCAATCCATAAATAGGTTTATGTAGCCTTTGCTTAAACTAATTCTTAAAAATTAACAATTGCAACACAATGTTCATTTGACGGAAAACCCGTTTTTTGGCATAAAACCAATTTTAGAGATACTGGTCTCTAATTTTGCATATATGCTTAAGCTTCGAGTTTTTTTCGAATTTAAAATTTTTTTGTTTTTGAAATTTGACCACGCTTATGCCCGCCGCCCACAAACACACTTCTTTTGTTGCTCGGTTCTAAACTCGTCGTAACGGTGGGAGTTCTTCCTTGTCTCCTAAATAACACCACTCTACTCTAATAAATATTTAAGTGCACTTCACTGTTGGTTCGGGCAAATTGTTGAAATGGGACCCGTTAGAAACGGATAGACATCGGGTTGAATTAAGGGACAGAGTCATCAAACTATTGTTTGATACCTCGATATGGATCTATTGGGTATCCCATGTACTATGTTCCCTACAGATTTAAAAGTTTTCGGAGGTAACTAAAAACCGCATCACAAAAAGCAATAGACGCAAATAATAAACATCTATTCCATTATTATCCGTACTCTCTTTAATATCAAAACAAAAAAAAATTTCAAAATTGTATCAACTTCACCTTACTTTATTTTAGTCTATCTGCCACATCGGGAGTCACCGTATTCACTTTTACATATATGGAGCTAAACATTTACGTTTTTTTTTACGGACTTCGCTCGTTTCCGGCGATGCATGTTCGTTGGGCTCATGGAAGACGCAGATAAAATGGTCGCTTCTAGTGTTGCAAGTAAAGGAATGAGGTGGCTGTGTGGTGCATGTGCAGTTACATTTAATTACTAAATAGAAATAAAAATTAATTTATTCTAAATTCTCAATTCCAATTAATCAAACGTGTTAAACTTTTCTTATCCTAGTGGTAATTCGCTTCGCCAGTGCTGGGATCAGTGCTGGATATGAGCCATTGTGGAAAATGTGGAATGGTGATACGATGTCGGTGCACGTGGCTCGGCTCTTCTTCCACGAGATCTTCTCTATTCTTCTTTGATTCCATCTAACGTCGCTTCACTCCTAGTGGTTGCCTTTGTATTTTGCCAGTGAAAATTTGCTACACTGTTACAAATATGAGAATAGCGCGAACGCGCCACGCGATTTGCGCAAGGTTAACAGGCTGGTGGTGTTACACAAATATGTCTCACCGAACTGTTCAGTATCTATCCCCTATATTCACCTTTCAGCTGGTGAATACACCAACTACTTGGGTACGTTGCGGCTGTTTCTGTTTGATTTTTCACAGATTACTTATTCTGATGCGTCTGTTCACTTTCGATCGCAAATTAAAATGGACGACATTCTAGGCTAACATTCGCTGATACGTGACCGTAAAAATCTCCAAAACATCCAGCAACGGAACTTTTTCTGATCTTCTCTATATTTGCGTCTCAGTGCTCTCACATTGAGCACGTCTGAAAGAGAGAGTAAGAATCGTACATCTTTGAGTCGGGGCGAGGCGACTATTTCGCCCTCCCCGTTATTGCATTCGGTACTCTATCTTTTGACTTCGTTGAGGGACCCCAGATGGAGGACGGACCAAGCGGGAATGTTCATTTTTAAACGAAACTTTCTGTTTTTTTCCATCTACTTATCTGGAGATCAACGTTAGGAGGTCTATAGGAAATCCCAGAAGATTCAGTTTACTTAACAGGAGTGAGTGATTGACTAAATCGAATGCTTTACGGAAGTCCGTGTAAGTAAAATCAGTTTGAATTCCCTTTCGAAAGCCATCTATGACAAAAGATGTTAACTCCAGTAAATTAGTAGTGGTGGAGCGACCCTTAATGAAGCCATAAGTGCTTTTCATAAATGACTTGCACCCTGCCTTAACGAACTCTCCGGTTCTTATGTATGCAGATGATGAAAAGCTTTGTCTTCAGTACAAATCCATGTCTGCCCAATGCAATCTTCAGCCCGAAAGTCTTGTCTTCAGTCTTAAAAACTATCAAAATTGTTTTTTAGCAAATTATTTAATACTTAATGGATCAAAATGCAAGCTTTTATCTTTCTATCGTTCTTTCCCTCTGCAGGCTACGTATTCTCTCTATGGGAGGGAATTGCCTTTGAAAAAACAACTCAGGGTAATAATCTCGGCGTCCTATTATCCTTTCAATTTAAATTATTCGACCATATTTTCTCAATAAAGGCTTGGTTTTATTAAAAGGTGGTCAAAAGAATTTAACGACCTTAACATTACTAAAAGCTTATTCATTTATTTGGTCCGTCCGATACTGGAGTACGGTTCATATGTCTGAAGTCCCCAAATCTTCATCTTTCTTATTACAGTATCAAACACTTCATAATAAGCCTACCCCCATAAGCCTTATGGTATAATAAGCCTAATCGTAGAACAATGCTGGTTGTCGTTTTTCTACACAACCCTATTAATGGTGATGTAACTAGCCACCATTTACTAACACCAAAGATCATAAAGTCCATAGATGGGGCCAAAACGGTAAACTTTTTTCGTCGAGCATGTTGGCTCGACACTCTGCACATCAGCCAAGCCCTCTACCACTTGGCTATCCCTCATTTGTAGTCGCACGAAAAATTTCTTAGACTTAACTTGTCTTGCTGTGGAACCCGCTCGTTCCAGCGCGTTACAGCGTTGCAACGCACCATAGAAAATTTTTCTTTGTATGAGATGTCCCATCTATGTACTTTATAATCTTTGCTAACACGCATACATTTCAACGTCATTGCCATTATAGTTTGACATGTTAACAACACTACCCTCTAAGCGTTTTATGTTGAGAATCAATGGTTTCTTCTTTATCATATTTCTTTTCTGTCCTTCAAATTTAAAATCAAGTATTTTGAATTTTCTTACTTACTCCTCTTAGTTTAACAAATAACAAATTACTAATAAATCGTTTCTCGAGCGCCCCTCGGTCGTCTTGGCCTCTACTAACCTTGGCGTCTTGGCTTTAAGTAACCATTATAAAGCAGGGGTGCCCAGCTTTAAAGCTTTAAACAAATTTCAGCTGCGCTGATGAGTACGAACTCATACGAGTCCAAGTTCGAAATCTGATAGTTATATCCTGTCGGGTCAAGCAGCAGCACGGCGTTTAATGTTTATGTTTAAATAATGTTTATGTATGTTTAGTGTAATAATTAGTTATAATTTATTTATTAAGCTAAAGTATGGAAATATCGCCTTAGTTGGTCGCAAGCCGACTCTTTCTCGGCCGCTCGACTTCAACGGGCCTATTTTAAGAGAGCTTTAGCTTCGCAATCACTATGTCGGGCCGCCCTCTCCACTATCGAGAGCTTTAGCTTCGCGTATGTCTAGTCGAGCCGCACTCTCTGTCCATATTATTAGTCACTGCTTAGCACCTTAAACTGGATGATCACAATGGTTGATCCCAGTTTCATCTGCCTGCAGCATAAATAAAATATAACGTACTGTAAATAAATTCGTCTTTCATTTCCCGGCATTGAAAACTCTCAATGACCAAACATATCCCTTATAGTCTCCCGTCTTGTCTCACTTTTCGGTATCCGGACGTGTTTCTTCGATCGCTCTCGCTAGATTGCATTAATCTTAGATCTTAGAATTAAAGTTTTTTTCCTTTCGCGACAAGTGGAAGATAACGATTAATTCTAAAAGTATATTTGACTTAATAAGTTAATTGAACTACCTATTTCTTATATATAAATTTAATTGTTTATAGTTATTTCTGCTGCGCTTTAGCTGAACGTAACCCGTTACATCGTAGTTACTGTGGAGTTTGTTCTTCTTCACGACGCCTAGCATTCGTTGCACATCTCTTTTGTAACGTCGTCTCTTACATCTGATCTGATCGACTACTCTTCGCAGAGTGCCTATCTAAATTCATTACACTCTACTGAGTCTATGAGTCTAATTTGCAAAGCCAAAAAATAATAATTCGGCGGATCCATCACGGGTGACTCATACCTGTCTTGCTGGCTTTGCCACAACTAATCACATATTAACTGTGATGGAGGTGGACACAATGGACGGATAAGTGAACTAATCAAAGATAAGATTGGCCTGACGTGGTCTTGCCTTGCTTGCAGAGGAATCGAGTCAGAAATGCGGACTTTCATGAAACAGAACAGAAATGGTTTCCTTGATGTTCGCAAGCAATTCTCCGTCCTTAATAAGCAATTCTTTGCACTTAAAACCCAATTCCTTGGTCTAAAGTTGTTAGACGAAGAAGAAAAATTCCAAACAAAAACCTGAGTGCTAAATTATTGGGCACCCCTACATCCCATGCTGTACAAGTCGATGCATTTTCAACACCAAATGTTGTACCGTCGCCTACTTATCTACCTACTGATGCTGGTCTAATACCAAGGGATATGATGAGCCTTTCAGCATAGCACTCTAATATTGATCACTTGCCACCTCGAGCCTCCTATTTTCTTGAAGCCTTCATCATTGGAAAACCTACCCTCTGCTCCTGCTGTGCTGCTCCTGCTGTTTGGAAGGGGTCGTTGCAAAATTTTGAAACAAACTTGAACTGCGCGGGTATTATAGGTGCCTCCATGCAAAATCCTATAGCTCTATCTCTTATATTCTTTGAGATCCACGCGCTCATACGGACAGGCGGACATTTTTTTTTTTTTTTTTTTGGATTGCGCCATTGAGGTGAAAATCTATCCTAGATACTATTGGCCCGTACCAATAGCATGCACGATTCACCGGCATGTCTAGCCGGCGCCTACGTACTAAAGACACCCCCGCACACACCACAGACCCCGCGGTACCACTGCTAAGTATTACTTCGCGGGGAAGGGTTGCCTAATCTAGGCATTCTCCCTTAAGCGACGTTCATTTTCGAGTCTTCTTAAGTCGCCCTGTGTATAAGCTATCAACTGGCTTACCCAGTTCCATTGCTCCTGTGAGCTACACATGAATTCCACGAGCTGCTCTGGATCTGGTAGCGATCCGACGGTGGCACGATATCTCCTACAATTGTATAATATGTGCTCTGGGTCCTCGTCTGCTCCTGGGCAGTTGGGGCACATTGGACTCTCGTCGTGTCCGAATCTATAGAGGTATTTTCTGTACCCCCCGTGACCTGTAAGAAACTGGGTAAGCTGGTAACTAACCTGACCGTTATTCCTTCCGATCCACTCCTGGATGTTTGGTATTAGCCTGTGCGTCCATCTACTTTTGGTCGTTGCGTCCCACCTCTCCTGTCATGAGGATAATGCCGCTTGTCGGGCTGACGTCTTAATGGCCTCTCGGGATGAGTTCCTTTCCCGTTGCCGATTGGCTGCGTAAATTTCCTCCGCTTCATTAGCCAGAATATCGATGGGAATCATTCCGGCTAGAACGAGGGCGGCTTCCTCGGATATGGTTCTAAATCCGGATATGACTCGTAGGGCCGCTAGTCGGAACGATGCCCCTAGCTTTTTCTTAAGCCCCTGATGTCTTCTGACTGACGCAGCCCATATCGGCGCAGCGTACAGCAAGACCGACGTGACGACACTGGCTAAAAGGCGTCTCCTGCTTTCCTTTGGGCCTCCCACGTTTGGCAGCATCCTTGAGAGTGCGCCTTGGATCCTTGCAGCTTTTATGGTGGAGTACTCCACGTGCGCTCCGTAGGACAACCTGTTGTCCAGCATTACCCCTAGATATTTAATTGCCTCCTTTGAGGTGATGCAGCAGTTGCCCACCTGGTAGGTAATGTACTCCACCTTCTTCCTGCTCGTGAAGAGAACTGCCTCCGTTTTATGTGCTGCTAGGTCCAATCCAGAGTCAGTCATCCAGGTTGGTATCCTTCGTATTGCTTCACTCGCATTGGTTTCCACGTCCTTGATTTCCTTCGCCACCACGAGCAGCGCCAGGTCGTCCGCGAAGCCGATGAGTTTGCATCCTGTCGGTAGTTCGATCCTGAGTACTTCGTCGTACATGATGTTCCAAAAAAGTGGCCCGAGGACCGATCCCTGCGGCACCCCCGCAGTCACCTCATAGGATTTTGGTCCATCGTCCGCCTATCTGAAAGGTAGCTGGATAATATTAGTTGTAGGTATCTAGGAGTTCCTGCCAAGAACAAGGCTCGTTGGATACGTGTCCAATTAGCCGAGTTGAAGGCGTTGCGGATGTCCAGTGTTACCATCGCGCAATACTTCTTATCTCCCCGTTTCCACCGGGTTCCCGCGATGGCTGCTTCCGCCGTGTCGGTCACGGCTTTGATGGCGTCCACCGTGGAGCGCGCCTTCCGGAAACCGTACTGGCTGACCGACAGCGTTCCTTTTGCCTCAGCGAATTTCGAGACGCGAGTAGCTATGGCCATCTCGAGGACTTTCCCTACCGTGTCTAGGAGACATATGGGCCTGGATGTCCTAATGTCCTGTGGAGCGGTCTCCGTTGACCACAGAGCCGCACCCTTGCAGCTGCTTGTCAGCCATCCGTTTCCTGGGATGCTCCTATATGGTTCCGAGATGAGGACTACCTGTGTCCTTTCGTCTCTGACCGCCTGCCTAAGCAGCGACTGAGCCGCCTCGCAATGGTTAAGGTTGAGCTGGGTGCACTTCATTAGCTTTTCCTTTGTGATAGGGCGCTCCTAAACATCGGACATTTCCCACTTCCTGCTATATGTCCTGCTTCCTTCCCGGCGTTGCTGCAGAGCGCACACCTTGGCTCTTCCGCGCAGTCTTTTGCCATATGGCCGTCCTTGCCACATCTCCTGCACATTCGTGAGCGGTCGATGGCGCTCTGACATTGTTTCGCCATGTGCCCAAACTCGAGACATCTGAAGCACTTAATGACTCTGGTCCTTTCCCTGAGTCTGCACCGCACCCAGCCTACCTTCAACCAGCCTACCTTCATTGCTTTCCGAGCACACGCTGCAGGCAGTCTAATTTGGCCGTCTGCGTCTGGCCAAAAGCCTTCCTTAAAAGGATGTCGCTTACCGGCACTCCTGGAGATTCCACCAGCTTTCCAATGGCTTCAGAAACCTCCTCCTTTGTAGTGATCTCGTCCAGATCCCTGCACTCGATTTCGAGCTTGTGCGACAAGGAGCGCACTTCCACCTGATCACCTACCGATTCCGAGACCAGGGCTTTGAAAGCTGCTGTTTCCTCCCCTGACCTCTTCAGTTAGAGCAATAGCTCTCCTTTCTGGGTCCTCCTAATCCTCGATACCGCTTCGCCTAGTACTTGCAGCTTCTTGTCCTGCTTCACACGTCGCAGGATGTCGGCGTAACTTGATTCGCCCTTAGCTGTGATGACCAGTGCGTCCGGCCTTGGCTTCTCCTTGGGAATTGAGCTAGTTGCCCGCTGCTTCTTCGGCAGTTTCTTTTTGGGGCCAACCAGCTTCCATTCTTGGACCTCCTTGCTCGCCTGAGTTTCAGGTTCCACGGTCTGCCCTAGTGTCCTGGCTTCCGCCCTCGTTTGAGTCGCCGCCTGCGCAGTCTCCCTCTTGCTCCTCTTGTTGTTGGGGGGGTCTGGGCCTGTTCCCTTCCTCCTGGGTTCCGCTAACGGTCGAAAAAGGGGCGATGTTTGTGACGCCTGGTGTGATTTAGGCGCCTCCTTACGTCCCTGCTCGCCCGTCTGAGAGGCTAGCCGCTCATAGAGAGCTTGGATGCTCACTATGGTGTCCCTCATTGGCTGGTGGATGGACCTCCTTTTGCCGTCCTCCAGCATCTCCACTAGCTGCGCGATCTCCTTCCCGAGGTCCTGCAGTGTTGTTGCGTCTCCAGCCTTCTGGTTTTTACTCCTGTTTTGGTCTACTCGGATTCCTGAAATAGGAGGGGTACCCCCCAGCTTGCTGCTGGGAGATCTTGCAATTTTGCAGCTTTTTGCGAAAGCCGCCTCTCCAACTGTATTCTGGTTTGTGGTAATACTCATTTTATTGGGTCCCAACTCCTGAGCCGTTGTCCTTAGGTGTTATGCAGTCGCGTCCTTGATCCCATGGTTGCCTTTGCGCGCAGAGAGGTCCATGCTAGGGTTGACTCTAGCCCTTACGAGGTGTAGAGTTCAGAGCCAGATCCGCGTTGGTCAGGTATGGTTCATCTGAGCCTGCACGGCCAGCTTAGTGGCGACACCTAAGGAGCGTTTCCTGGAGACTTGCCAAATTTTAGCGGGACGGGGGCAGAAGCTGCATTAGCCTGGCAGCCATTTCGGCGGGAGTTCACTCCGCGTACTCAGGTGCCAGAATACAGCTGTCCGTCAGCCCAGGGTTCGTCGTCTCAAAATCCTTTTTCCAGTTACCTATCCCAGGGCTTTACTGGACTCAGCCCTGGTCGCTATCTCGCTATTTTGGAGGGGATGCCTTTCGGGTTATGGAGAAAGGTTGCGAGTAGCTCTTTCCCTGCTTACCTGCAGGGATATCCCTCTGCCCTGTCAGTCGCCTCTTACGACAAACCAGAGCTTGTTCCGATAGTATTCTTTGCTCCCGCTGCCGGGCGGGAGGGGGGTTAAAGGTTTGGGGGTTTCAAAAAAGATTATGAATATATAAATATAAATAGAAATATAAATATAAATATAAATATAAATATAAATATAAATATAAATATAAATATAAATATAAATATAAATATAAATATAAATATAAATATAAATATAAATATAAATATAAATATAAATATAAATATAAATATAAATATAAATATAAATATAAATATAAATATAAATATAAATATAAATATAAATATAAATATAAATATAAATATAAATATAAATATAAATATAAATATAAATATAAATATAAATATAAATATAAATATAAATATAAATATAAATATAAATATAAATATAAATATAAATATAAATATAAATATAAATATACATATATAATATAACCCTATAACGCTAGGCTAGGGTATAGCCCGCGCCGACAGTTATGCTCCATTTGGGGGAGCTTTTTGATAGAGCCATCTATCGGCGTCTACCGCCCATCCGTCTTCGTTGCCCCACACTGTCAGGGCTGCATTAGTAAACAGCTGACAGTGCATTGCTCTTTTTTGGTGGGTGGCCACGCTCGTGTTCTTTCCGGAGAAAAATCTCACGGAAGCCGGAAGAGCTGCAAAGAGAGTGACCGGAAGAGAAAGTGATCTCCCCGTCTCTTACCTTAGCGTTGGCGCCATCAATCCGGACGCGTCGGATGAACCCGGATTAGGGCGTTTCGAGGCGTGCCTCGATGTTCCCTTTCAGGTAAGACCCTTGCGCACCTGATGAGCACCTTTATGTAACACTATGTTTCGCGCAGGCACTATATGCGGCTTGCGCTTCGGGGAGCGCCACACTACGCGTCTGTCCGCTTCGACCTCCAACCTTTTTCCTGGCGGACAGGCGGACATGTCTATATCGATTTGGCTGTTGATGCTAATCAAGAATATATTTACTTTATGGGGTCAGAAATGATTCTTTCTGTATGTTACATACATTCACACGTTTACAATATACCCTTGTACTCTAACCTTGTTACGCTTCTAAAAAAACACAATGTTTGTAAAAACATTGAAAAATTTAAAAATTTCGAAGAAGAGTTGGCTTATATTGTGGATGTATAAGAAAATGTGGCTTAAACTGATTATTATGTTACCAAGTTATTATGTTACCATCAAATGTTGAAATCAATAACTCAGCTATAAGATATAGTTTGTTGATCCTTATCCTGTCGATCCCGTCCCATCCTGTGTGTCCCAAGTTTTACGTCGATGTAGGTTCGGAGATGTTTCCTTCATTGAGAAGTCGAAGAGGCACGAAAAAAATTACAAATCATTCACGACCGCACGACCTGTATAGTTTTCTTATCATAGCTTTTACTTGATCGGCGATGTTTTATTTCCACTTTTATGTTTTATTTATTGGGTAGCATATGTTTTCATTAATTGTACTGAAATCCGATAAAGAAACGGAGGTCTCATCCAGGGGAGGGTTGGAAAGTATTATATGACATTCTTGATCGATTAGCGGCATAACTGTTATTATAATTGATACTACTTGTATTTCGTCTTTTAAAACCACCAAGGTTTTCCTTTGGTTTTTGTTGGTTTTGGTATGCATTTTCGATTAGTTCGATACGATTGTTATCATTACTGAAATATTTTCTAAAGGGAGGTTTTTTGTTATATTGTTTTAGAATAGTTCCATTAATATTTATTAATGTAAATTAATATAGTGGGTAAATATCCGGTTTTTAGTCTATTGAAAATTTCGTTTATTTAATCGTAGTATTGCTCTATTGTCGATTCTATTCTAAAACAAGAAAGGAAAGCTAACTTCGGGCGGAGCCGAAGTTGATATACCCTTGCAGTTAAAACCAGATATATATCGCAAAGATCGGATATAGTTGGCCGATCCTTATGAAATTTGGTAGGTTGGATGAACTGACCAAAAATCTGTATATAGAATAGAATCTGTACCAAGTTCCAGCTTTCTATCTTCAAAAACACGAAAGTTGGGTCATTTCCGATCATTCAGTTATATGGCAGCTATAAAATATAGTCGGCCGATCCCTATGAAATTTGGCATGTCGTAATGTTTTGCCAAAAATAGCACTCGTGTCGAATTTGAACTCTATAACTCTAAAAACACCAAAGTTATACCATTTCCGATCAATCAGTTATATGGCAGCTATAGGATATAGTCGGCCGATCCCGGTCGTTCCGACTTATATACTGCGCGCAAAGGAAAGAAGGGTGTGTGCAAAGTTTCAAGTCGATAGCTTTAAAACTGAGAGACTAGTTCGGATTAACTCGGATTAACTGACCAAGAATATAATCTGTACCAAGTTCCAGCTTTCTATCTTCAAAAACACGAAAGTTGGGTCATTTCCGATCGTTCAGTTATATGGCAGCTATAGGATATAGTCGGCCGATCCTTACGAAATTTAGCATGTCGTATTATTTTGCCAAAAATAGCGCTCGTGTAAAATTTGAACTAACTTTAAAAACACCGAAGTTATACCATTTCCGATCAATCAGTTATATGGCAGCTATAGGATATATTCGGCTGATCCGGGCCGTTCCGACTTATATACTGCGTGCAAAGGAAAGAAGGGTGTGTGCAAAGTTTCAAGTCGATAGCTTTAAAACTGAGAGACTAGTTCGCGTAGAAACAGACAGACAGATCAACTCATATCAACTCAGGAGGTGATCCTGATCAAGAATATATATACTTTATAGGGTCGGAGGTGTCTCCTTCACTGCGTTGCACACTTTTGACCAAAATTATAATACCCATGTATATATATATGGCTCAAACGCATTTCCTTAAGGAAACACACACATTTAAGGTCCCATTGATTTTATGTAAACAATCCCCATTTTATGGCAGTTAAAAAGCTGTTTCATCTAAATGTTAAAACATATATTTTCTTAAACACATAAACATATTTTCAAACATTCTTAAACATATTTTAAGATAATACATACATATTATCTATATATATATTTATTTTTTTTATATGTATATATATATAAGGCTCAAACCAATTTCCTTAAGTAGCCACACTCATTTAAAGTCCCATTTATTTTATATAAGTAATCCCCATTTGATCTTACTAATAAGGGTCTACTTTCGTTCAGCCTGAGCATTTCGAAAACAACTAATTTCTAGTAAACAGCCAATTAAAGGTCATTTTTGAATGTACAGGCTATATCCTAAAAGTTTTGTTAACCCCCCATCCAAGATTCTATACAGGTTCTACGGCATTCAGATTGATAAATGGGATTGATTGCTTGCCTACATGTTATCGTCCAGAATTCCCAAAGTCTTGTTGTCGGTGCCAAACAAATGACGAATATTAGTCTCCTTACAAATACAAATATAGCCCAATAACAAATCTTAAACTTCTACTTTAAATAAAATAAATTCGCACCAAATCTTTCGCGCCAACAGCAAAAATCTAAATGTGTCGTATAATTTTGATACACGTGCAGCGTAGCTAAAATGGAAGCGTGTGTTCTTTTTTTTATCGTTACTCGAAAATGGGAGATGCAAAAATATCTCATTCTGTTCATTAAACATTCTGCTTTCATCCCTTATACTTTGTTTTGATCGTTTTCGATTTCGCATTCTGCTACGAGCGCCGAAACAAAAAATTTAAAGGTGTCGTATCATTTTGGGCAGGAGTGTATCTGGCGAGAGCTAGGTGTCATTTTCAACTCCTTTCTTACGGAGTGCCATTGTGCGCTCGAGACAGTAGATTATGCGGAACCTTCCACTATAACTCAGCTAAGTTATGAAGCTTCAAGATATCTCAAACAATGAGAAGTTTTACATAAAACGAAATCGTTTGTATTTTTTCTCCAGGGCATTATTTTCTAAATTCTTCAGAAGGTTCTTCAGATCAAGCTTTGGCGCACGCTCTGCAGTCCACATCCGTCTTTTTTGCTTCTTGCCATCAAGAAATTCTTTTTTGCTTATTCCAAAAAGTTCGGACTACAGATACGGGACTGAGTCAAGTCAGAAGAGAAGTCTCACAGAAGTTATCACCAATGCCTGATGAGTACCCTCACTTAGCCAAAGTGTGAATTAATCCTTAATTAAGAATTAATTAAGAGTTCATGTGAACAAATTTTCATGCACTAAATTTAGATCCTCAGGTGGGCAATGTCATCTTTTTACTTCTTAAAAAGGCAGATCCAGTCAATCTGGGCCACTCAAGGCTGTAAGAACTTACGCCATTTTTAAGAAACGAGGACCTTATCAAGGAATATTTGGTGCTTGACCATATGAAGCAGGTCTACTAAAACACACACAAACATTTTCATTTAGCTCACCTTTAAACGTAGAATTCTGAAATAGCAACTTTTAAAATTTTTTTTTTTAATGCGGATATTACTAAAATTTACCGCCAGATCCAGGGGAACCCAGGGGGGTAGGCAAGGCACATACTGCATTTCAAAGAAACCTTTTTCGAAGTGATAAAGGCTACGAATTGCTGGCTACGAATTTTAGACTCTCACGATTGGAGTAATTGGCACTCCTTTCGCGCACTCCAACAGCTTAGCAATGACATCGAAGCCGACATTATTTCCATTTACATCTACGTCAATAAAGTCAGCCATGATAAGCCATGATACCTACCCAAGAGCTATTCACACAGATCTTTAAGATCTTAGGACTGGAATGGCATGGAGTGCGATGCAATGATAAGACAAACAAATTATATTTTTAGGCGTCAATATAAGATTAATGTCGGTGTCGCTGTCTCTCTCTTTTATTCGATTGGCCACCTAGATTTGCCGTCTTGTTCGGGACCGTTTCTCTCGATTAGTTCTCGGCCACTCCGCTTATCTTTGTAAAGCGTTGAGCCGTGCTCGAATTATTATTTTCGCCGTCTAAAATAAACATAATAAACTGAAATATCAGGCTTATTCTTAATGGGAATTTTAGAATATCATTTTGCAGTTACGGAAAACTCTTCGTAACTTAACACACGGATATTTTAAAACAAGGAGTATAATCCCCAATAGCAGGATCCCCAATAGCTCTCCCGTTTATACAATAAAAACTCTAAACAAGAAAGGAAAGCTAACTTCGGGCGGAACCGAAGTTGATATACCCTTGCAGCTTAAGGGGTTATATACCTTTTTTATTTTCAAAAAATCGAAAATTTTTTTATTGCTTTATCTTGAAGATCAACTCCTTGAGAACATTTTCCCAAATTTTCATAGGGATTGGAGCAGTAGAAAAAAAGTTACAGCGCTCCTAACCGTGCGCCTTGTCCCGGTCTTGAACTGAACTTGAAACTTTAAACGCGAATATCTCGAATGGTCTCGAAAAAATTACTTTGCGGTGACATGGATTGGCGGAAAACTACGGAACCGATTTACTTCAAATTTTTTTTAAAATGTTCGTAATGAAATTCTTCTGTGCTTGAACGATCGAATTTTTACGCACAAACTTTTTTTTCGCCGAAAAAAATTTTATAGTGAAATTTCTAGAGACCAAAAAGTTCATTTTTAGCATAAAAAGTTCCCGTATGCATACAAAAAAAAAATTTTTTAAATCGATCGTTCAAGCACAAGGAATTACACTAAACTAATGCAATTTTTTTACTTTTATGGTTTCAGTTGACCTGTTCGACCTGGGGAACTGTCACCGCAAGGCTCTAAAAAAAAAGGCCTTTCAGATCGTTCAGTTATATGGCAGCTATAAGATATAGTCGACCGATCGTTATGAAATTTGGTAGGTCGGATTAACTGATCAAATATACTCTAACTAAGTACTAAGTTCCAGCTTTCTATCTTCAAAAACACGAAAGTTGGGTCATTTCCGATCGTTCAGTTATATGGCAGCTATAGAATATAATCGACCGATCCTTACGAAATTTAGCATGTCGTGTTATTTTGCTTTATAGCAAATATACCTTTCAGTTATATGGCAGCTATAAGATATAGTCGGCCGATCCCGGTCGTTCCGACTTATATACTGCGTGCAAAGAAAAGAAGGGCGTGTGAACTAGACTAGTTTTCGTAAAAAACAGACAGTTTATATTAACTTAGGAGGTGATCCTGGTCAAGAATATATATAGTTTACAGAGTCGGAGATGTCTCATTCACTGCGTTGCACATTTTTGACCAAAATTATAATACCCTCTGCAGGGGTATAAAAAGGTGAAATACTGCTAAGTGTTACAGGAAGTATCCAACCTCAAGGTTTATTTCATTCTCGACTCTGATAACGTTATTCAATTCAAATTAAGTCATTCGTTTTGTTTTGCCTTCCTACTGCCGATTTGCTAAGATACTAGTTCATTTGGCGCACCATATTCTCCTTCACGGTTTTATCAGCTTATGCTTCGTCACACCGGGCCGAAGCCGGTGGTCCCCGCCATTAGAAGGTCCCATCACATTTAAGGAGCAGAAGGTAATTCATTACAATACAAGCAACATTCGAATTGACAACATAGAAATTCCTTGGAGCTTTTGCAGGTTCTCGTCAAGGAGAGTATTTTCCCGTCCTCTATACTAGACATCTGCATGAATACATTGATTTCTAGCATTATAGTACTATATAGTACTGTTTCAAAACAGATCGTCGACTATTTACTGCTAAATTTAAGCTAAGTAATACTCAAATATACGGTACAAAATAGTTTCTTTTCTGACAAATAGTAAGGTCACATAAAAGTTGTATTGTACGTGAGTAAATACTATTATTTTCTTTAGATCTTTTGACCCGAGCAGAAAACTGCTAAATTTTCTGCAGTTAAATGAAAACGGTCCCTAAATTGGCTCTTCATTGTAAAATCCCAATTTCATATGCGGCCAAATAAATATTTTTATAAAGTTTAAAATTAACAAGAAAGCAAAGCTAACATCGGGCGGAGCCGAAGTTGATATACCCTTGCAGCTAAAACCGGATATATATCGCAAACATCGGATATAGTTGGCCGATCCTTATGGGAATATGAATATATAATCCAATTTATTACAATACAAAATCTAAAAAAAGTCTCAAGCTTCTATCTTCAAAAATACCAAGGTTGGTATTTCTACCAAAAACCATTTCCGATCTTACAGTTATATGTCAGCTATAAGATATAGTCGGCCGATCGTTATGAAATTTGGTAGATCGGATTAACTGACCAAAAATAGAATGTGTACCAAGTGCCAGCTTTCTATCATCAAAAACACGAAAGTTGGGTCATTTCCGATCGTTCAGTTATATGGCAGCTATAGGATATAGTCGGCCGATTCTTATGAAATTTGGCATGTCGTATTATGTTGCCAAAAAAAGCTCTAACCTAAAATTAACTTTAAAAACAAAACTCTCTAACTTTAAAAACACCAAAGTTATACCATTTCCGATCAATCAGTTATATGGCAGCTATAGGATATAGTCGGCCGATCCCGGCCGTTCCGACTTATATACTGCGTGCAAAGGAAAGAAGGATGTGTGCAAAGTTTCAAGACGATAGCTTTAAAACTGAGAGACTAGTTTGCGTAGAAACAGACAGACGGACAGACAGACGGACAGACAGACGGACAGACAGACAAACGGACAGACAGACGGACAGACGGACAGACGGACATGCTCATATCAACTCAGGAGGTGATCCTGATCAAGAATATATACACTTTATAGGGTCGGAGATGTCTCCTTCACTGCGTTGCACACTTTTGACCAAAATTATAATACCCTCTGCAAGGGTATAAATATAATTTTCTTTTTTATTTATGAGAAAACTTTTGAAAACTATCATTGAGCAAACATTGGTGAACCCCGACGTGATCGTTAATATATTTAACAAATTACTAAAACAAACAACAAAAACAAAACAATTTCATAAACAGTGTTTTGTGAAAAATTTTCGTACGTTTTTAATAAGAAAACAGTTTGTTTATAATAATAAACAAATTATAATATATACTTAATTGTACATAGACATAAACATAAACGGCAGTTCGCAAGCGCATATACATACATACATACTTACGCTCCACAACGCAAGTGCATTCGCTCGCACATAACATCGTTCCACAATTCCGCTACTGTTTTGAGCGCACAGTGGGACAATTGAAAAATTGAAACCCACTCCATCCTTGCCAACGGAAAGTCCACCATGCAGGCTGACCCAGTGTTTTCAAGCGTTGACAGGCTGACCCAGTCAAAGTTTTCAAGCGTTGCCTCCTCTGCCTCTCCCTACCTTCAGCGGTGGATACTCGGAATGGGCTGAAATCTTATCAATCTTCTCTACAATTGTCGGCAGCAATCCTCATATTAGTACTGTGGAAAAGCTGCAAAGGTTGCGATCTTGCCTTCGGGAGTCCGACGGAAGATCGGGAGTCCGTTCTTTGGAAGTCTCCGACGAGAATTATGATATGAATTATGCTGAACTTATTGGAGAAACGGTTTAATAATCGTCGTTTAATATTTCAGGCCCACGTGAACGAGATTCTAGGCCTCAGTCTGTTGGAAAGTGGCTCAATAGTAGTACCTCTTCGAGGTCTTTCGGACAAGTTCAATGCCCATATCCGAGCCTTAAAGAATTTCGGTTCATCAACTCAGATCGCCAGCTGCATCATCGTCCAGGTTCTGCTTCAAAGGTTGGACCCAGCCACCCAAGCTAAGTGGGAGGAGAGTCAAAACTCCTCAGGTTCAGACGCCATCCCTACTTGGGTGTCGATGGCCGAATTTTTGGAGCAGCGATGTAGGACGCTGGATGTTATGGACGTGGTCATGGCTGGCTTAAGCTTCAGCCGGCCTGCCGTTGCTGCAGAAAACCCGACTTGGGTAGGTCGTTTGTGGAGGCGGTTCACATGTCCAAAGAGGATCACTCGTTTCCACTGCCCACAAGGATGTTCCGAAGAGCGCAACTATGCTGGATGATCAGTTGGATTCTCTGCTCCGTTGGATTTGGGAAACCGAAGACTGCTCCTAGCCTATTGTGAAGCGGACCAAGGAGGAGTTTGACTGCGATGCTCATTTCGTGCAACATGTTGCTCGGTTGGATTCCGGCGCTTACGCTGTGAGGTTTTCGTTGAATTGCGGTTCTAAGTTGCTGGCAGTAACCCAAGCCGTTCGACGATTTCTCTCCCTTGAAAGGAAGCTCTGTCGCCGTCCTCAATTGAAGGAGCAATATGCTGCCTTCATAAAGTAGTATTTGGAGTTGCGTCATATGTCTCCAGTCCCTGCCAGTCCAGCTATCTTCAGTGCATTCTTTGGCGGGATTCCACCCAGGATGAGTTACAGGGTTTTAAGCTGGATACTGTCACCTATGGAACGAAGCCTGGCTCATTTTTATCAGTTCGGGCAATGCATCAGTTGGCAGAGGATTTCTGCAAAATTCAACTTTTCCGAAAATTCCGAAAATCCGAAATTCTGCGGCGCGACTTTTATGTGGATGGTCTACTTTCCGGAGGGGAATCCATAGATGAAGCCATTAGCATAATGTAGCAAATATCCGGGATCCTCGCCGAAGGCCTATTTCGGTTAAGGAAGTGGTGCTCCAATGTTGCTGAAGTGCTGGATAAGGTGCCTGAAGAAGATCGGGAGTCTTCCCTGAGGTTTGATGATGGCAGCAATTTCAAAAAGACTCTGGGTCTTGCTTGGGATCCTGCAACTGACCACTTGCTATTTTCGTTTGAACGGATTTAGTCAACCTCAAAGCTTACTTGGCGCATTGTTCTTTCTTCAGTAGTTAGGCTTCATGACCCATTAGGCCTTGTCGGTGCTGCAATTGCAAAGGCGAAGATCTTTCTCCAGAAGCTGTGCCGTGAGAAGTTGTCCTGGGATGAAAGTCTTCCTTAAGGGGTTATATACAGTTGTAATTAATTAAAAAATAGATTTTTTTTTTATTGCATATTCTTTAAGTATATACTGTTGAGAATACTTGCACCAACGATTCATAACGATCGGAGCATATAAAACTTGAACAAACTTAAAACTTTAAACGCGATTATCTCAGAATCTTTTTTTTGAGAAATTACCTTTGCGGTGGACACGATTACTAAAAAACTACTAATCCGATCAACACCAAATTTTGACCACTTATTTATTATGATATTAGCTAGTCCGTGAACGAGGGATTCATTAGAAACCGCAAGACACCATCGAAAAAAGACGATCCGGGAATTCGCCTATAACATTTTTATTATTTAATATTTTTTTTTGAAAAAATTTAAATAAATACCCAGAAACATGTACTGAACAACGTCGGTAAAACATTTTTCATAAATATTTTTTATGGTGTCAAAAAAAAATCGATAAAACTTCATTTTTTTGTGCGGTACAACTGTATATAAGCTCTTTAAGCTCTTTACTGTGAGTGGAATATGATTTGTAGCAGCTTTGCTAGTGCGCAGCGCTCCGAATTCCCTAGATGGGCGCTAACATCGAAACTCCAAGGGCGCAGGATCTACAAGCTATTTACTGTACTCGAAGTCCCGAGTTGCGCCTTTAAAGACTGTAACGGTGCCGAAGCTGGAGTTATGAGGAGACGTCGATTGTTGGCTCGACTTATGTCCTAAATAGCACAGTTGAAGGTCTACGTTGGAAAGTATTTTTGTTGGTGGGATTCTGCTGTGGCTCTGTCTTTGGTGCCTGTCGCGTGGTGCTCTTCTCAATGAATTGATTGGGAATAAGCTGTGGTCTCACCGTCCTGCGTTTCTCCTTGGAGCCTAAGAGGAGTGGCCAACCGCGGTCCCATCTGAGAGATCGACCTTGGTGTTACAGGAATACCATATAACAGCGGTTTCTAAGTACGCTAATTTAAAAACGTTGTCTCGTCTAGAGATATCAAATCTACACAGCTTTTATTGCGACTAGTGCAGCGTGTGCCTTTTTGGGAAGACATAAAGGCGCTTCAAAATGGAAATGAGATAGCGGTACCCAGTGCACTTGGCTCATGTTCTCCCTTCTTGGATAAATTTGGTCTGTTGTGCGAAGACGGGCGACTCAAAAGTTCGTCATTGGATTTTAATAGTCAGTATCCAATTATACTTCCTAGAAGCCATCCAGTTACGCTAGCTATAATTGTTGACTTCCATGAGCGGAATTTACTTACGGGACATCGCGCGCTGTTGGAAATCATTTGGTCCCAATATTGGCCAATTGGGCGGAGAAAAACGGTGACAAAGGCAATACACTAATGCATCCGATGCTTCCGGACTAAGCCTCGGTTGCTGGAGCACAATATGGCTGATCTCCCGGAGCAAAGAGTAAGCGGCTTCTAGGTCTTTGGAGTCACTGGTGTGTATATTTGTGGGCCTTTTTATTAAAAGCCTGAAGTGCGTAATAAGGCTCCAGTAAATGTTACGTCAGTGTTTTCATTTGTTTTGGTACCAAAGCCGTCAACCTGGAGCTTGTAAGGGATCTCTCCAAAATTTTTTTTCTGCAGGCTTTGAAGCGGCTTATATGCACCCGCCGAAGGCCTCAACATATTTGGTCTGAAAACGCAACAAAACCAACTTTGTTTGAGCCAAAAACGAGCTAAAGGAGCTGCTCCGATTATTTCTAAGCGATGAGCATCAACGGGCACTGCTAGATTTTTGCTCTATAAAGTAAATCGAATGGCATTTTATTTCTCCTCGATCTCCGCAT
The DNA here is from genome assembly GCF_030179905.1 of Drosophila bipectinata. Classification (NCBI taxonomy): domain Eukaryota; kingdom Metazoa; phylum Arthropoda; class Insecta; order Diptera; family Drosophilidae; genus Drosophila; species Drosophila bipectinata. Next base: position 7,402,076 of record NC_091740.1, on the reverse strand, counting down.
TTCGGTGAGCTGTGGGAAGCGGCTGTTAAAACAGCTAAGAATCAATTTTACCGAGCTGTTGGATCTGCAGTTTTTGGATTCGAGGAGCTGCGAACGCGGCTGTTTCATATTGGGGCTGTCAAAAATTCACGACCTTTATTGTCTTCAGAGAAACTTGCAGACCTTGATGTAGTAGCGCTCCAAATGGCGTGCCTCCGGTCCTGCCTTGGCCCTGAACGCTTCGTGTATAAGACCTGTGGTAGACTCTTTTCCCAAAAAAGCTGCTCCCGAAACAGTTTCTCCAAGAATATTATTTCCTTCGAATCAGCTGGTCAACTAGACCAAGATAGTGGTTAGTTTTAAACTGTGGGATGGTTTTTAAGTTGCTGCCATCATCAAAAGGTCAATAAGACTCACGATCCTCCTCAGGCATGGTGTTTAATCCGCTGGGGATATTGAGAAACCGAAGCCGAAACTCGCCTCTTGACGGGAATGCAGCCCCCTCCCCCACCAGGAGGTGGAAAAAAAACATCTTCTATAGGATTATATAAAAGATCTAGATATCTATCCAAATATGATTACATATATAATAACCAAAATACAAAGTGTTTTGGTCTCATTCTTAGGACAATATCTTGAAAAAAAACGGTTGGTAACTTTGAAATGGTGATCCCGACGAGCCACGAAATCCTTTTTTTCTGGTTGAAAAGTTACAGATTTGTAGACGATCCATTAAATAGTTATTGATAGGTCGGATTAACTGATCAAAAATAGAATCTGTTCTAAGTTCCATCATTCTATCTTCAAAAACACGAAAGTTGGATCATATTCGATCGTTCAGTTTATTGGCAGCTATAGGATATAGTCTGCCGATCCTTATGAAATTTGGCATGTCGTATTATTTTGCCAAACATAGCTCTCGTGTAAAATTTCAACTCTCTAACTCTAAGTTATACCATTTCCGATCAATCAGTTATATGGCAGCTATAGGATATAGTCAGCCGATATCGGCCGTTCCGACTTCCGTGTGCAAAAGAAAGAAGGGAAAATTTTGTGAAAATTTTCAAGTCGATAGCTTTAAAACTGAAAGACTGCCAATTTTCATAAGGATCGGCCTATATCCTATAGCTGCCATATAACTGAACGATCGGAAATGACATAATTTTCGTGTTTTTGAAGATAGAGGGCTATTTTTGGTTAGTTAATCCGACCTACTAAATTTCATAACGAGCGGCCGACTATATCTTATAGCTGCCATATAACTGAATGATCGGAAATAGTTTTTTTTAGATATTTTATTGTAATTAATTGGTTTTATTATGATATTCTCATAAGGATCGGCCCTCTCTTTCTCTTAAGCGAACAGTCGTGTTTATTTTGTGCGCACTTCGTTTTATTATAAATATTGGTAAACCGGTGTTTACTCAATTAATCAATTGCATACATATATTGTGAATCTTAAGCTTAAACCGTATCGCTTCGCTTCGAAACCACAACTTGTGCAGGGAAAGATCCGGGAAAGTTGCGGGAAATCAAAAATAAGATTTCATTTTAAATCAAAGTTTTTCCGGAACAACTCCGGAAATATTAAAAAAAACAAGAAAGGAAAGATAACTTCGGGCGGAGCCGATGTTGATATAGCCTTGCAGTTTAAACCGGATATATATCGCAAACATCGGATATAGTTGGCCGATCCTTATGAGAATATGATAATATAATCCAATTTATTATAATACAAAATATAAAAAAAGTCCTTAACATCTTTCTTCAAAAATACCAAAGTTAATATATCTACCAAAAACCATTTCCGATCGCTCAGTTATATGGGAGCTATTAGATATAGTCGACTGATCGATGAAATTTGGTAGGTCGGATTAACTGACAAAAAATATAATCTGTACTAAGTTCAAGCTTTCTATCTTCAAAAACACGAAAGTTGGGTCATTTCCGATCGTCCAGTTATATGGCAGCTATAGGGTATAGTAAACCGATCCTTATGAAATTTGGCATGTCGTATTATATCAAAAAACAAGAAAGGAAAGCTAACTTCGGGCGGAGCCGAAGTTTATATACCCTTGCAGTTAAAACCGGATATATATCGCAAACATCGGATATAGTTGGCCGATCCTTATGGGAATAGGAATATATAATCCAATTTATTACAATAAAAAATCTAAAAAAGGTCCCAAACTTCTATCTTCAAAAATACGAAAGTTGATATTTCTACCAAATACCATTTCCGATCGTTCAGTTATATGGCAGCTATAGGATATAGTCGGCCGATCCTAATGAAATTTGGTAGGTCGGATCAACAACCAAATATATAATCTGTGCCAAGTTGCAGCTTTCTATCTTCAAAAACACGAAAGTTGGATCATTTCCGATCGTTCAGTTATATGGCAGCTATAGGATATAGTCGGATATATTTGACTCACGTCAAATTTGAACTCTCTAAATTTAAAAACACCAAAGTTATACCATTTCCGATCAATCAGTTATATGGCAGCTATAGGATATAGTCGGCCGATCCGGGCCGTTCCGACTTATATACTGCGTGCAAAAGAAAGAAGGGTGTGTGCAAAGTTTCAAGACGATAGCTTAAAAACTGAGAGACTAGTTTGCGTAGAAACAGACAGACGGACAGACAGACGGACAGACAGACGGACAGACGGACAGACGGACATGCTCATATCAACTCAGCAGGTGATCCTGATCAAGAATATATATACTTTATAGGGTCTGAGATGTCTCCTTCATTGCGTTGCACACTTTTGACCAAAATTATAATACCCTCTGCAAGGGTATAAATATATATATATATAATTATACCAAAAATAGCGCTCATGTACAATTTAAAGTCTCTAACTCTAAAAACACCAAAGTTATACCATTACAGATCAATCAGTTATAGTTATCAGTTATAACCAGTTCCGATCAGTTATATGGCAGCTATAGGATATAGTCGTCCAATAGGATAATTCGTCCAATACTAAGAGTGTATCAACGCCAATAACGTTTGAAATTCAATAGAAGGTTTAATAATCTTTGCAAGATTATGGCATGATAACTATCATAATCTGAAAATTAGTTCTTTAGCCGACCCTCTACTTGATGCAACTCAAACTGGTTCGAGAAGGGTGATAACAAAGACAGCGAGCTAGAGAAAGCCACCATTCTCTTTGTCTTATTTGTGGTGACAAGGGCACAGAATCATGAGAGTCGCTGCCGTAAGATTATAAATTTTAATTTTTTTTCCTTGCAAATACGTGCTGAAGAGCTGAAAATGAGTAAGTGTACAGGCATATCGCAAATTGTAGAGGGGAGTTATTAAAATGGATTTTCCATCATGATAAAGAAAGTCCTTCTGTGCCCTTAGAAGACAGGACGCCTTGACATCATAAACTAAATCCGACCAACTCATCAGAATGGTCACCAAGAGTGAAGATGTGAGCAGGACTCAGCGATGTTGGCACATAACACCATACCAAAGAGGTTGGAGATGAAAACGTTAACGTAACCGGCTCATCTGAAATCCAAGATAAAGCAACTGCCGAGGCACACCAAAAAACATGTTTCCCTTTATAAGTCCTAAAAATCCTCTGCCATCATTCTCGCCAACAACTCAGCTCAGTTAACGTCTAAGAGGATCCGGAGCCGGAGCCGGAAACTCAGCGCTTGGAAACTCTGTCACCATTTAGGCTTCAGAGGTGGCATCACATAAACCATGAATTATCACGGTGCAAAAGCAAGAGTTGGGGGTGAAAATCTCGCACGTTGGATGTGACTGAACTATTTGTAGATTGCATACGCTTCGTGTATAAGACCTGTGGTAGACTCTTTTCCCAAAAAAGCTGCTCCCGAAACAGTTTCTCCAAGAATATTATTTCCTTCGAATCAGCTGGTCAACTAGACCAAGATAGTGGTTAGTTTTAAACTGTGGGATGGTTTTTAAGTTGCTGCCATCATCAAAAGGTCAATAAGACTCACGATCCTCTTCAGGCATGGTGTTTAATCCGCTGGGGATATTGAGAAACCGAAGCCGAAACTCGCCTCTTGACGGGAATGCAGCCCCCTCCCCCACCCCCCATATAACTGAACGATCGGAAATGGTATAACTTAGAGTGGAACCCCAATGATAAGGACTTCTTCAATTTACTTGGGGATTGTTTTAAACGCCGCAGGAGACTACAATGTCAAACATACGCACTAGGGATAAGGCCTACTGACTCCCAAGGGAAGGCAATTGAAAAATGAAATTGTAAATGTATAAATGTAATAGACTAATCTATGTTTACAGACTAACATTGCCGTGACAAAAACATACCTCGTGATCTAATAAGTGTCAAAGCAGTCTCGAACTTAACATCAGACCACTTGCCTGTGCTCCTAACGAATTTTTCAATGCCCAGAAAAAACCGAACAACCCTTCAGCCAGACGTCGCAAAAAACTAACTGGCTTAGACAAAAAAAGTACGTAAGTGCTCACATAGAACTCGCCCCGGAGCTCAACATGGAATCGACTAAACTACGAGCCCCCTTTCAGAAGTACTTGTTGCGGCAGCTAAAAGCTCTGCTCCTCAAGGGAAGGAAGTAGATTCAAGCAAATACTAATAATCCAATCAGCAAATCGCACAGCTTCTGCGAGAATAGAGGCGAATGCGTCATGATCGGCCAAACATTAGATCACCAGCTTCAAAGCAACACCTTAAGGAATCAACCCGATTACTCGACCATGCTTTTCACCAACAAGAAGAAAATGCACAGAAAATGCTGAAGTACATTCAGAATCTTTCGCCAACAAGTATAAAGTGTCTTCTGTGGAGGGCCCACCCAAACGACCATCTCTATAAGATGCTGGGCTCGCATTGATGATGGCAAGGCTGGAAAATTCGCTACACATCGCTTAAGTTCTTCCAACCAAATCGTGCCTCCAATTCATTTTTCTTGGCATTCTTCTTCTGCCTCCTGAACATTAGCTAGAAGATACCCTTCTGCTACCTACATCTTCATTCTGGAAGAACGAAATCATAAGGGAAATCATAAGTCATAAGGGAGCTAAAACTTAAAAAGGATACCGTTGGTGACCTACTGACGCAAAATATATTAATCAAACTTCCGAAATTTGCTTTAGAGGTAGTTTTTTAATTATTTAATGAAATCATTAATATTGGCTCTTTTCCAAAAAAGCGGAAGAAATCCATTTTTATAATGATACCGAAGCATCGAAAAGACCACACAATTCGGACATCGTACAGACCAATAAGCCTTCACTCCTGTTTGTCTAAATTTATTAAAAAACGCATGCTAATACGCTTGCTATTTTATCTCGGCACACAAATTTGGCTTTCGAAGGAACCATGGAACCATCGAGCAAGTGAACAGATTAACATCAGAAATACGCTCAGCCTTCGAACAGCGAGAATACTGTAGTGGTATTTTCTCGACGTATCTCAAGCTTTCTACTGAGCTTGGATTAATGGACTCATGCAAAATGTTAAAACGCGTTTGCCAATATACACCCACAAGGTACTTGAGTCGCACCTTTACAATAGGGTATTCTAGGTGAGATGCAACTCAGCTACTTTGGACGACTACATCATCGAAGCTAGAGTTTCACAAAGATGCGAATTCGGCTTTTGTCTATCTGTTTTGAATACTGCGCATATTCCTGCAAACGAATAACTAAAAACATCAACGATCGGTAATGATACCGCTATCCTTAGTCGCTCCAGATGGCCCAACCCAAGCAACAAACCAACATACCTTAAATAATTATCTTTTATTAGTGGAAAGGTGGCTGGCCGACCACTAATTGGTGTGCAGATCCGAAGTGTGTGCTAACGAAGGAACGTACCTTGGCGTCCACCTCGATAGACGACTAACCTGTACACATAAAACTAAAAGCTAGCAGCCTCCACTGGATCATAAACCCCCGATCGCCACTGGGCCTGGACTACAAGTTACTACTTTACAATTCAGTCCAAAAGTCCATCTGGACGTATGGCTGCCAGCTGTGGCGGAACGCGAGCAGCAGCAACATAGACATGATATAGCGCGCACAATCAAAAATCGCGGTCACTCGACCGGTTAATTTCGCGAATTAACACGCTCATCGAACTTAGTTTTCAATATTGCGATTGTAGCGTGTGCTGTGTGGCATGTGGCCCCGTCCTGTTAAAAATAAATGTCGGCCACGTCCATTCCATCCAATTGCGGTAAAAAAAAAATAGCAAAATTCGCCACAATGACGTCACAGAAAGGCCCAATTGCTGCGAACGTCGAGTGAGCGACACATTCGCGTCTTCTTGAACTGAAGCGCTGGCGGCTGCGATGTTTTTATCACTTCGAGCACTTGCTCTCACGTGTAAAGGCGTGTATCTGATGGATTGCTAATGCGGTTTGGAAGCGACTGGCTCTAAAACTGTCGTGAAGAAAACGGGTAGGCTTAGGGACTGTTAGTGGCAGCGCTCTTACTCAGCGAGAGAAATGGGTGGAGAAATTTTTAACCGAGTACACTCTGCAAAAGGAAAAAAAAAGAACTCCCGAATAGCTGGTCCTGGGTTCCTCGTATCACTCGCCTGGAGGTTCTTTCTTTTCACATCGAGACTCAGACCAGTGCAGTTGAAAGTGGTAAAACTTAAATCGAAAAAATTTGAAGCAGAGAAAAAAAGTGTGAAAATTGGGAATTTAGTCAGTTGGCACTGACTCTGGAGGTAAGCGTTTGGGGGTCCATTAGTTATTATAAGAGAGGAGATTTCCTAAGTCCGCGTAATCTATTTTGGCTAGGCCTGCAACAACATCGCTCCCAAGTGCAGAACAACCAAGCGAAAGAGGCAAAGCTCTGGGACCAGATCAGTCCGCGGTTCACAACCATCGAAGTCGCGACGGAAATTGGCGAATCCCCTGGTGCGGTTGCAGGGAGGTCCTCGGCGGAAGGAGACTCCAGTGTCGGATTTTTTTTAAGAAAATTTAAATTAAGCTAAGACTGTTAAAAAAGGGTATGTTTTTTCTAGAGGGTTAGTGAGAAGATGTGACCCCTAACTAAACCTAACCTCAACCCCCACCTAGCTCAGAAAATTTGGTTAGCTAGGTAACACCGGAGCTATGTAATATCTAAGTAGATATAAGCGGTTAAGGACCGATCTAAAAATTCAAACAAAGGAAAAAATCCCTTGATAGAAATCTCTTCCATCCGCACCGGCTGCAATAAAATCAGGTGATATTGGTGCGATATTGGTGAACGGGACAGAAGAGAAGCGAGAAAAAAAAACTGCAAGTTCAGGCCCCCATTCCACGTTGGGAGGAAGGAGTAAGCGAGACGGACGGAGTCGGTGCAGTAGCCCCGTTGCAGTTTTGTCACCCCAAAACGAAATAGGTGATAGCACGCTGTGCATAATCTCGGTTGTGAAGGTGTGATGGAGCATAGCTCCCAAATGTTCCCCAGAGGGTTCAATGAACTCTAGTGAGAGAATTGAGAGGGATAGCATAATTAATCAGGAAATAATTGTATGGATCTTACTTTTAAGTTAATTTTTAATGTAACCGAAGAGAAAAATAATTGAAAATTAGAGGATAAGTGTAAATATAGGTGAAAAGTGAATGGAAAAGAGTTAAACGAAGAAAAATTTTCCTTTTTAGGACAAATCATTTTATTTGATAAAAATGAATTATTATTTTTTTTGCATATTTTTTTTCTTGTTTTGTGCGACAAATTTTCTCACAGCGCAGCGAAAGCTTTCGGCGGTAGATGCAGAAAATAAAACAAAGTTAGTTTGCTTAAAACCTGAATAATATTGCATTGAAGTATCCCATTTGAAAATTCTTCTTATTTCTATGTTAAGTTTCCACGTTTTCCCATTTTACCACATATACCTTTAATTGATGATAAATTATATTTTTCTTTGTCTTTTTTATTGAAAACGCATTTTTTTTTTATATTTAAGTCATTTTTATACCCCCTATTTAAATATTTATAAAATTTTTCCGCCTTACTTAATTTTCCTTAAAATATTAGATGTAAAGAACCGCAGCGAAACCCAGAAAATTTTATTATGTCCATTTTAGCTTTAATAAACTATTTTATAATGTTTGCGTAAAATCTTAATTTTTGATTTCCTAAACCCGCCTCAGTAGCGCTTGCCAAACAAAGGGATCGTGGAAAATTTTAAAGTTATACGGAAAAACCATGATCAAGGAAGGGTGGGCCTCGTTAGCTCCTAGAACATCAAGGAGTGGTATATTGTCCGATCGCACAAATTTGTCTTCTTCTTTTTCTGTCCTTTCTTGTCCTAATTTTCTCAGTTGTCGGTCATAGCTCCTCCGGTAGCTTATTTCGTCATCTCTTCTCGCACGTTTATTGTAATTAAAAAAAAAAAAGGTGCCTAAAAAGGCACCCGTTATTGGCCAAACACCCTAACACCACGCCACCGACGAGCCAGAGCCGGGAAAAGCGGGAGTTCAACATCTAGCCTGATAGTTCGTTACCCATTACACACGGGCATCGGAACATTATGTAGCGAAAACGTAGACTCAAATTTTACCACTAGACGGTCGATTTTCGAACGGGCTAGCTTTTTAAATGGACCGTAAAATGGCCGTAATGCTCTTAAAGAAGCAGCAACAGAACGATTATTTTGATAAAAAATTTGAACAATTTGCAATCGCTGATGAGTGTGTAGCGTTTCATGATGAAATGTATACTAATGAAGTTTCATAAGTCAAGAGAACAAGGAAAAACATGGCGTCGTTCGCCGTCCCTATCTGAAAAAAATTGAAGCGCACCTATTGAAAAACCCTTTATAATATCTTTATGAGGTCTATGTTATAAAACAAAAGTGCCAAAGGCTCATACTCTCACTGTGAAAAACACTCATAAATAGAATAAATATATTCATTTCTCACTGTGAAAAACACTCATAAATAGAATAAATATTTTTACTTAATGGTGAAGGATTTTTTCCCCAGTTTAAATTGAGTTAAAATGCTAGGGTAGCGTGAGTTTATCAGTGTGATAAGGTAGTAACTCACTTTATATGCGATTTTTGGTCGAACGGATTTAAGAGGATTTGAGAAAATAAAAAATAGATGTTGGTCGATTTTCAGACCTACTCAATACGCTCACAAAATTTCATGAGAATCGGTCTGGCCGTTTCGGAGGAGTATGGTACCAAAAAATGTGACACAAAAATGTTATATATATAGACTAGCAACCTCGGCAACGTTGTTTTTATACCCTTGCAGAGGGTATTATAATTTTGAAGAAGGAGACATCTCCAACCCCATAAAGTAAATATATTCTTGATCAGGATCACCTCCTGAGTTGATATAAGCATGTCCGTCTGTCCGTCCGTCCGTCAGTTCGTCTGTCCGTCTGTCTGTCCGTCTGTCTGTTTCTACGAAAACTAGTCTCTCAGTTTTAAAGCTATCGACTTAAAACTTTGCACCCACCTTTCTTTCCTTTGCACGCAGTATATAAGTCGGAACGACCGGGATCGGCCGACTATATCTTATATCTGCCATATAACTGATTGATCGGAAATGGTATAACTTCAGTGTTTTTAGAGTTAGATAGTTCAAATTTTACATGAAAGCTATATTTGCTATAAAGAAAAATAACGCGACATGCTAAATTTCGTAAGGATCGGTCGATTATATTCTATAGCTGCCATATAACTGAACGATCGGAAAGGACCCAACTTTCGTGTTTTTGAAGATTGAAAGCTGGAACTTAGTACAGATTCTATTTTTGGTTAGTTAACCCGACCAACTAAATTTCATAACGAGCGGCCGACTATATCTTATAGCTGCCATATAACTGAATGATCGGAAATGGTTTTTGGTAGAAATACCAACTTTGTTATTTTTGAAGATAGAAGCTTGGAACTTTTTTTTAGATATTTTATTGTAATTAATTGGTTTTATTATGATATTCTCATAAGGATCGGCCAACTATATACGACGATCAACTTCGGCTCCGCCCGAAGTAAGCTTTCCTTTCTTTTTTGTTTTCTAGAGGGGCTAATTATTTTTTTTTCTTCATTATTTTGGTTAATAAATATTTTCCAGTGTTTCCAGTACATCCAGTATTTTCACGGACAGCCACTTTCCCATTGCCAATATCTAACAGTTGTTTAGAGAACATTTTGGCGGATAGATCCCGAAGCATATAACCGTGAATATTCTTCGTCAGTTGTTCTTTTTCAACATTACGCCACAGTAGCGATAATTTTTAGCAAGCATTAATTTAATTAACTCACGTTGAACGTGGAATAACTGGAAGAGTTTTTTTGTTAATCCTCTCAGGTGAATTCGAAGAGCCGCCGCGTTTTTTATATGCATATATGTTTCATTCAATGACTTAAGCGAATGTTTAAGTGCCATGGTGCATTCATCCAAAATAATTATATTAGATTCTTTCAGCAGTATTCCTATAGACGATGTATTTCGAGCTAATTAACTGTTTGACATTATTGAATATATGGTAGTTTTTGAATGAAATTAGTTTATCTCACAATTAACGATAAAAAATAAAAATAATGGTGGCTTCTAAAATATTAAAACGAAAACAAGTGGCACCTTCGACGTCATAGTTCGATCTATATTGTTTCTCTCTAGTTTTAACCCTTTATCTATTGCGGTGAAGCGAGGCGAATTCGCACAAGAGCGATTATGAGCTTTCGCTCCCGCTCCGCCCTTAGCTATCTTATACTAGATTTAGATAACTAACAACTAAAAAATTCAATTCAATTTACCAATAAATTCCAATTAATAACAAATCCAATATAAAACGACGAATCCCTTAACATCGGCCCCGTTAAAGGCCTCCATCCAGGTTCAACTCACTGGCAGCCGTGCCAGCTTGTGGACTGTTCTCCTATATTCCGCTCCAGAGCTAGTCCTGTCGACGGCGACCTTGACCCTTCCGTCTGCACCAGCGTGCGTTGCTTCTACCCTTCCGGTGAGCCACTGTTGTGGCGGCTGGTGATCCTCTGCGAACAGGACCAGCTCTCCCGTTTTGATGTCGTCCTCCTAAATCTGCCATTTCGACCGCGCCTGTAGGCCCAAGACGTACTCCCGGGACCATCACTGCGTTTGCTTGATTGATGAGACAAGCCGCCATCGCCGCAAGCACGTTAGCCTGTCAACAGGTGCCCGGGAGTAAGCGCCTCGCCGTCGCTTGGGTCCTGACTCAGAGCCCCCAGGGGTCGTGAGTTCAGGACGGCCTCGACTCCAACGAGGACGGTCTGCAGCTCCTCCGCGGTCAGTCTGGCGTTCCCTACCGCTCGTAGGAGTAGGTGTTTTGCAGACTTCACACCTGCCTCCCATAGTCCGCTCATGTGTGGAGCCCGCGGCGGTATGAACGCAAATACGCATCCGCTTTTTGATCGGAAAGGTCGGAAACTACTTCTAAATGAACTGCCTTGGACGCAAGACAAACAAATATGGCAATGTAGGAATTATATGGTGGCCTACCACGAATTTTCAATGTCGTATCAATAGGGCCACAAAAAATAACACCACATATGGAGAATGGGCGGAGAGCACATATTCTATCTAAGAGTAAATCTTTATTATTTGAGTCATCAGACGAGTCATTCGACTCGTGCAAGTATCGGACGTAGCTCTGAACAAATTGAGAGCGTTTTTTGAACAAAACTAGAAACTTGGCATCGTACGATAAAGGAGCATTAGCTATTCGCCCCCGACCCGCAACAACGAAAAAGGAAACCCAGCCTCTGAGGATATATATAAAAAGGGTCTTAACTTTTGTAGACTAGGGCCAACCATTAATTTTTTTCTATTTCTTCTCGATAATCGTGCTCTTGGACTATTTCGACTATTTTATTAAAGGCTTTATTATATTCGACAGGTGAGGGAACAATATCAGAATTCATTACTTATTTCTTCGGTTTTCTTATAAAGCGGAACATATAAACGAACACTCGCAGCAGTTTTACGTGAGAGGAAAATCCTTCTATCACTTCCAATAAATGTGAAGTAGAGACGATTGCGGTTAATCCGACGGCATTCTTTTTTGCTTCCATCTGTAGAATTTCTGGTGACAGATTAAGCCGAGGGCTCTTCGTCCACCTGTCTTCCGGTTCCTTTAAAAACGATGGACCTGTAAACCAGATCGATTTTACAGTCTCCTTTGCGTCTCCACCTCTGGACACTATATCTGCCGGGTTCTGTTTAGTTGGTACATGCCGCCACGCCACGTGCTATCATCTGACCACTCTTGAATTTCAGCTACTCTATTCGATACGAACGTTGATAACGACGATGGATGGAAACGAATCCAATGAAGAGTTAATCTGAATCCGACAAAAATACAGTTCGTTCGATTGAAAATTTTATTAGAGGCTTTATCTTGCGGCATAGATGAGAAGGCGAGAAGGTGAGCGGCACATAACTCAAGACGGGGGAGCGTCTTTGTCTTGAGCGGCGCTACTTTGGACTTTGCAGTCAACAACGAAACTTTAATACCTTTGGCAGATTCGCAACGAATATAGACGCAGGCTCCATAGGCTGCCATCGATGCGTCAGAAAAGGCATGAATTTGAATCGGTGACATCGGCTCGGTAAACACGAACAGTTCCTGCAACAGGATCTTTCCTTTTAACATCTTCGATGTCACCGAAAGAATGATCGGCTTGGTCGCCCTTCGACCCATGACTGAAGCATCAATTTCAAATTTAAATATATCTTCTTTAAGATCTTAAGAGATTCCTAATGCTTTAGTCAGTTCTGAGTCCGAAAGTGGTATTGGCTTAACCTTGCTCTTTCGATGCATTAACTTCAGGCGTGTTTCAAAACCACTTGCTCAATTCAAACCCAGCGTTTTGAAGAAGAACTTCAGACTTAATTGTCTTTAGCTCCTCAATGCAACCAGCACCCGTTAACATGTCGTCGACGTAAAAGTCGGACCCAATAAATTCGGCAGCTCGAGAGAGTGTATTTTTAACAGATTCACTCAACCCCTTCAAACACTTTATGGTCAGGAATGGCGCAGGCGCAGTGCCTTGTGTAACGGTGTTGAGCTTGAACAGTTTAAATGACTCTCATGGGTCTTTCCTCCACACTATAAACTGGTATCGCATATCAGCTTCATTTACCATTCTTGGCGATACTTATTTTTTATGTCGGCTATCAGAGCGAATCTGTTCAGCCGGAACCAAAGAAGAGTTGAATACAACTCCTCCTGGATTGTAGGACCAACCATCAACAGATCGTTTAGGCGTGTTGATGTCTTATACACGCATCAAACACGACACGTAATTTGGTCGATGTGCGTTTAGGCCATAAGACACACTGATGGGATATGACATAGTGCAGAGAAGCAAGAACATCATTGATTGTAGCGGATAAATGACCTAAGGATTCGTTTTCTTCCATGAATTCCAAATACATTTTCTTTAAATTCTTATCTCGAAATAATCTTCTCTCGAGCGACAAAAAACGGCGTTTAGCTACCTCGAACGAGTTTCCCAAAACGCTTGGATCCGGAAGCCTGACTTCAAATCGACCTGAAGGCAGTACAACTGTATTTTTCTGCAAATGTTCCTCAGTTATGTGAGCATAACTCTTGTTCAGGTGACAAAAGCTTTTTAGAAGTTGGTACTTCTTCCAACGACCAGAATCTTTCAAATTTTTCAAATTGCCATCTATAGACTCGAGCATTTCTTCTTCGGAATTCAGGCTAGAGACAGGCTATTAAGGAATTGAGGTATTAGCCCTATATTTCCCCGATACTATCTATTCAAGGAATGGTTTGGTTTGGACCTTGTTTTATTTGGCCAATTCACAATTTATTTTCGAACATAAATTCCTTTGAATAAGATTCTATTATATACGTGTAAGCACGTCGATCATGAAACTGAACACAGTTCATTACACTTTGGACTAATTTCTTGCGTAAAAATTGTATCCTTTTTGTTAAAATAAATTAAAGATATATTTTTTTTTTCAAAAGCTTTAACATTTAACTATTAAAAAACGTCGAATTTTAAAATCCGCTTAAAATTACGGGTTAAGGAATTTTTAAGAGAAAAAAAGTCCCGAAAACACGTAGTTCTAAATAAATCAAGATTTTGAGGGTTTTAGAAATATTTCAAACACGGTTTTGTAATATATTTGACCTAATAAACAATTCCTACTAGGTCTCTTCAAAAGTTACTCCAATTTTTGTTTGTCGCACTATCTAATAGAAGTTCAAATGTATGATGTTGCAGTTTTTAACATTGGATGAGAATTCCTAAGATATGGTAACTGGTAGAAAAGCTTTGTATACCCTTACAAAGGCTATTAAATTGTTTTTCAGTTTTAATGCTGTCGACTTTCGACTATTAAAACTTTGCAGAACCCCTTTCAAGGTTTATCGCGAAACTGTGTGTGATGGAACCTTTGTTTTTATACCCTTGCAGAGGGTATTATAATTTTGGTCAAAAGTGTGCAACGCAGTGAAGGAGACATCTCCGACCCTATAAAGTATATATATTCTTGATCAGGATCACCTCCTGAGTTGATATGAGCATGTCCGTCTGTCTGTCTGTTTCTACGCGAACTAGTCTCTCAGTTTTAAAGCTATCGTCTTGAAACTTTGCGCACACCCTTCTTTCCTTTGCACGCAGTATATAATTCGGAACGGCCCGGATCAGCCGACTATATTCTATAGCTGCCATATAACTGATTGATCGGAAATGGTATAACTTTAGTGTTTTTAAAGTTAGAGAGTTCAAATTTTAGGTGAGAGCTATTTTTGGCAAAATAATACGACATGCCAAATTTCGTAAGGATCAGGATCACCTCCTGAGTTGATATGAGCATGTCCGTCTGTCTGTCTGTTTCTACGCGAACTAGTCTCTCAGTTTTAAAGCTATCGTCTTGAAACTTTGCACACACCCTTCTTTCCTTTGCACGCAGTATATAATTCGGAACGGCCCGGATCAGCCGGCTATATCCTATAGCTGCCATATAACTGAACGATCGGAAATGACCCAACTTTGACCCAACTCGTGTTTTTGAAGATAGAAAGCTGGAACTCGGTACAGATTACATATTTGGTCAGTTAATCCGACCTACCAAATTTCATAAGGATCGGCCGACTATATCCTATAGCTGCCATATAACTGAACGATCGGAAATGGTACTTGGTAGAAATATCAACTTTGGTATTTTTGAAGATAGAAGTTTGGGACTTTTTTTAGATTTTGTATTGTAAAAAATTGGATTATATATTCCTATTCCCATAAGGATCGGCCAACTATATCCGATGTTTGCGATATATATCCGGTTTTAACTGCAAGGGTATATAAACTTCGGCTCCGCCCGAAGTTAGCTTTCCTTTCTTTTTTTTTTTTAGCTTTGTTGTAGCGGAGCAGGAAAGGAGCTTATGGAGCAGTTGAATGAATGTGTAGAGTTTTATAAAAGCAATAGTTTTGTTTGCTTTTATAAAAGTTGACAAAAACAGCAAGTGTCCCAAAAAATATATTTGTATTTAAATTGAAGTTAATAAGTATTCAAGCAAATATAATAATATTTTAAGCATAAATTAGGAACCATTTTATAATATAAACAAGAAAGCAAAGCTAACTTCGAGTGGAGCCGAAGTTGATATACCCTTGCAATTATAACCGGATATATATCGCAAATATCGGATATAGTTAGCCGATCCTTATCAGAACATCATAATAAAACCAATTAATTACAATAAATAAAAAAAAAAAATACAATAAAACTGATCGTTCAGTTAATGCAGCAAAAATACATAAATAGGTCTGTCTATACATTAATTACATTAGTATTAATGGTTTTTACATCATTATAAATGAAAAAAAATTTCAAGATGTTCAACAACGTCAGACTTCAACAATTCATTTATACAGAAAAACAGCTGATATCAAATAAAATACCTCTGACAAGGTAAAATACCAGAGAAGAATCTGCATACCAAGTCCAAAATATCCGATGTCAATTTAGGTGACAAAAAAATTTTGCATAGGTTTAAAAAATTACACAATGAAATATATTCTTTCCTTCATAGGCATCGGCCAACTATATCCGAAATCTGCCGATATTTGCGATATTCAAGAAGTTTTTTGCAATAACTTGTTTAGCCAAAGGACACAGTATTGATCACACGCTCTGTTCACTCCGACTCCCGCGGGAAACAAAAATTAACCGCGTCCAAAAGATTTTCTCTGCTGGCGAATGTTAAGGAAAACCAACCAGCGCAAGACAGCGCGAAAAACGTAAGTCCCCTTCAATCCACATCAGGGAGAAAAGCTCGCTCTGGTCAACCAAATTCTAGCGTTGATCGGGACAGTAACAATTTTCATGCTGCTCCGCATACCCAAGGGAACATCCATGAAAGAAATCTGCAAATAAAGACTGAAGAGCACTTCCGAGCCGAGTCCAATTATCTAAACAATACTAAAAAAAACTACTACAGGTACCAGCTGAAAAGCAGCAAGGGCTTCTTAGAGGTACCAAAGGGAATCGAAACCGACGTGGCCGCCGCGAAAATAATCTAAAACTAGGTCAGAAGACTTCTTGCCGAAGCTGCGAGGTCTTCATTCGATCCTCTAATAACCACTAACGGCTATGCAGATACTCTGTAATTTGGAATGGAAAATCCGTATATGAAAATCCACCTCGGAACTGGAGCTCTAATCGTTCTCTACGCACAAAACACAAGTTGCGTCACAAACAAATCAAGCAATGGAAGCCTTTCAATCGCTGCCGTTAACTGCTTTCCTCGCTTCGCAATCTCGGAAGGACAATTTATGGACTTCTACATTCCACTTGGAGATCGTTTTATAGCCACAGGAGAATACGATACCAAACATACGCACTGAGGATCACGTCTAGTCACTCCCAATGGAAGGCAATGGTACAATGCAATTATAAATGTGAGAAGGAACTGGACTATGTTGCCCTATGTCGGAAGCCCAACATACTGGAAAAAAGACCCACGTAAGCTCCCAGACCTTAATGATTTTGCGGTGACAAAACATACTTCGCAATCTAATAAGTGGCAAAGCAGTTTTTCACTCTCCCGTGCTATTAACTCTTCTTTAAAGCCCAGAAGCCCAGTTGCCAAAAACGAACTGGCTTAAATACAAAAAGTACGTGAGTGCTCACAAAAAACTCGCCCCAGAGCTTAACATGAAATCGGACATTGACTAAACTACGAGCGCCCTTGCAGAAGTACTCGTTGCGGTAGCTAACATCTTTACTCCTACTACAACGGGATGGAAGTAGATCCAAGCAAATACTACAAATCCAATCAGCATATCGAACAGCTCATCCGAGAATAGAGCACGCGCACGCGGGAGGCGCATGATTGGCAAAACAGCAGATCACCAGCTTCAAAGCAACGCCTTTAGGAAGCAACCCAATCACTCGACCAGGCTCTTCACCAACAGGAAGAAAATGCACAGCTGAGGTACATCCAGTATCTTTCGCCAACAAGTACAAAGTATCCTCTCTGGAGGGCCCACCCAATTCTAAGCGCCCTAATTGAAACGACCATCCCTATAAGATGCTGGGCTCGCATTGATGATAGCAGGGCTAGAATATTCGCTACACATCGCTAAAGTTCTTCCAACCAAATCATGCATCCACTTCATTATTCCTGGAATTCTTCTTGTGCCTCCTGACCATTAGCTAGAAGATACCCTTCTGCTACCTACATCTTCATTCCGGACGAACGAAATCAAAAAAGTCATAAGGGAGCTAAAACTAAAAAAGGATTCCGTTGGTGACCTACTGACGCCAAATATATTAATTTAACTTCCGAAATTTGCTTTAGAGGTAGTTTTTTAATTATTTAATGAAATCATTAATTTTGGTTTTTTTCGAAAAAAGCGGAAGAAATCCATTTTTATAATGATACCGAAGCCTGGAAACCTGGAAGACCACACAATTCTGACATCGTACAGACCAATAAGCCTTCACTCCTGGTTGTCTAAATTTATTAAAAACGCATGCTAATACGCTAAATACTATAACTACAAGCTTGCTATTTTATCCCGGCATACCAATTTGGCTTCCGAAGGAACCATGGAACCATCGAGCAAGTGAACATATTAACATCAAAAATACGCTCAGCCTTCGAACAGCGAGAATACTGTAGTGCTATTTTCTCGACGTATCTCAAGCTTTCTTCCGAGCTTGGATTAATGGACTCATGCAAAATATTAAAACACGTTTGCCAACACCCAAAAGGTACTTGAGTCGTACCTTTACAATAGGATATTCTCAGTGAGATGCAACGCAGCTATTTCGGGCGTCTACATCATCGAAGCTAGAGTTTCACAAAGATGCGAATTCGGCCATTGTCTATCTGTTTTGAATACTGCGCATATTCCTGCGAACGTATATCTAACAACATCAACGTTCGGCGATGATGCCGCTCTCCTTAGTCGTTCCAGATGCCCAACCCAAGCAACAAACCAACTTATCTTAAATAATTAACTTTTATTAGTGGAA
This sequence comes from Drosophila bipectinata, assembly GCF_030179905.1. Classification (NCBI taxonomy): domain Eukaryota; kingdom Metazoa; phylum Arthropoda; class Insecta; order Diptera; family Drosophilidae; genus Drosophila; species Drosophila bipectinata. Next base: position 7,383,605 of record NC_091740.1, on the reverse strand, counting down.
AGGTGGCTGTTCGACTGGCGCAATATAATAAACGAAGAAAAGTGTAAACTCAAACTGGCCGTCAAAATGTGTCAGTCAATATTGCTGTTGATTAATTTTAAAAATTTAAGACTTGATACACCTTAAGTTTGTCTCGCAAAGAGAAGATTCAAGAAATAAAAGCAAAATTAAAATACAAAAATAAAAAAATTGATAATATATAATTTTTTTTTTGGTAACTGTAATATCTTGTAATCGTGTTGATAAAAACTAAATTTAGAGATCATCAAATTAAAGATCAGATTAGATTAAAGATTAAATAAAGATCATCAGTAGATCATCAAGATCACAGTATTACCAATTCTGTAAAAAAAATAAAAAATCTGTAACCTCTTCAAATTTTAAAACAATAAATTTTGTTCAAAAATACATTTTGGCAAACTCTCCAATTCGTACAAGAAAGGACGCCTATTGTCGAGTTTGCTGATTATATTATACCCGGTACTCATCTTTTACGCCCACAATCTAAGTAACCTTTAAAGCTTGAACTTTAACGGTATTGATTCTCAGCAACAAATTTTTGTTGCATACTTTTGTTCTTTGGCAAAACAACAAACCTACGTCCATACTACCGATTCAGTAGGGGAACAAGCTAAAAAATCTATAATTCCTCTAACAATTTTCCGATTTAGCTGCTTTGTAGGTGTAGATTAGCCATTGGAACAGATTAGCTATTAGACATAAAGCATTTTCCAAAAACATCAACGAACTCGCGCTGCAACCAGATTTATGTTTTGGAAGCGGATCACAAACTTGATATATATATATATCAAGTATATAGCGCGGTATATATAGTATAAATATATATATATATGTATATATATATATATATATATTTATACTATATATAGTATATAGTATATATATAGTATATATAGTATATATATATATATAGTATATATATATATATAGCGCAGATATGCTACGATCCCAAGTTCTAAATGAGGTAGTTCTATCTTTTATAGTCTGCGGAATCCACGCGTTCATAATTTTATCCCGTTTGTATTTGTTTGCTTGTATATAAAATAGGTTGAAATTTGATTGGGATGAAATTTGTTTTTTTTTAGATATATACATATTAATTATTGAAATAGTTTGGAATATTAAATTGTATATAAATAGGTTGAAATTTGATTGGGATGAAATTGGTTTTTTTTTTAGATATATACATATTAATTATTGAAATAGTTTGGCATCAAGTTTATAAAGAACCTGCCTGTACTGGAGCTACAGAAAACCACGATTTGTGGGGGCGGGAGGGGGCGCAGCATAATTTTTGAAACAAACTTGCTCTGTATGAGTCTTCATGCCAAATCTTATGGCTCAATCTCTTGTAGTTTCTGAGATGCACTCGTTCATACGGACGGACGGACAGGTGGACATGGCTATATCGACTCGGCTGTTGATGCTAATCAAGAATATATACATATTTTTTATGGGGTCGGAGATGATTCCTACTCTATGTTACATACATTAGGACGACTACAATACCTTTACGTGTACCGGGTGAATGCGTATGAGCGCGTGGATCTCAGATACTATAAGAGATAGAGCAATAAGATTTGGCACTCCAACTATGTTTTGAAGCGATCGCCGTTCATCTTCTGATCGATACAAATCAAGTCAATTGTTCCATAAAACGTTATGGCACCACACACCAATACTCACCCTTCTCGGCTGTTGTGGTGACTTAAATATATCTCATCTTTTCGCAAATCGTGATAATAATGTTGAAAATATTCCAAATACTATACTAGCGGGTGACAATTTTGAAAAATTTGAATTTTAGAAACATTTGATCTGGACCATGGACTTCTTTGGTAAGCACGCAGATCATGTTTGTATCATTTTGCCACCATCACTCCCACCCCCGGAGAAGAAATCTCGCCGCAGTTCATCAAAGTTTTTGCGAAATATTTTGATGCCAAACAATTCCTATGGGTAATTGTTCCAATATTTTCCTAAAATTGGCAATAATATTATAATTCTTAATTTAAATTTAATTTTTATAAAAAATTACAAAATTTGTAGGTATAGTTCCATGTTTGAAATCGATAGCTTAAATGTGCCATTATTATACCCTTGCAGAGGGTATTATAATTTTGTCCAAAAGTGTGCAACGCAGTGAAGGAGACATCTCTGACCCTATAAAATATATATATTCTTGATCAGGATCACGTCCTGAGTTGATATGAGCATGTCCGTCTGTCTGTCTGTTTCTACGCGAACTAGTCTCTCAGTTTTGAAGCTATCATCTTGAAACTTTGCACACACCCTTCTTTCCTTTGCACGCAGTATATAAGTCGGAACGGCCGGATCGGCCGACTATATCCTATAGCTGCTATATAACTGATAGATCGGAAATGGTATAACTTTGGTATTTTTAGAGTTAGAGAGTTCAAATTTAACACGAAAGCTCTTTTTAGCAAACCATTACGACATGCCAAATTTCATAAGGATCGACTATATCCTATAGCTGCCATACAACTGAACGATACAAATACAAATGGTACTTGGTATCTAACTCTAAAAACACCAAAGTTATACCTTTTCCGATCAATCAGTTATATGGCAGCTATAGGATATAGTCGGCCGATCCGGGCCGTTCCGACTTATACACTGCGTGCAAAAAAAGAAGGGTGTGTGGAAAGTTTCAAGTCGATAGCTTAAAAACTGAGAGACTAGTTCGCGTAGAAACGGACAGACAGACGGACAGACGGACATGCTCGTATCAACTCAGGAGGTGATCCTGATCAAGAATATATATACATTATAGGGTCGGAGATGTCTCCTGCGATGCGTTGCACACTTTTGGACAAAACTATAATACCCACTGCAAGGGTATAATTATTATTATATATGCTTAAATACTTACATATTAAATTCAATTTAAATAAAAATATATTTTTCGGTGCACTTGCTGTTTTTGTCAACTTTTATGAAAGCAAACAAAACTATTACACTTACCAAATTTCATAAGGATCGGCCGACTATATCCTATAGCTGTCATATAACTGAACAATCGGAAATAACCCAACTTTCGTGTTTTTGAAGATAGAAATCTGTTACTTCGTGCAGATTCTATTTTTGGTCAGATAATCCGATCTATCTAATTTCATAAGGATCGGCCGACTGTATCCGATGTTTACGATTTATATCCGGTTTTAACTGCAAGGGTATATCAACTTCCGCTCCTCCCGAAGTTAGCTTTCCTTTCTTGTTTGTACTAAAGGAATAGCAAAAGTAGTCAACATTTACATATGGTCCCGTAAAATAAATGGTTACGTGGTATTTTCGAGATTTAGAAATATTTTAGGAAATGAATGAATCTGTGAGGATACACATTCGGTTATATGTATGTACAAGTTTGGTCTCCACTATTGTTTCTTATATATTATTATATTTATTTTTGTAAGAATGACGATGAATGAACTTGATAGACCATTCTAGCATTTGTTCACGGCTTACCTTCGTAAATATTCATGAAATGAAGCAAATGCTTTTTGGAATTTGGTTAAACACCCTATAGTATTACCAAATAGTATTTATATAATATACAAGCAAAATTACATAACAAGTGAAGGTAAAAATCTTCCCTGAATGCGTAAGAAAAAACCATATCATTAATTTTCGGTTATATTTATGCATGTCTGTACAAAGTATGTATGTATAAATATGCTAGGAGGGTAGATGTCCTTTCATTTTTGCAAAACCAAAAAAATCGATTTTCCATAATTCAATGTTAGAAATTTCAGATGCTAAAACTGCCAAGAATTTTTTATCCAATTTTTCACGGACCGAAAAAACTTTGGGGGTGCCATTTAAGGCACGTTGGCTTGGTATATACAATAATGCCCTACGCCCCCAGCAGCACCCAGACTTTGAAAACTCGTGATATAGGGTATTCACAAACCTACAACAAGATCTAGCTCAAAAAAAAACCCAACCTAAATAAAAAAAACTACCCCGACGAAATTATAATGAAGTTGGTGGTGGCACAGAAAGGAAAGGAAAAATGTGCGTTGGAAAACGGGAAACGAAAGGAAAACCAGCAACAGCGAAAAAGAACTCAGACTTTGGCATAAGCAGGGGATAATGGAAAGGGCACTTTTTGCCACCTTTCATCAGTTTGTATAGTCGGAACACCACCATAGAACACCACCCTAAAACGAAATTAATAAAAAAGGGAAAAACAAAAAACTCTGTTTTGCGTATACATAAAAAATCGAGATCATCCACGATGGTAAAGCAAGAAGCTCGTTACTTTTTTTAACTCAAATTTATCGGAATTCCTAAAAAAAATGTTTCATTAATTTTAACACCTAGTTCCCTTAATGTAAAAAAAAAAAAAGAGAGCTGAGCATTTATTTTTAATATAATAGCTAACACCAAAAATGGGGTATGTCAAAGCTATATTAGTATTGTATAATGATGGAAGGGAACATGTGATTCATATCATTTTTATTTGTGAAGTTCTACGAAAATTATACAAATTTTGGTGGAAAAATTATGTATTTTCCATAAATTAGAATTTTTTCACCACAAAAGATTATAAAGTCAAAGAGTAAACTCATAAGAAATTCTTTTGAATCTTAAAACCATTCTTACTGCTTTTATGAATGGACCCATATTTCTAGACTTACTTGCTTGATTCTGAATGATTTTTAAATATGAAAACGAATGTTAAGCTTCATTTGAATGAATTTTTTTGTTGGTTGAGGGTTATTGGTTTTTATTATTTTGATACACTCGCAAAGAGTATTATAATTTTGTTCAAAAATGTTCAAAAAACTAGTCTCTCAGTTTTAAAGCTATCGACTTGAAACTTTGCACACACCCTTATTTCCTTTGCACGTAGTATATAAGTCGGAACTACCGGGATCGGCCAACTATATCCCATAGCTGCCATACAACTGAACGATCGGAAATGACCCAACTTTCGTTTTTTTGAAGATAGAAAGCTGGAACTTAATAAAGGTTATATTTTTGGTCAGTTTATCCAAATTACCAAATTTCATAACGATCGGTTGACTATATCTTATAGCTGCCATATAACTGAACGATCGGAAATGGTTTTTGGTAGAAATACCAACTTTGGTATTTTTGAAGTAGAAGCTTGAGAATTTTTTTTAGATATTTTATTGTAATTAATTGGTTTTATTCTCATAAGGATCGGCCAAGTATGTCCGATGTTTGCGATATGTAACCGGTTTTACCAGCAAGGGTATATCAACTTCGGCTCCGAAGTTAGCTTTCCTTTCTTGTTTATATTATAAAATGGTTCCTAATTTATGCTTAAATTATTATTATATATGCTTATATACTTACATATTAACTTCAATTTAAATAAAAATATATTTTTCGGCTGTTTTTGTCAACTTTTATAAAAGCAAACAAAACTATTACACTTCAAACCGAAATCGTAGAATCGAAAGCACAAGGGCTTTGTAATAAATTATTAGGCAATCTTTGAGACTAAAATTGAAGAAATTAGGAGGATTATCCCATCCCCATATAATTATCGCATATCCCATGGCCTATTTTTAAAGGTTGTTTTTATGATTTTTGTCAACGGTCTGTAAAAAGATTGAGGCTTAAGTTTTTCCATCAATTACACAGACCGGCAGCATTAAAACTCTACACATTCATTCAACTGCTCCATAACCTCCTTTCCTGCTCCGCTACAACAAAGTTAAAAAAAAAACAAGAAAGCAAAGCTAACTTCGGGCAGAGCCGAAGTTGATATACCCTTGCAGCTAAAACCGGATATATATCGCAAACATCGGATATAGTTGGCCGATCCTTATGATTACATCATAATAAAAAAAAAAGTCCCAAGCTTCTATCTTCAAAAATACGAAAGTTTATATTTCTACCAAAAACCATTTCCGATCGTACAGTTATATGTCAGCTATAAGATATAGTCAACCGATCGTTATGAAATTTTGTAGGTCGGATTAACTGACCAAAAATATAATCTGTACCAAGTTCCAGCTTTCTATCTTTAAAAACACGAAAGTTGGGTCATTTCCGATCGTTCAGTTATATGGCAGCTATAGGATATAGTCAGCCGATCCTTATGAAATTTGGCATGTCGTAATATTTTGCCAAAAATAGCTCTCATGTCAAATTTCAACTCTCTAACTCTAAAAACACCAAAGTTATACCATTTCCGATCAATCAGTTATATGGCAGCTATAGGATATAGTCGGCCGATCCCGGCCGTTCCGACTTATATACTGCGTGCAAAGGAAAGAAGGGTGTGTGCAAAGTTTCAAGTCGATAGCTTTAAAACTGAGAGACTAGTTTGCGTAGAAACAGACAGACGGGCAGACGGACAGACGGACAGACGGACATGCTCATATCAACTCAGGAGGTGATCCTGATCAAGAATATATATACTTTATAGGGTCGGAGATGTCTCCTTCACTGCGTTGCATACTTTTGGACAAAATTATAATACCCTCTGCAAGGGTATAAAAAAACAAAGGTTTCATCACACACAGTTTCGCGATAAACCTTGAGAATAAATTTAACAAATTGTGATGTATTTTAATTTGCGAAGAGCGTGTAAATGAGACCAGAACTTTTTTTGGTACACCTCTTTATATACGGTACTTGAAAAGTACAAGGGTATACTGTAGTCGTGTTAATGTTAATAACATAGAGAGGAAATCATCTCCGACCCCGTAAAGTACATATATTCTTGATCAGCATCAACAGCTGAGTCGATGTAGCCATGTCCGCCTCTCCGTATATACGCGTGGATCTCAGAGATTATAAGAAATTGAGACATATGATTTGGTATAAAGACCCTATAAAGCCCAAACCGATAAAGTTTTTTTTTAAAATTTTCGGTCGACTTTTCAACATTAAATGACTATTCCGCAGAAATGGTAACTGTTAGATAGTAACTACGTTTTTAGATTTTAGTTGGTGCATACATTTTGATACATCTTCAAAGTGATTTGTACTTAAAAATTAACCTGAGGGTGATGGCAAAATATTGAACATTTATTTGTTCTAAAATATGGTTCAGGGGAGCCTAAATGTTGCATCAAGTGACATTATGCGTGGAGTAAAAAGAAAGTTGGATTTGGCCGACTGTGGACTGTGGACACGACCTGTGGACTGTGGCCGACTAAATCTAACTTTCTTTTTACTTCACGCACAAAATTTATTTATTTATACTATAAATATAAGCTTTAAGCTAAAAATATTGGGTAGAACTAGAAAAAAAATTAAGAAGCCTTTTAATATATGCGCCCTAATGCTCAGAGTGGACTTGAACTATTCATAAACTTGAAATGTTTTTATACCCTTGCAGAGGGTATTATAAAAGTGTGCAATGCAGAGAAGGAGACATCTCCGACCCTATAAAGTATATATATTCTTGATCAGGATCTTGAAGTGTAGTAACTTAGTAGTGATATACAACTTTCGTGTTTTTGAAGATAAAAAGCTGGAACTTACTACAGATTCTATTTTTGGTTAGTTAACCCGACCTACTAAATTTAATACCGAGCGACCGACTATATCTTATAGCTGCCATATAACTGAATGATCGGAAATGGTTTTTGGTAGAAAACTTTGGTATTTTTGAAGATAGAAGCCTCCCGAAGTTAGCTTTCCTTTCTTCTTTTTTTATAAAAACTTAAGGGGGGGACATCTGAGTAACAGACTAAAAAAAAGCGGATATTCTGGAATTTTTTTTGGCCAAATGAAAAAGCCAATCGAAAATTTGTAAATAAGGTTTTATTATATTATATTTAAAGTACAAAATAAATTTTTTTTTAATAAATCGAAAACAAAATGGCGGCTCTGCAGCCTTTATTCGTAGGCCCTATTTTTAAAGGGGGTCCGTGGCCGAACACCTAACGTCCTTAATTTTTGATCTAGAACAAAAAATCAAGTTTTGTTAGTTTCTGTACATCAATGGCTATCGACACACGTTTTTCGATATATGGATTTTTTGCAAAATGGTGAGTGATTGAAAAAAATTTTCAATTTTCACAAACAAAAAACGTCACAAAATTGTTGATAAAAAAAAAGTAAGCAATTTAAATAAAAAATCCTACGTGTGTCGATAGACATAGGTATTCTGAGTATAGTGTATAAATTTTAGATCGAAAGGTTAAGAGTTCTTTGAGTTATGTGTTCGGCCAACTCAAAAAAAGCGGTTTCGAGAAAAACGCGTTTAATGTTTTAAGTACTGTGGGATATACCAGTGAGGCATCGCCGCAGAATGGAAAATTTCGATACTTAGACACTTTTACCGGTCTTTATCTTTTGATATGTTATTTTAAAAACACTAAAGAATTTTTAAAGCGAAAAAAAAATTTTCGATTTTTTCAAAACTATACTTAGTTTTGAAACTAAGTATTAATCTTATTGCTGGATTTCGTCTTTCACTGCGAAAATGCCCATATCCCGGGGCTGTATGATGTAAATGTTGCTGTTGCTCGCGTTCCCCCACAGCTGGCAGCCATACGTCCAGATTGGCTTTAGGACTGAATTGTAGAGTAGTAATTTGTAGTCCAGGCACAGTGGCGATCGTGATTTTAAGATCCAGTGGAGGCTGCTGACTTTCAGTTTTAGGTGCATCTTCTTGCATTCGATGTGCTTACGCGAGGTAAGTCGTCTATCAAGGTGGATGCCAAGGTGAAAAGCGTTTTAGTGAAAGCGATATGCATGTTTGTCTCATAAGAGTAAACGTTATATGTTTACAGTTTTGTTCGTTTATTTTAATGCACCAGTCGGTCAGCCACCTTTCCACTATTGTGAGATGATTAGCCAGTTGGGTTGTTGCATGCGTTGGGCATCTGGAGCGACTAAGGATAGCGGTATCGTCGGCGAACGCTGACGTTGTAAGTTGTACGTTCGTAGGGATATCCGCAGTATACAAAACATATAGACACGGGCCGAGTGCACTTCCTTGTGGAACTCTAGCTTCGATGATGTAGACGTTGCATCTTACTGAGAATACCCTATTTAGAGGTATGATTCCAGTAGCTTGTGGTGAATGTTGGCAAATACGTTTTAATTTTGTGCCTGAGTCCAATAAGCCAAACTCGGTCGAAATCTTGAGATACGTCGAGCAAAATAGCGCAACAGTATTTTCGCTGTTTGAAAGCTGAGAGTATTTCGGATGTTAATCTGTTCACTTGCTCAATGGTTCCGTGGTTTCTTCGGTAGCCAAATTGGTGTGCCGGGATAAGTTGCAAGCTTCCAGATGTGATATTATGCGAGTTAACAATCATTTTTCAAACAATTTAGACAAACAAGATAGAAGGTCTGTATGATTGTCTGTATGATGACGGAATTGTGTGGTCTTTTGGGTATCATGGGTATCATTAAAATGATTGATTTCTTCCACTTTTTTGGGAAATAGCCAAGATTAAAGATCCCATGAAATAGTATGCAGACGACCTGTATAGCGCATTTTTTGGGAAATAGCCAAGATTAAAGATCCCATCAAATAGTTTGCAGACGACCTCTATAGCGCATTTTGGAAGTTCGATCAGCATCTTTGGCGTCAGTAGGCGACTATTTTAAAGAAAAGCATGCGCAATAGATCGCATCATTCTTAAAAATTGAGTTTCTTAAAGATGATATTCCACGCGAAAAGCCTGGTCGCAAACGCTTGACATACACTGAGGCAGAACCAAGGTTAGAGCGAAAATCGGCATTTAAATTGGTCGATAAAACTAAAGTTGTTGCATGCCACTTCTACATTGTCCAAAAAATTAAAAAAAAAAAAAAATCTATGGAAATCTACTGGAAAAAGCATTGAATAGAGAAAATATAGCTGATATGACGATCCAATTTAGGCGGAAAAGGATGTTAACAATAAGACCTAAAAATGCTTTAGCCTTTTTAATTAAAAAAAAATGTAATAAAACGACAATATACAATGTATCCCCCTTATTCGGAAGTTACAAAAATGAAATGAAAATGCAGACCAGAATAAGATAAAATAACTTATTCTGAATCTAGGGTTGAAGTAGCGCTGCAGAATTTATTAAATGATTTTGCTGACCGCATACTTAGAATGCAGAAAGACGTATTTGCTCATTCACAAGCAACGCATTGTAAATTAATTGTCAGCTACGGATTCAATGACTCTACAGGACAAAGTGAAGTCCGTCTCTGTTCGCGGTCCACCCTCAGGATCCCTGGATTCACTTTGCACAAAGCCGATCATCCGGATGACAGACGACATGGGGGCGCAGCGATCTTCGTCAAGTCAGCCATAGCCCATCAACTCTCTTTCACTCCTTCGGAAGAGCACATACAAGCCGTCTCCATCGAGATATCTACAAGAAGAGGGAAGTTTAACGTTGCTTCGGTGTACTGCCCCCCTGATGTCAGTTGGACAGAAGTAGACTTCACGACTTTCCTCTCCAATCTCGGAGATAAGTTTCTTGCTGCAGGTGACTAGATTGCCAAACACAGATGGTGGGGCAACTACAGGATGAGTGCCACGCCGGACCCTCAGCTCTGTCCTGGCCAATGTCAATGTCGACATTGTAGCAACTGGAGAAGCCACATCGTGCAAACGCCACCCCCAGTGCACTTGACTTTGGCATCTCAAAAGGCTTCAGACAACAGCAGGTCTCTGTCAGAGCACTCACGGAGCTATCTTTCGACCACCTCCCGTTGCTCTTCATAATAAACGAAGAAGCTCAATTCCATAAAGGAGTCCCCAAAATGCTACCTGCGCACGCAAACGCTGCCACTTTTAAGTCCTACATCAATGCTCACACCGTGCTCAACACACCAATAGCAACCTGCAGCGATCTGGATGCATACGTAGATAGCTTCACCTCCACAATTACTGAAGCCGCCCAGAGAGCTACGCCACCTCTTGGTGCCCTTCTATTAGCAATCTGGTCACCCACCTAATAGAAGGGCACCAATACTAACCCCGGAGGCAAGGGCACTCCTGGGTCAAAAAAGGCACCTCAGAAGGCAATTCATTATGTCAGGCGATCCTGCAACTAAGCAGCGTCTATCTAGCATTACTAATAGACTGCGCAGGTTGCTAGCGAAAACCCGTCAAAAGAACATCGATACCCTGCTGGAGGGAGCTGGCCCGGACAACTGCAGCGGTTTTTCGATATGGAAGCTAACGAGAGGAATTAAAAGACAGCCGCTTGTACAATCCCCAATACAAAGCCACACTGGCCGCTGGCTTAAGAACGACTCCGACAAAGCCAACGCTTTTGGGGAACATCTGTCTGCCACCTTCACTCCTTTTGAACTTCCAGACGCTTCACACCGCGATGAAGTTGCAAACCTCTTATACGCTCCCTCTCAGCCAGCGCGCCCCATCAGGCACACCACGCCGCAAGAAGTCACGCTGCAGTTAAAGGCGCTTAATTTAAAAAAGACTCCTGGACCCGATAGCATCGTCAATCGAGCGGCCAAGGCTTTTCCACCCAAAGGAGTGCTAGCGCTGGAGAAAATTTTCAACGCCATGCTAAGCCTGGGTTACTCGGGTAACCCAGTTACTCGGGTAAACCCTGACTCGGGTTTCTAGCGTATTCCGCCTTAGACGCAACGACCTCCCAACCCAGCAATCGATTTTTAGGGCCGTCTAACTCCGTATCAGTCAATATGACTGTTAGTTAAGTTATAAATATAAGATTTGATACACCTCTTGTTAGTCTCGCAAAGAGAAGAGTCAAGAAATAAAAGCAACGTTAACAAAAAAAAAAAAAAAAATGCTTAGCCTGGGACATTTTAAAAAACAGTGGAAGCAAGCCAGGATCATCATGATCCAAAAGCCAAGCAAGCCACTATCTCGCATCGACTCCTACCGCCCAATCAGCCTTCTATCCACTTTCTCGAAAGTGTTCGAGCTGATTCTACTCAGCCGACTGTTAGGGCTACCACAAGTAGAAGGCCATATTCCTCAACACCAGTTCGGCTTCAGAAAATCCCATGGCTGCCCAGAACAAGTCCATCGCCTGGTCAACCACATCACCCATGGACTCGAGCATAAACTGCACACTGTAGGCGTCTATTTCGCCATCCTGAGGTCCTTCATTGCCGATCGAACCTTCGTTGTAGCAGTAAGGGACTCACGATCCAGCTTGGCACACATCCACGCAGGAGTGCCCCAAGAAAGTGTACTTGGTCCGTTCCTATACACGATGTACACGAGTGATATGCCAGTTCCGTCGCCCACCACAGACGCTCGTCGGCTACTTACGCCGACGACACGGCCCTGCTTGCATCCCACTCGTCTCAGCTGTCAGCGTCGGCTGCTGTTCAGGACTGGCTGCAACGGAACATTGCCATAAATTGCAGCAAGTCGGCATGCGTCACTTTTTCCCTAAGACTTGTGATCGACATCGTACATACCTTCAATGGTGACACTATTAAAAACGCCACCTCTCACTGCTACTTAGGTAGCACAGGCTCATATGGAACACCCACATCACGGCGATCAAAGCCAAATGTGTTCGCAAACTACAAAAGCTCGACTGGCTCCTGGGATCCAAAAGCCTCCAGCTTTCGACGAAAATTTTGCTGCTCAAAGCAATCCTCATGTCAACCTGGACGTATGCGATCGAGGTATGGGGCACCGCATCCAAGCATCAGCTAAGCAGGCTGAGGGTAGTGCAGGCACGTGCTGCTCGACGGGCATCCGGATTTCCCTGGTATGTGACAAACCAGGCCATCCAAAAAGACCTACGCCTTGTCCCGGTGGGCGACCTCCTAAACCAACACAGCCGACGGTACTCGGACAGGCTAACGAGTCACCCAAATCCACTGGCTAGCAGGCTGGCCGACCCGCAAACTCTTAGGCGTTTAAAGAGATTTCACCCCAGCGATCTGTCTTCCCGTGTTGTTCACTAATATTGTAAACTTATGTAAATAACTGTAAATTATTGTATATAGTCTAGGCCCATATCCCATATGTTCCATATTCACCCCATCTTCTAAGCGCCCGGTCGTGTTCAAATGGTTCTGAACGATTCCGGCGACTAAAATAAAATTTAACTTGTTTTTTTAAAAAAAACAGGACACAGTATATAAAAACAGCGACTTCACTCGGAGAAGCCTGTTGGATTAAATTCGCCACTGGTTGTAACCACAATAAATCCGTTGAAATTAATAGATTCAAAAAATCAAATTATTTGGTTAAATCCTCTTCAATCGGTCAGATTCTGCCGAACCCTTTAAATGCAATTTATTAGGAAAACAACTGAACTTATATGATTGGTATGATTAGTATGATTAGTATGATTGATATTCATGTCTCAACTGTGCATAAAGTATGGTATAAGGTAGTATATAAAGTGGTATATGAGCAACAAATTATTGAAACCAACTATAAATTTAAAGGAACGCCAAAGATTAAATTATGAAAAAAAGGCTACCAAGATATGTTATAGCTCTTTTAGAATCTTCTGATATTGAGCTTCCAACAACAGGGGCATGTGTAGACAAAATTGTTAATCAGGTAGATTAAGTTGGAGATAATGAATTTGAAATACTCGGGCTGGATTCCCTGGAGTTGGAGGAAGAGCTTTGGGAAGAATAAATTACTAACTGGGGTTAAAATATTTCAAAATGAATTTTAAAAAACCGAAAATTGTTACTTTATGGTAATGAGAGCGGAAAAAAGGCGTCGTCCAATTTAAAAAAATTAAAACCGAAATTCTATCTTTATTTTGTAGGTATATGTAAAAAATTTTCGTGTTTCCACCTTCAAAAATGGTAAAACGCCGCAATTTGGGGCTTTTTGCCCATAGTGCAGTGTTCCTTAGTATATAGTGTGCCACACTTGCCCATAGTGCCACACTCTCCGTGGCGGGCCTCCCCTCGCTTCTTTCGGCCACGGACCTCTGCTGTTGCTTTGCGGGGTCCCGGCGGTCTTTCACCAAGATCCTTCCCCAAAATCTTCCATTAAGTGGATAGACACAGATTCATTTCCTGTGCTCGATGGCGGATGAACTCATTCGGGTCTTCATCAATGCCACGCTCCACAGTAGCAAAAGCTTTTTCTGTACGGTCAATAAGAGTAAACGTGTTGCGAAAACGTTCCATGGTTAATCGAACTAACTGCTCTAATGGACGATTTTCAAATATAAAATGAACGTAGTGCGCGGTACGTATTCTGCACAGAACCCTTATTTTTGAAATAAGATTGCACTATTTGTTCAAGCGTGAGTCTAGTCATGATGAAATCAAACTGAGAATAAATCACTTGACTGCTATCAGCAGTCTATACCTATACCTCTATATTCTATACCATATACCTATATTCTATACCTCTAAAAAAAAAAAATCTTAACGCTTAACGCTTTAAAAAGATAAACGGAGCGACATTTAACATTATTATGACGGAACCAGGTAATTTTTATTCGTAATTTTTTGACGTGGAAATTCGCTGAAATTAAGAATCCACAGTTAAAAACTCTGACGCTGCACAGCCTTCTCATCTACTCGCTGTCTAAAAGAGAGATGGCCAACTGGTTTGGGTGGTATTGCGGCCTCTGCATGTATCGGCTGCTGCTTCTCTGAATCTCGTTCCTCACTCATGGAAAATTAAGAACCTCATGGATAGTAACGTTGTCGTGAACGACATAGGCCCCAGTAGCGGTGCGGAGGCCTCTGTTTTCGAACATCTGAATGGCAGTGCCCCAGTTATGGCAGTTCGGGCGGAGCCGAAGTTTATATACCCTTGCAGTTAAAACCGGATATATATCGCAAACATCGGATGTAGTTGGCCGATCCTTATGGTAATATGAATATATAATCCAATTTATTACAATACAAAATCTAAAAAATGTCCCAAACTTCTATCTTTAATCAAACCAAAGTTGGTATTTTTACCAAAAACCATTTCCGATCGTTCAGTTACATGGCAGCTATAAGATATAGTCGGCCGATCATTATGAAATTTCGTAGGTTGGATCAACTGACCAAAAATATAATCTGTACCAGCTGTACCAGTTCCAGCTTTCTGTCTTCAAAAACACGTCATTTCCGATCGTTCAGTTATATGGCAGCTATAGGATATAGTCGGCCTATCCTTACGAAATTTGGCACGTCGTATTATTTTGCGCTCATATAAAATTTAAACTCTCTAACTCTGAAAACATCGAAGTTATACCACTTCCGATCAATCAGTTATATGGCAGATATTGGATATAGTCGCCCGTTTCCGGCCGTTCCGGCTTATATGTATACTGCGTGCAAAGAAAAGAAGGGTAGGTGCAAAGTTTCAAGACGATAGCTTTAAAACTGAGAGACTAGTTTGCGTAGAAACAGACAGACGGAAAGACAGACGGACATGCTCATATCAACTAAGGAGGTGATCCTGATCAATAATATATATACTTTATAGGGTCGGAGATGTCTCCTTCACTGCGTTACACACGTTTGACCAAAATTACAAAACCCTCTGGAAGGGTATAAAAACGTCGGAAATTTAAAAATCCGCTTAAAATTATGCGGATATAATTTCAAAGCAAAAAAGTCCCGAAAACCCGTTTATTCTAAATGATTTAAGATTTTGAGAGTGTTAGAAATATTTCAAACAGGGTCGTACTATATTTGACCTAATAAACAATTCGTACTAGGTCTTTTCAAAAGTTTCAAATCACTGTCGCAATGTCGCATATGTGTAATATGTATACTTTATAGGGTCGGAGATGTCTCCTTCACTGCGATGCACACTTTTGGAGAAAATTATAATACTCTCTGCAAGGGTATAAAAATATTTATTATGGACGATGATGTTAGGAGTTTGCTTCTAATAAAGCTTCTGAATATTCCTTGCTCTGATACCGATGATTCCGAATAACATTGTTATTTATAAAATATATTCATTGAATGCGATGCACACTTTTGGAGAAAATTATAATACTCTCTGCGAGGGTATAAAAATATTTATTATGGACGATGATGTTAGGAGTTTGCTTCTAATAAAGCTTCAGAATATTCCTCTCTCTGATACCGATGATGCCGAATAACATTCTTATTTATAAAATATGTTCATTGAAGTTTAAAAAAAAATAAAAGTAAAAGCAAATGTTATAGTTAAAAAAAAAAGTGAAAAAATAAAAATAAATAAAGAAAATTAAAAAGAATAATTTTTAACTTAAAAAGTTCTATGATTCTTCTTTGATTTGTGAAAAAACCGATTGAAGACATCTATTTTAGTTTAGATGTTATCAATTAAGTGCAGCCAGCTAGCTTAAATCGCCTTCTGTGTATAGTGCCAAAAATATGGACACACAAAGAATTACTTCACAAAAGACCTCTTAAGAGGAGCCCTAAATAAATAGGTCTTACTTCAATGAACTCCTTTTGGAAACTGATTTTATTCGGTAAAGTTCTCTTATAAGTACGATACATGAGAATCTTAAATCTATTAAAAACTACTTGTCAACGCACTGCACGCTAACCTGCTATGCGACCCTCTCTCCAAAGCGATAAGCGCCCCACTTGAGTACATATTTTTGTGTAGGCTGCAGGGGATCGGTTTTAGATTATGCTGTTTGACTCGTATTTCATGGGTCCGATCCCTTGAAACTCTAACTTAAGAATTTCTATATAAAATAGTGTTCAATGCTTGAACATTCAGTCTTCATCTAGCTTTCTTTGAGTTCGGACGTCTACTTTTTCGCTCATGTCGCCTCTCGTTTGCACCGAGTGCAGTGCAGAAGTTACTGCTACCCAACTTCGTGGATGTGAGGTCGTTCGGTGCGCGTCGATCTGCCGGCGTGCCTATCACACCTCTTTTGTTGATTTGCCCTCGGAGGCTATACAACTACTTATTAACATTCCGAACTTAATGTGTCAATGTGATAGCTGCGTCATTGGAAATGATTCGCATTCCAAAATTGATGAGCTAAATCATAAAGTTCTAGATCTGGAGTCCCGCTTCGAAAGCCTTAATGCCAAAGTTGACCTTGCCCTGGTAAATGGAGCGGCTGTGCCCGCTGGACGCGCCTCCTCGGCTGGGGTGCATGTTGTCGCTCCCCCTGCTATGCCCACCAGCACTGGGAGCATAAAGGCTACTCTGGGGCAGGCCACAACGGCATCTAAGGTGGCTGTCCCGAAGAAGAAGCGGATCAACCCTAATAGGCGCATTGTGGGACAAGCACCCAGTTGCGCTCAACTTCAAGTGCTTCCCACCTTGAAATACCTTCATGTGGGTAAATTCGCGACGTCTACTCAACCGGATGCACTGTGCAAATTTGTCGCAGATAAGCTGAACGTGGAGCCCAATGATTTAGTCTGTGCTAGGCTGATCAAAAAGGATGCTGACATCAACGCCCTCAAGTTCGTCAATTTTAAATTGGGAGTCCCGGAGCAAAATTTCCCAACAGTCTTCAATGACGATTTTTGGCCTATGTCGGTAAAAGTCAGCCGGTTTGTTCATAGAGAGCCGGCTAAGGTTATTGACCTCCCGGCGATTCTACCTTTACCGCATTCGCAATCTTCAAAAAACTCCTAGTAAGCGGCGCCGCTGGCGCCGTTACATCGTTTTCTTCTCGAGCTGCAGTTTGTTACCCCGATTGCTCTCTGCTGCGCTACCAATAACAATCGGCGTGGGCGTTCATGGCAACGGCTGACGCTGTCTTCAGTTCCTCCAATAATTGGCTTCGTTTGCTGATCGATATTCTTCAACATCAACAACTTTTTTCAAGGCGAGTTGTTTATTTCTTATCTTCACTTGTGGATGCCCAGCAACAACAAGACGATGGTAATCGAGACGTTGGCAGCGCATCGCTGGGCCACTCGCTGGTGCTTTCTTTTCGCCGATGGAAGATGTTTATTTACGTTTTGGACGTGTGGGTGGATCTTTGCTGCGTTTGGATGTGCCTGACTATGAACGCTCAATGTTTTCACCTGGCACTGGATCTGCCGTGCAACTGGACTCTCGCAGGTCTACTGATGAGTCTAATGGAAATTTCTATGTGTCCTTGTCGGCTATTTTGCAAGCTATGCGTATTGGATATGCCTCCACATGCACCAGTACCAGGAGTGCACTTTCATCATCACCGCCTTACCGTCCAATTCCCAGTTTGGACTGTAGCTACTCGTCGTCCTCGGACCCCAATAAAAGCCTAAAAGTTCTATTCCAAAATATATCGGGAATGTGAACCAAGACCCGGATGGTATTCCTCAATTCTTCTGCCTGCGATTTTGATGTAATCATCCTTGTGGAAACGTGGCTCAATGTCAAATTCAGCTCCTCTGAGTTCTTCGAGCCTAATTTGTACCATATATTTTTAAAAGACCCAGATGCATTCAGTACTTAGTGTGGGCGAGGTGGTGGTGTGATCATCGCTATCCGTCGATCTCTTTGGGCTACACCACTGCGCCTTTCGGTGGCCGACCCTCTACTGGATCAGCTTGCGGTTTCAATCCAGGGCGTCCATGGCCCGTTCGTCATCATTGCATCATACATCCCTCCGAATAGCGCATTTAGTATATATCATGCGCATATGGAAAACATCACTACCGCTTTGATGGTAGCTGGCAATTTTAACTTAAGCTCCATTGTCTGATCTTGGGACCCGGAATCTCCCTGCATCTCCCTAGCAAAGGGAGGTGAACTTTGTTCACCAAAGTCATAAAATTGTAGTTTTAGATGATATTTTTAGTCTGGGCCTCTCCCAAGTAAATCATATTTTTAATGATTTATCCAAAATTCTTGATCTTATATTTTTAAGTAATGTGGTTAATAGTAAAGTAGAATTTATTTATTTAATATTTTTAAGTAATGTGGTTAATAGTAAAGTAGAATTATGCATGTGATATGAACTACCAGGCGTTAGTAATTCATATTGAGTTTTATAGTTTTTGCCTACTGCTTCACCCATTCCATATTATCATCTGAATTATACTAACTTGTCACTTATTAATGCCTATATATCAGCCTTTGATTGGGTTTCCCTTTTTTCGGATGGCTCAATCGATGATTGTTATACTAAATTTTTGGTTGCCCTTTTTACAATTATTAATACTTATGCCCCTGTGAGGGTACGAAGATCCTATAGGCTTCCCTGGTATACAAAAGGTTTACAAAACTTAAAGAATAGAAGGGATAAGCATTACGATTTATAATGACAGGTGAGTCTCTAGCAGTTCCTTTATAATCAGTATATATCCGATGTCGAAGCTAGCCTTCGATTCAATCCTAAAGCTTTTTGGCGGTTTTTTAACAGCAAAAAGCCAAAATGGTTATGGTAATTTAGCAGCCGATTCGGATCAGGGCGTTTCTGATCTTTTTGCAAAATACTTTTCCTCTATCTTGGAGCCGAAGGTTTCTTGGATTGATAATGAACTCTTCTTAGCATTGAGCCTTTTCTCAATGTGAGTAACATGGACGAATTGGACTGTGACCTAGTTGAAGCCACAGGACATTTTACCGAGTCGCTCACACCTGACGTGGATGGTATCTTCCCCATTCTTTCTTAAGAGGAATATCGCTTCCCTTTCTACTCCCCTTCAACTGCTGTTCTCCCTGTCGCTCTCATCTGGTAGATTCCCACAATGGTGGCAATAGGTCTGATGTTACCAACTATCGACCTATAGCCAAAATTTGCAACGTCGCTAAGATACTGGAGCGGATAGTAACTAAAAAATTGACTTTTCTGGCTTGTTATTTATATATCCCCCAACCAGCATGGTTTTTTGCCTGGTAGGTCCACTACAACTAATTTAGCGGTCTTTTCTAAGCACTGCTTTGAAGCTTTTGAAAACCGATTTCAGGTTGATGCCATTTACACCGACTTCTTCAAAGCCTTCGACAAAGTGTGTCATGCTGCCCTTCTGGCCAAATTATATAAATTAGGTATTCATTCCTGCCTATTAAGTTGGTTCGAGTCTTATCTGGCTGACCGACCTTGCCACGTTACTGTTGGAGACGCTACCTGAAGTCCAATTGTCACCTCCTCTGGTCTTTCACAAGGCAGCTCACTTGGACCTCTTCTATTTATCATTTTCATTAATGACATCTCGTCATGCTTTCGTCATTCGCACTTTTTAATGTATGCGGATAACCTTAAAATCTATAAAGCGATTAGCTGCATTAGTGACAGTTACTTGTTACAGGAGGATATATCCAGAGTTTACTCATGGTGCTCCCGCAATCTTCTTCCATTAAACTTATCTAAGTGTATGTTTACCCGTTACAGTAGGCGGTCCCTTGAAATCTGTACGGGTTATTCCATCAATAATTATAATTTGCCAGCTAAAGAAGAGGTGTTAGACCTTGGTGTCTTATTCGACAGCAAATTTAAATTTTCTGGTCACTTAGACTATATTTTTCTTAAAGCGTATGCTATGCTGGGCTTTGGTAAGAGGCACGTGAACCAATTTAAAAGTCCATACTCGAGCCTCAGCGTCTACGCTGCATTTTTTCGGTCGAGGCTGGAATATGCCTCAATCATTTGGAATCCGGATTGTAAAGTTCGATCCAACAGAATTGAGCGACTCCAAAAAAAAAGTATTTATAATTTGCTCTTCTGCCTCTAAGGTTTCTTCTGCCGGATATATATATAGTTGGCCGATCCTTATGAAATTTGGTAGGTTGGATGAACTTGGTAGGTCGTTAGTCTTCATCTAGCCTTCTTTTAGTTCGGCCGTCTACTTTTTCGCTCATGTCGCCTCTCGTTTGCACCGAGTGCAGTGCAGAAGTTACTGCTACCCAACTTCGTGGATGTGAGGCCGTTCGGTGCGCGTCGATCTGCCGGCGTGCCTATCACACCGCTTTTGTTGATTTGCCCTCGGAGGCTATACAACTACTTATTAACATTCCGAACTTAATGTGGCAATGTGATAGCTGCGTCATTGGAAATGATTCGCATTCCAAAATTGATGAGCTAAATCATAAAGTTCTAGATCTGGAGTCCCGCTTCGAAAGTCTTAATGCCAAAGTTGACCTTGCCCTGGTAAATGGAGCGCCTGTGCCCGCTGGACGCGCCTCTTCGGCTGAGGTGCATGTTGTTGCTCCCCCTGCTATGCTTCAAGTGCTTCCCACCTTGAAATACCTTCATGTTGGTAAATTCGCGACGTCTACCGAGCCACATGCACTGTGCAAGTTTGTCGCAGATAAGCTGAACGTGGAGCCCAGTGATTTAGCCTGTGCTAGGCTGATCAAAAAGGATGCTGACATCAACGCCCTCAAGTTCGTCAATTTTCGTCAATAATACCAATTCATCAATAAATTGGGAGTTCCGGAGCAAAATTTCCCTACAGTCTTCAATGATGATTTTTAGCCTATGTCGGTAAAAGTCAGCCGGTTTGTTCATAGAGAGCCTGCTAAGGTTATTGACCTCCCGGCGATTCTACCTTTACCGCATTCGCAATCTTCAAAAAACCCCCAGTAAGCGGCGCCGCTGGCGCCGTTACCTCTTATTCTTCTCAAGCTGCAGTTCGTCACCCCGTTTGCTCTCTGCTGCGTTACGAACAACAATCGGCGTGGGCGTTCATGGTAATGGTTGACGCTGTCTTCAATTCCTCCAATAATTGGCTTCGTTTGCTGATCGATATTCTTCAAGAACAACAACTTTTTTCAAGGGGAGTTGTTTATTTCTTATCTTCACTTGTGGATGCCCAGCAACAACAAGACGATGGTAATCGAGACGTTGGCAGCGCATCGCTGGGCCACTCGCTGGTGCTTTCTTTTCGCCGATGGAAGATGTTTATTTACGTTTTGGACGTGTGGGTGGATCTTTGCTGCGTTTGGATGTGCCTGACTATGAAGGCTCAATGTTTTCACCTGGCACGGAATCTGCCTTGCTACTGGACTCTCGCAGGTCTACTGATGAGTCTAATGGAAATTTCTATGTGTCCTTGTCGGCTATTTTGCAAGCTATGCGTATTGGATATGCCTCCACATGCACCAGTACCAGGAGTGCACTTTCACCATCACCGCCTTGCCGTCCAATTCCCAGTTTGAACTGTAGCTACTCGTCGTCCTCGGACCCTAATAAAAGCCTAAAAGTTCTATTCCAAAATATATCGGGAATGAGAACCAAGACCCGGATGGTATTCCTCAATTCTTCTGCCTGCGATTTTGATGTAATCATCCTTGTGGAAACGTCACTCAATGACAAATTCTGCTCCTCTGAGTTCTTCGAGCCTAATTTGTACCATGTATTTCGAAAGGACCGAGATGCATTCAGTACCCAGTGTGAGTGAGGTGGTGGTGTGATCATCGCTATCCGCCGATCTCTTCAGGCTACACCACTGCGCCTTCCGGTGGCCGACCCTTTACTGGATCACCTTGCGGTTTCAATCCAGGGCGTCCATGGCCCGTTCGTCATTATTGCATCATACATCCCTCCGAACAGCGCATTTAATATCTATCATGCGCATATGGAAAACATCAGTAGTGTCTGTGCTAGAACGTCGGACCCTACCGCTTTGATGATAGCTGGCGATTTCAACCTGAGCTCCATTGTCTGGTCTTGGGACCCGGATTCTCCCTGCATGCTACCTAGCAACGTTCACCAGAGTCATGAAATTGTAGTTTTAGATGATATTTTTAGTCTGGGCCTCTCCCAAGTAAATAATATTTTTAATGATTTATCTAAAATTCTCGATCTTATATTTTTAAATAATTTGGTTAATAGTAAAGTAGAATTATGCAATGTACCATTAAGTCCTTGTGATATGCACCACAAGCCGTTGGTAATTAATATTGAGTTTTATAGTTTTTTGCCTTCTGCTTCTCCCATTCCATATTATCATCTGAATGATACTAACTTGTCACTTATTAACGCCTCTATTTCAGCCTTTGATTGGGTTTGCCTTTTTTCGGATGGCTCAATTGATGATTGTTATACTAAGTTCTTGGTTGCCCTTTTTAATATTATTGATACATATGCCCCTGTGAGGGTACGAAGATCCTATACGCTTCCCTGGTATACAAAAGGTTTAAAAAACTTAAAGAATAGAAGGGATAAGCACTACAAACGATTTATAATGACAGGTGAGACTCGAGCAGGAGAGCTGTACCGGCAATTTAAGCGGGAATTTGATTTCCCTAATAAGTTCCTCTACAATCAGTATATATCCGATGTCGAAGCTAGCCTTCGATTCAATCCTAAAGCTTTTTGGCGGTTTTTTAACAGCAAAAAGCCAAAATCGGACCTTCATCCATATGTTATGGTAATTTAGCAGCCGATTCGGATCAGGGCGTTTCTGATCTTTTTGCAAAATACTTTTCCTCTATCTTGGAGCCGAAGGTTTCTTGGATTGATAATGAACTCTTCTTAGCATTGAGCCTTTTCTCAATGTGAGTAACATGGACGAATTGGACTGTGACCTAGTTGAAGCCACAGGACATTTTACCGAGTCGCTCACACCTGACGTGGATGGTATCTTCCCCATTCTTTCTTAAGAGGAATATCGCTTCCCTTTCTACTCCCCTTCAACTGCTGTTCTCCCTGTCGCTCTCATCTGGTAGATTCCCACAATGGTGGCAATAGGTCTGATGTTACCAACTATCGACCTATAGCCAAAATTTGCAACGTCGCTAAGATACTGGAGCGGATAGTAACTAAAAAATTGACTTTTCTGGCTTGTTATTTATATATCCCCCAACCAGCATGGTTTTTTGCCTGGTAGGTCCACTACAACTAATTTAGCGGTCTTTTCTAAGCACTGCTTTGAAGCTTTTGAAAACCGATTTCAGGTTGATGCCATTTACACCGACTTCTTCAAAGCCTTCGACAAAGTGTGTCATGCTGCCCTTCTGGCCAAATTATATAAATTAGGTATTCATTCCTGCCTATTAAGTTGGTTCGAGTCTTATCTGGCTGACCGACCTTGCCACGTTACTGTTGGAGACGCTACCTGAAGTCCAATTGTCACCTCCTCTGGTCTTTCACAAGGCAGCTCACTTGGACCTCTTCTATTTATCATTTTCATTAATGACATCTCGTCATGCTTTCGTCATTCGCACTTTTTAATGTATGCGGATAACCTTAAAATCTATAAAGCGATTAGCTGCATTAGTGACAGTTACTTGTTACAGGAGGATATATCCAGAGTTTACTCATGGTGCTCCCGCAATCTTCTTCCATTAAACTTATCTAAGTGTATGTTTACCCGTTACAGTAGGCGGTCCCTTGAAATCTGTACGGGTTATTCCATCAATAATTATAATTTGCCAGCTAAAGAAGAGGTGTTAGACCTTGGTGTCTTATTCGACAGCAAATTTAAATTTTCTGGTCACTTAGACTATATTTTTCTTAAAGCGTATGCTATGCTGGGCTTTGGTAAGAGGCACGTGAACCAGTTCAAAAGTCCATACTCGAGCCTCAGCGTCTATGCTGCATTCATTCGGTCGAGGCTGGAATATGCCTCAATCATTTGGAATCCGGAGTGTAAAGTTCGTTCCAACAGAATTGAGCGACTCCAGAAAAAATTTTTTAAATTGGCACTTCTGCCTCTAAGGTTTCAGGATCCTGTTCCTTCATACCAGAGCCGTTGCCTTCTTCTGAACGTTTGCACGTTGGAGGATCGGCGTAAACTGGCAGCGTTAACTTTTTTGAATAATTTAATCGTTGATAACATTGATTGTCCTTTTTTGTTGGGACTCGTTATTTTTAATGTTCCTCAAAGGGATCTTCGTACCTTTGCCCCCTTTCGGGTCAAGTTCCATAGAGCCAATTATCTTTTAAATGAGCCGATAGAGCGGGCTCTTTCTTATTTTAATTCTTTGCCGCCTAGCCTCCGAATTGAGTGGGGCTCTGATAAGGGTGTGTTAAAACGGAAGTTAATAAGGCATTTATTAAGTTTTTGTTAATTTTGTAGTTTTATTTATTAGGTGTAAAGTGTTATTATGTAGCCATGTAAGGATTTGTCCGTTGGCGAAATAAATAAATAAATGAAAGGGGCACAAAAAAAGGTGTAAAATTGATGTGTTTTTGATTAATATTTTTTGAATAAATTTGATGTTACTTTAAACTTTTCTTCGATTATAAATTGAAATTTGATGTTACTTTAAACTTTTCTTCGATTATAATTTTTAGTGGACTGTATAAATGTCTATTTTTGTTTTTGTATTTTGTTAATAAATTTTTTTTTTTTATAATTTGTGAAAGAATTATTTAATTTGAATTTTAAATATTCAAAATTATTTAAGCTTTCATTTGTTATGTTCAACCTAAAGCATAGTATTGAGTTGACGAAAATCCGCTGTTGAAATTCTGATAGCGATTTTGCACTTTATTCAACTACCGAGCTAGTGTGACCAAAAAAATTAAGAAATAAGGTAATACTGAACAGCTGTTGTTTGTAAACAAAAAACAAATAAGCAAAAATGAATTCAAAACGATTGGATGTTGGTGTTTTGTTTATGTATTTAGCCGCTAAGGAGCTGATTAAGAAATAGAAAACTGGGTCAAAATCAAAATCAAAATCAATCACAAATCATTTCAATGCCATTTTATGGCATTAAAATGCCCCTTGTGGGTCAAATCCCATATTATGGGCTTCGTCTTGACCGCAGAAATGAATTTTAATTTGTCCTGGCGCGTCGAAAATGTTTCGGGACGACTATTTTTTTGTTTGGTCAATTGACCCTCCATGTCACACCTATAAAAATAAATTGAAATATTTATTTTAACACCCCGAGAGCTGCTGTTTATTTTTTTTGATCCGGCAACACCATTAAAATCGATAACAAAAATTTTCGTCAACTCAGTACCCGCAAAATCTAGAAGGCAAAAATGTCTTCTTCTTTCCTTTTTTACACCGTTTTTTTTATATGGCGTTTGACAGCTGTCACTCGTTGGACAGCGGATTTTCGTCAACTCAGTACTATGCTTAATGTTTTAACATCCTGCAAGGGGTCACAAAAGTGCTTTAGTATTTATTTTTGTTTTCATTTTAGATGTACTTTGAAAAATTTATTTTTTATTAGTGGACTGTAATATTAAAATTAAAATTTTATTTTTTTTATAAAATTTAATTGATAATTTATCTTTTTTTTCAAAATTTTTTTTTAACTATTATTTTTTAAATTGTTAATATTTTTTTTTTTTACCATACCATACAGTTGTTAAATTTTAAATTAAAATTTTTTTTTTAAATGCGTGTTCCTCCTGCAGATGATGTAAAAGGATCCGCCCTTGATGCTGTGTAGCTCATTGTTTTTTCTGCCGCTGATGTTGTACTTCTACTCGCCGGTGGTCCTGCCGCAGACGTTGGTCCCGCCGTATAAAATGCCAAAGACTTTGGCTGTCATTGTTCCCAGGAACCCGACTTTTTATTTTTGCACGATATTTGGCCTCGAACACGCCGTATATTATTTTCAATATTTATGAATTTCCGGTGTTGTTCCGGAAAAACTTATTTTTTTTAATTTGAAATCTTATTTTTAATTTCCCACAACAAATTGTGTTTTTAACTCCTTGCTTCGTATCGCTTTGGAGATCCGATGGCTGAATTCCAGCTCAAAGATTTTCCATAAATATTCCGATGTAAGGCCTCGGACAGTCCTGCGCTAAGCCAAAAACGCACTTATTGCTCGATGGCAATTCTCAATCTCTGTGTCCCTTACTATTTGGGGGGAAACGACAGAGGACTACGATTTTACACTGAGCTCTTTTATGCCCAGTTCGCAGCCGTCTTAGCTACCTTCGACTGAGTGTGTCAATACACATCTAGACACTATTTAGGTGCCAATTTCAAAAGGAGCCCCAAAATACGGTTGAGAATACTCCTTGAGCCTTTTTTGTTTTGACTCATTTTTATTATTATTTTTTTTTTTATGCTCATTGGCATTTATATAATTTTAGTCTCTGTGTCCCTTACCTCTTGGGGGGAAACAACAGAGGACTACGGTTTTTAAACTGGGCTCTTTGTTACCCACATCGCAGCCTTATTTTTTAGCTACCTTGGGCTGAGAATTTTTATTTTTCTACAGCCACTTATAGGTGCCAGTTTAAAACCTGAGTCTCTTACCATAGGGGGGAAAACGTCAGGGTGCCTCGATGGACCAAATGTTAAGAGGAGCCCTAAATAAATAGGTCTTACTCCAATGAGCTCCTTTTGGAAACTGATTTTATTCGGTAAAGTTCTTTTATAAGTACGATACATGAGAATCTTAAATCTATTAAAAACTACTTGTCAACGCACTGCACGCTAACCTGCTATGCGACCCTTTCTCCAGTGCGATAAGCGCCCCACTTGAGTACATATTTTTGTGTAGGCTGCAGGGGATCGGTTTTAGATTATGCTCTTTGACTCGTATTTCATGGGTCCGATCCCTTGAAACTCTAACTTAAGAATTTCTATATAAAATAGTGTTCAATGATTGAACAAGACCCATTTTGTGTAAAATTCGTCGGTAAACATAACGCAATCATCTGCACAATTGATTTTTCCTCCGACGAAACATCACACTGATAACTACAAAGAATGCTTGATATATAAAACCTAACAAGTTCAAAAATTTCCTATCTTACATAAAAACAAGAACAAGTTGATACACCCTTGCAGTTAAAACTGGATATATATCGCAAACATCGGATATAGTTGGCTGATCCTTATGAGAATATCATAATATAACCAATCTATTACAATACAAAATCGAAAAAAAGTCTCAAACTTCTATCTTCAAGAACACCAAAGTTGGTATTTCTACCAAAAACCATTTCCGATCGTTCAGTTACATGGCAGCTTTAAGATATTCTCGGCCGATCGTTATGAAATTTCGTAGGTACATGAGATTAATTAAGCCCAAATACAATTTCTACGAAGTCTCAACTTTCTGTCTTCAAAACATGGGAAATGAGTCATTTCCGATTTTTTACACAGAGAACACAGTGCGACAGTGATTTGGAACTTTTAAGGAGACCTAGTAGGTATTGTTTATTGGGTAGAATATAGCACAAATCCGTGTTGGAAATATCTGTCACACTCTAAAAATCTTGATTTTTTGGAATAAACCGTCTTTTGCAACTTTTTGGAGTTTAAAAATTTCTAAACGCGTGATTTTAAGCCGATTTTAAAATTTCCGACGTTCTTCACAATTTAAATGTTGTAGCTTTTGAGAAAAAATACATCTTAAATTTTTTTTAAACAAAAAGGATAAAATTTTTACACAAGAAACTGACGTTTTTGCATTTTTGTTGTGTTTTTTGGACTTTGACGACTATTTTTCGGTACAACTTACAAGAAATGTAAGTCATTTTTGATTTGTCAAAATTTTCAAATGATTTTTGAAATCATATTTGACACATATCAATATTGTCTCATTAATCCTGAATAAACCAAGACCAATTGCATTACAAAGTTTTGAAAATTGTTGAAGGTAACGCTTTTCCCAGAACAAGTCAGTGTAATCTTGCTAGCGTTCCGGAGTAACGGTCCCTTTTGCTAGTTGATATTGCTTTACTATGATAATAAAAATATATTAATAAATTCGCGTTTTCAATCATACGCATATATACATACATTTTTCATTGTATGCAGAGCGTCATTTAGAAACTATGCTCAGTTTTCACCAATTTCTTCATTTGTAGCACCACGCCTACTGCCAACACCAACGTTCGCTTCCAAGTTATTTAAATTTCACTATTTAATTTCAGGCCAATTTTTCAAGCCGAAGTTGATATACCCTTGCAGTTAAAACCGGATATATATCGCAAACATCGGATATAGTTTGCCGATCTGTAACCAGTACCAAGTTCCAGCTTTCTATCCTCAAAAACACAAAAGTTGGGTCGATTCCGATCGTTCAGTTATATGGCAGCTATAGGATATAGTCGGCCGATCCTTATGAAATTTGGTAGGTTGGATCAACTGACCAAAAATAAAATTTGTATTAAATTCCAGCTTTCTATCTTCAAAAACACGAAAGTTGGGTCATTTCCGATCTTTTAGTTATATGACAGCTATAGAATATAGTCGGCCGATCCCGGTCGTTCCGACTTATATACTGCGTGTAAAGGAAATAAGGGTGTGTGCAAAGTCGATAGCCTTAAAACTGAGAGACTAGTTCGCGTAAAAACAGACAGACAGACGGACAGACGGTCATGCTCATATCAACTCAGAAGATGATCCTGATCAAGAATATATATATTTTATAGGGTCGGAGATGTCTCCTTCACTGCGTTACATACTTTTGGACAAAATATAATACCCTTTGCAAGGGTATAAAAATACCAAAATCTTGGAACTGGTAAAAATATTCTTTGGCTCTTTTAGGTATATATGTATATGTTTGTTCAGAATCATCATCAAGCAATCTATACCAATATTGTACAGTAGAACACAGCCGTTTCCTTTTAACTAGCCGGCTATGAATTTAAGACATGTGGCACTGGAATCCCATTTCATACGGGTTTTTATAGCTGTTAGCAGTATGTACGAAATAACATGCTTAGTAAATATATAAGTCTCCCTGTCACGAACATAAGACAATTCAAAAGATATAATCAAAACTTAATTAATTTTTTTGTCGCACTCGTGCATAGCGCTAAACGGATAATTATGCTGGCGATTCCGGTCAAGCACAGCCGGACATGAATATAGACACATTAAGCAATAAAATGGGGATGTTCAGTTATGTTAGGCAACAAGAAGTTAATTGGGGGACCGCCGTTTCAATTAGAACGGTTTCGACAAAGATTTAAATTTTGAAAGGCAAACGTGATGGTAACTTCCGTATTCCGAAAGAAAAAAATATAATCTTCACTTGTGAAAATTTTATTTGAAAATTTTAAACAGATTGTTAACCTTTGGCATTATCCTTATTTTTGTTACGCGATGTACGTAAATTATGAAGTTTATATATTTAATTTTAAAACACGGAAAATAATTTCCCTTTAAAACAAGAGAGAACGGCTGTTGCCGAATTTCTCGACTTACTCATTTCTTTCAACCACATTTTAGCTAGCATTTAAACTTTTAAGGTATGGATTCTCAGCAAAAAATCCTTGTCGCATACTTTTGCGCTCGAGAAAAAAAAATAGAAGCCACCTTACTACAGATTCAGTGAGTAGCAGAAAAAAACTATAAAGCTCTAAAAATTGCTCGATTTGGCTGAATTTTTATTTGTGTTTGGCACTAAATCGTTTCCCAAAAACGCGGGAGTTTGCGTGAAAAATATTTTGATACAAACTTGATCTGCGCGACTACTATACGAGTCCAAGTATCAAACCTTTTAGTTCTATCTCTTATAGTCTTATCCAAGCGTTCTACTAGATCAGTGGTGGGCAAATTGTCAACTTCCATAACCCGCGTGGTTGGAGCCAGAAACTCTGCCGCTGCGCTGCCGGCACACTGATTTTTTAGAAGGCATTTGCTGCCATTTTGTCTCATTTGAGGCCGAAACTTTAAAAAACAAGAAAGGGAAGCTAACATCGGGAGGAGCCGAAGTTGATATACCCTTACATTTAAATCCAGATATATATTGCAAGCATCGGATATAGTTGGCCGATCCTTATGAGAATATCGTAATAAAATCAATTTATTACAATAAAGTATCTAAAAATAAAGTTTCAAGCTTTTATCTTCAAAAATACCAAAGTTAATATTTCTACCTGGTTGACTTCTCGGTGGAGGTGCAACATGTTTGCGCTACGAGGAAAGCCTCCAATTTGGACCAGTACTTCAACAATCCATCGCTCACGCAGGAGCTAGTGAGCAAGTTGCCATCGATGGTGCAGACGTTTCGCGGAATGCACAAAGCCTCTCTAACCGTGTGTACTTTGCAGGGTTTAGTACGTGGCTATCGCAGATGGCAGAAGGAGCGAGCCATGTAATAGTCCCAAGCTCGTCGTTAAGAACGGAGAGAAGGGGTAAGGTACATACACACACTGTGCGCCAAGGATGTCGGCTGTGCATCCGCAGTTGCAGAACCCTAGAGGAGTGTCCAGCATTCCTGGAAATGACGACCCGCAATCGCTGGAATGCTACTCGATGTGACTTGTGCTGGAGATGTTTCCAGAGCCGCGGCGTCCCCAATCCTTGCGGAATAGATGGATGCCTAGAACGCCATCACCCCCTGTTGCATCGCGGCAGCACGGATCCCGGCCAAGCCAGGTGCCATGCACACCGACAAGAGGGTGTGGAAATGCTATTCAGGGTGTTGCCGTGACTTTGTATGGAAATGGTAGGCAAGTCAACACGTATGCCTTCATCGATGACGGGTCATCTCTAAGCTTGATCGACGCCCCATTGCTAGAAGACCTTGGAGTGAACGGACAACCGCACCCTCTATGTATGCAGTGGACTGCCGGCATGCACCGGTTTGAGGACACCTCGGTCCGACTCGACTTAAGGATCTCCGGCATTGGCCAAACGAAACTACATAATCTTCGCGACGTTCATTCGTCACAGTCATTGAATATAACCCACCTGGAAGCACCACTGTCCGGATATGACAAAGCGCAGCCCAGGCTCCTGATAGGTCTCCATAATTGCAGGCTAGGTCGCGTGCTTCGCACTAAGAAAGGCAAAACAGAAGAACCGATCGCTAAAAAGACCCGTCAGGGCTGGATGATTAAAAGTAGAAGCTTCAACAGTGTGGGTGAGGACATAACGTCAAACTACCACGTGTTTCACATTTGTGCATGTGAAGCTGAAGAGATCCAGGAGATCTTGCACCTGATTGAGCAGTGCATGTGGGCAGACGGCAGCCCTGGACCGGAGAAGAATAGCAAGAGCCTATCCAATGATGTCCAGTTGGCCATACTGCACCTGGAGAAGAACATGAGGCGTATAAATGGCCAAAAATTAACTCGCGAGCCGAGTCTTGCGAAGGAAATACGCCGACAGCTAGATGCAAAATCGGTTTAAAATAAGCTAGATGCAAATTTTAAAATCGGTTTAAAATTACGTCCTTAGGAATTTTTAGGAGCAAAAAAGTCCCGAAAAACCGTTTTTTCTAAATAAATCAAGATTTTAAGGGTGGTAGAAAAATTTCAAACACGGTTTTATACTATACTCGACCTGATGAACAATTTCTACTAGGTATCTTCAAAAGTTCCTTTAGTTTTTTTATTTTTGTCGCACTGTGCTATCCCAACTTTGGTATTTTTGAAGATAGAAGCTTGGGCCTTTTTTTTTATATTTTTTATTGTAACCAATTGGTTTTATTATGATATTCTCATAAGGATCGGCCAACTATATCCGATGCAATATATATCCGGTTTTAACTGCAAGGGTATATCAACTTCGGCTCCGCCTGAAGTTAGCTTTCCTTTCTTGTTTTTTGCTGTTTACACTCAATTTTTAAACACGTGTGCGTTTTTTCCATTACTACGCTAGATCCAATATTAGCCCGTTTGTATGAGAAATGTTTTATAAACGGGTCATTTATATCATCTTTAGAAATCGGCCTTTTATCTTAAAAAAAAAAATTTTAGGGTTTGAGGAGCATTGAGGAGTCAACTAAAAAAACACTTGCCAAGATTTTTTTACTTTTACGAAAGATGAATTTCATAGCTCTTGCGTATAGCCACTGTTTAAATGCCAGACTATTTCTATAGTGAATTTAAACGATACGATTAATTTCATAAAAAACAAGAAAGGAAAGCTAACTTCGGGCGGAGCCGAAGTTTATATACCCTTGCAGTTAAAACCCGATATATATCGCAAACATCGGATATAGTTGGCCGATCATTATGGGAATATGAATATATAATCCAATTTATTACAATACAAAATCTAAAAAAAGTCTCAAGCTTCTATCTTCAAAAATACCAAAGTTGGTATTTCTACCAAAAACCATTTCCGATCGTTCAGTTATATGGCAGCTATAAGATATAGTCGGCCGATCGGTATGAAATTTGGTAGGTCGGATAAACTGACCAAGAATATAATCTGTACCAAGTTCCAGCTTTCTATCTTTAAAAACACGAAAGTTGGGTCATTTCCGATCGTTCAGTTATATGACAGCTATAGGATATAGTCGGCCGATCCTTACGAAATTTGGCATGTCGTATTATTTTGCCAAAAATAGCGCTAGTGTAAAATTTAAACTCTCTAACTCTAAAAACACCAAAGTTATACCATTTCCGATCAATCAGTTATATGGCAGCTATAGGATATAGTCGACCGATCCGGGCCGTTCCGATTTATATAGTGCGTGCAAAGGAAAGAAGGGTGTGTGCAAAGTTTCAAGACGATAGCTTCAAAATTGAGAGACTAGTTCGCGACATGCTCAGACGGACAGACGGACATGCTCATATCAACTCAGGAGGTGATCCTGATCAAGAATATATATACTTTATAGGGTCGGAGATGTCTCCTTCACTGCGTTTCACACTTTTGGATAAAATTATAATACCCTCTGCAAGGGTATAAACGTACAAAATTTACGATCATCTGGACTCCATTGCCTGCTCGTCAGATGTAGATCTCCTTTCGGATCACAGCGCGGTGGAGCTCCACATTAATACCCCTGTTGAGAAGAAGGTCACCAGTTCCCGGATGATAAGATCACGTACCAACATCGAAACCTACACAGGGTGGCTAAAAACCGCCCTAGGCAATACTCAGCCGGACTTCAACACAAGATTTTATATTGACAATGCCGTGGTCAACCTCACGCAGGAGATGCACAATGCTGCCTTAGTCGCAACACCAAGGGCTCCATGCAATAACAAAATCCTTCAAAGCACCTACATTTGTGGTCTCCGGAGGTAGCTCTACTGCTCAACGAAAAGCGACGGCTTAGAAGGATCTGGTTCCGAACTAGGTATCCCAGCGACAAAACAGCTCTCAATCGTGCGACCAAAAGACTCACGAAGCTGCTTTAGAGGTTGCAGACTTGTGCTTTTGAAGAATACCTGCGTCAAGTTGAGCCAGGCGACCCTGAGCACAACTTGTGGCAACTGACAAGTCACATCAAGCGTCCAAAGAAAAGGGTGGCTCAGGTTAGGGAACCCGACGGTGACTGGTGCCGCTCCGATCAGGAGAGGGCGGACGCATTTGCTGCTCATTTGGAGGACGCCTTAACTCCATTCAATAGATGCTCGGAGGTGGACCAAGCTGAGACTGAGAGGTTCCTGTCTCTACCCTGCACGGATTTCTGTCAATTGGAGCCAGTCTCGGAAGAGAAGGTTCAAGAGGAGGTCGCTGGCCTCAACACCAAAAAATCCCCGGGTGCGGATGGCCTTGAAGCACTTGCCATTAAACTTCTCCCCCATTAGGTATCTAAAGGCTTACGAGCATATTCAACGCGTGCTTAGAGATCGGCCACTTCCCCTCTGACTGGAAAAAGGCGGAGGCCATCCTCATTCCGAAGCCAGGAAAGCCTGAAGCTGATCTTGCCTCATACAGGCCGATAAGCTTATTATCAGTACTATCCAAGTTACTTGAGAGAGTATTTCTGCGCAGATTTCAGACTGTATGGGACGAGGCGATTTTGTTTCAGGCATTGTCACGCCACCCCGGAGCAATGCCACAGGATTGTACAAAAGATTCTAAACAGCCTGGAGGAGAAGAAATATTGTTGCGCAGTTTTCCTTGACGTCAAGCAGGCATTTGACAGGGTCTGGCATCCAGGACTACTAATGAAAATAAAAAGGAGCGTACCCCATGAGCATTACGCCTTACTCAAGTCATACTTGAATGACAGGTCATTTAGGGTCAGATGTGGAGACAAGGTAAGTTAAGATTATAGGCCCATTAAAGCAGGTTTTCTCTACACACTATACACAGCAGATATGCCTGTTATAGATGAAGGAGGTTTGCTAGCCGCAACATATACAGACGACACAGCTTTCCTAGCTTCGGCAAGCTTGCCACAGGATGCCTCTGACTGTCTCCAGCGTTAGCTCGATGCTTTTGACCCGTGGCTTCAAAGATGGAACACTGCGATTAATCATAATAAGTCCGCACAAACTACATTTAACTTGAGGTTAGGCGACTGTCCACAGATTAGCATTGAAGGCACTGCCATACCACCTAACTCAACCCCTAAATACTTGGGAATAACGTTGGATAGGCGTCTAACATGGAGGACCTATCTACTGCGCAAATGAAAGCAAGTACAGGAAAAGCTGCGGCGGCTTTACTGGTTGATTGGACGAAAGTCAACCCTAAAGCTGAGGGTAAAACTACTTATACATAAGTCAATAGTGAAGCCAGTTTGGACGTATGGTATCCAACTGTGGGGTACAGCGAGTCCAAGCAATGTGAAAGTCATTCAGCTGGCACAAAACAGAGCTCTTAGGACGCTGTCTGGGGCTCAACCTTACCATGACAACTTGACTATTCATGCTCAACTGGGCATCCCTACAGTCAGCGCTGAAGTTAGAAGATTCGCCGCTAAATACAAGGACAGACTAACACGACATCCCAACACATGTGACACCAATTTGCTGGACAGCAGCACCACCATTAGAAGACTCAAGAGGAAGCATCCACTGGATTTACTAAATTAACTTTTTAGATTCATAGCTTGTTTTTGTCAAACTCCTATTGTCAAGGTTCACTTAAAAAAATTTAATTATTGTCCCTAACTGAGGACAGATTGTAAATAAAACGTTCAAATGTTACAAAAAAAAAAAAAAAAAAAAAAACAGAATTGACTAAATACAAAAGCTGATTACCTCATCAAACGGCAGAAGGAAGGAAGAAACTGGATAAACAAACAAGACAGGATACAACATCATGAGAACTTTAAAAAAAGCTTATCCTTAGTTACACATTACATTTACGTTACAAAAAAGCTTATCCTTAGTTAAAAATTACATTTACGTTACATTTAAAAAATAACTAACATAATGGACCAAACACTTTATGTAGCTGAATTGGATCCAGTACTATTACAACAGAATTATTAAAAAGATTGATAAACTAACAAAATCAAAACTTCGTAACAAAATCAGGAGAGCGACACTTGACGTTCTGACCAACCATGGAACAGTTCTTAATTTCTATGCGATTTTGTCTAGATTAGGTTTTATCTATAATGATAGAAGACCAATCCACGTTCTAGAAGCTGAACTTAGTATTCTTAGACAAGGTAAATTGTCTTTTACGGAGTTCTATAGCGAGGTAAATAAAAAAATTACTTTACTCATCAATAAAACCATAATGACTTATGGTAAAGAAGATGAAATTACAAAAGATACTAATAAAGTAATTAGGAGCAATGCTCTGAGAATCTTTATTTCATGTCTAAATGGATCAATAGCAGAGACGCTTTTCTCGCTAAGTCCACCTGACCTTCCAAACGCCTTATCAAAAGTGCAAGAACTAGAATCTAATAATTTAAGAGCACGATTCGCCAATAGATATTACGGCTTTCAAAATGAAAACCGAAGGCAAAACAATTATCTAAGATTTAATTCAGTCCAACCAAAACAGAATTTTAATGAACCTGAAAATTAATGGGGAAACGGTCAAAACCAATGTTGGCATTTCGAAGCATTTCGATAGGCGAAGCACCAATTCCAGCTAGTGAAAGTAAAAATCTTCATATTGATATATTTTACGCAGATAAAAAAATTTTTTTAACATGTATTGACGCCTATTCAAAATTCTTAACAGTCAATAAATAGAAAATAAGTTAAATATGGAAAACAAAGTACTAGATATTTTACAAAATTATTCATTAGCAAAAACAGTTATGACAGACAACGAACCAAGTTTCACATCTGCGAAATTTCGTTCATTTATAAGTAGAAGTGGACTACCAATACACTTTGCAGATCCAAGACATAGACATCCACTTCCAATGGTCAAATTGAAAGGGCACATTCAACAGTCACAGAGATTGCTAGATGTATCAAGGATAAATGTATCAAAGATGAATACAATATAACAGATTATTCTGCAATAATCATAAGAGCAGCTCAAAAATATAATCCAAGCATTCACTCAAAGCATGAAAAGCCATTGGACATATTATACAACAAAATAAACCATGACAAAATACCAAATATTCTCCAACAAGCTCAAACAGTTATGGTAGCAACACATAACAAAGACCAAAAACAAAAAAACTATTATGTCGAAGAAATAATTTATGAATAAAAACATGAGGAAAGAAACAAATTAAAACCAAGATATAAAAAACAGCTTGTTAAGGAAAACCAGGATAATAAAGTAATAATAAACAATAGGAATAGAATAGTTCACAAAGATAATATTAAGTCCTAAATTTTTTTTCTCTAACTTACAGATAAGAATGCATTTCGCAATAATTTTATTTCTGATCATAGTTACAACAACATCCGAAATAATTAATTATTCGAATCATGATTTCTTTCTTTATAAAGACACTAAGGACGTTTTGACATATGACTCATATGCTGAGCTATTTCATTTTACCAACATTAGTTTCTATAAAGAAATTATGAACACAGTATAACTACATAAAGATTACTATTATTATTATTATATGACCATGACAACCCTTTTATCAGGTCTCTAAGCTTGATCGACGCCCCATTGCTAGAAGACCTTGGAGTGAACGGACAACCGCACCCTCTGTGTATGCAGTGGACTGCCGGCATGCACCGGTTTGAGGACACCTCGGTCCGACTCGACTTAAGGATCTCCGGCATTGGCCAAACGAAGCTACATAATCTTCGCGACGTTCATTCGTCACAGTCATTGAATATAACCCACCTGGAAGCACCACTGTCCGGATATGACAAAGCGCAGCCCAGGCTCCTGATAGGTCTCCATAATTGCAGGCTAGGTCGCGTGCTTCGCACTAAGAAAGGCAAAACAGAAGAACCGATCGCTAAAAAGACCCGTCAGGGCTGGATGATTAAAAGTAGAAGCTTCAACAGTGTGGGTGAGGACATAACGTCAAACTACCACGTGTTTCACATTTGTGCATGTGAAGCTGAAGAGATCCAGGAGATCTTGCACCTGATTGAGCAGTGCATGTGGGCAGACATGGCGACTGTGGGCGGCCCTGGACCGGAGAAGAATAGCAAGAGCCTATCCAATGATGTCCAGTTGGCCATACTGCACCTGGAGAAGAACATGAGGCGTATAAATGGCCAAAAATTAACTCGCAAGCCGAAGCTTGCGAAGGAAATACGCCGACAGCTAGATGCAAAATCGGTTTAAAATAAGCTAGATGCAAATTTTAAAATCGGTTTAAAATTACGTCCTTAGGAATTTTTAGGAGCAAAAAAGTCCCGAAAAACCGTTTTTTCTAAATAAATCAAGATTTTGAGGGTGGTAGAAAAATTTCAAACACGGTTTTATACTATACTCGACCTGATGAACAATTTCTACTAGGTATCTTCAAAAGTTCCTTTAATTTTTTTATTTTGTCGCACTGTGTTATCCCAACTTTGGTATTTTTGAAGATAGAAGCTTGGGCCTTTTTTTTTATATTTTTTATTGTAACCAATTGGTTTTATTATGATATTCTCATAAGGATCGGCCAACTATATCCGATGCAATATATATCCGGTTTTAACTGCAAGGGTATATCAACTTCGGCTCTGCCTGAAGTTAGCTTTCCTTTCTTGTTTTTTGCTGTTTACACTCAATTTTTAAACACGTTTAAAAATGCGTTTTTTCCATTACTACGCTAGATCCAATATTAGCCCGTTTGTATGAGAAATGTTTTATAAAAGGGTCATTTATATCATCTTTAGAAATCGGCCTTTTATCTTAAAAAAAAAAATTTTAGGGTTTGAGGAGCATTGAGGAGTCAACTAAAAAAACACTTGCCAAGATTTTTTTACTTTTACGAAAGATGAATTTCATAGCTCTTGCGTATAGCCACTGTTTAAATGCCAGACTATTTCTATAGTGAATTTAAACGATACGATTAATTTCATAAAAAACAAGAAAGGAAAGCTAACTTCGGGCGGAGCCGAAGTTTATATACCCTTGCAGTTAAAACCCGATATATATCGCAAACATCGGATATAGTTGGCCGATCATTATGGGAATATGAATATATAATCCAATTTATTACAATACAAAATCTAAAAAAAGTCTCAAGCTTCTATCTTCAAAAATACCAAAGTTGGTATTTCTACCAAAAACCATTTCCGATCGTTCAGTTATATGGCAGCTATAAGATATAGTCGGCCGATCGGTATGAAATTTGGTAGGTCGGATAAACTGACCAAAAATATAATCTGTACCAAGTTCCAGCTTTCTATCTTTAAAAACACGAAAGTTGGGTCATTTCCGATCGTTCAGTTTTATGACAGCTATAGGATATAGTCGGCCGATCCTTACGAAATTTGGCATGTCGTATTATTTTGCCAAAAATAGAGCTAGTGTAAAATTTAAACTCTCTAACTCTAAAAACACCGAAGTTATACCATTTCCGATCAATCAGTTATATGGCAGCTATAGGATATAGTCGGCCGGTCCGAGCCGTTCCGACTTATATACTGCGTGCAAAGGAAAGATGGGTGTGTGCAAAGTTTCAAGTCGATAGCTTTAAAACTGAGAGACAAGTTCCCGTAGAAACAGACAGACAGACGGACAGACAGACAGACGGACATGCTCATATCAACTCAGGATAAAACAAGAAAGGAAAGCTAACTTCGGGCGGAGCCGAAGTTGATATACCCTTGCAGTTAAAACCGGATATATATCGCAAACATCGGATATAGTTGGCCGATCCTTATGATTACATCATAATAAAACCAATTAACTAAAATAAAAAATCTAAAAAAATGTCCCAAGCTTCTATCTTCAAAAACACAAAAGTTGATATTTTTACCGAATACCATTTCCAGTCGTTCAGTCAGTCTCCTTCACTGCGTTGCACACTTTTGGACAAAATTATAATACCCTCTGCAAGGGTATAAACGTACAAAATTTACGATCATCTGGACTCCATTGCCTGCTCGTCAAATGTAGATCTCCTTTCGGATCACAGCGCGGTGGAGCTCCACATTAATACCCCTGTTGAGAAGAAGGTCACCAGTTCCCGGATGATAAGATCACGTACCAACATCGAAACCTACACAGGGTGGCTAAAAACCGCCCTAGGCAATACTCAGCCGGACTTCAACACAAGATTTTATATTGACAATGCCGTGGTCAACCTCACGCAGGAGATGCACAATGCTGCCTTAGTCGCAACACCAAGGGCTCCATGCAATAACAAAATCCTTCAAAGCACCTACATTTGTGGTCTCCGGAGGTAGCTCTACTGCTCAACGAAAAGCGACGGCTTAGAAGGATCTGGTTCCGAACTAGGTATCCCAGCGACAAAACAGCTCTCAATCGCGCGACCAAAAGACTCACGAAGCTGCTTTAGAGGTTGCAGACTTGTGCTTTTGAAGAATACCTGCGTCAAGTTGAGCCAGGCGACCCTGAGCACAACTTGTGGCAACTGACAAGTCACATCAAGCGTCCAAAGAAAAGGGTGGCTCAGGTTAGGGAACCCGACGGTGACTGGTGCCGCTCCGATCAGGAGAGGGCGGACGCATTTGCTGCTCATTTGGAGGACGCCTTCACTCCATTCAATAGATGCTCGGAGGTGGACCAAGCTGAGACTGAGAGGTTCCTGTCTCTACCCTGCACGGATTTCTGTCAATTGGAGCCAGTCTCGGAAGAGAAGGTTCAAGAGGAGGTCGCTGGCCTCAACACCAAAAAATCCCCGGGTGCGGATGGCCTTGAAGCACTTGCCATTAAACTTCTCCCCCATTAGGTATCTAAAGGCTTACGAGCATATTCAACGCGTGCTTAGAGATCGGCCACTTCCCCTCTGACTGGAAAAAGGCGGAGGCCATCCTCATTCCGAAGCCAGGAAAGCCTGAAGCTGATCTTGCCTCATACAGGCCGATAAGCTTATTATCAGTACTATCCAAGTTACTTGAGAGAGTATTTCTGCGCAGATTTCAGACTGTATGGGACGAGGCGATTTTGTTTCAGGCATTGTCACGCCACCCCGGAGCAATGCCACAGGATTGTACAAAAGATTCTAAACAGCCTGGAGGAGAAGAAATATTGTTGCGCAGTTTTCCTTGACGTCAAGCAGGCATTTGACAGGGTCTGGCATCCAGGACTACTAATGAAAATAAAAAGGAGCGTACCCCATGAGCATTACGCCTTACTCAAGTCATACTTGAATGACAGGTCATTTAGGGTCAGATGTGGAGACAAGGTAAGTTAAGATTATAGGCCCATTAAAGCAGGTTTTCTCTACACACTATACACAGCAGATATGCCTGTTATAGATGAAGGAGGTTTGCTAGCCGCAACATATACAGACGACACAGCTTTCCTAGCTTCGGCAAGCTTGCCACAGGATGCCTCTGACTGTCTCCAGCGTTAGCTCGATGCTTTTGACCCGTGGCTTCAAAGATGGAACACTGCGATTAATCATAATAAGTCCGCACAAACTACATTTAACTTGAGGTTAGGCGACTGTCCACAGATTAGCATTGAAGGCACTGCCATACCACCTAACTCAACCCCTAAATACTTGGGAATAACGTTGGATAGGCGTCTAACATGGAGGACCTATCTACTGCGCAAATGAAAGCAAGTACAGGAAAAGCTGCGGCGGCTTTACTGGTTGATTGGACGAAAGTCAACCCTAAAGCTGAGGGTAAAACTACTTATACATAAGTCAATAGTGAAGCCAGTTTGGACGTATGGTATCCAACTGTGGGGTACAGCGAGTCCAAGCAATGTGAAAGTCATTCAGCTGGCACAAAACAGAGCTCTTAGGACGCTGTCTGGGGCTCAACCTTACCATGACAATTTGACTATTCATGCTCAACTGGGCATCCCTACAGTCAGCGCTGAAGTTAGAAGATTCGCCGCTAAATACAAGGACAGACTAACACGACATCCCAACACATGTGACACCAATTTGCTGGACAGCAGCACCACCATTAGAAGACTCAAGAGGAAGCATCCACTGGATTTACTAAATTAACTTTTTAGATTCATAGCTTGTTTTTGTCAAACTCCTATTGTCAAGGTTCACTTAAAAAAATTTAATTATTGTCCCTAACTGAGGACAGATTGTAAATAAAACGTTCAAATGTTACAAAAAAAAAAAAAAAAAAAAAAAACAGAATTGACTAAATACAAAAGCTGATTACCTCATCAAACGGCAGAAGGAAGGAAGAAACTGGATAAACAAACAACCGGATACAACATCATGAGAACTTTAAAAAAAGCTTATCCTTAGTTACACATTACATTTACGTTACAAAAAAGCTTATCCTTAGTTAAAAATTACATTTACGTTACATTTAAAAAATAACTAACATAATGGACCAAACACTTTATGTAGCTGAATTGGATCCAGTACTATTACAACAGAATTATTAAAAAGATTGATAAACTAACAAAATCAAAACTTCGTAACAAAATCAGGAGAGCGACACTTGACGTTCTGACCAACCATGGAACAGTTCTTAATTTCTATGCGATTTTGTCTAGATTAGGTTTTATCTATAATGATAGAAGACCAATCCACGTTCTAGAAGCTGAACTTAGTATTCTTAGACAAGGTAAATTGTCTTTTACGGAGTTCTATAGCGAGGTAAATAAAAAAATTACTTTACTCATCAATAAAACCATAATGACTTATGGTAAAGAAGATGAAATTACAAAAGATACTAATAAAGTAATTAGGAGCAATGCTCTGAGAATCTTTATTTCATGTCTAAATGGATCAATAGCAGAGACGCTTTTCTCGCTAAGTCCACCTGACCTTCCAAACGCCTTATCAAAAGTGCAAGAACTAGAATCTAATAATTTAAGAGCACGATTCGCCAATAGATATTACGGCTTTCAAAATGAAAACCGAAGGCAAAACAATTATCTAAGATTTAATTCAGTCCAACCAAAACAGAATTTTAATGAACCTGAAAATTAATGGGGAAACGGTAAAAACCAATGTTGGCATTTCGAAGCATTTCGATAGGCGAAGCACCAATTCCAGCTAGTGAAAGTAAAAATCTTCATATTGATATATTTTACGCAGATAAAAAAATTTTTTTAACATGTATTGACGCCTATTCAAAATTCTTAACAGTCAATAAATAGAAAATAAGTTAAATATGGAAAACAAAGTACTAGATATTTTACAACATTATTCATTAGCAAAAACAGTTATGACAGACAACGAACCAAGTTTCACATCTGCGCAATTTCGTTCATTTATAAGTAGAAGTGGACTACCAATACACTTTGCAGATCCAAGACATAGACATCCACTTCCAATGGTCAAATTGAAAGGGCACATTCAACAGTCACAGAGATGGCTAGATGTATCAAGGATAAATGTATCAAAGATGAATACAATATAACAGATTATTCTGCAATAATCATAAGAGCAGCTCAAAAATATAATCCAAGCATTCACTCAAAGCATGAAAAGCCATTGGACATATTATACAAAAAAATAAACCATGACAAAATACCAAATATTCTCCAACAAGCTCAAACAGTTATGGTAGCAACACATAACAAAGACCAAAAACAAAAAAACTATAATGTCGAAGAAATAATTTATGAATAAAAACATGAGGAAAGAAACAAATTAAAACCAAGATATAAAAAAACAGCTTGTTAAGGAAAACCAGGATAATAAAGTAATAATAAACAATAGGAATAGAATAGTTCACAAAGATAATATTAAGTCCTAAATTTTTTTTCTCTAACTTACAGATAAGAATGCATTTCGCAATAATTTTATTTCTGATCGTAGTTACAACAACATCCAAAATGATTAATTATTCGAATCATGATTTCTTTCTTTATAAAGACACAAAGGACGTTTTGACATATGACTCATATGCTGAGCTATTTCATTTTACCAACATTAGTTTCTATAAAGAAATTATGAACACAGTATAACTACATAAAGATTATTATTATTATTATTATATGACCATGACAACCCTTTTATCGGGTCTCGGCCTGAAGCGCAATGTGCCTCCACGCGTCTCTGTCCTGAGCGCGCCTTCGCCAGTTGGTAACCCCAAGTGTAGACAGGGTCCACAGGGCCGGAACGTCTTCATCCATAGGGGCAACGTGGCCCAGCCAGCGAAGTCTTTGAGATTTCACTCGACTGGCTACGTCAGCATCACCGTACAGCTCATACAGCTCGGGCTTGTATCGGATCCGATAAACATCTTCTACGCAGATTGGACCAAAGATTTTTCGAAGAATTTTCCTCTCGAACACTTCAAGAGCAGCTGCATCTGTCTGCGTCACTGTCCAGCACTCCGCACCATATAGGAGTACTGGAAGAAAGA
This sequence comes from Drosophila bipectinata, assembly GCF_030179905.1. Lineage (NCBI taxonomy): Eukaryota > Metazoa > Arthropoda > Insecta > Diptera > Drosophilidae > Drosophila > Drosophila bipectinata. Next base: position 7,339,395 of record NC_091740.1, on the reverse strand, counting down.
GCGTCTTGTAGAGTGTGGTTTTTGTGCGTCGAGAGAGAGCTCTACTATTGAACTGCCTACTGAGCCTAAAGTAACACCTGTTGGCAAGTGTTATTCTCCGCTTAATCTCCAGACTGACATCATTTGTGCTTTTTATAGCAGTGCCTAAGTAGATAAACTCATTGACGGACCCAAAGCTATAGTTTTCTGCAGTCAGCTGAGAATCAATACACCGCGATTCTCTGCTAGAACACACCATAAACTTTGTTTTCTCCATATTCACTGCTAGTCCTACTTTTGCAGATTCCTTTTCAATAGCCCCGAAGGCTCCTGTAACATCACGCTTGGTGCGGCCAATGATATCAATAACATCAGCGTAACCAAGGAGCTGGACACATCTGTTGGTTAATATCGTGCCGCCTTTGGTTGTTGGTTAATATCCGATGTACACCAGCCTTTCTTATAATACTCTCCAATAATATATTGAAGAGTATACAAGACAGCGAGTCACCTTGTCTGAGGCCACACTTGGTAGTAAAGGTTTCGGATTGGCCACTTCCTACCTTGACAGAGCTGATGGTGTTGCTCAATGTCATTCTGCAAAGTCTAGTCAGCTTTACTGGTATACCAAGCTCAGACATGGCAGCATATAGGCGATCTCGCCATATAGGCGATCTAGTCGACGAAGAGATGGTACGTGTCGATCTGGTTTTCGTAAGACTTCTCCAGGATTTGGCGCAAGGTGAAAATCTGGTCAACAGTGGACTTGCCAGGCCTGAACCCGCACTGATAAGGTCCAATCAGTGCTTCAGCATGGGGTTTCAGTCTTTCACACAATACGCTCGTTAGGACCTTGTATGCAACTGGAAGAAGACTAATTCCGCGGTAGTTGGTGCGCACCATGGCATCACCCTTCTTCAGGATGGGAAAGATCATGCTGAGGTTCCAATCTTCGGGCATGCATCGATCACAACATGATCCATCTGATTTCTGGTCAGTCGATCGGGAGAGAGTCAAGATGCTTTATGGATGGAACCACCATATTATGCGCAGCTGCAAAGCCTATTAATCTGAGACCATTGCTCAAGGTGGTCTCATGTAAACTAAATCGCCCGACGGTGGCACCAAAGATGTCTTCTCGCCCTACCTTGGCATTAAAATCCCCGAGGAGAATTTTAATGTCATGGGAAGGACAGCGGCCATAAGCTCGGTCGAGCTCCGCATAGAAAGCGTCCTTGGTGGCATCATCCTTTTCCTCCGTTGTGGCATGTGCGCATATCAAGCTGATGTTAAAGAATTTCGCAGTAATTCGGATCGTTGCAATTCTCTTGTTTGTTGGCCGAAAGTGAGAGACTCGGCGCCGCATCCTGGCACCTACATACAACGAAACCACAACCAAATTCATGCCGTTCTGGATGACAGCTGTAGTAAATGTCACAGTTCTTCTTCCTTATGCAGCCTTGTCCTATCCATCGAATTTCCTGGATAGCAGTGATGTCAGCCCTACATTTGTTTGGGTATCTGCTAGTTGTTGAGCAGCACCAGGTCTGTACAATGTTCGTACGTTCCAGGTGCATACTCTCGAATCATTGTACCAGGTACCCCGGACCATGATGATGTAGTAACAATTGAAAATAAAATTAATAAATTAATTGATAACAACAAGCAAAAAATAATAAATTCCAAATTGTTTGATGAAATAAAAATACTGTCCACAAATTTAAAATCGGTTTTTACAAGCCAAGAGTTACCTCTTAGAAAACATCGTCTACATTTAATAACTTATGATCTACAAAACTAATTGATACAATTACATTGGCTAAGATGGACATATTTAACTGCTTTTTACATTTTTTTTTTCAAGAAATATACAAAACACGAATCAAAACCCGTAGTAATCACGGATTTATTCGACATTTCTGAATTCCAAATTGTTTTGCACAAAAAATTACACAGTGCGACAAAAAAAGAAAAATTGAATGAACTTTTGAAGAGACCTAGTAGGAAGTGTTTATTAGGTCGAGTATAGTATAAAACCGTGTTTGAAATTTTTCTGACACTTTCAAAATCTTGATTTATTTAGAAAAAACGGTTTTTCGGGACTTTTTTGCTCCTAAAAATTCCTAAGCGCGTAATTTTAAACCGATTTTTAAATTATAGACGTTTTTTAATAGTTAAATGTTGTAGCTTTTGGAAAAAAAAATAGAGCTTTAATTTCTTTTAGATAGATCTTTTAATAACAAAAAAGAGACAATTTTAACGCAAGAAACTGACATTTATGAATTTTTGTCGTGTTTTCAGACTTTGACGCCATTTTTTCGGTACAATTTCTAAGAAATTATATCTTAGAAATTATATAAAAAATTAACCAATTTCATTAGGAAATTATGAAAGTTTTTGAAGTTGTAACGCTTTTTTCAAAACACGGCTCTTTCGTCGAGCACCTTAGCCTCCGATATTGCGAGACTTGGTTTGCCCACCCTACCTGTGGCTATCCAAATCCTGGGGTCAAAACCTTCGACCGTGCTTCGACGGTCTCAAAGGGGACTGTTAAGTCGGGTCAAAACAGCTGTTTATAGCACATTAAAAAAATTTAATTAAACACTAAAAGAAGTATAAACACGAAAATAAAGCTAACTTCGGGCGGAGCCGAAGTTGATGTACTCTTGCAGTTAAAACCGGATATATATCGCAAACACCGGATATATTTGGCCGATCGTTATGATTACATCATAATAAAACAAATTAATTACCATAAAAAATCTAAAAAAAAAGGCTCAAGCTATCTTCAAAAATACGAAAGTTGATAGTTCTACCATATACCATTTCCGATCGTTCAGTTATATGGCAGCTATAGGATATAGTCGGCCGATCCTAATGAAATTTGGTTGGTTGGATCAACTGACCAAAAATAGAATATGGTGAATATGGGAATATGGGACCATTACTTGGTGAAAAAAATCCACTCAACTAAACCAGAGGAGATGCACTGAGGGAATGAATGCCTTGACGCCAAAATTTGGCGCTGATCCCTCCATGGCCTTTGCCCGGAGAGACAATGCCCCAACGGAAAATTTGCCATCTTAACCGGTTGCACTCCTCCTTATCTCTCTGTGACCCTTTCTAGTCTGAAACTTCTCTCCTAGATGGCGCACCTTTCCCAACTACCTTTCTTTTGAAAGATACAAGCTTTACTAAGCCCTTCCCCCAAGAATCTGGCTTGGGGTTTGAAACCCTAAGACAGATTCCACCAACAGCTTTTATCTGCCTTAGCTACTGTCTCATATCCTTGGCATGAAATTTTCCCAGGAGATGGCCTTGCAGATCCTCTAACTCATAGCATGAGTTTCTAACTCTTTTGCGCACTCTAGCTATAATGAATGCTGGGCCTAATTTGGCCCTAAATCCTGTCGCAAAATTACTCTGCTTAAAGTTTCTGTAAAATATCTCTTTCCCTTTTTTACAAGCCATCTCTCTAGCCGGCAGGTTATACTGACGCTCATTCTTCTCATTCTGTTTCCTCAGAACCTAGCAAGCCTTCTTCCGGACTATTTCAAAAGAGTCCTCTTTTGAAAGCGCCAAACCCCTGTCCTCCAACAGCCCTAAAGCTCTTAAAAGTTTATAGGATGACCCAGAGGGCTGGTACCCAACGCCGAATGAACCGCAGTACGGAGAGTGCAGCAAATACTGCTGAGTTGCTCGTCCCAATCCCAATGGAGTAATGATCCAACACTATAAATATTCCGATGTTCCCACTCCGAGACCGGGGGTACGGACCGAGAAAATCTATATAAAGACGCTGGAAAAATCGATACAGGAATCGAATCGATACTCTCTGATACAGGAGCCACACCCATTGGAGGTCGTTGAGTTTTATTTGAGGCCTTGGGCGATTTGCAAACTTCACAAGCTTGCGTATAAGACCTCACATCGTTGACTAACTTTGGCCAATAGTAAAATCGCCTCACCCTTTCCAAAGGTTTGTGAATACCTACATGGCTCGTCATGATTTTTTCTTAGAGCCTCGGCAACTAGCTCCTCGGGAATCCACAATTTCCAATTGAAAATATCATGCATCTGGTCTTCTGTTGCATGTTCTGTTCTCCGATAAACGAGTCCATCGACCACTTTCAAATCTGGCAATTGGTTTTGATTGTCCTTGACTTTCTCTGCGATTTATAAATACTTGGCCGACTTGAATTCCGGTGTTTGCAGATCTATTAAAAGCACGTGTCTCGCCTCTATAGCATCTAATTCAGCCTCATTGACCCTAGACAAAGCATCCGGTACAACGTTAATTTTCCCACTTCTGTGTTTAATTTTGAACGTGAAAACTTGCAACTTTAAAGCCCATCGAGCTAGCCGCGAGTGGAGATCCGTCTGACTCATGATCCATTTGAGTGAAGCGTGATCCGTAATCACCGTAAACTCATGGCCTTCTATATACGGCCGGAAACGCTTGATGCTAATTATGCCCGCGAGACACTCCTATTCAGTGACCGAATAATTCATTTGGGCTTTGTTTAATTTTTTTGATACGAAAGCAATGGGATACTCGTCACTGTGATTTGTCTTTTGCACCAGCACGCCTCCCACTCCAGACTTATTTGCATCGCATTGCACGAAGAACGTTCTGGTAAAATCCGCGCTGCGTAAGGAGCGGAGCAAAGCATATCCTTAAGCAGGCAAAACGCCTTCTCGCCCTCCGGAGTCATTTCGAATCGAGTCATTGGCTTCAACAAATCTGTAAGTGGAGCCCATTCTGATGCGAAGTTGTTGATGAGCTTGCGAAATTTTAGGGAAGTGGAAAGTCTGCCATAGCCGATATTTTCTCTGGATCAGTTCGTATAGTCCCTTCTCCCTTCTTCTGGAACTCATTCTGCATGGACTTTACAGCGTCTACAATTGTGCTTTGAATTGACTATAATAATTCTGTCAACAACTCATTCTGCATGGACTTTACAGCGTCTACAGTTGTGCTTTGAATTAACTCTTTCTGAGCCAATCCGAACGCTGCTGCCCCTGACGAGCCACTGGGCGTAGAATCTAACATCTTCCCTCTAGTCGACCCAGGGTTTTGAGATGGAGTATTAAATTTCTCGAAGCATACTTTGTTACAAATAGGACACGTTGTTTCACTTTTGGCCCATGGGTTTCACTTTTGGAACATGACCACATTTGGTTTTTTCCGTTTTTCCCACATCTAAGGTGGAATCACCAAAAGGACTCTATTGTGCCACATTTTCTTCGGGATTTGGCATGACTGGTTAATTTTAGATTTTCGCAAGGGCAGAAAAAATAATATGAATATGTAAAAAAATACTGGCACGACTATTTAATGGCAAATTAACTATTAATATTACTAATATTAAAGCTTACAAAACTTACGAATAAATGTAAAAAATAAAAAAAAATGAAAACAAGAAATTCAAACAGATGTAATATGGGATTTCACCAAACGAAAAGGTCAATGAACTTTTCGTTGGATCAGCTGATTCTTTTGCTTCCCTTTTTTCTTTTGCTTTGCTAAAAAAATAACGTGAGTGGCGCCTAACACCTGTTGCTTGTTCGCTTACACCAACAAAAAATGCTTTCCGACTGCGGTTAGGCGATTGCGAGCGATCGCTTTTGCCTATAATCCAAGCTTCGAAAACTGCGCTAAAACTTAGTTTTCCCATTATGAAAATAATTGCTCCTGCTGATGCTGCTACTTTTCTATTTTTTTATTTGAGTAGTTCACTGCGTTCTATTATCATCCGTGGTCAGGCAATGCGGTTGTAAATAGCCCATCAATGCCTGCAATTCCTATGCGTATGATAACAAAACTTATGGATGTGGATAGAGTGTATCTTGGTAAGAGATCGGCTACTCATCTCGGCCATCGGGTGAATTGATTCCGGGAATCTACATAGAAAAAGAAAGGGGTTCCTTCGCATCGGCTCTTCCGTCGAGCACCTAAGCCTCCGATGTTGCGAGACTTGGTTTTCCCATCCTACCTGTGGCTATCCAAATCCTGGGGTCAAAACTCATTATGTCAGTGTTAGCCCCTGCTTCGACGGTCTCAAGAGGGACTGTTAAGTCGGGTCAAAACAGCTGTTTATAGCACATTAAAAAAATTTAATTAAACACTAAAGGAAGTATAAACAAGAAAATAAAGCTAATTGCCCGGAGAGACAATGCCCCAACGGAAAACTTGCCATCTTAACCGGTTGCACTCCTCCCAATCTCTTTGTGCCCCTTTCTAGTCTGAAACTTCTCTCCTAGATGGCGCACCTTTCCCAACTACCTTTCTTTTGAAAGATACAAGCGTTACATTACACCCTTGCAGCTTAAACCTTATATGTATCGGAAACATTGGATATAGGTGGACGATCCTAACAATATCACCAGTTTATTTTAATAAACAAGAAAAGAAAGCTAACTTCGGGCGGAAGTGAAGTTGATATACCCTTGCAGCTTCAACCTAATGTATATTGCAAACATCGGATATAAGTGGACGATCCTTATGAGAATATCATAATATCACCAGTTTATTATAATAAACAAGAAAGGAAAGCTAACTTCAGGCGGAAGTGAAGTTGATATACCCTTGCAGCTGAAACCGAATATATATCGCTGACATCGGATACAGTTGGCCGATCCTAATGAGAACATCATAATAAAACCAATTTATTACAATAAAAAACCGTAAAAAAAGTCTAAAGTTTTTATCTTCAAAAATAACAAAGTTGGTATTTTTACCAAATACCAGTTTCAATCGTTCAGTTTTATGGCCGCTTTAAGATATACTTAGCCAATCGTTATGAAATTTGGTAGTTCCAACTTCCAACGTCGAAGGAAGTTCTGTCTTCAAAAACACGAAATTTGGGTCATTTCCGATCGTTCAGTTATACGGCAGCTATCGGATATAAACGGCCGATCCTTATGAAATTCGGTAGTTCGTATTGTTTTGTAGCAACAAAAGTAGCACTCATGCAAAATCCGAACTCCACAGCACTAAAAACACCAAAGTTTTAGCATTTCCGATCAATCAGTTATATGGCAGCTATAGGATATAGTCGGCGGATCCTGGCCGTTCCGACTTATATAGTGCGTGCAAAGGAAAGATGGGTGTGTGAAAAGTTTCAAGTCGATAGCTTTAAAACTGAGAGACAAGTTCCCGTAGAAAAAGACAGACAGACGGACAGACGGACAGACGGACATGCTCATATCAACTCAGGATAAAACAAGAAAGGAAAGCTAACTTCGGGCGGAGCCGAAGTTGATATACCCTTGCAGTTAAAACCGGATATATATCGCAAACATCGGATATAGTTGGCCGATCCTTATGATTACATCATAATAAAACCAATTAACTAAAATAAAAAATCTAAAAAAATGTCCCAAGCTTCTATCTTCAAAAACACAAAAGTTGATATTTCTACCGAATACCATTTCCAGTCGTTCAGTTATATGGCAGCTATAGGATATAGTCGGCCGATCCTAATGAAATTCGGTAGGATGGATCAACTGGCCAAAAATAGAATCTGTATTAAGTTTCAGATTTCTATCTTCAAAAACACGAAAGTTGGGTCATTTCCGATCGTTCAGTTATATGGCAGCCATAAGATATAGTCGGCCGATCCTTATGAAACTTGGCATGTCGTAATGGTTTGCTAAAAATAGCTCTCTGTCAAATTTGAACTCTCTAACTCTAAAAACACCAAAGTTATACCATTTCCGATCAATCAGTTATATGGCAGCTATAGGATATAGTCGGCCGGTCCGAGCCGTTCCGACTTATATACTGCGTGCAAAGGAAAGATGGGTGTGTGCAAAGTTTCAAGTCGATAGCTTTAAAACTGAGAGACAAGTTCCCGTAGAAACAGACAGACAGACGGACAGACCTTATTTTGATCCTGGTATTATAATTTTGTACAAAAGTATCCAACGCAGTGAAGGAGACATCTCCGACAACTCTTTCTCCGCATACTAGTCTCTCAGTTTTAAAGGTACGAGGGTTGCTATATATATGTAAATTAAATTAATCCCAAAGTTGACTTTTTTTAAAAAAATAATTTTTAATTTTTAATTTTTTTATTTAAAAAAATTTTATTTATTATTTCTTTTTTGGTTCACAAACTTTATTTAAACGCTTAGGCAAGACCTATTGTATGTGGAAGGCTTGCTCCCGGAATAAGACTGCCAATTTTTAATTGCCAGATAACCAACAAACCTCGGCTTAAGAGAAATAACCCAAAAGGGTACTTGGAGAGAATAAACAATTGCCCTAAGAGATTCTAAGAGAAAGGGACAATTTGCTGATGCAGTAGTTGAGTCATTCGTGAAGAGTGATAAGATCGGAAGATCGAACCAATTCGGACTGGTGACGGCGAGTCGGCTCTAATGTTTATGTCTGGCTTGGGCCATGGAAAATTTCATGGGAATGTTTACAAGTGGAGCTTGATGTTTAGTCTGGATAATCTTTTGGGGATCATCAGAAACGAGTGAGGGGAAATTAGGAGACAAGATAAGAAACGGCATGACGCATTCAGCAGGGGCGACTGCGTTTTGCAAATAATGTTTACATTGCCTTTTTGGTAAGGCAATTTATGAGTTGGATAACACACCCCCTTCTAAATTGAAGCGTCCCGATTCAAATGATGGTGCAGTCATGGAGTTTATTTGAGCTGTTAATTCTGCTACGATTATTTCTTCATGCGGGATTTCTTGATCGGACAAATTATTTGTTTTTAGAATATTGCTAAGCCGTGGTTTAATGGTTTTACAATATTTTCTTAATTTATAAATTAATAACCAAATTATATATGTTGAAATTAATGTGATTACAATTAATGTTAGTGGTATTCTGGTTTGTTTAATTTGAATAAAAGGATATAGGGTATTTATGTTATCAAATGATAGTTCCGAATTGTTGGATAATATATATTCGGATATTTCAAAATTATTATAATTGTGAGCTGTAATGTATTCTAATATTTTATTATCTACGTTTGAATATGATATATTATTAATTATTGTGGTGCCATTGAATGTTATTAAATAAGACCCTATTAGGCAAGAGTCATTTACAATATTATTTCCATTTACTAAAATAGCACCTTCCTGAATTATATCTATTTGTTTATTTTTTTCTCTTATTTTATTACATATTGATTTTTCACCGTTCAATAAGCGAGTGAAACATGATTTTTTTGTGCTAAGAACACAATAATTATTAAAAAGTTCTTTTTTGAAATTATTTATTTCATAATAAATGTTGTCGCATTTTGCTACCTGATTGCTTAACAGTAATTTTCCATCATTATGAGAAATAGCTCTTGCGTAATAAGTATCGCATCTATTTTTTATAATGGGATATTTTAAATAGATTACAAATAATTTGTAAATTGATTTACATTTATTAAAGTCGAAAATTTGTATATTATTGAAGTCGAAAAATTTGAATTATATTTATAGCTGAATTGTATTTGTTAGTTGTTAGTCTGTAAATTTACTCTTAGATAGCTTAGGCCGGAGCGGGAGCGAAAGCTCATATTCGCTCTTGTGCGAATTCGCCCCGCTTCGCCGCAATAGATAAGTTAGGCTTAAGATTAGAGAAAGATTAGAAAATATACTCGAATTTATAACGTTGAAGAAGCAAGACCTTTCGTTTTCGTTATCGCCCAGTTTTTATACCCTTGCAGAGGGTATTATAATTTTGTCCAAAAGTGTGCAACGCAGTGAAGGAGACATCTCCGACCCTATAAAGTATATATATTCTTGATCAGGATCACCTCCTGAGTTGATATGAGCATGTCCGTCTGTCCGTCTGTCTGTTTCTACGCAAACTAGTCTCTCAGTTTTAAAGCTATCGACTTGAAACTTTGCACACACCCTTCTTTCCTTTGCACGCAGTATATAAGTCGGAACGGCCGGGATCGGCCGACTATATCCTATAGCTGCCATATAACTGATTGATCGGAAATGGTATAACTTTGGTGTTTTTAGAGTTAGAGAGTTCAAATTTGACAGAGAGCTATTTTTAGCAAACCATTACGACATGCCAAGTTTCATAAGGATCGGCCGACTATATCTTATGGCTGCCATATAACTAAACGATCGGAAATGACCCAACTTTCGTGTTTTTGAAGATAGAAATCTGAAACTTAATACAGATTCTATTTTTGGCCAGTTGATCCATCCTACCGAATTTCATTAGGATCGGCCGACTATATCCTATAGCTGCCATATAACTGAACGACTGGAAATGGTATTCGGTAGAAATATCAACTTTTGTGTTTTTGAAGATAGAAGCTTGGGACATTTTTTTAGATTTTTTATTTTAGTTAATTGGTTTTATTATGATGTAATCATAAGGATCGGCCAACTATATCCGATGTTTGCGATATATATCCGGTTTTAACTGCAAGGGTATATCAACTTCGGCTCCGCCCGAAGTTAGCTTTCCTTTCTTGTTTTATCCTGAGTTGATATGAGCATGTCCGTCTGTCCGTCTGTCCGTCTGTCTGTCTTTTTCTACGGGAACTTGTCTCTCAGTTTTAAAGCTATCGACTTGAAACTTTTCACACACCCATCTTTCCTTTGCACGCACTATATAAGTCGGAACGGCCCGGATCCGCCGACTATATCCTATAGCTGCCATATAACTGATTGATCGGAAATGCTAAAACTTTGGTGTTTTTAGTGCTATGGAGTTCGGATTTTGCATGAGTGCTACTTTTGTTGCTACAAAACAATACGAACTACCGAATTTCATAAGGATCGGCCGTTTATATCCGATAGCTGCCGTATAACTGAACCATCGGAAATGGACCCGACTTCGACGTTGGAAGTTGGAACTACCAAATTTCATAACGATTGGCTAAGTATATCTTAAAGCGGCCATAAAACTGAACGATTGAAACTGGTATTTGGTAAAAATACCAACTTTGTTATTTTTGAAGATAAAAACTTTAGACTTTTTTTACGGTTTTTTATTGTAATAAATTGGTTTTATTATGATGTTCTCATTAGGACCGGCCAACTGTATCCGATGTCAGGGATATATATTCGGTTTCAGCTGCAAGGGTATATCAACTTCACTTCCGCCCGAAGTTAGCTTTCCTTTCTTGTTTATTATAATAAACTGGTGATATTATGATATTCTCATAAGGATCGTCCACTTATATCCGATGTTTGCAATATACATTAGGTTGAAGCTGCAAGGGTATATCAACTTCACTTCCGCCCGAAGTTAGCTTTCTTTTCTTGTTTATTAAAATAAACTGGTGATATTGTTAGGATCGTCCACCTATATCCAATGTTTCCGATACATATAAGGTTTAAGCTGCAAGGGTGTAATGTAACGCTTGTATCTTTCAAAAGAAAGGTAGTTGGGAAAGGTGCGCCATCTAGGAGAGAAGTTTCAGACTAGAAAGGGGCACAAAGAGATTGGGAGGAGTGCAACCGGTTAAGATGGCAAGTTTTCCGTTGGGGCATTGTCTCTCCGGGCAATTAGCTTTATTTTCTTGTTTATACTTCCTTTAGTGTTTAATTAAATTTTTTTAATGTGCTATAAACAGCTGTTTTGACCCGACTTAACAGTCCCTCTTGAGACCGTCGAAGCAGGGGCTAACACTGACATAATGGGTTTTAACCCCAGGATTTGGATAGCCACAGGTAGGATGGGAAAACCAAGTCTCGCAACATCGGAGGCTTAGGTGCTCGACGGAAGAGCCGATGCGAAGGAACCCCTTTCTTTTTCTATGTAGATTCCCGGAATCAATTCACCCGATGGCCGAGATGAGTAGCCGATCTCTTACCAAGATACACTCTATCCACATCCATAAGTTTTGTTATCATACGCATAGGAATTGCAGGCATTGATGGGCTATTTACAACCGCATTGCCTGACCACGGATGATAATAGAACGCAGTGAACTACTCAAATAAAAAAATAGAAAAGTAGCAGCATCAGCAGGAGCAATTATTTTCATAATGGGAAAACTAAGTTTTAGCGCAGTTTTCGAAGCTTGGATTATAGGCAAAAGCGATCGCTCGCAATCGCCTAACCGCAGTCGGAAAGCATTTTTTGTTGGTGTAAGCGAACAAGCAACAGGTGTTAGGCGCCACTCACGTTATTTTTTTAGCAAAGCAAAAGAAAAAAGGGAAGCAAAAGAATCAGCTGATCCAACGAAAAGTTCATTGACCTTTTCGTTTGGTGAAATCCCATATTACATCTGTTTGAATTTCTTGTTTTCATTTTTTTTTTATTTTTTACATTTATTCGTAAGTTTTGTAAGCTTTAATATTAGTATTATTAATAGTTAATTTGCCATTAAATAGTCGTGCCAGTATTTTTTTACATATTCATATTATTTTTTCTGCCCTTGCGAAAATCTAAAATTAACCAGTCATGCCAAATCCCGAAGAAAATGTGGCACAATAGTGTCCTTTTGGTGATTCCACCTTAGATGTGGGAAAAACGGAAAAAACCAAATGTGGTCATGTTCCAAAAGTGAAACCCATGGGCCAAAAGTGAAACAACGTGTCCTATTTGTAACAAAGTATGCTTCGAGAAATTTAATACTCCATCTCAAAACCCTGGGTCGACTAGAGGGAAGATGTTAGATTCTACGCCCAGTGGCTCGTCAGGGGCAGCAGCGTTCGGATTGGCTCAGAAAGAGTTAATTCAAAGCACAACTGTAGACGCTGTAAAGTCCATGCAGAATGAGTTGTTGACAGAATTATTATAGTCAATTCAAAGCACAATTGTAGACGCTGTAAAGTCCATGCAGAATGAGTTGTTGACAGAATTATCGGAAAGAATGGCTAGGTTGATTGAAGCCAATCTTTCGGCATCAGTTCCAGAAGAAGGGAGAAGGGACTATACGAACTGATCCAGAGAAAATATCGGCTATGGCAGACTTTCCACTTCCCTAAAATTTCGCAAGCTCATCAACAACTTCGCATCAGTATGGGCTCCACTTACAGATTTGTTGAAGCCAATGACTCGATTCGAAATGACTCCGGAGGGCGAGAAGGCGTTTTGCCTGCTTAAGGATATGCTTTGCTCCGCTCCTTACGCAGCGCGGATTTTACCAGAACGTTCTTCGTGCAATGCGATGCAAATAAGTCTGGAGTGGGAGGCGTGCTGGTGCAAAAGACAAATCACAGTGACGAGTATCCCATTGCTTTCGTATCAAAAAAATTAAACAAAGCCCAAATGAATTATTCGGTCACTGAATAGGAGTGTCTCGCGGGCATAATTAGCATCAAGCGTTTCCGGCCGTATATAGAAGGCCATGAGTTTACGGTGATTACGGATCACGCTTCACTCAAATGGATCATGAGTCAGACGGATCTCCACTCGCGGCTAGCTCGATGGGCTTTAAAGTTGCAAGTTTTCACGTTCAAAATTAAACACAGAAGTGGGAAAATTAACGTTGTACCGGATGCTTTGTCTAGGGTCAATGAGGCTGAATTAGATGCTATAGAGGCGAGACACGTGCTTTTAATAGATCTGCAAACACCGGAATTCAAGTCGGCCAAGTATTTATAAATCGCAGAGAAAGTCAAGGACAATCAAAACCAATTGCCAGATTTGAAAGTGGTCGATGGACTCGTTTATCGGAGAACAGAACATGCAACAGAAGACCAGATGCATGATATTTTCAATTGGAAATTGTGGATTCCCGAGGAGCTAGTTGCCGAGGCTCTAAGAAAAAATCATGACGAGCCATGTAGGTATTCACAAACCTTTGGAAAGGGTGAGGCGATTTTACTATTGGCCAAAGTTAGTCAACGATGTGAGGTCTTATACGCAAGCTTGTGAAGTTTGCAAATCGCCCAAGGCCTCAAATAAAACTCAACGACCTCCAATGGGTGTGGCTCCTGTATCAGAGAGTATCGATTCGATTCCTGTATCGATTTTTCCAGCGTCTTTATATAGATTTTCTCGGTCCGTACCCCCGGTCTCGGAGTGGGAACATCGGAATATTTATAGTGTTGGATCATTACTCCATTGGGATTGGGACGAGCAACTCAGCAGTATTTGCTGCACTCTCCGTACTGCGGTTCATTCGGCGTTGGGTACCAGCCCTTATTATATGGCATTCGGCCAGAATTTAGTCTCCTCTGGGTCATCCTATAAACTTTTAAGAGCTTTAGGGCTGTTGGAGGACAGGGGTTTGGCGCTTTCAAAAGAGGACTCTTTTGAAATAGTCCGGAAGAAGGCTTGCTAGGTTCTGAGGAAACAGAATGAGAAGAATAAGCGTCAGTATAACCTGCCGGCTAGAGAGATGGCTTGTAAAAAAGGGAAAGAGATATTTTACAGAAACTAGTCCGGAAGAAAAAGCTGTTGGTGGAATCTGTCTTAGGGTTTCAAACCCCAAGCCAGATTCTTGGGGGAAGGGCTTAGTAAAGCTTGTATCTTTCAAAAGAAAGGTAGTTGGGAAAGGTGCGCCATCTAGGAGAGAAGTTTCAGACTAGAAAGGGTCACAGAGAGATAAGGAGGAGTGCAACCGGTTAAGATGGCAAATTTTCCGTTGGGGCATTGTCTCTCCGGGCAAAGGCCATGGAGGGATCAGCGCCAAATTTTGGCGTCAAGGCATTCATTCCCTCAGTGCATCTCCTCTGGTTTAGTTGAGTGGATTTTTTTCACCAAGTAATGGTCCCATATTCCCATATTCACCATATTCTATTTTTGGTCAGTTGATCCAACCAACCAAATTTCATTAGGATCGGCCGACTATATCCTATAGCTGCCATATAACTGAACGATCGGAAATGGTATATGGTAGAACTATCAACTTTCGTATTTTTGAAGATAGCTTGAGCCTTTTTTTTTAGATTTTTTATGGTAATTAATTTGTTTTATTATGATGTAATCATAACGATCGGCCAAATATATCCGGTGTTTGCGATATATATCCGGTTTTAACTGCAAGAGTACATCAACTTCGGCTCCGCCCGAAGTTAGCTTTATTTTCGTGTTTATACTTCTTTTAGTGTTTAATTAAATTTTTTTAATGTGCTATAAACAGCTGTTTTGACCCGACTTAACAGTCCCCTTTGAGACCGTCGAAGCACGGTCGAAGGTTTTGACCCCAGGATTTGGATAGCCACAGGTAGGGTGGGCAAACCAAGTCTCGCAATATCGGAGGCTAAGGTGCTCGACGAAAGAGCCGTGTTTTGAAAAAAGCGTTACAACTTCAAAAACTTTCATAATTTCCTAATGAAATTGGTTAATTTTTTATATAATTTCTAAGATATAATTTCTTAGAAATTGTACCGAAAAAATGGCGTCAAAGTCTGAAAACACGACAAAAATTCATAAATGTCAGTTTCTTGCGTTAAAATTGTCTCTTTTTTGTTATTAAAAGATCTATCTAAAAGAAATTAAAGCTCTATTTTTTTTTCCAAAAGCTACAACATTTAACTATTAAAAAACGTCTATAATTTAAAAATCGGTTCACAATTACGCGCTTAGAAATTTTTAGGAGCAAAAAAGTCCCGAAAAACCGTTTTTTCTAAATAAATCAAGATTTTGAAAGTGTCAGAAAAATTTCAAACACGGTTTTATACTATACTCGACCTAATAAACACTTCCTACTAGGTCTCTTCAAAAGTTCATTCAATTTTTCTTTTTTTGTCGCACTGTGTAATTTTTTGTGCAAAACAATTTGGAATTCAGAAATGTCGAATAAATCCGTGATTACTACGGGTTTTGATTCGTGTTTTGTATATTTCTTGAAAAAAAAAATGTAAAAAGCTGTTAAATATGTCCATCTTAGCCAATGTAATTGTATCAATTAGTTTTGTAGATCATAAGTTATTAAATGTAGACGATGTTTTCTAAGAGGTAACTCTTGGCTTGTAAAAACCGATTTTAAATTTGTGGACAGTATTTTTATTTCATCAAACAATTTGGAATTTATTATTTTTTGCTTGTTGTTATCAATTAATTTATTAATTTTATTTTCAATTGTTACTACATCATCATGGTCCGGGGTACCTGGTACAATGATTCGAGAGTATGCACCTGGAACGTACGAACATTGTACAGACCTGGTGCTACTCAACAACTAGCAGATACCCTCAACAAATGTAGGGCTGACATCACTGCTATCCAGGAAATTCGATGGATAGGACAAGGCTGCATAAGGAAGAAGAACTGTGACATTTACTACAGCTGTCATCCAGAACGGCATGAATTTGGTTGTGGTTTCGTTGTATGTAGGTGCCAGGATGCGGCGCCGAGTCTCTCACTTTCGGCCAACAAACAAGAGAATTGCAACGATCCGAATTACTGCGAAATTCTTTAACATCAGCTTGATATGCGCACATGCCACAACGGAGGAAAAGGATGATGCCACCAAGGACGCTTTCTATGCGGAGCTCGACCGAGCTTATGGCCGCTGTCCTTCCCATGACATTAAAATTCTCCTCGGGGATTTTAATGCCAAGGTAGGGCAAGAAGACATCTTTGGTGCCACCGTCGGGCGATTTAGTTTACATGAGACCACCTTGAGCAATGGTCTCAGATTAATAGGCTTTGCAGCTGCGCATAATATGGTGGTTTGTAGTACTGGATTCCGTCATTTGGACATCCATAAAGCATCTTGACTCTCTCCCGATCGACTGACCAGAAATCAGATCGATCATGTTGTGATCGAAGCATGCCCGAAGATTGGAACCTCAGCATGATCTTTCCCATCCTGAAGAAGGGTGATGCCATGGTGCGCACCAACTACCGCGGAATTAGTCTTCTTCCAGTTGCATACAAGGTCCTAACGAGCGTATTGTGTGAAAGACTGAAACCCCATGCTGAAGCACTGATTGGACCTTATCAGTGCGGGTTCAGGCCTGGCAAGTCCACTGTTGACCAGATTTTCACCTTGCGCCAAATCCTGGAGAAGTCTTACGAAAACCAGATCGACACGTACCATCTCTTCGTCGACTAGATCGCCTATATGGCGAGATCGCCTATATGCTGCCATGTCTGAGCTTGGTATACCAGTAAAGCTGACTAGACTTTGCAGAATGACATTGAGCAACACCATCAGCTCTGTCAAGGTAGGAAGTGGCCAATCCGAAACCTTTACTACCAAGTGTGGCCTCAGACAAGGTGACTCGCTGTCTTGTATACTCTTCAATATATTATTGGAGAGTATTATAATATAAGAAAGGCTGGTGTACATCGGATATTAACCAACAACCAAAGGCGGCACGATATTAACCAACAGATGTGTCCAGCTCCTTGGTTACGCTGATGTTATTGATATCATTGGCCGCACCAAGCGTGATGTTACAGGAGCCTTCGGGGCTATTGAAAAGGAATCTGCAAAAGTAGGACTAGCAGTGAATATGGAGAAAACAAAGTTTATGGTGTGTTCTAGCAGAGAATCGCGGTGTATTGATTCTCAGCTGACTGCAGAAAACTATAGCTTTGGGTCCGTCAATGAGTTTATCTACTTAGGCACTGCTATAAAAAATGATGTCAGTCTGGAGATTAAGCGGAGAATAACACTTGCCAACAGGTGTTACTTTAGGCTCAGTAGGCAGTTCAATAGTAGAGCTCTCTCTCGACGCACAAAAACCACACTCTACAAGACGCTCTTTCTTCCAGTACTCCTATATGGTGCGGAGTGCTGGACAGTGACGCAGACAGATGCAGCTGCTCTTGAAGTGTTCGAGAGGAAAATTCTTCGAAAAATCTTTGGTCCAATCTGCGTAGAAGATGTTTATCGGATCCGATACAAGCACGAGCTGTATGAGCTGTACGGTGATGCTGACGTAGCCAGTCGAGTGAAATCTCAAAGACTTCGCTGGCTGGGCCACGTTGCCCCTATGGATGAAGACGTTCCGGCCCTGTGGACCCTGTCTACACTTGGGGTTACCAACTGGCGAAGGCGCGCTCAGGACAGAGACGCGTGGAGGCACATTGCGCTTCAGGCCGAGACCCGATAAAAGGGTTGTCATGGTCATATAATAATAATAATAATAATCTTTATGTAGTTATACTGTGTTCATAATTTCTTTATAGAAACTAATGTTGGTAAAATGAAATAGCTCAGCATATGAGTCATATGTCAAAACGTCCTTTGTGTCTTTATAAAGAAAGAAATCATGATTCGAATAATTAATTATTTTGGATGTTGTTGTAACTACGATCAGAAATAAAATTATTGCGAAATGCATTCTTATCTGTAAGTTAGAGAAAAAAAATTTAGGACTTAATATTATCTTTGTGAACTATTCTATTCCTATTGTTTATTATTACTTTATTATCCTGGTTTTCCTTAACAAGCTGTTTTTTATATCTTGGTTTTAATTTGTTTCTTTCCTCATGTTTTTATTCATAAATTATTTCTTCGACATTATAGTTTTTTTGTTTTTGGTCTTTGTTATGTGTTGCTACCATAACTGTTTGAGCTTGTTGGAGAATATTTGGTATTTTGTCATGGTTTATTTTTTTGTATAATATGTCCAATGGCTTTTCATGCTTTGAGTGAATGCTTGGATTATATTTTTGAGCTGCTCTTATGATTATTGCAGAATAATCTGTTATATTGTATTCATCTTTGATACATTTATCCTTGATACATCTAGCAATCTCTGTGACTGTTGAATGTGCCCTTTCAATTTGACCATTGGAAGTGGATGTCTATGTCTTGGATCTGCAAAGTGTATTGGTAGTCCACTTCTACTTATAAATGAACGAAATTGCGCAGATGTGAAACTTGGTTCGTTGTCTGTCATAACTGTTTTTGCTAATGAATAATGTTGTAAAATATCTAGTACTTTGTTTTCCATATTTAACTTATTTTCTATTTATTGACTGTTAAGAATTTTGAATAGGCGTCAATACATGTTAAAAAAAATTTTTTTATCTGCGTAAAATATATCAATATGAAGATTTTTACTTTCACTAGCTGGAATTGGTGCTTCGCCTATCGAAATGCTTCGAAATGCCAACATTGGTTTTTACCGTTTCCCCATTAATTTTCAGGTTCATTAAAATTCTGTTTTGGTTGGACTGAATTAAATCTTAGATAATTGTTTTGCCTTCGGTTTTCATTTTGAAAGCCGTAATATCTATTGGCGAATCGTGCTCTTAAATTATTAGATTCTAGTTCTTGCACTTTTGATAAGGCGTTTGGAAGGTCAGGTGGACTTAGCGAGAAAAGCGTCTCTGCTATTGATCCATTTAGACATGAAATAAAGATTCTCAGAGCATTGCTCCTAATTACTTTATTAGTATCTTTTGTAATTTCATCTTCTTTACCATAAGTCATTATGGTTTTATTGATGAGTAAAGTAATTTTTTTATTTACCTCGCTATAGAACTCCGTAAAAGACAATTTACCTTGTCTAAGAATACTAAGTTCAGCTTCTAGAACGTGGATTGGTCTTCTATCATTATAGATAAAACCTAATCTAGACAAAATCGCATAGAAATTAAGAACTGTTCCATGGTTGGTCAGAACGTCAAGTGTCGCTCTCCTGATTTTGTTACGAAGTTTTGATTTTGTTAGTTTATCAATCTTTTTAATAATTCTGTTGTAATAGTACTGGATCCAATTCAGCTACATAAAGTGTTTGGTCCATTATGTTAGTTATTTTTTAAATGTAACGTAAATGTAATTTTTAACTAAGGATAAGCTTTTTTGTAACGTAAATGTAATGTGTAACTAAGGATAAGCTTTTTTTAAAGTTCTCATGATGTTGTATCCTGTCTTGTTTGTTTATCCAGTTTCTTCCTTCCTTCTGCCGTTTGATGAGGTAATCAGCTTTTGTATTTAGTCAATTCTGTTTTTTTTTTTTTTTTTTTTTTGTAACATTTGAACGTTTTATTTACAATCTGTCCTCAGTTAGGGACAATAATTAAATTTTTTTAAGTGAACCTTGACAATAGGAGTTTGACAAAAACAAGCTATGAATCTAAAAAGTTAATTTAGTAAATCCAGTGGATGCTTCCTCTTGAGTCTTCTAATGGTGGTGCTGCTGTCCAGCAAATTGGTGTCACATGTGTTGGGATGTCGTGTTAGTCTGTCCTTGTATTTAGCGGCGAATCTTCTAACTTCAGCGCTGACTGTAGGGATGCCCAGTTGAGCATGAATAGTCAAATTGTCATGGTAAGGTTGAGCCCCAGACAGCGTCCTAAGAGCTCTGTTTTGTGCCAGCTGAATGACTTTCACATTGCTTGGGCTCGCTGTACCCCACAGTTGGATACCATACGTCCAAACTGGCTTCACTATTGACTTATGTATAAGTAGTTTTACCCTCAGCTTTAGGGTTGACTTTCGTCCAATCAACCAGTAAAGCCGCCGCAGCTTTTCCTGTACTTGCTTTCGTTTGCGCAGTAGATAGGTCCTCCATGTTAGACGCCTATCCAACGTTATTCCCAAGTATTTAGGGGTTGAGTTAGGTGGTATGGCAGTGCCTTCAATGCTAATCTGTGGACAGTCGCCTAACCTCAAGCTAAATGTAGTTTGTGCGGACTTATTATGATTAATCGCAGTGTTCCATCTTTGAAGCCACGGGTCAAAAGCATCGAGCTAACGCTGGAGACAGTCAGAGGCATCCTGTGGCAAGCTTGCCGAAGCTAGGAAAGCTGTGTCGTCTGTATATGTTGCGGCTAGCAAACCTCCTTCATCTATAACAGGCATATCTGCTGTGTATAGTGTGTAGAGAAAACCTGCTTTAATGGGCCTATAATCTTAACTTACCTTGTCTCCACATCTGACCCTAAATGACCTGTCATTCAAGTATGACTTGAGTAAGGCGTAATGCTCATGGGGTACGCTCCTTTTTATTTTCATTAGTAGTCCTGGATGCCAGACCCTGTCAAATGCCTGCTTGACATCAAGGAAAACTGCGCAACAATATTTCTTCTCCTCCAGGCTGTTTAGAATCTTTTGTACAATCCTGTGGCATTGCTCCGGGGTGGCGTGACAATGCCTGAAACAAAATTGATGGTCTGGAATCAAGCCAGCCTCGTCCCATACAGTCTGAAATCTGCGCAGAAATACTCTCTCAAGTAACTTGGATAGTACTGATAATAAGCTTATCGGCCTGTATGAGGCAAGATCAGCTTCAGGCTTTCCTGGCTTCGGAATGAGGATGGCCTCCGCCTTTTTCCAGTCAGAGGGGAAGTGGCCGATCTCTAAGCACGCGTTGAATATGCTCGTAAGCCTTTGGATACCTAATGGGGGAGAAGTTTAATGGCAAGTGCTTCAAGGCCATCCGCACCCGGGGATTTTTTGGTGTTGAGGCCAGCGACCTCCTCTTGAACCTTCTCTTCCGAGACTGGCTCCAATTGACAGAAATCCGTGCAGGGTAGAGACAGGAACCTCTCAGTCTCAGCTTGGTCCACCTCCAAGCATCTATTGAATGGAGTGAAGGCGTCCTCCAAATGAGCAGCAAATGCGTCCGCCCTCTCCTGATCGGAGCGGCACCAGTCACCGTCGGGTTCCCTAACCTGAGCCACCCTTTTCTTTGGACGCTTGATGTGACTTGTCAGTTGCCACAAGTTGTGCTCAGGGTCGCCTGGCTCAACTTGACGCAGGTATTCTTCAAAAGCACAAGTCTGCAACCTCTAAAGCAGCTTCGTGAGTCTTTTGGTCGCGCGATTGAGAGCTGTTTTGTCGCTGGGATACCTAGTTCGGAACCAGATCCTTCTAAGCCGTCGCTTTTCGTTGAGCAGTAGAGCTACCTCCGGAGACCACAAATGTAGGTGCTTTGAAGGATTTTGTTATTGCATGGAGCCCTTGGTGTTGCGACTAAGGCAGCATTGTGCATCTCCTGCGTGAGGTTGACCACGGCATTGTCAATATAAAATCTTGTGTTGAAGTCCGGCTGAGTATTGCCTAGGGCGGTTTTTAGCCACCCTGTGTAGGTTTCGATGTTGGTACGTGATCTTATCATCCGGGAACTGGTGACCTTCTTCTCAACAGGGGTATTAATGTGGAGCTCCACCGCGCTGTGATCCGAAAGGAGATCTACATTTGACGAGCAGGCAATGGAGTCCAGATGATCGTAAATTTTGTACGTTTATACCCTTGCAGAGGGTACTATAATTTTATCCAAAAGTGTGAAACGCAGTGAAGGAGATATCTCCGACCCTTCAAAGTATATATATTCTTGATCAGGATCGCCTCCTGAGTTGATATAAGCATGTCCGTCTGTCCCTCTGTCTGTCTGTCCGTCTGTCTGTTTCTACGCAAACTAGTCTCTCAGTTTTTAAGCTTTCGACTTGAAACGTTGCACACACCCTTCTTTTCTTTGCACGCAGTATATAAGTCGGAACGGCCAGGATCCGCCGACTATATCCTATAGCTGCTATATAACTGATTGATCGGAAATGGTATAACTTCGGTGTTTTTTGAGTTAGAGAGTTCAAATTTGACACGAAAGCTATTTTTGGCAAAACATTACGACATGCAAAATTGCATAAGGATCAGCTGACAACTAAATCTTATAGCTGCCATATAACTGAACCCAACTTTCGTGTTTTTCGTGAAGATAGAAGGCTGAAACTTAGTAAAGACTTGGTACCAAGTTTTATAACGATCGGCTGACTATATCTTATAGCTGACATATAACTGAACGAAATACCAACTATGGTATTTTGGTAGAAATGTTTTTTGGTAGAAATACCAACTTTGGTATTTTTGAAGATAGAAGTTTGGGACTTTTTTTTCGAGCAGCCTGTCGAAGCCAAGCTATCAGTTACCAAGTACGTCCCAAATCAAATGGTCTACGCTCGTAATTATGCAAGGGGAGAAAAGTGGATTGAAGGCTCTATTGACCGTCCAATTGGAAAAATGGTTTTCTTGGTTCGCACCACAAATGGTTATATCAAGCGCCATTTCAACCACCTAAAACCGAAGATCTCAGCAAGCAGCCCCATCGAAAAACCTCCAGAGTTTTATTGGATCCCGGATATTCCGCCCTCTTCAAATCATTCACTACAACAACAAGATCATCCACTACGACTGACAGACGGACATGCTCATATCAACTCAGGAGGTGATCCTGATCAAGAATATATATACTTTATAGGGTCGGAGATGTCTCCTTCACTGCGTTGCACACTTTTGGACAAAATTATAATACCCTCTGCAAGGGTATAATAAAAAAAAATGAAAACAAGAAATTCAAACAGATGTAATATGGGATTTCACCAAACGAAAAGGTCAATGAACTTTTCGTTGGATCAGCTGATTCTTTTGCTTCCCTTTTTTCTTTTGCTTTGCTAAAAAAATAACGTGAGTGGCGCCTAACACCTGTTGCTTGTTCGCTTACACCAACAAAAAATGCTTTCCGACTGCGGTTAGGCGATTGTGAGCGATCGCTTTTGCCTATAATCCAAGCTTCGAAAACTGCGCTAAAACTTAGTTTTCCCATTATGAAAATAATTGCTCCTGCTGATGCTGCTACTTTTCTATTTTTTTATTTGAGTAGTTCACTGCGTTCTATTATCATCCGTGGTCAGGCAATGCGGTTGTAAATAGCCCATCAATGCCTGCAATTCCTATGCGTATGATAACAAAACTTATGGATGTGGATAGAGTGTATCTTGGTAAGAGATCGGCTACTCATCTCGGCCATCGGGTGAATTGATTCCGGGAATCTACATAGAAAAAGAAAGGGGTTCCTTCGCATCGGCTCTTCCGTCGAGCACCTAAGCCTCCGATGTTGCGAGACTTGGTTTTCCCATCCTACCTGTGGCTATCCAAATCCTGGGGTCAAAACCCATTATGTCAGTGTTAGCCCCTGCTTCGACGGTCTCAAGAGGGACTGTTAAGTCGGGTCAAAACAGCTGTTTATAGCACATTAAAAAAATTTAATTAAACACTAAAGGAAGTATAAACAAGAAAATAAAGCTAATTGCCCGGAGAGACAATGCCCCAACGGAAAACTTGCCATCTTAACCGGTTGCACTCCTCCCAATCTCTTTGTGCCCCTTTCTAGTCTGAAACTTCTCTCCTAGATGGCGCACCTTTCCCAACTACCTTTCTTTTGAAAGATACAAGCGTTACATTACACCCTTGCAGCTTAAACCTTATATGTATCGGAAACATTGGATATAGGTGGACGATCCTAACAATATCACCAGTTTATTTTAATAAACAAGAAAAGAAAGCTAACTTCGGGCGGAAGTGAAGTTGATATACCCTTGCAGCTTCAACCTAATGTATATTGCAAACATCGGATATAAGTGGACGATCCTTATGAGAATATCATAATATCACCAGTTTATTATAATAAACAAGAAAGGAAAGCTAACTTCGGGCGGAAGTGAAGTTGATATACCCTTGCAGCTGAAACCGAATATATATCGCTGACATCGGATACAGTTGGCCGATCCTAATGAGAACATCATAATAAAACCAATTTATTACAATAAAAAACCGTAAAAAAAGTCTAAAGTTTTTATCTTCAAAAATAACAAAGTTGGTATTTTTACCAAATACCAGTTTCAATCGTTCAGTTTTATGGCCGCTTTAAGATATACTTAGCCAATCGTTATGAAATTTGGTAGTTCCAACTTCCAACGTCGAAGGAAGTTCTGTCTTCAAAAACACGAAATTTGGGTCATTTCCGATCGTTCAGTTATACGGCAGCTATCGGATATAAACGGCCGATCCTTATGAAATTCGGTAGTTCGTATTGTTTTGTAGCAACAAAAGTAGCACTCATGCAAAATCCGAACTCCATAGCACTAAAAACACCAAAGTTTTAGCATTTCCGATCAATCAGTTATATGGCAGCTATAGGATATAGTCGGCGGATCCGGGCCGTTCCGGTTTATATAGTGCGTGCAAAGGAAAGAAGGGTGTGTGCAAAGTTTCAAGACGATAGCTTCAAAACTGAGAGAATAGTTCGCGTAGAAACAGACAGACAGACGGACAGGCCTTATTTTGATCCTGGTATTATAATTTTGTACAAAAGTATCCAACGCAGTGAAGGAGACATCTCCGACAACTCTTTCTCCGCATACTAGTCTCTCAGTTTTAAAGGTACGAGGGTTGCTATATATATGTAAATTAAATTAATCCCAAAGTTGACTTTTTTTTAAAAAATAATTTTTAATTTTTTTATTTAAAAAAATTTTATTTATTATTTCTTTTTTGGTTCACAAACTTTATTTAAACGCTTAGGCAAGACCTATTGTATGTGGAAGGCTTGCTCCCGGAATAAGACTGCCAATTTTTAATTGCCAGATAACCAACAAACCTCGGCTTAAGAGAAATAACCCAAAAGGGTACTTGGAGAGAATAAACAATTGCCCTAAGAGATTCTAAGAGAAATGGACAATTTGCTGATGCAGTAGTTGAGTCATTCGTGAAGAGTGATAAGATCGGAAGATCGAACCAATTCGGACTGGTGACGGCGAGTCGGCTCTAATGTTTATGTCTGGCTTGGGCCATGGAAAATTTCATGGGAATGTTTACAAGTGGAGCTTGATGTTTAGTCTGGATAATCTTTTGGGGATCATCAGAAACGAGTGAGGGGAAATTAGGAGACAAGATAAGAAACGGCATGACGCATTCAGCAGGGGCGACTGCGTTTTGCAAATAATGTTTACATTGCCTTTTTGGTAAGGCAATTTATGAGTTGGATAACACACCCCCTTCTAAATTGAAGCGTCCCGATTCAAATGATGGTGCAGTCATGGAGTTTATTTGAGCTGTTAATTCTGCTACGATTATTTCTTCATGCGGGATTTCTTGATCGGACAAATTATTTGTTTTTAGAATATTGCTAAGCCGTGGTTTAATGGTTTTACAATATTTTCTTAATTTATAAATTAATAACCAAATTATATATGTTGAAATTAATGTGATTACAATTAATGTTAGTGGTATTCTGGTTTGTTTAATTTGAATAAAAGGATATAGGGTATTTATGTTATCAAATGATAGTTCCGAATTGTTGGATAATATATATTCGGATATTTCAAAATTATTATAATTGTGAGCTGTAATGTATTCTAATATTTTATTATCTACGTTTGAATATGATATATTATTAATTATTGTGGTGCCATTGAATGTTATTAAATAAGACCCTATTAGGCAAGAGTCATTTACAATATTATTTCCATTTACTAAAATAGCACCTTCCTGAATTATATCTATTTGTTTATTTTTTTCTCTTATTTTATTACATATTGATTTTTCACCGTTCAATAAGCGAGTGAAACATGATTTTTTTGTGCTAAGAACACAATAATTATTAAAAAGTTCTTTTTTGAAATTATTTATTTCATAATAAATGTTGTCGCATTTTGCTACCTGATTGCTTAACAGTAATTTTCCATCATTATGAGAAATAGCTCTTGCGTAATAAGTATCGCATCTATTTTTTATAATGGGATATTTTAAATAGATTACAAATAATTTGTAAATTGATTTACATTTATTAAAGTCGAAAATTTGTATATTATTGAAGTCGAAAAATTTGAATTATATTTATAGCTGAATTGTATTTGTTAGTTGTTAGTCTGTAAATTTACTCTTAGATAGCTTAGGCCGGAGCGGGAGCGAAAGCTCATATTCGCTCTTGTGCGAATTCGCCCCGCTTCGCCGCAATAGATAAGTTAGGCTTAAGATTAGAGAAAGATTAGAAAATATACTCGAATTTATAACGTTGAAGAAGCAAGACCTTTCGTTTTCGTTATCGCCCAGTTTTTATACCCTTGCAGAGGGTATTATAATTTTGTCCAAAAGTGTGCAACGCAGTGAAGGAGACATCTCCGACCCTATAAAGTATATATATTCTTGATCAGGATCACCTCCTGAGTTGATATGAGCATGTCCGTCTGTCCGTCTGTCTGTTTCTACGCAAACTAGTCTCTCAGTTTTAAAGCTATCGACTGAAACTTTGCACACACCCTTCTTTCCTTTGCACGCAGTATATAAGTCGGAACGGCCGGGATCGGCCGACTATATCCTATAGCTGCCATATAACTGATTGATCGGAAATGGTATAACTTTGGTGTTTTTAGAGTTAGAGAGTTCAAATTTGACATGAGAGCTATTTTTGGCAAAATATTACGACATGCCAAATTTCATAAGTAAGTTTCAAATTTCATAATTTCATCGGCTGTCTATATCCTATAGCTGCCATATAACTGAACGATCGGAAATGACCCAACTTTCGTGTTTTTAAAGATAGATAGCTGGAACTTGGTACAGATTATATTTTTGATCAGTTAATCCGACCTACAAAATTTCATTAGGATCGGCCGACTATATCCTATAGCTGCCATATAACTGAACGATCGGAAATGACCCAACTTTCGTGTTTTTGAAGATAGAGAACTGGAACTTGGTACACATTCTATTTTTGGTCAGTTAATCCGATCTACCAAATTTCATAACGATCGGTTGACTATATCTTATAGCTGACATATAACTGTACGATCGGAAATGGTTTTTGGTAGAAATATGAACTTTCATATTTTTGAAGATAGAAGCTTGGGACTTTTTTTTAGATTTTTTATTGTAATTAATTGGTTTTATTATGATGTAATCATAAGGATCGGCCAACTATATCCGATGTTTGCGATATATATCCGGTTTTAGCTGCAAGGGTATATCAACTTCGGCTCCGCCCGAAGTTACCTTTGCTTTCTTGTTTATTAAATATTAGCAGCCACCCTTTTTTTTTTTTGGTGTGAGATAAAACAATCTCGTTAAACATAATTCTTTATGTAAAGCAATTTTGAATTCAGAAATGTCCAATAAATCCGTGATTACTACAGGTTTTGATTCGTGTTTATATATTTCTTGAATATCATCTATATTTAATATTTTTGTGTTAAAAATGTCCATTTTAGCCAATGCACAGTGGTCCGGCTTGTATGAAGAGAGCGGCCAAAAATACTTCTAGTTGAGGTAGGGACTGGAAACTTGGCAAAAAATATTTATATTTTTATTCTAAAATAATATGTTAAAATCCGCCAGATCGGGCAACTATATCATATAGCTGCCATATAACTGATTGATCGAAAATGCTATAACTTTGGTGTTTTTACAGTTAGAGAGTTCAGTTTTTGTACGAGTGCTATATTTGACAAAATAATACGACTTACCAAATTTCATAAGGATCAGCCGACTATATCTTATAGCTGTCATATAACTGAATGATCGGAAATGGTTTTGGTAGAAATACCAACTTCGGTGTTCTTAAAGAGAAGTTTGGGACTTTTTTTTAGATTTTGTATTGTAATAGATTGGTTATATTATGATATTTTCATAAGGATCGGCGAACTAAATCTGATTCTTGCGATATATATCCGGTTTTTTCAAATTAAGGTTAGGTTACCTTTTTGTATTTTGCAAGCCGCACGGCACCTTACGGCACCTAAACTAAACTTTCTTATATTCTTAAAATGCTTAAGAATATTATACAAAAAGATTTGTGAATGCCAACGAGTGCCATCACAACTAAAACTCTAACCAAACACAGAGAAGACAAACTAAGAACGTTCGCAACTATGTACTAAATACAACAATGACTTACACAAAACACAACAAATACCACATATACTTTTTATTGAAAAAAGAAAGTTAATACCTTTCTTTAAAATATTAATAACTTCCATGGCACAGACACTTGTTTAAAAAATGTTTAATAAGCTTTTTGCGGAGAGCTTCACTTGCACGTTGCTTTTGCTGCAATTCATAATGAATATCATGCTATCACTTTCGATGCTATTCTTGAAGCGGACAGACAGATTAAAACAAAAAGATGAATTATTTCAAATGGGTAGACCAATTATAAATAAGAATTGGTACATTTAAAGTCAAAATTTAGACTTTGGTTTTTTTATTTTTGGCCTACAGGCTGGACCACTGTGCAATGTAATTGTATCAATTAAATTTTGTAGATCATAAGTTATTAAATGTAGACGATGTTTTCTAAGAGGTAACTCTTGGCTTGTAAAAACCGATTTTAAATTTGTGGACAGTATTTTGATTTCATCAAACAATTTGAAATTTATTATTTGTTGCTTGTTGTTGTTGTCAATTAGTTCATTAATTGTTGTTAAAATTAGTTCATCATGTTAGAAATTCGCTAGGTCGGCTCTTAGACTTATGTTTTGTATCTGATCCGGATGGTACCGCTCTCTCCAGAGCTTTTCCCCTTTCAGCCCCAGAGGATCCATATCACCCCACGCTGGAGGTCTCAATCGAAACCACTCCTGGTATCGATCAGATGTCTCCGAGCGTGGTAAATAAGATTCGCTGTTTCCGTAAAGCTGATTTTCAAAAACTTAATAGCCTTATCGATTCATTTGACTGGTCTGATATTCTGGCGTGCACTGATCTTAATGTCACTTTAGAAAAATTTTATTTTACTTTAAATACATTTTTTGACTCATGTGTGCTTTGGAAACATCCGTCCGCTTCAACAAATCCTCCTTGGTATACACGGTCCCTCACTAACCTAAAAAATAAAAAAAATAAGCTTTTACTTAAATATAAAAAAACCTGCAGTAGTGTTGATTTCTCAAGATACCTACTAGCTCGGTCGAATTTTACCGTGCATAACGCTGAATGTTATAGGAATTATATTGACCGCTGCCGGATTCAATTTACTCAGGATCCAAAGCAGTTTTATAATTTTGTAAACACTAAGCGTAAACACGTATCTTTTTCACCTCTGCTTATGTTTGAAAATTCCTCTGCGACTTCGGATCAGGCCATTGCCGATCTATTCGCAGAATTTTTTCAAACAACTTATTCTCCTCCTAAATTGACTGATCAGCCTTATGCATATAACATTCAAGCAGCAAATCTTATTTTCTGTCCGTCTTTTTCTGAGAACAACTTATTATCTGGTCTTTTAAGGGTAAAACCCATTTATTCGCCAGGCCCCGACGGAGTACCAGGCTGTGTGCTAAAATACTGCGCCAGGGCTCTGTGCAAACCTCTTCTAAGACTTTTCAACTTATCTTTGGAAACCTCGATTTTTCCCCTTAAGTGGAAGGAATCATTTATAATTCCCCTACATAAAAAGGGGAAAAAGTCCGAGGCTGCCAACTACAGAGGCATCTCTAAGTTGTCGGCAATTCCAAAGTTATTTGAAAAATTAATTACCCCTCATTTGCAACACCTTTGCTCTTCGATCATCACTCCTTGTCAGCATGGCTTTATTAAGCGTCGCTCCACCACCACAAACTTATTGGAGTTGACATCCTTTGTCATAGACGGCTTTTGTAAGGGATATCAAACCGATGTAATTTACACAGACTTCAGCAATGCATTTGATTCAGTTAATCACTCACTTTTGTTGAGTAAACTGAATATGCTGGGTTTTCCTAAAGACCTCTTAACGTGGATCTCCAGCTACCTAGATGGAAGGACACAAAGAGTCTTATTTAAAAACATACAGTCCCGTCTGGTCCGTGCTACATCCGGCGTCCCTCAAGGAAGTCATCTTGGCCCGTTATTATTTACGCTTTTTATAAACGACTTGCCCCCTGCTTTAACGAACTCTCTAGTTCTTATGTATGCAGATGATGTAAAGCTTTGTCTTCAGTATAAATCCATCTCTGCCCAATGCAGTCTTCAGTCTGACCTTGATAACTTTCAAAAATGGTGTTTGGCTAATGATCTAATACTTAATGGATCAAAATGCAAGCATATGTCTTTTTATCGTTCTTGCCCTCTGCAAGCAACGTATTCCATTAATGGGATTGCCTTAGAAAAATTAACCCAGGTTAATGATCTCGGCATCCTATTAGACATAAAACTTAAATTTGCCGACCATATTTCCTTAATGGTTAATAAGGCTAAAGGAGTCCTTGGTTTTATTAAAAGGTGGTCAAAAGAATTTAATGACCCCTATATAACCAAAACTTTATTCATTTCTTTGGTCCGTCCGATACTAGAGTACGGTTCATGTGTCTGGAGTCCCCAATATGGAGTACATAAGGACCGCATAGAATCCGTACAAAAGAACTTTTTAATATTTGCACTTAGAGGTCTATACTGGGATGCAAATCTTCAGCTTCCATCCTACAGTAGCAGACTTTTACTTATTAACTTACCTAGCTTAACAAATCGTAGGACAATGCTCGGTGTAGTTTTTCTGCATAACCTTATCAACGGGGATGTAGATAGCCAGCATTTACTAACACGCTTAAATTTCAACATTCCTAATAGAAGGACTCGAAACTTTAGTCCTCTGTTCCTTAGCCGTTGTAGTTCGACATATGCACTGCATGACCCTTTTAGGGTATTATGTTCGAACTACAATGGCCTCTACTCTATTACATCTCTTTCCTGTCCCTCTAATTTAAAATATAGAATTTTAAATTTCCTTACTAACTCCTCCTAGCTTAATAGTTAACAAATAACTTAATATACTCTAACAAATCGTTTCTTGAGCGCCCCTCGGTCGTCTGGGCCTCTAAGCTTTATGATGAATACAGGAATGCTAGCTGATGCTCTTATTGATGCACAAGCCATTTCCAAATTCTGAAAGACCGCGAAAAAAAAAAAAAAAAAAAAAAAAAAAAAAATTTTATTTTCAATTGTTACTACGTCATCATGGTCCGGGGTACCAGCTAACCATTTTAAAACCGTTCCTAATTCATTAATACCTCTCTTAGATCTTGTTGGTAATAATTGTGTAGAATTAAATTTAAAGTTCATAAATTATATGAAATTTCCCAGTTCAATCTATCATTATTAGTATTCTTTATGTAGTTAAGCTCTGTGTCCATAATTTCTTTATAGAAACTAATGTTGGTAACATGAAATAGCTCAGCATATGAGTCATAGGTCAGAAAGTCCTTATTGTCTTTATAAAGAAAGAAGTCATGATTCGAATAATTAATTATTTCGGATGTTGTTGTGACTATGATCATAAATATAAGTATTGCGGAATGCATTGTTATCTGTAAGTTAGAGAAAAAAATTTTAAGACTTAATATTATCTTTGTGAACTATTCTATTCCTATTGTTTATTATTACTTTATTAGCCTGGTTTTCCTTAAAGTTTCAAGTTTGTATGCAGATAGTGCGCTATAAATAGCTACAGCTTCGGTTCTAATGCTCCGATTGTTATGAATTTTTGTGAGAGTATTCCCAATAGAATATACTTAAAGAATATGCAATAAAAAAAATCAATTTTTTCATATATCACAACTGTATATAACCCCTTAATTACCTGTTTTTTATATCTTGGTTTTAGTTTGTTTCTTTCCCCATATTTCTTTTCATAAATTATTTCTCCTACATTATTATTTTTTTTTTTCTTGTCTTTGTTATGCGTTTTTAGCATAACTGTTTGAGCTTGTTGGAGAATGTTAGGTATTTTCTCATGGTTTATTTTGTTGTATAATATGTCCAATGGCTTTTCATTAGTAACTGAGTGAATACTCTGATTATATTTTTGAGCTGCTCTTATGATTATTTCAGAGTAATCTGTTAGATTATATTCATCTTTGATACATCTAGCGATCTCTGTAAGTGTTGAATGTGCCCTTTCAATTTGACCATTGGAAGTGATATGTCTTGGATCTGCAAAGTGTATTGTGAGTCCACTTCTACTTATAAATGAACGAAATTGCGCAGATGTGAAACTTGGTTCGTTGTCTGTCATGACGGTTTTGGCTAATGGATAATGTTGTAAAATTTCAAGTACTTTGTTTTCAATAACTTTAACTTATTTTCTATTTCTTTGACTGTTAAGAATTTTGAATAAGCGTCAATACATGTTAAAAAAAATTTTTTATCTGCGTAAAATATATCAATATGAAGATTTTCACCTTCACTAGTTGGAATTGGTGCTTCACCTATCGGAATTTCTACTGGATGTCTGCAATATTTATTTTGGTTACAAATGACGCAATTTTTTATATGTTCTTTTAATTTTATAAATAATATTGGCCAATAATAAAGTCTAGATATTTGTTTGTAATTTTCGTCTAATCCTCTATGGGCACGACAATGAGTCTCTTCAATAATAATTGCCTTATCTTCATCATTTTCTACGTCTTGTAAAAAAATTCTTGTAAATAGGAATTTGTTTCCGAAATTTTCTTTTAGTGGTTTTTGCAATAAGTAAAGGTCTTCTAGGGTACAGTGCAGGCCTATGGTTATATTTGGTGAAATATATTCTTTTAGTAACGTTACTAAATTCTCTGGAGTATCATACTCAAAAATATGTCTAACATTATTGAAGACATTTATTGATTCGTGGACTGTTAATCTGCCAGTACTGATTAAGAGTTGAATTTTGAATTGATTAAGTGGTTTATTACTTTCTTGGATTACATTTTCAAAGCTGCTTTCTGCAGAATGAATTGTATTTTCATCAGAGCTAACCTCTGATATATTGTTTATTTGGACTCTGATTGAAATTGTTTATTTGGACTCTGGATAAGGCATCCGCTACAACATTAGTTGCACCTGGTTTGTAATGAATTTTTGGTGTAAAACTTTGTATGAATGAATACCAACTTTTCATGTCAATATTTGGGTTTTTGTCAGATATTGAATACGATAATGACTGATGATCGGTGTGAATCTCCATTCCAACTACGCCATATAAATAGTTTCTAAGGTTTTTTAATGCCCAAAAAATTGCCCAATAATTCTTTTTTGTTTGTGGCGTATGCTCGTTCTGTTTTATTGAGGGTTTTTGATATAAAGGTTATAGGTTTACCCTCTTGTGACAGAACCGCTCCTAATTCTATATTTGAAGCGTCTGTTGTAAGAACGAATTTTTTACTATAATCTGGTTGTACTAATTCAAGTTGATAAGTAAGGTTTTGCTTAAGTTCATTGAATGCTTTTACGGCTGGTTCGTCCAACTGTACCGCATTTTTTTCGACATGTTTTTAGATATTTTACCATTATGGCCTCCTAAATATGAGGTGAGTCGTTTTCTATGTAAGCATAATTACGGACAAACTTTCTATAATAACCTGTTAGGCCAAGAAAGCTTCTAAGCTCTCTGATATTTTTTGGAATTGGGTAATTTTGTATTGCTGCGATTTTGACTGGGTCAGTTTTGATTGCATTATAAGAGACTACGTATCCAAGAAAGTTGGTTTCTTGAGAAAAGAATTTGGATTTTTCTAAAGAAATTTTCATATTTGCTTCTAAAAGGATATTTATTATTCTAGTTAAATCATTAAAATGTTCCTCTACTGAATTTGAGAAAATTATTATATCGTCCATATAGACGTGGCAAGTTTTTCCAACTTGATCTCTTAAAATGTCATCCATTGCTCGTTGGAAGATTCTTGGAGCGTTTGTCAAGCCAAAAGGCATTCTTAAAAATTCGTATTTACCGTTATTTATAGAAAAAGACGTTTTTTGAATGTCGGATTCTCTCATTAATATTTGATGAAAACCTGATTCCAGGTCAATTGTGGAAAAAAATTTCGCTTTTCCCAGATTAGCTAATATAACAGATGGATCCTGCATAGGGTATCTATCGGGAATTGTGTTTTCATTTAATTTTTTAAAATCAATGAAAAGTCTTAGTTTTGGACTGCCATCTTCATTGTATCCTTTTTTCGGAATTACAAGAGCTGGAGAATTATACGGACTCCTGCTAGGTTAGGTTGTATGATTTTTTCGGACAACATTCTTTTAATTTCTTTATTAACAAATTCTGCTACAGATTGGCCATATATGGGTCTATCATGTTCTAAGTTTATTTCCCCTCTAATATCAGTGCGGAAAGGGATTTGCATATTTATTTTAGAGTGCTCATCTTTGATATGGTTTGTTATTATATTTCTTAATTCTTCCATATCATTTTCTGGTTTCAATTTTATGTTGCTTAGGCAATGTTTTTTATTTTTTTTGTTGCCTGAATTGGATTGTGAGGTTGACCTTAGACCTTCATTTTTTGATTGGAAGGACTTTATTGAACAAAAATCTTCTGAGCGCTCTGATTCGGAGCTGTAGTCATAGTCGCTTGTTTCGACGCAGACTGAATATGATTTAACTTGTTTTGTCTGGTTAAAATATTTGTTTATTAAGAATTTTTTCAGAGGGTGATTACATTTTTCCTCGGTGTGGCATAGATTTTCTTTACACACTTTATTGTGAAAAAGTAATTTTTCCTCTTTCCCATGATATTGTATAACTCCCTTTTTGGTGTCGATTATAGCACCAATTTTTTTAAGTAGATTATATCCGACTAACAAGTCAGTTTCTAAACCCTCGATTTCATAAAAGTATTTCATAAAATATGTTTAATATTGAAAATTGTTATCATGTGAAAATATTTTATTATCGAATATCCGTTAACTGTTGAAACCCTTTTAAAAATAGGGAGTTCATTTTAATTTAAATATATTCCCTTTTTAATGTAACAAGCGGTTGCGCCTGTATCAATTAGTACTTTAAAATTTTTATTTTCTTTTCTGTCAAATCGTATTAAGTAAGGTAATCTTACTCTTGCCCTTCCCCTAAAAAATGGTCCTCCAGAATATTATTAATTTTCATGGTTTTATTTTGTGGTTGATTTACTGTACTCTCAAGCTCTCGCTTTACTGGAAAATGACTTGGGCCAGCTGCTTGATTTGCAAAGTTTTGTGGATTATTAATAGAAGGACGGCTATAATTATGTTGATAATAGTGTGGTCGACCTGAATACGGACGATCTTGGTTTTGGTTTGTGCCAAAATTTTGGGTATATCCCTGACGATAATTATTAGATTGCCCCTTTGGTCGGTTTACGAACTGTATGGAAGGATCGACTTCCATTGGTTCTGGGGTTTGTTGTCCCTGAACGTTGGTTTTTTGGTTTTGGCTGTTTGCCCATTTTGGTTTATTAAAATTTTGTTTTGGTTGGACCGAGGTAAACCTTAGGTAATTATTTTGCCTTCGGTTTTCATTTTGAAAGCCATAATATCTATTGGCGAATTGGGCTCTAAAATTAATTGATTCTAGTTCTTGCACTTTTGCTAAGGCGTTTGGAAGGTCGGGTGGATTTAGCGAGAAATATTGATCCGTTTAGACCAGAAATAAAGATTCTTAGAGCATTGCTCCTAATTACTTTATTAGTTTCTTTTGTAATTTCGCTTTCTTTACCGTATGTCATTATGGTCTTATTGATCAGTAGGGTCATCTTTTTATTTACCTCATTATAGAACTCCGTAATAGACAATTTACCTTGTCTAAGAATACTTAGTTCAGCTTCTAGAACGTGGATTGGTCTTCTATCATCATAGATAAAATCCAATCTAGACAACTGTTCCATGGTTGGTCAGGGCATCATGTGCCGCTCACATGATTTTGTTACGAAGTATGGTTAACGCTATAAAATATTGCTCACTGTTTATTTTATATAAACTCATTGCTGTCTCTGCAGCCTCCCTCCAGCCTACATACTGAGTTTGCTCCCCATTAAATTTTGGCAGAGCTTTAAGCACTTCTAATGTTGTATCACAACTTATATTTGGGTCAATTGTCTGAATTTTATAATCTTCTACCGTTTTTTCCTTACTTTCTACTTTTGCCGATAATTCATTAATTGTTGTAGACAATTCATTTATCTGGACGTTTATCAATCTTTTTATTAATTCTGTTGTAATAGAACTAGTTCCAATTCCACTACCTAACGTGCTTGATCCAACACCAGATTCTAAGAGAAAGGGAAAATTTGCTGATGCAGTAGTTGAGTCATTCGTAAAGAGTGATAAGATCGGAAGATCGAACCAATTCAAACTGGTGACGGCGAGTCGGCTCTAATGTTTATGGGAATGTTTACAAGTGGAGCTTGATGTTTAGTCTGGATAATCTTTTGGGGATCATCAGAAACGAGTGAGGGGAAATTAGGAGACAAGATAGGAAACGGCATGACGCATTCAGCAGGGGCTACTGCGTTTTGCAAATAATGTTTACATTGCCTTTTTGGTAAGGCAATTTATGAGTTGGATAACATGTATGATTAAAAATGGATTTATTGTTTTTCAAAGTATTCTCCAGCAAGACTTATACACCTTAGCTTGCGCTCAAACAAATTGTCGAAGCGCTTTGTCCACTCCGATTGAGACACCTTCAAAACACCTGAGACACCTGTTTTACCGAAGATACAGGCCACCATTTGGTTCGAGTGCTTCTTCCACGAACAACTTTAGTTGGATTTGATTCGTCACCTGTGACGATCTTTTAATCTTATAAACGTCTTTTAAAACACCGCAATTTTATTTTTACAAATTTTTTTCGCATTAGTCCATACGAGTTTTTTTTGAGCGATTGTCAAACTGTGCGGAATCCGACGAGAACAATTTTTTTTTACGACCAAGTGTTCATGCAATATGTATGTTAGTGAAAGAAATGGCAAAGGATGCTGTATATCACGGTATGTCACATAACTATCTTGCATTATCAGTTCATGCATGGCGTCAATGTCTTCTGGAACAACGACTGTTTTTGGACGACATTCACGACCTTCGTCTTCGAGCGAGCGTCGGCCATAGCTGCCATATAACTGATTGATCGGAAATGGTATAACTTCGGTGTTCTTAGAGTTAGACAATTTTACATGAGAGCTATTTTTGGCAAAATAATAGGACATGCCAAAATTCATAATGATCGGCAGACGATCGGAAATAACCCAACTTTCGTGTTTTTGAAGATAGAAAGCTGAAACTTAGGATAGAATATATTTTTGGTCAGTTAATCCGACCTATCAAATTTCATAACGATCGGCCGACTATATTTTATAGCTGCCATATAACTGAACGATCGGAAATGGTATTCGATAAAAATACCAACTTTGGTATTATTGAAAATAGAAGTTTGGGACTTTTTTTAGATTTTGTATTATAATAAATTGGGTTATATATATGTGAGGAGAGATGTTAACTTCACTTAGTTTTATTATAGATAGTAATGTAGTATTTATTATGTGTCTTGAATATTACAAGTTCTGGTTTCTTATATTTTTTAAATTAGGATCTCTCTGTCTGCTGCTGCTTTTTCGTCGTTCTCTCTGCTGTTGCTGCTTCTCCGATGCTGCGCTACCGACGCTTTCTTTAAAAGAAAGCCATACCTGCTGATACTGCTGACCTTCATACTGCTGCCCTACACTACCGCCATACTGCTGATTTTCATACTGTTTTACTGCTGCTGTTGTTAAATCTTCCACTGTCTTACATGTATTATGATATTCTTATAAGGATCGACAAACTATATGCGATTTTAGCGATATATATTCGTTTCTTGTTTTTTTTTTTTGATTTATTAATAATGATCTGTTATTCTAGATCAGTTTAAAATATGAGTGTGTGCGTAGCAGAAAAAACAATAAGAGTAGAGCATTCACTCAGCGAAAAAAAACTTAGTTTTTTATTTCATTTTTTGTTAATTTAATAGTTTGAATGGACACTAAAATTGTGTATTTTATTTTAAAGAAAGCTTTTCTAGCAACAGTTCTTAGTTCTTCAACAGTTCTGGAAGCCTCGGGTGTTCCCGCAACTGCGAACACCACGGCCACAGCAACAGGCACTTCTGCCAGCTCTGCGAGTGTGGCTGGTGATCGGGAGCGACCACAGACTCCAAAGGAAAATGGAACAGCCGCCAGGAAAGCGGCAAGTAACCTGCAGCCCGAAGCAACGGGGCAGATTACGGACTCCACAACTGTACAAGTGGCGGCTCTGATGGAAAGGATCGCACGTCTCGAGTCGGAGCTGGAAAAGACAAGGGCAAATGGAGGACAAGCAGAGGCCGCCAGAAATCCCGTTGGAATTGAGGCACGCGGCGTTGGAGTGAGCGGTACGGCGAATACACCGCCATGTTTGAGTGGAATGCTGCCACGCCAGGGAGCAGCGCAACGGCAGAGTGAAAACTTGCCCAGCAGATGAGTGACAATCTGCAAGCGGAGCTTGGAGTGACGTCATCGTTGCAGTTGCCGGCACAAATTAGTCCAAATTTGCTGCCACAATGGAGTGGAAATTTGGCGCCGACGCTCGGCGGCCATTGCTACACCAACAACAACAGTGGGCTATTCTCAGCCATTTTGTGTGACCGCCACTGCGCAGCCTGAACTAGGTTATGTTCATCCGCCACGGGAGCCGACACACAATTTGTTGAGGCAATTGAGGCATCACTACCTTCTCCACGAGTCACACATCCCAGACGGCCGCCAGTCGCAGATGGAGGAAGCAGGAGAAGAATGCAACGACCAGTGGATTCCAACGGGAGGAGCCATCCTACGTCAGCCGCAGTTATAGACGCGGCACGTGAGCAGGATGAAAGGCGATCGACGTGTGACCGCCAGGAACTGCCGCATCGAATCCTGAGCTGCGTTGAGTCGATTGGATGCCACCTACTATTCTTTTCTACATTCGATTCTACGCTGCATGGGGAGAATACTCAGATTGACACCTATGCACTGCTGGATGAAAGATCGTCTGTCACGCTCATCGACGACGAATTCATCCGCAGTCTGAACCTGAAAGGTGAGAGTCGCCAACTGAACGTGCAGTGGTTTGGTGGGAAATCTGCCAAAGAGCAAACGAAAGTGGTCAACCTGCAGATCAGTGAAGCACGCAAGCCAAAGCGCCATGGGCTGAAGAACGTGTACGGAGTAGCAAACTTGAACCTTCCGTTGCAGAGCCTGAGTCGGAAGGATGTGAAAGCGAATGCGCTTCTACCTGTGAAGCCGTACAACAATGCGCCGCCCAGCATTGGAATACCCCTCAAAACAAGAAGGACCTAGAGGACCATTTGCAGCAGCCACCGCACTTGGATGGGTGGTGTATGGAGCGGTGAACGGAAAGGCGAGCTCACCGCTCCAGAGTTCGTGCCTCCTAGTCGTGCCCCAGGATAATCTTCTGGAGAAGATGGTGAGCGACTATTTCGAAATCGAAAATCTCGGAGTGAAGCCGGCACAGCCAGTCGCAGCTGGCGGAGTGGAGCTGGCGCCGTCAGTCGCAGATGGCGGCGACGCACGGGCCCTGAGTATCCTGGAGGAGACGACTAAAAGAGTAGCACGACGTTACGAGAACGGAGACGTGCGGGCGCATTTCATAAGCTCCAAGACGAAATGCGCTCCAATGAGGACTTTGTCGATCCCGCGACTATATCGAACTACAAACAGTAGTATTGGGCACAAGACTGATGGACACCGTCAAGCAGGAGCACGGTGTGGCGATCAGCAACTGCGTATTATGGATGGACTCAAAAACTGCGTTGCACTGGATAAGCAGCACCTACCGGAGATACAAACAGTTCGTCGGTAACCGGGTGGCAGAGATTTTGGAATTCACGGAGGCGTCCCAGTGGAGATGGATTCCGTCTGCCGAAAACGTGGCAGATTACGCGACGAGCCAGCGCAAGGCCGTGGCCGTGAGCATCGATTCGCGATGGCTAAGTGGTCCACCATTTCTACGAGGACCAGAGGAGAGGTGCGCAAGATCGAGCGAAGGATGGATCCCTCCGACGATGGACGAAGAGGAAATGAAATGTGAGTTTGCCTTAGTGATGGTAAAGTTCATATCATTGCAGAGGTTCTTAAATTACAATGGACTGGTTTTTTTATTTTATATTCGTGTTTATTTATTAAAACTATCTTATATGCCTACTGTACATTTTTGTTCCCCGACTGGGCTGTAGGAGCATGGACCTAAATTGTGCGGTGCGGCCGTGAAGCAATGCTTCGCACACCTCTGGCGCCCTACTCCTCCCGCCCATTGCGCGCCCTCTCCTGGTCTCTCAGCTCCGTCATTATCTTGGCCACAAATACGGCTATGGCTTCCCATTTGACCGGTGTCTGGAGCATTTGAGGCACCATGCTGCTGGGTGTGAAGGCCTCTTCCAAGATCTCCTCCAGGGTTAGGCGATCCTCCTCAAATCGTCTGCAATCGAAGAGGATGTGGAGTGGGTCCTCTGTGACTCCACTGCCGCACGACGGGCAGAAGTCCTCGCTTTTATGGCCAAAGCGCTTTAGGTAGTTTCGGAAGCACCCATGCCCACTGAGGGCCTGAGTGAGGTAAAAGTCTACCTGACCATGCTTCCTTCCGGTCCACTCTCCCACGTCCGGAATGAGACGAAACGTCCAGCGTCCTTTGGATGATGCCTCACATCGCCGTTGCCAGTTTGACAAACTAGTGGCTCTCGCTTCCCTCTTCCTGACCGACGCCGATGAGGGGCGGTCCTGAGCCATGTTAGCCAGCTCCTGCCTCTCTCGGACCAGCTCTTGTATGGGTATCAGACCTGCGATCACGAGAGCCGCGTTGTCCGACACCGTCCTGAAGGCGCAGGATGTCCGTAGCGCGCAGAGGCGGTGGTCTGCCTCGATTCCATCACTATGGCTATGTCGTCGGCGAATCCTACGATGTTAGTACCCTCATCCATGGGTAATTGGAGGACTCCATCATACATCGTGTTCCACAAGAGCGGGCCTAGCACAGAGCCCTGCGGCACTCCGGCGGAGACCACTCGCTCTTTCTGACCTTTCTGCGTGTCGTACAGGAGTATTCTCTTACTCAGGTAGCTGTCCACCATCTTCAACAGGTACCCGAGGATCCTTAGCTCCTTCAGGGCTTCGACAGTCCGCGACCAGTTTGCTGTGTTGAATGCATTCTTCACGTCCAGGGTAACCAGACAGTATTGTTTGGTTCCCTTCTCCCATCTGGTGCTTTGAAAGGCGCTTGCTGCCAGGGTCTTCACCCTCATGATGGCATCTATCGTTGATCTCCCTTTCCGGAACCCGTACTGCTCCTCTGCCAGTCCGCCCTCCCGGCCTATCGCCGCCTGGAGTCTCGTGGCCAAGATCTTCTCCAATACCTTGCCTACGGTGTCTAGGGGGCAGATGGGTCGGTAAGACGCAACCACCAGATGGGTGGCTTACCGGGCTTTCTTAGCAGAAGGAGCCTCTGCTTCTTCCACATCGTCGGGAAGGACAGGAAGGACACCTTCCTTCCAGCAAGCATTGATTATAGACTGCTGCAACCTTTTCTGGTATTTCTCTGCTGTGACCGCTTCCACTGACTCTTCTTCGAAGTCCTCAATAGCCGGGCGTGTTCCTTCTCCTTGACAGCTTGGGAACAGGACGTCTATTATGTCGCTCAGTGCGACCGGGTCGGAGGGGGGCTAGCTCCCCGCCCTGACCTTTTTTGATACGATTTTATACGCCTGTCCAATGGGTGGTGTTCCGCTTCGACGCATAGCTTGAGGAACAGCTCGCGCTTACTGTTCCGTATGGCCGTTTTCAGCGAATTCGCTGCCTTGAATTCAAGGCGTCTTTGCTCCTGCGCGTCAGTGGCTCGAGCTCGCTGCAGGGATCTTCTAGCCCTTAGGCACTCCTTAGGCACGCCGCCGCCGAGTCGTTTGCTGTAGTGTGGAGATCGAGATGCACCCTCCGCCCTACTACTGACGAAGGTTAGGTCAATAATGGAACCGGCGCCTGCTCTATTGAAGGTTTTCTGGTTGCCCTCGTTGAGAAGGGCCAGGTCCAGGGGTGCTAGGATCTCCAGCAAGGCTCTGCCCCTAGCATTCGTGGTGGTACTCCCACACTCCTGTGCCCACGCGTTGAAATCACCCGCTATTAGCACTAGGTGTTTGCCTCTGGCATCTACCGCAAGCTCCTCTAGAGCCTTGCAGTAAGCAACGAGGGAGAGCCTTGGGGCTAGGTAGCAGCTATACACGCATGTACTTCCCCACTGGATTCTCATGAACCCTTCACCCTTGCCTTGGCCCTTCCTCGAAACTTTTGCAGATCCAGATGGCCGCCTTGCCCTGGTTGTTGGTCGACCACTCCTCGCCTGGACCGACGCTGTACGGCTCGCTGAGAATAGCTATGTCTGCGTTCATCTCGCCTACGGTGTGTCGCAGAAGGTCCTGCGCCGCTCTACAGCGATTCAGATTGAGCTGGATCACATGCATCCTGACCTATCTTTTACTGCTCCATTGGAGTGCGGACACCGTCGACTTCCTGCGAGGTGTTTTGCCTCAATTGTGTTTTAGGGCAATTGGCGATTTTATGCCTGCTTTTGCCACAGCGGATGCTGCATCCGCTCCTATCAGTGGGGCTTCGGCACTAGCTCGCAATGTGGCCAACTGTGGCCAACAGACGACCTCCGCCGCTGCCGCCGTCGCCCCTGCATCGCTGGGGTTGGAAAGGATCCCGCTAAGGCCTTCCTGGAGTCCCTTCATCCTGCAGAACATCCTCTTCATTTTGAGGTTGATGCGCCTCACTTGTTTTTCATGAGTTTGCTGGATAATGTCCTCCAGAATCCCCTCTAACTCCGCCAGCATGCTGGAGCAAAGCTGCTCGGTTGTCGCTCTCGTCCTCTTGGCTGGAGTCGATCTCTGGGGTTCCGATGGACTAGTTTATTTCCTCGTCCTTTTTGAGGTTTCCCTATCTTCACCCGCGGGAACACCGCCTGTTGGCATCGTTGTGCTCCGTGTTGCCTGCAGAATGGGTGACCGCAGGATCTTGGAGCTGCTCAGAAAAGCTGAGGATTGCTCCGCATTTTTTTGGCTTGTCGCTTTTACTGCCGGGGCGGCCAAGCTAGCCACCGCCTCGGCAGTCCTGGGTTGAATGTTGTTTGGGGCCTCCAGAATCCGTGCCCCGACCGTGGGTTTCCCCACGGGTGGATTTCCACTTCAGTGGTTGCCACCTGGAGTATTTACGTTGTTGAACATCATCCTTTAGGTTGTGCTTTTTATACCTACAGCCAGGCTTGCATTTTATACCTTCTGCCAGGTTGGGGTTCG
This sequence comes from Drosophila bipectinata, assembly GCF_030179905.1. Classification (NCBI taxonomy): domain Eukaryota; kingdom Metazoa; phylum Arthropoda; class Insecta; order Diptera; family Drosophilidae; genus Drosophila; species Drosophila bipectinata. Next base: position 7,295,716 of record NC_091740.1, on the reverse strand, counting down.
CTGCCGGCCACTGTGGCTCAGACGCAGACCCTGTAGCCGCCCATTATGGGACAGACGCTACGAGGATTTGGAGTGGGAAGAACGGGGAGGGTGGGCGTGATCCATCGGGGTGATGGGGGATATACCGCCCCTGCTCGGTCCCCAGAGCCCCGTTTCCAGAGTGCACCGTCGCGGCGGAGGGGTTGGACAATGGTCGGGCCCATGACCTTGTGCACTGCTCCTAGGATCCCGCCCGCCCTCATAAGAGCGCTATGGAAATTTCTCCTGGTGCCGCCCTCTGCGGGTGGCGTTAGTAGCGACGATATGGCGCCAAGAGGCGCCCTCTTCAGGTACTACCGATTTGATCAGGGCTGGTCACACTGCCGGTCAGCTGCGATCAGCTGGTACTGCGATCCGCATCACTGACCAGCACAACCCAATTTGGGCGAATTTGCAAGGCGGGAAAAGGTATGCCACCAAAAGAGAGGGAGAAAGCTTTGAAATCCCACGCGTTGAAATCACCCGCTATTAGCACTGGGTTTTTGCCTCTGGCATCTACCGCAAGGTCCTCTAGAGCCTTGCAGTAAGCAACAAGGGAGAGCTAGCTAGGGGCTAGGTAGCAGCTATACACTCATGTACTTCCCCACTGGATTCTCATGAACCCTTCACCTCTCCTCACTTGCCTTGGCCCTTCCTCGGTACTTTGAGAATAGCTATGTCTGCATAGCTATACATGTCACCGGAGAAAGCTTACGGAGAAGAGATGGGTGGCACTGTTTACGTGTCTGACCACAAGAGCTATCCGCTTGGAGATGGTCCACGATTTGTCCACCGATTCCTGCATAATCGCCATAAGGAACTTCATGAGCCGACGTGGACCCGTCGTCAGGATTTGGAGCGACAATGGGACGAACTTCGTTGGAGCCGACCGCGAGGCCAAGAGGTTCAGCGAAGTATTCGAGCCTGTACGGATCCAGGGCGAGCTGTCGACAAAAGGAGTCGAATGAATTGTCAATTGCCCGGCGAACCCAGCTGAGGGTGGCGCCTGGGAAAGGATGGTGCAGTGTGTGAAGAAGGTGCTGGCGCACACAATGAAAAAACTCGTGCCCAAGGAGCACGTACTGTAGAATCTGCTGGTTGAAGCGGAGAGTATAGTAAACTCTCGTCCGCTCACTCATCTACCAGTGACGGTGGACCAGAAGGCTCCACTGACACCCAACGATTTGCTGAAGGGAGCACCCGATGTCCCAGATCTTCGCAAGGATGATGGACAGGAGTCCGTGAGATGCGCAACCAGGAAGCAGTGGCGCATAGCGAAGATGATGCGGGATCGGTTCTGGAAGCGATGGGTGCATGAGTACCTACCGACTCTTGTGCGCAGGGAGAGATGGTGCAAGCACGTCGAGCCCATTCGTCGAGGAGACCTGGTGTTCGTCTGTCATCCAGCCATACCACGAAGGGAGTGGAAACGAGGCGTCGTGGAGGAGGTCTTCACCGGGAGAGATGGAGTACTTCGTCAAGCGGCAGTGGGGACTAACGATCGAGCCATGACAATGCGTCCCGCTTCGAAGCAAGCTGTCCTGGACGTGGTGAATGCGGCTGCTTCACGGGGGTGGGGATGTCGCGGAACGGATTGGGGCTATCGGTAGTCAGGATTTTTATGAAGTCAGTATTATTATGAAGTCTGGTATTTTAGTTTAGGTTAAAAGGTTTGGTTAGGTTTAGTCGCACTAAAATCGGGTAAAAAGGAAAACAATATTTGGCGAACAATTACACCGGTTTGCACCATCACAAGGAGAGGGAAGAGAAAACTGCGGTACGTTAGCCAATTAAGTTAATGTAAAAGCTAAGTAGATATTGTAATTATTCCACAATAAAATGCACGAATACTCCAACTATTTGTCCAACGTTTGTTTAAGGCATTCCCCGTGATCAGCCAAGCGGCGACATTATCTATATTTTCTATGGAGAAAACTCGTTCCAACCCAATTTCTGAGAAAATTTGTCTCAGTGGAAATATATTTTCTTATGATTTGGCTTTTAAATTTGGCAAAATGGGAGCAAATGAGAGAGCTTCTAAAAAATTTTGAGAGTACTCACACTGTCAATGTGTGCCACCACTGTTCTAGATTATTGTAACTAAAAGTACGAGGGCTGTTTGATAAATAACCGACCTTAACGTGAAGCTAGCGGCACATCTGAAAAAAAAAGTTTTACCTTCAAATTATTCATATTATTATAGCTACTCGCCAAAATTTCAGAAATTTATCTTGCAAAATTATCTCGTGACAGTCGTTTTTGTGAGTCTATTTTGGTGATTTCCCCAAAATGGAAAAAATTGAATATCACCTGTAATTAAATTTTTATTTTTGAAAGGCAATACACAAATCAAAAATGAATTGGACTCTGTGTATGGTGACTGCACCATACTTTACCACCGTAAAATTTTGGGCAGCTGAATTTAAACGTGGTCGCAGGAGCTTGGAAGATGATGAACTTCCTGGGCGTCCAAAAACCGTTACCACTAACGATAACATCGCTTAAGTTCATCAATTGGTACTAGACGACGGCCCGATTAAAGTTAGGGATATATTTGAAGATGTCAAAAGAACGTGTTTGTCACATATTAAACCAAGATTTGGGCACGATAAAGCTGTCCGCGCGTTGGGTGCCGCGTTTGCATACGCTAGACCACAAACGTGCGCGCATGAACATTTCCAGCGCTCTGTTGGCTCAGTTTAGAGGCAATAAGACCGAGTTTTGGCGCCGATTGATAACGATGTAGACGAAACTTGAATTAATTATTATACTCCCGAAACAAAAATCCAGTCTAAACAGTGGATTGAAAAGGGGGAACCGGCCCCAAAAAAAACATAAAGCTTTGTATTTGGCTGGGAAAGTGATACCAAGTGTTTTTTGGGACAGCCGTGGAACTATTTTTATCGACTATCTTGAAAATGGAAAAACTATACTATACTATGGAAAAAAAGAAGCATACTACGCATTATTATTGGATAAGCTAAAGGAAGAAAAAATTGGCCACATTTGCAAAAAAAGAAAGTCTTGTTTTTTGGAGCTTAGGGCTTGAGATTAAGTTCATTTTTTGCAATCAACCGAACACTTTCTCGATTCACTCCGATTTCACGGGTTATTTTTCTGGCCGAGACTCTGCAATTCCGAGTGATCCGCTTTTTCACGATCTGGCGAACTCTGGAAGTGTTAGCGGTGCATGGTCTACCTTGTCCGGGACGGGCACCTTCTTACGGATGACAATAAGCGCGTGAGACTCCAAAGATGCCGTCAGCTAAAGCGTCGCGCCGCAGGTAAAAAATGGACGGACGAGAAGATATTCACCATCCAACAGGCGCACAATCACCAAAATGACAGAAGCTGGTCTGAGCCAAATTGACTCAGGACTGGTGCAAAGCCAATTTTTCGGACTTTATCACATCCAGTGAATGGGCACCTTACTCGCCAGATCTTAATCCGATGAACTACATTGTGTGGTCTATTTTGAAGTCCAGGGCATGTGCTTAACGCCACATAAGTTTGGAGGCGCTGAAGCAATCATTGCTCCGAGAATGGGATCGATTATCGGAAGAAGACCTGCGGCCCATTGCGCTAAATTTTCAGAACCGTTTAGGGCTCTGCATCGCAGCCCAAGGAAGCCACTTCGAAACCGGCTGAATATATGTTATCACACCTACCTATTTAATAGTTGTGTATCTGTATTTTTTGTCAAACACAGTTCCTTAAAAAGTTATGATCAAAAATGTTTGTCCGGGTTATTTATTGTCACCCTGTATATGTTCATTGCACGACAACTTATTGTCAAAAAGGACTCTAAGATCGTTCATTAGGGAAACAAGTTTTAAGACGTTATCTCCTCTAAGGCCTCTTCCTCTGTTTCTGTCATCTCTATCGCCAACAACCTTAATCTACAACACCTTCATTATTACAAATAAATAGAACTATTGCTGAGCCTAAAATACAACACGCTCATTTGCAAGTTCTGTTGTTTTGTGAAAGTCAAAGAATAACGACGTGTTAATATTATGTCGTCACTGTCGTTCTTAGCTAAGATGCAACGAAATCACCGAATACTTGATGTTCATCCGCCTTATCAAGTAAAGCGCTGGCCTTTTCAATAAGCAGATCTTTGTCCTTAAATTCGAGCTCGTCACGCTTTCTTTTTTTGCCTTTGGATGTACTTGGTACGTCATCAGATACCGAAAAATTAGGCGAACATGGTGCCTCTCCTAATATTGTGTTAACGGCGCTGTCACTTAGATCCTGAATATAAGTATACGAAAAAGTGTGAAATGAAAATGTTACGAAATACATATTAATAATATATTTGAATTTTCTTAGGTTCCCAAATCTACAAACTTCCTTATTGTATCGGTGCATTAGACGGAAAACATGTAGTTATGAAAGCTCCGTCTAACAGTGGAAGTACCTACATTAAGTATAAGGGCACGCATGGCGTTGTGCTAATGGTGTTAGCAGATGCAAACTATAAAATAATTTATTTCGATGTGGGAGGCAAAGGAAGAATTTGTGATGGAGGAATTTTTAACGCATGTATCCTATCATATGCGTTAGAAAATGAACAACTTAATGTTCCTGAGGAGCCGCCTCTGCCAGGTCGAGATTTAAAGGTCGAGTGCCCTATGTACTTGAAGCGGATGATGCATTCGCATTGAAAACATACATAATGAAGCCATATCCATTCAAAAATCAACCAGCTACAAATCGGGTTTTTAACTACCGTCTTTCCAGAGTAAGAAGAGTGGTAGAAAATGTTTTTGGCATAATGGCAAATAGATTTCGGGTTTTGAGAAAGCCATTGGAACTTGGCCCTGAAAAGACAATAGATGTTGTCCCTGCAATTTGCGCATTGCATAACTGGTTGATAGCCAAAAAAGAGTCAAAACAAAAATATTCTCCGAATAGAACATTCGATAATAAAGTTGATGGGGAAGTGGTACCAGGAACTTGACGTAAAGATCTGACGTTAGAAAGAATTTGCATACCAATTCAAAATTTTTTTGTTTCGCCTGATGGTGAAGTGTCATAGCAATACAAACATATATAAAATAAGTTATTACTACGATATGTTCAATAAATTGTACTACTTACCCAATTTTGAATTTTATAATTTTTTCCGACGTAATTTTTTATAAATTTGAGCGCCTTGAAAAACTCCAGCGCACCTCTGCGCTCCTCTTGCAAACATAGAGTACGCAAATTATGAATTTTTGTTTTTATTTCTTCATCCTTTCTGCCTAACTCTTCAGCAATTTCGCAAAGAGAATTTTGCTACTTATGCTTGTGTTTATAATCTTGTGAAGAGACATCCCATAAAACGGAATGATTCTCGTATAATTCAATTAAGGGGTTATATACCTTCTTTTTCGAAGAAAAAGAGGAAAGTTTGAATTTTTTTTTAGGTATGTAGCAATTATTTAATTACACGGATGTTTTAATATTTTAATAGTACACTTTATTAAGAATGTTTTTACAAAATTTGGTGAAAAAATATTGAATAGTTTTTAAGGGGTGGCTGTTTTCCTTAGAGGCCTTTTTTTTTTTAGAGCCTTGCGGTGACAGTTCCCCAGGTCAAACAGATCAACTTAAATCGTAAAAGTAAAAAAATTTCATTAGTTTAGAGTAATCTCTTGTGCTTGAACGATCGATTTTAAAATTTTTTGTTTTTGTTTCGATATGGCAGCGTTTTATGCTAAAAATGAACGTTATGGTCTCTAGAAATTTCACTAAAAAATTTATTTCGCCGAAAAAAAATTTTCCGCGTGAAAAGTCGATTGTTCAAGCACAAGAGAATTTCATTACGAACATTTTAAAAAAAAATTTGAAGTAAATCGGTTCAGTAGTTTTCCGTCAATCATTGTCACCGCAAAGTCATTTTTCAAGAAACACCATTTCGAGATATTCGCGTTTAATGTTTCAAGTTCAGTTCAAGACCGCAATGAGGCGCGCGGTTAGGAGCGCTGTAACTTTTTTTCTACTGCTCCAATCTCTATGAATATTTGGGAAAATGTTCTCAAGGAATTGTTCTTTAAGATAAAGCAATAAAAAAATTTTCGATTTTTTGAAAATAAAAAAGGTATATAACCCCTTAATTTAATCGTGTTCTCGCGATACCAAATGTTGCTTTGCTTGCTGCAATATTGCGATTGAAAGCAAACAGCACATGCAAACAAGCAAGCGAATGACGCAATAAAGATAGGGGTTATAAAAATGTATACAGACGACAATAAAAATGTGCAGGTTCTTTGTTTGCAGCAAAATTTTTTCACTCGTATTTATACGAGCAAATTTGGTTGAAGCGATCAACTTGCTGCAAATTTTTTGCATCGTGTGTACCTAGCTTTAGACAGAATTTTTTTTTTTTAAGTAACTTATTTTTTCCTTAATTTATGGTTGGTGTTAATATTTGATTTATTAGAAATAAAACAAGAAAGGAAAGCTAACTTCGGGCGGAGCCGAAGTTTATATACCCTTGCAGTTCAAACCGGATATATATCGAAAACATCGGATATAATTGGCCGATCCTTATGATAATATCATAGTATAACCAATTTATAAAAAATAAAGATCAAGCAAAGTATCAAGCTTCTATCTTCAAAAATACAAAAGTTGGTATTTTTACCAAATACCATTTCCGATCGTTCAGGTATATGGCAGCTATAGGATATAGTCGGCCGATCCTTATAAAATTTAGTAGGTTGGGTTGACTGACCAAAAAATTAATCTGTACTAAGTTACAGCTTTCTTTCTTCAAAAACATTTCCGGTAATTTCCGATCGTTCAGTTATATGGCAGCTATAGGATATAGTCGGCCGATCGCGGTCGATCGCGGTCGACTTATATACTGCGTGCAAAGGAAAGAAGGGTGTGTGCAACGTTTCAAGTCGATAGCTTTAAAACTGAGGGACTAGTTCGCGTAGAAACAGACAGACAGACGGACATGCTCATATCAATTCAGGAGGTGATCCTGATCAAGAATATATATACTTTATAGGTTCGGAGTTGTCTCCTTCACTGCGTTGCCTTTATCTCCTTATCTTGTTTTGATTCTTTCGCAGAAAAATAGCTGCATGTGTTGAGTGAGATTATACATATTTGTTCGGTAGCCAGCTACACACGCGTTCAGTTTGTAGCTATTTTTCCGCTAGTGTAGCTGACAAATTCATTGTGCAAAAAAAAGTTTGAAAAGTTTGGTTTTTGAAAAGTGTTAAATAAACATTAAGTTTAGCAACTTTACAAAGAAATGTAAGGGAGTATTTAAAACAAAACCCCGCATGAAAATATTATTTAGTTTGTTTGTAATTTGCATATGTTTGCATATACGCAACATCCTGTAGCTCTTCAACCAGGACACCTAGGACATTGAAATTTTTGTCAGTTGATATTGGGGTCAATTCTAGCTTATATGTCTACTCAAAAAATTGTTGGCCACGCCCATTTTAATTTGGGCATGAGAGGGTTAACTGGGGACATAGTCGAATTTGATGCAATTCTAACAATTTTGCGTACTGCTTGTTCAGATAGTGATTTTTTTTCCTTTGAAGTTTTTTCCATATTCCACAAAAATTTGTTTAATATCTATCAACAGTCCTGCAGCTGCGATTTATCTTTTTAGCAATGTTTCGATTGGATAATCTTTGCGAGTGAAAATTGTAAACTTTTTGACGTTCTAATAAGCTCATAACACCAACTTTTCCCATTTTTACTTAAATATGGCTCTTAAACAATTTGTTTGTTTATTTTTAATATTTTCTCAATACAAATAACTGCACTTGTTGAAGAATAAGAAAAAGCTTGAAGAAAAAGCTTTAAAACACAACTTATGTTATATTTTTATAATATTTTGAATATTATTATTGAAGTATTATTGAAGTATTATTAAATAACCAAGGTTTTTGCATATTAACTTTTTTTCAATAATCATTAAAATAAAAAATATAAAACAAATTTGTTTGGAAAACTGAGTGGGTCTAAGCAGATCAGCAGTGTATCTACTTATGTATATCTTTTATAAACATCGGCAAGTTTGTTGGAGTGAATATATATGTTTAAATATAAACGAACCATTTAAATAGTTTCACATAATTTTTTTGTAAAATACATTCCTGTAATGGCGCTACAGAATTATGTTGTATGTATCGGGCGAGAGGGGGCATGGAAAAGTTTTAAAAACTTGACCTGCGCTTCTAGTGTAAGATTATTCATGCCAATTCTTATAGCTCTATCTCTTATAGTCTCTGAGATCCACGCGCTTATACGCATTCACCCGGTACACGTAAAGGTATTGTAGTGGTTTTCTGCGCCAGTACAGGAAGGTTCTTTAAAAACTTGATGCCAAACTATTTCAATAATTAATTCAATAATTTAAAAAAAAAACCAAATTTCAATCAAATTTCAACCTATTTATATACAATTTCTATACAAACGGGATAAAATTATGAACGCGTGGATTCCGCAGACTATAAAAGATAGAACTATCAGATTTGGAACTTGGGATCGTAGCATATCCGCACTATATATATATATATACTATATATATATATATACTATATATACTATATATATACTATATACTATATATATACTATATATATGTATACTATATATACCGCGCTATATACTTGATATATATATATATCAAGTTTGTGATCCGCTTCCAAAACATAAATCTGGTTGCAGCGCGAGTTTGTTGATGTTTTTGGAAAATGCTTTTTATGTAATAACTAATCTGTTCCAATGGCTAATCTACACCTACAAAGCAGCTAAATCGGAAAATTGTTAGAGGAGTTATAGATTTTTTAGCTTGTTCCCCTACTGAATCGGTAGTATGGCCGTAGGTTTGTTGTTTTGCCCAAGAACAAAAGTATGCAACAAAAATTTGTTGCTGAGAATCCATACCGTTAAAGTTCAAGCTTTAAAGGTTATTTATATTGTGGGCGTAAAAGATGAGTACCGGGTATAATATAATCAGCAACCTCGACAATAGGCGTCCTTTCTTGTTAGAATTGGAGAGTTTGCCAAAATGTATTTTTGAACAAAATTTATTGTTTCAATTTATTGTTTAATTTATTTTTAATTTATTTATTTATAAAATTTGAAGAGGTTACAATTTTTTATTTTTTTTACAGAATTGGTAATACTGTGATCTTGATGATCTACTGATGATCTTTATTTAATCTTTAATCTAATCTGATCTTTAATTTGATGATCTCTAAATTTAGTTTTTATCAACACGTTTTCAAGATATTACAGTTACCAAAAAAAAAAAATTATATATTATCAATTTTTTTATTTTTGTATTTTAATCTTGCTTTTATTTCTTGAATCTTCTCTTTGCGAGACAAACTTAAGGTGTAACTAGTCTTACATTTTTGAAATTAATCAACAGCAATATTGACTGCACAGTTTGACGGCCCTGAAAATCGATTGCTGCGTTGGGTGGTCGTTGCGTCTTACACGGGATCCGCTATAAGCCCGAGTCAATCCCTGAGCGAGTCGTTACATGTTTACACTTTTCTTCGTTTATTATATTGCGCCAGTCGGACAGCCACCTTTCCACTAATAAAAGTTAATTATTTAAGATAAGTTGGTTTGTTGCTTGGGTTGGGCATCTGGAACGACTAAGGAGAGCGGCATCATCGCCGAACGTTGACGTTGTTAGATATACGTTTGCAGGAATATGCGCAGTATTTCCTGCAGGAATATTCAAAACAGATAGACAAGGGCCGAATTCGCATCTTTGTGAAACTCTAGCTTCGATGATGTAGACGCCCGAAATAGCTGCGTTGCATCTCACTGAGAATACCCTATTGTAAAGGTACGACTCAAGTACCTTTTGGGTGTTGGCAAACGTATTTTAATATTATTAATATATTTTTAATATATCCAAGCTCGGAAGAAAGCTTGAGATACGTCGAGAAAATAGCACTACAGTATTCTCGCTGTTCGAAGGCTGAGCGTATTTCTGATGTTAATCTGTTCACTTGCTCGATGGTTCCATGGTTCCGTCGGAAGCCAAATTGGTGTGCCGGGATAAAATAGAAAGCTTCGGTATCATTATAAAAATGGATTTCTTCTGCTTTTTTCGAAAAGAGCCAATATTAATGATATCATTAAATAATTTAAAAACGACCTCTAAAGCAAATTTCGGAAGTTAGATTAATATATTTGGCGTCAGTAGGTCACCAACGGGATCCTTTTTTAGTTTTAGCTCCCTTATGACTTTTTTGATTTCGTTCGTCCGGAATGAAGGTGTAGGTAGCAGAAGGGTATCTTCTAGCTAATGGTCAGGAGGCACAAGAAGAATGCCAGGAATAATGAAGTGGATGCATGATTTGGTTGGAAGAACTTTAGCAATGTGTAGCGAATATTCTAGCCCTGCTATCATCAATGCGAGCCCAGCATCTTATAGGGATGGTCGTTACAATTAGGGCGCTTAGAATTGGGTGGGCTCTCCACAGAGGATACTTTGTACTTGTTGGCAAAAGATACTGGATGTACCTCAGCTGTGCATTTTCTTCCTGTTAGTGAAGAGCCTGGTCGAGTGATTGGGTTGCTTCCTAAAGGCATTGCTTTGAAGCTGGCGATCTGCTGTTTTGCCAATCATGCGCCTCACGCGTGCGCGTGCGCCTCTATTCTCGGATGAGCTGTTCGATATACTGATTAGATTTGTAGTATTTGTTTCGGTCTACTTCCTTCCCATGAGGAGTAGAGATTTTAGCTGCCGCAATGAGTACTTCTTCCAGGGCGCTCGTAGTGTAGTCGATGTCCGATTCCATGTTAAGCTCCGGGGCAAGTTCTATGTTATGTGGGCACTCACTTAATTTTTGTTTTTGTCGTCAGGCTGAAGGGGTGTTCGGTTATTTTTGAGCTTTGAAGAAGCGTTAAAAGCACTGACGAGTGGTCTGATAATAAGTCCGAGACTGCTTTGGCACTTAGTAAATTGCGAGGTATGTTTTTTGTCACCGCAAAATTAATAAGGTCTGGGAGCTTGCGTAGGTCGGTTGGCCAGTATGTGGGATTTCCATGGGAAACATAGTCCAGTTTATTTCTCAACTTTATAATTGCATTGTCCAATTGCCTCCCTTTGGGAGTCACTAGTCACGTGATCCTCAGTGCGTATGTTTGGCGTTGTAGTCTCCTGCGGTTAAAAAACAATAACTTAAAACTAAACTCTAACAATGAGGTGTCTCCTACGTTCCTGTAACCCCGCGGTAATGCCGCTAGGCTTTGCTTCGCAGGCCAGGATTGGCGTGCCTAAGCGCCCAACTGCTTTTTTTTTGTCTAGGCTAGCCAAGCCTCCGCTCGGTTCCTTTCTAGCCGTCTCAGCTCCTTCATCATTACGGCGGCAAAGCTGCTGCTGTGCGGTAGATTATGTAGCCTCTTATTTGAAAGTTGCATTTGCTTGTAAGATGCGTTTCCACCAGTAGCATAATGTCAATGTGGTTTTCGGTCAAGAATTGTAACAATTTCCATTCCAGATCGTAGAGCATCGGTATAGGAGACGCCATTGGTGGTGTTTAGAGGACCGAAAAAAGGACATCGCAGCTTTGGCAAAGAAGACGTCTGGCGTAGTTTTTGACGCAATGTCAAACGCATTCTGTGGATTTTGGTTGCGCGTTGAGGTCGCTTGATGCATGCGACTCTTCGTCTCCTTGTGCACCAACATCCTCTATAGTTTGCCGTATGGTTGACTCCGAAGTTTCCACTTTACTTCACTATACTGTCCTTGTTTATAGTGCAGTGAGCGGAGTTGTGGGCGTCCTCGCAGACAACACAGATAGAACGAAGTGTGCAGTGGTGTGTCCATACTCTTGGCACTCATTGCACTGAACCATTGCGTTTATGTGGCTCTTTAACAGTGATTTTCCGATGCAAAAGATATTGCACTTGTAAATTGGGTGGACTTCGTTCTTCTTCAGCGATCTGCTTTCTGGCTCGAGCTCGACCTTGGCGGCGAAGCCGTTTTCTTAAAGGCGGTTTTTATTTACGCGGCGGTAACATCGGATTCCATTCCCTTTACTACCACTTGTAGGCCCTTACTGCTTGTCAGTTGGTACGTGTAATAGTTTTTCTGAGCACTGTCCAGATGTTTGGACGCGGTTAATTTTTGTTTTATTGCCTGCCGGATTACTCTGCGGGCTGAGCTTGCGCTTAATTTGGATGTAGTGATCTATTCACGTCTGTGTGGCCGGGGCCGCTTTGGAAGTTGTTGTTTTTGTACTCGCTGTAGTCGTTGACGTCGGGCTACTGTGAATTGCAGTGGTTGTCGCTGTGGTTGCAGAAATTGTAGCCCTACTTGTTGTGCTGCGAAATTTGTTTCCGATATTAGAGGGGGGCTTTACACTGAACTTCATGACGCGGGAGTCGGAGTGAGCAGAGCATGTGAGCAAGACCGTGCCTTTTGGGTTTCAGCGGTTAGTAGAGCCGGGTTGCTTTTAATCGCCGATTTTTCCACTTCGGTATCGCGGGTTGAAAGGTAAGAGTAGAAGCCGTTTAATGAAACCAATGGGTGCACTGAACTTCTACGCTCGTTTTTTTGACCGTTGCTCAATGAACTCATTGCATGGCACTTATTTTTTCAAAGCAATGCACTAGTTTTGCATCACAACTGCTTGTCTATTGCTTTTAGATGTTTAGTACATGTTAAGTACATGTGTTTTATTGTCAAATCGTACAATGTGTTGTAATGTGTATAAAATTAGGTATTTTCGTCTAGTCACAAGAAGAAAACAAACCAGGCAACAGATGGATAAACATAAATTCCTCATTTGCAATCGGCAAATTGTAAAATTCGTTTCCAAAGTCGCAAAGCGGCATGACTTTTTTTTAATTTCAACATTTATGCACGGCGTTGCCGACTGATTTGTATAGCGCTAAGTTTGTTGCGCACCACTAATTTGGGGCTGAAATCGTAGTCAACTTTCGTGTGCTGCCGAATTCATGAAATGGCGTTTCCGCACCCACGAATCGGTTATAATCGTGAAATGAAAGCATGAATTCGCCATCGCATAAACACAGTATGTGTTTTTGTTAAGTGTAAGCTGTGAGTCTAGGCCAGTCGATGCAATTTTAAACTGAATGTTATTACCAAACCGTAAACAATCAAATAGTGGTTAATATTTTTGTCCGTTTTTTGACAAAAATTTACTGCAATAGACAATACAAATTTCCCCGATTTACGGCAATAGTCAATGTTGCAGTTGCAGTTACATTTTTACAATCTACGTTTCTTGATGTTTGGAGCGACAACAACCTCCAAAAATCTGCTGTGCAGCAGTTTCTTTTGCAAAATATTGATGAGGCTGAATTAAGTGATGTCCAGCAAAATATAATTAAAGAGAAACTCAGGGTATTCCATGAATTTTAAAGAAAAGCATGCGCAATAGGTCGCATCATTAGGTCGAAAATCGGCATTTGATCCGGTCGATAAAAATAAAGATTCCATGCTACTGTTGTTTCAGGCAACTTCTAAATTGGCCAAAAAATTGAAAAAAAAAATTAAATGGAAATCTAATGGAAAAAGCATTGAATAGAGAAAATATAGCAGATATGACGATCCAGTTTAGGCGGAAAGAAATGATAAAAACAAGTCCTGAAAATGTTTTAGCCTTTTTAATTAAAAAAAATTTAATATAAGCAGCAGGGGTCAAGCAGCAGCACGGCGTTTAATGTTTATGTTTAAATAATGTTTATGTAATGTTTAGTGTAATTATTAGTGTAATGTTTATTTATTAGGCTTAAGTTTGTACAAAGGCTTTGTTGATCGCAAGCCGACTATTTCTCGGCCGCTCGACTCAACAAGCTTTCCATAGAGAGTTTTAGCTCGCAGTGTCTAGGTCGGGCCGCCCTCTCCATTATTCGAGAGCTTTAGCTTCGCAGTGACCATTCGGGCCGCCCTCTCTGTACTTTACTTAAGTCCCTGCATGCACCATAGCCGGTCTATCTGCGGATCATCCGGCTTGATGCATGTCGGGTCAAGCAGCAGCACGGCGTTTAATGTTTATGTTTAAATAATGTTTAAATAATGTTTATGTATGTTTAGTGTAAAAATTAGTTATAGTTTATTTAATAAAGCTAAAGTATGGATATATCGCCTTAGTTGGTCGCAAGCCGACTCTTTCTCGGCCGCTCGACTTCAACGGGCCTATTTTAAGAGAGCTTTAGCTTCGCAATCACTATGTCGTGCCGCCCTCTCCACTATCGAGAGCTTTAGCTTCGCGTATGTCTAGTCGAGCCGCACTCTCTGTCCATATTTTTAGTCACTGCTTAGCACCATAAACTGGATGATAACACTGGTTGATCCCAGTTTCATCTGCCTGCAGCATAAATAAAATATAACGTACTGTAATTAAATTCGTCTTTCATTTCCCGGCATTGAAAACTCTCAATGACCAAACAGAAAATATATTAAGTAAGCTCCATGGATGCGACATTTATCCCCCTTATTCGGAAGTTACAAAAATGAAATGAAAATGCAGACCAGAACAAGATAAAATAACTTATTTTGAATCTAGGGTTGAAGTATCGCTGCAGAATTTATTAAATAATTCTGCTGACCGCATACTTAGAATGCAGAAAGACGTAATTGCTCATTCACAAGCAACGCATTGTAAATTAATTTTCAGCTACGAATTCGATGACTCCACAGGACAAAGTATATAAAAGAGCGATTTCACTCGGAGAAGCCCTTTCGATTAGATTCGCCACTGATTGTAACCACAATAAATCCCTTGAAATTAATATATTCAAAAATTAAATTATTTGGTTAAATCCTCCTTTTCAATCGGTCAGATTCTGCCGACCCCTTTAAATGCAATTTATTAGGAAAACAACTGATTTTATAAATAATTAAAAAAAGGAAGTTGGACTATGATTGGTATGATTAGCTTATGATTGGTATCCAATGTCTCAACTGTGCATAAAGTATGGTATATGGTGGTATATAAAGTGGTATATGGGCAACAAATTATGGAAACCTCCGTACTTCCTCTAGGTGCTCTCGGTGAAAATGCGTCAGAAGCGTCAATGCATTGGATTCCTCTGACACATTGCTTTCAACTATAAATCTAAAGGAACGCCAAAGATATTATAAAAAAGGCTACCAAGATATTTTATAGCTCTTTTGGAATCTCCTGATATTGAGCTTCCAACAACAGGGGCATGTGTAGACAATATTGTTAATCAGGTAGATGAAGTTGGAGATAATGAATTTGAAATACTCGGGCTGGATTCCCTGGAGTTGAAGGAAGAGCTTTGGGAAGAATAAATTACTAACTGGGTTTAAAATATTTAAAAATAAATTTAAAAAAACCGAAAATTGTAACTTTATGGTAATGTGAGCGGGAAGAAAGGCGTCGTCCAATTTAAAAAAATTAAATCCGAAATTCGATCTTTTTTGTTTAGGTATATTTAAAAAATTTCAAAAAATTGTTTCCACCTTCAAAAGTGGTAAAACGCCGCAATTTGGGTCTTTTTGGCCATTGTGCAATGTTCCTTCTTATATAGTGTGCCACACATGCCCATAGTGCCACACTCTCCTTGGCGGGCCTCCCCTCGCTTCTTTCGGCCACGGACCTCTGCTGTTGTTTTGCGGGGTCCTGGCGGTCTTTCAGGGAGCGCTATGCCGTCCCTTACTTCTGGCTCCTTCGCTGTCGCTCGCCCAGCCACGCTGCCCCTCTCTCTAGGGCCTCTACGTTCCACGTCGGTTCTCCCCTAACGCACTTTTTTAACACGGCCCCGCAGCCCCTACGAAAACCGTTACGTTCCACGTCGACTCTACTTTCCTTCGATTCCTTTAGGCACTGCCGTTTAAGACACTGCTGCTTGACCGCTGCTTAATCCGTAGCTTCATGCAATCTTGCTTGGCATGTGGGGTGAATTAATCTTCTCACAGGCCATATGTTGTTAAAATAAGTGGCGAGATTGCATTAGGTGCCCAAATAAAAAACGACGGAAGACGACGTTTTTTTAAGTATGAAAATGGCTTAATGATTGGCGTTCTGTTGTTTTTATTGATTACTGGCTTTCAATATTATTATCACGATTTTCGAAAAGATGAGATATATTTAAGTCGCCACCACAGCCGAGAAGGTGGAGAAATGGTGTGGGGTGCCATCACGTTTTATGGAACAATTGACTTAATTTGTATCGGTCAAAAGATGAACGGCGATCGCCGAACATTGTTGGATGCCGTCTTCCAAACTTAAATGATCTTTTTGGAGCAATTCCTTGGATTATTCTTCAACAAGACAATGCTCCTATTCATAACGCTTGTGTAGCTTATTTCGTCGCTTATTTCTAGTCAAGACGTTAATATCATGACCTGGCGTTATTGAAAATGTTTGGGGCTGGCTAACGCGGAAGGTATACGAAGGAGGAACGCAATACGAATATAAGGAAACATTAACTGCAGCTTTTTAACGTGCTTGGAGCGAAATTTCGTTGAAATACATAGATTCCCTGTATTATTCTATGGAGCACCGGATATATGAAGTTATTACTAACAAAGGAGCCAGTACTCATTACTGAAATGTTTTTTTTATACCCTTGTAAAGGGTATTATAATTTTGTCCAAAAGTGTGCAACGCAGTGAAGGAGACATCTCCGACCCTATAAAGTATATATATTCTTGATCAGGATCAACTCAAGATCAAGTTGATATAAGCATGTCCGACTGTCTGTCTGTTTCTACGCGAACTAGTCCCTCAGTTTTAAAGCTATCGACTTGAAACTTTGCACACACCTTTCTTTCCTGCAGTATATAAGTCGGATCGACCGGGATCGGCCGACTATATCCTATAGCTGCCATATAACTGATTGATCGGAAATGGTATAACTTTGGTGTTTTTTGAGTTAGGGAGTTTAAATTTTATATGAGCGCTATTTTTGGCAAAATAATACAACATGCAAAATTTTATAAGGATCGGCCGACTATATCCTATAGCTGCCGTGTAACTGAACGATCGGAAATAAACCAACTTTCGTGTTTTTGAAGATTGAAAACTGAAACTTAGTAGAGATTATATTTTTGGTCAGTTAATCCGACCTACCAAATTTCATACCGATCGGCCGACTATATCTTATAGCTGTCATATAACTGAACGATTGGAAATGGTTTTTGGTAGAAATAGCAACTTTGGTATGTTTGAAGATAGAAGTTTGGTACTTTTTTTAGATTTTGTTTTTCAATAAATTGGATAATATATAGTCATATTCCCATAAGGATTGGCCAACTATATCCGTTGTTTGCGATATCATCCGGTTTTAACTTCGGCTCCGCCCGAAGTTAGCTTTCCTCTCTTGTTATTGTAATGATTTGGTTTTATTATAATATTCCCATAGGGATCGGCAAACTATATCCTATGTTGTCGATATATGTTAGGTTTAACTGCAAGGGTATATCAACTTCGGCTCCGCACGAAGTTAACTTTCCTATCTGGTTTTTGCATAAAATCGAAAGTGTTTTAGCATTGACTTGATAGTTTGTTGAACAGAATATTGAGGACTAGAAACGCAAGAACTGTATTTGAGTATGGGTCGAAATAGATCGATTAGTCCAAAGTGTAATGAACTGTGTTCAGTTTCATGATCGACGTGCTTACACGTATATAATAGAATCTTATTCGAAAGAATTTATGTTCGAAAATAAATTGTGAATTGGCCAAATAAAACAAGGTCCAGTATTAGTATTGGGGAAATATAAGGCTTATACCTCAATTCCTTAAAAGCCTGTCTCTAGCATGAATTGCCAAGAAGAATTCCTCGAGTCGATAGATTGCAATTTGAAAAAATTCTGGTCGTTAGAAGAAGTACCAACTTCTAAGAAGCTTTTGTCACCTGAACAAGAGTTATGTGAGGAACATTTTCAGAAAAATACAGTTGTACTATCTTCAGGTCGATTTGAAGTCAGGCTTCCTTTTAAATCGGATCCAAGCGTTTAGGAAAACTCGTTTTAGGTAGCCAAGCGCCGTTTTTGTCGCACGAGAGAAGATTATCTTGAGATATGAATTTAAAGAAAATGTATTTGGAATTTAAGGAAGAATACGAATTTTTTGGTCATATGTCCCCTACAAGCAATGATGTTCTTGCTACTCCACATTACGTCATACCCCATCTGTGAGTCTTACGGCCTCAAAACCCATCGATCAAATTACGAGTCGTGTTTTTTTTTTTTTTTTTTTTCGCGGTCTTTCAGAATTTGGAAATGGCTTGTTCATCAATAAGAGCATCAGCTAGCATTCCTGTATTCATCATAAAGCTTAGAGGCCCAGACGACCGAGGGGCGCTCAAGAAACGATTTGTTAGAGTATATTAAGTTATTTGTTAATTATTAAGCTAAGAGGAGTTAGTAAGGAAATTTAAAATTCTATATTTTAAATTAGAGGGACAGGAAAGAGATGTAATAGAGTAGAGACCATTGTAGTTCGAACATAATACCCTAAAAGGGTCATGCAGTGCATATGTCGAACTACAACGGCTAAGGAACAGAGGACTAAAGTTTCGAGTCCTTCTATTAGGAATGTTGAAATTTAAGCGTGTTAGTAAATGCTGGCTATCTACATCCCCGTTGATAAGGTTATGCAGAAAAACTACACCGAGCATTGTCCTACGATTTGTTAAGCTAGGTAAGTTAATAAGTAAAAGTCTGCTACTGTAGGATGGAAGCTGAAGATTTGCATCCCAGTATAGACCTCTAAGTGCAAATATTAAAAAGTTCTTTTGTACGGATTCTATGCGGTCCTTATGTACTCCATATTGGGGACTCCAGACACATGAACCGTACTCTAGTATCGGACGGACCAAAGAAATGAATAAAGTTTTGGTTATATAGGGGTCATTAAATTCTTTTGACCACCTTTTAATAAAACCAAGGACTCCTTTAGCCTTATTAACCATTAAGGAAATATGGTCGGCAAATTTAAGTTTTATGTCTAATAGGATGCCGAGATCATTAACCTGGGTTAATTTTTCTAAGGCAATCCCATTAATGGAATACGTTGCTTGCAGAGGGCAAGAACGATAAAAAGACATATGCTTGCATTTTGATCCATTAAGTATTAGATCATTAGCCAAACACCATTTTTGAAAGTTATCAAGGTCAGACTGAAGACTGCATTGGGCAGAGATGGATTTATACTGAAGACAAAGCTTTACATCATCTGCATAAATAAGAACTAGAGAGTTCGTTAAAGCAGGGGGCAAGTCGTTTATAAAAAGCGTAAATAATAACGGGCCAAGATGACTTCCTTGAGGGACGCCGGATGTAGCACGGACCAGACGGGACTGTATGTTTTTAAATAAGACTCTTTGTGTCCTTCCATCTAGGTAGCTGGAGATCCACGTTAAGAGGTCTTTAGGAAAACCCAGCATATTCAGTTTACTCAACAAAAGTGAGTGATTAACTGAATCAAATGCATTGCTGAAGTCTGTGTAAATTACATCGGTTTGATATCCCTTACAAAAGCCGTCTATGACAAAGGATGTCAACTCCAATAAGTTTGTGGTGGTGGAGCGACGCTTAATAAAGCCATGCTGACAAGGAGTGATGATCGAAGAGCAAAGGTGTTGCAAATGAGGGGTAATTAATTTTTCAAATAACTTTGGAATTGCCGACAACTTAGAGATGCCTCTGTAGTTGGCAGCCTCGGACTTTTTCCCCTTTTTATGTAGGGGAATTATAAATGATTCCTTCCACTTAAGGGGAAAAATCGAGGTTTCCAAAGATAAGTTGAAAAGTCTTAGAAGAGGTTTGCACAGAGCCCTGGCGCAGTATTTTAGCACACAGCCTGGTACTCCGTCGGGGCCTGGCGAATAAATGGGTTTTACCCTTAAAAGACCAGATAATAAGTTGTTCTCAGAAAAAGACGGACAGAAAATAAGATTTGCTGCTTGAATGTTATATGCATAAGGCTGATCAGTCAATTTAGGAGGAGAATAAGTTGTTTGAAAAAATTCTGCGAATAGATCGGCAATGGCCTGATCCGAAGTCGCAGAGGAATTTTCAAACATAAGCAGAGGTGAAAAAGATACGTGTTTACGCTTAGTGTTTACAAAATTATAAAACTGCTTTGGATCCTGAGTAAATTGAATCCGGCAGCGGTCAATATAATTCCTATAACATTCAGCGTTATGCACGGTAAAATTCGACCGAGCTAGTAGGTATCTTGAGAAATCAACACTACTGCAGGTTTTTTTATATTTAAGTAAAAGCTTATTTTTTTTATTTTTTAGGTTAGTGAGGGACCTTGTATACCAAGGAGGATTTGTTGAAGCGGACGGATGTTTCCAAGGCACACATGAGTCAAAAAATGTATTTAAAGTAAAATAAAATTTTTCTAAAGTGACATTAAGATCAGTGCACGCCAGAATATCAGACCAGTCAAATGAATCGATAAGGCTATTAAGTTTTTGAAAATCAGCTTTACGGAAACAGCGAATCTTATTTACCACGCTCGGAGACATCTGATCGATACCAGGAGTGGTTTCGATTGAGACCTCCAGCGTGGGGTGATATGGATCCTCTGGGGCTGAAAGGGGAAAAGCTCTGGAGAGAGCGGTACCATCCGGATCAGATACAAAACATAAGTCTAAGAGCCGACCTAGCGAATTTCTAACATGATTGATCTGACCTAGGGACATGTCAAACATGCCCGCGGTGAAGTCATGGTAAGTTATAAGTGACAAAGATGGTGAGTTATCGACGTTGGACCACTTTAATTCTGGGATATTAAAGTCGCCCACCGCTACGAGTTGGTCACGATCCGTCATAAGATTAGAGACGTATCGAATAGCGGACAAATGCTGCCAATATGTGGGCGGTTCAGACATAGGAGGTATATATGAACATGTAATGTATAAAGCTTTCACGGACATAGTGATTTTAACGCAAATAAATTCTATGTCACCAAACTCTTGGGATTTCACCTCTTCAGAAGCAAAAGTAGAGTCTACCGAAATGAGGACTCCACCTCCTCTTCGCTGAGATCGATCCCGTCTAAAAGTGGTGTACTTACTTGGAAAAACTTCGGAGCTAAAGATCTCCGGATTTAACCAAGTTTCTGTAAATGCTATTATGTGGGATGCAAAGAAAGAACTATCAGAATATAGCTTGGGGAGTTTGCTACGTAGCCCCCTAGTATTCTGATAGGTAAGAGTTAGTGAGGAAATTAGTTTTTTGGGTTAGAGGCCAAAGAAGAGGTGGAGGGTTGGTCAGTGGTTCCGATATTGGGAAGTCTCACTCCCACTGGTTTATTAACTTTTTTTTTAACGGAACTAGGCTGATGTTTTTGGACGAAAAGATTCTCTGGCCAAAAACTGGGAGAACAAATCGTCTTGAACATCAGCGCGGGCACACGAATCTTGAAAGAAGACGTGCGCCTTGTATAATTGTATTTAAATTTTTGTATGTCCTCCACCTTTATATCGGCTTTAGTTTTGGCTTTGATATAAGCCGAGATATCAATCTCTGAAGTATCAGGGGCAAGCCGAGAAACAAATATATGTTTTGATGGAGGAATCACCTGTAAGGGTTTTGGTGTCGCAGGTACAAGAACTGCAGCATCAGTCGGTGCCGGTGGTCCGGACTGTGGAATACCCTTTTGGGTGACCCTAATGGGGGTTTCGTTCCCTAGGACCTGTGGCATCACTTGAAGGGATGCCATGGCGGACATATCGGACAATTGCTCATTATCCCTGAGAAATTCTGACGAATTTTTCTCAGTTAAGGCCCTTGGGGTGGCCAGAGTTATAAGCGGCTGCATTAATGTCGGCTGAGCAGGCTGAGGCGGATCAGAAACAGCGGATTTCTTACGCTTAGGGGGACTCATTTAGCAGCTGAAGGCCACTAAATTGAGTGTCAAGCGCACAGAGCTGGTCATTGATTTTACGAAAACCAGTGATCAGCTCTTTAAATCCATTTTTGGTCTGTCTCATGAACGACCTCATTTCGCCTTGCACAGCACGACAATTTTCGCAACAATAATGTATCCCAGACCTACGGGAAATGGCATCCGAAACTGATGCAGTGAAACCGGCACACTTGGCGTGCACGACGTTTTCACATAACCAGCAATGGATGCTAGGCTGGGATGTGGAAATCGTCTTGTTGCAAGACTTAATGGCACAGACCAGTTTAAATTCCATTTTGTTTATTATTATTATTTTTTTTTTTTAATTTAATAAGACAAAAATTAATATTTAAAAAGTTAAAAAACACAATACCTTGAACCACTGTGCCAAACAAGAAGCCGAAGCGGGAGCTTTGAAAGGGTGCACAAGAGAAATGCAGAAAATATAGATAAGCCGGGGAAGAAGCAGAGCTGAGCTATGCTTGGAATAGAACTTAGACAAATTATTAATTCGATTCCAAATATACCAAAGCACTCGCGAAGCGATACGGTTTAGGCTTTAAGATTGTTATGATTCACAAGATTTAATTCACAAAGTATGTAAACACCGGTTTACCAATATTTATCAAAAACGCAGTGCGCACAAAAAAACACGACCGTTCGCTTGAAAGAAAGAGAGGGAAGTTTAATGCGTCTTGTAAGAAATCAACACAGAAGTGCCTAAACGATCTGTTGAAGGTTAGTCCTACAATCTAGAAATAGTTGTATTCAACTCTTCTTTGGTTCCGGTTGAAAAGATTCGCGCTGATAGTGGAATTAAAAAAAAAAAATATATATATATATATATACTATATATAATATTTTATATTTATATATAACTGGCGATACCAGTTGATAGTATGGAGAAAAGACCCATCAGAGTCCCTGAAACTGTGCAAGCTCAACACCGTCACATAGGACACTGCCCCATTCCTGATCATAAGCTGTTTGAAGGGGTTGAGTGAATCTGTGAAAAATACATTCCCTCGAGCTGCCGAAGTTATTGGGTCCGACTTGTTAACGGGTGCTGGTTGCATTGAGGAGCTAAATAAAATTAAGTCTGAAGTAACTCAGGTTCTTCAAAACGCTGGGTTTGAATTGAGCAAATGGTTTTCAAATTCGCCTGAAGTTACTGGTTAAGTTAAGCCAATAACACTTTCGGACTCAGAACTGACTAAAGTATTGGTTTTCTAAAGAAGATATATTTAAATTTGAAATTGATGCTTCAGTCATGGGTAGAAGGGCGACCAAGCGGATCATTCTTTTGGTGACATCGAAGCTGTTTGACCCCCTTGCCTTATTAAGCCCTATACTTATAAAAGGAAAGATCCTATTGCAGGAACTTTGGCTAAGTAAAAAAGATGGGGATGAATCAATACCACTGCACTTAGAAACAGCTTTCCTTGTCGCAATTAGAGGACATCTCAATTCCGACATTCGTGTTTACCGAGCCGATGTCACCGATTCAAATTCATGCCTTTTCTAACGCATCGATGAGAGCCGTTGCAAATCTGCCGAAGGTATTAAAGTTTCGTTGTTGACTGCAAAGTCCAAAGTAGCGCCGCTCAAGACAAAGACGCTCCCCCGTCTTGAGTTATGTGCCGCTCACCTTCTCGCCTTCTCATCTCTGCCGCAAGATAAAGCCTCTAATAAAATTTCCAATCGAACGAACTGTATTTTTGTCGGATTTAGATTAACTCTTCATTGGATTCGTTTTCATTCATCGTCGTTATCAACGTTCGTATCGAATAGAGTAGCTGAAATTCAAGAGTGGTCAGATGATAGAACGTGGCGGCATGTACCAACTAAACAGAACCCGGCAGATATAGTACGATGCCAAGTTTCCAGTATTGTTCAAAAAACACTCTCAATTTGTTCAGAGCTACGTCCGATACTTGCACGAGTCGAATTTTCATGTGAGTCCACAAGCGCTTGTGAGTCTTTTGCGACAGCGCAATGCTTCTTTATCGTACGATGCCAAGTTTCCAGTATTGTTCAAAAAACACTCTCAATTTGTTCAGAGCTACGTCTGATACTTGCACGATTCGAATTTTCATGTGAGTCCACAAGCGCTTGTGAGTATTTTGCGACAGCGCATATGGATCGTAAATGCGCAGGAAGTCTGCAGTCAGTTAGTACGGTCATGCATAAGCTGCTTTAAATGCAAGTTTCGTCTGATGACTCAAATCATGGGAGATTTACCCTTAGATAGAATTCGTTCTCTCCGCCTATTCTACTTATGTGGTTTTGATTTTTGCGGAAGGTTACCCTATAGGTCCTAAGTTGCTTTTTTCGTTTGTGATCGGTCCAAGGCAGTTAATTTATAAATAGTTTCCGACCTATCAACTGATTCCTTTTTGTTGGCTTGTCAAAGGTTCGTTCGGCTCCGAGGATGTCCGCAGATCGTGTACTGCGACAACGCGACGAACTTCGTCGGAGCGAGTCGCCACTTCGTGGACCTTCGTCGGAGAATCGAGGACAAGGTCAACGACGTAACACCATATGCATCAAGAAAAGGAATCGTATTTGCGTTCATACCGCCGCGGCCTCCGTACATGGGTGGACTATGGCAGGTGTGAAGTCAGCCAAACACTTACTCCTACGAGCGGTAGGATTGCCTGGCTGACCGCGGAGGAGCTGCAGACCGTCCTTGTTGGAGTCGAGGCCGAGCTGAACTTACGACCCCAGGGCGCTCTGAGTCAGGCCATCGCCAAGCAACGGCGAGGCGCTTACTCCCGGGCACCTGTTAACATGCGTGCCGCTCTTCGCCCCACCGGCACTGAGGAACCCGGACCAGCAGGGTATAACGTGCTTGCGGCGATGGCCGAATCTTGTCTCATCAATCAAGCAAACGTTTTCACAGATATGGGAGTACGTCTTGGACCTACAGGCGCGGTCGAAATGGCAGCACCAGGAGGACGACATCCGGACGGACGAGCTGGTCCTGATCGCAGAGGATCACCAGCCGCCACAACAGTGACTCACCGGAAGGGTAGGAGCAACGCACGCCAGCGCGGACCAACGGGTCAAGGTCGCCGTCGTCAGGACTAGCTCTGGAGCGGAGTATAGGGGAGCAGTCCTGTTGAAACGTCCACTCCGTATCTCCGATGTGCGGCTGGGCCCAAGGAAGCACAACAGTTTCCAAAATGTTCCGGCGGTACACTTCCTGATTGATTTTGACCCCTTGATTGATGAAAACAAGGGGTGTTGTTTTGGCGAATATTCTTCCCCAAACCATTAAAAAGCAGTCTTTGACATTGACGGAGCTCGATTATTGCAGAGGTACCTGGAGCTTTAGCCGACCAGCTTCTGTCATTTTGGTGATTGTGCGCCTGTTGGACGGTGAATATCTTCTCGTCCGTAAAGAGAATACGCTCCCATTTTTGACCTGCGGCCCGACGCTTTAGCTGACGGCATCTTTGGAGTCTCACGCGCTTATTGTCATCCGTAAGAAGATGCACTTTTTTGAGCTTGTAGGGCTTGAGATTAAGTTAATTTTTTGCAATCAACCGAACACTTTCTCGATTCACTCCGATTTCACGGGGTATTTTTCTGATGGGAATCACAAAAATTTAAATATATTTGTTTCAGAAAAGTACAAGCTATCGATAAATGCAATTATTTAAGGGATGTATAATAACACATTTATAATAGATTGCTTCAAAATTTGCGGCACTTACTAATTTGTTCGCTAATCTCGTTGAGCTTATTAAGGGGTTATACACAGTTGTGATAGATGAAAAAATTGATTTATTATTGCATATTCTTTAAGAATATACTGTTAAGAATACTCTCACAAAAATTCATAACGATCGGAGCATTAGAACCGAAGTTGTAGTTATTATAGCGCACTACCTGCACATAAAACTTGAACAAACGTGAAACTTTTTAACACTTATTTATTATGTTATTAGCTAGTCCGTGAAAGAGGGATTTTTAATTTTTTTTAAAACTTTTTTTTTAAAGCATAAAAATCGAAAATCTTATACCTTGAAATAGTACTTTTTTTGTTAAAACCGCCATTTTTTTTTAATCCAAATTTTTAAAAATCCCTCGTGCACGGACTAGACAATATAATATACTAACTAAATTTTTTTGAATTTTGTATTTCAGACGAACCGTTTTCGGGATATCATGTCCACCACAAGACACCATCGAAAAAAGACGATCCGGGAATTCGGCTATAACATTTTTATTATGTAATATTTTTTTTTATGAAAAAATTTAATTAAGTACCCAGAAACATGTACTAAACAACGTCGGTAAAACATTTTTCATAAATATTTTCTATGGTGTCAAAAAAAAAATCGATAAAATTTCGCTTTTTTGCGCGGTACAACTGAAGAGTGAAGGGACAACAGCTGAAGAGTGTGTACGTACCAGCACAACGTACTATACGAATATTAGCCAAGTTCAGGTCATCAAGCGTTCCCATCAAGGGACTCCTCTGTGCCTCCATTAAACGGCTTTTACCATGTTTCTCTCTTTAGTAGAGGTATCGCTGTTTGTTTATGTATATATATATTTATAATAGCAAAGATATTACAAATTTACCAAACTTGTATTTTTACCAGAAAATTTGTTCTAAACGTATACCATAATCGCATAGTATTTCCAATACTTTTTGTTTTATATATTCCCCAGTGTGTGCAGAGGTGAGCTGGATCATGCCCAAGGCTTTCCTTCTGCGATTACAATTTTTATACATGCATTAACATTCTTCACTTATTTCGTACGTAATTTCTATTTTTTTCGCAGCCCGTATTTCAGTGGCCTCTTTGTTTCTCCGTTAAATTTTGAAAATTAAATTAAATATTTCTCCGTGTCTTGTTACAAAATGTCTTTTTAAATTTGTAAATGATTTCCACCTAATTTTGTACCCCACACCTTGCACAAAGATTTATGTCAAATGATTGAAATATAAGGTTGTCAAATATCTCCCTTCCGCCTTTTTGTCTTTTGAATTTCGCGGCTATGTACAAAGCGCTACAGAGCTCGTATCTGGCAACACTATACATAATTTAAAAGGTCTTGACATAACCTACAAAACGACGCTATGCATGATTAGTTTGGATATTGCGTTCACCAGTTATAGACGTGTAAACATGGAGTTCACTAACGCCGAAATTCGCGCTATTTTAAAGTTTTCCTTCGTTAAAGGCAAATCCGCTAGAGAAACGTTCCGTGAGATTAATGGGGTTTTGGGGGATGGTACTCTATCACTTCGAACCGCGGAGGAATGGTTTCGACGATTCAGAGCCGGTGAAAACGACACCATGGATAAGCCAGCCGGCGGAAGACCTGTGACGACAAATACCGATCAAATCATGGAATACATCGAGTTAGACCGGCATGTGGCTTCTCGTGACATCGCCCAGGAGATGGGAGTTAGTCACCAAACCATTTTAAACCATCTGCAGAAGGCTGGATACAAAAAAAAGCTTGATGTTTGGGTGCCGCATGATTTGACGCAAAAAAACCTTGTGGACCGAATCAACGCCTGCGATATGCTGCGGAAACGGAACGAACTCGACCCATTCTTGAAGCGGATGGTGACTGGCGACGAAAAATGGATCACATACGACAATATCAAACGAAAACGGTCGTGGTCGAAGGCCGGTGAATCGTCCCAAACAGTGGCCAAGCCGGGATTGACGGCCAGGAAGGTTTTGCTGTGTGTTTGGTGGGATTGGAAGGGAATCATCCACTATGAGCTGCTCCCATATGGCCAGACGCTTAATTCTACCATCTACTGCGAACAATTGGACCGCTTGAAGCAGGCGATCGACCAGAAGCGTCCAGAATTGGCCAACAGGAAGGGTGTAGTGTTCCACCAGGACAACGCCAGACCACACACTTCGTTGATGACTCGTCAGAAGCTACGGGAGCTCGGATGGGAGGTTTTATCGCATCCACCATATAGCCCGGACATAGCGCCAAGTGATTACCACCTGTTCCTGTCCATGACGAACGCCCTTGGTGGTGTAAAGTTGAACTCAAAAGAGGCTTGTGAAAAGTGGCTGTCCGAGTTCTTCGCAAATAAGGAGGGGGGCTTCTACGAGGGAGGTATTATGAAGTTGCCGTCTAGATGGAAACGGATTATCGAACAAAACGGCGCATATTTCAACTAAATCGGATCACTGTAACACTTTTTATAAAGCATTGAATAAAGAGCAAAAAAGCGGAAGGGAGATATTTGACAACCTTATATATAAAACTGATGCGCTTTTTTGTTGATTTTACGTCCCATTTTTGTTCGTTGTTGTTCGTTAATTATTTGTTCCTCATGCCCGAATGTCACAAAGGCAAATAAAACAAAACCCAAAAAATTGTACATACATACAAAAATGACTTTTTGAATAGTCTTACAAAGTCAAACGGTAATGGAAAGAGCAGAGAAAAAGGGAATAGAAAATATTGGTCGTCATTTGAGCGAGAACAAAATTTGTATACGAACAAAGCAAACGGTTGCTCTCAGACTTTTTGTTCAAAGACTCATTGAACAACACTTATTTTGAGACCCTAGCAATCGGTTAACAGTTATTTACGAGCTATGGAAATGAATGAGCGTTCCAAATGAAGAAAGGGAAGCTTTTGGAATGAGAGCGCGTAAAGGAGGGTAAAGCCCTGCTGTGTGTGGCACAATGATGGAGAAGAGAAAGAGGAGGGGCAAGGCAATAAAGAAAAGCCGTCAGGAGTGAACGGACGAAAAGAAAATCGTTGCGACTCGCTGCGCGTTGTGTAATAGAAAAATGCTGATGAAATCGGCCAACATTCCCCGACATATACACGAATAAATCGAAGCTTAATGGCCAAGTGGAAGGCGCTTTCTCATCCAACTCTGGCCTACTGGCTGACCAGCATGATATCCACCTGCCCGAACAAAGGGACAACAAGGAAAATTGCGGGGTCTCCCTCTCCTTCCGGAGAATGGTCAAATAGGCTGAAATGAAAGTTACTTCAAAATGGTAGCACTGAGGAAACAGAGAAATCTCCAGTGCTCCAGAAACTCGCGCACAATGTGGCCCATTCGCTCTAGGAAATTATCCTAATGCTTATATCCCTTAATAGAAAGGACCGCTATTAAGGACTGCCCAGAAATTAAGGTAGGCCTAAACAGCCATAGCCTCCGGAAACCCCATACTACTTCGGTTTTTTTTGTTTTCTTTTTTTTTGCGCGGTCTTTTATAATTGGAAAATGGCTTGTGCATTAATATGAGCATCAGCTAGCCATCCTGTATTCATCATAAAGCTTAGAGGCCCAGACGACCGAGGGGCGCTCGAGAAACGATTTGTTGGTACGTATTGAGCTATTTATAATTTGTTAAGCTAGGAGGAGTTAGTAAGAAAATGTAAAATTCTATATTTTAAATTAGAGGGACGGGAAAGAGATGTTATAGAGTAGAGACCATTGTAGTTCGAAAATAATACCCTAAAAGGATCATGCAGTGCATATGTCGAACTACAATGGCTAAGGAAACGAGGACTAAAGTTTCGAGTCCTTCTATATTCAATTTTAAGCGTGTTAGTAAATGCTGGCTATATACATCCCCGTTAATAAGATTATACAGAAAGACTACATCGAGTATTGTCCTACGATTTGTTAAGCTAGGTAAGTTTATAAGTAAAAGTCTGCACTCCATATTGGGGACACCAGACACATGAACCGTACTCTAGTATCGGACGGACCACAGAAATAAATAATGTTTTGGTTATGTATGGGTCATTAAATTCTTTTGACCACCTTTTAATAAAACCAAGGACTCCTTTAGCCTTATTAACCATTAAGGAAATATGGTCGAAAAATTTAAGTTTAATGACTTATAGGACGCCGAGATCATTAACCTGAGTCAATTTCTCTAAGGTAGTCCTAATAGAATACGTTGCTTGCAGAGGGCAGGAACGATAAAAAGACATATGCTTGCATTTTGATCCATTAAGTATTAGATCATTAGCTAAACACCATCTTTGAAAGTTATCAAGGTCACACTGAAGACTGCATTGGGCAGAGATGGATTTGTACTGAAGACAAAGCTTTACATCATCTGCATACATAAGAACTAGAGAGTTCGTTAAAGCAGGGGGCAAGTCGTTTATAAAAAGCGTAAATAATAACGGGCCAAGATGACTTCCTTGAGGGACGCCGGATGTAGCACGGACCAGACGGGACTGTATGTTTTTAAATAAGACTCTTTGTGTCCTTCCATCTAGGTAGCTGGAGATCCACGTTAAGAGGTCTTTAGGAAAACCCAGCATATTCATTTTACTCAACAAGAGTGAGTGATTAACTGATTCAAATGCTTTGCTGAAGTCTGTGTAAATTACATCGGTTTGATATCTCTTACAAAAGCCATCTATGACAAAGGATGTCAACTCCAGTAAATTTGTGGTGGTGGAGCGACGCTTAATAAAGCCATGCTGACAAGGAGTGATGATCGAAGAGCAAAGGTGTTGCAAATGAGGGGTAATTAATTTTTCAAATAACTTTGGAATTGCCGACAACTTAGAGATGCCTCTGTAGTTGGCAGCCTCGGACTTTTTCCCCTTTTTATGTAGGGGAATTATAAATGATTCCTTCCACTTAAGGGGAAAAATCGAGGTTTCCAAAGATAAGTTGAAAAGTCTTAGAAGAGGTTTGCACAGAGCCCTGGCGCAGTATTTTAGCACACAGCCTGGTACTCCGTCGGGGCCTGGCGAATAAATGGGTTTTACCCTTAAAAGACCAGATAATAAGTTGTTCTCAGAAAAAGACGGACAGAAAATAAGATTTGCTGCTTGAATGTTATATGCGTAAGGCTGATCTGTCAATTTAGGCGGAGAATATGTTGTTTGAAAAAATTCTGGGAATAGATCGGCAATGGCCTGATCAGAGGTCGCAGACGAATTTTCAAACGTAAGCAGGTGTGAAAAAGATACTTGTTTACGCTTAGTGTTTACAAAATTATATCATGAAAAATCAATACTACTGCAGGTCTTTTTATATTATATTTAAGTAAAAGCTTATTTTTGGATTTTTTAGGTTAGTGAGGCACCTTGTAAACTAAGGAGGATTTGTTAATGCGGACGGATATTTCCATGGCACACATGACTCAAAAAATTTCTTTAAAGTACAATAAAATTTTTCTAAGGTCACGTTAAGATCAGTGCATGCCAAAATATCGGACCAGTCATATGTATCGATAAGGCTATTAAGTTTATGAAAATCAGCATTACGGAAACAGTGAATCTTATGTACCACGCGGGGAGACATCTGATCGATACCAGGAATGGTTTCGATTGATACCTTCAGTGTGGGGTGATATGGATCCTCAGGGGTTGAGAGGGGAAAAGCTCTGGAGAGAGTGGTCTGATCTGGATCAGATACAAAACATAAGTCTAAAAGCCGACCTAACGAATTTCTAACATGGTTAATCTGACCTAGGGACATGTCAAACATGCCCGCGGTCATGGTGTCATGGTGTGTGATAAGTGACAAAGATGGTGAGTTCTCGACGTTGGACCACTTTAATTCTGGTATATTAAGTCGGTAAGTCGCCCACAGCGACTAAGATTAAAAACGGATTGAATAGCGGACAAATGCTGCCAATATGTGGGCGGTTCAGACGAAGGCGGTATATACGAACATATGTAATGTGAAATGTATATATTGCCACAATGTCACTAGGACCTGTGGCATCACTTGAAGGGATGCCATGGCGGACATATCGGGCAAGCCGAGAAACAAATATATGTTTCGACCTGTACGGGTTTTGGTGTCGCAGGTACAAGAACTGCAGCATCAGTCGGTGCCGGTGGCCCGGACTGTGGAATACCTTTTTGGGTGACTCTAACGGGGGTTTCGTTCACTAGGACCTGTGGCATCACTTGAAGGGATGCCATGGCGGACATATCGGGCAATTGCTCATTTTCCCTGAGAAATTCGGACGAATTGTTCTTAGTTCTTGCCCTTGGGGTGGCCAGAGATATGAGCGGCTGCATTAATGTCGGCTGAGCAGGCTGAGGCGGATCAGAAACAGCGGATTTCTTACGCTTAGGGGACTCATTTAGCAGCTGAAGGCCACTAAACTGAGTGCCAAGCGAATAGAGCTGGTCATTGATTTTACGAAAACATCCATTAAATCCATTCTTGGTCAGCACGACAATTTTCACAACAATAATGAATACCAGACCAACGGAAAATGGCATCCAAGACTGAGGCAGTGAACGCGGCACACTTGGCGTGTACGACGTTTTCACATAGCCATCAATGGATGGTAGGCTGGGATGAGGAAATTGTCTTGTTACAAGACTTCATAGTACAGACCAGTTTAAATTCCATATTTTTAATTAATAACAAACAAAATTAATAAATGAAAAGTTAAAAAACACTATACCGTGAACCACTGTGCCAAATAGGAAGCCGAAGCGGGAGCTTTGGAGAGTGCAAAGGAAAAGTGCAGAAATATAGATAAGACGGGGAAGAAGCAGAACTGAGCTATGAATTTAGTGGGTAGTGTAGCTGCACGCTAAGCGTGGGGTCGTGGGTTCGAATTCCACAATCAAGACCTACAAAATTTTTCGGCTTCATTATGCTTAGTGGACTCTTTTCCGATGCTACTAAAAATGTGTTGTCGAAAAACTTTATTCCCAAATATCGACAGGTGGCAGCCCCACCTCTGGGATTGGTCGCACATGGCTAATCACCGGATCGACTGAAAAACAATGATTAACGAAAATAATACAAGAGAAGAAACCAACCACCCCCCCCAACTCGTTGACGACCATTCGCATATCGAAACGGACCCGAATTGGACAATGGAACGTGAGGACTTTAATGGAACCAACCAGACTGGCGCAGTTTGAAGTAGAAATGGAGAAAATGCAGATCGCAATCGCAGGCATTAGTGGGATGAGATGGAGAGGTAACGGGACAACAACAACATTAAACGGCAATATAGTGATGCACAGCGAGACCAATGATGGAGGCAGGAGCGGAGTCGGGATATATGTATCCAAACAGTACAAACAGGCACTAATTTCTTGGAGCCCAGTATCCGACAGAATCATAATTGCCAGATTCCTATGCAATGCTAGACACATCACCATCGTGGTGTGCTATGCCACAACAGAAGACGCCAGCGATGACATCAAAGACGACTTCTACAACGCCCTCACATCCTCATTCACTAGGATCAAAAGAGGTGACATAAAAATTCTTATGGGAGACTTCAATGCGAAAATCGGCCCCAACAACAACGGATTAGAAAGGTGTCAGACCTTATGTCAGAACTTCTAAGTGGTTATTGGTGGCACTGTATGCCCCCACAAGAAAATCCATAAATACACATGGACCTCTCTGAATGGACATACTCGCAACTAAATCGACCACATCTGCATAAGTAGGAAATGGAGACGCTCGATAATGGATATTAGGAATAGGAGAATCCTATTGTCTGTCTAACGACAGTGACCACGAGCTGATAATCGGAGAGCTTTCGCAGCACACTTGGGAACTTATCAGCAAACGGAACAGCCTAAAGTCGAAAGCAGATCATGACTGCAGAGCTCGCGACGAACACAAAGAGCTATGCATGTTGGTGAAGAAATCAGCAAGAAACGACAAAAGAAAATTTCTGGACAGGCTCGCTGAAAATGCAGAAAGCGCAGCCAACATGAACAACATGCGCTCATTGTACCAGATAATTAGTCAACTGACCGGGAGCTGCCATAGGCGAACCCAACCAGTGCGGGACCCAGATGGAAGACTCTTTACTGATGATGAGGCACAACTCCAGAGATGGCAACAGCACTTTATGGAGATCAGCTGCACAGAACAACCGAGCAGGACGCAAGAAAACTTCAGTAGTATTGTACCGAGCAATAACTTCAGAATATCACCCACGGCACCATCAATTAGAGAAATAAAGGATGCTATCAGGAAATTAAAACACAATAAAGCGGCTGGAGATACCGGCCGAACTTCTCCAGATTAACACGCAACTAATGGCCGAAACACTGCATCCACATTTCAATAATATATGGGAAAGTGAGCGGATCCCAATATCCTGAAGAAAAGGAACCATCATCAAGCTACCGAAAAAAGGAGACCTCCGTGACTGCAACAACTGGCGAGGCATTACCCTGTTAAACACAAGTTACAAGGTACTAGCCACTCTACTGAACAAACGTCTTCAGGAAAAGATCAAGCCAAAACTACGAGATGAACAAGGGGGATTCAGACCACACAGGAGCTGCGTAGACCAGGCAAACACACTACGCGCAATAACCGAGCAAACTGTGGAATGGCTCTCGCCGCTGTACCTCTTGTTCATAGATTTCCAGAAGGCATTCGATTCGGTAGACAGAGCAGCGATATGGAGCAAGAAAGGGAGTGCCAGTGAAAATCATAAACATAGTGAATGCTATGTATGATGATGCTGAGCTGGCGGTAGTGCACAACGGGAAAATTAGTGCACCCTTCCAGACGAACAAAGAAGTCTGCATTTGGAACACTACATCGAGTATGGAGAAACCAGCAGATAAACAGAAAATCAAAGCTGCGCATATTCAACTCGTGTGTAAAATCCATACTGCTATACGGATCGGAGACGTAGCTGTCCTCTCAAAGGATATTGATGAAGTATTGATACCCCAATACTTGGGGTATTCTGCCCAGACAGAATATCCAATGAGGACTTATGGCACGGCACAGGAGAGGTCCCAATCCAGAAACAAATAAAGAAACGGAAATGGAAATGGATTGGCCACGCTCTGAGGAAGGAACCAGAAAGCATCGTAAGAATGGCTCTGGAATGGAACCCACAAGGAAGCAGAAGAGTGGGTCGCCCAAAGATGACCTGGCGCCGTACAGCACTCCTAAAAATATCCTCTCGAAGCGATACGGTTTAGGTTAAGATTCTCAAAACATAAGATTCTTAAAAGATGCACAAGTATAAGTATGCACATTTGACTATATCTTATAGCTGCCATATAACTGAACGATCGGAAATGACCCAACTTTCTGAAAGCACTTTTTTGTGTTTTTGAAGATAGAAAGCTGGAACTTGGTACAGATTATATTTCGATATTTATTTATATTTCGGAGGTCAGTTGATTCGACCTCCCAAATTTCATTAGGATCGGCCGACTATATCCTATAGCTGCCATATAACTGATTGATCGGAAATGGTATAACTTTGGGGTTTTTAAAGTTAGAGAGTTCAAATTTTAGGTGAAAGCTTTTTTTTGGCAAAATAATACGACATGCCAAATTTCGTAAGGATCGGCCGACTATATCCTATAGCTGCCATATAACTGATTGATCGGAGAAGTTATAACTTTGGAGTTTTTAGAGTTAGAGAGTTCAAATTTGACATTAGAGCTATTTTTGGCAAAACATTTTTGGCAAAACATTACGACATGCCAAATTTCATACGGATCGGCCGACTATATCTTATAGCTGCCATATAACTGATTGATCGGAAATGACCCAACTTTCGTGTTTTTAATGATAGAAAGCTGGAACTTAGTACTGATTATATTTTTGGTCAGATAATCCGACCTGCTCCATTTCAAAGGGAACGGCCGACTATAT
Organism: Drosophila bipectinata; assembly: GCF_030179905.1. Lineage (NCBI taxonomy): Eukaryota > Metazoa > Arthropoda > Insecta > Diptera > Drosophilidae > Drosophila > Drosophila bipectinata. The sequence goes on along the minus strand of NC_091740.1, from coordinate 7,260,226 downwards.
CCTATAGCTGCCATATAACTGAACGATCGGAAATGACCCAACTTTCGTGTTTTTGAAGATAGAAAGCAGGAACTTGGTACAGATTATATTTTTGGTCAGTTAATCCGACCTACCAAGTTTTTTTACGATCGGCTGACTATATTTTATAGCTGACATATAACTGAACGAAATACCAACTATGGTATTTTGGTAGAAATGTTTTTTGGTAGAAATACCAACTTTGGTATTTTTGAAGATAGAAGTTTGGGACTTTTTTTTAGATTTTGTATTATAATAAATTGGGTTATATAATGATATTCTCATAAGGATCAGCCAACTATATCCGATGTTTGCGATATATATCCGGTTTTGACTGCAAGGGTATATCAACTTAGGCTCCGCCCGAAGTTAGCTTTCCTTTCTTGTTTTTGGATTGAGATGGTACAGCTTTGGGCGAATGGAGCTTTTCCCTCTCCAAATAAGAAATTCGAAATTTATTATATAATTGTATTTCCCTAGCTAGGAAGAATAAAATAGAATAAATAGGCTTTTAACTGATGGCGAGAGTTCTGAAGGATAAGTCCCAATGAAAATTTATAAATAATAATTTGATAACTAAATTTGATAATTTACCTTTTGTAGTATGCACATATATTGAATACCCACTGTACCGAGAGTACTTAAAGGGTGCGCACTGTAACACTTTGTTGCAGTGTTTACATAATCCAAAGTCCCGGTCATAAACCCTAAGTGGCCGAAATATGCACCGATCGTTATGCCTTAGCCCGCACACAGAAAGTGCTAGTGTCAGCATAATCGTAACAAACGGTCAGCATATGCATACCCCTCGCGCCTCCACTTGAGAGCGCATAACAACATATATTATTATATTCCTTTATATATAAGTACATAGCCGTCTCTCTGTCGCCGCCTGCGAGCAGCGCTGCTACTAGACTTAGCCTTACTTAGACTTAAGAAATATTGTAAAAGAACAGAGATATTTTGAACGTTGGAGCGGCACCTCAGCTGCTCCTTCCAAATAAAGACCAACAAAACTCAACTCTTGGTGGTATCCTTTCATCCTTCATCACACTTTATCGATCAACATACCCATACATATATATATTTTCATTACGTAACAAAACATCCATCCCCTCTAAAATTATTAGGCAAATTTAAAGTAACAATTATAATAACCGTTCAATATCATGGCGGTTAGACGAATTCTTGAAAATATCCCTGCATTGTCACAGCCTAGGGAATCTCATACTTGCACCATTTGCAATAAAGCTAATGAGGAAGCAGAATGGACTATATCCACATGTAGGCATAAATTCCATTTGAGGTGTCTCACAACTTGGCTTGAAACCAACGCCACTTGTCCACTCTGCAGAAGAGCATGTAGTAGAAGCGAATTAGGCAATCCTGAAGCAGGTGAGGCCCAACAGTTGATCGATGTAATGCCATCGACTGGCAATAGTCCGCGTACAGGCACCGTTCCGCGTACATGTCCTCAGACCAGGCAGGGCTCTCGTAATAATCGAGTTACCACCACCATTCCCTGGGTAAGTCGGAATACCATGCAGAATCCCGAAAGGGCTAACCATACGCGAAGCTTTTCGGCTCGAAACGGCGTCTCAGAAGAGCGGGTACACTAAATAATAGCAGGGGCCTTAGAAAATCAGATGTCGAGCTTGGCAACGTCGATCTCTAATCAAATTAGTGCCACAATGGCAAATTTAAATTTGGGTCCAAGTCGTAGAGGATCACGGGGTGATCACGATCAGAATCTCTACGACGTCGGAAGCAGGGAAATACAGAAACCTTTAATGACTTGCTAGATTCGATGTAAGGGCTCGCGGACGCGTTAAGGGATCCGTTGTCTGACTCCAAAATAACGGAAGAGGTCCGACATAATCTTAGGGCGGAATTGAAACACGAGTTATTGCATGTTCCAAAACCAACCTTGGCTGCGTTACGCACTGAATGCCACAGGCATGAAGAATTTTTCAAAGGATTTCATAATAGAGCCGTGCCGCTAACAAATACTCGACCTTCGCTTAACGAAATTCAATTTATTAAACAGACGGAGGAGGATTTCGAAGGCGACCAGGAATCAAATGAAGTTTGTGCCATTCGTTCGACGGGCAAAATCAACTGTGACGAAATAGGACATCGTTATCAAGATTGTCTAAAAAAACGTCGCATATTTTGTTATGGGTGTGGGTCGATTAACACTTATAAGCTCAATTGTTCGAAATTTCATCCCGGGTCGGAAAACCGATCTCGGGATATTCGCCAAAACCATTAAGCGAATATCCTTTTCAAATCTCGGAACCAATCAGATCAGAACTCGATGAAGACAAACTTAACGTAAACCCTATCAAATTTACTCCCTATCATATACGTTTAGACAAGCTGCTATGCGAAAGTAAGGACAGTTTAATAGCCTCAAGAGGTAAAAGTCGTAGCGCTGAGCGCATTAAAAATTATTTTAGAAACGTTCGGGAGCTAAAGAAAGTCGTAATTTCATCACTCTTACACAAGCATAACGCCATTCGTCCCTTTTCACAAATACAAATACAAAGGATTGCCACCTGTGCACTGTATTTCGAAAATTGATCTCAAAGATGCTGTCGGGTCAAGCAGCAAGCAACTAATTTAAACACAACAATTAATTAGTAACTGATGTTTTGCTGGTCGCAAGCCGAATCTCTTTCGGCCGCTCGGCTTTGCTACTTCGGCGTTTATAGTTAGCGAGCATCCGCTCAGCCTATTCTGCAAGGTTGGCGCCACTCTCCTTCGTCTTTTTACTGCGCTCGCATCCTAAATTGGATTTCAAATATTGTACATAAATCCTAATTTCATATGCGGCCTGAATAAAGTTTATAACGTTGAAATTAATTAAATTTTGATTTTTTATTTACGGCACCGAAAACTCTCGATGACCAAACATTGGTGAACCCCGACGTGATCGTTAATATATTTATATACACATAAACAAATTACTAAAACAAAAACAAAACAATTTTGTAAACAGTGTTATGTGAAATTATCATTATCAAATTATCATACGTGTCTAATAAGTTTATTTACAATAATAAACAAATTATAATATATTATTATATTATACATACATACAGGCATAAACATAAACGTTAGTTCACAAGCACACATACATATTTACGATCCACAACGCAAGTGCATTCGCCCCCGCATAGACTTCATACAAACATACGATCCACAACGCAAGTGCATTCGCTCGCACATAGCTTCATATATATATACATTCCACAATTCCGCTACGGTTTTGAGCGCACAGTGGGACGGATCGTGTTCGCCGCGAGCAAATCAAATTTATTTCGGTTGTTCGGAACTCAATATAATAAATCATGAACTCCAGCGGCGCCGTCACAGGAGCACCCACTCCAACCCGGAGTGCAATTTTAAAGTCCAAGGCCCTGGGTATTCTCCAGGACTTACAGAGGATCCAATGAGCTCTTCAGCCTATTTCCAAGGTGGATGATGCCATGCTACACGTGCGACATGGTCAGATAGCCACCATGTTCAGCGACTTCAAGGCCATCCACGGGGAGCTTGAGGATTTGGACATTTTGCAGATCAGCAGTGACCTTCGATGGACTGTTTCGGAGCTCGTAGCGACGATGCAGGCGGAAATTGAGCACGAGACGACCCTTCGCTCATCTCGAATTGCTGCCCACTCCACCCTTGCCAACGGAATGTCCACCATGCAGGCTGACCCAGGGTTAGTTCAAAGTTTTCAAGTGCTGCCTCCTTTGCCGCTCCTTACTCGATCTTCTGTACCATAGTCGGCAGCAATCCTCGTATTAGTAAGGTGGAAAAGTTGCAAAGGTTGCGATCTTGCCTTCGGGAGTCCGCTTTCGAAGCAGTTCGTTCCTTGGAAGTCTCCGACGAGAACTATGATGTTGCGCTGAATTTATTGGAGAAACGATTTAATAACCGTCGCTTAATATTTCAGGCACACGTGAACGAGATTCTGGGCCTCAGTCTGTTGGAAAGTGGCTCAATAGCAGCTCTTCGAAGTCTTTCGGACAAACTTAATGCCCATATGCGAGCCTTAAAGAATTTGGGTACTTCAGTTCAGATCGCCAGCTGCATCATCGTCCAAGTTCTGCTTCAAAGGTTGGACCCAGCTACCCAGGCCAAGTGGGAGGAGAGTCAAAACTCCTCAGGTTCAGACGCCGTCTCTTCTTGGGAGTCGATGGCCGAATTTTTGGAGCAGCGGTGTAGGACGCTGGAGGCTATGGACGTGGCCATGGCTGCATACGCCCCGGGCGCTCATGTGGGAAGGCGTCAAGGTGAAAATAATGGTAGATCATCCTTTATTGTTACTAATTCGCTTCCCTCTACCTGTGCTCTATGCGGTGGATGGTCCCATATAATGTCTGCATGCCCCCGATTTCTATCAATGCCCCCTGAGATTCGCCTTGGTGAGGCCAGGCGACTCGGTCTTTGTCGGAAGTGTCTGCAAACGGGCCATCACATGCGTGAGTGCCTCGCTGCTAGTTGTCGCAGTTGTGGAAGGAGGCATCACAGCCTGCTGCATTTCCTGGAGCCGCCGGCATCTAGCGGCCAGCCTTTGGTTGGTCCTCCCACGTCAGCCATAGCCGAGGTCGCCGAGCCTGCAGCCTCTTCGCCGTCCACTGCTAATGCACTAGTTGCTCAAGGTCACAGCGGCGATATATCGTTGCTTGCTACAGCGAACATTTTTGTTCGTAGTCGCGCTGGATCCCTTGTTCCATGCCGAGCTTTGTTGGATTCTGGATCTCAGGTGCACGTGATCACTTCCCGGCTGGCAAGTCAGCTGCAGCTCCGGAGGTACAAGTCATTCATGGCGGTGTCTGGTATTGGAGATACCGGCTTTGCGACAGATGGATTCTCTGTTGATGTTCTCCTACGTTCCCACTGTTCCGAGTACTCGGCCCTGGTTAACGCCGTCATCGCCGCCAATATCACGGACCTGCAGCCTAGCTTCAGTTTGGATGTCTCCAGCTGGAATATTCCTGGCAATCTTTCTTTGGCTGATCCTGAATTTTTCCGCCCACAGCGCATCGACCTTCTTATCGGAGCCAGTCTGTTTTATGAGCTGTTGTGTGTTGGGCAAATTAAGCTCTCAGCCGGCCTGCCATTGCTGCAGAAAACTCAACTGGGATGGGTCGTGTGTGGAGGCGGTTCACATGTCCAGAGAAGATCACTCGTTTCCACTGCCCACAAGGATGTTCCGGAGAGCGCAACAATGCTGGATGATCAGCTGGATTCTTTGCTCCGCCGGTTTTGGGAAATCGAAGACTGCTCCGAGCCTATTGTGAAGCGGACGAAGGAAGAGCTAGATTGCGATGCGCATTTCGTGCAACATGTTGCTCGGCTGGATTCCGGCGCCTACGCTGTGCGGCTTCCGTTAAAATGCGGCTCTAAGCTGCTGGGAGAGTCGTATCCCCAAGCCGTTCGACGATTTCTCTCCCTCGAAAGGAAGCTCTGTCGCCGTCCTCAATTCAAGGAGCAATATGCTGCCTTCATAAAGGAGTATCTGGAGTTGGGTCACATGTCTCCAGTCCCTTCTGATGCGAGCGTCACTGGCCAATACTTTCTTCCACACCATTGTGTTTTAAAGGAGGACAGTTCAACAACCAAGCTCAGGGTTGTTTTTGATGGATCTGCTGTCACAACTTCTGGATATTCATTGAATGACGTGTTGATGTCTGGCCCAGTTATTCAGCCAAAGTTACTGCATATTCTGTTAAGGTTCCGATGCCATCGGGTGGCCATTACTGGAGATATTTGTAAAATGTATCGTTGCGTCAGGGTTTTTCCTGAGGACAGCTATCTTCAGTGTATTCTTTGGCGGGATTCCACCAAGGATGAGTTACAGGTTTTTAAGCTGGACACGGTCACCTACGGAACGAAGCCTGCCTCATTTTTAGCAGTTCGGACAATGCATCAGTTGGCAGATGATGAGCAAATAATGTTTCCAAAGGGGGCCGAAATTCTGCGTCGCGACTTTTATGTGGATGATCTGCTTTCCGGAGGCGACTCTATAGATGAAGCTATTAGCATAATGCAGCAAACATCCGCGATTCTTGCCAAAGGCCATTTTCGGTAAGGAAGTGGTGCTTCAATGTTGCTGACGTTCTGGATAAGGTGCCTGAAGAAGATCGGGAGTCTTTCCTAAAGTTTGATGATGGCAGCAACTTCACAAAGACACTGGGTCTCGCTTGGGATCCTGCAACTGACCGCTTGCTATTTTCTTTTGAAGGGATTCAGTCAATCTCAAAGCCCACTAGGCGCATTGTGCTTTCTTCAGTCGCTCGGCTTTATGACCCCTTAGGCCTTGTTGGTCCTGTAATTTCAAAGGCAAAGATCTTTCTTCAGAAGCTGTGCCGTGAGAAGTTGTCCTGGGATGAAAGTCTTCCTCAAGCCCTTCACTGCGACTGGAATATGATTTGTAGCAGCTTTGGTAGTACGCAGCGCGCCGAATTCCCTAGATGGGTGCTAACATCGAAATCCGAGGTGGAGGTCCATGGATTCTGTGATGCCAGCATTGAGGCGTATGGGGCATGCGTTTATGTCGTGTCCAAGGGCGCAGGATCTGCAAGCTATTTACTCTGTTCGAAGTCCCGAGTTGCGCCGTTAAAGACTGTTACGGTGCCTAAGCTGGAGTTATCGGGAGCCGAGTTGTTGGCTCGACTTATGTCGGAAGTAGAGCAGTTGAAGGTCTACGTTGGAAAGTATTTTTGCTGGTGCGATTCTGCTGTGGCTCTGTCTTGGATTCGAGAAGAACCCTCTCGGTTTAATGTTTTCGTCGCCAATCGAGTTTCGACCATTCAAAAGCTAACTAGAGAAATGGAGTGGCGGTATGTTCCCACTTCTTTGAACCCATCAGATATCCTGTCGCGTGGTGCTCTTCCCAATGAATTGGTTGAGAATAAGCTGTGGTCTCATGGTCCTCCGTTTCTCGTTGGATCCCAAGAGACGTGGCCAACCGCGGTCCCATCTGAGAGATCAACCCTGAATGAGCAAGGGTCCTGCTCATTCAGTCTCCGTACGTGGATATAACAGCGGTTTCTAAGTACGCTAATTCGTTTCCAGCACTGCAGAGGGTATTCGCTTACGTATACAAGTTTTCTCAACGAATTCACCACAACGGTGTTACGGCTAGCGATACAAAATCTGGAACACAGCTGTTATTGCGGCTAGTGCAACGTGTGCATTTTTGGGAGGAAATAAAGGCTCTTCAAAATGGAAAAGACATAGCGGTATCCAGTGCCCTTGCCTCATCCTCTCCCTTCTTGGACAAATTTGGACTGTTGCGCGTAGACGGTCGGCTAAAAAATTCGTCGTTGGATTTTGATAGTCAGCATCCAATTATACTTCCAAGAAGCCATCCAGTTACGCGGGCTATAATTGTTGACTTCCATGAGCGAAATTTACATACGGGACCTCGCGCACTGTTGGCAATTATTCGGTCCCAATATTGGCCAATTGGGGGGAGAAAAACCGTGACGAAGGCATTACACAAATGCATCCGATGCTTCCGGACTAAGCCTCGGCTGTTGCAGCACATTATGGCTGATCTCCCGGAGGAAAGAGTTAGCAGCTCCCAGGTCTTCGGAGTCACTGGTGTGGATTTTTGTGGACCGTTCTATTATAAGCCGGAAGTGCGTAATAAGGCTCCAGTAAAATATACATTAGCATTTTCATTTGTTTTGCTACCAAAGCCGTCCACCTGGAGCTTGTAAGAGATCTGTCCACAATGTCTTTTTTGCAGGCTTTGAAGCGTTTTATATGCACCCGCCGAAGTCCTCAACATATTTGGTCTGACAACGCAACCAACTTTGTTGGAGCCAAAAACGAGCTAAAGGAGCTGCGCCGATTATTTTTAAGCGAAGAGCATCAACGGTCACTGCTGGAGTTTTGCTCTATGGAGTCCATCGAATGGCATTTTATTCCTCCTCGATCTCCGCATTTCGGTGGTCTGTGGGAAGCGGCTGTTAAAACCGCCAAGCACCATTTTTACCGAGCTGTCGGATCTGCAGTTCTAGGATTCGAGGAGCTGCGAACGCTGCTGTGCCATATTGGGGCTGTTATAAATTCACGACCCTTATTGTCTCTTTCAGAAAATCCTGCAGACCTTGATGTTCTGACCCCGGCTCATTTTTTAACTGGTGGTCCGTCAGTCAGCTTTATCGAGCCTGATGCCACAAAGCTGAACTTCAACCGTTTGGACAGCTGGCAGCGCGTCTCTTTCCTGCAGCAGTCTTTCTGGTCCCGATGGAAGGAGGAGTATCTAAGTCTTCTCCAGCAGCGCTCCAAATGGCGCGCCTCCGGTCCTGCCTTGGCCCCGAACGATGTGGTGCTAGTAAAGGACGAGAATCTACCTCCGATGAAATGGCCGCTTGCGAGAATAATGGAGTTAATCCCTGGTCGGGATGGTATCTTTCGAGTGGCGGTGATAAAAACCTCATCTGGAATTACCAAGCGAGCAGTGACTAAGCTGTGCCTTTTGCCCCTTAAGGATGAAGTTGGAGTAGAAGCCCCAACTGGGGGGGAGAATGTCGGGTCAAGCAGCAAGCAACTAATTTAAACACAACAATTAATTAGTAACTGATGTTTTGCTGGTCGCAAGCCGACTCTCTTTTGGCCGCTCGGCTTTGCTACTTCGGCGTTTATAGTTAGCGAGCATCCGCTCAGCCTATTCTGCAAGGTTGGCGCCACTCTCGTTCGTCTTTTTACTGCGCTCGCATCCTAAATTGGATTTTAAATATTGTACATAAATCCTAATTTCATATGCGGCCTGAATAAAGTTTAAAACGTTGAAATTAATTAAATTTTGATTTTTTATTTACGGCACCGAAAACTCTCGATGACCAAACAGATGCCTTATGCCAAATTGAGTTAGATTCTCCATCAATGGCGAAAAAAGCGTTCACAGTACCCAATAGACCGTTGTATCAATTCAAACGTATGCCATTTGGATTGTCCAATGCGCCACAGACTCTTTGTCGACTAATGGATATGGTGATTTCATATAGTAAGAAATCTCATGTTCTAGTTTACCTTGATGACTTATTAGTTTTATCTTCAACATGTGAGGATCATCTGAAACACTTGGACGAAGTAGCTGTTCAACTTCGAAAGGCGGGGTTGACTATAAATGTCGCGAAAAGTCAATTTGGCTTGAAACAAGTACAGTACTTGGGTTTTATTGGAGAAGGAACGTTGCCAACCAACTCTGAGAAGGTTAGAGCAGTAGCCGAATTTCCCGTTCCCAGTACTCAGAAACAGCTAAGGCGGTTTTTGGGAATGACTGGTTGGTACCAGCGGTCCTTATCCCAATACTCCACCGTAATATTTCCACTAATGGAGCTCTTAGGAAAGGCTTTGAAATGGAATGAGCAAGCTCAATCCACATTTGAAGAAATTAAAAAGCGACTATATGTTCACCACCTCTACTAATGCACCCCAATTATAAAAAGCCTTTCGTTGTCCAATGTGACGCATCTTTTCATGGAGTGGGAGCGGTACTTGCTCAGACAGATGCGAATAACATAGAAAGACCAATTGCCTACACGTCAAAGAAATTGAACAAGGCTCAGGTTGTTGTTTTGCATGGTTGTTTTGGCAGTTTTGAAATTTCAAATGTACATCGAAGCATCCTTTCAAAATTGTTACGGATCATACCAGTTTACGGTGGTTAATGAACCAGACCAGAGGTATACACAAGGAATGCACAATCCGAGACAAGTTTATAGAAGCCGGATTACCCGATTTCCAGGTTATCGACAATTTCCTTTACCATCGAAATTGCTTTTCCACAACTGGAAATAGGTTTGGATGAGATGAGGTTTGGAAATTGTACGTTCCAACCGCCCTGCGAGAGAATGTTATCCGCTCTAGTCATGATCAGCCTTCTTCGGCACATGGGGGCGTAGCCAAATGTTTGGAACGTATCCGACGAAATTTCTTTTGGCGAGGAATGGCTTCGGCAATATATTGCAAAATGTGAATTGTGTAGGACGTCAAAGTATCCAAATCGTAGCCAAAGACCACCTATGGGAAGCAGAATCATCAGTGAACGACCTTTTCAAAGATTGTATATAGATTTTATAGGGCCTTTTCCACGATCGAAAAAAGGCAATATAGGTATTTTCATCATACTTGATCACTTCTCCAAGCTTACTTTTCTCAAGCCAGTTCGGAAGTTTTCGTCTTAGATTATTATCGACTTCTTAAGGGATGAGATCTTTGCGTGTTCCCGAATCCATTGTAAGTGACAATGGATCGCAATTCAAAAGTCATGAGTTTACAGCATTTCTTATTAAGTATGGTATTAAGCATATCTGCACTGCGTCGTACGCCCCTCAAGCTAATGCCGCCGAACGGGTTCATCGCTCCATTATGTACGTCATAATCAAAGAGAGTGGGATATCATCCTTCCCAGTATAAGCTGCGCGTTGAGAAACTCCATACATCAGTCAGTCGGAGCTGATCCTTACCGTATTGTGTTTGGTCAGTACATGATAACGCATGGAAAGGATTACACGTTGCTTAGGAAGTTAGATCTGTTAAAAAGAGGAGCAGGACATATATATAGAGAAGACGAATTTACAAACATTCATGCTGATATTGGGAAATAGTGAAAAAGGGCATTCTCGAAAAATAGAAGGACTTAGAAGGAAGGAATAGAAGGATAAAACAGAAAGTTGGCTCTGCCATTTATAGATTGGAAGACCTTAAAGGGAAGAAGCTACCTTAAGGGGAATCTCGCCACCTATGTAGTTTAACAACATTTAGCCACCTCAAACATTGATCCTAGCCAAGGATTTTTTTTTTATTCATCCCCCTCACAATGCTATTTGGGAATCCTTCTCCCAGTCCCTTTTCTACGATTCGATCTACGACGATTCGCGTGACGACTATGTCCCTACTGAAGGTACAAGAACCACTCCCACTTTCCCTGAGCACGGCTGTAGCCTGTTAGTAGATCGAAGTACCTGTTTAGTCGTAACTTGTTTAAAAAATAATATGTGAGGGAAATACGTAAAACTCGCAACTTGGGCTACTTAGCTATGAGACGGGGCATAGCAAGCTACGTACAAATAAAATAACCCCCAACGAGCCTGAGCTGCAAGATATCTACGTGTGTTCCTTACGCCCATACTTATGAGAAATATTTGAATTGTACCGCCTAAAGATATTATCGCTCTGTTAAGTACTCGTTCTTGTTACTCGCTGCGTCGCAGTTTCGAAGGAAAGAATAGAAGGAGCAGATAGAAACTAGTAATAAATGAACTTCCATTGAATTCGGTTGATGCGTTTCTACTGGGACCATAGTTGCTGGCCTGAAACAGGCATTTTCGCAGTTTGCCATTTTGGAGCAAACCAATTTTGTCGCCCCCGGGTAGACTCAGAAGGACGTATCATCATATATACATAGCAGATCAGCTATTTGTACATCCGCAATCTCAGTTTGGGCTTGTACTCGACACGCTGAAATTCATCGTTCATATAGCAGATCAGCTTTAGATATTCACCGTGGAATCTCAGTTTGGGCTTGTACTGGACACGCCGCTGGATTTCGCTAATCGCTAAGTAACAAATTGATAGCATTTCGGTAAATGAAATACATACATAAGCCTGCAAAATATCAGCCAAGGCGTGGGTTTGAGGCAAACACGTGTCAAGATTAAAGGTTGGTTCTTTAGTTGCTTGGTGCCGTTCTTTCTCTCTTCACATGCACATACCATCGCACACCACACACATACATACAGCCAAATATAGTTCATCGATCAGAGGGAGCTTTGAAAATCGTTGCAGCACCTTTATTGCGCTTAGCCCGAGTTTTGTGAATTCGAGTTGTTCAATTTGTCTCTCTGCTGCAGAATAAAGGCTCACGCTTGCACTTCAGCTCACATACAATTCGGGTACAGTTATAACAAAGTTCCAAAGTTAAAATAAGTTCAATCAATAACCTATCGTAACACTAGATAGCTGTGCTTTCTACTTGAGAATTCAATTTCAATTAAATCAGTGGGTGGCAAAAATTCACTTATATTGACATTTTACCGTAAAATTGCATCATGGCTCCGAAGCGACGTTTAAGTCGTCAGCAAAGTTCAAGTGTACATGATGTCAATGATGACAACGATCGTGCTAATTCATTACTCTCGCGTCTTGAAAGTGTTAAGGGTGACATAGACCGCATGGGAGAGTTTATGCAACAACAAATCGTATCCATTCGAGGCAGCGAATTAGAGTACAGATTAGACATTTTAAGCAATTACATAAATCGTGCATTTAACCTTCAAGAGGAAATTGAGTCCATTAATCCGGTATTGTCCTCGCGAGCTGAGCTTGAGGATAAGTGTGTAGCCACAAAATCTCTTTATATGTCAGCTATTGTACAGAATCAAAGACCACCATTACTTAACTCGACCCTTAATACCACAAGCTCCCAAAATAAAAATTTACCTTGAATGAATTTACCCAAGTTTTCCGGATGCTACTCAGAGTATAAGAACTTTATTGGTTTATTCACAAGTCTTATAGATAGCGATCCAGCTCTTAGCGACGTCGAAAAATTTAATCACCTGTTGTCATGTCTGGAGAAAGAAGCATTGGGGACCGTGAAAGCATACCAAAAAACTGAGACCAATTACCCAAAGGCACTAGCCGCCTTAAATCGGGTGTACGACAATCAGTGTTTAATTTTTTTTTATTGTATTTAACGCCTCTTCGACATTCCCTCAATGCAGGGTCCGCCCGCCTTGTCACTGCGTCACATGATAGATACTGTCACAGCTATTTACGAATCCTTGCTTTCACTAGGCAGTGACAAAGTAATAGCAAATGCAATGCTCATACACATCGTCATGACCAAAGTCATGTGGATCACTACATTCACGCGTGCAGTTCGTTTGTGGCCGCAACAGTCGCTACACGATTCAAATTCGCTAAGACATTCCCATTGTGCATAAACTGCCTAAGGAAAGGGCATTCCGTTCTTTCGTGTCAATCCTCTAAGTGCCGCGTGTGTTCGCGGAACTGCTACATAGATACAGCTCCGACTCTTCACCGTCAGAGCTAGCTTCCACTCAAGAGCCGATTGTGACACAACCTTTGACCACCTCTGCCGTCCACCACGCGATGACAGCCGACTCAAATCAAATTGTATTAGCTACAGCCCTTGTTAACATTACAGGTAGTAATGGTCAAATGCATATTGCTCGTGTGTTTTTAGATTCCGGGTCACAGGTAAACTTTATAACAGAAGAGTTATACAAAATTCTAAAACTTAAGTGCGATCGAAAAGACACAAGCCTTCTTGGAATAGGTCAATCAGCTGTATCAGCTCGCCATGTAGTTCAAGCAACTATACACTCCCGAACACAGGCATTTCAATTGGAAGCTGAACTTATTGTTCTGAAGTCAATATCATCGTCCCAACCAGAGAGGGCAGTTCAAGTGTTAGACTGGAACCTCCCCGACAACATAAAGTTAGCTGATCCACTGTTTCACAAACCTCAGAGAATTGACATATTGCTTGGTGCTGACGAATTTTTCGAGTTGTTAAAGGAAGGGAAATTTAAGCAGGAAACATATGGTCCAGTCCTACAAAATTCCGTTTTTGGATGGATTGTTTCAGGTCGGTGCAAGTCATCAAAAACAAATTTCAAAAAGGCTACCTCAATGTTGAGCGCGGTTCAAGATCATTGCAGTATAGACATGTTGATTCGAAAATTCTGGGAAATAGAAAGTCTTCCGAGCATTGCACGGAATAAGCTTTACACTCCGGAGCAAATTATGTGCGAAAAGGCATTCATCGAGAGTATTGTTCGGTTACCCTCCGGTCGACTTCAAGTTTCATTGCCATTGAAGTCCAGCCCTACTTGTCTTGGCACGTCGTTTGAAATCGCAAAAAGGTGGTTCTTAGCACTAAAAAGGAGGATGTCCAATAACACAAAAATAAATTCTATGTACGTTGCCTTTATGAAGGAGTACATTTCCTTAGGGAACATGACGTTGGTCAATGATGAAATTTCTACTGAGCCTCATTTCTTCATTCCTTATCAATGTGTGCTCAGACCGAAAAGTTCAGGCACTAAACTTAGAGTGGTTTTCGATGCATCGAGTAAGACAAGCTCTCAAGTGTCATTGAACGAACTGCTGATGATCGGACCAACTATACAGCCGTGTCTATACGCTACATTGCTAAGGTTTCGTTTTCGCAAATACGCTATTACAGCAGATATCGTCAAAATGTATAGACAAGTCGAAATAACTGAATCCCATCGTAATTTGCAACTAATAGTAGATTGTATATAGATTTTATAGGGCCTTTTCCACGATCGAAAAAAGGCAATATAGGTATTTTCATCATACTTGATCACTTCTCCAAGCTTACTTTTCTCAAGCCAGTTCGGAAGTTTTCGTCTTAGATTATTATCGACTTCTTAAGGGATGAGATCTTTGCGTGTTCCCGAATCCATTGTAAGTGACAATGGATCGCAATTCAAAAGTCATGAGTTTACAGCAGTGGTGGGCACGAAATCTAACGGTCGGAGCCGCAGCTCGGCCAAACAACAAATTACAACAACAACCACCTCCGTCGCGATGCGTCGCTGCCACGAGCCAGACAGAATGTGCGAGCAAAAAGAATACACTGACAAAAACAGTTTCAGTACATTTAATTTTTTATTAATTTTTAACTTATTAATTTTTCGTAGTTTATCGTATCATTACTTCATTTGTCCAACAATAGTCCCACAAATTAAACACTGCATCATATTAATTTTATGGTTTTTTGTAAAATAATATTTCCTTTTAAAGTCTAAAATTTCAATTTCTTGGTCCATTTTTACGTTTACTTGTCTTGAATTCACTGCACAGAATGACTTCCAAACTTTTTTGGCTGTGCAGAAGTCGACGACAACTGCGCAGTTCGCTTTAAAATTGTTTTTGTTTTAAGTTGCTTGTGCGCAAACCCACCCTTATTTTTTGTTGTTGCAAACTCGGGACCGAGGAGTCGGGTCCGCACCTGCTTCGAAATTTGTGTAGCATTGTTTTTGTAAATCTCCACGACTCACTGGCCGCGCGACCCGACCGTCTGGACCGATTTGCTGACGCCAAAAATTACGAATAACGGAGGGAGCCTTGAGAGCCCGAGGAGCCATGGGCTTGCCCACCCCTGGTTTACAGCATTTCTAATTAAGTATGGTATTAAGCATATCTGCACTGCGTCGTACGCCCCTCAAGCTAATGCCGCCGAACGGGTTCATCGCTCCATTATGTACGTCATAATCAAAGAGAGTGGGATATCATCCTTCCCAGTATAAGCTGCGCGTTGAGAAACTCCATACATCAGTCAGTCGGAGCTGATCCTTACCGTATTGTGTTTGGTCAGTACATGATAACGCATGGAAAGGATTACACGTTGCTTAGGAAGTTAGATCTGTTAAAAAGAGGAGCAGGACATATATATAGAGAAGACGAATTTACAAACATTCATGCTGATATTGGGAAATAGTGAAAAAGGGCATTCTCGAAAAATAGAAGGACTTAGAAGGAAGGAATAGAAGGATAAAACAGAAAGTTGGCTCTGCCATTTATAGATTGGAAGACCTTAAAGGGAAGAAGAAGCTACCTTAAGGGGAATCTCGCCACCTATGTAGTTTAACAACATTTAGCCACCTCAAACATTGATCCTAGCCAAGGAATTTTTTTTTATTCATCCCCCTCACAATGCTATTTGGGAATCCTTCTCCCAGTCCCTTTTCTACGATTCGATCTACGACGATTCGCGTGACGACCATGTCCCTACTGAAGGTACAAGAACCACTCCCACTTTCCCTGAGCACGGCTGTAGCCTGTTAGTAGATCGAAGTACCTGTTTAGTCGTAACTTGTTTAAAAAATAATATGTGAGGGAAATACGTAAAACTCGCAACTTGGGCTACTTAGCTATGAGACGGGGCATAGCAAGCTACGAGCAAATAAAATAACCCCCAACGAGCCTGAGCTGCAAGATATCTACGTGTGTTCCTTACGCCCATACTTATGAGAAATATTTGAATTGTACCGCCTAAAGATATTATCGCTCTGTTAAGTACTCGTTCTTGTTACTCGCTGCGTCGCAGTTTCGAAAGAAAGAATAGAAGGAGCAGATAGAAACTAGTAATAAATGAACTTCCATTGAATTCGGTTGATGCGTTTCTACTGGGACCATAGTTGCTGGCCTGAAACAGGCATTTTCGCAGTTTGCCATTTTGGAGCAAACCAATTTTGTCGCCCCCGGGTAGACTCAGAAGGACGTATCATCATATATACATAGCAGATCAGCTATTTGTACATCCGCAATCTCAGTTTGGGCTTGTACTCGACACGCTGAAATTCATCGTTCATATAGCAGATCAACTTTAGATATTCACCGTGGAATCTCAGTTTGGGCTTGTACTGGACACGCCGCTGGATTTCGCTAATCGCTAAGTAACAAATTGATAGCATTTCGGTAAATGAAATACATACATAAGCCTGCAAAATATCAGCCAAGGCGTGGGTTTGAGGCAAACACGTGTCAAGATTAAAGGTTGGTTCTTTAGTTGCTTGGTGCCGTTCTTTCTCTCTTCACATGCACATACCATCGCACACCACACACATACATACAGCCAAATATAGTTCATCGATCAGAGGGAGCTTTGAAAATCGTTGCAGCACCTTTATTGCGCTTAGCCCGAGTTTTGTGAATTCGAGTTGTTCAATTTGTCTCTCTGCTGCAGAATAAAGGCTCACGCTTGCACTTCAGCTCACATACAATTCGGGTACAGTTATAACAAAGTTCCAAAGTTAAAATAAGTTCAATCAATAACCTATCGTAACACTAGATAGCTGTGCTTTCTACTTGAGAATTCAATTTCAATTAAATCAGTGGGTGGCAAAAATTCACTTATATTGACATTTTACCGTAAAATTGCATCATGGCTCCGAAGCGACGTTTAAGTCGTCAGCAAAGTTCAAGTGTACATGATGTCAATGATGACAACGATCGTGCTAATTCATTACTCTCGCGTCTTGAAAGTGTTAAGGGTGACATAGACCGCATGGGAGAGTTTATGCAACAACAAATCGTATCCATTCGAGGCAGCGAATTAGAGTACAGATTAGACATTTTAAGCAATTACATAAATCGTGCATTTAACCTTCAAGAGGAAATTGAGTCCATTAATCCGGTATTGTCCTCGCGAGCTGAGCTTGAGGATAAGTGTGTAGCCACAAAATCTCTTTATATGTCAGCTATTGTACAGAATCAAAGACCACCATTACTTAACTCGACCCTTAATACCACAAGCTCCCAAAATAAAAATTTACCTTGAATGAATTTACCCAAGTTTTCCGGATGCTACTCAGAGTATAAGAACTTTATTGGTTTATTCACAAGTCTTATAGATAGCGATCCAGCTCTTAGCGACGTCGAAAAATTTAATCACCTGTTGTCATGTCTGGAGAAAGAAGCATTGGGGACCGTGAAAGCATACCAAAAAACTGAGACCAATTACCCAAAGGCACTAGCCGCCTTAAATCGGGTGTACGACAATCAGTGTTTAATTTTTTTTTATTGTATTTAACGCCTCTTCGACATTCCCTCAATGCAGGGTCCGCCCGCCTTGTCACTGCGTCACATGATAGATACTGTCACAGCTATTTACGAATCCTTGCTTTCACTAGGCAGTGACAAAGTAATAGCAAATGCAATGCTCATACACATCGTCATGACCAAAGTCATGTGGATCACTACATTCACGCGTGCAGTTCGTTTGTGGCCGCAACAGTCGCTACACGATTCAAATTCGCTAAGACATTCCCATTGTGCATAAACTGCCTAAGGAAAGGGCATTCCGTTCTTTCGTGTCAATCCTCTAAGTGCCGCGTGTGTTCGCGGAACTGCTACATAGATACAGCTCCGACTCTTCACCGTCAGAGCTAGCTTCCACTCAAGAGCCGATTGTGACACAACCTTTGACCACCTCTGCCGTCCACCACGCGATGACAGCCGACTCAAATCAAATTGTATTAGCTACAGCCCTTGTTAACATTACAGGTAGTAATGGTCAAATGCATATTGCTCGTGTGTTTTTAGATTCCGGGTCACAGGTAAACTTTATAACAGAAGAGTTATACAAAATTCTAAAACTTAAGTGCGATCGAAAAGACACAAGCCTTCTTGGAATAGGTCAATCAGCTGTATCAGCTCGCCATGTAGTTCAAGCAACTATACACTCCCGAACACAGGCATTTCAATTGGAAGCTGAACTTATTGTTCTGAAGTCAATATCATCGTCCCAACCAGAGAGGGCAGTTCAAGTGTTAGACTGGAACCTCCCCGACAACATAAAGTTAGCTGATCCACTGTTTCACAAACCTCAGAGAATTGACATATTGCTTGGTGCTGACGAATTTTTCGAGTTGTTAAAGGAAGGGAAATTTAAGCAGGAAACATATGGTCCAGTCCTACAAAATTCCGTTTTTGGATGGATTGTTTCAGGTCGGTGCAAGTCATCAAAAACAAATTTCAAAAAGGCTACCTCAATGTTGAGCGCGGTTCAAGATCATTGCAGTATAGACATGTTGATTCGAAAATTCTGGGAAATAGAAAGTCTTCCGAGCATTGCACGGAATAAGCTTTACACTCCGGAGCAAATTATGTGCGAAAAGGCATTCATCGAGAGTATTGTTCGGTTACCCTCCGGTCGACTTCAAGTTTCATTGCCATTGAAGTCCAGCCCTACTTGTCTTGGCACGTCGTTTGAAATCGCAAAAAGGTGGTTCTTAGCACTAAAAAGGAGGATGTCCAATAACACAAAAATAAATTCTATGTACGTTGCCTTTATGAAGGAGTACATTTCCTTAGGGAACATGACGTTGGTCAATGATGAAATTTCTACTGAGCCTCATTTCTTCATTCCTTATCAATGTGTGCTCAGACCGAAAAGTTCAGGCACTAAACTTAGAGTGGTTTTCGATGCATCGAGTAAGACAAGCTCTCAAGTGTCATTGAACGAACTGCTGATGATCGGACCAACTATACAGCCGTGTCTATACGCTACATTGCTAAGGTTTCGTTTTCGCAAATACGCTATTACAGCAGATATCGTCAAAATGTATAGACAAGTCGAAATAACTGAATCCCATCGTAATTTGCAACTAATAGTAGATTGTATATAGATTTTATAGGGCCTTTTCCACGATCGAAAAAAGGCAATATAGGTATTTTCATCATACTTGATCACTTCTCCAAGCTTACTTTTCTCAAGCCAGTTCGGAAGTTTTCGTCTTAGATTATTATCGACTTCTTAAGGGATGAGATCTTTGCGTGTTCCCGAATCCATTGTAAGTGACAATGGATCGCAATTCAAAAGTCATGAGTTTACAGCAGTGGTGGGCACGAAATCTAACGGTCGGAGCCGCAGCTCGGCCAAACAACAAATTACAACAACAACCACCTCCGTCGCGATGCGTCGCTGCCACGAGCCAGACAGAATGTGCGAGCAAAAAGAATACACTGACAAAAACAGTTTCAGTACATTTAATTTTTTATTAATTTTTAACTTATTAATTTTTCGTAGTTTATCGTATCATTACTTCATTTGTCCAACAATAGTCCCACAAATTAAACACTGCATCATATTAATTTTATGGTTTTTTGTAAAATAATATTTCCTTTTAAAGTCTAAAATTTCAATTTCTTGGTCCATTTTTACGTTTACTTGTCTTGAATTCACTGCACAGAATGACTTCCAAACTTTTTTGGCTGTGCAGAAGTCGACGACAACTGCGCAGTTCGCTTTAAAATTGTTTTTGTTTTAAGTTGCTTGTGCGCAAACCCACCCTTATTTTTTGTTGTTGCAAACTCGGGACCGAGGAGTCGGGTCCGCACCTGCTTCGAAATTTGTGTAGCATTGTTTTTGTAAATCTCCACGACTCACTGGCCGCGCGACCCGACCGTCTGGACCGATTTGCTGACGCCAAAAATTACGAATAACGGAGGGAGCCTTGAGAGCCCGAGGAGCCATGGGCTTGCCCACCCCTGGCTTACAGCATTTCTAATTAAGTATGGTATTAAGCATATCTGCACTGCGTCGTACGCCCCTCAAGCTAATGCCGCCGAACGGGTTCATCGCTCCATTATGTACGTCATAATCAAAGAGAGTGGGATATCATCCTTCCCAGTATAAGCTGCGCGTTGAGAAACTCCATACATCAGTCAGTCGGAGCTGATCCTTACCGTATTGTGTTTGGTCAGTACATGATAACGCATGGAAAGGATTACACGTTGCTTAGGAAGTTAGATCTGTTAAAAAGAGGAGCAGGACATATATATAGAGAAGACGAATTTACAAACATTCATGCTGATATTGGGAAATAGTGAAAAAGGGCATTCTCGAAAAATAGAAGGACTTAGAAGGAAGGAATAGAAGGATAAAACAGAAAGTTGGCTCTGCCATTTATAGATTGGAAGACCTTAAAGGGAAGAAGAAGCTACCTTAAGGGGAATCTCGCCACCTATGTAGTTTAACAACATTTAGCCACCTCAAACATTGATCCTAGCCAAGGAATTTTTTTTTATTCATCCCCCTCACAATGCTATTTGGGAATCCTTCTCCCAGTCCCTTTTCTACGATTCGATCTACGACGATTCGCGTGACGACCATGTCCCTACTGAAGGTACAAGAACCACTCCCACTTTCCCTGAGCACGGCTGTAGCCTGTTAGTAGATCGAAGTACCTGTTTAGTCGTAACTTGTTTAAAAAATAATATGTGAGGGAAATACGTAGAACTCGCAACTTGGGCTACTTAGCTATGAGACGGGGCATAGCAAGCTAC
Source organism: Drosophila bipectinata (assembly GCF_030179905.1). NCBI lineage: Eukaryota > Metazoa > Arthropoda > Insecta > Diptera > Drosophilidae > Drosophila > Drosophila bipectinata. The sequence continues at coordinate 7,239,331 of NC_091740.1, read as the reverse complement.
GAGCAAATAAAATAACCCCCAACAAGCCTGAGCTGCAAGATATCTACGTGTGTTCCTTACGCCCATACTTATGAGAAATATTTGAATTGTACCGCCTAAAGTATTATCGCTCTGTTAAGTACTCGTTCTTGTTACTCGCTGCGTCGCAGTTTCGAAGGAAAGAATAGAAGGAGCAGATAGAAACTAGTAATAAATGAACTTCCATTGAATTCGGTTGATGCGTTTCTACTGGGACCATAGTTGCTGGCCTGAAACAGGCATTTTCGCACTTTTCCATTTTGGAGCAAACAGTACCTTCAGGACATGTGCCAAGCCGTTACAAATTTCGAAATTTTCATTGAATCCTTGAATATTACTGGTCTCAATTTATATATTTATTTAATTTATATTTATTTTATCAATTTTTAATATCATCATTATTTAATATCTTGGTGTTAAAAATGTCAATTTTAGCCAAAGTAATTATGCCATAGGTCAGAATGACTTTTGTTTACGTGAGGGGCCGTTGTGCCGCAATTTTAAGAGCGCACCCGCGCTGAAGAGCGCACCAGCACTGTAGAGCGCACCCGCGCTGAAGAGCGCATCCGCGCTCGCCCCCCTTTGCGCTCTCGTTCCTTCGTCGGCCGTCGTCGATCGTATTTTTTCTATTACTTTTGCCTTGTTTGTTTTTCTAAGTTAAGTTAGTTATCTCATGTAAGCAGCCGAATAAAGCTGAACGCGTGCTTTACACTAAACCTAAAGACGCCCCCGACTTTCCACTTTTCAACCCCATTCTGGAATCTTTTTGCGGACTCAACGCCCCCCTACACATTTTGGTCCTTCGAGCCGGATAATTACTGGATTTTCTTCTGCCAGCAGTTCTTGGCATTGTTCCGCCAAAAGATAAGTACATTTTTCCGTCCCCATCTCTCTGCCGGTCTTCAGCAGTGATCCGAACATTAAATTTCGTTCACACTGCTGCAAGATTGTTTTTCCCTCCGTGTCAACTCCAAGTCCGAGTTTTCCGACACAACGGCAGGTTGAGATTTTGTAATAATCTATAATAATCTTAAAATTCGGCAAATTTTTCTATCAGTCTCCGTTTTGTGTGCTGCCCATATTCCTCGCCGTGTTCGGCCTCTCCGTTATTCATTCGCTTGCCAACGGTCGAGGCATATGTGCATCCGCATGCATACATACGCACATACATATTTTTTTTTGGTGGAATTAATCCGCGAAAAAAATCGCAAGTGAACAGTGAAATTGTGTGGTGACAAAAAGAAGGCATAATTAATATTGGCCACCGGTGTGAATTAGTTCCGGAAATTCCAAATTCACCGAACAGTCCGCCGCTGTCGTAATATTTGTTTTTATCTTCCTCAATCAGTGTCATTTTTTACACGACATAACTTTTCTGTTCCCCCAATTATACAGTCCACTTATCAAAGCTCCACTGTGCCAACATATGCCCACATGCCCTTACATATATCCGTACCTGCATGCATGTCCATATATTTTCTGCCTTCAATTCCAGGAAATATATAACCGATAAAATTTAACATATACAGTCCACTTATCGAAGCTCTACTGTACCATCATATGCCCCACATGCCCTTGCCCTACTTGCATGCATGTCCACATAATTTCCAAATATTTTCTGCCTCCAATTTCAGGAAATATATAGCCGATAAAATTTACAAAATATTTTACATTTTCTAAAACCAACAATTATAAACCGCCATTTCACTACAAATCCGTGATTGTGTCGCTTAAATTCTCGACCTAGCCGTGTTGTGTTTTTCGGTTCTGTTTATTTTTCTTTGAGGTACGTACAGGGTGCCGACGGCATAACCGGCTGCATAACAAAATAGATTAAAAAATCAATTAATTATAAATTTGTGTATTTATAATTATAACTACGAAAATTTATTTAATTCTTATTGTCCGTTCGAGCAAAGGGCCAGGGTTTAATTCACCTTTCCGGCCACTCAATAATTAAAGTCGAAGATTTAACTATCGGAAAATTATAATTAATTAATTTAATTATCCACCTTCTGTCCGAATAGAGCCGCGGTTTTTAATTCCATCTTCCCGGCTTCGTGTTAATTAAATTCAATTAATCAAATATTTAGGTTTCAATTCCACCGTTCCAGTTTCGTGATAATTAACCTCAATTGATTAAAAATTAAGATTTTCCACTCCACCCTTCTGGCTCCATCATATTTAAATCCGACAGTTAGCCAAAAATTAATTATTTATATCTTTGTGTGTTAAATTCAAGCCAAAGTTAAGTCCACCTTCCGGCTCCGCAAATTCGAAAATAGTTAAGAATTTAATCTCTCAGTATATATTAAATTCAGTACGAAACACACAAGGCGAAATATACATGTACATATATAGACCGTCATCATTTTTTTCCGAACAAGCACGAATTTTCCGGTACTTTTTCCATTTTTTCGTGCCTCCAACTCTGCTTCTACTCCGCATCAGGCAACATCCGCCTACAATCCGAACAAACCTCGTCTCCTTTTGGGTTTTTTCTGGTGCCTGAAGTTTTTCTTTCCACATTCGAATTGTGCCACACACGACTTTCCTTTCCACATCGGCGCCACTAGTTCGCACTTGCTCCTTGTAATTGCCTTTCATCCGCGATCTCACCGTTCTCATCACATTAGTGCGACCGGCCACCACTTCGTACGGGGCACCTGTTGCGCGAGTCAGTCGACAAGCGCTGATCAGCGAATTGGACTCTGAGAATGCCCACGGGAGACGACAAAAAGCCGCGTTCGATCCCAGCCATCCGTTTGGACAGATCTCAATCCGCATCTCCGCGGACGCCTCTTTTGAAGCCTAAGGCTACCAGTGTCAGTCCAAGGGCAAGGAGTGACGAATCCGTCAATACAACCCCCGGTCCTTCACAAAGGCAGACTCACTCCGTCGCAAAAATGGCTCCAAGTGCGGTCGAAGTGGCGTTGAAAAAGTTCATCGCCACAACAGATCGAATTATCCAATTTGAGGCTAACATAAGTACTCCGGGCGCCCCAGAAACGGAAATAGGCTCCCAATACATGTGCGAAGTTCATCGGGACCAAATTCAGGCACTATGGGAGAAGGTGGAGAAGAGCTATGAGAGCTGCTCCGATTTGCTAGCCGTGTCCGACGACAATGCGGCCGCCTCGACAGTGCTGGAAGCGAAGTACAGCTACTGTTACTCCGTCTATTCGAGATGTATTGCCCAGCTTCGGGAGAAAATTGCTTCCCAATCCACTCAGGCTCCCGTCAATGTCCACACGCCCGCGCCTACAGGCTGCCGGTTACCTCCGGTGGATACCGAGGTCTTCGCGGGTGATTATCTTCGGTGGCCCACCTTCAGAGACTTGTTTACGGCCATTTACATCCAAAACTCGCGGCTCACCCCGGTAGAGAAGTTGTTCCACTTATTGTCCAAGACAAGTGGTGACGCCCACGCCATTGTTTCTAAGGCTCCGCTTACCCATGAGGGCTTTGTCGCCGCATGGCAAAGCCTCACAGACCGCTTTGAGAACCGGCGGCTATTGGTCAACAGCCAGTTGAAGATCCTTTTCAACATCCAGGCTATTTCTCAAGAGTCCGGCGTCGCGCTGAAGGAGCTGCAAGCTACCATTCAGAGTTGTTTGACAGCCCTAGAAATGTCCTCCGTTAATGTTGAGGCTTGGGACTGTCTCCTTGTATTTATGATTTCGTCAAAGCTCCCCAAGGTCACACTTTCTATGTGGGAGCAATCCGTACATAATAAGGCCGAGATTCCAACATGGAAGGAATTAGATAACTTCCTGACAGAGCGCCATCGCACTCTGGAGGCCATCGACGACGTCAGGCCTAGTGGCTCCGTGCAATTTCCGCCAAGGTCGGGACTTCCTACTGCCCCTGCTCGGAGGCTCACTTCATACGAGACTAGAGTGGTTCCGGGCCAAAAGGGCTGCGATCTCTGTTCGAGGGAGGACCACCCCATTCGCTTATGTCCGCGTTTCCTAGAAATGGATGTAAATGGGCGCTCTGACTACATAAGGAGGAAGCAGTTATGTTTAAACTGTTTTGCCCGAGGGCACCAGCAGCGAGACTGCACGAGCGCCCATACCTGCTCCACATGCCACAGCAGACACCACACCCTCTTGCACCGCGGCAATCCATTCGCAACCGCTCCAAGTCCGCCTACGCAGCTTACCGCTCCAAGTCCGCCTACGTCAACAAACGGCCCCGAGGATCAGTCGAATGTGCAGGTGTGTTTCGCTTCCGGGTCAGGAGCCGTCCTACTGGGCACGGCCCTTATCAACGTGTGCCATTTGGGGTGCACCGTCCAAGCACGAGCACTGATAGACTCAGGCTCCGAAGCGACGTTCATAACGGAACGACTGTTCAACCTCGTCAAGCCTCCCTTCAAGACGATTCAAGCCCAAGTTTCCGGCCTTAATCAAACCATTTCCGCGCAGTCTACTAAATTGTGCCATTTCTCTATTCGGTCGCCGTCAAGACCCGGGCTACAATTAGAGACTGCGGCTTACGTTCTTCCGCAGTTGGCAGGAAATCTGCCATCATATCCGATTTCGCGAGATCGTCTCAAGGGGCTGCCCAATATTACCCTGGCGGACCCCAACTTCTTTGAGAGCTCCCAAGTCGATGTGTTATTAGGAGCTGACATTCTTCCGTCCATTCTCCTCGGTAATTCCAAGGCTAATATCTGCGGGTCGCTTCTCGGTCAGGAGACCATTTTCGGATGGGTGCTGACAGGCCCATTATCTCCAGCCAACCCCCGCAGCGTGTCTGTTTTTTCCGCACGAGTTGCCCGCAGCCTCGGTGACTCACTGGTTCAGGGTTTCGATTCCGGATGCGAGCATAATTCTGTTACGACTCCTTCTTCGATTTACACATCGCATCACGCTGCACGGTGGCAATCAGCTGATGATCCGACTGATCCGGGTCTAATTCTAGATTCCAAGGTCATATTCAGCACGATGTCGCCACGCCCACGCAACGCCCCGTCACTGGAAAGCAGATGTACTCGAGGTACACTATCCTACCGATGCCGAGTCTGCAATGGGAGTCATCCGTTGAAGAAGTGTCGGCGCTTCCTACGCCTTAGTGCCGAGGAGCGGCTCCGAGTGGTTCTCGTGAACCGCTATTGCTCGAGCTGCCTGGCCCACGAGCACTCCGACGGATCCTGTCGGCGTGGGGACGGCTGTAAGACGTGTGGTCAGGATCACCACACGCTGCTGCACCCCGGGACCAAGGAGCACCGGTCACCGCCCACGGGAGACAGTACACCTGGTGTCTCGCTCTCTCGTCGGCCGTCATCCGCCAACTCCCGGCGCGGTTCGGGTGCTTCTCGCCCTGCGTCCGCCATTTTCCGGCACTCACAAGCCGATCCACGGCCATCGACTTCCCGGCGCTCGTCGGCAACTCCTCGGCATTCTTCCGCCACTGGCTGGCAGTCGTCAAGCGCTCCACTGCTTTCGTCCGCCACTCATCGGGTGCCGTCCACCGCTCTTCCGCCCGCGTCATCCGCGCCTAGGCAACTTTCCGCCTCTCCTCGAGGGCCCCCGCAGGACGCGCTCGCTGCGCCCACCCTATCGTCGCTGCTGAGACGGAACAGCGTCAACATCGGGACCCGGATTTTCGACACGGGGGCCTTCATCGACCCGTGTACGCCCTCTAGCTGCAGTGACGCATAGCTAGCGACGAGGGATCTATTGCAACCTGAGCGATTGCAAGGGGGGGAGGATGTTTACGTGAGGGGCCGTTGTGCCGCAATTTTAAGAGCGCACCCGCGCTGAAGAGCGCACCAGCACTGTAGAGCGCACCCGCGCTGAAGAGCGCATCCGCGCTCGCCCCCCTTTGCGCTCTCGTTCCTTCGTCGGCCGTCGTCGATCGTATTTTTTCTATTACTTTTGCCTTGTTTGTTTTTCTAAGTTAAGTTAGTTATCTCATGTAAGCAGCCGAATAAAGCTGAACGCGTGCTTTACACTAAACCTAAAGACGCCCCCGACTTTCCACTTTTCAACCCCATTCTGGAATCTTTTTGCGGACTCAACGCCCCCCTACACAACTTTATTGCCCTAAGCTAGGTTAGGATGAGACACACTTAGACTATGTTCGGTCTTCCCGTCGCAGTATGAGGTACTCATAGTCTAGCAATATCCCAACCCTAAGCTTGATTAAGGGTTTGGTAAATTTGTGAATCCTATTTGGATCTATATTAATGGATTGATTTGGATACCTCTGTGATGTCGTTAAGGAATCTATGCCCGAGAAGTGATGATCTAAGGACGATCTGAATTTAGGGCTGCGATGTGGCATAGATGATGCTGAATGGTTTTTTCCTCCTCTTCGTCCTTACTTATGAGGGGGTGAATTTAATCCGCTATCACGTTTTCTCACTAACCAGCGCCAAGTGATGATTCTAATAGCCGTCCTGATTCGGGTCCTATCCATCCTTAATAATTGGGATGCCAGAGTCCATTCGAGTTCGTTTTTTCCTTTATTGGCTTGTATAAACTAGAGTTTGTAAGAGGCTATTGGTATACCAAGCACCCCCCTTTTCAGGATGGAATGGTGGTGTGGTGTGGTGGAACCTATGAGCTTGATTGCCTGCTATGCATGCTTGAGCTTGGTTGCCTATGATGTCCTTGTGGCCTGAGGGACTCAGATCAGTTTCATACTGAATTTCCAGTATGATGGATTTCCAGTATCTCTTCTATTCTAGTGAAGAGATGATCTACAGTCTGAGACTGTTTTAGATTTGCTGGTGATCGAGCTGATCAGTTTAGTTGCCACTTGGATGACACCGTATATGTTGACTTCGGTACTTGCGGGTTGAAAGATGCTTAAGTGGTTCCCTTATTGCTATCACTTCGGCCTGGAAGACGCTGCGTGTAATTGGGTAGTCTAATCTTCTCTTTGCAAAGGGTGCGAAGACAGTTTTTCTTTTTATGACTCTTTTTGCTTCTGGATTTCGTCTTTCACTGCGAGAACGCCCAGATCCCGGTGGATGTTTTCGTTGCAAACATACCACGGTGACCCAATGATAGTTTTCAAGATTGTTGATTGTGCAAGCTGTATGATGTCTATGTTGCTGCTGCTCGCGTTCCCCCACATCTGGGAGCCACACGTCCAGATTGGCTTTAGGACTGAATTGTACAGTAGTAACTTGTAGTCCAAGCACAGTGGCGATCGTGAGTTTATGATCCAGTGGAGGCCGCCGGCTTTTAGTTTTAGGCGCATCTTCTTGCATTCGATGTGCTTACGCCAGGTAAGTCGTCTATCAAGGTGGACGGCAAGGTACGTTACTTCGTTAACTTGAGGCATCTACCGTTTAGTGAAAGCGAAGGGCATGTTTGTCTAATAAGAGTAAACGTTATATGTTTACACTTTTGTTCGTTTATTTTAATGCGCCAGTCGGACAGCCACCTTTCTACTACTATTAGATGATTAGTCAGTTGGGTTGTTGCTTGCGTTGGGCATCTGGAGCGACTAAGGATAGCGGTATCGTCGGCGAACATTGACGTTGTTAGTTGTGCGTTCGTGGGAATATCCGCAGTATACAAAACATATAGACACGGGCTGAGTGCGCTTTCTTGTGGAACTCCAGCTTCGATGGTGTAGTCGCCCTAAGTAGCTGCGTTGCATCTCACTGAGAATACCCTATTATAGAGGTATGATTCCAGTAGCTTGTGGGTGTATGTTGGCAAATACTTTTTAATATTGTTCATGAGTCCAATGAGCCAAACTCGGTCGAAATCTTGAGATACGTCGAGGAAAATAGCGCTGCAGTATTCGCTGTTCGAAGGCTGAGCGTATTTTGGATGTTAATCTGTTCACTTGTTCGATGGTTCCATGGTTTCTTCGAAAGCCAAATTGGTGTGCCGGGATAATATTGCAAGCTTCCTGATGTGGTATTGTGCGAGTTAACAAGCATTTTTTAAACAATTTAGACAAACAAGATAGAAGGCTTATTGGTCTGTATGATGACGGAATTGTGTGGTCTTTTCCAGTCATTATGATGATGGATTTCTTCCACTTTTTGGAAAATAGCCAAGATTAAAGATTCCATTAAATAGTTTGCAGATGACCTCTATAGCGCATTTTGGAAGTTCGATCAGCATCTTTGGCGTCAATAGGTAATCTTTTTTGGTTTTAGCCCTCTTCTGACTTTTTCGATTTCGTTCGGCCGGAATGAAGGTGCGGCTGGCTGAGGGGAGAACTCTAGCTGAATTAGTGGCAGGAGGAATGAATTTGAGGCAAGGTTTGGCTGGAAGATACTTTGGAGATATGTGGCGAATGTTTCAGCTCGGTCTTCGTATCTGCGAGCCCAGCATCCCGAAGAGTTTCTTATCGGGGTGGTCGTTTCAATTGGGGCGCTAAGATTTGGGTGGGCCCTCCACAGGGGGTACTTTGTGCTTGTTGGCGAGAGATTCTGGAAGTACCTCAGCTGTGCATTTTTTCCTGTTGGTGAAGAGCCTGGTCGAGTGATCGGGTTGCTTTCTTTAGGCGTTGTTTTGAAGCGGGTAATCACGACGCGTGCGCCTCTTTTCTGGCACGAGCTGTTCGATTTGCTGATTAGATTTGAAGTATTTGTTTCGGTCTACTTCTTTCCCATGAGGAGTAGAAATTTTTGCTGCCGCAACGAGTACTTCTTCCAGGGCGCACGTAGTAAAGTCGATGTCCGATTCCATGTTAAACTCTGGGGCAGTTCGTGTTTTGCGTTACCCAGGCTAAAGGGGTGTTCGGTTATTTCTGGGCTTTGAAGAAGCGTAAGAAGCACAGGCGAGTGGTCTCATGATAATTCCGAAACTGCTTTGACACTCATTAGATTGCGAGGTATGTTTTTTGTCACCGTAAAATCAATAAGGTCTGGGAGCTTGCGTGAGTCTGTTGGCCAGTATGTGGGACTTCCAGGGGAAACATAGTCCAGTTTATTTTTCACATTTATAACTGCATTGTACAATTGGCTTCCTTTGAGAGTCACTAGACGTGATCCCCAGTGCGTACGTTTGGCGTTGTAGTCTCCTGCGGCTATAAAACAATCCCAACGTAAATTGTAGAAGTCCATAAATTTTCATCCCGAGATTGAGAAAATTAAATAAACTAAATAACTAAATTTAATATAATTATACACGGCGCACGTCCTCTTTCAAGATTCGTGTGCCCGCGCTGATGTTCAAGTCGACTTGTTCTTCCAGTTTTTGGCAAAATTTTTGTCCAAGAACATCAGCCTAGTTCCGTGAAGAAAAAAGTGTTAAAACCAGCGAGAGTTAAAATACCCGATATCAAAACCACTGACCAACCTTCCCCCTCTTCTTCGTCCACTAACCCAAAAAACTAGTATCGTCATTAACACTTACCTAAAAGAATACTATGGGGCTATGTAGCAAACTCCCCAAACTATAGTCTGATAGTTCTTTCTTTGCATCCCATATTATAGCCTTTACAGAAACTTGGTTAAAGCCGGAGATCTTTAGCTCCGAAGTTTTTCCATGTAACTACGCTACTTTTTGACGGAATGGAAGGGGTGGTGAAGCCCTCATTGACGCATTGGTCAATTCATTTTCAATTCAATTTTCATGTCCCGCTTATCAAAGGTAACATTCATGAAACAAAGGTGGGAACAAAGACTATAGAGCTTTTCCGAGTCTTGTCCAAATATCCGTACAACGCTAAAACTACTAAAAAAAAACCCTCTACTGGATCAGCTTGCCGTTTCAATCCAGGGCGTCAGTGGCCCGTTCCTCATCATTGCGTCGTACATCCCTCCAAGTAGCGAATTTAGTTTCTATCAGGCGCATATGGAAAACATTACTAGTGTCTGTGCTAGAACGTCGGACTCTACTGCCTTGATGGTAGCTGGCGATTTCAATTTAAGCTCCATTGTATGGTCGCGGGACCCGGAGTCTTCCTGCTTGCCTACCTAGCAACGTTCACCAGTCATGAAATTATAGTTTTAGATGATATTTTTAGTCTGGGCCTCTCCCAAGTAAAAAATATTTATAGTGATTTATCCAAAATTCTTGATCTTATATTTTTAAATAACGTGGTTAATAGTAAAGTAGAATTATGCAATGCACCATTCAGTCCATGTGATTTGCACCAAAAGCCGTTAGTAATTCATATTCAGTTTTATACTTTTTTTGCCTTCCGCTTCACCCGTTTCATATTATCATCTAAATGATACTAACTTGTCACTTATTAATGCCTTTATTTCAGCCTTCGCTTGGATTTCCTTTTTTTCGGATGGCTTAATCGATAATGGTTATACTAAGTTCTTGGCTGCTCTTTTTAATATTATTGATATTAACGCCCCTGTAAGGGTAGATTCTATAGGCTTCCCTGGTATACAAAAGGTTTAAAAAACTTAAAGAATAAAATGGATAAGAGTTTCAAACGATTTATAAAGACCAGAAATCGGATATACCTTCATCCATATGTTATGATAATTTAGTAGCCGACTCGTTTTGGAACTTTTTCCAAAATACTTTGCCTCTAACTTGGAGCCGAAGGTTCCTTGGAGTGATAATGAAACTCTTCTAAGCATTGAGCCTTTTCTCAATGACCGTAACAATGTGTGTTGAAGCGACAGGATATTTTATTGAGTCACACACACCTGACTTGGATGGTATCTCCCAATCCTTTTCAAGAAAAGTATCGCACTGCTTAAAAGCTTTTGAAACCCGATTTAAGGTTGATGCCATTTACACTTAGAAAAAGTTTGTCATGCTGCCCTTCTGGCCAAGTTATATAAATTATGTATTCATTCCTGCCTATTATGTAGGTTAGATTCTTATCTGGCTGACCGACCTTGTCACGTTTTTGTTCGAGACGATATCTCAAATCCATTTGTCACCTCCTCTGGTCTTCTACAAGGCAGTTCTCTGGGACCTCTCCTATTTATTATTTTCATGATATCTCTTATGCATTTTTCATGCCTACTTCGGATGTATGCGGATGACTTTAAAATCTATAAAACCATTAGTTGCTTTTCTAACAGCTACTTGTTCCAGGAGGATATACATAGAGTTTACTCATAGTGCTCCCGTAATCTTCTTCCATTAAACTTATCAAAATGTATTTTTACCCGTTACAGTAAGCGGTCTCTTGACATCTGCACGGCTTATTCCATCAATAATTATTGTTTGGCAGCTAAAAAGGAGGTGTTAGATCTTGGTGTCTTATTCGTCAGCAAATTTAATTTTTTTTGGTCACTTAGACTATATTCTGCCTAAAGCGTATGCTATGCTGGGCTTTATGAAGAAGCACGTGAAGCAATTTAAAAGCCCTCACTCGAGCTCAGCGTCTACGGTGCGTTTCATACCAGAGCCGCTGCCTTCTTCTCAATGTTTTCACGTTGGAGGATTGGCGTACACTGGCATCTTTAACTTTTGTGAACAATGTAGTCGCTGATGAAATTGATTGCCTTTTTTTACTGGGACTCATTTGCCCCCTTTCGGATCAAGTGTCTCAGGGCTCACAGGGCATTGAGCGGGCTCTTTCATATTGTAACTCTTTGCCGCCTGGCCTCTGAATTATGTGGGGCTCTGATAAGGGTGTTTTCAAAGGCTTGTTAATAAGTAACCTATTAAGTTTGTATTCGTATTGTGTTATTATGTATTAGTTTGTAAGTAGTTATTTTGTAGACATGTAAGGATTTAACCGTTGGAAATAAATAAATAAATAATCTATGCAGACTCAAAGAATATCGATGTGGATCGCCAATGGTGTCTCGCGGCATAAACTAGAATTGTCACAATTCCTGTAAGAAAACCATATTGACCATATGCTACTATTAAAAACGCATTTTACAAGCAAATACAACTTTCAAATAAGAGGCCATTCAATCTACCACACAGATCATCCGGATGGGAAAGCCCACGGCGAAACCGGAGTTCTAATCAGAGAACGCATCAAACACCATTTTTACAAAAGGTTTGCAACAAACTTATTGTAGGCCACTCCCAGACCTTATTGATTTTGCGGTGACCATTCGCTTGTGCTATTAACCATTTTTTGAAGCACAGAAATAACCAAACAGCAAACGCAATAACCTACACATTCAGCCTTACGTCGCCAAAAACAAACTGCCTTAAATACTAAAATTACGTGAGTGCCCACATCGAACTCGCCCGGAAGCTTAATATGATATCGGACATCGGCTACACTACGAGCGCCCTGGAAGAAGTACTCGTTACTGCTAAAATCTCTACTTTTCAAGGGAAAGAAGTAAACTTAAACAAATACTACAAATCAAATCGGCACATAGAACAGCTCGTCTGAGAAAAGAGAAGCACGCGTCGTGATAGGCAAAACAGCAGATCACCAGCTTAAATCAACGCCCTAAGGAAACAACCCGATTTCTCGACCTACGATATATAGGCGCACAGCTACGATACATCTAGAATTTTTTGCCAAGAAGTACAAAGTATCCCCTGTGGAGGGCCCACCCAAATCTTAGCGGCCTAATTAAAACCACCACCCTGAATGGAAACTCCTGGGGATGCAAGGCTCGCAGCAACGAAGACAGAACTGATATAAACCCTGCCTCAAATTCATTCCTCCTGCCACTAATTCAGCTAGAGTTCTCCCCTCAGCCAGCTGCACCTTCATTCCGGCCGAACAAAATCGAAAAAGTCATAAGAGGGTTAAAACCAAAGAAGGCCTAAAACCCGGTGGTGACCTATTGACGCCAAAGATGGTGATCGAACTTCCAAAATGCGCTATAGAGGTCATCTGCAAACTATTTAATGGAATCATTAATCTTGGCTATTTTCCGAAAAAGTGGATGAAATCCATCATTATAAGGATACCGAAGCCTGGAAAAGACCACACAATTCCGTCATCATACAGACCAATAAGCCTTCTGTATCTTGTTTGTCGAAATTGTTTGAAAAATGCTTGTTAACTCGCATAATAACTGGAAGCTTGCAATATTATCCCGGCACACCAATTTGGCTTCCGAAGAAACCACGGAACCATCGAACAAGTGAACAGATTAACATCCAAAATACGCTCAGCCTTCGAACAGCGAGAATACTGAAGCGCTATTTTCCTCGACGTATCTCAAGATTTCGACCGAGTTTGGCTCATTGGACTCATGAACAAAATTAAAAAGTATTTGCCAACATACACCCACAAGCTACTGGAATCATACCTCTATAATAAGGTATTCTCAGTGAGGTGCAACGCAGCTACTTAGGGCGACTACACCTGCGAAGCTGGATTTCCACAAGGAAGCGCACTCGGTCCATGTCTATATGTTTTGTATACTGCGGATATTCCCACGAACGCACAACTAACAACGTCAATGTTCGCCGACGATACCGCTATCCTTAGTCGCTCCAGATGCCCAACGCAAGCAACAACCCAACTGACTAATCATCTAATAGTAGTAGAAAGGTGGCTGTCTGACTGGCGCATTAAAATAAACGAACAAAAGTGTAAACATATAACGTTTACTCTTATTAGACAAACATGCCCTTCGCTTTCACTAAACGGTAGATGCCTCAAGTTAACGAAGTAACGTATCTTGCCTAATTAAATAGACGACTTACCTGGCGTAAGCACATCGAGTGCAAGAAGATGCGCCTAAAACTAAAAGCCGGCGGCCTCCACTGGATCATAAACTCACGATCGCCACTGTGCTTGGACTACAAGTTACTACTGTACAATTCAGTCCTAAAGCCAATCTGGACGTGTGGCTCCCAGATGTGGGGGAACGCGAGCAGCAGCAACATAGACATCATACAGCTTGCACAATCAACAATCTTGAAAACTATCATTGGGTCACCGTGGTATGTTTGCAACGAAAACATCCACCGGGATCTGGGCGTTCTCGCAGTGAAAGACGAAATCCAGAAGCAAAAAGAGTCATAAAAAGAAAAACTGTCTTCGCACCCTTTGCAAAGAGAAGATTAGACTACCCAATTACACGCAGCGTCTTCCAGGCCGAAGTGATAGCAATAAGGGAACCACTTAAGCATCTTTCAACCCGCAAGTACCGAAGTCAACATATACGGTGTCATCCAAGTGGCAACTAAATTAATCAGCTCGATCACCAGCAAATCGAAAACAGTCTCAGACTGTAGATCATCTCTTCACTAGAATAGAAGAGATACTGGAAATCCATCATACTGGAAATTCAGTATGAAACTGATCTGAGTCCCTCAGGCCACAAGGACATCATAGGCAACTGCATAGCAGGCAATCAAGCTCATAGGTTCAACCACACCACACCACCACTCCATCCTGAAAAGGGGGTACTGGTATACCTGATTGAATGTTCTATGCGTATGGCTGATCTGTCTATTTAGGCGGAGAATATGTTAGCAAATAAGTAAATCCTATTTGGAATACCAGGAATGGTTTCGATTGAGACCTCCAGCGTGGGGTGATATAGTTTAGTGTTGATTGCCAACTTTCTCAGTTGGTACAAAAATGCTCTCATAACACTTGTAATTTGTTGTTTAATTATTATACGCGGGTTTATGTTTATAGTACAATTAATAACTTTATTAATTCTTCAATTAACATCCGCTCTGAGTCGTGATCAGCTTAAGACTAATCTATGATCTAGGCTTTCGAGCTGTGAAATTCTGCGAGGTAAAAGCTCACTTATACAGCATGTGTACATACATATAGGATTTCTGTGTGTATGAATGTAAGTATGTATGACAATATGGATCCTCTAGGGTTGAAAGGGGGAAAGCTCGGGAGAGAATGGTACCACCGGGATCAAGCATAAGCCGACCTAACCGATTTCTAACATGGTTAATTTGACCTAGGGACATGTCAAAAATGCCCGCGGTGAAGTCATGGTGAGTAATAAGTGACAAAGACGTTGGTGAGTCATGGTGAGTTACCGACGTTGGACCACTTTAATTCTGGGATATTAAAGTCGCCCACAGCGACGAGCCGGTCACGATCAGTCATAACATTAAAAACGGATTAAATAGCGGACAAATGCTGCCAATATGTGGGCGGTTCAGACGATGGCGGTATATATGAACATGTTATGTATAAAGATTAAGCGGACAAAATGATTTTAATGCAAATAAACTGTATGTCACCAAACTCTTGTGATTTCACCTCTTCAGAAGCAAGAGTGGAGTCTACCGAAATGAGGTCTCCACCTCCCCTTCGCTGAGGTCGATCCCGTCTGAAAGTGGTGTATTACTTGGAAAAACTTCGGAGCTAAAGATCTCCGGCAATCACGTGGAACGTAACGGTTCCCGGAGCACCAGCAGAAAAATGGAAATGCAAGGTTACATCGTCCAGTGGGAAGACGGAATCAACGTGGAACGTAACGGTTCCCGGAGCACCAGCAGACAAATGGAAATGCAAGGTTACATCGTCCAGTGGGAAGACGGAATCAACGTGGAACGTCAGTGGCCGAAAGAAAAAGGGCAACGGCCGCACGGATGGCCACCCGCCAACGGGAAAGTGGCGTGATCTTGGAAACAGGAGTAACAGAAGCCCGCCAACGGGAAAGTGGCGTGATCTTGGAAGCAGGAGTAACGGCAGCCCGACAACGGGAAAGTGGCATGATCTGTGGAGCAGAATCCAGGAGGATTAACGGGCGCTCCAGAGGGTATAAAAGGAGGCCCATTGGAGCGGCTCGGGACGAGTCTTTTTAGGAAGCTTGTAGCGTTGAGTTGGAGGACCGCCTGTGGAGAGTCCGCCAGTCAAGTGTTAGAGCGTTTCTAAAAAGGATTCGGTTGTTTGAGTTGAAGGACCGCCTTTGGAGAGTCCGACAGCCAAACGTAAGGAGAACGAACGAGACAAGGAAAGAACGGTACGAGGACAGTTACGGGGAACGACCTAGGCGACAGGAGACGAGTTGGACCAGTTCCTGGCCACGGCAGGTAGCCTTGCTAGGAAGTGCAGAAAGGATAAGTCTGGCGCACGCCACTCGGACTCCTGACTCACAACCAACAGGCGTGGTCCTGCACCGGAAAGGACAGGCCAACTCAAGATCCCGAGCCCGGTTTCGCTCCGGAGGACGAGAAGGACGGGACGAGAGAGGATCGGCGTCGGTTGGTTTCCTCGAAAGCTACAGGGTAACAGAGTCGAGTGTGGGCTATTCCAAGTCAAAGCAGGTAGCCTTGCAAGGAAGTGAGGAGAGAACAAGTCTGGCGTACGCCACGCGGGTTCTTGACTCGCAACCAACAGGCGTGGTCCTGCAGGACGCGGATAAGCCAACTCGGGAACTCACGCCCGCTTTGGAACGCGATCGGGGAGGCTCCGATCACCCACCAAGCAGCTCTTGACCCGGGCCCATTGGCGCGTACGCGCGGTGGTCATCCGGCCGAAAGAGTGACGTACGGTCCTGGACAGGCGACTTCCGACCCTGTCGGAGACTGACAAGACTTCGGCGACTCCCAATCCAGGCCCGCCGGTGCGAAAAGGCACGGCGTCTCCTGGCGTAGCAGAGCCGGCTGTAGACAGCAAACTCTGAACCAGGGCCGCTGGTGCGCATGCACAGCGGGTTGCGGGGACGACCACAAGTAGCCATCTCCCAAACCGGACTCGCCGGTGCGAAAAGCACGGCGTGCTCCTGGCGTAGCGGAGCCTACTGCGGCCGCACACCCCGAGCCAGGTCCGCCGGTGCGCATGCACGGCGCATCTCCCTGGTGGTGCAGAGGCGACAGTCAGTAGCTATCTCCCGAACCAGTGTCGCTGGCGCGCAGAGCACGGCGCTCATCCTGGTGTAGCGGAGGCTACAGCCCGCCAACTCCCGAGCCCGGCGGTACAGCGCGTAGGCGCGTATCCCCGACGGCGTAGTGGAGGCTTTTCAGTACATAGCCGAAGGCCAGACCGAGTCGAAGAGGTGGAAGGTTTGACGACGGATCAACGAGGAGGAACCCCGGCAACGAGAGCAACAGCGGAAACACCAGCAACGGAGGAGATTTCCAGAACGGACACACCAAGGGTCACCAAGGACGCACGAAGGGTCATTCCCGGGAACCCGCATAAATCACAATTGTAAACAGAGAGAGCAGAAAATAAAGAGACTGCACAACGGAAAGCTACTTGTATTATTTTCTGGGCTTGGGCAATCACGTCGAATCTATAACTTCGGTGGAACGGATCCGCGAAACTCTGTGAGCTAGCAGCGGCAAATTGTGGCGAGCGGAAGCAGAAATAACAGTTCGTTACACCTGGCGCCCAAACTTCGTGATTGCATTTAGCCTAGAAAATAACGTAGCAGAAAGATGGGAAGAAAGAATTGGATCTACACATTGAGAAAGGAGAAGCTGAGCGAGGTATGTAGAGAGCTCGGTCTACCAGCAGACGGGACTGTGGAAGCAATGAGGTCCTCAGTGGCGAGGTGGGTCGACGAATCCAAGGAAGAGGAGGTACTGGCGTTAACGCACGGCCTAGAGGAAAGATTTGGACAGAGATCAACCCCCAGGCAGAGAGCAGCCAGCGAAACCGAGAAGTTTATAGAGAGCCTGGCGGTACCAGATCCAAGGATGGGAAGGAGTATAGAGCCGCAGTCAAGGAAGTATGTTCCGGCCCCGGTGGATTACGCCAAAGTAGCCAGACAAGTGCGGGACTGGTCGTTTCGTTTCGACGGTACAGGGGACCCGTTAGAGTTCCTGGACCGAGCAACGTGGTCCGCAAAGACATAAACACGATCCCCAGAGCCATGCCAGAGCTACTGCAGGGCAGGGCCCAAAGATGGTTCATCATGAACGACGAGGAATGGCCAACATGGGCGAGGTTCAAGGCAAGCTTCGAGAATTTCTTCCTGCCGAAAGGATACTTTGAAAAGTTGGCGGACCAAGTTCGCCAACGGAAGCAGCGTCGTGGAGAGCCTTTCAAAGAATACATGGTGGACCTTCAGTCACTAATGAAACCATTAGGCAAATCCACGAAAGAAGTGATAGAGAGGCTCGTCGAGAACTGCATGCCAAGGATGAAGATGTTCATAAGGCCATACGCCTGTGCGTCTTTAGAGGAGTTGATGGGCCTAGCAGAGGAGTTTGAGGAACTAGCGCAGGAGGAAGAGGCCTTTAACAGGCAAGTGCCCACAGAACAAAGGTGGAGCCACAGTCAGCCGCCCGCAAACAAGAGATGGAAGAGAGAAGAACCGCAGCATAGCGAAGCGGCAAGGTACCAGAGGGACCAATGGACCCAGAAAGGACAACGGGACGAGTTCCACCACCAGGCCGTCCAAAACACACAATGGGCACAGAGGTGGCAAAGAGAGGAACCGCGCCAAGGCCCACCGGAGCGACAGAACAGCATGAACCAAAGTTGGATGCCAAGATGGCAGCCCGAGACCCAGCATAGGCCAGCTCCGCAACAGCCTAGTCAGCAGTGGGCAGCAGGGCCAAGGCAGGGTTCTGTGGAAAACCCGGCTCAAGCATGCAACAGGTGCGGTGGCATGGGCCATTGGGCCAGCGGGTGCAGGAACCCACGAATTTTGTTCTGCAAGATGTGCGGCGCAATAGGGGTAAGGAGCACGGAATGCTGCCAGAGGGCGGGAAACGCGCAGCGGTCTCAGCAACAGGGAGGAGAGCCGGGATCGCACGGTGCTGCCTCTCAAAATTAATAGGAGGACTATCCGAGGAGGAGCAGCAGCTGACGGCAACCATCGAGGTCGAGGGCACAGAAATAAAGGCCATGCTGGACACAGGAGCAACGGCGAGTTTCATCTCCGAAGAGCTAGCGGAAAAGCCGGAGGTCACCGGCAACGAATCGCAACAAGGAAACTGGTGAAGCTGGCTAACGGAAGCCATACGGAGACACGCGTCGTGCTCCAAGCCAGGATAAGTTTCGGCGATCGCACAAAAACACTAAACCTGCTGGTGATGCCAGGCATGGAGGACGATCTGGTGCTAGGATGGGATTTCCTCAGCGAGTTCGGCACAACCTTGACGTGCGCAGGCCACCGAATTTCAATACCCAAAAGGAAAAGATGGGCCGGCTGCCTGGAGGATAGACTGTCCGTAGCGGTAGCCGCATGCCCAGAAAAATGGGAAGAGGAACGGGTCAAAAGATTCATCGATAGAGAACTGGAGGCGTTCGCAGGCCAGAAGGGTTGTTCGAACATAACGCAGCACAGGATCACGATGAAGGACGACATTCCCATAAAACAACGGTATTACCCCAAAAATCCAAAAATTCAGGGTGAGATAAACTCAAAGGTGGAGGAATTGCTGGAGAAGGGATGCATCGAGCCCTCAAATAGCGCGTACAGTTCACCCATCGTAATGGTGAAGAAGAAAACGGGGCAATGGAGGATGTGCGTGGATTTCCGACAAATTAATGCAAAATCAATAAAAGATGCGTACCCGATGCCTCGCATAAATTTCATTTTGGAGCAGCTGAGAGAAGCAAGGTTCTTCAGCAGTCTCGATTTGAAGGATGGGTACTGGCAGATCCCCCTAGAGGAAAGCAGCAGGAAATTCACCGCCTTCACCGTTCCAGGGAAGGGTCTATACCAATGGAAAGTCATGCCTTTTGGGTTGCACTCAGCCTCGGCAACGTTTCAAAGGGCCCTGGACCAGGTCATAGGCCCGGATATGGCTCCACACGCATTCGCGTATCAGGATGATATTATAGTAATCGGACGCACCAAGGAGGAGCATATGCGGAATCTACAAGAGGTGTTCAGGAGGTTGAGAGCGGCAAACCTGCGGATAAATACTGAAAAGTGTCATTTCTTCAGGCAGGAGCTGCTCTACCTGGGCCACCGGATAACAAGCCAAGGGATCGGAATGGATCCGGGAAAGGTGGCCGCGATTACAGAGCTACAACCCCCGACGAACGTCAAGGGAGTGCGCCAGTTCATAGGGATGGCATCGTGGTATCGGCGTTTCGTCCCAGACTTCGCAGGAATAGCGAAGCCCCTGAACGATCTTCTGCGAAAAGGAACAAAATGGGAGTGGACACCCAAACACCAAGAGGCCTTTGAGACTTTAAAGTCACGGCTGGCAGAGGATCCAGTGCTAGCGTGCCCAGACTTCGAAAGAAAATTCGTGCTGCAAACGGACGCCAGCGACTACGGCGTCGGGGCGGTCCTGACCCAGGACACCGAGGAAGGCGAACGAGTGATCGCGTACGCCAGTCGAACGTTGGTTGGGGCCGAGAAAAACTACTCCGCAACGGAAAAGGAGTGCCTGGCCATAGTATGGGCGGTAAGGCAAATGAGGCCCTACCTGGAGGGGTACCAGTTCGACGTGATCACGGACCACATGGCGTTGAAGTGGCTGAATAACATCGAGAGCCCACTCGGCAGAATAGCGAGGTGGGTATTCGAACTACAGCAGTATGACTACGTCATCAGCTACCGGAAAGGAAAGCTCAATGTGGTGGCCGACGCTCTGTCCCGCCAGCCGGTAATGGAAAAATTTAGGAAAGCCCTAGAGGTGGTCGCCAAACAATGCGGGTGGATAAGCGCTTTGAGAAAAAAGATGACAACAAGCCCACAAAAATTCCCGGATTACGTGGAAGAGGGCGGGTTGATCTACCGCCACGTCCCGCATAGAGCCGGAAGCGAGGAAGTGGCGTCATGGAAGCTGTGCGTGCCGCTGGAGATGAGGCAGCAGGTCCTCAAAGAAAATCATGACGCACCAACGGCGGGACACTTGGGCGTAAGGAAAACCATAGCCAGAGTGGCCGCCCGGTATTTCTGGCCAGGGATGCAGAGGGACATCCGGAAATACGTCAGGAGATGCGAGACGTGCCTGAAGTACAAGCCGAATCAGATGCAGATGGCCGGGCAAATGCTGACACAGGTTCCGGAGGAGCCATGGGCGACGGTATGTGCAGATTTCGTAGGCCCACTGCCCAGGTCGAAACACGGCAATACGATGATCCTGGTGATAATCGATCGGTATTCGAAATGGACGGAGATAGTGCCTCTTCGAAAAGCAACAACAGAGGCGCTGCAGAAGGCATTCAGGGAGAGAATCGTCGCTCGATATGGAGTACCGAAAATAATAATAACGGACAACGGGGTGCAGTTCACCAGTCGCAGCTTCAAGAAATTCCTCGGAGAACTCGGCGTACGCCATCAGTTCACCGCGCCATATACGCCGCAGGAGAACCCCACGGAAAGAGCGAACAGGACGGTAAAAACAATGATCGCCCAGTTCGCTGGGAAAGAGCAAAGGAAGTGGGACGAACACTGGCCGGAGCTAATGTTGGCGGTAAATTCCGCAGTCTCGGAGTCCACGGGGTACTCGCCGTGTTTTATAACGCAGGGCAGGGAGCCAAGGATGCCGCGAGCCCTGTTCGACGAGAATGTGTTGGGCACGGGAGCCGAACAAGGAACACCCATGGAAAACGCGGCGAGACTCAAGGAGACATTCGAGATAGTAAGAAGGAATATGGAGCGAGCTGCCCAGGACCAGGCGCGACATTACAACTTGAGAAGGCGGAAGTGGAGCCCAAAGGTCGGTGAAACAGTGTGGGCAAAGGAGCACCACCTATCAAAGGCGGCTGAAGGATTCGCGGCGAAACTGGCCCCTCGGTACGACGGGCCATATACGGTGGTGGATTTCGTTTCTCCAGTAATTGTCACGTTACGACACGGCAGGACAAGGAGGGAGAAGAGAGCCCATGTGAGCGAGCTAAAGGCTCAAGACACGGAAGAAACAGCAAAGGAATAACGAAAGCGGACAAATACATCGTGTCCGCATAACGGGCACACAAAAAAAAAAAACAACAAAAACCCCGCAAAGAGGAGGAGAGCAAGCAACGGGAGCATTAGCGGGACATTTCCAGCAACGGGAAATGAAGGCGCTACATAAGTGGAGACGTGGGAGATGGTCGGCCTATTCGAAATCAACACGCAGCCGCAACAATGCCATCAAGCGCATCCATAATTATTTCTTCCGACGACAGCGACATCGAGATAGTCGGCGATCCTTCATGGAACGCCAAGAAGACAAGGTCGGAGTGGATGGTCCGGCGGGCAGCAGGAGGAGGAGGATGCATCCCGGTCGGGTCCTTCGAGGTGGAGCGGCGGCGCAGGAGCGAGGAGCTGGTCCTGCACCTGCGAGCGGAGTGGGACAGTCGGCGGCTGTCCCTGATGAAGTCGACGGAAAACATGGCGAGGGCCCGCGTCAAGGTGATTGCCCAAATGCGAAGGAGGAACACGAAGGAGGCCAGGCAGCGGCGCATCGATGGACGCATGAGGGCAATGGTCAAGGCGAGAGCGAAAACGGCACGGCAGCGGCGGATCCGGAAATTAGTGGAGACTGCGAGGAGGAGGGCTGCCGCCGGCAGGGAGCGGCAGGCAGCGAAGTGGAAGGCGAAGATACCGCCGACGCCACGCCCAAGGGCGGAAAGACCGGAGGAGAAGCCATGCAGAGCGGCCCCGAGCCAGAAGAGGGTCCGGCAGGCGACGCCGTGGCCTGCGGTGCCCCCTACCCCACGGCCGCAACAGGAGCGGAGAGAGGAGCAACCATGGGAGAAGGGGCCATGGGTGTGGCCGGAGCCGCGGAGGCCTGCGCTGGGCCGGCAGACATCGTGCCCAGAAAAACGGCCGGCAAGGCCGGTGCTGGAGCGGCAGGCATCGGTCGGAGGCGGGCGAGATGTGCCGGAGGAAAATTGGCCGCCGGAGCTTGCCGCAAGGGTGAAGGCGGAGATAACCAAACGGCGAGGCAAACCCGGAAGGTGGTGCATCCTGGCACAGGTGGGTGCCACATGCTTCCGGGTGCGAGGAGGCGGCAGAGGAGTAAGGGTAGTTAGGAGGAGTTGAATAAAAAAAAAAAAAAAAAAAAAAAAAAGAGGGGAAAAAAAAAAACAAAAAAAAAAAAAAAAGGAAAAAAAAAACAAAAAAAAAAATTAAAAAAATATATATATATATATACTAGCAGTACCCTGCCACGTTTCGCTGTGGCATATTGTTGTTGCACGCATAAAAAATAAGTCAAACAAAAAAGAATAATTTTCAAATTAATTAAATTCTGTAATACTTGTGGGTATACAATATTCTTTGTTTCTCCTCCTTAATCATTCATTATTATTTCTGTATTTTAGTATATAGGTAGCTCTTCACTCAAGCACCTTGTGATACACGACATTTTTTTTTTATTTTTTTTAACAACGCAGATGGTTTTCCGACCCGTGAACATGCCACGTATAATTGACCATGGGAAAAACATGAATGTTCTAGATTTAAACCACAAACTTTTAAGGATTGGGCTTGTGATTTGTTGATTGTCATGGCAAATGCAAGACGTATCGGAAATTGAAGTCTTTAAAATTCAAACGGCATATCGGTTGGGATCATCGGGATCCTCGGAATTAGAACTTCCTCACCTTTGAATTTTCCTATCATTATCGTAGCGTAAATTACATTGTTCATCAATTTACTAACCACCAAACGCGTACCGTTGCACAGTTTTGGTTGGTTTATGTTTCGAAGCATGATTACTACGGAGCCAACCTTTAGGCGTAAATTGTGCGGTGGTAAGCCAGGCACGTCCAAAGAGTTTAAAAATTCAATTGGATAGTTGGTGGCTTCATCTTCATTTGTGACGCAGTCAATAGATTTGAATGAATGCATTGTTCCAATGATCTTATTTTGAATTATGTAGTTCAGGTCATCTACATCTTTATTCTTAGCCGCTAAAATTGCTCGCTCACTCAACCATTCATTATTTTTGTAGTTAGAAATAATATTTGGAAATACATTGTTGATAAGTTCGTCTTTTGATGAGACAAAATTACAAAAATTATTTGGAAATGATATTAATCCGCTCGATTCATCGACAGGTACTTGACCATTACCGATAGTCAGAAATTGCTCCGAGAAATCTTCAGCAGATGTATCATTAAGCAATGTAACTCTCATGTTTGTTATCAGCTGCAGTTTCTTCACATAGCGCCATAGATTTGACGATTTGAGGCAAGCGTTTATTTCGTCGGCAGCCGCAGATCTTGGAATTACTGGCAACTTCACTTTATCATTAACGCAGCATAATCCAGGCGTTTCTCCGGAAAACTTTAATGCACCACAATACTCGCAAACAACGTCCATTTGCCCAATGCAAACGCTAGGATGCAAGCTGTAATCATTGCTGCAATCGTATCGAAACGCAGCTCGATTCAAATCAGCTAAAATTTTTCGTCGCAAATTAAAATCTATTTGAGAAGCACGAAGTCGAGCCTTACTATTGCGGCTCTGTTCACGTGCAATTTCTCGTTCTTCTTCAGTCCTTTCATATGCAGTATTTTGTATTCTTCTTGCATTACGGCTTTGTCGGGAAAGATTCGATCGTCTTGGTCGCGGCATTATTAATTAAACTTCACTTCACTTCAATCCACTTGTTAATTATTTATTTAATAGAAATAGTTTTAATATTGATTTCTTACAAATATCAATAGAGAGTGCAGAGGCTCTAGTGGTGCTTCAAGTTGAGGCAATTTCACTTTCCCGGAAGCGCAACACAATCTTTTTGGTTCGTTGTTAAATTTGAGAGCCTGACTATGAATTTGACTTCGTTTGTAACTGACATTTTGACATTTGACATTTTCTTCTTAGCTGTCTGCCTAAATAAAAAAGTATGGGCCAGGGAGGAACGCTGTCGAACGGGACAAAAAGTATCCTATGTCCTTCTCCTGGCTCTAAGCTACCTCCCTACCAATTTTCACTCAAATCTGTTCTTCCGTTCTTGATTTATAAGTGTTGTAACATAAAACACGTTGTTCTTTTATATATATAGATATAGGGTTAGTAGTAAAAATTTAAACAAAAAAAGAGAGAAGAAAACAAAAAAAAAAGGGGGAAAAGGAAAAGAAAAAAAAACCAAAAACGACCGAACAACGCCAGCGATAGGGGGAAGCCATCGGCCGTCTTCCGAAGGAGGGGGGAAGTGGATGGGCATCCACACCACACAAGTGGATGAGCATCCACACCAAAGAGAAGAGCGATCAGTCACAGTTTTTTTTCGGTGAGCTGAGAGTGGCGAAGTTTTCGTTACATTGGCAAGTGTCTCTGTCGTTCCCGAAGAAGGGGGGAAGTGTGAGGAGAATTCGCCTCCTCACACGCTAAGACAGCAATGGCCAATCAGTTTAGGGGGCCGCGGGAGATAGGCTGATGACCAATACGAACGGGGAGGGGTAGGGTGTGAAACCCTACGAGGGCGAAGACGGAATCGAGGTGGAACGTAACGGTTCCCGGAGCAGCAGTAGACGAATGGAAAGACAGGGTTACAGCGCCCAGTGGGAAGACGGAATCAACGTGGAACGTAACGGTTCCCGGAGCACCAGCAGACAAATGGAAATGCAAGGTTACATCGTCCAGTGGGAAGACGGAATCAACGTGGAACGTAACGGTTCCCGGAGCACCAGCAGACAAATGGAAATGCAAGGTTACATCGTCCAGTGGGAAGACGGAATCAACGTGGAACGTAACGGTTCCCGGAGCCCCAGCAGACAAATGGAAATGCAAGGTTGCATCGCCCAGTGGGAAGACGGGATCAACGTGGAACGTAACGGTCCCCGGAGCACCAGTGGACGAATGGGAAGGCAGTGAGGGCAGAGAGAGGCAGAGCTCCATCATCGGGTGGAAGACGGTTCAACGCGGAACGTAACGGCTCCCGAGGCAACGGTGGGCACATGAGCCCGCCGCGCAGCGGAGTTCAGGATGGGCAACATGACTGGGAGCAGCAAAGGAGCAAGGAGCAACAGGGGAGGCGAAGGAGGCCAGCGGCACGTCGCATAGCAACTGCAGGGGTCAGTGGCCGAACGGAAAAGGGCAACGGCCGCACGGATGGCCACCCGCCAACGGGAAAGTGGCGTGATCTTGGAAACAGGAGTAACAGACAGATCCGGTGCGCATGAACGGCGCATCTCCCTGGTGGTGCAGAGGCGACAGTCAGTAGCTATCTCCCGAACCAGTGTCGCTGGCGCGCAGAGCACGGCGCTCATCCTGGTGTAGCGGAGGCTACAGCCCGCCAACTCCCGAGCCCGGCGGTACAGCGCGTAGGCGCGTATCCCCGACGGCGTAGTGGAGGCTTTTCAGTACATAGCCGAAGGCCAGACCGAGTCGAAGAGGTGGAAGGTTTGACGACGGATCAACGAGGAGGAACCCCGGCAACGAGAGCAACAGCGGAAACACCAGCAACGGAGGAGATTTCCAGGACGGACACACCAAGGGTCACCAAGGACGCACCAAGAGTCATTCCCGGGAACCCGCATAAATCACAATTGTAAACAGAGAGAGCAGAAAATAAAGAGACTGCACAACGGAAAGCTACTTGTATTATTTTCTGGGCTTGGGCAATCACGTCGAATCTATAAATTCGGTGGAACGGATCCGCGAAACTCTGTGAGCTAGCCGCGGCAAATTGTGGCGAGCGGAAGCAGAAATAACAGTTCGTTACAGAACGTTTTGACGTACGGTCATAATTTGTGTTGTTTGGAAGAATGCCGAGGAGTTGCCGACGAGCGCCGGGAAGTCGATGGGTGCCGCAAAGTGGCGGACGAAGGCCGAGAAGCACCCGAACCGCACCGGGAGTTGGCGGACGACGGCCGAGCGCCAGCTGAGACACTCCGTGTACTGCCTCCCACGCTCCGTGACTTGTGCTCCTCTTGACGTGCCTTGCGCCGAACCCGCGGCTTTTCCACTGGTTGACTATGGCTGGCGGAAATATGGTGAAGGAACAAATAACATTATCAGAATCGGTGTGAAAGATTGTTCGGAACTACGGACAGAGCTACGAGACAGCACAAGCGGTAGAGCGGTGGCGAACGGATTGCCGCAGTGCAGGATGGTGTGGTGTCGGCTGTGGCATGTGAAGCGGTGCGCTCGGGCAAAACAGTTTAAACATAACTGCTTCCTCCTAATGTAATCAGAGCTCCCATTTACATCCATTTCTAGGAAACGCGGACATAAGCGAATGGGGTGGTCCTCCCTCGAAGAGAGATTGCAGCCCTTTTGGCCCGGAACCACTCGAGTCTCGTATGAATTGAGCCTCCGAGTAGGGGCAGTAGAAAGTCCCGACCTTGGACGAGCCACTTGGCCTGACGTCGTCGATGGCCTCCAGACTGCGATGGCGCTCCGTCAGGAAGTTATCTAATTCCTTTCATGTTGGAATTTCGGCCTTATTATGTACGGATTGCTCCCACGTAGAAAGTGTGACTTTGGGGAGCTTTGAGAAAATCATTAGTACGAGGAGGAAGTCC
This sequence comes from Drosophila bipectinata, assembly GCF_030179905.1. Lineage (NCBI taxonomy): Eukaryota > Metazoa > Arthropoda > Insecta > Diptera > Drosophilidae > Drosophila > Drosophila bipectinata. Next base: position 7,212,181 of record NC_091740.1, on the reverse strand, counting down.
CAAGCCTCAACATTGATGGAGGACATTTCTAGGGCTGTCAGACAACTCTGAATGGTGGCTTGCAGCTCCTTCAGCGCGACCCCGGACTCTTGAGAAATAGCCTGGATGTTGAAAAGGATCTTCAACTGGCTGTTGACCAATAGCTGCCGGTTCTCAAAGCGGTCTGTGAGGCTTTGCCACGCTGCGACAAACCCCTCATGGGTAAGCGGAGCCTTAGAAACAATGGCGTGTGCATCACCACTTGTTTTGGACAGCAAGTGGAACCACTTCTCTACCGGAGTGAGCCGCGAGTTTTGGATGTAAATGGCCGTAAACAAGTCTCTGAAGGTGGGCCACCGAAGATAATCACCCGCAAAGACAGTGGATACCGATCCACTGGAGGTAACCGGCAGCCTGTAGACGCGGTCGTGTGGACATTGACGGAAGCCTGAGTGGATTGGGAGGCAATTTTCCCCCGAAGCTGGGCAATACACCTCGCATAGACGGAGTAACAGTAGCTGCACTTCGATTTCAGCACTGTCGAGGTGGCCGCATTGTCGTCTGACACGGCTAGCAAATCGGAGCAGCTCTCATAGCTCTTTTCCACCTTTTCCCACACTGCCTGAATTTGGTCCCGATGGACTTCGCACATGTATTGGGAGCCTATTTCCGTTTCTGGGGCGCCCGGAGTATTTATGTTAGCCTCAAATTGGCTAGTTCGATCTGTTGTGGCGATGAACTTTTTCAGCGCCACTTCGACCGCACTTGGAGCAACGGAGCGAGTCTGCCTCTGTGAAGGACCAGGGATTGTATCGACGGATTCGTCACTCTTTGCTCTTGAAATGGCACTAGTCGCCTTTGGCTTCAACCGAGGCGTCCGCGGAGAAGCGAATTGAGATCTGTCCAAGCGGATGGTTGGGATCGGACGCGGCTTTTTGTCGTCTCCCGTGGGCATTCTCAGAATCCGATTCACTGGTCAGCGCTTGTCGACTGACTTGCGCAGTAAGTGCCTCGTACGAAGCGGTGGCCGGTCCCACTAATGTGATGAGAACGTTGAGATCGCGGATGATTCGAATGTGGAAGAAAACTTCAGGAACCCAAAAAAAAACCAAAAGGGACGAGGTTTGTTGAGATTCTAGGCGGATGTTGCCTGATGCAGAGTAGAAGCAGCGTTAGAGGGACGGAAAATGGACAAGTACCGGAAAATTCGTGCTCGTTCGGAAAAAAAATGATGACGGTCTATTTATGTATATTTCGACAAGTGTGGCTCGTACGTAGAAATTGAATTCATAACTATTTTCGAATTTGCGGAGCCGGAAAGGTGGACTTGACCTTGGCTTGGATTTAACACGAAAAAAAAGAAAATAAATAATTAATAACTAATTAATTTTCTAATTAATAAATTAATCCGACTAATTGTCGGATTTAATTATTATGGAAGGGTGGAGTTGAAACCTTAATCTTTAATTAATTGGATTTAATTATCCCGGAGCCTGAAAGGTAGAATTGAAACCTTAATCTTTAATTAATTTTATTTAATTATCCCGAAGCCGGAAAGGTATAATTGAAACCGCGGCTCTATTCGGACAGAAGGTTGATAATAAAATTATTAATTATTTTTGATTATTAATTTTTTTTAATTATTTTAATTGTTGAGTGGCCGGAAAGGCGACTTAAAACAAAACTGGCCCTTCGCTCGAACGGAAATATTAATTAAATAAATTGTGGTGGTTATAATTATTAATATATAAAATTTATAATTAATTTATTTTTTTTGTTTGAAGTTGTACCTGTACGTACCCCAAAGGAAAAAACAGCACCAAAAAACATAACTCGGCTAGGTCGCGAATTTAAGCGACCACAATCACGGATTTGTAGTGAAATGGCGTTTTATAATTGGCGGTTTTAATAAAATTTGATTTTAATGTAATTTTATCAGTTATATATTTCCTGAAATTGAAGGCAGAAAATATATGGAAATAGAAAATATTTGGAAATATATGGACATGCACGCAAGTACGGATATATGTAAGGGCGGATATATGTTGGCACAGTGGAGCGTTGATAAGTGGACTTTATAATTGGAGGAACAGAAAAGTTATGTGGTGTAAAAAATGACACTGATTAGGGAAGATAAGAAACAAATATTACGACAGCGGCGGACTGTTCCGTGAATTTGGAAATTCCGAAACTAATTCACACCGGATGGCCAATATTAATTATGCCTTCTTTTTGTCACCACACAATTTCACTGTTCACTTGCGAATTTTTCGCGGATTAAAAAAATATGTATGTATGTATGTGGCTGCACATATGCCTCGACCGTTGGCAAGCGAATGGATAACGGAGAGGCCAAAAACGGCGAGAAATATGGGCAGCACACAAAACGGAGACAGATGGAAAAATTTGCAGAATTTGAAAACGAAGAAGCTTAGAAAATCGCAAACAACCGTTGTGTCGTAAAACTCAGACTTGTAGTTGACACGGAGGGCAAAACAATCTTGCAGCAGTGTGAACGAAATTTAATGTTCGGACCACTGCTGAAGACCGGCAGAGAGAAGGAGATGGAAAAATGTACTTATCTTTTGGCGGAACAATGCCGAGAACTGCTGGTAGAAGAAAATCCAAGAATTATCCGGCTCAAAGGACCAAAATGTTGTAGGGGGTCGTTGCTGCCGGAAAAGATTCCAGAAGTCGTGAAATTAAGAAAGAAGTCGGGGGCGTCGTGGTTGAATTCAAAACGCGTTCAGCTTTATTTGCTGCGGCCGACGAAAGACCGAGAGTGCATAGAGGGGCGAGCGCGGATGCGCTCTTCAGCGCGGATGAGCTCTTTAGCGCGGATGAGCTCTTTAGCGCGGGTGCGCTCTTAATTTCAGCTGAGCGGCGGCCAAACGGCGCCTCACATAAACATTTAATTAAACAATGAACATTTAGATCATCTCTTCACTAGAATAGAAGAGATACTGGAAATCCATCATACTGGAAACTCAGTATGAAACTGATCTGAGTCCCTCAGGCCACAAGGACATCATAGGCAACTGCATAGCAGGCAATCAAGCTCATAGGTTCAACCACACCACACCACCACTCCATCCTGAAAAGGGGGGTACTGGTATACCTGATTGAATGTTCTATGCGTATGGCTGATCTGTCTATTTAGGCGGAGAATATGTTAGCAAATAAGTAAATCCTATTTGTCACGCATGAATGCATCTGATCAATACCAGGAATGGTTTCGATTGAGACCTCCAGCGTGGGGTGATATAGTTTAGTGTTGATTGCCAACTTTCTCAGTTGGTACAAAAATGCTCTCATGACACTTGTAATTTGTTGTTTAATTTTTATACGCGGGTTTATGTTTATAGTACAATTAATAACTTTATTAATTCTTCAATTAACATCCGCTCTGAGTCGTGATCAGCTTAAGACTAACTTATGATCTAGGCTTTCGAAGCTGTGAAATTCTCACTTAGAGGTAAAAGCTCACTTATACAGCATGTGTACATATATATAGGATTTCTGTGTATGCATGTAAGTATATATGACACCCCGCGCGCAAGTTTCGACAATATCTTTGTTGAAAATTAATTGTATCTTACAATATTTTTATCGAGCTTACATATTAACGTCTTGGTGGTTATATATTCGTTTAACTTGATCCTTATAAATTGTATGATTCGGGTTGTCGACAGATACGAGATAATTACCCTGCTGCTCATAACCTTCGATACGTTTATATTTTGGTTGTGATTTACCTACTTTATTATTTTTGACAAAATCGTTCTTAAAATTATCATTAGATTCTTAGGTTGATCATTAGATCATTCTTAGATCATTAGGTTGTTTTGACATAAGCTTTATTTTATTGTCTGCTATCTTTTTAGATAGTTTTTCGATGTTTTCAGAAGAGAGCAAATAATTTAGAATATCGATTGGCCTAATGTTAGTTGTATTATGGATTGTGTTGTTGTATGATATTATAGCCTTTAAAACTTTGTCTTTCAGGCTATCTTTATTGTTAGGATCCGCATTGAATAACCGTATGTGTTCGTTTAAAGTTAGATGAATATTAGCGTCCAATATCTGAATTTCCAGTTTTTTTGTATGGGGTCGTGAAATGGATCTGGACATCATTGTCCTGGAGGTATTCCTTAATTGTAAGTATATTGTAATTCATTGTCCGTAACAATTTTCTTAGGTTTTCCTATATATTGGAATCTTAGTTTAATTGCGTTAAGCAGAGAAATCCATGATCGGTCTTTTAAAAAATGTGTTGTTGCATATTTACTTAATTTATCGATTGTAGTAAGGTACATGATATTCCGTTGTGGAAACCATATATCCATATGAATTATATCATTCAGTTTTTCAGATGATTCGGTTATACAATAATTATATCTAATTGGGCGGCGATCATATTTAGCTGTGTTGCATATATTGCAGTTATTTATATACTTTTAAATTTCTTTTAACAAATTAGGGTAATCATATAATTGCTTAATTTCTAACAAAATTTCATTTATGCCCCTGTCGTTGTTTTTTTTAGTGTTCATTTTCTATAATTTTTAACATTTTAAAACATCTGTAACGTCTTTTAATAGTATACATGTTTTTAGTACTCTTAAATTTGTATTGTTGGAGAAATATTGTCTATAATTTTCTTGGAACATTAAATATAATTTTGTGTCTTCGCAATAAATTACAACTAGGCCTTTTTCGGGTATTATTTCTTGCATGACTTTTAACAATTTTTTAGCATCGCCTTTTGTTTTAACAATGTGTCTAACTTTCTTTTCGTACAAGATCTTTGTGGATCGTGAATCATTTTCACCAATGTTAAGTATTATTTGAATTTTAAAAATATTTAGACATTTTTCGGTGATTGGGATAAAGTTTCGATCGTCCGATATTGCAGTGTGGATGGTTTCAATATTCTCCAATTCGCTATTAAATAATTTTATTAACTGTTCGGAGAAATCCTGATTTTCATCTACGACGTTTAAGACGTTGATGCGGAGATTGTTTTCTATTTCTGCCAAAAAAATATCTTCGCTATCTATCCCGAGGCTCTCTTCGTCTGCTTTTGCGCTATTGGAGCTTGGGATTCTACTGAGGCCATCCGCCAGAGCGTTTTCGTTTCCTTTGATTAAGCTTATATTGAAATCAAACTCATTTAACTGAATTTTCCAACGTTGAAGTTTTAGGTTTGGCTCTTTTAAATTGTTTAGCCAAACCAAAGGTTTATGGTCTGTTTTTATCACAAATTTCCTTCCGTACAGGTAATGCTTAAAATATCTGGTTGCCCAGTAAATGGCTAGGAGCTCTTTCTCGATCGTACTATAGTTTAGTTCGTGAGTTTTGAGCATTCGACTCGCATAGTAAATGACTTTTCATCTTGCATTAAGACGGCTCCTAACGCATAGTTGCTTGCGTCCGTGACGAGAGTAAATAGTTTTTAAAGTCGGGGTATACTACAATTGGTTCGCTTGTGATTAGTAATTTAAGTTTATCAAATGCCTCTATTATTCAAAATGCTGTGCAATTTTTGAATAATCTTTTATGTACCGTCTTAGATACCCTGCCATGCTCAACAAACTTTTAATCTCTTTTTGATTTGATGGTAGTTTGATTTTGTTAATTGCTTCGATTTTGGTTTTAGTAGGTTTTAGCCCTTCTTGATTCACTATGTGCCCTAAAAACTCGATTTCTTGTTTTGCTAATTGACACTTGTCAATCTGGAGTTTTAGGTTTGATTTCAATAGACAATCAAATATGGCCTTGATATGTTCAACATGTTCTTCTATGCTCTTAGAAAAAATGAGAACATCGTCCATATATACCAAACATATGTGTCCTATGAATGGCCTAAGTACGTTATTCATAAGGCGTTGGAATGTGGACGGAGCGTTTCTTAATCCGAATGGCATACGCAAGAATTCGTAGTGCCCACTGGATGTAGAAAATGCTGTCTTATGTATGTCATCCGGATCCATCTCGATTTGGTAAAACCCTTTAGCGAGATCTAAGCTTGTGAAAAACTTACATCCACGTAATTTGTCAAAAATCTCGTCAATATTGGGTATAGGAAAACGATCCCCGATTGTCTCTTTATTTAATTTACGGTAGTCTATAACTAACCGCCACTTCTTGAGATTTGAGGCATCTGTCTTCTTCTGGACCACCGATAACGGACTATTATATGGACTATTAGAGTGTCTAATTATTCTTTGCTCGAGCATCTCGTCTATTTGTCTGTTAACGTCCTCAGTAAGGATCTCAGGGTATTTGTAAGCTTTTGAGTAACATGGAATATCGTTTCTTGTTTTAATACTATGTTTGACTTCGTTAGTAGAGGTCAGATTTTGATAATTCCCATAAAAGAGGCAATCATATTCATGTACAAGCTCTTCTAGCAAAACTTTTGATTCCTGATTGATTTCGATTTTTTGGATTGAGTTATTAGGAGTTATAAGTTTGTGTGTTATATTAATGTCGTCTTGTATAAAAAGTTGTAGAATGACGTTATTAATTATTAACTTCTTGTTAGGATAATCTATGACGGCATTTAAATCGTTTAGAAGGTTCCCTTCTATTAACCCGTCGAAATTTTGATGGAAATTATATTCGAGGAATTCACACCAATAATTTTTTATATTAAATTTCTTAAATGATGGGAATCTACATAATTTTTTTATTTTTATTTCGTTTCCTAGAGCTCGTATTTTTATATCAACATTGGTTTTCCATTTTGGGTTACAGACGTTTTCGTTAATGATGCTGAACTCTGCTCCAGTATCTGTAACGAAAAGTAGTGTCCTAAAGTGAGTTTTAATTTCTATATAGGGTAATCGTCTGACCCTACCGATTGAAAATTTCCACTCGATTGATTAATTTCCATTGGTTCCGAAAACAGTTTATTTTGCCCAGAGGACTGGCTGTTTCGGCTATTTGTTGACATTTTTGAGCATGCGCTAGCTGAAGTGTCTTTTGCCTGTTTTTGGCTATCTTGGAACCTTGAGTTGGTACTGAGTTTATTATTGCCAGGTTTGAAGTGGGTTTGCTGGCCTTTATTAGAATCGTCCGACTGAGGTACTAGTTGCTCATTAGAATTTTTATTATCATCGCTGAAATTTGACCTATAGTTTGGTTTACTATTTGTATTAGTTTTCCGGAAAGGTCCGTAAAACGTATTATTCTGATGTCTAGCATCCTCGATGATTTTATAGGCCTCATCTAATGTTTTGGGGTTTCTAGCGAAAATCATAGTCTTAGTCGGCTCTGGCAAGTTATTTCTAAATACTCGCAAGGCAATTCTGTTTACTTCGCCTGTTCTGTATGTCTCGTCGTTGTGTGTAAGTATACGATTATGCAAGCGATTTGCAACCTCGTTAATTTTATCATAATATTGTTCTCTTGTACCGTCTACCCTACACATTTTAAGCATGTCCATTAAGTTATCGCTGCTTTCTTTTTCTCCGAAGTTTTTTTGCAAAATTTCTTTGAGTTTATCCCAATTTTCGATTTTACCGTACCTGTGAATAACTGGTCTTTATATTCCTACACATTTATTTCGTACAAAGCCGAATAAGATTTTTCCCGTTGCATCGTCGTAACCGGCGAGCGTTGGCATAATTGCTTCAATTTGCGAAATAAAGTCTGGCAATTGGTTAACGTCGGTACCTTCAAAGTCTTGTACATTTTTCAAGCAGTTCAAAGTTAAATTAAAGTCGTTAATACTAGTAGCATCCATTTTTAACTTAACTTAACTTATGTGTAAATTACCCAGACAAGAAAAAGTTTTAATTCAGGTTTAGAACCACGGTTTGTCAATTGCTGCTTCGCACCGATCGCCTTGTTCACAGTTTCCAGTCGTAGCGGTAAGAAAAGCTTGTAGTTTACCTTCTCCACGTTCGTCTTAGTTTTTCGTTCTTCCTTCTTATCTTGTTCTGCGTGTTACGTAAGGTGCTTTTATCACGTGTGCGCTTTGTATTTAGCGATGTCCAATACTATATTTTTCCCTCTGTTAATGTAAAATATAGTACTGGAACACGCAATTTTAGAATTTATAGTTGTCGATATTAGGTAGCTGTAGTTTTATGTTTTAAATCCTCGTCGCCAGTTTAGTGTTGATTGCCAACTTTCTCAGTTGGTACAAAAATGCTCTCATGACACTTGTAATTTGTTGTTTATTTATTATACGCGGGCTTATGTTTATAGTACAATTAATAACTTTATTAATTCTTCAATTAACATCCGCTCTGAGTCGTGATCAGCTTAAGACTAATCTATGATCTAGGCTTTCGAAGCTGTGAAATTCTGCGAGGTAAAAGCTCACTTATACAACATGTGTACATACATATAGGATTTCTGTGTGTATGAATGTAAGTATATATGACAATATGGATCCTCTAAGGTTGAAAGGGGGAAAGCTCTGGAGAGAGCGGTACCACCGGGATCAAGCATAAGCCGACCTAACCGATTTCTAACATGGTTAATTTGACCTAGGGACATGTCAAAAATGCCCGCGGTGAAGTCATGGTGAGTAATAAGTGACAAAGACGTTGGTGAGTCATGGTGTCTCATTAAAGTCGCCCACAGCGACGAGCCGGTCACGATCAGTCATAACATTAAAAACGGATTAAAAAGCGGACAAATGCTGCCAATATGTGGGCGGTTCAGACGATGGCGGTATATATGAACATGTTATGTATAAAGATTAAGCGGACAAAATGATTTTAATGCAAATAAACTGTATGTCACCAAACTCTTGTGATTTCACCTCTTCAGAAGCAAGAGTGGAGTCTACCGAAATGAGGTCTCCACCTCCCCTTCGCTGAGGTCGATCCCGTCTAAAAGTGGTGTATTACTTGGAAAAACTTCGGAGCTAAAGATCTCCGGCTTTAACCAAGTTTCTGTAAAAGCTATAATATGGGATGCAAAGAAAGAACTATCAGAATATAGTTTGGGGAGTTTGCTACATAGCCCCCTAGTATTCTAATAGGTAAGTGTTAGTGGCGATACTAGTTTTTTGGGTTGGTGGACGAAAAAGAGGTGGAAGGTTGCTCAGTGGTTCTAATATGGGGAAGTTTTACTCCCACTGGTCTTAAAAATTTCTTCTTTACAGTACTAGGCTGATGTTCTTGGACGAAAATGTCCTCTGGCCAAAAACTGGGTGAACAAATCGTCTTGAACATCAGAGCAGGCACCCGAATCTTGAAAGAAAACGTGAGCCTTACAAAATTATATTTAAATTTAGCTATGTCCTCCACCTTTATATCGGCTTTAATTTTGGCTTTGATATAAGCCGAGATATCAATCTCTGAAGTATCAGGGGCAAGCCGAGAAACAAATATATGTTTCGATGGAGAAATAACCTGTTAGGTTATAACGAAAACTGCAGCATCGTTCGGTACCGGTGGTCTGGACAGTGTACTACGAGGGCTCCTATATACAATTCTGGCCTAGGCCATACTAAGTGTTTCCTGGCGCCATCTGACGTTTTCATTGGGAAGTTTGACATGTTTTAGTAGAAACGTGGTCAGAACGTTTTGACGTACGGTCATAATTTGTGTTGTTTGGAAGAATGCCGAGGAGTTGCCGACGAGCGCCGGGAAGTCGATGGGTGCCGCAAAGTGGCGGACGAAGGCCGAGAAGCACCCGAACCGCACCGGGAGTTGGCGGACGACGGCCGAGCGCCAGCTGAGACACTCCGTGTACTGCCTCCCACGTGTACTGCTCTCCTCTTGACGTGCCTTGCGCCGAACCTGCGGCTTTTCCACTGGTTGACTATGGCTGGCGGAAATATGGTGAAGGAACAAATAACATTATCAGAATCGGTGTGAAAGATTGTTCGGAACTACGGACAGAGCTACGAGACAGCACAAGCGGTAGAGCGGTGGCGAACGGATTGCCGCAGTGCAGGATGGTGTGGTGTCGGCTGTGGCATGTGAAGCGGTGCGCTCGGGCAAAACAGTTTAAACATAACTGCTTCCTCCTAATGTAATCAGAGCTCCCATTTACATCCATTTCTAGGAAACGCGGACATAAGCGAATGGGGTGGTCCTCCCTCGAAGAGAGATTGCAGCCCTTTTGGCCCGGAACCACTCGAGTCTCGTATGAATTGAGCCTCCGAGTAGGGGCAGTAGAAAGTCCCGACCTTGGACGAGCCACTTGGCCTGACGTCGTCGATGGCCTCCAGACTGCGATGGCGCTCCGTCAGGAAGTTATCTAATTCCTTTCATGTTGGAATTTCGGCCTTATTATGTACGGATTGCTCCCACGTAGAAAGTGTGACTTTGGGGAGCTTTGAGAAAATCATTAGTACGAGGAGGAAGTCCCAAGCCTCAACATTGATGGAGGACATTTCTAGGGCTGTCAGACAACTCTGAATGGTGGCTTGCAGCTCCTTCAGCGCGACCCCGGACTCTTGAGAAATAGCCTGGATGTTGAAAAGGATCTTCAACTGGCTGTTGACCAATAGCTGCCGGTTCTCAAAGCGGTCTGTGAGGCTTTGCCACGCTGCGACAAACCCCTCATGGGTAAGCGGAGCCTTAGAAACAATGGCGTGTGCATCACCACTTGTTTTGGACAGCAAGTGGAACCACTTCTCTACCGGAGTGAGCCGCGAGTTTTGGATGTAAATGGCCGTAAACAAGTCTCTGAAGGTGGGCCACCGAAGATAATCACCCGCAAAGACAGTGGATACCGATCCACTGGAGGTAACCGGCAGCCTGTAGACGCGGTCGTGTGGACATTGACGGAAGCCTGAGTGGATTGGGAGGCAATTTTCCCCCGAAGCTGGGCAATACACCTCGCATAGACGGAGTAACAGTAGCTGCACTTCGATTTCAGCACTGTCGAGGTGGCCGCATTGTCGTCTGACACGGCTAGCAAATCGGAGCAGCTCTCATAGCTCTTTTCCACCTTTTCCCACACTGCCCGAATTTGGTCCCGATGGACTTCGCACATGTATTGGGAGCCTATTTCCGTTTCTGGGGCGCCCGGAGTATTTATGTTAGCCTCAAATTGGCTAGTTCGATCTGTTGTGGCGATGAACTTTTTCAGCGCCACTTCGACCGCACTTGGAGCAACGGAGCGAGTCTACCTCTGTGAAGGACCAGGGATTGTATCGACGGATTCGTCACTCTTTGCTCTTGAAATGGCACTAGTCGCCTTTGGCTTCAACCGAGGCGTCCGCGGAGAAGCGAATTGAGATCTGTCCAAGCGGATGGTTAGGATCGGACGCGGCTTTTTGTCGTCTCCCGTGGGCATTCTCAGAATCCGATTCACTGGTCAGCGCTAGTCGACTGACTTGCGCAGTAAGTGCCTCGTACGAAGCGGTGGCCGGTCCCACTAATGTGATGAGAACGTTGAGATCGCGGATGATTCGAATGTGGAAGAAAACTTCAGGAACCCAAAAAAAAAACCAAAAGGGACGAGGTTTGTTGAGATTCTAGGCGGATATTGTCTGATGCAGAGTAGAAGCAGCGTTAGAGGGACGGAAAATGAACAAGTACCGAAAAATCTTGCTCGTTCGGAAAAAAAATGATGCAGAGAAATCCATGATCGGTCTTTTAAAAAATGTGTTGTTGCATATTTACTTAATTTATCGATTGTAGTAAGGTACATGATATTTCGTTGTGGAAACCATATATCCATATGAATTATATCATTCAGTTTTTCAGATGATTCGGTTATACAATAATTATATCTAATTGGGCGGCGATCATATTTAGCTGTGTTGCATATATTGCAGTTATTTATATACTTTTAAATTTCTTTTAACAAATTAGGGTAATAATATAATTGCTTAATTTCTAACAAAATTTCATTTATGCCCCTGTCGTTGTTTTTTAAGTGTTCATTTTCTATAATTTTTAACATTTTAAAACATCTGTAACGTCTTTTAATAGTATACATGTTTTTAGTACTCTTAAATTTGTATTGTTGGAGAAATATTGTCTATAATTTTCTTGGAACATTAAATATAATTTTGTGTCTTCGCAATAAATTACAACTAGGCCTTTTTCGGGTATTATTTCTTGCATGACTTTTAACAATTTTTTAGCATCGCCTTTTGTTTTAACAATGTGTCTAACTTTCTTTTCGTACAAGATCTTTGTGGATCGTGAATCATTTTCACCAATGTTAAGTATTATTTGAATTTTAAAAATATTTAGACATTTTTCGGTGATTGGGATAAAGTTTCGATCGTCCGATATTGCAGTGTGGATGGTTTCAATATTCTCCAATTCGCTATTAAATAATTTTATTAACTGTTCGGAGAAATCCTGATTTTCATCTACGACGTTTAAGACGTTGATGCGGAGATTGTTTTCTATTTCTGCCAAAAAAATATCTTCGCTATCTATCCCGAGGCTCTCTTCGTCTGCTTTTGCGCTATTGGAGCTTGGGATTCTACTGAGGCCATCCGCCAGAGCGTTTTCGTTTCCTTTGATTAAGCTTATATTGAAATCAAACTCATTTAACTGAATTTTCCAACGTTGAAGTTTTAGGTTTGGCTCTTTTAAATTGTTTAGCCAAACCAAAGGTTTATGGTCTGTTTTTATCACAAATTTCCTTCCGTACAGGTAATGCTTAAAATATCTGGTTGCCCAGTAAATGGCTAGGAGCTCTTTCTCGATCGTACTATAGTTTAGTTCGTGAGTTTTGAGCATTCGACTCGCATAGTAAATGACTTTTCATCTTGCATTAAGACGGCTCCTAACGCATAGTTGCTTGCGTCCGTGACGAGAGTAAATAGTTTTTTAAAGTCGGGGTATACTACAATTGGTTCGCTTGTGATTAGTAATTTAAGTTTATCAAATGCCTCTATTATTCAAAATGCTGTGCAATTTTTGAATAATCTTTTATGTACCTGTCGGGTCAAGCAGCAAGCAACTAATTTAAACACAACAATTAATAAGTAACTGATGTTTTGCTGGTCGCAAGCCGACTCTCTTTCGGCCGCTCGGCTTTGCTACTTCGGCGCTTATGGTTAGCGAGCATCCGCTCAGCCTATTCTGCAAGGTTGGCGCCACTCTCGTTCGTACTTTTACTGCGCTCGCATCCTAAATTGGATTTCAAATATTGTACATAAATCCTAATTTCATATGCGGCCTGAATAAAGTTTATAACGCTGAAATTAATTAAATTCTGATTTTTTATTTACGGCATTGAAAACTCTCGATGACCAAACATTGGTGAACCCCGACGAGATCGTTAATATATTTATATACACATAAACAAATTACTAAAACAAAAACAAAACAATTTTGTAAACAGTGTTACGTGAATTTATCATTATCAAATTATCATACGTGTCTAATAAGTTTATTTACAATAATAAACAAATTATAATATATTATGAATATATTATAAATCATGAACTCCAGCGGCGCCGTCACAGGAGCACCCACTCCAACCCGGAGTGCAATTTTAAAGTGCAAGGCCCTGGGTATTCTCCAGGACTTACAGAGGATCCAAGGAGCTCTTCAGCCTATTTCCAAGGTGGACGATGCCATGCTACACGTGCGACATGGTCAGATAGCCACCATGGTCAGCGACTTCAAGGCCATCCACGGGGAGCTTGAGGATTTGGACATTTTGCAGATCAGCAGTGACCTTCGATGGACTGTTTCGGAGCTCGTAGCGACGATGCAGGCGGAAATTGAGCACGAGACGACCCTTCGCTCATCTCGAATTGCTGCCCACTCCACCCTTGCCAACGGAATGTCCACCATGCAGGCTGACCCAGGGTTAGGTCAAAGTTTTCAAGTGCTGCCTCCTTTGCCGCTCCCTACGTTCAGCGGTGGATACTCGGAATGGGCTGAATTTTACTCGATCTTCTCTACCATAGTCGGCAGCAATCCTCGTATTAGTAAGGTGGAAAAGTTGCAAAGGTTGCGATCTTGCCTTCGGGAGCCCGCTTTCGAAGCAGTTCGTTCCTTGGAAGTCTCCGACGAGAACTATGGTGTTGCGCTGAATTTATTGGAGAAACGATTTAATAACCGTCGCTTAATATTTCAGGCACACGTGAACGAGATTCTGGGCCTCAGTCTGTTGGAAAGTGGCTCAATAGCAGCACTTCGAAGTCTTTCGGACAAATTTAATGCCCATATGCGAGCCTTAAAGAATTTGGGTACTTCAGTTCAGATCGCCAGCTGCATCATCGTCCAAGTTCTGCTTCAAAGGTTGGACCCAGCTACCCAGGCCAAGTGGGAGGAGAGTCAAAACTCCTCAGGTTCAGACGCCGTCTCTTCTTGGGAGTCGATGGCCGAATTTTTGGAGCAGCGGTGTAGGACGCTGGAGGCTATGGACGTGGCCATGGCTGCATACGCCCCGGACGCTCATGTGGGAAGGCGTCGAGGTGCAAATAATGGTAGATCATCCTTTATTGTTACTAATTCGCTTCCCTCTACCTGTGCTCTATGCGGTGGATGGTCCCATATAATGTCTGCATGCCCCCGATTTCTATCAATGCCCCCTGAGATTCGCCTTGGTGAGGCCAGGCGACTCGGTCTTTGTCGGAAGTGTCTGCATAGACGGAGTAACAGTAGCTGCACTTCGATTTCAGCACTGTCGAGGTGGCCGCATTGTCGTCTGACACGGCTAGCAAATCGGAGCAGCTCTCATAGCTCTTTTCCACCTTTTCCCACACTGCCCGAATTTGGTCCCGATGGACTTCGCACATGTATTGGGAGCCTATTTCCGTTTCTGGGGCGCCCGGAGTATTTATGTTAGCCTCAAATTGGCTAGTTCGATCTGTTGTGGCGATGAACTTTTTCAGCGCCACTTCGACCGCACTTGGAGCAACGGAGCGAGTCTACCTCTGTGAAGGACCAGGGATTGTATCGACGGATTCGTCACTCTTTGCTCTTGAAATGGCACTAGTCGCCTTTGGCTTCAACCGAGGCGTCCGCGGAGAAGCGAATTGAGATCTGTCCAAGCGGATGGTTGGGATCGGACGCGGCTTTTTGTCGTCTCCCGTGGGCATTCTCAGAATCCGATTCACTGGTCAGCGCTAGTCGACTGACTTGCGCAGTAAGTGCCTCGTACGAAGCGGTGGCCGGTCCCACTAATGTGATGAGAACGTTGAGATCGCGGATGATTCGAATGTGGAAGAAAACTTCAGGAACCCAAAAAAAAACCAAAAGGGACGAGGTTTGTTGAGATTCTAGGCGGATATTGTCTGATGCAGAGTAGAAGCAGCGTTAGAGGGACGGAAAATGAACAAGTACCGAAAAATCTTGCTCGTTCGGAAAAAAAATGATGCAGAGAAATCCATGATCGGTCTTTTAAAAAATGTGTTGTTGCATATTTACTTAATTTATCGATTGTAGTAAGGTACATGATATTTCGTTGTGGAAACCATATATCCATATGAATTATATCATTCAGTTTTTCAGATGATTCGGTTATACAATAATTATATCTAATTGGGCGGCGATCATATTTAGCTGTGTTGCATATATTGCAGTTATTTATATACTTTTAAATTTCTTTTAACAAATTAGGGTAATAATATAATTGCTTAATTTCTAACAAAATTTCATTTATGCCCCTGTCGTTGTTTTTTAAGTGTTCATTTTCTATAATTTTTAACATTTTAAAACATCTGTAACGTCTTTTAATAGTATACATGTTTTTAGTACTCTTAAATTTGTATTGTTGGAGAAATATTGTCTATAATTTTCTTGGAACATTAAATATAATTTTGTGTCTTCGCAAAAAATTACAACTAGGCCTTTTTCGGGTATTATTTCTTGCATGACTTTTAACAATTTTTTAGCATCGCCTTTTGTTTTAACAATGTGTCTAACTTTCTTTTCGTACAAGATCTTTGTGGATCGTGAATCATTTTCACCAATGTTAAGTATTATTTGAATTTTAAAAATATTTAGACATTTTTCGGTGATTGGGATAAAGTTTCGATCGTCCGATATTGCAGTGTGGATGGTTTCAATATTCTCCAATTCGCTATTAAATAATTTTATTAACTGTTCGGAGAAATCCTGATTTTCATCTACGACGTTTAAGACGTTGATGCGGAGATTGTTTTCTATTTCTGCCAAAAAAATATCTTCGCTATCTATCCCGAGGCTCTCTTCGTCTGCTTTTGCGCTATTGGAGCTTGGGATTCTACTGAGGCCATCCGCCAGAGCGTTTTCGTTTCCTTTGATTAAGCTTATATTGAAATCAAACTCATTTAACTGAATTTTCCAACGTTGAAGTTTTAGGTTTGGCTCTTTTAAATTGTTTAGCCAAACCAAAGGTTTATGGTCTGTTTTTATCACAAATTTCCTTCCGTACAGGTAATGCTTAAAATATCTGGTTGCCCAGTAAAAGTTTATAACGCTGAAATTAATTAAATTCTGATTTTTTATTTACGGCATTGAAAACTCTCGATGACCAAACATTGGTGAACCCCGACGAGATCGTTAATATATTTATATACACATAAACAAATTACTAAAACAAAAACAAAACAATTTTGTAAACAGTGTTACGTGAATTTATCATTATCAAATTATCATACGTGTCTAATAAGTTTATTTACAATAATAAACAAATTATAATATATTATGAATATATTATAAATCATGAACTCCAGCGGCGCCGTCACAGGAGCACCCACTCCAACCCGGAGTGCAATTTTAAAGTGCAAGGCCCTGGGTATTCTCCAGGACTTACAGAGGATCCAAGGAGCTCTTCAGCCTATTTCCAAGGTGGACGATGCCATGCTACACGTGCGACATGGTCAGATAGCCACCATGGTCAGCGACTTCAAGGCCATCCACGGGGAGCTTGAGGATTTGGACATTTTGCAGATCAGCAGTGACCTTCGATGGACTGTTTCGGAGCTCGTAGCGACGATGCAGGCGGAAATTGAGCACGAGACGACCCTTCGCTCATCTCGAATTGCTGCCCACTCCACCCTTGCCAACGGAATGTCCACCATGCAGGCTGACCCAGGGTTAGGTCAAAGTTTTCAAGTGCTGCCTCCTTTGCCGCTCCCTACGTTCAGCGGTGGATACTCGGAATGGGCTGAATTTTACTCGATCTTCTCTACCATAGTCGGCAGCAATCCTCGTATTAGTAAGGTGGAAAAGTTGCAAAGGTTGCGATCTTGCCTTCGGGAGTCCGCTTTCGAAGCAGTTCGTTCCTTGGAAGTCTCCGACGAGAACTATGGTGTTGCGCTGAATTTATTGGAGAAACGATTTAATAACCGTCGCTTAATATTTCAGGCACACGTGAACGAGATTCTGGGCCTCAGTCTGTTGGAAAGTGGCTCAATAGCAGCACTTCGAAGTCTTTCGGACAAATTTAATGCCCATATGCGAGCCTTAAAGAATTTGGGTACTTCAGTTCAGATCGCCAGCTGCATCATCGTCCAAGTTCTGCTTCAAAGGTTGGACCCAGCTACCCAGGCCAAGTGGGAGGAGAGTCAAAACTCCTCAGGTTCAGACGCCGTCTCTTCTTGGGAGTCGATGGCCGAATTTTTGGAGCAGCGGTGTAGGACGCTGGAGGCTATGGACGTGGCCATGGCTGCATACGCCCCGGACGCTCATGTGGGAAGGCGTCGAGGTGCAAATAATGGTAGATCATCCTTTATTGTTACTAATTCGCTTCCCTCTACCTGTGCTCTATGCGGTGGATGGTCCCATATAATGTCTGCATGCCCCCGATTTCTATCAATGCCCCCTGAGATTCGCCTTGGTGAGGCCAGGCGACTCGGTCTTTGTCGGAAGTGTCTGCAAACGGGCCATCACATGCGTGAGTGCCTCGCTGCTAGTTGTCGCAGTTGTGGAAGGAGGCATCACAGCCTGCTGCATTTCCTGGAGCCGCCGGCATCTAGCGGCCAGCCTTTGGTTGGTCCTCCCACGTCAGCCATAGCCGAGGTCGCCGAGCCTGCAGCCTCTTCGCCGTCCACTGCTAATGCACTAGTTGCTCAAGGTCACAGCGGCGATATATCGTTGCTTGCTACAGCGAACATTTTTGTTCGTAGTCGCGCTGGATCCCTTGTTCCATGCCGAGCTTTGTTGGATTCTGGATCTCAGGTGCACGTGATCACTTCCCGGCTGGCAAGTCAGCTGCAGCTCCGGAGGTACAAGTCATTCATGGCGGTGTCTGGTATTGGAGATACCGGCTTTGCGACAGATGGATTCTCTGTTGATGTTCTCCTACGTTCCCACTGTTCCGAGTACTCGGCCCTGGTTAACGCCGTCATCGCCGCCAATATCACGGACCTGCAGCCTAGCTTCAGTTTGGATGTCTCCAGCTGGAATATTCCTGGCAATCTTTCTTTGGCTGATCCTGAATTTTTCCGCCCACAGCGCATCGACCTTCTTATCGGAGCCAGTCTGTTTTATGAGCTGTTGTGTGTTGGGCAAATTAAGCTCTCAGCCGGCCTGCCATTGCTGCAGAAAACTCAACTGGGATGGGTCGTGTGTGGAGGCGGTTCACATGTCCAGAGAAGATCACTCGTTTCCACTGCCCACAAGGATGTTCCGGAGAGCGCAACAATGCTGGATGATCAGCTGGATTCTTTGCTCCGCCGGTTTTGGGAAATCGAAGACTGCTCCGAGCCTATTGTGAAGCGAACGAAGGAAGAGCTAGATTGCGATGCGCATTTCATGCAACATGTTGCTCGGATGGATTCCGGCGCTTACGCGGTGCGGCTTCCGTTAAAATGCGGCTCTAAGCTGCTGGGAGAGTCGTACCCCCAAGCCGTTCGACGATTTCTTTCCCTCGAAAGGAAGCTCTGTCGCCGTCCTCAATTAAAGGAGCAATATGCTGCCTTCATAAAGGAGTATCTGAAGTTGGGTCACATGTCTCCAGTCCCTTCTGATGCGAGCGTCACTGGCCAATACTTTCTTCCACACCATTGTGTTTTAAAGGAGGACAGTTCAACAACCAAGCTCAGGGTTGTCTTTGATGGATCTGCTGTCACAACTTCTGGATATTCATTGAATGACGTGTTGATGTCTGGCCCAGTTATTCAGCCAAAGTTACTGCATATTCTGTTAAGGTTCCGATGCCATCGGGTGGCCATTACTGGAGATATTTGTAAAATGTATCGTTGCGTCAGGGTTTTTCCTGAGGACAGCTATCTTCAGTGTATTCTTTGGCGGGATTCCACCCAGGATGAGTTACAGGTTTTTAAGCTGGACACGGTCACCTACGGAACGAAGCCTGCCTCATTTTTAGCAGTTCGGACAATGCATCAGTTGGCAGATGATGAGCAAATAATGTTTCCAAAGGGGGCCGAAATTCTGCGTCGCGACTTTTATGTGGATGATCTGCTTTCCGGAGGCGACTCTATAGATGAAGCTATTAGCATAATGCAGCAAACATCCGCGATCCTTGCCAAAGGCCATTTTCGGTTAAGGAAGTGGTGCTTCAATGTTGCTGACGTTCTGGATAAGGTTCCTGAAGAAGATCGGGAGTCTTTCCTAAAGTTTGATGATGGTAGCAACTTCACAAAGACACTGGGTCTTGCTTGGGATCCTGCAACTGACCGCTTGCTATTTTCTTTTGAAGGGATTCAGTCAATCTCAAAGCCCACTAGGCGCATTGTGCTTTCTTCAGTCGCTCGGCTTTATGACCCCTTAGGCCTTGTTGGTCCTGTAATTTCAAAGGCAAAGATCTTTCTTCAGAAGCTGTGCCGTGAGAAGTTGTCCTGGGATGAAAGTCTTCCTCAAGCTCTTCACTGCGACTGGAATATGATTTGTAGCAGCTTTGGTAGTACGCAGCGCGCCGAATTCCCTAGATGGGTGCTGACATCGAAATCCGAGGTGGAGGTCCATGGATTCTGTGATGCCAGCATTGAGGCGTATGGGGCATGCGTTTATGTCGTGTCCAAGGGCGCAGGATCTGCAAGCTATTTACTCTGTTCGAAGTCCCGAGTTGCGCCGTTAAATACTGTTACGGTGCCTAAGCTGGAGTTACCGGGAGCCGAGTTGTTGGCTCGACTTATGTCGGAAGTAGAGCAGTTGAAGGTCTACGTTGGAAAGTATTTTTGCTGGTGCGATTCTGCTGTGGCTCTATCTTGGATTCGAGAAGAACCCTCTTGGTTTAATGTTTTCGTCGCCAATCGAGTTTCGACCATTCAGAAGCTAACTAGAGAAATGGAGTGGCGGTATGTTCCCACTTCTTTGAACCCAGCAGATATCCTGTCGCGTGGTGCTCTTCCCAATGAATTGGTTGAGAATAAGCTGTGGTCTCATGGTCCTCCGTTTCTCGTTGGATCCCAAGAGACGTGGCCAACCGCGGTCCCATCTGAGAGATCAACCCTGGAGTTACGTGCAAGGGTCCTGCTCATTCAGTCTCCGTACGTGGATATAACAGCGGTTTCTAAGTACGCTAATTCGTTTCCAGCACTACAGAGGGTATTCGCTTACGTATACAAGTTTTCTCAACGAATTCACCACAACGGTGTTACGGCTAGCGATACAAAATCTGGAACACAGCTGTTATTGCGGCTAGTGCAACGTGTGCATTTTTGGGAGGAAATAAAGGCTCTTCAAAATGGAAAAGACATAGCGGTATCCAGTGCCCTTGCCTCATCCTCTCCCTTCTTGGACAAATTTGGACTGTTGCGCGTAGACGGTCGGCTAAAAAATTCGTCGTTGGATTTTGATAAACAGCATCCAATTATACTTCCAAGAAGCCATCCAGTTACGCGGGCTATAATTGTTGACTTCCATGAGCGAAATTTACATACGGGACCTCGCGCACTGTTGGCAATTATTCGGTCCCAATATTGGCCAATTGGGGGGAGAAAAACCGTGACGAAGGCATTACACAAATGCATCCGATGCTTCCGGACTAAGCCTCGGCTGTTGCAGCACATTATGGCTGATCTCCCGGAGGAAAGAGTTAGCGGCTCCCAGGTCTTCGGAGTCACTGGTGTGGATTTTTGTGGACCGTTCTATTATAAGCCGGAAGTGCGTAATAAGGCTCCAGTAAAATGTTACATTAGCATGTTCATTTGTTTTGCTACCAAAGCCGTCCATCTGGAGCTTGTAAGGGATCTGTCCACAATGTCTTTTTTGCAGGCTTTGAAGCGTTTTATATGCACCCGCCGAAGTCCTCAACATATTTGGTCTGACAACGCAACCAACTTTGTTGGAGCCAAAAACGAGCTAAAGGAGCTGCGCCGATTATTTCTAAGCGAAGAGCATCAACGGTCACTGCTGGAGTTTTGCTCTATGGAGTCCATCGAATGGCATTTTATTCCTCCTCGATCTCCGCATTTCGGTGGTCTGTGGGAAGCGGCTGTTAAAACCGCCAAGCACCATTTTTACCGAGCTGTCGGATCTGCAGTTCTGGGATTCGAGGAGCTGCGAACGCTGCTGTGCCATATTGGGGCTGTTATAAATTCACGACCCTTATTGTCTCTTTCAGAAAATCCTGCAGACCTTGATGTTCTGACCCCGGCTCATTTTTTAACTGGTGGTCCGTCAGTCAGCTTTATCGAGCCTGATGTCACAAAGCTGAACTTCAACCGGTTGGACAGCTGGCAGCGCGTGTCTTTCCTGCAGCAGTCTTTCTGGTCCCGATGGAAGGAGGAGTACCTAAGTCTTCTCCAGCAGCGCTCCAAATGGCGCGCCCCCGGTCCTGCCTTGGCCCCGAACGATGTGGTGCTAGTAAAGGACGAGAATCTACTTTCGATGAAATAGCCGCTTGCGAGAATAATGGAGTTAATCCCTGGTCGGGATTGTATCTTTCGAGTGGCGGTGATAAAAACCTCATCTGGAATTACCAAGCGAGCAGTGACTAAGCTGTGCCTTTTGCCCCTTAAGGATGAAGTTGGAGTAGAAGCCCCAACTGGGGGGAGAATGTCGGGTCAAGCAGCAAGCAACTAATTTAAACACAACAATTAATAAGTAACTGATGTTTTGCTGGTCGCAAGCCGACTCTCTTTCGGCCGCTCGGCTTTGCTACTTCGGCGCTTATGGTTAGCGAGCATCCGCTCAGCCTATTCTGCAAGGTTGGCGCCACTCTCGTTCGTACTTTTACTGCGCTCGCATCCTAAATTGGATTTCAAATATTGTACATAAATCCTAATTTCATATGCGGCCTGAATAAAGTTTATAACGCTGAAATTAATTAAATTCTGATTTTTTATTTACGGCATCGAAAACTCTCGATGACCAAACAGTACCGTCTTAGATACCCTGCCATGCTCAACAAACTTTTAATCTCTTTTTGATTTGATGGTAGTTTGATTTTGTTAATTGCTTCGATTTTGGTTTTAGTAGGTTTTAGCCCTTCTTGATTCACTATGTGCCCTAAAAACTCGATTTCTTGTTTTGCTAATTGACACTTGTCAATCTGGAGTTTTAGGTTTGATTTCAATAGACAATCAAATATGGCCTTGATATGTTCAACATGTTCTTCTATGCTCTTAAAAAAAATGAGAACATCGTCCATATATACCAAACATATGTGTCCTATGAATGGCCTAAGTACGTTATTCATAAGGCGTTGGAATGTGGACGGAGCGTTTCTTAATCCGAATGGCATACGCAAGAATTCGTAGTGCCCACTGGATGTAGAAAATGCTGTCTTATGTATGTCATCCGGATCCATCTCGATTTGGTAAAACCCTTTAGCGAGATCTAAGCTTGTGAAAAACTTACATCCACGTAATTTGTCAAAAATCTCGTCAATATTGGGTATAGGAAAACGATCCCCGATTGTCTCTTTATTTAATTTACGGTAGTCTATAACTAACCGCCACTTCTTGAGATTTGAGGCATCTGTCTTCTTCTGGACCACCGATAACGGACTATTATATGGACTATTAGAGTGTCTAATTATTCTTTGCTCGAGCATCTCGTCTATTTGTCTGTTAACGTCCTCAGTAAGGATCTCAGGGTATTTGTAAGCTTTTGAGTAACATGGAATATCGTTTCTTGTTTTAATGCTATGTTTGACTTCGTTAGTAAAGGTCAGATTTTGATAATTCCCATAAAAGAGGCAATCATATTCATGTACAAGCTCTTCTAGCAAAGCTTTTGATTCCTGATTGATATCGATTTTTTGGATTGAGTTATTAGGAGTTATAAGTTTGTGAGTTATATTAATGTCGTCTTGTATAAAAAGTTTTAGAGTGACGTTATTAATTATTAACTTCTTGTAAGGATAATCTATGACGGCATTTAAATCGTTTAGAAGGTTCCCTTCTATTAACCCGTCGAAATTTTGATGGAAATTATATTCGAGGAATTCACACCAATAATTTTTTATATTAAATTCCTTAAATGATGGGAATCTACATAATTTTTTTATTTTTATTTCGTTTCCTAGGGCTCGTATTTTTATATCAACATTGGTTTTCCATTTTGGGTTACAGACGTTTTCGTTAATGATGCTGAACTCTGCTCCAGTATCTGTAACGAAAAGTAGTGTCCTAAAGTGAGTTTTAATTTCTATATAGGGTAATCGTCTGACCCTACCGATTGAAAATTTCCACTCGATTGATTAATTTCCATTGGTTCCGAAAACAGTTTATTTTGCCCAGAGGACTGGCTGTTTCGGCTATTTGTTGACATTTTTGAGCATGCGCTAGCTGAAGTGTCTTTTGCCTGTTTTTGGCTATCTTGGAACCTTGAGTTGGTACTGAGTTTATTATTGCCAGGTTTGAAGTGGGTTTCCTGGCCTTTATTAGAATCGTCCGACTGAGGTACTAGTTGCTCATTAGAATTTTTATTATTATCGCTGAAATTTGACCTATAGTTTGGTTTACTATTTGTATTAGTTTTCCGGAAAGGTCCGTAAAACGTATTATTCTGATGTCTAGCATCCTCGATGATTTTATAGGCCTCATCTAATGTTTCGGGGTTTCTAGCGAAAATCATAGTCTTAGTCGGCTCTGGCAAGTTATTTCTAAATACTCGCAAGGCAATTCTGTTTACTTCGCCTGTTCTGTATGTCTCGTCGTTGTGTGTAAGTATACGATTATGCAAGCGATTTGCAACCTCGTTAATTTTATCATAATATTGTTCTCTTGTACCGTCTACCCTACACATTTTAAGCATGTCCATTAAGTTATCGCTGCTTTCTTTTTCTCCGAAGTTTTTTTGCAAAATTTCTTTGAGTTTATCCCAATTTTCGATTTTACCGTACCTGTGAATAACTGGTCTTGATATTCCTACACATTTATTTCGTACAAAGCCGAATAAGATTTTTCCCGTTGCATCGTCGTAACCGGCGAGCGTTGGCATAATTGCTTCAATTTGCGAAATAAAGTCTGGCAATTGGTTAACGTCGGTGCCTTCAAAGTCTTGTACATTTTTCTACCAGTTCAAAGTTAAATTAAAGGCGTTAATACTAGTAGCATCCATTTTTAACTTAACTTAACTTATGTGTAAATTACCCAGACAAGAAAAAGTTTTAATTCAGGTTTAGAACCACGGTTTGTCAATTGCTGCTTCGCACCGATCGCCTTGTTCACAGTTTCCAGTCATAGCGGTAAGAAAAGCTTGTAGTTTACCTTCTCCACGTTCGTCTTAGTTTTTCGTTCTTCCTTCTTATCTTGTTCTGCGTGTTACGTAAGGTGCTTTTATCACGTGTGCGCTTTGTATTTAGCGATGTCCAATACTATATTTTTCCCTCTGTTAATGTAAAATATAGTACTGGAACACGCAATTTTAGAATTTATAGTTGTCGATATTAGGTAGCTGTAGTTTTATGTTTTAAATCCTCGTCGCCAGTTTAGTGTTGATTGCCAACTTTCTCAGTTGGTACAAAAATGCTCTCATGACACTTGTAATTTGTTGTTTATTTATTATACGCGGGTTTATGTTTATAGTACAATTAATAACTTTATTAATTCTTCAATTAACATCCGCTCTGAGTCGTGATCAGCTTAAGACTAATCTATGATCTAGGCTTTCGAAGCTGTGAAATTCTGCGAGGTAAAAGCTCACTTATACAGCATGTGTACATACATATAGGATTTCTGTGTGTATGAATGTAAGTATATATGACAATACGGATCCTCTAGGGTTGAAAGGGGGAAAGCTCTGGAGAGAGCGGTACCACCGGGATCAAGCATAAGCCGACCTAACCGATTTCTAACATGGTTAATTTGACCTAGGGACATATCAAAAATGCCCGCGGTGAAGTCATGGTGAGTAATAAGTGACAAAGACGTTGGTGAGTCATGGTGTCTCATTAAAGTCGCCCACAGCGACGAGCCGGTCACGATCAGTCATAACATTAAAAACGGATTAAAAAGCGGACAAATGCTGCCAATATGTGGGCGGTTCAGACGATGGCGGTATATATGAACATGTTATGTATAAAGATTAAGCGGACAAAATGATTTTAATGCAAATAAACTGTATGTCACCAAACTCTTGTGATTTCACCTCTTCAGAAGCAAGAGTGGAGTCTACCGAAATGAGGTCTCCACCTCCCCTTCGCTGAGGTCGATCCCGTCTAAAAGTGGTGTATTACTTGGAAAAACTTCGGAGCTAAAGATCTCCGGCTTTAACCAAGTTTCTGTAAAAGCTATAATATGGGATGCAAAGAAAGAACTATCAGAATATAGTTTGGGGAGTTTGCTACATAGCCCCCTAGTATTCTAATAGGTAAGTGTTAGTGGCGATACTAGTTTTTTGGGTTGGTGGACGAAAAAGAGGTGGAAGGTTGCTCAGTGGTTCTAATATGGGGAAGTTTTACTCCCACTGGTCTTAAAAATTTCTTCTTTACAGTACTAGGCTGATGTTCTTGGACGAAAATGTTCTCTGGCCAAAAACTGGGTGAACAAATCGTCTTGCACATCAGAGCAGGCACCCGAATCTTGAAAGAAAACGTGAGCCTTACAAAATTATATTTAAATTTAGCTATGTCCTCCACCTTTATATCGGCTTTAATTTTGGCTTTGATATAAGCCGAGATATCAATCTCTGAAGTATCAGGGGCAAGCCGAGAAACAAATATATGTTTCGATGGAGGAATAACCTGTTAGGTTATAACGAAAACTGCAGCATCGTTCGGTACCGGTGGTCTGGACAGTGTACTACGAGGGCTCCTATATACAATTCTGGCCTAGGCCATACTAAGTGTTTCCTGGCGCCATCTGACATTTTCATTGGGAAGTTTGACATGTTTTAGTAGAAACGTGGTCAGAACGTTTTGACGTACGGTCATAATTTGTGTTGTTTGGAAGAATGCCGAGGAGTTGCCGACGAGCGCCGGGAAGTCGATGGGTGCCGCAAAGTGGCGGACGAAGGCCGAGAAGCACCCGAACCGCACCGGGAGTTGGCGGACGACGGCCGAGCGCCAGCTGAGACACTCCGTGTACTGCCTCCCACGTGTACTGCTCTCCTCTTGACGTGCCTTGCGCCGAACCCGCGGCTTTTCCACTGGTTGACTATGGCTGACGGAAATATGGTGAAGGAACAAATAACATTATCAGAATCGGTGTGAAAGATTGTTCGGAACTACGGACAGAGCTACGAGACAGCACAAGCGGTAGAGCGGTGGCGAACGGATTGCCGCAGTGCAGGATGGTGTGGTGTCGGCTGTGGCATGTGAAGCGGTGCGCTCGGGCAAAACAGTTTAAACATAACTGCTTCCTCCTAATGTAATCAGAGCTCCCATTTACATCCATTTCTAGGAAACGCGGACATAAGCGAATGGGGTGGTCCTCCCTCGAAGAGAGATTGCAGCCCTTTTGGCCCGGAACCACTCGAGTCTCGTATGAATTGAGCCTCCGAGTAGGGGCAGTAGAAAGTCCCGACCTTGGACGAGCCACTTAGCCTGACGTCGTCGATGGCCTCCAGACTGCGATGGCGCTCCGTCAGGAAGTTATCTAATTCCTTTCATGTTGGAATTTCGGCCTTATTATGTACGGATTGCTCCCACGTAGAAAGTGTGACTTTGGGGAGCTTTGAGAAAATCATAAGTACGAGGAGGAAGTCCCAAGCCTCAACATTGATGGAGGACATTTCTAGGGCTGTCAGACAACTCTGAATGGTGGCTTGCAGCTCCTTCAGCGCGACCCCGGACTCTTGAGAAATAGCCTGGATGTTGAAAAGGATCTTCAACTGGCTGTTGACCAATAGCCGCCGGTTCTCAAAGCGGTCTGTGAGGCTTTGCCACGCTGCGACAAACCCCTCATGGGTAAGCGGAGGCTTAGAAACAATGGCGTGTGCATCACCACTTGTTTTGGACAGCAAGTGGAACCACTTCTCTACCGGAGTGAGCCGCGAGTTTTGGATGTAAATGGCCGTAAACAAGTCTCTGAAGGTGGGCCACCGAAGATAATCACCCGCAAAGACAGTGGATACCGATCCACTGGAGGTAACGGGCAGCCTGTAGACGTGGTCGTGTGGATTGGGAGGCAATTTTCCCCCGAAGCTGGGCAGAGGACTGGCTCTGGCTCAATATTTTGCCCAGAGGACTGGCTGTTTCGGCTATTTGTTGACATTTTTGAGCATGCGCTAGCTGAAGTGTCTTTTGCCTGTTTTTGGCTATCTTGGAACCTTGAGTTGGTACTGAGTTTATTATTGCCAGGTTTGAAGTGGGTTTCCTGGCCTTTATTAGAATCGTCCGACTGAGGTACTAGTTGCTCATTAGAATTTTTATTATCATCGCTGAAATTTGACCTATAGTTTGGTTTACTATTTGTATTAGTTTTCCGGAAAGGTCCGTAAAACGTATTATTCTGATGTCTAGCATCCTCGATGATTTTATAGGCCTCATCTAATGTTTCGGGGTTTCTAGCGAAAATCATAGTCTTAGTCGGCTCTGGCAAGTTATTTCTAGTATGTCTCGTCGTTGTGTGTAAGTATACGATTATGCAAGCGATTTGCAACCTCGTTAATTTTATCATAATATTGTTCTCTTGTACCGTCTACCCTACACATTTTAAGCATGTCCATTAAGTTATCGCTGCTTTCTTTTTCTCCGAAGTTTTTTTGCAAAATTTCTTTGAGTTTATCCCAATTTTCGATTTTACCGTACCTGTGAATAACTGGTCTTGATATTCCTACACATTTATTTCGTACAAAGCCGAATAAGATTTTTCCCGTTGCATCGTCGTAACCGGCGAGCGTTGGCATAATTGCTTCAATTTGCGAAATAAAGTCTGGCAATTGGTTAACGTCGGTGCCTTCAAAGTCTTGTACATTTTTCTAGCAGTTCAAAGTTAAATTAAAGGCGTTAATACTAGTAGCATCCATTTTTAACTTAACTTAACTTATGTGTAAATTACCCAGACAAGAAAAAGTTTTAATTCAGGTTTAGAACCACGGTTTGTCAATTGCTGCTTCGCACCGATCGCCTTGTTCACAGTTTCCAGTCGTAGCGGTAAGAAAAGCTTGTAGTTTACCTTCTCCACGTTCGTCTTAGTTTTTCGTTCTTCCTTCTTATCTTGTTCTGCGTGTTACGTAAGGTGCTTTTATCACGTGTGCGCTTTGTATTTAGCGATGTCCAATACTATATTTTTCCCTCTGTTAATGTAAAATATAGTACTGGAACACGCAATTTTAGAATTTATAGTTGTCGATATTAGGTAGCTGTAGTTTTATGTTTTAAATCCTCGTCGCCAGTTTAGTGTTGATTGCCAACTTTCTCAGTTGGTACAAAAATGCTCTCATGACACTTGTAATTTGTTGTTTATTTATTATACGCGGGTTTATGTTTATAGTACAATTAATAACTTTATTAATTCTTCAATTAACATCCGCTCTGAGTCGTGATCAGCTTAAGACTAATCTATGATCTAGGCTTTCGAAGCTGTGAAATTCTGCGAGGTAAAAGCTCACTTATACAGCATGTGTACATACATATAGGATTTCTGTGTGTATGAATGTAAGTATATATGACAATACGGATCCTCTAGGGTTGAAAGGGGGAAAGCTCTGGAGAGAGCGGTACCACCGGGATCAAGCACAAGCCGACCTAACCGATTTCTAACATGGTTAATTTGACCTAGGGACATGTCAAAAATGCCCGCGGTGAAGTCATGGTGAGTAATAAGTGACAAAGACGTTGGTGAGTCATGGTGTCTCATTAAAGTCGCCCACAGCGACGAGCCGGTCACGATCAGTCATAACATTAAAAACGGATTAAAAAGCGGACAAATGCTGCCAATATGTGGGCGGTTCAGACGATGGCGGTATATATGAACATGTTATGTATAAAGATTAAGCGGACAAAATGATTTTAATGCAAATAAACTGTATGTCACCAAACTCTTGTGATTTCACCTCTTCAGAAGCAAGAGTGGAGTCTACCGAAATGAGGTCTCCACCTCCCCTTCGCTGAGGTCGATCCCGTCTAAAAGTGGTGTATTACTTGGAAAAACTTCGGAGCTAAAGATCTCCGGCTTTAACCAAGTTTCTGTAAAAGCTATAATATGGGATGCAAAGAAAGAACTATCAGAATATAGTTTGGGGAGTTTGCTACATAGCCCCCTAGTATTCTAATAGGTAAGTGTTAGTGGCGATACTAGTTTTTTGGGTTGGTGGACGAAAAAGAGGTGGAAGGTTGCTCAGTGGTTCTAATATGGGGAAGTTTTACTCCCACTGGTCTTAAAAATTTCTTCTTTACAGTACTAGGCTGATGTTCTTGGACGAAAATGTTCTCTGGCCAAAAACTGGGTGAACAAATCGTCTTGCACATCAGAGCAGGCACCCGAATCTTGAAAGAAAACGTGAGCCTTACAAAATTATATTTAAATTTAGCTATGTCCTCCACCTTTATATCGGCTTTAATTTTGGCTTTGATATAAGCCGAGATATCAATCTCTGAAGTATCAGGGGCAAGCCGAGAAACAAATATATGTTTCGATGGAGGAATAACCTGTTAGGTTATAACGAAAACTGCAGCATCGTTCGGTACCGGTGGTCTGGACAGTGTACTACGAGGGCTCCTATATACAATTCTGGCCTAGGCCATACTAAGTGTTTCCTGGCGCCATCTGACATTTTCATTGGGAAGTTTGACATGTTTTAGTAGAAACGTGGTCAGAACGTTTTGACGTACGGTCATAATTTGTGTTGTTTGGAAGAATGCCGAGGAGTTGCCGACGAGCGCCGGGAAGTCGATGGGTGCCGCAAAGTGGCGGGCGAAGGCCGAGAAGCACCCGAACCGCACCGGGAGTTGGCGGACGACGGCCGAGCGCCAGCTGAGACACTCCGTGTACTGCCTCCCACGTGTACTGCTCTCCTCTTGACGTGCCTTGCGCCGAACCCGCGGCTTTTCCACTGGTTGACTATGGCTGGCGGAAATATGGTGAAGGAACAAATAACATTATCAGAATCGGTGTGAAAGATTGTTCGGAACTACGGACAGAGCTACGAGACAGCACAAGCGGTAGAGCGGTGGCGAACGGATTGCCGCAGTGCAGGATGGTGTGGTGTCGGCTGTGGCATGTGAAGCGGTGCGCTCGGGCAAAACAGTTTAAACATAACTGCTTCCTCCTAATGTAATCAGAGCTCCCATTTACATCCATTTCTAGGAAACGCGGACATAAGCGAATGGGGTGGTCCTCCCTCGAAGAGAGATTGCAGCCCTTTTGGCCCGGAACCACTCGAGTCTCGTATGAATTGAGCCTCCGAGTAGGGGCAGTAGAAAGTCCCGACCTTGGACGAGCCACTTAGCCTGACGTCGTCGATGGCCTCCAGACTGCGATGGCGCTCCGTCAGGAAGTTATCTAATTCCTTTCATGTTGGAATTTCGGCCTTATTATGTACGGATTGCTCCCACGTAGAAAGTGTGACTTTGGGGAGCTTTGAGAAAATCATAAGTACGAGGAGGAAGTCCCAAGCCTCAACATTGATGGAGGACATTTCTAGGGCTGTCAGACAACTCTGAATGGTGGCTTGCAGCTCCTTCAGCGCGACCCCGGACTCTTGAGAAATAGCCTGGATGTTGAAAAGGATCTTCAACTGGCCGTTGACCAATAGCCGCCGGTTCTCAAAGCGGTCTGTGAGGCTTTGCCACGCTGCGACAAACCCCTCATGGGTAAGCGGAGGCTTAGAAACAATGGCGTGTGCATCACCACTTGTTTTGGACAGCAAGTGGAACCACTTCTCTACCGGAGTGAGCCGCGAGTTTTGGATGTAAATGGCCGTAAACAAGTCTCTGAAGGTGGGCCACCGAAGATAATCACCCGCAAAGACAGTGGATACCGATCCACTGGAGGTAACCGGCAGCCTGTAGACGTGGTCGTGTGGATTGGGAGGCAATTTTCCCCCGAAGCTGGGCAATACACCTCGCATAGACGGAGTAACAGTAGCTGCGCTTCGATTTCAGCACTGTCGAGGTGGCCGCATTGTCGTCTGACACGGCTAGCAAATCGGAGCAGCTCTCATAGCTCTTTTCCACATTTTCCCACACTGCCCGAATTTGGTCCCGATGGACTTCGCACATGTATTGGGAGCCTATTTCCGTTTCTGGGGCGCCCGGAGTATTTATGTTAGCCTCAAATTGGCTAATTCGATCTGTTGTGGCGATGAACTTTTTCAGTGCCACTTCGACCGCACTTGGAGCAACGGAGCGAGTCTGCCTCTGTGAAGGACCAGGGATTGTATCGACGGATTCGTCACTCTTTGCTCTTGAAATAGCACTAGTCGCCTTTGGCTTCAACCGAGGCGTCCGCGGAGAAGCGAATTGAGATCTGTCCAAGCGGATGGTTGGGATCGGACGCGGCTTTTTGTCGTTCTCAGAATCCGATTCACTGGTCAGCGCTTGTCGACTGACTTGCGCAGTAGGTGCCTCGTACGAAGCGGTGGCCGGTCCCACTAATGTGATGAGAACGTTGAGATCGCGGATGATTCGAATGTGGAAGAAAACTTCAGGAACCCAAAAAAAAACCAAAAGGGACGAGGTTTGTTGAGATTCTAGGCGGATGTTGCCTGATGCAGAGTAGAAGCAGCGTTAGAGGGACGGAAAATGGACAAGTACCGGACAATTCGTGCTCGTTCGGAAAAAAAATGATGACGGTCTATTTATGTATATTTCGACAAGTGTCGCTCGTACGTAGAAATTGAATTCATAACTATTTTCGAATTTGCGGAGCCGGAAAGGTGGACTTGACCTTGGCTTGGATTTAACACGAAAAAAAAAAGAAAATAAATAATTAATAACTAATTAATTGTCTAATTAATTAATTAATCCGACTAATTGTCGGATTTAATTATTATGGAAGGGTGGAGTTGAAACCTTAATCTTTAATTAATTGGATTTAATTATCCCGGAGCCTGAAAGGTAGAATTGAAACCTTAATCTTTAATTAATTGGATTTAATTATCCCGAAGCCGGAGAGGTATAATTGAAACCGCGGCTCTATTCGGACAGAAGGTTGATAATAAAATTATTAATTATTTTTGATTATTAATTTTTTTTAATTATTTTAATTGTTGAGTGGCCGGAAAGGCGACTTAAAACAAAACTGGCCCTTCGCTCGAACGGAAATATTAATTAAATAAATTGTGGTGGTTATAATTATTAATATATAAAATTTATAATTAATTTATTTTTTTTGTTTGAAGTTGTACCTGTACGTACCCCAAAGGAAAAAACAGCACCAAAAAACATAACTCGGCTAGGTCGCGAATTTAAGCGACACAATCACGGATTTGTAGTGAAATGGCGTTTTATAATTGGCGGTTTTAATAAAATTTGATTTTAATGTAATTTTATCAGTTATATATTTCCTGAAATTGAAGGCAGAAAATATATGGAAATAGAAAATATTTGGAAATATATGGACATGCACGCAAGTACGGATATATGTAAGGGCGGATATATGTTGGCACAGTGGAGCGTTGATAAGTGGACTTTATAATTGGAGGAACAGAAAAGTTATGTGGTGTAAAAAATGACACTGATTAGGGAAGATAAGAAACAAATATTACGACAGCGGCGGACTGTTCCGTGAATTTGGAAATTCCGAAACTAATTCACACCGGATGGCCAATATTAATTATGCCTTCTTTTTGTCACCACACAATTTCACTGTTCACTTGCGAATTTTTCGCGGATTAATTGCACCAAAAAAAATATGTATGTATGTATGTGGCTGCACATATGCCTCGACCGTTGGCAAGCGAATGGATAACGGAGAGGCCAAAAACGGCGAGAAATATGGGCAGCACACAAAACGGAGACAGATGGAAAAATTTGCAGAATTTGAAAACGAAGAAGCTTAGAAAATCGCAAACAACCGTTGTGTCGTAAAACTCAGACTTGTAGTTGACACGGAGGGCAAAACAATCTTGCAGCAGTGTGAACGAAATTTAATGTTCGGACCACTGCTGAAGACCGGGCGAGCGCGGATGCGCTCTTCAGCGCGGATGAGCTCTTTAGCGCGGATGAGCTCTTTAGCGCGGGTGCCCTCTTAATTTCAGCTGAGCGGCGGCCAAACGGCGCCTCACATAAACATTTAATTAAACAATGAACATTTAATTTCACATACTTTGACGATTAAATTCCATATTTAAGATTTTTTGGCCAGATTTAAATGGCCAGAAAACAAAATATGAACATATAACAAAAAACGAACGAGGTTTTTAATTTTTTAAAAATATGTTTCAGTATTCTTGAAGTATTCTAATTCAAACAAGAAATGAAAGCTAACTTCGAAGCTGATATACCCTTGCAGTTAAAACCCGATATATATTGCAAAAAGCAATTTATTAAAATAAAACTCGAAAAAAAGTCCCAAGCTTCTATTTTAAAAAATAACAAAGGTGGGAGTAACTGACCAAAAATAGAATCTGTACGAAGGTCCAACTTTCTGTCTTGGTTGAACCCAAGCTCAGCAAACTCCAATACCAAGGCAAAAAATCACCAATACTTTGGAGCGAGAAACTTTTTTTGCAAGTCATGACGGTACACTGAAAAAAATTATAGTACCATTTTTAATAGAAAAACAGTAATAAAAAAAATATTAAATTCATAGCTCCGATGTCAACCATTCTGTTTGAGATTTCAACCAAAAGTGATTTTTTGCAGTTAAAAATTTTCGACAATACAAAAACGAAATGCCTTTGGATTAGTACCAAAAACTGAGAGACTATGCATTGGTTGTTGTCTAGCTCGGCAACAATCAAAGAGAGTTGGAAATAACGAAAAATTGTTTTTTGTTTGCAAAAAACTGTTTGGCCTTTGACTCTTCTGAGAGCAACACACGTCTATGATATTTCATTTCCCATATGAAAGAGCAATTCCAACAACAAAGAAGCACCGAGAGCAATGGGGCTGGGCACCCCTGCTTTATAGGGTCGGAGATAAAAAATAGTAATAATAATTACTTTAAGGAGAGGAAAAAAAAACCAAACATAAAAATTAGGTATGGGAAAAAAGGAGCAACAACATGCGAGCATTAATAAGAAGGAACAAAAGGCGAGCATCAACATTTTTGTTCCCCGCCAACGGAAGATGGCGTGAATATGAAAACAAGATTAACGGCAGGAGCACAATCCAGGAGGATTAACATTTAACACAATCAAGTGCTAAAGCGTTTCTAAACAGGGCCCGGTAGTTTGATTTGAAGAAAAGCCCAAAAAGAGTAAAGTGTAGAAGACGAGCGGAGAAGGGATCCATTGCACGATGGTTCCACTGAAGACTTCCACGTCCAAAGTATCAGAGTCGATTTGGGCCATTTCCAACCACGGCAGGTAGCCTTGCTACGAAGCGAGTAAGATTCAAGTCTGGCGAATGTCTTAACGACTCCTGAATCGCTAGGAACAGGCGTGATCCTGCGATACAAGAATAGGCCGGCTTGTGAACTCAAGCCTAGTGAAGAAACGGATCGGCCATAGAGAGGAGTCCAGAGATCGAAACGTGCTGCCTCTCAAAATTAATCGGAGGTCTGTTAGGACACGAGCAGCAGTTGTCAGCAATCATCGAGATTGGAGGCACAGAAGTAAAGGCCAGAACGGCCTTAACCAGAAAGCTTTATATCGGAGATACTAGCGGACAGCCCGGAAATCTCCGTGAAACGCATCGCGACAAGAAGACAGATGAAGTTGGCCAATGGAAGCGAGCTGCATTAATATGACACGTCATTAGCTTCCGGAAAGGTAAGCCGGAAGGATAAGACTTTCCCGCCTGCCAGTATTGGAAAAATTGAGGAGCGCCACAGCAGTAGGAATAAAAATGCGTCTGGATAAGCGCGCTGAAAGACAACATGAAGACGAGCCCGCAAAAATATCCTGTCGAAGAAGTGGCGTCTTGGAAGTTGTGCGTGCCGGGGGATTCGAGGCAGGAGGTCCTGGAAGAAAACCACGACGAAAGAGCAAACAGGACGGTCAAGACAATGATCGCCCACTTCGCTGGGAAGGGCCAAAAGAACGTGGGACGAGAACCAGAGTTAATGGCCAGAGTTAATTCTGGCAGTATGCTCGGCAGTATCGACCACGGGATATTCGCTTAGAGCAGGAAGCCAAGGAAGCTGCGAGCCCTGTACAACGAAAACGCCTTAGACACAGGAGCTGGATGAGGCACGCCTTTGGAGAAAGCGATGAAGCTGAAGATAGTTCCAGATAGTTCGGAGGAACATAGAGCGAGTGGCCCAGGACAATGAACCGAAAGGTCGGCATGGGCAAAAGAGCACCATTTGTCAAAGGTGGCCGAAGAATTCACGGCAAAGCTAGCGCCACGGTATGACGGTCCCTGCACTGTGGTGGTTTTTTGTCACCTCTGATTCCTGTTTGAAAGCACGACGGCACAAAAAAAGAAAAGGGGGCACACGTCAGGGAGGTAATGTGCCAAGATGTAGAGTCTGCGCTATAGAAATAACAAATAAAAAAAAAAAACAAGAAAGGAAAGCTAACTTCGGGCGGAGCCGAAGTTGATATACCCTTGCAGTTAAAACCGGAATATAGAATAGAATCTGTACCAAGTTCCAGCTTTCTATCTTCAAAAACACGAAAGTTGGGTCATTTCCGTTATCATTTCAGTTATATGGCAGCTATAGAATATAGTCGGCCGATCCTTATGAAATTTGGCATGTCGTAGTGTTTGGCCAAAAATAACACTCATGTCAAATTTGAACTCTGTAACTCTAAAAACACCAAAGTTATACCATTTTCGATCAATCAGTTATATGGCAGCTATAGGATATAGTCGGCCGATCCCGGTCGTTCCGACTTATATACTGCGTGCAAGGGAAAAAAGGGTGTGCGCAAAGTTTCAAGTCGATAGCTTTAAAACTGAGAGACTAGTTCGCGTAGAAACAGACAGACAGACAGACGGACAGACGGACATGCTCATATCAACTCAGAAGGTGATCCTGATCAAGAATATATATACTTTATATGGTCGGAGATGCCTCCTTCACTGCGTTGCACACTTTTGGACAAAATTATAATACCCTCTGCAAGGATATAAAAATAAAACTAACTTTGGGCGGAGCCGAAGTTGATATACCCTTGCAGGTAAAACCTGATATATATCGCAAACATAGGATATAGTTGGCCGATCCTTATGAGAATATCATAATTAATCCATAATAAATGGGATCAACTGACTTAAAATATAATCTGTACGAAGATCCATCTTTCTATATTCAATCGTTATGAAATTTCGTAATGAAATATATATATCCCCGCTGCGACCCAGAGAAACTAGTTCATTAGCATTGGACGTCAAAGAAGGTAAATATGTTACTATTTTACCATTTACCATTAGTCAAAGTAAAGAAAAATATTACCCTATTCATTGGATGCAGTTTTTCATATTATTTTCAAAAGTATTTTTTACTGCGGAGGCAAAAAACTCCGTATAGCTTGGCACCTTATTATAACCTCTATAAAAAAAACATATTGTTTATGAAGATAATTTTGTGAGGAGAAGTTAAATAAAAACCTATCAAATCAAAACTGAGAATTTGAGCGCAATAACCTCACAAGCCTCAGTCAACAAAAAATTATAAATATTTGCATAAACAATATAAATTGAAGTCAGAAAATGATATGGAAAAACTAAGACACATAATAATAAACCATAACAAATATGAAAATTTCTTTTTCTGATATCAGAGGAAAAATAACCTTGAAATTCGATAGGTGCGTAATACTTATATGCCCACAATACCCATATGCCCAATCCGTAGCAGAATTTGTTAATAAGGAAATTTCTTTCAATTTTTAATGCTTTCCGAAAAAAATATACTAACTATCCGTATATTTCTCTAGTTTTTGTAGTTCTGAAAAAATGATTTTCCGAAAACTAAGATTTTTCATTGATTTTAAAAAATTAAGCGAAACACAGTTCCCGATACATATCCTGTTCAAGACTAATCTTTGATATTACACATCTTTACACCGTTTTTTCCAAACTCCAAACAAATATAAAACCACTCCTATTTACATAATCTTGCGGCCAATCTCGGGAAAAACCAACACAATGGGCTGGCAAGACCCCCCCAGTTCCATCAAAATCAAGCCGCCTTCGAAAAAGAAAGCCTGTTCTAATTTTCAAGATGACGATTCCAGTGACTACGAGCATGGAGAAATGAAGCGGAAGTCTGCTAAAAAACCCATTATGGAAGACGAACCAACCACCAGCGAAGCAGCCAGAGCTGCATTTAAAGCTAATATTGAAAAAAACTATTATGCATTTCTATCTGATTTAGACGATAAAGATCGTGTCAGCGACATGGAGGTTGACGGTATGAAGAAAAAAGATGACAAGAAGACCAAGCGATCTGCGGAAAAAACGGCAAAAACCATCAAACCGCCCTCAATTTTTATTCCGGACGTATCCAGCATCAAGGGCCTCTCCAAAGACATTTCCCGCCTCTTAGGCGGGGATGATAAAGTGACCTACAAGGCAAGCACTAACAACACTATTCGCGTCATGACTCCAGATAAGGATACTTACTCAACTCTGAAAAAGTTCCTGAGCGAAAATAACCATCGATTCCACACATTCCAGCCCCGTAACGATCGCGCTTATCGGATCGTCGTTAAAGGCCTCCACTTCTCCACCGACCCGGAGGATATAAAGGAGGGCTTCAGCCGTCATGGACACAAAGTCAGGGATATACACAATCCCACGCATAAAGGTACAAAGAAGCCACTAAACATTTTCTTTATTAACTTCGAGCCAACCAAAAACAACAAGGAGGCCTTTTAAGTCCAGCGGCTATGCAGCACGGTAGCTACGGTTGAGCCACCAAAAAAATTCGACGATGTGCCCCAATGCCATCGCTGCCAGGGCTTCGGTCACACGAAACGGTACTGCCATCTGGAGTACAGATGCGTAAAGTGTGGAGATAGGCACCCATCGTCCGAATGCACCAAAATCGCCATTGAACCAGCCGTCTGCCTCCACTGCGACGGACCACACGCGGCCTCTTATAAGGGCTGTCCAGCCTACAAAAAAGCAAAGAGCACGTTCGCCCCCAAGCAGACTGCCCCAAGACGCCAGCAACCTCAATTCAGCAAAATTAACCCTAGCATCAGCTATACTAGCGCAGCCAAAAACGGAGCACCACAGTTTGACTCCAACCCCAATCCTGATCCCAGTCTTCCAAGTAATCCAATGGACGCTCTAATGGCTAGGATGGAATATTTGTTTGAGCGCATGGTGGAGAAGGTCTTGAGCCAAATAGCCCAAATGATGGCCACCGCGTGCAAATCCTTATGCATACGCGATTAGATATACCCATATCCGTTAGCATTCCAACGGCCTGGTAAAAAGAAGGCCAGAGGTCGAGCTGTATTGCAGGACCCACCAAGCAGACGTTCTCCTCATATCAGAAACGCATTTTACCAACAGATCATACTTGACTATTAGAGGATAAGACCTCATTGCCGCTAACGGCCGAACGGTAGAGGTCGCGGGGGCGCGGCTATCCTTATTCGCAGCTGCATCAAGTATGAGGCACTTCCAGCCCTATGCGAAGTCTGGGTGCAATGTGCCCAAATTAAAATCTCCACTACCAACGGTGACATAACAATCGCTGCAGCATATTGCCCCCCCAGGCACAACATCCACGAAGAGGAATTCGGCTTGCTACTGGATTGCCTCGGCCCCAAGTTCATAATCGGAGGGGACTTTAATGGTAAACACACCTGGTGGGGCTCCAGGATTAGGAACCCAAAAGGCTCGGCCCTATACAGGCAAATTCAGTCCCGAAACTTGAGCTGTCACGCGACCGGTGCACCCACATACTGCCCAACGGATCCTCATAAAACCCCTGATGTCCTAGACTTCGTCATCTCCGGAGGACTGGATTCTGCCGAAATTCAGGCGAGAGAAGTAGAAGACGTCTGCTCGGACCACAGCGCCTTCGCCGTGTCACTCTTCACCCCTGCCTTACTCACGTTTTTTTTCCCGCAAGTACCAATCATACCTGAACAACGTCACCGACCCCAGCCCGACACTTGACTCCCCGCTTGACATCGACACCGCTGCAAAAAAGGTAACCGCCCATATCCAGGCGGCAGCTTTTGAAGCAGCACCAAGGCCCTCAAACCGCCCAAGAGCCACTGACAGGGACATCAACAACTAAAACTTGAAAAGCGACGACTCCGGAGAGTGTGGATGTTCTTGCAGAATCCTTTGGACAAAACCGCCTTCAATAGAGCGACCAAATGTCTGACAGAAACGCTGGCAAGACTAAGAAAGCAGGCCTTTGACGGGTTCGTCGAACAACTTGAGCCAGGCGACCCTCAACATAACTTATGGCGAGTCACCAAATCTATCAGACGGCCACTGAAAAGGATCCCACCTGTACAAAAAACCGACGGCAGCTGGTGCAGATCGGACATGGACAGGGCCAACGCTTTTGCCGAACACCTCGAAGGAGTCTTTACGCCTTTCGATCGCTGCTCACAGGAGGATGCTGCTAAAACTGCCCGACTGCCAGCCGAGCCTTCGAGGAACGCCGATCCAATACGACCAGTGACTGAGGAAACAGCTGAGGAAAAAGCTGAGCTCATAACTATCATGAGCAACAACAAGGCCCCAGGCAATGATGGTATCAATGCAATTGCATTAAAAATGTTACCACCTCCAAGCATTCAGCTAATTACAAGGATCTATAATAGATGCTTGGAGATAGGGTACTTTCCGTCCACATGAAAACTTGCCCACGTAACTATGATACCTAAACCCGGGAAACCCGAAGCGAACCTTTCGTCCTACCGACCAATAAGTTTGTTACCAATGCTCTCCAAAATACTTGAACGAGTGTTTTTAAGCAGAGCACTGCCAGTATTTGACGCTGGACTGACCCCTGACCACCAGTTTGGCTTCAGGTGACGGTACCCCAGAGCAGTGCCATCGGGTGGTGCAGTGCATCCTGGACGCATTTAAAATCAATAAGTACTGCATGGCCGTCATGCTGGACGTAAAGCAGGCGTTCGACCGAGTCTGGCATCCCGGTCTACTATATAAATTAAAGACCTGCCTACCCCGACCATACTTCCAGCTCCTAAAGTCGTTCTTGGAAGACCGTAAATATGCGGTAAGATGTGGCGAGGCCATCTCCGGTCTAAGAGAAGCTCAAGCTGGTGTACCCCAAGGCATCGTTCTTGGCCCGTTGAAGTACAACGCTTACACGGCCGACCTCCCTGTTCTCCAGAGGCCTGACCTGCTCGCAGCAACCTATGCAGACGACACCGCCTTCCTTACCACCGCCGATAGCGCCATGGGGGCAGCCGAAACAACGCAATTGCAGCTTGACTTGCTCAGCGACTGGCAAAAGCGATGGACCATTGCCGTCAATAGTGAGAAGTCCACTGCCACCACATTTTCTCTCTGCAAAAGCAACTGCCCTCCAGTTAACCTCAACGGCTCCCCGATCCCGCAGGAAGGCAATCCCAAGTACGTTGGATTCACCCTAGACAGGAGGCTCACCTGGAGGTCCATCTGATTATGAAGAGGAAACAGGTTGATCAAAGACTTCGATCCTTCTACTGGCTCATGGGTGGGGAATCGAAGCTGAGAACGTCCACGAAACTTCTCATTTACAAGGCTATAAAACGCCCAATCTGGACGAACGGCATACAGCTCTGGAGCACTGCGAGCAAGACGAATGTCCAAACAATGTTCGAAAATAGAGCCCTTCGAATCGCCACTGGGGCCCACGTCTATCATGACAATCGCATCATCCACGAGGTTCTCAATTTTCCTTGGGTCAAGGACGAGATCCAAAGAAGCAGCGCACGCTACATGTAGAGGCTTCATAATCACCCAAACCTGTTGACCAGCTCCCTGGCATTTTGATCCATTAAGTATTAGATCATTAGCTAAACACCATTTTTGAAAGTTATCAAGGTCAGACTGAAAACTGCATTGGGCAGAGATGGATTTGTACTGAAGACAAAGCTTTACATCATCTGCAAGCTTTACAACATCTGCAGACGGGACTGTATGATATTAAATAAGACTCTTTGTGTCCTTCCATCTAGGTAGCTGGAGATCCACGTTAAGAGGTCTTTAGGAAAACCCAGCATATTCAGTTTACTCAACAAGAGTGAGTGATTAACTGAATCAAATGCTTTGCTTTGTGTTAATTACATCGGTTTGATATCCCTTACAAAAGCCATCTATGATAATGGATGTCCCCTCCAATAAGTTTTTGGTGGTGGAGCGACGCTTAATAAAGCCATGCTCACAGGGGTGATAATCGAAAGGCAAAGGTGTTGCAAATGAGGGGTAATTAATTTTTCAAATAACTTTGGAATTGCCGAAAACTTAGAGATGCCTCTGTAGTTGGCAGCCACGGTTTTTTTCCCTTTTTTATGTAGGGGAATTATGAATGATTCCTTCCACTTAAGGGGAAAAATCGGAGTTTCCAAAGATAAGTTGAAAGGTCTTAGAAGAGATTTGCACAGAGCCCTGGCGCAGTATTTTAGCACACAGTCTGGTACTCCATCGGGGCCTGGCGAATAAATGGGTTTTACCCTTAAAAGACCAGATAATAAGTTGTTCTCAGAAAAAAACGGACCGAAAATAAGATTTGCTGCTTGAATGTTATATGCGTAAGGCTTATCTGTCAATTTAGGAGGAGAATAAGTTGTTTGACAAAATTCTGCGAATAGATCGGCAATGGCCTGATCAGAGGTCGCAGAGGAATTTTCTAACGTAAGCAGGGCACTATGGGCAAAAAGTCCGAAATTTTGGCATTGTTACAATTTTGTTGTTGTTTTGTATTAAAAAAAAAACTATTTCACCTGATTAAGAAAACCATCAGGATCCTAAATATAATTTTTAAACATTTTTAAATGTTTTTTTTTAGTACTTTTTTTTTAACGAAGTCAAAAGTTTGAGATCTGGTCTCACCTTAAAGAAAAAGCGTTCAAAAGTTGTCGATCTTTGCAGTTTCATAACTTAATAATTGCGAACCAAATAAAATCAGTTGAATATGGAATTAAAAGGTCATGGTAAGTCAAAAAAGTTATAAGCTCGAAATTTTTGTTATATGTGTTGTCTTGTCCAATATTTCAATGTGTTGTTGCTGTTCTTTTATGTCCCAACTGAAAAATGTAGACGTGTGTTTCGTGGAATGAAACTAACAAGTTGACGAGGGTTAACGCAAGGTGAAAGTTGAAACTTAACAACTGATATTATCTGAACCCAATAACATAAAGCTCTTTTGCTCCTTTTTGTTCCATTTGGCAATAATTTGATATGATGCAGTTGCACTTGAGTTTTGCCATTCAACGTTGCTTGATATCTGGAATGACAATAATCGGCAACAAGCTCCAGTATATAACTTTGTAGTGGAAAATATGGGCGAAATCGATTAAAACGATGCTCAGTGCAAACTGATTAAGCAAAAACTGAAGCAGTTTTTTGGTTTTCTTAATCAGAAATTGGCGAAATGCAACAGAAATCTAGATCGCTTCAAATCAAAACATTCGCAGTGGCTCGCGTCAAGTTTAAAATTTGGTGTAATGGAAAAGGACGTAACCCATGATAAACGTGGTCGAAAATCCTTGACGTATGCTGAGGCAGGACCAAGACTAAAATGGAAATTAGCATCTGAACTGGCCAAAGAAAACGAAAATTAAATGCCATTATTGTTGCATGCGGCTTCAGTCTCGGCAAAAAAAAAACCAAACTAATCGATAGTGCACTTTTGCTACGAAACGAAAATATTAGCGGAAATGCGAAGAGCCCTAAGCAAAATACTGTTATAAAAATAAGTCCTGATAAGGCCTTAGCCTTTTTAATAGAAAATTGGCTAACAAAACAGCAATATATCAACATTAAAGCCATATCTAAGCAGCATGGATGCGATATCTATCCACCGTATTCTGCGCTTACTCAAATAAAATTAAAATGTAGACCCAAACAAATTTGTTATTCCGAAACAAAGGCAGAAGTATCGCTTCAAGATTTGTTAAACCATACTGCTGACCGAATATTGGAAATTCAAGAAGAAGTAATTTCTCAATTACACATTACGCAGTATAAACTAATTGCCAGCTATGGGTTTGATGGGTCAACCGGGCAAAGTGTATATAAACAGCGATTTAGCTCGGATAAGCCAGCCGGCTTTGATAATTCACTATTTGTAACATCTATGATTCCCTTAAAATTAATAGATAATCAAAACAGAGTTATTTGGTTAAATCCTTCTCCGCAATCAGTAAGATTCTGCCGGCCCCTTAAAATGGAATTTATAAAAGAAACCACTGAACTTATATTAAATGAAAAAAGCAATTTTGATTACCAGACAAAACATCTTAAAGAGCATACCTATAATGCTGGTAATCAAAAGATAGTGGTCAAATATGAAGTTCATTTGACATTAATCGATGGCAAGGTTTTAAACATTTTGACAAGCACTTTTTCATGCCAATCATGCCCGTTATGTGGTTTTAGGCCTAGCCAGCTTTTGAAAACAAAAGATTTCAACTCAAAGAACTTTGCAGTTGTTTCAGAAAATCTAAAATATGGAGTGAGCCCTTTGCATGCGTGGATACGATTTCTTGAATTTGTATTAAAATTATCGTATAGGATTAACCTGAGGAAATGGCGAGTCACAGGATCCGATAAAGAAGTAGTTTCATTGAGAAAGCAGATCATTAAACAGAGATTATGGGATGAAATGGGTCTTAACGTAGACAATCCCATGCAAAATGGCAGTGGAAATAGCAATGACGGAAATACTGCGAGAAGAGCTTTCGCAAATGTTGAAACATTATCAAAAGTTTTAAATATTGAAGTCAACATATTGAAAAACTTTTCTACAATTTTAATTTAAAAACTTGTGTACAGACACATTCAATTTATACATTGAAAAATATGATTGGTATCCACAAGGTTTTAGTACATGGACACAAAATAGTCGAATGTTCCGTACTTCCACTAGGAGTTCTTGGTGAAAATGCGTCAGAAGCGCGAAATAAATTGTACAAGCGAGATAGGCTATCCCATGCAAGGAAATGCAGTCGTTTGGATTCTATGACGGATGTCTTTAACAGGCCATTAGATTCATCAGACCCACTTTTGTCTACTTTTAACATAAAGGAACGACAACGCTTGGCCCATAAAAAAAAAACTGCCAAAAGACGTTGTAGATCTTTTAGAATGTCCTAATGTTCAGCTATGCGAAGACGAGAACGACAATGAAGAAGAAGCTGGTGATGACGAGATGGAAATCATTGGATTAAATGGAGTTGTATTGGAGGAAGAATTGTGGGATTTTCCGGATAATTGATATAACATTCCGCGTATTGCACGGTAAAATTTAACCGAGCTGGTAGATATCTTGTAAAATCAATACTACTGCAGGTCTTTTTATATTTAAGTAAAAGCTTATTTTTAAAATTTTTTAGGTTAGTGAGGCACCTT
Source organism: Drosophila bipectinata (assembly GCF_030179905.1). Taxonomy (NCBI): domain Eukaryota; kingdom Metazoa; phylum Arthropoda; class Insecta; order Diptera; family Drosophilidae; genus Drosophila; species Drosophila bipectinata. The sequence goes on along the minus strand of NC_091740.1, from coordinate 7,167,412 downwards.
GTAAACCAAGGAGGATTTGTTAATGCGGACGGATATTTCCATGGCACACATGAGTCAAAAAAATTATTTAAAGTACAATAAAATTCTTCTAAGGTCACGTTAAGATCGATGCATGCCAGAATATCGGACCAGTCATATGTATCGATAAGGCTATTAAGTTTATGAAAATCAGCATTACGGAAAAAACGAATCTTATGTACCACGCGTGGAGACATCTGATCAATACCAGGAATGGTTTCGATTGATACATCCAGCGTGGGGTGATATAGATCCTCTGGGGTTGAAAGGGGAAAAGACCTGGAGACAGTGGTACCATCAGGATCAGAACAAAACATAAGCCTAAAAGCCGAGCTAACGAATTTCTAACATGGTTAATCTGACCTAGGGACATGTCAAACATGCTCGCGGTAAAGTCATGGTGCGTAATAAGTGACAAAGATGGTGAGTTATCGATGTTGGACCACTTTAATTCTAGGATATTTAAGTCGCCCACCGCTACGAGTTGGTCACGATCCGTCATAAGATTAAAGACGTATCGAATAGCGGACAAATGCTGCCAATATGTGGGCGGTTCAGACATAGGCGGTATATATGAACATGTAATGTATAAAGATTTCACGGACATAGTGATTTTAACGCAAATAAATTCTATGTCACCAAACTCTTGGGATTTCACATCTTCAGAAGCAAGAGTGGAGTCTACCGATATGAGGACTTCACCCCCCCTTTGCTGAGGTCGATCCCGTCTAAAAGTGGTGTACTTACTTGGAAAAACTTCGGAGCTAAAGATCTCCGGCTTTAACCAAGTTTCTGTAAAGGCTATAATATGGGATGCAAAGGAAGAACTATCAGAATATAGTTTAGGGAGTTTGCTACGGAGCCCCCTAGTGTTCTGATAGGTAAGTGTTAGTGACGTTACTAGTTTTTTGGGTTAGTGGACAAAGAAGAGGTTGAAGGTTGGTCAGTGGTTCCGATATTGGGAATCCGATCTCACTCCCGCTGGTTTTATAACTTTTTTCTTTACGGAACTAGGCTGATGTTCTTGGACGAAAAGATTCTCTGGCCAAAAACTGGAAGAACAAATCGACTTGAACATCAGCGCGGGCACACGAATCTTGAAAGAGGACGTGCGCCGTGTATAATTATATTAAATTTAGTTATTTAGTTTATTTAATTTTCTCAATCTCGGGATACAAATTTATGGACTTCTACAATTTACGTTGGGATCGTTTTATAGCCGCAGAAGACTACAACGCCAAACGTACGTACTGGGAATCACGTCTAGTGACTCCCAAAGGAAGGCAATTGTACAATGCAGTTATAAATGTGAAAAATAAACTGGACTATGTTTCCCCTGGAAGTCCCACATACTGGCCAACAGACTCACGCAAGCTCCCAGACCTTATTGATTTTACGGTGACAAAAAACATACCTCGCAATCTAATGAGTGTCAAAGCAGTTTCGGAATTATCATGAGACCACTCGCCTGTGCTTCTTACGCTTCTTCAAAGCCCAGAAATAACCGAACACCCCTTTAGCCTGGGTAACGCAAAAAACGAACTGCCCCAGAGTTTAACATGGAATCGGACATCGACTTCACTACGAGCGCCCTGGAAGAAGTACTCGTTGCGGCAGCAAAAATTTCTACTCCTCATGGGAAAGAAGTAGACCGAAACAAATACTTCAAATCTAATCAGCAAATCGAACAGCTCGTGCCAGAAAAGAGGCGCACGCGTCGTGATTACCCGCTTCAAAACAACGCCTAAAGAAAGCAACCCGATCACTCGACCAGGCTCTTCACCAGCAGAAAAAAATGCACAGCTGAGGTACTTCCAGAATCTCTCGCCAACAAGCACAAAGTACCCCCTGTGGAGGGCCCACCCAAATCTTAGCGCCCCAATTGAAACGACCACCCCGATAAGAAACTGTTCGGGATGCTGTGCTCGCAGATACGAAGACCGAGCTGAAACATTCGCCACATATCTCCAAAGTGTCTTCCATCCAAACCTTGCCTCAAATTCATTCCTCCTGCCACTAATTCAGCTAGAGTTCTCCCCTCAGCCAGCCGCACCTTCATTCCGGCCGAACGAAATCGAAAAAGTCAGAAGAGGGCTAAAACCAAAAAAGATTACCTATTGACGCCAAAGATGCTGATCGAACTTCCAAAATGCGCTATAGAGGTCATCTGCAAACTATTTAACGGAATCTTTAATCTTGGCTATTTTCCAAAAAGTGGAAGTAATCCATCATCATAATGACTGGAAAAGTCCACACAATTCCGTCATCATACAGACCAATAAGCCTTCTATCTTGTTTGTCTAAATTGTTTAAAAAATGCTTGTTAGCTCGCACAATACCACATCTGGAAGCTTGCAATATTATCCCGGCACACCAATTTGGCTTTCGAAGAAACCATGGAACCATCGAACAAGTGAACAGATTAACATCCAAAATACGCTCAGCCTTCGAACAGCGAGAATACTGCAGCGCTATTTTCCTCGACGTATCTCAAGATTTCGACCGAGTTTGGCTCATTGGACTCATGAACAAAATTAAAAAGTATTTGCCAACATACACCCACAAGCTACTGGAATCATACCTCTATAATAGGGTATTCTCAGTGAGATGCAACGCAGCTACTTAGGGCGACTACACCATCGAAGCTGGAGTTCCACAAGGAAGCGCACTCGGCCCGTGTCTATATGTTTTGTATACTGCGGATATTCCCACGAACGCACAACTAACAACGTCAATGTTCGCCAACGATACCGCTTTCCTTAGCTATTAGAATGATCACCGGGCACTGGCTAGTATAGAGGTATCCAATTCAATCCATCAATATAGATCCAAATAGGATATACACATTTACCAAACCCTTAGGGTGGGGAAATTGCTAGACTATGAGTACCTCATAAGATGACGGGAAGACCGAACACAGTCTAAGTGTGTCTCATCCTAGCCTAGGACAATAAAGTCATTCTGACCTATGGCATAATTACTTTGGCTAAAATTGACATTTTTAATACCAAGATATTAAATAATGATGATATTAAAAAAATAAATAATATAAATATAAATTAAATTAAATTAAATAAATATATAAATTAAGACCAGTAATATTCAAGTAGGTATTCAATGAAAATTTCGAAATTCAAAATTGCTTTGCACAAAGAATTATTTGTGATCTAAATAAAATACTCAATTATAAATAAGAGAGGTAAACTAGCTTTAGGCGGAGCCGATGTTGATATACCCTTGCAGGTAAGATGGGATATAATTAAAATTTTTGACGTCTAACGTTCGCCAACTGACAGTGCGGACTGCTTGTTCTTACAGCAGAAGTCTTCTTATTCGTAGGCGCAATTTATATGTGAATGTATTTGTCTGGGCACCACTGTATTATGGTTATCGGTTTAATTTCTTATCTTTAGAAAGGTGGTCAGCACTCAATACATTGATTTGATTTTAATGCATTAGTATTAGTAACGAATAGAAAGTTATTTCGAATTTCTTTTTCGAACTTTTTTTCCAAAAAAATTGAAAAGAATCGAGCTATTGGAATAGTTTTGCATTAAAACATTTTCGAAAAACATCAACAAGCTGGCGCTAAGATTTTTTTTTTCACACGAATACAATATACCTTTGTACTCTACGAGTGCCAGGTAAAATAATAATAAACAAAAAAAATGTTGATTCGTCGATTAAATACAAAAAAAAAAAACAACAAAACGTTGACATTCTAATTTTGAATACGGGTTGATTGCCACCTCAACCATCCCAACCCGACATTTGATATTCAAAAAGAGTTTTATTTTGCTTTTTTTTCTAATCCTAAAAAAATGGAAGATGTTCGTTACTAAAAAATATTGTTACACAATTTTTTAAAATCCCTTAAGCTTACTTATCAAAAATATTTTAAATTTCATACTGCATAACTTATAACCAATAAAACTATCTAAGCATTTTTCATATAGTTGGAAAGGTTTTTGAAATATATATATCACTTTCAAAACCTCTAAGACAAAACGTCTAAATAGTAGGGTAATAAAACACTAAAAAGGTTTTTATTAAAACTTTTTAATCAAAATTTGCTGTAACGTTTTAAATTATGTTTTTTTTTTTAAATACGTAGCTTATACATATGTGGAATAACAAACTACCGACTTTATGTTATGCCTGTATACAGCCGTGAAGCTTAAAGTTACATACACCTATACACCTTAACGTTACATAGACCCATGTATATATAATATACATATGTAGGATTAAAAATGTTGTGTTTTTGTAGACTGTGTTATTCGGCCAGTTTTAACATAAATATTTATTGTTTCTAATTTGTGCCATTTCTAGCTTAGTTAAATTTAAGTAATTTTCTTTGGACACTTCCTGTGTCGAAACGGGTCATAAAACACATAAAGGGACAATTTTCATTAGGATAATTTCAGAAAATATACATATATCGAATATTACCGTTCTGGCAGCTAATTTGCTTTTATAAAAATACCACCAAGTCCATTGAAATTCCTAACCCCAGTCTACTTTGTTAGCCAAAATTAGTTCCAAGCATCAATTATTTACACAGTAAGTATTCATAAATATTTATGAACGTCAATATGAAGCTATTAAAACAGATATCATTAGGCAAAGTACCACAAACTATTTCCCCATTTATTAGTTGAAGTTCTGCTATTTCCAAAAGTTAATTTTTCACTTAAAAAAATTCATATGTTGTGAGGATGATTTTTTGTGTAATAAATTTGTTTATTTTTAAAATTACACAGGTCAAATTTTTTTGCTACAGCTTAACGTTAATCTTTATACAAAGAAGGAAAGCTAAATTCGAGAGGAATCGAAGTTAAGATAGTAATAAAAAAATCCATTCAAAGAATAATGAATCTAAAGTATTTTAAGCGAGAATAAGTGGAGTGTATAACATTCAATTTTTAGTTTCTTTTTGATTATTTTTTTTGTGTTTTGTTATTAAAAAGTCGAGAAAGGATCAAATAGACGAAAATGTGCGGTGCAGTGCACTGCAGTGATTAAAGTTAGTCGTGAAACTAAGAAGTATAAAGAATAATCAAGAATAGTGAACGTTGAACAATTTTAAAAGTAAAACAAGAAAGGAAAGCTAACTTCGGGCGGAGCCGAAGTTTATATACCCTTGCAGTTAAAACCGGATATATATCGCAAACATCGGATATAGTTGGCCGATCCTTATGGGAATAGGAATATATAATCCAATTTATTACAATACAAAATCTAAAAAAAGTCCCAAACTTCTATCTTCAAAAATACGAAAGTTGATATTTCTACCAAATACCATTTCCGATCGTTCAGTTATATGGCAGCTATGGGATATAGTCGGCCGATCCTAATGAAATTTGGTAGGTTGGATCAACTGACCAAGAATTAAATCTGTACTAAGTTCCAGCTTTCTATCTTCAAAAACACGAAAGTTGGGTCATTTCCGATCGTTCAGTTATATGGCAGCTATAGGATATAGTCGGCCGATCCTTATGAAATTTGGCATGACGTAATGTTTTGCCAAAAATAGCTCACATGTCAAATTTGAACTCTCTAACTAAAAACTAAAAACTCTAAAACTAAAAACTCTAACTAAAAACACCAAAGTTATACCATTTCCGATCAATCAGTTATATGGCAGCTATAGGATATAGTCGGCCGATCCGGGCCGTTCCGACTTATATACTGCGTGCAAAGGAAAGAAGGGTGTGTGCAAAGTTTCAAGACGATAGCTTTAAAACTGAGAGACTAGTTCGCGTAGAAACAGACAGACGGACAGACAGACGGACAGACGGACAGACGGACAGACGGACATGCTCATATCAACTCAGGAGGTGATCCTGATCAAGAATATATATACTTTATAGGGTCGAAGATGTCTCCTTCACTGCGTTGCACACTTTTGACCAAAATTATAATACCCTCTGCAAGGGTATAACAAGAAAGGAAAGCTAACTTCGGGCGGAGCCGAAATTGATATACCCTTGCAGCTAAAACCGGATATATATCGAAAACATCGGATATAGTTGGCCGATCCTTATGAGAATATGATAATATAACCCAATTTATAATCCAATTTATTACAATACAAAATCTAAAAAAAGTCCCAAACTTCTATCTTCAAACATACCAAAGTTGGTATTTCTACCAAAAACCATTTCCGATTGTTCAGTTATATGGCAGCTATAGGATATAGTCGGTCGATCCTTATGAAATTTGGCATGTCGCAATATTTTAGGTTTCGTGTAAGATTTTAACTCTCTAACTCTAAAAATACCAAAGTTATACCATTTCCGATCAATCAGTTATATGGCAGCTAAAGGATAAAGTCGGCACGGTCGTTCCGACTTATATACTGCGTGCAAAGGAAAGAAGGGTGTGCGCAAAGTTTCAAGTCGATAGCTTTAAAACTGAGAGACTAGTTCGCGTAGAAACAGACAGACAGACGGACAGACAGACGAACAGACGGACATGCTCATATCAACTCAGGAGGTGATCCTGATCAAGAATATATATACTTTATAGGCTCGAAGATGTCTCCTTTAGTGCGTTGCACACTTTTGGACAAAATTATAATACCCTCTGCAAGGGTATAAAAAGAACAGGACAACCCAGGAAAAAGCTATGTAAGGGAACGAATGTTTTCCATATACAGCGAGAAAAAATTAGATAAAGTTTGTGCTTATATTTCAAGTATTTTTTTAGACTTTAAAACCTGCTATCAGGAGGGTAATTGTAATCTCCTATATATCGGCCGATGTAAGCCGACTATATCTAAAGCTGCCATATAAATGATGGGTCGGAAAACTCTATATATTGGAATATTCTATGGATTTTATTTTTGAATTGATTTGTTTTATCAAATTTTGTAAGGATCGGCCGACTATAACCTATGATTGCCATATAACTCAGAAATCAAATAACATTCTGTTTTTTAAGATATTAAGATAGAAGGTTATCCAATTGTATAAGGATCGGCCAACTACATATATTAACTGCCACATAACTGAACGATCTGAAAGGATCCAACTTTGGTTTTGATCATATTTATACCCGCCCGAAGTTACATTTCCTTTCTGTTTCTACCCTTGCAGAGTGTCTCTAAAAAACTAGAAAGGACGGCGGTATATGAGTTTCCCGACTATATTTTACCCGGTACCCATCTCTTCCACCCACACTTCAACTAACCTTTAATGTTAAAAGGCATGGATTCTCAGCAAACATTTTTATACCCTTGCAGAGGGTATTATAATTTTGTCCAAAAGTGTGCAACGCAGTGAAGAAGACATCTCCAACCCTATAAAGTATATATATTCTTGATCAGGATCACCTCCTGAGCTGATATGAGCATGTCCGTCTGTCCGTCTGTCTGTCCGTCTGTCTGTTTCTACGCGAACTAGTCTCTCAGTTTTAAAGCTATCGACTTGAAACTTTGCACACACCCTTCATTCCTTTGCACGCAGTATATAAGTCGGAACGACCGGGATCGGCCGACTATATCCTATAGCTGCCATATAACTAATTGAATGGAAATGGTATAACTTTGATGTTTTAGGAGTTAGAGAGTTCAAATTTGACATGAGGGCTATTTTTGGCAAAACATTACGACATGCCGAATTTCATAAGGATCGGCCGACTATATCCTATAGCTGCCATATAACTGAAAGATCGGAATTGACCCAACTTTTGTGTTTTTGAAGATAGAAATCTGGAACTTGGTACAGAGCCAACTAAATCCGATGTTTGCGATATATATCCGGTTTTAACTGCAAGGGTATATCAACTTCGGCTCCGCCCGAAGTTAGCTTTCCTTTCTTGTTATTGCATAAATTTGCGCTTGAAAAGGCAAATTCTTCAGTCTTCAGCTGCAAAAAAAATCGATTTCCACATCGATACTTTTTTCCTTTTCCTTTTTGGTGGAGCAATTCCTTTTTGAGGAATTAAACCAGGGGTGGGCCAACTCTCATTTTATATAGCACGCGTGTATAGGGTAGGAAATTCTGCCGCACCGCTGCCGGTACACTGACAGTGCGAGCACTCTCATATTTTTTTTAGAAGCTCTCATTTTGATTCACTTGACAGCCCAAACTAAAAATCAAAATGTTTTCACGGAGAACAACTTTCTCAAAAATTGGGTTGGAAAAAGTTTTCTCCATAGAAAATATAGATAGAAAAGCGAAGCTTTTTATTTTCGGTCTGTCCGTCTGTCTGTTTCTACGCGAACTAGTCTCTCAGTTTTAAAGCTATCGACTTGAAACTTTGCACACACCCTTCTTTCCTTTGCACGCAGTATATAAGTCGGAACGACCGTGCCGACTTTATCCTTTAGCTGCCATATAACTGATTGATCGGAAATGGTATAACTTTGGTATTTTTAGAGTTAGAGAGTTAAAATCTTACACGAAACCTAAAATATTGCGACATGCCAAATTTCATAAGGATCGACCGACTATATCCTATAGCTGCCATATAACTGAACGATCGGGAATGACCCAAATTTCGTGTTTTTGAAGATAGGGATTTTTTATACCCTTGCAGAGGGTATTATAATTTTGTCCAAAAGTGTGCAACGCAGTGAAGGAGACATCTCCGACCCTATAAAGTATATATATTCTTGATCAGGATCACCTCCTGAGTTGATATGAGCATGTGCGTCTGTCCGTCTGTCTGTCTGTCTGTTTCTACGCGAACTAGTCTCTCAGTTTTAAAGCTATCGACTTGAAACTTTGCGCACACCCTTCTTTCCTTTGCACGAAGTATATAAGTCGGAACGACCGTGCCGACTTTATCCTTTAGCTGCCATATAACTGATTGATCGGAAATGGTATAACTTTGGTATTTTTAGAGTTAGAGAGTTAAAATCTTACACGAAACCTAAAATATTGCGACATGCCAAATTTCATAAGGATCGACCGACTATATCCTATAGCTGCCATATAACTGAACGATCGGGAATGACCCAAATTTCGTGTTTTTGAAGATAGGGATTTTTTATACCCTTGCAGAGGGTATTATAATTTTGTCCAAAAGTGTGCAACGCAGTGAAGGAGACATCTCCGACCCTATAAAGTATATATATTCTTGATCAGGATCACCTCCTGAGTTGATATGCGCATGTGCGTCTGTCCGTCTGTCTGTCTGTCTGTTTCTACGCGAACTAGTCTCTCAGTTTTAAAGCTATCGACTTGAAACTTTGCGCACACCCTTCTTTCCTTTGCACGCAGTATATAAGTCGGAACGACCGTGCCGACTTTATCCTTTAGCTGCCATATAACTGATTGATCGGAAATGGTATAACTTTGGTATTTTTAGAGTTAGAGAGTTAAAATCTTACACGAAACCTAAAATATTGCGACATGCCAAATTTCATAAGGATCGACCGACTATATCCTATAGCTGCCATATAACTGAACGATCGGGAATGACCCAAATTTCGTGTTTTTGAAGATAGGGATTTTTTATACCCTTGCAGAGGGTATTATAATTTTGTCCAAAAGTGTGCAACGCAGTGAAGGAGACATCTCCGACCCTATAAAGTATATATATTCTTGATCAGGATCACCTCCTGAGTTGATATGAGCATGTGCGTCTGTCCGTCTGTCTGTCTGTCTGTTTCTACGCGAACTAGTCTCTCAGTTTTAAAGCTATCGACTTGAAACTTTGCGCACACCCTTTTTTCCCTTGCACGCAGTATATAAGTCGGAACGACGGAGATCGGCCGACTATATCCTATAGCTGCCATATAACTGATTAATCGGAAATGGTATAACTTTGATGTTTTTAGAGTTAGAGAGTTCAAATTGAACATGAGTGCTTTTTTTGGCAAAACATTACAGCATGCCGAATTTCATAAGGATCGGCCGACTATATCCTATAGCTGCCATATAACTGAACGATCGGAAATGACCCAACTTTCGTGTTTTTGAAGATAGTAAGCTGGAACTTGGTACAGGTTCTATTCTATATACAGATTTTTGGTCAGTTCATCCAACCTACCAAATTTCATAAGGATCGGCCAACTATATCCGATGTTTGCGATATATACCCGGTTTTAACTGCAAGGGTATATCAACTTCGGCTCCGCCCGAAGTTAGCTTTCCTTTCTTGTTATACCCTTGCAGAGGGTATTATAATTTTGGTCAAAAGTGTGCAACGCAGTGAAGGAGACATCTCAGACCCTATGAAGTATATATATTCTTTATCAGGATCACCTCCTGAGTTGATATGAGCATGTCCGTCTGTCCGTCTGTCCGTCTGTCTGTCCGTCTGTCTGTTTCTACGCGAACTAGTCTCTCAGTTTTAAAGCTATCGTCTTGAAACTTTGCACACACCCTTCTTTCCTTTGCACGCAGTATATAAGTCGGAACGGCCCGGATCGGTCGATTATATCCTATAGCTGCCATATAACTGATTGATCGGAAATGGTATAACTTTGGTGTTTTTAAAGTTAGAGAGTTCAAATTTTAGGGGAGAGGTTTTTTTGGCAAAATAATACGACATGCCAAATTTCGGCCGATTTTCGGATCGGCCGACTATATCTTTTAGCTGCCATATAACTGAACGATCGGAAATGACCCAACTTTCGTGTTTTTGAAGATAGAAAGCTGGAACTTGGTACAGATTCTATTTTTGGTCAGTTGATTCGACCCACTAAATTTCATTAGGATCGGCCGACTATATCCTTTAGCTGCCATATAACTGAACGATCGGAAATGGTATTTGGTAGAAATATCAACTTTTGTATTTTTGAAAATAGAAGTTTGGGACTTTTTTTAGATTTTGTATTGTAATAAATTGGATTATATATTCCTTTTCCCATAAGGCTCGGCCAACTATATCCGATGTTTGCGATACATATCCGGTTTTAACTGCAAGGGTATATAAACTTCGGCTCCGCCCGAAGTTAGCTTTCTTTTCTTGTTTTGTATTATTTTACAGATATTTGAATCTGCACAATTGATTATGGATTAAAAGGATGTATTGCATACGCAGTGGTGTTTGTGGCAAATATGCATGTGCTTAAATTTTGAACGGGAAAGACAAGCGCCTGAATATGAGCACCAATTTGAAATTTCGTTGGCCAGTTATAATAAATAGTTATAATAATATAATATGTTTATTTTTGGTTTTGTCTCGTTTAATAATCGGCTTAAAATCGTCAGAATATGCACTTAATTGAATGTTTTTTAGTCTTTTTGTTAAATTCAATTTGATTGAATTTTATATTCATTTGAAGTTTGTTTTTAATTTAAATTGTATTTTGTAGTTGAATTGTTAGTATCTAAATCTAGTCTAAGATAGCTCATAGCGGAGCGGAAGCGAAAACTCAAATTCGCTCCGTCGCAATAGATAAATTAGTCTTAAGGGGCTATATACAGTTGTGATAGATGAAAAAATCGATTTTTACATACATATTTACATTCATTTCCGATCATTCAGTTTTATAGTTGGCCGATCCGTATGAAATTGGGCGGGTCGTATTATTTTGCCAAACATATCATTCCGAACTCTCTAACTCTAAAAACACCAAAGTTATTTGGTGTCAATCTGCTCAATCCGCATTTCCGATCAATCTGCTTTAAAACTGAGAAACTAATTTGCGTAGAAACAGACAGACAGGAGGTGATCCTGATCAAGAATATATATACTTTACTTTATACTTTACTATACTTTACTTTACACTTTTGGACAAAATTATAATACCCTCTGCAAGGGTATAAAAATATAATAAGTGCTTACCATTCGAATTGCTGCTGGGATTTCCTTTGTGGGTCGGATAACTATGATGAGTGGGAACATTATTTATCCGGATGCCAGTTTGAATGTGATGATGTCCTGGATAAGGTGTGTTTATCCCACCACGTCCTGGTTGCAGCATGTTGATGCTGCCATGACCATGTGCAGGCAAAACTCCTCCATTACTTACGACATTAGCTGCCCCATCAGAGCTCGTGCCAATATTATTACCAATTATATTTGGTTGAATCGGAATTCTATTAAACTAATCAAGATTTGTATTAATACTAGTTCCAATACCATTAATATTAACATCGCTGTTGCCATTAGGAGGATATATAGAAGGAGGAGGCACTATGCCACTGCTTACACCACTTATACCAATATTATTCCCTTGACCCATACTTTTTCCATACAAATTATTATGACCAACATCATTGGGAGCAACATTGGGACTATTAGTGGTAACAACTGTTTTGCTGGTCGTTGAAGTTTTGTTTTTTTCTTCAGTGGCACAGCACACTTTGAATACAACTTTCATATTATTTGTGGAACAACGACCACCAATTCGACGGTAAAGGTCGTCCTTGGATGAAGTTGCTAAATAAAAAAAGGACAATTTCAATTAAATAAGATAATAACTACAAATTGAACACACTCACAAATAAAGTAATAGTCATTTCCAGGTAAGAATTCTAATCCACCTGGCTGCGGTGTAAATGGTCGGAAAGTAATAGTAAAAAACATTAGTTTTCGAGGTTTATCACATATTGCTATTACTCGCGGATCTGCATTTGTTATGCGACAAGTTTCGTACTCCACTTTAGATACATTGTAAATGATATATTTTTCTGTTTCGTTGTCAAACGTCCCTGGTTCGTATACTGGACATATAATATGCACCTGATCAAACTCAAAAGCGAGATTGCCTTTATTTACGTGAAAATGTAAATAAAGTTGCCGAAAGCTGAAAATGTATGAATTATTTTTTAGTATTTTTAATTGAATTGGAACAAGAAAAGCTACCAAGGAACGGTGACATACTATTTCTTTTAAAAGGCATTTTATATAGAAAAAACACATAAAACATACCGCAAATAATATAGTTCGGTATTTGCAACATTTTTCCTACATCTTTTAGTTATAGGATATTCTCAGTTTATTCAGGAAAAATGGAATCTTTATACCCCCAAACCTTCTATCACAAAAATATGCAGCTTTAGGGTAGAGTCGGCATTATAAAATTTTACATAAAGGATCACTAAATCACTGATCACTGAAAAAATGTTGTCTTGTCTTTCAATCTGTTTGTGTGTTTTTTTTCGAAAAAATTAGCATGTTCATTTGCATTAACATTTTTTGTTCTACAAAAAAGTTTTAAATTCAAATTACTAATAACTTAAGAGCTAATGATGCTGGAAAAACTTAGTTTATGTCATTTGAATGCTTGTTTAATTGTACCATTCACTTTCATCAAGACCAAACATCTAAATATCTTCGATCTTCGTACCTTTGCCCCCTTTCGGGTCAAGTGTCATAGGGCCAATTAGCTCTTTCTTATTTTAATTCTTTGCCGCCTAGCCTCCAAATTGAGTGGGGCTCTGATAAGGGTGTGTTAAAACGCAAATTAATCAGGAATTTATTAAGTTTTTGTTAGTATTATTTATTAGTTGTAAGTTGTTAATTTGTAAGGATTGTCCGTTGGCGAAATAAATAAATAAATAAGTAGTCAGAAAAAAATATTTTTTAAAATTATTTTTCTTTTTTTTTTGTACAGGGTCCGGAACTTGAAGTGTAACCAATGTAAAAGGTTATAAATTATGTTTGGAAAGTTAATTTTATTTAATTCACAGCTCAGTACGTGTAAAAATAATCTAAAACTTAATGAAAATTCATTTTTCCTCGATGTGACACCCTGTTGCCTTGATTATAGCCTAGAGACGGTCGAAGAACGAATCGCAAGCTGCCCGAATGTAACTTGCGGGTATTTTGGCCCTCGAGACTGTTGTGTTATTTGGTTCGGACCTTGCTCTCCAAAAAGGCCCAAAGAGAATAATCCCGCGGATTCGCATCAGGTGAATTCGAGGGCCATTGTGTGTACGTTATGAAGTTCGAAACATTGTTTTCCAGCCATTCTTGGTTCACTCGGCCTTTATGAGACGGTTTTGAGTCCTGTTGAAATGTCCATGGACTGCCACCGAAATGTTTGTCTGGCCACGGCTTCGAGGCAACCTTCAGAATACTTTTCTGATAAGGCTCGCTAAAAACGATTGAAGAGCGCCTACCTTGGGTTACAGCGGCCCAAACCATTACCTGTGGTTGGTGGTGGCTCCTGGTTGCCAATCGCTGCCTCAATTTATCGTACAAACGGTCGTCAGTGAAACCCTGGGTGTTTACGAATCGCTCAATTGGAAAAATTTTCTCTTCAGAAAACACAATGTTCGGAAATTGTCCAGTTGCGGCCAAGCGAAGCAACTTCTTTGCTCTCTTAGGTCTAACTTGTTGTTGCTTCGGTGTAAGATAATGATCTTTTATGATCTTATAAGGATTGACCTCGGGATCATTTTTTACTATGCGGCGGATGATAGGGTTAGATATTTTTAGTTCTTTCGCCATTTGATTGGCACATCGTCGGGGATTTCGCTCAAGTCGCTTTTTCACTTTTTGAACCAACTCAAGTGACGTTGGAGTTTTTTGACCATCACTACACTCTTATTATGTATCCCTGTAACTGAAAATATTGTGTAAACAAACTTTTGAGTGGACAACAGCGAAATGTATCTTAAAAGAAAACACAGTAAAATATGGAAATTTTTAAATTTTTTAAATATAAATTTTTTAATATTGTTTGAATTAACGAAAATAACAAAAAGAACGACCTAGTTCAGTCCTAAAAATAAGAACGAACGATCTTATTCCCTAAAAAGAACGATGATTACCCATGTCTAACGATCAACTCCATGGCGTTTTGCGATGCTACCAATATCATTTTAACGGGTTATGGTGCGATAAACGAAAACTTTATTCCCATTAATCTGTTTAAGCTCACGAACAATCTCTGGTTGTGCCTTTCCAGCTAAATACAATGCAATTACACTATTACGTTTGAATTCCATAGCGAATATTTTATTTTCGTTTTTAAAGCTAGCGACTTAAGGGGTTATATACAGTTGTAATAGATGTAAAATCGATTTTTTTTTATGGCATATTCTTTAAGTATATACTGTTGAGAATACTCTCACAAAAATTCATAACGATCAGAGCATTAGAACCGAAGTTGTAGCTATTTATAGCGCACTACCTGCATATCAAACTTGAATTCACTTGAAACTTTAAACGCGATTATCTCAGAATCTTTTTTTTTTCGAAATTACCTTTGCGGTGGACATGATTACTAAAAAACTATTAATCCGATCAACACCAAATTTTGACCACTTATTAATTATGATATTAGCGAGTCCGTGAATGAACTTGAGAACTTGTTGAGACCGAGCTTTGGCAATCATCATCACCGCCGTCGCTTATCTCACCCTACAGGGACTGCTAGGTTGGACAATGCATACAACATAAAATTAATCATCGTACTGCATTATATTTTGTGGGAGCTGTAATATTCAAAAAGACTGCTGCAAAAAAAATGAACCAACCACGGGCAGAGGATAACCCTGGTACTGGTACAAAAAGGCAAAATATTTCTTCTTTTTTCGAAAACAATCGAAGAACATATTGAACATCTAAATAAAATATTAAAATGTCTCGCCGATGCTAGAACTTGAAACTTCAAATTGACAAATGTGAGTTTGCCAAATGCGAAATAGAGTTTTTAAAACCAAGTTCGAAGAAAGTCGAGGCAATCGATAAATAAAAACTACCAACGACACAAAAACAAATTAAAAGTTTTTTGGGAATTTCCAGCTATTTAAGAAGATACATCATAGTTCTGTATATTCACTTGCCGTTCACTTGCAGTTTGCAATTATTTTCGATCTTGAACTCAAGCTTTCTCCTTCTGCGACAAGTTGAAATATAACAATTAATCCCTAAAAATAAATTCGACTTATTAAGTTCATTGAACTATTTATTTCCAATTTATACATTTAATCGGTTAAAGTTATCTCTGTTGCGCTTTAACTATATTCTCCAACATAAGTCTCTCCGAGCTGTACTCTCCGGACGTAACCCGTTACATTCATAGTTACTGTGGAGTTTGTTGTTCTTCACGACGCCGAACCTTCGTTGCACATCTCTTTTGTAACGTCATCTCTTACATCCGATCTGATCGTCCACTCTCGGCTACAGAGTGCTTCAGAGAGCCTAAATTCTTTACACGCTATTACAGTGGTCTGCATTCCGTCAAAAAGAAGCCAAAAATGAGTCTTACTTGCACAGCAAAAAAATGTGAATTTGGTGGAACCATCACGGGTGACTCATACCTGTCTTGTTGGCTCTGCAATAACTGCTCACATATTAAATGTGCTGGAGGAGGACACAATGGACGGATAAGTGACCTTATCAACAAGAAAATTGGCCTGACATGGTCTTGCATCGCTTGTAGAGAAATTGAGTCAGAGATGCGGACTTTTATGAAACAGACGAGAAATGGTTTCCTAGATGTCCGCAAGCAATTCTCGGCCCTTAATGAGCTCTTGAAACTCAATTCCTTGGGCTAAAGTTGTTAAGTGAATCCCCCAGACGAAAAATTCCAAACAACAACCTTCTGACTGCTAAATTATTGAATACCCCTACATCCCATGCTGTACAAGTCGATGAATTTTCAACACCAAACATTTTACCGTCGCCTACTAGTCTACCTACTTATGCTGTTCCAGTACCAAGGGACTTGATGAGCCTTCCTTCAGGGCACTCTAATATTCATCCCTTGCAAGAAGCGATCAGCGTACCAAGTACAAATCTCGAGCCACCTCTCATCTTGGAGCCTCCATCGTTGGACATCGTTGGACAACCCCCATCGTTGGACAACCTACCCTCTGCTCTAGCTGTGATGTCTCCAAGGCCTCTGGTTGGTGTGGCGCCTGAAGTTAGATCTTCTGGACTTACGCTGAGGGCGGTTGCTCCTCGTAAGACCATTTTTGTCTCTCGGCTTATGCCGGATGCTACTGTTGATGATGTCAAGAGTCACCTGTTAAACCATCTTAAGGTAGCTCCTAATGAAAAAGCTATTTTTAAGTTTAACTTTAAGCATAAGCGTTCTATATCTTCTTTTAAAATAGTTCTACCTGATTCCTACCTTGAAAAAGCACTTGATCCTGTAGCCTGGCCTGAGCACAGTATCGTTCATGAATTCCTAGCAAAAGACGCTCAGAATCCTATCCCTGCAGAAACTGCTTCAAAAAACTGAATAACATAGTATTTTCCTGCTGCTATCAAAACGTTAGAAGTATTCTGGGTAAGCTGAGCCAGTTTTTTACAAAGAGTGTTTCTTTTGATTTTGATGCTATCGTGCTTACTGAAACTTGGCTTAACTCCTCTGTCTCTGATTATGAAATTCTTGTTTCCAAATTCATAGTGTTTCGATTGGATCGTCCAACTTTTGCAGGTGGTGTCCTCATTGCTGTTACTAATAAGTACCCTTCTCAAATTATTCCTTTCACGAACGAGTTCGGAATTGAGTTCATTGCGGTGAAAATTTTAACTGGCTCGTCTCATATTCTTCTGACCTGTTCCTACATTCCTCCCATGGCTGAAGATATTGTGTACTTTCACCATCTTGATGCCATTAGGTCTGTCTCTTCGTTGGCCAAGGACCGTGATTTAATCCTAATCATGGGAGATTTCAACCTTCCCATCATTTCCTGGATCCCGTCTGAGGTAGACAATTCCTTGCTTTCCAGTTGTCATAACGACTTTATCGATGGCTTAACCGATCTTGCCCTGCTCCAAATTAATCCAATTCATAACACTCATGGCAGATTTCTCGACCTTATTTTTTCTAACGCTTCTTCAAAGCCCAGAAATAACCGAACACCCCTTCAGTCTGACGACGACAAAAACAAACTGGCTAAAATACAAAAAGTACGTGAGTGCCCACATAGAACTCGCCCCGGATTTTAACATGGAATCGGACATCGACTACACTACGAGAGCCCTGGAAGAAGTACTCGTTGCGGCAGCTAAAATCTCTACTCCTCATAGGAAAGAAGTAGACCGAAACAAACACTTCAAATCTAATCAGCAAATCGAACAGCTCGTGCGAGAAAAGAGGCGCACGCGTCGTGATTGGCAAAACAGCAGATCACCAGCTTCAAAACAACGCCTTAAGGAAGCAACCCGATCACTCGACCAGGCTCTTCACCAACAGGAAGAAAATGCACAGCTGAGGTACATCCAGAATCTCTCGCCAACAAGCACAAAGTACCCCCTGTGGAGGGCCCACCCAAATCTTAGTGCCCCAATTGAAACGACCACCCCGATAAGAAACTCTTCGGGATGCTGGGCTCGCAGCAACGAAGACCGAGCTGAAACATTCGCCACACATCTCCAAAGTGTCTTCCAGCCAAACCCAGCCTCAAATTCATTCCTCCTGCCAGTAATTCAGCCAGAGTCCTCCCCTCAGCCAGCCGCACCTCCATTCCGGCCGAACGAAATCGAAAAAGTCATAAGAGGGCTAAAACCAAAAAAGGCTCCCGGTGGTGACCTATTGACCCCAAAGATGCTGATCGAACTTCCAAAATGCGCTATAGAGGTCGTCTGCAAACTATTTAATGGAATCATTAATCTTGGCTATTTCCCAAAAAAGTGGAAGAAATCCATTATTATAATGATACCGAAGCCTGGAAAAGACCACAAAATTCCGTCATCATACAGACCAATAAGCCTTCTATCTTGTTTGTCTAAACTGTTTGAAAAATGCTTGTTAACTCGCATAATACCACATTTGGAAGCTTGCAATATCATCCCGGCACACCAATTTGGCTTTCGAAGAAACCATGGAACCATCGAACAAGTGAACAGATTAACATCCGAAATACGCTCAGCCTTCGAACAACGAGAATACTGCAGCGCTATTTTCCTCGACGTATCTCAAGCTTTCGACCGAGTTTGGCTCATCGGACTCATGCACAAAATTAAAACGTATTTGCCAACATACACCCACAAGCTACTGGAATCATACCTCTTCAATAGGGTATTCTCAGTGAGATGCAACGCAGCTACTTCGGGCGACTACACCATCGAAGCTGGAGTTCCACAGGGAAGCGCACTCGGGCCGTGTCTATATGTTTTGTATACTGCGGATATTCCTACGAGCGCACAACTAACAACGTCAACGTTCGCCGATGATACCGCTATTGTTAGTCGCTCCAGATGCCCAACGCAGGCAACAACCCAACTGGCTAATCATCTCACAATAGTGGAAAGGTGGCTGTCCGACTGGCGCATTAAAATAAACGAACAAAAGTGTAAACATATAACGTTTACTCTTAATAGACAAACATGCCCTCCGCTTTTACTAAACGGTATGCAGATCCCTCAAGCTAACGACGTAACGTACCTTGGCGTTCACCTTGATAGACGACTTACCTGGCGTAAGCACATCGAATGCAAAAAGATGCATCTAAAACTGAAAGCCAGCAGCCTCCACTGGATCATAAACTCACGATCGCCACTGTGCCTAGACTACAAGTTACTACTGTACAATTCAGTCCTAAAGCCAATCTGGACGTATGGCTCCCAGCTGTGGGGGAACGCGAGCAGCAGCAACATAGACATCATACAGCGCGCACAATCAAAAATCCTGAGAACTATCACAGGGGCACCTTGGTATGTTCGCAACGAAAACATCCACCGGGATCTGGGCATCCTCGCAGTGAAAGACGAAATCCAGAAGCAAAAAGAGTCATACAAAGAAAACAAAGGTTTCTAGCGTATCCCGCCTTAGACGCAACGACCTCCCAACCCAGCAATCGATTTTTAGGGCCGTCTAACTCCGTATCAGTCAATATGACTGTTAGTTAAGTTAAAAATATAAGATTTGATACACCTCTTGTTAGTCTCGCAAAGAGAAGATTCAAGAAATAAAAGCAACGTTAAAATAAAAAAAAAAAAAAAAAAATTTTTTCTAATGTGTCATCCTCTGTGACAGTCATTCGGTCCCCGCCGCTATCGCTTCCTGAAAACATTCACCACCCTACACTATTAGCATCGGTGTTAATTGATGTGCCTCACAATGATGATTGCTTTAATGCTAAACCTCGTTTCAAATGCTTCAGAAAGACTGATTTTATTGCCTTGGTATAATAAACACCTTTCTCGTCTTAAGAACAGGAAATCCAGAGCTTACAAAAAGTTTCTTAAGTCAGGATCGATGTGCCACCAGTCAAACTTTCTTTATGTTTATTATACCAGTTTATTATTCTCAACGATCTACTCTATAAGCAGTATATCAGGAATTGTAAGGTAAACTTTCGAAATGATCCAAGCTCCTTCTACTCTTTTGTCAATATGAAACGTAAATCAAATCTTTTTCCTCCTTCCCTATCATATAAAAATATTTCACATTCTTCTGAGCAAGGTATTGCTAATCTCTTTGCGTCATTTTTTCAAACCACCTATTCGTCCGATTCATATAACCACAATTCTACTTATCCTTATAAATTACCACATATAAACAACATTTACTTTACAAAATTTCGAATTCAGGATCTGTTCGAAGCTCTTTCAACAATAGATATATCATTCTCTGCTGGTCCTGACAATGTTCCTAGCTGTGTTCTAAGGTACTGTTCTGATATCCTTTGCTATCCTCTCACTATCTTATTCAACTTATCCTTGGAGCTGGCATGTCTCCCCAAGAGATGGAATGAATCTTTTATTATTCCGCTTCATAAGAAAGGCTCTAAAGCACTTATTGAGAACTACCGGGGGATTGCTAAGCTATCTGCGATTCCCAAACTGCTTGAGAAACTGGTTACTTTCCAACTGCAACATTTTTGTAAAAGTATTATTTCCACTTCACAGCATGGTTTTGTCAAGCATCGCTCTACCACAACAATCCTTCTTGAATTCACTTCGTTTATCCACAGAGGTTTTCTGAGCCGCATGCAAACTGATGTGGTGTACACTGACTTTAGTAAAGCGTTTGACTCTGTTAACCACCATCTCCTCCTTCATAAGCTGTGTCTTTTGGGGTTTTCTCCTCATATAGTACAGTGGTTGACCTCTTATCTATCGAACCGCACGCAGCGTGTTTTGTTTAAAAACAGTTCATCACAGATTATAAATGTTTCATCTGGTGTCCCACAAGGTAGTCACTTAGGACCTCTTCTGTTTGTTCTTTTTGTCAACGATTTACCTAGTGTTGTAAACTATGCTACTACATTTATGTATGCTGATGAGTTATGTTATGTCTTTTTTTCTCAGACCATTTCCTTCATAGACACTTGCAACTAGACCTTAACGAAGTCTTCTTGTGGTGCTCAAACAATCTCCTTTTGCTTAACTGCTCTAAGTGTAAGGTTATGACGTTCAATCGCAGTGTGCCTCACATCGTTTCGTACTCTCTTGGGAATAACGTCTTAGATCGTGTTTTCCTAATTAACGATCTTGGAGTAATTTTTGACAATAAGTTGTCCTTCAACGACCACATATCACTAACAGTGAATAAAGCCAGAGGCGTGCTAGCTTTTATCAAACGTTGGTCTAAAGAATTTGATGATCCTTTCACAACTAAAACTCTATACGTATCGTTGGTTCGTCCTATCTTAGAATACTGTTCTAGCGTTTGGAGTCCGCAATACTTTGTTCACCAAAGGAGGATTGAATCAGTCCAAAAGCAGTTTCTGCTATTTGCGTTAAAAGGCTTAAACTGGGATACTGCCACTTCCCTCCCGTCGTATAATTGCCGGTTAAAATTACTAAACCTACCTCCTTTAAAAGAGCGCCGTACTTGTGCTGGGGTTATGCTGCTTCATGTGCTTATTCTTGGACAGGTTGACTCACAAGTACTTCTTGAAAAATTATTGTTTTCTGTGCCTAATAGAGTAACTAGATCATTCCGACCCCTTTGGTTACCAATTTCTAGATCTAATTTTGCGGAACACGATCCATTCCGCGTTATTTGTAAAAATTATAACTCGTTATCCCATTTAATGTCCCCTGAACTATCCCTAGTTGTAATTAAATCCAAAATTATGGAATATCTTTTAACTTAATTTATCCTTACTCTTAGTTATAATAATATAGAAATAACAGTTCATTGTTAATAATAATAAATAAAAGACTATTCTAAAATTGCAAAACATTTAAAAAAATACGTGAAAAAAAATTCCAAAATTAGTACAAAAATTTAGAATTTTAAAGCATTCGAAAAATTAAAACTATTAATTAATAGTGACCCAATTGTAGTCTACACCGACTTTAAGAAGCAGTTTACACTTATTACAGATGCCAGCAACTATGCCTTAGGGACGGTTCTCATGCAGGATAAAAAAGGTAAATGTTATGCTAGTCGTACTTTAAAAACTCATGAACTTAACTACAGCACGTCAGAAAGAATTACTGGCTATTTTTTAAGGAATTAAACATTTTCATTACTACTTGTATGAGAGAAGATTTATAGTTAAAAGCGACCACCGCCCACTAGTATGGCTTAACAATTTAAAAGAACCTAACCTAAAGCTGCAAAGGTGGAAAATTCAATTGAACGAATATTATTTCAAAATTAAATTCATAAAACGGAAAGAAAACGCATTAGCGGATACACTTAGTAGAATCCCGAAATAAATCAAAGCTTTTTTATAAACTTAAATGAAACCTATATATTTATGGGAGAACGAGTTTAATATGAGTGAGTTTAATATAAACTGTATAATGTCACTTCCCTCTCTTTCTTTCAAGCGAACGGTCGTGTTTTTTTTGTGCGCACTGCGTTTTATTAAAAATATTGGTAAACCGGTGTTTACATACTTGTGAATTAAATCTTGTGAATCTTTACCCTCTTAAAGCCTAAACCGTATCGCTTCGCGAGTGCTGTGGTATATTTGGAGTCGAATTAATAATTTGCCTAAATTCTATTCCAAGCATAGCTCAGCTCTGCTTCTTCGCCGCCTTATCTATATTTCTGCATTTCTCTTTTGCACTCTTTCAAAGCTCCCGCTTCGGCTTCTTGTTTGGCACAGTGGTTCAAGGTATTGTGTTTTTTAACTTTTTAAATATTAATTTTTGTCTTATTAAATAAAAAAAAAAAAAAATAATAAATAAAATGTTATTTAAACTGGTCTGTGCCATTAAGTCTTGCAACAAGACAATTTCCACATCCCAGCCTAGTATCCATTGCTGGTTATGTGAAAACGTCGTGCACGCCAAGTGTGCCGGTTTCACTGCATCAGTTTCGGATGCCATTTCCCATAGGTCTGGGATACATTATTGTTGTGAGAATTGTCGTGCTGTGCAAGGCGAAATGAGGTCGTTCATGAGACAGACCAAAAATGGATTTAAAGAGCTGATCACTGGTTTTCGTAAAACCAATGAACAGCTCTGTGCGCTGGACACTCAGTTTAGTGGCCTTCAGCTGCTAAATGAGTCCCCTAAGCGTAAGAAATCCGCTGTTTCTGATCCGCCTCAGCCTGCTCAGCCGACATTAATGCAGCCGCTTATATCTCTGGCCACCCCAAGGGCTAGAACTGAGAAAAATTCGTCCGAATTTCTCAGCAATTGTCCGATATGTCCGCCATGGCATCCCTTCAAGTGATACCACAGGTCCTAGGGAACGAAACCCCCATTAGAGTCACCCAAAAGGGTATTCCACAGTCCGGACCACCGGCACCGACTGATGCTGCAGTTCTCGTACCTGCGACACCAAACCCCTTACAGGTGATTCCTCCATCGAAACATATATTTGTTTCTCGGCTTGCCCCTGATACTTCAGAGATTGATATCTCGGCTTATATCAAAGCCAAAACAAAAGCCGATATAAAGGTGGAGGACATAACTAAATTTAAATATAATTATACACGGCGCACGTCTTCTTTCAAGATTCGTGTGCCAGCGCTGATGTTCAAGACGATTTGTTCTCCCAGTTTTTGGCCAGAGAATCTTTTCGTCCAAGAACATCAGCCTAGTTCCGTGAAGAAAAAAGTTAAAAAACCAGTGGGAGTGAGACTTCCCAATATCGGAACCACCGACCAACCCTCCACCACTTCTTTGGCTACTAACCCAAAAAACTAGTTTCCTTATTAACTCTTACCTATCAGAATACTAGGGGGCTACGTAGCAAACTCCCAAAGCTATATTCTGATAGTTCTTTCTTTGCATCCCATATAATAGAATTTACAGAAACTTGGTTAAATCCGGAGATCTTTAGCTCCGAAGTTTTTCCAAGTAAGTACACCACTTTTAGACGGGATCGATCTCAGCGAAGAGGAGGTGGTCCTCATTTCGGTAGACTCTACTCTTGCTTCTGAAGAGGTGAAATCCCATGAGTTTGGTGACATAGAATTTATTTGCGTTAAAATCACTATGTCCGTTAAAGCTTTATACATCACATGTTCATATATACCTCCTATGTCTGAACCGCCTACATTTTGGCAGCATTTGTCCGCCATTCGATACGTCTCTAATCTTATGACGGATCGTGACCAACTCGTAGCGGTGGGCGACTTTAATATCCCAGAATTAAAGTGGTCCAACGACGATAACTCACCATCTTTGTCACTTATAACTTACCATGACTTCACCGCGGGCATGTTTGACATGTCCCTAGGTCAGATCAATCATGTTAGAAATTCGCTAAGTCGGCTTTTAGATTTGTGTTTTGTATCTGATCCTGATGGTACTGCTCTCTCCAGAGCTTTTCCCCTTTCATCCCCAGAGGATCCATATCACCCCACACTGGAGGTCTCAATCGAAACCACTCCTGGTATCGATCAGATGTCTCCGAGCGTGGTAAATAAGATTCGCTGTTTCCGTAAAGCTGATTTTCAGAAACTTAATAGCCTTATTGATACATTTGACTGGTCTGATATTCTGGCGTGCACTGATCTTAATGTCACTTTAGAAAAATTTTATTTTACTTTAAATAAATTTTTTGACTCATGTGTGCCTTGGAAATATCCGTCCGCTTCAACAAACCCTTCTTGGTTTACAAGGTGCCTTACTAACTTAAAAAATAAAAAAAATAAGCTTTTACTTAAATATAAAAAAACCTGCAGTAGTGTTCAAGATACCTAAAGCAGTTTTATAAATTCGTAAACACTTAGCGTAAACACGTATCTTTTTCACCTCGGCTTACGTTTGAAAATTCCTCTGCGACTTCGGATAAGGCCATTGCCGATCTATTCGCAGAATTTTTTCAAACAACTTATTCTCCTCCTAAATTGACTGATCAGCCTTATGCATATAACATTCAAGCAGGAAATCTTATTTTCTGTCCGTCTTTTTCTGAGAACAACTTATTATCTGGTCTTTTAAGGGTAAAACCCATTTATTCGCCAGGCCCCGACGGAGTACCAGGCTGTGTGCTAAAATACTGCGCCAGGGCTCTGTGCAAACCTCTTCTAAGACTTTTCAACTTATTTTTGGAAACCTCGATTTTTCCCCTTAAGTGGAAGGAATCATTTATAATTCCCCTACATAAAAAGGGGAAAAAGTCCGAGGCTGCCAACTACAGAGGCATCTCTAAGTTATCGGCAATTCCAAAGTTATTTGAAAAATTAATTACCCCTCATTTGCAACACCTTTGCTCTTCGATCATCACTCCTTGTCAGCATGGCTTTATTAAGCGTCGCTCCACCACCACAAACTTATTGGAGTTGACATCCTTTGTCATAGATGGCTTTTGTTAGGGATATCAAACCGATGTAATTTACACAGACTTCAGCAAAGCATTTGATTCAGTTAATCACTCACTCTTGTTGAGTAAACTGAATATGCTGGGTTTTCCTAAAGACCTCTTAACGTGGATCTCCAGCTACTTAGATGGAAGGACACAAAGAGTCTTATTTAAAAACATACAGTCCCGTCTGGTCCGTGCTACATCTGGCGTCCCTCGAGGAAGTCATCTTGGCCCATTATTATTTACGCTTTTTATAAACGACTTGCCCCCTGCTTTAACGAACTCTCTAGTTCTTATGTATGCAGATGATGTAAAGCTTTGTCTTCAGTACAAATCCATCTCGGCCCAATGCAGTCTTCAGTCTGACCTTGATAACTTTCAAAAATGGTGTTTAATGAGCTAATGATCTAATACTTAATGGATCTAAATGCAAACATATGTCTTTTTATCGTTCTTGCCCTCTGCAAGCTACTTATTCTATTAATGGGATTGCCTTAGAAAAATTAACCCAGGTTAATGATCTCGGCATCCTATTAGACATCAAACTTAAATTTGCCGACCATATTTTCTTAATGGTTAATAAGGCTAAAGGAGTCCTTGGTTTTATCAAAAGGTGGTCAAAAGAATTTAATGACCCCTATATAACCAAAACACTATTCATTTCTTCGGCCCGTCCTATACTGGAGTACGGTTCATGTGTCTGGAGTCCCCAATATGGAGTACACCAGGACCGCATAGAATCCGTAAAAAAGAATTTCCTAATTTTTTCACTTAGAGGTCTAAACTGGGATGCAAATCTTCAACTTCCATCTTATAGTAGTAGACTTTTACTCATAAACTTACCTAGCTTAACAAATCGTAGGACAATGCTCGGTGTAGTTTTTCTGCATAACCTTATTAACAGGGATGTAGATAGCCAGCATTTACTAACACGCTTAAATTTTAACATTCCTAATAGAAGGACTCGAAACTTTAGTCCTCTCTTCCTTAGCCGTTGTAGTTCGACATATGCACTGCATGACCCTTTTAGGGTATTATGTTCGAACTACAATGGTCTCTACTCTATTACATCTCTTTCCTGTCCCTCTAACTTAAAATATAGAATTTTAAATTTCCTTACTAACTCCTCTTAGCTTAATAATTAACAAATAACTTAATATTCTAACAAATCAATTCTTGAGCGCTCCTCGGTGGTCTGGGCCTCTAAGCTTTATGATGAATACAGGAATGCTAGCTGATGCTCTTATTGATGCACAAGCCATTTCCAAATTCTGAAAGACCGGTAAAAGAAAAAAAAAATAAAATAAAAGATAAAACAGTTTCTGCTAGGCAACAATATAAATATACATTATACGACCCCCTATAAAAAAAACAGGAAACTCGGTTATAGAAAGTAGGGTTGTTGGTTTTTGAAAAAATATCGTATTGATGATATTTGCTGTGAAAAAAATATCAATCGATAATATTCAGAAATATCACCCAAAAAAATCGATATATCGAGTATTTTCGATATTTTTTATAGTCAGCTAAATTTGAAAAAAGGTTATTTTTAAATTTAAAAAAAGGTTTTAATATGTGTTGTCATCCGCCATGAACTGCAAACAAGACATATTTTTTATTTAAAAAGTGAATTGAAAAAACAACAAATATTTATACCCACTCTCAAGCAACTTTTATTTAAGTTCTTTGAAATAAAAAATAACAAAATTATTAAGGACATTGTATTCAAATTTATTTATAAAAAAAAACTTAATACAAAAAAAAAAAGTTTCATGGAATTCATGGAATATGTACTTAATAATTCTAATTACTTAATTCTCTTATTTAATGCTCTTAATTACTCTTAATTACAAAATAAATCTTTCTTCAATGATTTAAAAAAAACTCTTTCGGTTATATGCTGGTCTGTCATTCGACTACGGGAGTCACAGACAATACATTTAATGGCAGAAGCCAACCGTTCAGATGGAACCGAACTTCCAGGCGTGATAAGATCGTTGAAATTTGTGAGTTCCAGAATTCCAACGGATTTGTCTCCCAACTACAAAATGGCATACTCAAGTAAACCTGCATTTCCTTTCTTTCGCAACAAATATCGGAGAACACCAACTCAAAAATATTATTATCGACTATTTTTGCCCAAAAAATATCACGATAATAATATTTTTTTAAGAGAAAATATATCGATATATCGATATTTTGATATATTTCCGACATCCCTAATAGAAAGACTACACTTAACATTAAATGAACCTATTCGATTGTTTAACGCAGATGATAAAAATAAAGATACCATTCCAAACAAAGTATATGAAGCAATGAACCACTATAAATATAGACCAATAGATATTTTAAACAATTAACTAAGTTCAGAACGACTTTAGGATCTCTCAGAAATTATTAAGCAGCATAAGGAACAATGAAATGTAAAGAATAATAGTACTGATAAGGATAAATTTATGAACAACTATGAAAAAATAATAAAATTGGTAATTCTAGACCCAAGTATAAACTATCACAAAACTACCATCAAGATGGAAATTACCTAATATCGAATGACAATTTAAATAAGAAAATTTACAAAGATCAAGTTAAAAGAAAATACAAATTCCGAAATTCAAATTAAGAAAAAACATGTATATTAACAATTTTTATATGTATTCCAATTATTTACTTCTCATCAATTTATATTGCCGAAACTTGTTGGCGGGATTCACATATGACTATAACTATAACTATAACTACAATTATAGCTATTATAATGCCCTTTATTGTAACCTACACATACGTACAAGATTAGAGATAAGATCAACTGTAATTAGACTTTAAACTCTTTCTGATCGCTGCTAGGAGCTAGTTGAATTTATACCGTACAAGAGTTCGGACGTAATAATAAAGTCATACTAAGAGTCTAGCAACCTTCTCTTTGTCTGACACGTGAAACTCAATTAGCAATTGAGTCATCTACACATCAACTCATTTATAATCGACTTCGGACCCGGCTGAAATAGCTCCTGGTCCCAAAAGACACGGAGATCGAAGAAGATCTGGCACGTGTGGTACCTCTACTAAACTGGGTCCAAGCATCGACATAACTATATACATATATCCACATCACTGTCGCCCTCCCCCTTTACCCCTCTTTAGTTTTGAGTTTGAGTTTGTCAAGTCAGCCTCATTATGTTTAAATTGTCTGCGAAAAGGTTGCGAAGTGTAAATCGACTAGAAGTGAAATTTGTGCAAGATCGCACCACAAACTTCTGCACCGATTTACTGTGACCGAAAATAACTTGGCGTTACCACCACCAAATGAACATCCTCCTAGAACTAAAAATGGCGAGCACATATTGGCCCGAGCATTACTTGACTCTGGGTCACAAATGAACTTCATTACTGAAGAACTTGTCACAACTTGCTTGGAATTGGTCAAGCTTATTCCCAGGTTAATAAAAAGATACAAACTGTGGTAAAGTCAATTATTAATGGTAGTGAGTTTTCGTTCGACTTTTGGATTTTGAGAAAAATTTCGGGTTATCTGACTTGCCGTTAGCAGACCCATATTTTTATAAACCTCAGCGGATAGACATGTTAATTGGAGCTGAGTCATTTTTCGAACTGTTGTCCGTTGAATGGATAGTATAGTATCGGGAAAATATAAGGCTAATACCTCAACTCCTCAACAGCCTGTCTCTAGCCTGAATTGCCAAGAAGAATTACTCGAGTCTATAGATGGCAATTTGAAAAAATTCTGGTCGTTGGAAGAAGTACCAACTTCTAAAAAGCGTTTGTCACCTGAACAAGAGTTATGTGAGTCATTATCAAAAAAAAATACAGTTGTACTGCCCTCAGGTCGATTTGAAAACAGACTTCCATTTAAATTGGATCCAAGCGTTTTGAGAAACTTGTTAACGCCGTTTTTTGTCGCTCGAGGGAAGATTATCTCGAGATCCGAATTTAAAGAAAATGCATGTGGATTTTATGGAAGAATACGAATCCTTAGGTCATATGTCCCCTACAAGCAATGCTGTTCTTGCTACTCCACACTACGTCATACCCCATCAGTGTGTCTTACGGCCTCAAAGCACATCGACCAAATCACGAGTCGTGTTTAATGCGTCTTGTAAGGCATCAACACAGAAGTACCTAAATGATATATTGATGGTTGGTCCTACAATCCAGGAAGAGTTGTATTCAACTCTTCTTCGGTTCCGGCTGAACAGATTCGCTGTGATAGACGACATAAAAAAGATGTATCGCCAAGTAATGGTAAATGAAGCCGAAAGCCGATACCAGTTAATAGTATGGAGGAAAGACCCATCAGAGTCCTTGGAACTGTGCAAGCTCAACTCTGTTACATATGGCACTGCACCTGCCCCATTCGTGGCCATAAGGTGTTTGAAGAGGTTGAGTGAATCTGTAATAAATACATTCCCTCGAGCTGCCGAAGTTATTGGATTCGACTTTTACGTTGACGATATGTTAAAGACAATTAAGAAAAGACTGAAGTAACTCAGTTTCTTCAAAACGCTGGGTTTGAATTGAGCAAATGGTTTTGAAACTCGCCTGAAGTAACTACATCCGAGAGCACGGTTAAGCCAATAACACTTTCGGACTCAGAGCTGACTAAAACATCATTGCCGGAACTTAAAACTTACAATTAAAATCCGGAACTTAAAATTCTATACTTTAAATTGAAAGGAAAATTGAAAGAATTTAAATTTAAAATTCAAATTCTATACTTTTGAAGGACAGGAGAAAAAAGTTATAGAATAGAGACCATTTTAGTTCGAACATAAGACCCTAAAAGAGTCGTGTCATGTAACGAAAAACAACGGCTAAGGAATAGAAGACTAAAAATTCGAGTCCTTCTATAAGGAATGTTAAAATTTAGGCGTTTTAGTAAATGCTGGCTATCAACATCCCCATTAATTAGGTTACGCAGAAAAACTACACCGAGCATTGTCCTACGATTTGTTAAGCTAGGTAAGTTTATAAGTAAGAGTCTACTTTTATAAAATGGAATGGGAAAATTTGCATCCCAAAGGCAATCCCATATAGAGTATTCAAAGCCTGCAGAGGGCAAGAACGATAAAAAGACATAAGCTTGCATTTTGATCTATTAAGTATTAAATCGTTAGCTTAACACCATTTTTGAAAGTTATCAAGGTCAGACTGAAGACTGCATTGGACAGAGATGGATTTGTATTAAAGACAAAGCTTTACAGCTATCTGCAAAGCTATCTGCATACAAAGACAAAGCTATCTGCATACATAAGAACTAGAGAGTTCGTTAAAGCAGGGGGCAAGTCGTTTATAAAAAGCGTGAATAATAACAGGCCAAGATGACTTCCTTGAGGGACGCCAGATGTAGCACGGATCAGACGGGACTATATGTTTTTAAATGAGACTCTTTGTGTCCTTCCATCTAAGTAGCTGGAGATCCACGTTAAGAGGTCTATAGGAAACCCCAGCATATTCAGTTTACTCAACAAGAGTGAGTGATTAACTGAATCAAATGCTTTGCTGAAGTCTGTGTAAATTACATCGGCTTGATATCCCTAACAAAAGCCATCTATGACAAAGGATATAAACTCCAGTAAATTTGTGGTGGTGGAGCGACGCTTTATAAAGCCATGCTGACAGGGAGAGATAATCGAAGAGCATAGGTGTTGCAAATGAGAGGTAATTAATTTTTTAAATAACTTTGGAATTGCCGATAACTTAGAGATGCCTCTGTAATTGGCGGAATCGGACTTTTTCCCTTTTTTATGTCTCGAAAAATCGAGGTTTCCAAAGATAAGTTGAAAAGTCTTAGAAGGGGTTTGCACAGAGCCCTGGCACAGTATTTTAGCACACAGCCTGGTACTCCATCAGGGCCCGGTGAATAAATGGGTTTGACCTTTAGAAGATCAGATAATAAGCTGGCAGCATTCGGAGAAAAAAGGACAGAAAATAAGATAAGCTGATTGAATGTTGTATGCGTATGGCTAATCTGTCAATTTAGGCGGAGAATATGTTAGCAAATAAGTAAATCCTATTTGTCACGCATGAATGCATCTGATCAATACCAGGAATGGTTTCGATTGAGACCTCCAGCGTGGGGTGATATGGATCCTCTGGGGTTGAAAGGGGGAAAGCTCTGGAGAGAGCGGTACCACCGGGATCAAGCATAAGTCTAACAGCCGATCTAACGGATTTTAAACATGCTTAATTTAACCTAGGGACATGTCAAACATGCCCGCGGTGAAGCCATGTTGAGTAATAAGTGACAAAGATGGTGAGTTACCGACGTTGGACCACTTTAATTCTGGGATATTAAAGTCGCCACACAGCGACGAGCCGGTCACGATCAGTCATAACATTTGTTTAGGTGAGGGGCCGTGGTGCCACTCACCTGAAGAGCGCATCCGCGCTGAAGAGCGCACCCGCGCTAAAGAGCGCACCCGCGCTGAAGAGCGCGTCCACACTCGCCCCTCTGTGCCTCTCTTCTCGCTCGTTGGCTGTTGGCGATCTCTTTTTTTTCCACTAGTTTTTAAGTTCAATCTCATGTAAGCAGCCGAATAAAGCTGACCGCGTTATACCAACCGACAAACGCCCCCGACTTCTTACTTCATTCTAAACCTTTCTGGAATCTTTTTGCGGAACCACGCCCCCCCTACACAACATTAAAAACGGATTAAATAGCGGACAAATGCTGCCAATATGTGGGCGGTTCAGACGAAGTCGGTATATATGAACATGTAATGTATAAAGATTAAGCGGACAAAATGATTTTAATGCAAATAAACTGTATGTCACCAAACTCTTGTGATTTCACCCCTTCAGAAGCAAGAGTGGAGTCTACCGAAATGAGGACTCCACCCCCCGTTCGCTGAGGTCGATCCCTTCTAAAAAAGGTGTACTTACTTGGAAAAACTTCGGAGCTAAATGTCTCCGGCTTTAACCAAGTTTCTGTAAAGGCTATAAAGTCGCCCAAAGTTTCTATGGGATGCAAAAAAAGAACTATCAGAATATAGTTTGGGGAGTTTGCTACATAGCCCCCTAGTATTCTGATAGGTAAGTGTCAGTGACGATATTAGTTTTTTGGGTTGGTGGACGAAAAAGAGGTTGAAGGTTGCTCAGTGGTTCTAATATGAGGAAGTTTTACTCCCACTGGTCTTAAAAATTTCTTCTTTACAGTTCTAGGCTGATGTTCTTGGACGAAAATGTTCTCTGGCCAAAAACTGGGTGAACAAATCGTCTTGAATATCAGAGCAGGCACCCGAATCTTGAAAGAAAACGTGAGCCTTACAAAATTATATTTAAATTTAGCTATAATTATTGATTGGTAATCGAACTACCGAACTGAGCGGACGTGCTTTGTCCGAGCTCCGGGAAAACTTCACTTCGCTTATATTTTCGCTAATATAAGCGAAAAGACACTGAAATACAATTTATTAAAAGCGACAGACAAGCTTTTTTTTTTTTTTTTTTTTTTTTTATAACAGTTGTAATGTGCTAAACCAAAACTAGTGCACTGTTGAAAAAAAAAAAATACGTACCACGCAATGAGCTCATTGAGCAACGACCAAAAGAACGAGCGTAGAAGTTCAGTGAACCAAAGAAACGGCTTCTACTCTTACTTTTCAACCCGCGATACCGAAGTGGAAAAATCGGCGCTTAAAAGCAACCCGGCTTTACTGACCGCTGAAACCCAAAGAGCACGGTCTTGCTCACCCGCTCTGCTCACTCCGACTCCCGCGTCATGGAGTTCGCAGTGTAAAACCCCCCCTCCAATATCGGAAACAAATTTCGCACCAACAACAAGCAGCGCTACAACTTCTGCAACAACAGCGAAAACCCCTGCAACTCAAAGTACCACGACGTCAACGACTACAGCGAGTACAAAAACAACAACCTCGGAAAATGCCAAAGCGGCAACGGCCACACAGACTGGAATGGATCGCTACATCCAAATTAAGCGCAAGCTTAGCCCGCAGAGTAATCCGGCAGGCAACAAAACAAAAATTAACCGTGTCCTGAATATCGATAATGAACCAGACAGATCCAATACTAACAGATTTGCCCTACTGGCGGAGGCTGAGGAAAACCAACCAGCCCAAGACACCGCAAAAAAAACCCAAGCCCCCTCCAATCTATATTAGGGAAAAAAGCTCGAGTGCCCTGGTCAACAAAATTGCGTCGTTGATCGGGAACGGTGAAAACTTTCATGTTGTTCCGCTTATCAAAGGGAACATCCATGAAACAAAGGTGCAAACCAAGACTGAAGAGCACTTCCGAATAGTGTCAAAATATCTGGACACTGTACAGAAAAACTATTACACGTACCAGCTGAAAAGCAGTAAGGGCCTACAAGTGGTAGTAAAGGGAATAGAACCTGATGTTACCGCCGAGGAAATAAAAACCGCCCTTAAAGAAAAGGGCTTCGCCGCCAAGAATGTTATTAACATTCTAAATAAAGATAAAAAGCCACAACCCCTCTTCAAGGTCGAGCTCGAGCCTGAAAGCAGGTCGCTGAAGAAGAACGAAGTCCACCCAATCTACAACCTGCAATATCTTTTGCATCGGAAAATCACTGTTGAAGAGCCACATAAACGTAACGGTCCAGTGCAATGCACTAATTGTCAAGAGTATGGACACACAAGGTCTTACTGCACACTTCGGGCTGTCTGTGTAGTCTGCGGGGACGCCCACAAGTCCGCTTGCTGCACTACAAACAAGGACAGTACCGTGAAGAAATGTGGAAACTGCGGAGGCAGCCATACGGCAAACTATAGAGGATGTATTGTGTATAAGGAGTTAAAGAGTCGCATGCGTCAAGCGACCGCAACGCGCAACCAAAATCCACAGAATGCGTACGTTTCGTCAAAAACCACGCCAGACGTCTTCTTCGCCAAAGCTGCGAGATCCTCATTCGGTCCACTAAACACCACCAACGGCTTCTCCTATGCCGATGCTCTACGATCTGGAAGGGAAATTCCAATTCAGCCTAACTCTCAAAGCGCTCAACAGGCCCCAGAACAGCCACACAGCAAAACGGAAACTATGATGCTTACCCTCCAACAAAGTATGATGGAGCTTATGTCATTCATGAAAACGACCATGCAAACGCTTGTTCAAAACCAGAACATGGTGATACAGCTGCTCGTAGCACAACAATCCAAATAATCTATGCAGGCGCTACGAATATCAATGTGGAACGCCAATGGTGTCTCACGGCATAAACTAGAATTGTCACAATTCTTGACCGAAAACCATATTGACGTTATGCTACTGGTGGAAACGCATCTTACAAGCAAATACAACTTTCATATAAGAGGCTACACAATCTACCGCACAGATCATCCAGATGGGAAAGCCCACGGCGGAACTGGAGTTCTAATCAGAGAACGAATTAAACACCATTTTCACAAAAGGTTTGCAACAAACTTCTTGCAGGCCACATCGATACAAATTC
Organism: Drosophila bipectinata; assembly: GCF_030179905.1. Taxonomy (NCBI): domain Eukaryota; kingdom Metazoa; phylum Arthropoda; class Insecta; order Diptera; family Drosophilidae; genus Drosophila; species Drosophila bipectinata. The sequence goes on along the minus strand of NC_091740.1, from coordinate 7,132,406 downwards.
AGTCAAGCAACGGAATCCTTTCAATTGCTGCCGTTTACTGCCCTCCTCGCTTCTCAATCTCGGAAGGACAATTTATGGACTTCTACAATTCACTTGGGGATCGATTTATAGCCGCAGGAGACTACAACGCCAAACATACGCACTGGGGATCACGTCTAGTGACTCCCAAAGGAAGACAATTGTACAATGCAATTATAAATGTGAAAAATAAACTGGACTACGTTTCCCCTGGAAGTCCCACATACTGGCCAACAGACTCACGAAAGCTCCCAGACCTTATTGATTTTGCAGTGACAAAAAACATACCTCGCAATCTAATAAGTGCCAAAGCAGTCTCGGACTTATCATCAGACCACTCGCCTGTGCTTCTAACGCTTCTTCAAAGCCCAGAAATAACCGAACACCCCTTCAGTCTGACGACGACAAAAACAAACTGGCTAAAATACAAAAAGTACGTGAGTGCCCACATAGAACTCGCCCCGGATTTTAACATGGAATCGGACATCGACTACACTACGAGTGCCCTGGAAGAAGTACTCGTTGCGGCAGCTAAAATCTCTACTCCTCATAGGAAAGAAGTAGACCGAAACAAACACTTCAAATCTAATCAGCAAATCGAACAGCTCGTGCGAGAAAAGAGGCGCACGCGTCGTAATTGGCAAAACAGCAGATCACCAGCTTCAAAACAACGCCTTAAGGAAGCAACCCGATCACTCGACCAGGCTCTTCACCAACAGGAAGAAAATGCACAGCTGAGGTACATCCAGAATCTCTCGCCAACAAGCACAAAGTACCCCCTGTGGAGGGCCCACCCAAATCTTAGTGCCCCAATTGAAACGACCACCCCGATAAGAAACTCTTCGGGATGCTGGGCTCGCAGCAACGAAGACCGAGCTGAAACATTCGCCACACATCTCCAAAGTGTCTTCCAGCCAAACCCAGCCTCAAATTCATTCCTCCTGCCAGTAATTCAGCCAGAGTCCTCCCCTCAGCCAGCCGCACCTCCATTCCGGCCGAACGAAATCGAAAAAGTCATAAGAGGGCTAAAACCAAAAAAGGCTCCCGGTGGTGACCTATTGACCCCAAAGATGCTGATCGAACTTCCAAAATGCGCTATAGAGGTCGTCTGCAAACTATTTAATGGAATCATTAATCTTGGCTATTTCCCAAAAAAGTGGAAGAAATCCATTATTATAATGATACCGAAGCCTGGAAAAGACCACACAATTCCGTCATCATACAGACCAATAAGCCTTCTATCTTGTTTGTCTAAACTGTTTGAAAAATGCTTGTTAACTCGCATAATACCACATTTGGAAGCTTGCAATATCATCCCGGCACACCAATTTGGCTTTCGAAGAAACCATGGAACCATCGAACAAGTGAACAGATTAACATCCGAAATACGCTCAGCCTTCGAACAACGAGAATACTGCAGCGCTATTTTCCTCGACGTATCTCAAGCTTTCGACCGAGTTTGGCTCATCGGACTCATGCACAAAATTAAAACGTATTTGCCAACATACACCCACAAGCTACTGGAATCATACCTCTTCAATAGGGTATTCTCAGTGAGATGCAACGCAGCTACTTCGGGCGACTACACCATCGAAGCTGGAGTTCCACAGGGAAGCGCACTCGGGCCGTGTCTATATGTTTTGTATACTGCGGATATTCCTACGAGCGCACAACTAACAACGTCAACGTTCGCCGATGATACCGCTATTCTTAGTCGCTCCAGATGCCCAACGCAGGCAACAACCCAACTGGCTAATCATCACACAATAGTGGAAAGGTGGCTGTCCGACTGGCGCATTAAAATAAACGAACAAAAGTGTAAACATATAACGTTTACTCTTAATAGACAAACATGCCCTCCGCTTTTACTAAACGGTATGCAGATCCCTCAAGCTAACGACGTAACGTACCTTGGCGTTCACCTTGATAGACGACTTACCTGGCGTAAGCACATCGAATGCAAAAAGATGCATCTAAAACTGAAAGCCAGCAGCCTCCACTGGATCATAAACTCACGATCGCCACTGTGCCTAGACTACAAGTTACTACTGTACAATTCAGTCCTAAAGCCAATCTGGACGTATGGCTCCCAGCTGTGGGGGAACGCGAGCAGCAGCAACATAGACATCATACAGCGCGCACAATCAAAAATCCTGAGAACTATCACAGGGGCACCTTCGTATGTTCGCAACGAAAACATCCACCGGGATCTGGGCATCCTCGCAGTGAAAGACGAAATCCAGAAGCAAAAAGAGTCATACAAAGAAAAACTGTCTTCGCACCCAAATTTTCTCGCTCGGGGATTGACTCGGGTTTCTAGCGTATCCCGCCTTAGACGCAACGACCTCCCAACCCAGCAATCGATTTTTAGGGCCGTCTAACTCCGTATCAGTCAATATGACTGTTAGTTAAGTTAAAAATATAAGATTTGATACACCTCTTGTTAGTCTCGCAAAGAGAAGATTCAAGAAATAAAAGCAACGTTAAAATAAAAAAAAAAAAAAAAAAATTTAGCTATGTCATCCACCTTTATATCGGCTTTAATTTTGGCTTTGATATAAGCCGAGATATCAATCTTTGAAGTATCAGGGGCAAGCCGAGAAACAAATATATGTTTCGATGGAGGAATCACCTGTAAGGGTTTTGGTGTCGCAGGTACGAGAACTGCAGCTTCAGTCGGTGCCTGTCGTCCGGACTGTGGAATACCCTTTTGGGTGACTCTGACGGGGGTTTCGTTCACTAGGACCTGTGGCATTCCTTGAAGGGATGCCATGGCGGACATATCGGACGATTGCTCATTTTCCCTGAGAAATTCGGACGAATTGTTATCAGTTCTAGCCCTTGGGGTGACCAGAGATATGAGCGGCTGCATTAATGTCGGCTGAGCAGGCTGTGGCGAATCACAAACAGCGGATTTTGTACGCTTAGGGGACTCAGTTAGCAGCTGAAGGCCACTAAACTGAGTGTCAAGCGCACAGAGCTGGTCATTGATTTTACGAAAACCACTGGTCATTGATGATCAGCTCTTTACATCCATTCTTAGTCTGTCTGATGAACAACCTCATTTCATGTTGGACAGCACGACAATTTTCATAACAATAATGTAAACCAGACCTACGGGAAAAGGCATCCGAAACTGAGGCAGTGAACCCGGCACACTTGGCGTTTACGACGTTATCACATAGCCAGCAATGGATGGTAGGCTGGGATGAGGAGATTGTCTTGTTACAAGACTTCATAGAACAGACAAGTTTAAATTCCATATTATTAACTAACAAAAAAAAATTCATATATAAAGAGTTAAAAAAACACTATCCCTTGAACCACTGTGCCAAATAGGAAGCCGAAACGGGAGCTTTGGAGAGTGCAAAGGAAAAATTCAGAAATAGAGATATGACGGGGAAGAAGCAGAGCTGCGCTATGCCTGGAATTTAATTTAAACAAATTATTAATTCGCCTACAAATATACCACATCATATACCACCTTGAACATCAAACTACCGAGCTGAGCGGACGTGCTATGCCCGCGCTCCGGGAAAACTGCAACATTAAACAGCTAATCAAAAAACCCAATATTAGCGAAAAGACAAGGAACCACAATTTATTAAAAGCAATAGACAAGCTTATTATAACAGTTGCAACAGTTGCAAAACTCATCTCAGCTCAAACTCAGTCTTCAGCAGTCTAGCTTTCTTTGAGTTCGGACGTCTACTTTTTCGCACATGTCGCCTCTCGTTTGCACCGAGTGCAGTGCAGAAGTTACTGCTACCCAACTTCGTGGGTGTGAGGCCGTTCGGTGCGCGTCGATCTGCCGGCGTGCCTATCACACCGCTTGTGTTGATTTGCCCTCGGAGGCTATAAAATTACTTATTAACATTCCGAACTTAATGTGGCAATGTGATAGCTGCGTCATTGGAAATGATTCGCATTCCAAAATTGATGAGCTAAATCATAAAGTTCTAGACCTGGAGTCCCGCTTCGAAAGCCTTAATGCCAAAGTTGACCTAGCCCTGGTAAATGGAGCGGCTGTGCCCGCTGAACGCGCCTCTTCGGCTGGGGTGCATGTTGTTGCTCCCCCTGCAATGCCCACCAGCACTGGGAGCATAATGGCTACTCTGGTGCAGGCCCCAACGGTTGTCCCGAAGAAGAAGCGGATCAACCCTAATAGGCGCATTGTGGGACAAGCACCCAGTTGCGCTTAACTTCAAGTGCTTCCCACCTTGAAATACCTTCATGTTGGTAAATTCGCGACGTCTACCGAACCACATGCACTGTGCAAGTTTGTCGCAGATAAGCTGAACGTGGAGCCCAATGATTTAGTCTGTGCTAGGATGATCAAAAAGGATGCTGACATCAACGCCCTCAAGTTCGTCAATTTTAAATTGGGAGTTCCGGAGCAAAATTTCCCAACAGTCTTCAATGACGATTTTTGGCCTATGTCGGTAAAAGTCAGCCGGTTTGTTCATAGAGAGCCGGCTAAGGTTATTGACCTCCCGGCGATTCTACATTTACCGCATTCGCAATCTTCAAAAAACCCCCAGTAAGCGGCGCCGCTGGCGCCGTTACATCGTTTTCTTCTACATCGTCTCAAGCTGCAGTTCGTCACCCCGATTGCTCTCTGCTGCGCTACCAACAACAATCGGCGTGGGCGTTCATGGTAACGGCTGACTCTGTCTTCAATTCCTCCAATAATTGGCTTCGTTTGCTGATCGATATTCTTCAACAACAACAACTTTTTTCAAGGCGAGTTGTTTATTTCTTATCTTCACTTGTGGATGCCCAACAACAACAAGATGATGGTAATCGAGACGTTGGCAGCGCATCGCTTATCTTATCTCTTTTCGCTGGGCCACTCGCTGGTGCTTTCTTTTCGCCGATGGAAGATGTTTATTTACGTTTTGGACGTGTGGGTGGATCTTTGCTGCGTTTGGATGTGCCCGCAAGCTATGCGTATTGGATATGCCTCCACATGCACCAGAACCAGGAGTGCACTTTCACCATCACCGCCTTGCCGTCCAATTCCCAGTTTGGACTGTAGCTACTCGTCGTCCTCGGACCCTAATAAAAGCCTAAAAGTTCTATTCCAAAATATATCGGGAATGAGAACCAAGACCCGGATGGTATTCCTCAATTCTTCTGCCTGCGATTTTGATGTAATCATCCTTGTGGAAACGTGGCTCAATGACAAATTCAGCTCTTCTGAGTTCTTCGACCCTAATTTGTACCATGTATTTCGAAAGGACCGAGATGCATTCAGTACCCAGTGTGAGCGAGGTGGAGGTGTGATCATCGCTATCCGTCGATCTCTTCAGGCTACACCACTGCGCCTTCCGGTGGCCGACCCTTTACTGGATCAGCTTGCGGTTTCAATCCAGGGCGTCCATGGCCCGTTCGTCATCATTGCATCATACATCCCTCCGAACAGCGCATTTAGTATCTATCATGCGCATTTGGAAAACATCAGTAGTGTCTGTGCTAGAACGTCGGACCGTACCGCTTTGATGGTAGCTGGCGATTTCAACCTGAGCTCCATTGTCTGGTCTTGGGACCCGGATTCTCCTTGCATGCTACCTAGCAACGTTCACCAGAGTCATGAAATTGTAGTTTTAGATGATATTTTTAGTCTGGGCCTCTCCCAAGTAAATAATATTTTTAATGATTTATCCAAAATTCTTGATCTTATATTTTTAAATAATTTGGTTAATAGTAAAGTAGAATTATGCAATGTACCATTAAGTCCTTGTGATATGCACCACAAGCCGTTGGTAATTAATATTGAGTTTTATAGTTTTCTGCCTTCTGCTTCTCCAATTCCATATTATCATCTGAATGATACTAACTTGTCACTTATTAACGCCTCTATTTCAGCCTTTGATTGGGTTTCCCTTTTTTCGGATGGCTCAATCGATGATTGTTATACTAAGTTCTTGGTTGCCCTTTTTAATATTATTGATACTTATGCCCCTGTGAGGGTACGAAGATCCTATAGGCTTCCCTGGTATACAAAAGGTTTAAAAAATTTAAAGAATAGAAGGGATAAGCACTATAAACGATTTATAATGACAGGTGAGACTCGAGCAGGAGAGCTGTACCGGCAATTTAAGCGGGAATTTGATTTCCTTAATAAGTTCCTCTACAATCAGTATATATCCGATGTCGAAGCTAGCCTTCGATTCAATCCTAAAGCTTTTTGGCGGTTTGTTAACAGCAAAAAGTCAAAATCGGACATACCTTCATCCATATGTTATGGTAATTTAGCAGCCGACTCGGATAAGGGCGTTTCTGATCTTTTTGCAAAATACTTTGCCTCTAACTTGGAGCCGAAGGTTTCTTGGAGTGATCATGAAACTCTTCTTAGCATTGAGCCTTTTCTTAATGTGAGTAACATGGACATTTTGGACGGTGACCTAGTTGAAGCCACTGGACATTTGACCGAGTCGCTCACACCTGACGTGGACGGTATCTCCCCATTCTTTCTTAAGAGGAGTATCGCTTCTCTTTCTACTCCCCTTCAGTTGCTGTTCTCCTTTTCGCTCTAATCTGGTAGATTCCCCCAACGGTGGAAGATGACTTCTATAACGCCTATTCACAAAGGTGGCAGTAGGTGTGATGTTACCAATTATCGACCTATTGCCAAAATTTGCAATGTCGCTAAGATACTGGAGCGGATAGTAACTAATAAATTGACTTTTCTGGCTCGCAATTTCATATCCCCCAACCAGCATGGTTTTCTGCCTGGGAGGTCCACTACCACTAATTTAGCTGTCTTTTCTAAGCACTGCTTTGAAGCTTTTGAAAACCGATTTCAGGTTGATGCCATTTACACCGACTTCTTCAAAACCTTCGACAAAGTGTGTCATGCTGCCCTTCTGGCCAAATTATATAAATTAGGTATTCATTCCTGCCTATTAAGTTGGTTCGAGTCTTATCTGGCTGACCGACCTTGCCACGTTACTGTTGGAGATGCTATCTCAAGTCCATTTGTCACCTCCTCTGGTCTTCCACAAGGCAGCTCTCTTGGACCTCTTCTATTTATCATTTTCATTAATGACATCTCGTCATGCTTTCGTCATTCGCACTTTTTAATGTATGCGGATGACCTTAAAATCTATAAAGAGATTAGCTGCATTAGTGACAGTTACTTGTTACAGGAGGATATATCCAGAGTTTACTCATGGTGCTCCCGCAATCTTCTTCCATTAAACTTATCTAAGTGTTTGTTTACCCGTTACAGTAGGCGGTCTCTTGAAATCTGTACGGGTTATTCCATCAACAATTATAATTTGGCAGCTAAAGAAGAGGTGTTAGACCTTGGTGTCTTATTCGACAGCAAATTTAAATTTTCGGGTCACTTAGACTACATTTTACCTAAAGCGTATGCTATGCTGGGCTTTGTTAAGAGGCACGTGAACCAGTTTAAAAGTCCATACTCGAGCCTCAGCGTCTATGCTGCATTCATTCGGTCGAGGCTGGAATATGCCTCAATCATTTGGAACCCGGAGTGTAAAGTTCGTTCCAATAGAATTGAGCGACTCCAGAAAAAATTTTTAAAATTTGCACTTCTGCCTCTAATGTTTCAGGATCCTGTTCCTTCATACCAGAGCCGTTGCCTTCTTTTGAACGTTTGCACGTTGGAGGATCGGCGTAATCTGGCAGCGTTAACTTTTTTAAATAATTTAATTGTTGATAACATTGATTGTCCTTTTTTGTTGGGACTCGTTAATTTTAATGTTCCTCAAAGGGATCTTCGTACCTTTGCCCCCTTTCGGGTCAAGTGTCATAGGGCCAATTATCTTTTAAATGAGCCGATAGAGCGGGCTCTTCTTATTTTAATTCTTTGCCGCCTAGCCTCCGAATTGAGTGGGGCTCTAATAAGGGTGTGTTAAAACGCAAGGTAATACGGCATTTATTAAGTTTTTGTTAATTTTGTAGTTTTATTTATTAGGTGTAAAGTGTTATTATGTAGCCATGTAAGGATTTGTCCGTTGGCGAAATAAATAAATAAAACTAGTGCATTGTTTTAAATATATATGTAAATATATAAGTGCCACGCAATGAGCTCATTGAGTAAAGATCAAAAGAACGAGCATAGAAAATCAGTGAACCAAAGAAACGGCTTCTACTCTTACTTTTCAACCCTTTTTACTTTTCAGTGCTAAAATTTCTCAAATCACAGCGACAACCACAGCGAGTACAAAAACAACAACTTCTAAAAGTCCCAAAGCGGCCCCGGACACACAAACTGGAACAGATCACTACATCCAAATTAAGCGCAAGCTTAACCCGCAGCGTAATCTGGCAGGAAATAAAACAAAAATGAACCGTGTCCTGAAGATCAACGACGAACCAGAATGATCCACTAGTTACAGATTTTCCCTACTGGCGGAGGTTGAGGAAAACCAACCAGCCATACCGCAAAAAATCGCATGCCCCCTCCAATCTATATTAGGGAGAAAAGCTCGAGTGGCCTGGTCAACAAAATTGCGGCGTTGATCGGGAACGGTGACATCTTTTATGTTTTCCCACTCATCAAAGGGAACATCCATGAAACAAAGCTGCAAACCAAGACTGAAGAGCACTGCCGAATCGTGTCCAAATATCTGGACATTACCAGCTGAAAAGCAGAAAGGGCCTACAAGAGGTAGTAAGTGGTAGTAAAGGGAATCGAACCCGAAGTTACCGCCGCGGAAATGAAAACCCCCCTTAAAGAAAAGGGCTTCGCCGCCAAGAATGCTATTAATATTCTAAACCCAGATAAAAAGCCACAACCCCTCTTCAAGGTCGAGCTCGAGCCAGAAAGCAGGTCGCTGAAGAAGAACGAAGTCCACCCAATCTACAACCTGCAATATCTTTTGCATCGGAAAATCACTGTTGAAGAGCCACATAAACGCAACGGTCCAGTGCAATGCACTAACTGTCAAGAGTATGGACACACAAGGTCTTACTGCACACTTCGGGCTGTCTGTGTAGTCTGCGGGGACGCCCACAAGTCCGCTTGCTGCACTACAAACAAGGACAGTACCGTGAAGAAATGTGGAAACTGCGGAGGCAGCCATACGGCAAACTATAGAGGATGTATGGTGTATAAGGAGTTAAAGAGTCTGGAAGATCTGGAAGGGAAATTCCAATTCAGCCTAACTCTCAAAGCGCTCAACAGGTCCCAATACAGCCACACAGCAAAACGGAAACTATGATGCTTACCCTCCAACAAAGTATGATGAAGCTTATGTCATTCATGAAAACGACCATGCAAGCACTTGTATAAAACCAGAACATGGTGATACAGCTGCTCGTAGCACAACAGTCTAAATAATCTATGCATGCTCTACGAATATCAATGTAGAACGCCAATGGTGCCTAACGGCATAAACTTGAATTGTCACAATTCTTGACCGGAAACAATATTGACGTTATGCTACTGGTGGAGACGCATCTTACAAGCAAATATAACTTTCAAATAAGAGGCTACACAATCTACCGAATAGATCATTCAGATGGAAAAGCCCATGGCGGAACTGGAGTTCTAATCAGAGAACGCATTAAACACCATTTTCACAAAAGGTTTTCAGAAACTTCTTGCAGGCCACATCGGTACAAATTCAGTCAAGCAACGGAATCCTTTCAATCGCTGCCGTTTACTGCCCCCCTCGTTTCTCAATCTCTGAAGGACAATTGATGGACTTCAACAATTAACTTGGGGCCGTTTTATAGCCGCCGGGGACTACAACGCCAAACATACGCACTGTCTTGGCAGCCAAATTTTCTTGCGCGGGGACTGACTTCTGTATCAGTCAATATGACTGTTAGTTAAGTGAAAAATATTAGATTTGATACACCTCTTGTTAGTCTCGCAAAGAGAAGATTCAAGAAATAAAAGCTTGTGTGAACATCGCTTGATCTATATTCGGCGAACTGAATCCGAAACTTTCCGTCTACCGTGCGGAACCACCGATTTTTTTGTCAATCATGGCTTTTAACTGTTTTAACAAATTTATCACGATTAATCTTTCAAAAAACTGGTGGAATCTTAAGAGTAACATTCTCATCTCCCCTACTCCTCCCAGTTCCTTGAAAGTTGGTAAATAAGCTTCTTTAAAAATTTTATTATCGTTATCGTCTTAATCGCTATCGGGTCTTGTAGGTATTTCACGTATTGTGATTGATTCACTTCGGGACGTATAAACGAGAGTGTGGTTCCTGTGTTTATTAACATATTTATTGTTCTTTTCGGAGTTATATTGATCAATACATAAGTTAGGGTTAAGTGGCCCCTTCTAGTCCCCAAATATCCTGTTTGTTGCTCGAGACTGATTGCAAAAAATTTGCATCATCCTCTTGAGTTTTATGCAACTAGCCAATGGTTGACGCTGGTGTGGTTGTGTAGCCTCTGGATGTACCTGCTGCTGCTTCTCTGGATTTCCTTCTTCACCCATGGGAAGCCAAGCACCTCGTGGATTGTCTGGTTGTCGTGGTAGATGTGGGCCCCAGTGGCGATACGGAGAGCTATATTTTTAAATGTCTGGATAGTCCAAATATTAGTCTTGCTGGCCGTGCCCCAAAGTTGGATCCCTTTTTTCAAAATTGGCCGAATAATCGCCGTGTAGATTAGGATTTTTGAAGAGGTTTTCAGCTTCGACCTCCTACCCATCATACAATAGTACGCCTTTAATCTAACTTCACATTGCTTTCACTTTTTGACTAGCGTGAAGCCCAGGTATCTTGGGTTTTTAACCTGCGGGATGGGGGAGCTACTGAGGTAGACCGGTGTGCAATTTCCTAAACGGAGAAAAAATGTGGTGGCGGTGGATTAATCGTTATTCTGCGAATGGTGGCTGCCATTATGTTGGGGCTCCGTAAGAATGGAAGATCGTCCGTGTAGACTTTGAATAATAAAAGGCCCAGCGCGCTGCCTTGGGGGACTCCGGCGCGGACCACCCTGAGTCCGGAAGTGGCCTCTCCGACTCCAGGAAGAGGTAGTAAGGTCTGGGCACGTAAGTCTTCAATTTAAGCAGGAGACCGGAGTCCTAGACCCGGTCGAAGGCTTGTTTGACCGCCAGCATTACAACCAGGCAGTAATTCTTGGTTTCGAAGGCGTCCAGGATATACTGCACCACTCTGTGGCATTGGTTCCGTGGGACCGCCTGAAGCCAAACTGGTGATTAGGGATCAGACCAGCCTCATCCAGTGCTGTCAATGCTCTACTCAAAAGCACTCTTTCGAGTATTTTGGAGAGTATCGATAGAAGACTAATCGGCTTCGGGTTTCATGGTTACCTGAGCATGTTTCCAGTTGGTCGGAAAGTACCCATTCTCTAAGAATCTATTGTAAATTTTCGTCAGTATCTTGATGCTTGGAAGTGGCAGCAATATAATGCGGTTGCATTGATCCCAGCCAACCATATGCGGAGCGCTCCGAACTAGGAGTGTTAACGGACTCCCAAATTTATACCGCAAAGGTGTGTTTCCGGAGCGCTCCGAAAATGGAGCGAAAAAGGAGTCCCAATGTAGCACCTCTTCGGAGCGATTGCGGAGCTCACCGAAGAAAGATCGAAACGAGACTCCAAAAGTAGCACCTTTTCGGAGTGTTTGCGGAGCCCTCCGAAGCAAAGACTAAAAAGGGCTCCTAAAGTCGCACCGTCACGGAGCGTTTTCGGAGCTTGCTGCTCTTCTATTTTTCATCTGTTTCTCGTGCAATCTTCCGTGCGTTTTGTTTTCTTTTCTTTTTGTGCGTTTTGTTCTTCTTTTATGCAAGTTAGTCAGTGCAAATTTTCGGTTCCACGTGGTGCGTGCGTTTTTAAAATTTATTGATTGTTTTGTGGTTACACAAATTGTTAAAAATGTCCAAACGAAGACTCGTAGAAAAACAATCTAATAGAATAATTGATTCGCTAACTGACAACAGCAACGTTCGAAATGAAACAATCATTGAAGCAAGCGGGGATTTATTGACAAATAATATTGTCTCAGACCCCGTTTTCACCATAGAAAGTGCTGAAGGGGTAAATTTCAGCGATATCTCGGGCGCAGAAGATGAGGAGTACGAAAGAGTAGACGATTGCGAGTCATACGGATTCTCGTCAAAACTAAAGGAAGAGTTAGCTGAGTGGTCAATATTATTTAATATTTCAGGATCTGCCATTAATGGGCTTTTAAAAATTTTACGTCGCTATGGCTTTGAGTTAAGTGCCGACTATCGATCCCTTAAAAAAACTCCAAGGCAAGTGCCTAGCGTTGTGATGGGAAGTGGAAGTTATTTTCATTACGGTGTCAATGATTGCTTAACAGATTTCTTTGAAAAAAATACATTTCCAAAAAAAACCATAAGGCTTAATGTCAATGTAGATGGACTACCTTTATATAACATTTCAAAGCAGCAAGTGTGGCCTATTTTAATTAATGTGAACAATACTTCCCCAGTGCTTGTTGCGGGTGCTTTTGTGGGTGATAGCAAGCCTCCAAACGTTGATGACTTTGTTTCAGACTTCGTTTCGGAAATGAAAGAACTATTTCAAAATGGGTTTACTTATAAATCGGAAAATTTTGAAGTGCAAATAAGAGCATTCATTTGTGATGCACCGACGCGTTCGTATATGCTTGCTGTCAAAGGTCATTCCGGTTATTTCAGTTGCGTTAAGTGTCACCAGCTTACAAGAATAGAATTATTTTCAAGCCTGAAATATCGCCGTTACGTACTGACGAGGAATTTCGAGCAAAAAAAAACACAAAGTATCACAAGATTAATGGCGCATTAAAAATTGAAGAGTTGCCAATAAATATAGTTGACACATTCGCGTTGGACTATATGCATGTAGTTTGTCTCGGTATAGTAAAAACATTGATGGTGGCATGGCTAAAAGAAAAAGGTCAAGACTATTCTCTCACAACAGAAAAAATAGTCCTTCTCAATGAAAACTTATTATCATTAAAAAATAGCATGGGAAAAGAGTTTAACAGGAAACCCAGAAATACTTCTGAACTAGAGCGATGGAAAGCGATTGAATTTCGGCAATTTCTTTTGTACACCGGTCCAGTGGTACTTAGAAATGTATTGACAAAGGCACGTTATGAACATTTTCTGCAGTTAAGCGTTGGCATTCGTATACTTCTTAGTCCAGAATATTGTATTACGAAAAATGCGTGTGCCAAAGCACCGCTTTACAGCTTTGTGGATTTATTGACCACTCATTACAGTCCCATTTTTTTAAAATATAATTTCCACTGCTTGCTACATCTCTCTGACGAGGTTCTTTTATATAGAGATACATTAGATTCTTTTAGCGCATTTAAATTCTTATATAAAGTGAAACAAATGGTTAAAAACGGAACAAAACGGAGCAGCCAAATTTATAATCGCATTGTTGAAATGAGCGTTAACTGTCCAAAGAGAACACAACTTTTCAGTTCTATTTTAAAAAAAAGATTCGCGTGGTAATATAATTTCAATTCAGGCAAATACACTTTTCTATTCTATACATTTTCCTAATAATTTTTATATGGTGGGATCACACATTTTAAAAATAAAATTAATCGAGCAAGGAACAAACTGCTTAGTTGTTCAGTCAAACCAAGTATTAAATCTAGAAGATTTTTTTTACGAGCCATTAAAGTCCAGTTTGGTACATTTATTTTGTTCACAGTCACTTATGTTAAGTGACGAAAATTGTACACATAGCGTTTCAAAAATTGAAAAAAAATATTACCCCTTAGCAACAATAGGTTATTTATTTTTGCTGCAGTAATTCATCATCATGAATAAATTCACCGAATTTTTTATGTACGACACTGATGAGGACAACATCATGTCAAATAAATTACCCACAACATCGAAATTCAATGGTAAGTGTATCATATATATTATATTATATGGTACTTATAATCCATAATTACCATTTCTTGCTTTTAAGATGACCAAGAGAATATGCCATTAAATGATTCTCATAGTTTGGACCCCAATAGTAACTCGACGAGACTTGAACACACTGGTAAGATAGTTAATGGTATTAATTAAAATTTAAATAATATAGTATGTGAAATGGTTCCTCTTTTACAGATTTGCTGCAAGAAATTTTAAAAAATACCATCGAAATTAAGAACACATTAAAAGGTTTGCTTCACTTTGTTTAAAAAACTTATTTATTAAAAAAAATATAACTTATGAACTTCATTTCTTTCAGACTTAACCCATCGAGTTTAAAAGCTCGAAGATGATAATAAAAAAATGCACTCTCGCCAACTGACAGAGCTGACAATGACAAAAAAGTTGATAACGCCAAAAAAAGAAACGCCCATTCTGCAAAGTCCGTTTAAAACAGTCGAGGCGTTTGAGAAGCTCGAGGAAGAATTAAAAAAATCGCCTGAGCTTAGCGACAGACTTCAAAATGAAATTATCCGGCAAGAGGCAAGCGATCCGTCAAAATTTATTCGAATAATATGGCGCAAAATTTTGAATGACGACGTCGCATCGCATTACTCCTGGAAAGGGACACCGAAAAAGAAAGCTATTGATGTGATGGCAATCACCAACGCATTGATGGGAGCATTCAACATAAAATTTGTAGGAGCAAACAAAGAATTTGGTCGAGGCAGCGCAAAATGGTTTCGACGCCAAAAGAACGGAATTTAAATAAACTTAACAAAAAAATTTAACAAAATGTAGTTTAATTAAAAATATGTTTAAATGTTCATTACTAATTGAATTACTTATCATTCCTATATAAGCTGGGAGCATTTTGAGAAACCGTAGGGACTCCTCTACGGAGTATTTTATGTGCACAAAGAAGGACTCCTCTACGGAGCATTTTAGGTGCACAAACACAATCCCAAAGTACTCCGCCTAGGTTATCTTCGGATGATTTTAGGACTCCTTTTCTTAATAATTGGAAGCAAAGAAAGGAGTCCGCACGGAGTCCCTGCGGTTTATCTAAGGGAGCATTCTGGGACTCCGAAATTACTCATTCTAGGAGTGCGCAGGGCACACCATTTTCATATATTTTGTAATGGCACTTTTCTCCCAAAAACATGCTCTTACGGACACTTTTAGGAGCGTCCCTAGGAGGCTTTGCGCTCCGCACAGGGAGTCCTAACGGAGCACCGTGCGGACTCCGCTGGTTAGCTGGGATGCTATCATTGTTGTTATTCAACACTGAAATCTGGGCGGCTGTCTCCTCTTCCGTCACAGGTGGAATTCTGTCGTCGCCTCGTGTGGGCTCTGCCAAGAGTCGTTCAGTTTCTGATGCCTCTTCTGATCACGCGACGCGTCACAGATTGTTTGGTGAGTCACCCTGTTCCAACTATTTAACGAAACGGTCGAACCCTTTCTTCCTCAAGTCCGCCAAGAGTTCAGATCGCCACTTGGAGACTCTATTCAGGTTGGTCTTGTCCCTCGGGCTTCTGGACAGTATCCAGACCCGCCTGAGTCGCCACTTTTCCAGCTTGAGAGCCATGACGTATGGATTCTAAAAATGGATATCCCTGTCAGTGGCTCTCGGGCGGTTGGAAAGCCTTGGAGCTGCCTCCGCTGCCGCAGCTAAGATTTGTAGTCAGTTCCTCTACGGCCGCTTTAATTTTAGAACCACATTTCATCGGAAGCCTCACAGCGTTAGCGCCGGACTCCAACCGAGCAACATGTTGCACGAAATGCGCATCGCAATCGCAAAACCGGTGGAGCAGAGAATCCAACTGATCATCCAGCATAGTTTCACTCTTCGGAATATCCTTGTGGGCAGAGGAAGTGGAGTGATCTTCGTTGGACATGTGAACCGCCTCGACACACGACCCATCCAAGTTAAGTTTTCTGCAGCAACGGCAGGCCGGTTAAAAGCTAAAATGGCCCAACACACAGCAGCTCATAAACATGACTATAGCTCCGATTTTTAGTGGGACCGCAGAAGAACATCAACATAAAATCCGTCTATTGCAAAGCCGTTATCGCCAATACTAGACACCGCCATGAATGACTTGCACCTCCGAAGCTGCAGCTGAATCGCCAGACGGGAAGTGATCACGCACCTGGGATGCTCGGCATAGAACAAGGGATCCAGCGCGACTCCGGTCAAAAATTTTCGCTGTAGGCAGCAAATATATATATACCCGCTGCGACCCTGAGCAACTAGTGCAATAGCAGTGGACGACAAAGAAACTACAGGCTCGGCGCCCTTCGCTTTCACAACTGCAACAATAAGCAGCGAGACACTCAACTGCAACAATAAGCAGCGAGGCACCCTGTTCCAACTATTCAACGAAACCGTCGAACCCTTCCTTCCTCAAGTCCGTCAAGAGTTCAGAGCGCCACTTGGAGACTCTATTCAGGTTGGTCTTGGTTGGTCAGCATGAGAGCCGTGACGTATGGATTCCAAAAATGGATATCCCTGTCAGTGGCTCTCGGGCCCGTTTGGAGACACTTCCGACAAAAACCGAGTCGCCTGCCCTCACCAAGGCGGATATCAGGACGCATTAACATAAATCGGGGGCATGCAGACATTACATGGAACCATCAACCGCATAAAGTACAGGCAGTGGGAAGCGAATTGGTAAAAATAAAGGATGAACTACTGTTATTTGCATCTCGACGCCTTCTCGCCTAAGGTCCCGGGGCGTATGCAGCCATGGCTACGTCCATAGCCTCCAGCGTCCTGCATCGCTGCCCCGAAAATTCGGCCATCGACTCCCAAGTAGGAATGGCGTCTGAACTTGAGGAGTTTTGACTCTCCTTCTACTTATCCTGGGTAGCTGAGTCCAACCTTTGAAACAGAACCTGGACGATGATGCAGCTGGCGATCTGATTTGACGGCGATCTGATTTGAAAATTCTTAAAGGCATTGAATTGTTCCTAAAGACCTCGAAGAGCTGCTTTTGAGCCTTTTGCCAACAGACTGAGACACAGAATCTTGTTTTTATGTTACTGTCATAATTAGTCATAAGTCATAATTCACATCATAATTCTCGTCGGAGACTTCCAAAGAACGAACTGCTTCGAAAGCGGACTCCCGAAAACAAGATCGCAACTTTTTCAGCTTTTCCACCTTACTAATACGAGGATTGCTGCCAACGATTGTAGAGACGATCGAGTAGAATTCAGCCCCTTCCGAGTATTCACCGCTGAAGGTAGGGAGAGGCAGAGGAGGCGACGCTTGAAAACTTTGACTTTACCCTGGGTCAATTCGAGAAGAGCGAAGGGTCGTCTCGTTGCTACGATCTCCGAAACAGTCCATCAGAGGTCACAACTGAACTGCGAAATGTCCAAATCCTCAAGCTTCCCGTGGATGGCCTTGAAGTCGCTGAACATGGTGACTATCTGGCCATATCACACGTGAAGCATGGCATCATCCATCTTGGAAACAGGCTGAAGAGCTCCTTGGATCCTCTGAAAGTTCTGGAGAATACCAACGGCTTACTTACCAATACCAATACTTCGGGTTGGAATGAGTGCTCCTGTGACTGCGCCGATAGAGTTCATACTTAATTATATTAAGTTCCGAACAACCCGAAGTTAATAATTCCGCCGCCAGAATTTCATCGCTCAAAATTTATAGCGGAATTGTGGAACGAATATACATATATATGAAGTTATGTGCGAGCGAATGCACTTTCGTTGTGGAACGTATTCACTAGTATGTATGAAGCATAGGCTTCATACGTATAGGCGCGGGCGAATGCACTTTCGTTGTGGCACGTAAGTACGTACTTATGGCACGTAAGTACGTACTTATGGCACGTACTTATGCACTTGTGAACTGCCATTTATGTCTATGTATAATTAATTATATATTATAATTTGTTTATTATTATAAACAAACTGTTTTCTTATTAAACGCATATGAAAATTGTTCGCAACAACACTGTTTATGAAATTGTTTTGTTTTGTTGTTTGTTAAAGTAATTTGTTAAGTATATTAACGATCACGTCGGGGTTCACCAATGTTTGGTCAATGATAGTTTTCAACGCCGATAAATAAAAATGCAAATTATATTTAATTTTAAACGTTATACAAATATTTATTTGGCTGCTAGATATTTAGATAATGAACGAGAGTGCACCAACCTTAGTAGCTGAGCGGATTGTTGCTAGCTTGAGATGCCGAATTAGTTGAAGCCGAGCGGCCGAAAAGCTTCCGAGGCTTGCGGGAAATTCGGCTTGCGACCAACAATGCTTACGTTATTAATTAATTATTTAACCTAACAGTTACTTGCTGCCTTTCTTTTTGCTCTTTATTTATTAAATTTTCTATGTTTTTCTTATTTTTATTAATATATTTTCTTCCATTCCCACGCATAGCAGCCGCCTGGGCATTACAGTGCGCCGCCTAATAAATGTTAATGTATATATATTACTTTTATTCTTTTAATATTTCCATCGACTTAAAACCTTCCCTTCCTAAACGGCCGCCTCATGAGAGGGAGAACTTCCTCTCATGCTAAAAAGCCGCTCTGTGCAATACAGTGCACCGCTTAATACATGCGAATGAAAAAAATACCTTATTTGAATTATAAATCTTGTCCTCGAATTTCTAGTCCGCAGCATCTTCTCCCACTGTATCTGAACCGATCGAACCACTCACTCCTCATTTATATTTGCTCGAATCTGTCGACAACAGCTGCCGTTCAGCCATGATCGGGCGTTTCGGTGCTGTTCGGTACGCATCTAACCATCGACACCCACAAAGTCTGCCGACAGCCGGCCGTTCGATCGAACTATTCGATGCAGACTCGAACCGTCGGTATCCAGCCGTTCGTCGACGTTTGACACAAGCCCTTTGCTGCACTAGAACTTTAACAAATTCACAAACATTGCCATTTTTCTTTAAATTAAAGTTTTAACTAAACTCTTCCACTTATTAACCACGTTCTGTGTTTATACCTCTTGATTAATTATTTTCATCCTGCCGTTTTTCGGCTTCGGAATTTATGCACTTGTTTATTTCTCCTTCACCTTTCCTTGCCTGTGGTTCGAATTACCGGTTTTATTTTTACTGATTACTACACTCTTCGATTGCTGTTTTATTTAATACATTCCTTTACTCTTTCTGTATGATTCAATGTACTTCATATATTTGCATTTAATCTTATTTTATTCCAACTTATTTTCCACTTCATTGCACCCACTTTACCATACTCTACTCACTCTTACGTAATAAAGATAAAGAAAATGTTGTAGATCCTTGTCATCTCAGATGCTTCCTTAATCCTGGGTTTGGGAGCCCGGTTCTATGATTAAGAATGGGACCTGTGTTTAATAATATTTCTAAAACTCAATTCTTTATTTTAATATTCGTCTCTAAATACATAAATTTCTACATGCACTTATGCTGACCCAGCGGAATGGAATGGAAATTGGAGCTGATGTTTAAGTAGGACTTGGATCTGAAGTGATTTCGATGTTTTTGTTTGGTTGGCAACTTTATTGGCAATAAAATATTTGGTTGCTAGATGTTTGGCTGCCCTGGGGTTTTGGTGGGGAGCCGCCGAGGGAATTGCTTAGGCGTTAACTCGCGTATTCTCGCTGCCGGGGCGTAACACCAGGGCGTAACCGCGCATACGCGCCAACGGGCCTAGATCGCAGCGCTTTAGTTCACAATTCGGCCTATCCTTGTCTTGCTCCGACTTCATTTGTCTTCCGCTGCTGCTAGTCTAGCCGCACTTTCTAAACACGGAGTTGCCGCCCAGGAAACTTTTGAATTTCACGTCGTCTCTGCCTTCCCGCGACGCCCCCCTCGCTGCTCCTTCTGCCACGCATCTAGGACTCTTGGCTTTGCATTCTTCCCATCCCCCCGTACTGACCATTATAATACTCCTTTCGCTTGACTGCAACCTCAACCCCTGCCATTACTTCGCCCCAGGCCACCTGTCTCGGCGTGTGGGAATACTACAGTATTGTGTTAATAACTTGGTCCTTTTAAGTAAACCCAGTCTTTTGCCACGTGTTCGTGTTACATCTGGTGTCGGTCAAGGAAGCTGGACTCTTACTTTTCACACTATTCATTATATCCTTGCAGAGGGTACTATAATTTTGTCCAAAAGTGTGCAACGCAGTGAAGGAGACATCTCCGAACCTATAAAGTATTTTCTTGATCACGATCACCTCCTCCTCTTTAAAACTGAGAGACTAGTTTACGTAGAAACAGACAGACGGACATGCTCATATCAACTCAGGAGGTGATCGTGATCAAGAAAATACTTTATAGGTTCGGAGATGTCTCCTTGACTTCGACTATCGACTTGAAACTTTGCACACACCCTTCTTCCCTTTGCACGCAGTATATAAGTCGGAACGGCCTGAAATGGTATAACTTTGGTGTTTTTATAGTTAGAGAGTTCACGAGAGCTATTTTTGGCAAAATAATACGACATGCCAAATTTCATAAGGATCGGCCGACTATATTTTATAGCTGCCATATAACTGAACGATCGAAAATGACCCAACTTTCGTGTTTTTGAAGATAGAAAACTGGAACTTGGTACACATTCTATTTTTGGTCAGTTAATCCGATCAACCAAATTTCAAAGATCTTTCAAATAAAGATCGGTCGACTATATCTTATAGCTGACATATAACTGAATGATCAGAAATGGTTTTTAATAGAAATACCAACTTTGGTATTTTAAAAGATAGAAGCTTAGGACTTTTTTATACCCTTGCAGAGGGTATTATAATTTTGGTCAAAAGTGTGCAACGCAGTGAAGGAGACATCTCTGACCCCATAAAGTATATATATTCTTGATCAGGATCACCTCCTAAGTTGATATAAGCATGTCCGTCTGTCCGTCTGTCTGTTTCTACGCAAAGTAGTCTCTCAGTTTTAGAGCTATCAACTTGAAACTTTGCACACACCCTTTGTTCAAGCATTGAACACTATTTTTTATAGAAATTCTTAAGTAAGAGTTTCAAGGGATCGGACCCATGGAGATATGAGATAACAGCATGGTGTAAAACCGATCCCCTGCAGCCTAACACAAACACATACATAAGTGGTGCGCTTATCGCACTTGAGAAAAGGTCGCATAGCATGTCAGCGTGCAGTGCGTTGATAAGTAGTTTTAAATAGATTTAAGATTTTCTTGTATCTTACTTATAAGAGAATTGTACAGAATAAAATCAGTTTCTAAACGGAATTCATTGGAGTAAGACCTATTTATTTGGGGCTCCTCTTAACACCCTTCTTTCCTTTGCACGCAGTATATAAGTCGGAACGGCTTGGATCGGCTGACTATATCTGTTTGGAAACTATCGCTTAGTAATTAAGTTTTGCCATCTTTATATTTTTGACTTAAGATAAAAACAATGTGTACACACTAGAAATAAGCAGCACCTATGGCAACATTGCCAATTTTCTTCAAGTACCAATAAGACAGCGAAACAAGCAAGAACAATAAAACATACAGTCCACTACAAAAAAAGGCTCTACGCATTTAGGATCATTGTTTGGTCCTACGAACCGGATGTTTTTGTTGTTTTCTGTACATTGGCTCTCACGGTAATTGTTCTTCAATGGAGCAATTAAAAGCATTGGTGAAGGGACGCGCCAGACTAAAGGCCAATATCACACGGAGCTTGGCTTGGGCTGAGGACGCGCACCAATCAGACGCCACACCGGCGGAGGTGTCTTCGCGGCTGGAGCATCTCAACACAACATGGAAGGAGTTCATTCGATTTGGTGACGAAATAGCTGTTCTAGACGAGGTAGACGGCTATGTGGATCCGGAGCCAGACAACGCTTTCTACGAGGGAAAGTATCTACGGGCGCATTCATTACTTTCGGCGATGGCAGTTACAAGACCTAGCCCATCCACTGTGAGTAGCGAGAACGGCAGCCATGGGCTGCAAATCAACAACGACGCAATAATTAGTTTGCTACAACAACAACAACAATTGTTCGAAAAGTTGGCGGCAGATCGAGCCACTGCACAATTGCCAAGACCTACAAGAGGTGACGTCAGTGCGGCGAATGCAGGTACCGCACAATTCGTAGAGGCATCAGCACAAAGCGAATTGCTTTGCGACATCTAAATATTACGGATGCAGCTTACAACACAGCGTGGGAGCGACTGAACGAAAGATATAATCGTCCACGGCACATCGTGAATTCATTTATGGAGCAGTTTATGAAGCTGCCAACAACAACAAAGTCTGATGCAGCAACCTTGCGGAAGGTGTCAGACAGCGCAAACGAAATCGTGCGTGGTTTGGATGCCATTAAGGAAACAGGACGAGACTGTTGGATCATCTACCTGGCGTTTGAAAAACTGGACGCAGCTACTCGACGTAGGTGGATCGAGCGCAGTGTGGAGTCAGACTCACCCACACTAGAGGAATTCTTCAAATTCTTGGATGCGCGTTGTGAGGAGCTGGAGCTAAGCAAACGCGAAACAACTGGAGGTAAAACGACAGCCTCTATTGGTGACAAAACAAAGAAGGTCACACATTCGTTGGTTGCGCTTGATGGAAACAAGTACAGCAAATGCTATTCTACAGAACATCGTCTGTATGGATGTCCACAATTTTTGGGTATGTCTGCAGGACAGAGAATCTCGTTTGCCAAGGAGAAATCGCTATGCTACAATTGCCTGAAGCCAGGTCATGGGATCAGAAGATGCAAGTCAACGTTCAACTGCACAAAATGTAAAGCTCAGCACCATTCACTATTGCATCTGCAAGGTACGCAACACGCAATTGGTACAATCGCTCAAACTGGTGAGGATCAGGATGATCCCAACGCGAACATCTCACCGGGGACTATTAGTCACATAGCACAAACAGAAGGCTCCGCAGCAATTGTATGTGCACAAGGCACTGCAAGTGCAACGCAATCAAATGGATGGAACAGAAGCACCCTGCCTCGGCTATGGTCAACGTTCAAAACGCAAACGGGGATTTGGTAACATGCCGACTCCTTTTGGACACAGGCTCAGAACTGTCATATGTATCTGAACGCTTTATACACGCACTTGGTTTGGCTCGTACGCCATCCCGCATATTGGTCACTGGGATTTCATCGATTAAAGCAGACACAACAAGGGGATGCAGCACCCTACGCATCCAATCCCGTATATCAGAGGATCAACTGGTAGTCCAGGCTCACGTGCTTGGAAAGATCACCTCATCATTGGAAAGGCAGAGCATCGACGCGTCTGCACTACAAGTCTTCAACGATCTACAACTAGCAGATTCACAATTCAGTACAAGTGGTCCAGTCAATATTCTTTTGGGCAGCGAGCATGTTTGGAGTGCTATTACTGGGAGAAAGATATTTGACAACAAAGGCAAGCTAATCGCTATTTCATCAATCTTTGGATGGGTGATTACATCACTGTTTGCACCACGGGCGAGCAACACTATGGCCCTCACAACAACAGTCGACATTGATGCCACTCTCAGACGATTCTGGGAGCTGGAAAGCATTCATCGCAAGGCAGAAGTTCAACCTGAGGACAAAGAGGTCGAGGAGCACTTTCTCAACACCCACGCTCGGGACGATAATGGCAAATACATCGTGGAGCTTCCTTTTACATCATCAGATCCTGAGTTTGCAGATACCCTTCAAGGAGCCTTACAGCGGTTCAAATCGGTTGAACGCCGTTTATCACAAAATCATCAGCTACGTAAGGATTATGTAAACTTCATGAGGAAATATCAAAGTCTAGGACACATGCGAGAAATCTCACCGAGCGAAATTCCCAACGAAAGGAGTTTCTATCTACCTCATCATCCTGTATTGGGTCGGAAACTCAGAGTAGTCTTCGACGGCTCATACCGGGACGCCAAAGGCAAGGCGTTAAATGACACACTCTCGATCGGACCCAGTATTCAGCGAGACCTGTTTGCTGTGTGCCTGCGGTTCCGTATGCACAAATACGTATTTTCAGCGGACATTGTCAAAATGTTCCGTCAAATCTGGGTGAGCGAAAAACATAGAAACTTTCAGAGAATCGTATGGCGAGAGGATCCATCAGATCCCATCAAGCACTTCACACTTTGTACGGTGACGTATGGAACATCATGCGCACCATTCCTAGCAGTTCGAGTACTGGAACAACTGGCTGCTGACCACCAGAAGGAGTTTCCAACTGCGGCCAAAAACTTGATGGAAGACTTCTATGTGGATGACGTTCTCACTGGATCCAATAGTGAGGATGAGCTGCAACGCAATCGGGACGAACTCGTCCAACTGATGTCCTGTGCTAAGCTAGAGCTCGGGAAATGGGTATCGAATACCAAATACATTGTATCGGAGGATAACACGGATTCCTCACACTCATCAGTAAAGGTTCTAGGGCTGCATTGGCACCCTAAGAAGGACACATTGTCGTACAATGTGAATCTAGCAATCTATCCATGAATCTAGTCCATGCTGCACCAAGAGGCAAGTGTTGTCGGATGTGTCACGCACATTCGACCCCCTCGGTCTATTAGCACCAACCGTAGTTCAATTTAAAATACTATTTCAAAAACTATGGCTGTTGAATTTGAATTGGGACGACGAACTTCCGAAAAAGTTAACCGACAAGTGGCTCAAATGGCGAGCAGATTAAGAAAACCTACCACAACTCCAGATACCATGCTTGGTCGAGAGCGACACCGACAAGATTGAATTGCACGGATTTTCAGACGCATCCACTAAAGCATACTCAGCCGTAGTGTACAGCCGGTTAAGGACGATGGAACCATTTCGGTAGCCATACTTGCAGCAAAAACAAGGGTGGCACCTTTAAAGCAACAATCTCTGCCACGCCTGGAACTATGCGGTGCACTTCTTCTAAGCCAACTTTTGCAATCCATCAAGGCTGGATTAAAACACAAGTATTTGACTATCTATGCATGGAGCGACTCCACAATAGTCCTATCATGGCTGGCGTACTCACCAGCCCAACTTAAGACGTTTGTTGGGAACCGCACCGCCGAGATCTTGGAAACCATACCTAAGCATGCTTGACGGCATGTGGACTCAAAATCGAACCCAGCGGATTGTGCATCCCGAGGCTTGGGAGTATCCGAGCTCATTGACTTCGAATTGTGGTGGAAGGGTCCTTCATGGCTGAGGGACCAGGATCTATTTTTGGTAAAGTTGAACTATTCACACAACTATTCTTCACTTTCAGACAAACGCATACAAAGTGAGATCAAAGCTAACTGCCTTGCTGCGCAGGTAATTGTCACAACGGACAATCCTTTGGATAAGCTTCTAAATCGCAACTCATCTTGGCTGAAGCTTATACACACGCTCGGTTATGTTTTGCGATTCATTCATCGCATGAAACACCCGTCTTCAAAACAAACATCAACTTCTCTCACCTGTGACGAGATCAAGTCGGCTAGAATTCGATGGCTGCAACACGCTCAAGCTGGTTTTCAACAGGACTTCCAGCTACTACTCGCAAACAAGCCTCTAGGAAACCAATCAAAATTGGTAAATTTCTCACCGTTCATCGATAAGGACAATCTGCTCAGAGTGGGAGGACGAATCCAACACTCACAGTTGTCGGCAGAGGCAAAACATCCCATTTTGCTTCCAAAGGCTCATCGGATCACCTAAGAACATAAGCACCGAGTCAACCTGCATCCTGGAGTCTCATCTCTCTTCGTCATAGTCCGGCAACGATTTTGGATTTTCGGTGCACGGAACCTGATACGCAAAATAACACACAACTGTTTGGCGTGCTT
Organism: Drosophila bipectinata; assembly: GCF_030179905.1. Taxonomy (NCBI): domain Eukaryota; kingdom Metazoa; phylum Arthropoda; class Insecta; order Diptera; family Drosophilidae; genus Drosophila; species Drosophila bipectinata. Next base: position 7,106,735 of record NC_091740.1, on the reverse strand, counting down.
TCGACAGAGACAACATACAATGCCAGCGTACGTATAACGCAAGCACTGCCATTCGTAAACACTGGATGCGACTATGCAGGACCAATTCTTTTGAAGGACGCTAAGGTGCGCAAGCCGCGCATCAGCAAGGGATACATATGCCTATTTGTATGTATGGTTACATTGGCGATCCATCTAGAACTCGCCACCGACTTATCCACGGAAACATTTCTGGCGGCATTGAGACGATTTTTCTCAATACGAGGCAAATGTACACGCATGTACAGCGACAACGGAACAAATTTCATCGGAGCCAGGCGATCCCTGGATGAAATGCAGCAGCTACTGAACTCAACACAGCACAAGGATCACGTAGCGAACTCACTAGCAGACGAAGGTATCCAATGGACCTTCATCCCACCTCGTGCTCCACATTGGGGAGGAAAGTGGGAATCAGCAGTTCGATGTGTTAAACTGCATCTTCGACGAGTCATTGGCAGCAGCACACTAACACATGAGCAAATGCGCACCTTGCTGGCTCAGATCAGTGCGGTGGTCAACTCACGACCCTTATGCTACACGTCGGATACAGATAGCAACTATCTGTCACCAGCCCATTTCCTGATCGGGCGACCATTTACGACGATCCCGGAGGTGGATCTTGGCCACATTCCTGTGGGCCGTTTGCGATACTGGCAGAGTATCCAATCGATGTACCAAGGCTTCTGGAAACAATGGCACCAGGAGTACCTGACGAGTCTTCAGCAGCGACCAAAGTGGACCAAGGAAACCCCCAACATCAACATCGGCAGCGTTGTGCTCGTCAAGGAGTCCAACACACCACCAGCATCATGGCACCTGGCGAGGGTGATCGAAACCTACCCAGGAAAGGACGACGTCGTGCGAGCAGTAAGGCTCAAGATGGCAACAGGAGAATTGACCCGGCCAATAACGAAAATTGCAGAACTACCTCATTCAGAAACCGTGTTTCAGGGTGGGCCGGGATGTTTGGAAACTATCGCTTAGTAATTAAGTTTTGCCATCTTTATATTTTTGAATTAAGATAAAAACAATGTGTACACACTAGAAATAAGCAGCACCTATGGCAACATTGCCAATTTTCTTCAAGTACCAATAACACAGCGAAACAAGCAAGAACAATAAAACATACTTTTTTGTCCACTACAAAAAAAGGCTCTACGCATTTAGGATCAATATCCTATAGCTGCCTTATAACTGATTGATCGGAAAAGGTATAACTTTGGTGTTTTTAGAGAGTTTAGTTAGAGAGTTAAAATTTTAGGTGAGAGCTATTTTTGGCAAAATAATACATGTCGAATTTCATAAGGATCGGCCGACTATATCCTATAGCTGCCATATAACTGAACGATCGGAAATGGTTTTTGGTAGAAATACCAACATTGGTATTGTTAAAGATAGAAGTTTGGGACTTGTTTTAAATTTTGTAATATAATAAATTGGGTTATATTATCATATTCTCATAAGGATCGGCCAACTATATCCGATATATATCCGGTTTTAACTGCAAGGGTATATAAACTTCGGCTCCGACCGAAGTTAGCTCCTTTCTTATTTTTATATATTTTATTGTAATTAATTGGTTTTATGATGATATTCTCATAAGGACCGGCAAGCTTTATCCGATGTTTGCGATATATATCCGCTTTTAACTGCAAGGGTATATCAACTTCGGCTTCGCCCGAAATTAGCTTTCCTTTCTTGTTAACGATATAAAAATGGTAAAAATGTGTCAACCACCGTGGTAGGACTACTAACGGAGGTTCTGCTAACTCAGATCGAGCCCCAACTTATGATGAAAACGAATGAATTGGTCGAATGAATCTAGGCAGCTCTATCTTTTATGTCGGTAAGTAAACATGGAATAACTTTGAGAAAAAAGTGATGTATTTTTATTCAGTTTGTTCCCTTAAAATTTTTTGGGCTAGTTTTTGAAAACAATATCAATCAAGTGGCCACCTTTATTAGCATTTACAAAATTCCTCCTGGATCATCGTCTTGACCGTCCGGTTCGCTCTTTCCGTGGGATTTTTAGCCAATAGTATGGCAAGGCAATCCCCCATCCCTTCCTCGGAGCAGGCCACTTTCAAGAGACCAACAAGAATTTGTTACAATAAAGACGATGTGCAAGTAAGTGATGAAATAGATGTTATCGCTGTTTTAGGTTTAATCATTTTGCTCAAAATTGCAAACAAGCTGATCAAAAATGTAGTAGCTGTTAGAGATCTGCAGGAATACATTCTTATTGCCTCAGCCATAGAATACATCCGAATGGAATAGAATGAATGAGTGCAAGAGACACAACGAATTGAATGAGAGGGAGTGAGAGAGTGAGAGAGCATTGTAACTCATGGGCATTCTCTTGCTTTGAAACAGAGTGAGTTGGGGTGGGAAGTAAAAAGAGTGCTTTTGGAATGAGGAATGCAGCCGAATGTCTCGAATGGTTTTTAACACACTCTATGCATTCATTTATTTTCTTCTGTTGCTCAAAACGCTTCTTAAATACTTCTTTAATAATAAGGGAATTGACCGAAAGGTTAATTATGATAGAGTGTTTTTTTACTTTGGTTTTTAACTGTTATTATTAGTTTCTTAGTGTTTATTGTTTAGTTTTTCCAAATTAAATTATTTTGCAAATTTTTTTAGCGGCAAAATTGTGCTGGAAAATTATTTATTCATAAATATTGAAAATATTTTTACATTTATATAAATAAATATATAAATATATATATATATAAACATAAATATATATAATAATATATATATATATATATATATATATATATATATAATATATAAATATATATATAAAATATGTAAAATAAAATATACAGCATAATAATGAATATTTCTGGAAAAAAAATCAATGACTTAATTCACTTTTGAATTATTTTATTATCAGCGTCTAAAAATACAGGCAAATATGCATAGTTGTATCGTACATTCTAGAATGCATTCGAAACAATTCGAATGCGAACTGTAACTCTAACTCATTCAATTCGGTTTTCATCCCCCGAATGTTGTGCGAGTGAGACCTACACAGTCGCACTCACTCATTCATTAATTTTCGTCTCAGCATTCTATCTCACTCAATTCATGCATTTGAATCTCACTTCGAGGCTGTGCATTTGAATGTCGTTTTTTAGCTATTCATGCAGACCTCTAGTAGCTGTTCATTATCTCATACCAAAGAGCAGCAATGTAGCCCATTGGTTTGCGCTAACTGCAAACAATCTCACGAAGCCACCTCTCTTGATTGTCCTGCTCGTAAAAGAGCCTATGCAATTAAAAAAAGCATGACACTTGAAAACTTATCAAAATCAGAAGCGAAAATTAGATATCCCTCTCTGTTTTAAATTTTAGATGAAGTTGATACTAACGACATAACTCTTTTCCCACAGCCATCATGGCAAAGGAAATCTACTACACCAATTTTACAAAATAACACCAAATTAGCCACGCAACATTTATTTGAAAATAACCCTTTTAACAAAGTTGTTAAGATCTCTCTTAACAAAAAAAATGAGGAAAACAATGCCAACGACACAATGATCAGCTGGAAAGCTGCTCTTAAAAAACATGAGTACTCTCTCAAAGAAAAATTCATTAATACCTAATCTAAAGATCCTTTTTCTGCTCAACAAGTTGAAATTTATAATTGCAACAAACCAGCTCTTTTTTAGTCAACGAAAATTCGGTATTATTTCCTGAATCAAGAAACTTTTTAGTTAATTTAAAAGATCGTATTTTTATTACAAATTCAAAAATTGATTTAATTAAAATTAACCAATCGTTACAATAGTTCTTTAATGTTGCTTGTCTATATACTCTTCTTAAAAAAAAAAAAAAAATAATAATATTAAATAAAAATGACTCTTAAAATCCTCCAATACAATATTCAGAGCTTAACTGCTAATAACAATAAACATTTGTTAGAACTATTTTTAGTTAATAATAATATAGACATAGCAATTGTATCAGAAATCTGGATTCCAAACAATTCTATGAGTAGCCTAGCTAATTATAATTTTGTGTGTAAACCTCGTGCCGCCGGGTATGGAGGCGTTGGTATTTATTTAAAAAAACATATACGTTTTAGGAAAATTAAATGTAACATTAATATTGAAGCAGTTGGTGTCTGTACGACGAATCTAAAAAACAATATAAACATTTTTAGCATCTATGCCGCACCCAATCCTAACACTAATTCTTTTGAACAAGGTTGTAACGATTTATTTTCTATTGCGTCTGAACTGAACGGTACTACTATTATAGGTGGCGATTTTAATGCCAAATCTAGTATTTGGGGTAACAACACGCTTGATGCCAGAGGAGTCATCTTGGAAAACGCTCTTTTAAATTCAGGATTTTTCTGCATTAACAATGGCGATCCAACCTACTCACCTAATCCGTCCTATTTCTCTACCCTTTATGTCACTTTCACAAATAATAATCATCTTAGATTTAAATGGGCTTCAGTTAATTCTAAAATTTCGAATAGCAATCACTTTCCGGTTTTAATTGAAGTTGATAATGTTTCGGCTTCTTTCAACTCTTATAAATATAATCACCCAAAAATTATTAAAGATTTCTCAAATGTTCATATTACTTCTCTAGACACCCTTTTTACTTCTTCTCAAAACATTCACGCCAATAATACGATAAAATTAAATGGGAATAATAGATACGTTCCTAAAAAATATTGGGATGAGGTTTGTGAAAAACTGTTTAGGCTAAGAAACGCGTGCAGACAAAAATATTTTAAATCCAAGCTTTTTACAGATGCTATTGCCTATATTAACAGTAATAGAAAACTTAATAATTACTTTTTTAAAATGAGAAAGAATAACCTAAACAGGCTTTTAGATGATTTATCTGACCCTACCTCAATGAAAGATATGTGGGGAAAAATTCATTCCCTTAAACTTTATAAACAAATAAAACCTTCCAAAAGTTCATTTTCTGACTCGGACCACCAAGCTTTTCTTAGTCAAATAGCCACAGCTCCTAACACTGATACTTGTTCTGATGTTATTTTCCCTGACGGCTTACTTTACACAAATTCTATCTCAAACTTCACATATCATGAACTTCTTGTCTTTCTCAAATCCCGTAACCCTGATTCTGCTAAGGGACTCGATAAGATATCATATAGAATGCTCCTAGCCTTACCTACTGTGCAATTAGAAAACCCTGTTTCCTTGCTTGATTCTACTTTAGACCAAGGTAATATTCCAGATAATTGGCGTAGAATAAAAGTTATTCCTGTGCCAAAGAAAAACCTTGACTCTTCTATAATTACAAACAATAGATCTATTTGCCTTCTAAGTGTAATTTTCAAATGTTTAGAGGGCTTTATTAAATGGAGTATGGAGAATCACATTAATAGACACGATATTCTCCCTCCAAGGTCCTATGCTTTTAGGAAAAACCATTCAACATTCAATGTATCAATGATGTGATCAACACTATAGCTAATTTAAAAGCTCGTGGCTTCCATGTTACAGCAGCAGTTCTTGATTTAAACAAAGCGTTTGACGCGGTCAAAATTCCTATCCTAGGTAAAAAATTAGTTAATTTAGGTTTTAACCACTCCCATATTAAATTCATTATCAATTTTCTTAATAAAAGAATTTTAACTTTGGGCAAGGCAGAGGTTACAGTCGACAAAGGGGTTAGTCAGGGAAGCTGTCTTAGCCCAATTCTATTTAATCTTTACACTCTTGAGCTTCATAATCTAAGCAACAATCATGACAGTACTCTTTTCCAGTACGCGGACGATTTTTTTTTAGTCTGCTATGACAAGGTTTTTTCGTTGGCTGAATCTAAACTAGAGCAGAAAGTGAATCTTTTTAGGGAAATGTGCAATTTAATCAATCTTTCATTTAATGCAAATAAATTAGCCACTATTCACTTTAACCTTAGGAGAAGACCTCTGAACGTACAGTGTAATAACATCACCTTAAATAATGTAAATAGTGTCAACTATTTGGGTAGAATCATAAGTTCTAACAACTCGTCTGTACCACATGTTAAAAAAGTTATTTCAAAATCAAATCAAATAAATATGTTTCTACAAATGCTAAGTGGTTGCCACTTCGGAGTTCATCCAAGTAAATCGCTTTTTTTTTATAAAGCTTTTATAAGATCTAGGTTTGAGTACGCCTGTTCCTCATTCGCTAACTTGTCTAAAGCAGCTCTTAATATTATTAATTCCCACGCTAATTTTCACCTGAGAAAAGCATTAGGCCTTATTAAGTCAACTCCTGTCAAAATTATTTATCATCTCGCTGCTGAACTACCTCCCATTTACAGAATTGAATTCGCTATAGCTATAGAGTTAGGCAAATCCTTCGCGTTCAAACTTCCATCTGCTTCACTCTTACCTTACCTCTTTCATATTCATACACTAAAACCAGCTGTAGTAGAATCTATTCTAAATATATAAACCTTTTTAATCATATTGCTCCCATCAACCCTATTTTTACTTTTTCTCGCAAATTATCCCTAGACACACATTTTTTTAAAGGTACCTGCGTTAACAAAAAGCAAGCTAATGAAGTCATTGTTTTTACTTTGTTGAACGAAAAATTGAATTCTTTTAATAACTTACACATGGAAATTTTTTACACGGACGGTTCAGTCTCGGAAAATTTTTCAGGTTATGCATTTGTTCATTCAAAGTCAAATACTGTTGATAGTTTCTTTACTAACAAAAAGCTGTAGTCTATGACCGCTGAACTTTTATCCTTGGAAAAAGCCATTGATTTTGCAATTTCCATCTGCTTTCCGAAGATAGCCATACTGACGGATAGCCTTGGCGCTATACAAACTCTACAAAATAACGGCTCCAGCAATTATATTGCCCAGGAAATATTCTCCAAAATCGAAAATTGTCCCACGCTCTCAAAGGTTGTAGTTCACCACATACCCAGCCATGCAAATATTTGGGAAAACGAAATTGCTGATAGAGCAGCAAAAAACGCTTCTATACACGGCTCCTTCAAATATGTTAGATGGACATTGAGTGATGCGATCAACTATATATTTCATTATATTCAAGATGATTGGGAAAGAGACTATAACGTTTTCTCTATGGAACGTAATAAAGGCTATTCAAACTTTCGGCCTTTCATCACCAAGAAACCCTGGTTCTATAAAACGGATATTTTCGACCGTTTAGACACAAAACGATTAAATAGAATCCTTAGCGGACATGCGTTCGATAAGTTCACTTTATCCAAAATGAATATTTTTGACAATGCTCTTTGCGACACATGCAATGAAGTGGAAAATATTTCACATCTACTGGAAGTAACTTAATATAGAACAAGAAAGGAAAGCTAATTTCGGGCGGAGCCGAAGTTGATATACCCTTGCAGTTAAAACCGGATATATATCGCAAACATCGGATATAGTGGCCGATCCTTATGAGAATATGATAATATAACCCAATTTATTATAATACAAAATTTAAAACAAGTCCCAAACTTCTATCTTTAACAATACCAAAATTGGTATTTCTACCAAAAACCATTTCCGATCGTTCAGTTATATGGCAGCTATGGGATATAGTTGGCCTAATGAAATTAGGTAGGTTGGATCAACTGATCAAAAATAGAATCTGTACTAAGTTTCAGCTTTCTATCTTCAATAACACGAAAGTTTGGTCATTTTCGATCGTTCAGTTATATAGCAGCTATAGGATATAGTCGACCGATCCTTATAAAATTTGGCACGTCGTATTATTTTGCCAAAAATAGCTCTTGTGTCAAATTTGAACTCTCTAACTCTAAAAACACAAAAGTTATACCATTTCCGATCAATCAGTTATATGGCAGCTATAGGATATAGTTGGCCGATCCGGGACGTTCCGACTTATATACTGCGTGCAAAGGAAAAAAGGGTGTGTGCAAAGTTTCAAGACGATAGCTTCAAAACTGAGAGACTAGTTCGCGTAGAAACAGACAGACAGACAGACAGACAGACAGACAGACAGACGGACAGACAGACGGACAGACGGACATGCTCATATCAACTCAGGAGGTGATCCTGATCAAGAATATATATACTTTATAGGGTCGGAGATGTCTCCTTAACTGCGTTGCACACTTTTGACCAAAATTATAATACCCTCTGCAAGGGTATAAAAAAAAAAAAAAGCGTGTTAGTAAATGCTGGTTATATACATCCCCATATATAAAGTTATGTAGAAAAACTACACCCAGCATTGTCCTACGATTGGTTAAGCTAGATAAGTTTATAAGTAAGAGCATTATTAACCATTAAGGAAATATGGTCGGCAAATTTAAGTTTGGTGTCTAATGGGACGCCGAGATCATTAACCTGAGTCAATTTCTCTTAGACAATCCCATAAAGATTATACAAAGCCTGCAGAGGGCAAGAACGATCAAAAGCTTGCCTTTTGATCCATTAAGTATTAAATCGTTAGCTGAACACCATTTTTGAAAGTTATCACTGAAGACTGCATTGGGCAGAGATGGATTTATATTGAAGGCAAAGCTTTACATCATCTGCATACATAAGAGCTAGAGAGTTCGTTTAAGCAGGGACCAAGTCATTTATAAACAAGAAAGGAAAGCTAACTTCGGGCAGAGCCGAAGTTTATATACCCTTGCAGTTAAAACTGGATATATATCGCAAACATCGGATATAGTTGGCCGATCCTTATGATTACATCATAATAAAACCAATTAATTACAATAAAAAATCTAAAAAAAAGTCCCAAGCTTCTATCTTCAAAAATACGAAAGTTGATATTTCTACCAAATACCATTTCCGATCGTTCAGTTATATGGCAGCTATAGGATATAGTCGGCCGATCCTAATGAAATTTCGTAGGTCGGATTAACTGAACAAAAATATAATCTGTAGCAAATTCCAGCTTTCTATCTTCAAAAACACGAAAGTTGGGTCATTTCCGATCGTTCAGTTATATGGCAGCTATAAGATATAGTCGGCCGATCCTTATGAAATTTGGCATGTCGTAATTTGTCGCCAAAAATAGCTCTCATGTTAAATTTGAAGTTTCTAAATTTAAAAACACCAAAGTTATACCATTTCCGATCAATCAGTTATATGGCAGCTATAGGATATAGTCGGCCGATCCCGGCCGTTCCGACTTATATACTGCGTGCAAAGGAAAGAAGGGTGTGTGCAAAGTTTCAAGACGATAGCTTCAAAACTGAGAGACTAGTTCGCGTAGAAACGGACAGACAGACAGACGGACAGACAGACGGACAGACGGACATGCTCATATCAACTCAGGAGGTGATCCTGATCAAGAATATATATACTTTATAGGGTCGGAGATGTCTCCTTCACTGCGTTGCACACTTTTGGACAAAATTATAATACCCTCTGCAAACGTATAAAAAGAGTAAATAACAACGGGCCAAGAGGACTTCCTTGAGGGACGCCATATGTAGCACGGATCAGACGGGAATGTGTGCTTCTAAATAAGACTCTTTGTGTCCTTTCATCTAAGTAGCTGGAGATCCTCGTTAAGAGGTCTGTAGAAAATCCGAGCATATTCACTTTACTCAACAAGAGTAAGTGATTGGCTGAATTGAATGCTTTACTAAAGTCTTTGTAAATAACATCAGTTTGAAGTGCCATTCGAAAGCCATATATGACAAAGGATGTGAATTCCAGTAAATTTAGGTTTGCAAAGGTGTTGCAAATAAGGAGTGTTTGACCATTGAGGGTTTTCAATGCCATAATCTGCACCAAAATAAAAGACGAATTTGTCTAATTTAAAATGTTATAAATGTTTATGCAGATATAAATGTGCATGCAGATGAAGCCGGATAATCAAAAGATAGACAGATTCTTGAGGAAGAAAGAGAAGTTTCAGAAAAGTTTTTGGTATATATTTTACTAAGTTTATCCAAATTTCCAAATTATTAAAAATTAGGCAACAAATTGATGTTTTGTTGTTCTTGATAAGAATTTATTTTTTAAAAGGTTAGTGGAAGGAAGACATAAGTGCCGGGTATATTACAGCAACACTATCCAGCAACAGCTGATTGACGAAAATCCTCTTCAAGATTAACTGCCTTTTGTAAGGATACCTTAGCATCCACAAGGTGTAATTAAACGATACAGCCGGACTTGCTGTTTTCTAGCGTATGATTACTATTTTCATTCTTGTTATTCTAATGTTATAAGTAAATGTTATGTTAAAAATTAAATTAACAAATTACTCTTAGTGATTGGTTGACAAAATAGTTAGAAAACTACAGATATTTTATATCAAATGAATAACATGCGGCTTGTTTCAATACTATTGTTTTTTTACGACATCCAGTTAGAATACCAGCTGGTTTTATGCTGGTAAGTTTTCTCAAAATGGTAAAAATTACTTATCAGTGACGAAACGAAACGGTTAACGAAAGAGTTAGAAAACTAAACTAAACAATATAAATGTCATTTTTAAAAATGCTGATTAGAAAACTATTAAAAACATTGTTTTTTGCAAGTAAATGCTGTAAAAATAACCACAAATTACTCTTCAGTTATTGGTTGAAAAAAGAATTAGAAAACCATACATATAAATGAGTATATAAATACATATAAATATACTATACATATCATTTATATCAAATGAATAACAGAAGGCAACGAAAAACATTTTTAATACATATTTTTTCATATTTCGTACACTTATGAAAGCACTTAGCATGTGGCTAAAACGATTTAAGAGTCTTTTATAATTTTTGTTTTGCTCCTTTTGAATGGTTTGTTCGATGATTTTGACACGTTGCATCAAAATCACGTTGTATCGTTGTTTGATCCTTCGTTGTTGTTCGGTTCAACTTCGGTTCGGAATTCGAACTTCGGATCAACAGACCAAAAATCTATCGAATCTATACGAAGATCAAACTTTCTATCTTCAAAAACACGAAAGTTGGGTCATTCCCGATCAAACAGTTATATGATAGCTATAGTATATAGTCGGCCGATCCGTATAAGATTTGGTACGTAAGCCAAAAATAACATTCATACAAAATTCGAATTCTATAACTCTAAAAACACCAAAGTTACAGCATTTCCGATCAATCAGTTATATGGCAGCTATAGGATGTAGTCGAACGATTCCGAGCGTTCCGACCTTGTGTTAGTTACGTTGTGCAAAATTACAACTTGATCGTTTTGAAGGACCGTGAAGGATCGGAAAAACGGAAATGCTTATATTGACTCAGGAGTTGATCCTGATCCAGAATACATATTTTGACCATAATTAGAATAAACTTTATTTGAATAACCTTAAATATTTGGCAGTTTGTTTTGTGCAATAGCGGAAAAAATTGCTTATTCATACACCAACAAGGACAAGGGGGACATCTGAGTAGAGCTTTAAAAAAAACGAAAAATTTCTTTTTCGCTTAAAAAATGTAGAAAATAAAGTACCCGGTACATTATTAGGATGATGCAATGCACGCTTGTATAGTCCAAGATAGAGAATAAGAAATTATGTATACCAACTTTTTCATTTTTCCTTCGCATACATTTTTAGTCACAAATAAAGTTCCGAAGCATACACACGGTTTTCTGATTTTGGTGGCTTCGAATTCTGCCGCTCAATAGGTTATGGGCCCAGGTACTAGAGAGTTCAAGTTATTCGGTGTGTGACTCAAGATTAAGAACAATGAGTGCTCTTTATCAAATTGATAAGTTAGAGGAGACAAACTATGACACATGGAAAATACAGATGCGATCTGTATTAGTGCATTCCGGTCTGTGGAGTGTTACGTCTGGAGAGCTAACTGAAACGAATGTTCCGGAAGAACAACAGTTTGCGGCCTTGGACAGTAAGGCGTTGGCGACAATAACATTGAGTGTCAAGACATCTCAATTGGCCTACATCAAGAATTGCTTAACGGCTGTGGAGGCATGGACCAAGTTGAAGGAAGTTCATCAACCAAGCGGACCTGTACGAAAAGTACAGTTATACAAGAAACTGCTTAATAAACGGATGGAGCAAGGGCAGAGCATGACGACTTACATAAGTGAATTTGTGGAAATTCTGGATTGTCTAACTGGAGTTGGAATAGACATAAACGACGAACTTCGCACTATCGTTTTGCTATCAAGTCTTCCAGAGCAATTTGAACATTTCGTGGTCGCTATGGAAACACGAGATCAGTTACCTTCGTTCGAAATTCTCACCATAAAGTTAAAGGAGGAGAGCGAAAGAAAAGGAATAATAGAGGAACGAGTCGACACTAAAGCATTTGCTGCAATACACAAGCACAACTCACAGACAAAAACGTATGGACAGAAGAAACGAAAAAATATCGTTTGTTTCAAGTGTGGTGAGCAAGGGCACATTAAGTCCCAGTGTCGAAGAGAGGGTGAGGGAGATCATCGTATGGAATCAAGAAGTATGATGAATCGACAAAGCAGCCTGTTGCACGCCTGTGACGTCAACAAAATTGACAATTCAACATGGTGCTTGGATAGTGGCGCAACAAGCCATATGTGTTGCGCAAGAGAGCTATTTACAAAGTTTGAGAAGCACACTGAACAGATCGGACTGGCCTATGCTGGTTTCCTTCAAGCAGAAGGTATAGGTGACGTCAAGATACAGACAGGCCAGTGCATGTTGACACTAAAAGATGTTCTCTACGTTCCGAAGATGACCGGAAATTTCTATTCCGTGAGCAGTGCTGTCCAGAACAGGTGCAAGGTGACCTTTGACATAGAGAATGCCAAGGTGATGCAAGATGGAGAATGCATAGTGAAAGCCAAAAAGATTGGCAACTTGTACTTATTTGAAGGTGGCCGAAGTAAATGTTTTGCCATGTCAGCTGTTGACGGAATTTTGCTACACAAGAGATACGGACATATTAATTTCTCTAGCTTGAAAGAGATGGTATCCAAAGAGATAGTTCGAGGAATAGATAATATTCGGTTGCCAGAGAATATTAATTGCAAAACGTGTATGGTTAGCAAAATCCATGTTCAACCTTTTCCATCTGCAACGAGTAATCGGGCTAAGGAGCTTTTGGATCTGATACACGCAGATGTTTGTGGACCTTTTCCAACACCATCCCTCGGAGGTTCCAAGTATTTTCTTACGTTCATTGACGATAAGTCCAGGAGGATTTTTGTTTATTTCCTGCATGGAAAGAACGAGGTGCTATCTAAATTCATCGAATTCAAGAATCTGGTGGAACGGCAGACAGGAAGAAGATTGAAATGCCTGCGGAGTGATAATGGCGGAGAATTTGTCAATAAACAGTTTGACGAATGTCTAAAGCAGCATGGAATCGACAGACAGCTAACAATAGCGTATACTCCCCAGCAAAATAGAGTTGCGGAACGGGCAAATCGTACGCTAGTAGAGATGTCAAGATGCCTTCTGGTCCAGGCGGGACTGGGAGATCGTTTTTGGGCAGAAGCTGTCAACACTTCGGTTTATCTGCGAAATCGTTCCCCTACCAGCGCATTAGAGAGTATGACTCCTATGGAAGCGTGGACGGGTAAGAGACCTTATGCAAAACATCTAAAGGTTTTTGGATCTCTTGCAGTTGCTCTGGACAAGGGTCCGAGGAAGGGCAGCAAATTTCAACCTAAGGGAAAGGAGTACATTATGGTTGGGTATTCTGTTGCAGCCAAAGGTTATCGACTGTATGACCCATCAACTGGACAATTGGTCGAAAAACGGGATGTGTTATTTGATGAACATCATGACGTGGCATCCAAGGATGATACTGTGACGATCGAGCTGGAGGACCTGGAGGAGGACCGTCAGCAGCAGGGACTCGGAGATGCAGAAGTCGTTTCTAACTCATCCATCGACGCCGACAGCTCCGATGATAGCACGGATCAGTACGAGAGTGCTGAAGAAAAGGGTGAGCATGTCGAGGAGGAGGCACGCAGGGGCCCCGGCCGCCCAAAGATCATTCGGACTGGAAAACCTGGACGTCCAAAGAAACAGTACAATATCCTAGGCGCCCTTATTTCGGAAAATGTTCCGATTCCGTTAACTTGCAAAGAGGCGCTGGAGAGTAAAAATGCAAAGGAGTGGCGTGAAGCCATGGAAAGAGAATATGATTCTCTGGTTGCCAACCAGACTTGGCAAGTCACTGATTTACCCAAAAATCAGCGAGCCATTGGATGCAAGTGGGTGTTCAACGTGAAGCGTGATAAAAATGGCCAAATAGAACGTTTCAAGGCTCGACTGGTAGCAAAAGGATGCGCTCAGCAGTTTGGCGTAAATTACCAAGAAACATTTTCGCCAGTATGCCGATTGGAGAGTGTTCGCTTTATTATAGCACTGGCGGCGGAGCTTAAGCTACATCTTCATCAAATGGATGTATGCACCGCGTATCTCAACAGCGATCTGAGTGAGACAGTCTACATGAAGCAGCCGGAAGGGTACTCAGATGAATCGAATCCTGACAAAGTATTGCTTTTGAAGAGAGCAATATATGGCTTGAAACAATCAGGAAGGGCCTGGAACGAGAAGCTAAATGGCGTATTGGTCAATATGGGATTCGTTGCCTGTGATAACGAACCATGTTTGTACAAACATTGTGGCGAAGGTAATCTTGTACTAATCCTTGTATATGTTGACGATATAATTATAGCTTGCCAATCGCACGAGGATTTGCTGAAAATCAAGAGCAGCATCTCACAATCATTCGAGTGTGTTGACAAGGGTCAACTTAACCATTTCCTGGGCATGGAAATCGAACGAGACGGTGATCTTGGAGCAATTACTTTTGGGACATACGCAATATATCAAGGATCTTTTGCATACCCATGGAAGTGATTTTTGCAAGTCGGCGAAGACACCTTTGGATCCTGGTTTCCAAGTAGACTGTACAAGCCCTCAATGTAAAAAGGTGGATCCCACTACGTATCAGTCCATAGTAGGAGAGCTTATGTGGCTAGCTCTTACAACAAGGCCAGACATATTGCATTCGGTGTCAAAATTGGCACAGCGGAATCAAAACCCGCATGCTGAACACATGGCTGGCATAAAGCACATCTTTAGATACCTCTCATCTACGATTGACATGAAACTACACTATCGGCAATGTTGTCAGTCGTTCTGTGGATACGTGGATGCGGATTGGGCAGGCGATAGGCTTGACAGGAAATCATATACTGGTTACATCTACTTGTTAGCAGGTGGTCCGATTTCTTGGCGTTCGGAAAAGCAGCGAAGTGTGGCGTTAAGCAGTACCGAGGCGGAATACATGGCACTTTCGGCGGCATTTAAGGAGGCGATAGTCATGCGAAGGCTGATTATGGAGATCGGTTGCGGAGACAACGACACCCCGATCGTCGTGTATGGGGATAATCTGAGTGCGCAGGCGTTAACCAAGAATCCTGTTCATCATTCCAGAACGAAGCACATTGATATACGTTATCATTTTGTTAGAGAAGTTGTAAAGAAAGGGCAAGTTTTGTTGAAATACAAATGTACAACTGAAATGATTGCAGATATTTTGACAAAAAATCTTCCTAAAACAAAACACGAAGAGTTTACAAAAATGTTTAATTTGTTTTGATAATGATTTTTTGTAAACAAGCTTGCATTGAGGAAGGGTGTAGAAAATAAAGTACCCGGTACATTATTAGGATGATGCAATGCACGCTTGTATAGTCCAAGATAGAGAATAAGAAATTATGTATACCAACTTTTTCATTTTTCCTTCGCATACATTTTCAGTCACAAATAAAGTTCCGAAGCATACACACGGTTTTTGGTGGCTTCGAATTCTGCCGCTCAATAAAAAATTCTTTAGGGTCTTAAAAATAACATATGAAAAGATAGAGTCCGGCCAAAGTGTTATATACAGTTGTGATATATGAAAAAATCGATTTTTTTTATTGCATATTCTTTAAGTATATTCTATTGGGAATACTCTCACAAAAATTCATAACGATCGGAGCATTGGAACCGAAGCTGTAGCTATTTATAGCGCACTATCTGCATATAAAACTTGAACAAACTTGAAACTTTAAACGCGATTATCTCAGAATCTTTTTTTTGGGAAATTACCTTTGCGGTGGACACGATTACTAAGAAACTACTAATCCGATCAACACCAAATTTTGACCACTTATTTATTATGATATTAGCTAGTCCGTGAACGAGGGATTTTCAATTTTTTTGAAAACTCCTTTTTTAAAGCACAAAAAACGAAAATCTTATACCTTGAAAAAGTACATTTTTTGTTAAAAACGTCGCCATTTTTTTTGTAATCAAAATTTTTAAAAATCCCTCGTTCACGGACTAGACAATACAATATACTAACTAAACTTTTTTGAATTTTGGATTTCGGATGAACCGTTTTCGAGAAATCATGTCCACCGCAAGACACCATCGAAAAAAGACGATCCGGGAATTCGGCTATAACATTTTTGTTATGTAATATTTTTTTATGAAAAAATTTAATTAAGTACCCAGAAACATGTACTAAACAACGTCGGTAAAACATTTTTCATAAATATTTTCTATGGTGTCAAAAAAAAATCGATAAAAATGCATATTTTTGCGCGGTACAACTGTATATAACCCCTTAAGTGTTGAAATTTTCCATTCTGCGGCGATGCCTCACAGGTATATCCCACAGTACTTAAAACTTTAAACGCGTTTTTCTCGAAACCACTTTTTTTGAGTTGGCCGAACACATAACTCGAACAACTTTTAACCTATCAAAATAAAATAAATATATAAACAAAATATAAATTTGACAGTATACTCAGAATACCTATGTCTATCGACACACGTAGGATTTTTTTTTTATTTTGCTTACTTTTTTTTTATCAACAATTTTGAGACGTTTTTTGTTCGTGAAAATTGAAAATTTTGATCAATCACTCACTATTTTGCAAAAAATCAATATATCGAAAAAATCCTACGTGTGTCGATAGCCGTTGAGATACAGAAACTAACCAAACTTGATTTTTTGTTCTAGATCAAAAATTAAGGACGTTAGATGTTCGGCCATGGACTCCCTTTAAAAAAATAGGGCCTACGAATAAGGGCTGCAGGGCGCCATTTTTTTTTCGATTTATTAAAAAAAAATTTTATTGTGTACTTTAAATATAATATAATAAAACCTCATTTACAAATTTTCGATTAGCTGTTTTGATTTGGCCAAAAAAAATTCCAGAAAATCCGCTTTTTTTTCTAACAACAGTCTACTAACAGGGATTCATTATTTTTGAGGTCAGAGTTGTCTTAAGGCTTTTGATTATTTCTGTTTTCAACTCTGCAGGTCTAATTTTTTTCTTTTAAAATAGCTGTTTGTCCAATTGTTTCTATCCAATTAATTTCAATGGACTTAAGCAAATAGAAGACGGTATACCACAGATTTGGACAAAAGCTCTTTAAATACACCCATAACGATGAATAATTTCCTGACTTTTAATATATCTGCTTAAAATATCTACTTAAAATCTACTTAAATCTACTTAAAATATCTGCTTTCTGCAACTTGTGACAATATGTTCGGCAACTCGGGAATAGCGTTAATGAATGCACTGAACTTGCAGTGCTGTGGTAATAGCATATCCAAAGGCTTTGTACTTTTCTTTTTCCGTTTTTATTGGGCCAAAGTGGGACGAATATATTGATTGTATGTTTCGGAATACGGTTGTTGGATGTGGTTTACATTACATAATCCAACATTCGGTTACAGAACCCATTCGGTTACAACAGATAAGCCTCGTCTTTTGTAGATTTGTTTAATTCAATAAGAGTAGGGTTGCGGAATTTACTGCCATTTACGATGTAGCATTTATGTTTCACCAGGTTTGATGTGCTTCCTGTAAACTTTAATACAGTATAGCCCATTTTACAGTCAACACAGTCGACAAGTAGTTCTCCTTTTTGGTTTTCAATTTTGGAGAAAAATTCCCAGACATCGCTTTTGCCTCTCTTTTTCATAAAAGGTGTACATACCACTTTGCAGATTCTCTTTGATACTCACCGCGCCTTGCACAGCCTAAATATTTCAAACAAATTAAATTAACTCTGACAAAAAAAAATAACACAAAAAACACTTATGGACAGGTCACAAATACACAGTTTAATACCTAACAAAACCACGTACAAATAAAACAAGAAATGAAAGCTAACTTCGGGCGGAGCCAAAGTTTATATACCCTTGCAGCTAAAACCGGATATATATCGCAAACATCGGATATAGTTGGCCGATCCTTATGAGAATATGATAATATAACCCAATTTATTATAATACAAAAACCAAACCTAACAAGAAAGGAAAGCTAACTTCGGGCGGAGCCGAAGTTTATATACCCTTGCAGTTAAAACTGGATATATATCGCAAACATCGGATATAGTTGGCCGATCCTTATGATTACATCATAATAAAACCAATTAATTACAATAAAAAATCTAAAAAAAAGTCCCAAGCTTCTATCTTCAAAAATACGAACGTTGATATTTCTACCAAATACCATTTCCGATCGTTCAGTTATATGGCAGCTATAGGATATAGTCGGCCGATCCTAATGAAATTTCGTAGGTCGGATTAACTGAACAAAAATATAATCTGTAGCAAATTCCAGCTTTCTATCTTCAAAAACACGAAAGTTGGGTCATTTCCGATCGTTCAGTTATATGGCAGCTATAAGATATAGTCGGCCGATCCTTATGAAATTTGGCATGTCGTAATTTGTCGCCAAAAATAGCTCTCACGTTAAATTTGAAGTCTCTAAATTTAAAAACACCAAAGTTATACCATTTCCGATCAATCAGTTATATGGCAGCTATAGGATATAGTCGGCCGATCCCGGCCGTTCCGACTTATATACTGCGTGCAAAGGAAAGAAGGGTGTGTGCAAAGTTTCAAGACGATAGCTTCAAAACTGAGAGACTAGTTCGCGTAGAAACGGACAGACAGACAGACGGACAGACAGACGGACAGACGGACAGACGGACATGCTCATATCAACTCAGGAGGTGATCCTGATCAAGAATATATATACTTTATAGGGTCGGAGATGTCTCCTTCACTGCGTTGCACACTTTTGGACAAAATTATAATACCCTCTGCAAGGGTATAAAAATGTCCCAAACTTCTATCTTCAAAAACACAAAAGTTGCGTCATTTCCGATCGTTCAGTTATATGGCAGCTATAGGATATAGTCGGCCGATCCTAATGAAATTTGGTAGGTTGGATCAACTGACCAAAAATCTGTACTAAATTCCACCTTTCTATCTTCAAAAACACGAAAGTTGGGTCATTTCCGATCGTTCAGTTATATAGCAGCTATAGGATATAGTCGGCCGATCCTTATGAAATTTGGCATGTCGTAATGTTTTGCCAAAAAATGCGCTCATGTCAAATTTGAACTCTGTAACTTTAAAAACACAAAAGTTATACCATTTCCAATCAATCAGTTATATGACAGCTATAGGATATAGTCGGCCGATCCGGGCCGTTCCGACTTATATACTGCGTGCAAAGGAAAGAAGGGTGTGTGCCGTTCAAGACGATAGCTTTAAAACTGAGAGACTAGTTTGCGTAGAAACAGACAGACGGACAGACAGACGGACAGACGGACAGACGGACATGCTCATATCAACTCAGGAGGTGATCCTGATCAAGAATATATATACTTTATAGGGTCGGAGATGTCTCCTTCACTGCGTTGCACACTTTTGGACAAAATTATAATACCCTCTGCAAGGGTATAAAAAAACAAATTGTTATAAATATACATATTACTAGCTGACCCGGCAGACGTTGTTTTGCCACCAGATGACTTTACAATTTCTGTACAAAATTTACTTAGTTCTAGACTTATGTATTATAAAGTCATCTGCATATCTAAAGTCATCTATCGTTATCAAATCTACATCTATAAAGCAGATTTGTAAGAATTTATGTGGTTCGTTTGGCA
The DNA here is from genome assembly GCF_030179905.1 of Drosophila bipectinata. Classification (NCBI taxonomy): domain Eukaryota; kingdom Metazoa; phylum Arthropoda; class Insecta; order Diptera; family Drosophilidae; genus Drosophila; species Drosophila bipectinata. The sequence continues at coordinate 7,086,799 of NC_091740.1, read as the reverse complement.
TTACTCACTACTGTGAGCCCATTTTATGATAAACTTGGCCTCTGATTTTGAATGTAGAATTGTAATGTTGGCCATTTGCATTAGTATTTCGAACTAAAAGCATGATTTTTTTTTTATTTTTCTTATGCTCTCTACAAGGTACTTAAGGAAAAAAATATTAAGAAACACGTTCTTAAGTTGCCGCAAAAACCATAAAGATAGCCCTTTTCTATTTCCTATACACATTGATATTTAGTGACAACACATTAAGTTCGTTTGTTTTAAAGACTAAGAAGTTTTTTTCTTTCTAATAAGTTTTTGTTAGTCACGGTAAGTTCAGTTCACTTCATATCGTTTTTTGGTAACTTTTGGTGACTACACAGTAACCAATACAAGAACCAACAATCCCAGCAACCAGACGTATAATCTTAAGCCGCAGAACTCGAAATATGGCAAGTCAAAGATATATAAGAGCAAATCTAACAAATCTAACAAATAGCAAATTTTCTCTCTCATTTAGTTTGACCTGCCAAATTATGAGAGGAACACAAACTTGTACTCATACAATGACATTTCATTTCTAGCATTCCTTTCACTCCATTCTATTCTATGTTATGAATGTTATCATGCAGATGTCTAGTACATCCGAGGTGTATTTAAAAAGTAAAAGTAAATTTTGCATCAAATGTTGTGTAAAAAATAAAATTAAGTGCTCCGAAACTCTTGAAATATTGACAGAGGCATACGGTGTCAGAGAGAGTTGCTGAAGATGTCGGTATATCGCTTGGCTCGTGCCATGATATTTTTTCAAAAGTTTTGGGCATGAGTATGTCAGCGGAGTTTGTTCTGAAATTGCTGAATTTTGACCAAAAGAACCGTCGCATAAGCATCGCTCAAGAGCTGTTGAATGACGTCAACGATGACCCAGATTTACTCAAAAGGGTCATAACTGGTGACGAATCATGGGTGGTCGGCATGGCCCTGTCCCGAGAGCATAGGAAATTTTTCTGCCCGAGCTCTGCCCGAGCTCACAGTATAAAAGTGCGAAACGTCATGCTCACAGCCTACTTTCTGCTATTCGTTACTAACACCAATGCGTTCAAATCATATCAATGTATTGGGGTGCCGACCACTGGTTTATGGTTATGATGTTGAAACCAAAGCCCAATCGTCCCAACGGAAGAGCCCAGGTAAGCTAAGATTGAAAAAAGCACGCCAAAAGTTATACGCCGTTTGCGAGAAGATCCTTATCGACCAATCGTTATGAAATTTAGCATGTCGTATTATTTTGCCCAAAATATGCCAAAAATAAATAGCACAAGAAAAGAAAATAGGAACAGACACGTGACATGCAAGAATATATTTTGTATATAGCAAATAACCAAACTGTTCTATATTATGAATTTATGGCTTCACAGGTAATATAAGATTATTAAGAGAAGATGTGGTTCGGGGTTAACTTCATGGAATCAGAAAAATTATCAAGGTATTTTTTAATGTAAATAAATATGGTTTTTACGCAATTAATGGTTTTTAGTGCTTGCAGTTCAATTTTTAACACATTTATTAGGGGTTCAAATGCCAGGGTCAGTCAACGGGTGCAACAGGAGGACTTACACGCAAGCAATTTCGTGCCGTAACTGTGTGCATCAGTGGTAGTGCGACTATACTCTCCACGCAAGGGCGGCTGGTAAAAGGTCCCGGTACGTCCATGTCTATGCCACATGCCACATGCCTCATACATGAACAACATCTTACCAAACTAAAACCAAAGTGGAGAACGGAACTCCCTAAAAAAGTCCGAAAATGGGGTCAGTGACCCGTCAAACTCCAAGGACCTCAAAAAACAAGGAGTTGCTGGAGGGGCAACATCTAGAGGCGAAACTCGCCGATGCGGAGGAGGACGCCAAGGCATCTTCTTCCAAAGCGGGGCTACCCATGGAGCACCGAACGGCGTGGAGAGGAAGACCCCAGGGTCAACCTCTAAACCAACCGACGGGGCCCTTAAGGCGAACCCTGGCCCGGGAGCGTCCGAGAACCCGTACCAGGCCGAGATTATTCAATCCGGAAGAACCAGGCCGACTTCAAACCGGAAGAAACGTGTATGAGGCTAGAGCCGAAACGAATCGCTGGATCAGATTCTGCCAAGGATATCGCGCAAAGCGCGAAAAGGCAGAGATCTACGGAGGGAGAAGCCCCCCAAACCAAGAAGAGGAAGGTCCTGCCGCAGCCACCCAACCGCTCGTTTGCCGAAGTGACGAAGGGAAGAACCCTCATTGGAGTCCTGGAAAAGGGACAAAAGATGGGCTCATCCCCAAGGACCCTTGGTAACGAGTGGTTAACGAGTTGAATGGACACTCCGTGGAGAATATGCTACAGAGCGGAGGACCCCCACCAGAATGCGAAGACGCAGGATGGTATCAGGATAGCGTCAAGGTAATTGCCTGCCAAGACGCGCGATCGATGGAAACCTACAAGCGAATGGTAGCATCGCTTGGGGAGATTTAGCGCGGGGCAAAGCTGCTGGCGGTTTACTGGGAGGAGATCCCAAGTAAACCGAGGGCGCGAGTATGGCACACAGAAAAACCCGCCGACCCTAAACCATCCAGACGATGCTTAGGATATGCAATCCGACGCTTCCAACGGCGGACTGAAAAGTCGCCAGGGTCAAGGAGGCGGTAGGACTGCGGAGGCAGGTCGTCCTTACTCTCAACGAAGAGACCGTGAAATTCCTGGAAAAGTCAGAGCACCGGATCAAATACGGATTCGAGCATGTGACGTTTCTACAAATCTGATGCGAAGAGCAAACCAGGAGGTATAGAGCTGGAGGCAGACGTCCAAGAGCTAGATTTGGAGGAGCCGACCGAAGAGGGGCACCCGGAAGAAATGTCAGATGAGGAGGAGGACATCCTGGATCGGTACACCTCAGAGGAGAGCTATTTTCTGTTGACCTCTGAGACGGAGGCAGAAGTTACTGTGGTGGAGAATTTTAAGAATGTCCCTGACAATCTTGCAGATAAACAAGATTCGGAGACAGGATTCTTGGGTTGGGGGCGGCGGAGTATAGGCGCTGCAAAGCCGATACAACAGGTAAAAGGCGAGCAAAATCCTGCATCCTCACAAAAAAGAACCTTAACCTCTTTTTGCTACCCAATTTCATTAATGAAGACCACGTAGCAGCACCCATAGAGAGCCCAAAGGGCCCTCTAAGCCATCCCCTCGCAAAACAGCAGGAAGCATAAGATCGACCTGATCATAGGTTGCGATGCCAACGCCCATCATCATCAGTGGGGAAGCACTGACCCGAACGAGAGGGGTGAGTCAATCTTCGATTTTATCCTAGGCTGAAATCTTCTGGTGGGTAACAGGAGTACATTACCCACCTTCACAGTCAAGAACAGAAGGGAAGTACTTGACATTACTCTTTACTCTGACTCCCTAGCTGACAGGACTGTTAGATGGGAGTCTTAGAGAAATACTCTTTATCGGACCATCGATACATAGAATTAGTGGTCAATTTCGGGAACTTCAATCGACTAACAGTACGCAATCCGAGAAAAGCAAACTGGGAGTTATATAAGAAAAAGATCCTTGAAGAAACCTCAAACAGGAGACGTTGGCAGAAGGGAAGACCTGAATGCCATGGTGGACACGCTAACGGCGTTGGACGCCAGGGCTTTCAATAAAGCTTGTCTCAAAAGTACGAATGCACTGTCTCAAATGCACGAACATTCAACAAACATCGGAAGCCTCCCGACTCAGGAAGGTCCTCGCAACAACTGCACCAAATGTAGGATACATTATAACCTCGGAAGGTAGCTTGACCATGTCCAGCAAAGAAACCCTGGAGGCTCTCACATATGCACATTTCCCGGGATGCTCTCAAGATGAAACAACCCCGGAAACGCAGAAACAGCGAGAAAACCCCTCCTTCCCAAACCAACTCGAATACCTTTTGAGTGATAGGTATCTTAGCTGGGCGATAGACATCTTCAAGCCTTTCAAATCCCCAGGCCCAGATGGCATTGTCCCGGCACAACCAATCAAAGCCTTACCCAATCTGGAGTCATGGGTCAGGAAAGATTTCTCAGCAATTTTCAGAATAGGCATCGTACCCGCAATGTGGGTGCGGACAAAGGTTGTTTTCATACTCAAAGCGGGAGAACCATCACACTGCACCCCTAAGGAGTTTAGACCTATAAGCCTGTCGTCCTTCCTCCTCAAGACAATGGAGAGACTAATCAGCTTCCACATTAATCTTACCTTCAACCCAGATGATATCTCGGGATCACAGCATGCTTAAAGGAAGGGCCGATCCACGGCGACAGCACTCCACGAGATCTCTACGTTTCGTCGAAAAGGCACTTAGTGACAAGGAATCCGCACTCACTGCTTTTCTAGACATTGAAGGTTCGTTCAACAACATCCCGCTATGCTCGATAATCAATGCGCTGACGAGACTATGAATCAATCCGTACGCCTTATAGAGCTGTCGAGGCGTCATTAGGAGGAGAATCTACTCAAAGATACGTCAGAAAAGGCACTCCGCAAGGTGGTGTACTCTCACCCCTACTGTGAAACGTGGCGGTTAACAGCATACTACGATCCCTAAAAGGTTTCCCTTCTCTGGAAAATTTCCCCAGACCCTATGCGACCGCATGACGGACAAACTTAGGGTTCTCTCAACATGGGCAGTTAAGAATGGACTAGGAGTAAACGCACCCAAAACCGAGCTCGTCCTCTTCACTAGACATGGGATTACGCTAGACAGGAAACTGAACTGGAAGTCAAACACTATGAATAGAGCTAACAAGGCAACAATCGCGCTCTATACATGCCGAAAGGCCATTGGACTCAAATGGGGAATGTCCCCAAAGATAGTCAGATGGCTTTACACAGCAATCATAAGACCCATCCTTTTCTACGGGGTGGTGGTTGGTTGGCCTGCTTTCACAAACTCCACAAGTAGAGAGAGATTTAGGACACGGATGGCGGAGATCAGGATTATAGGCAGCCTGCGTACCACACCGACTGACGCCCTAGACTTCATACTCGACTTATTACCTGTAGATATAGTGGGGCCAAAATAGCCACGCTATCGGCAATTAGGCTACGGGAGACGGGTCTATGGAAAAGGACTTACTATGGACATACTAAGTTGGACCAACATCATTGCACGCCAATGGTGGCTACAGACTACAGGATACCCCTCGATCATCTCACTTAAAACTATAAGTTCTCCATTCCATTGAGGGAGGAATGGGCTACACATGTCCCGGGACGGGTTCCCTTCATACATACACACATAGTTTAAAGTTGAATGGCTAGGTGGAAGGCGGTTTCCACTGCGAGCGGCTGTGTCTAAATAAATCTTTCAGACTCCCCGACCTCTGTAGTGTGTTCCAAGCAGAAGTAATAGCTATCGGGGAATCACTTAGATCTCCAGCACTTACTGGCAATCAAGACACAATCTGTATCTTCTAAGACAGTCAAGCGGCACTCAAAGCCCTTGACGGTTTTCATCCAACTCCAGGACATTGAATGACTATCGCAGATCTCTTAACGAGATGGCAGAACAGCATGACATCCACCTCATATGGTTGCCCGGACATAGCGACCACGAGGGAAATTGCGCCGCCGCCGCTAGCAAGGGCAGGTACTACCAATCCTCTCCTCCCAGAGAAGGAACTTGTAGGCATTCCCTTGGGTTAAAACCAGAATATATATCGCAAATATCGGATGTATGTAGTTATGAGAAGGCCGATCCTTATGAGAATATTATAATAAAATCAATTAATTACAATAAAATATCTAAAAAATAAAGTCCCAAGGTTCTATCTTCAAAAACACGAAAGTTGGTTTTTCTACCAAAAACCATTTCCGATCGTTCAGTTATATGGCATCTATGAGATATAGTCGGCCCATCGTTTTGGAATTTGGTAGGTCGGATTAACTGACCAAAAATATAATCTATACTAAGTTCCAGCTTTCTGTCTATAAAAACATGAAACTTGGGTCATTTCCGATCGTTCAGTTGTATGGCAGCTATAGGATATAGTCAGCCGATCCCGGTCTTTCCGACTTATATACTGCGTGTAAAGGAACGAAGGGTGTGTGCAAAGTTTCAAAGTCGATAGCTTAAAAACTGAGAGACTAGTTTGCGTAGAAACAGACAGACGGACAGACGAATAGACGGTCATGGTCATATCAACTCAGGAGGTGATCCTGATCAAGAATATATATAGGGTCGTATCCTTCACTGCGTTGCACTCTTACGACCAAAATTATAATAGCCTCTGCAAGGGTATAATAAATAAACATTACACTAAACATTAATTTAACATTATTTAAACATTAACATTAAGACGCTGTGCTGCTGCCTGACCCGGCAGTAACAGGTCACCATTCCAGCTCGGCAAGAATGGTTGCACCAGTCCTGGCGCTAACGGGTTCCATTCACGGATGGCTGAATGGTTTAATGGGCAGGTGGGAGGCGGTTTCCCCTACGAGCGTATTTTTCTAAATGACTCCTAGTGACTCCCCAATATTTAATATGTGTTGCAGTGCAGTGTAACTTGCAGTGCAGTGGTAATAGCATATCCAAAGGCTTTGTACTTTTCTATTTCCGTTTTTATTGGGCCAAAGTGGGACGAATATATTGATTGTATGTTTCGGAATACGGTTGTTGGATGTGGTTTACATTACATAATCCAACATTCGGTTACAGAACCCATTCGGTTACAACAGATAAGCCTCGTCTTTTGCAGATTTGTTTAATTCAATAAGAGTAGGGTTGCGGAATGTTTCACCAGGTTTGATGTGCTTCCTGTAAACTTTAATACAGTATAGCCCATTTTACAGTCAACAAAGTCGACAAGTAGTTCTCCATTTTGGTTTTCAATTTTGGAGAAAAATTCCCAGACATCGCTTTTGCCTCTCTTTTTCATAAAAGGTGTACATACCACTTTGCAGATTCTCTTTGATACTCACCGCGCCTTGCACAGCCTAAATATTTCAAACAAATTAAATTAACTCTGACAAAAAAAAATAACACAAAAAACACTTATGGACAGGTCACAAATACACAGTTTAATACCTAACAAAACCACGTACAAATACAAAAAAACAAATTGTTATAAATATACATATTACTAGCTGACCCGGCAGACGTTGTTTTGCCACCAGATGACTTTACAATTTCTGTACAAAATTTACTTAGTTCTAGACTTATGTATTATAAAGTCATCTGCATATCTAAAGTCATCTATCGTTATCAAATCTACATCTATAAAGCAGATTTGTAAGAATTTATGTGGTTCGTTTGGCATTACTCACTACTGTGAGCCCATTTTATGATAAACTTGGCCTCTGATTTTGAATGTAGAATTGTAATGTTGACCATTTGCATTAGTATTTCGAACTAAAAGCATGATTTTTTTTTTATTTTTCTTATGCTCTCTTCAAGGTACTTAAGGAAAAAAATATTAAGAAACACGTTCTTAAGTTGCCGCAAAAACCATAAAGATAGCCCTTTTCTATTTCCTATACACATTGATATTTAGTGACAACACATTAAGTTCGTTTGTTTTAAAGACTAAGAAGTTTTTTTCTTTCTAATAAGTTTTTGTTAGTCACGGTAAGTTCACTTCACTTCATATCGTTTTTTGGTAACTTTTGGTGACTACACAGTAACCAATACAAGAAACCAACAATCCCAGCAACCAGACGTATAATCTTAAGCCGCAGAACTCGAAATATGGCAAGTCAAAGATATATAAGAGCAAATCTAACTGATGGGCAACGCGAAGCGCGAAATGAACTTCAACGGAATCGAAATCCACATAGAAATGTTGTGTTTAATCCCCAAAGAAGCCCCTGGATTGTGTTGCACCAGCGGCCAAGTCAAATTGACGCTATTGGTACCACCACCAGAGCCAATACATTCATTGGTTTCCAGAAATGAATGTAACCAAAGCCCAATCGTCCCAACGGAAGAGCCCAGGTAAGCTAAGATTGAAAAAAGCACGCCAAGTTCGATCAAATATCGAAGTTTTGATCACGGTTTTTTTCGATTACCATGGCGTGGTGCATTAAAAGTTCTTACCATATGGCCGTACGGTTAATAAACAGTATTATTTGAAAGTTATACGCCGTTTGCGAGAAGAAATACGAAAAAAACGTCCAGAATTATGGAAAAAGAATTCATGGTTTTTGCATCACAATAATGCCCCTGTTCACTCATCTTTGCTTGTGAGATATTTTTTGGCCAAAAAACTATATTTCTATCTTCGTAAACACGAAAGTTGGGTCATTTCCGATCGTTCAGTTATATGGCAGCTATAAGATATAGTCGGCCAATCCTTATGAAATTTAGCATGTCGTATTATTTTGCCAAAAATATGCCAAAAATAAATAGCACAAGAAAAGAAAATAGTAACAGACACGTGACATGCAAGAATATATTTTGTATATAGCAAATAACCAAACTGTTCTATATTATGAATTTATGGCTTCACAGGTAATATAAGATTATTAAGAGAAGATGTGGTTCGGGGTTAACTTCATGGAATCAGAGAAATTATCAAGGTATTTTTTAATGTAAATAAATATGGTTTTTACGCAATTAATGGTTTTTAGTGCTTGCAGTTCAATTTTTAACACATTTATTAGGGGTTCAAATGCCAGGGTCAGTCAACGGGTGCAACAGGGGGACTTACACGCAAGCAATTTCGTGCCGTAACTGTGTGCATCAGTGGTAGTGCGACTATACTCTCCACGCAAGGGCGGCTGGTAAAAGGTCCCGGTACGGCCATGTCTATGCCACATGCCTCATACATGAACAACATCTTACGACGCCAAGGCATCTTCTTCCAAAGCGGGGCTACCCATGGAGCACCGAACGGCGTGGAGAGGAAGACCCCAGGGTCAACCTGTAAACCAACCGACAGGGCCCTTAAGGCGAACCCTGGCCCGGGAGCGTCCGAGAACCCGTACCAGGCCGAGATTATTAAGTGGGCAAGGAAGGTCCTGCCCGACTTCAAACCGGAAGAAACGTGTATGAGGCTAGAGCCGAAACGAATCGCTGGATCAGATTCTGCCAAGGATATCGCGCAAAGCGCGAAAAGGCAGAGATCTACGGAGGGAGAAGCCCCCCAAACCAAGAAGAGGAAGGCCCAGCCGCAGCCGCCCAACCGCTCGTTTGCCGAAGTGACGAAGGGAAGAACCCTCACTGGAGTCCTGGAAAAGGGACAAAAGATGGGCTCATCCCCAAGGACCCTTGGTAACGAGTGGTTAACGAGTTGAATGGACGCTTCGTGGAGAATATGCTACAGAGCGGAGGACCCCCACCAGAATGCGAAGACGCAGGATGGTATCAGGGTAGCGTCAAGGTAATTGCCTGCCAAGACGCGCGATCGATGGAAACCTACAAGCGAATGGTAGCATCGCTTGGGGAGATTTAGCGCGGGGCAAAGCTGCTGGCGGTTTACTGGGAGGAGATCCCAAGTAAACCGAGGGCGCGAGTATGGCACACAGAAAAACCCGCCGACCCTAAACCATCCAGACGATGCTTAGGATATGCAATCCGACGCTTCCAACGGCGGACTGAAAAGTCGCCAGGGTCAAGGAGGCGGTAGGACTGCGGAGGCAGGTCGTCCTTACTCTCAACGAAGAGACCGTGAAATTCCTGGAAAAGTCAGAGCACCGGATCAAATACGGATTCGAGCATGTGACGTTTCTACAAATCTGATGCGAAGAGCAAACCAGGAGGTATAGAGCTGGAGGCAGACGTCCAAGAGCTAGATTTGGAGGAGCCGACCGAAGAGGGGCACCCGGAAGAAATGTCAGATGAGGAGGAGGACATCCTGGATCGGTACACCTCAGAGGAGAGCTATTTTCTGTTGACCTCTGAGACGGAGGCAGAAGTTACTGTGGTGGAGAATTTTAAGAATGTCCCTGACAATCTTGCAGATAAACAAGATTCGGAGACAGGATTCTTGGGTTGGGGGCGGCGGAGTATAGGCGCTGCAAAGCCGATACAACAGGTAAAAGGCGAGCAAAATCCTGCATCCTCACAAAAAAGAACCTTAACCTCTTTTTGCTACCCAATTTCATTAATGAAGACCACGTAGCAGCACCCATAGAGAGCCCAAAGGGCCCTCTAAGCCATCCCCTCGCAAAACAGCAGGAAGCATAAGATCGACCTGATCATAGGTTGCGATGCCAACGCCCATCATCATCAGTGGGGAAGCACTGACCCGAACGAGAGGGGTGAGTCAATCTTCGATTTTATCCTAGGCTGAAATCTTCTGGTGGGTAACAGGAGTACATTACCCACATTCACAGTCAAGAACAGAAGGGAAGTACTTGACATTACTCTTTACTCTGACTCCCTAGCTGACAGGACTGTTAGATGGGAGTCTTAGAGAAATACTCTTTATCGGACCATCGATACATAGAATTAGTGGTCAATTTCGGGAACTTCAATCGACTAACAGTACGCAATCCGAGAAAAGCAAACTGGGAGTTATATAAGAAAAAGATCCTTGAAGAAACCTCAAACAGGAGACGTTGGCAGAAGGGAAGACCTGAATGCCATGGTGGACACGCTAACGGCGTCGGGCGTCAGGGCTTTCAATAAAGCTTGTCTCAAAAGTACGAATGCACTGTCTCAAATGCACGAACATTCAACAAACATCGGAAGCCACCCGACTCAGGAAGGTCATCGCAACAACTGCACCAAATGTAGGATACATTATAACCTCGGAAGGTAGCTTGACCATGTCCAGCAAAGAAACCCTGGAGGCTCTCACATATGCACATTTCCCGGGATGCTCTCAAGATGAAACAACCCCGGAAACGCAGAAACAACGAGAAAACCCCTCCTTCCCAAACCAACTCGAATACCTTTTGAGTGATAGGTATCTTAGCTGGGCGATAAACATCTTCAAGCCTTTCAAATCCCCAGGCCCAGATGGCATTGTCCCGGCACAACCAATCAAAGCCTTACCCAATCTGGAGTCATGGGTCAGGAAAGATTTCTCAGCAATTTTCAGAATAGGCATCGTACCCGCAATGTGGGTGCGGACAAAGGTTGTTTTCATACCCAAAGCGGAACCATCACACTGCACCCCTAAGGAGTTTAGACCTATAAGCCTGTCGTCCTTCCTCCTCAAGACAATGGAGAGACTAATCAGCTTCCACATTAATCTTACCTTCAACCCAGATGATATCTCGGGATCACAGCATGCTTAAAGGAAGGGCCGATCCACGGCGACAGCACTCCACGAGATCTCTACGTTCGTCGAAAAGGCACTTAGTGACAAGGAATCCGCACTCACTGCTTTTCTAGACATTGAAGGTTCGTTCAACAACATCCCGCTATGCTCGATAATCAATGCGCTGACGAGACTATGAATCAATCCGTACGCCTTATAGAGCTGTCGAGGCGTCATTAGGAGGAGAATCTACTCAAAGATACGTCAGAAAAGGCACTCCGCAAGGTGGTGTACTCTCACCCCTACTGTGAAACGTGGCGGTTAACAGCATACTACGATCCCTAAAAGGTGGTGGTTGCAAGTTTATCGCTTATGCGGATGATGTCGCAATTTCCTTCTCTGGAAAATTTCCCCAGACCCTATGCGACCGCATGACGGACAAACTTATGGTTCTCTCAACATGGGCAGTTAAGAATGGACTAGGAGTAAACGCACCCAAAACCGAGCTCGTCCTCTTCACTAGACATGGGATTACGCTAGACAGGAAACTGAACTGGAAGTCAAACACTATGAATAGAGCTAACAAGGCAACAATCGCGCTCTATACATGCCGAAAGGCCATTGGACTCAAATGGGGAATGTCCCCAAAGATAGTCAGATGGCTTTACACAGCAATCATAAGACCCATCCTTTTCTACGGGGTGGTGGTTGGTTGGCCTGCTTTCACAAACTCCACAAGTAGAGAGAGATTTAGGACACGGATGGCGGAGATCAGGATTATAGGCAGCCTGCGTACCACACCGACTGACGCCCTAGACTTCATACTCGACTTACCTGTAGATATAGTGGGGCCAAAATAGCCACGCTATCGGCAATTAGGCTACGGGAGACGGGTCTATGGAAAAGGACTTACTATGGACATACTAAGTTGGACCAACATCATTGCACGCCAATGGTGGCTACAGACTACAGGATACCCCTCGATCATCTCACTTAAAACTATAAGTTCTCCATTCCATTGAGGGAGGAATGGGCTACACATGTCCCGGGACGGGTTCCCTTCATACATACACACATAGTTTAAAGTTGAATGGCTAGGTGGAAGGCGGTTTCCACTGCGAGCGGCTGTGTCTAAATAAATCTTTCAGACTCCCCGACCTCTGTAGTGTGTTCCAAGCAGAAGTAATAGCTATCGGGGAATCACTTAGATCTCCAGCACTTACTGGCAATCAAGACACAATCTGTATCTTCTAAGACAGTCAAGCGGCACTCAAAGCCCTTGACGGTTTTCATCCAACTCCAGGACATTGAATGACTATCGCAGATCTCTTAACGAGATGGCAGAACAGCATGACATCCACCTCATATGGTTGCCCGGACATAGCGACCACGAGGGAAATTGCGCCGCCGCCGCTAGCAAGGGCAGGTACTACCAATCCTCTCCTCCCAGAGAAGGAACTTGTAGGCATTCCCTTGGGTTAAAACCAGAATATATATCGCAAATATCGGATGTATGTAGTTATGAGAAGGCCGATCCTTATGAGAATATTATAATAAAATCAATTAATTACAATAAAATATCTAAAAAATAAAGTCCCAAGGTTCTATCTTCAAAAACACGAAAGTTGGTTTTTCTACCAAAAACCATTTCCGATCGTTCAGTTATATGGCATCTATGAGATATAGTCGGCCCATCGTTTTGGAATTTGGTAGGTCGGATTAACTGACCAAAAATATAATCTATACTAAGTTCCAGCTTTCTGTCTATAAAAACATGAAACTTGGGTCATTTCCGATCGTTCAGTTGTATGGCAGCTATAGGATATAGTCAGCCGATCCCGGTCTTTCCGACTTATATACTGCGTGTAAAGGAACGAAGGGTGTGTGCAAAGTTTCAAAGTCGATAGCTTAAAAACTGAGAGACTAGTTTGCGTAGAAACAGACAGACGGACAGACGAATAGACGGTCATGGTCATATCAACTCAGAAGGTGATCCTGATCAAGAATATATATAGGGTCGGATAATACCCTCTGCAAGGGTATAATAAATAAACATTACACTAAACATTAATTTAACATTATTTAAACATTAACATTAAGACGCTGTGCTGCTGCCGGACCCGGCAGTAACAGGTCACCATTCCAGCTCGGCAAGAATGGTGGCACCAGTCCTGGCGCTAACGGGTTCCATTCACGGATGGCTGAATGGTTTAATGGGCAGGTGGGAGGCGGTTTCCCCTACGAGCGTATTTTTCTAAATGACTCCTAGTGACTCCCCAATATTTAATATGTGTTGCAGTGCAGTGTAACTTGCAGTGCAGTGGTAATAGCATATCCAAAGGCTTTGTACTTTTCTATTTCCGTTTTTATTGGGCCAAAGTGGGACGAATATATTGATTGTATGTTTCGGAATACGGTTGTTGGATGTGGTTTACATTACATAATCCAACATTCGGTTACAGAACCCATTCGGTTACAACAGATAAGCCTCGTCTTTTGTAGATTTGTTTAATTCAATAAGAGTAGGGTTGCGGAATGTTTCACCAGGTTTGATGTGCTTCCTGTAAACTTTAATACAGTATAGCCCATTTTACAGTCAACAAAGTCGACAAGTAGTTCTCCATTTTGGTTTTCAATTTTGGAGAAAAATTCCCAGACATCGCTTTTGCCTCTCTTTTTCATAAAAGGTGTACATACCACTTTGCAGATTCTCTTTGATACTCACCGCGCCTTGCACAGCCTAAATATTTCAAACAAATTAAATTAACTCTGACAAAAAAAAATAACACAAAAAACACTTATGGACAGGTCACAAATACACAGTTTAATACCTAACAAAACCACGTACAAATACAAAAAAACAAATTGTTATAAATATACATATTACTAGCTGACCCGGCAGACGTTGTTTTGCCACCAGATGACTTTACAATTTCTGTACAAAATTTACTTAGTTCTAGACTTATGTATTATAAAGTCATCTGCATATCTAAAGTCATCTATCGTTATCAAATCTACATCTATAAAGCAGATTTGTAAGAATTTATGTGGTTCGTTTGGCATTACTCACTACTGTGAGCCCATTTTATGATAAACTTGGCCTCTGATTTTGAATGTAGAATTGTAATGTTGACCATTTGCATTAGTATTTCGAACTAAAAGCATGATTTTTTTTTTATTTTTCTTATGCTCTCTTCAAGGTACTTAAGGAAAAAAATATTAAGAAACACGTTCTTAAGTTGCCGCAAAAACCATAAAGATAGCCCTTTTCTATTTCCTATACACATTGATATTTAGTGACAACACATTAAGTTCGTTTGTTTTAAAGACTAAGAAGTTTTTTTCTTTCTAATAAGTTTTTGTTAGTCACGGTAAGTTCAGTTCACTTCATATCGTTTTTTGGTAACTTTTGGTGACTACACAGTAACCAATACAAGAAACCAACAATCCCAGCAACCAGACGTATAATCTTAAGCCGCAGAACTCGAAATATGGCAAGTCAAAGATATATAAGAGCAAATCTAACTGATGGGCAACGCGAAGCGCGAAATGAACTTCAACGGAATCGAAATCCACATAGAAATGTTGTGTTTAATCCCCAAAGAAGCCCCTGGATTGTGTTGCACCAGCGGCCAAGTCAAATTGAAGCTATTGGTACCACCACCAGAGCCAATACATTCCTTGGTTTCCAGAAATGAATGTAACCAAAGCCCAATCGTCCCAACGGAAGAGCCCAGGTAAGCTAAGATTGAAAAAAGCACGCCAAGTTCGATCAAATATCGAAGTTTTGATCACGGTTTTTTTCGATTACCATGGCGTGGTGCATTAAAAGTTCTTACCATATGGCCGTACGGTTAATAAACAGTATTATTTGAAAGTTATACGCCGTTTGCGAGAAGAAATACGAAAAAAACGTCCAGAATTATGGAAAAAGAATTCATGGTTTTTGCATCACAATAATGCCCCTGTTCACTCATCTTTGCTTGTGAGATATTTTTTGGCCAAAAAACTATATTTCTATCTTCGTAAACACGAAAGTTGGGTCATTTCCGATCGTTCAGTTATATGGCAGCTATAAGATATAGTCGGCCAATCCTTATGAAATTTAGCATGTCGTATTATTTTGCCAAAAATATGCCAAAAATAAATAGCACAAGAAAAGAAAATAGTAACAGACACGTGACATGCAAGAATATATTTTGTATATAGCAAATAACCAAACTGTTCTATATTATGAATTTATGGCTTCACAGGTAATATAAGATTATTAAGAGAAGATGTGGTTCGGGGTTAACTTCATGGAATCAGAGAAATTATCAAGGTATTTTTTAATGTAAATAAATATGGTTTTTACGCAATTAATGGTTTTTAGTGCTTGCAGTTCAATTTTTAACACATTTATTAGGGGTTCAAATGCCAGGGTCAGTCAACGGGTGCAACAGGGGGACTTACACGCAAGCAATTTCGTGCCGTAACTGTGTGCATCAGTGGTAGTGCGACTATACTCTCCACGCAAGGGCGGCTGGTAAAAGGTCCCGGTACGGCCATGTCTATGCCACATGCCTCATACATGAACAACATCTTACGACGCCAAGGCATCTTCTTCCAAAGCGGGGCTACCCATGGAGCACCGAACGGCGTGGAGAGGAAGACCCCAGGGTCAACCTGTAAACCAACCGACAGGGCCCTTAAGGCGAACCCTGGCCCGGGAGCGTCCGAGAACCCGTACCAGGCCGAGATTATTAAGTGGGCAAGGAAGGTCCTGCCCGACTTCAAACCGGAAGAAACGTGTATGAGGCTAGAGCCGAAACGAATCGCTGGATCAGATTCTGCCAAGGATATCGCGCAAAGCGCGAAAAGGCAGAGATCTACGGAGGGAGAAGCCCCCCAAACCAAGAAGAGGAAGGTCCAGCCGCAGCCGCCCAACCGCTCGTTTGCCGAAGTGACGAAGGGAAGAACCCTCACTGGAGTCCTGGAAAAGGGACAAAAGATGGGCTCATCCCCAAGGACCCTTGGTAACGAGTGGTTAACGAGTTGAATGGACGCTTCGTGGAGAATATGCTACAGAGCGGAGGACCCCCACCAGAATGCGAAGACGCAGGATGGTATCAGGGTAGCGTCAAGGTAATTGCCTGCCAAGACGCGCGATCGATGGAAACCTACAAGCGAATGGTAGCATCGCTTGGGGAGATTTAGCGCGGGGCAAAGCTGCTGGCGGTTTACTGGGAGGAGATCCCAAGTAAACCACCGACCCTAAACCATCCAGACGATGCTTAGGATATGCAATCCGACGCTTCCAACGGCGGACTGAAAAGTCGCCAGGGTCAAGGAGGCGGTAGGACTGCGGAGGCAGGTCGTCCTTACTCTCAACGAAGAGACCGTGAAATTCCTGGAAAAGTCAGAGCACCGGATCAAATACGGATTCGAGCATGTGACGTTTCTACAAATCTGATGCGAAGAGCAAACCAGGAGGTATAGAGCTGGAGGCAGACGTCCAAGAGCTAGATTTGGAGGAGCCGACCGAAGAGGGGCACCCGGAAGAAATGTCAGATGAGGAGGAGGACATCCTGGATCGGTACACCTCAGAGGAGAGCTATTTTCTGTTGACCTCTGAGACGGAGGCAGAAGTTACTGTGGTGGAGAATTTTAAGAATGTCCCTGACAATCTTGCAGATAAACAAGATTCGGAGACAGGATTCTTGGGTTGGGGGCGGCGGAGTATAGGCGCTGCAAAGCCGATACAACAGGTAAAAGGCGAGCAAAATCCTGCATCCTCACAAAAAAGAACCTTAACCTCTTTTTGCTACCCAATTTCATTAATGAAGACCACGTAGCAGCACCCATAGAGAGCCCAAAGGGCCCTCTAAGCCAACCCCCCGCAAAACAGCAGGAAGCATAAGATCGACCTGATCATAGGTTGCGATGCCAACGCCCATCATCATCAGTGGGGAAGCACTGACCCGAACGAGAGGGGTGAGTCAATCTTCGATTTTATCCTAGGCTGAAATCTTCTGGTGGGTAACAGGAGTACATTACCCACCTTCACAGTCAAGAACAGAAGGGAAGTACTTGACATTACTCTTTACTCTGACTCCCTAGCTGACAGGACTGTTAGATGGGAGTCTTAGAGAAACACTCTTTATCGGACCATCGATACATAGAATTAGTGGTCAATTTCGGGAACTTCAATCGACTAACAGTACGCAATCCGAGAAAAGCAAACTGGGAGTTATATAAGAAAAAATTAGAAAGATCCTTGGGGAAACCTCAAACAGGAGACGTTGGCAGAAGGGAAGACCTGGATGCCATGGTGGACACGCTAACGGCGTCGGGCGTCAGGGCTTTCAATAAAGCTTGTCTCAAAAGTACGAATGCACTGTCTCAAATGCACGAACATTCAACAAACATCGGAAGCCTCCCGACTCAGGAAGGTCCTCGCAACAACTGCACCAAATGTAGGATACATTATAACCTCGGAAGGTAGCTTGACCATGTCCAGCAAAGAAACCCTGGAGGCTCTCACATATGCACATTTCCCGGGATGCTCTCAAGATGAAACAACCCCGGAAACGCAGAAACAACGAGAAAACCCCTCCTTCCCAAACCAACTCGAATACCTTTTGAGTGATAGGTATCTTAGCTGGGCGATAAACATCTTCAAGCCTTTCAAATCCCCAGGCCCAGATGGCATTGTCCCGGCACAACCAATCAAAGCCTTACCCAATCTGGAGTCATGGGTCAGGAAAGATTTCTCAGCAATTTTCAGAATAGGCATCGTACCCGCAATGTGGGTGCGGACAAAGGTTGTTTTCATACCCAAAGCGGGAGAACCATCACACTGCACCCCTAAGGAGTTTAGACCTATAAGCCTGTCGTCCTTCCTCCTCAAGACAATGGAGAGACTAATCAGCTTCCACATTAATCTTACCTTCAACCCAGATAATATCTCGGGATCACAGCATGCTTAAAGGAAGGGCCGATCCACGGCGACAGCACTCCACGAGATCTCTACGTTCGTCGAAAAGGCACTTAGTGACAAGGAATCCGCACTCACTGCTTTTCTAGACATTGAAGGTTCGTTCAACAACATCCCGCTATGCTCGATAATCAATGCGCTGACGAGACTATGAATCAATCCGTACGCCTTATAGAGCTGTCGAGGCGTCATTAGGAGGAGAATCTACTCAAAGATACGTCAGAAAAGGCACTCCGCAAGGTGGTGTACTCTCACCCCTACTGTGAAACGTGGCGGTTAACAGCATACTACGATCCCTAAAAGGTTTCCCTTCTCTGGAAAATTTCCCCAGACCCTATGCGACCGCATGACGGACAAACTTAGGGTTCTCTCAACATGGGCAGTTAAGAATGGACTAGGAGTAAACGCACCCAAAACCGAGCTCGTCCTCTTCACTAGACATGGGATTACGCTAGACAGGAAACTGAACTGGAAGTCAAACACTATGAATAGAGCTAACAAGGCAACAATCGCGCTCTATACATGCCGAAAGGCCATTGGACTCAAATGGGGAATGTCCCCAAAGATAGTCAGATGGCTTTACACAGCAATCATAAGACCCATCCTTTTCTACGGGGTGGTGGTTGGTTGGCCTGCTTTCACAAACTCCATAAGTAGAGAGAGATTTAGGACACGGATGGCGGAGATCAGGATTATAGGCAGCCTGCGTACCACACCGACTGACGCCCTAGACTTCATACTCGACTTATTACCTGTAGATATAGTGGGGCCAAAATAGCCACGCTATCGGCAATTAGGCTACGGGAGACGGGTCTATGGAAAAGGACTTACTATGGACATACTAAGTTGGACCAACATCATTGCACGCCAATGGTGGCTACAGACTACAGGATACCCCTCGATCATCTCACTTAAAACTATAAGTTCTCCATTCCATTGAGGGAGGAATGGGCTACACATGTCCCGGGACGGGTTCCCTTCATACATACACACATAGTTTAAAGTTGAATGGCTAGGTGGAAGGCGGTTTCCACTGCGAGCGGCTGTGTCTAAATAAATCTTTCAGACTCCCCGACCTCTGTAGCGTGTTCCAAGCAGAAGTAATAGCTATCGGGGAATCACTTAGATCTCCAGCACTTACTGGCAATCAAGACACAATCTGTATCTTCTAAGACAGTCAAACGGCACTCAAAGCCCTTGACGGGTTTCATCCAACTCCAGGACATTGAATGACTATCGCAGATCTCTTAACGAGATGGCAGAACAGCATGACATCCACCTCATATGGTTGCCCGGACATAGCGACCACGACCGCTAGCAAGGGCAGGTACTACCAATCCTCTTCTCCCAGAGAAGGAACTTGTAGGCATTCCCTTGGGTTAAAACCAGAATATATATCGCAAATATCGGATGTATGTAGTTATGAGAACGCCGATCCTTATGAGAATATTATAATAAAATCAATTAATTACAATAAAATATCTAAAAAATAAAGTCCCAAGGTTCTATCTTCAAAAACACGAAAGTTGGTTTTTCTACCAAAAACCATATCCGATCGTTCAGATATATGGCATCTATGAGATATAGTCGGCCCATCGTTTTGGAATTTGGTAGGTCGGATTAACTGACCAAAAATATAATCTATACTAAGTTCCAGCTTTCTGTCTATAAAAACATGAAACTTGGGTCATTTCCGATCGTTCAGTTGTATGGCAGCTATAGGATATAGTCGGCCGATCCCGGTCTTTCCGACTTATA
This sequence comes from Drosophila bipectinata, assembly GCF_030179905.1. Taxonomy (NCBI): domain Eukaryota; kingdom Metazoa; phylum Arthropoda; class Insecta; order Diptera; family Drosophilidae; genus Drosophila; species Drosophila bipectinata. Next base: position 7,066,870 of record NC_091740.1, on the reverse strand, counting down.
TACTGCGTGTAAAGGAACGAAGGGTGTGTGCAAAGTTTCAAAGTCGATAGCTTAAAAACTGAGAGACTAGTTTGCGTAGAAACAGACAGACGGATAGACGAATAGACGGTCATGGTCATATCAACTCAGGAGGTGATCCTGATCAAGAATATATATAGGGTCGAATCCTTCACTGCGTTGCACTCTTACGACCAAAATTATAATACCCTCTGCAAGGGTATTATAAATAAACATTACACTAAACATTAATTTAACATTATTTAAACATTAACATTAAGACGCTGTGCTGCTGCCTGACCCGGCAGTAACAGGTCACCATTCCAGCTCGGCAAGAATGGTGGCACCAGTCCTGGCGCTAACGGGTTCCATTCACGGATGGCTGAATGGTTTAATGGGCAGGTGGGAGGCGGTTTCCCCTACGAGCGTATTTTTCTAAATGACTCCTAGTGACTCCCCAATATTTAATATGTGTTGCAGTGCAGTGTAACTTGCAGTGCAGTGGTAATAGCATATCCAAAGGCTTTGTACTTTTCTATTTCCGTTTTTATTGGCCCAAAGTGGGACGAATATATTGATTGTATGTTTCGGAATACGGTTGTTGGATGTGGTTTACATTACATAATCCAACATTCGGTTACAGAACCCATTCGGTTACAACAGATAAGCCTCGTCTTTTGTAGATTTGTTTAATTCAATAAGAGTAGGGTTGCGGAATGTTTCACCAGGTTTGATGTGCTTCCTGTAAACTTTAATACAGTATAGCCCATTTTACAGTCAACAAAGTCGACAAGTAGTTCTCCATTTTGGTTTTCAATTTTGGAGAAAAATTCCCAGACATCGCTTTTGCCTCTCTTTTTCATAAAAGGTGTACATACCACTTTGCAGATTCTCTTTGATACTCACCGCGCCTTGCACAGCCTAAATATTTCAAACAAATTAAATTAACTCTGACAAAAAAAAATAACACAAAAAACACTTATGGACAGGTCACAAATACACAGTTTAATACCTAACAAAACCACGTACAAATACAAAAAAACAAATTGTTATAAATATACATATTACTAGCTGACCCGGCAGACGTTGTTTTGCCACCAGATGACTTTACAATTTCTGTACAAAATTTACTTAGTTCTAGACTTATGTATTATAAAGTCATCTGCATATCTAAAGTCATCTATCGTTATCAAATCTACATCTATAAAGCAGATTTGTAAGAATTTATGTGGTTCGTTTGGCATTACTCACTACTGTGAGCCCATTTTATGATAAACTTGGCCTCTGATTTTGAATGTAGAATTGTAATGTTGACCATTTGCATTAGTATTTCGAACTAAAAGCATGATTTTTTTTTTATTTTTCTTATGCTCTCTTCAAGGTACTTAAGGAAAAAAATATTAAGAAACACGTTCTTAAGTTGCCGCAAAAACCATAAAGATAGCCCTTTTCTATTTCCTATACACATTGATATTTAGTGACAACACATTAAGTTCGTTTGTTTTAAAGACTAAGAAGTTTTTTTCTTTCTAATAAGTTTTTGTTAGTCACGGTAAGTTTACTTCACTTCATATCGTTTTTTGGTAACTTTTGGTGACTATACAGTAACCAATACAAGAAACCAACAATCCCAGCAACCAGACGTATAATCTTAAGCCGCAGAACTCGAAATATGGCAAGTCAAAGATATATAAGAGCAAATCTAACTGATGGGCAACGCGAAGCGCGAAATGAACTTCAACGGAATCGAAATCCACATAGAAATGTTGTGTTTAATCCCCAAAGAAGCCCCTGGATTGTGTTGCACCAGCGGCCAAGTCAAATTGACGCTATTGGTACCACCACCAGAGCCAATACATTCATTGGTTTCCAGAAATGAATGTAACCAAAGCCCAATCGTCCCAACGGAAGAGCCCAGGTAAGCTAAGATTGAAAAAAGCACGCCAAGTTCGATCAAATATCGAAGTTTTGATCACGGTTTTTTTCGATTACCATGGCGTGGTGCATTAAAAGTTCTTACCATATGGCCGTACGGTTAATAAACAGTATTATTTGAAAGTTATACGCCGTTTGCGAGAAGAAATACGAAAAAAACGTCCAGAATTATGGAAAAAGAATTCATGGTTTTTGCATCACGATAATGCCCCTGCTCACTCATCTTTGCTTGTGAGATATTTTTTGGCCAAAAAACTATATTTCTATCTTCGTAAACACGAAAGTTGGGTCATTTCCGATCGTTCAGTTATATGGCAGCTATAAGATATAGTCGGCCAATCCTTATGAAATTTAGCATGTCGTATTATTTTGCCAAAAATATGCCAAAAATAAATAGCACAAGAAAAGAAAATAGGAACAGACACGTGACATGCAAGAATATATTTTGTATATAGCAAATAACCAAACTGTTCTATATTATGAATTTATGGCTTCACAGGTAATATAAGATTATTAAAAGATGTGGTTCGGGGTTAACTTCATGGAATCAGAGAAATTATCAAGGTATTTTTTAATGTAAATAAATATGGTTTTTACGCAATTAATGGTTTTTAGTGCTTGCAGTTCAATTTTTAACACATTTATTAGGGGTTCAAATGCCAGGGTCAGTCAACGGGTGCAACAGGGGGACTTACACGCAAGCAATTTCGTGCCGTAACTGTGTGCATCAGTGGTAGTGCGACTATACTCTCCACGCAAGGGCGGCTGGTAAAAGGTCCCGGTACGGCCATGTCTATGCCACATGCCTCATACATGAACAACATCTTACGACGCCAAGGCATCTTCTTCCAAAGCGGGGCTACCCATGGAGCACCGAACGGCGTGGAGAGGAAGACCCCAGGGTCAACCTCTAAACCAACCGACAGGGCCCTTAAGGCGAACCCTGGCCCGGGAGCGTCCGAGAACCCGTACCAGGCCGAGATTATTAAGTGGGCAAGGAAGGTCCTGCCCGACTTCAAACCGGAAGAAACGTGTATGAGGCTAGAGCCGAAACGAATCGCTGGATCAGATTCTGCCAAGGATATCGCGCAAAGCGCGAAAAGGCAGAGATCTACGGAGGGAGAAGCCCCCAAACCAAGAAGAGGAAGGTCCAGCCGCAGCCGCCCAACCGCTCGTTTGCCGAAGTGACGAAGGGAAGAACCCTCATTGGAGTCCTGGAAAAGGGACAAAAGATGGGCTCATCCCCAAGGACCCTTGGTAACGAGTGGTTAACGAGTTGAATGGACGCTTCGTGGAGAATATGCTACAGGGCGGAGGACCCCCACCAGAATGCGAAGACGCAGGATGGTATCAGGGTAGCGTCAAGGTAATTGCCTGCCAAGACGCGCGATCGATGGAAACCTACAAGCGAATGGTAGCATCGCTTGGGGAGATTTAGCGCGGGGCAAAGCTGCTGGCGGTTTACTGGGAGGAGATCCCAAGTAAACCGAGGGCGCGAGTATGGCACACAGAAAAACCCGCCGACCCTAAACCATCCAGACGATGCTTAGGATATGCAATCCGACGCTTCCAACGGCGGACTGAAAAGTCGCCAGGGTCAAGGAGGCGGTAGAACTGCGGAGGCAGGTCGTCCTTACTCTCAACGAAGAGACCGTGAAATTCCTGGAAAAGTCAGAGCACCGGATCAAATACGGATTCGAGCATGTGACGTTTCAACAAATCTGATGCGAAGAGCAAACCAGGAGGTATAGAGCTGGAGGCAGACGTCCAAGAGCTAGATTTGGAGGAGCCGACCGAAGAGGGGCACCCGGAAGAAATGTCAGATGAGGAGGAGGACATCCTGGATCGGTACACCTCAGAGGAGAGCTATTTTCTGTTGACCTCTGAGACGGAGGCAGAAGTTACTGTGGTGGAGAATTTTAAGAATGTCCCTGACAATCTTGCAGATAAACAAGATTCGGAGACAGGATTCTTGGGTTGGGGGCGGCGGAGTATAGGCGCTGCAAAGCCGATACAACAGGTAAAAGGCGAGCAAAATCCTGCATCCTCACAAAAAAGAACCTTAACCTCTTTTTGCTACCCAATTTCATTAATGAAGACCACGTAGCAGCACCCATAGAGAGCCCAAAGGGCCCTCTAAGCCATCCCCTCGCAAAACAGCAGGAAGCATAAGATCGACCTGATCATAGGTTGCGATGCCAACGCCCATCATCATCAGTGGGGAAGCACTGACACGAACGAGAGGGGTGAGTCAATCTTCGATTTTATCCTAGGCTGAAATCTTCTGGTGGGTAACAGGAGTACATTACCCACCTTCACAGTCAAGAACAGAAGGGAAGTACTTGACATTACTCTTTACTCTGACTCCCTAGCTGACAGGACTGTTAGATGGGAGTCTTAGAGAAGAGTCTTAGAGTCCTCGCAACAACTGCACCAAATGTAGGATACATTATAACCTCGGAAGGTAGCTTGACCATGTCCAGCAAAGAAACCCTGGAGGCTCTCACATATGCACATTTCCCGGGATGCTCTCAAGATGAAACAACCCCGGAAACGCAGAAACAACGAGAAAACCCCTCCTTCCCAAACCAACTCGAATACCTTTTGAGTGATAGGTATCTTAGCTGGGCGATAGACATCTTCAAGCCTTTCAAATCCCCAGGCCCAGATGGCATTGTCCCGGCACAACCAATCAAAGCCTTACCCAATCTGGAGTCATGGGTCAGGAAAGATTTCTCAGCAATTTTCAGAATAGGCATCGTACCCGCAATGTGGGTGCGGACAAAGGTTGTTTTCATACCCAAAGCGGGAGAACCATCACACTGCACCCCTAAGGAGTTTAGACCTATAAGCCTGTCGTCCTTCCTCCTCAAGACAATGGAGAGACTAATCAGCTTCCACATTAATCTTACCTTCAACCCAGATGATATCTCGGGATCACAGCATGCTTAAAGGAAGGGCCGATCCACGGCGACGGCACTCCACGAGATCTCAACGTTCGTCGAAAAGGCACTTAGTGACAAGGAATCCGCACTCACTGCTTTTCTAGACATTGAAGGTTCGTTCAACAACATCCCGCTATGCTCGATAATCAATGCGCTGACGAGACTATGAATCAATCCGTACGCCTTATAGAGCTGTCGAGGCGTCATTAGGAGGAGAATCTACTCAAAGATACGTCAGAAAAGGCACTCCGCAAGGTGGTGTACTCTCACCCCTACTGTGAAACGTGGCGGTTAACAGCATACTACGATCCCTAAAAGGTGGTGGTTGCAAGTTTATCGCTTATGCGGATGATGTCGCAATTTCGTTCTCTGGAAAATTTCCCCAGACCCTATGCGACCGCATGACGGACAAACTTAGGGTTCTCTCAACATGGGCAGTTAAGAATGGACTAGGAGTAAACGCACCCAAAACCGAGCTCGTCCTCTTCACTAGACATGGGATTACGCTAGACAGGAAACTGAACTGGAAGTCAAACACTATGAATAGAGCTAACAAGGCAACAATCGCGCTCTATACATGCCGAAAGGCCATTGGACTCAAATGGGGAATGTCCCCAAAGATAGTGAGATGGCTTTACACAGCAATCATAAGACCCATCCTTTTCTACGGGGTGGTGGTTGGTTGGCCTGCTTTCACAAACTCCACAAGTAGAGAGAGATTTAGGACACGGATGGCGGAGATCAGGATTATAGGCAGCCTGCGTACCACACCGACTGACGCCCTAGACTTCATACTCGACTTATTACCTGTAGATATAGTGGGGCCAAAATAGCCACGCTATCGGCAATTAGGCTACGGGAGACGGGTCTATGGAAAAGGACTTACTATGGACATACTAAGTTGGACCAACATCATTGCACGCCAATGGTGGCTACAGATTACAGAATACCCCTCGATCATCTCACTTAAAACTATAAGTTCTCCATTCCATTGAGGGAGGAATGGGCTACACATGTCCCGGGACGGGTTCCCTTCATACATACACACATAGTTTAAAGTTGAATGGCTAGGTGGAAGGCGGTTTCCACTGCGAGCGGCTGTGTCTAAATAAATCTTTCAGACTCCCCGACCTCTGTAGCGTGTTCCAAGCAGAAGTAATAGCTATCGGGGAATCACTTAGATCTCCAGCACTTACTGGCAATCAAGACACAATCTGTATCTTCTAAGACAGTCAAACGGCACTCAAAGCCCTTGACGGTTTTCATCCAACTCCAGGACATTGAATGACTATCGCAGATCTCTTAACGAGATGGCAGAACAGCATGACATCCACCTCATATGGTTGCCCGGACATAGCGACCACGACCGCTAGCAAGGGCAGGTACTACCAATCCTCTCCTCCCAGAGAAGGAACTTGTAGGCATTCCCTTGGGTTAAAACCAGAATATATATCGCAAATATCGGATGTATGTAGTTATGAGAAGGCCGATCCTTATAAGAATATTATAATAAAATCAATTAATTACAATAAAATATCTAAAAAATAAAGTCCCAAGGTTCTATCTTCAAAAACACGAAAGTTGGTTTTTCTACCAAAAACCATTTCCGATCGTTCAGTTATATGGCATCTATGAGATATAGTCGGCCCATCGTTTTGGAATTTGGTAGGTCGGATTAACTGACCAAAAATATAATCTATACTAAGTTCCAGCTTTCTGTCCATAAAAACATGAAACTTGGGTCATTTCCGATCGTTCAGTTGTATGGCAGCTATAGGATATAGTCGGCCGATCCCGGTCTTTCCGACTTATATACTGCGTGTAAAGGAACGAAGGGTGTGTGCAAAGTTTCAAAGTCGATAGCTTAAAAACTGAGAGACTAGTTTGCGTAGAAACAGACAGACGGACAGACGAATAGACGGTCATGGTCATATCAACTCAGAAGGTGATCCTGATCAAGAATATATATAGGGTCGGATAATACCCTCTGCAAGGGTATAATAAATAAACATTACACTAAACATTAATTTAACATTATTTAAACATTAACATTAAGACGCTGTGCTGCTGCCGGACCCGGCAGTAACAGGTCACCATTCCAGCTCGGCAAGAATGGTGGCACCAGTCCTGGCGCTAACGGGTTCCATTCACGGATGGCTGAATGGTTTAATGGGCAGGTGGGAGGCGGTTTCCCCTACGAGCGTATTTTTCTAAATGACTCCTAGTGACTCCCCAATATTTAATATGTGTTGCAGTGCAGTGTAACTTGCAGTGCAGTGGTAATAGCATATCCAAAGGCTTTGTACTTTTCTATTTCCGTTTTTATTGGCCCAAAGTGGGACGAATATATTGATTGTATGTTTCGGAATACGGTTGTTGGATGTGGTTTACATTACATAATCCAACATTCGGTTACAGAACCCATTCGGTTACAACAGATAAGCCTCGTCTTTTGTAGATTTGTTTAATTCAATAAGAGTAGGTTTGCGGAATTTACTGCCATTTACGATGTAGCATTTATGTTTCACCAGGTTTGATGTGCTTCCTGTAAACTTTAATACAGTATAGCCCATTTTACAGTCAACAAAGTCGACAAGTAGTTCTCCATTTTGGTTTTCAATTTTGGAGAAAAATTCCCAGACATCGCTTTTGCCTCTCTTTTTCATAAAAGGTGTACATACCACTTTGCAGATTCTCTTTGATACTCACCGCGCCTTGCACAGCCTAAATATTTCAAACAAATTAAATTAACTCTGACAAAAAAAAATAACACAAAAAACACTTATGGACAGGTCACAAATACACAGTTTAATACCTAACAAAACCACGTACAAATAAAAAAAAACAAATTGTTATAAATATACATATTACTAGCTGACCCGGCAGACGTTGTTTTGCCACCAGATGACTTTACAATTTCTGTACAAAATTTACTTAGTTCTAGACTTATGTATTATAAAGTCATCTGCATATCTAAAGTCATCTATCGTTATCAAATCTACATCTATAAAGCAGATTTGTAAGAATTTATGTGGTTCGTTTGGCATTACTCACTACTGTGAGCCCATTTTATGATAAACTTGGCCTCTGATTTTGAATGTAGAATTGTAATGTTGACCATTTGCATTAGTATTTCGAACTAAAAGCATGATTTTTTTTTTATTTTTCTTATGCTCTCTTCAAGGTACTTAAGGAAAAAAATATTAAGAAACACGTTCTTAAGTTGCCGCAAAAACCATAAAGATAGCCCTTTTCTATTTCCTATACACATTGATATTTAGTGACAACACATTAAGTTCGTTTGTTTTAAAGACTAAGAAGTTTTTTTCTTTCTAATAAGTTTTTGTTAGTCACGGTAAGTTCAGTTCACTTCATATCGTTTTTTGGTAACTTTTGGTGACTACACAGTAACCAATACAAGAAACCAACAATCCCAGCAACCAGACGTATAATCTTAAGCCGCAGAACTCGAAATATGGCAAGTCAAAGATATATAAGAGCAAATCTAACTGATGGGCAACGCGAAGCGCGAAATGAACTTCAACGGAATCGAAATCCACATAGAAATGTTGTGTTTAATCCCCAAAGAAGCCCCTGGATTGTGTTGCACCAGCGGCCAAGTCAAATTGACGCTATTGGTACCACCACCAGAGCCAATACATTCATTGGTTTCCAGAAATGAATGTAACCAAAGCCCAATCGTCCCAACGGAAGAGCCCAGGTAAGCTAAGATTGAAAAAAGCACGCCAAGTTCGATCAAATATCGAAGTTTTGATCACGGTTTTTTTCGATTACCATGGCGTGGTGCATTAAAAGTTCTTACCATATGGCCGTACGGTTAATAAACAGTATTATTTGAAAGTTATACGCCGTTTGCGAGAAGAAATACGAAAAAAAGGTCCAGAATTATGGAAAAAGAATTCATGGTTTTTGCATCACGATAATGCCCCTGCTCACTCATCTTTGCTTGTGAGATATTTTTTGGCCAAAAAACTATATTTCTATCTTCGTAAACACGAAAGTTGGGTCATTTCCGATCGTTCAGTTATATGGCAGCTATAAGATATAGTCGGCCAATCCTTATGAAATTTAGCATGTCGTATTATTTTGCCAAAAATATGCCAAAAATAAATAGCACAAGAAAAGAAAATAGGAACAGACACGTGACATGCAAGAATATATTTTGTATATAGCAAATAACCAAACTGTTCTATATTATGAATTTATGGCTTCACAGGTAATATAAGATTATTAAGAGAAGATGTGGTTCGGGGTTAACTTCATGGAATCAGAGAAATTATCAAGGTATTTTTTAATGTAAATAAATATGGTTTTTACGCAATTAATGGTTTTTAGTGCTTGCAGTTCAATTTTTAACACATTTATTAGGGGTTCAAATGCCAGGGTCAGTCAACGGGTGCAACAGGGGGACTTACACGCAAGCAATTTCGTGCCGTAACTGTGTGCATCAGTGGTAGTGCGACTATACTCTCCACGCAAGGGCGGCTGGTAAAAGGTCCCGGTACGGCCATGTCTATGCCACATGCCTCATACATGAACAACATCTTACGACGCCAAGGCATCTTCTTCCAAAGCGGGGCTACCCATGGAGCACCGAACGGCGTGGAGAGGAAGACCCCAGGGTCAACCTCTAAACCAACCGACAGGGCCCTTAAGGCGAACCCTGGCCCGGGAGCGTCCGTGAACCCGTACCAGGCCGAGATTATTAAGTGGGCAAGGAAGGTCCTGCCCGACTTCAAACCGGAAGAAACGTGTATGAGGCTAGAGCCGAAACGAATCGCTGGATCAGATTCTGCCAAGGATATCGCGCAAAGCGCGAAAAGGCAGAGATCTACGGAGGGAGAAGCCCCCAAACCAAGAAGAGGAAGGTCCAGCCGCAGCCAATGAGGGCTCATCCCCAAGGACCCTTGGTAACGAGTGGTTAACGAGTTGAATGGACGCTTCGTGGAGAATATGCTACAGAGCGGAGGACCCCCACCAGAATGCGAAGACGCAGGATGGTATCAGGGTAGCGTCAAGGTAATTGCCTGCCAAGACGCGCGATCGATGGAAACCTACAAGCGAATGGTAGCATCGCTTGGGGAGATTTAGCGCGGGGCAAAGCTGCTGGCGGTTTACTGGGAGGAGATCCCAAGTAAACCGAGGGCGCGAGTATGGCACACAGAAAAACCCGCCGACCCTAAACCATCCAGACGATGCTTAGGATATGCAATCCGACGCTTCCAACGGCGGACTGAAAAGTCGCCAGGGTCAAGGAGGCGGTAGGACTGCGGAGGCAGGTCGTCCTTACTCTCAACGAAGAGACCGTGAAATTCCTGGAAAAGTCAGAGCACCGGATCAAATACGGATTCGAGCATGTGACGTTTCTACAAATCTGATGCGAAGAGCAAACCAGGAGGTAGAGAGCTGGAGGCAGACGTCCAAGAGCTAGATTTGGAGGAGCCGACCGAAGAGGGGCACCCGGAAGAAATGTCAGATGAGGAGGAGGACATCCTGGATCGGTACACCTCAGAGGAGAGCTATTTTCTGTTGACCTCTGAGACGGAGGCAGAAGTTACTGTGGTGGAGAATTTAAAGAATGTCCCTGACAATCTTGCAGATAAACAAGATTCGGAGACAGGATTCTTGGGTTGGGGGCGGCGGAGTATAGGCGCTGCAAAGCCGATACAACAGGTAAAAGGCGAGCAAAATCCTGCATCCTCACAAAAAAGAACCTTAACCTCTTTTTGCTACCCAATTTCATTAATGAAGACCACGTAGCAGCACCCATAGAGAGCCCAAAGGGCCCTCTAAGCCATCCCCTCGCAAAACAGCAGGAAGCATAAGATCGACCTGATCATAGGTTGCGATGCCAACGCCCATCATCATCAGTGGGGAAGCACTGACCCGAACGAGAGGGGTGAGTCAATCTTCGATTTTATCCTAGGCTGAAATCTTCTGGTGGGTAACAGGAGTACATTACCCACCTTCACAGTCAAGAACAGAAGGGAAGTACTTGACATTACTCTTTACTCTGACTCCCTAGCTGACAGGACTGTTAGATGGGAGTCTTAGAGAAATACTCTTTATCGGACCATCGATACATAGAATTAGTGGTCAATTTCGGGAACTTCAATCGACTAACAGTACGCAATCCGAGAAAAGCAAACTGGGAGTTATATAAGAAAAAATTAGAAAGATCCTTGGGGAAACCTCAAACAGGAGACGTTGGCAGAAGGGAAGACCTGGATGCCATGGTGGACACGCTAACGGCGTCGGGCGCCAGGGCTTTCAATAAAGCTTGTCTCAAAAGTACGAATGCACTGTCTCAAATGCACGAACATTCAACAAACATCGGAAGCCTCCCGACTCAGGAAGGTCCTCGCAACAACTGCACCAAATGTAGGATACATTATAACCTCGGAAGGTAGCTTGACAATGTCCAGCAAAGAAACCCTGGAGGCTCTCACATATGCACATTTCCCGGGATGCTCTCAAGATGAAACAACCCCGGAAACGCAGAAACAACGAGAAAACCCCTCCTTCCCAAACCAACTCGAATACCTTTTGAGTGATAGGTAACTTAGCTGGGCGATAAACATCTTCAAGCCTTTCAAATCCCCAGGCCCAGATGGCATTGTCCCGGCACAACCAATCAAAGCCTTACCCAATCTGGAGTCATGGGTCAGGAAAGATTTCTCAGCAATTTTCAGAATAGGCATCGTACCCGCAATTTGGGTGCGGACAAAGGTTGTTTTCATACCCAAAGCGGGAGAACCATCACACTGCACCCCTAAGAAGTTTAGACCTATAAGCCTGTCGTCCTTCCTCCTCAAGACAATGGAGAGACTAATCAGCTTCCACATTAATCTTACCTTCAACCCAGATGATATCTCGGGATCACAGCATGCTTAAAGGAAGGGCCGATCCACGGCGACGGCACTCCACGAGATCTCAACGTTCGTCGAAAAGGCACTTAGTGACAAGGAATCCGCACTCACTGCTTTTCTAGACATTGAAGGTTCGTCCAACAACATCCCGCTATGCTCGATAATCAATGCGCTGACGAGACTATGAATCAATCCGTACGCCTTATAGAGCTGTCGAGGCGTCATTAGGAGGAGAATCTACTCAAAGATACGTCAGAAAAGGCACTCCGCAAGGTGGTGTACTCTCACCCCTACTGTGAAACGTGGCGGTTAACAGCATACTACGATCCCTAAAAGGTGGTGTTTGCAAGTTTATCGCTTATGCGGATGATGTCGCAATTTCCTTCTCTGGAAAATTTCCCCAGACCCTATGCGACCGCATGACGGACAAACTTAGGGTTCTCTCAACATGGGCAGTTAAGAATGGACTAGGAGTAAACGCACCCAAAACCGAGCTCGTCCTCTTCACTAGACATGGGATTACGCTAGACAGGAAACTGAACTGGAAGTCAAACACTATGAATAGAGCTAACAAGGCAACAATCGCGCTCTATACATGCCGAAAGGCCATTGGACTCAAATGGGGAATGTCCCCAAAGATAGTGAGATGGCTTTACACAGCAATCATAAGACCCATCCTTTTCTACGGGGTGGTGGTTGGTTGGCCTGCTTTCACAAACTCCACAAGTAGAGAGAGATTTAGGACACGGATGGCGGAGATCAGGATTATAGGCAGCCTGCGTACCACACCGACTGACGCCCTAGACTTCATACTCGACTTATTACCTGTAGATATAGTGGGGCCAAAATAGCCACGCTATCGGCAATTAGGCTACGGGAGACGGGTCTATGGAAAAGGACTTACTATGGACATACTAAGTTGGACCAACATCATTGCACGCCAATGGTGGCTACAGACTACAGGATACCCCTCGATCATCTCACTTAAAACTATAAGTTCTCCATTCCATTGAGGGAGGAATGGGCTACACATGTCCCGGGACGGGTTCCCTTCATACATACACACATAGTTTAAAGTTGAATGGCTAGGTGGAAGGCGGTTTCCACTGCGAGCGGCTGTGTCTAAATAAATCTTTCAGACTCCCCGACCTCTGTAGTGTGTTCCAGTTCCAAGCAGAAGTAATAGCTATCGGGGAATCACTTAGATCTCCAGCACTTACTGGCAATCAAGACACAATCTGTATCTTCTAAGACAGTCAAGCGGCACTCAAAGCCCTTGACGGTTTTCATCCAACTCCAGGACATTGAATGACTGTCGCAGATCTCTTAACGAGATGGCAGAACAGCATGACATCCACCTCATATGGTTGCCCGGACATAGCGACCACGAGGGAAATTGCGCCGCCGCCGCTAGCAAGGGCAGGTACTACCAATCCTCTCCTCCCAGAGAAGGAACTTGTAGGCATTCCCTTGGGCTAAAACCAGAATATATATCGCAAATATCGGATGTATGTAGTTATGAGAAGGCCGATTCTTATGAGAATATTATAATAAAATCAATTAATTACAATAAAATATCTAAAAAAATAAAGTCCCAAGGTTCTATCTTCAAAAACACGAAAGTTGGTTTTTCTACCAAAAACCATTTCCGATCGTTCAGTTATATGGCATCTATGAGATATAGTCGGCCCATCGTTTTGGAATTTGGTAGGTCGGATTAACTGACCAAAAATATAATCTATACTAAGTTCCAGCTTTCTGTCTATAAAAACATGAAACTTGGGTCATTTCCGATCGTTCAGTTGTATGGCAGCTATAGGATATAGTCGGCCGATCCCGGTCTTTCCGACTTATATACTGCGTGTAAAGGAACGAAGGGTGTGTGCAAAGTTTCAAAGTCGATAGCTTAAAAACTGAGAGACTAGTTTGCGTAGAAACAGACAGACGGACAGACGAATAGACGGTCATGGTCATATCAACTCAGGAGGTGATCCTGATCAAGAATATATATAGGGTCGGATCCTTCACTGCGTTGCACTTTTACGACCAAAATTATAATACCCTCTGCAAGGGTATAATAAATAAACATTACACTAAACATTAATTTAACATTATTTAAACATTAACATTAAGACGCTGTGCTGCTGCCTGACCCGACAGTAACAGGTCACCATTCCAGCTCGGCAAGAATGGTGGCACCGGATTCACGGATGGCTGAATGGTTTAATGGGCAGGTGGGAGGCGGTTTCCCCTACGAGCGTATTTTTCTAAATGACTCCTAGTGACTCCCCAATATTTAATATGTGTTGCAGTGCAGTGTAACTTGCAGTGCAGTGGTAATAGCATATCCAAAGGCTTTGTACTTTTCTATTTCCGTTTTTATTGGCCCAAAGTGGGACGAATATATTGATTGTATGTTTCGGAATACGGTTGTTGGATGTGGTTTACATTACATAATCCAACATTCGGTTACAGAACCCATTCGGTTACAACAGATAAGCCTCGTCTTTTGTAGATTTGTTTAATTCAATAAGAGTAGGGTTGCGGAATTTACTGCCATTTACGATGTAGCATTTATATTTCACCAGGTTTGATGTGCTTCCTGTAAACTTTAATACAGTATAGCCCATTTTACAGTCAACAAAGTCGACAAGTAGTTCTCCATTTTGGTTTTCAATTTTGGAGAAAAATTCCCAGACATCGCTTTTGCCTCTCTTTTTCATAAAAGGTGTAGATACCACTTTGCAGATTCTCTTTGATACTCACCGCGCCTTGCATAGCCTAAATATTTCAAACAAATTAAATAAACTCTGACAAAAAAAAATAACACAAAAAACACTTATGGACAGGTCACAAATACACAGTTTAATACCTAACAAAACCACGTACAAATACAAAAAAACAAATTGTTATAAATATACATATTACTAGCTGACCCGGCAGACGTTGTTTTGCCACCAGATGACTTTACAATTTCTGTACAAAATTTACTTAGTTCTAGACTTATGTATTATAAAGTCATCTGCATATCTAAAGTTATCTATCGTTATCAAATCTACATCTATAAAGCAGATTTGTAAGAATTTATGTGGTTCGTTTGGCATTACTCACTACTGTGAGCCCATTTTATGATAAACTTGGCCTCTGATTTTGAATGTAGAATTGTAATGTAGACCATTTGCATTAGTGTTTCGAACTAAAAGCATGATTTTTTTTTTATTTTTCTTATGCTCTCTACAAGGTACTTAAGGAAAAAAATATTAAGAAACACGTTCTTAAGTTGCCGCAAAAACCATAAAGATAGCCCTTTTCTATTTCCTATACACATTGATATTTAGTGACAACACATTAAGTTCGTTTGTTTTAAAGACTAAGAAGTTTTTTTCTTTCTAATAAGTTTTTGTTAGTCACGGTAAGTTCACTTCACTTCATATCGTTTTTTGGTAACTTTTGGTGACTACACAGTAACCAATACAAGAAACCAACAATCCCAGCAACCAGACGTATAATCTTAAGCCGCAGAACTCGAAATATGGCAAGTCAAAGATATATAAGAGCAAATCTAACTGATGGGCAACGCGAAGCGCGAAATGAACTTCAACGGAATCGAAATCCACATAGAAATGTTGTGTTTAATCCCCAAAGAAGCCCCTGGATTGTGTTGCACCAGCGGCCAAGTCAAATTGACGCTATTGGTACCACCACCAGAGCCAATACATTCATTGGTTTCCAGAAATGAATGTAACCAAAGCCCAATCGTCCCAACGGAAGAGCCCAGGTAAGCTAAGATTGAAAAAAGCACGCCAAGTTCGATCAAATATCGAAGTTTTGAAAACGGTTTTTTCGATTACCATGGCGTGGTGCATTAAAAGTTCTTACCATATGGCCGTACGGTTAATAAACAGTATTATCTGAAAGTTATACGCCGTTTGCGAGAAGAAATACGAAAAAAACGTCCAGAATTATGGAAAAAGAATTCATGGTTTTTGCATCACGATAATGCCCCTGCTCACTCATCTTTGCTTGTGAGATATTTTTTGGCCAAAAAACTATATTTCTATCTTCGTAAACACGAAAGTTGGGTCATTTCCGATCGTTCAGTTATATGGCAGCTATAAGATATAGTCGGCCAATCCTTATGAAATTTAGCATGTCGTATTATTTTGCCAAAAATATGCCAAAAATAAATAGCACAAGAAAAGAAAATAGGAACAGACACGTGACATGCAAGAATATATTTTGTATATAGCAAATAACCAAACTGTTCTATATTATGAATTTATGGCTTCACAGGTAATATAAGATTATTAAGAGAAGATGTGGTTCGGGGTTAACTTCATGGAATCAGAGAAATTATCAAGGTATTTTTTAATGTAAATAAATATGGTTTTTACGCAATTAATGGTTTTTAGTGCTTGCAGTTCAATTTTTAACACATTTATTAGGGGTTCAAATGCCAGGGTCAGTCAACGGGTGCAACAGGGGGACTTACACGCAAGCAATTTCGTGCCGTAACTGTGTGCATCAGTGGTAGTGCGACTATACTCTCCACGCAAGGGCGGCTGGTAAAAGGTCCCGGTACGGCCATGTCTATGCCACATGCCTCATACATGAACAACATCTTACGACGCCAAGGCATCTTCTTCCAAAGCGGGGCTACCCATGGAGCACCGAACGGCGTGGAGAGGAAGACCCCAGGGTCAACCTCTAAACCAACCGACAGGGCCCTTAAGGCGAACCCTGGCCCGGGAGCGTCCGTGAACCCGTACCAGGCCGAGATTATTAAGTGGGCAAGGAAGGTCCTGTCCGACTTCAAACCGGAAGAAACGTGTATGAGGCTAGAGCCGAAACGAATCGCTGGATCAGATTCTGCCAAGGATATCGCGCAAAGCGCGAAAAGGCAGAGATCTACGGAGGGAGAAGCCCCCCAAACCAAGAAGAGGAAGGTCCAGCCGCAGCCGCCCAACCGCTCGTTTGCCGAAGTGACGAAGGGAAGAACCCTCATTGGAGTCCTGGAAAAGGGACAAAAGATGGGCTCATCCCCAAGGACCCTTGGTAACGAGTGGTTAACGAGTTGAATGGACGCTTCGTGGAGAATATGCTACAGAGCGGAGGACCCCCACCAGAATGCGAAGACGCAGGATGGTATCAGGGTAGCGTCAAGGTAATTGCCTGCCAAGACGCGCGATCGATGGAAACCTACAAGCAAATGGTAGCATCGCTTGGGGAGATTTAGCGCGGGGCAAAGCTGCTGGCGGTTTACTGGGAGGAGATCCCAAGTAAACCGAGGGCGCGAGTATGGCACACAGAAAAACCCGCCGACCCTAAACCATCCAGACGATGCTTAGGATATGCAATCCGACGCTTCCAACGGCGGACTGAAAAGTCGCCAGGGTCAAGGAGGCGGTAGGACTGCGGAGGCAGGTCGTCCTTACTCTCAACGAAGAGACCGTGAAATTCCTGGAAAAGTCAGAGCACCGGATCAAATACGGATTCGAGCATGTGACGTTTCTACAAATCTGATGCGAAGAGCAAACCAGGAGGTAGAGAGCTGGAGGCAGACGTCCAAGAGCTAGATTTGGAGGAGCCGACCGAAGAGGGGCACCCGGAAGAAATGTCAGATGAGGAGGAGGACATCCTGGATCGGTACACCTCAGAGGAGAGCTATTTTCTGTTGACCTCTGAGACGGAGGCAGAAGTTACTGTGGTGGAGAATTTAAAGAATGTCCCTGACAATCTTGCAGATAAACAAGATTCGGAGACAGGATTCTTGGGTTGGGGGCGGCGGAGTATAGGCGCTGCAAAGCCGATACAACAGGTAAAAGGCGAGCAAAATCCTGCATCCTCACAAAAAAGAACCTTAACCTCTTTTTGCTACCCAATTTCATTAATGAAGACCACGTAGCAGCACCCATAGAGAGCCCAAAGGGCCCTCTAAGCCAACCCCCCGCAAAACAGCAGGAAGCATAAGATCGACCTGATCATAGGTTGCGATGCCAACGCCCATCATCATCAGTGGGGAAGCACTGACCCGAACGAGAGGGGTGAGTCAATCTTCGATTTTATCCTAGGCTGAAATCTTCTGGTGGGTAACAGGAGTACATTACCCACCTTCACAGTCAAGAACAGAAGGGAAGTACTTGACATTACTCTTTACTCTGACTCCCTAGCTGACAGGACTGTTAGATGGGAGTCTTAGAGAAATACTCTTTATCGGACCATCGATACATAGAATTAGTGGTCAATTTCGGGAACTTCAATCGACTAACAGTACGCAATCCGAGAAAAGCAAACTGGGAGTTATATAAGAAAAAATTAGAAAGATCCTTGGGGAAACCTCAAACAGGAGACGTTGGCAGAAGGGAAGACCTGGATGCCATGGTGGACACGCTAACGGCGTCGGGCGCCAGGGCTTTCAATAAAGCTTGTCTCAAAAGTACGAATGCACTGTCTCAAATGCACGAACATTCAACAAACATCGGAAGCCTCCCGACTCAGGAAGGTCCTCGCAACAACTGCACCAAATGTAGGATACATTATAACCTCGGAAGGTAGCTTGACCATGTCCAGCAAAGAAACCCTGGAGGCTCTCACATATGCACATTTCCCGGGATGCTCTCAAGATGAAACAACCCCGGAAACGCAGAAACAACGAGAAAACCCCTCCTTCCCAAACCAACTCGAATACCTTTTGAGTGATAGGTAACTTAGCTGGGCGATAAACATCTTCAAGCCTTTCAAATCCCCAGGCCCAGATGGCATTGTCCCGGCACAACCAATCAAAGCCTTACCCAATCTGGAGTCATGGGTCAGGAAAGATTTCTCAGCAATTTTCAGAATAGGCATCGTACCCGCAATTTGGGTGCGGACAAAGGTTGTTTTCATACCCAAAGCGGGAGAACCATCACACTGCACCCCTAAGAAGTTTAGACCTATAAGCCTGTCGTCCTTCCTCCTCAAGACAATGGAGAGACTAATCAGCTTCCACATTAATCTTACCTTCAACCCAGATGATATCTCGGGATCACAGCATGCTTAAAGGAAGGGCCGATCCACGGCGACGGCACTCCACGAGATCTCAACGTTCGTCGAAAAGGCACTTAGTGACAAGGAATCCGCACTCACTGCTTTTCTAGACATTGAAGGTTCGTCCAACAACATCCCGCTATGCTCGATAATCAATGCGCTGACGAGACTATGAATCAATCCGTACGCCTTATAGAGCTGTCGAGGCGTCATTAGGAGGAGAATCTACTCAAAGATACGTCAGAAAAGGCACTCCGCAAGGTGGTGTACTCCCACCCCTACTGTGAAACGTGGCGGTTAACAGCATACTACGATCCCTAAAAGGTGGTGTTTGCAAGTTTATCGCTTATGCGGATGATGTCGCAATTTCCTTCTCTGGAAAATTTCCCCAGACCCTATGCGACCGCATGACGGACAAACTTAGGGTTCTCTCAACAAAACCGAGCTCGTCCTCTTCACTAGACATGGGATTACGCTAGATAGGAAACTGAACTGGAAGTCAAACACTATGAATAGAGCTAACAAGGCAACAATCGCGCTCTATACATGCCGAAAGTCCATTGGACTCGAATGGGGAATGTCCCCAAAGATAGTCAGATGGCTTTACACAGCAATCATAAGACCCATCCTTTTCTACGGGGTGGTGGTTGGGTGGCCTGCTCTCACAAACTCCACAAGTAGAGAAAGATTTAGGACACGGATGGCGGAGATCAGGATTATAGGCAGCCTGCGTACCACACCGACTGACGCCCTAGACTTCATACTCGACTTACCTGTAGATATAGTGGGGCCAAAATAGCCACGCTATCGGCAATTAGGCTACGGGAGACGGGTCTATGGAAAAGGACTTTCTATGGACATACTGAGTTGGACCAACATCATTGCACGCCAATGGTGGCTACAGACTACATCATCTCACTTTAAACTATAGGTTCTCCATTCCATTGAGGGAGGAATGGGCTACACATGTCCCGGGACGGGTTCCCTTCATACATACACACATAGTTTAAAGTTGAATGGCTAGGTGGAAGGCGGTTTCCACTGCGAGCGGCTGTGTCTAAATAAATCTTTCAGACTCCCCGACCTCTGTAGCGTGTTCCAAGCAGAAGTAATAGCTATCGGGGAATCACTTAGATCTCCAGCACTTACTGGCAATCAAGACACAATCTGTATCTTCTAAGACAGTAAAGCGGCACTCAAAGCCCTTGACGGTTTTCATCCAACTCCAGGACATTGAATGACTGTCGCAGATCTCTTAACGAGATGGCAGAACAGCATGACATCCACCTCATATGGTTGCCCGGACATAGCGACCACGAGGAAAATTGCGCCGCCGCCGCTAGCAAGGGCAGGTACTACCAATCCTCTCCTCCCAGAGAAGCAACTTGTAGGCATTCCCTTGGGTTAAAACCAGAATATATATCGCAAATATCGGATGTATGTAGTTATGAGAAGGCCGATTCTTATGAGAATATTATAATAAAATCAATTAATTACAATAAAATATCTAAAAAATAAAGTCCCAAGGTTCTATCTTCAAAAACACGAAAGTTGGTTTTTCTACCAAAAACCATTTCCGATCGTTCAGTTATATGGCATCTATGAGATATAGTCGGCCCATCGTTTTGGAATTTGGTAGGTCGGATTAACTGACCAAAAATATAATCTATACTAAGTTCCAGCTTTCTGTCTATAAAAACATGAAACTTGGGTCATTTCCGATCGTTCAGTTGTATGGCAGCTATAGGATATAGTCGGCTTATCCCGGTCTTTCCGACTTATATACTGCGTGTAAAGGAACGAAGGGTGTGTGCAAAATTTCAAGTCGATATCTTTAAAACTGAGAGACTAGTTTGCGTAGAAACAGACAGACGGACAAACGAATAGACGGTCATGGTCATATCAACTCAGGAGGTGATCCTGATCAAGAATATATAAGATAAGGTTTGGTTTGGTTGTGGCAGCGTGTTTGCCTACAACATTCTCCACCTGCACAGCTCTTGCAGGAGGGTTCCACCGTGGCACGTGCTGCTCTCGGAATAGTGGGTTCTGACGAAACCGATGCGGCAAGTTGCTGCCCACAACGGTCGGACACTTTGTAGATGTCTCTGCACTTCCGTAACGATGCAGGGCATCAATCAAGACCAGGTGTGGCCACGATCAGTGACAATGATGCTGCTGATCCTCTTCTTGTAAACTGGTAGCCGGGTCGTGGCTACAGTTATTCCTCCAACGGTGATTGGGAATAAAACATAAGACTTGGAAGAGATGCCTTTATTCTTCGGCTGTCAGATCAGAACTAACTAACTTAAGATAAGAAGAGCTTAGTCATAACCCTAACTCGCACAAACTACAGCCGTCGGCCAACGCCCGTCGTAAGACCATATGCGTCGTCCGTCTTCGTGTCCTTATCTTAGTTCACCGTTGCATTGTTAACTACTCTCCTTTTTCAAAACATGGACGTCCTCGGCCATATCCATGTTAGCGAGGATTTGAGTCACCACTACCGAGGCTCTGCTTCGCCGTCTGATAAATCTTTATCTTTATCGATACGCAGAACGCGAAGCAGTTAAGCGCTGCTGCAGCTGGCATTTTGTTGTAGGTAATTGCAGCTCCGTTATATGCTGCGGGCTTTTTTCGTTTAGTGAAAAAAGGACAGGCTTAAAGTGGAGTGGAGTCTGAGAGCACTTCGTTGCGGTGGCGAGACGCATGGGTTATCCTTGAATCGCTGCGAATGGTAAGTCGTAGCCCATGACGTGAAAGCGTGTGATATCTGGCGTATGGTATGAGTGCGATCGGAGAAGATACATATCATAAGATGTATAAGATACACCATACAAACTAAATAATGATTTTACAAAATTCAACAATTTCTTAGTAGCTAGTATTCTCATCTAAATATTAATACAAACTAAATATTATTTCTACAAAATTCAACAATTTCTTACTAGCTAGTATTTTCATACAAACTAAATATTAATTTTACAAAATTCAACAATTTCTTATTTTTATCTTAGCCACCTTATCGGTGGCCCTTATCGAATATTGTCCTTGTGGACCACCCTACCATTAATTAGGACCGTTGTCCCAGTATCAGCTTCGACCCTGTTCTCGACATACAAAGGAGTAAGCTTATCTTCCAGTCTCTTGTTTGTTTTTACTAAAACTCTCTCACCTACGTTAAATACCCTATTCTGTCGAGCTGGATTGTCACGATTTAACTGCTCCTGCTGTGCCTTTTTAAAGTTCATAATTATGTTCGGGGCAGAGTCAGCACTAGCATGGATGATCTCAATAGGTTTTCTATTAATGACAGAGTGAAATGACCTATTGTACTCTATAGTCGCCTGAAGGAATAATTGCGTGACATCGTCTATTTTCCTCTCCAATTTTAGACACCTGGCAATTTCTTTAAGAGTACTGTGGAATCTTTCCACCTGTCCATTTGATGTGCTGTGTAAAGGTGGGGCAGTTGCTATATCGATATCGTAATGATTTTTCAGCATGGACCGTATAGTTTCGGAGTTCAACGATGCCTCATTATCGCAATAAATCGATCGAACATTAGAGAAGAGATTCACCAGTTGAAGGATTGGAATTTTTACATCTAAAATGGCGCGCGATGCTATTGGCTGGACCACCGCAAACTTGCTGAATTTATCGACAGCAGTGAGAAAGTACTTTCCCCCTGTTGAGAAGATGTCCGTGTGTAACATCTCTCCCACCCGCGATGGTATTGGCGAAATTCCTAATTCCTGCTTCAATGGGTGCCTATTATATTTTGCTTTCTGACAAATCCTGCAGTTTAGAACGATTTCAGTTGCTATTGGGCCCATTTTTGGAAAATAATAGTCAAGCAGCACTTGTTTAATATTTTCCTGGGAAGCTCTGTGAGCCCTGTTATGCTCCACAACTAGTATTTCTTTTTGCTCGTCCGGTCTGATAACGTCCGACACCCAATACTTACAATACCAAAATCTAGTGGCCGGGAAGAGCCGAACCAGACTATCTTGAATGCGGGCCAAAATTGGAAGCTTAAAATGTATGGCGTTCACGACGTTGGGCTTTACTACGTCTTTCACTAAGTCCACCAATGTCTCCCAATCAGAAAAATCAATTTGATGTCGAGTCTTAGTACCAAACAAAATAAATAGTCGCTTATTTGACGTGGACGCTTCCTGCAATATGATTTGGTTTTGAAAACAGTTAACTGGCTTTTCCGTGGCCTCAATAACAAGTGTTGTTGACTCTTCACTGTGAATAGTGGCTCGATCCGACTCCGCTGAACTTTGCAGAGTGTAAATACGTTGCCGCGATAAAGCGTCTGCCACACAGTTTTCCTTTCCTGGCTTATACATGAGCTTTGCACCACTTTCTTCAATGCGGGCCTTCCAGCGCTTGAGTTTTGAATTAGGATTCTTATCAGAAACCGCAAATATAAGTGGCTGATGGTCCGTAAATATGTTTATGTCACTTTTTCCATAGAGATAGTGACGAAGACTATCCAAGGCCCATACAATTGCTAGTAGTTCCCTTTCATTCGTGGCATAATTTAATTCCCTATCCTTCAACGTTCTGGATATCATCGTTATAGGCCTATTTCCCTGAGACAAAACTGCACCTATGCCAAAGGATGAAGCATCAGTTGTCAAATCAAATGGTCGCGTAAAATCTGGGTAATGGAGGATAACGTCCTCTGAAGCAAGAATATTTCTAGCCTTGTCAAATGCCCTTAACTGGGACTCATCGAAGCTCACCGAAATGCCTTTTGAACGGTATTTGCTGACCCTGCCACCTTCACCCTTCAGTAACTCTGTCAAAGGTCTCGCTATTGATGTGAAATCTTTGATGAAGCATCGATAGTAACTCGCTAAGCCCAAGAACGATCTCAGCTCGAACAAATTACTTGGCTGTTTAAAATCCTTGATAACTTTTACCTTGTCCTGGCTTGTCCTAGTACCCTCCTTTGTCACAACAAAACCGAGGAAGTCGACACTTTCTTTAAAAAAATGTTACTTTTGCTTGGACACTCGCATGTTGGCGTCCTGCAGGCATTTTAAAACATCCGCAATATGGTCAACATGAGATTTTCAGTTTCTAAAAAGACAATAACGTCATCCACATAGACGTAACAGATCCTTCCTATTTTCTCCCGAAGGACATCGTCTATTGCCCTTTGAAAAATGCTTAAGGCATTCTTTAGTCCGAAGGGTAGCCGGCAGAACTCGTACTTGCCTCCATTGACCGAAAAAGAAGTTTTCTCCCTGTCCAATTCCGCAAGCTCTATCTGGTGATATCCGGACTTAAGGTCGAGGGTAGTGAAAAATTTGGCCCTTCCCAGATTCGACAGTATCATATTTATACTCGGCATGGGGTATTTATCGGCAATAGTTTTCAAATTTAACTGAAATCGACTACTAAGCGTTTATTGGGCGATCCCGAAGCGTCGGAGCCCTTTTTACCGACAACCCATATGGGGTTATTGTAGGGAGACCGAGATGGTCGAATAATGTCATTTTTTTAGTAAGTCCTTAATCTCTTGATTGACAAAATCGGCAGCACCCATCGGAAACGGGTACAGTTTTGAATAAACCGGCTCATTATCCTCTGTCCGAATAGTCGCTACAACATTTTTGTTGAACGGCAACTTCTTATTTGGGTCAGCAAAGGCCCCTGAGTATTTAGACATCATCTGCTGAAAAGCTCCTTGCACTGTTGGGGGCACGACAATATCCTCAATATTCGTAAAGTTAACCTGAGCGCATTTTTGAAAGTGCAGATCCTCACGTCCCCCATTAAATCTAATAGAATTGCTTTTAAGATCAATGGTCGCACCTACTTGCGCTAACAGGTCAAGGCCAATTATGCCGTCAAAAGTTTTAAGCCCGGGTAATAAGAAGAAAGGGCTTTCTACACCAAAAAGATAAAACTGGCATTTGTGTTCTATGTTTTCGACCCCATGGAGCGACTTGACAGTAAATGGAGAATAAACGGGAATTGAAGTCGGCCACCCAATCTCTCTCTTTATGTAGCTCTTAGAGGCCCCAGTGTCAACTAGAAACTTTCGTGGTTCCCCCGCTACTGTTCGTTGGACGAACGGAAGTAGGGACGATCCCCCTAAAAAATGCACGGCATCACTTTCATAGCCCGTTTTTTCTTCATCATCTATGCCATCTACCGCATCAGTAGCAATCTGATTATAATAATCCTCGGTTTGACCACCCTTTTCTTCTTCAAACAGATGATTAACCCTTTGACGCCTAAATTCAGACAACTTTTGAGAGTTCATCGGTCTCTTGTGTAAATTTTGTGGCTGTGCAACCAGTTCCTGCAGCGCGGAAGAACCCTGAGAGCGCTGAAAGTTTGTCGCTTGACGGAATTTAGACGATGTTGGATCTACGTCCATCTTCTCTAATGGTGTATTATCACCAACGGTTCGTTGACCTTGATCCCTGATAAAATATGCATTTTTCCACCCCCTTTTAAGTATCTGTTTGTAGGTAGAATCGGGTGTCCCTTGAAACGGATTACTCTGGGCCTGCCTAAGATGTTTCTCCTCTATGGACCTGGCATACTGTGTGGCAAAGGCATGCCTCTCGTGGTTTGCCTCTATTTCCTGATCCATTGCCAAGGCTGATGGCAAGTCCCTAGGCTGAGCAGCAAAGAGCACGTCTGTTAAGTTTCTCTTCAGACCGGAAACAAATACACGTAGGGCATCAGCCCTATACTTTTCATTCATATATCGAGCATGGTCAGTCTCATATGTCATAGTTGTCTTATTTGTTAGGAGTGTCAGCTTCTTCTCAACCTCCTCATAAAACTGTGTAATAGACATCTGCCCCTGCCTTAGTATTGTGAGCTCTTGCTCGAGAAAGTATAATGGACGCTTATCAGAATAGGTAAAGTCAAGGCGGCTTATAATAGCCTCAAAGTTAAGAATAGTATTAAAGGATGAAAGGATAGAATCAGCAGATCCCCTAATCTTGTTACGGATTATTAGAACAGCCTGATAATGCTTAGAACTCCCGTCAAAACGTCTGAACAACTCATATGATGCTAGTGCTGCCTGTCGCCAAGAAACATATTTTCCCTGTGAGCCATCAAACTCTGGCAATGATTTTACCGTATTACCGGTTACAGCAACTGGCGAGTATACCGCAATATCAGGAGCAGATAGTGTCACAGCGCTAAACCTATCAGTGACTTTCTGTAATTTCTCTTCAAACTCTTGTTTCTGCACCTGTAATGCGGCCGAAACCGCAGCATTTATGATTGCCTGTAGCTGTTGTGGATCCATACTTTGTTTTTTCTGTACTATACGTTCGGCAGCCTCTTCTGATAACGCGAGGTTATTTAGCCGAATAATCAAGATTTCAGACTCTGAATCGCTCATACAGTCGTCTCAAAAAAATATTGGACCGTCGCCAAGCTAGGCGCTAAACTAAGCGCTTATCTATTAACCGTACTCTTCTCCGCGAATTGATTTTACTGATTTGAGAAAAGCAAAAACCGCAACACAGAGAGAAATAAATACTCTAATTTCTTGACTTAAATGCCGTCACTGTTTTCAAAAGGAAATGTTTTATAAGAAATAACACAAATCTAAATATGTTATTTTATTAGCGATTCTTTTAATTTTTCCTGGCAATTCACAAAAGGGTTTCACTTACATGAATCTATGAAAGTTTTCCTTCCTTTTCGCAGTCTTCTGTGTGGTCCAGACCACGTTACCAGTTTTGAGATGATGATTTTGTGTTTCCTCGTGTTTTCGAGGCTTGGAGATTTCGTCGGGGTCTTCGACTTGGTTGGGCGCCAGATAAGGTTTGGTTTGGTTGTGGCAGCGTGTTTGCCTACAACATTCTCCACCTGCACAGCTCTTGCAGGAGGGTTCCACCGTGGCACGTGCTGCTCACGGAATAGTGGGTTCTGACGAAACCGATGCGGCAAGTTGCTGCCCACAACGGTCGGACACTTTGTAGATGTCTCTGCACTTCCGTAACGATGCAGGGCATCAATCAAGACCAGGTGTGGCCACGATCAGTGACAATGATGCTGCTGATCCTCTTCTTGTAAACTGGTAGCCGGGTCGTGGCTACAGTTATTCCTCCAACCGTGATTAGGAATAAAACATAAGACTTGGAAGAGGTGCCTTTATTCTTCGGCTGTCAGATCAGAACTAACTAACTTAAGATAAGGAGAGCTTAGTCATAACCCTAACTCGCCCAGACCACAGCCGTCGGCCAACGCCCGTCGTAAGACCATATGCGTCGTCCGTCTTCGTGTCCTTATCTTAGTTCACCGTTGCATTGTTAACTTATATAGGGTCGGATCCTTCACTGCGTTGCACTCTTACGACCAAAATTATAATACCCTCTGCAAGGGTATAATAAATAAACATTACACTAAACATTAATTTAACATTATTTAAACATTAACATTAAGACGCTGTGCTGCTGCCTGACCCGACAGTAACAGGTCACCATTCCAGCTCGGCAAGAATGGTGGCACCAATCCTGGCGCTAACGGGTTCCATTCACGGATGGCTGAATGGTTGAATGGGCAGGTGGGAGGCGGTTTCCCCTACGAGCGTATTTTTCTAAATGACTCCTAGTGACTCCCCAATATTTAATATGTGTTGCAGTGCAGTGTAACTTGCAGTGCAGTGGTAATAGCATATCCAAAGGCTTTGTACTTTTCTATTTCCGTTTTTATTGGCCCAAAGTGGGACGAATATATTGATTGTATGTTTCGGAATACGGTTGTTGGATGTGGTTTACATTACATAATCCAACATTCGGTTACAGAACCCATTCGGTTACAACAGATAAGCCTCGTCTTTTGTAGATTTGTTTAATTCAATAAGAGTAGGGTTGCGGAATGTTTCACCAGGTTTGATGTGCTTCCTGTAAACTTTAATACAGTATAGCCCATTTTACAGTCAACAAAGTCGACAAGTAGTTCTCCATTTTGGTTTTCAATTTTGGAGAAAAATTCCCAGACATCGCTTTTGCCTCTCTTTTTCATAAAAGGTGTACATACCACTTTGCAGATTCTCTTTGATACTCACCGCGCCTTGCACAGCCTAAATATTTCAAACAAATTAAATTAACTCTGACAAAAAAAAATAACACAAAAAACACTTATGGACAGGTCACAAATACACAGTTTAATACCTAACAAAACCACGTACAAATACAAAAAAACAAATTGTTATAAATATACATATTACTAGCTGACCCGGCAGACGTTGTTTTGCCACCAGATGACTTTACAATTTCTGTACAAAATTTACTTAGTTCTAGACTTATGTATTATAAAGTCATCTGCATATCTAAAGTCATCTATCGTTATCAAATCTACATCTATAAAGCAGATTTGTAAGAATTTATGTGGTTCGGTTGGCATTACTCACTACTGTGAGCCCATTTTATGATAAACTTGGCCTCTGATTTTGAATGTAGAATTGTAATGTTGACCATTTGCATTAGTATTTCGAACTAAAAGCATGATTTTTTTTTATTTTTCTTATGCTCTCTACAAGGTACTTAAGGAAAAAAATATTAAGAAACACGTTCTTAAGTTGCCGCAAAAACCATAAAGATAGCCCTTTTCTATTTCCTATACACATTGATATTTAGTGACAACACATTAAGTTCGTTTATTTTAAAGACTAAGAAGTTGTTTTCTTTCTAATAAGTTTTTGTTAGTCACGGTAAGTTCACTTCACTTCATATCGTTTTTTGGTAACTTTTGGTGACTACACAGTAACCAATAAAAGAAACCAACAATCCCAGCAACCAGACGTATAATCTTAAGCCGCAGAACTCGAAATATGGCAAGTCAAAGATATATAAGAGCAAATCTAACAAATCTAACAAATAGCAAATTTTCTCTATCATTTAGTTTGACCTGCCAAATTATGAGAGGAACACAAACTTGTACTCATACAATGACATTTCATTTCTAGCATTCCTTTCACTCCATTCTATTCTATGTTATGAATGTTATCATGCAGATGTCTAGTACATCCGAGGTGTATTTAAAAAGTAAAAGTAAATTTTGCATCAAATGTTGTGTAAAAAATAAAATTAAGTGCTCCGAAACTCTTGAAATATTGACAGAGGCATACGGTGTCAGAGAGAGTTGCTGAAGATGTCGGTATATCGCTTGGCTCGTGCCATGATATTTTTTCAAAAGTTTTGGGCATGAGTATGTCAGCGGAGTTTGTTCTGAAATTGCTGAATTTTGACCAAAAGAACCGTCGCATAAGCATCGCTCAAGAGCTGTTGAATGACGTCAACGATGACCCAGATTTACTCAAAAGAGTCATAACTGGTGACGAATCATTGGTTTATGGCAGTGGTCGGCACGGCCCTACCCGAGGGCATAAGAAATTTTTCTGCCCGAGCTCTGCCACACACACACAGTATAAAAAAGCTAAACGTCATGCTCACAGCCTACTTTCTGCTATTCGTTACTAACACCAATGCGTTCAAATCATATCAATGTATTGGGGTACCGACCACTGGTTTATGGTTATGATATTGAAACCAAAGCCCAATCGTCCCAACGGAAGAGCCCAGGTAAGCTAAGATTGAAAAAAGCACGCCAAGTTCGATCAAATATCGAAGTTTTGATCACGGTTTTTTTCGATTACCATGGCGTGGTGCATTAAAAGTTCTTACCATATGGCCGTACGGTTAATAAACAGTATTATGTGAAAGTTATACGCCGTTTGCGAGAAGAAATACGAAAAAACGTACAGAATTATGGAAAAAGAATTCATGGTTTTTGCATCACGATAATGCCCCTGCTAACTCATCTTTGCTTGTGAGATATTTTTTGGCCAAAAAACTGTATTTCTTTCTTCGAAAACACGAAAGTTGGGTCATTTCCGATCGTTCAGTTATATGGCAGTTATAAGATATAGTCGGCCAATCCTTATGAAATTTAGCATGTCGTATTATTTTGCCAAAAATATGCCAAAAATAAATAGCACAAGAAAAGAAAATAGGAACAGACACGTGACATGCAAGAATATATTTTGTATATAGCAAATAACCAAACTGTTCTATATTATGAATTTATGGCTTCACAGGTAATATAAGATTATTAAGAGAAGATGTGGTTCGGGGTTAACTTCATTGAATCAGAGAAATTTTCAAGGTATTTTTTAATGTAAATAAATATGGTTTTTACGCAATTAATGGTTTTTAGTGCTTGCAGTTCAATTTTTAACACATTTATTAGGGGTTCAAATGCCAGGGTCAGTCAACGGGTGCAACAGGGGGACTTACACGCAAGCAATTTCGTGCCGTAACTGTGGGCATCAGTGGTAGTGCGACTATACTCTCCACGCAAGGGCGGCTAGTAAAAGGTCCCGGTACGGCCATGTCTATGCCACATGCCTCATACATGAACAACATCTTGCGACGCCAAGGCATCTTCTTCCAAAGCGGGGCTACCCATGGAGCACCGAACGGCGTGGAGAGGAAGACCCCAGGGTCAACCTCTAAACCAACCGACAGGGCCCTTAAGGTGAACCCTGGCCCGGGAGCGTCCGAGAACCCGTACCAGGCCGAGATTATTAAGTGGGCAAGGAAAGTCCTGCCCGACTTCAAACCGGAAGAAACGTGTATGAGGCTAGAGCCGAAACGAATCGCTGGATCAGATTCTGCCAAGGATACCGCGCAAAGCGCGAAAAGGCAGAGATCTACGGAGGGAGAAGCCCCCCAAGCCCAACCGCTCGTTTGCCGAAGTGACGAAGGGAAGAACCCTCATTGGAGTCCTGGAAAAGGGACAAAAGATGGGCTCATCCCCAAGGACCCTTGGTAACGAGTGGTTAACGAGTTGAATGGACGCTTCGTGGAGAATCAATGCAATCCGACGCTTCCAACGGCGGACTGAAAAGTCGCCAGGGTCAAGGAGGCGGTAGGACTGCGGAGGCAGGTCGTCCTTACTCTCAACGAAGAGACATTCGTGAAATTCGTGGAAAAGTCAGAGCACCGGATCAAATACGGATTCGAGCATGTGACGTTTCTACAAATCTGATGCGATGAGCAAACCAGGAGGTATAGAGCTGGAGGCAGACGTCCAAGAGCTAGATTTGGAGGAGCCGACCGAAGAGGGGCACCCGGAAGAAATGTCAAATGAGGAGGAGGACATCCTGGATCGGTACACCTCAGAGGAGAGCTATTTTCTGTTGACCTCTGAGACGGAGGCAGAAGTTACTGTGGTGGAGAATTTTAAGAATGTCCCTGACAATCTTGCAGATAAACAAGATTCGGAGACAGGATTCTTGGGTTGGGGGCGGCGGAGTATAGGCGCTGCAAAGCCGATACAACAGGTAAAAGGCGAGCAAAATCCTGCATCCTCACAAAAAAGAACCTTAACCTCTTTTTGCTACCCAATTTCATTAATGAAGACCACGTAGCACAAGGGCCCTCTAAGCCATCCCCCCGCAAAACAGCAGGAAGCATAAGATCGACCTGATCATAGGTTGCGATGCCAACGCCCATCATCATCAGTGGGGAAGCACTGACCAGAACGAGAGGGGTGAGTCAATCTTCGATTTTATCCTAGGCTGAAATCTTCTGGTGGGTAACAGGAGTACATTACCCACCTTCACAGTCAAGAACAGAAGGGAAGTACTTGACATTACTCTTTACTCTGACTCCCTAGCTGACAGGACTGTTAGATGGGAGTCTTAGAGAAATACTCTTTATCGGACCATCGATACATAGAATTAGTGGTCAATTTCGGGAACTTCAATCGACTAACAGTACGCAATCCGAGAAAAGCAAACTGAGAGTTATATACGAAAAAATTAGAAAGATCCTTGGGGAAACCTCAAACAGGAGACGTTGGCAGCAGGGAAGACCTGGATGCCATGGTGGACACGCTAACGGCGTCGGGCGCCAGGGCTTTCAATAAAGCTTGTCTCAGAAGTACGAATCCACTGTCTCAAATGCACGAACATTCAACAAACATCGGAAGCCTCCCGACTCAGGAAGGTCCTCGCAACAACTGCACCAAATGTAGGATACATTATAACCTCGGAAGGTAGCTGGACTATGTCCAGCAAAGAAACCCTGGAGGCTCTCACATATGCACATTTCCCGGAATGCTCTCAAGATGAAACAACCCCGGAAACGCAGAAACAACGAGAAAACCCCTCCTTCCCAAACCAACTCGAATACCTATTGAGTGATAGGTATCTTAGCTGGGCGATAAACATCTTCAAGCCTTTCAAATCCCCAGGCCCAGATGGCATTGTCCCGGCACAACTAATCAAAGCCTTACCCAATCTGGAGTCATGGGTCAGGAAAGATTTCTCAGCAATTTTCAGAATAGGCATCGTACCCGCAATGTGGGTGCGGACAAAGGTTGTTTTCATACCCAAAGCGGGAGAACCATCACACTGCACCCCTAAGGAGTTTAGACCTATAAGCCTGTCGTCCTTCCTCCTCAAGACAATGGAGAGACTAATCAGCTTCCACATTAATCTTACCTTCAACCCAGATGATATCTCGGGATCACAGCATGCTTAATGGAAGGGCCGATCCACGGCGACGGCACTCCACGAGATCTCTACGTTCGTCGAAAAGGCACTTAGTGACAAGGAATCCGCACTCACTGCTTTTCTAGACATTGAAGGTTCGTCCAACAACATCCCGCTATGCTCGATAATCAATGCGCTGACGAGACTATGAATCAATCCGTACGCCTTATAGAGCTGTCGAGGCGTCATTAGGAGGAGAATCTACTCAAAGATACGTCAGAAAAGGCACTCCGCAAGGTGGTGTACTCTCACCCCTACTGTGAAACGTGGCGGTTAACAGCATACTACGATCCCTAAAAGGTGGTGTTTGCAAGTTTATCGCTTATGCGGATGATGTCGCAATTTCCTTCTCTGGAAAATTTCCCCAGACCCTATGCGACCGCATGACGGACAAACTTAGGGTTCTCTCAACAAAACCGAGCTCGTCCTCTTCACTAGACATGGGATTACGCTAGACAGGAAACTGAACTGGAAGTCAAACACTATGAATAGAGCTACCAAGGCAACAATCGCGCTCTATACATGCCGAAAGTCCATTGGACTCGAATGGGGAATGTCCCCAAAGATAGTCAGATGGCTTTACACAGCAATCATAAGACCCATCCTTTTCTACGGGGTGGTGGTTGGGTGGCCTGCTCTCACAAACTCCACAAGTAGAGAGAGATTTAGGACACGGATGGCGGAGATCAGGATTATAGGCAGCCTGCGTACCACACCGACTGACGCCCTAGACTTCATACTCGACTTATTACCTGTAGATATAGTGGGGCCAAAATAGCCACGCTATCGGCAATTAGGCTACGGGAGATGGGTCTATTGAAAAGGACTTACTATGGACATACTGAGTTGGACCAACATCATTGCACGCCAATGGTGGCTACAGACTACAGGATACCCCTCGATCATCTCACTTTAAACTATAAGTTCTCCATTCCATTGAGGGAGGAATGGGCTACACAAGTCCCGGGACGGGTTTCCTTCATACATACACATAGTTGAAAGTTGAATGGCTAGGTGGAAGGCGGTTTCCTCTGCGAGCGGCTGTGTCTAAATAAATCTTTCAGACTCCCCGACCTCTGTAGTGTGTTCCAAGCAGAAGTAATAGCTATCGGGGAATCACTTAGATCTCCAGCACTTACTGGCAATCAAGACACAATCTTTATCTTCTAAGACAGTCAAGCGGCACTCAAAGCCCTTGACGGTTTTCATCCAACTCCAGGACATTGAATGACTATCGCAGATCTCTTAACGAGATGGCAGAACAGCATGACATCCACCTCATATGGTTGCCCGGACATAGCGACCACGAGGGAAATTGCGCCGCCGCCGCTAGCATGGGCAGGTACTACCAATCCTCTCCTCCCAGAGAAGGAACTTGTAGGCATTCCCTTGGGTTAAAAACAGAATATATATCGCAAATATGGGATATATGTAGTTATGAGAAGGCCGATCCTTATGAGAATATTATAATAAAATCAATTAATTACAATAAAATATCTTAAAAATAAAGTCCCAAGATTCTATCTTCAAAAACACGAAAGTTGGTTTTTCTACCAAAAACCATTTCCGATCGTTCAGTTATATGGCATCTATGAGATATAGTCGGCCCATCGTTTTGGAATTTGGTAGGAATCAGTCTTCATCTAGCTTTCTTTGAGTTCGGACGTCTACTTTTTCGCTCATGTCGCCTCTCGTTTGCACCGAGTGCAGTGCAGAAGTTACTGCTACCCAACTTCGTGGGTGTGAGGCCGTTCGGTGCGCGTCGATCTGCCGGCGTGCCTTTCACACCGCTTGTGTTGATTTGCCCTCGGAGGCTATAAAATTACTTATTAACATTCCGAACTTAATGTGGCAATGTGATAGCTGCGTCATTGGAAATGATTCGCATTCCAAAATTGATGAGCTAAATCATAAAGTTCTTGATCTGGAGTCCCGCTTCGAAAGCCTTAATGCCAAAGTTGACCTTGCCCTGGTAAATGGAGCGGCTGTGCCCGCTGGACGCGCCTCCTCGGCTGGGGTGCATGTTGTCGCTCCCTCTGCTATGCCCACCAGCACTGGGAGCATAAAGGCTACTCTGGGGCAGGCCACAACGGCATCTAAGGAGGCTGTCCCGAAGAAGAAGCGGATCAACCCTAATAGGCGCATTGTGGGACAAGCACCCAGTTGCGCTCAACTTCAAGTGCTTCCCACCTTGAAATACCTTCATGTGGGTAAATTCGCGACGTCTACTCAACCGGATGCACTGTGCAAATTTGTCGCAGATAAGCTGAACGTGGAGCCCAATGATTTAGTCTGTGCTAGGCTGATCAAAAAGGATGCTGACATCAACGCCCTCAAGTTCGTCAATTTTAAATTGGGAGTCCCGGAGCAAAATTTCCCAACAGTCTTCAATGACGATTTTTGGCCTATGTCGGTAAAAGTCAGCCGGTTTGTTCATAGAGAGCCGGCTAAGGTTATTGACCTCCCGGCGATTCTACCTTTACCGCATTCGCAATCTTCCAAAAACCCCCAGTAAGCGGCGCCGCTGGCGCCGTTACATCGTTTTCTTCTCAAGCTGCAGTTCGTCACCCCGATTGCTCTCTGCTGCGCTACCAACAACAATCGGCGTGGGTGTTCATGGTAACGGCTATTTTGCAAGCTATGCGTATTGGATATGCCTCCACATGCACCAGAACCAGGAGTGCACTTTCACCATCACCGCCTTGCCGTCCAATTCCCAGTTTGGACTGTAGCTACTCGTCGTCCTCGGACCCTAATAAAAGCCTAAAAGTTCTATTCCAAAATATATCGGGAATGAGAACCAAGACCCGGATGGTATTCCTCAATTCTTCTGCCTGCGATTTTGATGTAATCATCCTTGTGGAAACGTGGCTCAATGACAAATTCAGCTCTTCTGAGTTCTTCGACCCTAATTTGTACCATGTATTTCGAAAGGACCGAGATGCATTCAGTACCCAGTGTGAGCGAGGTGGAGGTGTGATCATCGCTATCCGTCGATCTCTTCAGGCTACACCTTTACTGGATCAGCTTGCGGTTTCAATCCAGGGCGTCCATGGCCCGTTCGTCATCATTGCATCATACATCCCTCCGAACAGCGCATTTAGTATCTTTCATGCGCATATGGAAAACATCAGTAGTGTCTGTGCTAGAACGTCGGACCCTACCGCTTTGATGGTAGCTGCCGATTTCAACCTGAGCTCCATTGTCTGGTCTTGGGACCCGGATTCTCCTTGCATGCTACCTAGCAACGTTCACCAGAGTCATGAAATTGTAGTTTTAGATGATATTTTTAGTCTGGGCCTCTCCCAAGTAAATAATATTTTTAATGATTTATCCAAAATTCTTGATCTTATATTTTTAAATAATTTGGTTAATAGTAAAGTAGAATTATGCAATGTACCATTAAGTCCTTGTGATATGCACCACAAGCCGTTGGTAATTAATATTGAGTTTTATAGTTTTCTGCCTTCTGCTTCTCCAATTCCATATTATCATCTGAATGATACTAACTTGTCACTTATTAACGCCTCTATTTCAGCCTTTGATTGGGTTTCCCTTTTTTCGGATGGCTCAATCAATTGTTATACTAAGTTCTTGGTTGCCCTTTTTAATATTATAGATACTTATGCCCCTGTGAGGGTACGAAGATCCTATAGGCTTCCCTGGTATACAAAAGGTTTAAAAAATTTAAAGAATAGAAGGGATAAGCACTATAAACGATTTATAATGACAGGTGAGACTCGAGCAGGAGAGCTGTACCGGCAATTTAAGCGGGAATTTGATTTCCTTAATAAGTTCCTCTACAATCAGTATATATCCGATGTCGAAGCTAGCCTTCGATTCAATCCTAAAGCTTTTTGGCGGTTTGTTAACAGCAAAAAGTCAAAATCGGACATACCTTCATCCATATGTTATGGTAATTTAGCAGCCGACTCGGATAAGGGCGTTTCTGATCTTTTTGCAAAATACTTTGCCTCTAACTTGGAGCCGAAGGTTTCTTGGAGTGATCATGAAACTCTTCTTAGCATTGAGCCTTTTCTTAATGTGAGTAACATGGACATTTTGGACGGTGACCTAGTTGAAGCCACTGGACATTTGACCGAGTCGCTCACACCTGACGTGGACGGTATCTCCCCATTCTTTCTTAAGAGGAGTATCGCTTCTCTTTCTACTCCCCTTCAGTTGCTGTTCTCCTTTTCGCTCTAATCTGGTAGATTCCCCCAACGGTGGAAGATGACTTCTATAACGCCTATTCACAAAGGTGGCAGTAGGTGTGATGTTACCAATTATCGACCTATTGCCAAAATTTGCAATGTCGCTAAGATACTGGAGCGGATAGTAACTAATAAATTGACTTTTCTGGCTCGCAATTTCATATCCCCCAACCAGCATGGTTTTCTGCCTGGGAGGTCCACTACCACTAATTTAGCTGTCTTTTCTAAGCACTGCTTTGAAGCTTTTGAAAACCGATTTCAGGTTGATGCCATTTACACCGACTTCTTCAAAACCTTCGACAAAGTGTGTCATGCTGCCCTTCTGGCCAAATTATATAAATTAGGTATTCATTCCTGCCTATTAAGTTGGTTCGAGTCTTATCTGGCTGACCGACCTTGCCACGTTACTGTTGGAGATGCTATCTCAAGTCCATTTGTCACCTCCTCTGGTCTTCCACAAGGCAGCTCTCTTGGACCTCTTCTATTTATCATTTTCATTAATGACATCTCGTCATGCTTTCGTCATTCGCACTTTTTAATGTATGCGGATGACCTTAAAATCTATAAAGAGATTAGCTGCATTAGTGACAGTTACTTGTTACAGGAGGATATATCCAGAGTTTACTCATGGTGCTCCCGCAATCTTCTTCCATTAAACTTATCTAAGTGTTTGTTTACCCGTTACAGTAGGCGGTCTCTTGAAATCTGTACGGGTTATTCCATCAATAATTATAATTTGGCAGCTAAAGAAGAGGTGTTAGACCTTGGTGTCTTATTCGACAGCAAATTTAAATTTTTTGGTCACTTAGACTATATTTTACCTAAAGCGTATGCTATGCTGGGCTTTGTTAAGAGGCACGGGAACCAGTTCAAAAGTCCATACTCGAGCCTCAGCGTCTATGCTGCATTCATTCGGTCGAGGCTGGAATACGCCTCAATCATTTGGAATCCGGAGTGTAAAGTTCGTTCCAACCGAATTGAGCGACTCCAGAAAAAATTTTTAAAATTTGCACTTCTGCCTCTAAGGTTTCAGGATCCTGTTCCTTCATACCAGAGCCGTTGCCTTCTTTTGAACGTTTGCACGTTGGAGGATCGGCGTAAACTGGCAGCGTTTACTTTTTTAAATAATTTAATTGCTGATAACATTGATTGTCCTTTTTTGTTGGGACTCGTTAATTTTAATGTTCCTCAAAGGGATCTTCGTACCCTTGCCCCCTTTCGGGTCAAGTGTCATAGGGCCAATTATCTTTTAAATGAGCCGATAGAGCGGGCTCTTTCTTATTTTAATTCTTTGCCGCCTAGCCTCCGAATTGAGTGGGGCTCTGATAAGGGTGTGTTAAAACGAAAGGTCATACGGCATTTATTAAGTTTTTCTTAATTTTGTAGTTTTATTTATTAGGTGTAAGTTGTTATTATGTAGCCATGTAAGGATTTGTCCGTTGGCGAAATGGAACTTGGAGCCGAAGGTTCCTTGGAGTGATCATGAAACTCTTCTTAGCATTGAGCCTTTTCTTAATGTGAGTAACATGGACATTTTGGACGGTGACCTAGTTGAAGCCACTGGACATTTGACCGAGTCGCTCACACCTGACGTGGACGGTATCTCCCCATTCGTTCTTAAGAGGAGTATCGCTTCTCTTTCTACTCCCCTTCAGCAGCTGTTCTCCTTTTCGCTCTCATCTGGTAGATTCCCCCACCGGTGGAAGATGACTTCTATAACGCCTATTCACAAAGGTAGCAGTAGGTGTGATGTTACCAATTATCGACCTATTGCCAAAATTTGCAATGTCGCTAAGATACTGTAGCGGATAGTAACTAAAAAATTGACTTTTCAGCCAGCATGGTTTTCTGCCTGGGAGGTCCACTACCACTAATTTTGCTGTCTTTTCTAAGCACTGCTTTGAAGCTTTTGAAAACCGATTTCAGGTTGATGCCATTTACACCGACTTCTCCAAAGCCTTCGACAAAGTGTGTCATGCTGCCCTTCTGGCCAAATTATATAAATTAGGTATTCATTCCTGCCTATTAAGTTGGTTCGAGTCTTATCTGGCTGACCGACCTTGCCACGTTACTGTTGGAGATGCTATCTCAAGTCCATTTGTCACCTCCTCTGGTCTTCCACAAGGCAGCTCTCTTGGACCTCTTCTATTTATCATTTTCATTAATGACATCTCGTCATGCTTTCGTCATTCGCACTTTTTAATGTATGCGGATGACCTTAAAATCTATAAAGAGATTAGCTGCATTAGTGACAGTTACTTGTTACAGGAGGATATATCCAGAGTTTACTCATGGTGCTCCCGCAATCTTCTTCCATTAAACTTATCTAAGTGTATGTTTACCCGTTACAGTAGGCGGTCTCTTGAAATCTGTACGGGTTATTCCATCAATAATTATAATTTGGCAGCTAAAGAAGAGGTGTTAGACCTTGGTGTCTTATTCGACAGCAAATTTAAATTTTCTGGTCACTTAGACTATATTTTACCTAAAGCGTATGCTATGCTGGGCTTTGTTAAGAGGCACGTGAACCAGTTCAAAAGTCCATACTCGAGCCTCAGCGTCTATGCTGCATTCATTCGGTCGAGGCTGGAATACGCCTCAATCATTTGGAATCCGGAGTGTAAAGTTCGTTCCAACCGAATTGAGCGACTCCAGAAAAAATTTTTAAAATTTGCACTTCTGCCTCTAAGGTTTCAGGATCCTGTTCCTTCATACCAGAGCCGTTGCCTTCTTTTGAACGTTTGCACGTTGGAGGATCGGCGTAAACTGGCAGCGTTAACTTTTTTAAATAATTTAATTGCTGATAACATTGATTGTCCTTTTTTGTTGGGACTCGTTAATTTTAATGTTCCTCAAAGGGATCTTCGTACCCTTGCCCCCTTTCGGGTCAAGTGTCATAGGGCCAATTATCTTTTAAATGAGCCGATAGAGCGGGCTCTTTCTTATTTTAATTCTTTGCCGCCTAGCCTCCGAATTGAGTGGGGCTCTGATAAGGGTGTGTTAAAACGAAAGGTCATACGGCATTTATTAAGTTTTTCTTAATTTTGTAGTTTTATTTATTAGGTGTAAGTTGTTATTATGTAGCCATGTAAGGATTTGTCCGTTGGCGAAATGGAACTTGGAGCCGAAGGTTCCTTGGAGTGATCATGAAACTCTTCTTAGCATTGAGCCTTTTCTTAATGTGAGTAACATGGACATTTTGGACGGTGACCTAGTTGAAGCCACTGGACATTTGACCGAGTCGCTCACACCTGACGTGGACGGTATCTCCCCATTCGTTCTTAAGAGGAGTATCGCTTCTCTTTCTACTCCCCTTCAGCAGCTGTTCTCCTTTTCGCTCTCATCTGGTAGATTCCCCCACCGGTGGAAGATGACTTCTATAACGCCTATTCACAAAGGTAGCAGTAGGTGTGATGTTACCAATTATCGACCTATTGCCAAAATTTGCAATGTCGCTAAGATACTGTAGCGGATAGTAACTAAAAAATTGACTTTTCAGCCAGCATGGTTTTCTGCCTGGGAGATCCACTACCACTAATTTTGCTGTCTTTTCTAAGCACTGCTTTGAAGCTTTTGAAAACCGATTTCAGGTTGATGCCATTTACACCGACTTCTCCAAAGCCTTCGACAAAGTGTGTCATGCTGCCCTTCTGGCCAAATTATATAAATTAGGTATTCATTCCTGCCTATTAAGTTGGTTCGAGTCTTATCTGGCTGACCGACCTTGCCACGTTACTGTTGGAGATGCTATCTCAAGTCCATTTGTCACCTCCTCTGGTCTTCCACAAGGCAGCTCTCTTGGACCTCTTCTATTTATCATTTTCATTAATGACATCTCGTCATGCTTTCGTCATTCCCACTTTTTAATGTATGCGGATGACCTTAAAATCTATAAAGAGATTAGCTGCATTAGTGACAGTTACTTGTTACAGGAGGATATATCCAGAGTTTACTCATGGTGCTCCCGCAATCTTCTTCCATTAAACTTATCTAAGTGTATGTTTACCCGTTACAGTAGGCGGTCTCTTGAAATCTGTACGGGTTATTCCATCAATAATTATAATTTGGCAGCTAAAGAAGAGGTGTTAGACCTTGGTGTCTTATTCGACAGCAAATTTAAATTTTCTGGTCACTTAGACTATATTTTACCTAAAGCGTATGCTATGCTGGGCTTTGTTAAGAGGCACGTGAACCAGTTCAAAAGTCCATACTCGAGCCTCAGCGTCTATGCTGCATTCATTCGGTCGAGGCTGGAATACGCCTCAATCATTTGGAATCCGGAGTGTAAAGTTCGTTCCAACCGAATTGAGCGACTCCAGAAAAAATTTTTAAAATTTGCACTTCTGCCTCTAAGGTTTCAGGATCCTGTTCCTTCATACCAGAGCCGTTGCCTTCTTTTGAACGTTTGCACGTTGGAGGATCGTCGTAAACTGGCAGCGTTAACTTTTTTAAATAATTTAATTGCTGATAACATTGATTGTCCTTTTTTGTTGGGACTCGTTAATTTTAATGTTCCTCAAAGGGATCTTCGTACCCTTGCCCCCTTTCGGGTCAAGTGTCATAGGGCCAATTATCTTTTAAATGAGCCGATAGAGCGGGCTCTTTCTTATTTTAATTCTTTGCCGCCTAGCCTCCGAATTGAGTGGGGCTCTGATAAGGGTGTGTTAAAACGAAAGGTCATACGGCATTTATTAAGTTTTTCTTAATTTTGTAGTTTTATTTATTAGGTGTAAGTTGTTATTATGTAGCCATGTAAGGATTTGTCCGTTGGCGAAATGGAACTTGGAGCCGAAGGTTCCTTGGAGTGATCATGAAACTCTTCTTAGCATTGAGCCTTTTCTTAATGTGAGTAACATGGACATTTTGGACGGTGACCTAGTTGAAGCCACTGGACATTTGACCGAGTCGCTCACACCTGACGTGGACGGTATCTCCCCATTCGTTCTTAAGAGGAGTATCGCTTCTCTTTCTACTCCCCTTCAGCAGCTGTTCTCCTTTTCGCTCTCATCTGGTAGATTCCCCCACCGGTGGAAGATGACTTCTATAACGCCTATTCACAAAGGTAGCAGTAGGTGTGATGTTACCAATTATCGACCTATTGCCAAAATTTGCAATGTCGCTAAGATACTGTAGCGGATAGTAACTAAAAAATTGACTTTTCAGCCAGCATGGTTTTCTGCCTGGGAGGTCCACTACCACTAATTTTGCTGTCTTTTCTAAGCACTGCTTTGAAGCTTTTGAAAACCGATTTCAGGTTGATGCCATTTACACCGACTTCTCCAAAGCCTTCGACAAAGTGTGTCATGCTGCCCTTCTGGCCAAATTATATAAATTAGGTATTCATTCCTGCCTATTAAGTTGGTTCGAGTCTTATCTGGCTGACCGACCTTGCCACGTTACTGTTGGAGATGCTATCTCAAGTCCATTTGTCACCTCCTCTGGTCTTCCACAAGGCAGCTCTCTTGGACCTCTTCTATTTATCATTTTCATTAATGACATCTCGTCATGCTTTCGTCATTCGCACTTTTTAATGTATGCGGATGACCTTAAAATCTATAAAGAGATTAGCTGCATTAGTGACAGTTACTTGTTACAGGAGGATATATCCAGAGTTTACTCATGGTGCTCCCGCAATCTTCTTCCATTAAACTTATCTAAGTGTATGTTTACCCGTTACAGTAGGCGGTCTCTTGAAATCTG
This sequence comes from Drosophila bipectinata, assembly GCF_030179905.1. NCBI lineage: Eukaryota > Metazoa > Arthropoda > Insecta > Diptera > Drosophilidae > Drosophila > Drosophila bipectinata. The sequence continues at coordinate 7,024,602 of NC_091740.1, read as the reverse complement.
TACGGGTTATTCCATCAATAATTATAATTTGGCAGCTAAAGAAGAGGTGTTAGACCTTGGTGTCTTATTCGACAGCAAATTTAAATTTTCTGGTCACTTAGACTATATTTTACCTAAAGCGTATGCTATGCTGGGCTTTGTTAAGAGGCACGTGAACCAGTTCAAAAGTCCATACTCGAGCCTCAGCGTCTATGCTGCATTCATTCGGTCGAGGCTGGAATACGCCTCAATCATTTGGAATCCGGAGTGTAAAGTTCGTTCCAACCGAATTGAGCGACTCCAGAAAAAATTTTTAAAATTTGCACTTCTGCCTCTAAGGTTTCAGGATCCTGTTCCTTCATACCAGAGCCGTTGCCTTCTTTTGAACGTTTGCACGTTGGAGGATCGGCGTAAACTGGCAGCGTTAACTTTTTTAAATAATTTAATTGCTGATAACATTGATTGTCCTTTTTTGTTGGGACTCGTTAATTTTAATGTTCCTCAAAGGGATCTTCGTACCCTTGCCCCCTTTCGGGTCAAGTGTCATAGGGCCAATTATCTTTTAAATGAGCCGATAGAGCGGGCTCTTTCTTATTTTAATTCTTTGCCGCCTAGCCTCCGAATTGAGTGGGGCTCTGATAAGGGTGTGTTAAAACGAAAGGTCATACGGCATTTATTAAGTTTTTCTTAATTTTGTAGTTTTATTTATTAGGTGTAAGTTGTTATTATGTAGCCATGTAAGGATTTGTCCGTTGGCGAAATGGAACTTGGAGCCGAAGGTTCCTTGGAGTGATCATGAAACTCTTCTTAGCATTGAGCCTTTTCTTAATGTGAGTAACATGGACATTTTGGACGGTGACCTAGTTGAAGCCACTGGACATTTGACCGAGTCGCTCACACCTGACGTGGACGGTATCTCCCCATTCGTTCTTAAGAGGAGTATCGCTTCTCTTTCTACTCCCCTTCAGCAGCTGTTCTCCTTTTCGCTCTCATCTGGTAGATTCCCCCACCGGTGGAAGATGACTTCTATAACGCCTATTCACAAAGGTAGCAGTAGGTGTGATGTTACCAATTATCGACCTATTGCCAAAATTTGCAATGTCGCTAAGATACTGTAGCGGATAGTAACTAAAAAATTGACTTTTCAGCCAGCATGGTTTTCTGCCTGGGAGATCCACTACCACTAATTTTGCTGTCTTTTCTAAGCACTGCTTTGAAGCTTTTGAAAACCGATTTCAGGTTGATGCCATTTACACCGACTTCTCCAAAGCCTTCGACAAAGTGTGTCATGCTGCCCTTCTGGCCAAATTATATAAATTAGGTATTCATTCCTGCCTATTAAGTTGGTTCGAGTCTTATCTGGCTGACCGACCTTGCCACGTTACTGTTGGAGATGCTATCTCAAGTCCATTTGTCACCTCCTCTGGTCTTCCACAAGGCAGCTCTCTTGGACCTCTTCTATTTATCATTTTCATTAATGACATCTCGTCATGCTTTCGTCATTCCCACTTTTTAATGTATGCGGATGACCTTAAAATCTATAAAGAGATTAGCTGCATTAGTGACAGTTACTTGTTACAGGAGGATATATCCAGAGTTTACTCATGGTGCTCCCGCAATCTTCTTCCATTAAACTTATCTAAGTGTATGTTTACCCGTTACAGTAGGCGGTCTCTTGAAATCTGTACGGGTTATTCCATCAATAATTATAATTTGGCAGCTAAAGAAGAGGTGTTAGACCTTGGTGTCTTATTCGACAGCAAATTTAAATTTTCTGGTCACTTAGACTATATTTTACCTAAAGCGTATGCTATGCTGGGCTTTGTTAAGAGGCACGTGAACCAGTTCAAAAGTCCATACTCGAGCCTCAGCGTCTATGCTGCATTCATTCGGTCGAGGCTGGAATACGCCTCAATCATTTGGAATCCGGAGTGTAAAGTTCGTTCCAACCGAATTGAGCGACTCCAGAAAAAATTTTTAAAATTTGCACTTCTGCCTCTAAGGTTTCAGGATCCTGTTCCTTCATACCAGAGCCGTTGCCTTCTTTTGAACGTTTGCACGTTGGAGGATCGTCGTAAACTGGCAGCGTTAACTTTTTTAAATAATTTAATTGCTGATAACATTGATTGTCCTTTTTTGTTGGGACTCGTTAATTTTAATGTTCCTCAAAGGGATCTTCGTACCCTTGCCCCCTTTCGGGTCAAGTGTCATAGGGCCAATTATCTTTTAAATGAGCCGATAGAGCGGGCTCTTTCTTATTTTAATTCTTTGCCGCCTAGCCTCCGAATTGAGTGGGGCTCTGATAAGGGTGTGTTAAAACGAAAGGTCATACGGCATTTATTAAGTTTTTGTTAATTTTGTAGTTTTATTTATTAGGTGTAAGTTGTTATTATGTAGCCATGTAAGGATTTGTCCGTTGGCGAAATAAATAAATAAATAAGTAGGTCGGATTAACTGACCAAAAATATAATCTATACTAAGTTCCAGCTTTCTGTCTATAAAAACATGAAACTTGGGTCATTTCCGATCGTTCAGTTGTATGGCAGCTATAGGATATAGTCGGCCGATCCCGGTCTTTCCGACTTATATACTGCGTGTAAAGGAACGAAGGGTGTGTGCAAAGTTTCAAGTCGATATCTTTAAAACTGAGAGACTAGTTTGCGTAGAAACAGACAGACGGACAGACGAATAGACGGTCATGGTCATATCAGCTCAGGAGGTGATCCTGATCAAGAATATATATAGGGTCGGATCCTTCACTGCGTTGCACTCTTACGACCAAAATTATAATACCCTCTGCAAGGGTATAATAAATAAACATTACACTAAACATTAATATAACATTATTTAAACATTAACATTAAGACGCTGTGCTGCTTCCTGACCCGACAGTAACAGGTCACCAATCCAGCTCGGCAAGAATGGTGGCACCAATCCTGGCGCTAACGGGTTCCATTCACGGATGACTGAATGGTTTAATGGGCAGGTGGGAGGCGGTTTCCCCTACGAGCGTATTTTTCTAAATGACTCCTAGTGACTCCCCAATATTTAATATGTGTTTCAAGCTGGAGTTATAGCTATCATGGGAGCACTTAGAGCCCCAGCGCTGGCTGGCATCCAAGAAACTATTTGTATTTTATCAGATAGTCAAACGACACTTGGGGTTCTTGACGAATATTCATCCCATTCAAGAAATGTGAATGACTGTGGGAGATCTCTCAACTAGATGGCGGAGCAGCATGGTCCCTATACCACGATGGAAATTGCGCCGCCGAAAAATTAGCAAGGGGAGAAAGAGAGAACTCCGGAGAAAGAACAAATAGGCATTCCCTTAGCAACGCGTAGGCTCAAATGTAGGGATGACTTCGACCGGGAAAATAATATAATTTAACTACAGAGGATTAGAGAGAGGAGTATCCTCCTTAGACAGCTTTTTGGATGCCGTCGTCAATAGAAATTTAGACAAAAAAAAAAAAAACAAAATTTTACGAATTTTCGTTTTTATTTTCTCTTTCATTATGAATTTTTAATCTTAACTAGTTTTGAAAAAATTTTTATGTGAAGTATGAACACAAAATCAATTATCGGACTAAATGAAGACAAGCGTATATAATAACGCAATAATGTCATCTAAATTCTTCCCTATATATGTAAATATATAATTATTTATTTATTTCACATATGTGGAGCACAATATGCTATACTTTTCGTTTGTTGTTATTCATTTATTACAATAATTTTCTTTTTTGAGTTGCTTATATTAAATATACAAAGTTTATAACGTTTCACCTAAATACGTTTTTTATACAATTATATATGTATACTGTTCTATTCGTATATACATAAAAATTTTTGCGAACTCGAAGACATACTTCACAATATTTTTAAAATGTATTTATAAAACAAAAATCTCAAAATATCTTATAACCAAAAAAAGTAAAATAAAAACAAAACAAGAAAGAACATAAAACTTTTAGTCGAGTTCTTTAAATTTCACCTTTACCATATTCAAAATACCTAACATGATTGTAAATATACATATTGTAAATGAATACTTAATATATCCGCGGATACTTTATCGTAGAGTACCATTTTACAATCGCCTTTGCAAATTTAACATTGCAAAATCATTTGTAATGCTTTTAAAAACTAATTTTCTATTCGCTTTTTTTATAAGCGTGTTTATTAATTCAGTATTAATTTCAGTCAAAATACCCACGGTACTATTTCTTGCACAATGAGAAATTAAACGTTACATTTATCTTTTTTTTTTTCTTATAGCCCTATTAAGGCTTATAAGGATATTAAAAGGGAATGTCCGAGTTTGTTTCAGATATTAAAGTTCTCATTCATTATTTCAGCGGATTAAGCGGATGGATTAAGATAAACTTTCTGATTCCCACAAACACCAAAAAGTGACTTTAAAAATCAAAAGGAAAAAATATCGAGCGGATAAGTGGCTAGTGGCTAGGCACTTTACGGCGTATAACTAGCTATCTTGCTAGTTCTGTATATACCTGGCCCGTGGTACTTTATTAAAACTTTTTTCAATATCTTTAGCCGTTTTCCTTTATGATTTAGTTATAACTAGATCCCTACATCTAGCTTTCAATTTTAAATATGCTTTATTTATTATTTTTTTGTTTATTAAATCTATTTCACCTTTCTCCTTCTATCTGATCTATTATCCTAAATTTTCAAGTTGGAATAACTCGATCGATTGCAAATATACGTTTAAATCAGTATTATTAAACCCATTATGTGATTTAAGCCTGGTCAGTAGAACACCCACTACATCAAATACCAACTTGAATTAGAAAATGTTGCCCGATATTTGCGTTATTAATACACAAACATTGGGTATGATAAAACAAAACACCTGACAGTTTAAAGGTTATATATGTTTGTGGCAGTTGAGGAAACTGTAAAATAATTAATATAGGGAGTGCATATAATATTATGTGACCGATACAATTGTGGTGTAATTAATGCTTTACCAGCTATGTAGTGCACTCCAAGCACAGTAGCCATACTTAATGCTAACGGTGAATTTATCCAATTCGCGAACATACAGCAAAATGAAGGTAAAGTTATCGATAGCCAGGAAAATGTCCGAATACATGTACTGTAGATGCAGCAATTTGGAGATGAAGATCCACTGTTATACGTCAATTCTTCATTCTTAACGACCTCGTTGGGATGCTTCTCATAATGATGATCATCTGTAATTAAAAATATTGTAAGTTTAATACTAAAAAAAAATGTTGGGCACATTAATACTAAAGGGGAAGTTTGTGTGATTAAAACCAAATATTTTTAGTCTTGGCACATATCCTTCTTTCCTAAATGCCATACCTTTAATGATCCCTAGGCTAAGAGGTTGGGACTTTCCAAACCAAAACACAGAATATTAAATATTTTTTTGTGTATTCTTATAAATGAACGCCCAAAACGTTCATAATTTCATGGAACGATTATAATAGGAAGGTTAATATCAGACCAATTTTGGATAATGTGAAATTCGAAAAAAAAATCTCATGTTTGCATTTACATTAAACGTGTAACATTTCCGACCATTCTGGCAAATCACAATTTATACAGTATTTAATAATACCTGGTCGAAATAAATATTGGGACATTTTATTTTTATACCCTTACAGAGGGTGTTATAATTTTGGTCAAAAGTGTGCAACGCAGTGAAGGAGACATCTCCGACCCTATAAAGTATATATATTCTTGATCAGGATCACCTCCTGAGTTAATATGAGCATGTCCGTCTGTCCGTCTGTCTGTCTGTTTCTACGCGAACTAGTCTCTCAGTTTTAAAGCTATCGTCTTGAAACTTTGCACACACCCTTCTTTCCTTTGCACGCAGTATATAAGTCGGAACGGCCCGGATCAGCCGACTGAGCCGACTATAACTGATTGATCGGAAATGGTATAACTCTAGTGTTTTTAAAGTTAGAGAGTTCAAATTTTAGGTGAGAGCTATTTTTGGCAAAATAATACGACATGCCAAATTTCGTAAGGATCGGCCGACTATATCCTATAGCTGCCATATAACTGAACGATCGGAAATGACCCAACTTTGACCCAACTCGTGTTTTTGAAGATAGAAAGCTGGAACTTGGTACAGATTATATATTTGGTCAGTTGATCCGACCTACCAAATTTCATTAGGATCGGCCGACTATATCCTATAGCTGCCATATAACTGAACGATCGGAAATGGTACTTGGTAGAAATATCAACTTTCGTATTTTTGAAGATAGAAGTCTGGACTTTTTTTAGATTTTGTATTGTAAAAAATTGGATTATATATTCCTATTCCCATAAGGATCGGCCAACTATATCCGATGTTTGCGATATATATCCGGTTTTAACTGCAAGGGTATATAAACTTCGGCTCCGCCCGAAGTTAGCTTTCCTTTATTGTTTTTAAATAAAATCTTAAATGATTTTTAATTTTTTTTGTTTTTATTTTATTTGTAAATATAATTTTTCCATCAGGACCATTCAAGTTGAAAGGAAAAAGGCCCTAGAGATATCCGCCGTGAACGCAAGTCCTGCTATACTCGCAATATCGGAGGTGGGTCACTGATGGTATGGGCCGCATTTGGACACGCCGTAATGAATGAATGAACACGAACACGAATGAATTCTCAGATGTACATAAGACTAATGGACGACGTTTTGATACCGTTTCGCGAAACTTATTTTGAGAAAAAGTTAATTTTTCAACAGGATAACGCCGCCATCCACGTATCCAAAGTGTCAAAGCAGTTTTTTGAGGATAAAAATTATTCTTTTGGGGTGGCCAGCTTGTAGTCCCGACCTAAACCCGATTTAGAATGTGTGGGGTATACACTCAAATAGAGTATACAGCAATGGACGACAGTTTGAAAATTTGGCACAGCTCACAAAGGGTTTTGTTGAAGAATAGGCCAAAATCGACTATAAACATTGCAGGATTTGGCTAATTTAATGTCTAAACACTTGGCTGAAGTAATTTCAAAGCACGGAGGCAATACCCACTATTAGGAAAGAAAATACATTTTTTTTCTACAATTATAAATTTTTTTAAAATTATTTTCTTTACAGTGTCCCAATAATTATTTCTAAGGGAGCTAACATAACAATATCAATTTTCGTGGAAAGGATCAGTAAAATAAAAAAATTGTATCTGTTTTCAATGCAATTCTTCTCTATATTTACAAATAAAATAAAAATTAAAAATCATTTACGATTTTATTTTAAAAAAAAATAAAGTGTCCCAATATTTATTTCGACTAGGTATAAATATCTAAAATATAACTTGGGCTCAGTTTGTAGCCCAGCTGTAAACATCCCTATCAATGCGGGATCTACGTCATACTACATTTTACTCGGGTGCCGTGCGTGCCGTGTAGTTGAACCAAGTTTAAAAAGTTGAACCAAACGTAAAAATTAACTAGAATTTAATTTTATATTTTATATTAATACTATAAAAAAAATATGGCGGCTTTTGTCTTGCCGTCGAGTTCTCACGAACTCTTAGAACGTAAGCAGCATTTTCCCCCCTCGCAAGCTTAAGTCAGATATAAACAAATTCCCCCTGATCGCCAACTGCAAAAACAATGAAATAATAAACATCCGAATCGATCACGCCACCGAGGCTTCCCCCTTTGGACATTTCGGTCGCTATCCAAACTTCTTTGCTGATCGAAGCAATCCCAATTAGGGAACCAAGATAAAAAATTACTTCGGATTCATCTTCGTAAAGATTCTAAGTCAAAAGCATGGAAAAGCTTGAGAAAATCGGACTTGGGAGGAAGATAGAACTGTTGTGCTTATAACTCCGTCCTTTAATAAAGTTTTTTTTTCAAAAGCTTCTGCTGAATGAGCAAGAGGATAACAAGAACTATATCTTATCGCACAACTGTCTCGACCCAGCGCCCAAGTTTCATTCATAATCATAATCATAATTTTCAGTCATTGTAGTTGGTGTTAATATTTGATTTATTGAAAAAAAAACAAACATTTCAGTAGTAAGTACTCCCTCCTTTGTTAGTAATAACTTCATATATCCAGTACAGGGATATAATAATACATGGAATCTATGTTTTTCAACGAAATCTTGCTCCAAGCACGTTTAATAGCTGAAGTTAATGTTTCCTTATTTTCGTATAGCTTTCCTTCTTCATATACCTTCCGCGTTAGTTAGCCCCAAACATTTTTAATCACGTTAAGATCTAGAGAATATGGTGTATCTAGGAAATCAGACTCCAACAATGTTTTAAAGAGATCGCTGTTCATCTTCTGATCGATACAAATCAAGTCAATTGTTTCATAAAACGTAATGGCACCCCACTGTGCTGGCGACTTGAATATATCTCATCTTTTCGGAAATCGTGATAATAATATTGAAAGCCATTGGGCCCATATAAATTAAAACGTCTTTCATCAGTAAAAACAACGTAATGAATTCTTTCGCGAATTGAAGCCGTTTTTCTTTGCATGTTGCATTCAGAGAAGATTTTTTCTTGATTTTTAGACGCTTTAGGTGGTCTGCATTTCTGATTATACGCTGAACAGTTGAAATGCTTGATTTTACTCCGGCAAATTCCTTAATCTTAGCTGCGGACTTAGCCGAATTTGATGCAATTCTACCATTTTGCGTACTGCTTTTTCAGATAGTGATCTTTTTTTTTTCTTTCAAGTTTTTTCCATATTTATCTGGATCTTTTAAATATCTTTTAACAGTCTTGGATTTATCTGCGATTTATCTTTTTGGCAACGTTTCGATTGAACAGTCCTTGCGAGTGAAAAAAATCTACATTTTGACGTTTTAATAAGCTAATAACACCAGCTTTTCCCATTTTCCCTTTAAATATTACTCTTAAACAATGTATTTGTTTCTTTTTAATATTTTATCAATACAAAAAACTGCACTGGTTTACGCAAGACCAAGGAATCTAAAGTGCGTCTATTTCAATGACCAACCGCAAATACGCGGGATTGCCAAATAATTTTCTGAAATCTTCGAATGTACAGATATTTTTTCGCAAATCAACCAACTGTGAGCACATATTTTTTGAACAAGATTCAAACTCTGATAAGAAAAGCTTTTTGGACAATTAGAATAAGCATTATTATAAATACACAAAGCATATTATTTAAAAAAAAAAAAAAGCCTCTAAGCTATGAACAGCAATAGTTTATATATCTATTTATTATATCCAGAATTATTAAAATGTTATTGACTGAAGCATTTAGAAAAAAATAATGCTAACTGTCAAAAAATAAGAAAAATGAAAAAAATTTCTGCTGAGGCGCATATGACTCGAACATAAAACACAAAATTTTAGAGCCAGCATTTTTACACTTAGACCACAATTCGTTTTGTTTGTAATGCGATAAATACGATTCCTATTGTCCTCCTGTCCAACGCACTACCACTTTGGATGTTAGTGACGAATTTTTCAATTGGGTAATATTTTAACTTATGCTAGATATCATAGTAACAGGAGAAAGAAATGGAGTTAAGGATAGTGAACGATATGTTTGATAATTTTCTCTGGCGTCTTTTGCAATGTTTCATTATACCCTTGCAGAGGGTATTATAATTTTGGTCAAAAGTGTTCAACGCAGTGAAGGAGACCCTATAAAGTATATATATTCTTGATCAGGATCACCTCCTGAGTTGATATGAGCATGTCCGTCTGTCCGTCTGTCTGTCTGTTCTACGCGAACTAGTCTCTCAGTTTTAAAGCTATCGTCTTGAAACTTTGCACACACTTTTCTTTCCTTTGCACGCAGTATATAAGTCGGAACGGCCCGGATCGGCCGACTATATCCTATAGCTGCCATATAACTGATTGATCGGAAATGGTATAACTTTGGTGTTTTTAGAGTTAGAGAGTTCAAATATGACACAAGAGCTATTTTTGGGAAAATATTGGTCGACTATATACTATAGCTGCCATATAACTGAACGATCGAAAATGACCCAACTTTCGTGTTTTTGAAGATAGAACTTAGTACAGATTCTATTTTTGATCAATTGATCCAACCTACCAAATTTCATTAGGATCGGCCGACTATATCCTATAGCTGCCATATATCTGAACGATCGGAAATGGTTTTTGGTAGAAATACCAACTTTGGTATTGTTAAAGATAGAAGTTTGGGACTTCAACAAAATGTTGTAAATTTTGTATTATAATAAATTGGGTTATATTATCATACTAGCGACCCCGGCAAACGTTGTTCTGGCCTTTTTTGTTTTCTATAAGGGCTAGCTGTTTTTTATTCATTTATTTTGGTTAATAAATGTTTTTCAGTATTTCAAGTACATCAGTATTTTCACGTACAACAAAATTCCCCTCGCCAATATCTAACAGTTGTTTAGAGAAAGGATGGATCCTGAAGCATTTGATCGCGCATATTCTTGGTCAGTTCTTTTTCAACATTACGCCACAGTTGCGATGATTTTAAGCAAGCATTGAATCCTTATATCCCTAAATGACCAATCCAATTCCCCAAGCGAATTTTTACGTCCTATAGTGCATTCATCCAAAATATGGGCACTATGCCCATAGACGATTGTTTTTATGTTGCACACTGCATCTGGATTATTTTGAATGTTCAATGACAGCTTAAGTGCTGAATGAGCTGTTATGCCTCCATCTAATAAGGTTGCTGCAACGCCAGAAGATGCAATGGCCAATGCGTTGCCATTTTTTTTTTATCGTAACTCGGCAGGAAGAAGCGAAATAAGGAACGTTCACTTTGGAACTTTCACTTTGAATGTTCACAATAATCACTTTGGAATAAGCAGAATTTTCAACATCAGGCTCTTACTGGAATGCTAGCCGACGAAATTGCCCAGATGTGAATCCTCGATAAACTTGTTGCCGTTGTTAGTTAATTCTTCTTCTAACTATTAATCTGTGCGCTTCTCTTCTTTGAAAAGTGGTCTTTGTTGATTATGTTCATCTCGTGCATCTTTCGATTGTGATTCACGTAACTGCGCCATGCTTACACGCGCCTTTTCATTACCTTTATAAATTTGTTCTCCTGATCTCTGTATTCTTCTATCTCGCGCAGCTCTAGAATTGACTGTTTGATGACTAAAATTGGCCCAATTGCGTTTTCTTGGCATTGGTGACTGTAGATAAGTAATCGGCGGACCCCTATTTCAGGGGCATATGACACACACATAAATGTACAATACGTTACGCTCACAGCCTACTTATTGTTATTCATTACTATAAAAGTAGCCAACGGGATAAAAAGTATCCTATGTCCGTCTCCTGGCTCTAAGCTACCTTCCTACCAATTTTCAGTAGGGTTGTTGGTTTTTGAAAAAATATCGTATTGATGATATTTGCTGTGAAAAAATATCAATCGATAATATTCAGAAACATCACAAAAAAAAAATCGATATATCGAGTATTTTCGATATTTTTAATAGTCAGCTAAAACTGAAAAAAGGTTATTTTTAAATTTAAAAAAAGGTTTTAATATGTGTTGTCATCCGTCATGAACTGCAAACAAGACATATTTTTTATTTAAAAAGTGAATTGAAAAAACAACAAATATTTATACCCACTCTCAAGCAACTTTTATTTAAGTTCTTTGAAATAAAAAATAACAAAATTATTAAGGACATTGTATTCAAATTTATTTATAAAAAAAACTTTATACAAAAAAAAAAGTTTCATGGAATTTATGAAATATGTACTTAATAATGCTAATTACTTAATTCTCTTATTTAATGCTCTTAATTACAAAATAAATCTTTCTTCAATGATTTAAAAAAAACTCTTTCGGTTATATGCTGGTATGTCATTCGACTACGGGAGTCACAGACAACACATTTAATGGCAGAAGCCAACCGTTCAGATGGAACCGAACTTCCAGGCGTGATAAGAAAACTTAAAGCAACCTTCGCTAGCATCGTCATCGTTGAAATTTGTGAGTTCCAGAATTCCAACGGATTTGTCTCCCAAATACAAAATGGCATACTCAAGTAAACCTGCATTTCCTTTCTTTCGCAACTAATATCGGAGAACACCAACTCAAAAATATTATTATCGACTATTTTTGCCCAAAAAATATCACGATAATAATATTTTTTTAAGAGAAAATATATCGATATATCGATATTTTGATATATTTCCGACATCCCTAATTTTCAGCCAAATATGTTCTGCCGTTCTTGAGTTATAAGTGGTGTAACTAACACGACTTTCTTTTATATATATAAATAAATAAATTGGGTTATATTATCATATTTTCATAAGATTCGGCCAACTATATCCGATGTTTACGATATATATCCGGTTTTAACTGCAAGGGCATATCAACTTCGGCTCCGCCCAAGGGTAGCTTTCCTTTCTTGTTATACCCTTGCAGAGGGTATTGTAATTTTGTTCAAAAGTGTTCAACGCAGTAAAGGAGACATATCCGACCCTATAAAGTATATATATTCTTGATCAGGATCACCTCCTGAGTTGATATGAGCATGTCCGTCTGTCCGTCTGTCTGTTTCTACGCAAACTAGTCTCTCAGTTTTAAAGCTAACGACTTGAAACTTTGCACACACCCTTCTTTCCTTTGCACGCAGTATATAAGTCGGAACGGCCGGGATCGGCCGACTATATCCTATAGCTGCCATATAACTGATTGATCGGAAATGGTATAACTTTTGTGTTTTTTGTTTGCGATATATATCCGGTTTTAACTGTAAGGGTATATCAACTTCGATTCCGCCGGAGTTAGCTTTCCTTTCCAAAAAACTGGGCGAACAAATCGTCTTGAACACCAGCCCGCACACACGAATTTTGAAAAAAGGGTGTGTGAAATGTTTTATGTCTGCACACTTATGACGTTTATACTTATACTTTTGACGTATAAGTTTTGGATAAAAGTGTGTTACGCAGTGAAGAAGACTTCTGGGACCCTATAAAGTATATAGGCAACGACTTGCAACTTCAACACGATACCTGTTCTGAAGATTGCTGTGAATATTTTCCTAATCCATAACCGCAGATCGGACCCGGCTTTGGTTAGTTGGGCCGGGAAGATGCCATCTGAGCATCTGGAGATTTAAAGGGTTTGAAACTGTTTATCGCCCAACTGAGATTCCTTTTACTTAGGAGGTATTCGAGTTGGTTCGGCATGGGGGAGCTGTATCGCGGCTCTGCATTTCTTGGATTTTTTTTTCTTCTGAGAACACTGGTCCTGGTACAGGCATTCCTCTTTGCCCTAGGCATTTGTTTGTTGCACTTCTTGATGCCCGCTTTATACGCCTCCCAAACTACTTCTGTGTTTGCTTTACTACCGAAGTAAAAGGCTTTTCGGGCCTTAATTTTAAAGGGCGCAAGTGGTTGCGACCACCATGGTGGTTTCTTTAACGTGCCAGATCTACTTTGGGGACAGGCCCTATTGAATGCCCTGGCGGATGCTACCGTTAGCGGACCCACCACGGCGTCCAGGTCTTCCCTGTTGTTAAAATCTCCCTTGTTGGAGATTTCCCCTAGGATCTTTCTAGTTTCTTCGTGTAGAGCTCTCAAAGTGCCTTTCTAGCTAACATGGCTAGCCCCGCTTTAGAGGAAGCTGCCTTTGCACGTCTCTCCTCTCTTTTGAGGGCCCTGGTTCGACCCAATTTGACCCAATTTCCGGTTCTCCACTATGGTTTTTATTTAATTTTCAAAACTCACCATCAGGTTATGCAATTTTCCACGAATTTCTGACATATGTACTTTGACATTTTCGCGAACCGGTACTTTGATCTGATTTTCTTTTAACACTTTGATCTAGCTGCCTAATCACGAACGAACCTCACACACGAACCTCACACAATCTCCTAATAGTGGACTCTAGGATTCAATTCCGTTTGTTGTACGACTTACTTTTAGCGCATTAGTAATGAATGAATTACTAATGAATTTTATTAAGTTCAATATACAGTACCTAGATGGGACATCTCATAAAAAAGTGCTCCTATGGCGGGTGGTGTGCAGAGTGAAACAAATTACAATCGATCTTAACACATCTACGTTAAAGGGGCCCATCCACAGGCGAGCATGTTCGTCAACCTGCTTGCCTACTTGAATTTTATTTTCCTCACTAACTAGAAACAACATTCGTGCGAACATCATTTTTCGATTAATTTTCAAACTATCAACATGTCAACGGACAACGACTGCGGCACTGTAATTGCACTTAAGGCAATAAGTATTTGCTTAGAAAAAAAGAAAAAAAAAATGAAGCGAAAAAACGGAAGCACAGTGCTCATCGAACTCTTTATATTTTTTGAGTTGAACTTCTTATGAGAAGAGAAGCGCACAGATTAATAGTTAGAAGAAGAATTAACTAACAACGGCAACAAGTTTATCGAGGATTCACATCTGGGCAATTTCTTCGGCTAGCATTCCAGTAAGAGCCTGATGTTGAAAATTCTGCTTATTCCAAAGTGATTATTGTGAACATTCAAAGTGAAAGTTCCAAAGTGAACGTTCCTTATTTCGCTTCTTCCTGCCGAGTTACGATAAAAAAAAAATGGCAACGCATTGGCCATTGCATCTTCTGGCGTTGCAGCAACCTTATTAGATGGAGGCATAACAGCTCATTCAGCACTTAAGCTGTCATTGAACATTCAAAATAATCCAGATGCAGTGTGCAACATAAAAACAATCGTCTATGGGCATAGTGCCCATATTTTGGATGAATGCACTATAGGACGTAAAAATTCGCTTGGGGAATTGGATTGGTCATTTAGGGATATAAGGATTCAATGCTTGCTTAAAATCATCGCAACTGTGGCGTAATGTTGAAAAAGAACTGACCAAGAATATGCGCGATCAAATGCTTCAGGATCCATCCTTTCTCTAAACAACTGTTAGATATTGGCGAGGGGAATTTTGTTGTACGTGAAAATACTGATGTACTTGAAATACTGAAAAACATTTATTAACCAAAATAAATGAATAAAAAACAGCTAGCCCTTATAGAAAACAAAAAAGGCCAGAACAACGTTTGCCGGGGTCGCTAGTATGATAATATAACCCAATTTATTATAATACAAAATTTACAACATTTTGTTGAAGTCCCAAACTTCTATCTTTAACAATACCAAAGTTGGTATTTCTACCAAAAACCATTTCCGATCGTTCAGATATATGGCAGCTATAGGATATAGTCGGCCGATCCTAATGAAATTTGGTAGGTTGGATCAATTGATCAAAAATAGAATCTGTACTAAGTTCTATCTTCAAAAACACGAAAGTTGGGTCATTTTCGATCGTTCAGTTATATGGCAGCTATAGTATATAGTCGACCAATATTTTCCCAAAAATAGCTCTTGTGTCATATTTGAACTCTCTAACTCTAAAAACACCAAAGTTATACCATTTCCGATCAATCAGTTATATGGCAGCTATAGGATATAGTCGGCCGATCCGGGCCGTTCCGACTTATATACTGCGTGCAAAGGAAAGAAAAGTGTGTGCAAAGTTTCAAGACGATAGCTTTAAAACTGAGAGACTAGTTCGCGTAAAACAGACAGACAGACGGACAGACGGACATGCTCATATCAACTCAGGAGGTGATCCTGATCAAGAATATATATACTTTATAGGGTCTCCTTCACTGCGTTGAACACTTTTGACCAAAATTATAATACCCTCTGCAAGGGTATAATGAAACATTGCAAAAGACGCCAGAGAAAATTATCAAACATATCGTTCACTATCCTTAACTCCATTTCTTTCTCCTGTTACTATGATATCTAGCATAAGTTAAAATATTACCCAATTGAAAAATTCGTCACTAACATCCAAAGTGGTAGTGCGTTGGACAGGAGGACAATAGGAATCGTATTTATCGCATTACAAACAAAACGAATTGTGGTCTAAGTGTAAAACCGCTGGCTCTAAAATTTTGTGTTTTATGTTCGAGTCATATGCGCCTCAGCAGAAATTTTTTTCATTTTTCTTATTTTTTGACAGTTAGCATTATTTTTTTCTAAATGCTTCAGTCAATAACATTTTAATAATTCTGGATATAATAAATAGATATATAAACTATTGCTGTTCATAGCTTAGAGGCTTTTTTTTTTTTTTTTAAATAATATGCTTTGTGTATTTATAATAATGCTTATTCTAATTGTCCAAAAAGCTTTTCTTATCAGAGTTTGAATCTTGTTCAAAAAATATGTGCTCACAGTTGGTTGATTTGCGAAAAAATATCTGTACATTCGAAGATTTCAGAAAATTATTTGGCAATCCCGCGTATTTGCGGTTGGTCATTGAAATAGACGCACTTTAGATTCCTTGGTCTTGCGTAAACCAGTGCAGTTTTTTGTATTGATAAAATATTAAAAAGAAACAAATACATTGTTTAAGAGTAATATTTAAAGGGAAAATGGGAAAAGCTGGTGTTATTAGCTTATTAAAACGTCAAAATGTAGATTTTTTTCACTCGCAAGGACTGTTCAATCGAAACGTTGCCAAAAAGATAAATCGCAGATAAATCCAAGACTGTTAAAAGATATTTAAAAGATCCAGATAAATATGGAAAAAACTTGAAAGAAAAAAAAAAAGATCGTTATCTGAAAAAGCAGTACGCAAAATGGTAGAATTGCATCAAATTCGGCTAAGTCCGCAGCTAAGATTAAGGAATTTGCCGGAGTAAAATCAAGCCTTTCAACTGTTCAGCGTATAATCAGAAATGCAGACCACCTAAAGCGTCTAAAAATCAAGAAAAAATCTTCTCTGAATGCAACATGCAAAGAAAAACGGCTTCAATTCGCGAAAGAATTCATTACGTTGTTTTTACTGATGAAAGACGTTTTAATTTATATGGGCCCAATGGCTTTCAATATTATTATCACGATTTCCGAAAAGATGAGATATATTCAAGTCGCCAGCACAGTGGGGTGCCATTACGTTTTATGAAACAATTGACTTGATTTGTATCGATCAGAAGATGAACAGCGATCTCTTTAAAACATTGTTGGAGTCTGATTTCCTAGATACACCATATTCTCTAGATCTTAACGTGATTAAAAATGTTTGGGGCTAACTAACGCGGAAGGTATATGAAGAAGGAAAGCAATACGAAAATAAGGAAACATTAACTTCAGCTATTAAACGTGCTTGGAGCAAGATTTCGTTGAAAAACATAGATTCCATGTATTATTATATCCCTGTACTGGATATATGAAGTTATTACTAACAAAGGAGGGAGTACTTACTACTGAAATGTTTGTTTTTTTTTTCAATAAATCAAATATTAACACCAACTACAATGACTGAAAATTATGATTATGATTATGAATGAAACTTGGGCGCTGGGTCGAGACAGTTGTCGGGGTCGCTAGTTATAATATAAAATCTAAAAAAAAAAAGTCCCAAACTTCTACCTTCAAAAATACGAAAGTTGATTTATACTTTACTATACTTTACTTTACACTTTTGGACAAAATTATAATACCCTCTGCAAGGGTATAAAAATATAATAAATACTTACCATTCGAATTGCTGCTGGGATTTCCTTTGTGGGTCGGATAATTATGATGAGTGGGAACATTATTTATCCGGATGCCAGTTTGAATGTGATGATGTCCTGGATAAGGTGTGTTTATCCCACCACGTCCTGGTTGCAGCATGTTGATGCTGCCATGACCATGTGCAGACAAAACTCCTCCATTACTTACGACATTAGCTGCCCCATCAGAGCTCGTGCCAATATTATTACCAATTATATTTGGTTGAATCGGAATTCTATTAAACTTATCAAGATTTGTATTAATACTAGTTCCAATACCATTAATATTAACATCGCTGTTGCCATTAGGAGGATATATAGAAGGAGGAGGCACTATGCCACTGCTTACACCACTTATACCAATATTATTCCCTTGACCCATACTTTTTCCATACAAATTATTATGACCAACATCATTGGGAGCAACATTGGCACTGTTAGTGGTAACAACTGTTTTGCTGGTCGTTGAAGTTTTGTTTTTTTCTTCAGTGGCACAGCACACTTTGAATACAACTTTCATATTATTTGTGGAACAACGACCACCAATTCGACGGTAAAGGTCGTCCTTGGATGAAGTTGCTAAATAAAAAAAGGACAATTTCAATTAAATAAGATAATAACTACAAATTGAACACACTCACAAATAAAGTAATAGTCATTTCCAGGTAAGAATTCCAATCCACCTGGCTGCGGTGTAAATGGCCGGAAAGTAATAGTAAAAAACATTAGTTTTTGAGGTTTATCACATATTGCTATTACTCGCGGATCTGCATTTGTTATGCGACAAGTTTCGTACTCCACTTTAGATACATTGTAAATGATATATTTTTCTGTTTCGTTGTCAAACGTCCCTGGTTCGTATACTGGACATATAATATGCACCTGATCAAACTCAAAAGCGAGATTGCCTTTATTTACGTCGATTATGTGATCTGTGTTATCAATCCGAAAGCTGAAAATGTATGAATTATTTTTTAGTATTTTTAATTGAATTGGAACAAGAAAAGCTACCAAGGAACGGTAATATACTATTTCTATTAAAAGGCATTTTATATAGAAAAAACACATAAAACATACCGCAAATAATATAGTTCGGTATTTGCAACATTTTTCCTACATCTTTTAGTTATAGGATATTCTCAGTTTATTCAGGAAAAATGGAATCTTTATACCCCCAAACCTTCTATCACAAAAATATGCAGCTTTAGGGTAGAGTCGGCATTATAAAATTTTACATAAAGGATCACTAAATCACTGATCACTGAAAAAATGTTGTCTTGTCTTTCAATCTGTTTGTGTTTTTTTCCGAAAAAATTAGCATGTTCATTTGCATTAACATTTTTTGTTCTACAAAAAAGTTTTAAATTCAAATTACTAATAACTTAAGAGCTAATTCTTTGCCGCCTAGCCTCCGAATTGAGTGGGGCTCTGATAAGGGTGTGTTAAAACGCAAATTAATCAGGCATTTATTAAGTTTTTGTTAGTATTATTTATTGGTTGTAAGTTTTTAATTTGTAGCCATGTAAGGATTTGTCCGTTGGCGAAATAAATAAATAAATAAATAAATAAATAGTCAGAAAAAAATATTTTTTAAGAATATTTTTCTTTTTTTTTTGTACAGGGTCCGGAACTTGAAGTGTAAACAATGTAAAAGGTTATAAATTATGTTTGGAAAGTTAATTTTATTTAATTCACAGCTCAGTACGTGTAAAATCAATCTAAAATTTAATGAAAATTCATTTTTCCTCGATGTGACCACCTTTTGCCTTGACCATAGCCTTGAGACGGTCGAAGAACGAATCGCAAGCTGCCCGAATGTAACTTGCGGGTATTTTGGCCCTCGAGACTGTTGTGTTATTTAGTTCGGACCTTGCTCTCCAAAATGACCCAAAGAGAATAATCCCGCGGATTCGCATCAGGTGAATTCGAGGGCCATTGTGTGTACGTTATTGTACATTGTTTTCCAGCCATTCTTGGTTCACTCGGTCTTTATGAGACGGTTTTGAGTCCTGTTGAAATGTCCATGGACTGCCACCGAAATGTTTGTCTGGCCACGGCTTCGAGGCAACCTTCAGAATACTTTTCTGATAAGGCTCGCTAAAAACGATTGAAGAGCGCCTACCTTGGGTTACAGCGGCCCAAACCATTACCTGTGGTTGGTGGTGGCTCCTGGTTGCCAATCGCTGCCTCAATTTATCGTACAAACGGTCGTCAGTGAAACCCTGGGTGTTTACGAATCGCTCAATTGGAAAAATTTTCTCTTCAGAAAACACAATGTTCGGAAATTGTCCAGTTGCGGCCAAGCGAAGCAACTTCTTTGCTCTCTTAGGTCTAACTTGTTGTTGCTTCGGTGTAAGATCATGATCTTTTATGATCTTATAAGGATTCCTCGGGATCATTTTTTACTATGCGGCGGATGATAGGGTTAGATATTTTTAGTTCTTTCGCCATTTGATTGGCACATCGTCAGGGATTTCGCTCAAGTCGCTTCTTCACTTTTTGAACCAACTCAAGTGACGTTGGAGTTTTTTGACCATCACTAGAGTTGGGTTGTTCCTGAACGAACACACAAAAAAGACCCGGTCACTCAAAAGACCGATCTGAACTAGTTTACATCGTTTATCGGTCATTGTTCCTTGGTATTTGTTATTGTTCTTTGGTCTTTGTTCTTGTTCTTTGGTCTTTGTTCTTTGATCTTTGTTCCTTGTTCTTATTCCCTAATAATTTTTTACATACCCTGGTATTTTTTCGCAACCCCTGGTAATTTTTCTTACACTCTTATTATGTATTCCTGTAACTGAAAATATTGTGTAAACAAACTTTTGAGTGGACAACAGCGAAATGTATCTTAAAAGAAAACACAGTAAAATATGGAAATTTTTAAATTTTTTAAATATAAATTTTTTAATATTGTTTGAATTAACGAAAATAACAAAAAGAACGACCTAGTTCAGTCCTAAAAATAAGAACGAACGATCTTATTCCCTAAAAAGAACGATGATTACCCATGTCTAACGATCAACTCCATGGCGTTTTGCGATGCTACCAATATCATTTTAACGGGTTATGCTGCGATAAACGAAAACTTTATTCCCATTAATCTGTTTAAGCTCACGAACAATCTCTGGTTGTGCCTTTCCAGCTAAGTAAAATGCAATTACACTATTACGTTTGAATTCCATAGCGAATATTTTATTTTCGTTTTTAAAGCTAGCGACTTAAGGGGTTATATACAGTTGTAATAGATGTAAAATCAATTTTTTTTTTATTGCATATTCTTTAAGTATATACTGTTGAGAATACTCTCACAAAAATTCATAATGATCGGAACGATGTTGTAGCTATTTACAGCGCACTACCTGCACATAAAACTTGAACAAACTTGAAACTTTAAACGCGATTATCTCAGAATCTTGATTTTTCGAAATTACCTTTGCGGTGGACACGATTACTAAAAAACTATTAATCCGATCAATCCAATTTGACGACTTGTTTATTATGATATTAGCTAGTCCGTGAGCGAAGAATTTTCAATTTTTTTTTAAAACTCTTTTTTTAGAGCATATAAATCAGTGGTCGGCACCCCAATACATTGATGTGATTTTACCGCATTAGTGTTAGTAACGAATAGCAGAAAGTAGGCTGTGAG
Organism: Drosophila bipectinata; assembly: GCF_030179905.1. Taxonomy (NCBI): domain Eukaryota; kingdom Metazoa; phylum Arthropoda; class Insecta; order Diptera; family Drosophilidae; genus Drosophila; species Drosophila bipectinata. Next base: position 7,003,439 of record NC_091740.1, on the reverse strand, counting down.
CATGACGTATCACACATGTATACTGTGTGTGTGGCAGGGCTCGGGCAGAGAAATTTCCTATGCCCCCGAGATAGGGCCGTGTTGACCTCTGATATAAATCGAAAATCTTACACCTTGAAAAAGTACATTTTTTGTTAAAACCGTCGCCATTTTTTTTTTAAATCCAAATTTTTATAAATTTTTTTTATTTGTTCACGGACTAGGCAATACAATATAGTATCGAAATATTTTTGAATTTTTGATTTCGGATGAACCGTTCTTGGGATATGATGTCCACCGCAAGACACCATCGAAAAAAGACGATCTTGGAATTCGGCTATAACATAATTATTATTTAATATTTTTTTATGAAAAAAATTTAAATAAGTACCCAGAAACATGTACTATACCTACAACGTCGGTAAAACATTTTTAATAAATATTTTCTATAGTGTCAAAAAAAATCGATCAAATTTCATTATTTTGCGCGGTACAACTGTATATAACCCTTTAAAACTGTGCACACACCCACTTTCTTTTGCACCCTTTTATTCCAAAAGTGGCCACACTCTTTTTTTAGCACAGTATATTTGGGTGTGAATGAGTAGTGTAGTATTTTTTGTTTTATTTGACAGTTTTCTCACTCATTCCATAGTTGTACAGCTGTTAATGAGTACAGGTAAATTGGTGTGCCGTAGTCAACTCACTATACAGTGTTTTGGTGTTCAGTTGACTTATTGTACAGTGAGAGAAACTTCATGACTGGAACATACACACAAAATCTTAGTACAGATTCTATTTTTGGTCAGTTAATCCGACCTACCAAATTTCATATCGATCGGCCGACTATACCCTATAGCTGCCATATAACTGAACGATCGGAAATGACCCAACTCTCGTAATTTTGAAGATAGAAAGCTGGAACTTAGTACAGATTATATTTTTGGTCAGTTAATCCGACCTTCCAAATTTCGGAAATGGTTTTTGGTAGAAATAGCAACTTTGGCATGTTTGAAGATAAAAGTTTGGGACTGTTTTTAGATTTTGTATTGTAATAAATTGGATTATATATTAATATTCCGATGTTTGCGATATATATCCGGTTTTACCTGCAAGGGTATATCAACTTCGGCTCCGCCCTAAGTTAGGGCGGATATAGTTGGCCGATCCTTATGATTACATCATAATAAAACCAATTAATTACAATAAAAAATCTAAAAAAAAGTCCCAAGCTTCTATGGTACCAAATACCATTTCCGATCGTTCAGTTATATGTCAGCTATAAGATATAGTAAACCGATCGTTATGAAATTTCGTAGACCGGATTGACTGACCAAAAATAGAATGTGTACCAAGTGCCAGCTTTCTATCTTCAAAAATACGAAAGTTGGGTCATTTCCGATCGTTCAGTTATATGGCAGCTATAGGATATAGTCGGCCGATCCTAATGAAATTTTGTAGGTCGGATTAACTGACCAAAAATATAATCTGTACCAAGTTCCAGCTTTCTATCTTCAAAAACACAAAAGTTGCGTCATTTCCGATCGTTCAGTTATATGGCAGCTATAAGATATAGTGGGCCGATCCTTATGAAATTTGGCATGTCGTATTATTTTGCCAAAAATAGCTCTCATGTCAAATTTGAATTCTCTAACTCTAAAAACACCAAAGTTATACCATTTCCGATCAATCAGTTATATGGCAGCTATAGGATATAGTCGGCCGATCCCGGCCGTTCCGACTTATATACTGCGTGCAAAGGAAAGAAGGGTGTGTGCAAAGTTTCAAGACGATAGCTTTAAAACTGAGAGACTAGTTTGCGTAGAAACAGACAGACGGACAGACGGACATGCTCATATCAACTCAGGAGGTGATCCTGATCAAGAATATATATACTTTATAGGGTCGGAGATGTCTCCTTCACTGCGTTGCACACTTTTGGACAAAATTATAATACCCTCTGCAAGGGTATAAAAATTATAAATTGAATAACTACTCTATGCGTTACTTTACCACCATGTCAAGATCTACAGCGATTAAAAATACTATTTGTTCTACTTACTAACATATCGGCGCATTGAACACAGAAACGAGAAATTGAAATTTGGAAGCCAAAACATTCATACGACGTCGTGCGAGCAGTCACACATACACTGCCGCTCAACTGAATAGGTTCATGAGATCATGGCAGAAATTTATCTATAATTTTTTATCTTAATAACCCGTTTATCTTATAATATCCAGTTTTTCGATTTACATAATTTTTTTTTTCTTTAATTCTTAAATCACATTAAAATTAAAATCTGAAGAAGTTTTTTTCAAAAACATTTTATTTATTCCTTTTTTATTTTTTCTTCTGAAAGCTTAACAAAATCAATGATTTTTTTTCGTTCATCTGAATAGGTTCAGTCTAAAAAAATGCAAATTATTTAAATAACTTAAGGGGTTACTCCTTTTTAAAAGCACTCCTTTTTTAAAGCACAAAAAACGAAAATCTTATACGTTGAATAAGTACATTTTTTGTTAAAAACGTAGCCATTTTTTTTTTAATCAAAATTTTTAAAAATTTCTCGTTTACGGACTAGACAATACAATGTACTAACTAAACTTTTTTGAATTTTGGATTTCGGATGAACCGTTTTCGAGAGATCTTGTCCACCGCAAGACACCATCGAAAAAAGACGATCCGGGGATTCGGCTATAACAGTTTTGTTATGTAATATTTTTTTATGAAAAAATTTAATTAAGTACCCAGAAACATGTACTAAACAACGTCGGTAAAACATTTTTCATAAATATTTTCTATGGTGTCAAAAAAAAATCGATAAAAATCCATATTTTTGCGCGGTACAACTGTATATAACCCCTTAAGACATTTTCAAATTTTTGGCTCTTGGCTTATACCACTAACCATACAGCATATAGACAACCCATTTCATACAACGAAAATGGACGCAAAAATTTCTTGCGACAGGCCCCAGCAGGCCCCAGAGCGGATTTCTTACGCTCTCATACGCTCATGGTTCGTTCATCTTACGCTCATTCTCTCATTAAATGTTTTCTGTTTCTCAGTCTCTAAACGGAGCGCGATGAAGAAGGTTGGCCTGCGCTTGGTTGATCTTCGTATGTATGCGTGTCACACATTCACATACATGGGTGTATGTGTGCGTGCGATTTCGTTTCGAAGCCAGCGCACAAAATTTTGATTTTTCTTACTTTTCAGGCTTGCTACCCTAACAAAATTCGGGTATTCGTTATTTGATGAAATGACGAAAGAAATTATATTATTTTTTATATTCTATTTTTTATTATTTCAGCATACATTTTTAATTTATTTAGGAATAAGATTGAGTGTTAGTAGTAAAATGTTTTCTGTATATATATTTTTACGAATCATTAAAAATCAATATACTGAGAATATGTCAGAGTATATTTCGGTCGGAGTCACTTAAACAAATTCGAGCGGCGACTTTTTAAAGTTCCAAAATATATAAGGAAATTATTAAATTAACGACAATAATTTAATTAAATCTCACAATAACCCAAAATAATAACAAGTGCCTGAAAAATTGTAAACAAAAAAGGTAAACAAGTCCATGAGCTGTTTTCGGTTCTTCACCCTCCCCTAAAAATCATTCCATCGTTAGAGTAGGCATGCACAAGCCTCTTGCAAAACAACAAAAACTTAAAAGCAATCGGCGTTTTAAGTGACTCCGACTGAAATATACTCTGACATATTCTCAGTATATATATTTTTAATGATTCGTAAAAATATATATACAGAAAACATTTTACTACTAACACTCAATCTTATTCCTAAATAAATTAAAAATGTATGCTGAAATAATAAAAAATAGAATATAAAAAATAATATAATTTCTTTCGTCATTTCATCAAATAACGAATACCCGAATTTTGTTAGGGTAGCAAGCCTGAAAAGTAAGAAAAATCAAAATTTTGTGCGCTGGCTTCGAAACGAAATCGCACGCACACATACACCCATGTATGTGAATGTGTGACACGCATACATACGAAGATCAACCAAGCGCAGGCCAACCTTCTTCATCGCGCTCCGTTTAGAGACTGAGAAACAGAAAACATTTAATGAGAGAATGAGCGTAAGATGAACGAACCATGAGCGTAAGAGAGCGTAAGAAATCCGCTCTGGGGCCTGCTGGGGCCTGTCGCAAGAAATTTTTGCGTCCATTTTCGTTGTATGAAATGGGTTGTCTATATGCTGTATGGTTAGTGCTTATACTTAAGTACATTCCTAATGTAATTTTTAATAAGTTTAATAATGAGTGAATCCGCCGTTTTTCAATATAACTTTATATAAACGATCGGAAAGCGAGCTATACAAATTTTTCAGTATTTGCAGCAAAATTGTTGTCCAGGCCGTTTTAATTGAAGCAACTAAAGTTGTTTTGCTATCAAATTGCCTGCCCCCTTCATATTCCATACGCGATAGCAACCCCCATAGGTTTTTCATTTAGGGGGGCCATTCGAGCAAGTCTCCAATATTAAGCAAGTCTCCTTAATCCAATATTCTACCACCCTAGCTGTATAATAGGAGCGTTATCTTGCTAGTAATTTCATTTAATAACGTGAAAAATGTTGGAGTAATAAGGAAACGCATTCTGTATTATAGATTTTTAAGTTTCTGCGCTCATTTTGGAAGTAACAAATTGCAGGTCGCAAGTGCCAGACTGATACCGACCTCCAAACCATTACGCCTCCTCCACAGCTATGGCGATGGCTCAGGAAATGCTTTTCCTTTCGAAGATCATGATAGTAATAACTTTATTCATCGGGGACGTCCAAATTAATTTTTTTTTCGTCGGAAAAAAACACTTTTTGCCATTCGCTCTAAATGATTACCCGAAAAAATCACTCTGTTAACTGTTGACACACTGGCTTTAACACCGCAAATTACTTTAATTTTGGGTGCTGAGAGATGGGAATTGGACGCAGGTCGCACAATATGCCTCCTGTCTGCCGCAGAGGTGGCGTATTTAACACCGCTTTTCATATTTTTACCATATTCTGATTTGTTTCTAAAAAAAATTACTCACAAAAGTTTGGCTTTGTCCAATTTTTTGAACGATTTTGCGATGGCTAAGACTACTTTCACGATAGGTTTCAATTTGGCCTCTTTTAAACTCGGATAATTGTCCCATTTTTCAATTAATTTAAAGAAAATATTTGAATTTAAAAATTTGCATAAAAAATGTGTCACTAAGCCGCCAAGTTTAATTGCAAACTAAAAATCTTTCAGCTGAACCTATTCAGATGAACCAAAAAATTGCACAGAAATTAGCGGAAGCAATAGCAAAACAGAATATGTAAAGAAATGGTAATTAGCAAACGGTTCTTTACTAGCACACACTGATTAATACACATTTTAAGTTTAAATGTATTTAAAAACATGGCTACGATCAATATGTGATAAACAAATCTTGAAAATGCAAGCGGATTTATGTGAATTTATTCAGTTGAGCGACAGTGTACACACGAAGGCTCACATTTTTGTTGACAGATACATGTAAAGAGTTCTAAAAATGGAATCGTATGCATGTGCGTTCCCCCCTCACCAACAAGCTCGACGAAAAAAGTTGACCGTTTTGGGCCCTTATATCCCATCTATGTACTTTATAATCTTTGCTTCTATTTTCAAGAACAACAAAGTTGTTATTTTTTCAAATACCATTTCCGATCATTCAGTTAACTTGGAGCTATAAGATATAGTCGGCCGATCGTTGTGAAATTTGGTAGGTGGGATCAACTGATCCAAAATAGAATCTGTACGAAGTTTCAACTTTCTGTCTTCAAAAACACGAAAACACGTTGCGTCATTTCCGATTTTTGAGTTATATGGCAGCTGTAGGATATAGTCGGTATAATATAGTATATTTCATTCTTATGAAATTTGGTGGGTCGTCCGAACCAAATCCGAACTCTCTAACTTTAAAAACACCAATGTTATAGCATTTCGAATCAATCAGTTATATGGTCGATATCGGCCGCTCCGACTGATATACTGCGTAAAAAGGAAAAAAGGGTGTGTGCAAAGTTTAAAGTCGATAGCATTAAAATAAAGGTATACCCTCTGCAAGGGTATAAAAAGTGTAAAAAAAAAAGGTTTACAAAAAATACATTGCACATTTATTATGGAAAAAAAATTGTTATCACCTTTAAAGTATCGGTACTTATCGGTACTATCATGGTACTTATTTATTTTTATAAATTATATATATACAGGTTATATACAGTTGTTCTGCGCAAAAAAATTAAATTTTATGGATTTCTTTTTGACACCATAGAAAATATTTATTAAAAATGTTTTACCGACGTTGTAGGTATAGTACACGTTTCTGGGGACCTATTTAAATTTTTTTCATAAAAAAAATATTAAATAATAATTATGTTATAGATCGTCTTTTTCGAAAGACGAATTCCAAGATCGTCTTTTTTCGATGGTGTCTTGCGGTGGACATCATATCCCAAGAACGGTTCATCCGAAATCAAAAATTCAAAAATATTTCGTTACTATATTGTATTGCCTAGTCCGTGAACGAAGGATTTGTAAAATTTTTGATTAAAAAAAATGGCGACGGTTTTAACAAAAAATGTACTTTTTCAAGGTATAAGATTTTCGATTTTTATGCTCTAAAAAAAAGGTTTTCAAAAAAATTGAAAGTCCTTCGTTCACGGACTATGTAGCTATTATCACAATAAATAAGTGGTCTAAATTTGGTATTGATCGGATTTATAGTTTTTTTGTAATCGTGTCCACCGCAAAGGTAATTTCGAAAAATCAAGATTCTGAGATAATCGCGTTTAAAGTTTCAAGTTCGTTCAAGTTTTATATGCAGGTAGTGCGCTATAAATAGCTTCAACATCGGTTCTAATGCTCCGATCGTTATGAATTTTTGTGAGAGTATTCTCAACAATATACTTAAAGAACATGCAATAAAAAAATCGATTTTTTCATCTATCACAACTGTATATAACCCCTTAATGTAATTTATTTATTTGAAACACAGCTAAAAGATAAAATAGTGTGTGCTTTTGCCCGTACATGCTAGCTTTGTATACTTACATGCTATTTGAAGTGTTCCAATGCATATAAAAAGTTTTAGCGCAGCTGGACATGGTGGACAGCAAGATAGTTTCCATACAAATTAATGCGAGCAGAGTTACGAATGATGTCGCACCCAATGTAGGCAATGGAATTAACATTTTATACCGAATAACTGAAGACTTAGAAGCAGAATACTTATTGTTGTGGCTTAATTGTCTGCTTTTCTTATAGAGTGGGTCCCTTTTAGCTTTTTTTATTTCCGGAAAATGCTTTGATGTATTGAAGCCTATTTTCACTGATGCTACTGCACATAAATCTTTTACTTTTTCTAGGGACAATGTGTGATCCGCAGTATTTTCAATGTCTTCATGTGACTGTTTAAGGGAAAGCGTCCTAAAATCTTTGAACTTGCTTTTACTCTTCGACTTTCTATGCATAGCTGGTTGTTGATTATTTGAAGCTTTTGGGACTTGATTTCGACTACTCGCCATAGGTGCTGGAACGAATAATTTAATATTGTGGGGACACGCGTTGTATATCTTATCCCTATGGATCTGCTGATGTTCAAACAGATGTTTTTGAAAAATAGGTACATCTACAAGTTCTTTTTTTAACGTTACGCTATTGTTATAACGCAAAAAGCTACAACATGGATTGACATACTGAGCTTCTGGTTTTTTTTTCAGGGATTTGGTATTAAACTGGATCTGTGACTGCGACTGTGAATGGGTCCAGGAGACTGTAAAATGCAGCTCCTTTAGCTGTTCGGGCATTACGATTATAAATTAAATATTATTCGGTTTATTCTTTTTTATTATTTTTTGTATATTTTATATTAAAATTATTAATAAGCCGGTGTGCCATATTTTAAAATCTGAAAAGAGGTCAAGGAGTAAGAGTTGTATATATTTTTATTTTGGTTTAGTTTGTGAAAGCAGATTAATTTTTAATTTAAAATAAAAATACAATAAAATAAATTCATGGGAGACCCCATGAATGGACTAAGAAACTTAAGAAGAAAATTCAATAACTTCTTGAATTAAGTGGTCTTTGTAAATGCGTTGACCACCCTTTTTATCAAACTATCCGAGATCGAGTCAACTCATTAGTCGATTTAAGCATGTCCATCTGTCTGTCTGCGGGAACATTTATGCAAACTAGTCTCTATTAGAAAGCTTTCAAGTTCAAAATTTGCACACATCCTTCTTTTCTCGCAGTATATAAGCTTCACTATGGGGCCCAACAACCATTTTTTGTAACTGTCATTTTTTTAAAAGTCCTTAAAATAAGGATCTAATGACGTCATTAGCTTAAGATAACATGGTTCAATGGTTAATATCAAAAAAGTTAACAAACTAAGCCACTGTAAGAGCTGTTAAATTTCCAGAAAAAATTAAAGAAAAGCTAACTTCGGGCGGAACCGAAGTTGATATACCCTTGCAGTTAAAACCTGATACATTTATCGGTGATATACATCGGATATAGGTGGGTGATCCTTATGAGAATGTCAATATAAAACCAATTAATTACAATAAAATATCTAAAACAAGAAAGAAAAGGTAACTTCGGGCGGAGCCGAAGTTGATATACCCTTGCACTTACAACCGGATATACATCGCAAACATCGGATATAGTTGGCCGATCCTTATGATTACATCATAATAAAACCAATTAATTAAAATAAAAATTCTAAAAAAAAAAAGTCCCAAGCTTCTATCTTCAAAAATACGAAAGTTGATATTTCTACCAAATACCATTTCCGATCGTTCAGCTATATGGCAGCTATGGGATATAGTAGGCCGACCCTAATGAAATTTGGTAGGTTGGATCAACTGACCAAAATTGGAATCTGTACTAAGATTTTGTGTGTATGTTCCAGTCATGAAGTTTCTCTCACTGTTCCATAAGTCAACTGAACACCAAAACACTGTACAGTGAGTTGACTACGGCACACCAATTTACCTGTACTCATTAACAGCTGTACAACTATGGAATGAGTGAGAAAACTGTCAAATAAAACAAAAAATACTACACTACTCATTCACACCCAAATATACTGTGCTAAAAAAAGAGTGTGCCCACTTTTAGAATAAAAGGGTGCAAAAGAAAGAGGGTGCACAGTTTTAAAGGGTTATATAAAGTTGTACCGCGCAAAATAATGAAATTTGATCGATTTTTTTTGACACTATAGAAAATATTTATTAAAAATGTTTTACCGACGTTGTAGGTATAGTACGTGTTTTTGGGTACTTATTTTAATTTTTTTCATAAAAAAAAATATTAAATAATAATTATGTTATAGCCGAATTCCAAGATCGTCTTTTTTCGATGGTGTCTTGCGGTGAACATCATATCCCGAGAACGGTTCATCCGAAATCAAAAATTCAAAAATATTTCGTTAGTATATTGTATTGCCTAGTCCGTGAACGAAAGATTTGTAAAAATTTGGATTAAAAAAAAATGTTGACGGTTTTAACAAAAAATGTACTTTTTCAAGGTATAAGATTTTCAATTTTTATGCTCTAAAAAAGGAGTTTTAAAAAAAATGGAAAATCCTTCGCTCACGGACTAGCTAATATTATAATAAACAAGTCGTCAAATTGGAACGATCGGATTAATAGTTTTTTAGTAATCGTGTCCACCGCAAAGGTAATTTCGAAAAAAAACAAGATTCTGAGATAATCGCGTTTAAAGTTTCAAGTTTTTTCAAGTTTTATGTGCAGGTAGTGCGCTATAAATAGCTACAACATCGTATTCATCGTACAACAGTATTCTCAACAGTATATACTTAAAGAATATGCCATAAAAAAAAACGATTTTACATCTATTACAACTGTATATAACCCCTTAAGTCGCTAGCTTTAAAAACGAAAATAAAATATTCGCTATGGAATTCAAACGTAATAGTGTAATTGCATTGTATTTAGCTGGAAAGTCACAACCAGAGATTGTTTGTGAGCTCAAACAGATAAATGGGAATAAAGTTTTCATTTATCGCACCATAACCCGTAAAAATGATATTGGTAGCATCAGCGTTTGCATTTTCTGCTACATAGCAGCAATTTAAGTAAAAATATTCTTTGCTCCCGCTACTGCTCTGTTTTGGATCAGAAAACAGATCAGAAACAGAGAAAATTATATTTTTTATCATGCTCGGCAACTAACTTTTTGTTTTACTGAAAGGTTGTAAGGTGGCAAAGTTGTAGCATGGCCTACAAATTGTCCCTTAGAGCAAGACAAAAGTAATTTTGTAGATTTTTTTATTTTCTGTCAATAACTCAATAACGATTGATAAACGATAAAGTTATGAAACAATTTTAGTCCACTGAATGATTTACAACAGGGGTGCCCAAGCCCCATTGCTCTCGGTGTTTTTATACCCTTGCAGAGGGTATTATAATTTTGGTCAAAAGTGTGCAACGCAGTGAAGGAGACATCTCCGACCCTATAAAGTATATATATTCTTGATCAGGATCACCTCCTGAGTTGATATAAGCATGTCCGTCTGTCCGTCTGTCTGTCCGTCTGTCTTGAAACTTTGCCGACTATATCCTATAGCTGCCATATAATTGAACAATCGAAAATGACCCAACTTTCGTGTTTTTGAAGATAGAACTTAGTACAGATTCTATTTTTGATCAGTTGATCCAACCTACCAAATTTCATTAGGATCGGCCGACTATATCCTATAGCTGCCATATAACTGAACGATCGGAAATGGTTTTTGGTAGAAATACCAACTTTGGTATTGTTAAAGATAGAAGTTTGGGACTTGTTTTAAATTTTGTATTATAACAAATTGGGTTATATTATCATATTCTCATAAGGATCGGCCAACTATATCCGATGTTTGCAATATATATCCGGTTTTAACTGCAAGGGTATATCAACTTCGGCTCCGCCCGAAGTTAGCTTTCCTTACTTGTTTTGTTGTCGGAATTGCTCTTTCATATGGGAAATAAAATTTCATATACGTGTATACAAAAACCATTTTTCGTTTTTTCCTACGCTCTTCGTTCTTTGCTTCCGTTGCCGAGTTAAGAAACAACAATAGTATAGTCTCTCAGTTTTTCGAAGGCACTTCGTGTTTGTATTGCCGAAAACTTTTCACGGCAAAAAATCACTTTTGGTTGAGATCTCAAACAAAATGGTTGACATCAGGAGCTATGAATTTCTTTTATTTAAAATTTTATTACATTTTTTAATTTTAAATATTTTTTTTATTACTTTGTTTCCAATGAAAATGGAACTATAATATTTTTCAGTATACCGTATACATGACTTGCAAAAAAAATTTCTCGCTCCAATGTATTGGTGATATTTTGCATTGGTATTGGAGTTTTCTCTGCCGTATGCTGAGCTTGGGCACCCCTGGGCACCACTTATTTGAACATAATAAAATGATTGGACCACTTCTTAAGGGGAGGGTAAGGTCAAATCGTGCGAAAAAAGCCATGTTTTTGTGATTTTTTTCCTGACGACACAGTTAAAATTTATTTATTCAACCAACGGTATATTAAAGTGTGACATTAGAAGAATGTTTAACCCTTTACATGGCAATAACTCCGATTTTCTTGATTTTTTTTTTGTTCGGTAGATAAGTAAAAATAAAAAATACACTTCTTTTTATTTTTTTTTTTAAATTGGTTTTTCTTAATTTTTTTTTACAAAAAGCAAAAAAAAGCGATTTTTTAAACTTAGCGAAATTAATGATTTAATTGTATTATAATGCAACAAACACAAAAACTCAATAATATACAACTAAATATAATATTTTCCTGTTTTTAAACATTAATTGAATCAATTATACAATTTTTTTTTGTTTTTTATATTTTGGATCAGAAACTGCACAACCAATTCAGATTACCACATTCACCAAATTGGTTGGAAAAGTAATCACCTGTTGAGCATTGGACAGAATTCTGAGTGATCAACACTTTTTATATAAAAAACGAAAGTTGCTGAACTGCATCAAAAAGATTTTGGACAGTTTCGTAAAGCAGTTTGATAAATAATTGAATTTAAACGGTATGATGCAGATCTGCATCACCACCATGTAAAGGGTTAATAAAATTTTTACAACAAAATATTTTAAAATATGGCAATGGTAGCAATTGTCCGGACGTGTCGCCAAAAAATGTTGAATTGCGGTGCCCCTCATAACTCGGTGCTGGATCATTTTTAATCAAAAACTGAAAATTCATTCGTTAGATAATAGTTCGCCCCAGGTAACGCTGTAAAGGTTTTTTGAAAATTGCAATTTTTTAATTTTTTCGAAGACTTTGAAGTGAAAAACTTAATTTTTTGGGAAAATATCGGTTAATTTGACATTGCAAAATCAAAATTATGAACAAAAAAAAAAAACTCGACAGCGTTACCTCGTAAAATATGTACAGAAATAGTGTTTAAAATTTCAAAGGGATCGGTGCAGTAGTTTTGAAGTTATGAGGGGCACCGACTTTGAAAACGTGAGTTGTGGGAAAAACGCTTTAAAGTTTTAAACACAAAAAAATCTAGTGTAAAACCTTTATAAGCAACTTCGTCAATAGCTAATAACTTCAATTTTGCTTTAATTGACTTGAAATTTTGACACAATATTCTTCAGATATTATGCATTCAATTCAAAAAATAAAAAAAAAATGAAAAAAAAAAAAATTTAATACCTTACCCTCCCCTTAATACATTTTTTGCCGTTGGAAGTTTAAACTTGTAGAAAATTTACATCAATTAATTCGAATGATCGCGTGATTTGGTTTAACGGCACTGATCTTGCTTCAAATTACCAAGAGCACACAAATGTATGAAAAAAAATTTGAAATATCAAGAGACGTTAAGGGAACTCGTGCTAGCGTGCTATCGAGAGTCTGTACTGTATTCCATTTTAAATCATGCCCCCTACACACACTCTTATGTACTTATTTTATGTGGATATTTCCTGCAGGTAATTCCCATGTTCCAGTCTGTGCTCCATTTTGCGAAACATGTAACATATTCTTGTAAGGTATATGTAAAATGTAACAAGGGTTTCTAACGAGTACTGCTGTTTTATCAGCTAACTTTGCAATGAATATGCGTATAACCCAAAGAATCTAGCATGTCAGTTGTGTATAGTGAGTACAATGTTCCACCCCGTAGACTGTCGTGTGGTAAATTTCTTCTCCGATAGGAAGCTTTTGATAAGAAGGAAAAATAGTGGCGTAAGAATCGTTTTCATCTTCCAGTCTTCCAGGAAGACAAACCGGCACTTTTGAATTGTTCTGCTGTTCTTCTAGTTTAAGGATCCAATCCAGTTTAACTCGTAACATCTTTTTTAGCATACTAGTGGTAGCATACATAGTAGTTTTTCCTAATAGTATACTAATTGGTCTGTACGCATTCACATCTGTGGGGTGCTTCTCAGACTTTGGGATCATCGTAATAGAAGCAGATTTCTATACGCTTGGGAAATATCTCAACCTCAAAACGCTGTTGAACCGTAAAACAATGAATAACTTGAGCGTCTAGTTTAAGCGTTTTTTTTAGCTTTTCGATCCGGATCCTCTGCAAGGTTTACTGGGTTTGTGGGAAAAGACTTGAATCTGTCTTTTAGGCTGTAGGAAAATATTTCCACCTTCTGACCTAAGCAACACCATTCACCAGCTGGATTTCTAATCGGAACCTTTGTGATGACTTGCATTTTGAAACGCTTCCTTAGATTTCTCAAGTTCTTCTTCAACAAGAAGAGCTCAGTGTCGACAAGTTTTGGCTCAGTGTAGCAAATCTTGCAGTCATACGTATTTTCTCTATTAAAAGGATTACGTAATCTTTGTAAGATTGCACAGATCAAGTTAGTTTAATAATACATATGTCAAAATGTATAATTCTGTCTATGCCTTTCATTAACTTCTACGTGAAGGATACAAGCGGCAGTGGTGGGTTTTGCTGTTTCTAAAACTGGCACATACATAGTCTGAATACAGCTCGTAATTTTTTGCAACCGAAAGTTTGTTGAGTGAGACGACATATACTATAAAGCAGGGGTGCTCAAATTCGTCTTATGGCAGTGCGTTTACTAACACAGACACAAGAAAACGTGTACATACATATGTAGCGGCGCTTTAGTGTTGGGGCGCAGCTGTGCACTGAGAGAAAAAAAACAGTTTTAAATATTTATTTATTTTTTTTTTTTATATTTGGCTTAAAAAAGATTTAATATTTATATTAATTTTAGTGGTTGATAATTTTAATTGAGCTTCCAGATTATTATTATTTAGTCCCACGAAATAAATCAAAAGCCAAAGCAGACAGAAGAATAAGTTCCAGTGCATGTGCTCGAGGAAAAAACAAAAACAAAATACACTGCGTTCAGCGAAGTGTGACGACGGATAGAGATGTAATGAAGAAACAAGCAAAATTGTTTTTGTTTCGCATGGTAATCGAAGCCCATATGCACGGTGCTTATGGGCGCACTAGCCATAAGCACAGAGCATCTACAAAAACAAAAGTGCACTCAGTGTATAGGCGTTGAGCACCCCTGCTATAAAGTAATCCAGAAATTTTGGTGTTGGTCTGAAGTTGCTAGGAAAAAAGGACCACAAGTACCATAAGTAGCTCATTTTAACTTTTGAAAAAATACATTTTTGCGCTTAGTGAATGCTCTGCTCTCATTGTTTTTTTCTGCTACACATACACAAATTTTGTACACTTTCGTGTTTTGCCCTCCTCGACTTTGGAGCAGTGCGCAGAATTTCTTACCTTATGCACGCGTGCTATGGAAAATGATAGTTTGCCCTCTCTTGCCCTCAGAACAGGAGACTTACTTTCTTTTAATTTTGGTTTCTGTTGTTTTACGTTGAGAAATTCGTAAAATGCTTGCCTACATCGCTAGAGAAAATTACATCGCTCATTAAAAGACCGATTGACCGAAAAAGTCAATTCAAAAAGTCTTTTCAACCCTTTGAATTCTGTTTGAATGAAAAAGTAATTTTTTTTTTATTACATTTATTTAAAGCTCCGCCTAACAATAAAGAGTAGGTGTTTTGGGTAATTATTAGAGTAGATTCGTTCGGTTAGAATAGATTGTAAAGCTGAAATTGATCTCTCAACAGATACCGGGTAACCGAGAAGACCAAGACTACATGTGCAAGCGCAATCAAGTTTGCAATATTAGCCTTATGTTAACGGATTTGTCGTATTTGATTGGATTTAATATTAATTTGAAGTTGTTTTTAATTTGAATTGTATTTTTTAGATTAATTGTTAGTCTCTAAATCTAGTCTAAGATAGCTTAGGGCGGAGCGGGAGCGAAAGCTCATATTCGCTCTTGTGCAAATTCGCCCCGCTTCGTCGCCATAGATAACTTAGGCTTCAGATTAGAGAAATATAGATCGAATTATAACGTTGACGAGGCCACATCTTTTTCGTTTCGCTTTCGCTATCTTATATATATATTATATTATATCCATATATATATAAAAATGCTCTGTTCGTATCTACTTCCTTTATAGATTTGAAAAGTTCTGAACCGTTTAAGCCCAAATTATGACACAACAAGCGTTGAGGTTCCAGCTCGGTTATTGTCTACTTTTGATGTTGATAGCTTATCTGCGTTTGCGAATATATCAGTTTTTTTCGCGTTTCCCCGTGCCCCTACTTTTCTTTCTTAGGCAGTCAGCTAAGAAGAAAATGTCAAATGAAAATGTCAAATGTCAAAATGTCAGTTAGAAACGAAATCATGCCACCCAAGAAGTCGAATTTGTGTCGCCATACTCGCAATACAAAAGCAAAAAGACGTAACATTTCGAATATGACTGACGAAGAGCGGGCCTCCATCCGAGAGACTGAGAGGCTGAGAGCAATGCGGATGCACAACGCGAAATAAGCAGAAACGCGAGCAGCTAGGCTTGAGCGAACTTGAGCTTAGGCTAGGCTTGAGCGAGCAATCGATTTGATTCGGTCTCAAAATAATGAACGTGACAGGGCAAGGGTAGCTGAAGCGCGTTTACAGCTTGCAACAGATCAAAACCTGCAGTACAATCGTCTTGGATTCCAATATAATCCAACTGTTGATTATAGCTCGAATCGCAATGTCGTTATTGGCCGGATGCATCAGATGCCGGATGCACACACTTTCAGGCTCTCAAATTCAACAACCAACCAAAAGGATTCTGTTGCGCTTCCGGAAAAGTGAAATTGCCTCAACTTGAAGAACCACCAGAGCCTCTGCACTCTCTATTCGCTGCATCTACTGCTGAATCGAAGCATTTCCTGTCGAAAATTAGGAAATACAACTCTTGCTTCCAAATGACGTCATTTGGTGCGGAAATTATAACTGCGCAATTCATGCCAACTTTTAAAATCAAAGGACAAATCTATCACAAAGCCGGTTCCCTGCTTCCGTTCTCAAACAGCGAACACAAATTTCTTCAAATGTACTTCATTGGTGATGATGGAGCTGAAGTCGATGCACGTTATTGAATCAATACCTCGCTGAAGAAGCCCATTATTTCGCAGCTACAGAAGCTTTTTCACGAACGGAGCCATTTGGTGCGTTTGTTCAAAACAGCAATCGATATGATGCCTTCGGATACCCATAAAATTGTCATTCAAGTAGACAAAACGCCTGCTGGAGAACATGTCAGGAGATACAATGCTCCAACTATAGACGAAGTGGTAATTGTCATAGTCGGGGATCAGTTCCAACCTCGAGATATTGTTCTCCATCGACGAAACGATCGATTGGTAAACGTCGCAGAAACTCACCGTTGTTACGATGCTTTGCAGTATCCACTCATCTTCTGGGATGGTGCCGATGGATATCATTTCAATGTGAGGATGGTAGATCCAGTCAATGCACAGTGGTCGGTTTCATAGGCCAAAAATAAAAAATTAAAAGTTTGAAATTTGCCGCTTTAATTTTATGAACTGGTTCGTAATAGAACAATGAATAGAACGACAAAAGACTTTTTTCATTCCATCGTTCGAATAGCGAGAGAAAAGAGACAATAAGAACACGTGGAAATCGCAGCTCTTTGGAAGATCTTAAAAACCAGATTAAATCGCGTTTTATCGCCATAAAGTGTAATGAATTACCAAAAGAAAGGTATGCGCTGTGTATTTATGTTATTTGTATGAAATAATATGTTGCATTATTGTTTTAAAATAATTGTTTTACCAGTGACCTGTCGAGTGATGTGTTTTTCTTCATATGTTGCTTTCAGTTGGACAAAAAGTTGTTACGCGTGCGTACGCGTGAAACAAAACTTGATTGTTAATATTAGTTAATGTATGTTTGTTTTCATGTATGTTTTCAATTTCAGCTGCCACCTTTTGCCCCTCTTAGTGCTATGCGATTTTTTGTGAAGCCTTGCTTGTCATCGTTTACTAACCTCAATTGTCAAGTAACCTGAATTTGAAGAAAGCGGGTATATATCGCAAGAATCAGATATAGTTCGCCGATCCTTATGAAAATATCATAATATAACTAATCTATTACAATACAAAATCTAAAAAAAAAGTCCCAAACTTCTATCTTCAAGAACACCGAAGTTGGTATTTCTACCAAAACCATCTCCGATCATTCAGTTATATGACAGCTATAAGATATAGTCGGCCGATCCATATGAAATTTGGTAGGTTAGATCAACTGCCCAAAAATAGAATCTGTACGAAGCTTCAACTATCTATCTTAAAAAGCACAAAAGTTGGGTCATTTCCGATCAAACATTTATATGGCAGCTATAAGATATAGTCGGATGATCCTTGTGAAATTTGGTAGGTCGTATTATTTTGTCAAATATAGCACTCGTACAAAAACTGAACTTTCTGACTATAAAAACACCAAAGTTATAGCATTTTCGATCAATCAGTTATATGACAGCTATATGATATAGTTGCCCGATCTGGCTGATTTTAACTGAGTGAGGATGGTAGATCCAGTCAATGGTGTAGACTTTTACTCATACCGATTAATGGTTCGGAGGACCGATGACAATCATATATTGAAATGTAGTCAGTTGTTTCATCAGTACATTGTCGATATGTATGAAAAATTAAAACAGAACGTTTGCTGTTCCTCCGTTTGAATCAGACGAAACTTCGGTCTGAGGAATATATTCATTTGTGGGATGCTGTGATGAATGACCGTAATACAACCAACGTTGGAAAGCTCACGATTTTACCATCCTCATACATATCCTCCACGCCACATGCAGGAATATGGCACATGTTCGTTGCTACGGCCGTCCAGACTTATTTATCACCTTCACATGCAATCCAATAGGGTTGTTGATAATATATCAAAATATCAATATATCGATATTTTATTCTAATAATGATATATTTATATAGTAATATTTTTTTTGCCTAAATATCGAAATATTGATGTTTGTTTTTGATATTTTTGGATATTATTTCCTTGGTCACTGAATTTCAAAGCAACGTGGATTGATCTTCTGTACCAAGTTGAGCAGTGGGATATGGGATTTTATGGATGGGATCGCTTTATGGGATTTCTATACATCCAATGGGTTGCTTTTCCACGTAGCTTGAGACAAGCTGAAGTAATAATTAGCTTCTTATTTTGTTCCGATAATAAGGAGCTGAAATTATATGACGGACACACACATAAAGCAAAGGGTATTCTTAAAATCCCTAAATTCAAAACATTGGGATTAATTTGGTATATCATAAAATAAAAGTTAGGTTTATACAATATATAAAAATAAAATTAAATAATTATTTAGGCAACTTGTCTTTTTAGTTCAAGATTTAACAGATAAGAGAACCCCCTAATTGTGCAGGAAAACAATTTATTCAAAAAATATCAAATATATCGATATTTCCCATTGATATTTTTAATATTATCATCATATTTTTTGATAAAAAAAATATCATCGATACGATATTTTTAAAAATATTTGACAACCCTACAATCCAGCTTGAGACGAGGTAGTGCAGCTGTTATTTCCTGGACAATCGTCTACGGATAGGCATGACATCACAGCCCGTGTTTTCAGACAAAAGCTCAAGTCAGTGATGAATTTCATTGTGAAACATGGAGTTTTAAGATCTGTGCGGTGCTGGATGTATTCAGTAGAATGGCAGAAGAGAGGATTGCCGCATGCGCACATACTGATCTGGCTGTATGATAAAATTACTCCAGATGAAATCGACGATGTGATATTAACCACGGGCCGAGGTAAATACGGATTTGCATGCAGTTGTCATCAAGAACATCATCACCATCATCCATGGCCCATGTGGTACCCTCAACCCAAGTTCACCATGCATGGTAGACGGGAAGTGTTCCAAGCGATATCTTCGAGCTTAGGAAGTTAAGCAGTTAATTACTCTACGGAGTATCTAAACTCACTTGATCTGCCTGGAATGCCACCACACATATTGAAATTAAAAATAGGTGTGCCGATTATCATGCTCCGGAATATGAATCAGGCGAAACTCTGCAATGGTACGCGACTCGCAGTCAAGAAATTGATGAACAACGTTGTAGAAGCAACGATCATAAGTGGTCCTTTTAAAGGTGAAGATGTCCTAGGATTCCAATGTACCCGACTGATACAATGGAGAAACAAAGAATATTGTATACCAGTAGGAATACCGAGGGCATAGGAAATTTCTCTGCCCGAGCTCTGCCACACACCCACAGTATAAATGTGTAAAACGTCATGCTCACAGCCTACTATCTGCTATTCGTTACTAACACTAATGCGTTAAAATCATATCAATGTATTGGGGTGCCGACCACTGTTGTATACCCACAAGTATTACAGTATTACATTAATTATATATAAGTTTTAAATATATAAGTATTACATTAATTTGAAAATTATTCTTTTTTGTTTGACTTATTTCTTATGCGTGCAACCACAATATGCCACAGCGAAACGTGGCAGGGTTCAGTTAGTTTTTTATATATAGTTAGCAGCCACTCTAATTTTTTATTTTTTATATTTTATCGTGAGAAATAAACCCGTAATCGTAAATAATCATTCAACATTTTGGCGCCCCCGGGTGGACATTATGCTAATTATTTAAACAAAAAAAAAAGCTAACTTCGGGCGGAGCCGAAGTTGATATACCATTGCAGTTAAAACGGGATATATATCGCAAACATCGGATATAGTTGGGCGATCCTTATGAGAATATGATAATATAACTCAATTCAATATAATAAAAAATCTTTAAAAAAAAGTCCTAAACTTCTTTCTACAAAAATACCAAAGTTAATATTTCTACCAAAACCATTTCCGATTGATCAGTTATATGGCAGCTATAAGATATAGTCAGCCGGTCGTTATAAAATTTGCTTTATTTACTTCTCATCAATTAATATTGCCGAAACTTGTCGGCGGGATTCACATATGACTATAACTATAACTATAACTACAATTATAGCTATTATAATGCCCTTTATTGTAACCTACACATACGTACAAGATTAGAGATAAGATCAACTGTAATTAGACTTTAAACTCTTTCTGATCGCTGCTAGGAGCTAGTTGAATTTATACCGTACAAGAGTTCGGACGTAATAATAAAGTCATACTAAGAGTCTAGCAACCTTCTCTTTGTCTGACACGTGAAACTCAATTAGCAATTGAGTCATCTACACATCAACTCATTTATAATCGACTTCGGACCCGGCTGAAATAGCTCCTGGTCCCAAAAGACACGGAGATCGAAGAAGATCTGGCACGTGTGGTACCTCTACTAAACTGGGTCCAAGCATCGACATAACTATATACATATATCCACATCACTGTCGCCCTCCCCCTTTACCCCTCTTTAGTTTTGAGTTTGAGTTTGTCAAGTCAGCCTCATTATGTTTAAATTGTCTGCGAAAAGGTTGCGAAGTGTAAATCGACTAGAAGTGAAATTTGTGCAAGATCGCACCACAAACTTCTGCACCGATTTACTGTGACCGAAAATAACTTGGCGTTACCACCACCAAATGAACATCCTCCTAGAACTAAAAATGGCGAGCACATATTGGCCCGAGCATTACTTGACTCTGGGTCACAAATGAACTTCATTACTGAAGAACTTGTCACAACTTGCTTGGAATTGGTCAAGCTTATTCCCAGGTTAATAAAAAGATACAAACTGTGGTAAAGTCAATTATTAATGGTAGTGAGTTTTCGTTCGACTTTTGGATTTTGAGAAAAATTTCGGGTTATCTGACTTGCCGTTAGCAGACCCATATTTTTATAAACCTCAGCGGATAGACATGTTAATTGGAGCTGAGTCATTTTTCGAACTGTTGTCCGTTGAATGGATAGTATAGTATCGGGAAAATATAAGGCTAATACCTCAACTCCTCAACAGCCTGTCTCTAGCCTGAATTGCCAAGAAGAATTACTCGAGTCTATAGATGGCAATTTGAAAAAATTCTGGTCGTTGAAAGAAGTACTAACTTCTGAAAAGCTGTTGTCACCTGAACAAAAATTTTGTGAGGAACATTTTCAGAAAAATACAGTTGTACTGCCTTCAGGTCAGGCTTCCATTTAAATCTCGTTCGATGTAACTAAACGCCGATTTTTGTCGCTCGAGAGAAGATTATCTCGTGGTCCGAATTTAAATAAAATGTATTTGGAATTTATGGAAGAATACGAATCCTAAGGTCATATGTCCCCTACAAGCAATGATGTTCTTGCTACTCCACACTACGTCATACCCTGCCAGTGTGTCTCATGGCTTCAAAGCACATCGACCAAATTACGGGTCGTGTTTGATGCGTCTTGTAAGACATCAACACAGAAGTGCCTAAATGATCTGTTTATGGTTGGTCCCATGATACAATTAATTAATTGTAGCCTATCGGCTTCATTAACCATAACTTGGCGATAAATCTTTTTTATGTCGGCTATCAGAGCGAATCTGTTCAGCCGGAACCGAAGAAGAGTTGAATACAAAAGCCGATATAAAAAAGATGTATCGCCAAGTTATGGTTAATGAAGCCGATAGGCGATACCAGTTGATAGTGTGGAGGAAAACCCCATCAGAGTCCTTGAAACTGTGCAAGCTCAACACCGTTAAATATGGCACTGCGCCAGCCCCATTGCTGGCCATAAGGTGTTTGAAGAGGTTGAGTGAATCTGTAAAAAATACATTCCCTCGAGCTGCCGAAGTTATTGGGTCCGACTCTTACGTTGACCACATGTTAACGGGTGCTGGTTGCATTTAGGAGCTAAAGACAATTAAGTAAAGACTGAAGTAACTCAGGTTCTTCAAAACGCTGGGTTTGAATTGAGCAAGTGGTTGTCAAACTCGCCGGAAGTTACTGCATCCGCGAGCACGGTTAAGCCAATAACACTTTTGGACTTAGAACTGAGTAAAGCAATAGGAATCGCTTGGGTTCCTAAAGAAGATACATTTAAATTTAAAAATTGATGCTTCAGCCATGGGTCAAAGGGCGACCAAGCAGAACATTCTTTCGGTGACATCGAAGCTGTTTTAACCCCTTGGCTTATTAAACCCTATACTTATAAAAGGAAAGATCCTATTGCAGGAACTTTGGCTAAGTAAAATAGATTGGGATGAGTCAATTCCACTGCACTTAGAAACAGCGTGCCTTGTCGCAATTAGAGGACATCTCAATTCCGAGATTCATGTTTACCGAGCCGATGTCACCGATTTAAATTCATGCCTTTTCTGACGCATCGATGAGAGCCTATGGAGCCTGCGTCTATATTCGTTGCAAATCTGCCGAAGGTATTAAAGTTTCGTTGTTGACTGCAAAGTCCATAGTAGCGCCGCTCAAAACAAAGACGCTCCCCCGTCTTGAGTTATGTGCCGCTCACCTTCTCGCCTTCTCATCTCTGCCGCAAGATAAAGCCTCTAATAAAATTTCCAATCGAACGAACTGAATTTTTGTCGGATTCAGATTAACTCTTCATTGGATTCGTTCCCATCTATCGAAAAAAGAATGCGGTCTCATTTATTGGACGTGATAGAAGGATATTCCTCTCACCTAAAACTGCTGTGTGTGTTAATATGTTTCGCTTAATAAGGAAATCGAAGAGATTAGTAGTGAATTCTGATATTGCTAAAATCAGAGAGCACAAGTATTAAGAAGAAATAGAAAAAAATTAATGGTTGGCCCTGGTTTACAAAAGCTAAATCCTTTTTTACATGAAGCCTCAGAGGTTGGGTTTAGCTTTTCGTTTTTGCGCGTCAGGGGGCGACTAGCTAATGCCCCTATATCGTACAATGCCAAGTTTCCAGTATGGTTGACAAAACGCTCTTAATCTGTTCAAAGCTACGTCCGATACTTACACGAGTCGAATTTTTATGGGGGTCCACGAGCACTTGTGAGTCTTTTGCGACAGCGCATATGGATCGTAAATGCGCAGGATGTCTGCAGTCAATCAGTACGGTCATGCACACGCTGCTTTAAATGCAAGCCTCGTCTGATGACTCAAATCATGGGAGATTTACCCTTAGATAGAATTCGTGCTCTCTGCCCATTTTCCATATGTGGTGTTGATTTTTCTGGCCCTATTAATACGACATTGAAAGTTCGTGGTAGGCCACGTTTGTTTGTTTTGCGTCCAAGGCAGTGATTCCTTATTGTTGGCTTTTCAAAGGTTCAAAGGACAACGCGACAAACTTCGGAGAGTCACCCCTTCGCAGAGCTTCGTCGGAGAATAGAGGACGAGGTCGCCGCGGTCACGTAATACGCATCAAGAAAAGGATGCTTAATTGCGTTCATACCGCCGCGGGCTCCGCACATGGGTGGACTATGGGAGGCAGGTGTGAAGTCTGCAAAACACTTACTGCTACGAGCGGTAGGGAATGCCAGGCTGACCGCGGAGGATCTGCAGACCATGTTGGAGTCGAGGCCGTCCTGAACTCCCGACCCCTGGGGGCTCTGAGTCAGGACCCAAGCGACGACGAGGCGCTTACTCCCGGGCACCTGTTGACAGGTCCGCTCATCGCCCCACCAGCACAGCGGACCCCGGACCAGCAGGGTCTAACGTGCTTGCGGCGATGGCGGCTTGTCTTGTCAATCAAGCAAATGTTTTGGCAGCGATGGTCCCGGGAGTACGTCTTGGGCCTACAGGCGCGGTCGAAATGGCAGCACCAGGAGGACGACACCCGGACGGGCGAGCTGGTCCTGATCGCAGAGGATCACCAGCCGCTACAACAGTGTGTCACAGCAAGGGTAGGAGCAACGCACGCCGGAGCGGACGGAAGGGTATGGGTCGCCGTCGTCAGGACTAGTTCTGGAGCGGAATATAGGAGGGCAGACCACAAGCTGGCGCCAGATGGCGACTGCCCAAACTTAAAAATCAAAATGTTTCCACTGAGAAAAATTTGTTCAGAAATTCGGTTGGAAAAAGTTTTTGTAATGAAGAATATAGATAGGAGAGCGTAGTTTTTCATTTTATTAAGAAATTTTTGTAGCAAAGTTTTTTTTTAAATAAAATATAAAATTTTAGTGCCCATTCCAACTTTTGAATTAACGAAAAATTAAATAAAAAAATACGTTTTTTTCGCTCAGTGAATTCTCTGTTTTCATTGTTTTTCTCTGCTACGCATACACTCAAATATTATACATGTGTTCGTTTTGCCCCCCACTGATCTAGTCTAAAATAGCTTAGGGCGGAGCGGGAGCGAAATCTCATATTCGCTCTTGTGCAAATTCGCCCCGCTTCGCCGCAATAGATAAGTTAGGCTTCAGATTAGAGAAATATAGATCGAATTATAACGTTGACGAGGCCACATCTTTTTTGTATCGCTTTCGCTATTTTGAATATACGATAAAATATAAAAAATAAGAGTGACTTCTAACTATACATTTATGGAAAAAATAATAGAAACGAATATTTCTATTTCACTTAAAGGCTTTATTTTTAAGTTTAGGCTTTAGAAATATTTATGAAATCCACTGAGTTAGTAACGTGAATAACGATACTTGTTCACGATCTTCTTTTTGAACGCTTTTCGTCCGCAATTTTTGTTTTTCATGGAAATTCGTCAGAAGACCTCGTGTTTGGGTTGGAAAAAATAATAGAAACGCAGTCGTATTTTGTAAAAATCTGTGGTTATTGTTCGTTTAAATTAAAATAAAAGGTATTGTTTTGAATATTTTTATTACAAAGAGTGTTATTATAGCAATTTTTTGTACAATTTATCATTTAATTTTGTTAAAAGCTTTCAAATGGGTCGTGGAGCACATTGCACCGCAGTAGAGAGGAATCTTATTCTCACATTAAAAGCAGAAGTCCAATCCATGGGACTAATTGTAAACTATGCTAAAAAAAAAGTGTTTTCTGCTATCCACTATACAGATAAACAGGAAAAACGTGGCAGAAAGAGAGCAACTTCCACAAAATTTGACACGACCCTTATTAGAAAGTCGAAATAGGAGCCTTTCCTTTCTTCGAAGGATCTTATAAACTATATGAACGCATCCTTAACGAGTCATACCATTTGCAAAAGACTGATTGAGCGTGGTTTGAAAGCGCATTCAGCATGGAGAGTTCCTTTTATGAGCAAAAGACATATCGAAAGGCGACTCTGCTTTGCCAAAAACCAAGAGACCCGCCAGAACTGGAAAAACGTCCTTTGGTCCGTTGAGACAAAGTAGATCCCATGTTAGACACCCAAACATCACAGCATTCGATCCCAAATACACCAAAAAGACAATCAAACAAGGAGGCGGCAATATAATGCTATGAGGATGTTTCTCTGCTTCAGGTGTTGGTTCACTTTATCGGGTACAAGGCAATAGGTGTTCAGACTATGTAAACATAATGAAGGACGTTATGTTACCATATGCCGAAGAGGAAATGCCTTGGAAGTGGGAATTTATTCAGGATAACGATCCCAAACCCACATCCAAGCTTGCGATAAAGTGGTTCCAGGGCAATAAAGTCGACGTTTTGGATTGGTCCGCTCAGTCACCCGATTTAAACCCTATTGAGCATTTGTGAGGCAATCGTATAAAAACGTTTAAATGGGTTTCAACCAAAATAAGGAGCAAATGTGGGAGAAAGTCCAGAAAGAAAGGTACTCCATTTAGCAAGCAATATGCTACAATCTGGTGGAGTCTATGCCTCGTAGGTGAGCTGCAGTTTTAAAAAACTATGGTAACGGCACAAAATATTAAAGCTAAATACATTTTATGGTACATTTTTCTATACTAGTTAATTTAGAGAAGGATTAGTCATTTCGTTTCTATTTTTATTTCCGGGTCAAAAACATAAAATTAAACTTTAGTTTTATTTTTTAGCTAAATAAATAGAGCTAAATGGATTTCTGTTTTCTATTATGTAAGATAGATGTATATATATTAAAGTAAAAGAAAAATTTTCACTCATTACAACGTTTCCTATAAAAATACGTATTTGAACCCAAAGGGAAAATTCGTTTCTATTATTTTTTCCTTCACTGTATAGTTAGCAGTCACTCTTAATTTTTATATATTATCTTATTTTTTATAGAGATAAACTAATCTCCTTCAACACCTTACATTTGTATACAAATCTAGTATATAGTCGTTCTAATTCTGTTTATTTCCCGACCCACTATCGTTTTATTTTGGGAAACAAGAGCAATTGGGAACAGAAAATATCGCTCGTCATTTGAGCGAGAGCCAAATATTTATACGAACAAAGCAAACGGTTGCTCTCAGACATTGTGATCAAAGATTCTTATTGTCCACTTATTGTGAGAGGCAACACTTATTGTGAGACCTTAGCAATCGGTTCACAGTTAATTTCGAGCTATGCAGAGAACCTATACTTTCCACCGCTACCTTTGTTCTCAATATTTTTTCTGCCTATTGTTTTTTTTACAAAATTATATTTAAATAAGAATGGAAAGCAAACTTCGGGCGGAGGCGAAGTTGACACACCCTTGCAGTTACCCTTACCCTTGCAGTCAAGAACGCAAAAATCGGATATAGTTGGCCGATGAGAATTCATAATATAACCAATTCATTACAAAACAAAATTTTACACGAGATTTATTTTTGGCAAAATAATTTCATATCGAATTTCTTAAGGATCGACCGACTATATCTTATAGCTGCCATATATCTGAACGATCGGAAATGGTTTTTGGTTGAAATTCCAACTTTGGTATTTTTGAAGATAGAAGCTTGGGACTTTTTTTTTTTAGAATTTTTATTTTAATTAATTGGTTTTATTATGATGTAATCATAAGGATCGGCCAACTATATCCGATGTTTGCGATATATGTACATATATCGGATTTAACTGCAAGGGCTTATCAACTTCGGGTTATCAATCAACAATTGGGTTATATTATCAAGGGCTCCGCCCGAAGTTAGCCTGCCTTTCTTGTTTTATATTGAATTTTAAAGTGGCGTACGTTTGCGACCGTATGTATGAGGTTGGTATAAACAATTTTTTTTTTTTTAATTTTTATTTTTGTTTAAAAAGTTTATAAATATTTGTAGATGGATAAAAAAAAATGGCAATTAAAATTAAATTAGCCCTCGTACACGCACATGTGTCTGTCCAGGCATATTTCGACTTTTAACGTTAATTTAACTTACTCGCAACTAAGATATCGAAAATTGCTTCCAGGTAATCTCCACAAATTCTATTGGCTTCCGATATGTGCATTTTATAATTGAAAAAGTCATTAAAACAGGACAAAAAAAAAAGATTTAAAATCTGCACCTTTCTACACGCACTTGGTGCCTGGCCAGACCCTTATGTATTTATTTCAGAAACATACGGATTTTACATAGGATATTTGTTTTCATGCGTCCTTATTAACGATCTTATTGCTTATTCTTTTATTTCTCTTTCTTGTTTTGCTTCTATTTGTGAGTCATTTTTCGATAAAACGCTGAACAGAAAACAACTACTATCAGAGCTGACTATCAGACTTTTTTCGCTGCAATTTTTTGTTTGCTTGTTTCATTTTTGTCAATCATGAGTGATGAAGTCAAATTCGTTTATAATATGCGATCGCGTTACAAAAATCAAAGTACGGATTTTCACGCACGTTTATCAGCGGCGTCGAAAAACTCGCTTTTACTGCTGTAAATGTACGCATCCGGTGTGTCAACAACATTCGAAAATCAAATATACAGTGGCGAGCACATGTGGATACATGTTTGTCACTTCAGACTTTAAGCTGTTGTAAAATCCGTAAAAATGAATAAATCTCTTTAATTTTTTTTTTCTAGTAATCTTTATTAATATCTACTAGATATATGTACAAGGAACTAATATTTAAATAATAAGTTGCTTATATGTATATTTTTTTATTATTCAAATTTTAATATTTCGTCCAAAGACCCTTTGCCTTAATTACCATTTTAATACGTTTGGGCATACTCTCGACCAATTTCTGCAACATTTCATTTGGAATACTTTTCCATTCCGCTTGCATCCTGGCCCAAAGTTCATCAAATCCTTTTGGTGGACTCTCATACTTTGCCAGCCGTTTCTTTCGCAGAACCCATAGATTTTCAATAGGATTAAGATTAGTGAGAGCAAGTCAGCTCGGGAAATTGCAAGGCACTGGGTATTTGTCACTAAACTTTCCTCCAAGTCAGAAAACGACGCAAGGTTACCGCGCCTGATCCGCCTAAATCGCGACCATGCCTCCTAACGGATAGGGCTGCACGAGCTATGGAGCACCACTTGACCGATAAGAACAAGACAACCCCCAAGGAAGCTCTTCACAGAATCGGTCTGACATCGTCAGTTAAACAGAAGAAACCAGCTCTCTCTGACAAAAATGTTGCAGCACGTCTTAAATTCTGCAAGGAACACAAGTCCTGGACGGTAGACGACTTGAAAAAAGTGATTTGGTCAGACGAGACCAAAATAAACCGTTTTCAGTCCGATGGTAAGGAGTACTACTGGCACCGGCCCCACGAAAAATTAAAAAAACATCAAGTTAAGGAAACCATGAAGCATGGAGGAGGAGGCTTCATGGTGTGGGGCTGCTTTACGTGGTGGAACAGTGGCCCGTTCGTGAAAATCGATGGGATAATGAAGAAGGACGACTATCTTCGTATTTTGGAGACCAATCTTCATGAATATATAGAAAAATGCTTATCCCATTGAGGAAATCACTTTTCAACAAGATGGAGACCCCAAACACACGGCTAAAATCGTGAAGAATTGGCTAGGTCATCAAAGTTTTAAACTTATGCAGTGGCCAGCTCAGAGTCTGGATCTTAATCCCATTGAAAATCTATGGGTTCTGCGAAAGAAACGGCTGGCAAAGTATGAGAGTCCACCAAAAGGATTTGATGAACTTTGGGCCAGGATGCAAGCGGAATGGAAAATTATTCCAAATGAAAAGTGGATACATTGACTTTTTTCAAATAATAAAAAAATATACATATAAGCAACTTATTATTTAAATATTAGTTCCTTGTATATCTAGTAGATATTAATAAAGATTACTAGAAAAAAAAATTAAAGAGATTTATTCATTTTTACGGATTTTACAACAGCTTGAAGTCTGAAGTGACAAACATGTATCCACATGTGCTCGCCACTGTATATGCTTCGCGTGCCTTCCCCAGAAGACATGAAGAAATTTTATGTTATGTTTAACTACAAAACTCATTACTATTCCATTTCTTTTGTATTAAAAACTTTGTTTAATAAATGATAAAAAATGACGAAAGAAAAAGTTGTTTCTCTCACATTCTGGATATTTTTGCAAGTTTATTTTTCCTCACATAGGTACTCTTATCTAAGTCAAAATAAAATAAATTGGTCAGAAATAAAAATATTTACCTATTCAAGATAAAAATTTGACCGCATGCAACTCTAATTCCCATACAAATGCATGTAAACGTATAGGGGTCTGGCCAGGCACCATGTGCGTGGAATAAGGTTTTAAAATATGTGCGTGTACGAGGGTTAAATAAGAATTTAATTTTTAATAAAAAAAAAAAAATAGGTAAACGTGTTTTTTTTTTTTGAAAATATAAATTTATTTATACAAACAAAGAGGTAAACAACAAAATATATTATATAGTAGAATCCGGCTATAACCACTCCGCTTATAGCGGCCGTCCGGTTATTGCGTCGAAAACTCGATGGTTTGGTTGGTCCCGATACAAACTTATATGAAAACTTATTTTAGCGTCTATCCGCTTATACCGACGAAATTCACAATTCAACCGGATATTGCGAAGTTCTAAAAAAAAATATGTGCAGCGAAATACATAAAACGACATTGTAAGAAATGTATGTATTTATAGGTGATCGGCACCCTTTCCTGTGTGCTTATCAGTGACACGAAGGATCTTACACTCTCACTACTCTGTGTAAGTTTCAGCTATCGGGTTAGCAACGCTGCTGGGAGATAGTCAAAGTGCAATATTGAATTAAATTTATAACATTTTTTGTTTTGATTACAAAATTAATTTGTTTTATTTTAGAAACCTTTTACGATCATGGCAACCATAAAATAAACAAAAAAAAATGTGTTTATTGCTCCTTTTGGTTATAGCGTCGTCCGGATATAACCAAATGCTATCGGAAACAAAAAAAAAGTTTTAGAAAATGTTTTTTTCTTCGCGTTAATTGCGTACGAACGTACGTTCGTGACCCCAGGATTAGCCCATATACTTATTATTTAAGCCTCTTAAAAAAATTGTATTTTACCAAAGATTATTTAAATTAAAATAAATGTTTATTGGGGTCCAGAAAGTTGCCACTTTCGCTCTTGAAATACATACATATGTCAATATTATTTTAAAAAACTCTACAAAAAACTTTGTTTCAATACTCTACATAAATTTTTAATTTTGACTCTTTAAACAGGTTAGCACCAAAAATTTCACCAAAAAAAAGAAATTTGTCATTTTTGAGGGCGGTAAATTTTGGAATTGCAAATAGTTAATTGATAGTGTTGTCATTTATAAGATACTTGGAATTGTTTTTATATTTTTCTTTTAACACTTCTATTTTAATGAACAACTCAAAGCTTGTAATTTTATGCAAAAATATGAAATAAGACAAAAACAAAGTAAATATAAAATGTTAGACAAACCTGGCATAGGCTCGAAAAATTGACAAAAAAATGGTATATTTTTTCGATGCTATTGCATTGCTATTTCTATGAACACAGCTGTATATGCAGGCTAGGGTACATACCCCTTTGCCGACCGTTTTGACATAAATACATACATACATACATGTATTCAATAAGATTCAGGATTTTTTGTATGATGACATACATACATATCTCGACGGATTCGAAATGGAAATATGTACGTATGGTATATCTTTCGCAACCAAATCATTTGTTGTTTTCTAATGATACTTTTGTTGATCATAGAAGGAGAAGGGCAAGTTATGATTTACATATGTATGTATGTGTTGTTATCGTGTTGAAATAGTCGGTATAACATTTCAAGGCGCTCGCCAGTAGATACATACGTTTTTTTTGTTTAAAAAAATTTTACATATGTATTTGGCACTAATTTTTCTATTATTTTTAATTATTTCTTTTCTTTTTCCGATTTTTCTGTTGGCTATTTCTGATGCAAGCCTACACACATTCATACATACATTTGTATACAAGCGATTAATTTTGTGTATACATACACAACGACGACGAACTCCTACAGGACATACAGGGAACATTTAAATGGCAGAAACATATACATACATACATGTTTAAGAAAATTTTCTTGGTTGAATTTAAATATATTGTCACTTTTATAAATTATATCTTTTCTATATTGATACTTAATTTATAAAGATCTATTATTAAAAGAAAATTTAATAATGAACATGTACAACAAATAAATTTAAAAAACACATTTTCTATAAAGATAATCACACTACACGTTACTTTTTAATAAGGTTCCAACATATTCGACATTCACCAATCTGGTAGTCATTCATTGTTTTCATTTTAAAAATATTAACTATACGTTTATACTAATTACTTTATAAATACATAATTTCCTGTTTTTTTTTTTGTTAGAAAAATCGTAATAACTCCATTGACATCAGTGGGACCGTTGATGCACTACTAGGAAAATGAGCTAACGCTATTTGAAAAAATCCCTGTTCGATTCGATCACAAAAAAATGGTTTTTGAAGAAATGGGTATGATTTTAAATATTCAAGAGAATAGATGTAGCTGACAGACGGTTTTAAAATTCAAATATCAAATAATATAAATGCAAATGTGAAAACTACAAATATATCACCAAAATGCGGGCTATTTAAATTTTTTATCGGATAAAAAGAATTTCTTCTTCCAAGATGAAGAAGTCTTCTTCGAGACTTTTCTTTAAGTCACGAAAAAAAGTGTGAACTTCAATGGGTGATCGTTTTAA
The DNA here is from genome assembly GCF_030179905.1 of Drosophila bipectinata. NCBI lineage: Eukaryota > Metazoa > Arthropoda > Insecta > Diptera > Drosophilidae > Drosophila > Drosophila bipectinata. Next base: position 6,971,073 of record NC_091740.1, on the reverse strand, counting down.
AGCTTCTAGAAAATATATGGTTTTTGGGAAAAAAAACCATTAAGAGCAATTTGTTTTTTTTTTTTATTTTATGCACATTATATGTTTATGTGATTATGAAATTTCATTATACCGCGGCACACTGGACCGGATTGTGACTATGCGGCATAAGATGGAAAATTATATACATATAAAGAGCAGAACCTTGGAATGTTTTAAAAATATACCACAATAAATGTTTAAGCAATGTTTTAAGTAAGCTTGACCACGCCTACCTTAACTGCCCGTTGAAGACAACATAACGTATACGTGATCTGAAATTAAATTTCAATTTTACTTATTTTAATTATTTTCAGACATAATATAGTGATTTTTATTATTTAAAATAAACATGGATTTAATTTTTGCTTTGGCAAAGACTACATAATTATATTTATAAGACGAAATGAAATGTGAACAGTCGTTCAAAAGAAGAGATTTTCTAAAGAAAATGGATTTATTTCATTTGAATCCGAGTCTTCCGAGTCATCTAATATACATATGTATCATTAAAACTGCAGTCATTAGGAAATGATTTAAAGTACTAGGATTATCGTTTTTCGGTGCTGCAAAGAATTCAATTACGTCTTGCGGAAGGGGTTGTTTTTTATGTCGAGCTGCCCTTTTTGGAGATATTGGAAATACTTGAGATATAGGAATCTGATGAGTCCATAGATCTGTGGAACACATCCATTATATTATTTCGTCTATCTTGCTTATAGAAGTTATTTCGCGCTTCTGACGCGTTTACTGCGAGACAGCCTACCGGCACTACTGAGTCAGCTAATATTTGGAATCCAAAAATAAATATTTTTAGTAAAGTTGAAGAGGATACCCTGCGTAATTCCTTTTCTTGCCACATTTTCCTTGCACATGTTTTGTTTTTAAAAAGCATATCGAGTTTGTCACTTTTTTTTCGTGATTGTCATTTTGTAGAGGGTATTACAATTTTGGTCAAAAGTGTGCAACGTAGTGAAGGAGGATCACCTTGATCAAGATCACCTCCTGAGTTGATATGAGCATGTCCGTCTGTCTGTTTCTACGCAAACAAGTCTCTCAGTTTGGAGCTATCTTCGGTTTGGAGTATATAAGTCGGTATCGACTGACTATATCCTATAGCTGATTGATCTACCTGATTGATCGGAAATGCTGTGACTTTGTTGTTTTTTGAATTAGAGAGTTCGGATTTTGCATGAGTGCTATTTTTGGGAAAATACTGCGACTTGCCAAAATTCATATCGATCGACCAACTATATCCTATAGCTGCTATATAACTGAAAGATCGGAAATGGTATTTGGTAAAAATACCAACTTTGGTATTTTCGAAGATAGAAGCTTGGGACTTTTTTGTAGCTTTATTGTAATAATTTGTAGCTTTATTGCAGTGCTCGGCACCCCAATACATTAATATGATTTTAACGCATTAGTGTTAGATCCGAATAGCAGAAAGTAGGCTGTGAGCATGACGTTTCACACATTTACACTGTGTGTGTGTGTGGCAGCTTTATTGTAATAAATTGGTTATAATTGGTTGTAATAAATTGGATCGACCAACTATACCCAATGTTTCCGGTTTTAACTGAATGAGTATATCAACTTCGACCAAACCGAAGTTTGCTTTCCTTTCTTGTTAAACTCCATTCTAAAGGATAATTTCAAAAATAATTCAAAAACACATATCATGTATGTATATCAGGGATCGGCACCCCAATACATTGATATGATTTTACCGCATAAGTGTTAGTAACGAATAGCAGAAAGTAGGCTCCCTTCAGTACCATACCTCAAGGATTCCTTAAGGAATCGTCTAGGTACTAGTATTGCCCCCCGAGGAATCCTCTAGGTATGTTTCATACAAACCATCAAGGAATTTCCATAGAAGAGTTCCTCACATCGAAGAATTCGAACAACTCAAGGAATACTGCAGGATTCCTGCAGGTATTCGAAGAGGATTTCGAACAAAATACCCCAGGGAATCCCTGAGGTATACTCTGAGGAATCGTTGAGGAAATACCCCAGGGAATCCCTGAGGTATACTCTGAGGAATCGTTGAGGAAACACCCCAAGGAATCCCTGAGGTATACTCTGAGGAATCGTTGAGGAAATACCCCAAGGAATCCCTGGGGTATTCTTTAAGGAATCGTTGAGGATTCATAAGGGATTCATAACTGTAAGGATTTTCACACCCCCCCCCCCCCCTTTCCAACCAAAATTATTATTTTATTAGAAATTTTATTATTATTAATATTATTTATTATTATAGAAATTATTAATTGTTATAATCTATAAATACAATTTATTTATTCTAAAGATTTATTCTACTTATTTTATTTATTTACTTATTTTAATTTTTTTTTTATTATTATTATTTTTGATGGCCGTCAAAGCGTGCCCCAACACTTTCTCAGCCGAGGTCCCCGGAACCACTTTGGATATACTATCTATAAATACAATAAATAGAAATTAGATATTGTTTACATTATTTGTAATTAAAATACATACCGATCAAAACTCCATAAAAATGTGGAAACGCCTTCAATCTCTTCTTCCCACTAACTGCGTCGATGTTATATTGCACGATCATTTCCTCAATTAAATAAATAAACAATAAATAGATAATAACTTAATATGTACAAGCGGCTAATGCCGTTTAATTTATATATGTACATATGTACATATATTGAACGTCCGCTCGGTATTTAATAAATAACTTAATGCACATTACTTTTTAATTTTACTCACCAGAATTATTTTTTTGGTCACTTAAACTTTATTTCACAAACGCGTGTGCTTTTGGTGCAAATTTAACATCAAATGCAAAGAGAAGGGGAGAGGCAAGACGAAACCGAAAATTGACAACCGATAATTCTGGCGCGTGCCAGGGTATAGTCGACCAACGCAATGCCTTGTAATTAGAATCGTACAAGGCTAATAATCAAACATGAACATATTGGCTTTGCCTAAAGCAAATTATTAATACATTTCAATATACCATATGATTAGATAAGAAAAATTTATTAAATATAATCTTAAATATATAAAAATATTTCAACATATTTTAAAAAGGGTATTCTGACGTCGCTTCCATTCATTTGGTTTTCGACACAGGTTTTTTTTCTCTCCCTTCCCTCCATCTACATCTCTCTAATTGTCTCTCTGTCGCGTGCCGCTGCTCCGAAAATATGACGTAGAAGCTTCGAGAATCATCGAATATATGACGTCGAAGCTTCGAGAATCATCGTCGAAAACCGAAAGCAGGTAGAATTTTCGTTTCCCCTTTCGTTTCGGACTTGAGTAAACGAAGCCCATGCAATTTGTTTTTGTTTTTCGAACATGTCGCCAGGAAACGTCGGGGTAAGGAATTTTGGTACTGAAGGGCTGTGTGCATGACGTTTCACACATGTATACTGTGTGTGTGTGGCAGAGCTCGGGCAGAGAAATTGCCCCCGAGATAGGGCCGTGCCGACCTCTGATGTATATCAAAAACACATGTAGTGGATTTATCCTAGCACATGTAGTGGACTTATACTAAAGGTGTCCAGGTTTCAGCTGGAAAGATTTTTAATCAATCGCATTTATTAATTGTTTTCGGCTTGCACCACAGACTTCATGTAATTCAAAGGAGTTAGATCCCATCACAAAGTTTAAAACTTTCCCGTGTATAGGTATCATGTACAACTCATACGATACGGTAATTTTTCTCTTATCTAAAACTAGCGACCCCGGCCAACGTTGTTTTGGCCTTGTTTGTTTTTTATAAGGGCTAGCTGTTTTTTCTTCATTTATTTTGGTTAATAAATGTTTTTCAGTATTTCAAGTACATCCAGTATTTTCACGTACAACAAAATTCCCCTCGCCAATATCTAACAGTTGTTTAGAGAAAGGATGGATCCTGAAGCATTTGATCGCGCATATTCTTGGTCAGTTCTTTTTCAACATTACGCCACAGTTGCGATGATTTTAAGCAAGCATTGAATTCATCAGCGTACGTTAACCGTGAACACCTGAAAGGAGTAACAAAGGGCCGTAAAATAGTTTATCATTGTTCCTTATATCCCTAAATGACCAATCCAATTCCCCAAGCGAATTTTTACGTCCTATAGTGCATTTATCCAAAATATGGGCACTATGCCCATAGACGATTGTTTTTATGTTGCACACTGAATCTGGATTATTTTGAATGTTCAATGACAGCGTAAGTGCTGATTGAGCTGTTATGCCTCCATCTAATAAGGTTGCTGCAACGCTAGAAGATGCAATGGCCAATGCGTTGCCATTTTTTTTTAATCGCAACTCGGCAGGAAGAAGCGAAATAAGGAATGTTCACTTTGGAACTTTCACTTTGAATGTTCACAATAATCACTTTGGAATAAGCAGAATTTTCAACATCAGGCTCTTACTGGAATGCTAGCCGAAGAAATTGCCCAGATGTGAATCCTCGATAAACTTGTTGCCGTTGTTAGTTAATTCTTCTTCTAACTATTAATCTGTGCGCTTCTCTTCTTTGAAAAGTGGTCTTTGTTGATTATGTTAATCTCGTGCATCTTTCGATTGTGATTCACGTAACTGCGCCATGCTTACACGCGCCTTTTCATTACCTTTATAAATTTGTTCTCCTGATCTCGTATTCTTCTATCTCACGCAGCTCTAGAATTGACTGTTTGATGACTAAAATTGGCCCAATTGCGTTTTCTTGGCATTGGTGACTGTAGATAAGTAATCGGCGGACCCCTATTTCAGGGCATATGACACACACATAAATGTACAATAAGTTACGCTCACAGCCTTCTTATTGTTATTCATTACTATAAAAGCAGCCATTTCGGAGGAGTATAATTCCCGTTGTCGAACGGGATGAAAAGTATCCTATGTCCGTCTCCTGGCTCTAAGCTACCTCCCTACCAATTTTCAGCCAAATCTGTTCTGCCGTTCTTGAGTTATAAGTGGTGTAACGAACACGACTTTCTTTTATATAAATAGATAATTTTTTCACAAGGAGTCAAATTTTGTATTTTTCCGTCCAAATTGTTTTTTTTTCTTTAATATTTTATCTATTGGGCAACAAAATCTAATAGATTGCGGGGATTCATTATTCAAAAAAACTGCAAGCTTCAAGGTAATATTAAACAAAAACTGATGTGAAGTGTCTGGTTCGTTACTTTCAAATCTTTTCTTATACATACTATGCTAAGACGATTCATCAATACCGTAACTCGCCATTAGTTTAACGCTGGACACACTTTCTAAATAAACTAATATTTCCTCCTGTAACAATAAAATTCGGCTAGCAGTATGATTTAATAATTCTTGTCAAGCAACTTTATTCCCACAGGCCTCAATTGTTATTTTGTGTCCTAAACTTTGAGATAGTTTGGGTACATATTGCAATTATGTATGTATTTTACTCACATGACGAATTTCATTGTATGCCTAATAATTTTTCTAGCAAACATTCCATTGCATCATCATTTATTGCGAGAGGTATAGCTTCTGTTGTTACATGCTTTCTTTTTGCTTCTGTTGCTTGTCTTTCTGGCGTTAAATAATTTTTTTTGCAAATATTGTTTGACTTTGTATTTTCACAAAAAAAAAGTTTTGTATCATAGTCATTTGTTAAAGCTGCATCACTAACAAGTTTTCTATTAAGACGAGGTTCTCCTCCGTGGTACGCATAACAAAAAAATACACATATAATACACATCAAATAATTTTAACCAAATGCTTTAATTAAACTTAATTTACCTCGAAGTTAAAAATTTATTTTAAATAATGTTAAATTTTATTTCGTAAGTGATTACCAAGCGCACAAAGTCAACCAAGTTATCCCGCTAACTTCATCACACAAATCAGCTGTTCAATCACTTTACTTGGAAGTTCGTTTAAATTTAAAATTTGAATTTGACTAATATTACTTTATACACAGAAAATTTAATATTAAAATATTAAATTAAAATTAAGATTTGCTTAAAAAAATGTTTGAAATTATGCGGCTCAGTGTGCGCCGTCAATAAAAAAACACAGGAGACACTTTTTTACACTTTAGAATGCTGTGGAAAATGTCCAGTCCATAAACCACATTCATAAATATGATCTTTTCGCGACGTATTGTTAATCATTTTACAACATTCCTATAATATTCACATATGGTCAGTTGGCAAAGAACCAGATGTGAAAAATCGAAAATGGGGAAAATGGGACTGGGAACCCATCGATAGTTTATTGTGCTGGGTGCTGGGCACATTACTTACACTATCACAAAATACGGCTTGGTTCAAGAAAATGGTAAAAACTGTATACATATATTATATCTTTTCTAATAAAAATGCTTTTCTAATGCATTCTTACGTTCGCGTCGTTTGGATATTGGTGGTGCCTTTAAGCATTTATAAATATAAAGAGAATTTGATAACGGCGAAAAATAAAAGTTAGTAATTTTATTGTTAAATCCAATGATGGTAAGAGGGCGAAATGTACCCCGTGTACAAAAATGTCTACGACCATTTAAGGCATTCAAGGTAATTGAACGTGGAACATATGCCGGTGATTTCATCAAAGATAAATTTTTCTTGTTGTTGTCATATTGAACGGTTGTGGAAGACAGTAGATTTCGTGACATGCCAGGGTTTTTGATCCGCAGTATAAATTACCATCTCGTATGACATTGCTGAATGTGTTATTGGTAAAATACTACGAGGAAAAAAGAATAAAATGTATGAAATTAAAAACAAAAAAGACAAATTTAACTTTTGGCGAAGACGAAGATGATATGCCCTTGCAGTTAAGATCGAATATACATACATACATCGCAAATATCGGATATACCTGACAATTTCATATTAATAATAAATTTTCAAAACTATTTTCAAAAATACCAAAGTAGGTATTTTTGAGGGTTGTTTATAATATATGAAAATTAAATTTGCGTAACAATGTGAACTAAACACGTGGGATTACGTCCCGTATTTGTCTTCCCGTAAAAAAAAAAAATACGCATTATGATCCATATATGTATAAAGCAGGGGTGCCCAAGCTTAGCATACGGCAGAGCAGACTCCAATACCAGAGAAAAATATGACCAATACATTTACACCATTGTTTTCATGTCGATGTACTGAAAAATAAAATTATAGTAACATTTACAAGGGGTTTCAAATAAATATCAATATAATAATAAATACATTTTATTGTAGTAATTATGAATAAACCTTTTTTTTTAAAACAGCTTTTTATCATACTATGCTATTAGTGCATAACTTTATACTTAAAAAATGTTCTGCGAAGAAGAAATTCATCGCTTCAAGTCGACCATTTTGGCCGAAACAAAAACAAAAATGAATTTTTTGCAGTGAAAAGTTTTTGGCAATCCAACAAAACTATACATTCGGATTTGCAATTGTGAAGAATAGGGAAAACACGAATATTTTTTTTTGTATTTGGTCTTTGCCTATGCTGGGAGCAACACCTGTATATGACATTTCATTTCCCATATGAAAGAGCAATTCCAACAACAAAGGAGCAACGAGAGCAATGGGGCTGGGCACCCCTGATTTAGAGACACCGTTTTAAATTTTTTGGCCAAAGTAGAAGGTGCATGCATCGAGTCATTGCGCAGAGCTTTTCTTTAAAACGGTCGAGCATTCTGATGCATTTTGGCAAATTAGTGTTAATGAATCCGAAGAATGCACTGAGTTTCTATTTTATTATGATTTGCTGGACATCACTTAATTGAGCAAAACAAACTGTCTCACATTAGATTGTTGGCGGTTGTTGTCGCTCCAAACATCAAGCAACGTTGAATTAAAAAATGTAACTGCAACTGAAACATTAAGTATAGCCTTAAATCTGGGTAAAATGGCTTAAAATTTAACCACTATTTGATTGTTACCAGTTCTACGTTAACAGTTCCCTATGTAATCTTTGGTGCTAAGTAAGGGGCATTGGGAAAAATACACGAGATTGTTGGATCATCTTGTTGATTTTGCAAAAAATGGATCTCGAACCACGCCGTAAATAGATCGAGGACAGCCGCGATCTGAAGTGACCAACAACCAACAATTTATTTAAGTTCCTGGATACTCACTGTGAGGAATTTGAACTCAGCCAACGCCAAAGAAATTGGGATGGCAAAACTAAGCAGCCATGTTGGCTGTCGAGAGACATCAAGGGCAATATGAACGAGCACCTGCTAGCAGGCTCTGCGGACTTCCTGGCGCTGAGTGTCGAGCAACGGCAATCAATGGCAATGGAGAAATCGGTATATTTGAACTATTTGAGACCGGGACGTTTTACAAGGCAGTGTGAATCAAAATTTAACTGTAGAATATACCACGGACGAAACCATACACTTCTACATAAACAACCGGCTGCATATGCGCAAGGCTTGCAGTGACTCCGAACACTTCGCAGGCTACGGTACAGGACGTACCAACTGGAAGGGAAGATCAGCGTAATCAGGACGCTCCTCAAACTACATCGGTTACAGTGAGTCACTTAGCACGAGCAAATGGCTCACAATCGGTTGCATACGCACAAGGCTGCAGAAATTACACACAAACATGGGCGTCGTCAAAGCACGCTACCGACTGCATTGGTATATGTTCAGAACGCACATGAAACATATACAAGCTTCCGGCTACTATTGGACAGTGGTTCTGAGTTGTCATAAACTTCGGAACGTTGCATTTACACACTTGGACTCGCACGTGCATCATCACGGATACTGGTATCGCGAATTTCTTTCATTAAGGCTGCACAGATGCCAGAAGAAGAAAAGATGAAGACGATGCCAGAAGTTGGTGCATCTCATCTAGTGCTCGATTTGCTCCGACAAAGCTCCCGATTCGTAAGTACTCGAATCGTGGCCACAATTTCTATGCCGAACAGAAAGTATCGGAACTTTCTGTCAGGCTCTCAACTTTCTCCTTAATGCTTAATTGAAACTGAATCCTTAAAACCTCTAAAATAAAAGAGCAGCATAGTGAGTCTCGCAATTCACTTTGGCGTCTAGTAACCTTACTTCAACGTCCGCTCAGGGCAAAGTAACCGTTTCACAAATTTATATAATTATATGTCCTTGGCCCCACACCCTGGGCGCCATATTATTATATGAAGTGTACAATTCGTAAAAGCTCTCGCTTTTCTAGATTCAAGATTCTATTTTTGGTCAGTTGATCCAAACTACCAAATAACATAAGGATCGGTTAACTATATCCTATAGCTGTCACATAACTGAACGATCGAAAATGGTTTTTGGTAGAATTAGAAACTTTGGTATTTTTGAAGATAGAAACTTGGTATTTTTTTAGATATTTTATTGTAATTAATTGGTTTTGTTATGATATTCTCATAAGGATCGGCCAACTATATTCGATGTTTGCAATACATATCCGGTTTTAACTGCAAGGGTATATCAACTTCGGCTCCGCCCGAAGTTAGTTTTCCTCTCTTGTTTTAGATTGTAGATTCTTAGATTTAGATTCTTATTGTAATAAATTGGTTATTCTAATAAGGATCGGCCAACTATAGGGTATATCAACTTCGGCTCCGCCCGAAGATATCTTTCCTTTCATGTTTTAATTGCTAAAATAAAATGTATTTTTTATTATACTCATTTATTTTTTTTAAACCCCTTGTGAATGTTACTACTATTTTTATTTTCAGTGCACCCACATGAATGGGAAAAAAAATTGTCGCACCAATGTATTGGTGACTTTTGCATTGGTATGGGAGTTGGCTCTGCCGTATGCAGATGTTGGGCACTCCTGCAATAGATAAAATGAAAACCAAAATTTATGACAACTAAGTGTAAGTGTAAAATGGAGCCTAATCTCATATAATTTTTATTTTTTATTTCGAATTTAATTAATTTTAATGATTAAAACTGCAAATTTATTGATGATAGTGTTAATTTTCTTTCTCTGTGCGAGCACTTCTTTGACTGGTAGAATGTTTAAGTCGCGATGTATGTATTCGTTGCGAACGTACCATGGTGCCCCAGCGATTGTTCTCAAGATCTTCTACTGAGCTCGTTTGACTATGTCAATATTGCTATTGTTGGCAATAGCAATAGCTTTTTCTCCCATAACTGAGAGCCATACATCCATATAGGCTTTAGTACCGGGTTATACAGTAGGACTTTATATTCAAAGCCAAAGGGAGACCGAGCGGTAACAAGCCAATGAAGGCTGCTGGCTTTTAGCTTTAGGTGTGATCTTTTAGCTTCAATGTGCCGGCGCCATGTGAGTCTTCTGTCGAGGTGCTTGCATTTTTGTTCTTTTACTTCAATTATTCTGCACTAGTGGCAGGGTGTTTTTGGAAGATCAACAAAATCGTTGGAGTGACAGTAGGATTTTTTTTGTCATCTGTGCGCGCCCATCCGCATGTGGGACTTCTAATAGGCATCACAGTTTCTTTCGGTGAGCTCAGAGTTGGGTAAGCTCTCCATAGTGAGTGTTTTTTACTAGAAGTAAACAAATGTTCTATGTAGCGGCGCACTATGGAAACTTGGCACAAAATATTTATATTCTTATTCTAAAATAATATGTTAAAATCAGTAAAAAATGTAAAAAAATAATATGCCAGATCGGGCAACTATATCATATAGCTACCATATAACTGATTGATAGAAAATGCTATAACTTCGGTATTTTTAAAGCTAGAGAATTTTGATTTGGTACGAATGCTATTTTTGGCAAAATAATACAACATGCCAAATTTCATAAGGATCAGCCGACTATATCCTATAGCTGCCATATAACTGAAAAAACGGAAATTGCCCAACTTTCATGTTAAGATGGTGTTAGTATTTTTACGATATTAGACATATAGGCAAATTTTGGCAACAAATTTTTGCACATTTGTTACCCTTGGAGACCGAAAAACACATGGGTTTATAAACAAATGGTAGAATTTTGTGGGATCACTACTAAAATTTCAGCTAAACATGAAAAATACGTTTAAAATATAGGCAGAAAACATGCATTAGTTCCTAGTAATATAATAATAACAATAATTATTATTAATATATCAAATTGTATCTCATTTTATAGAAAATACCTTCAACTTCAAAATCCATTAGAAATAATTTGAATTTGAACACGTAAATAATGATCTGACCACTTCAAAGTGCGGTTTAGTTGTGAAATATTCGTGATGCGCGCTTTACAAATGAGCAACTGTTCACATCTTCAAATCAATTTTTAGAAAATCCCCTTAGATTTTTAGAAAAATCTGGTTTGTCATGAAGAATCTTGGACATTTTAGAGGCGATTTGTTTACTTTTCGTACATTTATGCCGTTATCAATTTTTTTATTTTTGGCCTATGGGAGCATAGTGCCATAATTTGATAAAGGGGGGTCCAAATTTTTTTAAGGGGGGGTTAGACATTTTTTTCTTAAGTTATATGCATAATTACCACGTATATAAAGGTCACCATAACGGCTGGACTACCTTTTTATAGAAAAGCCATTGGTGCTGTCCAGTCGATATGGCAGTGCATATAGTTTGTTCGCAAATTCAATATAGTTTGTTTGCAAATTCAAACTGCGCGCCAACCTAGTCGCGATGACAGCGTCGTGCGATTTTTCTTTAAATTTTTTGTTGATGTTTGCGGCATCTATGAGCGTGCTTGAGCATTTTTTAATTATTTCTTTGTTTCTTTCAACACGCATTGTGTGAACAAGCCGAAGTTGATAAGTGATTAGTATAATTTTAGTTGAGAAAAATCTCTTTCCAAGTTCTCTTACTGAGAAAACACGCCTCACAATTTCACCCGGCTTGAAAGGAAAAACAGGTAAGAAAAATTGCTATAAAAAATTATAAATATATCGGAAAAGTTAGTAGTTTTGCTAGTAGTAGTAGTAGTAGTAGTTGTAGTAGTAGTAGTAGTATTATTATTTATACAATTAATAATTTCGAAAAAACTGAAGATTCTCATTAACTTTTAGCTAACCATTTTTTTTGGCACAGATTGAAAATGCAGAGAAGCTTAACCTTGAAGAAAATCCAGTGGAGACTGGAGGACAACCGACTTCCCACGATACGTCGGAAGTTCAAGAAATGGCTAGCCTCCGTATTGAGTGGGGCTCTGATAAGGTTGTGTTTAAACGCATGTTAATCAGTCACTTATTAAGTTTTTATTAATATTGTAGTATTATTTATTAGTTTGTAAGTTGTTATTATGTAGCCGTGTAAGGATTTATCCGTTGGCAAAATTGTTCAATAAATAATGTAAAGCAGATGTGAAATATATCACGCTAGAGCGGTTTCCCAAATCGATGGAAAACTAGTATTGAGCAATCAAGTCGCAAAATGGGAAAATATGTTTTATGAAATGTCTAATTTTAAGAACGAACTTTTAAATAATTATTGAATTTTATTGAATGGTGAGAAATCAACTTGTAAAAAAATAAGAGAAAAATATAAAAAACAAGAAGAAAAGCTAACTTCGGGCGGAGCCGAAGTTGATATACCCTTTCAGTTAAAACCGGATATAAATCGCAAACATAGGATATAGTTGGCCGATCTTTATGAGAATATCATAATAAAACCAATTAATTACCAATTAATAATAAAACCTTTTTTTTTAAATATTTAAAAAAAAGTCTCAAAAAGCACCAAAGTTGGTATTTCTACCAAAAACCATTTCCGATCGTTCGGTTGTATGGCAGCCGATCGTGATATCAATTCAGGAGGTGATCGTGATCAAGAAGATATATACTTTAGAGGGTCGATGATGTCTCCTTCTTCCACTTTTGACCAAAATTATAATACCCTCTGTAAGGGTATAAAAATAGACATCATACAAGATGGTGCCATTCTTATAAAAGGGAACAATGTTGTTAACAACTTCCATCTAAACGATTCGTTTTTAATAACAAATTAAGAATACAAAAATATCATTAAACTTTATATTATTCATTTTAATCATTATATATTTGATTTTTTCACTTAATATAAAATAAAAAAGTGCCATATTATTTGTAACCAAAAAACATCGGCTTAAACTAGAAAAATCTATTAATCAAGAAAATTTTTAAACAGAATTAAGAGATCATTTAAACGAATTTCATATTGAATCGGGACGATCCATTTTAGAAGGCGCAGAGTTATCCAACCCGTAAATACAGGCCACTTATGGCTTTCCACTTATGAATCTTATAAACAATATTTTTAAACTCTGCATTTGCTTTCGGCTTTGTCTTCGGCTCTGAGGTCCGATCTCGGTTCCCCATAAACAAATCAAAATCAAAAGTAAACATCAGCTTTCCTCCGAAGCCCAATCAATTACGCCTTTTGCGTTTCAAGTACCCACCAAATTGCATCGATCAGCTTAATCGAATTTCACAATAAGATGCGACATTTTCATCGTAAGCCTCTAATCTAAACACAACTGATGGCCGAGGTTCTTTGGATCAGATTTAGAATTAAGAAGTAAGTCCCTTTTTGACCGAGACCGCGAACGGTTGACAAAAAAATATTTAAAAGAAATCAAAAGTGTCTTGTAATAATTACGTTTAATAAATAAAGGTTTAACACCAAGTTGTATAAATAAAAAATAAAATTTACATTTTTTTATTTCACCGAACTACAAACAATTTAACTTTTACACATTGTTTTGATTTTAGGTCTAAAATGTAAAGATGGCACTGAAAAAACTGAAGATTGTCATTAGTTTTTAGCTAACCATATTTTTTTGACACAGATTGAAAATGTAGCCTAACCTCGAAGATAATCTATCGGAAACTGGAGAACAATCGACTTCCGAAGATACAAACAAAAACAAAATAGAATTGCTTCCATTCAAAAACGACATCGCTCTAGCTACGTCTAATGCTTGAAATACAAGGAACGCGTGTGAAATCCTGAACATTATCGACGACTCGTGGGTGCCACCAGCTAATTTTTCGACATCAACTGCCAAAAATTTATCTTTCCAAAGAAAATGGCTTGAGGAATTTCACTGGTTGGCATATTCAGCGAAAGAAAATGGCGCACAATGTAAGTGCTGCCTACCTTTTGGCGTGAAAACCGGTGGAATTTGCGACGTACGTCTGGGGAAACGCACCAAGAAGCCGTTCAACACTTGGAAGCACGCGAAAGAAACTTTTCGGAACCACAAAAAACTTCATTACTATAAAAAATCCATCGTTGCTTTTGAAAATTTACGCGATATTCAGCTTGGCAAAACTAACTTTATTAATGAAAGAAAAAACTAAAGAAGAAAATTACGAACGACTGAAACCCATAGTTATTGCAATAGTTTTATGTGGACGTCAAGAAATTGCACTTCATGTCCGTAGAGACGATGAAAGTTTGTATAATGAAGAGGAACCAAATGCGGATGATAAAACTGATGGAAAATATTCGTACAAAGGAAACTTTGGTGCAATTCTACGGTATCAAGCTGAAGGTGACGAAACACTCAAGAAAAACCTTTTGTCTGCTTCGAAAAATTCAACATATTTGAGCAAAACCATTCACAATGAAATTATCGCATCTGTCATGAATTGATAAAAAAATCGTTGTTCGAATAAATCATTCGGAAGGATTCTCAGTTTTAGCCGAAGGATCGACTGACATTTCAAGCATAGAGCAATTTTCCATTTGCACACGAAACAATTTGAATCCATTGAATTCACAAACAAATATTTGTGAGGATTTCCTCGGATTTGTTCCCGTCGTTTACGTTTTTGGACAAGCTCTGGCAAATTCCATCAGGAATTATCTGATATCCAGATATCACAAATATCCGATATCGGCGTGGATTGCTCATTCATATACGGCCAAAGATAAGACGGAGCTCCAGCGGCGAGTGGCGAATTTCATGAAGCCCAGGCTTATTTGAGGTTTACTTTTCCTCTCGCAATTTATGTGCATTGCGCCGCGCACAGCTTCAGTTTGACCATCAATACAGCTTGCGAAGTATCTTGTATCAAAAACGCGTCGGGAACTATCGGAGCAATTCAAGCATTTTTTCACCGGCCCAAAAGACAAAGCTTCTTTAAGAACAAAATTTCAAAAATGTCAGAGAAAAGTGAGCAAAGAAAATAAAAATGGGCACAGTCTCATGAAGCTATATTAAGATACGTCGAACTTCAACCGGCTGTTATTGAAGCGTTGAAAGAAATAGGAGAGGCCATGAAATTGGCTAATGATGCTTTGAACGACGCCATGCGTGAAAACGAGGATTTATGCTTCCAAATTGTTTATCAAAAAGTTTCTGCAATTTGTTCGGAATACGAGATTGAAATAAAAATACCTCGTCGATGCAGTCGACAAAATAATCGTTGCAACGTTGAAGCGAAAACAGTTGAAGAGTATTACAAAATCGCATTTTACATACCTTTTCTCGACACCTACATTTTTCATCTTCAGAGTCGATTCCAAAAACACAAAACTGTTTTTCAAAGTTTTGGACAGCTATTCCTCAAACAAGGATTCGACGAGAAGAAATGTGCAAGCCTCTACCAATTTAACCAAGTAATACTGGATTGTTCCGAGAGTAATTTCATTTCATAAGTCAAAATGTGGAGACAACGGATCTGCAATCAAAACATCGAAAATGCACTTGATGCATTAGCAGTGAGTATCTCCCAAATTCCCAGATAATATTTGGCTAAAAAATAATGCCAGGTTTCTCATATATTGTACCAAAAAATCTGATTGATTATAATACTAATAGATTATCATTTATTTTCTATTTAATTTAAAAACAAAATTTTTTAATTTAAAAGAATCAGAGAAAAATCACTAATCACTAAATCACGACTTATTGACAATTAATTGAGTAAGAGATATTTTTGGTGCAATTTGAAACAAAGTAAAGTAAATAATATCCATTGAAAATCTAAATAGAAGGAATTTTTGCAGATCATAAATGGAATAACTTTCAAAAACCGCAAACAAAATCCTACGAGTTTTGGCGGTGATACCCGTGACCCCAGCAACTTCAGAACGATAATTTTCTACTTTGAAAATGGAGAATGAAAGATTATCTGAGAAACACGATGGGTCAAGAGCGTATCAATAGTCTTGTATCTTTGAACATTCATCATCGCATAACTTTGACTGAATTCTTAGAAAGTTTTTTTAAAAACCATAAGAAAATTTAAGAGCGACTAGAATTGTTTGTGGAACATATATTTTTTCTTGATCAGTCATATTGATTAAATTCGTAATTATCCTCTTTGTTATTATCTTCTATTGCATTAACTATTCGAAAATAAATTACGAAATTCTATTAATATTTTTGTGTTTCAACTTCACCAAAATGCCCAATAAAAGCATAAAATTTGAAAGTATATGATACCATGAGGGGTTCCGGACCCGAAAACCCCCGCCTCGTGGATCCGCCACTGGTGTCAATTGTAAGAATTGTTTGTGTTGTTTTTGAAATGTGTGTATTTGTGTACCCCCTGAAAAGGAAAAAGGTAAAACAAAGTATTATTTTCAAACGGAGTAACAAAAATAGTTTCAATAAATTTTGACTGTGTTTCGTTCTCTTTTAAATGAACGCACACTTTTTTGCACTTTTTTTTTATATTTGGATTGAGGTCAGATCCTTTAATTTAGAAAATTAGAAGAAGTTATTAGTTAACTTATACGAAAGGTATCCAAAATCTACTAAGACATAATTTTCAATCCTGAGACAGTATTGACCGATGAAGCTGTAGCTCTTCTTATGGATGAGAGCTTAACAAAAAAAAACAGTGTTGTTCAATAAGGGAGCTAGCTAAGCATAATATTTTTCCCTAGTGAAACAAGGTGGATAAAAAAAAAATGACTGCCATCCCTTTGAAATGGTGTAGGTAAGTTCTACTTCGGATACACATTTGGAGGTCATTTCAGATTATCAAGTTAAATTTTCCTTTGATATGAAACTACAAACCAAAGAACAAATGCAATGACAATAGAAATGAGTTATGTTAAGTTGAGGCGACGATGCGGGGCCAGTCACTGACACCCCCATCCACTTGAGCCGCCGGGGCTACATATGATACCGCATAGGCAAGAGGTCTTACAAGGGGACCTCCCCCTCCTATCTACTAATGTGCCCAAGAGTGTGCTATTTTTCCTGCGGCTCGCGGTCCCATCAAGCTTCCCGGATGAAGGTAACAAGTCTGCGTGGAGCGAGGTGTGTTAGGTCCGTGAGTGCAATGACACAGGAGGTGTGCGGCGGTCTCTTCCTCTTCTACATCCCCACAGCTCCTGCAGTAATCATAGTGTGGCACCGCTAATCTAACCACCTAGTGATGGCCTTGGCTGCAAGACTGCTGTCCTGCCTAATGAGAGTGATAAGCATCATTGATCTTTTCCTAGAGCGGAGTTTCTGAAATTTGTTCGGAATACGAGATTGAAATAAAAATACCTCGTCGATGCAGTCGACAAAATAATCGTTGCAACGTTGAAGCGAAAACAGTTGAAGAGTATTACAAAATCGCATTTTACATACCTTTTCTCGACACCTACATTTTTCATCTTCAGAGTCGATTCCAAAAACACAAAACTGTTTTTCAAAGTTTTGGACAGCTATTCCTCAAACAAGGATTCGACGAGAAGAAATGTGCAAGCCTCTACCAATTTAACCAAGTAATACTGGATTGTTCCGAGAGTAATTTCATTTCATAAGTCAAAATGTGGAGACAACGGATCTGCAATCAAAACATCGAAAATGCACTTGATGCATTAGCAGTGAGTATCTCCCAAATTCCCAGATAATATTTGGCTAAAAAATAATGCCAGGTTTCTCATATATTGTACCAAAAAATCTGATTGATTATAATACTAATAGATTATCATTTATTTTCTATTTAATTTAAAAACAAAATTTTTTAATTTAAAAGAATCAGAGAAAAATCACTAATCACTAAATCACGACTTATTGACAATTAATTGAGTAAGAGATATTTTTGGTGCAATTTGAAACAAAGTAAAGTAAATAATATCCATTGAAAATCTAAATAGAAGGAATTTTTGCAGATCATAAATGGAATAACTTTCAAAAACCGCAAACAAAATCCTACGAGTTTTGGCGGTGATACCCGTGACCCCAGCAACTTCAGAACGATAATTTTCTACTTTGAAAATGGAGAATGAAAGATTATCTGAGAAACACGATGGGTCAAGAGCGTATCAATAGTCTTGTATCTTTGAACATTCATCATCGCATAACTTTGACTGAATTCTTAGAAAGTTTTTTTAAAAACCATAAGAAAATTTAAGAGCGACTAGAATTGTTTGTGGAACATATATTTTTTCTTGATCAGTCATATTGATTAAATTCGTAATTATCCTCTTTGTTATTATCTTCTATTGCATTAACTATTCGAAAATAAATTACGAAATTCTATTAATATTTTTGTGTTTCAACTTCACCAAAATGCCCAATAAAAGCATAAAATTTGAAAGTATATGATACCATGAGGGGTTCCGGACCCGAAAACCCCCGCCTCGTGGATCCGCCACTGGTGTCAATTGTAAGAATTGTTTGTGTTGTTTTTGAAATGTGTGTATTTGTGTACCCCCTGAAAAGGAAAAAGGTAAAACAAAGTATTATTTTCAAACGGAGTAACAAAAATAGTTTCAATAAATTTTGACTGTGTTTCGTTCTCTTTTAAATGAACGCACACTTTTTTGCACTTTTTTTTTATATTTGGATTGAGGTCAGATCCTTTAATTTAGAAAATTAGAAGAAGTTATTAGTTAACTTATACGAAAGGTATCCAAAATCTACTAAGACATAATTTTCAATCCTGAGACAGTATTGACCGATGAAGCTGTAGCTCTTCTTATGGATGAGAGCTTAACAAAAAAAAACAGTGTTGTTCAATAAGGGAGCTAGCTAAGCATAATATTTTTCCCTAGTGAAACAAGGTGGATAAAAAAAAAATGACTGCCATCCCTTTGAAATGGTGTAGGTAAGTTCTACTTCGGATACACATTTGGAGGTCATTTCAGATTATCAAGTTAAATTTTCCTTTGATATGAAACTACAAACCAAAGAACAAATGCAATGACAATAGAAATGAGTTATGTTAAGTTGA
Organism: Drosophila bipectinata; assembly: GCF_030179905.1. NCBI lineage: Eukaryota > Metazoa > Arthropoda > Insecta > Diptera > Drosophilidae > Drosophila > Drosophila bipectinata. The sequence continues at coordinate 6,952,011 of NC_091740.1, read as the reverse complement.
GGCGACGATGCGGGGCCAGTCACTGACACCCCCATCCACTTGAGCCGCCGGGGCTACATATGATACCGCATAGGCAAGAGGTCTTACAAGGGGACCTCCCCCTCCTATCTACTAATGTGCCCAAGAGTGTGCTATTTTTCCTGCGGCTCGCGGTCCCATCAAGCTTCCCGGATGAAGGTAACAAGTCTGCGTGGAGCGAGGTGTGTTAGGTCCGTGAGTGCAATGACACAGGAGGTGTGCGGCGGTCTCTTCCTCTTCTACATCCCCACAGCTCCTGCAGTAATCATAGTGTGGCACCGCTAATCTAACCACCTAGTGATGGCCTTGGCTGCAAGACTGCTGTCCTGCCTAATGAGAGTGATAAGCATCATTGATCTTTTCCTAGAGCGGAGTTTCTGAAATTTGTTCGGAATACGAGATTGAAATAAAAATACCTCGTCGATGCAGTCGACAAAATAATCGTTGCAACGTTGAAGCGAAAACAGTTGAAGAGTATTACAAAATCGCATTTTACATACCTTTTCTCGACACCTACATTTTTCATCTTCAGAGTCGATTCCAAAAACACAAAACTGTTTTTCAAAGTTTTGGACAGCTATTCCTCAAACAAGGATTCGACGAGAAGAAATGTGCAAGCCTCTACCAATTTAACCAAGTAATACTGGATTGTTCCGAGAGTAATTTCATTTCATAAGTCAAAATGTGGAGACAACGGATCTGCAATCAAAACATCGAAAATGCACTTGATGCATTAGCAGTGAGTATCTCCCAAATTCCCAGATAATATTTGGCTAAAAAATAATGCCAGGTTTCTCATATATTGTACCAAAAAATCTGATTGATTATAATACTAATAGATTATCATTTATTTTCTATTTAATTTAAAAACAAAATTTTTTAATTTAAAAGAATCAGAGAAAAATCACTAATCACTAAATCACGACTTATTGACAATTAATTGAGTAAGAGATATTTTTGGTGCAATTTGAAACAAAGTAAAGTAAATAATATCCATTGAAAATCTAAATAGAAGGAATTTTTGCAGATCATAAATGGAATAACTTTCAAAAACCGCAAACAAAATCCTACGAGTTTTGGCGGTGATACCCGTGACCCCAGCAACTTCAGAACGATAATTTTCTACTTTGAAAATGGAGAATGAAAGATTATCTGAGAAACACGATGGGTCAAGAGCGTATCAATAGTCTTGTATCTTTGAACATTCATCATCGCATAACTTTGACTGAAGACGAAATTCTTAGAAAGTTTTTTTAAAAACCATAAGAAAATTTAAGAGCGACTAGAATTGTTTGTGGAACATATATTTTTTCTTGATCAGTCATATTGATTAAATTCGTAATTATCCTCTTTGTTATTATCTTCTATTGCATTAACTATTCGAAAATAAATTACGAAATTCTATTAATATTTTTGTGTTTCAACTTCACCAAAATGCCCAATAAAAGCATAAAATTTGAAAGTATAAGATACCATGAGGGGTTCCGGACCCGAAAACCCCCGCCTCGTGGATCCGCCACTGGTGTCAATTGTAAGAATTGTTTGTGTTGTTTTTGAAATGTGTGTATTGGTGTACCCCCTGAAAAGGAAAAAGGTAAAACAAAGTATTATTTTCAAACGGAGTAACAAAAATAGTTTCAATAAATTTTGACTGTGTTTCGTTCTCTTTTAAATGAACGCACACTTTTTTGCACTTTTTTTTTATATTTGGATTGAGGTCAGATCCTTTAATTTAGAAAATTAGAAGAAGTTATTAGTTAACTTATACGAAAGGTATCCCAAATCTACTAAGACATAATTTTCAATCCTGAGACAGTATTGACCGATGAAGCTGTAGCTCTTCTTATGGATGAGAGCTTAACAAAAAAAAACAGTGTTGTTGTTCAATAAGGGAGCTAGCTAAGCATAATATTTTTCCCTAGTGAAACAAGGTGGATAAAAAAAAAATGACTGCCATCCCTTTGAAATGGTGTAGGTAAGTTCTACTTCGGATACACATTTGGAGGTCATTTCAGATTATCAAGTTAAATTTTCCTTTGATATGAAACTACAAACCAAAGAACAAATGCAATGACAATAGAAATGAGTTATGTTAAGTTGAGGCGACGATGCGGGGCCAGTCACTGACACCCCCATCCACTTGAGCCGCCGGGGCTACATATGATACCGCATAGGCAAGAGGTCTTACAAGGGGACCTCCCCCTCCTATCTACTAATGTGCCCAAGAGTGTGCTATTTTTCCTGCGGCTCGCGGTCCCATCAAGCTTCCCGGATGAAGGTAACAAGTCTGCGTGGAGCGAGGTGTGTTAGGTCCGTGAGTGCAATGACACAGGAGGTGTGCGGCTGTCTCTTCCTCTTCTACATCCCCACAGCTCCTGCAGTAATCATAGTGTGGCACCGCTAATCTAACCACCTAGTGATGGCCTTGGCTGCAAGACTGCAGTCCTGCCTAATGAGAGTGATAAGCATCATTGATCTTTTCCTAGAGCGGATATACCATATCATGCGTCAGTTCCTGCAGTTTTGGAGATTTCTCTATTTCCTCAGTGCAACGCGGTCAAAGTGATCTCTGCATCTTAGCCTACATGTAGCTAAGGGAATGCTTACAAGTTCCTTCTCTGGGAGGAGAGGATTGGTAGTACCTGCCCTTGCTAGTTCATCAGCGGCGCAATTTCCCTCGTGGTCCCTATGTCCGGGCAACCATATGAGGTGGATGTCATGCTGTTCTGCCATCTCGTTAAAAGATCTGCGACAGTCATTCACTGTCCTGGAGTTGGATGAAAAATCGCCAAGGGCTTTGAGTTCCGCTTGACTGTCTGAAAAGATACAGATTGTGTCTTGATTGCCAGTAAGTGCTAGAGATCATAGTGCTTCTCCGATAGCTATTACTTCTGCTTGGAACACTTACTTCTGCATTGATTATCGAGCATGGCAGGATGTTGTTGAACGCACCTTCTATGTCTAGAAAAGCAATGTGTGCGTATTCCTTGTCACTAAGTGCCTTTTCGACGAAGGTAGTGATCTCGTGAAGTCCCGTCTCTGTGGATCGGTCCTTCCTATACGCATGCTGTGATCCCGAGATATCATCTGGGTTGATGGAAAGATTAATGTGGAGGCTCTCTCCATTGTCTTGAGGAGGAAGGACGACAGGCTTATAGGTCTGAAGTCCTTAGGGGTGCAGTGTGATGGTTTTCCCGCTTTGGGTAAACTTGAGTCGATTGTAATCCGATCCGACTCCCGATTGAGTCAAGATTGTAATTGAAAAATCAAGACCTGGGAGAGGCCATGAAATTGGCTAATGATGCTTTGAACGACGCCATGTAAAAGCGTGAAAACGAGGATTTATGCTTCCAAATTGTTTATAAAAAAGTTTCTGAAATTTGTTCGGAATACGAGATTGAAATAAAAATCGCATTTTACATACCTTTTCTCGACACCTACATTTCTCATCTTCAGAGTCGATTCCAAAAACACAAAACAGTTTTTCAAAGTTTTGGACAGCTATTCCTCAAACAAGGATTCGACGAGAAGAAATGTGCAAGCCTCTACCAATTTAACCAAGTAATACTGGATTGTTCCGAGAGTAATTTCATTTCATAAGTCAAAATGTGGAGACAACGGATCTGCAATCAAAACAGTGCAGTTAGCAGTGAGTATCTCCCAAATTCCCAGATAATATTTGGCTAAAAAATAATGCCAGGTTTCTTATATATTGTACCAAAAAATCTGATTGATTATAATACTAATAGATTATCATTTATTTTCTATTTAATTTAAAAACAAAATTTTTTAATTTAAAAGAATCAGAGAAAAATCACTAATCACTAAATCACGACTTATTGACAATTAATTGAGTAAGAGATATTTTTGGTGCAATTTGAAACAAAGTAAAGTAAATAATATCCATTGAAAATCTAAATAGAAGGAATTTTTGCAGATCATAAATGGAATAACTTTCAAAAACCGCAAACAAAATCCTACGAGTTTTGGCGGTGATACCCGTGACCCCAGCAACTTCAGAACGATAATTTTCTACTTTGAAAATGGAGAATGAAAGATTATCTGAGAAACACGATGGGTCAAGAGCGTATCAATAGTCTTGTATCTTTGAACATTCATCATCGCATAACTTTGACTGAAGACGAAATTCTTAGAAAGTTTTTTTAAAAACCATAAGAAAATTTAAGAGCGACTAGAATTGTTTGTGGAACATATATTTTTTCTTGATCAGTCATATTGATTAAATTCGTAATTATCCTCTTTGTTATTATCTTCTATTGCATTAACTATTCGAAAATAAATTACGAAATTCTATTAATATTTTTGTGTTTCAACTTCACCAAAATGCCCAATAAAAGCATAAAATTTGAAAGTATAAGATACCATGAGGGGTTCCGGACCCGAAAACCCCCGCCTCGTGGATCCGCCACTGGTGTCAATTGTAAGAATTGTTTGTGTTGTTTTTGAAATGTGTGTATTTGTGTACCCCCTGAAAAGGAAAAAGGTAAAACAAAGTATTATTTTCAAACGGAGTAACAAAAATAGTTTCAATAAATTTTGACTGCGTTTCGTTATCTTTTAAATGAACGCACACTTTTTTGCACTTTTTTTTATATTTGGATTGAGGTCAGATCCTTTAATTTAGAAAATTAGAAGAAGTTATTAGTTAACTTATACGAAAGGTATCCAAAATTTACTAAGACATAATTTTCAATCCTGAGACAGTATTGACCGATGAAGCTGTAGCTCTTCTTATGGATGAGAGCTTAACAAAAAAAAACAGTATTGTTCAATAAGGGAGCTAGCTAAGCATAATATTTTTCCCTAGTGAAACAAGGTGGATAAAAAAAAAATGACTGCCATCCCTTTGAAATGGTGTAGGTAAGTTCTACTTCGGATACACATTTGGAGGTCATTTCAGATTATCAAGTTAAATTTTCCTTTGATATGAAACTACAAACCAAAGAACAAATGCAATGACAATAGAAATGAGTTATGTTAAGTTGAGGCGACGATGCGGGGCCAGTCACTGACACCCCCATCCACTTGAGCCGCCGGGGCTACATATGATACCGCATAGGCAAGAGGTCTTACAAGGGGACCTCCCCCTCCTATCTACTAATGTGCCCAAGAGTGTGCTATTTTTCCTGCGGCTCGCGGTCCCATCAAGCTTCCCGGATGAAGGTAACAAGTCTGCGTGGAGCGAGGTGTGTTAGGTCCGTGAGTGCAATGACACAGGAGGTGTGCGGCGGTCTCTTCCTCTTCTACATCCCCACAGCTCCTGCAGTAATCATAGTGTGGCACCGCTAATCTAACCACCTAGTGATGGCCTTGGCTGCAAGACTGCTGTCCTGCCTAATGAGAGTGATAAGCATCATTGATCTTTTCCTAGAGCGGATAGACCATATCATGCGTCAGTTCCTGCAGTTTTGGAGATTTCTCTATTTCCTCAGTGCAACGCGGTCAAAGTGATCTCTGCATCTTAGCCTACATGTAGCTAAGGGAATGCTTACAAGTTCCTTCTCTGGGAGGAGAGGATTGGTAGTACCTGCCCTTGCTAGTTCATCAGCGGCGCAATTTCCCTCGTGGTCCCTATGTCCGGGCAACCATATGAGGTGGATGTCATGCTGTTCTGCCATCTCGTTAAAAGATCTGCGACAGTCATTCACTGTCCTGGAGTTGGATGAAAAATCGCCAAGGGCTTTGAGTTCCGCTTGACTGTCTGAAAAGATACAGATTGTGTCTTGATTGCCAGTAAGTGCTAGAGATCATAGTGCTTCTCCGATAGCTATTACTTCTGCTTGGAACACTTACTTCTGCATTGATTATCGAGCATGGCAGGATGTTGTTGAACGCACCTTCTATGTCTAGAAAAGCAATGTGTGCGTATTCCTTGTCACTAAGTGACTTCGTTTTCGACGAAGGTAGTGATCTCGTGAAGTGCCGTCTCTGTGGATCGGTCCTTCCTATACGCATGCTGTGATCCCGAGATATCATCTGGGTTGATGGAAAGATTAATGTGGAGGCTCTCTCCATTGTCTTGAGGAGGAAGGACGACAGGCTTATAGGTCTGAAGTCCTTAGGGGTGCAGTGTGATGGTTTTCCCGCTTTGGGTAAACTTGAGTCGATTGTAATCCGATCCGACTCCCGATTGAGTCAAGATTGTAATTGAAAAATCAAGACCTGGGAGAGGCCATGAAATTGGCTAATGATGCTTTGAACGACGCCATGTAAAAGCGTGAAAACGAGGATTTATGCTTCCAAATTGTTTATAAAAAAGTTTCTGAAATTTGTTCGGAATACGAGATTGAAATAAAAATCGCATTTTACATACCTTTTCTCGACACCTACATTTCTCATCTTCAGAGTCGATTCCAAAAACACAAAACTGTTTTTCAAAGTTTTAGACAGCTATTCCTCAAACAAGGATTCGACGAGAAGAAATGTGCAAGCCTCTACCAATTTAACCAAGTAATACTTGATTGTTCCGAGAGTAATTTCATTTCATAAGTCAAAATGTGGAGACAACGGATCTGCAATCAAAACAGTGCTGTCGACGGTCAAAAACATTGTCATCGATAGTTAAGTCAGTATTATTAGGAGATGTAGTATTTTAAGTTATCGGAAGTACGGGCTTATCAATCGCGGTTATGTGAATGCGGCCAAAAAGGGCCATTCATTGTTTTGTTGATTGTAGGAGGGCACACTGCGAATAAAACGTTCCGTTAGCCACAGCCAAGGCCTTTGAAGTACCCCTTTCTTCGGACCTACGCGTGTGGGGAGCCGTTTACGGCAACTCCACATGACACAAAACAACAGCTTTTATTCGCAGTCCTAGGGAGACTGCAAGGGCAACTTGCGCTGGAGGACGGCTCGACGACCAGCTAGAGAGTTGCCAGGAGCGCACGGAGCGCAGTTCCCGTACCAGCAGAGGAGTCGCAGCCAGCGACATAGACGGCGCAGCCAGCGCCAAACACTGAGTACGGACGGAGTCGCAGCCAGCGACACGGAGACGCAGCCAGCGTCGGTTCAGGAGACGCAGCCAGCGTCGGTTTAGGAGACGCAGCCAGCGTCGGTTCAGGAGACGCAGCCAGCGTCAGGAGGCGCAAGGAGCGCCAAGCATCAGCGGCCAGACGGCACAGGTCCGCCATTTTGGAGCGCTAGGGCAGCGCCATTTTGGAGCGCTAGGGCAGCGCCATATTTGGACCATATTATATTTGGATTTGGATATCTCGAGATGCAGCATTCCCCCAGGAGGAGTTCCCGGCTAAACGGAGGGGAAGCCACACCTACAACGCGAGCGGATCAGCAGCCAGTGAGTAGTGCAGCAGAAAGCCGGCCAAGGGTTAACGTAACCACGGCGGCGGCCATTTCTCGCCCAGCCACTACAGCGACTACAGTAGCGTCCCAACCAAGGAGCACTGTAACAGCAGCTGCGAGTTCAGAGCCGGAGGTGAGCCAGCCACTCACGGCGTACCTATTGGAGAGGATTACGGCGTTGGAGAACGAGCTGAAGAAGGTCAAAGCCATGGACACAGCAAGCACCGCCAATTGCGCGCCAATCGCAGTTGGCCCAAGCGCAAATGGCGCCAACAGTGGAGCGTCGGAGCGGCCGCCATCGTGGAGCGGACCGCCATTAACCGCCACATCGAACGGTGAGGCACCAACTAACGGGGTCGGGCCGGACCCATATAGCAGTTTCGGTGCGACCAGTGGGACCTACACGCTGCCGCCATCTTGGAGTGGACCACCGTTGCTAACGACTAGCAACCCACTGTGTGCTACAAGTGCTGCGCAGACAGCGCATGGATTCGCGCTACCGGGCGGGAGCATCCACAACGTAGCAACTGCAACACCATTTGTTGGATCCTACGCCTGGATGACGCCGAATGGAACCCAAGCTAATGGACCAAGGAGGCTCCCGGACTTGCCTATATTTGGAGGGCAGCCCGAGGATTGGCCCATCTTTAATTGTGCATTTGTAGAGACGACCCAAGCGTACAACTGCACGGATCTGGAGAACAACCAGAGGCTTTTGAAGGCGCTGAAGGATGAAGCACGCGAGACAGTGAAGTCGCTGCTGATTCACCCTGCAAACGTCAGAGCCGTGATGGAGCAGCTGCGGTTTAGGTTTGGCCGACCGGAGCAGCTTATACGCAGCCAGCTGAACAGCGTGCGAGAGGTTCAGCCGATTTCGGAGCAGCAACTGGCGAGGATCGTCCCCTTCGCAACCAGAGTGAGTAACCTTACGGCCTTCTTGCAGTCGGCGAAGGCGGAGCAACATCTGGGAAACCCCACACTCATGGAGGAGCTTGTGGCAAAGCTTCCCACCAGCAAACGAGTGGATTGGGCCAGGCACGCTGCATCGATCCAACCCTTTCCCACTGTAGCGCACTTCAGCGCGTGGCTACAGGAGTACGCAAACATCGTGTGTACGATTCTGGACGTCGATGGAAAGGAGCCGAGGCGTCGAGTTCTACACGCGAGCGTCGACCAGAACGGATACGAGCAGCGGGATGACCGGCATGGAGGTTGTCCAATTTGTGGAGGTCAACATGCTACGACGAGCTGCAGCGAATTTATTGGAGCTTCGCCACCGGGCAGATGGAGCATGGTGAAGAGGCATCGGCTCTGCTTCACATGCTTACGGAGTGGGCATGCGGCCAGATCCTGCGATGTGCATGGCGAGTGCCAGATCAACGGATGCCGCAGATTGCATCACCGTCTGCTACACGAAGAGGACGAAGGGCGAAGACGGCCGGAGCAGCGAGGTGGTTTCAGGCGCCACAACGGAGGAAACCAGATGTCACCAGTTTCCAGACGCAGCCCGGACAGGAGGTCTTCGCCACGAGGTGGTTACAGGGACCACGAGAGGACCCAGGAGTCGGCTGTCCGCAGGAACAGCCAGGAGAGAAGGGCCCCGCAGCCAGCGGAGGCGCCCATGCAGAGGAACTTGAGTATTGACGTCAAAGGAGGCCGACTTTTGTTCCGTATACTGCCAGTAACGCTGTACGGAGCTGGTCGCCAGGTGGACACATACGCGCTATTAGATGAAGGATCCTCCGTCACGATGATCGACGACGAGCTACGGAGGGATCTGGGAGTGCAAGGCGAACGTCGACAACTGAACATCCAATGGTTTGGAGGAAGAGCCAGCAGGGAGCCTACCAACGTGGTGAGTCTGGAGATCAGTGGAGCTGGGAAGCCCACTCGTCACCCGTTGAGGAACGTGTACGCCGTTTCGAGCCTGAGTCTGCCGATGCAGACGTTATGTCGACGAGATGTCCAGGGCGTTCATAAGGATTCGCGACTGCCGATGAAGCCCTACAGCAACGTGGTGCCGAAGTTGCTCATCGGACTGGACCATGGACATTTGGGATTGCCACTTAGGACGAGGCGGTTTGCCAGAGAGGGACCGTTCGCGGCCGCAACCGAGCTTGGATGGGTTGTGTTTGGGCCAGTAAGTGGACAATCGACTACGCCGTCACCGAGGTCCTGCCTTCTAGCCGTGTCAGTGGAGGACACGATGGAAAAGATGGTGGAGGACTACGTCGAGATGGAAGGCTTTGGTGTGAAGCTCGCGCAACCGGTCGCAGCCAGCGACGACGCGCGGGCCCAAAGGATCCTCGACGACACCACGGTGAAAGTGGGGCGTCGCGACCAGACGGGATTGCTCTGGAAGGAGGACCACGCTGTGCTGCCACGGAGCTACGAGATGGCACACAGACGGCTGATCAACGTCGAGAAGTTGAAGCGCAACGGGCCGTTGGCGCTAGGATACGATCGGATCATCAAGGACGTGTCCAAAGAATATGCGCGGAAATTGCAGCCGGATGAGGTCGCGGTGAAGAGCGACAAGCTATGGGATTTGCCACAATTCGGTGTCGAAACCCCGAACAAGCCCGGTGAGGTCCGGCTTGTTTTGAATGCTGCAGCCAAGGTTGGAGATCGATGTTCCCAACGATTCCTTTGGAGAGATGGTAACGACGATCGAGACCCGAATGTGTACGAGGTGAGCAAGAACTTCGTGGGAGCCGACAAGGAGGCCAGACGATTTGGAGACGCGTTCGAGAGTGAGAGGATACAGAGGCGGAGTATGGGAGCAGATGGTGCATTGCGTCAAGCGAGTGCTGCGCCATACCCTGGAAGAAGTCGCGCCGAGGGACCATGTGGAGTCCCACCATGGAGTACCTGCCTACGCTTGTGCGCCGCGAGAAGTGGTGCCAGGGAACGGAGCCCATCCGCCAGGGCGATATGGTCTTCGTCTGCGATCCTGCCTTGCCCAGACGAGAGTGGCGCAAGGGCATCGTGGAGGAGGTCTACAGCGGAGCCGATGGAGATGGATGGAGCTAATGGACTATCTTGGACAATGTTGCGGCCCGTCTCTAAACTTGGAGTTTGGATTTGAGTGAAGCGGGTCTTCACGGGGTCGGGGATGTCGACGGTCAAAAACATTGTCATCGATAGTTAAGTCAGTATTATTAGGAGATGTAGTATTTTAAGTTATCGGAAGTACGGGCTTATCAATCGCGGTTATGTGAATGCGGCCAAAAAGGGCCATTCATTGTTTTGTTGATTGTAGGAGGGCACACTGCGAATAAAACGTTCCGTTAGCCACAGCCAAGGCCTTTGAAGTACCCCTTTCTTCGGACCTACGCGTGTGGGGAGCCGTTTACGGCAACTCCACATGACACAAAACAACAAGTGCAGTTAGCAGTGAGTATCTCCCAAATTCCCAGATAATATTTGGCTAAAAAATAATGCCAGGTTTCTTATATATTGTACCAAAAAATCTGATTGATTATAATACTAATAGATTATCATTTATTTTCTATTTAATTTAAAAACAAAATTTTTTAATTTAAAAGAATCAGAGAAAAATCACTAATCACTAAATCACGACTTATTGACAATTAATTGAGTAAGAGATATTTTTGGTGCAATTTGAAACAAAGTAAAGTAAATAATATCCATTGAAAATCTAAATAGAAGGAATTTTTGCAGATCATAAATGGAATAACTTTCAAAAACCGCAAACAAAATCCTACGAGTTTTGGCGGTGATACCCGTGACCCCAGCAACTTCAGAACGATCATTTTCTACTTTGAAAATGGAGAATGAAAGATTATCTGAGAAACACGATGGGTCAAGAGCGTATCAATAGTCTTGTATCTTTGAACATTCATCATCGCATAACTTTGACTGAAGACGAAATTCTTAGAAAGTTTTTTTAAAAACCATAAGAAAATTTAAGAGCGACTAGAATTGTTTGTGGAACATATATTTTTTCTTGATCAGTCATATTGATTAAATTCGTAATTATCCTCTTTGTTATTATCTTCTATTGCATTAACTATTCGAAAATAAATTACGAAATTCTATTAATATTTTTGTGTTTCAACTTCACCAAAATGCCCAATAAAAGCATAAAATTTGAAAGTATAAGATACCATGAGGGGTTCCGGACCCGAAAACCCCCGCCTCGTGGATCCGCCACTGGTGTCAATTGTAAGAATTGTTTGTGTTGTTTTTGAAATGTGTGTATTTGTGTACCCCCTGAAAAGGAAAAAGGTAAAACAAAGTATTATTTTCAAACGGAGTAACAAAAATAGTTTCAATAAATTTTGACTGCGTTTCGTTATCTTTTAAATGAACGCACACTTTTTTGCACTTTTTTTTATATTTGGATTGAGGTCAGATCCTTTAATTTAGAAAATTAGAAGAAGTTATTAGTTAACTTATACGAAAGGTATCCAAAATTTACTAAGACATAATTTTCAATCCTGAGACAGTATTGACCGATGAAGCTGTAGCTCTTCTTATGGATGAGAGCTTAACAAAAAAAAACAGTATTGTTCAATAAGGGAGCTAGCTAAGCATAATATTTTTCCCTAGTGAAACAAGGTGGATAAAAAAAAAATGACTGCCATCCCTTTGAAATGGTGTAGGTAAGTTCTACTTCGGATACACATTTGGAGGTCATTTCAGATTATCAAGTTAAATTTTCCTTTGATATGAAACTACAAACCAAAGAACAAATGCAATGACAATAGAAATGAGTTATGTTAAGTTGAGGCGACGATGCGGGGCCAGTCACTGACACCCCCATCCACTTGAGCCGCCGGGGCTACATATGATACCGCATAGGCAAGAGGTCTTACAAGGGGACCTCCCCCTCCTATCTACTAATGTGCCCAAGAGTGTGCTATTTTTCCTGCGGCTCGCGGTCCCATCAAGCTTCCCGGATGAAGGTAACAAGTCTGCGTGGAGCGAGGTGTGTTAGGTCCGTGAGTGCAATGACGGACTTCTTCCTCTTCTACATCCCCACAGCTCCTGCAGTAATCATAGTGTGGCACCGCTAATCTAACCACCTAGTGATGGCCTTGGCTGCAAGACTGCTGTCCTGCCTAATGAGAGTGATAAGCATCATTGATCTTTTCCTAGAGCGGATAGACCATATCATGCGTCAGTTCCTGCAGTTTTGGAGATTTCTCTATTTCCTCAGTGCAACGCGGTCAAAGTGATCTCTGCATCTTAGCCTACATGTAGCTAAGGGAATGCTTACAAGTTCCTTCTCTGGGAGGAGAGGATTGGTAGTACCTGCCCTTGCTAGTTCATCAGCGGCGCAATTTCCCTCGTGGTCCCTATGTCCGGGCAACCATATGAGGTGGATGTCATGCTGTTCTGCCATCTCGTTAAAAGATCTGCGACAGTCATTCACTGTCCTGGAGTTGGATGAAAAATCGCCAAGGGCTTTGAGTTCCGCTTGACTGTCTGAAAAGATACAGATTGTGTCTTGATTGCCAGTAAGTGCTAGAGATCATAGTGCTTCTCCGATAGCTATTACTTCTGCTTGGAACACTTACTTCTGCATTGATTATCGAGCATGGCAGGATGTTGTTGAACGCACCTTCTATGTCTAGAAAAGCAATGTGTGCGTATTCCTTGTCACTAAGTGACTTCGTTTTCGACGAAGGTAGTGATCTCGTGAAGTGCCGTCTCTGTGGATCGGTCCTTCCTATACGCATGCTGTGATCCCGAGATATCATCTGGGTTGATGGAAAGATTAATGTGGAGGCTCTCTCCATTGTCTTGAGGAGGAAGGACGACAGGCTTATAGGTCTGAAGTCCTTAGGGGTGCAGTGTGATGGTTTTCCCGCTTTGGGTAAACTTGAGTCGATTGTAATCCGATCCGACTCCCGATTGAGTCAAGATTGTAATTGAAAAATCAAGACCTGGGAGAGGCCATGAAATTGGCTAATGATGCTTTGAACGACGCCATGTAAAAGCGTGAAAACGAGGATTTATGCTTCCAAATTGTTTATAAAAAAGTTTCTGAAATTTGTTCGGAATACGAGATTGAAATAAAAATCGCATTTTACATACCTTTTCTCGACACCTACATTTCTCATCTTCAGAGTCGATTCCAAAAACACAAAACAGTTTTTCAAAGTTTTGGACAGCTATTCCTCAAACAAGGATTCGACGAGAAGAAATGTGCAAGCCTCTACCAATTTAACCAAGTAATACTCGATTGTTCCGAGAGTAATTTCATTTCATAAGTCAAAATGTGGAGACAACGGATCTGCAATCAAAACAGTGCAGTTAGCAGTGAGTATCTCCCAAATTCCCAGATAATATTTGGCTAAAAAATAATGCCAGGTTTCTTATATATTGTACCAAAAAATCTGATTGATTATAATACTAATAGATTATCATTTATTTTCTATTTAATTTAAAAACAAAATTTTTTAATTTAAAAGAATCAGAGAAAAATCACTAATCACTAAATCACGACTTATTGACAATTAATTGAGTAAGAGATATTTTTGGTGCAATTTGAAACAAAGTAAAGTAAATAATATCCATTGAAAATCTAAATAGAAGGAATTTTTGCAGATCATAAATGGAATAACTTTCAAAAACCGCAAACAAAATCCTACGAGTTTTGGCGGTGATACCCGTGACCCCAGCAACTTCAGAACGATAATTTTCTACTTTGAAAATGGAGAATGAAAGATTATCTGAGAAACACGATGGGTCAAGAGCGTATCAATAGTCTTGTATCTTTGAACATTCATCATCGCATAACTTTGACTGAAGACGAAATTCTTAGAAAGTTTTTTTAAAAACCATAAGAAAATTTAAGAGCGACTAGAATTGTTTGTGGAACATATATTTTTTCTTGATCAGTCATATTGATTAAATTCGTAATTATCCTCTTTGTTATTATCTTCTATTGCATTAACTATTCGAAAATAAATTACGAAATTCTATTAATATTTTTGTGTTTCAACTTCACCAAAATGCCCAATAAAAGCATAAAATTTGAAAGTATATGATACCATGAGGGGTTCCGGACCCGAAAACCCCCGCCTCGTGGATCCGCCACTGGTGTCAATTGTAAGAATTGTTTGTGTTGTTTTTGAAATGTGTTTATTGGTGTACCCCCTGAAAAGGAAAAAGGTAAAACAAAGTATTATTTTCAAACGGAGTAACAAAAATAGTTTCAATAAATTTTGACTGTGTTTCGTTCTCTTTTAAATGAACGCACACTTTTTTGCACTTTTTTTTTATATTTGGATTGAGGTCAGATCCTTTAATTTAGAAAATTAGAAGAAGTTATTAGTTAACTTATACGAAAGGTATCCAAAATCTACTAAGACATAATTTTCAATCCTGAGACAGTATTGACCGATGAAGCTGTAGCTCTTCTTATGGATGAGAGCTTAACAAAAAAAAACAGTGTTGTTGTTCAATAAGGGAGCTAGCTAAGCATAATATTTTTCCCTAGTGAAACAAGGTGGATAAAAAAAAAATGACTGCCATCCCTTTGAAATGGTGTAGGTAAGTTCTACTTCGGATACACATTTGGAGGTCATTTCAGATTATCAAGTTAAATTTTCCTTTGATATGAAACTACAAACCAAAGAACAAATGCAATGACAATAGAAATGAGTTATGTTAAGTTGAGGCGACGATGCGGGGCCAGTCACTGACACCCCCATCCACTTGAGCCGCCGGGGCTACATATGATACCGCATAGGCAAGAGGTCTTACAAGGGGACCTCCCCCTCCTATCTACTAATGTGCCCAAGAGTGTGCTATTTTTCCTGCGGCTCGCGGTCCCATCAAGCTTCCCGGATGAAGGTAACAAGTCTGCGTGGAGCGAGGTGTGTTAGGTCCGTGAGTGCAATGACACAGGAGGTGTGCGGCGGTCTCTTCCTCTTCTACATCCCCACAGCTCCTGCAGTAATCATAGTGTGGCACCGCTAATCTAACCACCTAGTGATGGCCTTGGCTGCAAGACTGCTGTCCTGCCTAATGAGAGTGATAAGCATCATTGATCTTTTCCTAGAGCGGAGTTTCTGAAATTTGTTCGGAATACGAGATTGAAATAAAAATACCTCGTCGATGCAGTCGACAAAATAATCGTTGCAACGTTGAAGCGAAAACAGTTGAAGAGTATTACAAAAAATTTTGATTATAATACTGATTGATTATCTGATTGATTATAATACTAATAGATTATCATTTATTTTCTATTTAATTTAAAAACAAAATTTTTTAATTTAAAAGAATCAGAGAAAAATCACTAATCACTAAATCACGACTTATTGACAATTAATTGAGTAAGAGATATTTTTGGTGCCATTTGAAACAAAGTAAAGTAAATAATATCCATTGAAAATCTAAATAGAAGGAATTTTTGCAGATCATAAATGGAATAACTTTCAAAAACCGCAAACAAAATCCTACGAGTTTTGGCGGTGATACCCGTGACCCCAGCAACTTCAGAACGATTTATGCTTCCAAATTGTTTATAAAAAAGTTTCTGAAATTTGTTCGGAATACGAGATTGAAATAAAAATCGCATTTTACATACCTTTTCTCGACACCTACATTTCTCATCTTCAGAGTCGATTCCAAAAACACAAAACTGTTTTTCAAAGTTTTGGACAGCTATTCCTCAAACAAGGATTCGACGAGAAGAAATGTACAAGCCTCTACCAATTTAACCAAGTAATACTGGATTGTTCCGAGAGTAATTTCATTTCATAAGTCAAAATGTGGAGACAACGGATCTGCAATCAAAACAGTGCAGTTAGCAGTGAGTATCTCCCAAATTCCCAGATAATATTTGGCTAAAAAATAATGCCAGGTTTCTTATATATTGTACCAAAAAATCTGATTGATTATAATACTAATAGATTATCATTTATTTTCTATTTAATTTAAAAACAAAATTTTTTAATTTAAAAGAATCAGAGAAAAATCACTAATCACTAAATCACGACTTATTGACAATTAATTGAGTAAGAGATATTTTTGGTGCAATTTGAAACAAAGTAAAGTAAATAATATCCATTGAAAATCTAAATAGAAGGAATTTTTGCAGATCATAAATGGAATAACTTTCAAAAACCGCAAACAAAATCCTACGAGTTTTGGCGGTGATACCCGTGACCCCAGCAACTTCAGAACGATAATTTTCTACTTTGAAAATGGAGAATGAAAGATTATCTGAGAAACACGATGGGTCAAGAGCGTATCAATAGTCTTGTATCTTTGAACATTCATCATCGCATAACTTTGACTGAAGACGAAATTCTTAGAAAGTTTTTTTAAAAACCATAAGAAAATTTAAGAGCGACTAGAATTGTTTGTGGAACATATATTTTTTCTTGATCAGTCATATTGATTAAATTCGTAATTATCCTCTTTGTTATTATCTTCTATTGCATTAACTATTCGAAAATAAATTACGAAATTCTATTAATATTTTTGTGTTTCAACTTCACCAAAATGCCCAATAAAAGCATAAAATTTGAAAGTATATGATACCATGAGGGGTTCCGGACCCGAAAACCCCCGCCTCGTGGATCCGCCACTGGTGTCAATTGTAAGAATTGTTTGTGTTGTTTTTGAAATGTGTGTATTTGTGTACCCCCTGAAAAGGAAAAAGGTAAAACAAAGTATTATTTTCAAACGGAGTAACAAAAATAGTTTCAATAAATTTTGACTGTGTTTCGTTCTCTTTTAAATGAACGCACACTTTTTTGCACTTTTTTTTTATATTTGGATTGAGGTCAGATCCTTTAATTTAGAAAATTAGAAGAAGTTATTAGTTAACTTATACGAAAGGTATCCAAAATCTACTAAGACATAATTTTCAATCCTGAGACAGTATTGACCGATGAAGCTGTAGCTCTTCTTATGGATGAGAGCTTAACAAAAAAAAACAGTGTTGTTCAATAAGGGAGCTAGCTAAGCATAATATTTTTCCCTAGTGAAACAAGGTGGATAAAAAAAAAATGACTGCCATCCCTTTGAAATGGTGTAGGTAAGTTCTACTTCGGATACACATTTGGAGGTCATTTCAGATTATCAAGTTAAATTTTCCTTTGATATGAAACTACAAACCAAAGAACAAATGCAATGACAATAGAAATGAGTTTTGTTAAGTTGAGGCGACGATGCGGGGCCAGTCACTGACACCCCCATCCACTTGAGCCGCCGGGGCTACATATGATACCGCATAGGCAAGAGGTCTTACAAGGGGACCTCCCCCTCCTATCTACTAATGTGCCCAAGAGTGTGCTATTTTTCCTGCGGCTCGCGGTCCCATCAAGCTTCCCGGATGAAGGTAACAAGTCTGCGTGGAGCGAGGTGTGTTAGGTCCGTGAGTGCAATGACACAGGAGGTGTGCGGCGGTCTCTTCCTCTTCTACATCCCCACAGCTCCTGCAGTAATCATAGTGTGGCACCGCTAATCTAACCACCTAGTGATGGCCTTGGCTGCAAGACTGCAGTCCTGCTTAATGAGAGTGATAAGCATCATTGATCTTTTCCTAGAGCGGATAGACCATATCATGCGTCAGTTCCTGCAGTTTTGGAGATTTCTCTATTTCCTCAGTGCAACGCGGTCAAAGTGATCTCTGCATCTTAGCCTACATGTAGCTAAGGGAATGCTTACAAGTTCCTTCTCTGGGAGGAGAGGATTGGTAGTACCTGCCCTTGCTAGTTCATCAGCGGCGCAATTTCCCTCGTGGTCCCTATGTCCGGGCAACCATATGAGGTGGATGTCATGCTGTTCTGCCATCTCGTTAAAAGATCTGCGACAGTCATTCACTGTCCTGGAGTTGGATGAAAAATCGCCAAGGGCTTTGAGTTCCGCTTGACTGTCTGAAAAGATACAGATTGTGTCTTGATTGCCAGTAAGTGCTAGAGATCATAGTGCTTCTCCGATAGCTATTACTTCTGCTTGGAACACTTACTTCTGCATTGATTATCGAGCATGGCAGGATGTTGTTGAACGCACCTTCTATGTCTAGAAAAGCAATGTGTGCGTATTCCTTGTCACTAAGTGACTTCGTTTTCGACGAAGGTAGTGATCTCGTGAAGTGCCGTCTCTGTGGATCGGTCCTTCCTATACGCATGCTGTGATCCCGAGATATCATCTGGGTTGATGGAAAGATTAATGTGGAGGCTCTCTCCATTGTATTGAGGAGGAAGGACGACAGGCTTATAGGTCTGAAGTCCTTAGGGGTGCAGTGTGATGGTTTTCCCGCTTTGGGTAAACTTGAGTCGATTGTAATCCGATCCGACTCCCGATTGAGTCAAGATTGTAATTGAAAAATCAAGACCTGGGAGAGGCCATGAAATTGGCTAATGATGCTTTGAACGACGCCATGTAAAAGCGTGAAAACGAGGATTTATGCTTCCAAATTGTTTATAAAAAAGTTTCTGAAATTTGTTCGGAATACGAGATTGAAATAAAAATCGCATTTTACATACCTTTTCTCGACACCTACATTTCTCATCTTCAGAGTCGACTCCAAAAACACAAAACAGTTTTTCAAAGTTTTGGACAGCTATTCCTCAAACAAGGATTCGACGAGAAGAAATGTACAAGCCTCTACCAATTTAACCAAGTAATACTGGATTGTTCCGAGAGTAATTTCATTTCATAAGTCAAAATGTGGAGACAACGGATCTGCAATCAAAACAGTGCAGTTAGCAGTGAGTATCTCCCAAATTCCCAGATAATATTTGGCTAAAAAATAATGCCAGGTTTCTTATATATTGTACCAAAAAATCTGATTGATTATAATACTAATAGATTATCATTTATTTTCTATTTAATTTAAAAACAAAATTTTTTAATTTAAAAGAATCAGAGAAAAATCACTAATCACTAAATCACGACTTATTGACAATTAATTGAGTAAGAGATATTTTTGGTGCAATTTGAAACAAAGTAAAGTAAATAATATCCATTGAAAATCTAAATAGAAGGAATTTTTGCAGATCATAAATGGAATAACTTTCAAAAACCGCAAACAAAATCCTACGAGTTTTGGCGGTGATACCCGTGACCCCAGCAACTTCAGAACGATAATTTTCTACTTTGAAAATGGAGAATGAAAGATTATCTGAGAAACACGATGGGTCAAGAGCGTATCAATAGTCTTGTATCTTTGAACATTCATCATCGCATAACTTTGACTGAAGACGAAATTCTTAGAAAGTTTTTTTAAAAACCATAAGAAAATTTAAGAGCGACTAGAATTGTTTGTGGAACATATATTTTTTCTTGATCAGTCATATTGATTAAATTCGTAATTATCCTCTTTGTTATTATCTTCTATTGCATTAACTATTCGAAAATAAATTACGAAATTCTATTAATATTTTTGTGTTTCAACTTCACCAAAATGCCCAATAAAAGCATAAAATTTGAAAGTATATGATACCATGAGGGGTTCCGGACCCGAAAACCCCCGCCTCGTGGATCCGCCACTGGTGTCAATTGTAAGAATTGTTTGTGTTGTTTTTGAAATGTGTGTATTTGTGTACCCCCTGAAAAGGAAAAAGGTAAAACAAAGTATTATTTTCAAATGGAGTAACAAAAATAGTTTTAATAAATTTTGACTGTGTTTCGTTCTCTTTTAAATGAACGCACACTTTTTTGCACTTTTTTTTTATATTTGGATTGAGGTCAGATCCTTTAATTTAGAAAATTAGAAGAAGTTATTAGTTAACTTATACGAAAGGTATCCAAAATCTACTAAGACATAATTTTCAATCCTGAGACAGTATTGACCGATGAAGCTGTAGCTCTTCTTATGGATGAGAGCTTAACAAAAAAAAACAGTGTTGTTCAATAAGGGAGCTAGCTAAGCATAATATTTTTCCCTAGTGAAACAAGGTGGATAAAAAAAAAATGACTGCCATCCCTTTGAAATGGTGTAGGTAAGTTCTACTTCGGATACACATTTGGAGGTCATTTCAGATTATCAAGTTAAATTTTCCTTTGATATGAAACTACAAACCAAAGAACAAATGCAATGACAATAGAAATGAGTTATGTTAAGTTGAGGCGACGATGCGGGGCCAGTCACTGACACCCCCATCCACTTGAGCCGCCGGGGCTACATATGATACCGCATAGGCAAGAGGTCTTACAAGGGGACCTCCCCCTCCTATCTACTAATGTGCCCAAGAGTGTGCTATTTTTCCTGCGGCTCGCGGTCCCATCAAGCTTCCCGGATGAAGGTAACAAGTCTGCGTGGAGCGAGGTGTGTTAGGTCCGTGAGTGCAATGACACAGGAGGTGTGCGGCGGTCTCTTCCTCTTCTACATCCCCACAGCTCCTGCAGTAATCATAGTGTGGCACCGCTAATCTAACCACCTAGTGATGGCCTTGGCTGCAAGACTGCAGTCCTGCTTAATGAGAGTGATAAGCATCATTGATCTTTTCCTAGAGCGGATAGACCATATCATGCGTCAGTTCCTGCAGTTTTGGAGATTTCTCTATTTCCTCAGTGCAACGCGGTCAAAGTGATCTCTGCATCTTAGCCTACATGTAGCTAAGGGAATGCTTACAAGTTCCTTCTCTGGGAGGAGAGGATTGGTAGTACCTGCCCTTGCTAGTTCATCAGCGGCGCAATTTCCCTCGTGGTCCCTATGTCCGGGCAACCATATGAGGTGGATGTCATGCTGTTCTGCCATCTCGTTAAAAGATCTGCGACAGTCATTCACTGTCCTGGAGTTGGATGAAAAATCGCCAAGGGCTTTGAGTTCCGCTTGACTGTCTGAAAAGATACAGATTGTGTCTTGATTGCCAGTAAGTGCTAGAGATCATAGTGCTTCTCCGATAGCTATTACTTCTGCTTGGAACACTTACTTCTGCATTGATTATCGAGCATGGCAGGATGTTGTTGAACGCACCTTCTATGTCTAGAAAAGCAATGTGTGCGTATTCCTTGTCACTAAGTGACTTCGTTTTCGACGAAGGTAGTGATCTCGTGAAGTGCCGTCTCTGTGGATCGGTCCTTCCTATACGCATGCTGTGATCCCGAGATATCATCTGGGTTGATGGAAAGATTAATGTGGAGGCTCTCTCCATTGTATTGAGGAGGAAGGACGACAGGCTTATAGGTCTGAAGTCCTTAGGGGTGCAGTGTGATGGTTTTCCCGCTTTGGGTAAACTTGAGTCGATTGTAATCCGATCCGACTCCCGATTGAGTCAAGATTGTAATTGAAAAATCAAGACCTGGGAGAGGCCATGAAATTGGCTAATGATGCTTTGAACGACGCCATGTAAAAGCGTGAAAACGAGGATTTATGCTTCCAAATTGTTTATAAAAAAGTTTCTGAAATTTGTTCGGAATACGAGATTGAAATAAAAATCGCATTTTACATACCTTTTCTCGACACCTACATTTCTCATCTTCAGAGTCGATTCCAAAAACACAAAACAGTTTTTCAAAGTTTTGGACAGCTATTCCTCAAACAAGGATTCGACGAGAAGAAATGTGCAAGCCTCTACCAATTTAACCAAGTAATACTGGATTGTTCCGAGAGTAATTTCATTTCATAAGTCAAAATGTGGAGACAACGGATCTGCAATCAAAACAGTGCAGTTAGCAGTGAGTATCTCCCAAATTCCCAGATAATATTTGGCTAAAAAATAATGCCAGGTTTCTTATATATTGTACCAAAAAATCTGATTGATTATAATACTAATAGATTATCATTTATTTTCTATTTAATTTAAAAACAAAATTTTTTAATTTAAAAGAATCAGAGAAAAATCACTAATCACTAAATCACGACTTATTGACAATTAATTGAGTAAGAGATATTTTTGGTGCAATTTGAAACAAAGTAAAGTAAATAATATCCATTGAAAATCTAAATAGAAGGAATTTTTGCAGATCATAAATGGAATAACTTTCAAAAACCGCAAACAAAATCCTACGAGTTTTGGCGGTGATACCCGTGACCCCAGCAACTTCAGAACGATAATTTTCTACTTTGAAAATGGAGAATGAAAGATTATCTGAGAAACACGATGGGTCAAGAGCGTATCAATAGTCTTGTATCTTTGAACATTCATCATCGCATAACTTTGACTGAAGACGAAATTCTTAAAAAGTTTTTTTAAAAACCATAAGAAAATTTAAGAGCGACTAGAATTGTTTGTGGAACATATATTTTTTCTTGATCAGTCATATTGATTAAATTCGTAATTATCCTCTTTGTTATTATCTTCTATTGCATTAACTATTCGAAAATAAATTACGAAATTCTATTAATATTTTTGTGTTTCAACTTCACCAAAATGCCCAATAAAAGCATAAAATTTGAAAGTATATGATACCATGAGGGGTTCCGGACCCGAAAACCCCCGCCTCGTGGATCCGCCACTGGTGTCAATTGTAAGAATTGTTTGTGTTGTTTTTGAAATGTGTGTATTTGTGTACCCCCTGAAAAGGAAAAAGGTAAAACAAAGTATTATTTTCAAATGGAGTAACAAAAATAGTTTCAATAAATTTTGACTGTGTTTCGTTCTCTTTTAAATGAACGCACACTTTTTTGCACTTTTTTTTTATATTTGGATTGAGGTCAGATCCTTTAATTTAGAAAATTAGAAGAAGTTATTAG
This sequence comes from Drosophila bipectinata, assembly GCF_030179905.1. Lineage (NCBI taxonomy): Eukaryota > Metazoa > Arthropoda > Insecta > Diptera > Drosophilidae > Drosophila > Drosophila bipectinata. Next base: position 6,929,042 of record NC_091740.1, on the reverse strand, counting down.
TTAACTTATACGAAAGGTATCCCAAATCTACTAAGACATAATTTTCAATCCTGAGACAGTATTGACCGATGAAGCTGTAGCTCTTCTTATGGATGAGAGCTTAACAAAAAAAAACAGTGTTGTTGTTCAATAAGGGAGCTAGCTAAGCATAATATTTTTCCCTAGTGAAACAAGGTGGATAAAAAAAAAATGACTGCCATCCCTTTGAAATGGTGTAGGTAAGTTCTACTTCGGATACACATTTGGAGGTCATTTCAGATTATCAAGTTAAATTTTCCTTTGATATGAAACTACAAACCAAAGAACAAATGCAATGACAATAGAAATGAGTTATGTTAAGTTGAGGCGACGATGCGGGGCCAGTCACTGACACCCCCATCCACTTGAGCCGCCGGGGCTACATATGATACCGCATAGGCAAGAGGTCTTACAAGGGGACCTCCCCCTCCTATCTACTAATGTGCCCAAGAGTGTGCTATTTTTCCTGCGGCTCGCGGTCCCATCAAGCTTCCCGGATGAAGGTAACAAGTCTGCGTGGAGCGAGGTGTGTTAGGTCCGTGAGTGCAATGACACAGGAGGTGTGCGGCGGTCTCTTCCTCTTCTACATCCCCACAGCTCCTGCAGTAATCATAGTGTGTGGCACCGCTAATCTAACCACCTAGTGATGGCCTTGGCTGCAAGACTGCAGTCCTGCTTAATGAGAGTGATAAGCATCATTGATCTTTTCCTAGAGCGGATAGACCATATCATGCGTCAGTTCCTGCAGTTTTGGAGATTTCTCTATTTCCTCAGTGCAACGCGGTCAAAGTGATCTCTGCATCTTAGCCTACATGTAGCTAAGGGAATGCTTACAAGTTCCTTCTCTGGGAGGAGAGGATTGGTAGTACCTGCCCTTGCTAGTTCATCAGCGGCGCAATTTCCCTCGTGTCCCTATGTCCGGGCAACCATATGAGGTGGATGTCATGCTGTTCTGCCATCTCGTTAAAAGATCTGCGACAGTCATTCACTGTCCTGGAGTTGGATGAAAAATCGCCAAGGGCTTTGAGTTCCGCTTGACTGTCTGAAAAGATACAGATTGTGTCTTGATTGCCAGTAAGTGCTAGAGATCATAGTGCTTCTCCGATAGCTATTACTTCTGCTTGGAACACTTACTTCTGCATTGATTATCGAGCATGGCAGGATGTTGTTGAACGCACCTTCTATGTCTAGAAAAGCAATGTGTGCGTATTCCTTGTCACTAAGTGCCTTTTCGACGAAGGTAGTGATCTCGTGAAGTGCCGTCTCTGTGGATCGGTCCTTCCTATACGCATGCTGTGATCCCGAGATATCATCTGGGTTGATGGAAAGATTAATGTGGAGGCTCTCTCCATTGTCTTGAGGAGGAAGGACGACAGGCTTATAGGTCTGAAGTCCTTAGGGGTGCAGTGTGATGGTTTTCCCGCTTTGGGTAAACTTGAGTCGATTGTAATCCCATCTGACTCCCGATTGAGTCAAGATTGTAATTGAAAAATCAAGACCTGGGAGAGGCCATGAAATTGGCTAATGATGCTTTGAACGACGCCATGTAAAAGCGTGAAAACGAGGATTTATGCTTCCAAATTGTTTATAAAAAAGTTTCTGAAATTTGTTCGGAATACGAGATTGAAATAAAAATCGCATTTTACATACCTTTTCTCGACACCTACATTTCTCATCTTCAGAGTCGATTCCAAAAACACAAAACAGTTTTTCAAAGTTTTGGACAGCTATTCCTCAAACAAGGATTCGACGAGAAGAAATGTGCAAGCCTCTACCAATTTAACCAAGTAATACTGGATTGTTCCGAGAGTAATTTCATTTCATAAGTCAAAATGTGGAGACAACGGATCTGCAATCAAAACATCGAAAATGCACTTGATGCATTAGCAGTGAGTATCTCCCAAATTCCCAGATAATATTTGGCTAAAAAATAATGCCAGGTTTCTCATATATTGTACCAAAAAATCTGATTGATTATAATACTAATAGATTATCATTTATTTTCTATTTAATTTAAAAACAAAATTTTTTAATTTAAAAGAATCAGAGAAAAATCACTAATCACTAAATCACGACTTATTGACAATTAATTGAGTAAGAGATATTTTTGGTGCAATTTGAAACAAAGTAAAGTAAATAATATCCATTGAAAATCTAAATAGAAGGAATTTTTGCAGATCATAAATGGAATAACTTTTAAAAACCGCAAACAAAATCCTACGAGTTTTGGCGGTGATACCCGTGACCCCAGCAACTTCAGAACGATAATTTTCTACTTTGAAAATGGAGAATGAAAGATTATCTGAGAAACACGATGGGTCAAGAGCGTATCAACAGTCTTGTATCTTTGAACATTCATCATCGCATAACTTTGACTGAAGACGAAATTCTTAGAAAGTTTTTTTAAAAACCATAAGAAAATTTAAGAGCGACTAGAATTGTTTGTGGAACATATATTTTTTCTTGATCAGTCATATTGATTAAATTCGTAATTATCCTCTTTGTTATTATCTTCTATTGCATTAACTATTCGAAAATAAATTACGAAATTCTATTAATATTTTTGTGTTTCAACTTCACCAAAATGCCCAATAAAAGCATAAAATTTGAAAGTATATGATACCATGAGGGGTTCCGGACCCGAAAACCCCCGCCTCGTGGATCCGCCACTGGTGTCAATTGTAAGAATTGTTTGTGTTGTTTTTGAAATGTGTGTATTTGTGTACCCCCTGAAAAGAAAAAAGGTAAAACAAAGTATTATTTTCAAACGGAGTAACAAAAATAGTTTCAATAAATTTTGACTGTGTTTCGTTCTCTTTTAAATGAACGCACACTTTTTTGCACTTTTTTTTTATATTTGGATTGAGGTCAGATCCTTTAATTTAGAAAATTAGAAGAAGTTATTAGTTAACTTATACGACAGGTATCCAAAATCTACTAAGACATAATTTTCAATCCTGAGACAGTATTGACCGATGAAGCTGTAGCTCTTCTTATGGATGAGAGCTTAACAAAAAAAAACAGTGTTGTTCAATAAGGGAGCTAGCTAAGCATAATATTTTTCCCTAGTGAAACAAGGTGGATAAAAAAAAAATGACTGCCATCCCTTTGAAATGGTGTAGGTAAGTTCTACTTCGGATACACATTTGGAGGTCATTTCAGATTATCAAGTTAAATTTTCCTTTGATATGAAACTACAAACCAAAGAACAAATGCAATGACAATAGAAATGAGTTATGTTCAGTTGAGGCGACGATGCGGGGCCAGTCACTGACACCCCCATCCACTTGAGCCGCCGGGGCTACATATGATACCGCATAGGCAAGAGGTCTTACAAGGGGACCTCCCCCTCCTATCTACTAATGTGCCCAAGAGTGTGCTATTTTTCCTGCGGCTCGCGGTCCCATCAAGCTTCCCGGATGAAGGTAACAAGTCTGCGTGGAGCGAGGTGTGTTAGGTCCGTGAGTGCAATGACACAGGAGGTGTGCGGCTTTCTCTTCCTCTTCTACATCCCCACAGCTCCTGCAGTAATCATAGTGTGGCACCGCTAATCTAACCACCTAGTGATGGCCTTGGCTGCAAGACTGCAGTCCTGCCTAATGAGAGTGATAAGCATCATTGATCTTTTCCTAGAGCGGATAGACCATATCATGCGTCAGTTCCCGCAGTTTTGGAGATTTCTCTATTTCCTCAGTGCAACGCGGTCAAAGTGATCTCTGCATCTTAGCCTACATGTAGCTAAAGGAATGCTTACAAGTTCCTTCTCTGGGAGGAGAGGATTGGTAGTACCTGCCCTTGCTAGTTCATCAGCGGCGCAATTTCCCTCGTGGTCCCTATGTCCGGGCAACCATATGAGGTGGATGTCATGCTGTTCTGCCATCTCGTTAAAAGATCTGCGACAGTCATTCACTGTCCTGGAGTTGGATGAAAAATCGCAAAGGGCTTTGAGTTCCGCTTGACTGTCTGAAAAGATACAGATTGTGTCTTGATTGCCAGTAAGTGCTAGAGATCATAGTGCTTCTCCGATAGCTATTACTTCTGCTTGGAACACTTACTTCTGCATTGATTATCGAGCATGGCAGGATGTTGTTGAACGCACCTTCTATGTCTAGAAAAGCAATGTGTGCGTATTCCTTGTCACTAAGTGACTTCGTTTTCGACGAAGGTAGTGATCTCGTGAAGTGCCGTCTCTGTGGATCGGTCCTTCCTATACGCATGCTGTGATCCCGAGATATCATCTGGGTTGATGGAAAGATTAATGTGGAGGCTCTCTCCATTGTCTTGAGGAGGAAGGACGACAGGCTTATAGGTCTGAAGTCCTTAGGGGTGCAGTGTGATGGTTTTCCCGCTTTGGGTAAAATTGAGTCGATTGTAATCCGATCCGACTCCCGATTGAGTCAAGATTGTAATTGAAAAATCAAGACCTGGGAGAGGCCATGAAATTGGCTAATGATGCTTTGAACGACGCCATGTAAAAGCGTGAAAACGAGGATTTATGCTTCCAAATTGTTTATAAAAAAGTTTCTGAAATTTGTTCGGAATACGAGATTGAAATAAAAATCGCATTTTACATACCTTTTCTCGACACCTACATTTCTCATCTTCAGAGTCGATTCCAAAAACCCAAAACAGTTTTTCAAAGTTTTGGACAGCTATTCCTCAAACAAGGATTCGACGAGAAGAAATGTGCAAGCCTCTACCAATTTAACCAAGTAATACTGGATTGTTCCGAGAGTAATTTCATTTCATAAGTCAAAATGTGGAGACAACGGATCTGCAATCAAAACATCGAAAATGCACTTGATGCATTAGCAGTGAGTATCTCCCAAATTCCCAGATAATATTTGGCTAAAAAATAATGCCAGGTTTCTCATATATTGTACCAAAAAATCTGATTGATTATAATACTAATAGATTATCATTTATTTTCTATTTAATTTAAAAACAAAATTTTTTAATTTAAAAGAATCAGAGAAAAATCACTAATCACTAAATCACGACTTATTGACAATTAATTGAGTAAGAGATATTTTTGGTGCAATTTGAAACAAAGTAAAGTAAATAATATCCATTGAAAATCTAAATAGAAGGAATTTTTGCAGATCATAAATGGAATAACTTGCAAAAACCGCAAAAAAAATCCTACGGGTTTTGGCGGTGATACCCGTGACCCCAGCAACTTCAGAACGATCATTTTCTACTTTGAAAATGGAGAATGAAAGATTATCTGAGAAACACGATGGGTCAAGAGCGTATCAATAGTCTTGTATCTTTGAACATTCATCATCGCATAACTTTGACTGAAGACGAAATTCTTAGAAAGTTTTTTTAAAAACCATAAGAAAATTTAAGAGCGATTAGAATTGTTTGTGGAACATATATTTTTTCTTGATCAGTCATATTGATTAAATTCGTAATTATCCTCTTTGTTATTATCTTCTATTGCATTAACTATTCGAAAATAAATTACGAAATTCTATTAATATTTTTGTGTTTCAACTTCACCAAAATGCCCAATAAAAGCATAAAATTTGAAAGTATATGATACCATGAGGGGTTCCGGACCCGAAAACCCCCGCCTCGTGGATCCGCCACTGGTGTCAATTGTAAGAATTGTTTGTGTTGTTTTTGAAATGTGTGTATTTGTGTACCCCCTGAAAAGGAAAAAGGTAAAACAAAGTATTATTTTCAAACGGAGTAACAAAAATAGTTTCAATAAATTTTGACTGTGTTTCGTTCTCTTTTAAATGAACGCACACTTTTTTGCACTTTTTTTTTATATTTGGATTGAGGTCAGATCCTTTAATTTAGAAAATTAGAAGAAGTTATTAGTTAACTTATACGAAAGGTATCCAAAATCTACTAAGACATAATTTTCAATCCTGAGACAGTATTGACCGATGAAGCTGTAGCTCTTCTTATGGATGAGAGCTTAACAAAAAAAAACAGTGTTGTTCAATAAGGGAGCTAGCTAAGCATAATATTTTTCCCTAGTGAAACAAGGTGGATAAAAAAAAAATGACTGCCATCCCTTTGAAATGGTGTAGGTAAGTTCTACTTCGGATACACATTTGGAGGTCATTTCAGATTATCAAGTTAAATTTTCCTTTGATATGAAACTACAAACCAAAGAACAAATGCAATGACAATAGAAATGAGTTATGTTAAGTTGAGGCGACGATGCGGGGCCAGTCACTGACACCCCCATCCACTTGAGCCGCCGGGGCTACATATGATACCGCATAGGCAAGAGGTCTTACAAGGGGACCTCCCCCTCCTATCTACTAATGTGCCCAAGAGTGTGCTATTTTTCCTGCGGCTCGCGGTCCCATCAAGCTTCCCGGATGAAGGTAACAAGTCTGCGTGGAGCGAGGTGTGTTAGGTCCGTGAGTGCAATGACACAGGAGGTGTGCGGCGGTCTCTTCCTCTTCTACATCCCCACAGCTCCTGCAGTAATCATAGTGTGGCACCGCTAATCTAACCACCTAGTGATGGCCTTGGCTGCAAGACTGCAGTCCTGCTTAATGAGAGTGATAAGCATCATTGATCTTTTCCTAGAGCGGATAGACCATATCATGCGTCAGTTCCTGCAGTTTTGGAGATTTCTCTATTTCCTCAGTGCAACGCGGTCAAAGTGATCTCTGCATCTTAGCCTACATGTAGCTAAGGGAATGCTTACAAGTTCCTTCTCTGGGAGGAGAGGATTGGTAGTACCTGCCCTTGCTAGTTCATCAGCGGCGCAATTTCCCTCGTGGTCCCTATGTCCGGGCAACCATATGAGGTGGATGTCATGCTGTTCTGCCATCTCGTTAAAAGATCTGCGACAGTCATTCACTGTCCTGGAGTTGGATGAAAAATCGCCAAGGGCTTTGAGTTCCGCTTGACTGTCTGAAAAGATACAGATTGTGTCTTGATTGCCAGTAAGTGCTAGAGATCATAGTGCTTCTCCGATAGCTATTACTTCTGCTTGGAACACTTACTTCTGCATTGATTATCGAGCATGGCAGGATGTTGTTGAACGCACCTTCTATGTCTAGAAAAGCAATGTGTGCGTATTCCTTGTCACTAAGTGCCTTTTCGACGAAGGTAGTGATCTCGTGAAGTGCCGTCTCTGTGGATCGGTCCTTCCTATACGCATGCTGTGATCCCGAGATATCATCTGGGTTGATGGAAAGATTAATGTGGAGGCTCTCTCCATTGTCTTGAGGAGGAAGGACGACAGGCTTATAGGTCTGAAGTCCTTAGGGGTGCAGTGTGATGGTTTTCCCGCTTTGGGTAAACTTGAGTCGATTGTAATCCTATCCGACTCCCGATTGAGTCAAGATTGTAATTGAAAAATCAAGACCTGGGAGAGGCCATGAAATTGGCTAATGATGCTTTGAACGACGCCATGTAAAAGCGTGAAAACGAGGATTTATGCTTCCAAATTGTTTATAAAAAAGTTTCTGAAATTTGTTCGGAATACGAGATTGAAATAAAAATCGCATTTTACATACCTTTTCTCGACACCTACATTTCTCATCTTCAGAGTCGATTCCAAAAACACAAAACAGTTTTTCAAAGTTTTGGACAGCTATTCCTCAAACAAGGATTCGACGAGAGGAAATGTGCAAGCCTCTACCAATTTAACCAAGTAATACTGGATTGTTCCGAGAGTAATTTCATTTCATAAGTCAAAATGTGGAGACAACGGATCTGCAATCAAAACATCGAAAATGCACTTGATGCATTAGCAGTGAGTATCTCCCAAATTCCCAGATAATATTTGGCTAAAAAATAATGCCAGGTTTCTCATATATTGTACCAAAAAATCTGATTGATTATAATACTAATAGATTATCATTTATTTTCTATTTAATTTAAAAACAAAATTTTTTAATTTAAAAGAATCAGAGAAAAATCACTAATCACTAAATCACGACTTATTGACAATTAATTGAGTAAGAGATATTTTTGGTGCAATTTGAAACAAAGTAAAGTAAATAATATCCATTGAAAATCTAAATAGAAGGAATTTTTGCAGATCATAAATGGAATAACTTGCAAAAACCGCAAAAAAAATCCTACGGGTTTTGGCGGTGATACCCGTGACCCCAGCAACTTCAGAACGATCATTTTCTACTTTGAAAATGGAGAATGAAAGATTATCTGAGAAACACGATGGGTCAAGAGCGTATCAATAGTCTTGTATCTTTGAACATTCATCATCGCATAACTTTGACTGAAGACGAAATTCTTAGAAAGTTTTTTTAAAAACCATAAGAAAATTTAAGAGCGACTAGAATTGTTTGTGGAACATATATTTTTTCTTGATCAGTCATATTGATTAAATTCGTAATTATCCTCTTTGTTATTATCTTCTATTGCATTAACTATTCGAAAATAAATTACGAAATTCTATTAATATTTTTGTGTTTCAACTTCACCAAAATGCCCAATAAAAGCATAAAATTTGAAAGTATATGATACCATGAGGGGTTCCGGACCCGAAAACCCCCGCCTCGTGGATCCGCCACTGGTGTCAATTGTAAGAATTGTTTGTGTTGTTTTGAAATGTGTGTATTTGTGTACCCCCTGAAAAGAAAAAAGGTAAAACAAAGTATTATTTTCAAACGGAGTAACAAAAATAGTTTCAATAAATTTTGACTGTGTTTCGTTCTCTTTTAAATGAACGCACACTTTTTTGCACTTTTTTTTTATATTTGGATTGAGGTCAGATCCTTTAATTTAGAAAATTAGAAGAAGTTATTAGTTAACTTATACGACAGGTATCCAAAATCTACTAAGACATAATTTTCAATCCTGAGACAGTATTGACCGATGAAGCTGTAGCTCTTCTTATGGATGAGAGCTTAACAAAAAAAAACAGTGTTGTTCAATAAGGGAGCTAGCTAAGCATAATATTTTTCCCTAGTGAAACAAGGTGGATAAAAAAAAAATGACTGCCATCCCTTTGAAATGGTGTAGGTAAGTTCTACTTCGGATACACATTTGGAGGTCATTTCAGATTATCAAGTTAAATTTTCCTTTGATATGAAACTACAAACCAAAGAACAAATGCAATGACAATAGAAATGAGTTATGTTAAGTTGAGGCGACGATGCGGGGCCAGTCACTGACACCCCCATCCACTTGAGCCGCCGGGGCTACATATGATACCGCATAGGCAAGAGGTCTTACAAGGGGACCTCCCCCTCCTATCTACTAATGTGCCCAAGAGTGTGCTATTTTTCCTGCGGCTCGCGGTCCCATCAAGCTTCCCGGATGAAGGTAACAAGTCTGCGTGGAGCGAGGTGTGTTAGGTCCGTGAGTGCAATGACACAGGAGGTGTGCGGCTGTCTCTTCCTCTTCTACATCCCCACAGCTCCTGCAGTAATCATAGTGTGGCACCGCTAATCTAACCACCTAGTGATGGCCTTGGCTGCAAGACTGCAGTCCTGCCTAATGAGAGTGATAAGCATCATTGATCTTTTCCTAGAGCGGATAGACCATATCATGCGTCAGTTCCTGCAGTTTTGGAGATTTCTCTATTTCCTCAGTGCAACGCGGTCAAAGTGATCTCTGCATCTTAGCCTACATGTAGCTAAAGGAATGCTTACAAGTTCCTTCTCTGGGAGGAGAGGATTGGTAGTACCTGCCCTTGCTAGTTCATCAGCGGCGCAATTTCCCTCGTGGTCCCTATGTCCGGGCAACCATATGAGGTGGATGTCATGCTGTTCTGCCATCTCGTTAAAAGATCTGCGACAGTCATTCACTGTCCTGGAGTTGGATGAAAAATCGCAAAGGGCTTTGAGTTCCGCTTGACTGTCTGAAAAGATACAGATTGTGTCTTGATTGCCAGTAAGTGCTAGAGATCATAGTGCTTCTCCGATAGCTATTACTTCTGCTTGGAACACTTACTTCTGCATTGATTATCGAGCATGGCAGGATGTTGTTGAACGCACCTTCTATGTCTAGAAAAGCAATGTGTGCGTATTCCTTGTCACTAAGTGCCTTTTCGACGAAGGTAGTGATCTCGTGAAGTGCCGTCTCTGTGGATCGGTCCTTCCTATACGCATGCTGTGATCCCGAGATATCATCTGGGTTGATGGAAAGATTAATGTGGAGGCTCTCTCCATTGTCTTGAGGAGGAAGGACGACAGGCTTATAGGTCTGAAGTCCTTAGGGGTGCAGTGTGATGGTTTTCCCGCTTTGGGTAAAATTGAGTCGATTGTAATCCGATCCGACTCCCGATTGAGTCAAGATTGTAATTGAAAAATCAAGACCTGGGAGAGGCCATGAAATTGGCTAATGATGCTTTGAACGACGCCATGTAAAAGCGTGAAAACGAGGATTTATGCTTCCAAATTGTTTATAAAAAAGTTTCTGAAATTTGTTCGGAATACGAGATTGAAATAAAAATCGCATTTTACATACCTTTTCTCGACACCTACATTTCTCATCTTCAGAGTCGATTCCAAAAACCCAAAACAGTTTTTCAAAGTTTTGGACAGCTATTCCTCAAACAAGGATTCGACGAGAAGAAATGTGCAAGCCTCTACCAATTTAACCAAGTAATACTGGATTGTTCCGAGAGTAATTTCATTTCATAAGTCAAAATGTGGAGACAACGGATCTGCAATCAAAACATCGAAAATGCACTTGATGCATTAGCAGTGAGTATCTCCCAAATTCCCAGATAATATTTGGCTAAAAAATAATGCCAGGTTTCTCATATATTGTACCAAAAAATCTGATTGATTATAATACTAATAGATTATCATTTATTTTCTATTTAATTTAAAAACAAAATTTTTTAATTTAAAAGAATCAGAGAAAAATCACTAATCACTAAATCACGACTTATTGACAATTAATTGAGTAAGAGATATTTTTGGTGCAATTTGAAACAAAGTAAAGTAAATAATATCCATTGAAAATCTAAATAGAAGGAATTTTTGCAGATCATAAATGGAATAACTTGCAAAAACCGCAAAAAAAATCCTACGGGTTTTGGCGGTGATACCCGTGACCCCAGCAACTTCAGAACGATCATTTTCTACTTTGAAAATGGAGAATGAAAGATTATCTGAGAAACACGATGGGTCAAGAGCGTATCAATAGTCTTGTATCTTTGAACATTCATCATCGCATAACTTTGACTGAAGACGAAATTCTTAGAAAGTTTTTTTAAAAACCATAAGAAAATTTAAGAGCGACTAGAATTGTTTGTGGAACATATATTTTTTCTTGATCAGTCATATTGATTAAATTCGTAATTATTTTCTTTGTTATTATCTTCTATTGCATTAACTATTCGAAAATAAATTACGAAATTCTATTAATATTTTTGTGTTTCAACTTCACCAAAATGCCCAATAAAAGCATAAAATTTGAAAGTATATGATACCATGAGGGGTTCCGGACCCGAAAACCCCCGCCTCGTGGATCCGCCACTGGTGTCAATTGTAAGAATTGTTTGTGTTGTTTTTGAAATGTGTGTATTTGTGTACCCCCTGAAAAGAAAAAAGGTAAAACAAAGTATTATTTTCAAACGGAGTAACAAAAATAGTTTCAATAAATTTTGACTGTGTTTCGTTCTCTTTTAAATGAACGCACACTTTTTTGCACTTTTTTTTTATATTTGGATTGAGGTCAGATCCTTTAATTTAGAAAATTAGAAGAAGTTATTAGTTAACTTATACGACAGGTATCCAAAATCTACTAAGACATAATTTTCAATCCTGAGACAGTATTGACCGATGAAGCTGTAGCTCTTCTTATGGATGAGAGCTTAACAAAAAAAAACAGTGTTGTTCAATAAGGGAGCTAGCTAAGCATAATATTTTTCCCTAGTGAAACAAGGTGGATAAAAAAAAAATGACTGCCATCCCTTTGAAATGGTGTAGGTAAGTTCTACTTCGGATACACATTTGGAGGTCATTTCAGATTATCAAGTTAAATTTTCCTTTGATATGAAACTACAAACCAAAGAACAAATGCAATGACAATAGAAATGAGTTATGTTAAGTTGAGGCGACGATGCGGGGCCAGTCACTGACACCCCCATCCACTTGAGCCGCCGGGGCTACATATGATACCGCATAGGCAAGAGGTCTTACAAGGGGACCTCCCCCTCCTATCTACTAATGTGCCCAAGAGTGTGCTATTTTTCCTGCGGCTCGCGGTCCCATCAAGCTTCCCGGATGAAGGTAACAAGTCTGCGTGGAGCGAGGTGTGTTAGGTCCGTGAGTGCAATGACACAGGAGGTGTGCGGCTGTCTCTTCCTCTTCTACATCCCCACAGCTCCTGCAGTAATCATAGTGTGGCACCGCTAATCTAACCACCTAGTGATGGCCTTGGCTGCAAGACTGCAGTCCTGCCTAATGAGAGTGATAAGCATCATTGATCTTTTCCTAGAGCGGATAGACCATATCATGCGTCAGTTCCTGCAGTTTTGGAGATTTCTCTATTTCCTCAGTGCAACGCGGTCAAAGTGATCTCTGCATCTTAGCCTACATGTAGCTAAGGGAATGCTTACAAGTTCCTTCTCTGGGAGGAGAGGATTGGTAGTACCTGCCCTTGCTAGTTCATCAGCGGCGCAATTTCCCTCGTGGTCCCTATGTCCGGGCAACCATATGAGGTGGATGTCATGCTGTTCTGCCATCTCGTTAAAAGATCTGCGACAGTCATTCACTGTCCTGGAGTTGGATGAAAAATCGCAAAGGGCTTTGAGTTCCGCTTGACTGTCTGAAAAGATACAGATTGTGTCTTGATTGCCAGTAAGTGCTAGAGATCATAGTGCTTCTCCGATAGCTATTACTTCTGCTTGGAACACTTACTTCTGCATTGATTATCGAGCATGGCAGGATGTTGTTGAACGCACCTTCTATGTCTAGAAAAGCAATGTGTGCGTATTCCTTGTCACTAAGTGCCTTTTCGACGAAGGTAGTGATCTCGTGAAGTGCCGTCTCTGTGGATCGGTCCTTCCTATACGCATGCTGTGATCCCGAGATATCATCTGGGTTGATGGAAAGATTAATGTGGAGGCTCTCTCCATTGTCTTGAGGAGGAAGGACGACAGGCTTATAGGTCTGAAGTCCTTAGGGGTGCAGTGTGATGGTTTTCCCGCTTTGGGTAAAATTGAGTCGATTGTAATCCGATCCGACTCCCGATTGAGTCAAGATTGTAATTGAAAAATCAAGACCTGGGAGAGGCCATGAAATTGGCTAATGATGCTTTGAACGACGCCATGTAAAAGCGTGAAAACGAGGATTTATGCTTCCAAATTGTTTATAAAAAAGTTTCTGAAATTTGTTCGGAATACGAGATTGAAATAAAAATCGCATTTTACATACCTTTTCTCGACACCTACATTTCTCATCTTCAGAGTCGATTCCAAAAACCCAAAACAGTTTTTCAAAGTTTTGGACAGCTATTCCTCAAACAAGGATTCGACGAGAAGAAATGTGCAAGCCTCTACCAATTTAACCAAGTAATACTGGATTGTTCCGAGAGTAATTTCATTTCATAAGTCAAAATGTGGAGACAACGGATCTGCAATCAAAACATCGAAAATGCACTTGATGCATTAGCAGTGAGTATCTCCCAAATTCCCAGATAATATTTGGCTAAAAAATAATGCCAGGTTTCTCATATATTGTACCAAAAAATCTGATTGATTATAATACTAATAGATTATCATTTATTTTCTATTTAATTTAAAAACAAAATTTTTTAATTTAAAAGAATCAGAGAAAAATCACTAATCACTAAATCACGACTTATTGACAATTAATTGAGTAAGAGATATTTTTGGTGCAATTTGAAACAAAGTAAAGTAAATAATATCCATTGAAAATCTAAATAGAAGGAATTTTTGCAGATCATAAATGGAATAACTTGCAAAAACCGCAAAAAAAATCCTACGGGTTTTGGCGGTGATACCCGTGACCCCAGCAACTTCAGAACGATCATTTTCTACTTTGAAAATGGAGAATGAAAGATTATCTGAGAAACACGATGGGTCAAGAGCGTATCAATAGTCTTGTATCTTTGAACATTCATCATCGCATAACTTTGACTGAAGACGAAATTCTTAGAAAGTTTTTTTAAAAACCATAAGAAAATTTAAGAGCGACTAGAATTGTTTGTGGAACATATATTTTTTCTTGATCAGTCATATTGATTAAATTCGTAATTATCCTCTTTGTTATTATCTTCTATTGCATTAACTATTCGAAAATAAATTACGAAATTCTATTAATATTTTTGTGTTTCAACTTCACCAAAATGCCCAATAAAAGCATAAAATTTGAAAGTATATGATACCATGAGGGGTTCCGGACCCGAAAACCCCCGCCTCGTGGATCCGCCACTGGTGTCAATTGTAAGAATTGTTTGTGTTGTTTTTGAAATGTGTGTATTTGTGTACCCCCTGAAAAGAAAAAAGGTAAAACAAAGTATTATTTTCAAACGGAGTAACAAAAATAGTTTCAATAAATTTTGACTGTGTTTCGTTCTCTTTTAAATGAACGCACACTTTTTTGCACTTTTTTTTTATATTTGGATTGAGGTCAGATCCTTTAATTTAGAAAATTAGAAGAAGTTATTAGTTAACTTATACGACAGGTATCCAAAATCTACTAAGACATAATTTTCAATCCTGAGACAGTATTGACCGATGAAGCTGTAGCTCTTCTTATGGATGAGAGCTTAACAAAAAAAAACAGTGTTGTTCAATAAGGGAGCTAGCTAAGCATAATATTTTTCCCTAGTGAAACAAGGTGGATAAAAAAAAAAGGACTGCCATCCCTTTGAAATGGTGTAGGTAAGTTCTACTTCGGATACACATTTGGAGGTCATTTCAGATTATCAAGTTAAATTTTCCTTTGATATGAAACTACAAACCAAAGAACAAATGCAATGACAATAGAAATGAGTTATGTTAAGTTGAGGCGACGATGCGGGGCCAGTCACTGACACCCCCATCCACTTGAGCCGCCGGGGCTACATATGATACCGCATAGGCAAGAGGTCTTACAAGGGGACCTCCCCCTCCTATCTACTAATGTGCCCAAGAGTGTGCTATTTTTCCTGCGGCTCGCGGTCCCATCAAGCTTCCCGGATGAAGGTAACAAGTCTGCGTGGAGCGAGGTGTGTTAGGTCCGTGAGTGCAATGACACAGGAGGTGTGCGGCTGTCTCTTCCTCTTCTACATCCCCACAGCTCCTGCAGTAATCATAGTGTGGCACCGCTAATCTAACCACCTAGTGATGGCCTTGGCTGCAAGACTGCAGTCCTGCCTAATGAGAGTGATAAGCATCATTGATCTTTTCCTAGAGCGGATAGACCATATCATGCGTCAGTTCCTGCAGTTTTGGAGATTTCTCTATTTCCTCAGTGCAACGCGGTCAAAGTGATCTCTGCATCTTAGCCTACATGTAGCTAAGGGAATGCTTACAAGTTCCTTCTCTGGGAGGAGAGGATTGGTAGTACCTGCCCTTGCTAGTTCATCAGCGGCGCAATTTCCCTCGTGGTCCCTATGTCCGGGCAACCATGTGAGGTGGATGTCATGCTGTTCTGCCATCTCGTTAAAAGATCTGCGACAGTCATTCACTGTCCTGGAGTTGGATGAAAAATCGCCAAGGGCTTTGAGTTCCGCTTGACTGTCTGAAAAGATACAGATTGTGTCTTGATTGCCAGTAAGTGCTAGAGATCATAGTGCTTCTCCGATAGCTATTACTTCTGCTTGGAACACTTACTTCTGCATTGATTATCGAGCATGGCAGGATGTTGTTGAACGCACCTTCTATGTCTAGAAAAGCAATGTGTGCGTATTCCTTGTCACTAAGTGCCTTTTCGACGAAGGTAGTGATCTCGTGAAGAGCCGTCTCTGTGGATCGGTCCTTCCTATACGCATGCTGTGATCCCGAGATATCATCTGGGTTGATGGAAAGATTAATGTGGAGGCTCTCTCCATTGTCTTGAGGAGGAAGGACGAAAGGCTTATAGGTCTGAAGTCCTTAGGGGTGCAGTGTGATGGTTTTCCCGCTTTGGGTAAAATTGAGTCGATTGTAATCCGATCCGACTCCCGATTGAGTCAAGATTGTAATTGAAAAATCAAGACCTGGGAGAGGCCATGAAATTGGCTAATGATGCTTTGACCGACGCCATGTAAAAGCGTGAAAACGAGGATTTATGCTTCCAAATTGTTTATAAAAAAGTTTCTGAAATTTGTTCGGAATACGAGATTGAAATAAAAATCGCATTTTACATACCTTTTCTCGACACCTACATTTCTCATCTTCAGAGTCGATTCCAAAAACCCAAAACAGTTTTTCAAAGTTTTGGACAGCTATTCCTCAAACAAGGATTCGACGAGAAGAAATGTGCAAGCCTCTACCAATTTAACCAAGTAATACTGGATTGTTCCGAGAGTAATTTCATTTCATAAGTCAAAATGTGGAGACAACGGATCTGCAATCAAAACATCGAAAATGCACTTGATGCATTAGCAGTGAGTATCTCCCAAATTCCCAGATAATATTTGGCTAAAAAATAATGCCAGGTTTCTCATATATTGTACCAAAAAATCTGATTGATTATAATACTAATAGATTATCATTTATTTTCTATTTAATTTAAAAACAAAATTTTTTAATTTAAAAGAATCAGAGAAAAATCACTAATCACTAAATCACGACTTATTGACAATTAATTGAGTAAGAGATATTTTTGGTGCAATTTGAAACAAAGTAAAGTAAATAATATCCATTGAAAATCTAAATAGAAGGAATTTTTGCAGATCATAAATGGAATAACTTGCAAAAACCGCAAAAAAAATCCTACGGGTTTTGGCGGTGATACCCGTGACCCCAGCAACTTCAGAACGATCATTTTCTACTTTGAAAATGGAGAATGAAAGATTATCTGAGAAACACGATGGGTCAAGAGCGTATCAATAGTCTTGTATCTTTGAACATTCATCATCGCATAACTTTGACTGAAGACGAAATTCTTAGAAAGTTTTTTTAAAAACCATAAGAAAATTTAAGAGCGACTAGAATTGTTTGTGGAACATATATTTTTTCTTGATCAGTCATATTGATTAAATTCGTAATTATCCTCTTTGTTATTATCTTCTATTGCATTAACTATTCGAAAATAAATTACGAAATTCTATTAATATTTTTGTGTTTCAACTTCACCAAAATGCCCAATAAAAGCATAAAATTTGAAAGTATATGATACCATGAGGGGTTCCGGACCCGAAAACCCCCGCCTCGTGGATCCGCCACTGGTGTCAATTGTAAGAATTGTTTGTGTTGTTTTTGAAATGTGTGTATTTGTGTACCCCCTGAAAAGGAAAAAGGTAAAACAAAGTATTATTTTCAAACGGAGTAACAAAAATAGTTTCAATAAATTTTGACTGTGTTTCGTTCTCTTTTAAATGAACGCCCAAGAGTGTGCTATTTTTCCTGCGGCTCGCGGTCCCATCAAGCTTCCCGGATGAAGGTAACAAGTCTGCGTGGAGCGAGGTGTGTTAGGTCCGTGAGTGCAATGACACAGGAGGTGTGCGGCTGTCTCTTCCTCTTCTACATCCCCACAGCTCCTGCAGTAATCATAGTGTGGCACCGCTAATCTAACCACCTAGTGATGGCCTTGGCTGCAAGACTGCAGTCCTGCCTAATGAGAGTGATAAGCATCATTGATCTTTTCCTAGAGCGGATAGACCATATCATGCGTCAGTTCCTGCAGTTTTGGAGATTTCTCTATTTCCTCAGTGCAACGCGGTCAAAGTGATCTCTGCATCTTAGCCTACATGTAGCTAAGGGAATGCTTACAAGTTCCTTCTCTGGGAGGAGAGGATTGGTAGTACCTGCCCTTGCTAGTTCATCAGAGGCGCAATTTCCCTCGTGGTCCCTATGTCCGGGCAACCATGTGAGGTGGATGTCATGCTGTTCTGCCATCTCGTTAAAAGATCTGCGACAGTCATTCACTGTCCTGGAGTTGGATGAAAAATCGCCAAGGGCTTTGAGTTCCGCTTGACTGTCTGAAAAGATACAGATTGTGTCTTGATTGCCAGTAAGTGCTAGAGATCATAGTGCTTCTCCGATAGCTATTACTTCTGCTTGGAACACTTACTTCTGCATTGATTATCGAGCATGGCAGGATGTTGTTGAACGCACCTTCTATGTCTAGAAAAGCAATGTGTGCGTATTCCTTGTCACTAAGTGCCTTTTCGACGAAGGTAGTGATCTCGTGAAGAGCCGTCTCTGTGGATCGGTCCTTCCTATACGCATGCTGTGATCCCGAGATATCATCTGGGTTGATGGAAAGATTAATGTGGAGGCTCTCTCCATTGTCTTGAGGAGGAAGGACGAAAGGCTTATAGGTCTGAAGTCCTTAGGGGTGCAGTGTGATGGTTTTCCCGCTTTGGGTAAAATTGAGTCGATTGTAATCCGATCCGACTCCCGATTGAGTCAAGATTGTAATTGAAAAATCAAGACCTGGGAGAGGCCATGAAATTGGCTAATGATGCTTTGACCGACGCCATGTAAAAGCGTGAAAACGAGGATTTATGCTTCCAAATTGTTTATAAAAAAGTTTCTGAAATTTGTTCGGAATACGAGATTGAAATAAAAATCGCATTTTACATACCTTTTCTCGACACCTACATTTCTCATCTTCAGAGTCGATTCCAAAAACCCAAAACAGTTTTTCAAAGTTTTGGACAGCTATTCCTCAAACAAGGATTCGACGAGAAGAAATGTGCAAGCCTCTACCAATTTAACCAAGTAATACTGGATTGTTCCGAGAGTAATTTCATTTCATAAGTCAAAATGTGGAGACAACGGATCTGCAATCAAAACATCGAAAATGCACTTGATGCATTAGCAGTGAGTATCTCCCAAATTCCCAGATAATATTTGGCTAAAAAATAATGCCAGGTTTCTCATATATTGTACCAAAAAATCTGATTGATTATAATACTAATAGATTATCATTTATTTTCTATTTAATTTAAAAACAAAATTTTTTAATTTAAAAGAATCAGAGAAAAATCACTAATCACTAAATCACGACTTATTGACAATTAATTGAGTAAGAGATATTTTTGGTGCAATTTGAAACAAAGTAAAGTAAATAATATCCATTGAAAATCTAAATAGAAGGAATTTTTGCAGATCATAAATGGAATAACTTGCAAAAACCGCAAAAAAAATCCTACGGGTTTTGGCGGTGATACCCGTGACCCCAGCAACTTCAGAACGATCATTTTCTACTTTGAAAATGGAGAATGAAAGATTATCTGAGAAACACGATGGGTCAAGAGCGTATCAATAGTCTTGTATCTTTGAACATTCATCATCGCATAACTTTGACTGAAGACGAAATTCTTAGAAAGTTTTTTTAAAAACCATAAGAAAATTTAAGAGCGACTAGAATTGTTTGTGGAACATATATTTTTTCTTGATCAGTCATATTGATTAAATTCGTAATTATCCTCTTTGTTATTATCTTCTATTGCATTAACTATTCGAAAATAAATTACGAAATTCTATTAATATTTTTGTGTTTCAACTTCACCAAAATGCCCAATAAAAGCATAAAATTTGAAAGTATATGATACCATGAGGGGTTCCGGACCCGAAAACCCCCGCCTCGTGGATCCGCCACTGGTGTCAATTGTAAGAATTGTTTGTGTTGTTTTTGAAATGTGTGTATTTGTGTACCCCCTGAAAAGGAAAAAGGTAAAACAAAGTATTATTTTCAAACGGAGTAACAAAAATAGTTTCAATAAATTTTGACTGTGTTTCGTTCTCTTTTAAATGAACGCCCAAGAGTGTGCTATTTTTCCTGCGGCTCGCGGTCCCATCAAGCTTCCCGGATGAAGGTAACAAGTCTGCGTGGAGCGAGGTGTGTTAGGTCCGTGAGTGCAATGACACAGGAGGTGTGCGGCTGTCTCTTCCTCTTCTACATCCCCACAGCTCCTGCAGTAATCATAGTGTGGCACCGCTAATCTAACCACCTAGTGATGGCCTTGGCTGCAAGACTGCAGTCCTGCCTAATGAGAGTGATAAGCATCATTGATCTTTTCCTAGAGCGGATAGACCATATCATGCGTCAGTTCCTGCAGTTTTGGAGATTTCTCTATTTCCTCAGTGCAACGCGGTCAAAGTGATCTCTGCATCTTAGCCTACACGTAGCTAAGGGAATGCTTACAAGTTCCTTCTCTGGGAGGAGAGGATTGGTAGTACCTGCCCTTGCTAGTTCATCAGCGGCGCAATTTCCCTCGTGGTCCCTATGTCCGGGCAACCATATGAGGTGGATGACATGCTGTTCTGCCATCTCGTTAAAAGATCTGCGACAGTCATTCACTGTCCTGGAGTTGGATGAAAAACCGCCAAGGGTTTTGAGTTCCGCTTGACTGTCTGAAAAGATGCAGATTGTGTCTTGATTGCCAGTAAGTGCTGGAGATCATAGTGCTTTCCCGATAGCTATTACTTCTGCTTGGAACACTTACTTCTGCATTGATTATCGAGCATGGCAGGATGTTGTTGAACGCACCTTCTATGTCTAGAAAAGCAATGTGTGCGTATTCCTTGTCACTAAGTGCCTTTTCGACGAAGGTATTGATCTCGTGAAGTGCCGTCTCCGTGGATCGGTCCTTCCTATACGCATGATGTGATCCCGAGATATCATCTGGGTTGATGGAAAGATTAATGTGGAAGCTCTCTCCATTGTCTTGAGGAGGAAGGACGACAGGCTTATAGGTCTGAAGTCCTTAGGGGTGCAGTGTGATGGTTTTCCCGCTTTGGGTAAAATTGAGTCGATTGTAATCCGATCCGACTCCCGATTGAGTCAAGATTGTAAATGAAAAATCAAGACCTGGGAGAGGCCATGAAATTGGCTAATGGTGCTTTGAACGACGCCAAGTAAAACCGTGAAAACGAGGATTTATGCTTCCAAATTGTTTATCAAAAAGTTTCTGAAATTTGTTCGGAATACGAGATTGAAATGAAAATGCCTCGTCGATGCAGTCGGCAAAAAAAATCGTTGCTCATCTTCAGAGTCGATTCGAAAAACACAAAACAGTTTTTCAAAGTTTTGGACAGCTATTCCTCAAACAAGGATTCGAAGAGAAGAAATGTGCAAGCCTCTACCAATTTAACGATGTAATACTGGATTGTTCCGAGAGTAATTTCATTTCATAAGTCAAAATGTGGAGACAACGGATCTGCAATCAAAACATCGAAAATGCACTTGATGCATTAGCAGTGAGTATCTCCCAAATTCCCAGATAATAGTTGGCTAAAAAATAATGCCAGGTTTCTCATATATTGTACCAAAAAATCTGATTGATTATAATACTAATAGATTATCATTTATTTTCTATTTAATTTAAAAACAAAATTTTTTAATTTAAAAGAATCAGAGAAAAATTACTAATTACTAAACCACGACTTATTGACAATTAATTGAGTAAGAGATATTTTTGGTGCAATTTGAAACAAAGTAAAGTAAATAATATCCATTGAAAATATAAATAGAAGGAATTTTTGCAGATTTTAAATGGCAGAACTTTCAAAAACGTCAACAAAATCCTACGAGTTTTGGCGGTGATACCCGTGACCACAGCAACTTCAGAACGATCATTTTCTACTTTGAGGAGAATGATTATCTGAGCAACACGATGGGTCAAGAGCGTCTCAATGGTCTTGCATCTTTGAACATTCATCATCGCATAACTTTGACTGAAGACGAAATTCTTAGAAAGTTTTTTAAAAAACATAAGAAAATTTAAGAGCGACTAGAATCGTTTGTGCATCATATATTTTTTCTTGATCAGTCATATTGATTAAATTCGTAATTATCTTCTTTGTTATTATCTTTTATTGCATTAACTATTCGAAAATAAATTAAAATTTGTGTAAAAAATTCAATAAATTACGAATTTCTATTAATATTTTTTGTTTCAACTTCACCAAAATGCCCAATAAAAGCATAAAATTTGAAAGTATATGATATCATGGGGGGGGGGTCCGGACCCGAAAACCCGCCCTCGTGGATCCACTGGTGTCAATTGTAAGAATTGTTTGTGTTGTTTTTGAAATGTGTGTATTTGTGTACCCCCTGAAAAGGAAAAAGGTAAAACAAAGTATTATTTTCAAATGGAGTAACAAAAATAGTTTCAATAAATTTTGACTGTGTTTCGTTCTCTTTTAAATGAACGCAAACTTTTTTGCACTTTTTTTTTATATTTGGATTGAGGTCAGATCCTTTAATTTAGAAAATTAGAAGAAGTTATTAGTTAACAAAGTATTATTTTCAAATGGAGTAACAAAAATAGTTTTAATAAATTTTGACTGTGTTTCGTTCTCTTTTAAATGAACGCACATTTTTTTGCACTTTTTTTTATATTTGGATTGACGTCAGATCCTTTAATTTAGAAAATTAGAAGAATTTATTAGTTAACTTATCCGAAAGGTATCCGAAATCTACTAAGACATAATTTTCAATCCTGAGAAAGTATGGACCGATGAAGCTGTAGCTCTTCTTATAGATGAAAGCTTAACAAAAAAAAAAAAGCAGTGTTGTTCAATAAGGGAGCTGAAACTAGGTGGATAAAAAAATATGACTGCCATCCCTTTGAAATGGTGTAGGTAAGTTCTACTTCGGATACACATTGACCTTCAAAATTCCAAATTTCAGATTATCAAGTTAAATTTTTCTTTGATATGAAACTACAAACCAAAGAACAAATACAATGACAATAGAAATGAGCTATGTTAAGTTGAGGCGACGATGCGGGGCCAGTCACTGACACCCCCATCCACTTGAGCCGCCGGGGCTACATATGATACCGCATAGGCAAGAGGTCTTACAAGGGGACCTCCCCCTCCTATCTACTAATGTGCCCAAGAGTGTGCTATTTTTCCTGCGGCGGCTCGCGGTCATATCAAGCTTCCCGGATGAAGGTAACAAGTCTGCGTGGAGCGAGGTGTGTTAGGTCCGTGAGTGCAATGACACAGGAGGTGTGCGGCTGTCTCTTCCTCTTCTACATCCCCACAGCTCCTGCAGTAATCATAGTGTGGCACCGCTAATCTAGCCACGTGTGCTCCTATTAACTAATACCCGGTGATGGCCTTGGCTGCAAGACTGCAGTCCTGCCTAATGAGAGTGATAAGCATCATTGATCTTTTCCTAGAGCGGATAGACCATATCATGCGTCAGTTCCTGCAGTTTTGGAGATTTCTCTATTTCCTCAGTGCAACGCGGTCAAAGTGATCTCTGCATCTTAGCCTACACGTAGCTAAGGGAATGCTTACAAGTTCCTTCTCTGGGAGGAGAGGATTGGTAGTACCTGCCCTTGCTAGTTCATCAGCGGCGCAACTTCCCTCGTGGTCCCTATGTCCGGGCAACCATATGAGGTGGATGATATGCTGTTCTGCCATCTCGTTAAAAGATCTGCGACAGTCATTCACTGTCCTAGAGTTGGATGAAAAACCGCCAAGGGCTTTGAGTTCCGCTTGACTGTCTGAAAAGATACAGATTGTGTCTTGATTGCCAGTAAGTGCTGGAGATCATAGTGCTTTCCCGATAGCTATTACTTCTGCTTGGAACACTTACTTCTGCATTGATTATCGAGCATGGCAGGATGTTGTTGAACGCACCTTCTATGTCTAGAAAAGCAATGAGTGCGTATTCTTTGTCACTAAGTGCCTTTTCGACGAACGAAGTGATCTCGTGGAGTGCCGTCTCCGTGGATCGGTCCTTCCTATACGCATGCTGTGATCCCGAGATATCATCTGGGTTGATGGAAAGATTAATGTGGAGGGTCTCTTCATTGTCTTGAGGAGGAAGGACGACAGGCTTATAGGTCTGAAGTCCTTAGGGGTGCAGTGTGATGGTGTTCCCGCTTTGGGTAAAATTGAGTCGATTGTAATCCGATCCGAGTCCCGATTGAGTTGAGATTGTAATTGCAAAATCAAGATCTGGGAGAGGCCATGAAATTGGCTGATGATGCTTTGAACGACGCCAAGTAAAAGCGTGAAAACGAGGATTTATGCTTCCAAATTGTTTATCAAAAAGTTTCTGAAATTTGTTCGGAATACGAGATTGAAATGAAAATGCCTCGTCGATGCAGTCGACAAAAAAAATCGTTGCTCATCTTCAGAGTCGATTCGAAAAACACAAAACAGTTTTTCAAAGTTTTGGACAGCTATTCCTCAAACAAGGATTCGAAGAGAAGAAATGTGCAAGCCTCTACCAATTTAACGATGTAATACTGGATTGTTCCGAGAGTAATTTCATTTCATAAGTCAAAATGTGGAGACAACGGATCTGCAATCAAAACATCGAAAATGCACTTGATGCATTAGCAGTGAGTATCTCCCAAATTCCCAGATAATAGTTGGCTAAAAAATAATGCCAGGTTTCTCATATATTGTACCAAAAAATCTGATTGATTATAATACTAATAGATTATCATTTATTTTCTATTTAATTTAAAAACAAAATTTTTTAATTTAAAAGAATCAGAGAAAAATTACTAATTACTAAACCACGACTTATTGACAATTAATTGAGTAAGAGATAGTTTTGGTGCAATTTGAAACAAAGTAAAGTAAATAATATCCATTGAGAATATAAATAGAAGGAATTTTTGCAGATCATAAATGGCAGAACTTTCAAAAACGTCAACAAAATCCTACGAGTTTTGGCGGTGATACCCGTGACCACAGCAACTTCAGAACGATCACTTTCTACTTTGAGGAGAATGATTATCTGAAAAACACGATGGGTCAAGAGCGTCTCAATGGTCTTGCATCTTTGAACATCCATCATCGCATAACTTTGACTGAAGACGAAATTCTTAGAAAGTTTTTTAAAAAACATAAGAAAATTTAAGAGCGACTAGAATCGTTTGTGGATCATATATTTTTTCTTGATCAGTCATATTGATTAAATTCGTAATTATTTTCTTTGTTATTATCTTCTATTGCATTAACTATTCGAAAATAAATTAAAAGTTGTGTAAAACATTCAATAAATTACGAAATTCTATTAATATTTTTGTGTTTCAACTTCACCAAAATGCCCAATAAAAGCATAAAATTTGAAAGTATATGGTATCATGGGAGGGGTCCGGACCCGAAAACCCCCCCCGTGGATCCGCCACTGGTGTCAATTGTAAGAATTGTTTGTGTTGTTTTTTAAATGTGTCTATTTGTGTACCCACTGAAAAGGAAAAAGTGAAAATAATGTATAATTTTCAAATGGAGTAACAAAAATAGTTTCAATAAATTTTGACTGTGTTTCGTTCTCTTTTAAATGAACGCACACTTTTTTGCACTTTTTTTTATGTTTGGATTGAGGTCAGATCCTTTAATTTAGAAAATTAGAAGAAGTTATTAGTTAACTTATCCGAAAGGTATCCGAAATCTACTTGTGTAGGGGGGCGTGGTTCCGCAAAAAGATCCCAGAAAAATTAGAATGTTGAAATAAGAAGTCGGGGGCGTTTTTCGGATGGTATAACGCGGTCAGCTTTATTCGGCTGCTTACATGAGATTGATCTTAAAAACTAGTGAAAAAAAAAGAGATCGCCGACAGCCAACGAGCGAGAAGAGAGGGCACAGAGGGGCGAGTGTGGACGCGCTCTTCAGCGCGGGTGCGCTCTTTAGCGTGGGTGCGCTCTTTCGCGCGGGTGCGCTCTTCAGCGCGGATGCGCTCTTCAGGTGAGTGGCACCACGGCCCCTCACCTAAACATTCCGCCCCCCTTGCAATCACTCGGGTTGCAATAGCTCCCTCGAAGTTACGGCTGGTGGCAGGCTCCGGATACGACCCATCCAAACACGGTGCTCTGGGCCACTTGGAGTCCGTCCTGGATCTTCAGGAAGCCCGGTTGAATAATCCGTGGGTACATATCTGCGCCCAGGACGACGGAGATTGTCGCTGGCAGATGGAATCGCTCATCCGCCAGGGTCACGCCTCGGAAGTGGGCACGCACCGCCTCGCTCAGCTCCCGGGACGGCGTACGAACTCGCACGTGAGGCTCGATCTTGAACATGACCTCCAGCCGAACGCTGTCATCGGTCGTTGACCCCACGGTGGCGGAACACACCTGTTCGTCCCCCACGCTGGTAGTGGGCAGCCGGAAACACGCAGCGAGCGAGGCGTCGATGCAGCTCGAGGGCGTGCATGGGTCGATGAGGGCCCCCGTATCGAAGCTCCGGGTCCCGGTGTCGATCCGCACTAGTGCAGTCGGCAGCACGTTGACGCTGTTCCGTTGCAACAGCGATGAGAGGGTGGGCGCAGCGACCGCGTCCAGCGGGGGCCCTCGACGAGAGGCGGAACTTTGCCTAGGTGCGGATGACGCGGGCGGATGAGCGGTGGTTGGCAATCGAGGAGTGGCGGACGAAGGCCGAGGATGCATCGACGAGTGCCGGGACGTCGGTGGCCGTGGATCGGGTTGGGATTGCCGGAAAGTGGCGGACCCAGGCCGAGGAGCACCCGAACCGCGCCGGGAGTTGGCGGATGACGGCCGGGCGCCAGACGTGACACTCTGTGTCCTGACTCCCGCGCTCCGTGACCGGTGCTCCTCTTGGCGTGCCTTGCGCCGAGCCCGCGGCTTCTCCACGAGATGCAGCAGCATGTGGTGATCCTGTCCACACGTCTTACAACCGTCACCCCGACGACAGGATCCGTTGGAGTGCTCGTGGGCCAGGCAGCTCGAGCAGTACCGGTTCACAAGAACCGCTCGGAGCCGCTTCTCGGCGCTAAGGCGTAGGAAGCGCCGACACTTCTTTAAGGCGTGGATTCCATTGCAGACTCGGCAACGGTAGGATTGAATACCACGAGTACATCTGCTCTCCAGCGATGCTTGGGTGTTGCGTGGACGTGGCGACATCGTGTTGGCTATGGCTG
This sequence comes from Drosophila bipectinata, assembly GCF_030179905.1. Taxonomy (NCBI): domain Eukaryota; kingdom Metazoa; phylum Arthropoda; class Insecta; order Diptera; family Drosophilidae; genus Drosophila; species Drosophila bipectinata. The sequence goes on along the minus strand of NC_091740.1, from coordinate 6,902,112 downwards.
ACGGAAATATGATAAAGGAACAAATAACATGATCAGAATCGGTGTAAATGAAGGTTCGGAACTACGGGCAGAGCTACGGGACAGCACAATTGGACAGGAACATTGAAGCGGAAGAAATGTTGATCACTGTGGGTAGGCGGACGCGTCCAACGGAAGAAGCACGACCTTAACAACGGGCCGCTTTACAAGCCCTCGCGCGGTGCGGATGTCGATCACGCGGACATGGCCATCAGAGCCGGGATACACCGCGTCAACCCTGCCTAAACGCCACTCATTGGACGGAAGGTTGTCTTCCTTGATGACGACCATATCCCCAACGCGGAGGTCCCTCGTAGGGGCTCGCCACTTGTTTCTCTTATGGAGCTCCTTGAGATACTCCTCCTTCCACCGGAGCTGAAATTGCTGCTGAAGCGCCTTGAGGTGTTGCCAACGATTGATGATGGAACTGGTGTCCCCCTTTATCTCGGGCTCGACCGTGGCGAGAAGTGGTCCTCCCACAAGAAAGTGCCCGGGTGTAAGAGCTAGCAGGTCAGCAGGGTCTTCGGACATTGGCGCGAGTGGCCGCGAATTCAGGCACGCCTCGATCTTCGCCAGGAGAGTAGCCAGCTCCTCAAAGGTGTATTTTTGCGTGGCGGCGGACTTGTAGAACAAGGTCTTGAAGCTCTTGACCCCTGCTTCCCAAAGGCCCCCCATGTGGGGGAATGAAATGCCAGAGAAGCTGCTGGTGACTATAGGCACCAGTCACAGCCCCCTTTAGGCTCTGGAGGAAATCGCGGGATAGTAGAGCAGCTGTTCCCAAAAAAGTTCTTCCCGTTGTCGGACTGCACTTGACGGGGGCATCCTCTACGGGACACGAACCGTGCGAAAGCCGCCAGAAATTTCTCGGTCGTAAGGTCCGACGTAGGCTCTAAATGGATGGCCTTAGTGGAGAAACACACAAACACCAACACATAACCCTTTGTGATGAGACAGGCCCTCCCCGTATAGTTTTTTATCTCGAAGGGACCGGCATAATCCACACCGGTGTGCGTGAACGGGCGCGAGAAGGACGTCCGTTCCTTGGGTAGCTCTCCCATGAGTTGCATCTGCAACTTCTTCTTGTGGATGACACATACCTTACAAGAATGGACAACGGACTTGACCAAGTTCCTCACCCTTGGAATCCAGAACTTGGCCCGGATCAGACGGATCATCAGCTGACTGCCACCGTGCAGCGTGATGCGATGTGTAAAATGAACCAGGAGTCGAGACAGCTGACAGTCGTACGGAAGGATAATAGGGTGCCGTTCGTCATAGTGGAGAGGCTCAGAGGACGTGACCCGGCCGCAGGCTCTCATAAGGCCTTGCGAATCCACGAAGGGGTTCAGATTCTGAATCGGACTGGATGCCGATATTGGACGCTTTTCGCTTAAGCAGCCCATCTCAGAGACGAAGTGTCTGCGCTGAGTGACGGAAACTAGAAGACGTTCAGCCGACGTTATCTCATTAGCGGTCAGGTGCTCTTCAAACGAAAGTCGAATCTTCCGCGCGCGCTGGATGAAGCGATTAACATAGGAAAGGACTCGTAATGCCTTGTCGAGTGTGGAAAAACGCTCAAGGAGATCTTCGGGGGGTACTTTCGCGACATGGACCTTGACTGCTCGCTTCTCGAGTTCAGTCACGGGGGTATCATAGCCTTGAGTGGGCCAGTCGCTGCGAGGCCTCTGCAGCCAGTCAGGACCGTGCCACCACAACTGGTTATCTGCAAGATCTTGGAGAGCTACGCCCCGGCTAGCGAGATCCGCAGGGTTATGCTCGGAGCGGACATGTGCCCATTTCTGCACGTCGGTGAACTGGGTAATCTTGGTCACCCGGTTGGCCACGAACGTTGTCCACTGGCACGCTGGCTTATGCAGCCACGCGAGGACAATAGTCGAGTCGGTCCAACAGTATAGGGCAGACGCGGCCCCTGGCATTTGTGGCAGAAGGGCGGTGGCCATCTCGGACAACAACAAGGCACCGCACAGTTCTAGTCGAGGGAGCAAAACCGTCTTAACTGGGGCCACTCGAGTCTTTGCAGTCAGCAGGGTCACTATTACCGTGGACCCGATTTCGACACGAACGTAAATTGCTGCGCCGTACGCCTTCTGTGAAGCGTCGCAGAACCCGTGGTGTTCGACCTTTAGGTGTGGTCGGAACGCGACCCATCGAGGAACACGAATCTGATCGAGCACCGAGTAATTCTTTAGGAAGTCAACCCATCGCTGACAGAAATCTTGAGGGAGGGCGTCATCCCACCCTAGATCCAGAAGCCAAATGTCTTGCATGAACATTTTTGCCCGAACAATGAAAGGAGCGAGCCAACCTGCTGGATCGAACAATTTGGCAATTTGGGAGAGGACTTGGCGCTTTGTGAAAACTGAGCCGGAAGTCAATTCTGGCGGGACAAAAAAGAATTCATCAGTCGTCGCTTTCCACCGCACGCCGAGTGTCTTGGCCGTGCTCTCTGCATCGATGTCGAGAAAGTCAGCTCGGAGACGGTGATCGATCGGAATGTCGGCCAGGATTGCCTTGTTATTCGACGTCCATTTCCTAAGTGGGAACCCTGCTGACTCTAGGGCCCCTTTCAGCTCCCGAATCGAAGCTTGGGCTTCAGTTTTGGAGTCTGCCCCCGCGAGAACGTCATCAACGTACATAAACTGCCGGATAATTTGACTTGCCCGCGGATACTTCGACTCTTCGTCGTCAGCGAGCTGTCGCAGCACACGGATCGCCAGGAACGGGGCACAATTGACACCGAAGGTGACCGTTTTCAACTCGTAGTCGCGGATATCCCCATCGGGATTGCGAAACAAAATACGTTGGAGCGGAGTATGCTTGGGGTCTACCCAAATTTGCCGATACATCTTCTCGATGTCGGCGTTGAAGACAAACTTAAAGTACCGCCACTTTAGGATTTGAATCGTCAGGTCGGATTGTAAGACCGGGCCCGCGTAAAGAATGTCGTTCAGACTGGTCCCGTTTGCGGACGGGCTCGAAGCATTGAAGACCACTCGCACCTTGGTGGTCGTGCTTTCGGGCTTGAAGACTGCATGATGTGGTAGATAGTAGGTAGCGGAATTGCTCGCGGGAGAGACCTCGGTCATGTGGCCTAAGTCGATGTACTCCTGAATTACCGAGTCATAGCGGGCCTTAAGGGACGGGTCCCTCTTCAGGCGCTGCTCGTTACGCAGAAACTGAGCAAGGGCAAAGGAGCGTGAAGCCGCTAGCTCGGAACCCTTCTGCCCGGGGTCGCGTAAGGGGAGCGTCACAACGTACTTGCCACACTCGTCTCTTTTCGTCGTCTGGACAAAATTGTGCTCGCAAACGGAATCCGGTTCCGAACTTATCGGTGTGGGCACATCTTCCACCTCCCAGAATTTGGTGAGGAGCTGATCCAGTGAGTCACCGAGGCTGGGGGCCACTCGTGTGGAAAAAACGGACACGCTGCGGGGATTGGCTGGAGATAATGGGCCTGTCAGCACCCATCCAAAAATGGTCTCCTGACCGAGAAGCGACCCTATGTTAGCCTTGGCATTACCGAGGAGAATGGACGGAAGAATGTCAGCTCCTATTAGTACATCGACTTGCGAGCTCTCAAAGAAGTTGGGGTCCGCCAGGGGAATGTCGGGCAGCCCCTTGAGACGATCTCGCGGAATCGGGTATGATGGCAGATTTCCTGCCAACTGCGGCAGAACGTAGGCCGCAGTCTCTAATTGTAGCCCGGGTCTAGACGGCGACCGAATGGAGAAATGGCACAATTTTGTAGACTGCGCGGAAATGGTCTGATTAAGGCCGGAAACTTGGGCTTGAATCGTCTTGAAGGGTGGTTTGACGAGGTTGAACAGTCGTTCCGTTATGAAGGTCGCTTCGGACCCTGAGTCTATCAGAGCTCGTGCCTGGAAGCTGCACCCCAAATGGAACACGTTGATAAGGGCCGTGCCTAGTAGGACGGCTCCTGACCCGGAAGCGAAACACACCTGAACATCCGACTGATCCTCTGAGCCGTTTGTGCTTCTGGCAGTCTGTGCGGGTCGAGCCCTTGCTGTCGTAGGCGGACTTGGAGCGGTGGCGAACGGATTGCCGTGGTGCAAAAGGGTGTGGTGTCGGCTGTGACATGTGAAGCAGGTATGGGCGCTCGTGCAATCTCGTTGCTGGTGCCCTCGGGCAAAACAGTTCAAACATAGCTGCTTCCTTTTAATGTAGTCCGAGCGCCCATTTACGTCCATTTCCAAGAACCGCGGACATAAACGAATGGGGTGGTTCTCCCTCGAACAGAGATCGCAACCCTTGGGGCCCGGAACCACTCGAGTCTCGTATGAGTGGAGCCTTCGAGCAGGGGCAGTAGGAGTTCCCGACCTTGGCGGAAGTTGCCCGGAGCCACTAGGTCTGACGTCGTCGATCGCTTCCAGAGTGCGATGGCGCTCTGTCAGGAAGTTGTCTAATTCCTTCCATGTTGGAATTTCGGCCTTGTTATGAACGGATTGCTCCCACATGGAAAGTGTGACTTTGGGGAGCTTTGACGAAATCATAAACACCAGGAGGCAGTCCCAAGCCTCAACATTGATGGCGGACATTGCTAGGGCTGTCAGACAACTCTGAATGGTGGCTTGGAGCTCCTTCAGCGCGACCCTGGACTCTTGAGAAATAGCCTGGAGGTTGAAAAGGATTTTCAACTGGCTATTGACCAGTAGCCGCCGGTTCTCAAAGCGGTCTGTGAGGCTTTGCCATGCGGCGACAAACCCCTCATGGGTAAGCGGAGCCTTAGAAACAATGGTGTGGGCGTCACCACTTGTCTTGGAGAATAAGTGGAACAACTTCTCTACCGGGGTGAGCCGCGAGTTTTGGATGTAAATGGCCGTAAACAAGTCTCTGAAGGTGGGCCACCGAAGATAATCACCCGCGAAGACCTCGGTATCCACCGGAGGTAACCGGCAGCCTGTAGGCGCGGGCGTGTGGACATTGACGGAAGCCTGAGTGGATTGGGAAGCAATTTTCTCCCGAAGCTGGGCAATACATCTCGAATAGACGGAGTAGCAGTAGTTGTACTTCGATTCCAGCACGGTCGAGGTGGCCACATTGTCATCTGACACGGCTAGTAAATCGGAGCAGCTCTCATAGCTTTTCTCCACCTTCTCCCACATTGCCCAAATTTGGTCCCGATGGACTTCGCACATGTATTAAGAGCCTACTTCCGTTTCTCTGGCGCCCGGAATATTTATGTTAGCCTCAAATTGGCTAATTCGATCTGTTGTGGCGATGAACTTTTTCAGCGCCACGTCGACCGCACTTTGAGCCATTTTTGCAACGGAACGAGTCTGCCTCTGTGAAGGACCGGGGATTGTATTGACGGATTCGTCACTCTTTGCCCTTGGAATGGCACTGTACGCCTTAGGCTTTAAAAGAGGCGTCCGCGGAGAAGCGGATTGAGATCTGTCCAGACGGATGGTTGGGATCGGACGTGGCTTTTGGTCGTCTCCCGTGGGCATTCTCAGACACCAATTCGCTGGTCAGAAATTGATATTTTTTTTTTTTTAATTTGTTTGGTTATATATTTCCTGAAATTGGAGGCAGAAAATATTGAGAAATATATGGGCGTACATGCAAGTAGGGCAAGGGCATGTGGGACATATGATAGAACAGTGGAACGTCGATAAGTGGACTGTATGGTTAAATTTTATCGGTTATATATTTCCTGAAATCGGAGGCAGAAAATATTTGGAGATGTGTGGATATGCATGCAGGTACGGATATATGTATGTAAGGGCATGTGGGCATATGTATGTTGGCACAGTGGAGCGTCGATAATGTGTAACGGCGGAAACGGAAAAGTTATGTGGTGTAAAAAATTGGGGATGAAAAACCAATATTACGACAGCGGCGGACTGTTCGGTGAACTTGGAGATTCCCGGAACCACTTCACACCGGCTGGCCAATATTAATTATGCCCTTTTATTTTTATATTTTTTTTTTCTTCACCACACACTTTCACTGTTCCCTTGCCGATTTTTTTTTTTTGCGGATTAATTGCACGAAACACAATGTATGTGTGTATGCATGTACATATGCCTCGACCGTTGGCGAGCGAACGGATAACGGAAAAGCCAAAAACGGCGAGGAATATGGCGAGGCACACATAACGGAGATGGATGGAAAATTTGGGAATTTTTTTGTCTTAGAAAAGTCTCAAGCTGCCGTGGTGTCGGAAAACTCGGACTTGGAGTTGACACGGAGGGAAAAACAATCTTGCAGCAGTGTGAAAGAAATTTTATGTTCGGACCACTGCTGAAGACCGGCAGAGAGACGGATACGGAAAAAATTTCGTACTTATCTTTTGGGCGGAACAATGTCTGAACTGCTGGTGGATCCAAAATATCCTGAATATCCTGGTATCCGGCTCGAAGGACCAAAATGTGTAGGGGGGCGTGGTTCCGCAAAAAGATCCCAGAAAAATTAGAATGTTGAAATAAGAAGTCGGGGGCGTCTTTCGGATGGTATAACGCGGTCAGCTTTATTCGGCTGCTTACATGAGATTGATCTTAAAAACTAGTGAAAAAAAAGAGACCGCCGACAGCCAACGAGCGAGAAGAGAGGGCACAGAGGGGCGAGTGTGGACGCGCTCTTCAGCGCGGGTGCGCTCTTTAGCGTGGGTGCGCTCTTTCGCGCGGGTGCGCTCTTCAGCGCGGATGCGCTCTTCAGGTGAGTGGCACCACGGGCCCTCACCTAAACACTACTAAAACATAATTTTTAATCCTGAGAAAGTATTGACCGATGAAGCTGTAGCTCTTCTTATAGATGAGAGCTTAACAAAAAAAAAAAACAGTGTTTTTCAATAAGGGAGCTAGCTAAGCATAATATTTTTCCCTAGTAAAACAAGGTGGATAAAAAAAAAATTAATGCCATCCCTTTGAAATGGTGTAGTTAAGTTCTACTTCGGATACACATTTGGAGGTCATTTCAGATTATCAAGTTAAATTTTCCTTTGATATGGAACTACAAACCAAAGAACAAATACAATGACAATAGAAATGAGTTATGTTAGGTTGAGGCGGCGATGCGGGGCCAGTCACTGACACCCCCATCCACTTGAGCCGCCGGGGCTACATATGATACCGCATAGGCAAGAGGTCTTACAAGGGGACCTCCCCCTCCTATCTACTAATGTGCCCAAGAGTGAGCTTTTTTTCCTGCGGCGGCTCGCGGTCCCATCAAGCTTCCCGGATGAAGATAACAAGTCTGCGTGGAGCGAGGTGTGTTAGGTCCGTGAGTGCAATGACACAGGAGGTGTGCGGCTGTCTCTTCCTCTTCTACATCCCCACAGCTGCTGCAGTAATCATAGTGTGGCACCGCTCCTATTCACTAATGTCCGGTAATGGCCTTGGCTGCAAGACTGCAGTCCTGCCTAATGAGAGTGATAAGCATCATTGATCTTTTCCTAGAGCGGATAGACCATATCATGCGTCAGTTCCTGCAGTTTTGGAGATTTCTCTATTTCCTCAGTGCAACGCGGTCAAAGTGATCTCTGCATCTAAGCCTACACGTAGCTAAGGGAATGCTTACAAGTTCCTTCTCTGGGAGGAGAGGATTGGTAGTACCTGCCCTTGCTAGTTCATCAGCGGCGCAATTTCCCTCGTGGTCCCTATGTCCGGGCAACCATATGAGGTGGATGTCATGCTGTTCTGCCATCTCGTTAAAAGATCTGCGACAGTCATTCACTGTCCTGGAGTTGGATGAAAAATCGCCAAGGGCTTTGAGTTCCGCTTGACTGTCTGAAAAGATACAGATTGTGTCTTGATTGCCAGTAAGTGCTAGAGATCATAGTGCTTCTCCGATAGCTATTACTTCTGCTTGGAACACTTACTTCTGCATTGATTATCGAGCATGGCAGGATGTTGTTGAACGCACCTTCTATGTCTAGAAAAGCAATGTGTGCGTATTCCTTGTCACTAAGTGTCTTTTCGACGAACGTAGTGATCTCGTGGAGTGCCGTCTCCGTGGATCGGTCCTTCCTATACGCATGCTGTGATCTCGAGATATCATCTGGGTTGATGGAAAGATTAATGTGGAGGCTCTCTCCATTGTCTTGAGGAGGAAGGGCGACAGGCTTATAGGTCTAAAGTCCTTAGGGGTGCAGTGTGATGGTATTCCCGCTTTGGGTAAAATTGAGTCGATTGTATTTCGATCCGAGTCCCGATTGAGTTGAGATTGTAATTGCAAAATCAAGATCTGGGAGAGGCCATGAAATTGGCTGATGATGCTTTGAACGACGCCAAGTAAAAGCGTGAAAACGAGGACTTATGCTTCCAAATTGTTTATCAAAAAGTTTCTGAAATTTGTTCGGAATACGAGATTGAAATGAAAATGACTCGTCGATGCAGTCGACAAAAAAAATCGTTGCAACGTTGAAGCAAAAACAGTTGAAGAGTATTACAAAATCGCATTTTACATACCTTTTCTCGACACCTACATTTCTCATCTTTAGAGTCGATTCGAAAAACACAAAACAGTTTTTCAAAGTTTTGGACAGCTATTCCTCAAACAAGGATTCGACGAGAAGAAATGTGCAAGCCTCTATCAATTTAACGAAGTAATACTGGATTGTTTCGAGAGTAATTTCATTTCATAAGTTAAAATGTGGAGACAACGGATCTGCAATCAAAACATCGAAAATGCACTTGATGCATTAGCAGTGAGTATCTCCCAAATTCCCAGATAATATTTGGCTAAAAAATAATGCCAGTTTTCTCAAAAAAATCTGATTGATTATAATACTAATAGATTATCATTTATTTTCTATTTAATTTAAAAACCAAAATTTTTTAATTTAAAAGAATCAGAGAAAAATTACTAATTACTAAATCACGACTTATTGACAATTAATTGAGTAAGAGATTTTTTGGTGCAATTTGAAACAAAGTAAAGTAAACAATATCCATTGAAAATCTAAATAGAAGGAATTTTTGCAGATCATAAATGGCAGAACTTTCAAAAACCTCAACAAAATCCTACGAGTTTTGGCGGTGATACCCGTGACCACAGCAACTTCAGAACGATCATTTTCTACTTTGAGGAGAATGATTATCTGAGAAACACGATGGGTCAAGAGCGTCTCAATGGTCTTGCATCTTTAAACATTCATCATCGCATAACTTTGACTGAAGACGAAATTCTTAGAAAGTTTTTTAAAAAACATAAGAAAATTTAAGAGCGACTAGAATCGTTTGTGCATCATATATATTTTTTCTTGATCAGTCATATTGATTAAATTCGTAATTATCTTCTTTGTTATTATCTTCTATTGCATTAACTTTTCGAAAATAAATTAAAATTTGTGTAAAAAATTCAATAAATTACGAAATTCTATTAATATTTTTGTGTTTCAAACTTCACCAAAATGCCCAATAAAAGCATAAAATTTGAAAGTATATGATACCACTGGGGGGTTCGAACCCGAAAACCCGCCCTCCCTGAAAAGGAAAATGTTAAAATAATGTATAATTTTCAAATGGAGTAACAAAAATAGTTTCAATAAATTTTGACTGTGTTTCGTTCTCTTTTAAATGAACGCACACCTTTTTGGACTTTTTTTTATATTTGGATTGAGGTCAGATCCTTTAATTTAGAAAATTAGAAGAAGTTATTAGTTAACTTATCCGAAAGGTATCCTGAGAAGGTATTGACCGATGAAGCTGTAGTTTGTAACGAACTGTCTTTTCTGCTTCCGCTCGCCACAATTTGCCGCGGCTAGCTCACAGAGTTTCGCGGATCCGTTCCACCGAATTTATAGATTCGACGTGATTGCCCAAGCCCAGAAAGTAATACAAATAGCTTGAAGTTTCCACACTCTTTATTTTGAGACCTCTTTACACTACAAAAGGCTTTCTTTCTCTTTTACTCGTTGCTCCTTCCGTTCCTGTTGGCTCCGTCGTCGGCGTCCTATGCGGGTTGTCTGGGATACGCCGCCGCTACTCCGCCGCCGCCGCTACTCCGTCGCCGCCGTTACTCCGTCGCCGATGGTACTCCTGTCGCCGCGCTGCCAGCGATTCCGCTACCCTCTGCCCTTTGGCCTTGAGAAAACACCCCCTTGGGTCGACTACGACTGATCTGACGGTTGGCTGCGGTCGGTCGCCTCCGCTACACCGGGACACCGTGCATACGCTCCGGTGCCAGGTTTGGGAGTTTGTTTGCTGACTGCCGCCTTCGCTACACCGGGACACCGTGCATACGCTCCGGCGCCAGGTTTGGAAGTTGCCGTGTGACGTCTCCGCTACACCGGGACACCGTGCATACGCTCCGGTGCCAGGTTTGGAAGCCGCCGTGTGCCTGATCGTATTGTCGCGCTCCCGCTACACCGGGACACCGTGCATACGCGCCGGCGGACCCGAGTTCGTAGTGGCGGGGCTGGTGACCAGGGTGTTCTCACTTGGTCTGTGACTTGGACGCGAGTTCTTGAGTCGGCCGATCCGTGTTTCGCAGGACCACGCCTATTGGTTGCGATTCCAGGAGTCGGTAAGGCGTACGCCAGACTTATCCTTTCTTCACTTCCTTGCAAGGCTAACTGCCGTGTTCGGGAATGGCTCAACTCGACTCTGTCGCCTCGGGCTTGTAGAGGAAACCGTCCAGTAACGGATCCTTGTCTCCCTTGTTCTGTACGTCTCGTGGTTATCGGGCGTGTGATCCCAAGTAGGCCTCCTTGTTTCGCAGGACCACGCCTGTTGGTTATGATTTCAGGAGTCGGTAAGGCATACGCCAGACTTATCCTTTCCTCACTTCCTTGCAAGGCTACCTGCCGTGTTCGGGAGTGGCTCAACTCGGTCTCCCCACCCTGGTTCGGTCTTGTGTCCCGTCCTTTACGTCTCGTGTACACCGGGCGTGCGATCTCGAGTCGGTCTATCCTTGTCTCGCAGGACCACGCAGTTCACCGGCCATCATCAGCACCGGCCTCGTTGGCCGCTCCTCCGGGCACGAGTACTGCCCGCCCAGCGCCGGCTTCCTCGGTGTTAGCCACACCCTCGGCCCCTTCGTCCACGGCTCCTCCTCCTTCTCCTCCTTTCTTGGGCGTGGCGTAGGTGGTGCCGCAGGCCACGTTGACTCCTGCTGCCTCTTTCTGGCGGCCGTTGCCACCTCCCTTTCCTCCGGTCGTTCTGATTGAGGGCGTGGTGTTGGTGGCACTGCGGGCCACCGCGTTGCTGGCCGGGTCCTCTTCGTGGCTTCCCTCCTTTTCGCGACCTCCACCAGCCGCCTTGCCCGTCGCAGCCGCATCCTCCTTGACATCGCCCTCCTCATGGCTCTCTCCTGTCCATCTCTCCTGATGTCTCTCCACTCCCTGTCGATCTCCTCGCACATCTCCTGTGCTCTTTGGGCCCTCTTCCTTGCCATCTCCGAGATGGTGATCATCGCCTCCTTTCGCTGGCGGCACCTCTCGGATCTCCTTCTGTGCTCCAGCACCTCGCTCCGGCGCCGCTCCTCCACAGTGGCGCGACCGACCGGTATGTGCCTCCGTCCTCCTGCTGCCCGTTGTATCGCCCACTCCGTCCTCATCCTTCTTCCGTTCCAGGTGGGATCGCCGACGATTTCCAGATCGCTCTCGTCAGACGAGACGATCATTGTTGCTTCGGACTTGTTGGACATGTTGCTCCGTTGATTAGAATTTTTTGAATAGACCGTGCTCCTCCCAGCCGCCGCCTTTTATAGCACATCCAACTCCCGCTACTGGATATGCCCCGTTACTGTTCCGTGACTGGACCTGTTAAGGCTCCCGTTACTGGACATGTCCCGTTTTCCACTGTGCAGTCCTCTTGTGCACTTGTGCAGGTTTAGTGTTGCCGTTCTATTCCTCCTTCGCCGGTGATCCCATTTCTCGGCACTTCAGCTCCCTCACGTGTGCCCTCTTCTCTTTGTTGGTTCTTCCGTGCCGTATGATGACAATTACCGGCGAAACGAAATTGACGACCGTGTAGGGCCCATCGTACCGCGGCGCTAGTTTTGCAGCGAATCCCTCTGCCGCCTTCGACAAATGGTGCTCTTTTGCCCACACTGTTTCGCCAACCTTTGGGCTCCACTTCCGTCTCCGTAAATTGTAATGCCTCGCCTGGTCCTGGGCCACCCGCTCCATGTTCCTCCGCACTATTTTGAAGACTTCCTTCAACTTCGTCGGGTTCTGCCTAAAGTGTTTTCGTCGAACAACGCTCTTGGCATCCTTGGCTCCCTGCCCTGCGTTACAAAGCAAGGCCAATATCCTGTCGACTCTGACACTCCGAGTTCACTGCCAGCATGAGCTCTGGCCAGTGCTCGTCCCAAGTCCTCTGGTCCTCCCCAGCGAACTGGGCGATCATCGTTTTGATCGTTCTATTCGCCCTTTCTGTTGGATTTTCTTGGGGCGTATATGGTGCGGTGAACAGGTGGCGCACGCCAAGCTCCCCGAGGAACTTCTTAAAGCTGTGGCTGGTGAATTGTACGCCGTTATCCGTTACCATCACCTTCGGAACTCCATACCGAGCGACAGTCCTTTCTCTGATTGCCTTTTGCAGTGCCTCGGTAGTTTCTTTCCGCAATGGCACTATCTCCGTCCACTTCGAAAACCGGTCCATCATTACCAAAACCACTGTATTCCCGTGTTTAGATCTTGGCAATGGACCCACGAAGTCCGCACACACCGTTGCCCATGGCTCTTCCGGAACCTGTGTCAGCATTTGTCCTGCTGCTTGCATCTGGCATGGTTTGTATTTTAGGCAAGTTTCCCATCTTCTGACATATTTCCGGATGTCTCTTTGCATCCCTGGCCAGAAGTACATGGCGGCCACTCTGGCTATCGTCTTCCTCACGCCTAGGTGTCCTGCCGCCGGTGCGTCATGGTTCTCATTGAGGACCTGCTGCCTCGACTCCGTGGGCACGCACAACTTCCATGACGCCACTTCCTCGCTTCCTGCTCTATGCGGAACGTGGCGGTACATCAAGCCGCCCTCTTCGACGTAGTCCGGGAATTTTTGCGGGCTTGCCTTTATTTTCTCCTTTAACGCGTTTATCCACACGCACTCTTGGACTTCCAGATCCACGGTTCTTCTTAACTGCTCCAACACCGGCTGGCGAGATAGCGCGTCGGCGACCACGTTCAGCTTACAATTCCTGTAGCTGGTGACGTAGTCATATTGCTGCAACTCGAACACCCACCTCGCTATTCTTCCAAGCGGGCTCTCGAGGTTGTTGAGCCACTTCAGTGCCATATGGTCCGTGACTACGTCGAACTGATATCCTTGAACTGTCGTACTCCCTTGACGTTTGTCGGGGGTTGCAGCTCTGTAATGGCAGCGACCTTCCCCGGATCCATGCCGATCCCTTGGCTCGTTATTCTATGTCCCAAGTATAGCAGTTCCTGCCTGAAAAAATGACATTTTTCCGTGTTTATCCGCAGGTTTGCTGCTTTCAACCTTCTGAACACTTCTCTTAGGTTCGCCATGTGTTCTTCCTTGGTGTGTCCGATCACGATGATTTCGTCCTGATACGCAAAGGCATGTGGAGCCATGTCCGGCCCTATGACCTGGTCAAGGGCCCTTTGAAATGTTGCCGAGGCTGAGTGCATCGAACGGCATCACCTTCCATTGGTACAGACCCTTCCCTGGAACGGTGAAGGCGATGTACTTTCTGCTTCCTTCCTCCAGAGGGATCTGCCAATACTCGTCCTTCAAGTCGAGGCTGCTGAAGAATCTGGCCTCCCTTAGTTGCTCCAATATGAAATTTATTCGTGGCATTGGGTACGCATCTTTTACTGATTTTTCGTTAATTTGCCGGAAGTCCACGCATATTCTCCACTGACCCGTCTTTTTCTTCACCATTACAATGGGTGAGCTGTATGCGCTATTCGAGGGCTCAATGCATCCCTTTTCCAACAGCTCCTCCACTTTTGCGTTTATTTCCCCCTGTATTTTCGGGTTTTTGGGGTAATATCGCTGTTTGATGGGAATGTCGTCCTTCATGGTGATCCTGTGCTGAGTTATGTTCGAGCATCCTCTTTGGCCGGCGAACGCTTCTATCTCACTCTCGATAAATCTCTTATTGCGTTCGTCTTCCCATACCTCTGGACATCCGGACACTCCTACGGACAGTCTATCCTCCAGACATCCGCCCCGTCTCTCCGTTTTGGGTATGGTAACGCGGTGGCCTGCTCATGTCACCGTTGCGCCAAACTCGCTGAGGAAATCCCATCCCAGCACCAGACTGTCCTCCATGCCTGGCATCACCAGCAGGTTCAGGGTCTTTGTCCTGTTGCCGAAGCTTATCCGAGCCTGTAATGCGGCGCGTGTTTCTGTATGGCTTCCATTGGCTAATTTTACCCGCCTCTTTATCGCGACTCGTTTCCCGGCTATTTCCTGGCTCTCTGCTAGGTCCTCTGATATAAAACTCGCCGTCGCTCCTGTATCCAGCATGGCTTGCACCTCCGTGCCTTCGACCTCGATGGTTGCCGTCAACTGCTGTTCTTCTCCGGCTAGTCCTCCTATTAGTTTTGAGAGGCAGCACCGTTCGATCCCTGCTCTCCTCCCTGTTGCTGGGACCGCTGCGCATTTCCCGCCCTCTGGCAGAATTCTGTGCTTCTAACTCCTGTTCCGCCGCACATTTTGCAGAAAAGCAGCCTTGGGTTTCTGCACCCGTTGGCCCAATGGCCCATGCCACCGCATCTGTTGCATGCCTGGGCTGGGTTCTCGACCGGACCCTGCCTTGGCCCTGCTGCCCACTGCTGATTAGGCTGTTGCGGAGCCAACCTATGCTGGGTCTCAGGCTGCCATCTCGGCATCAAACTTTGGTTCGTGCTGTTCTGTCGCTCCGGTGGGCCTTGGCGCGGTTCCTCTCTTTGCCACCTTGGTGCCTATTGTGTGTTTTGGACGGCCTAGTGGTGGAACTCGTTCCGTTGCCCTTTCTGGGTCCATTGGTCCCTCTGGTACCTTGCCGCTTCACTATGCTGCGGTTCTTCTCTCTGCCACCTCTCGTTTACGGGCGGCTGACTGTGGCTCCACCTTTGTTCTGTGGCCACTTGCCTGTTAAAGGCCTCTTCCTCCTGCGCTAATTCCTCAAACTCCTCTGCTAGGCCCATCACCTCCTCTAAAGACGCGCAGGCGTATAGCCTTATGAAAATCTTCATCCTTGGCTTTTCGACGAGCCTCTCGATTACTTCTTTCGTGGTTTTCCCTAATGGTTTCATTAGTGACTGAAGGTCCACCATGACTCTTTGAAAGGCTCTCCGCGACGCTGCTTCCGTTGGCGAACTTGGTCCGCCAACTTTTCGAAGTATCCTTTCGGCAGGAAAAAATTCTCGAAGCTTGCCTTGAACCTCGCCCATGTTGGCCATTCTTCGTCGTTCATGATGAACCATCTTTGGGCCCTGCCCTGCAGTAGTTCTGGCATGGCTATGGGGATCGTGTTTATGTCTTATCCGTATGTCTTTGCGGACCTCGTTACTCGGTCCAGGAACTCTAACGGGTCCCCTGTGCCGTCGAAACGAAACGACCAGTCTCGCACCTGTCTGGCTACTTTGGCGTAATCCACCGGGGCCGGAACATACTTTCTTGACTGCGGCTCTATGCTCCTTCCCATTCTTGGATCTGGTACCGCCAGGCTCTCTATACACTTCTCTGTTTCGCTGGCTGCTCTCTGCCTGGGGGTTGATCTTTGTCCAAACCTTTCCTCTAGGCCGTGCGTTAACGCCAGTACCTCCTCTTCCTTGGATTCGTCGACCCACCTCGCCACTGAGGATCTCATCGCTTCCACAGTCCCGTCTGCTGGTAGACCGAGCTCTCTACACACTTCGCTCAGCTCCTCCTTTTTCAATGTGTAGATCCAATTCTTTTTTCCCATCTTTCTTCTATGTTATTTTCTAGGCTAAATGCAATCACGAAGTTTGGTGTAACGAACTGTCTTTTCTGCTTCCGCTCGCAACAATATGTCGCGGCTAGCTCACAGAGTTTCGCGGATCCGTTCCACCGAATTTATAGATTCGACGTGATTGCCCAAGCCAAGAAAGTAATACAAATAGCTTGAAGTTTCCACACTCTTTATTTTGAGACCTCTTTACACTACAAAAGGCTTTCTTTCTCTTTTACTCGTTGCTCCTTCCGTTCCTGTTGGCTCCGTCGTCGGCGTCCTATGCGGGTTACTCCGCCGTTACTCCGTCGCGGATGGTACTCCTGTCGCCGCGCTGCCAGCGATTCCGCTACCCTCTGCCCTTTGGCCTTGAGAAAACACCCCCTTGGGTCGACTACGACTGATCTGACGGTTGGCTGCGGTCGGTCGCCTCCGCTACACCGGGACACCGTGCATACGCTCCGGTGCCAGGTTTGGGAGTTTGTTTGCTGACTGCCGCCTTCGCTACACCGGGACACCGTGCATACGCTCCGGCGCCAGGTTTGGAAGTTGCCGTGTGACGTCTCCGCTACACCGGGACACCGTGCATACGCTCCGGTGCCAGGTTTGGAAGCCGCCGTGTGCCTGATCGTATTGTCGCGCTCCCGCTACACCGGGACACCGTGCATACGCGCCGGCGGACCCGAGTTCGTAGTGGCGGGGCTGGTGACTAGGGTGTTCTCACTTGGTTGCGATTCCAGGAGTCGGTAAGGCGTACGCCAGACTTATCCTTTCTTCACTTCTTTGCAAGGCTACCTGCCGTGTTCGGGAATGGCTCAACTCGACTCTGACGCCTCGGGCTTGTAGAGGAAACCGTCCAGCAACGGATCCTTGTCTCCCTTGTTCTGTACGTCTCGTGGTTATCGGGCGTGTGATCCTAAGCAGGCCTCCTTGTTTCGCAGGACCACGCCTGTTGGTTATGATTTCAGGAGTTGGTAAGGCATACGCCAGATTTATCCTTTCCTCACTTCCTTGCAAGGCTACCTGCCGTGTTCGGGAGTGGCTCAACTCGGTCTCCCCACCCTGGTTCTGTCTTGTGTCTCGTCCTTTACGTCTCGTGTACACCGGGCGTGCGATCTCGAGTCGGTCTATCCTTGTCTCGCAGGACCACGCCTCTTGGTTATGATTTCAGGAGTCGGTAAGGCATACGCCAGACTTATCCTTTCCTCACTTCCTTGCAAGGCTACCTGCCGTGTTCGGGAATGAACCAACTCGACTACACGACCCTGGGTTTCCAGAGGAAGGTCCAGCAATGGATCCTTTCCTTATTTTCTTATTCGCTCTCCTTGCGCTTGGCTGTCGGATTCTCCAAAGGCGGTCCTTCAACTCAAACAAAACCAGAATCCTTTTTAGAAACGCTCTAACACTTGAATGGCGGACTCTCCACAGGCGGTCCTCCAACTCAACGCTACAAGCTTCCTAAAAAGACTCGTCCCGAGCCGCTCCAATGGGACTCCTTTTATACTGACTGGAGCGCCCGTTAATCCTCCTGGATTCTGCTCCTGCCGTTAATCCTGCTTCCAGAATCACGCCACTTTCCCGTTGGCGGGTCGCTGTCCGTGGCCCCTCGTCTCCTCCGGCCACGGATCTCTGCTGCTGGTGCGTGGTGCACCGGTGGGCTTCCAGGGCCCGTTGCACTCTTCGTCGCGACCCTGTCTTAGCGTGTGGGGAGACGTGTTGTTCAATAAGGGAGCTAGCTAAGCATAATATTTTTCCCTAGTGAAACAAGGTGGATAAAAAAAAAATTAATGCCATCCCTTTGAAATGGTGTAGGTAAGTTCTACTTCGGTTACACATTTGAAGGACATTTCAGATTATCCAGTTAAATTTCCCTTTGATATGAAACTACAAACCAAAGAACCAAAGATTGCATTTGTACAATGAAAATAGAAATGAGTTATGTTAAGTTGAGGCGACGAGGTGGGGCCAGTCACTGACACCCCCATCCACTTTAGCCGCCGGGGCTCCATATGATACCGCATAGGCAAGAGGTCCTACAAGGGGACCTCCCCCCTCCTATCTACTAATGTGCCCAAGAGTGTGTTATTTTTCCTGCGGCAGCTCGCGGTCCCATCAAGCTTTCCGGATTTAGGTAACAAGTCTGCGTGGAGCGAGGTGTGTTAGGTCCGTCATTGCACTGTCGACTGTCTCTTCCTCTTCTACATCCCCACAGCTCCTGCAGTAATCATAGTGTGGCACCGCTAATCTAGCCACGTGTGCTCCTATTAAACAATGTCCCGTGATGGCCTTGACTGCAAGACTGCAGTCCTGCCTAATGAGAGTGATAAGCATCATTGATCTTTTCCTGGAGCGGATAGACCATATCATGCGTCAGTTCCTGCAGTTTTGGAGATTTCTCTATTTCCTCAGTGCAACGCAGTCAAAGTGATCTCTGCATCTTAGCCTACACGTAGCTAATGGAATGCTTACAAGTTCCTTCTCTGGGAGGAGAGGATTGGTAGTGCCTGCCCTTGCTAGTTCATCAGCGTGCCAATTTCCCTCGTGGTCCCTATGTCCGGGCAACCATATGAGGTGGATGTCATGCTGTTCTGCCATCTCGTTAAGAGATCTGCGACAGTCATTCACTGTCCTGGAGTTGGATGAAAAACCGCCAAGGGCTTTGAGTGCCGCTTGACTGAAAAGATACAGATTGTGTCTTGATTGCCAGTAAGTGCTGGAGATCATAGTGCTTCCCCGATAGCTATTACTTCTGCTTGGAACACTTACTTCTGCATTGATTATCGAGCATGGCAGGATGTTGTTGAACGCACCTTCTATGTCTAGAAAAGCAATGAGTGCGTATTCTTTGTCACTAAGTGCCTTTTCGACGAACGAAGTGATCTCGTGGAGTGCCGTCTCCGTGGATCGGTCCTTCCTATACGCATGATGTGATCCCGAGATATCATCTGGGTTAATGGAAAGATTAATGTGGAGGCTCTCTCCATTATCTTGAGGAGGAAGGACGACAGGCTTATAGGTCTGAAGTCCTTAGGGGTGCAGTGTGATGGTGTTCCCGCTTTGGGCAAAATTGAGTCGGTTGTAATCCGATCCGAGTCCCGATTGAGTTGAGATTGTAATTGAAAAATGAAGATCTGGGAGAGGCCACGAAATTGGCTGATGATGCTTTGAACGACGCCAAGTAAAAGCGTGAAAACGAGGATTTATGCTTCCAAATTGTTTATCAAAAAGTTTCTGAAATTTGTTCGGAATACGAGATTGAAATGAAAATGCCTCGTCGATGCAGTCGACAAAAAAAATCGTTGCAACGTTGAAGGAAAAACAGTTGAAGAGTATTACAAAATCGCATTTTACATATCTTTTCTCGACACCTACATTTCTCATCTTCAGAGTCGATTCGAAAAACACAAAACAGTTTTTCAAAGTTTTGGACAGCTATTCCTCAAACAAAGATTCGAAGAGAAGAAATGTGCAAGCCTCTACCAATTTAACGAAGTAATACTGGATTGTTCCGAGAGTAATTTCATTTCATAAGTTAAAATGTGGAGACAACGGATCTGCAATCAAAACATCGAAAATGCACTTGATGCATTAGCAGTGAGTATCTCCCAAATATTTAGCTAAAAAATAATGCCAGGTTTCTCATATATTGTACCAAAAAATCTGATTGATTATAATAGAAATAGATTATCATTTATTTTCTATTTAATTTAAAAACAAAATTTTTTAATTTAAAAGAATCAGAGAAAAATTACTAATTACTAAATCACGACTTCTTGACAATTAATTGAGTAAGAGATATTTTTGGTGCAATTTGAAACAAAGTAAAGTAAACAATATCCATTGAAAATCTAAATAGAAGGAATTTTTGCAGATCATAAGTGGCAGATTTTGAAAAAACAAAATCCTACGAGTTTTGGCGGGGATACCCGTGACCACAGCAACTTCAGAACGATCATTTTCTACTTTGAGGAGAATGATTATCTGAGAAACACGATGGGTCAAGAGCGTCTCAATGGTCTTGCATCTTTGAACATTCATCATCGCATAACTTTGACTGAAGACGAAATTCTTAGAAAGTTTTTTAAAAAACATAAGAAAATTTAAGAGCGACTAGAATCGTTTGTGCATCATATATTTTTTCTTGATCAGTCATATTGATTAAATTCGTAATTATCTTCTTTGTTATTATCTTCTATTGCATTAACTATTCGAAAATAAAATAAAATTTGTGTAAAAAATTCAATAAATTACGAAATTCTATTAATATTTTTGTGTTTCAAACTTCACCAAAATGCCCAATAAAAGCATAAAATTTGAAAGTATATGATACCACTGGGGGGTTCGAACCCGAAAACCCGCCCTCCCTGAAAAGGAAAATGTTAAAATAATGTATAATTTTCAAATGGAGTAACAAAAATAGTTTCAATAAATTTTGACTGTGTTTCGTTCTCTTTTAAATGAACGCACACCTTTTTGGACTTTTTTTTATATTTGGATTGAGGTCAGATCCTTTAATTTAGAAAATTAGAAGAAGTTATTAGTTAACTTATCCGAAAGGTATCCTGAGAAAGTATTGACCGATGAAGCTGTAGCTCTTCTTATAGATGAGAGCTTAACAAAAAAAAAACAGTGTTGTTCAATAAGGGAGCTAGCTAAGCATAATATTTTTCCCTAGTGAAACAAGGTGGATACAAAAAAAATTAATGCCATCCCTTTGAAATGGTGTAGGTAAGTTCTACTTTGGATACACATTTAATCCAATCCGAGTCCCGATTGAGTTGAGATTGTAATTGAAAAATCAAGATCTGGGAGAGGCCATGAAATTGGCTGATGATGCTTTGAACGACGCCAAGTAAAAGCGTGAAAACGAGGATTTATGCTTCCAAATTGTTTATCAAAAAGTTTCTGAAATTTGTTCGGAATACGAGATTGAAATGAAAATTCCTCGTCGATGCAGTCGACAAAAAAAAAGTTGCAACGTTGAAGCAAAAACAGTTGAAGAGTATTACAAAATTGCATTTTACATACCTTTTCTCGACACCTACATTTCTCATCTTCAGAGTCGATTCGAAATACACAAAACAGTTTTTCAAAGTTTTGGACAGCTATTCCTCAAACAAAGATTCGAAGAGAAGAAATGTGCAAGCCAAAATTCCCAGATAATAGTTGGCTAAAAAATAATTCCAGGTTTCTCATATATTGTACCAAAAAATCTGATTGATTATAATACAAATAGATTATCATTTATTTTGTATTTAATTTAAAAACAAAATTTTTTAATTTAAAAGAATCAGAGAAAAATTACTTATTAATTGAGTAAGAGATATTATTGGTTCAATTTGAAACAAAGTAAAGTAAACAATATCCATTGAAAATCTAAATAGAAGGAATTTTTGCAGATCATAAATGGCAGAACTTTCAAAAACGTCAACAAAATCCTACGAGTTTTTGGCGGTGATACCCGTGACCACAGCAACTTCAGAACGATCATTTTCTACTTTGAGGAGAATGATTATCTGAGAAACACGATGGGTCAAGAGCGTCTCATTGGTCTTGCATCTTTGAACATTCATCATCGCATAACTTTGACTGAAGACGAAATTCTTAGAAAGTTTTTTAAAAAACATAAGAAAATTTAAGTGCGACTAGAATCGTTTGTGCATCATATATATTTTTTCTTGATCAGTCATATTGATTAAATTCGTAATTATCTTCTTTGTTATTATCTTCTATTGCATTACCTATTCGAAAATAAATTAAAATTTGTGTAAAAAATTCAATAAATTACGAAATTCTATTAATATTTTTGTGTTTCAACTTCACCAAAATGCCCAATAAAAGCATAAAATTTATGATATGATACCACTGATATGATAGGTATATGATACCACTGGGGGGTTCGAACCCGAAAACCCGTCCTCCCTGAGAAGGAAAATGTTAAAATAAAGTATAATTTTCAAATGGAGTAACAAAAATAGTTTCAATAAATTTTGACTGTGTTTCGTTCTCTTTTAAATGAACGCACACCTTTTTGCACTTTTTTTTTTATATTTGGATTGAGGTCAGATCCTTTAATTTAGAAAATTAAAAGAAGTTATTAGTTAACTTATCCGAAAGGTATCCTGAGAAAGTATTGACCGATGAAGCTGTAGCTCTTCTTATAGATGAGAGCTTAACAAAAAAAAAACAGTGTTGTTCAATAAGGGAGCTAGCTAAGCATAATATTTTTCCCTAGTGAAACAAGGTGGATAAAAAAAAAATTAATGCCATCCCTTTGAAATGGTGTAGGTAAGTTCTACTTTGGATACACATTTAATCCAATCCGAGTCCCGATTGAGTTGAGATTGTAATTGAAAAATCAAGATCTGGGAGAGGCCATGAAATTGGCTGATGATGCTTTGAACGACGCCAAGTAAAAGCGTGAAAACGAGGATTTATGCTTCCAAATTGTTTATCAAAAAGTTTCTGAAATTTGTTCGGAATACGAGATTGAAATGAAAATGCCTCGTCGATGCAGTCGACAAAAAAAATCGTTGCAACGTTGAAGCAAAAACAGTTGAAGAGTATTACAAAATCGCATTTTACATACCTTTTCTCGACACCTACATTTCTCATCTTCAGAGTCGATTCTAAAAACTCAAAACAGTTTTTCAAAGTTTTGGACAGCTATTCCTCAAACAAGGATTCGACGAGAAGAAATGTGCAAGCCTCTATCAATTTAACGAAGTAATACTGGATTGTTTCGAGAGTAATTTCATTTCATAAGTCAAAATGTAGAGACAACGGATCTGCAATCAAAACATCGAAAATGCACTTGATGCATTAGCAGTGAGTAAAAAATAATTCCAGGTTTCTCATATATTGTACCAAAAAATCTGATTGATTATAATACAAATAGATTATCATTTATATTGTATTTAATTTAAAAACAAAATTTTTTAATTTAAAAGAATCAGAGAAAAATTACTAATTAATTGAGTAAGAGATATTTTTGGTGCAATTTGAAACAAAGTAAAGTAAACAATATCCATTGAAAATCTAAATAGAAGGAATTTTTGCAGATCATAAATGGCAGAACTTTCAAAAGCGTCAACAAAATCCTACGAGTTTTTGGCGGTGATACCCGTGACCACAGCAACTTCAGAACGATCATTTTCTACTTTGAGGAGAATGATTATCTGAGAAACACGATGGGTCAAGAGCGTCTCATTGGTCTTGCATCTTTGAACATTCATCATCGCATAACTTTGACTGAAGACGAAATTCTTAGAAAGTTTTTTAAAAAACATAAGAAAATTTAAGAGCGACTAGAATCGTTTGTGCATCATATATATTTTTTCTTGATCAGTCATATTGATTAAATTCGTAATTATCTTCTTTGTTATTATCTTCTATTGCATTACCTATTCGAAAATAAATTAAAATTTGTGTAAAAAATTCAATAAATTACGAAATTCTATTAATATTTTTGTGTTTCAACTTCACCAAAATGCCCAATAAAAGCATAAAATTTATGATATGATACCACTGATATGATAGGTATATGATACCACTGGGGGGGTTCGAACCCGAAAACCCGTCCTGAGAAGGAAAATGTTAAAATAAAGTATAATTTTCAAATGGAGTAACAAAAATAGTTTCAATAAATTTTGACTGTGTTTCGTTCTCTTTTAAATGAACGCACACCTTTTTGGACTTTTTTTTTTATATTTGGATTGAGGTCAGATCCTTTCATTTAGAAAATTAGAAGAAGTTATTAGTTAACTTATCCGAAAGGTATCCTGAGAAAGTATTGACCGATGAAGCTGTAGCTCTTCTTACAGATGAGAGCTTAACAAAAAAAAAACAGTGTTGTTCAATAAGGGAGCTAGCTAAGCATAATATTTTTCCCTAGTGAAACAAGGTGGATAAAAAAAAAAAATTAATGCCATCCCTTTGAAATGGTGTAGGTAAATTCTACTTCGGATAAACATTTGAAGGACATTTCAGATTATCAAGTTAAATTTTCCTTTGATATGCAACTACAACCAACGAACAAATACAATAACAATAGAAATGAATTATGTTAGGTTGAGGCGGCGATGCGGGGCCAGTCACTGACACCCCCATCCACTTGAGCCGCCGGGGCTCCATATGATACCGCATAGGCAAGAGGTCCTACAAGGGGACCTCCCCCCTCCTATCTACTAATGTGCCCAAGAGTGTGTTATTTTTCCTGCGGCGGCTCGCGGTCCCATCAAGCTTTCCGGATTTAGGTAACAAGTCTGCGTGGAGCGAGGTGTGTTAGGTCCGTGAGTGCAATGACACTGGAGGTGTGCGACTGTCTCTTCCTCTTCTACATCCCCACAGCTCCTGCAGTAATCATAGTGTGGCACCGCTAATCTAGCCACGTGTGCTCCTATTAAACAATGTCCCGTGATGGCCTTGACTGCAAGACTGCAGTCCTGCCTAATGAGAGTGATAAGCATCATTGATCTTTTCCTAGAGCGGATAGACCATATCATGCGTCAGTTCCTGCAGTTTTGGAGATTTCTCTATTTCCTCAGTGCAACGCAGTCAAAGTGATCTCTGCATCTTAGCCTACACGTAGCTAAGGGAATGCTTACAAGTTCCTTCTCTGGGAGGAGAGGATTGGTAGTGCATGCCCTTGCTAGTTCATCAGCGGCGCAATTTCCCTCGTGGTCCCTATGTCCGGGCAACCATATGAGGTGGATGTCATGCTGTTCTGCCATCTCGTTAAGAGATCTGCGACAGTCATTCACTGTCCTGGAGTTGGATGAAAAACCGCCAAGGGCTTTGAGTGCCGCTTGACTGAAAAGATACAGATTCTGTCTTGATTGCCAGTAAGTGCTGGAGATCATAGTGCTTCCCCGATAGCTATTACTTCTGCTTGGAACACTTACTTCTGCATTGATTATCGAGCATGGCAGGATGTTGTTGAACGCACCTTCTATGTCTAGAAAAGCAATGAGTGCGTATTCTTTGTCACTAAGTGCCTTTTCGACGAACGTAGTGATCTCGTGGAGTGCCGTCTCCGTGGATCGGTCCTTCCTATACGCATGCTGTGATCCCGAGATATCATCTGGGTTAATGGAAAGATTAATGTGGAGGCTCTCTCCATTATCTTGAGGAGGAAGGACGACAGGCATATAGGTCTGAAGTCCTTAGGGGTGCAGTGTGATGGTGTTCCCGCTTTGGGCAAAATTGAGTCGGTTGTAATCCGATCCGAGTCCCGATTGAGTTGAGATTGTAATTGAAAAATGAAGATCTGGGAGAGGCCACGAAATTGGCTGATGATGCTTTGAACGACGCCAAGTAAAAGCGTGAAAACGAGGATTTACGCTTCCAAATTGTTTATCAAAAAGTTTCTGAAATTTGTTCGGAATACGAGATTGAAATGAAAATGCCTCGTCGATGCAGTCGACAAAAAAAATCGTTGCAACGTTGAAGCAAAAACAGTTGAAGAGTATTACAAAATCGCATTTTACATACCTTTTCTCGACACCTACATTTCTCATCTTCAGAGTCGATTCGAAAAACTCAAAACAGTTTTTCAAAGTTTTGGACAGCTATTCCTCAAACAAAGATTCGAAGAGAAGAAATGTGCAAGCCTCTACCAATTTAACGAAGTAATACTGGATTGTTCCGAGAGTAATTTCATTTCATAAGTCAAAATGTAGAGACAACGGATCTGCAATCAAAACATCGAAAATGCACTTGATGCATTAGCAGTGAGTATCTCCCAAAATTCCCAGATAATAGTTGGCTAAAAAATAATTCCAAATTTCTCATATATTGTACCAAAAAATCTGATTGATTATAATACAAATAGATTATCATTTATTTTGTATTTAATTTAAAAACAAAATTTTTTAATTTAAAAGAATCAGAGAAAAATTACTAATTAATTGAGTAAGAGATATTTTTGGTGCAATTTGAAACAAAGTAAAGTAAACAATATCCATTGAAAATCTAAATAGAAGGAATTTTTGCAGATCATAAATGGCAGAACTTTCAAAAACGTCAACAAAATCCTACGAGTTTTGGCGGTGATACCCGTGACCACAGCAACTTCAGAACGATCATTTTCTACTTTGAGGAGAATGATTATCTGAGAAACACGATGGGTCAAGAGCGTCTCATTGGTCTTGCATCTTTGAACATTCATCATCGCATAACTTTGACTGAAGACGAAATTCTTAGAAAGTTTTTTAAAAAACATAAGAAAATTTAAGAGCGACTAGAATCGTTTGTGCATCATATATATTTTTTCTTGATCAGTCATATTGATTAAATTCGTAATTATCTTCTTTGTTATTATCTTCTATTGCATTACCTATTCGAAAATAAATTAAAATTTGTGTAAAAAATTCAATAAATTACGAAATTCTATTAATATTTTTGTGTTTCAACTTCACCAAAATGCCCAATAAAAGCATAAAATTTATGATATGATACCACTGATATGATAGGTATATGATACCACTGGGGGGTTCGAACCCGAAAACCCGTCCTCCCTGAGAAGGAAAATGTTAAAATAAAGTATAATTTTCAAATGGAGTAACAAAAATAGTTTCAATAAATTTTGACTGTGTTTCGTTCTCTTTTAAATGAACGCACACCTTTTTGCACTTTTTTTTTTATATTTGGATTGAGGTCAGATCCTTTAATTTAGAAAATTAAAAGAAGTTATTAGTTAACTTATCCGAAAGGTATCCTGAGAAAGTATTGACCGATGAAGCTGTAGCTCTTCTTATAGATGAGAGCTTAACAAAAAAAAAACAGTGTTGTTCAATAAGGGAGCTAGCTAAGCATAATATTTTTCCCTAGTGAAACAAGGTGGATAAAAAAAAAATTAATGCCATCCCTTTGAAATGGTGTAGGTAAGTTCTACTTTGGATACACATTTAATCCAATCCGAGTCCCGATTGAGTTGAGATTGTAATTGAAAAATCAAGATCTGGGAGAGGCCATGAAATTGGCTGATGATGCTTTGAACGACGCCAAGTAAAAGCGTGAAAACGAGGATTTATGCTTCCAAATTGTTTATCAAAAAGTTTCTGAAATTTGTTCGGAATACGAGATTGAAATGAAAATGCCTCGTCGATGCAGTCGACAAAAAAAATCGTTGCAACGTTGAAGCAAAAACAGTTGAAGAGTATTACAAAATCGCATTTTACATACCTTTTCTCGACACCTACATTTCTCATCTTCAGAGTCGATTCGAAAAACACAAAACAGTTTTTCAAAGTTTTGGACAGCTATTCCTCAAACAAAGATTCGAAGAGAAGAAATGTGCAAGCCTCTACCAATTTAACGAAGTAATACTGGATTGTTCCGAGAGTAATTTCATTTCATAAGTTAAAATGTGGAGACAACGGATCTGCAATCAAAACATCGAAAATGCACTGGATGCATTAGCAGTGAGTATCTCCCAAATATTTAGCTAAAAAACAAGAAAGGAAAGCTAACTTCGGTCGGAGCCGAAGTTGATACACCCTTGCAGTTAAAACCGGATATATATCGCAAACATCGGATATAGTTGGCCGATCCTAATAAAATTTGGTAGGTTAGATGAACTGATCAAACCAAAACTAGAATCTGTACCAAGTTCCAGCTTTCTATCTTCAAAAACACGAAAGTTGGGTCATTTCCGATCGTTCAGTTATATGGCAGCTATAGGATATAGTTGGCCGATCCTTATGAAATTCGGCACGTCGTATTATTTTGCCAAAAATAGCTTTCATGTCAAATTTGAACTCTCTAACTCTAAAAACATCAAAGTTATACCATTTCCGATCAATCAGTTATATGGCAGCTATAGGATATAGTCGACCGATCCCGGTCGTTCCGACTTATATACTGCGTGCAAAGGAAAGAAGG
The DNA here is from genome assembly GCF_030179905.1 of Drosophila bipectinata. Lineage (NCBI taxonomy): Eukaryota > Metazoa > Arthropoda > Insecta > Diptera > Drosophilidae > Drosophila > Drosophila bipectinata. The sequence continues at coordinate 6,874,359 of NC_091740.1, read as the reverse complement.
GTGTGTGCAAAGTTTCAAGTCGATAGCTTTAAAACTGAGAGACAAGTTCGCGTAGAAACAGACAGACAGACAGACGGACAGAAGGACAGACGGACAGACGGACATGCTCATATCAACTCAGGAGGTGATCCTGATCAAGAATATATATACTTTATAGGGTCGGAGATGTCTCCTTCACTGCGTTGCACACTTTTGGACAAAATTATAATACCCTCTGCAAGGGTATAAAAATTACTAATTACTAAATCACGATGTCGGGTCAAGCAGCAGCACGGCGTTTAATGTTTATGTTTAAATAATGTTTATGTAATGTTTAGTGTAATTATTAGTGTAATGTTTACTTATTATGCTTTAGTTTGTACAAAGTGTGATAGGATAACTCCAGGGGATTGGTTTTAGTTGGTCTTTATTTGGAAGGAGCAGCAAAGGTGCCGCTCCATCATTTAGATGGAGCAGCTGAGGTGCCGCTCCAACGATCAAAATGTCTCTGTTCTTTTACAATATTTCTTAAGTCTAAGTAAGGCTAAGTCTCGTAGCAGCGCTGCTCGCAGGCGGCGGCAGAGAGACGGCTATGTACTTATATATAAAGGAATATAATAATATATGTTGTTATGCGCTCTCAAGTGGAGGCGCGAGGGGTATGCATATGCTGACCGTTTGTTACGATTATGCTGACACTAGCACTTTCTGTGTGCGGGCTAAGGCATAACGATCGGTTCATATTTCGGCCACTTAGGGTTTATGACCGGGACTTTGGATTATGTAAACACTGCAACAAAGTGTTACAGTGCGCACCCTTTAAGTACTCTCGGTACAGTGGGTATTCAATATATGTGCATACTACATCTCCCTCCTTTTGAAAAATAACGTAATATAATGAAGTTATTTTTATAATAAAAATTTTTAATTAATACATTTTTTTTTTTATTTATTTGTTTTGTTTTATGTGGTTAGAATCATAGAAAATGAAATTATTAAAAGAATATGTGTATTTATTTATCTATGTATGTGTGTCTTTGTATGGCCATACTAAGTGCAATTTATGAAATAAAGATTTTTAATCTACCCTTATGAACTTTTTGTTTTTTATGTTTATTATTTGCTATTACTATGTTATCTCTATCTCCTATTTCCGTTACTATATACGGACCTGTATATTTAGGATCTAACTTATGACCTGTCTCGTTTTTTAATAAAACTTTGTCACCTACTGATATATCTATATCCCTTACTTTATGATCGTATAGTAGTTTATTTCTATTCTTATTTGCTTCTAACATAACTCTAGCTCTTTTATAGGCTACTTCTAATCTATACTTACTCTTCTTAGCATAGTCATCTATATTATATAGTGCTTCTACACTATCTATGCTATTAAAATGTTTTGGCAAATTACTTGTTTTACCGAATACTAGCTCATATGGACAATAAGTATGTGCCATAGAGGGGGTCGTGTTGAAACAGAAGACAAAATATTGAAGCCATACGTCCCAATCAGTTTTATCAGCCGATATGTAAGATCGTATGTATTCATTGAAAGTTCTATGACTTCTTTCTATTGTTCCAACTGTCTGGTGGTGGTGTGCTGTGGATGTAATATTTTCAATATTTAAATATTCGCACAAATCGTCTATAATTGAATTCTTATATTCTGTTCCCATGTCCGTAATGAACGTCTTCATTGGACCGTACTTCAGGATAAAAGATTCAAATATTGCTTTAGCGACAGTATTGGCGTTTTTATTCGGAACAGGTATGGCAACTAAATACTTAGTTAAATCACATATTAAAGTGACTGCATACTCATTGCCATTTTCTGATTTTGGCAGTGGACCAATAGTGTCCACTATCACTCTGTCGAAAGCATTTATTGGTGTGTCTGTAATTGTTAAAGGGGTCTTTGTGTGTTTTGTTATTTTTGATTTCTGGCATTTTTGACATTTTCTTACGTACTCAGTTATATCTTTAGACATGCTTTTCCAGTAATAGTGTCTTTTTACTTTGGCCAAAGTTTTTGATATGCCAGTATGACCTCCTTGAATTGGATCATCATGAAATGTAGACAAAATTGCTTCTTTTTCTTTTAAATTTGTTATTTGGGTCACCGGGTTGAGTAGCGCTACTCTTAATGTTTTCAATATTTTATTGCCCATTAATTTAAATTTATCTATTGAAGTATATTCAAAGATATTTTCCCACGGTGCCACTTTGAGTTGGCTGATTTTATGTATACCGGCTTGCATTTCAAGCCTTTGGAAAAATTGATCTAAATCAATAACTCCATTAGTATATAAATCGCTAACATCATATCTTGCAGTAATTTTTCTGCCTTGTTTAAATAAACATAACATATTTTTTATCTGCAAGGTCACTACTTTACGTACTTCATTGTTTATGACGTCGTATACGTTGGGCTTAGAAGCTTTATTTAAAGATTGCCTTGGCAATTCTTGTTCTTGATTTTCCGCGCGGAATTTTTGTCTACTTTGATATCTAGTAGTGACTTTTAATACATTTCTAGTTATATTTTGTAGATCTTTGATGGTTATTCTTGATAACGCATCAGCTACATGATTATCTTTTCCCTAAAAAATTTTCGACTGTAAAGTCGACTGCCCAGTTGCTTCAGTGCAACTATTGACGAATTTGGAAACGGCTTCGTTCATAGTACTGAATGTGCCTGCTTGCATGATAAGTTTTACCTTATCAATTGTGCAGTTTTTTGTCATTGCTTTGACTGCATGCTGCATGGAATAATTCCTGGCTAGCTCTAAAGATAAACCATCTGATATATATGCACCTTCTAAGGCTTTCGTCATCTGCTCAATTTCTTGTGTGTATTGGTTAGCAGTTTTATTGCGCTGCTGTAGATTCATCAGCTTCGCTGATAATACCTCAACAGTTTCGCCTTTGACGTTGCTTCTTAGTCTAGCAATCACCTCAGTAATTGTTGTTTCATTACCGATTAGATTCCTGGCGACACCTTTTAGCTTTGTTTTAATGATGGAAATAGCTAATTCTTCGTGCTCGCCTTTTATTGATTGTATTATTTGTAAAGCATCAATGAAACTTGTTAAATTTTCAGCCTTACCATCAAAAACTGGTATAAGCTTAGATGCTGTGTTAATAAAATCAATATTTGATTGTGCCATTGTGATGGATTTATCTATCTTGTATTCTATGACACTCGAAGTATCTGAATCTGTAGAGTTATCCAGATCAGTGTATACCGCCGGAATAGTAAGATTATTTAAATCTGTATCTTCTATTTTGGGGTTTACTTTGGGAAGCTCTTCTGACTCAGATTCTTTCGTTTCTGTTGATTCCGAGTCAGGTGCAGTGTCAACTGCTATTGGAGTGTTTAGAACGGTTGGTAACGATATTTCTAAACTGAACTTTTGTTTAATAAATATTAAATTAGATCGTAGTCGTATCAAAAGTTTCGATACCTGTGACCAATGTTCTTGATTTAATCTTTCTCTATGATCATGTATTAGCATACGCGCTTCATTAAAGCACTCTACTAATATTTCAACGTGCTTCCTAACCGTATTCTTTTGAATGGGTCTATTCTGAGTTAGGGACTTGTACGATTTGTCAAAATTTGTTTTAATTATTGATAACTCCTCGTACAATTTTTTCCAATCCATGCCTTTAGTTTAGCCATACTTTTGTAGAGATAATTACGTAATATATTTTAATATTTATTTTCTTTTATTTCATTGTCTTAGATTGTAGGTGTTTACATTTGTGTATAATAATTTTGTTTGTTTTTTTTTTATACCCTTGCAGAGGGTATTATAATTTTGGTCAAAAGTGTGCAACGCAGTGAAGGAGACATCTCCGACCCTATAAAGTATATATATTCTTGATCAGGATCACCTACTGAGTTGATATGAGCATGTCCGTCCGTCTGTCTGTCTGTTTCTACGCGAACTAGTCTCTCAGTTTTAAAGCTATCGTCTTGAAACTTTGCACACACCCTTCTTTCCTTTGCACGCAGTATATAAGTCGGAACGGCCCGGATCGGCCGACTATATCCTATAGCTGCCATATAACTGATTGATCGGAAATGGTATAACTTTTGTGTTTTTAGAGTTAGAGAGTTCAAATTTGACATGAGAGCTATTTTTGGCAAAACATTACGTTATGCCAAATTTCATTAGGATCGGCCGACTATATCCTATAGCTGCCATATAACTGAACGATCGGAAATGACACAACTTTCGTGTTTGAAGATAGAAAGCTGGAATTTAATACAGATTCTATTTTTGGTCAGTTAATCCAACCTACCAAATTTCATTAGGATCGGCCGACTATATCTCATAGCTGCCATATAACTGAACGATCGGAAATGGTATTTGGTAGAAATATCAACTTTCGTATTTTCGAAGATAGAAGTTTGGGACTTTTTTTAGATTTTGTATTGTAATAAATTGGATTATATATTCCTATTCAGATAAGGATCGGCCAACTATATCCGATGTTTGCGATATATATCCGGTATTAACTGCAAGGGTAGCTTTCCTTTCTTGTATTAACGACATTTGCCGTGGAATCTACGACTTTCGTGTCTACTAAACCCATTTTAGATAGTTTATATGTTTTTGTTTTTCCAATTTCAATTATATTTTTCTCTGAGTCATATTTTGTAATGTAACTTAATTTTTCTGGGAAGTAATAGTCAGAATCATTTATTTGATCTGTTTTACTTATGCTATTACTTCTCATTAAAAGGGTATTAAAATGTTTCATAAATTTTAGGAATTTATGCTATTTTTGAATTTATTTTTTTTCTTTCATTAAAATTTTACATAAATTTTTGGGATTTATCGTATTTTTTCTTTAATTTAAAAAAAAAATTTTTCTAAATTTTGTCTTTTTATACCCTTGCAGAGGGTATTATAATTTTGGTCAAAAGTGTGCAACGCAGTGAAGGAGACATCTCCGACCCTATAAAGTATATATATTCTTGATCAGGATCACCTCCTGAGTTGATATGAGCATGTCCGTCTGTCCGTCTGTCCGTATGTCCGCCTGTCTGTCCGTCTGTCTGTCCGTCTGTCTGTCCGTCTGTCTGTTTCTACGCGAACTAGTCTCTCAGTTTTATAGCTATCGTCTTGAAACTTTGCACACACCCTTCTTTCCTTTGCACGCAGTATATAAGTCGGAACGGCCCGGATCGGCCGACTATATCCTATAGCTGCCATATAACTGATTGATCGGAAATTGTATAACTTTGACGTTTTTAAAGTTAGAGAGTTCAAATTTGACATGAGAGCTATTTTTGGCAAAACATTACGACATGCCAAATTTCGTAAGGATCGGCCGACTATATCCTATAGCTGTCATATAACTGAACGATCGGAAATGACCCAACTTTCGTGTTGTTAAAGATAGAAAGCTGGAACTTGGTACAGATTATATTCTTGGTCAGTTAATCCGATCTACTAAATTTCATAACGATCGGCCGACTATATCTTATAGCTGCCATATAACTGAACGATCGGAAATGGTTTTTGGTAGAAATACCACTTTTGGTGTTTTTGAAGATAGAAGCTTGAGACTTTTTTTAGATTTTGTATTGTAATAAATTGGATTATATATTCATATTTCCATAAGGATCGGCCAACTATATCCGATGTTTGCGATATATATCCGGTTTAAACTGCAAGGGTATATAAACTTCGGCTCCGCCCGAAGTTAGCTTTCCTTTCTTGTTTTCTTATCTAACATTTTTTCCTACCTATTATTTGTACAGCTATACGGGCCATACTTTCAAATTGGGCAAAAGAGGTTCCGCTCAATTTTTCAAAAAAATATTATAGTATAAAAAAAAATATGCATCGCAGTGCAATCAAAAAAATTATGCATCGCAGTGCATGGGTAAAAAAAAAATTTCTCCTCAGTTGATTTCCTTTTTTTTCCCCACGTCAGCTGGTCGTCGCCGGTTTGGCTACGCTGACGTTCCCTCGGTGGCGCAGGAGGTGGCGTATTCCCGCACTCTATTTGCTGCTGCTGCTGTCCGGGGCCTTTTGGACTCAGGCGTTACCGGTGCCGGTCCTCGCACAGGTTTGGTTGCAGTGAGGGCTGTCCAGTGGTCCAGGGCAATCCTTCGGGCACGTCTTTTTTAGTTTTGGTAATGGCTTTGGTGGTGGATGTTTTGTTATTATTTTTTCATTAATTTTCTTAATCGATACTGAGTGAGTGGTGGCAATTTTTGGGCTTTTATTCTTGTTGTTTAATAATTCTTCTTTCAGAAAATATAGTTCTGTTTGAAGTTTTTGGGCTGTAGCCCACGCGGGAGGTGGAGTGTTTACGTAGAGTAGCCACTTTAGGTGTGCTACTCTTTTTTTTATTTTTTTCGCGACTCCTCCGCGATTGCCCATAGCTTTTACTCTACTCACTCAGATTTTTGTCGATTTATTTTTCATTTTCCAGTAATATTCCAGTAATTCTCCAGTAATTTTTCAGTAATTTTCAGTAATATTCCAGTAATTCTCCAGTAATTTTTCAGTAATTTTCCAGTAATTTTCTAATGATTTTCTGATTATAGGTATCCTCCTGGGTACATCCTTTTAATCCCTCGATGTCCTTCCATCGCTGTCACGGTCGCCATGTGATAGGATAACTCCAGGGGATTGGTTTTAGTTGGTCTTTATTTGGAAGGAGCAGCAAAGGTGCCGCTCCATCATTTAGATGGAGCAGCTGAGGTGCCGCTCCAACGATCAAAATGTCTCTGTTCTTTTACAATATTTCTTAAGTCTAAGTAAGGCTAAGTCTCGTAGCAGCGCTGCTCGCAGGCGGCGGCAGAGAGACGGCTATGTACTTATATATAAAGGAATATAATAATATATGTTGTTATGCGCTCTCAAGTGGAGGCGCGAGGGGTATGCGTATGCTGACCGTTTGTTACGATTATGCTGACACTAGCACTTTCTGTGTGCGGGCTAAGGCATAACGATCGGTTCATATTTCGGCCACTTAGGGTTTATGACCGGGACTTTGGATTATGTAAACACTGCAACAAAGTGTTACAGTGCGCACCCTTTAAGTACTCTCGGTACAGTGGGTATTCAATATATGTGCATACTACAAAAGGCTTTGTTGATCGCAAGCCGACTCTCTCTCGGCCGCTCGACTCAACAAGCTTTCCATAGAGGTTTAGCTCGGCAATGTCTAAGTCGGGCCGCCCTCTCCACTTTCGAGAGCTTTAGCTCGAGGTGACTTGTCGGGCCGCCCTCTCTCTGTATTTACTTGAGTCCCTGCATGCACCATAAGCTGGTCTATCTGCGGATCATCCGGCTTCATCTGCATGCAGGAATAAACATTTGTAACGTCCAAAATTAATTAAATTCGTCTTTTATTTACGGCATTGAAAACGCTCAATGACCAAACACACGACTTATTGACAATTAATTGAGTAAGAGATATTTTTGGTGCAATTTGAAACAAAGTAAAGTAAACAATATCCATTGAAAATCTAAATAGAAGGAATTTTTGCAGATCATAAATGGCAGAACTTTCAAAAACGTCAACAAAATCCTACGAGTTTTGGCGGTGATACCCGTGACCACAGCAACTTCAGAACGATCATTTTCTACTTTGAGGAGAATGATTATCTGAGAAACACGATGGGTCAAGAGCGTCTTAATGGTCTTGCATCTTTGAACATTCATCATCGCATAACTTTGACTGAAGACGAAATTCTTAGAAAGTTTTTTAAAAAACATAAGAAAATTTAAGAGCGACTAGAATCGTTTGTGCATCATATATTTTTTCTTGATCAGTCATATTGATTAAATTCGTAATTATCTTCTTCGTTATTATCTTCTATTGCATTAACTATTCGAAAATAAATTATAATTTGTGTAAAAAATTCAATAAATTACGAAATTCTATTAATATTTTTGTGTTTCAACTTCACCAAAATGCCCAATAAAAGCATAAAATTTGAAAGTATATGATACCACTGGGGGGTTCGAACCCGAAAACCCGCCCTCCCTGAAAAGGAAAATGTTAAAATAAAGTATAATTTTCAAATGGAGTAACAAAAATAGTTTCAATAAATTTTGACTGTGTTTCGTTCTCTTTTAAATGAACGCACACCTTTTTGGACTTATTTTTTATATTTGGATTGAGGTCAGATCCTTTAATTTAGAAAATTAAAAGAAGTTATTAGTTAACTTATCCGAAAGGTATCCTGAGAAAGTATTGACCGATGAAGCTGTAGCTCTTCTTATAGATGAGAGCTTAACAAAAAAAAAACAGTGTTGTTCAATAAGGGAGCTAGCTAAGCATAATATTTTTCCCTAGTGAAACAAGGTGGATAAAAAAAAAATTAATGCCATCCCTTTGAAATGGTGTAGGTAAGTTCTACTTTGGATACACATTTAATCCAATCCGAGTCCCGATTGAGTTGAGATTGTAATTGAAAAATCAAGATCTGGGAGAGGCCATGAAATTGGCTGATGATGCTTTGAACGACGCCAAGTAAAAGCGTGAAAACGAGGATTTATGCTTCCAAATTGTTTATCAAAAAGTTTCTGAAATTTGTTCGGAATACGAGATTGAAATGAAAATGCCTCGTCGATGCAGTCGACAAAAAAAATCGTTGCAACGTTGAAGCAAAAACAGTTGAAGAGTATTACAAAATCGCATTTTACATACCTTTTCTCGACACCTACATTTCTCATCTTCAGAGTCGATTCGAAAAACACAAAACAGTTTTTCAAAGTTTTGGACAGCTATTCCTCAAACAAAGATTCGAAGAGAAGAAATGTGCAAGCCTCTACCAATTTAACGAAGTAATACTGGATTGTTCCGAGAGTAATTTCATTTCATAAGTCAAAATGTGGAGACAACGGATCTGCAATCAAAACATCGAAAATGCACTTGATGCATTAGCAGTGAGTATCTCCCAAATTCCCAGATAATATTTGGCTAAAAAATAATGCCATTTTTCTCAAAAAAATCTGATTGATTATAATACTAATAGATTATCATTTATTTTCTATTTAATTTAAAACCAAAATTTTTTAATTTAAAAGAATCAGAGAAAAATTACTAATTACTAAATCACGACTTATTGACAATTAATTGAGTAAGAGATTTTTTGGTGCAATTTGAAACAAAGTAAAGTAAACAATATCCATTGAAAATCTAAATAGAAGGAATTTTTGCAGATCATAAATGGCAGAACTTTCAAAAACCTCAACAAAATCCTACGAGTTTTGGCGGTGATACCCGTGACCACAGCAACTTCAGAACGATCATTTTCTACTTTGAGGAGAATGATTATCTGAGAAACACGATGGGTCAAGAGCGTCTCAATGGTCTTGCATCTTTAAACATTCATCATCGCATAACTTTGACTGAAGACGAAATTCTTAGAAAGTTTTTTAAAAAACATAAGAAAATTTAAGAGCGACTAGAATCGTTTGTGCATCATATATATTTTTTCTTGATCAGTCATATTGATTAAATTCGTAATTATCTTCTTTGTTATTATCTTCTATTGCATTAACTTTTCGAAAATAAATTAAAATTTGTGTAAAAAATTCAATAAATTACGAAATTCTATTAATATTTTTGTGTTTCAACTTCACCAAAATGCTCATAAAAGTCAAAATGCCAAATAAAATTTGAAAGTATATGATACCATGGAAGGGGTCCGGACCCGAAAACCCCCCCTCGTGGATCCGCCACTGGTGTCAATTGTAAGAATTGTTTGTGTTGTTTTTGAAATGTGTCTATTTGTGTACCCACTGAAAAGGAAAGTGTTAAAATAATGTATAATTTTCAAATGGAGTAACAAAAATAGTTTCAATAAATTTTGACTGTGTTTCGTTCTCTTTTAAATGAACGCACACTTTTTTGCACTTTTTTTTATGTTTGGATTGAGGTCAGATCCTTTAATTTAGAAAATTAGAAGAAGTTATTAGTTAACTTATCCGAAAGGTATCCTGAGAAAGTATTGACCGATGAAGCTGTAGCTCTTCTTACAGATGAGAGCTTAACAAAAAAAAAACAGTGTTGTTCAATAAGGGAGCTAGCTAAGCATAATATTTTTCCCTAGTGAAACAAGGTGGATAAAAAAAAAAATTAATGCCATCCCTTTGAAATGGTGTAGGTAAATTCTACTTCGGATAAACATTTGAAGGACATTTCAGATTATCAAGTTAAATTTTCCTTTGATATGCAACTACAAACCAAAGAACAAATACAATAACAATAGAAATGAATTAGGTTAGGTTGAGGCGGCGATGCGGGGCCAGTCACTGACACCCCCATCCACTTGAGCCGCCGGGGCTACATATGATACCGCATAGGCAAGAGGTCTTACAAGGGGACCTCCCCCTCCTATCTACTAATGTGCCCAAGAGTGAGCTATTTTTCCTGCGGCGGCTCGCGGTCCCATCAAGCTTCCCGGATGAAGGTAACAAGTCTTCGTGGAGCGAGGTGTGTTAGGTCCGTGAGTGCAATGACACTGGAGGTGTGCGACTGTCTCTTCCTCTTCTACATCCCCGCAGCTCCTGCAGTAATCATAGTGTGGCACCGCTAATCTAGCCACGTGTGCTCCTATTAACCAATGTCCCGTGATGGCCTGGACTGCAAGACTGCAGTCCTGCCTAATGAGAGTTATAAGCATCATTGATCTTTTCCTGGAGCGGATAGACCATATCATGCGTCAGTTCCTGCAGTTTTGGAGATTTCTCTATTTCCTCAGTGCAACGCAGTCAAAGTGATCTCTGCATCTTAGCCTACACGTAGCTAAGGGAATGCTTACAAGTTCCTTCTCTGGGAGGAGAGGATTGGTAGTGCCTGCCCTTGCTAGTTCATCAGCGTGCCAATTTCCCTCGTGGTCCCTATGTCCGGGCAACCATATGAGGTGGATGTCATGCTGTTCTGCCATCTCGTTAAGAGATCTGCGACAGTCATTCACTGTCCTGGAGTTGGATGAAAAACCGCCAAGGGCTTTGAGTGCCGCTTGACTGAAAAGATACAGATTCTGTCTTGATTGCCAGTAAGTGCTGGAGATCATAGTGCTTCCCCGATAGCTATTACTTCTGCTTGGAACACTTACTTCTGCATTGATTATCGAGCATGGCAGGATGTTGTTGAGTGCACCTTCTATGTCTAGAAAAGCAATGAGTGCGTATTCTTTGTCACTAAGTGCCTTTTCGACGAACGTAGTGATCTCGTGGAGTGCCGTCTCCGTGGATCGGTCCTTCCTATACGCATGCTGTGATCCCGAGATATCATCTGGGTTGATGGAAAGATTAATGTGGAGGCTCTCTCCATTGTCTTGAGGATGAAGGACGACAGGCTTATAGGTCTGAAGTCCTTAGGGGTGCAGGGTGATGGTTTTCCCGCTTTGGGTTTGAATACGACCTTTGTCCGCAACCACATTGCCTCTTCTGCAAATTGCTGTCCCCCTGTATCTACTTTTCCGGGGTTGTTTTTTCTTGAGAGCATCCCGGGAAATGTGCATTTGTGGGAGCCTTTAGGGTTTCTTTACTGGACGTGGTCAAGCTACCTTTGGTGCAGTTTTTGCAAGGACCTTCCTGAATCGGGAGGCTTCCGATATTTGTTGAATGTTTGTGCAGAACTTGGTCCAGGCATTCCTCTTTGACCTACGCAGTTTTTGTACTGTTGTACTGTCTGAGGTTAGCTTTGTACGCCTCCCAGGCTGTCTCCGTGTTTGCCTTATTGGCGATATTAAGGCTTTGCGGGCCCTGGTCTTAAAGAGCGCAAGTGTTTGCTACCGTTATGGGGGTTTCACAGACTTGCTTCTGCCCGATCTGCCTTTGAGACAAGTTTTATTGAAAGCCCTGGCGCCGCCGCCGTTAGCGTGTCTACCATGGCATCCAGGTCTTCCCTGCTGCCGACGTCCCTTGTTGGAGGTTTCTTCAAGGATCTTTCTAATTTTTTCTTATATAACTCCCAGTTTGCTTTTCTCGGGTTGCGTTCTGTTAGTCCATTGAAGTTCCCGAAATTGATCACTAATTCTATGTATCGATGGTCCGATAAAGAGTATTTCTCTAAGACTCCCATCTAACAGTCCTGTCAGCTAGGGAGTCAGAGTAAAGAGTAATGTCAAGTACTTCCCTTCTGTCCTTGACTATGAAGGTGGGTAATGTACTCCTGTTACCCACCAAAAAATTTGAGCCTAGGATAAAATCGAAGATTGACTCACCCCTCTCGTTCGGGTCAGTGCTTCCCCACTGATGATGATGGGCGTTGGCATCGCAACCTATGATCAGGTCGATATTATGTGTTCTGCTGTTTGGCGGGGGGATGGCTTAGAGGGCTCTTTGGGCTCTCTATGGCTGCTGCTACGTGCTGCTTCTTGGCAGGCAATTAACTTGACGTTACCTTGATACCATCCTGCGCCTTCATCCTGCATCCTGTAGCATCTCCTCCACGAAGCGCCCATGCAACTCGTTAACCACTCGTTACCAAAGGTCCTTGGGGATGAGCCCATCTTTGGATCCCTTTTCCAGGACTCCAATGGGGGTTCTTCCCTTCGTCACTTCGGCGAACGAGCGGTTGGACGGCTGCAGCTGGGCCTTCCTCTTTTTGGCTTGGGGGGTTCCTCCCTCCGTAGATCTCTGCTTTTTAGCGCTTTGCGCGATCTCCTTGGCGGGATCTGACCCAGCCAGGGTTTGCCTTAGGGGCCCCGCTGGTTGGTTTAGAGTTTGACCCTGGGGTCTTCCTTTCCACGCCGTTTGGTGGCCCCATGGGTAGGGGCCACCGGCGCGTCCCGCCTTCAGATATTACCCCTCTGTGGGTGGCTTCTCCATCTCAGCAACTCCTTGGCTTTTTATGGCCTTGGAGATTGACGGGTCACTGACCCCATTTCCGAACTTTTTTAGGGAGTTCCGTTCTCCACTTTGGTTTTTGGTTTTATTTATAGAATTCATATTTGGTCCCACGAGTAGGCGGGAAGGGGTTCGTCCATCATGACATAGCCCGCTTGTCACAATAAGCCTGGTTAAAACTGGGAGGTCGGCCGGTCCCCCAGAGTTCGCATTTTAGCGGTCTGGACGCTAATATGCGAACTCAAGGGGACCCCCTCGGACACGCATTCTTCGGCTTATGCTTTTTTCAGCCGCCCTCACGTGGAGAGTATTGTCGCACTACCAGGGTGTACACAGTTACGGCACGCAATTGCTTGCGTGTATATCCTCCTGTTGTACCCGTTGGCTGACGTCCAGAAATGAGTTACTTGAACATGCTATTTTAATTATTGTATATAAATTTTAAAAACAACTATTTACAGCTAATTAAGAGTGTGAAAGAGTGAAATGGATATTTTAGAGCGTAATACTTCCTTTTTTTTACTGTTCAATAAATAGATATAGAAAAATAAAAATATATATTATTTTTTGATTTTTTTACGGAATTTTATGGTGAATTACTAAAATTGGTATATCTTAAAAAAAAAAGGTGTCGCCAAGCCCTTTTTCTCAAAACATATTTATTTTTATACCTTTTCCTTCTGAGTTGATATGTCTGTAGCAGAGCTCGCAAATAACAGATGAATTCGTGTTTCGGTCTGCTCACTATCGTTACGAACAGAACTTTTCGTTGCTCCTTGTTTTAGTTTTCGGTTAATTGTTCTCCGTTTAGAGGTTCTTGTTATGCTCACTCAACAACAACTTAGAGAGAGCGATTCAACTGAACGCTAACTGGTCAGATTATAGGCCCATTAAGGCAGGTGTACCGCAGGGCAGTGTACTTGGCCCCATTCTGTATACCATATACACAGCCGACATGCCTGTCGCTGAAGAGGAGGGCCTTCTAGCGGCTACGTATGCAGACGATACGGCATTTTTGACCTCTGCAATCTTTCCAGAGGAGGCCTCTGCGTCTCTCCAACGCCAGCTGGACATCCTTGATCCGTGACTTCGAAGGTGGAACATTGCCGTCAACCACGAAAAATCAGGCCAAACGACTTTTACAATGAGGAGAGGCGACTGTCCTGGAGTCAGTCTCGGAGGCACTCCAATCCCAGCATGCCCTACACCCAAATATCTGGGTATGAACCTGGATAGAAGGCTCTCCTGGAGAGCCCACCTGCAGCGCAAACGGACGCAAATCGGGATCAAGCTGCGTCAGCTCAACTGGCTCATTGGAAAGAGGTCCAGGCTGAAGCTAAGAGTCAAGCTCCTTATATATAAGGCCATTGTAAAGCCAGTCTGGACCTATGGTATCCAGCTATGGGGGACGTCGTGTCTAAGCAACCGAAGGATCATCCAGATCGCCCAAAACAAGGCCCTAAGAACTTTAACTGGAGCTCATCCGTTCCACGACAATGCGACAATCCACGCCCAACTGAGAGTCCCATATGTGAGCGAAGAAGTTCAGCGATTCGCCAATAGGTACGTGGAAAGGCTGGACCGACATCCTAATCCTGAGGCCATCAATCTTTTGGACAACAGCTACACCACAAGGAGGCTAAAACGGACCCACCCACTGGACCTCTGCCACTCGGGCGAACGGGACTGAGCAGCAGTTGTAAAACCAATAAGGCCCACTAAAGGGCCCGATAATAAATAACTTGAATTCTATCGCTAAGGTTTACTTAAAATTAGTTTCCTAGGATAAGCAAACATTGTACTACTCAATATTTCATTAGGTTAATGTCCCATTATAAAATGTAATTATTGTCCATAACTCCGGACAGATTTTAAATATAACTATTGATTGATTGATAATAAAAAAAAAAAAAAAAAACTTAAAGAGCTTCGTCGCTTGCTTAAATTGTAGTGAAGCGCTGAAAAAGCCCTCTCAACAGTCACCTGAGTCGCCGGTACAGGCAGTACTACGTGTGCGACCGCACTCAGATGGGGCGACTGCAGTTTTATATCATTAAAAAACTGAAAAATGTTCGCATTCAGTGGCAAACGTCCATGCATAATGTCGAAATTTTCTATGCCACCATAGGTTTTGACCAGTGTGTTTGCAACATGTAAATTACAATTCAATTACATACATATACATACATACATATACATACAAACGCAAAAGACTTTTATTTTCTTCGCTCGTTGCAAAATGGTCAGCGAATGACCAGAGCAAAAAGGACACGCAAAATTTGTTTTTGGTTGAGCACAGACCGTTCGTTCCGAGACCGAGACTGAGACACAGGTGAACGGTTCTTGTGTCTGATTTTGTATGACTGATTAATTTGAAAAAAAAAATCCGACTCAACAAATTTCATAAAGATCGGCCGACTATATCCTATAGCTGCCATATAACTGAACGATCGGAAATAACCCAACTTGATCCGACCTACCAAATTTCAATGGTGTAACTTCGGTGTTTTTAGAGTTAGAGAGTTCAAATTGCATAAGATAACATGAGAGCTATTTTTGGCCAAAGTAATACGACATGCTAAATTTCGTAAGGATCGGCCGACTATATCCTATAGCTGCCATATAACTGCCATAGCTGCCATAGAACGATCGCAAATGACCCAACTTTCGTGTTTTTTAAGATAGAAAGCCGGAACTTAGTACAGATTCTATTTTTGGTCAGTTAACCCGACCCGTCAGTTAACGATCGGCCGACTATATGTTATAGCTGTTATATAACTGAACGATCGGAAATGGTTTTTGGTTGAAATACCAACTTTGGTTTTTTTGAAGTTAAAAGTTTGGATTTTGTATTGTAATTAATTGTTTTTATTATGATATTCTCATAAGGATCGGCCAACTATATCCGATGTTTGCGACCGGATATAGGTTTTAACTGCAAGGGTATATCAACTTCAGCTCCGCCCGAAGTTTTCTTTTCTTTCTTGTTATATTATAAACTTAAATCCTAAACTTATAAATATATCCGAAAACCAAACAAAAATATCTCGTTTGGTTTTCGAGATATTAATTTTGTCTACTAGTCTACTAGACAACTAGAGTCTACAAGACTCTACTAGTCTACTAATTTTGTCTACTAGAATTAGGTCGTCGGCTCCATAGTGCGGCGTTCGACATATGTTTTTTCTTTTTTCTTGGTCCACTCCAGAAATGCAAAAGAATGCTATTCCCACGCGGCTTTTTTTTCCATCTACCAGCTTTATGTCGGTTGCCAGATCACCAAAACTAGCAACGCTGTGGAACGGTCCAATTAGGAAAACGGGCTGCCACGTAGGCCACCTTTTCCCCTGCTCCCGGGTTTCTTCCTAAGCCGATTCAAAATTATATTTGTTTGTATGGTGTGTTTCTGAAAGCAGCATTACGTCGATATGATTGTCGAGTAGGAATTGGCTAACCCAAGTTTATGCTGTAAAACGCTGTTGGCGTTCCACGTAGATATCCGTAGGGAAGTCATTAACTGGATTGTTTTTAAACCGGCATTTGAATCAATAGATCTTGGTTTCGAATTAAATCTTGCATAGCTGTGCGCATAAACGACATAAATTCCGTAAGGCTTTGTTGTAGGCTTCAGGTTGGTTTTTGGCTGTTCCGGCGACTGATGTCGCTGAGCCGTGCTTGGTTCTTGGTATGCTGATTGCAGGCTGAAGCTAAGAGTCAAGCTCCTTATATATAAGGCCATTGTAAAGCCAGTCTGGACCTATGGTATCCAGCTATGGGGGACGTCGTGTCTAAGCAACCGAAGGATCATCCAGATCGCCCAAAACAAGGCCCTAAGAACTTTAACTGGAGCTCATCCGTTCCACGACAATGCGACAATCCACGCCCAACTGAGAGTCCCATATGTGAGCGAAGAAGTTCAGCGATTCGCCAATAGGTACGTGGAAAGGCTGGACCGACATCCTAATCCTGAGGCCATCAATCTTTTGGACAACAGCTACACCACAAGGAGGCTGAAACGGACCCACCCACTGGACCTCTGCCACTCGGGCGAACGGGACTGAGCAGCAGTTGTAAAACCAACAAGGCCCACTAAAGGGCCCGACAATAAATAACTTGAATTCTATCGCTAAGGTTTACTTAAAATTAGTTTCCTAGGATAAGCAAACATTGTACTACTCAATATTTCATTAAGTTAATGTCCCATTATAAAATGTAATTATTGTCCATAACTCCGGACAGATTTTAAATATAACTATTGATTGATTGATAATAAAAAAAAAAAAAAAAAACTTAAAGAGCTTCGTCGCTTGCTTAAATTGTAGTGAAGCGCAGAAAAAGCCCTCTCAACAGTCACCTGAGTCGCCGGTACAGGCAGTACTACGTGTGCGACCGCACTCAGATGGGGCGACTGCAGTTTTATATCATTAAAAAACTGAAAAATGTTCGCATTCAGTGGCAAACGTCCATGCATAATGTCGAAATTTTCTATGCCACCATAGGTTTTGACCAGTGTGTTTGCAACATGTAAATTACAATTCATTCGCATATACATACATATACATACATACATATACATACAAACGCAAAAGACTTTTATTTTCTTCGCTCGTTGCAAAATGGTCAGCGAATGACCAGAGCAAAAAGGACACGCAAAATTTGTTTTTGGTTGAGCACAGACCGTTCGTTCCGAGACCGAGACTGAGACACAGGTGAACGGTTCTTGTGTCTGATTTTGTATGACTGATTAATTTGAAAAAAAAAATCCGACTCAACAAATTTCATAAAGATCGGCCGACTATATCCTATAGCTGCCATATAACTGAACGATCGGAAATAACCCAACTTGATCCGACCTACCAAATTTCAATGGTGTAACTTCGGTGTTTTTAGAGTTAGAGAGTTCAAATTGCATAAGATAACATGAGAGCTATTTTTGGCCAAAGTAATACGACATGCTAAATTTCGTAAGGATCGGCCGACTATATCCTATAGCTGCCATATAACTGCCATAGCTGCCATAGAACGATCGCAAATGACCCAACTTTCGTGTTTTTTAAGATAGAAAGCTGGAACTTAGTACAGATTCTATTTTTGGTCAGTTAACCCGACCCGTCAGTTAACGATCGGCCGACTATATGTTATAGCTGTTATATAACTGAACGATCGGAAATGGTTTTTGGTTGAAATACCAACTTTGGTTTTTTTGAAGTTAAAAGTTTGGATTTTGTATTGTAATTAATTGTTTTTGTTATGATATTCTCATAAGGATCGGCCAACTATATCCGATGTTTGCGACCGGATATAGGTTTTAACTGCAAGGGTATATCAACTTCAGCTCCGCCCGAAGTTTTCTTTTCTTTCTTGTTATATTATAAACTTAAATCCTAAACTTATAAATATATCCGAAAACCAAACAAAAATATCTCGTTTGGTTTTCGAGATATTAATTTTGTCTACTAGTCTACTAGACAACTAGAGTCTACAAGACTCTACTAGTCTACTAATTTTGTCTACTAGAATTAGGTCGTCGGCTCCATAGTGCGGCGTTCGACATATGTTTTTTCTTTTTTCTTGGTCCACTCCAGAAATGCAAAAGAATGCTATTCCCACGCGGCTTTTTTTTCCATCTACCAGCTTTATGTCGGTTGCCAGATCACCAAAACTAGCAACGCTGTGGAACGGTCCAATTAGGAAAACGGGCTGCCACGTAGGCCACCTTTTCCCCTGCTCCCGGGTTTCTTCCTAAGCCGATTCAAAATTATATTTGTTTGTAAGGTGTGTTTCTGAAAGCAGCATTACGTCGATATGATTGTCGAGTAGGAATTGGCTAACCCAAGTTTATGCTGTAAAACGCTGTTGGCGTTCCACGTAGATATCCGTAGGGAAGTCATTAACTGGATTGTTTTTAAACCGGCATTTGAATCAATAGATCTTGGTTTCGAATTAAATCTTCCATAGCTGTGCGCATAAACGACATAAATTCCGTAAGGCTTTGTTGTAGGCTTCAAGTTGGTTTTTGGCTGTTCCGGCGACTGATGTCGCTGAGCCGTGCTTGGTTCTTGGTATGCTGATTGCATTGTAAAGAATAGATCCATTTCCAATAATAATAAAAGGATCCTTTTTGGTTTTATTTTGTTTTTATTTTTCGCTGAGCTTCTGGAGAGGGCAGCGGCAGAGCGTCGGCAATATATTTTACTCATATATGTTTGCTTATTTATGTCATTCATATGTAGCTGTAGCTAAGCGCATAAGAATGCTGACCAACCGTTTAAGCCTTATGCGCTTAAGAGGCTGATCATATTGCACTTGAACTGAAGTCAAGTGTTTCTGTATTAATTGCGGCAAAGTATCACAATGTTTGGTTTATATTTATGGTACAGTGATCATTGACTATAAAAACCTGCATACACTAAAGCCGAATCTAACTTTTTGAGACAGGTGGCTAGTCCTGATTTTAGAACGATTGCGTATGTCACAGTTTTGTCAGAGTTTATGGGTCCTAGTGAGGATCTGCCTGCAGTCGAGAAGAAGTCTGCAGGGTTTGATCCCGTTTTCTTTACTTTGTTATTTATTTTGTTTATGGTATAAACTGTTTGTTTTGGGTGTGAGCGGTAATTCCTTTCTGGTGGATGCGACTTCTTAGCTCCCTATAAACATCTATAGTTAGGTTACTGGGCAGTGGGCTGAGTCATGAAGATCTCCACAAACTACACACACTGGGTCAGTTTACAGTGTGACCTTGTATGGCCATATTCTTGGGAATTCGCACATTGTACCGGGCTATTGCGTTTGTGCGGTTCATCAATTGTAATTCTGCAGTGCAGCAGGAACTCAAGACTGAATATGGGGTGCACTTCGTATTTCTTCAGCTTATTCGGCTTATTTTCTGTTTCGAGCTCAACCCTAAAGAGTGGCTGCGGCTTTCTATCCCTGTTAAGGATATTGAAGACTGTCTTAGCGCTTCATCCCTTCTCTTTAAGCGCCTTTGTTATCTCTTGAAAGTCCTTGCTGGTTTTTAGATAGTACGTGTAAAACTTATTTTTATTCTTGCTACGATATTTTGATAATACTCTGTAGTTATCTTCAGACTTTATTTAACCTTTTGTTTCCTGAATGTTGCCCTTTACAAGGACTATTATGTGGAAATTATCCCCGCCAATAAGTTCAATAATTTTATTGACAAGAACATCGGAACTTTTTTCTCGTATATAAAATTCAGTCCCCCCCCAAAATTTTTTTTTTTTTTTTTTTTACCGTTCTTTCAGAATTTGGAAATGGCTTGTGCATCAATAAGAGCATCAGCTAGCATTCCTGTATTCATCATAAAGCTTAGAGGCCCAGACGACCGAGGGGCGCTCAAGAAACGATTTGTGAGAATATTAAGTTATTTGTTAATTATTAAGCTAAGAGGAGTTAGTAAGGAAATTTAAAATTCTATATTTTAAGTTAGAGGGACAGGAAAGAGATGTAATAGAGTAGAGACCATTGTAGTTCGAACATAATACCCTAAAAGGGTCATGCAGTGCATATGTCGAACTACAACGGCTAAGGAACAGAGGACTAAAGTTTCGAGTCCTTCTATTAGGAATGTTAAAATTTAAGCGTGTTAGTAAATGCTGGCTATCTACATCCCCGTTAATAAGGTTATGCAGAAAAACTGCACCGAGCATTTTCCTACGATTTGTTAAGCTAGGTAAGTTTATGAGTAAGAGTCTTCTACTATAAGATGGAAGTTGAAGATTTGCATCCCAGTTTAAACCTCTAAGTGAAAAAATTAGGAAATTCTTTTGTACGGATTCTATGCGGTCCTGGTGTACTCCATATTGGGGACTCCAGACACATGAACCGTACTCCAGTATAGGACGGACCAAAGAAATGAATAGTGTTTTGGTTATATAGGGGTCATTAAATTCTTTTGACCACTTTTTGATAAAACCAAGGACTCCTTTAGCCTTATTAACCATTAAGGAAATATGGTCGGCAAATTTAAGTTTGATGTCTAATAGGATGCTAATAGGATGCCGAGATCATTAACCTGGGTTAATTTTTCTAAGGCAATCCCATTAATAGAATAAGTAGCTTGCAGAGGGCAAGAACGATAAAAAGACATATGTTTGCATTTAGATCCATTAAGTATTAGATCATTAGCTAAACACCATTTTTGAAAGTTATCAAGGTCAGACTGAAGACTGCATTGGGCAGAGATGGATTTGTACTGAAGACAAAGCTTTACATCATCTGCATACATAAGAACTAGAGAGTTCGTTAAAGCAGGGGGCAAGTCGTTTATAAAAAGCGTAAATAATAACGGGCCAATATGACTTCCTTGAGGAACGCCGGATGTAGCACGGACCAGACGGGACTGAATGTTTTTAAATAAAACTCTTTGTGTCCTTCCATCTAGGTAGCTGGAGATCCACGTTAAGAGGTCTTTAGGAAAACCCAGCATATTCAGTTTACTCAACAAGAGTGAGTGATTAACTGAATCAATTGCTTTGCTGGAGTCTGTGTAAATTACATCGGTTTGATATCCCTTACAAAAGCCATCTATGACAAAGGATGTCAACTCCAATAAGTTTGTGGTGGTGGAGCGACGCTTAAAAAAGCCATGCTGACAAGGAGTGATGATCGAAGAGCAAAGGTGTTGCAAATGAGGGGTAAATAATTTTTCAAATAACTTTGGAATTGCCGACAACTTAGAGATGCCTCTGTAGTTGGCAGCCTCGGACTTTTTCCCCTTTTTATGTAAGGGAATTATAAATGATTCCTTCCACTTAAGGGGAAAAATCGAGGTTTCCAAAGATAAGTTGAAAAGTCTTAGAAGAGGTTTGCACAGAGCCCTGGCGCAGTATTTTAGCACACAGCCTGGTACTCCGTCGGGGCCTGGCGAATAAATGGATTTTACCCTTAAAATACCAGATAATAAGTTGTTCTCAGAAAAAGACGGACAGAAAATAAGATTTGCTGCTTGAATGTTATATGCATAAGGCTGATCAGTCAATTTAGGAGGAGAATAAGTTGTTTGAAAAAATTCTGCGAATAGATCGGCAATGGCCTGATCCGAAGTCGCAGAGGAATTTTCAAACGTAAGCAGAGGTGAAAAAGACCCGTAAAATTCGACCGAGCTAGTAGGTATCTTGAGAAATCAACACAGGTTTTTTTATATTTAAGTAAAAGCTTATTTTTAATATTTTTTAGGTTAGTGAGGCCCCTTGTAAACCAAGGAGGATTTGTTGAAGCGGACGGATATTTCCAAGGCACACATGAGTCAAAAAATGTATTTAAAGTAAAATAAAATTTTTCTAAAGTGACATTAAGATCAGTGCACGCCAGAATATCAGACCAGTCAAATGTATCGATAAGGCTATTAAGTTTCTGAAAATCAGCTTTACGGAAACAGCGAATCTTATTTACCACGCTCGGAGACATCTGATCGATACCAGGAGTGGTTTCGATTGAGACCTCCAGCGATATGGATCCTCTATGGATCCTCTGGGGTTGAAAGGGGAAAAGCTCTGGAGAGAGCAGTACCATCAGGATCAGATACAAAACACAAGTCTAAAAGCCGACCTAGCGAATTTCTAACATGATTAATCTGACCTAGGGACATGTCAAACATGCCCGCGGTGAAGTCATGGTAAGTTATAAGTGACAAAGATGGTGAGTTATCGACGTTGGACCACTTTAATTCTGGGATATTAAAGTCGCCCACCGCTACGAGTTGGTCACGATCCGTCATAAGATTAGAGACGTATCGAATGGCGGACAAATGCTGCCAAAATGTAGGCGGTTCAGACATAGGAGGTTTATATGAACATGTGATGTATAAAGCTTTAACGGACATAGTGATTTTAACGCAAATAAATTCTATGTCACCAAACTCATGGGATTTCACCTCTTCAGAAGAAAGAGTAGAGTCTACCGAAATGAGGACTCCACCTCCTCTTCGCTGAGATCGATCCCGTCTAAAAGTGGTGTACTTACTTGGAAAAACTTCGGAGCTTAAGATCTCCGGATTTAACCAAGTTTCTGTAAATGCTATTATATGGGATGCAAAGAAAGAACTATCAGAATATAGCTTGGGGAGTTTGCTACGAAGCCCCCTAGTATTCTGATAGGTAAGAGTTAATGAGGAAACTAGTTTTTTGGGTAAGTAGCCAAAGAAGAGGTGGAGGGTTGGTCGGTGGTTCCGATATTAGGAAGTCTCACTCCCACTGTTTTTTTAACTTTATTCTTCACGGAACTAGGCTGATGTTCTTGGACGAAAAGAATCTCTGGCCAAAAACTGGGAGAACAGCGCGGGCACACGAATCTTAAAAGAAGACGTGCGCCGTGTATAATTATATTTAAATTTAGTTATGTCCTCCACCTTTATATCGGCTTTTGTTTTGGCTTTGATATAAGCCGAGATATCAATCTCTGAAGTATCATGGGCAAGCCGAGAAACAAATATATGTTTCGATGGAGGAATCACCTGTAAGGGTTTTGGTGTCGCAGGTACGAGAACTGCAGCATCAGTTGGTGCCGGTGGTCCGGACTGTGGAATACCCTTTTGGGTGACTCTAATGGGGGTTTCGTTCCCTGGGACCTGTGGCATCACTTGAAGGGATGCCATGGCGGACATATCGGACAATTGCTCATTATCCCTGAGAAATTCGGACGAATTTTTCTCAGTTCTAGCCCTTGGGGTGGCCAGAGATAAAAGCGGCTGCATTAATGTCGGCTGAGCAGGCTGAGGCGGATCAGAAACAGCGGATTTCTTACGCTTAGGGGACTCATTTAGCAGCTGAAGGCCACTAAACTGAGTGTCCAGCGCACAGAGCTGTTCATTGATTTTACGAAAACCACTGATCAGCTCTTTAAATCCATTTTTGGTCTGTCTCATGAACGACCTCATTTCACCCTGCACAGCACGACAATTATCACAACAATAATGTATCCCAGACCTACGGGAAATGGCATCCGAAACTGATGCAGTGAAACCGGCACACTTGGCGTGCACGACGTTTTCACATAACCAGCAATGGATGCTAGGCTGCGATGTGGAAATTGTCTTGTTAGACTTAATGGCACAGACCAGTTAAATTCCATTTTATTTATTTATTTTTATTTTTTTAATTTAAGAAGACAAAAATTAATATTTAAAAAGTTAAAAAACACAATACCTTGAACCACTGTGCAGAACAAGAAGCCGAAGCGGGAGCTTTGAAAGAGTGCAAAAGAGAAATGCAGAAATATAAATAAGGCGGCGAAGAAGCAGAGCTGAGCTATGCTTGGAATAGAATTTAGGCAAATTATTAATTCGACTCCAAATATACCACAGCACTCGCGAAGCGATACGGTTTAGGCTTTAAGCGGGTTAAGATTCACAAGATTTTATTCACAAGTATGTAAACACCGGTTTACCAATATTTTTAATAAAACGCAGTGCGCACAATAAAAACACGACCGTTCGCTTGAAAGAAAGAGAGGGAAGTGAAGTCTTTATTCGTAGAGTAAAGACGTGTGTTCGATAATTATTTCAATTAATCTGTTACAGCTCGTATGTATGTTATCCAACTCATAAATTGCCTCACCAAAAAGGCAATGTAAACATTATTTGCAAAACGCAGTAGCCCCTGCTGAATGCGTCATGCCGTTTCTTATCTTGTCTCCTAATTTCTCCTCACTCGTTTCTGATGATCCCCAAAAGATTATCCAGACTAAACATCAAGCACCACTTGTAAACATTCCCATGAAATTTTCCATGGCCCAAGCCAGACATAAACATTAGAGCCGACTCGCCGTCACCAGTCCGAATTGGTTCGATCTTCCGATCTTATCACTCTTCACGAATGACTCAACTACTGCATCAGCAAATTGTCCCTTTCTCTTAGAATCTCTTAGGGCAATTGTTTATTCTCTCCAAGTACCCTTTTGGGATATTTCTCTTAAGCCGAGGTTTGTTGGTTATCTGGCAATTAAAAATTGGCAGTCTTATTCCGGGTGCAAGCCTTTCACATACAATCGGTCTAGCCTAAGCGTTTAAATAAAGTTTGTGAACCAAATAAGAAATAATAAATAAAGTTTTTAAAAATAAAATATTAAAAATTAAAAATTATTTTTTTAAAAAGTGAACTTCGGGATAAATGTAATTGGCGCCCAACGTGGGACCATGCAAATAAAGGTGATTCTAAAAAATAATTAATTAAAATAAAAACAAATTAATTAGAAAGAAAGCACCTGCGTGGCTCAAAAAACTCATATAAATCCCAATTTAATCGCGTTGAACAGGCAAACCAAATACTAGTGATTGGCAAAGACTCCAATAAAAAAATAAACAAAATATATACAAATCATTTAAATCACTGAAAAACAACACAAACAAAAACAAATCTAATAACACAGTGCGCAAGTGATTTGAAACTGAATAAGCAAAAAAAACTATAAAACAAATAAGTTATATAATCCAAAAAGTATAATAAAAAAAAACTAGGAAAAAATAATACAAAAATACAAAAAATAATATAAAAAATAATACAAAAGAAATATTAAAAAAAAAAAATATATATATACATATATATACAATAAATAAATCAAAGAAAAACAAAGCAAAAAAATTCAATTAAATACAAAAACTGATCCAACGGAAGAAGGAAGGAAGTAACCCAACCGGACATCTGACTAAGGAGAACAGGATACAGATAGCAGGAAGGAAGAAACCCAACAGGATATCTAACTAAGGAAGACAGGATACAACATCACCGTGAGAAATTCAAAAAAGCTTATCCTTAGTTACACATTAAATTTACTTTACATAAAAAAAATATACAAACAACATTTTTTTTTATAAAATTAAGTCAAATCTCTTGAAAAATTAAATACTTAACGATTAAACAATCTGGAAGATATAATAAATAATTTTCAAAAATTAAACATGGCAACCGGTGGTGGATCAAGCACGTTAGGTAGTGGAATTGGAACCAGTTCTATTACAACAGAAATAATAAATAGATTGATAAACGTCCAGATAAATGAATTGACTACAAAAATTAATGAATTATCGGCAAAAATAGAAAGTAAGGAAAAAACGGTAGAAGATTATAAAGTTCAGACAATTGATCCAAATATAAGTTGTGATACAACATTAGAAGTGATCTGTTCAACGCGTGAAACTCAGTATGTAGGCTGGAGGGAGGCTGCAGAGACAGCAATAAGTTTATATAAAATAAACAGTGAGCAATATTTTATAGCGTTAACCATACTTCGTAACAAAATTATGGGAGCGGCACATGATGCCCTGACCAACCATGGAACAGTCCTTAATTTCAATGCAATTTTGTCTAGATTGGATTTTATCTATAATGATAGAAGACCAATCCACGGTCTAGAAGCTGAACTAAGTATTCTTAGACAAGGTAAATTGTCTATTACGGAGTTCTATAATGAGGTAAATAAAAAGATGACCCTACTGATCAATAAGACCATAATGACATACGGTAAAGAAAGCGAAATTACAAATTACGAAATAATAAAGTAATTAGGAGCAATGCTCTAAGAATCTTTATTTCTGGTCTAAACGGATCAATATCAGAGACACTTTTCTCGCTAAATCCACCCGACCTTCCAAACGCCTTAGCAAAAGTGCAAGAACTAGAATCAAATAATTTTAGAGCCCAATTTGCCAATAGATATTATGGCTTTCAAAATGAAAACCGAAGGCAAAATAATTACCTAAGGTTTAACTCGGTCCAACCAAAACAAAATTTTAATAAACCAAAATGGGGAAACAGCCAAAACCAAAAAACCAACGTTCTGGGACAACAAACCCCAGAACCAATGGAAGTCGATCCTTCCATACAGTTCGTAAACCGACCAAAGGGGCAATCTAATAATTATCGTCAGGGATATACCCAAAATGTTGGCACAAACCAAAACCAAGATCGTCCGTATTCAGGTCGACCACACTATTATCAACATAATTATAGCCGTCCTTCTATTAATAATCCACAAAATTTTGCAAATCAGCCAGCTGGCCCAAGTCATTTTCCAGTAAAGCGAGAGCTTGAGAGTACAGTAAATCAACCACAAAATAAAACCATGAAAATTAATAATATTCAGGAGGACCATTTTTTAGGGGAAGGGCAAGAGTAAGATTACCTTACTTAATACGATTTGACAGAAAAGAAAATAAAAATTTTAAAGTACTAATTGATACAGGCGCAACCGCTTGTTACATTAAAAAGGGAATATGTTTAAATAAAAATGAACTCCCTATTTATAAAAGGGTTTCAACAGTTAACGGATATTCGATAATAAAATATTTTCACATGATAACAACTTTCAATATTAAACATATCTTTTATGAAATCGAGGGTTTAGAAACTGACTTGTTAGTCGGATATAATCTACTTAAAAAAATTGGTGCTATAATCGACACCAAAAAGGGAGTTATACAATATCATGGGAAAGAGGAAAAATTACTTTTTCACAATAAAGTGAGTAAAGTGTAAAGTGTGTAATCTATGCCACACCGAGGAAAAATGTAATCACCCTCTGAATAAATTCTTAATAAACAAATATTTTAACCAGATAAAACAAGTTAAGTCATATTCAGTCTGCGTCGAAACAAGCGACTATGACTACAGCTCCGAATCAGAGCGCTCAGAGGATTTTTGTTCAATAAAGTCCTTCCAATCAAAAAATGAAGGTCTAAGGTCAATAACCTCACAATCCACTTCAGGCAACAAAAAAAAAAAAATAAAAAACATTGCCTAAACAACATAAAATTGAAACCAGAAAATGATATGGAAGAATTAAGAAATATAATAACAAACCATATCAAAGATGAGCACTCTAAAATAAATATGCAAATCCCTTTCCGCACTGATATTAGAGGGGAAATAAACTTAGAACATGATAGACCCATATATGGTAAACAATACCCATATGCCCAATCTGTAGCAGAATTTGTTAATAAAGAAATTAAAAGAATGTTGTCCGAAAAAATCATACAACCTAGCAGGAGTCCGTATAATTCTCCAGTTCTTGTAGTTCCGAAAAAAGGATACAATGAAGATGGCAGTCCAAAACTAAGACTTGTCATTGATTTTAAAAAATTAAATGAAAACACAATTCCCGATAGATACCCTATGCGGGATCCATCTGTTATATTAGCTAATCAGGGAAAAGAAAAATTTTTTTC
Source organism: Drosophila bipectinata (assembly GCF_030179905.1). NCBI lineage: Eukaryota > Metazoa > Arthropoda > Insecta > Diptera > Drosophilidae > Drosophila > Drosophila bipectinata. The sequence continues at coordinate 6,846,351 of NC_091740.1, read as the reverse complement.
CACAATTGACCTGGAATCAGGTTTTCATCAAATATTAATGAGAGAATCCGACATTCAAAAAACGTCTTTTTCTATAAATAACGGTAAATACGAATTTTTAAGAATGCCTTTTGGCTTGACAAACGCTCCAAGAATCTTCCAACGAGCAACGGATGACATTTTAAGAGATCAAGTTGGAAAAACTTGCCACGTCTATATGGACGATATAATAATTTTCTCAAATTCAGTAGAGGAACATTTTAATGATTTAACTAGAATAATAAATATCCTTTTAGAAGCAAATATGAAAATTTCTTTAGAAAAATCCAAATTCTTTTCTCAAGAAACCAATTTTCTTGGATACGTAGTCTCTTATAATGCAATCAAAACAGACCCAGTCAAAATCGCAGCAATACAAAATTACCCAATTCCAAAAAATATCAGACAGCTTAGAAGCTTTCTTGGCCTAACAGGTTATTATAGAAAGTTTGTCCGTAATTATGCTTACATAGCAAAACCACTCACCTCATATTTAGGAGGCCATAATGGTAAAATATCTAAAAACATGTCGAAAAAAATGTCGGTACAGTTGGACGAACCAGCTGTAAAAGCATTCAATGAACTTAAGCAAAACCTTACTAATCAACTTGAATTAGTACAGCCAGATTATAGTAAAAAATTCGTTCTTACAACAGACGCTTCAAATATAGCATTAGGAGCGGTTCTGTCACAAGAGGGTAAACCTATAACCTTTATATCAAAAACCCTCAATAAAACAGAACGAGCATACGCCACAAACAAAAAAGAATTATCAGCAATTTTTTGGGCATTAAAAACCCTAAGAAACTTTTTATATGGCGTGGTTGGAATGGAAATTCACACCGATCATCAGTCATTATCGTATTCAATATCTGACAAAAACCCAAATATTGACATGAAAAGTTGGTATTCATTCATACAAAGCTTTACACCAAAAATTCATTACAAACCAGGTACAACTAATGTTGTAGCGGATGCCTTATCCAGAGTCCAAATAAACAATTTGTCCGACGCAGATATATCAGAGGTTAGCTCTGATGAAAATACAATTCATTCTGCAGAAAGCAGCTTTGAAAATGTAATCCAAGAAACTAATAAACCACTTAATCAATTCAAAATTCAACTCTTAATTACTACTGGCAGATTAACAGTCCACGAATCAATAAATGTCTTCAATAATGTTAGACATATTATTGAGTATGATACTCCAGAGAATTTAGTAACGTTACTAAAGGAATATATTTCACCAAATATAACCATAGGCCTGCACTGTACCCTAGAAGACCTTTACTTATTGCAAAAACCACTAAAAGAAAATTTCGGAAACAAATTCCTATTTACAAGAATTTTTTTACAAGACGTAGAAAATGATGAAGATAAGGCCATTATTATTGAAGAGACTCATTGTCGTGCCCATAGAGGATTAGACGAAAATTACAAACAAATATCTAGACTTTATTATTGGCCAAAATTATTTATAAAATTAAAAGAATATATAAAAAATTGCGTCATTTGTAACCAAAATAAATATTGCAGACATCCAGTAGAAATTCCGATAGGTGAAGCACCAATTCCAACTAGCGAAGGTGAAAATCTTCATATTGATATATTTTACGCAGATAAAAAAATTTTTTTAACATGTATTGACGCTTATTCAAAATTCTTAACAGTCAAAGAAATAGAAAATAAGCTAAATATTGAAAACAAAGTACTAGAAATTTTACAACATTATCCATTAGCCAAAACCGTCATGACAGACAACGAACCAAGTTTCACATCTGCGCAATTTCGTTCATTTATAAGTAGAAGTGGACTCACAATACACTTTGCAGATCCAAGACATAGCACTTCCAATGGTCAAATTGAAAGGGCACATTCAACACTCACAGAGATCGCTAGATGTATCAAAGATGAATACAATCTAACAGATTACTCTGAAATAATCATAAGGGCAGCTCAAAAATATAATCAGAGTATTCACTCAGTTACCAATGAGAAGCCATTGGACATATTATACAACAAAATAAACCATGAGAAAATACCTAACATTCTCCAACAAGCTCAAACAGTTATGTTAGCAACGCATAACAAAGACAAGAAACAAAAAAATTATAATGTAGGAGAAATAATTTATGAAAAGAAATATGGGGAAAGAAACAAACTAAAACCGAGATATAAAAAACAGGTAGTTAAGGAAAACCAGGATAATAAAGTAATAATAAACAATAGGAATAGAATAGTTAACGAAGATAATATTAAGTCTTAAAATTTTTTGTTGTTCTCTTACTTACAGATAACAATGCATTCCGCAATACTTCTATTTCTGATCATAGTCACAACAACATCCGAAATAATTAATTATTCGAATCATGACTTCTTTCTTTATAAAGACAATAAGGACGTTCTGACCTATGACTCATATGCTGAGCTATTTCATGTTACCAACATTAGTTTCTATAAAGAAATTATGGACACGGAGCTTAACTACATAAAGAATACTAATAATGATAGATTGAACTGGGAAATTTCATATAATTTGAGAACTTTAAATTTAATTCTGTCACAATTATTGCCAACAAGATCTAAGAGAGGTATTAATGAATAGTTTCTATAAAGAAATTATGGACACGGAGCTTAACTACATAAAGAATACTAATAATGATAGATTGAACTGGGAAATTTCATATAATTTGAGAACTTTAAATTTAATTCTGTCACAATTATTGCCAACAAGATCTAAGAGAGGTATTAATGAATTAGGAACGGATTTAAAATGGTTAGCTGGTACCCCGGACCATGATGACGTAATAACAATTGAAAATAAAATTAATGAACTAATTGACAACAACAACAAGCAACAAATAAAAAATTCCAAATTTTTTGATGAAATCAAAATACTGTCCACAAATTTAAAATCGGTTTTTACAAGCCAAGAGTTACCACTTAGAAAACATCGTCTACATTTAATAACTTATGATCTACAAAATTTAATTGATACAATTACATTGGCTAAATTGGACATTTTTAACACAAAAATATTAAATATAGATGATATTCAAGAAATATAGAAACACGAATCAAAACCTGTAGTAATCACGGATTTAACGACATTTCTGAGTTCAAAATTGCTTTACATAAAGAATTATTTGTAATCTATTTAAAATATCCCATTATAAAAAATAGATGCGATACTTATTACGCAAGAGCTATTTCTCATAATAATGGAAAATTACTGTTAAGCAATCAGGTAGCAAAATGCGACAACATTTATTATGAAATAAATAATTTCAAAAAAGAACTATTTAATAATTATTGTTGTCGGGTCAAGCAGCAGCACGGCGTTTAATGTTTATGTTTAAATAATGTTTAAATAATGTTTATGTAATGTTTAGTGTAATTATTAGTGTAATGTTTATTTATTAGGCTTAAGTTTGCACAAAGGCTTTGTTGATCGCAAGCCGACTCTTTCTCGGCCGCTCGACTCAACAAGCTTTCCATAGAGAGTTTTAGCTCGGCAATGTCTAGGTCGGGCCGCCCTCTCCACTTTCGAGAGCTTTAGCTCGAGGTGACTTGTCGGGTCGCCCTCTCTCTGTATTTACTTGAGTCCCTGCATGCACCATAAGCTGGTCTATCTGCATGCAGGAATAAACATTTGTAACGTCCAAAATTAATTAAATTCGTCTTTTATTTACGGCATTGAAAACGCTCAATGACCAAACAATTGTGTTCTTAGCACAGAATCATGTTTCACTCGCTTATTGAACGGTGAAAAATCAATATGTAATAAAATAAGAGAAAAAAATAAACAAATAGATATAATTCAGGAAGGTGCTATTTTAGTAAATGGAAATAATATTGTAAATGACTCTTGCCTAATAGGGTCTTATTTAATAACATTCAATGGCACCACAATAATTAATAATATATCATATTCAAACGTAGATAATAAAATATTAGAATACATTACAGCTCACAATTATAATAATTTTGAAATATGCGAATATATATTATCCAACAATTCGAACTATCATTTGATAACATAAATACCCTATATCCTTTTATTTAAATTAAACAATACCACTACCACTAACATTACATTAACGAATACCACTAACATTAATTGTAATCACATTAATTTCAACATATATAATTTGGTTATTAATTTATAAATTAAGAAAATATTGTAAAACCATTAAACCACGGCTTAGCAATATTCTAAAAACAAATAATTTGTCCGATCAAGAAATCCCGCATGAAGAAATAATCGCAGCAGAATTAACAGCTCAAATAAACTCCATGACTGCACCATCATTTGAATCGGGACGCTTCAATTTAGAAGGGGGTGTGTTATCCAACTCATAAATTGCCTCACCAAAAAGGCAATGTAAACATTATTTGCAAAACGCAGTAGCCCCTGCTGAATGCGTCATGCCGTTTCTTATCTTGTCTCCTAATTTCCCCTCACTCGTTTCTGATGATCCCCAAAAGATTATCCAGACTAAACATCAAGCACCACTTGTAAACATTCCCATGAAATTTTCCATGGCCCAAGCCAGACATAAACATTAGAGCCGACTCGCCGTCACCAGTCCGAATTGGTTCGATCTTCCGATCTTATCACTCTTCACGAATGACTCAACTACTGCATCAGCAAATTGTCCCTTTCTCTTAGAATCTCTTAGGGCAATTGTTTATTCTCTCCAAGTACCCTTTTGGGTTATTTCTCTTAAGCCGAGGTTTGTTGGTTATCTGGCAATTAAAAATTGACAGTCTTATTCCGGGTGCAAGCCTTTCACATACAATCGGTCTAGCCTAAGCGTTTAAATAAAGTTTGTGAACCAAATAAGAAATAATAAATAAAGTTTTTAAAAATAAAAAATTAAAAATTAAAAATTATTTTTTTAAAAAGTGAACTTCGGGATAAATTTAATTTGTACACCTTGCACATGAAGTCTATTTTTGGCCACTGCAAAGCGGTGGTTGCTATTGTCGAGAAATCCAACAGCGATAAGCAAGTCTTACAGCGTGGTGCTTATACCCCTCGCTCTGCGCGTTGCGTAAGCGGAAGGTTGTTTACAACTTATTTTACAGATTTTTGATTTTGAACTGTGAATATCATTTCCTTTATACTTCATAAGTATAGTGAAATAATGGAAGAGTCATCTGCTCGCTCGCAGCCTAGCAATAGGAGCGATAAATTTGGGAAGATGAGACAAATATCTGGTGCCTGACCCTGGAGATATAAGATCCCAAATCCGCGCCCGCCATTCAGATCAATCTGCCTACGTTGCAGGTATGCCTGATCAAACAGCAATCACCAGCTCCATGGTGACAAATAGCTGTAACTCTACTACTAGTGTTATCGACACCATTACAAACGCCAAAACAATCTTGGACAATACCTCTAATTCAGTGGTCGGCACCCCAATACATTGATATGATTTTACCTCATTAGTGTTAGTAACGAATAGCAGAAAGTAGGCTGTGAGCATGACGTTTCACACATTTATACTGTGTGTGTGTGGCAGAGCTCGGACAGAGAAATTTCCTATGCCCCCGAGATAGGGCCGTGCCGACCTCTGCTCTAATTACACCGTTGCTGCGACTACGGCCAGCAGCATATGCTCAACTATGTCTCCGCTGACAAAGGTATCAAGTCTGTTAGCAAATAAACCAAGTAAATGTCTGTTCCAAGCTCCTGGACGAAAAGTCAGCCGAAAACGAAAAGACGTGGCTCAGCCCTCTTTACCTATCTTCACTCCGCCCCCGACCCGCAAAACTAAGTTGCAGACCACAACGGCGATCAACAAGCCGGCCGATTCCTACTCTGCAAACGCATTGGGTAACAGTCGATTCACAATTCTGGCTGCTGAAGCAGAACAAATGGAACAGGACCTGGAGGATGTTGACTCTATCAATGGGGATACAATTCCACCTGGTGGTGACGATCAATCCGCAAAATCCAAAAAGATACCTGCTATTTGCGTACCGAACGGAAAAGTCTCTTGATCATAGCATTGGCTACACTAACTACAACATTCGCACTTCCAAATTTGGTGTTTCCAAAGCCTTCAGAGTAGTTCTCAAAGGAATCCATTCAAACGTACCGAAATCACAGATTGAACAGGGATTTACTGACAACGGCTTCGAGGTCCCTAACATATACTGCCCCAAAAAGACAGATTAGAAGAACATAGAGGTTACCGAAGATGATAACGAAGCCACAATAAATTTTTAAACTAGGCAAAACTTGTTTTATGTCAACCTAAAGCCAAGTGCAAACGTAGCTGATTCCCTAAAAATAACAAATCTTGGGAGATATAGAGTCACTGTCGAGCGTGCTTCCCGTAGAATGGAATTGCTTCAATGTCAAAGATGTCAAATTTTTGGGCACTCGAAAAACTATTGTGTCCTGGACCCAGTTTGTGGTAAATGTAGTGGGCCTCACGCTACTGGTTCCTTACTCTGTGGGAGCGACACATACTTGTGCGTAAACTGTGGCGGTAACCACGCCACGACAGATATAAGCTGCCCAGTCAGAATAGAAAAAAATAAAAAACCTAGAGACCTAGACCCCCGACAACCAATCATCCAGCACGCGCTTCGCGTGGATTCATTCCATCACTATTCATTCCATGCGCGCTGGTCAGCACATCTACTTGCCAGACTATCTCATATACCATGCCTATCACCCCAGTGGCAACAGCAGAGGTGGCTCTGCAGTTATTATACAGGATTCCCTAAGTCACATCCCCCTGCCCTCCTCCTCTAGCAACGACAGACAGATAGCGAGCGTCCAATTACAGAATTCGGAAGGGAATGTCACATTAATGGCGATATATCTACCTCCATCAGAAACATGGGTTCAATCAGAATTTGAATCCTTGCTGGCCGGATTTGGAAGTAAGTTCATTGCTGGCGGTGATTATAACGCCAAACATGCATGGTGGGGAAACTCACGAGCCTGTAGAAGAGGTAAGCTGTTGAAAGAAGTCATTGCAAATGGGCATTACCAAGTACTTTCCACGGGTGAACCCACTTTTTACTCATATAACCCCCTACTAACACCGACAGCGCTTGATTTTTTCATTATCAATGGATACGCTATAGACAGGCTAAAAGTAAGAACACTCCATGAAGTATCCTCAGATCACACTTCATACTATCACACACTATCACACATGATCACACTATCATGGCCATACTGCATGCAACTCCTGAGAGAAAACCACAGAGCTCGCTACTCCTCGCCAGAGGTGCTAATTTAAACGCTTTCAAAGTCCACTTAGAACAACTGAGCGAGGTTAGCATACAAATCCAGGAACCTTCTGACCTTTACAATGCCATCAGCCTTTTCATGCGCATGATAAACCAGGCTGCTGAGATAGCTGCACCAAGCAATCATCAACATACAGAGACTTCTAGACATCCCCAGCTACCACCCAGAATTGGTGCGCTCCTCAATCTAAAGCGAAGAGTAAGAAGAGAATATTCAAGAACGGGAGACGTCTGAATCCATCAGATATATAATCTGCAGGCTAACTGTCTGAGCAAGGCGCTCGCCCGAAGGAAACAAGAATCTATAGACAGATTTTCGGAAACCGGATCAAGCCTTGCAATTCCTGGTGATGTTGTTCAACAGCATACTAACTGTTGGATACTTTCCGAAAGTTTGGAAATCGGCAAACATACATATGATCCCAAAACCAGGAAAATCGCCAACTGACGTGGACTCATACAGGCCCATTAGTCTTTTACCATCCCTGGGAAAAATTATGGAAAGGCTGATTGTTACGATAGATAGCAAAACTGCACCCGCGGCATCCGGCAACGTCGAAGTTGCAGAACCGATAGTTTAAGCGGGTGTTGAATCTCTGTTAACTCAGCCGGTAACCATGTGCCTTAGCTTTTCTTTTCTATTTGACACTCGAGGAAAGCGGACGAAAAGTGAGAATATAGAATTAAGTTTTGATTATGAATTGTACAACTATTAATTTATTAGGAGTTTAAAGTGCTGCTATCACTGCTTGGAGTGAAAGAGTACTGTACCACTGTTAGCCCTTGCTGCCCTGTTATAAATGAAAACAATAAACAATTATCAGCATCTACACGGGCGTCTTTACTCGGGCGGCGCTAAACAACTTCGAATTCTCGTAACATTTCTTTTAATTCTTTTCTGGTGTATTCTTGGAGAATACTTGAATCAGAGAGCGAAATCAACATGGAGATACCTACTGGATCCGGTGGAGAGGCAAAATTGATGGCGACATGCTTCCTCTGTGAAGTGGAGGACAAGCACGTGACAGTTGGCTGCATCAGCGCCGGCATCAGTACACGGTACCAGAACGCTGGTACGAATACAATGACAATGTGACAATAAATACAATGTGAAGCTGCCGTTGTGGAAGGAAACGGCAGTTCGCAGAGAGCCCACGCTGGGCCCCCATGGCTCTTTTCTACCAGTGGGGAGGACAACTCAGCTGCTAGGGTCACTAAACTTGTGGGCAGACCATCTTACGAACAATTGACAGCGAGGAAGACTAGCGTGGCTGGGTTGGTAAAGTTTTCCGGAAGGCCGGAGGACTGGCCCTTATTTATCGCAACGTATGAACAGACGACGGAGCTATGCGGATTCACGGATGCCGAGAACCTAATGCGGCTTCGGCATGCGTTGGAAGGACCAGCCAAGAACGCAGTACAAAGTCTAATGCTGCATGCGGACTGTGTTCCGCAGATAATCGCCACGCTAAGAATGCGATTTGGGCGACCCGAAATTATCATTGACCTGTTAGTGACAAGGATTAAACAATTTCCTCAAGTGAGGGAGAATAAATGCTGGTTGACTTCTCGGTGGAGGTGCAAAATGTCTGCGCTACGATGAAAGCCTCAAAGTTGGACCAGTAGTTAAACAACCCAGCGCTCACGCAGGAGCTGGTGAGCAAGTTGCCATCGATGGTGCAGACGTTTTGGGGAATGCACAAAGCCTCTTTAACAGTGTGTACGTTGAAAGAGTTTAGTACGTGGCTATCGCAGATGGCAGAAGGAGCGAGCCATGTGACAGTCCCAAGCTCGTCGTCAAGAACGGAGAGAAGGGGCACGGTACATACACACACTGTACGCCAAGGCTGTCGGCTGTGCACCCGCAATTGCAGAACCCTGCAGGAGTGTCCAGCATTCCTGGAAATGACGACCCGCCATCGCTGGAATGCTACTCGACGGTGTGGCTTATGCTGGAGATGTTTCCAGAGCCACAAGGTGGAAAGATGCGGCGTCCCCAATCCTTGCGGAATATATGGATGCCTAGAACGCCATCATCCCCTGTTGCATCGCGGCCGCACGGTTCCCGTCCAAGCCAGGTGCCATGCACACCGACAAGAAGGTGTGGAAATGCTATTCAGGGTATTGCCAGTGACTTTGTATGGAAATGGTAGGCAAGTCAACACGTATGCCTTCTTCGACGACGGGTCATCTCTAACCTTGATCGACGCACCATTGCTAGAAGACCTTGGAGTAAAGGGACAACCGCAGCCTCTATGTATGCAGTGGACTGCCGGCATGCACCGGTATGAAGACACCTCGGTCAGACTCGACTTAAGGATCTCCGGCATTGGCCAAACGAAGCTTTATGATCTTCGCGACGTTCACTCGGTCCAGTCTCTTGATCTCCCGTCACAGTCGTTAGATATAGCCCACCTGAAAGCACTGCACACACACCTTCGACATCTACCACTGTCCGGATACGACTCAGCACAGCCCAGGCTCCTGATAGGTCTCAATAATTGCAACCTAGGGCGCGTGCTTCGCACCAAGGAAGGCACAACAGAAGAACCGATCGCTGAGAAGACCCGCCTGGGGTGGACGATTAAAGGAAGAAGCTCCAACAGTGTGGGTGATGACATAACCCCAAACTACCACGTGTTTCACATATGTGCATGTGAAGCTGACGAAAACAAGAAGATCTTGCGCCTGCTTGAGCAGTGCATGTGGTCGGACGGCGGCCCTGGACCGGAGATGAATAGCAAGAGCGTATCCAATGATGACCAGTTGGCTATACAGCAGCTGGAGAAGAACACGAGGCGTATAAATGGCCGATTTGAAACAGGTCTGCTTTGGAGGTATAAAGATCAGTAGTTAACACACAAGCTGACGGATAGTTTACCTACAGCCCTAAAGCGGGCACGATGCCTGTACCAGAAACTGACTCGCGAGTCGGAGCTTGCGAAGGGAATTCGCCGACAGCTAGATGAGTACGTGAAGAAAGGATATGCACGGCCCATTACGTCGGAAGAAGCTGAGGAAAAGCCATATTGGTATCTACCTTTCTTTCCCGTGCTAAACGTCAACAAGCCAGGAAAGCTTTGCATAGTCTGGGATGCGGCTGCGAAGACGGAAGGGATCTCGCTGAACACAATTCTGCTGAAGGGACCTGACCAACTAGCGCAGTTGGTACCAATACTTCACAGGTTTAGAGAGAAACGTATTGCTATCGGCGGCGACATCGCCGAGATGTTTCATCAGGTCAGGATACACACAGAAGATCAGAGATACCAACGCTTTGTATTTATAGATCCATACACCCAACGGAGAGAGAACTACGCCATGCAGGTAATGACGTTTGGGGCTAGTTGCTCCCCCAGCTGTGCCCAGTACGTGAAGAAAAGAAATGCAGAGACGTTCAAGAAGGAATACCCACGAGCTGTTAAGTCCATACTGGAGAATCACTATGTAGACGACATGCTGGACAGCGTCGACACGGAGGAAGAAGCTATAAGCCTCGCGCGTCAGGTCCACTACATTCTTCTTCAGGGCGGATTACTCATTCAAAACTGGGTATCGAATTCCAGAGAAGTATTAAGCGCACTCGGCGAAGGAGCATCCACGCTAGTGAGACTAGACGAAACAACGGATGGACAGACCGAGAAGGTGCTGGGAATGTGGTGGGACACGAAAGAAGATCTCATCCGCTACCGTGTATCCCCACGATATCGCCATAAAGAACTTCTCCAAGGAAGGCAACGACCCACCAAACGAGAGTTTCTCAGTGTGTTGATGTCTATATATGATCCTTTAGGGCTCATATCCTTCTACGTGATGTATGCAAAAATAATATTTCAGGAAATATGGCGAAGTGGATGTAGCTGGGATGACCCCATACCTGAGGCAGAATGGATTACATGGAAGCGATGGCTTCGGTATATCCCGGACGTTGAGAAAATGACCATCCCAAGATGCCACATGAAGGAGTCGCTGATGGATTCAGAAGTAGAGATGCACACCTTCGTGGACGCAAGCGAGAATGGATTTGCCGCCGTGAGTTATATACGATTTCAAAATGAGGCAGGTATGCACTGCAGTCTACTGGGCAGCAAAACCAAGGTAACCCCTCTAAGACCGACATCCATACCAAGGCTTGAACTCATGGGAGCAGTTCTTGGAGCGAGGTTGGCTCAAACTCTGAAGCTTTCACTTGGCGCGAAGCTGAGCACACGGACTTTCTGGACCGACTCGAGGACCGTGCTGAGTTGGCTGCGATCGGACCAGAGGAAGTACAAACAATTTGTAGCATTCCGTGTGATCGAGATTCTAGACGGTACTAGCGTCAAGGACTGGCGCTGGGTACCTTCCTCCGAGAACGTGGCGGACGACGCCACTAAGTGGAACAAAGGACCTGATTTCAACCGAGAAAGTCGTTGGTTGAATGGGTTGAGATTTCTTTGGCAAGAGAGGCAATTTTGGCCGCTGACCGAGGCGGAAGAAGGAGACGAGTCAGGAATGGAATTGAAGGCGCAATTCATCGGCGTATGTGACGGATTCACAGACATAGGACGCGCGACCCTCATAGACTCCGAGCGGTTCTCAATCTCGACCCGTCTGTTATGGAGTACCGTGAGAACGGTATGGTGTATGAGGCGATGGAAGGCCAAGGCTCTACAACGATCGGACATCGAAAATCAGCCATCACAAGAAAATACCAGGGTCGCGGAGAGTCTTCTGTGGTCGTACGCTCAGGCGGAGTACTACCAGACGGAGATACGGTTAATTTTACAAGGAAAACCATTGAAGAAGAATAACCTACTATACAAGCTGGGTCCGTATATGGATTTCGATGGAGTATTAAAGCTGGATGAACGTGCCAAGATGATGAAGGGAAGCGACCGCGTTGTACTCCCCTGCGGCAGCCACATTACGCAGCTTATCATAAAGGAATTTCACCGAAGATTTCTGCATGCTAACCACGAGACGGTGGTAAACGAACTACGACAAAGATTTTGGATACCAAAGCTGAGATCCACCCTAACTTCGTGCAAGCTCCTTGAGAATTGGTGCCGTTGTCGCTCCAGACTTCCACTGGGCACCCTCGTCGGGCCATAAAACTGCGCACCGCTAGAATACAAGAGTAAGTTGTTAATAAATACGCTACCTCTAGATGTATTGCCCTTGTAGAGAGGCAGGTGAAGAGCACGCCGTATCGTTTCTCTCGTTTCAAGGAAGAATCCTGAAGGTGAACCTTAGCTCCGACGGTCAAGTGAGGAGCGCCGCGGTGAGGACCCAATCTGGCGTTTGGGTCATACAAGACCCGTGACGAAGCTGGCAGTTCTATCTATCGAGAGAAGTTTGGTAGATCCCTGGCGGAACATACAAGTGGGGAGGGTTACAATAGATAGCAAAACTGCACCCGCGGCATCCGGCAACGCCGAAGTTGCAGAACCGATAGTTTAAGCGGGGGTTGAATCTCTGTTAACTCAGCCGGTAACCATGTGCCTTAGCTTTTCTTTTCTATTTGACACTTGAGGAAAGCGGACGAAAAGTGAGAATATAGAATTATTTTTTATTATTAATTGTACAACTATTAATTTCTTAGGAATTTATAGTGCTGCTATCACTGCTTGGAGTGAAAAATGAAAATAAATAAATGAAGAATATAAACAATTAAACAGAATATAAAAAAATATTATAAATGAAAACAATAAACAATTATCAGCATCTACACGGGCGTCTTTACTCGGGCGGCGCTAAACAACTTCAAATTTCCGTAACACTGATCCTGAACAGGCTACTTACTCTTGAGAATGTCACCAGTGCAATCCCGGAATTCCAATTCGGCTTTCGTCTTCAACATGGAAGAGTTGTTAACTTTGCCTTAGAAACCTTTGAGAAGAAGGAGTATGCAGTTGCTGCCTTCCTTGACATTCAGCGGGCTTTTGACAGAGAATGCCACCCTGGGCTGCTGTATAAAGCCAAAAGCCTTCTTACGCCACAGCTGTTCCAGCTCGTGAAAAGCTTCCTGGAAGAACGCACATTCCACGTATCTGGTGATAGATACAAGTCGTCCACCGAACCGATCTCTGCTGGTGTTCCCCAAGGTAGCCGCCTCGCCCCTAGCGTCCCTACTATATACTGTATCTTTGCTTCAGATATGCCTAAAAAAACGCCGATCACTGAAGTGAATGAGCCAGACGTGCTTATGCGACCTACGCTGATGACACTGATGTCCTGACCAAAAGCAGTAGTATCTTGGCAGCCACTTTTGCATTGCACGAGTATCTGGACGCATTTCACCAATGGGCCACGAACTGGAACATTCGTGTAAACGCAGACAAATGTGCCAATGTAACGTTTACCAATTGCCGAAGTACCTGCCCAGGAGTCAACCACAACGATAGTCCAATCAGAGCCCTTCCTGCATACAATTACCTCGGTGTCACTTTGGACAAAAAACTCACATTTGGCAGGCACATTACCTGTATCCAAAACTCGTTCAGGACTAAAGTGACTCGGCTCGAAGTTGTTGGACTAAAGAAGCTCGCACTTGTTGGGATGTAAGGTGCAGATATACAAGTCCATATTAACGCCAAGTCTTTTCTACGGACTCCAGGTTTATGGTATCGCTGCAAAAACCAACCTGAACAAAACCCGGGTTTTGCAAGCGAAAACTCTTTGAAGGATCTCTGGAGCTCCATGGTTTATGCGAACCATAGACATCGAACGAGATCTCAAGTGCCTAAAATCGGAGACAAGCTGCAGGAACTTTCTCGGAAATACATGGAACGACTAAATGAGCACACCAACAGCCTAGATAAAAAACTTGGTACTGCGGCTATCAGGAACGCTGATCCAAGTAATCGAGTCAAGAGAAGACTGAAAAGGCACTACCCTCAAGACCTACTAAACCAGATCTTGACCTAGCCATTTCGTCATCCTCGACATAAATATAAATAAAAATAAAATATAATAAAATCGGGTAGCAGTGCGCTAATCTTAAGAATAAAATTTCCACATTCAAAACGTTAAAAAAAAATGGAATGAGTACTTCTTCATTCAATGAACCTCTAATACAAACTGAAACTTAAAGCTAACAAAATGGATCTCATAGCGGCCACGCAAATATGCAGTGTTTTAAACATTAAAAACATTAAGCTTCATTTCGGAAAGTTCTTTGCAAACATGCGGAATTTGTAGCGCAACTCCAAAATATATAAACGACTTAAAATTGATAAAAACGTTTCCAAAAAACACCAACCTTTTTGAATATGGGATATTCATTAGGATATAATGAATACGCTTTTTGTTTCTTCTGATCCTCTAATATCTTCAATGTCAAATGGCTCATCAATTTCGTCATCGAAAAATGTTATTATGGACAAAGACGTTAAAAGTTTGCTTTCAGCAGAGAATCTTGGAACCGATTTGTGCGACTCTGAAAGTCAAGATTCAGAATAATAATTTTATTTAAAATTTTTGTGTATAATGTAATGTAATGTATAATGTAATGTATATGTTTGTTATTTGATTCTATTTCCCTATTATTTGATAAAGGGAATAACTGCTCGATTACCCCAAAATAATATTACTTGGTTACTCCATACCCTTAAATGTGAAAGGAACCATCTTTCTTGACTTGACTTTCTAGAACCATCTTGGTTCAAATCTGTTGCACCCTAAAAGGTTTGGCAGATTAATGATACAGCGATTGTTGTAGCGGATTGACGTATCGGTGATTCCCTTGACCGGTATAGGGTAACGTTGATAGTCGCTTAGCTTTAGGTGGCACTTGACGAGATCGGAATTACCGTTTGGCCAGATGTACCGATACGAAGATTCTTTCATAAAGGTGACGGGCGAGCCGGAATTAACTTCGAACTGGCATGAGCGACCGTTAATGACCATGGCCACGGATTTCTTGGGGCTGACCAAAGGAATTATTTGATGGGCGTAGGCGATGCAGATTTTGTTGACCCAGCTTGACTGTTACCGCGGCATACCCAAAGTATGTGGTCAGTTTAGCCTAGGAATGAAAAGTGGCGTTGCGAAACGGACACTCCTTGCGGACGTGCCGACCCCCACATCTCGCGCAATTCGTACTTATTCCGTGGATGGCTGGGGAGTCGAGGAGGAGTCGGACATTGTCGCCTACATTGTTAGAATCCTATCTCCGTCGCCAATTCTATGGATACGCAAGCATTTATTAAATTTATTTAAGTAATCCAGTAATTAGGAATGGAGAAGCAAACAGTACACGGATTATTAATATGACGGTTCAGTGAAGACTGACTCAGTAAAGGGAGATCCCTGCGCGGGAGAATGCAGTCGGATGCACAACATGCACCATCTGCATTGCGAGAATGAACAAACATCTATTTGTTGGTTCAAAGAAATCGCTTACAGTTTTTCTTACTCAAAGAGCAATGATCATTGCGTAGTCACCCGAGTGTTTTAAAAGCAACTCGCCAAAACACCAGAGACTTGCCAAAACACCCGAGTCTTTCATGTGAGTTTTTCCTACCCATGCTCTATCTATCTCGTTTGATCTGCACAAGCGACCGAAAAATACCCGCGTGTTTTGCATCTTTAGACACACAGGCACAAAATCACGAGTGCAAGAAAGGTAAAACACACATTGTACTTCCACAAGAATTGTGTGTTGGTATTGCCTTTTGTCTTATGAGTGGCACTCGCACACACATTTTTTATTTTTTTTTTTTTTTTATATAGGGTGCCGAAAAGTGGCACCCTTGCCGTTCTCTGATACGAACTTCGTTTAGTCGATTTGTAAACAACTCTGTGCTCATAGACACAACATAGGAATCCACCAAAGGGATACCCAAGATATGGACGAACCAGAACTGAAGATTCTGCAACATCGACTAGCTGTGATGAGAGGAAAAACTTAACCTTAACTAGACCACCAGACAACCACTTCGTTGACCGTCTCAATAATTATACTGCCATATGCTGGTTATACTGGACTCTAACAATTAAAAGGTCATGAACGAAACCGCATATTGATGACTACACAAAACTTCAATAACGGCTTGAGCAAGAATTTTTCGGTTCATGAAATTATTGCAAAATTGGTAAATTATAATTTTTCTACCCTTGCAGAGGGTATTATAATTTTGGTCAAAAGTATGCAACGCAGTGAAGGAGACATCTCCGACCTTATAAAGTATATATATTCTTGATCAGGATCACCTCCTGAGTTGATATGAGCATGTCCGTCTGTCCGTCTGTCCGTCTGTCAGTTTCTACGCAAACTAGTCTCTCAGTTTTAAAGCTATCGACTTGAAACTTTGCACACACCCTTCTTTCCATTGCACGCAGTATATAAGTCGTAACGACCGGAATCAGCCGACTATATCCTATAGCTGCCATATAACTGATTGATCGGAAATGGTATAACTTCGGTGTTTTTAGAGTTAGAGAGTTCAAATTTTACATGAGCGCTATCTTTGGCAAAATAATACGACATGCCAAATTCCGTAAGGATCGGCAGACTATATCCTATAGATGCCATATAACTGAACGATGTTTGAAGATAGAAGTATGGGACTTTTTTAAGACTTTGTATTGTAATAAATTGGATTATATATTTATATTCCCATAAGGATCGGCCAACTATATCCGATTTTTTTTTTTTTTTGTTTGCGGCCTTGAGAATTTGGAAATGGCTGTGCATCAATAAGAGCATCAGCTAGCATTCCTGTATTCATCATAAAGCTTAGAGGCCCAGACGACCGAGAGGCGCTCGAGAAATGATTTGTTAGTACATATTAAGCTATTTGAAATTTGTGAAGCTAAGAGGAGTTAGTAAGAAAATTTAAAATTCTATATTTTCCCTCTAGGGCAGGAAAAAGATGTAATAGAGTAGAGTACCATTGTAGTTCGAACCATTGTAGTTTGAACGTAATACCCTAAAAGGATCGTGCAGTGCATATGTCGAACTACAACGGATAAGGAACAGAGGACTAAAGTTTCGAGTCTTTCTAATAGGAATGTTAAAATTTAAGCGTGTTAGTAAATGCTGGCTATCTACATCCCCGTTAATAAGGTTATGCAGAAAAACTACAACGAGCATTGTCCTACGATTTGTTAAGCTAGGTAAGTTTATAAGTAAAAGTCTGTTACTTTAGGATGGAAGCTAAAGATTTGCATCCCAGTATAGACCTCTAGTGGAAAAACCTCTATGGGAAAACCCAGCATATTCAGTTTACTCAACAAGAGTGAGTGATTAACTGAATCAAATGCTTTGCTGAAGTCTGTGTAAATTACATCGGTTTGATATCCCTTACAAAAGCCATCTATGACAAAGGATGTCAACTCCAGTAAGTTTGTGGTGGTGGAGCGACGCTTAATTAGGCCATGCTGACAGGGAGAGATGATCGAAGAGCATAGGTGAGGGGTAATGTTGCAAGTGAGGGGTAATAAATTTTTCAAATAACTTTGGAATTGCCGACAACTTAGAGATGCCTCTGTAGTTGGTAAACTCATAATTTTTCCCTTTTTTATGTAGGAGAATTATGAATGATTCCTTCCACTTAAGGGAAAAAATCGAGGTTTCCAAAGATAAGTTGAAAAGTCTTAGAAGAGGCTTGCACAGAGCCCTGGCGCAGTATTTTAGCACACAGCCTGGTATTCCGTCGGGGCCTGGCGAATAAATGGATTTTACCCTTAAAAGACCAGATAATAAGTTGTTCTCAGAAAAAAACGGACAGAAAATAAGATTTGCTGCTCGAATGTTATATGCGTAAGGCTGATCTGTCAAATTAGGCGGAGAATAAGTTTTTTGAAAAAATTCTGCGAATAGATCGGCAATGGCCTGATCAGAGGTGGCAGAGGAATTTTCAAACGTAAGCAGGGCTGAAAAAGATACTTGTTTACGCTTAGTGTTTACAAAATTATAAAACTGCTTTGGATCCTGAGACCGGATATAGGTTTTAACTGCTCCGCCCGAAGTTAGCTTTCCTTTCTTGTTATTTTTTACTTTTTTGTGGTAAATTACCTAAGCAATACCCATGTATAAACTAAGCTATAAATATTTCAGTTTTATATCAATAAAATATGTCTATCTATTCTGTCAAAATAGTTCAAGTGTAAATTGCGGTAACAGCCCAGAAGTCGGTTTTATGTGCCCTTTAATTTAACTCATCCATATCGATTAACAGACACTTCGATCACTTTGACTGCTACCAGAGAAAGAGGGAGAAGATACTACGATAGGTCAATATACAGGCCCGGCAGCAGTAGTGGGTTGAGTGGGTGGCTAGACCCACTCGAGAAATCCCGAGTGGTAAAATATCCCACTCCAAATAATCAACTACCATATATCGTCAACTTGGTCGATTTACACATTTTGAATTTCACGTGGGAAACATACGCGCTCGGAGCATGCGCATGGTGTACGTGCACATATAACACACATTCATGCCAACGACGGCTGCATATCACCATATGCTTATATTCGTTTCATTCTCGCTCGTATGTGCTTTAAGAGATTGAAAGAAAAAGAACGTGCGTACTTTGCAAAGAGACTTGAGAGACGACAGTTGGATAGATTCGTCGTGCGGCTGAAAAGGAAGAAGGAGGATTGCGACCAGCAACCGATCGAGAAAAAATCCTCGAAAACCGAGTCTTCTCGAGCGTCAGATATTGATAGTCGATATCGAGACGACGACAACAACAACGATTCTTCTAAACAATGTAAGAATACGACAAAAATTCAAATGTTTTGCTAGTTTCTGTGTGATGTATTTATATTTCATCAAAGTTCCAAAATGGAGCTCTATACGTAAACAAACGTGCCTTATACTTGTATGTTATATATAATACAACATAAACTTACTTACTTTATGGTATAACGTGAAATGTATCATAAAATGTATAATGAATATATAACTTTAATAATAAAGATATATTTTTAAATGATTATTTCAACTTTTTTAACTTTTTAAAAAAACCTATCCGTGGCTTGAACTCAACAAAAACTCTCTCGCATTTTGCTACGTCTGTACTGAAGCTTGTGAACGGCAATTGATCGCTAATTTCGACTCGCAGGCTGTGAAATCAAAACAAGCCTGGGTCTATGATGGATTTTCAAACTGGAAGCATGGGTCATATCGGATGAAGAAACATTCGTCAAGTGTTCTACACATCAATTGCACCGAAGCACTGGCAATGAAGAAGATGATGAAGAATAGAACGGCGTTACTAAAAATTTTCAGCACTCTAAAAAAAAACAGGGTTTGCCTTTAAGAGGAGACAAGAATGACGAAAATTCCAATTTCATGGCGTTCTTAAAGGCTCACTCGGAAGACGTTCCTGAACTGAATTCCTGGTTGCAGAAAGATGGATACAGATGGCTTGATCATGAAAGTCAAAATGAAATTCTCGATCTGATGGCGACTTCAATTTTGTCAAAAATTATGGACGATATAAGAAGAGCGGAGCATTTTTCGATTCTACTAGATGAAACCCCAGATGCCTCACGAATAGATAAAGATGCCTCCGTTTCCGATATTTTAGTTGCAAATAAGAATTTTATTGGATTCTTTTCAACGCCAAACACTCAAGCAGAAACTTTATTCGATCTTGTTGACAACATTTTCGTGAACTCGTGGCTTCTTTCAAAACTAAAAGGCCAGTGCTACGACGGGGCATCCAATGTTTCTGGAAAAGTTTCTGGGTTGCAGGCGCGTATACGTGAGAAGGAACCTCGAGCTTTGTTTGTGCACTGCAATGCCCATAACCTGAATCTTGTACAACAAGATTCAATTGAAAAGGTAAAACCAGCCAGAAAATTCATAGGGTCAATCAAGGATTAGATAAACTTTATCCGAGATTCACCAAAATGCGTTGCACAATTCAATGCCAATGTAACGTTTACCAATTGCCGAAGTACCTGCCCAGGAGTCAACCACAACGATAGTCCAATCAGAGCCCTTCCTGCATACAATTACCTCGGTGTCACTTTGGACAAAAAACTCACATTTGGCAGGCACATTACCTGTATCCAAAACTCGTTCAGGACTAAAGTGACTCGGCTCGAAGTTGTTGGACTAAAGAAGCTCGCACTTGTTGGGATGTAAGGTGCAGATATACAAGTCCATATTAACGCCAAGTCTTTTCTACGGACTCCAGGTTTATGGTATCGCTGCAAAAACCAACCTGAACAAAACCCGGGTTTTGCAAGCGAAAACTCTTTGAAGGATCTCTGGAGCTCCATGGTTTATGCGAACCATAGACATCGAACGAGATCTCAAGTGCCTAAAATCGGAGACAAGCTGCAGGAACTTTCTCGGAAATACATGGAACGACTAAATGAGCACACCAACAGCCTAGATAAAAAACTTGGTACTGCGGCTATCAGGAACGCTGATCCAAGTAATCGAGTCAAGAGAAGACTGAAAAGGCACTACCCTCAAGACCTACTAAACCAGATCTTGACCTAGCCATTTCGTCATCCTCGACATAAATATAAATAAAAATAAAATATAATAAAATCGGGTAGCAGTGCGCTAATCTTAAGAATAAAATTTCCACATTCAAAACGTTAAAAAAAAATGGAATGAGTACTTCTTCATTCAATGAACCTCTAATACAAACTGAAACTTAAAGCTAACAAAATGGATCTCATAGCGGCCACGCAAATATGCAGTGTTTTAAACATTAAAAACATTAAGCTTCATTTCGGAAAGTTCTTTGCAAACATGCGGAATTTGTAGCGCAACTCCAAAATATATAAACGACTTAAAATTGATAAAAACGTTTCCAAAAAACACCAACCTTTTTGAATATGGGATATTCATTAGGATATAATGAATACGCTTTTTGTTTCTTCTGATCCTCTAATATCTTCAATGTCAAATGGCTCATCAATTTCGTCATCGAAAAATGTTATTATGGACAAAGACGTTAAAAGTTTGCTTTCAGCAGAGAATCTTGGAACCGATTTGTGCGACTCTGAAAGTCAAGATTCAGAATAATAATTTTATTTAAAATTTTTGTGTATAATGTAATGTAATGTATAATGTAATGTATATGTTTGTTATTTGATTCTATTTCCCTATTATTTGATAAAGGGAATAACTGCTCGATTACCCCAAAATAATATTACTTGGTTACTCCATACCCTTAAATGTGAAAGGAACCATCTTTCTTGACTTGACTTTCTAGAACCATCTTGGTTCAAATCTGTTGCACCCTAAAAGGTTTGGCAGATTAATGATACAGCGATTGTTGTAGCGGATTGACGTATCGGTGATTCCCTTGACCGGTATAGGGTAACGTTGATAGTCGCTTAGCTTTAGGTGGCACTTGACGAGATCGGAATTACCGTTTGGCCAGATGTACCGATACGAAGATTCTTTCATAAAGGTGACGGGCGAGCCGGAATTAACTTCGAACTGGCATGAGCGACCGTTAATGACCATGGCCACGGATTTCTTGGGGCTGACCAAAGGAATTATTTGATGGGCGTAGGCGATGCAGATTTTGTTGACCCAGCTTGACTGTTACCGCGGCATACCCAAAGTATGTGGTCAGTTTAGCCTAGGAATGAAAAGTGGCGTTGCGAAACGGACACTCCTTGCGGACGTGCCGACCCCCACATCTCGCGCAATTCGTACTTATTCCGTGGATGGCTGGGGAGTCGAGGAGGAGTCGGACATTGTCGCCTACATTGTTAGAATCCTATCTCCGTCGCCAATTCTATGGATACGCAAGCATTTATTAAATTTATTTAAGTAATCCAGTAATTAGGAATGGAGAAGCAAACAGTACACGGATTATTAATATGACGGTTCAGTGAAGACTGACTCAGTAAAGGGAGATCCCTGCGCGGGAGAATGCAGTCGGATGCACAACATGCACCATCTGCATTGCGAGAATGAACAA